>NC_090938.1:255079903-257579903 GCF_040938575.1 Ambystoma mexicanum | reverse complement strand
TGAGAGGAGCCTATTGCTCAAATCTACTTGCAATACTGGCGCACGCGGTAGTGCAGATGGGCGAACCAGGGTCTTTTGTAGGGTCTGTAGCAGCTCCGGAAGGTGGGTGAGGTGATGCAGAATAAGTTCCCACAATTCGTGAAGGGTCTCCCTGAGAGGGCCGAACAGGTTCCAGGAGTTGGGAATAGTTCGCTAATTCAGGCTAGCTGTGGAAAGTAGAGGCGCCCTCAGGGGCCATTTGTGCGTAAAAATGGATGGATGCGCTATGGGCCACCAGTAAGGTTTGCAATTACTTACCGAACCCAGGCGCGCTCCGGACCAAACTTCAGCAGTCGAGTACAATTTTGCAGGTTCAAATGCAACAATCCCGTGGCTCTGTGGCTTTCAGCAGCGAAGTTACAGCGTTGATTCCCAAACAGAACAGTGGCGATTTCTCCGCTCCTGGTGGATGGATCAGGCCAGTTTCACTGTAGCAGGCTTCAGGGCACAAAGGGTCACAGCTGCAATGCACTTACAAAGTTCGTCACTATGGCTGGGTGACACAGTAACCGCGTGTACTCCGGTTTGGGCGCACTCTTTTTACGCCAGACCTGTGATCGCCAAGTCTACAAAATCCGGTGCAAGAGTGCCGTGAACACAGAGGACCTCCTCGAAACAGCGGCGGTGACAGAGCAAAGATCCTGCGTAAGCTGGTCAGCCCACTGGTTGGCCCAGGGACACTTCCGAGAAGGCTTACTTGCAGGGTTTGATGAAGGTGCAGAGAATAGTTGGTCCCACTATTCCAGTGGGTCGAAGCATCTTCGCAGAACCTCTAGTTCGATCAGCTGCAGAGGGGTCCAGCAGGACGACAGTGGGCTGAGGGTGCTAAACCTTCAGCGGGTCACCAGCGGTTCCTCGACTAAGCTTGTTAGTTTCAGGATTCTTGGATTGACATGGTATGGGTGTTTGGAGCCTTCTCGTATCCAAAATCTCCTTCGCGCCAAAACGAAGAGGACACAGTGGGAGATCTGCTCACATACAGGCACACCATACGTGGACCAATCGCGGACCATGGTGGTCCCAGGCATTCACAGGACACCAGACTCTCTTGCACCCAGGATGTGTATTGGAACCAGACAGTCCAGCCCACATCCTGGAAGCACACACACAAGGCATGCAGAAGCCCGCAAAAGCTTGGCGCCTCGCTGGAGAATGCATGCCCAAATAAGGGCTGACCTGGGTTGGCTCGACCTAGGGACGGTGAAGGGGCAAGATGGCCAAAGAACCTCGTGGCATGGCCATTTTGGAGCCAGGCCACCGATTTGTGCCAAATATGGTAAACGCGGTGTATCTGGCAGGAAAGGATTAAAAATACATGAAAAGATAAGCTGCCACCAGCCTTGTCCAAGGCACACCTGCACTTCTAAAAAAAAAAAATCCTTTGAGAGTATCTAGGGCCTTTAAAAATGACAGGAAGACCCAAGTGCCCTATACTTGAAGGTACTTTGTGCACTTGCAACATGTTGCAGAAAAGTTGCAACATTGACAAGCACTAACGGAAACAAAGTCTCCCAGTACTGACTGTCTTTAAGGGCATGTCAGTTTCCCCATAATAAAGTGAGCGAAAAGCCCAGGGGAGTGCAGCAAAAAGTTGGGGGGGTACACAACTGGAGGGAAAATTACACATGAAATGGGAAATCTTTCCTAACAACCACTTAGCAGCAATACAAAAATTAAAAAGGAAAAAACACGCACCTAGAAAAAAATTCCAAGAAATACCACTCGCTACTCTTGCTGAGCAATGCTAGGATCCTGGCTCCAGGCGCACCACTTTCCACAGCCTGCTTAAGCCTTGCACTCTTTCTCCCTCCACCTCTTGTCACCTCTTACCCTTGAGAAGGAGCCAGAACCCCAAGGCGCAAAGAAAGCGAGGATATAACCCAGCAGCAATGCACACAAACGTGCAGATGTATGCATGCAGCACAATTCAGGACTAATGCTTCCCCCTTTGCACAAGGACTCCCCCAGAGGCAGCCTCGCAGCCTTTGATAACCCAGATTGTCTTCTCTCCTTTTGCAAGAACTGGCACTCAAATAAATGACACCCATTTTTAGATCTGGCTAGAAAGCACTTTGCTCTCTGCCAGCGTCTCGAAGGTACATATTTTGGGTTCTTGCATGCATGTGTGTGCGTGTGTGTGCGTGAGTTTGTGTAGATTTTGTGTGTGTATGAGTGTATGTGTGTGTATGGGGGAGCGTGAAAGGGTCTCCACTGGCACTGACGCCAATGCTCATTAAATTGACATTATTATTATGGTATTTATTGAGCGCCAACCAAGCTTCGAGAAGCAACAGAGCACTTTACAGGGGAATACAACAATACAGATAAATAACAGAGAGCTTTACAGTAGTATGCAACCGTCCAGATGCATAACACAGCACTTTTCAGAGGTACCAACAGAACAGATATACAGTAGGGGACAGGATACAGAAGGGCACAGAGGAGGGGTACAACTGTACCGGGGAGGCGAGGGGCGGGTGGCGTCTACTGAGTCAGGTGGGGCGAGGGGCGACGTGATGGCCTAGGTGTTGAGGAGGAGAGACTCCTTGAAGAGGTGGGGTCTTGAGATCGTTTCTGAATTGTAGGAGAGTGGGGGCGAGTCTGATGCTGATGGGAGGAGGTTCCATAGTCTTTAAGTATAGGCAGAGAAGGCTTGTTTTCTGGTTCTTACCTTTTTGCAGCAGTGGATTTCAAGTTTGCACGTGTCCTGGCTTCTGGTGGTGCGCTGTCCACAGAAGATGCTGAGTTTCTCTGTGAGGTAGCTGGGTAACCTGAGTGCGACTGCCTTATAGATGATGCAGCGAGACTTGAAGGTGATTTGTGCATGTAGTGGGAGCCAGTGAAGGTCAATGAGGGCTGGAATGATGTGGTTGTATCTGCGTAGACCCTTGCTGAGGTGTGCAGCCGCGTGTAGAGCACTTCTCAGGGGCACAAGGGATGACGACGGGAGGCTGTGCTTGAACAGAAGATCTAAAGCTGTCTGGGGGGAGGAAGGACTTGACTTTTTACAGGAGGGAGAGCTGATATCTAGCTGTCTGAGGTTTTCTTAGCCATGTTTATCTTGAAGGAGAGGTGTTTGTCGATGTGGAACCCGAGGGACTTGGCGCAGGATGTGAGTTTGGGTGTGAAACCCTCAGATTCATGCCTGATAGCCAGGTCTGTATGTCCGGGTGTTTGTTGTTGTTGGTGAGAAGTAGGAATTCGGTCTAGGAGGGGTTGAGCTTCAAGTATGCACTGGGCAACCAAGACTGGATCAGCGAGAGGCAGGTTTTGGGCCTGTAGATGACTTATTTAATGATTCATTGAACATTTGTCTGGCACCTATACACAAGTGTTTCCAGGGCATAGGAAGAAAGTAGAACAGCAATAAACGGTTATATTGGCATTGTGACAATCCTACCATGCAAGTGCTAGACAAGGTGGTAAGTGCACGGGGGGTAGAGGGAGAAGTGCGGAAGTGGGGTGCCCAAAGGAAGGTGGGGTAAGTGCTGGGGGGGGCAAAATGGCAAGTGCCAGGGGTGATAGGGGGAAGGCAGGACGAGTGCGGTGGACAGGGCGTACCAGGTTAGGACTAGTCCGGGGGAGGGAGCCCGAAGGCAAGTGCTGGCAAGGAATGTTGGGGCGACTGGTAGAGGATTGGTCTGGCCCCAGTATGACTAGCAAGTATTCCAGTGATTTTGAAATATGTGAATCTAATTCTCAACCGCATCTCCTAAACTCAGATCTTCAGCATGCTGAACAGAGAATGGATGTCTTAGCATGGATGTGGGACAGTGTTCATGTCTTTACCCTGAAGAGTTAGGCTAAGGTTTATTCAGTCTTCAATGTGCCATCTTTTGGATATTGTCTGATTTGTCTGTTCCTCTTCCTCTTTAAGCCATTGTCTATACAATTGGTAACCTTTACGTGTATACAGTTTAAACGTTTTTATGCTAATTTGAATAGAGAGAACACGTCTAAAAACATAACAGTATAATTGACATTTCAAAATATTATTGCATATTTTTGGAAATTGGAAATGTTCTCAGATGCTTGTATGGGCAAATAAAAAAATCTACATAAGAATAATTCATTTTTTCAAGGCGTATCACTAAGGACAAAGTGTACTGAAAATCTCTGCTTTTATTGTCTTTATTTCACAACAGGTGTGACTATCGGTTCTAATGAAATGTTCATAATAAATCAGGATAAAAATCAATATTGTTTGGATTCTTCCAACGCAGATAGAAGAGAAAGCATTGATGATTGTCACAGTGGAGGTAGGTGCAACATATGGATTATTTGATGTAGGAAAGAAAGGGGTCAATCAGTTATTAGGACTGGGGATGTAAGTCTTAAGATGCCAGTGGACGTGATACAAAAGGCATCCATTTTGTTTAGGCTGCCCTCTACCCATACGTTGTTGCACTTGCTCTCTGAATCATCTGTCTCATTGTGATTTTCCCTCCTCTGGCTCAAATCAATAAATGGGAACACTTCCATAGGCAGTGCTTCCCATTTACCTTCCCATTTCCCTTAGAAATTCCGTCCCTGGCCATTGAGAGGAATCCTGGTACATAGGTTGGCCTGGTCCTTCTGGATACTGTTAATACCTGGGCACTGAAGGGTTCATTTGGGTTGCCCTCAATAGTCAAATCATTCCCATTTAGAGCTTTGCCCAGTGCCCGATGGGTAGGATTTGCCGTGTCTCTCACGTAACTTCGTCTGGGCTACAAGTAGTTCTAGTTGTTAAGAGATTAAAGCAAAGTATTGTAATGAAATAGAGCACTATCATGCAGTCTGCAAGCAATGTAGAAAAGCATGGTTTGACCCCAAATGGTAGTGTAATGCAAATCAATTACCATAACCTGTCCCCTGCATCCAGCACTGCCACAGTTGGCACAGAGACAGATTGATCTATCAAAGGGATCAATGCCATACAATAGTACATTGAGTGTTATGTGTAACGTTCTGAAACTGTTTGACTTTCCAAGTTAGGTCCTGTCAGGTTGCCACTGGAACTATACATTGCCTGAGCTCTTTGCCTTATGTGATACCATGGACTGTTACCTTTTAGCCCACCTTTGCAATTTTCACCTCTGCTGTTCAGTTTGTCCTCTATTTCCAGCTCAGCAGTGGTGTAAGGTGTTATCCATAACCTGCCAGCATCATTGTCATACCTGATTACAAATCAACATAAGCAACATACTCATGTGGGAGAGAAACGTTTGCTGGGTTACATCACCTCACAGCTTCAAATTTATATTTAGTGTTTCCACTTTGCTTACTGTCTGGTGCACTGTCACCTAAGGTTGGTAATGTGTATCACCAGTGCTGAAAACGGATTATTAATTTAAGAGCACCAGATTGAGGCCAGCTAGCAAGAGATCTGCGGTGAGGAGACAAGTCCAGGTCCCAAGCACCATTTTTATGCACTGCACTGTCAGATAGCACATGACAATAGAAGTTGGAAGGCACTTTCGCATGATGGAGATCACATAACATTCTTGTACCATTCAGTCTCCTGTCCACTGTAAAATGTACAATTGATGCTGGAACCGAAAGAAAGTTTCACTTTATGTGAAATGTTAAAACCCTCAGACTGCATTGCAGTGTCTACCATTTACATATTTTTATGTTTATTTTATTCAAGATCTGGCCATAACACAGAGAGTTTCCTTCGGTGTTCAGGAGGAGGACAATATTTATCGTATGGGATGCCTTGGCTCTGAGAGAGAAGCAGACATAAAGATTTCCACAGGTGAGAGGTGGGAGAGGGAAGTGAAAAGGGAGGTAGTGAAGAAAAAAAAAACATTAGGAGCTCATTGAGTTTGGCGGTGATGCTGTGGTAATTACGCCACCCTCCCCCCCCCCCCCCGATGATAAAACATCATGGTTGCTTAATTTTAACTGCCCAGTAAAAAAATGCCATGTCACAGTAAGAAATGGCTAGATTGGCTGCACTCAAATTCCAATCTAGCCAGGTAATAACACTTCTGATGTTTAATATGCTGTGCATATAGTCTGACATCTAGTGGAAATCGCAGAGTATTGCATCTTTCTTTCGAAGATCGAAAGGGGACGTCGACATGGGCGCGACTGTAACACTATCCCCAACGTGATGTGTAGCGTACCCAAAATCCCTCATTTATCAGGGTCCCTCAGATTGTTTGTTCCGCCAACCTAGTTGGTCGCCTATGCAGAGCTCGCAAGAGTTTTAGATACTAACTTTCGTCTCCACGACCTATGGTCGTCTAGTCTCCCGACTAATATTCTCGACGACTGCCTCATGGGTTTCCTGCTGCCGAAGCCATCTACAACTGCTCGATGTCTGTCAACCGTGTGTCCTCGTCCCTCCGGCCAGGCCCTTACAGTAGGGAGAGTGGGGCGCTGTGTTTATTCATCTCTAAGAATGTATTTCCTTTACCCCTCTCATTCTCTTCTTGGTCTGGCTGCTGCTACCCTCTGCTATGGAGTGGACGCACTTTAAATGTTGTCCGTCGTGTACCGGCAAGTTCCTTGGAAGGACACCCATCGCCGTTGCAATCCGTGTCTTCCTCGAAGACCACGACGAGCGCTCATGCAAGGGCTGTAAGCTCTTTTGACCGACAACCTTGAAAGACAGGCGTACTAAACGGTGGGCAGCCTACGCTATGCAGGCTGAAAACCTTTCCTCCGTTGGCGCTGTTGCTTCGGGCAACGAGGAATCCTTCAGAAGTCATGGCTCAGAATTGGAAGCCATTGACCTCTCAGCGGAGCCTGCAGGCTCCCAAAAGCCCATCCCCGACAGACAGGCCACCGGCTCTGTTATGGGGAGTTCACATCCCAGCAACAAGGGCACCCACGCACCACGGATATAAAAAGAAAACACACAACCCCTAAGGCATCTTCGACTGAGTCGTCAAAGTGCACAACGCCAACAGGGCTGCCGAAAATTTCATCGGCGCCTTCCGAACGTTGCGGTTTGGCACCCTCCATGCAACCGCCTTCGCGGCATGTGACTGGGCATCCCTCTGGAACAGGCGTTCACCCTAAAAAACATACCGTTGTCAACACACCATCCAAGGGCACACAAGCACCTAAGGCCTCGGGTGTGTCAAGACCTTCAATTCAAATGCCGGAAATCCGTAAAAGCCTTGCGCCTATCACTTCGGCAGCCACAGAGCACAAGGGCACCCCCTCTCACCAAGAGGAGTATTCTGACGCCCCCCAGCCTCTCTCTAAGGCCTGATTGGGAAAATCTCCCCCTTCTGGGCAACCCCTTCTACCTTCAGACCCTTCTGTCTCTTCCCTATGGACTAGGGAGAGATTTGAACAATACATGCCAGGTACATTACACCCAAAAGGCCCAGGGAAGAGGTCTCCTTCCCCATTCCTTACAAAGTGCAGAAATTCCCTATCTCTGCACAGGGACACCAGGAGGATATCTTGGATGTTCCAGAGGACCTAATACAGGAGGATACCTATGAGGACATTAATCCCTTTTCACAAGACACAGGTGATCAGGACCCAGACTGGGATCAAGATCAGGCGGGGGATCAGGGCTCTTGGCTATCACCAACACATACCCCTGACCCGGACATCATTTGTCTAGATCCCCCTCCTTCGCCTCCACAGAAGTCACACTACCAGCTACACACCTCCTCAGAGGTATCCTTCCTTTCCTCTCCTTCCCCCAGAAGCTCACTGTCTGCAGAGCCCTGGTTCTCTAAAAGCTGGACTACTGTAACAGCCTCTATCTAAATCTTTATTTGATTTATTTATTTATAGAGCGCTGTACACCAAGGCGCTGTACAATGGAACAACAGATTACAAAAAACCAATAACACTTAACAATGGGAGCAAAATTTACATCTTGAATCATTCAACAAAACAGTGCAAAGAGCAATTAACTGAGGGGGGTAGAAAGCGGAGAGGGAACAGGTGGGGGAAGGAGAGGGAGTTGGACAGGGCGAGGGAACGTTGAAGAGGAAGGGAGAGGAGTAGGAACGGGGAGAGAGGAATCAGGTGATAGGGGAAGTTTTGAAGGCGGAGAATGGAGGAGGAGGGATTTAAGGGAAGTGCGAAATGAGGCGAAGGTCGTAGTAGAGCGGATTGTAAGTTGGAGCAAGTTCCAGTGCATAGGTGCAAGGAGTTGGAATGAGTGGAAACGGGAGGAAGCGCAGGGGGAAGGAGGAACAGTGAGGAGGAAATGGTCAGCGGAGCGAAGGGGGTCGGGATGGGGAGAAGGGAGGAGAGATGAGGAGGAGCAAGACCATAGAGGGATTTAAAGACAAGGCAGAGAAAGTGGAATTTAAGCTGTGAGTGGAAAGGTAGCCAGCCAAGGTACGAGAGTGAGGAAGAGATGGAGTCACGGGAGGTAAGGAGACAGAGGGTACGAACAGCAGAGTGGTAAATGGATTTAAGAGGGGCAGGTTGAGAAGCGGGAAGTCCAAAGATTAGAGAAGAGCAGTAGAAGAGGTGGGAGAAGATGAGAGAGGAAATGAGGAGTTTGGTGGCGTGGAATGTGAGGGAGGAACAGATTTTGCGTATATTGTAGAGGTGGTATCTGCAGGTGCGGGAGGTGAGTGAAATGTGTTGAGAGAAGGTGAGAGAGGAATCAAAAAGAACACCTAGATTACGAGCTTGGGGGGAAATCGGGAGATTAGAGGGAGGAAAGTGAATGAATGGAGGAGGGGAGGAAGGGGGAAGAGAATTAGAGGGGAAGAAAAGGATGTCGGTTTTATCAGTGTTGAGAGAGAGAAAGCAGGAGGACATCCAGTTCTTGATGGCAGAGAGGCAGGAGGAGAGTTTAAGGTGGAGGTCAGTTGTGAAGGAGGAGAAAGAAAGAAAGAGTCGAGTATCGTCAGCATAGAAGTGATGGGAAATGCTAAACGAGGATGTGACGGGGCAATAAGAGAGGTGTAAAGAGAGAAAAGGAAAGGAACAAGTACAGAGACTTGAGGAACACCGTAGATAAGAGGAAAAGAAGGAGAGGACTGGCCTCCCCACGAAACAGCAAAGGAACGGGAGGAGAGGTAGGAGGATAGCCATTCTAAAACAGGGCCTTTAAATCCGAAGGAGGAAAGAGTATGGAGTAGGAGTGGATGGTCGACAGTGTCAAAAGCTGCAGAGAGATCAAGTAGAATAAGGATAGAGGATTGCTTAGCATGACGAGCAGAGAGGAGGGAGTTAAGGATAGAGGTGAGAGCAGTTTCAGTGGAATGTTTGGGACGGAAGCCAGATTGGAAGGGAGGAAGGAGAGAGGAAGAAGTAACAAAGGATGAGAGTTGAGATTAGGGTATGCGCTCAAGAAGCTTAGAAAGGAAAGGTAGAAGAGATATAGGTCTGTAATTAGCAGTGAGAAGTGGATCGGCAGAGGGTTTCTTTAGAATAGGAATAATCGTTGCGTATTTGAACGTAGAGGGAAAGGTTGATGAGGAGAGGCAGGAGTTGAAGAAGGTGGTAAGGTAAGGGATAAGAAGAGGGTAGATCTTGGGGATGAGAACAGAGGGGAGAGGGTCAGAGGGGGCGGACGTGGGGTGGGCTTTGGATAGAAGGGAGGAGACTTCAGAGGGGGAAACAGGTGAGAAGATGGACATAGTAGAAGAGGGAGGAGAGGGGGGAGGAGGAGAGGGGAAGTCAGAGAGGGAGTTAATTTTTTGCCGGAGTGTGAGGATTTTGGAGGAGAAAAAATTGGCGAAGTCAGAAGGAGAGAGTGTGGAGTTGGTCGAGGGATCAGTTTGATTTGAAAGCGAGGGAGTTTTGAGCCAGAGTCTCTCTAACCGCCGGAGAAGGCGCCCCATAGAACAGAGATGGGAGGTAAGCCAGGGTTGGGAAGGCTTCCGAGTAGGACGAAAGACAGAAAGAGGGTAAAGTTGATCTAGGGCAGTGGAGATAGAAGAGGAAAGGGAAGAGAGAGCATCGTCCTCAGAGAGTAGAGCAAAGTCATGGGGAGATGGAAAAGAAGCTGAACAAGTGTCAGAAAAGAGGGTGGCGTCAAAATTCCGAAGGTCATGACGCGAGTAGATTGGAGGGGAGGGATCTTCCTGCCTCTACTCTTTGCCCTTTACAACTCATCCAGAACAGGACTGCGAGACTTGTCCTTGGCCTCAAGCCCAGGGACCGTATCTCTCCAGGACTGAAACACTACACTGGCTCCCAGTGATGCGAGGATTAAGTTCAAAACCCTCTGCATTGTCCACAAGGCCTTCTGGGGCCTTGGGCCAAAATACCTTCAACTCTCTCTTCCCAAATATCTTCCTTCTCAAGCTCTTCGCTCATCCACCTCCAACTACCTCAGGGTCAGCCGCTTCTCCAAGCAACGGGTTGGGAGTAGATCTCTCTCCGCAGCAGGGGCCTCCCTCTGGAACAGCCTTCCTGCCTCCCTGAAACTTGAGGAGAACCATCTCCGGTCCGGAAGCACCTCAAAACCTTCCTCTTTGCCTCTGCTTTCTCTCCCTCTCTCCCCTGCTAAAATCACTGAACCTGCACTGAATCTGCAACTGGGCCACTCACCGATCTCAGTCCTTGGCCCAGACACTCTTCCCTGCACTGCCTACCTGCACTACGGGACTGTCTGTTTCCTACAACCCCTTCTCCCGGCACTTACCTTGCACTTGCCACCAGCTGGCCCTATTATTTATCTTGTATTCTACTAACCATGTACTGCACTTTCCTCTCTCCCCTTCCCTTGCACTTTTCCCATTCCCCTCTACCCTTGCACTTGCGCAATCTGAATGACACCTGGCCTAGTAGGATCGTTATCTGTCTCCCCTTGTCCCCCCCCCCCCGCCTCGTTGCGCCTTGAAACACTTGTGTATAGGCGCGTTACAAATGCCATATCATATCATATCATATATCATATCACAGAGGGATTCGTCACATGTTGACGACCAGATGTTGTTTAATGCTATTTAAAAAAGAGCAGCCGATCATTTCCAGATTGCAACACATGAGGCAGCTGCAGACTCAGACGATGTTGAGGGATATTCTCAAGGAGAAGCCTCTGACTAGTCAAGGCATCCCCCTACTGAAATCTATAAAGAGGCGCCTGGCACCTTCCTTGCTGTCGCCGTCTCTCACACGGGCGGTGGGTTGAAAAATTATTTTACCCATCACCTTCTGACCCACTGTGCATAAGGGGTCATGCTACATCGGACTCCTTGGTGGTTACTACCACTTGGAAAAGGGTGGGGGGTTCCACTGTCCTCGGCGGAAGTCCCTCCAGACAAAGACTGTAAAAAGCTTTATGCCCTGGGTAAACGGGTCACCGCCGCTGCAGCCTACTCTACTAGGATCACAAACAATACCACTCTCCTGGCAAGTTACAGCAATGTCCAATGAGGTCTAGTCCCAGACAGCCTTCAAGACGTCCCAGAGCCCACCCGATCACGCCTGCTGGCGGTTGTGGCTGTGGGCAGACATGTTACCCATAGCATATTGAAGAACACTCTGGACTCTGCTGAGACCACTGGACGCACCCTAGCCCAGGGGTCATTACTTAAAAGACACACCTGGTTAAAGAACTCCACCTTTAAACCCGAGACTCGGGCCTCTCTGATCAACAAAACAGTTGAGGACTCCAACCTTTTTGGGAATGCTGTTGATGACGCCCTGGAGACTGTGAAAAAATAACACGAAACACCAACGTCGCTCAGCCAGATCACGGCTAAGCCCTTCCACCAGCGTGGAGGCTCTAACTCACGCTGGTCCTTTAGTGGGCAATCTTTCTCCTGCCCTCCCCATGGACAATATGGCTCAGGAAGTACCCCCTGGTCCTCCGGCCAAGGCAATACCAACGAAGAGGCCCTCATAGGGGCAAGGGTAGAGGCAGGAACTCTACTCCCCGAGGCTCCTCGGCCTCCACCTCAAAGTGACTCGCTGGTTCGTGTCCCCTCCCACGCTTCCCTGGTCGTGGGTCGCTTGTCATTCATCCACTCCTGGGAGGGGATCACATCAGACCAGTGGGTGATAAAGACCATAGCCCATGGCTAATGCATCGAGTTCCTCTGGCCACCTCGATACCACCCACCAAGAAGCAGACGACTGTCACCTGAACACCTGCCCATCCTGCTGGAAGAGGTTCAGGTCCTGCTGGAAAAGGGCGCCATAGAAGTCGGCCCCATTCTCCAGGTAAAGAAGGATATTTATTCAGTGTACTTCCTTGTACCCAAAAAGGATCTCACAATGCACCCTGTTTTAGACATGCGCCCGACGGACAGGTATGTCAAACCTCAAAAATTCAGGATGACAACACTGCAGGAGGTAATCCCACTGCTGCAGCAGGGGGATAACATGGCCACATTGGACATGAAAGATGCATACTTCATATTTCAATGTTGCCAACACACAGAAAGTACCTCAGGTTCATGATAGGACACCCACTATCAGTTCAGCGCCACGGGTATATGATATGATATGATAGGTTATTTATAACTCGCTTAATACCCAGAGGTTTCTAAGCGCGGAACGGGGATCGAACCTGTGTTGCTTCGTGTCGTCTTGCTTCCAAGGCTTGCACATTGCCGCTGAGCTTTGCTCCTGGGTATTCACAAAGGTACTGGTGGTAGTAGCTGCTCACCAGCTCAGGCAGTTCACCCCAGGCTATCCTTACCTCGATGACTGGCTCCTAACAGGGTATTCGTACGGAACATGTCAAACAAATACACAGAAGTCGGTAGATCTCCTCTTCAACCTACGTTTCTCTATCAACAATAAAAAAATCCAGTCTAAACCCCAATCAAGTCAAACAATTTCTGGGGGCTCTAATTCGGACTAAAGACAGCCATGTCTTTCCCTCCAACGAGAGGGTTCAAAACATGCTGTTCCAGATACCTCACTATGTAGCCAGTCATCAGGTGACCATACGCAAAGCCATGCGACTGTTGGATGATTGCTTCCTGCGTCTACCTAGTTCTTCACGCTCGTCTGCGCATGCCCCCCATGCAACAGTGGCTCTCGAGCCAATGGTGTCAGGCCAGCGGCCAGTGAGACGATCTAGTGGTTGTCTCGGCAGCCCTCGTTCAGTCTCTGCAGTGGTGGTCAAGGTAAACCTTCAGGGGAAAACCTTAACCACCCCCGCAGTAGAAGCCACCACAGACGCATCTCTGACAGCGTGGGGAGCTCACCTCCTTCAACAGACAGTGCATGGCATGTGTTGGAACTGCTAGCAGTGTTCAAGGCCCTGAAGGCCTTCCAGACACACCTCCAGGGGAAGACTGTCCTAGTCCTCACGGACAAAACAAACAAGGGGTCACTCAGTCTCTAGGGCTGTCCATCTGTCCTGAACATATGGGAGTGGGCTGTCAAACACAAAATGTTCCTCCTTTCACAACATGTTCCAGTAGAACTCAATCTTCTGGCGGACGTACTCCGCAGAGAATTCCCCCCTACCCGTAGAGCACAAGTGGCGGCTACAGGAGGACATTGTACTCAAGGTCTTCCCAGAATGGGGCTTCTCAGAGATCGACTTATTCGCCACTCTGGAGAACGCCCAATGCCCATATTACACCTCCAGGTACCGTCAGAACCGCTCCAAGGGGAACGGTCTTTGGATAACATGGTCTGGAAAATTTGTCTACGCTTTTCCCCCGATTCCCCTGCTCAACAGAATAGTGCACAGGATGCACCAAGAGCCAGCCGGGATGATTCTGGTGGCCTTTGCGTGGGCTTGACAGCCTTGGTTCTCCCGTCTCATGGCAATGTCAGTCTCCCATCTCAGGAAGCTGCCGTGTTAGGCAAAGTTTGTATGCAGTACCCTCTGGGAACACTACAAACAACTCTGACTTTGGTATAAGCTTGTACTACAGTTTTGGTAGTGTGTTGAGCAGCCAGGCTTATCTCAAGAGGGGTCAATGTGAGATGTAGGGGAGTTACACAGAGATTCACAGTGACAAGTATTCAACTAAACACTTACACACAAGGTGTCTTGAATAAACAATTATTAATGTATTTATCAGTCAGTTAGCATAAGCCTTCTTCAGAAGGGAGCAATATAATAGTAACACACAAATACACTTCAATAGATTACACTCTCTTAGTTTCTAAATCAGTAAAGACCCTTTTGGGATGGCCCACAGACACAACCTACACCCTCAGGTGACTTCAATAGCTAGGGTGCTGGGGATCTTAATATCTTACTGTTTGCGTTTAGAGTACTGTTATAAGTTGGTAAAAGGAAACGATTATTAGAACAACAAGAGACCACAAATATTCTTAAGCAGGCAAATACTTTCGGATCCCCACAGTAGAGTCATTCATTATAATAGACTAGGCCAAAGTCAATGGGAAAAAGTCTTATATAGGATGAAGCACCTCTGGTAGGTAAGTAGAAAAGTATTTGCACAATGTTTTAGAAGTCTTTGAAGAAAAGAAGAATCAAATGTAGGGCCACAAGCCGTTAGACTTGTGAGTGGTAGAAGATGCAAGCAACTCTACAGCAAGAGGTAAGTTCTCTCAGACTTTGTACAGACTTTGTACAGTACCTTTGAATTGAAGAAAAAGTGCAGCAGGGTTACAGGTCATTTGGTCGAAAATAAATGGTCGACAGGACAAATGGTTGACGCAATTTGGTCGAAAGACCAATGGTAGATTTTTTCTTTTGTATTTTCACTTTTTTTTTTGTTGTTTTTTTTGGTGGGGTCCCCCCCAACCCCTTTTTTGCTAAAAAAAACCCCTTTTTTTCTTAAACGAAAACCTGAAAAATACATATATAAATTAAAAAAAAATTCGACCATTTGTCTTTCGACCAAATTGCATCGACCATTTGTCTGTCGACCATTTGTCTGTCGACCAAATGACTGGAAACCGTGCAGCAGATGACTTCTTTTCCTGTGCAGCTCTGCAGATCTCACTGTTCCCGGGCCTCAGTCGTGGGGACAAGAGGGAGAACTTCTGGGGACTCCTGCACTGCAATGAGACGGTCGGCACTCGCAACCGGCAATCTTCAAATCAATGACTGTTCAGTGTTTCAGCTCCTCGCGTCTACCGCAAATAGCAACACTGCGGTTCCTGGCTGTCAAGATGGGCTTTCCTTGCTTCTGGGGTGCGCACTCTGTTGAGGGGGCTCTGGGCTCTGGCTCGATCAGTCCTGATTCCTGGGAGTCTGGAGGAACTTCCTGGAGCTCTAGGCCACCTTAAAAGCAACGCACACAATCTGACTGTACGGTTTCCAGCAGCACCTCTGTGGAAATTCAACCAGCTTCGAGAAGGATGTCCAGGTGGCTTACTTTGGAGTTGATTGGTCCCACCAACTCAAGGGCAGAAGTCGTCCTTGCAGGGGCTTCTCTGTCGATACGAATTTTGGAGTTTCAGCACAGCAACAGGGCTTCACCGGGCAAACCAACGGTCCAGGAGTTGCAGCAGGTGTCCTCTTCAAGTTCTTCTTCGGTTCGTTCGTCCAGTGGTCGACTCTGCCTTCCAAGCCAAAAGCCTTGCCTTTTATTCAGTTCTCTCCCATTCATTTCAGCCTAGCTGTCAGTCACCCAGCAGGGTGCTATCCTTGCCGGACAGTCAGCCGGCCAATCACTACAGAGTGCATTTGGGCGTCCTAGGAGACTAAGCACAGGGAGTTTATGGCACCTCCCTCCCTTACTGCCTATCCCAGACACCCTGGAGTCTGAGGCAGGCTTCACTCGTGAATCCCGCCAAAGGCAAAGCGAACAATAGGACCAAACCTGGTTTGGCGCGCAGAGTAAATCTCAAGAAGGACCTTTCCACAAAGAAATGGCGAAAAAAGAAGACCAGGCCTTTTTGACAAAAATGGCACCTTTGGGTGCTTTACTGCAGCTGTGAACTCAGCCTGCGGTAAATGCACACCATGGTAGTTAAAATGAAACCACTGCCACCAGCCATTCAGTGAGGAAAGGGTAACATAAATATGTTACTTGAGAAGCTAGACAAGGGGATACTAGGTAACCCCTCCAGCACCCTATTGGAAGATACTGTGTGCTGGGTCTAGAAAGTTACAATTGTAAGTAAAGTCAATTTCACTTATCTGCTCTGGGAAACAGTAGTTTATCCCAGAGAAGGTATGTAAACCTTTGGGAAATCTGAAAGACTTCCCTGTGCCACTGCACTGAAGGTGCTGTGTGACACAATGTAAAAGATGATGCCTATGGAGTTTGTCAGGCTCCATAACCAAAAGAAACACAAAGCTCAGAAATCACATTAAAATACATGAGAGGGTGGGAAAAAGGGTCTCACTCTCTCCCGGTTAAACAACTCAAGTCATCAAAATCCAGCAAAGTTGCTGGGGGTCTCTAAGGTGGAGGGAATTAGCAAATTTCTGAGAATTCTCCCTAACATACTGTGCCCGTACAACATGCTGTCTCAAGACTAGGGGGAAACTCTACATCCATGCCCTCAAACTCTCAATTTAGCAGCCTGGCTCCTGAGGTCAAAGAGTTCGGGGCACCTCCATCTCCCTGAAAGATGTATGGACATAATCTGAGAAGCACAGAAACCTAACACCAGGCATTGATACTCCAGCAAATGGAAGCGCTTGGTCATCTGGTATAATGGCATCAATCCTATTGAATGCTCACCTAAAGATATCGTCCTGTACCTAACCCACCTGTTAGATTCAGGACTGGTTTTCAATTCTCTAAAGATCCACTTAGCCGCGCTTTCGGAAATACACCACGTCCCAGAGCAAGGTCTCATGGTGGAAAAGTCCTGTAATTAAAGCCTTTATGGAAAGGGTAAAGAGACGTTATCCCCCTATTTCTAACCCAGCTCCCGGGTGGAACCTGGATGTTGTTCTTACCAGACTAATGGGGCCTCCTTTTGAACCAATGCACCTACATTTATCTCTTAAGCTCCATTTAAACCAGTCCATAGAACTACCCACCTTTTTCCAGAACCCCACTAACGCGGCAGAAAGAAGCCTCCACACACTGGATGTAAGGAGAGCGGTTATCGACTATCTGGAAAAAACAAACCCACTAAGAAAAACAAATCAGTTCTTTGTTTAAGTGGCAGCTAGTAGAGAAGGGGACCCTGTCTCTAAATCGGGTATCTCCAAGTGGATCGTAAACTGCATCACACTGTGTTACACTCTTGCCAAGGGAGATTTACCCTTCACGCCTAGAGCACACTCTATTCGGGGCACGGGGGCTACCATAGTATTCATTGCAAATGTTCCTCTTGATTCCATTTGTAAAGCAGCAGCCTGGAGTTCTGTACACACCTTTACACAACACTACTGCCTAGATACACACTCTAGGTCTGATTCTCAGGTGGGACAAGTGGTGCTAAGACATCTCTTTGCTACTGTTCCTTCTCACATCCCACCATCATCTCTGGGTACTGCTCGCGAATCTGCACAGCATGTGATTCTAAGCAGATTCACAAACATCAGAAGACATGCATTACTCACTGTAATAGCATTTCTGATTATTGTATTTGCTTGGATTCACATGCGCCAACCTTTCCTCCCCTCGTGGAGTAGAAGGAACATAGACCTCTTACACCTTATCTCTTCTGTACTCGTTCATGCTGACTAGAAGGCTCCCTCCCGGTAGAAAAAACACAACCAGAGGGACCTCGATGCATGAGGGATTTTGGGTACACTACACGTCGCGTTAGGAATAGTGTTACAGTCACACCCATGTCGACGTCCCCTTTCGATGTTCGAAAGAAAGATGCAATACTCAGCGATTTCCACTAGTTGTCGGAATATATGCACAGCATGAGAATCTAAGCAGATACAATCATCAGAAATGCTATTAAGGTGGGTAATGCATGTCATGTCATATCATGCTTGCTTTATTATAAATAGCCATTCAAATATTTCATCTGACAGTACAAAAAGGCTAGACTGGCAGCACCAAAATACCAGTCTAGCCACATAACCTGCTTGCTTTATCATGGATGATGCCCATTAAAACAAGTTGTAGTAGCGCACCCTACCTTTCAGCCCGGACCCACCAAAATTAGCTCAAACACATGCGTACACTCATTCACACACGCACCCAGTTACCCATACATCATGCACTCATGTACACAGTACATAATACATAACATACCCTTACATGCATGCGCACACACACACACTTAAAACTATTTATTTTCTTACCTGCTCCGCACCCAAATCAGTTTTCCCCAAAGGTTTCTTTTTGCTGCTGCGGCAGCTGGCTCCTCTGCTGCAGCCTTCAACATGCAGACAGGATGCAGGGATAGCTTACTGGTTCCTGTCGTGTGCAGTGTGGCCAGAGCACCATGCGCAGGAAGGGTTTTTTTTTTAAGTCAAAGTGCATTGCGCTCTGACTTCAGAAATGAATTCATTTCTTTCTGAAGTCGGAGCACATGCACTCTGACTTCACATATGAATCAAGGACATCTTCTTTCCAAAGAAATGATTTGACTTAAAAAAAGAAACACTTTCTTTATGAAGTCATAGCGCATTTACCCTGACTTCAGAAAGAAAATATTTCTTTCTGAAGCATGGCAGACCCCTCCCCCCACCCTGCACTGCGTTGAGATGCCGGGACCCCCTGTTATGCCAGTGTGTGGCAGGAATGTACACTTGTTTGGTGGCCTCACCCAAACTTGTCATAAACTAGAAAATCCCCTTGAGTAAGAATTCAGATATAAAAAAATCAAGCATAAACGTTTTACACGTGATTGTTAAACCTCCTTTACCACTCAGGGAGATTGGAAAATGGCCGTCTCAAATCTGCCCTATTGTTACAGAGGCCTTTTCTCAGATTTTTGAAGATAAGGCACAGTGCAATCAAATTAGTTGACCATGAACACACTATTTGGCGAAGCAGTGAAGCCAGGATTTAAACCCACTGTTGAACCTAGGCACTTATCCACCACATGCCTCCCAAGATCTAGATAGTACACATATTTAGGCGTTCCAAGAGCTACAATTGTATAGCATGTAATTGCAAAGTGCACACATGTGTAGTAGAGCAGTCTGACAATGTATACAGTTTTACACAAGCAAGTGCAGCCAAACAAGTACCATTATAGCTTTATTTTCCTTGGCCTGAATGGAAGACTTAAAGCTCCAGAATGCAAAATAATGCAAACCTGAAAAATCTCAGTTTTCACCACACTAGAAAAGAATTTGTGTGATAAGGACACAACACCTTCCAGAAGTAATTGTTTGACACAAATGTCCAGCGTATTGTTATGCCCCTTATGTGCCAAAATTATCCATTCCATTTGGAGGGTCAAAAGTAAATTCCTGGTTTTAACTTTGCATTGTAGGACTTGTAGTCCTGGAGATATACAGGACTGCAAAACCCAGAATGCAAAGTTGAAACCAGGACTGGATTGGCTTCTCCTGAATGGAATGGAGAATATTAGCATGATGTTAAGCAAATGTCAATTTTCACATTAAAAGCAACCCCTTTCTTTTTGTTTGTCAAACTAACCTAAATCATGGACGTAACCATATTTTTGAAAGGGAGTTTTATTTTGGGTTCACTTGCGTTGTCTTGAAAGAAGGTACATTTCTGGAAGGTAACTGGAACTTTGGGTGTGAGCTTTCAGTTAAAAATTCCATGGTGGATTCCAAGATGGCTGCCGCGAGGGGCAGACGTGCCTGAGCGTCGCGCCGTCTCCCCCCCCCCCGGGCCGCGTCAACAGAGAAGAACAATAAAGCGGATTCTCCCTTCGAGCAAAGGGTGTAAGGATGCACGGTAAGAAAGCAGAAGGGGCGTCGGAAATCGAGCGGGACTCAGGTGAAATCACGGCAGTGAATGCGGCAGACCCGCAAGTGAGGAAGGCACTGAAGCCGTGCACAGAGATTCCGTACACCCCAGACTCCCGATTTAAAGTGCAGCCAAGAGGAAGGGGCACGGCCCCCCCCCACGCCACGAATGGAAGCAGAGCAAGAGGCACTCGCGTACAGCAGGAGCGGATCGGGGGGAGGAAGAAGCTGTCTCCCGGAGCACCCTGAAAGAAGGGGGGAGCCCGAACACAGAGAAGGCATCCCGGGCGTAACACACGTCAGACAGGAATGCGCATCATCCGCAGCAACGGCAAGCAAATGGAGTGCTGTGTACGGAAGCTCTGGGCACAGGTAGTAGGTGACAGCTCCCAGGACCAGATCCATACAACGAAGTGCTGTGTGGAAAGGCAATGACGCCACGACTGGGGAAGGAGAAGAACTCGAGCACAGACGTGAGGTAGCCCCCAGAGAGAAGAGGGGGCGCAGGCACACATCCACAGGCACTGGGTCCCGAATAAGAGGCACATGGCAGGCAAGCGGACCCAAGGACAGTGCGGCCGTGTGGAGGACCAAGCTCCGGGGGTGAGTGCACTAAACCCCTCCCGCCCCCCGCTTAGTGGCGATCAGAGATTACAGCCACCAGTGCTGCCAGAAACACAGGGCTGGGCACTCGACACGCACACTGAGACACGGCCGTGCTAGGGGGGCCGGAGAACTAGCGAGGGGCACGGCAGGGGCAACCCACACCTAACCATCTAACGGGTCCGACAGACTAACAGCTCCCGGGACCTCCACAAGCAGGTCAAGTGAATGAGGGCCTAAGGTAGGATGCAGGCAACCGGAAGCAACAGCCACACCGTCACCCTATGCCAACACTCAGCCGCGGGGAGTGGGAGGCATCAGAGGCCCTCCCCACAGGGAACACTCCCAACAAGTGGAGGTTGATACTCGTCTAGAGGGAAGGACTGGAAGGATCAGGAGGGCAGACGGAATCCAAGGTCCCGCAACATCCTCAGGGGCCCGAGGCCAGACAGTGATCGCCGGCACACATGTCCGAATCTGGAGGGTGCCAGGCACAGGGGGCCCAACAGACTCCGCAACCTAGACAGGAACCTAGTCTGGAACAATTGTGGGGGAAGGACCCCACTACACAGCCAAAAGGCAAAGATCAAGAATTCCACAGCATTGTGGGGTCCCGAACTCGGAGATGGCCACCAAGGAAGACATGAAAGCTTGGTTTGGAGAATTCCAGGCCCAATTCATGGCCACAGTACAAACCCAATTCGATGCCATGAAAAACAATCTGAGGCAGGCGGTACAGAAAATAAAATCTGAAGTGGAGAACCTGGGGCAACGAACGGACTCCTTGGAAAAAATTGTACAATATATTGAGGAAGAAACACAGTAAGGTGCGCAGACGAAGGAGCACCTAGTACAAATCGCACACAATTTGGAACTCCAATGCGAGGATTTAGAAAAACGCTCCCGGAAATCAAATATAAGGATTAATAACATGGTGGAATCTGTGGAGGATAAAGATCTAAAAGCAGCAGTACAACAGGTCATTCAAGACATCCTTGCAACGGAAGAGGAAGGAGATAGCCCGATAGATATCATTCACAAAGTGGGCCCACGCAGAATGGGAGAACCAGGTGCGCGCCCGCGCGATGTGTTGGTCGCACTAACATCATACTCAAAAAAAGGAGCAAATCCTTTGTAGGGCAAGGACCATGGACCACATCAGGATGAATGGGATGCATATCCACTTATATCAGAAACTGGCACAGACAACACTCCAGAAACGGCGGGAGATGGGCCCAGTGGTGAAGGAACATATAGCAAAACAAATCAGATACAAATGGATCTTTCGCTCGGGCTGCTTTTCACGTGGGCGGGGAAACAGCGGATCACGTGCGAGGAAGGGCGACAGATAATGAACATACAGAAAGGGGAAGGAGGCTCAGAAAATCGCAGAGATGGCCCCCCCCCCCCGCACAGAGAACCCAGTTGGAATAGAAGACGATAAACAAGAAAAACAGACAGCTGAGAAAAAAGAATTAAGAACGACCATAGGGTGACAGCACAGGGATCCAAAGAAGCGAATCAAAGGATCACGGCTGCAAGGAACTTGCACCCTGAACCCGTTACTTCTGGCAAAGAACGAGAATCCACATCCAGGTGACGGTAGGGGGGTAGATAGCGGGCCATTGGAAGAATCCAAGTGGGGTTTAGGACCCCCCACGAAGTTATACCTGAGTTTATAGAGGGAATGCCACGAAGGGCACAACGCCTGAGCGGATACAGGACCCAGATCCCTCCTCAGTTTCAGGGGGGCGGAGGGGAAGACCCGCAAGTTGGGGGATAAGCGGGTAGGGGGGGAGAGAAAGGGAGGTAAGGAGGGGAATGCAAAAACAGGGGGGGACAGAAAGGGGAGGAAGGGGAGGAGACCCGGAAGGAAATAAATCCAGGATACAAAGTCAAGAGAAAGTACAGCAGAAGAAATACCACACCGGGGGAGAATGGGGATGAAAATCCTAACATATAACGTCCGAGGGCTGAACTACCCAGTGAAAAGGAAGAAAGTGTAATATTTCTTAAGCAAAGGGAAATATGATATTATAATGTTTCAGGAAACCCACATAAAAAGGCAGGATAAGCGGAAAATACATCTAAGGGGATATGATCACATCATCCAGGCCAATGAACAAGACAAAAGGGCGGGGGTCCTGATGGCATTCAAAAACTCCCTGAACATCCAGATACGGGACACCCACGCTGACAAACGTGGAAGATATCTCTGTGAACATACATCTGGACAGGTACCCACTGACATTAGCAGCACTATATGCTCCGAACATGGGTCAAGATGGATTAGGGATGTCATGGACAAATTGGAACATTTCGCTACAGGGGAGGTGGTCCTGGGGTGGGGGGATTTTAACATTGCCTGGAATCCCATTGAAGATAGATCAGGCGCCAGACCACAGGGACAGGGAGCACCATCAAAAGCCCTGAAACAGAAAATGGGGAACATGGCATTAGTGGATGTTTGGCGAGGGATAAAAGGAACCAAAAGGGCTATACTCATTTCTCTCACGTCCACAGCACAATGTCCAGAATCGACTACCTATGGGTCTCCACGGGACTGGTGGGCAAGATCCAACACACAGATATCGGGGCGATATCTCTATCTGACCACGCCCCCCTCTTGATGAGCCTACAGCTAAACCACCACCAATTGGGGCTCTGGAGATGGAAACTCCTACTGGAAATAGTACAAGACCCAGTTATGGGGAACACAATCGGGGACCATATAAGGGAATACGTTTTGCATAACATCCCAGAGACGTCTAGGGAAACTTTATGGGAAGCGTTTAAGGTGGTAACACGGGGGCACTTCATAGCTCTCAAAGCACAGAGGGATAAACAGCATAGAATATGGGAAGAGGAACTAGAGTGGGAAATTAGCAGAAATCCAAGCAGAGATGACCCGGAACCACTTGACTAAAATAAGGAAAGCCATGAGACACACAGAAGAATCCATCCGAACTAAAAGAGCGGAGAGGAGCTTAATACATTTCAAACATTGGTACTATGTCAAGGCTAACAAAGCAGACAAACTCCAGGCCAGGCAGCTAAAAGAAAAACAGCATAACCAATCAGTAAAAGCATTAATAGACGACAAGGGGCAAACTAAGACCCAAACGACAGACTTAGGGGACATATTTAAGGGCTATTACCAGAAGCTATACTCCTCGGACCATCCAGATGAGGGGAAACCGGGAGCATTCCCAGATGAAATCACCCTCCCGATGATCTCAGAGGAAGAGAAACAAAACCTAGACAACCCAATCACAGAAGACGAGGTGAGGATAGCGATCCAAGGACTCCCCAAAAATAAGGCTCCGGGCCCGGACGGATATACAGCTCTGTTCTATAAAAATACAAGGATGAGCTAGCACCAATTCTTACAGAATTATTTAATTATTTAAAGGTAAGGGCAATATAACTCAATCCATGAACAAAGTGAAAATACTGGTCTTCCATAAACAGGGAAAGGATCCTACACTTCCCAGCTCCTATTGCCCGATTGCGCTAATAAATCTGGATGCAAAATTATATACAGAAATATTAGCTAACAGACTCACACCGGTCCTCCCGAAACTGATCCCATCAAGATCAGTCGGGATTCATCCCAAAAAGACAAACCCACGATAATGTCAGAAGAATAATGCACCTGGTAGAAAAAACAGGGATAACAAACACACCAGCAATAATACTAGAATTAGACGCGGAGAAAGCGTTCGACTGCATCAAGTGGTCGCTGTTATTCCGCATCCTGGGGAAGATGGGCATGGGGGACACTTTCATAAACTTGATTCGGGCTAACTACAAGTCACCAAATGCATGGGTGGCAGTGAATGGAGGGCTATCTGATAAGGTTAGGATAGAGAGAGGGACAAAGCAGGGGTGCCCCCTTTCACCAGTCCTATACGCAATATTCCTGGAACCGCTTTTGGAGCGAATAAGGGACCTACCAGACCTAAAAGGGATAGAAATGGCAGGACACCCCCATAAAATAGCAGCATGTGCAGATGATATTTTAGTGACCCTACAGGAAATGGAGATGTACGGATTGGTATCGGAGCTGAAAATAAATAGACAAAAGTCTGAAATACTTATATTGGCGGGAGACAAGAGGCGGATTCAAACACAGGCCAAGACTCTACAACTAAAAGTGCCAGATAAAGGTGTAAAATATCTAGGAATCACACTAACAAGCAGTATAAATACACTTTACGGTGCAAACTACCCCCAGCAATTCGATCAAATTAAACGGGAACTAGAGAGATGGAACGTCCCAGAAAATATGGGCCATCCAAGATGGAGCAGTAGCGACAACCAAACAGAGACACCTTCTTTGCCTAAGGAAACAAGACAGGCACCCCAATGTGCGAATTAGCGAAGTAATGAAAGCGACACTGGAAGTCTGGGATAAAGCCACACTAAAAGAGACCTTGTCAAAAGACCCAGCCCCCTTTATGGCACTGTTTAATAACCCGGAATTCCCCCCGGGCATGGAGAGGGGCTCCTTCCAGAAATGGGAAGCCGCCGGCTGCAATAAGGTGGGGGACATGTACAAGAATCAGGAAATCAGAACGTTTGAGGATTGCAAAACCCAGCTAGGCATCACCTGGCGGATAGGTATAAATATGAACAGCTAACACATTGGTTGAGATCCCCACAGAATAGGTGTGCAGCGACAAGAGACTGAACCCTGTTCGTGACTTATATTATGACACATACAAGCACCAGAAAATTTGTCTCAGACACTTATACATTCTTAAACGCCCAAAAGGAAGAAATGGCAAGTCCATCAAAAGGGAAAAGGGAAATGTGGGTGAAAATTCTGGTTCAATGGCGCTACACACCGGAAAGGCTCCATAAGATGTATAAGTCATCCCCAAATAAATGCTGGAGGGAATGCGGGGCCGAGGGGGATTGGAGACATATCTTGTAGGATTACCCGGCCATCCAACAGTTCTGGGGCGAGATAAAATCACAAATACAAACTATGTTCGGAGGTACAGAGGGACTGGGGGAAGAGGTATGGATGTGTGGCCTGTGGGACCCTCGAGAGAAACGGCTAACAAAAACACAGAGACAGAATTTTATGGGACTCCTCATAGCTGCATGGTTGGCTATAGCCCAAAGGTGGAAGCAGAAGTCGCCTCCTATGACGGTAGACTGGCTTCAAAGAGTGTGGACACATATAACAATGTAACGTATCACATATAACATTCAAGGGGAACGGCAGAAATTTGGAACGGATTGGCGTTCGGTACTAGACTATCTACAGAGTGACTATATGGAACAATGGTGCCCTCACAAAATAAGACTGCTGGACATGTTCAAATAGAGCGATATGAATAGATTTGGAACATTGGAGACGAGCGCAGATCCCTGCTGAGAACAACAAAAAAAAAGGTTAAAAAGTAAATGCAAGGCCCTCGTGTTCAGCACTCCTTTTGTTATGCAGGGAGTGTGGGAAAGTGACATGATAATGGGACACTGCAAATGGGTGAGAGGGAGGAGGTAACAGGCACAGCTTTCCCTACAAAGACTATTTAATTTACTCCTTTACGCATCCTTGAGTACTGTTACTCTCCTTAAGTTTGATAATGTCCTAGTCCTGAGTGGTGCCAATTAATGTGAAGTACGGGTCCTGAGGGCTGCTTTGAACCGGCCCATTTACAGAACCGCCTTACACTCAATATCTGCCTGAAAAGGTCTGGCAGAGGGCAGGCTGCCTCTTGCCAAACCTGAAAATGATACATGGCTGCAGGGAATAGAATGGGGTTGGAGGTAAGTGTTTTGGGAACATCATTTTGACATTGGGGCCATGAGGATCAGAGGGGCGGAGCTAGAAAAGCAACCATAAAACAAATTTTCTTTTAAAAGAGAAAAGTAGAAAAATAAATGAAATTTCAAAATTAAAGTAACAGCATTTTATACATAGTTCAAATAGTTTGTAATAAAATGTATAAAATGTTCAAACCAATGTATATTCAAACTAAGGACACACCTAGAACCAAAAAGACAACAGGTGGAAGCATGAACCACTTGACCTACTGTGATGTGGTGCTGGTGTTGGGCTGTGATAGGGGAGAGAGCTGGTTAGTCTCTTAGTGGGGAGAGGTGGAGTTATCAAAACGTCAATTATTTGGTTAGCACTACCCCCAATCCTTGGCAACTGGCACATCACACCAACTCCACCTGCTTTCAAGTGGTGCTGCTCAACTTAAAGCATGTTATGCTGTAGGTAAATCCCTCAACCATTGTTTTGTTCTTGTTGGGAGTGGGTCTGTTCTCAATATTTTATATTTGTTTGTCTTCTTTGCGCTTGATGTTGAGAGCCAATAGGCTAAGTTGTGGTGTTTGTGCGCTTAAATGCAATAGAGGAAAATTAAATTAAATAAAAGGCAAACCCTGCAACTGTATTGGACTGGGCAAAAAGTACTTTAGCACCAAAGAAAAAGCGTCTCACTTTCATGAATCACAATTCGTGACTTAAAATTAACATCCTTTTTGGGGAATAGCTAGAGTGCATACTTTCAGAACATTTGTGGGATGGATTTTAAAGCACATTTGACCAGTGTAATTGATTCTTCTATGATGCATGATGCCCATAAATCCACACAAAATATTGAACAAAGCCATCTACCATAGACGCAGTGCGCGTCCCTGCTGCCTCCCGAGCCGTTTCCTGGTCTCCCAGGCCCGCTCCATCCCTGATCCCTGATTGGGCAGATTGCGTTAGTCAGCCATAACTCACATTTAGCCAGATTGCGTTAGTCACCATATCTTGCATTTAGCCTGCTGCGTTAGTCAGCCATATCTCGCATTTAGCAAGACTGTGTTAGTCAGCCGTATCTTGCATTTATCCAGATTGTTTTGGTACATCATAAACTCTAAGTGTTACAGAATGTACTGTTGTCCCCCCATTTTAGGCCATTCTCCCCATATCCAGTTTTCCCAAATCTAGGCGTTACTGAATTTACTGTCGTACCCCATTTTAGGCCATTCTCCTCTGTCCAGGTGTTGCTTCTGTTGTTGTGCCCCGATTTTGGGCCCTTCTGCCTCTGTCCAGTTGTCCAGGGCCGGGGGTCACTGCATTTGCTGTTGTGCCTGCACTTTGGCCCCTTGCTACTCTATCCAGGTGTCCCAAATCTAGCTGTTACTAGATTTGAGATTACTACATTGCAGGTAGCCATATCTGGCATTTAGGCCAACTGTGTTTGTTAGCCATTCCTGGCATTGCTGCTGTGTCCTCAAATCTGAGCTTCTGTCCCATCTGCTAGGTACCCTAAAGCTAGGCATCCACTTTTTGTATGGCTGTGACCGCAATCCTAGGCTTTCACCCAATTACCAGGTATCCCCAAGCTAAATAATGCTGCTGTGCCCCAGCTTGGGCCCCGCCACAACCCCTGGTAGCTAAGGTGCAGGTGCCCTTTTGGGTAATAGCTGTCGCTCCAACCCAGACAACTCCGCCCATCGCAGATTTGGATAAACCAGCTCTCCCACCTAGCACAACGCCCCAAATCTGGGTTGTCCTCAGCCCATCAGCAGAGTCCTCATCCCAACGCCCTCCCCTCTGCACTTGAACCACCAGGTCTGTACCACCCCAACGGCTAGCTAGCCGCGCAGCCCGCCCTCTTTCACGACATTAACCAAAGGACCCCCAAGATAAAAAACAAAAAAAGGAGAAAAAAAACACAACGGAGCCAGAAAGGAAATACCAGCAAATGACCAAATCGCAAGGGTTTACTACTCCTAGTTCAACAACCACAACCAAAAGACCCTCAAGATAAACACCAAAAACCACATCAGAACCACAAAGGATTTGTCAGTAAATGACCGAACCACGAGGCTCTACAACCCATGGTTCTACAATCCATGGCTCAACAACCACAACCTCATCAATTACAAGCAGCAACTAACCACAAACAGCGAAGATTAAACCCCAAGGACCAGGAAACACACCAATCTAAAGAGGATGCCCACTCAAAGGAATACAACCCACAACCAGAGCACCATTCTCCGCCACAAGAAAGACAAAGAAGCCAAAATAGACAACAGAAATAAGGAAACCCCAAGAACAGGCCAGACGGCCTGACTGTCATGATGCCTACCTCCAAGGAGCCAGGCCGGGCCCAGCAACCCCAGAGGCAGACATCATTTTCCCCAGGGAAGTCTCAGCGGGCCCAAGTCGGGGCCCTTTGGACTCAGTCCTGGCGCCTTAGGCGCCAGGCTCATAGCGGACCCCAGTCCTGGCGCCTTAGGCGCCAGGCTCATAGCAGAGGATATGTGTTTAAGTGCTTGGGTGCACACTTACCTGATGCAGACCTTGCTGCTTCATCCAGGCCCTCTGGAGGCCTGAATGGGACTACTTTACCTGTAGGACTACTTCACCACCCGGGTGTGGTCGGGGAAGGATACATACCCGATTGGTGGAAGGATACATACCAGGAACTTCTTCCAAGGCTATTTAAACCCCACCCGAACAGCCACACGTGCTTCGCGTTGTTCTGCACCTAGCAGCTGGACGCTCACCGTGTCAGCTCCTGCATCCTGACTTCAGCCACGCCTGCCAGCACCCTGGAACACCTGCAAGGGGAGAAAGGAAGAGAATAGTAGAAGAAAAGCCCTTACCTGCTAAATCTGCATCCCGGAGTCATTTCTCCAACGGCCCTGAAAAGGAAGACATCATTTTAAAGGCATTTTGTTTCGATCGCTGCAGCGCTGCATTTTACTCACCTTTGCAAGGCGCTTAAATCTTCAGCAGCGATCTTCCGGATTCAGCTACGCCCCGGCGCCTAGAGGAAAAAAGACAAGAACAAAGGTGAGAGGGAGAAAAGGAATAAGGAAAGCTCAGTTTCCTTTTAAGTCTTACCTGTTGGATTATTCCCACTGCATTTCGGGTCCTGCCGCTTCCTGGCATCTCCGGACCCCGGCCCCTATGGGGAAAAAAGACAAAGACATTGAATGAGCGAATGCAAAGACATTACCTGAGCGCTCATCCAGAACTGTTTCACTTCGGGTCGGCGCCATATCTCCGGCACTCCGAACCCCGGCCCCTAAGGGGAAAAAGACATAAGCATTAGCGCTTGCTGCAATTAGACAACGAACATTATTATTAAGCTTGAACTTTTGAACAGAACTTTTACAGCGCCTTACCTGAACAGTCAAGCTTACCTGAACTCCCATCAATCCTCAATCCAGTGAAGTAACTGGGTTTCAACGCGCCCCTGCATCAGAAGCAGGATGGAGAGCTCATCCTTCCAAACCCTAAGGTGAGGCTTCACGGGGAATCGTGGAGGAGGTATCGTGGAGGGTTGGAAGGGAGTGGGAGGCTTGAGCATTGTTCCACAGTTGGTAATACTCCCTTTTCACGCACAGGAGGGTATCCAACGAGCCAGGGAAGCCAGAATAGAGGGGCCCTTCCTGTCCATCTTCAGAGTTCTGCGCCGTGGGAACCAGGTGAGCGTTACAGAACGCGAAGCCTTACCACAATTTCCCACCTGGGCGCTATGGAGACTTCCGAGACAGATCAGCTGGCCCATCTTTTAGGGGAATTACAGGCAGAAGTGCACTCAGCCCGCCAGGAGACTAATGCTCTCAGAAGGGAACTAATCCTATCCAAGGAAAGAACTGATGATCTGGCCAAAAGGTTATTGCAGGGCCAGGCAGAGCACACTCCTTTACCTGTTTCCGGAGATATTTCTACAACAATGGGTTCGAATAACCCGGTACAAATCAATCTACCTGGACACATGCCTTTGGCCCCGCCGGAACGTTTTGCGGGGATCCCAAGAAATATGCCGTTTTTATGAACCAATGCCGTTTACACTTTTTATGCAGGCCCGGGGCCTTCCCCAACGACCAGACCAAAGTAGCCTTTGTACTATCTTACCTCAGTGGCTGTGCTGCCGATTGGTCTATTCCATTGGTAAATCAGGATGATCCCATTCTCCGGGATTTCCAGGGCTTCCAGGCCAGCATGGAAAGATTGTTCGCTCGACACTCGCAGGGACAGGCCCTTGACAACGAACTGTTATCCTTACGACAAGGTAATCAGGATCTTTTGTCCTATATCGCCACCTTTAATAGACTAGTTGTGGAAACGGGATGGCCTGAAAATAAAAGGATCACATTGTTTCATCGAGGCCTGCGCGGAGAGCTTAAAGATGTTATAGCTCAGATAGTAGATCCACCCCAGGCCTGCGCAGACTACATAGACTTAGTGGTTCAACTTGATCACAGACTTCAAAATAGAAAAGCAGATCGGCTCAAGTATGAAACCAGAGTACCTATCAAGACCCACGTTAACTCCAAGAGTACTGACGTTTCCGAACCTATGCAAATTGGCAGTGTTAAAGGACCATTAACGCAGAAGGAACGAGAGAGAAGGCGACAAATGCAACTTTGTCTGTATTGCGGAACTTCCGGTCACTTTCTTCAAAGTTGTCCAGTTAAACCACCCAAGAAGGTGGTTGGAGCCACTGATAACGAGTTATTGACACCTGGTTCGGGAAACGACCTAGCCCGACAAGCGTAGGGGTCAGCTTGCCGAGCTTGAAAACAAACTCTTTGACCTCGCATTTTGTCATGCCAATGGTGCTTGTGAACCCAAAACAGCCTCAGCAGTTGCATGCTATAAAAGCATACATAGACAGTGGAGCTATTGGAAATTACGTAGACCGTGAATTGGCTCCCAGGATTAAGCTTCCTCTCCGCCCAAAAGTAACCCAAGATGTAATTACTACAGTTGATGGAACCGAAATAGCCTCAGGGCCTGTAACGCATTCCACAGTTGAAATCACTCTGGTGGGTCAGGACGGACATCGGGAAGCAATCGTGTTTGATGTGATCAAGGCCCCACAATTTCAAGTACTTCTTGGTATCCCTTGGTTAGAAACACATAATCCGAGAATAGACTGGCGAGCAAAGAAGATAACTTTTCCTGATTGTGAACCAACCTGTTACCCAAGGAATCCAGCTATGGGTCTAGCCTCTGTAACTTCCACCCCTGTACAGCTACCATCTGAATACCAAGAATTCCAAGACGTTTTTCAGAAAGAGCAGGCTAACACCTTACCTCCCCATCGATCTTACGATTGCCAAATCGACTTGGTACCCAATGCACAACTACCTTGTAGTAGGATTTATGCTCTTACTGAACCTCAGAACCTGCATTTGCGCCAGTATTTGGATCAATACCTGGCCAATGGCTTCATTCGCCCATCAAAGTCACCAGTCTCTTCCGCTTTGTTCTTCGTACCTAAAAAGGAAGGAGACCTTAGGGTCTGTATTGACTACCGCGCCCTAAATCAGATAACGATTAAGAATCGTTACCCTTTGCCCCTGATACCTGAGCTTATCGACCAAGTAAAAAGATGCTCGTGTGTACACCAAGCTAGATCTCCGAGGAGCTTACCACCTGGTACGTATAAAAGAGGGCGACGAGTGGAAGACTGCATTCCGCACCAAATTTGGGCTCTTCGAATATCAAGTAATGCCCTTCGGTTTGTGCAACGCACCTGCCGCCTTTCAGTACTTCATGTTCTTCGGGAACTTATCGATGTTTGTGTCATCGTTTATATTGACGACATACTGGTGTATTCCTCCTCAGAATCTGATCACAGAAACCATGTTAGGGCAGTTCTTGAGAAATTGCGCCAGCACAAATTATTTGCCAAGCTCGAAAAATGCGTTTTTCATACCACAAAAGTGGAGTTTCTCGGATTCATCCTGACACCTCAAGGAATCCGAATGGACTCGCGGAAAGTGGACGCCATTCTCAAATGGCCATCTCCTAGCTCTGTGAAGGGAGTGCAAAGCATGCTTGGCTTTGCCAATTTCTATCGAAGGTTCATCCCGGAATTTTCTCGAACTGTTCAACCCATCACAGCTCTCCTAAAGAAAAATAAACGCTTTGAATGGACTCTTGAGGCTGAACAAGCCTTTCAGGACCTGAAAACCAAATTCACCTCTGCACCTGTATTGAAGCACCCGCGCACAGATCTCCCTTACATCGTGGAAACAGATGTATCCAGTTCGGCCATGGGAGCTGTCCTGTCGCAAAGAGACCCAGAAACTAACCAACTACACCCTGTAGCCTTTTGGTCCAGAAAATTCTCTCCACCTGAACTCAATTACGCAATTACCGACAAAGAACTACTGGCTATTAAATCAGCTTTCAAGGCTTGGCGTCACTATCTTCTCGGTGCAAGACACACCATCACCGTAGTTACGGACAACAGAAATTTGCAGTATTTAAAGACGGCCAAAGCTCAATCTTCGCGACAACTCCGATGGGCTTTATTCTTTGCGGAATTTGATTTTGTAATTACCTATCGCCCTGGCTGCAAGAATGGTAAGGCAGATGCCTTATCCCGGATAGGCATGGAAGAACCCAATTCGAGTTTAGTGCCAATCATACCGGAACAAAGAATTCTGGGCTTGACTTCATTGCAAACCATTGAGGACATCCAAGCTCCAGTAAAACAGCTTTTTGACTCTTCTGCCTTACTGGAATGGAGTCAAAAGGGTCCTCACTACACCGTTAAGGATGATTTACCCTACTTCCAAGAGCGGTTATTTCTGCCAAGTAAAGAATTGCAGGAACTTGTCATTACCCGTCATCATGAATCATTAATGGAAGGACACCCCGGTATCGCGAAAACAGAAGAAAAGATCAAACGCCACTTCTGGTGGCCTTCTTGGAGAAAAGACATAAAGTCATTTGTGTTGTCTTGCGGAATCTGTGCCCAAAATAAGAGTCAAAAGAAAAGGCCAGCCAGCCTACTTCAACCTTTGGACATTCCACCAGCACCTTGGCACACCCTGTCAATGGACTTTATAACTGACCTGCCTCCTTGTGGTGGGTACAACACGATTCTCGTAATAGTGGATCTATTCTCCAAAATGGCCCATTTTATCCCTTTTAAAAGGATTGCCGTCAGCTTCCACCTTGGCCAAGGAATTTATGGAAAATATAGTGCGGTTACATGGTTTCCCTTCCATATTAGTCTCAGACCATGGAAGTCAATTTATCTCCCACTTTTGGAAGAAATGTTGCCAACTAGCACAAATAGACGTGCGGTTATCCACCAGCCACCACCCCCAGACCGAAGGACAAACCAAGAGAACCAATCAGACTCTCGAGCAATATCTGCGGTGCATGTTACACCAATCCGAGTTAAATTGGAAAGACATCCTTTGGATTGCAGAATATGCATACAACAATTCAGTGCATTCTGGAACCGGACAGACTCCTTTTTATACCCTGTATGGTCACCATCCTCGGACCTCTGACCTAGATCCACCTCTGACCCTGGAGATGCCTGCAGTAAATCACCTACATTCCACAATAACCCAAGCCTTCAAAGAAGCTACAACCCACTTACAGCAAGCCAAGAAAAAGTATAAAGAAAACGCTGATTTGCACCGAAGTAAAACTCCTCCTTACCAAGTAGGAGATCAGGTATGGCTAGCAACTAAACATCTACCCCTCAAGGGTCAGCGAACTTTTAATCCCAGATTCATTGGGCCTTACCCCATCAAAGCTATTATCAACCCAGTGGCCTTTAAACTCGATTTACCATCCAACATGCGGATTCATCCCGTTTTTCACGCATCTCTTCTAAAACCAGTACAACCTGGAACCAGACTGTCTGAGCCCCCAGGCCCTGTCCAAATTGATGGAGAATTAGAATTCGAAGTGAAAGACATTTTAGATTCCAAGATAGTTAAGTCGAAACTCTTCTATCTTGTTGATTGGAAAGGATATGGACCTCAGGAAAGATCTTGGGAACCCAGTAACTATGTTCACGCACCACGATTAATTCAACGATTCCATCGAAGATTCCCGCACAAACCAAAACCCCCGGAGGAAAAGACCTTGGGAGGGGCCTTGAGGGGGGGTACTGTCATGATGCCTACCTCCAAGGAGCCAGGCCGGGCCCAGCAACCCCAGAGGCAGACATCATTTTCCCCAGGGAAGTCTCAGCGGGCCCAAGTCGGGGCCATTTGGACTCAGTCCTGGCGCCTTAGGCGCCAGGCTCATAGCGGACCCCATAGAAGAGGATATGTGTTTAAGTGCTTGGGTGCACACTTACCTGATGCAGACCTTGCTGCTTCATCCAGGCCCTCTGGAGGCCTGAATGGGACTACTTTACCTGTAGGACTACTTCACCACCCGGGTGTGGTCGGGGAAGGATACATACCTGATTGGTGGAAGGATACATACCAGGAACTTCTTCCAAGGCTATTTAAACCCCACCCGAACAGCCACACGTGCTTCGCGTTGTTCTGCACCTAGCAGCTGGACGCTCACCGTGTCAGCTCCTGCATCCTGACTTCAGCCACGTCTGCCAGCACCCTGGAACACCTGCAAGGGGAGAAAGGAAGAGAATAGGAGAAGAAAAGCCCTTACCTGCTAAATCTGCATCCCGGAGTCATTTCTCCAACGGCCCTGAATAGGAAGACATCATTTTAAAGGCATTTTGTTTCGATCGCTGCAGCGCTGCATTTTACTCACCTTTGCAAGGCGCTTCCATCTTCAGCAGCGATCTTCCGGATTCAGCTACGCCCCGGCGCCTATAGGAAAAAAGACAAGAACAAAGGTGAGAGGGAGAAAAGGAATAAGGAAAGCTCAGTTTCCTTTTAAGTCTTACCTGTTGGATTATTCCCACTGCATTTCGGGTCCTGCCGCTTCCTGGCATCTCCAGACCCCGGCCCCTATGGGGAAAAAAGACAAAGACATTGAATGAGCGAATGCAAAGACATTACCTGAGCGCTCATCCAGAACTGTTTCACTTCGGGTCGGCGCCATATCTCCGGCACTCCGAACCCCGGCCCCTAAGGGGAAAAAGACATAAGCATTAGCGCTTGCTGCAATTAGACAACAAACATTATTATTAAGCTTGAACTTTTGAACAGAACTTTTACAGCGCCTTACCTGAACAGTCAAGCTTACCTGAACTCCCATCAATCCTCAATCCAGTGAAGTAACTGGGTTTCAACGCGCCCCTGCATCAGAAGCAGGATGGAGAGCTCATCCTTCCAAACCCTAAGGTGAGGCTTCACGGGGAATCGTGGAGGAGGTATCGTGGAGGGTTGGAAGGGAGTGGGAGGCTTGAGCATTGTTCCACAGTTGGTAATACTCCCTTTTCACGCACAGGAGGGTATCCAACGAGCCAGGGAAGCCAGAATAGAGGGGCCCTTCCTGTCCATCTTCAGAGTTCTGCGCCTTCGACGCCGCGCCTCCGTGGGAACCAGGTGAGCGTTACACTGAGGACACATACAAAGAACAGAGCAAAGACAGACTACATTGTTCGCTAAATCTCCACATACGACTGGGTGGTAAGCAAAGACGGACCAGCAACAACAAACCGGCTGACAATATGCAATACCAATACAGACCCCACCAGGACGCCAAAGTAACATGACAATTGATAAACCACCCCAACCCAGACTACACTGTGGATAATACCACAACCACAATCGGGGACAAACTGGAATCCATTACCTTCTACGCGCCCTAGATCACCAAAGATTGGAACAACGGATGGGTACGAGCATAATCCACCAGCCGGAAACAAACCAACCAACTGTGCCATCAACCTTATCAGTCTACTCGATGAAGATACCAACCACCAAATAACTCCACCTCCCAACAGGCACAGCCAGGAGAGAACCACCGGCAACGGAAAACCAACCAACAATACAAACAACAATAAAAACAACAACAAAATCAAACAAACTACATTGTAGCCTTCTTAACATTAGATACATGGCAAAACACTCAATAGAAATCCATGACCTTCTAAGCGAAGGAGGCACAGACGCTCTCTTTCTTACTGAAATCTGGTTGTCGGAGAACTACAAAGCCATTGCGAATGAAGCCATAGCGGGCAACTTTAAACTAATACACGCCAACAGAGAAAACCAAAGACGAGGCTCAATTGCAATCATACACAAAGAACACATCTGAGCTTCTCAACTCCACACAACCGACGTAGAAGACTGTGAATCCCTCCTCATCAAGAGGGAACTCAACAACCAAACCAACATAGTAATCCTCCTGATCTACAAACCAACATCTGACGACCCCAACTTTACAACAAAATTAGCGGGCACAGCCGCCATTTCATCACCCTACCACGACAACCTAGTCATACTGAGATACCTCAACATCTAGTTCGAGAAAGAAAATGAATCCACAGAAAACGCGCTCTGTGCACTCCAGGAAACTTTGCATTTCAAGCAAATAGTAAATGCATCTACCCACAACACCGGATACACCCGTGAATGCAGTTTTTTGCAGAGAAGGACTATGCGCATCTGCGCTCCCTAAACTGATGGTATGGAACGACCACTACTTCATTCCATTCTACATCACACACCAAACTCGCCGAACGGCCAGAAAGGGACTCCATGCCAACAAGAAAAGAAACTGGAAGAACCTAGACCTAGAAGCCCTAACAAACCTTTTAGACTCGACCCTCTCAAGCAGAACAGAACCCACTGAAACAAATGTAGACACAACAGAAAACACACTCAACAGGTGGATCACCAAGGCCCTAGACAAGCTGGCACCAGCAAAACAATCAAAGTAACACCAAAAAAACTTACAGCAAAATGGTTCACAGTAGAACTGAAAGAATTAATTAAAAAAATATAAAATGGAAAAAAAATTGAGAGAACATTACAACCGACAATACAAAATAAAATACCAAAGACCGCTCAAACTGTACAAATCGGCAGTCCTCAAAGCAAAAAAGAAACTATTACGCCGTAAGAATAGAATCGGCGAACAATCCACAGAAAGAGCTCTTCAAAATCATCAAAGAGATTAAAAACCCTCATCCTTCAAGAATTCCACCATCCTGACACAAGCACTTTGTGACAACATCACCAACCATCTGAGATCAAAAGTAGGCACAATCCACGCGACCATCAATACACCCCATGCAAATACAACCACACCTGCCGGACCACAGACACTGGGCGAAACGCTGACTACAGCAAAACTCGCCTGCCTAGAAACAATCACAGAAGAAACCTTTGCCACGCTGATCAAGGACACCAACCTTGCAGGATCCCCAATGGATTTCTGCACCCTGCCCTCTTCAAAGGTATCCTCAACCACAGAACCCTGGTAACTAACTTCTGGAACCTAATTAATCTATCACTCAAAAGAGGAATAGTACCGCCTGCCTTCAAATCAGCATACATCAAACCACTGGTAAAAAAGTAATCCGAAAGCGCAGAAAACCCGAGCAACTACAGACCGATATCCAACCTGCCCTACCCGGCAAAGATCCTGGAGAGCCATATATACAAGATCCTACTTAAATACATCGAAACAAACAGAATACTCGACAGGTTAAAAGTTGGCTTCAGACCAATGAGAGTAATAGAATCAACATTCTTATGAATATGGGACGGCCTGAAAATAAACACAGACGGCAACGCCTAATCGGCCCTAATACTACTGGACCTATCCGTGGCATTTGACAAAATCAGCCACACAACACTGGAATCTGCACTAAAGTGGCTTACCTCATTCCTAACAAACCGAAAGAACCTACCTACCACTGTTCACCTCAAACACCAAAAATATATCCTGCGGACGGAATCCCTCAGGGATCCAGTCTCTCTCCTCTGCTTTTCAACATCTACATGTGCCCACTGAGGAAAATCATACAAACCTATGGACTTACTGCATGCAACTACGCAGACGACACGCAACTGATTGTGAAAACAAACAGAACCCAGGAACAGAATAACTGCCTCAACTTCCTCACAGACATTTACAATTGGATCTCAACAAACAACCTTAAACTGAACCTGGCAAAAACAGAAATAATGCTCTCGCCCACAGGATTCGACGGAGGGAACCCACAACTGGACTGGCCAGGCATGGGAACGCAGCCGGAGACTACCATTGTAGTAAATAACCTAGGAATACTAATGGACAACGGACTATCCGTGCAACCGCAAGTCAACGCAATCACCAATAAATGATTCTTCCTCCTAAGACTACTCTTGAGGATTACTCCTCTACCTCTCCTTCCTTCACAGAACCCTCACAATCCTATCCCTGATACTCACAAGATTTGACTACGCAAACAGCCTCTACCTAGGAATGCTGGAAAGATATACCAAGAAACTCCAAAGAGTGCAAAATACAGCAGCCAGTATCCTATTAAGACTAAACAGAAGAGACCACATCACACCAGCACTGAAAGCCTACACTGGTTACCATAAAAAGAATAATAAAATTCAAAGCACTATGCATCACCTACAAAGCCTTACACGGATAAGGAGCTGAATTCCTCCAAAACGAGATTAGCCGGTACCGGACAAGAAGGGGCCTACGATCCAGCAACAATCTACAAGTAGAGGCAAACATTACAAAAAAGGGAAATTTGGTGGAACAGCGTTCTCACGTCTAATTGCTAACCTCTGGAACACCACGCCCAAATACATTCGAACCACAGAAGACCACATTACCTTCAGGGAACAACTCAAACCTGGTTATTCAACAGACAATGACAGCCACAAAGGGACACCAGCAACAATAACAGGTGGCAACCAAAGAGGCACACCAGATGCTCTGACAGAATTACTAACCCACTCCCCCTTCCGCCAACATAACCAACGCTACTACTCCAGACCTTGGGCTAGCCACACTAGACAAAAACAAACCAATAACCAATTCTATGTTCACACCCACCACCTCTGAGATGCTGGAAGCACACCTTGAGTGACCAACCCCACGTAGTCCATAAAATCGACAACAGGCAAGTACACACCAAGACACCAGATATTCTTACAGCTAGGGCCACGCGTGACTCTGGATCCTTTATGGACACTAACTAGTGGGCACAACCCACCCCAACACCACACAACACACTAACACAAACACTAGTACACACCAGAGGCACTGAGTCGTACCCAGGACCAGGAGAAGAGCTCAGAGGCAACGCGCTCGTTGTGGAAGCAAGACGCAATCGAGCAACACAGGTTCGATCCCGGGGTAAATGCTTACAAACCTCTGGGTGGTAAGCACGTTATAAATAACTAATTATAATTATACAGTTACAAAGTATAGGGCCTTCCGCACCAATTCCCACATGCAAAATAACACTCACCGATGCCAGTTCCTCCTGTTACTGAACCTATCCTCTCATCCTTTCCTCACTAACCTCCCCACTCCCCTGTTCTTCCAGTGCCACGCAAGTGACTGGAGACTGCCCCTGGGTGCTAGCGGTGCGCGGTATAAATCAAAATAACATAGATATTTAATTTAAAAAACATGAAAAACCATGTACAAGAGGATACAGTCACAAATTCAAGTTCATACAAAAAATCTTAACAAACATCTCGGATTACAACCGATATTAACTTTGTTCCCCTAATATAGACATATTCTATATAGTTTGTGAATATTAACAAATGATTCACATGCTTCTAGTTGGTCTGCTAGCAAAATGTAGGGGCCTCATCTAGGTATCTAACGCTACACTCCTTTAAGCATGACTTCAGCTATTTCAACCTTATATCGCAATAGGTTTGTCAAATTAAGAGAAAGTAGCAGAGATACTTCCTGTTGTTTGGACAAAATGGACAACTGTCGGAGGAACACCTTTTTCACCTTTTGGTAACTGCCATGATTTGCAATAACTCAAAAGGAAACACGATGAACAACATTTTTTATAAAAAGGGCTTTAGTTCATTAATATCAATCAATAGGTTTTATTTGTTCAACGGTAGTTTTCAAAAGCAATAATACAAATGTAAAAGCCAATTAAAACCTATAAATGTTTAAAAAGATGTGAGACCATAGGAGCTGAAAGAAACAACACGGTAAATTATAGCTCAGAGAGCCAGAGTGGCAACTGCCTTCCCAAACCGTAGGGAGATACTGGTACACAGGGAACGGTTTGCTGGGGAAAAGGTTCATCAACTTGCCGGTAAGGGCAAGACCAAACAACTAATGATATTTATATTGACCGTGGTCCTGTTCTCTTGGACACAGGGTAAGAAGCTGGTCTGATGCGGGGTGAAAGTGAGGGCAACCAGCACAAATATGTGAGAGTGCGAGAGGGGAATTCAATCTCGTATTCTTAAATCTAGGCAGCTAGCGGTCACAACTGCAAAGATTGAGGCATTGGAATAGTCATGTAACTTTATTTTAACACTAATGACTAGAGAGTTCCTTGCAAAAGGGTGGTTGCCCAGAGGGTGATTGCCATGATACCAAATTATCACTAAAAAATGCACTGTCCCACTTGTTGTGGGATGGGAAAACCCATGCTTTTTGGGTTTTCTCTCAATTTCATGCAGTAACCCCTGTTGGTCTTGGGGGTATCAGAAAATGTTGTGGTGGAGCCACAACAGGTGAGGTCGACCGGTTTCGATGGTTCGTGACTGATTACCGACCATCTTCTTCAGGACAAGATCAATCTTCATGTGCTACTGAATAGTGTCTGTCCTCTTAGTAGGGCAGCGATGACAGGCTGCAAGTGGATCCTGAGGAAAATCGGGGCGGGCACTGAAAAGCTGCAGCCTGCTCGGTCCCAAGGCTGTAGGTCCACCTACAGAAGAAGATGGTCGGTAATCAGTCACGAACCATCGAAACCGTTCCCTGTGTACCAGACCCTAGGAGCTACCAAACACCATGGAGTAATGTGACATCCGAGGCTTGCTATAAATGTTTATTATTTAGTCTTGTAATATGGTCCTTGTTAGGGATAATTCTCATTTATGTGCTAATTTCCTTCAACCATAGGGACCCCAGCTCTTTTGCTGGACTTTAGGACTTTTTCATTTAACCCTGCAGTGAGTGAGACCTTTTTCTCACTCTCATGTGTTTTGACCTGATTTGGATTATGTGTTTCCTTTGTTTTTGGAGTCTGACAAACTCCATAGGCATCTACTTTGTGTATGGTGACACACAGCACCTTCAGTGCAGTTTCACAGAGAAATCCTTTAGATTTCCTATAAGGTTTAAATAAATGTTCTTGTGTGAACTACTGTTTCCAAGAATAGTAAAGTGAAATTGAATTTACTTACCTTTTCTCTTTGTGGGTCCAGCACACATCTTATGTGGCTTTAAATGGCTGGTGGCAGTGGTTTAATGTTCCTACCATTGTGCTTTTTTAACGCAGGCTGAATCCTCAGCTGCAGTATAGCACCTATGGGTGGCCATTTTGTCAAAATGGCCCCGGTATTCTTTTTTCAATATTTTCTGTTGTGAGGTCTTTCTTGGGTTTGAGCCCTTTGTTCGTTTTACCTTTGGCGGGCTTCGGTACTGAAACTTGCCTCTGGCTCCAGTGTGTCTGGAAGGGTAGGAAGTGAGGGAGGTTCCTGAAATTGCCCTGTTCTTTGTCTTTAGGAATGCCTGAATGCACCCAGTCCTGATTGGCTGGCTGGCTATCCTTTCCGGACAGCCACCCTGCTCTTTGAGTGACAGCTAGGCTGTACATGAATGGGAGAAACCTGCTTAAAAGGTGAGTGTTTTGGGACTACAGGCAGTTGACCACTGGGAAGAACATCCGACGAAGAAACCGTGAACAAAGCTTTCTGCATCCTCCTGGACCTTTGAATTGTTCGGTGAAGTCCTGCTGTTGTGCTGAAACTCCCTTTTCTGATCATCAAGAGAAGCTCCGGAAGGGACGACTTCTTCCCTTGGCTTAGTGGGACCAACTAACCTCGAGATGAACTCCACTGGACCATCTTCCAACTAGCAGTACTTTTTTGCTGCTGCAGGAACCGAGTGCCAGGGGTAGAGAAATCCATAGTCGAATGCAACGTCTGCAAGCCGGCCAGAAGCTCCAGGAGTCTCCCCAAGACCTTCCAGAATCAGGACGACCAGAGCTAGAGTCTGCTCACCAGAGTGCAGGACTTAAGGAGTGAATGAAGCCCAACCAGTGTCCAAGATCTGCGGTGGTGCTGTTTACCGAGCGCTGAAAGTGTGAAGTGCTGCTGATCCGAAAAGAGCCTGTAGCGAATTGCTGCCGAAGGAGTCTTCCAGATGTCCTCCCTCTTGTCCCCACGACTGAGGCCCAGGAACCCAGGATCTGCATCAATGCAACCAGACTGAAGCCAGCTGGACCACTCTTCTTCTAACCAAAGGTACTGTTCCGACTTGGGGTACTTACCTCAGTGTCTTTAGCTTTGCTCTTCTCAGTTGAGACTTGCAGTAGCTACTTTGCTAGAGTTGATTCCAGCTCTAACCTTCACAAGTGTAACAGCTTGTGACCCTACAGTGATTTTTCTTCAACAAACATTTTGCAAGACTTTGTTATCTAAGAAGTGCCTCAGCTCCATAGACTGTGCTCCAAATGACTTTGGCGGTCCTAGCTCCCTGCAGACTGTTCTAGTCAACTTGACTTTGATATTTATTGTCCCTCAGAGGTGATAACTTGGTTTTAAACTATTATTGGTGGGAAAGGTTTGTCTAGACTTCATTGGAAGATTTAATGCTCACATGCTCTGAGAACCTGTTTAACCTTTTTCCTTCCCTTAACCTTTCCTTTCAACAAACCTCAGAATCTACAAAGTGTACTAGTGATATATAAATGCCACAAACTGTCCTAGTTAGTGAAGTCACTTCAGGGTGTAGGAAGTGTGTAAAAAGTATCTCTAAAGAGTATCTACTTTGTTGCTTCTGGAAAAGTATTTTAAAGTATTTTTGATTGTTACATATATTGCCCTTTTAAAAGAATGCTTATTTAAAAACTGATGTTAAATAAATAACTATTTATAACTGAAACGTTGACTATAAGTGTTACTTGGCTACTTGTATTTGTGAATTTCATTGCTACAGCTCTACAGCTCACATTTACCCCACTTGAGCTAAGCCTTGCTGCTCAGTCACACCACCAACTTGTGTAGTAAAGGCCTATAAAAAAAGGTGGGTTACCTAATACCAAGAGGACACGTGATTTGTGTAGTCTTACAAAGGGTTACTACATCAATTCTTGCCTAACAGTCCTTCATACCCCATGTTATCAAGGCACACAATAACCTAGCGTCCTTGTTCAAAATTGTCTGTTCCTGATGGCAGTTTTTCAAAAGCCTGGTTTATCAGGGACGGAGGATAAATTTTCCCAAAGTTCCTTCATTGCAGGAAAAATTGCTAACTGATGTTAGTTTGCTAGCTCTAATCTTACAGGGGTAGTATGTGCTGATTTGGGACAGAAAAGAATATGTTGCAAATTTGTTTTTACATTTACTGTGAGTCAATGATGATTGACATTGCCTATAATTAGGCCCCATACAGGGCTGCAGGGGAAGCTTCTGCATTAAGTACTTTCAAGGCTGGGGAGAACGTGTGGCCATCAAGAAATCTCAAAGTTTTTCACTACAATTTTCAATAAATGGCTCCTGACAGACACAGATTGAACTGTGGTGAAGGTGGCAAACATTTATTAAAATGACCATTTGTGCAGTTACCAAGTCATTTAAGAGGCACACACATGAGCCCATAAAACTATCCCACTCCGTCGGACTGGATCTTAGACCATTGCCCTATTGGCCACTGTAGGCCTGCCTGGCAGCCAAAGCCAACTGTGAATTACTTTGTTTCTTTGTATTGGTGGAGAAGGAAGCATCATGATGGGAGTGTGGGCATTTTAAAATCACCCTGCTTTGACCTCTCTAGCTATAGCCTCTTTGAGGCACCGGAAATAGCCCTAAACTTCTCCCCAATATTCTCCAAACTCGCTTATGGGGACATTGTTTCCAATGATATCCTAGAGCCCGGCCCTATGTGACACTTCAACCTCCATGTCATTTGTTTGTGAAAAGGCCAGCTGGAGGGCTAGCTTTTTTGTCTGTTCTTTATTCCTCCCCTAAGCTTTGATGTTTATTCAGCTATATCCCATGCATAAAATAGGGTCAGGAAAACATGCCATGCACGTGACTATTCCAGCAACCCACTCTCTTTAAAAAGCAAGAAGCCATTCTCTGTCTCCATGATTTGGAACTCAAATTTGTACTAGCATTATAATAAATCCAAATCGGACTCCCATAATGTATTCTTTTATCGGAAGTCTCATAATGTTGAATCAGCCTTGATTTTCTGCTACAGATGTCTAACTTCCCCAACAGGGACCACTTCTTTCAACACAAGGAGAAAGAATAGTGCACCGAAGCGTGTAAGTGCGAGATGCAGAGATGCCAGCCCAGGTCTCCGCTCAGGTAGGTTATACATTGTAATTTATTGTGAAATGTATGACTAGGTCTGTATGCACACCCTACTTGAATGCACAAAACAAATGTTAACATTACTAGCGATTTGAAAATACTATAAAAACAATCCTACCTCACAAACTGTACTGTCTGAAAAAAAAAAACATGTGCAGGCTTGATCGTCCCACAGCTTTCCCAGCCCCTCAATACACACCTGTGAAATTCAAAGTGACTGCAAGGCTCGGTATAGTTTCAGGCTGTAGAAGCTGGAGCGTGTGTGGAAGCGCACGCATGGGTGCCTGCCGCTGTGCGTCCCCCATTTTCGCATTTCAGTTATGCAAAACATGTATGTATTCACCTGAAATAAAGAAAGTTAACTGACCACTTTAAGCATTGGCATCCGTCTTGATCCTGTCTGACCTTGTTATTTTATTTATTTGCATTTTTAAAGCGCTCACACAGCCCGCGGGCATCGAGGCGCTGTTACAGTTATTATTTGTTTTTTTAGTTGCATAATTGTAATTGTTTTGTCATAGTTGGGTATTTATAACGCGTTTAAATGCCCAGAGGTTTCAAAGCGCGGACCCAGGGATCGAACCTGTATTGCTTCGTGTCTTTTTGCTTCCAAGGCGAACACGTTGCCGCTGAGCTATCCTCTAGGGACATGTAGAGAGGCACTGTGAATACTACACTCACGTGTACTTTAATCCCGTCTTTTTATCTCATCAATTTGTCTAGGTGAAGACCTACATAAAACATATAACATTTCACATATATTTCAACTTTTATATTATTCCCATAGCGATATGCTGCTTATTTAAACTATCTTGCAATATTTTCAACCACGTTATCAATTCATATATGCTGGTTTTTGATTGATTATCGTGCAATACATAATGTAATTCCTAGTATGTTGATTATGTTATACTCTTAATTTTTTATTTCAGTTCTCAATAAAAAGGAAAATAAAATCTATATTTTTTAACTATGAGGCAGCTTCCTGACCTAGACATAAATTGGAGACAGGCGATACACAGAAATTAATAACAATATAAGAGGCCTCTCTAACAGCAATCAAACAAAAGGGAACAATAATCGCTATAAAACTGCACCCATTTCCAAAGTAGAAATAGGGCGGTTAACTGGGAGAACAGAGGACACAGGCACTTGATGGAACAGTGATTGTAAATTCCAATGTTACAGCTGAATTATGCAGTAACTTTACAGCAGCCTTACGATCTGGACTGGAGCAGCCTTCGTAAAATGTTGGAAATACAGGAGGGGGTCTGGCAGTAAGCGCAACTATCCATATATTATTCACTTTAAGACATTGGCAAATTATTCCCATCTACAAAAGGACAATGAATGACACATTTAAAACTATGGTGTAATGGCATTGGTAATTTTATGTTATTGTATATGTTTCTGTGTTCTGTTAATTGTTCAAAGTATTTTTTGCAGTTGGCGCAGAAGGTATCCCTCCGGTGGCTCCCTTCAACATTAACGATCAGGGAGGTTCCTATTCAAAAGACTCTAAGAAAAAGAAGAGGCAAGGAAACCTTGGTAAGTCAAGAGATTATGTAAAGTGCTCATTCCCTTCGTCCTTAGAGACCTCCAGCACTTTTGCTTGACTTTAGGACCTTTTAAATTTCTAACCTGGAGAGAATGAGACCTTTTTCCCCACTCTTTCATGTATTTTTCTGTGATTTAAATACTGTGTTTCTTTTGACTTTGGAGTCTGAAAAACTCCATAGGCATTATCTTTATATTGTGTCACAGAGCACCTTCAGTGCAGTGACACAGGCAAGTCTATTAGATTTCCTAAAGGTTTAAATACCTTCTCTTGGAGAAACTACTGTTTCCAAGAGCAGTGAAGTGAAATTGCCTACTTACATTTGTAACTTTCTAGACCCAGCACACACTATCTTACAATAGGGTACCTGGGGGGAGGGGGAGTTTGGACAATTTGTTCGTTTTGTCTTTGGCAGGATTCAATGGTGAAGCCCGCCTCTGGCTCCAGCGTGTCTGGCAGGGACAGGAAGTGAGGGAGATGGCCGAAACTCCTTGTGCTTAATCCCCTTGGTTACAGGAATGCACCCAAAGGTGATTCCACCTTGCTGTATGAATGACAACTAGGCTGCGAATGAATGGGAGAAACATACATGAAAGGCGAGGCTTTTTTCTTGGAAGGCAGAGTCGACCACTGGTCAAAGGAATCCGAAGAAGAACTTTGAAGAGACGCCTGCCCCAACTCCTGGACAGTTGGCTTGCCCAGTGAAGCCCTGCTGCTGTGCTGAAGCTCAGAATTCACCTCGACTAGAGAAGCCCTGCAACGGATGACTTCTCCCCTTAGGTTGTTGGGACCAATCTACCCCAAAGCGAACTCGTCTGGACATCCTCTCAGAGTTGGCTGTACTTCCATTGCTGCTGCAGGAACCGATTACCAGATCGAGTGCATTGTTTTTAAGTCGAACCCGAACTCTAGGAAGATCCCCCAGACTCCCAGGAAGCTGGACTGACCAAGCCTGAGTCACCTCAAGAGTGCTCGACCCCTGATGCGAGGAAAGTCCAAGAAGGTATCCAAGAACCACAGTGGTGCTATTTGCGAGAGCCGCAAGGAGCTGAAACCATGAAGTGCCGCTGATCTGAAGTTTACGCATTGCTGCCGCTGACTTTCCATTCATAGTACAGGAGTCTCCAGACGTCCTCCCTCTTGTCGCCACGACTAAGGTCCAGGAACACAGTATCTGCAGACCTAAACAGGATCAGAAGCCAGCTGGATCCAGTTTTCTTCAAATCAAAGGTACTACTAGCTCTCAGTTGAGACTTGTCTTAGTTGCCTTTTGAAGAGTTGCTTGCAGCTTTGCCACTCACAAGCCCACCCAGTTTGTGGCCCTTCTGTGATTTCATTTCTACAAACTTTTCTAAAAACATTGTGTAAGACTTCTTCTTACCTGCAAGATCATCTTCAGCTCCCCTAGACTTTGCTCAACTAACATTGGCTGTCCTGGCTCCCCGATAGACTCTTCTTACCTCTGACTTTGTGCTTTTGCCTTTGCTCCAGGAAAGGGTTAATTTACTTTACATTGGAGGGTTCAAAAAGTACTTACCAGTTATGAATTATGTGTTAACCTTTGTTTTATTCCCTTTTGCACCAAACTCAGTATTGCTCTAAACGTACCAGTGATAAATCAATGTCCTCAGTGTCTTAGCTATTTAAGTCACCTGAGGTTGTAGGAAGTGCCTGTGTGCCATCCCCAATGGGTATCATCTGATTAGAGAAACTAAGAGTGTGTTTTCAAGTATATTTTAAAGTGTTACATGTTTTGTTCCCTTCTAAAGAAGGCTTATTCAACGGACTGTTAAATAAATTAATAATTGTTTTATCAAGAAACCTTGCGTATAAGTGTTTATTTGAATAACTGTCATTGTGAAACTACTATGTTACAACCTTACAGCTCACATTGACCCCTCTTGAGATAAGCCTGGTTGCTCAGTCACTCTACCAACCTGTGTAGTACATGCTTATACCAAAAGTTGGGTTAACTATTGCCAAGAGGGCAAGGCTGGTGCAGTCTCCCACAGGGTACTGCATACAATCTTGCCTAAGAGTGTATTAACACCAGCATGGGTTTTCACACTGGCGTTAATGTAATGGACTCCTATGGAATCCACCTATGTTACCACCTGGTAAAAGCCGGTGGATGTCATAGGAATATATTGTAAATGCTTCCCACAGCCCTTTTATTGAAGGAGGCATTACCACTTTCCACCACATTATGTCCCCACAGATAAAACGGACCCTCTGGCTTTATAAGGGTATAAATGTTCTTTGAGTAAGTGTCAATGTATAACACAATATGAATTTGCATATCCTGCTTCTCCTTTGTCTCTACATGCCTTTAGCACACTTCCAAAGTATGATCATTGAGTGAGGAGTGCAGACTAGCTCTGAGTCACTTGTTCTGCACCATACTGATATCTTCATGATCTGTTCAACTGTGTTGGTCCTGTGATAAACTAATGACCATTGATGTCATCGACATTCACTGTGAAGCAGCCAGGGTGATGGTGAATTACAGTATCATGGTGCCTAGACTACCATTTTCCCTGAATGCAGTACCCACTTTCTTCAGGTGAAGTAGTTGCGGCCTTATAGCAGTGCTAAGCATACCATCATCCTCTCTTCCAAGTGGACAATGATGCATATCGACAGGTATCACTCTTTTTTTAGGGAGTTTTACAAAGGTCCACCTTGGGTAGGACTTGAGAAGACTCACACTTGGGACACAGGGATCCAACTATTAGCGTAGGCCTGAAGCACAAAGGTTTTGTTGATAGCAATGGCTGAGCATCCAGGCTTATTTTAGGAGGGAGGAAGGGCTCTATGGTGGTACAAAGAATTTAAGAGTATACACATAGGCTAAATAAACACTGACTCTAAACATTATATAAAAATAATGGTTTATTTTATATATATATATATATATATAAGGTAAAGGTGATTCTTCAGAAAGGTAAGTACTATAACACAGAATAAGTAACGTGGAAAAACTAATGCAATATTTACAGTAAGTAAACCCTTTTGTAATACTTTGGGTGCACAGTGTGTTTCTGTGTTTGGAACTGGGAGCTTGCCTTTGGAGGAGCAGTCTTTCTTCAGTGCCCATTGAACAACAGGAGAGGGGTTGGACTTATAAACCCCCTGTCACGCGGAGCGCACGGTGTGCGCAGTGTGTTTGTGTTCACGCTGGGCTCTGGGGACTACGGACTACAGACTATCTGAATAAGGTATTTCGCCTGCGCTGAATGTGACATTTGGTCTTCGGATAGGGGCTCCAGCATAAAATTGCCTGTTTGATTTATATTTAGCTCCACCTCCATCATAAGCAATATTGACTCGCTGATCACCATAACATCGTAGCTAATAAGATCGGGTGTTTGTGTCTCCCTTCTGTGCAAGCGGTTTAACTTGGAATTAGTCAGAGGGAGTGTGGTAGTAGCTTACTGCCATAGCCCATTGACCTTCTTGGTGACAATTAACTATCTGCACGTCAGTGCTCTCAGCCTAACCGCACACAGTGGTAGTTAGTGGAGATTCTCTGCCTCTTCCCCTGGAAATGCCGGGAAAAGCACTAAGCCGCTGTAAGACAGCTGGATCCCGGGGTAAGAAACCCTATGGCCTCCGCTCGGGAAAACAGACCGCTGCTTGCTCTGACACGTTAGCACAATTGGAGGTACCTCAAAAAGGGCCGTTGGATGCATACTTTTCTTCTAAATCCCTGGTGCGAGGGCCAGTCCCCGTCATCACAGATCCCGGTATCCTTTTACCTGATGCGGAAAGTAGCTACCATCCGCTTGATTTAGTTAACAACTCCCTCTTGCAGCTGTGCTATGCGCTGCAAGATCACTCCACCCCTCTCTCCCCCCCTCCCCTCCTGGGGGATGGGATAGGGGAGAAGCAAGTGGTATGGCCCAGCTGGGAGGCCCAGTATCTGGAGGCTCGGACAAGCGCAGCAGGATTAACTAGTCCCCCCCACTCCCCCAGCACAACCGGGAGAGCGGGTTCCAGCTGCAGGGGAATCACTTGTGGTCCCGGCAGCCCTAGTCCCCGCTTAAGGAATGGGAGGCCTGCCTCAGGCTTTGCCATCTTCAGCAACTCGATTGCCGGCCAGCCCTGACCTATTGTATGACTCGGTTGCACCCTCATCCGGCTCATTAAAGAAGATTTTAGCACGCATGAAACCACAAGTACAGCCCAGAGCCACAGAGTTTTGAACTTTGCGGTAAAACTCTTGCTGATACTCTGTGGAGCGACACATGAAGACCTAAAGTTACAGGGGGCCGCCATTGCTGTGATACACAAATTGTTGACCTCATCTAAAACCCCTGCTGTCATTCCAACAATAAACTTACAGGGAGAAGCACCTCATAAATCTACTCACTTTTTATTGGAAAAGGCCCCCTGCACTACACCTGTAACCAATGATATAGACAGAGTCCCTGAAACTACTTCTTTACCGTCAAGGGACTCGGGGGCCATTCCTGCTATGGGGCATCTCAAGGCGTTGGGCAAGACTTGCCAAAAGACTGCTGCTGAAGGCGCATAACCAGCTTAAACATGGATTACCCCCTTTGGAGGAAAATACCACCGTAGCTACTCAGCCATTGAATTCAACACTACGCCCAGGCAGCAACAATGCATCTAAGAAACAATGGAAAACAGCCACAGAAAGGAGGTCTGCGCAGACGGTGGGTACCTTGACAAGCTGGCTATTAGAAGAGGCACTGGATAAAGTTCAAACACTGCCTGTATAACAAGCCGGGTCTATCTCGGACCCACCTCCCTGTGTCTCGCCTTTAAGTCTGCAGTAGCTCTACAGGATTGTGAGCGAGTTCACCCTGAACCACCGCCTGCTATACATGAGCGCAACGTAAAATCGGCACCCACTTGTAACATAGACCAGAAAAAAATGATAATTTCACCAGTTGATGGCTCTAAAACTAGCCGTCCGCTAAGTCGGTCTACAGTTTTGGCGCTGTTTTACAAGATCCCATCACTTAGGATATTTAACACAAACAATTCTGACTTCATTGAACCACTTTGCCTCCCAGGGCTAAACTTTACGAAAATTCACTGCTGCTTGCCTGAAACAGCGTCGCTTACAAGGCTGCAACAGTCTTCCCTTGGCTACCTTGGCTATGTCTTGGACACTCCCCTCCCTACTAGACCACTCCTGTTGGATGCACTAAGTGCAATTGTCCTGAGGCTAATGTGGTACCATCCCAGCCTACCCCCCTGCTGATGGTTAAGCTTAGTGACGACCAAGGCTGGGTGTGGTTGAAGAACATGATTGCCCAAAGAAAAACACCTGAAGAAATTCGACCGTTGTAAGCTGGAACACAAAGGGGGTTTTAACTATTGGCTAAATGAGGGTGGCTCCCGGGATGTGCTCGTAACAAATTAAGGGCCTGATTACGAGGAGGGTGGTAAGGGGTTAACAGCGCTGGTAAAGGTGCCGCAGCCGTTAACCCCTTACCGCCCCATTACGAGGACCGCTCGCGGGACCCGTTCAGGACGCCTGGTTTTACCAGACATCCTTAGCAGGTCCCGCGAGCGGCCCAGTATGCTAACAATGGGCCCGTCATTAATGGGGCCGTTGTTAGCATGCTCCCCATTCCCATTGAGCCCTATGGAGGCTAAAATGGGAATGGGGATGGTCCGTGTTCCCTGAATGGGGAAATACCGGGCCCTCCACGGTTGGAATTGCCCGGTACTTCCCCATTCAGGGAACCCGGGTTTGGCGGTAGCCATGCCCTTATCAAGGGCATGGCTACCTGCAAACTCTTAATGAGGCCCTAAGTCTTAATATTACAGGTAACGTGGGTTACATTTGACATTGAGTTCGATGGCTATGCTACTTTTCAGACCCTGGCTACCAATGGAGAGTGTGGGGGGATTGTTAATTGGTGTTAAGTCTAGCTTCAATCCTAGATTAATCCATCAAGCCAACCCAGGTGGTAACATAGTGGCTGTAGAGATATTGCCCCCGGGTGGTTGGTGGGTGAATAAGGATGTTTTTAATAGTCAATGTATATGATCCAACAGGCGCCTCGCTTACCGAGATCATCTGTGATCAACTGGACTTTCTCCTTACTGCCTGGCACACAGGGTCCAAGGGCTCCTCTGTGGCGACTGGAATGCGAGATGTGTGGACCCGGGGAGATGCGGCGCATATGTCTCTCACCACTGTAGTATGCCATTAGAGAGGACCGACAACAAGGGGAGGTTGTGGCTGGATTTGCTGAAGGAATGGAACCTCACGCTATTGAATGGTCGCACCACTGGGGATCAACCAGGACAGATGACTTGGGTGGTGTGGAACAAGCGGGCCACTTTGGCATATATGGTAGCCTCTGAGTGTTTGTTGGGCCAGGTATTGCAATTACAAATAACCTTGAACATCTTTAGTGATCACGCCTATCTCACCCTGATTATGGGTGGGGGGTGGCGAAGCGCATTGCCCTTGTAGAGAGGTAATACCCAATCGCCCTGGGAATAGGATCTGTTGGACACAGAATAACATAGATAGGATGAACTCCCTCACCTTCCCCCTGGGCCTTAGGATAGATCAGGCACTAGGGGGCAAAAACCCTGAGGCTATTGAAGGCTGGATACTGCATCTAACTCAAGCCCTTTTTAAGGGCTGGGTTGTCCCCAGCATAAAATGGAAGACTGGTGGAAGTAATGCCTTCGATATTAACATCCGAAAACACAAACGCTTAATGTGCCGGGCTATTGGAGCCCTTAGAATGGCTGACACCCCCCCTGCAGGTGCCTCTAAGAATGTGGCCAATATAAAAGCTATAAAAAGGAAATTTCGCTCTTTGCTCTGTTTTTGTCGACAGGCACAACAAAAAGGGAGCTGGCAGAGGTTTGTGGATACAATGTGCAGCAAAAATAGCCTAAAATTCTGGCAATTGAGCTCACAAGTGGGGGAGAACAAATCCTGAAAATCTTGAATCCCATCCCTGGGGGACAGTGGGTTGAATATATCACAGACACATTCTACAAGGCAGTATCGTGTGCCCCTAGTGCAGTAGCCTGGTCTGAGACCTGGCCCTTACCCCTGAACCATAAAATTGTGAAACAGGCCATCCTTCTAATGCACCGGGCCTGAATGGCCTAGCAAATTCGGTCCGAAAAAAGGATCCGCACAACTGGGCTCCCGAGTCTGCAGATCTTGCTCTGTTCCTCCGACATGGCGGCAGTCGGTGCTTATTCCGGTACATAAAAAAGGAGACCGGTGTAAGGTGTCTAACTACCGCCTGCTGTTCAAGTTGGATGTTACGAGCAGGATCTTTATGACGCTTGTTCTTAGGGAACTGGAGATTTGGGTCACTGCTAACCCGGCTTTGAGCCTTGCCCAGACAGGATTCAGACCCGGTTCGAGCACTACTCATAACATCAGAGTGCTCTACCAGCTAAACAACACCACCCTCAGTAGAAAGGAGGCAACAATATATATTGCCTTCTTTGATTTTTTGTAGCGCTTTTGATCAAGTGTTGCGCAAGACCCTCTGGAATAAGCTCAGAACTCAGAACTCTAAATTGCCCCAGCTGGATCTTACAACTCCTGATCGCTCTACATGATCCACTTGTGTTAGATTAAACAACGAGGGGGGGAGGGAGTGTCTGACCCCATTTGTATTAACATGGGAGTAAAGCAAGGGTGTGTGGCAGCTCCCATTGCAGCCCCCATGCTGTATAGCCTTTATATCACCGACCTTCTCCCTCGTATGGCAGCTAAATCTAACTGCCCTCCAAGGTTAGGACATACTCTATGGTGGCATGCTTTATGCCGACAATCTGATATTATTTGATCCTACTCTAGCAGGCATAAAGAATATGCTCAATTAGCTATCTGATTATGCATCCTAGCTGGGCCTTACCATTAATTTAAGAAGACTTAGATCATTGATATTGCCAGAAGTGGTCCCAGCCGCTTTGGGATCGATACGACCATGGACACGATAAAGTACACTCAGTCCTACCCTTACTTAGGCTTGGAATGTTATGCTCAGCCTAATTATGCTCAATACAACATGAAAAGAGGCAAGCCAAATTACTTCTCCAAGCCTGCAAATTTGCCAAGGGCCCTGCAGGCTACAGTATGGCCGATATCGTAAAACTATATCAGCAATGCTTTGTCCCAGCCATTCTTTATGGCCTAGAAGCATTGCCGATGCAGGACCTGAACTGGCTAAATATACTGGAGGGCCACTATTGGCGCACAGTATTGGGCTTGGGCCCCTCGCGCCCTATGCAGTATCTCTGTTTGGAATTGGGTCTCACTTCATTGAGGGGTATGGCTCTGCGCACTCGTGGTTCTTTCTATCTAAAAGCATGCTCCGCCCCTACTAGTAAACTACTTGCATTGGCGGGATGCAACTATGACTTGAGAGGGTTTCACGTGGGTCTAATTTTAAACGGCTGAATGAAACCCTCTTTTCAGAGATTGGCTGGCCTTTTGCTAAAAAGAGAGGTATGCCCTATGTTCACTTGAAAAAATCTTTCGAACATGAACTTAACAGATGGGATTGATGTGAGAACTATACCTATTTGTCTAAATTAAAAGGGTACAAGGTAGTGTCTCATGTGGTGCATAGATACTGGAAGACGCAACCTTATTTGCTGTTATGTCCTTCCCCCGCAGCAAGGCAATTTATTTTAAAGTTGTGTATAAATCAGCTTCCGGTACTAGCAGTCACGGGCCCTGTATGGGGGTCCCGCTGGAACTTAGGACCTGCCGCATCTGTGGTACACCAGGACTTAAGGAGTCAGCTAGACACGTCCTTACCCAATGTGCCAAATTGGGGCCGCTGTATATGTGTACGTTTGATAAACTTGTGCACAGGTACGAGGCTATTACAGGGGATTCTTTCTGGGACTATTGTCTCAACTCCGATACTATTTCATCATAGCTTGCTCTATTTAGGGTATGGTCCCATGTCAAGACCCTCTTACCTGACTAAAGACTTTTTTTGGTCCCCCACTCTTGGGGGCATCCCTGGGCTTGTGGAACAACGGAAAGTCTTAGATCTTGATTTTACATCTGGATCCCATTATACCCTCCCTTGTATATATATCTGTATACATGTGAATGAATTCTGGGCCATGCCGCCTGAGGAAATTAGAACTAAAATAGAAGGCATGCCAAGTCCGCTCCACTGCTCGCTTATCCACAGTGTATTTTTCTTTTGGTATCTTGCATTGTGTGTACTTATTTCCTCTTCCTATCATAGCTTATAGATTGCATAAGGATTTGATACTGCACGTTATTAACATGTTTTTATGTTTCTTATTGTGTTTTACTGTTATGTTTTAACATTTTTTACTATATCACAATAAAAATGATTATTATGCTTTGGTAATGGCAGTATGCAATACAAAAAGTAAGTAAACTACTTTTGTAATAATTGTTTCAGGTAAGAAGGGATGAAACAAGACCAACATAAAGCAGGCAGATACTTGTTCAACACTTGTAATACTTTTCTCAGTGGCCTTAAGTCCATCCCAATCTAGTTATGAGTGTCTCAGAGTCAGATTGGAGGGCAGAACAGGTAAGCCACAAGCTGTAGAAACTCAGGAGTTCCAGAGGAGTCTTCTGTAACAAGTAAGTAAAGCTTTTCTGTTGTAAAAAGGGTTCAGGGACTTCGGAGAAGGCTACCCGAAGGTACACAGGCGTTCGGTCTGGATAAACATGGATGAGCATAATACACAAATCAGCACTCCAGTAACAGAGGAGCAGCAATTCAACACGAAGTAAGTTCTACCAAGAGTCTCACAGTACCTTATACGTGAAGAAGAGGATGCAGCCCGATGCCCCCACGATGTAGCAAACAGGTCACCAGATTCTTGGTCAGGCAGACGAAAGAAGGAACACTGCAATGGATCTCACAGCAGCTTCCGAGAGAAGAGTTTCCAGGCAAAGGATACTTTGTGGTTCTGTGATTTTTGCACCCTTTTCAAAGCACCACTGAAGAACGGTTACTGCCTGGTCGATTCGTCTTGCTTTCTCGATCCTGTACTCTGGTGAGGGGACTTTAAAGAGTGGAATCTTGCCTCCGGAGGTCCGGAAGGAGCCCATCAAGGTTTAGGGAGGATTCGAGCTTCGGCAGGTGATGCACTGCACAATGGCCAGGAGTCCCCGGGTATTGGCGAGGTCCCAGGGTATTGGCGGTTTGCAGCCCTTGAAGGTTACAGCTCATGGTGGGATGGGCCGAAATACAGGTTGTCTCAAGATTGATTGATTTGTCCCACTAGTTTAAAGGGGAGATTCGTTTTATTCTGAGTTCTCCTGAGGCTAGGTAGAAGGGGTCGAGCAGCAGGCATCTACAGTTGTCTGGAAGCGGCTGCGGAGCTCTCTCCTCTTCTTCCTCATTGATTCTTTGGTTCCAGGGGTCAGCTTGTCTTCAGCCTCAAGATCCATGCCTTTTATCCAGGAACAAGCCCATCTGCACCCATGCACCATTCAAATGCTGAGTGGTGCATGTCCTTTTAGGACTGCTAGCTCCCAGTTGGAACTGGTTACAGGCAGGCACACCAGAAGACAAAGACAGCTGAGTTTCGAGGTACTCCCCCCGTTTCCTGTCCTCAGAGACATACTGGAGCCATGTCAGGCTTCACAAAGGATTCCTGCCGAAGACGAAAGTCAAACCAAGACTTCCCCCACCCAGTACCGCAGAAGGATGAAGAAGGGGCAAGCAAACAAGAAATGGCGTAAAAAGAATACAGTCACAATTTTGGGTCAGTTGCGACCCTTCTGTGCAATACCGCAGCTGTGAGTACAGCCTAGGGGTAAAAATGCTACAAATATAGGTAAGATCAAACCACTGCTACCAGCCATTCAGGTTAGCTTTGTAGCCCCTCAGCACTCCACTTAAGGTATGGTGTGCTGATCTCACAATAGGAAAAGATAGGAAAGATCACAATATCCCCCAATAACTGAAAATAAAAACGGAAGCCTAAAAGGCTCTCAGCAACAGTGCTGTCTGATGCAAAAGTCAAAAGACAGATGCCATTAAACGTGGAGGAAAGTATACCTCTAAGAAAGAGTTGCAAAAATAAATACAAAGTATTCAAAAAGATAGGGTAAAAGAATGAGTGAGTGTGGAAAAAGGTTCCCACTCACTCAGGGGAACAGACCAAAAATCCATAAATCCAGCAAAAAGTGCTGGGGGACTCGCATTTGGATGAGATTATGCATAAAGATGAAAATCTACCCTAACAGGTAATGCAACAACAGTGCCTTGTCAATAGGTGACTGCCCCGTGCAGCGTAGTTGATGCTAGTAGAACTACTGCCTTTGCACTGACTGAATGTTTTTTTAAATCAATGGAATTGATTGCCTTCATAAGCAGACATTTATTTTGGCATTTGTAGAAGCGTGCTTTGACCATGGGTGTCTAGGTGCTAGTTGCAGATAGATGGGAGAGAGGGACTAAAGGGGAAAAGTTAGTTAAAGAGGACAGTTTTTAGTTGCTTCCTGAAAGCGTTGTAGGATGGTACTGCTTGTAGTGCATGAGTGAGCGAGTTCCGCAATGTGTCGGCGGTGACAGGGAAGCTGGACCCACTAGCTTTGGAACGCTTGAACCTGGGAACTGTGAGGTTATGGCTGTAGATTGATCGAGTTGGTCTGGTGGTGACAGGTTTTGTTTGTTTCTGGGATAGGTAATTGGGTGCTGTGTTGGGTGATGGCAAGGATTAAGAATTTGATAATTTCCCTGATGCGGAGCCAGTGGACTTTTCTTCTTGCCTTAGATAGATATTTGTTTAAAATGTATTTGTAACAAATGGACAGGTATGACATTGCAAGGACAGGTTCAGTTGTATCATTACGGTCCTGTGGGCATATATCAATTGCAAAGTTATTGAGCATTGAAGTTCTTCGCCGTCTCGTTTCCTTTCTACCCTTTCAGTTCAGCTGCTACTTAATTCCCAGCAGTCCTCACATGTGCAACCAAATGTCTCTTGCCCAAGTTTCCAGATCCACTAAATTCTCCTTATCTCACTGCGTTCCTCCCAGCTGAGCACACCCTCATCAGGGGCGAACATGCTTTGTATCAATGCGTTCCAGGCCTCCACCCCCGCACTGAACTCATGCATTCCTCTCATGAGGGCTCTGTGCCACACTGCAGTTTCCAGAAATGACCCTCTCTGCAGGTCCGGCCACCACACCTCCACCCTTGGACCCTGTGCCGCTTTACAGGCCATTGCTATCCGTGTTTCGCAAGTATGCAGATCAAGTCTTTCATTTTGGCAACGTGCGCATTTTGACACTGCCTCTCGGAAACTACCCCAACAGGCAATATTTGGGGGGCCACAAGTGCACATTTGGATGCTCCCTTCTCTGCTCTCCATCACTGCCCTCCAGAATTTCTGAATCTGCGGTCACGTCCAAAACATGTGCATCATGTCTGCCCCCCTGTCGTGTGCATCTCGGGCAGACCTGGCCTCTTTCCCCCATTATGTATGACAACCTATTTGGGGTCATGTACGCCCAGTGTGTTATGTAAAGTTGGGACATTTTAAATCTGGCATTCCTAGAGACCTGTTTGGTGTATGCAAGCACCCCTACCCATACTGTGTCTGTGAAAGCCCTTCCTGTGTCCATTTCCCATTTGTCTCGCACTTTCAGCCCTGTTGCGCCTAAGCTTCCCAGGAACACATCGTACAGTCTGGAGACCATGTGCCCTCCTTCCGATACATCATACCTAGTGTCTAGTATGTTATTTATCATAATATTTGCTTTTGGGTTCTCCCATTTTCTCACCAGGGTGTGGAAGTCAATAATTCTATCATCACGCAATATGTCCCCCACTGTGGCCACCCCTTTGCTTTCCCACTGTTTTCTGTACTGTCGTACCCCTCCCTGCCGTCCTCCGATGACTCCTATCAGGGGGATATGCACCAATCAGGGTTCCAGTATTGCTAGAAATGTCCATACCCTGCGCCATATTTCCCTACCCAGTTTCATGAGCCCAGCGGGTCTTGTCAAGTGTGTGTCCTCTACCCATTGAAACTCTTTCAGGAAATGTCGCTTCAGCATTGTCTGCAGCAACGCAGTGTTCTGGGAGGCCTTGTCTCCCAGCCAGGTTACCACAAATTGCAGCTTTTTCCTGCAAGTTAATAGCTTTCAAAGTGGGGCACTCTTATCCCGCCCTGCTTGTGGTCCCTCTGCAGGTTGCTTAGGGCAATCCTGTTCCTCCCTCTCCCTCTCCCTCTCCCCTACCCGGCCCCCCAGGATTGTTCTGGCTATCGCGTCTACATGTTGAAAGAAGGCTTTGGGTATGTTGTAGGGAATATTGGTGAAACGATATAGGAGACAGGGGGAGTACCACCATCTTCAGAAGAGCGACCCTGTCCGGCATCCCCAAAGGTAGTTTTCCCAGAACCTCATAGAGATCCACACCCCTTCCAGGGCCCTCATTTTATTATTCTTCTGCGTGTCTTCGGGGCTATGCCACACATTAATGCCCAGGTATTGAAAGGTGTCTGTCTCCCATTGTAGGCCCAGGTGCAGCAGTTCTGCCACGCGTAGTCCCCTTAAGTCCGCTAGCGAGAACAAACAAGACTTCCCGTGATGTATCTTGATCCCAGAGAGCATGGAAAAGTGGTCAATAATGACAAAGAGGTGCAGCAGATTGTCTTCAGGTTGACTTATATATAATAACATATTGTCAGTGTACAGTGAGATCAAATGCGCTACTCCATCTATCACTATCCCTGCCTCACTAGGAACACAGCCAATGGCTCCAGTGCCAAAATGAACAGCATTGGTGACAGTGGGTATCCCTGCTTGGTGGCCTTGAGGACCTCCTAGTTTTCTGAGACTTATCTGCCCGTTTTGACTCTCGTCATGGGCCGCGAGTTGATTAGCTTAACCCATCTCAGGTTGATCCCCCGATCCCGAAGCACTCCAGGGTCGCCAGTAGCCAGTCCCAGCGGACAGAGTCGAAGGCCTTCAATGCGTCCAGCGAGGCTATCGCGTAGTCTCCCTTCTTCTGGTTTGTGCTATCTATGACGTGGTGGAGCCTCCACAGGATCCATGAGGTATTACGCCCAGGGACATAACCGGTCTGGTCAATATGGATCAGTCCTCCTATCACTTTCTTGAACCTATTTTCCAGCACTGCAGTTAGATTTTTGCAATCAGACAGAGGTCTGTATGATCTGTAACTCAGGTTTTTTTTTCTCCTGGCTTTAGGATTGGTACTATACTTGATTCTTTCAGGCTATCAGGCAGCATCCCCCACCTATGTGCTTCCATGTAGACTTCATGGCAGTCTAGGGACTAATGTATCTATATACGCTTTGTAGAATTCCCCTGGGAGTCTGTCTGGTCCCGGGGCTTTAGCCATCGGGAGTTCCCGAACTACTTCCCGGATTTTGTCTACTGTCATCGGGGCATCCATTAGTCTTGGCAAATGCAGTTGAGCTAGAGCGTCAGCCACATTTAGGTCTGCTTCGGCCGTGTCCGCTGAGTATAGTGATTTATCAAATCTGCCCAACATCCCATTGAAGCCATTTTGTGTCCTGACTATGTCCCCACTTTCGTCCGTTATGGTGCTTATCATGTCCCTTGGTTCTTCCTATTTACATAACTATGCCAGCAGTCTCCCTGGTTTGTCCTCCTCTGCCTGTAGTCTCTGTGTGTATTTCGCAAAGTCCAGTCTGTCTAGTCTTTCCCATTCGCCAGTGCACTTTTGCCTCAGTCTTATCAGCTCCACTGGCTCTCCCCCTGCTGCCTCTCCAATGCATTCCTTCAGCGCTATTTCAACCTCAATCGCTTCCAGGCTGTCTAGTATTCCTTTCGTAAGGCCTCCCGTCTTCCCTACTGCCATCCCTGTATGACTACCTCAAATGCATCCCATTTGATTCTTGCCTGTGCCACACTGCCCGTATTAGAGGCTAAGTAATCTATGACCTGTTCGCCCATGTAGTCACTGAAGGTGTCGTCCAGTAGCGCCTCAGCTGCCAGGTGGGTATTCTAGGTCTCTGCTCTGTGCCCTGTAATGTTATTGTTAGGGGTGCATGATCAGAGAGCACCCTGGCCATATACTCTGTTTGTGTGAACTCTCCAAAATGCTCTCTCCTGGGGAAAATGTAATCAATTTGCGTATGTACCCCGTGTGGAGCCGAAAGGTGCGAGTATCCCTGTGTTTCTCCATGTGTTTCTCTCCAGACATCTACCAGTCTGAGGTCTCGCAAAGGGTCCCAAGGGTTTTGGCGGACAGTGCCAGCTTTTTTGTGTTTCCCATCTGACCTGTCTAGGATAGGATCTAGAGTACAGTTGAAGTCTCCATCCCAAACCCATGTGGATGCCATGTACGCTGGGAGCTTGGTGTATAGTGACTAGAAGAATGTCGTGGCATTGTGATTCGGGGCATATGTGTTAATGAAGCAAGCATTTCTGTTTTCCAGTAGCCCGTGTACTACGACCAATCTCCCCTTGTTGTCTTTTGTATGTTCTAGTGGCTGGAAGAGGACAGTAGGCGCCACTCAGATAAGGACTCCCCTGGCGTACGCTGAGTAGGGCGAGCCGTACATTTTGCGTCCCCATTTCTTGGACAATACGGCTTGTCTGTCAGTGGTGAGGTGTGTTTCCTGCAGCATTGCCACCTGAATGCCTTTCCTGATAAGGTAGGTATGCACCCTCAGTCTCTTGACGTAATTCTTAAGGCCCCTTACATTCCAGGTGATTACTCGCAGCCCGCTAGATGCCATAACAATTCTCAAAACCAGGGCCACCCGTTTCCCATTGCCCTGCCACCGCACCATGGAGAGTGGGTCAAGCCCTCTAATCTTGCCCACAACTGCGTATTGTCTGTCCTATCCATATTCGTCACACTGCAACCTGTCCCATAACCCAACATTACCCAGCGGCTTGTGGTTCTGCTTGTCCGTTAACCCAACAGTCTTCCCCCCCCCCCAATGTCTCCCATTGTCTGCCTCCCTCGCCCATCAGTCCCCGCTCAGGCCCGGCTGCTTCTCCCACTCCAGTATCTCTTCTGCATTGGGCAACGCGCGGCAGCTTGACGCCTTAAAACTAACGTCCAAAGTTTTAATTGGGGCCTGTGGCTACCGCCAGGGCAGCCTTTTCTGGGCGCTTGGCTGCTGTTGGGATGTTATAGTTCTTGTGCCCCCGCATTTCTTCTCACTATGTACTCTCGCCCTCATGTTCCAGACTGTTGTAGTGCAGTAGCACCCTGGGACGGTTCAATGTTAGGCTTGGTGTACTCCGACTAAGGCACTTTGTTGTTTCTGCACGGAAGTTGCGGTATCCCTGTGCGTCCATCCAAGATTGCGCTTCCTCTGTGCTATTGAAGAAGTGCGTTCTACCATTGTGCAGTATCTTCAGTTGGGCTGGGTAGATCAGCATATAATGTAGGTTTGCTCTCCTCAGCCGTTCCTTGGTTGGGCCAAACATTGCCCTGCGTCTCTGGACTAGGGCTGTGTAATTGGGCTATATTGCTAATTTTGAGAATCCTCTTGTGGTGTTCCCTCCTTGTCTAGAGAAGGCGAGAACCGTTTCTCTGTCTGTCTATAGTTCAGGATCCTGGCTATAATCGGTCTTGTGGGAGCGCCCCGCGGCAGCCTCTTCATCAGTGATCTGGGTGCTCTTTCAACTGCGAATCCCTGTGTTAAGGCGCCTGGGCCCACCTCTTGCAGTAGCATGTTCTCGACATATTCTGTAGGGTCTCTTCCTCCTTCTCCTTCGGGAAGTCCAAGTATTCCAGCCCCTCCCTTCTGCGTCTTCCACACAGTGTTCCAGAACCTTCACTTTATCTGTCAGGTCCACTGGCTATGTTTGCAGTGTTTTCTCACGTACCTTCTGTTCTGCTGTGCCAAGGTGATCTGCAAGCGCCCTGACGTCCTGTCTGAACAGGCCCACATCCACTATGACTGCATCAATTTTGCATTCTAGTGCAGTTTTGGTGCTGCAATGGCCACCAGAATGGGACCTTCTTCCTGCGCTGTAAACTGTGACGCTGAGAATGTCTCTGCTTGTTCTCCCTGATGTCTCGGAGCACCCTTTTCTCTTTGTGTGTTTATCAGCCTTTCCCTTTCCAGCCTTTCTCTGCAATTGAGGAGCGTTTTACGTGCCCCATTTGCTTGGCTATTATGGTTCGCTCTCACTGATGTTGCTCAGTGCTTATTTTCTCCTCCTGCTTTGCTCTACTGTATTGGCTGTAGCCTGCCCCTCACATCAGGACCACCGCCTCCAGGCGCATTCCACACTCTCTAGTTGCGGGCTTCCCCTTTTCTCCTGCTTTCGCCGGTATCACTGTACTGTCCAGAGGCCCTTTCACTGGCTGCTACTGTGTGCTGTACGCTCTTCCTGTTCTGGCCTCCACTTTCACTTCCACTCAGTTATGGTGCGTGGCTGTAGTGTGCTCTAAGGTCTGCACAGATGCCCCCAGCCCAGTGCACGTGTGCCTTGGGGCCATCAGTATGTATGGTGGCCTGCCGGGTAGGCAGGTCACCTATAAGTCCCCCTGGCTCACCTGGGTCTGATATTGGGTAGGCACTGGCCACCAGGTCTCGCCAGGCCTCTCTCCATCTTGTGCCTCACTTCCTGATGTCCCCCTGAGCCGCTATCGGGAGCCTGCTGCCACTGTCTGTGTGGGTGTCCTCCTGGCCACCCGCTCCTGCATGCCGGCTCAGTCCTCCCAGTGCTTTCATGTCCCCCGGCTGCCTTCCAGTATTCCAGCACCACTCCTGCGGTGCAGGGGGGAGACAAGGAGGGACCAAGGGCAACGGAAGGCCCGCTGGCTTCATGCCCTACAGGCGCCTCTGCTTTGGGTTGTGTCCCGCCGGCGTATGAGCGCTGGCTGCTATCGTCAGAGGATTGGCTGTTAATGTGTCCGGGTTTGTGTGCCACAGTCTCCTCGTCACCTGCTGCCAGTCCACAGTGCGCGCCAGCTCAGCCTCCTGCTGCCAGTCCACAGTGCGCGCCGGCTCATCCTCTGCTGAGGGCGCTCAGTGGTGCGGCCGCCATCTTGGGAAGTACGCATCCGATTCTCAAGGCCGGCGCTCGCTGCCACGGCGCTTCTGCCGGCCGCCTTATCGGGTCCCACTGATTCCCGCTGTGCTCCGGCACAGACGGCTGTGGTTTTGCTGGGTGGTTTTGCTGGGTGAAGCGCTATTTCTAGTACTAGGATCACGTTTGGTTCCAGGAGCATGCGGCAGCCTCTACAGAGAGCAGGCTCACTGCACGGATGCAAGACCCCCACCCACCTTCAGATACATGGTTGTGTTTGCGCAGGCCAAGGGCAGCATGGAGAGCATTATTTTGGATGCAATACTTTTCTTCAATAGAAGGAAATATCAGTCTCAGTACTCATATAATTCTGATGATCATTTGCAGGAAAAAAAACTTGCACTGCTCCGATTGTAATTTCCTGAAAACACGACATAGTGGCACTTTTTCCTTTCCTTCCTAGATTGTTAGGCAAGATTGTATGCAGTACCCTGTGGGTGCACTACAACAACCCTGACCTCCTGGCAATAGGAAACTAACCTTTGGTATAAGCTTGTACTACACAGGTTGGTAGCGTGTTGAGCCGCCAAACTTATCTAAAGAAGGGTCAATGTGAGCTGTAGGGGAGTTACAGAGATTCACAGCGACAAGTATTCTCTAAATCAGGGAGTACCCTTTTGGCATGGCCCACGGACACAACCTACACCTTCAGGTGACTTCAATAGCTAGGGTGCTGGGGACATTGATATATCACTGTTGTATTTAGGATCATTTACGAATAAGTCAAAGGTTATTAGAACATACAAGAGACCACAAATATTCTTTAAGCCGGCAATTACTTTCAGATCCCCCAATAAGAGTCATTCAGTGGAACAGGCTAAGCCAAAGTCAATGGGCAAAAGTCTATATGAGCTGAAGCACTTCTTTGCAGGTAAGTAAGAAAAGTCTTTGCACAATGTTTTAGAAGTCTTTTAAGAAGAAGAAGAATCAATGTTGGGCCACAAGCTGTTAGACTTGTGAGTAGTAGAAGATGCAAGCAACTCTACAGCAAGATTTAAGTTCTCTCAGACTTTTACAGAACCTTTGTATTGAAGAAAAAGTTCAGCAGATGACTTCTGTTCCTGAGCAGCTATGCAGATCTCGCTGTTCCTGGGCCTCAGTCGTGGGACAAGAGGGAGGACTTCTGGGGACGCCTGCACTGCAATGGGACGGTCACCGCTAGTAACCGGCAATCTTCAAACTAGTGGCTGTTCGCTATTTCAGCTCCTCGCGTCTACTGCAAATAGCAACACTGCGGTTCTTGGCTGTCGAGTTGGGCTTTCCTTGCTTCTGGGGTCCCGCACTCTGTTGAGGGGGCTCAGGCTCGGTCAGTACTGCTTCCTGGGAGTCCGGAGGATCTTCCTGGACCTCTTAGCCAGCTTAAAAGCAACACACACAATCTGGTGTTCCTCTCCCTGGCGTTTCGGTTTCCAGCAGCAACTCTGTGGAAAGTCAACCAGGTCTGAGAGAATGTGCAGGTGGCTTGCTTTGGAGTTGATTGGTCCCAACAACTCAAGGGGAGAAGTCGTCCTTGCAGGGGCTTCTCTGTCAATACGCATTTGGAGTTTCAGCACAACAGCAGGGCTTCACCAGGCAATCCAACGGTCCAGGAGTTGCAGCAGGCGTCCTCTTCAAGTTCTTCTTTGGTTCCTTCGTCCAGTGGTTGACTCTGCCTTCCAAGCCAAAAGCCTCGCCTTTTACTCAGTTCTCTCCCATTAGTTCCACCCTAGCTGTCAGTCACCCGGCAGGGTGGCTGTCCTTGCCGGACAGTCAGCCGGCCAATCACTACAGAGTGCATTTGGGTCTCCTAGGAGACAAAGCATAGCGAGTTTCGGGCACCTCCCTCACTTCCTGCCCACCCCAGATACCCTGGAGCCAGAGGCGGGCTTCACTCGTGAATCCCGCCAAAGGCAAATCAAACAATGGGACCAAACCTGGTTTGGCACGCAGAGTAAATCTCGAGAAGGACCTTTCCACAAAGAAATGGCGAAAAAACAAGACGGGTCATTTTGACAAAAATGGCACCTTTGGTGGCTTTACTGCAGCTGCGAACACAGCCCACGGTAAATGCACACCACGGTAGTTAAAAGTAAACCACTGCCACCAGCCATTCATCGATGAAAGGGTAACATGAAATTGTTACATGAGAAGCTAGAGAAAGGGGATACTAAGTAACCCCTCCAGCACCCTATTGTAAGATAGTGTGTGCTGTTACTGGGGAAGGGGGCGGAGGAGTCGGGGGGTGATTAAAGTTGAGGGTTCGATACGTTTATGTTGCAAACAAGACTTGCCATTAAGACTGTTTGGTCATGTATCACCCCTATAAAAATGAAAATAAAGTTTTGAAAAAAAAAGATAGTGTGTGCTGGGTCTAGAAAGTTATAAATGTAAGTAAAGTCAATTTCACTTTACTGCCCTGGGAAATAGTAGTTTATCGCAGAGAAGGTATTTACACCTTTGGAAAATCTGGAAGACTTCCTGTGTAACTGCACTGAAGGTGCCGTGTGACACAATGTAAAATATGATGCCTATGGAGTTTGTCAGACTCCACAACCAAAAGAAACCACAGTGTTCAAAAATCACATTAAAATACATGAGAGAGTGGGAAAAAGTGTCTCACTCTTCAAGTTAAAGAAAATGAAGTCCTCAAAATCCAGCAAAGTTGCTGGGGGTCTCTAAGGTGGAGGGAATTAGCACATTTCTGAGAATTCTGCCTAACATAGATTAAAAAACATTGTTTTCTGAGATAACTTGACAATTTGAATACTCAATATATTTTGAATAATGTTCTAACACAATCACACAACCGAGCAAGAAGACCAAAGTTTCTATCCAAAAAAAGGACATACTTTTGTTTACCAAAAATAATTAGCACGAGTCATTGATTGCAATCAGAATTGCCAATATCGTAATGCTGTGTTATGATCCAACTGGGTGAACATTTAGAAAAATCACTGTGTCAGTCTTAGTTAAGAGCAGCACCTTGTTAAGTTGAATATTATTCAGGACAAAGGGGTACTCTAGGGCAAACTTTGGAAGGCTTTGAATTTGGAGAATGAAGAGGATTGCCCAATAGTACAGCAGCAAAGTGGTGGCTTAGAAAGTGGTGGTCGATAAAGGGCACTGTGTGAGAGGCTGCTGATATTGTTGCGCCAGTAAGCTATCTAGTGCTGTCAGGGAGAAGTTAACGCCAATGTGGTACAAGTGCTCCAGCTATGATTGTTGCTTACCTGAAGGCAAAAAATGAGATGTTTCCATTAGATGAATTACTGCTCTAGCAATCATATAATTGGTAGTCTGTCTGAAACCTGCATAATGTGTCATTATATTACAGATTTATTTTAAATGTAGCTGCTTATGAATGTTCTATAATAAGGAGTACTTAGTATGTGTTTGTATAATATGTTCAGCTGATTTTCTTAGTTAAAATGTTATATAGGAAAAATAAAGTTTTACCAAGATATAGACTCAGATTAATTTGTACTTTTCATAATATGCTGACAAACTAGTTTGCAATCCTTTTTAATCAACTTTGAAAAACTCCAGTGATAATTTCATATGACAATGGATTTGTCTTTCTTATTTCAGGTAATCTATTTAAGACCTCTGCATTTTCACAGCATTTACATGAGGAGAAGGATGAAGGAGGAAGTGATGCAGGTGAGGAATATTACGAATACAAAATTATTTGGATTTTTGTCAGGACGATATTTGTGTGTTTCCAGTGCAATTGATGAAAAGTTCTTTCAATATACTGTGACAAAATCCTTTGCCTAGTCGTGTGTGTGTGTGTGTGTTTTGGGGGGCTTCAGTGGACCATAGCCCACCAGCTCTACGTTATGTGGAGCCCATGGGCAGTACAAGGAGGTTCCTCTCCTGTCACTCAAAGTCATGGGCCTGGGGTGGGGGGGTGAGGGGCGGGGGGTTTAGATCTACTTCTGCTACTGACCCTTTAAATCCATTACTTGATGTACCAAAGATAGCAACTGCGCCCATTCCTCTGCAGACATGTGGACACTTACAGTGAGAATGAGGAAGTTGAGTTTACCAGCTTCAATTTGTAGAGTGGTTTTGTTGGTTGTATACGAATTGTTCGTATTACAACTGTTCGAATGACAATTGACCTTTTCACAATTGACCGAATTGTGAAGGTCAATTGTAACATAAATGCGGGGGGAAACCCCCCTGCATCTCCCCACCCAACCCAAATCCGCCCAAAACCCCATATATATATATGTCAATTGTGAAAAGGTCAATTGTGACCCTTTAAATTCGGTCAATTGTTCATTCGAACAATTGTAAACCAACAATTTGGGTAATACCGTTTTGTTCCCATGGCTAATGTTAAGATATCAAATATATTCTGGTGAACAGATTTCAGGAGACAACTCTAGTTATAGTGAACAGTTGACCTCTGGACGTTTAGCCAAACGCAATCAAGGTAACCATGGAGAGTGGTCAAGGCTAAGTCTCAGGCGAGATGAGTGGGGTCCAGGGTCCACAATGAAGCCACACAGTGAAATGGACAATGATTCTACTTAGACAGGTAGTACACACACATACTCTATTGTAAGCCTAAAAACACACTATAAACATGAATCAGCTGGTAATATTATCACACAACATTCTAAATATAAAACATATTTCTGGGGCTTATGGATCTGCTCAGAATCACATGCTTGCATGGACAGACATCTAGTGGTAAGTACAGAGTATTGCATGACTTGTTTTCGAAGTTCGAAAAGGGACGTCGACTGGGCGTGTCTGTAATACTATCCCTAATGTGGCTTGTACTGTATCCATGGTCCTTCACGCGTCGAGGTCCCTCAAATTAGTTTTTCCTCCATCATGGTCGGTCACATACTGCGAAGTTCATGGCTTATAGCCTTTTGTCACATATTGTGACTTAAATTTGCTACTGTTTCTTAAAACATTTTTGACGACCAACGCCACAGCAGTGTTAGGGAGAATTCTCAAAAATGTGCTAACTCCCTGTAACTTAGAGACCCCCAGCAACTTTGCTGGATTTTGAGGACTCTCATATATTTTTGTGTGAATTTTACCTCCGTATCTTTTTGATTATGGAGTCTAACAAACTCCATAGGCATCATCTTTTACAATTGTCACAAAGCACCTTCAGTGCAGTGCCAAAGGGAAGTCTTTCAGATTTCCTAATGTTTAAATACATTCTATGGGATCAACTACTGTTTCCCAGAACAGTGGAGTCAAATTGACTTCACGTAGTCCTGTACATTTCTAGACCCAGCACCCCCTATCTTACAATAGAGTGCTGCAGGGGTTACTTATTATCCCCTATGTATGTATAGCTACTCATGTAACAGTCAAATGTTACCCTTTCCTCTCAGAATGGCTGGTGGAAGTGGTTTTACAATGAACTACCATGATTTACCCCGATTGCAAACTGTTCGTAGCTCCAGTAACGTTCAATCGCGGGAGCCATGTTTTTTCAAGATGGCGCCTTAGCCTCCTTTGTTAAAACAGGTCCCGGTCTTCTTTCTTCACCATTTCTTTTTGGAAAGGTCCTTCTCGAGTTTCTCTCTGCGCGACAAACCAGGTTTGGTCTCTTTGTTCATTCGCCTTTGGCGGGCTTCAGGAGTGAACCCCGCCTCTGGCTCCAGAGTGTCTGGGGTAGCCAGGAAGTGAGGGAGGTGCCCGAAACTCCATGTACTTAGTCTCCTATGTGACCCAAATGCACTGTGTGGTGATTGGCTGGCTAACTGTCCGGCAAGGACAGCCACCCTGCTGGGTGAGTGGCAGCTAGGCTGAAATGAATGCGACAGAACTGAATAAAAGGCAAGTCTTGGAAGGCAGAGTCGACCACTGGACGAAGGAACCGAAGAAGAGCTTGAAGAGGACAGCTGCTGCAGCTCCTGAACCGTTGGTTTTGCCCGGTGAAGCCCTGCTGCAGGTCTGAATCGCCAAGTTCGCATCAACAGAGAAGCCCTGCAAAGGACGACTCCTCCCTTTGAGTTGGTCAGACCAATCAACTCCCAAGTAAGCCACCTGGACACCCATCTCAGAGCTGGTTGAATTTCTTCAGAGTTGCTGCAGGAAACTGTAGAGCCAGCGAAAGGGGCACCAGATTGTGTACGTTGCTTGTAAGATGGCCTAAAGCATTTGGAAGATTCTCCGGACTCCCACGAAGCAGGACTGACCAGGCCTGACCCCCCCCTCAGTCGAGTGCGGGACCTCAGATGTGAGGAAAGTCCTCCTCGACAGCCAGGAACCGCGCTTACTGCTATTTGCAGTACCGCAAGGAGCTGAAACGCGAAACAGCCACTGAAAGTAAAGTTTGCAGGTTGCCAGCTTTGACGGTGCCAATACAGTGCAGGAGTCCCCCAACGTCATCCCTCTTGTCCCCACGACTGAAGCCCAGGAACAGTGAGACCTGCAGAGCTGTACAGGAACAGAAGTCTTCAGCTGCATCTTTTTCTTCTTTACTAAGGTACTGTAAAAACTAGCCTAAGAGATCTTCTTACTGTGGAAGTGCTTATAACTTCTGCAACTCACAAGTCTAATCAGCTTGTGGCCCTACATTTGATTCTTCTTGTTCTCAAAGACTCATAAGAACTTGTGCACAGACTTTTTCATTTACTTACCTAAAGTGTTGCATCCTATATAAATACTTTGGCTTATTGATTTGGTTTAGCCTATTGAATTCAACGACTCTTCTCAGAGCTATCTGAAAGTATTTGCCCTGCTTATGACTATTTGTATTTCTTGTGTTCTAATAACATTTGTCTTTTACTTACCTTTTAAAGAGTATTCTGCATGCCAACAGTAAGGTATTAATGTCCCCAGCACTCCTGTTACTGAAGTCACCTGTGGGTGTAGGTTGTGTCTGTGGGCCATCCCAAAAGGGCCTTGTCTGATCCAGAAACTCAGAGTGTACAGTATTAAAAAGTATATTTGTGTGTTACTATTCTATTGCTCCCTTCTGAAGAAGGCTTTATAACTGACTGATAAATTATGAATTGTTTAAGCAAGAAACCTTGATTGTAAGAGTTTATTTGAATACCTGTAAATGTGAATCTTTGTGTAACTCCACTCCAGCTCACATTTCCCCTCCTTGAGATAAGCCTGGCTGCTTAACACGCCACCAAAACTGTGTAGTACAAGCTTATACCAAAGGTTGGGTTGCCTATACCTGTAGTCATAGTTGTTTGTAGTGTTCCCAGAGGGTACTGCACACAAACTTTGCCTAACAAGCAGTTTTTCAACGACGTTGCCAGAGAGAAGAAGCTTTTTGATGACCGTTGGCACATCCAACGACAGTTCACTGCTTCAGCCTACACCAGACTACAGCCTGTACAGTAGGGAGAGTGGGGTGTGTATTCTATATTCTCTTTCTCTTAGAGAATGTATATATTTACACACTCCCTGCTTTTCTCTTACCTGCCCCTTCAGTATGGAAAGTACTTGTTTTACATGCTTCCCTTCCTGTAACAAAAACTACTCCTGGAAGGAGACACAACGTGTGTGCAATCGCTACCTCACGAGAGACCATTGCGAAAAACGTTGCTCAGCATGTGAGCTTTTTTGGCTTAAAACATTAAAAGATTAACAAACCAAGCGTGGGGTGGCCAGCGCCATGCAGGTCAATATTCAGGTGTCCCAACAGATGTCGAATAGTCAGAGAGGAGCACAGCAGTTCCAGCGCACAAAGTGAGGCCAAGGAAAATATGGGATCTGCTGATTCCTGCGTGGCAATCCCCCCGCCCCCTCTGGAAGGCAGGCCCATGGCTCTGCTATGGAAAGCACACCCAGCAACAGTGGCACACATAAGCACAAACAACACAGGGTGGTCATAAACACACAAACCCAAGCCATTTGTTGACAAAATCGTCAAAACATGGCCGTGTGGTGTCCAAACGCACTGCTGGTCCCTCTTCCTATCCCCAGTCCTCTGCGCCCACTCCACGTGCGCGACAAGGCGTATTACCTAAACAAGCGTCGAGCGGAAGCTCCACCACGCATTAAAAGACACTGGTTGACGTTTTGAAAGCGTACATTCCTCCATGTACACGAAACAAATTACTGATTCATCAAACACTCCAAACAGCCACCAAAGCGCATACACATGCAAGAGGAAACCTTGACGCAGGAACAGACTTCGTCGAAAGAGACACATTACAAACAAGCCTTATCCCCTTTGTTGGAGGCTTTACACTAACACCATCCATCTAATCCTGAAGAAGTTGTATTCCCTCTAAAAGATAAACAAAAACGCGGGTCATGGATGAGAGAACGGTTTGAAGAGACGATGGATATGGTATCTTCTTTTTGTTACGTTCATGGAAAGATACCAAGTGCGACAAAATCACATTGATTTAGAGCAGCGCAAGTTCCCCTGTGAATCTCCCAGGTTACAAAAGGAGACCTCTACACAACCAGAAGATGAGGTTGTGCAGATGGTTATATATTACCAATATCATGAGGGTACAGATCATCAGGGAACTTTTGATAATTACTCTGACCCTGAGGATAATATCTGTGATGATCCTGATGAATATTTACTCCCATTACCTTAAGATCAGGACCACCCACTAGCTGACTCACCTGTTCACAACCACATTTTTTACAATTGATTTACTCAAAAAGGCAGCAGATCACTTTAAGATCCCCACTCAAGAGACTATAGAAGATATGGGGCCTCAGTCCGAGTGCAGCTGTATCCCTGCCGGTGCTACCGGCGGTTTGCCGCTGGACTCGGAATGAATTACCGGCGCCTCACTTCCTGGTGCCACTGGGCTATTCCACGTCCGGCAGCCGAGAGAAGTCAAGTGCCGGCAGTTTCATTACTCCCCATTCCCATAGAGTCCTACTGGACTCTATGGGGACATGGGAGCACTGGCACCGTTAACAACTTTGCCAGTGCTCCCGTGACAAGTCTGCCTACCAGGGCTGCTGCGCCCAGCAGGGTCAGACCTGTCGGGCACAGCGACTGTGGCCGATAGTTTTACCTGCACCTTTGTTTCCGGACCGGCAAACTTAGAATTAGGCCCATGGACTTTGTTGATGAAATGTTAGAGGAGTAAACATCAATAAGTCAATTGTTTTCCGCTGCTCCAATCCGTTACTAAGCATATTCAGCACTCTTTAGTCACTCCTTTCCTTACTAGGGCAGTTAATCCCTGCATAGAAAAAATATTTAGATCTGCTCCCTCAGACCCCTTATATATCAGAGGACATCTTAAATCAGATTCTCTAGTGGTAACTAGCCCAGGGAAAAGAGCAGGCACTCCTCTGGTATCGGCTGAAGCGCCACCCGAAAAAGAGAGTAAAACACGTTTGGTATTGGGGAAATAAGTAGCTACTTCAGCTGCTTGCCAAGCACGCATTGCTAAAAATAGTACTTGTCTATCCAGCTACAACAGAGCACTATGGGTCATCGTACAGAGTCAGAACCCATATGCTCTCAAATCTCAATGACTAAAGCTGAAGGAAACAGGTTGCCAACAACAGTATTGAGGGCAATTTAGATGCAGCAGATACTGCAGGCAGATTTGTGGCAAAGGGCATGCTATTAAAACGTCATGATTGGCTGCGTCAGTCGGGCTTTACGCTTGAAACACAAGCCACCCTATTCAATATGCTATATAAGCAAATGTGTGTGTTTGGTAAGGCAGTAGACGATGCCCTGGAAAATGCCATAAAAGAGCATGAGACCCTAGTGTTTAGGCCAAATTTCTAATAAGCCTTACATCCAGCGGGCTGTTTTCAACACACGCTGTTTTTTTTGCAGGTCAGCATACACACAAACAACACAAACTAGTTACTCCCAAGGATCTTCATCACTTGGTATTCTGCCACTTCACAATGAACCCCCTATCAATCCATCTTTCAAAGGGGCTTTAAACGAGCTAGAGATCGTATTAGGGGGGCAGTCACCAAGGGCTCTGCTGCCCAAAAACAATGACGTAACGATTCAAGTTCCCTCCCATGTCCCCCGCAGTAGGAGGGTGCATCTTACAATTCACCCATGCATCGGAGGGAATCACTTCAGACAAATGGGTACTAACAACTGTGTCCAAGAGGACGAAATACAGTCTCTTCTGGACACAAAGAAGCAATAGAACTGGTCCCACCTCACAAGGTAAACAAGGGTTTTTTTTCAACATACTTCCTTGTACCCCAAAACGATTTAACTTTGCACCCTGTGTTTGACCTACGTCCAACACTTCAAGAAGTAATTCCACTCTTAAAACAGGGGCATTACATGGCAACATTGGCTATTTAAGATGCATACTTAAATATTTCAATGTTGCCAGAACACACGAAATATGTAAGGTTCAAGGTAGGAACTACTCACTACCAGTTCAAAGTACTTCCCTTCGGTCTAGCCTCAGGGCCAAGGGTATTCACCAAAGTGCTAGCGGTTGTAGCAGCACACCTGCGCAGATATTCCATACCAGTGTACCCTTATCTCGATGGCTGGATAATTACAGGAGAGACACATCAAGCGTGTCAACAAAATGCCCAACAATCAACCTACTCTTCAAGCTAGGCTTCTCATTCAATGGGAAAAAATAAAAAAAAACAGTTTCTTGGAGCTCAGATTCGGACAGAAGACACATTGGTCTTCCCCTCCATCGAGAGGGTACAAAACATGCTTTTTCAAATCCCACCTTTTGTAGCCGGTCGTCGTATAACCGTACAAAAGGCCATGCACCTTCTCAGAGTGATGGCTTCATGCATTTACATAGTTCCCCACGCTTGGCTGCGTATGCGTCCTATGTATGAGTGGCTGGTGAAACAATGGTCACAAGCAAGCGGTTAGTGGGACGATCTAGTGGTCGTTTCACAGTCCCTCTTTCACTCTCTGCAGTGGTGGACAAAAGAAAACCTTTTGAAGGAAATGCATTCACCACCCCCAGCAACTGCTCACGGCGAGTGGACAGTCACTAGCAAAGAAACACATTAACCTTCTAGAGCTATTAGCAGTGTTCAAAGCTCTTAAAGCTTTCAAACACCAGCTGCAGGGGAAAACAGCCCTAGTCCTAACAGAGAACTACAGCCATGTTCTACATAAGCAAGGAGTCGCACTCACCAGGTCTGTCCCCAAACTATGCCAGAACATATGGGATTGGGCACTAAAGCACAAAATGTTCTTCCTATATCAACATGTTCCAGGGGAATAGAACTGTCTAGCCGATATGCTAAGCAGAAATGTACAACTTCCATCGGAGCATGAATGGCAGTTATGATATGATATGGCATTTATAACGCGCCTGTACACAAGTGTTTCTAGGCACAACAAGACATGGAGGGGGAAACAAGAGGGGACAAAATAACTATCTTACTAGGCCTTGTGTCATTTAGATTGTGCAAGTGCAGGGAAGAGGGAAGGGGCGACGTGCCAGTGGGGAGGGGAATGGGGAAGTGCAGTTAACTCACAAGTGCAGCCAGCGGGTGGCTCATAAGTGCAGAGAGAAGGGACTGTAAGGTTGCAGATACAGACCATTAAGTGCTGGGGAACCCAAACGCAGTGCAAGTTCAACTGGACATGCAGAAGCCTGGGTCCCAGTTCAGAGGGTGACCAGTGCGTGAAGCAGTCAGGTGCATCAGCAGGGAAGAGTAAGAGAGAAAGCGGAAGCGAAAAGGAAGTTCTTGAGTTGCATCTGGAACCAGAGGTGGTTCTGCTCAAGTTTGAGAGAGGCAGGGAGGCTGTTCCAGAGGGAGGCCCCAGCCGAGGAGATAGATCTGCCCCCAACTCTCTGCTTGGAGAAACGTCTGACCCTCAGAGAGTTGGAGGTGGATGAGCGGAGAGCCCGAGAAGGAAGATGTTTTGGAAGACAAAGTTGGAGGTAGAGCGGTACCAGGCCCCAGAAAGTCTTGTGGACAATGCAGATGGTCTTGAAGTTGATCCTTACAGCCACGGGGAGCCAGTGACGAGATATCGGAGCTAGACAGATACAATCCCTGGACTTGAGGCCAAGGATAAGTCTTGCAGTCCTCTTCTGGATAAGTTGTAAAGGTCGAAGAGTAGAGGCAGGAAGATTAAGAAAGAGGCTGTTGCAATAGGCCAGCCTAGAGAGGACCAGAGCTGCAGAGACAGTGAGCTTCTGGGGGAAATGTGAGAAAAGGAAGAATACCTCTGAGGAGGTGCAGCTGATCTTAGTTAGCACAAAGATATCCTGTGCAACGTTTTCACAAACTGGGGTCACCCCATCATAGACCTAAAAGAAGCCTGGGTATTCCCCTCCACAAGAAGCCTTCATTAGCAGTCAACGTCCCCGCCAACTACCGCCCCATCACAACTGTATCTTTCCTCCTTAAATACTTAACGGAGCAGCCTATCTGCAAATCCAAAAATACCTGGAATCTCACAACATCCTCGGCCTACGCCACCCCGGACATGGAACGGAATCCGCCCTCCTCGACCTAAAAATCCAAATGGATGAAATCACAAAATCCTATGCCAACACCTCTCCTCAGCTGCCCACTTCTCAACTAAAGCCATAGCATGGATAGAATCCTTCTTATCTAACTGCAAAATGAGTTTTCTCCACCTCTGCGGCAGCCCCTCCAGCCCCAGTCACTTGCGAAGTGCCACAAGGCTCATGTGTCTCACCAACATTACACAATCTTTACTAAGCCCCTCTTTGACATCCTAGACAACCTCAGTGTCGACTACACCCAAACCGTCCTCTCTGGCAACTATGGCACTGACTCCAACGCACTGAACAAAATATACCTAACCATTTAGGCCTGGGTGACACAACACAGACTTTGTCTAAATGATGAGAAAACCGAATTGCTTCTTATTGGCACACAATCTCGGCTAAACAAACTTAACGACACCTACAAATCCTTTATTATGGACGGGAACACCATCAGCATTGCCAAAGAGGTAAAAACCCTAGGAGTATACCTAGACTGTGCACTATCCCTATCTAAGCAGGTAAACGCCATTGCATCGGCAGCAGTGTTAGGAAGAATTCTCATAAATGTGCTAATTCCTCTCTACCTTAGAGCCCTCCAGCTCTTTTGCTAAACTTTGGGACTTTGAACTTTTAATTCTGTGTGTTTTACTCTTGTGTTCTTTCATTGTGCAGTTTTAGACAACTCCATAGGCATCCTCTTTTCATGTTTGTCACAAAGCACCCTCAGTGCAGTGACGCAGGAAAGCCTTTCAGGCTGTCCCAAGGTTTAAATACCTTCTCTGGGATGAACTATTGTTTCCCAGAGAAAGTAAAGTTAAATTGACTTTACTAGTCTTTCTAAATTCCTAGACCCAGCACACCCTATCTTACAATAGAGTGCTGGAGGGGTTACCCAGTATCCCCTATATCTAGAAACTCATGTAGCAGTCCAGTGCTACCCTTTCCTCTCAAATTGTCTGGTGGCAGTGGTTTTACAACAAACTACCATGATTTTTCCCGACCGCGAACACCGGTAGCATTAAATCACGGGAGCCATGTTTTTCAAGATGGCTTCTGAGCCCCCTTTGTTTAAACAGGTCCCGGTCTTCTTTTTTCGCCATTTCCTTTTGGAAAGGTCCTTCTAGAGTTCGTCTCTGCGTGCCAAACTACGTTTGATCCCTTTGTTCCTACGCCTTTGGCGGGTTTCAGAACTGAAGACCGCCTCTGCCGCCCGAGTGTCTGGGGTGGGCAGGAAGTTAGGGAGGTGCCCGAAACTCCCTGTGCTTGGTCTCTTAGGAGACCCAAATGCACTCTGGCCTGATTAGCTGGCTGACTGTCCGGCAAGGACAGCCACCCTGCTGGGTGAGTGGCAGCTAGGCTGGAATTAATGGGAGAAAACTGTTTAAAAGGCGAGTCTCTTGGCTTGGAAGGCAGTCGACCACTGGAACGAAAGAACCGAAGACGAGCTGAAAGTGGACAGCGGCTGCAACTCCTGGACCGTTGGTTTGCCCGGTGGACACCAGTTTGTGTGCTTGACAACAGCTACCGGAATCGAAGATTTGCGAGTTTGCCAGCTTTGTGACCAGTCCCAAGCAGTGCAGGAGTCCCCTGACGTCCTCCCTGTTGTCCCCATGACTGAGGCTCAGGAACAGCGAGATCTGCAGGAACTGCCAGAAACAGAAGTCTTCAGCTGCATGAAAACCCGATCGAGAGAACTTGCCTCTCACTGTGAAAGTGCATGAAACTTTGGCAACTTGCAGGCCTAGTCAGCTTGTGACCCGACATATGAATCTCTTCTATCAACTACTTCTGAGAACTGTGGCAAACACTTTTCCATTCAACTACCAAAACCGTTTTTACCTATACAAGACTCTAGCCCATTGACTTTGGCCTACCTATTGCATTGAATCAACTCCTCTGGTGAACTCAAACTATTTGCACTGTTTAAGAGTAACTCTACTATTCATTTATTAACTAATGCCTTTTTTCACCTACTTCAAATGCTCTGCCATTTTGCTCCTCCTTCAAAGTAGTTTCAATGCCTCAGAACCTGATGGTGTGAAGTACTGTAGTATATTTTTGTGTGATATTGATTGCCTCCTTTTAGTGAATGTTTTCTAACTGACTGTGTAATAAATGAAGAAGTGTTTTACCAAGAAACCTTGAGTATAAGTGTCTATCTGAATACTTGTGATTGTAGACCTCTGTGTAACACCCTTACAAGCTCACATTCCCTCTTGAGATAAGCCTGGCTGCTCAGCTCGCTCCCAAAAACTGTGTGGTACAGACTTATACCAAAGGTTGGTATTGTTTACACCTCTAGTCATAGTTGTGTGTAGTGGTCCCAGAGGGTACTGTCTGCAAACTTTGCCTAAAAAGCAGCATACATCGCTAAACTGATCAATGCCTGCAGGCCCTTCCTGACCATTGATGGCTGCATCACACTTGCTAGAGCTCTTATACTATCCAGGATTGACTACGGCAATTCCCTCTTTGCAGGTTCCAACTCCTACAACATAAAAAAAGCTAGAGGTCATCCAGAATAACTCCATAAGAGCTGTGCTAAACCTCCCTAAAAAAGACCATGGGCCTCATTACGAGTCCGGTGGTAGCTGTGCCGGTAAAACCGGCAGGCTGCCGCCGGACCCGTAGGGATTTACCGGTTCCGGACTTGCCGGAATTACTGGGGCATTACATACAGCCCTGGTGATCCGGTAAATCCAGAGCCGGCATTCTGTAAATCCCCATTCCCAAGTGGAAACACTGGTGCCATGTTGTAATGGTGCCGGTGTTTGAGCGTCCGTCTGTGGCCGTGTGGCGCTACGCCTGCCAGGTCACTCCTGGCCGGTGTACCACCACACGGCCACAGAACTCGTAGTTAGCCGGTCTGGAAAATGGTGCTGGTACGGTTTTACCGGCACCGTTATATCTGGGCCGGCTAACTTGTAATGAGGCCCCATAACTCCAAAGCTCGACGAAATATCCACTGGCACCCTGTAAGAACGTAACATGTTCAACACACTGGGCCTCGTTATAAGTTTGCCAGTCTGGTAACAATGGTACCTGGCGGGCGAACCGGCACCCGCGAGCAGAGCATGCCCGATGCACTGGCACCATTCTGAGTGGTTCCGACCTGCCCATCCCCATTTAGCCGTTTAAGATTGGCTCCTATCGACATATTAAATTCATGTGAACTCCTCTCTGCTAAACTAGAGATAAATAACACACAAACTCTCACTATCCATTCAATCTACAGACCTCCTGGCCTTCTTGGCACCTTTGAGGAAGATCTGCATAACCTACTTACAAATAACCTTAAACTATCCTTTCAAGTTCTCCTCCTAGGGGATTTCAGTTTAAGTTTTAATGGCCAATCAGATAAAAACGCGGTTGATATAGCGAATATAATCAACTCATCAGGACTATCCCAAAAAGTAAACAAACCTACCCACCAGAAGGGGAGAATACTGGACTGGATAGCTGACTACAATTGTTCAGCTACCATTTCCTCTATCCTGCCCCTCTCTTGGACAGATCACTCACTAATATCCTTCCACCTCTCCACTAAAAGACCCACACCCCCAGCTCATCCACTAGCGCCACCTTGTATCACTAGAAATAAAAAAAGTATTACCACTGAGAAAGTAATTCCTGCTATCCTCCCCACTCTTAACGTCTTGTCTGAAAATCTGGATCCAAGTACCTTAGTCCAGGAATACAACAACATTATGCTTACCACTGTGGACAAAATTTCCCCATTAAAATTAAGAGCTAGCAAACCAAGAACCCATCTGAACAAATGGTTCACGCCACAACTCAAAGACCTTTGTACCTTAAAGAGAAAGAGTGAAACCAATTGGAGACTTTGCCCATCGACCGAGAATAAAACTAAACTAACCTCACTTACCTCGCACTATAAGAAGGAACTCTGCCAAGCAAAACGAAACTCTTATGATGAGCATATTGCCAAATCAAATTCTAGCATGAAGGAATTATTCTCTATTATAAAAGAATTAGAATCCCCAATAGCAATACCTGACATCTGCACGAAAGATAAAACATGGTGTACAGATATCCAACAGGCATTAGCTAATAAAATAAATATGCTCCAACACAAAATCCAGCAGAAGAAAGATGCACTAAATTTACAATGCGCACAAAATAACACTCTGCCTCTCCCATCACCGATAGCACATAATAAAACATTCTACTTCTCTAAAATGTTTATCCCGGATGTAGAAAAAATAATCCTGTCACTTAAGCCTTCTAATTGTAAAGGTGACATTTGTCCAGCGCAACTTATAAAGGATGCTGCCAGAGATCTATCTCCATTCATTACTAAATTAATTAATGCCTCCTTTGCATCAGGTACCATCCCAGCCAATCTTAAACAATCATGAGTGCTCCCTCTCCCCAAAAAACAGACTCTAGATCCCCTCATTCCGACCAATTACCGCCCTATTACTACGGTTCCATTTCTACTTAAAATTCTAGATAAAGCTGCCTATATTCAAATTCAACAACATCTTGATCGCCATAAACTACTATGCAATAGACAATCTGGCTTCCGACCATTACACGGAACGGAAACAGCCTTAATTGACTTAAAATCACAAATTGACGAGCTGAGAGACAAAGGTAGGGTAGTACTTCTGCTTCTGCTTGATCTCTCAGCCGCATTCGATCTGATCTGGTTGATCAGAGTCCTCTGTGGACATCTTGACTCAGAAGCCCACTTTTCCCAGGAAGCTATCCGATGAATTGAATCTTTCCTGAGTGAGAGAACGATGAGAGTCTTCTCCCGTTCGGCAGAAGCTGACCCAACCCCTATTCAGTGTGGTGTCCCGCAGGGCTCCTGTGTTTCGCCAACACTCTACAATAATGATCTGGATCTTCTGGGTGTCACCTACACTAACTATGCAGATGACACTCAGATTCTCCTTCCACTTTCTGGGGATCATAGTAAGGACATGGAGTTGATGAACAAGATTTACCTTATCATCCAAGCTTGGATGGCCACACATGGGCTATGCTTAAACGACGATAAGACTGAGTTGTTGATCTTAGGTTCACAGGCTAACATCAAAAAACTAGGTCAGGAGTTTACCTCATTTAATATTGATGGGAATACCATCAAGGTCTCTAAGGAGGTAAACACGTTGGGATTCTATCTGGATGCCACATTGTCTTTCGACAAACAACTAAAATCCCTTAATTCATCCACAGCCTACACTTGTAAGCTGCTACGAGCAGGTAAACCCTTCCTCTCTGAGAATAGTTGTTTGATTCTGGCCAGAGCTTTAATACTCTCCAGGATTGACTACTGTAACGCCCTCTACAGTGTAGCTAAGAAAACTACTATTCGGAAGCTCCAGATACTACAAAATAATGCCTTCAGAGCAGCCTTAGGGACTAACAAAAGAACTCCTATCCTATCTCATCCCTCAGGCGCCAACACAAATGGCTATCCACAAATAATAAAATTCAGCTTAAAACTCTGTCCTTGACGCACAAAGCCCTTAATAATGCTGCCCCTAGCTACCTGGCAGATACATTCCAAAGAAGAACGTCTACTAGGCCAACTAGAGTGGGCAATACTAATTGCCTGATTATACCCAGATTTAGACTTACCACCATCGGTGGTAATAGTTTCCCCGTTAAGGCAGCGAAACTATGGAATACCATTCCCCAAGACCTGCGTAGGGACCTACCCTTCCCATCCTTTAAGAGGAATGTTACCAAATACATCATCCAGACCGACCCATAGTCTCTGTCGGTAACCTATGAGTGGAATGGCCCACATCCTGACAACTATCCACTGCTGAAACTCGCAGGCATGATCTGCCTCGTTGCTACATGTCGAGTTTGTGAGTTTCTCTTAGTGAAATACCTCCAAATGTACACCTATCCATGTATATTATTGTAAATACGTAGTTGCCTATCTCTGAACTTTGAATTGTGATATGTAGTTCTGTAACGTCTCTATTTGTAAATATTGTTATTTATTGTATTACTATGTAAGCCTCGCATTTGCCTATTGTTGTTGCGCCCTATTACCTCCGGGTCTGGTGCGCGTAATCAAGTGAATAAACAAACAAACAAACAAGGCTCGAATGGGGAGCATTTTATTTGGCGCCCGCGAATGGGCAATTACCGGGTCCGGCGGGGCTGTAATGACCTGGTAATTGCCCATTCATGGGTGCCAGAAAGAAATTGCACGTTTGGTGATTTTACCAGCAAGGCTACCGCCAAACTTGAGATGAGGCCCACTCTCTCTGACCCACAAATGCCTATCAAACACTGCCCCAACCTACTTATCCAGAAAATTCACCAAGGCCCAATCCACCCAATTTGCCAAGGCCCAATTCACCAAGGGCGCGCTGCCTACTTGCACCTACTAGCCATTTCCAGATACAGGCTTCAGACGGCCAGAGGCAGCAGATTCCCTGTGGTTGCTGCCAAACATTGGAATGCCCTGCCTCTAGCTCTAAGATCAGATACCTCCTTCTGGTCATTCCGCAAGGGCCTCAAAACCTGTCTCTTCTCCCAAAACCTCCAAAAGTAATGGAACTAGCACAATTCTTGACTAAAACGTTGACCCATGCAACATGTATTTACCACCTATGTTTGTAACCTCTTTGTAACTACTTTTACTTGTAAACCAACACCCAGATACCCCAGAGTTCGGCGCATTTTATAAATTCCAGAATAACTAACTCGAAAGACGCACAATGCCCAGACTATGCGTCCAGGTACCCCCAAACAGGGTCCAAAGGGTACACTCTGTGGATGAATTGGTCAGGGAGATATGCATACACTTTTCTTCCCAACGCCACTTCTGGACAAAATAGTCCACCACATGCACCAAGAACAAGTCAAACATATTCTAATAGTACCAATGTGGGCATGTCAACCATGGTTTTCACGCCTGTTCAAGGTTCTCTTTGCACACCAGTCAAACTTTCGTCCCCTTAAAACATGCTGTCCTAGCATCAGGGAACAACACTTCATCCATGTCCTCAAACACTGAACTTGACAGCTTGGCTCCTGAAGTCATAGAGTTTGGACATTTTATCTTGCCACAAAGATGTATGGACATCTTGAAGGAGGCACGTAAACCCAATTCAAGACATTGCTATTTCAACAAGTGGAACCAGGGGCAGACTGGGCTATCGGTTGTTCGGCCCCTGCTGAAGGGACCGGGAGGCCGGGTTTTTCATCAGCCACCCCTGGGCAGTTTTGTTCAGGTGTTTTTGAAATTATTTTTAATTGTAATGGCTCTCTCAGCTGGCAGGCCGCGGTCCGCAGCTCGCCAGGCGCATGCGTGCGGTGCCGGGATGGAATGTGGCCTGGTGCACTAGCATCCCGGGGTCGAACCTCGTGGCTGGCGCCAGTCAGACGGCCGTGCTTTGGAGCAGCAGAGAGAGACTCTACTCGAGTCGAGTGTGATGATTAACGCCAGGGCAGGCTGCCTGCTGGGCTGGACTGGGCTGAGGCTCGGAGGGCTGGCTGGGCTGCCTGCAGGGCGGGCTGGGCTCTGGGCTGGATGAGCCACCCCCATGCCCCACTGTGACCACACACACCCGCGGCACACAAGTGAACTTCACACTACTACTCTCCAGTTGCTTTCAACTTTGCAGGAAGTAACAACAATTCTGTTGCACTTGCATGCAAAGTTGAAAGCAACTTGTGCCTGGGGCTGAGGGCTGCCGGTGATTTAAGGGAACCAATAAAAATGCAGCACCCTGCACACAGACAGACTCCGCAGCGCCAGAGGATGAGGAGAGGTAAATTATGTGACGTGAGTGACAAAAACGGATTCGACATGAGAAGATAATATGGGCCTTGGGCTGGGGCCGGGCATGATTTTTGCACAGACACTGACAGTAGTCAGCCCAGGACAGCCGCATACAGGGTGAGGCAGCAGGCAGGCAGCCTGTCTGTGTGTGCAGCAGACGAGAGACCGCACTAATTGCGGCAGCGCCAGGACCGCCGGCCCCTGCGCCATGATAGGTTCTTGCTTCTTTGGGCAGCTGCACCGCAGTCAGCAGCAGCACCGGCTGCCAGCCACCTATGAGCAGCAGCGGCAATCCGGACCGGCACCAACAAGTACGTTTCACCAGTCTGCTTGGTTTTGCACCCCTTGTGATCAGAGTCAGATGTGAGGCGCATGGAGGAAACCATTGAAGTGCTGCCTGGTCCTGGGCCCCCATCTCCAGACTCCAGATCACCAGAGGTCTCCCCTTCTTGCAAGCTTTCAAGAGAGAAAGAATTCCTGCACCGAATAGTCCCTTCAGGTAGAGGGAGCTCAGGGGTGTATGGGTACGGGACAACCCTGTATGCCATGCAGTCTGTGGAGTACCCAAGATTAATTGATCTCAGCACAGATTGGACCAAGGACTTAATGGGGATAGGGAGGTGGCGGGCGTGGAGAACAGGGGTGAGGTGAGCTGTGTAGCAGGAATATCAGGAGTACCTTCTCATATTTTTCTTGGAGCGCCTCCAGCCCGGTCACTCAGCAGGCTCCTTGCCCTATATTTATACCACAAGGGCTTGCATCCCCATGCTGCCAAGCTTGTTTATAATCTTCCTTATGTGCAACAACGTCAAAGGCTTTACTGAATGCCAAGAAGACCATACCCATCCCCCATTTCTTGAGCTAACCCCTGGTTATTCAGTCAAACAAAGCAATTAGAATTATCGATCATGGCAGCCACCTGCTACACGCATGCACTTTACGTGCCAACATGTTGTGCTTGTCCAGTCCATTTTTCTTCTTTGCATTATAGGATATGGAGTCCTGAATTTCTAGCACAAGCATTTCCTATGACTCCCTCAAGATGGAAGTCAGACTGATAAGCCAGTAGTGTACATCTTCCTGCTACTACTTTTGTGTAATGTGGTTAACATTTAAAGAGTTACAGTAGACTCTTCTGAACACTTACTAGCCTGGTAGAGTGGACACAGAGTCAAATGGGACCTGAAGTACCTGCACTATCGTTATGTGGAAATATTGTTCCATCTCTGTCCGCATGTGGGCAACCAATCTTCAAATAAAAATATAATGGCTACCCAAGTTCGCCTTCATGCACTCAGCTTTAAAATGTGCTGTATCTTTGTGTACTCTCACTCTGGTTATTTTAGCAGCAGGTGTCGCAGTCAGAATGCATCATTATTTGAGGGGACCAGCTCCCATCCCCTTTCATTTGGGTAAATTGTAACTGTAATTGGTTATTTATAACGTGCTTAATACACAGAGGTTTCTAAGCGTGGTCCAGGGATCGAACCTGTGTTGTTATGAATGTCTTGCTTCCAAGGCGAGTGCATTGCCCCTAAGCTATCCTTCCAAGACAATGCAGACATTCAGTTTCTACTACTTATCTTCCTTGTGCAGGTCAGATAGCACGTTGCTCACCCCAGACATCCGTGTGCAGGCTGCAGATTCGGATCCCGGAAGCGTCAACTCAGCCGTTCATCCCAACGAACATCCCCAACCTATCCATAACCTCATTCCTGTTTCCCTACTCACCCCCCCTCTTCCCCTCAATCCTCCTTCCTATCCAACTATCATCACCCTAACCCTCTTTCCCTGCTGGGGTTGCGGAGCCCTGTAAAAGCATCGACTTGCAGCAGGTCCCAAAACCGCAGTGGGGGTGGTTGGTTCATGCCACTCCTGTGCCTAAGAGCTGTGGACCCTGTCACAGAACTGTATGCAAAGTTATGTTATTTTATGAGTTGTGTTGTAATGTAACAGACACATGAACCCTCCTCCATAAGTAGCATTTTCTGTAAAGTCGTGAATTGACGCGATTCATGGGTGATGGTTTGTGGGCCACTTTTTTTTGGGTGTCCAGGCCTATTTCTTGTCCCAGTTCGACCCTGGTGGAAACGCTTTGTCATTTGGTGTAGACCATGCAACGTCAACCCCATTGACTGCTCACCTTTAGATATAGTACACTATCCGGTTTACATTTTAGACTCGGGATTAGTCTTTAATTCCCTTAGAGTCCATCTAGCAGCTCTTTCAGCATACACCACCTCTCAAAGTAAAGTTTCATGGTGGAAAGTACCAGTGGTTAAAGCATTCATGGAAGGAGTTTAAAGATTACACCCCCCAATTTCAGATCCAACTCCCAGATGGGACTTGAATGCTGTACTTACTAAACTCATGGGTCACCCATTTGAGCTCAAACATCTCATTTACAAGACTTTGCTTCTCATGGCCATTACATCAATAATAAAGGTGTGTGTTTGTTAAGATGTTCATATTTATGATAAATCTTCTGACCTGTGCCAACACCAGAACTTTTTGCTTTGACTAGGTAACTATTTTACCTTGTCTCTAGGTGAAGGGGAATCTTTTTCCCCTCTCACCTAGTCTTTTACTCTTTTTATGGGTGACCTTTTTATTTCTCTCCATTGTGTATGGTTGAAGTTATAGTTTCCTACAACTTTTGGGTTTAGGATGGGTTGCCCCTATAGGCTCCCGTTATTTTCTCTTTCATGTACTTGGGTGAACTACTGTTCCCAAGTAGCAAATGGGGATTTCCATCCCCTTTACATTTTGTGTAAATGAGCCAGCAAACGCCACCTCATGTGGAGTGCTGGGGAGATGCAATGTATCCCCTTTCTTACATACCTTTAACATTTTTGTTACAATTGAAAGTTTGCTTGAATGGCTGGTGGCAGTGGTTTTACCTTTATGACTTTAAGTAATTTTCACTCACAGGCTGTTAATTCAGCCTGTTATTTCAGCCTCAGTGATGCACAGAAGGGCCACCATTTTTCTAAAATTGGGGCTTCTTTTTTCTCCATTTCTTGCTTGCTTGTAATTTCTGAGGTCTTCCCCTACGATTCTAGGCGGGAACGACCTCAGTGGTAGGTTTGTCTTTGGCGGGAATCCTTTGTATTCCCTGCCAACGCTCCAGAGTGCCTGAGAAGGCACAGAGCAAGGGAGGAGTACAAAGATCTGCAGCCCCTTGTCATTCCCGTTGCCTGAAATGAGCCCAGTCTCTGGGGGGGGTGGGGCTGGCTGTCCTGATAGGACAAATTGACCACTGGATTTGAAACCGAAGAAGAAGAGGAAGAAAATACGGCTACAACGATTTCTAGCGAACTGAGAACCAATGGACCTGGGACCCAGAGCCTGATGAGATCCACTAGACTCAGGAAGACCTGCATTTTAAGCCATAACTCATTGTGTTGCGACCTTGCGTGGCTGCAATACCCCAATACCCTGGGACCTCAAGCCACCAAATTCTGAATCGAGCTGAAACTTTGGTGGCCTCCTCGTGGCTCTTCAAAGACACGATGCAAGTCCTCGAAGTCCCCTCACTGGAGTGCTGGACCAGATTAGAGACAAGAATCCGACCCACGATATTCAGTCTTCGTCTGGCTCATAAAAAGGACACTAAAACCAAAGCACAGCATCCAGCTGCGGAGAAGCTTTTGCCTGGAGCCTTCCCCGTTGATCCCTGCTGCAAAATCCCTTCCAGTGTCTCGCCTTCATCTTTATGAAGAGGAATTCATCGACCAGGTTTTTGGCTGCAGATCCTGAAGTCATCCTGCTGCACTCTTCTTCTGTGCTGAGGTACTGTGTTGGCTGGGGTAGTTACTCATCAAACAACAAGAGTAACAGGGGATACCAGGGATATCTCAATACTGTGACCTGACCTGGATAGAACACAAGAATACTTAACAAAGAAGGTCAGAGTACTCTCTGTGTTTATATAGTGAGCATCAATGCAACCTATCCGTCTCTAAGCGCCCATTAAATCATGGCAAGAAGATACAGTATACAGCAACGTGTCTTATTACAAACATTATGTTGGATAGAAACAAATTGAATTCAATCCAGTCGACACACCAACACTATTAAATATAATTTATTAACATTTATTGAAAAAATTATTATCATAAAAAACACACATCGTCAAAAATGTTAATATTATTCAAAGTGTAAACCAGTCCCCTCAATTCATCCATGGGCTGGTACAATATAACATTCCCATCTTAAAACCACAAGACAACACACATCAACCATACCACATTCACTCTCAAACCATTCATAAATTCATACACATTTTACAAATAATTTTCATTATAAAAAATGATTGTACTGGAAAACAAATTTAGCAATATAAGTCCAATATTAAATATGGATCATACACACTCACTAATGAGTCAGACTTAAACACTACAATCTGGTCCGACTCTAACTAGTTATACTTAAAACTGTTTATAATTAACAGTATATTCCCCAACCCGACATGTTTCTTTCTGTATAGGTCTAAGTAAACAGAAATTCTTCAGGGGTATTATGGTCCCGTATGGTCAGGTGGATAGTAGATGGAGAACAATGGAACGGATAGACTGCACCGGAACTACTCACAGCAAGTATTATGTAGTTGTCTCTATCCGTGCCGCCGATGAAAAACACATAGGCCCAGTACTAGAGAGCCCAAAGTCGCTGCTTTAGATCAAAACTCTGCATCTAGGAAGGTGAGATACAGAACCACATCTCTGGACAGATTGGACCCCATTTCGCTTTAATCAAACACCACCTCAATACGAAGGGTATGGAGCTCTCCGTTGTATGTATCAAATACAAGCATTCTAGTGGTGATCACCCCGGCAGCCAATAGCCGTAATCTGGTCAATCGAGACCCGCGACTCGTGTATGTAACTGAATTACTCTCGAGTGTGCTATGAAGGAAGCTGGGATCTTCCTATGAGCCCTCACGTCCAGTTACTCACCTAAGCCTTTAGTGATTCCTAGATAGCTATGGGGTGTTTCTTGTGATTGGTCCTCTCATCCAGTTCACCCAGGTCCACCGCTGGAATCCTCCTCGGGTGTCTTCATAGTCTTCACCCTTCTGCTGCCACTAGCTTGTCTTTAGGCACATTATAAATTAGCCAAAAATACTTTTGTTAGAAGTCTAGGGTGATACCAAATTATCCCCACTTAACTGCATTGTGCAATATGAGAAACTAACCCAAACAGGTAGCAAGTAAAAGACTAAAGGGAAACATAGTTTCCCAGTATCAACAGTCTGAAGGACAAATGAGCAATTTTTTAAAACTTATTTATTTGTATTAATCAAAAAGAAAAATGATTTTTACAATCGATCATCAGCTGTTCAAATCTCGTTTTTGACACTTAATTAGAGCAACTAGGGAAAAGAAAATGAGCAATTTGAATTACCAGCAGATTCCGAGGGGTGATAAGTGCTGGTATTCCCCATTCCACAGGATTGCAGGTATTACCGGCACCAGTAATACCAGTGCCAGTAATACTAGAATCTTTTGGTGGTGGGTGACGTAATTACCGACCGGTCGTAACTGCAGGTAAATCTGGCCACCTCACCACCAAACTTGTACTTTGCCAGTGCAGTAACGTGCCGGTAAATGGAATTACTGGCACATTTTTACAACACCGGCAGAGTTGTAATGGGGCATGTAGACTCAGATTAGTACTGTGTCTAATATGCTGATAGACTTGCTTACAATCCGTTTTAACCAATTTGTGAAAGTCTTCTTTGTATATTTGCATTTGACAATGCTTTTCTCATTTCAGAGAATCTATTTATGACTTCTGCATTTGCACAGCATTTACATGAAGAAAGAGATGATGAAGACAGTGAACCAGGTGAGGAATATTGAGAGTACACAATATTTAGGATTAGATTTCAGGGTGGCGTGTGTGTTTTTAGTGAGATTGATGGAGATTTCTTTAAATATACTCTGGCAAAATCTCCTGCCTAGCCATGACGATGTGACGGGGCGACTCGAGTGGCCTATACTAGGGCAGTCTAAAGAGAATTCACTGGTGTCCCTCAGAACACCTTGGGCCTGGGGTGAGTGATTGCCACAGTGGTTCTTCTCCTACTACTGTCCCTTTAAATCTGTTACTTGGTGCAGTGAGTCTTCAGAATAGGACTGCAATGAGGCAGAGAGAACAGACGTTGCAGTGCGAGGGGGGTTTGGAGGGAGCAGAAGGTGCAAGATGAGGAGCTGCAGAGAGATCTGAAGATGCAGAAAGCAAGAGCTGAAAAGGAAAGAAGAGGTGGAATTCTGGAGTGAGCCGAAGGTGCAAATAGATCCAACAAAGGACGAGGAAGAGCTGTAGAAAAAGCTGATGGAGCAAATGGGAGTGCAAAAAGTGCTCAGGTGACGGGAGAGAATAACAGGTGGCGAGAAAGGTCTAGTGGGAGGAAGGAGGACAGACCATTGAGGAGGAAGGCACAAATGGTGGAAGAAGAGAAGAAAAGACAGTAGAAAGGTGGGAAAATGAGAGCACTAGAGAGGAGAAGAGAACAAAGATGAGGTCAGAGGAGGGGGCCACCATGGAAGATGGGTGGGGGAAGAGAAGGTTTAGAACAGAGAATACATCCGAAAAGGAGAAAGAAAGAAGTGAGTAGAAGGACCCAGGGAAAATGCGAAAGGTGGAAAGAGCGTGGGAACGAAAGGGACCAGATCACTGGACATAGAAGAGGAGGAGAAGCCAGGAGCACAGCTGTTTAGTTGGAGGAGAGGAGGAACAGAGAACCAGGCAGAAGGGCAGACTGAAGTGCCCTAGAGGTGCTGGGCCATTAACATGCAAATTGCCAGATGTCTCCTTCCCTCATTTTTTGAGTCCTGCGGACATTGCTCTGTTTCCCTAGTGTGTAAATTAAGTCAGAAAAACCTTTGGTAAGCAGGGGTAGCCACGTGATGTGAACGTAACCTTTATGTCATGTGGAAATAGAAACATATTCATCTCTGCACCACTGTCAGCAATGGGCGACCAGTGTTTATTTGTTGTGGCTTTCACGCCGAAAAAACATGTAAGATTTATTTTACTGTACTCACTTGGCAAGTGCAACTTTCTATCCATGGGGTCACTTTGTCTTCACTAGTGTGACTAAGGCTAACATATGTTTCCTTCAGCAGTGGTACAGAGGAAATAAATGTATTTCCACGCTTGCTGGTGAATTCACAATGTTACAAAGTTTAATTGTAAAGTGCTGTTTCCCGAATCTAGGTTCACCCTCAATAAAAACCCTAATAATATTAATAATTGATATATAAATGCCTTCATAGTCTACCCCTGGCCCACTTGATTAGTAAGCTTTAACCATGCATTCAAGGCAGAGTCTTGCACTCCATAGTCCTATTATCCTGTCTTTAAATGTAAGACTAGAGGGATAGGGTTTCTTCTGTGCAGGACCCTTGACTTTGGAATGCACTTTATCTACCAATGTGTTTGTTCTCTTGTTTGATAATCTTTAGGAAAGAACTTTTGAACTACTTCTTCATCTTAGCCTAGTTATGAATGCTCTCATTACCAGCATTGTGTGCCTAAAGGTAATTAAGCTTGCTCAGCATCTTGTGTCATCTGTACAATTTGAGTAGCATAATCAAATAAAATCTAATTAGAACAGACAATTGTTTCAGCAGTAGTTTCTGGTGAAGGGTATTGTGGCTAATTGAAGATGAGATCCTGTCTCTCTCAGTTCAAGAATTGTCGGAAGACCTTCCTATTTAATAGAGGTATAGATTAATCAGTCATCCCGGTCTTTGCTTCCATCCTCTTCTTTTCTTTTTTGTGTTGTTTCTGTGAGTCTCTTGTGAGCACTCTTGAGGCCGTTGGGTATGTAGTGCAATTCAAATAATTTATAGAATCAACCTTATGTTAACGTAAAAAGCGCAGCATTCACCCAAAGGCATCTTGACACTACACCTGAGAAAGAGAACGGCCTAAAAAAGGTATTTTTTTCAATGCTTGACGAAAGCGACGGTGGTTGAAAGTAGCCCACAGCAAATGAGGAAAGGATTTCCACAAGGTGGCTGCTGCGACAGAAAAAGAACGTCCACAAACCCGACTAAGATTTAACATAGGGATAGAGACGAGAAGAGCATTAGCCGAGCTACGGCTTGCCCAGGGACATATGGACAAAGATTTCACCTGCTGACATTCGGCCCCTTGTCCATAGAAGGCACGATGAACGAGGCATAATGCCTTAAATTGGATACACTGTGCTATCGAAAGCCAATGAATCGTCCGTAGCATTGGTGAAATGTGGGCACAACAAAATGTACATTTTGGAGGACTTGTAACCGTTGCAGAAGGTAAGCCAGCTGTGACATATATGGAGAGTTGCAGTAGTCAATAGAAATAACAACCAGGGAAAAAACCACTGAGGCCCAAAACTGTGCAGGAATAAGTGGGATGACCTTGCAGAGCATCTTAAGATGGAAATAGCTGCGCTGGCAGACTGCCCCAACCTGAGCCTCCATTGACAAGGAAGCCACTCCCCTCCCAAACACCCCATATCCTTGATTACAGGGACTGGAGAGGGAAAAGGACCAAGAGTAGGCGGACAAAAAGCAGTAGTCCAGTAAGAAGAGTCAGACAGAGGAGCTACCACCATCACCTCAGTCATCCCGCCGTTCAACTTGAGCCAATGATCCCCCCCCATCCATTCTCCCATGGCCTTCAGACAACCACTGAACCTGGTGGCTGATTCATATGACAACAGGTAAAGGCAAACCAGGATCTGCGTGTCGTCTGCATAACAATAGCAAAGAAAACCATGGGAGAAGATGAGTTTAGTCAAGGGCTGGATGTACATGTTGAACAGCATGGAGGCGATGGCAGACACTTGGGGAACACCGCATTTGAGAGTCATAGGCTTTGAATGAAAAGGAGGGAGGGAGAGGGTTTGATAAAGTCCTGAAAGAAAAGAAGAAAACCACGAAAGTAGGGTATCCGAGACGCCAGCCTCTGTTAAATGGCTGATCAGAATGGAATGATCAACTGTATCAAAGGAGGCAGAGAGGTCAAGTAGAAACAAGGCCCTGATCCTGTATGAGAGCGGGATCATCCATAGCATAGACCAGCACACACTCAGTTCCTCTCCCATGCCTAAAACCAGATTGGGAGGGATGGAACAAAAGGGATTCCTCAAGGAGAACAGTAAGCAATGGAGCAGCCAAGGATTCAAGATGCTTCATCAAAAAAGGAGAGAAGAGACATGGGACGGAAATTGGCAGGAATAAGGGGATCCAGTGAAGGCTTCAACTGCCGGGATCAGCCCCATTGGAAAGAAGTCATTAACAGCTTCCATAACCAATGGTGCAATTTGAGGTAGAATATCCTTGAAAATATCTAACGGAATGGGATCCATAGGCGATATGGACTTCAGCTTAGAGACTGCCCTAGAGATATCTTCCAATGAGAATATAGGAAAAGTGGACCACTTTTAGATAGATAGAAGTGGCTACTGTAGTAGAAAGGAAAGGCGCTCTAGGTCCAGATGAGGAGATGACAGAGCGAATCTTATCAATTTTGTCAACAACAAAAAACAGACAGGTCTTCACAAAGATTTTGAGAGGGCGGAATTGGTTCAGGAGAAGAGAGTGAGCGCACAATCCTAAACCGCTCTTTAGACTGGTTAATGGAGATTTCAATACAAGATGAAAGGCAGACGCTTTTGGCAGCACAAATCGCTTTACGATAAGTTGCAGAAGCCAACTGAAAAGTTTTTTTGTATCAGAATATTTTTTTCAAAAGCCACTTGCATTCCGAATGCCTGCACAGAAGGGAAAGTGATCAGTTCATCAGAGAACCAGGGCTCAGATGGACACGCTCTGCTTCTAGGGTTTTTAAGAGGGGCCAAGCTGTCAGCTACTGTAACAAAAGCGCCCAGAGTGTCCGAATCAGCTATAATGGAATTAGTGATACACCTTGCTAAATAATGTCCTCCTTAGGTTTCGATCGCCAGGCACGTCTAAGGACTGGATAAGACTGAGGTACAAAGGGACATGAGGAAAGAACCTAGGAAAAAGGAATAATAAAGTGGTCGATCCAAAGAACTGGAAAACTGGAGAAACAAATACCTCCGACCTAGGGGCAGATATAAGGTTCAGAGTATTTCCTAGGCCGTGAGTGGAACAGTTACCATGCTGAAATAGTGTCAGTTCGTTCAAGGCCATGATAAAATTACAGATTTTATTATCAACTGGGTCGGAAACCCTAAAGTTAAAGTCACAGGCAATCAAAAGATATGTTGAAGATCAGCTGCAAGCTTAAGAAAGGCATCACAGAATGTAAAGTCCGGCCCAGGAGGGCGATAAATGACCAACAAGTGGATGCAGAGAGCAGAAGACACCGAAATACGGCCCAGCAGCACCTTCATCAAAAGATTGTGATTCAATCGGAGAACTGTTGCCCTAAAACATGATTTGAAGATCAGAGCTTTGCCTCCCCCAACATAGGGTGCAAGGCGAACTAAATGTAAAATCTTTAAATTAGGAGGCAGCAGTTGCACTAAATCAGGGCCAGAGGCATCACTGAGCCAAGTTTCAGTCACACCTACAAAGTCGGGGTCATAATCCACCCAATATCATGGTAGGGTGTTGCATGTGCTACTAAGGAGCGCACATTAAAGAGCAGGCATTTAAAAAAGGGTTGAGCAACCTTCACAGGCGAGCTGATGACCACTGTTAAAGAAAAGCCTACAGGGAATAGGGTATTCGCTGGTTCAAGATCCACCCGTTGTGCACGGGAAAATACAATAAGTGTATGAGTGACAGACTCCCTCCAATGGGAATCACCAACCTTACAGACCGTAGTCCGGACGGGCCCAGACGGGTTTGCCTTTTGCATGCCTTCGGCGTCCATCAGGTGCGCCCACTGTGCCGAACCACTGCGCGGCAGCTGTCCGACACATAAATGCCATGAAGGGAGATCAGCTGACCCGCACGGTTCTGAGACAGTGGACAGTGAGGATATACTGCCGACGCTACAAAAATGATGAGCATTAAGAAGACACAATGTTAATTACACACAGCTTAAAGCAAGAAGCTTTGGGGAAAGAAGCAGTTTTTAAAAGCACATTCAAAATAAAATAAACAGCAAAAGAAGCAGAGTATAAATCTATGGGCAAGTGTCTAACTAACTCAGAATAATAGCTATGCTTGCCTTAGGCAATACGGGATAGACATCCATTAGTTTTATAGGGTGCAAACTTGGTGAAAGACTATCTATGAACCTTGATTCTAGCACAGTTTATTGTGGACCATTCCAAATAGACAAATATCAGTTGCTGAGTGACCAAGCTGCTATGCTCAATGATTGAGGAGGAGCTCGTACAACCCAGCTGCCTACTCAACAAGTCTGTTCCCGAAGGCAGACTCAAATGCGACATAGACACTGGGCATTAGGAGTCCTTAAACTAGTCAATCACTTGCGCAATCTCAATATCACCTAGCCTAGTAAGATCGTTGTCTCTGTCTTCCCTCTGTTACCCCTCCCTTGCCTCGTAACACTTGTCTATAAGCGCTTTATGAAGGCCATATCATAACCAGAGACCGATAGCAATGATTGGTCCTTTTGGCAGACTCTTAAACGAGAGGCAGTGAATGGATAGCAAAGCAATTATGTATTTTTTTCTGATCTGCAGTTCCCAGTCCCATGCAAGATGTGTACAAAGTAGTTGGTTAGTTTGTTTATTTGTATTATGCTCCCAGCCTGGAGGCATCTGGGCGCATTTCTTACAATGATGGTTACAATAGGTGCAGGTAATGTAAATGAAAAGTGTTACAGAAACTTCAAATTGTGATGCATCAGATAAAGACTTATGAGCCTCTATCGCACGAGAATGGAATAGTCCTGAGGGCCCATTGCTTGCACTGGTGGTTTAAGGTGTGGGACATTTTAGATGCTGAGAAACGTTTCAGCCTGCATGAATAACCAACTAAACAAATTCCTGAATGTTTCGCTGCCATTTGTTGATTATTGCCAGAACCGACCATGAAACAATCCCTCTTGTAGAACTATTCCTTGTTGTGAACTCAGTGGAGGTTAATGTATCATTCTTGTTTTTGCCTAATATTGATGGAGGTGGCTAATTTACTCTGGAGGTTGCTCTTGCTGCTCACTGCCCGGGCCTAGGCCCTCTTAGTCCCTATCCCCCATAGCCTTTACAATTTCACCTTTTCATAGGTTTTCCCATCTTGTGCACTGCTTCTGTGAGCAAACATCTGGGCATGGCCAATGTTCCTGCAGTGGTGGGTAGCAACTGTGTCCTGTATTCCTTCTGCTTGCTAACTGCCCCTTTCACGTGAGACACCGTGAGATTAATGATTTTTTTCCCCCATGCAAGACATGCCTGTGACCCTTTTTTTCTCTCCTTTTTAAAGTCATATTCTTTTGTTTCCACAATCTACATGGACTCCCCGGTGCCCATTCAAACCAATACAGCAATGGTAAGATGCGCCAAGGTTTTGACACAATTACCTGGTGACCCACTCCCATCCACTTGTATGTTTAGCCACATTGGATAAGAGTTGTGAATGTGAACGGCTTGCTGTGGGACCCTTCATAGCCACAGCTGCAGAGGCAAGAAAATGCCATGCTGCTCCATTTGCTCATTAAAACAATTGTGGTATTGTCTGTTTAGCCAAGAACATCTTTGCTCCCGAACAGACATGGGGTGACAGTTGTGATCAATAGTCATACCTGGGTCCCAAAAAAGGGCCAGTTTTTCATGTTTGTGTCCTGCTGCCCTCCATGAATATCCTCTGTTATGTGTTAAGGAGGAAGGCTCAGGCTGTGTTGGGTGATTCCACTGTAACTCTTTCATTTTCATTTTCAGTTTGTCTGTAATGGCTGAAATCATCAGTCCCAGCAAGCCTTGGAACCACCACTGCGTGAGGCATTGTCTGACACAGATGTATAGATATTTACAGTGAAGCGCCTGGATCCTGGGGTGTTGACAAACTCAATGTATGTCCACCTTCAAGGACATACCATTGTTTGTTCGCTTTTCAGCAGGCATGAGTAAACATCATGAACAATTTCTTGTTAATTGATATGCCTAGCAAGTAGAGTAGCGCCCACAGAAGGCTTTGTTTTTTAGGTAGGAATTGGTGCAGTCACACTGTGTGAGACTACACAACACTTGTCTGCTTGGTATTAGGTAACCCACCTTTTGGTATAGGTATGTACTTCACAAGTTGGTAGTGTGACTGAGCAGCCAGGCCTATCTCAAGAGGGGTAAATGTGAGCTGTAGAGCTGTACAAATGAAATTTATAAATACAAGTAGCCAAGTAACACTTACACTCAATGGGCCTCATTATGAGTCAGCCCGTCCGGAAAGAACGGTGGTGGTAAAACCGCCACCACCGTTCTTTCCGGACCGGCTGATTCCGAGTCCTGCAGGCGGGAGGTGTCACTCCCGCCAGGTCTGACCTGGCGGGTTTAACACCACCCGCCTGCAGGCGGAAATGGAAACACCGGCTCCGTCATAGACAGAACTGGTGTTTCCATGGTCCCCATCCTCATGGGAATGGGGACTTACACAATTCCGTCACCGGGGTCGTAATGCCCCGGTAATTCTGGGAATCACAGAGGCGGAATGGTAATACGAGTCTGGCGGTAAGCTGCTGGTTTTTCCGGCTCGGTTACCGCCAGACTCGTAATGAGGCCCAATGTTTCTGTTATAAATAGTTATTGAGTTAATTAACATCAATTTTTAAATAAGCATTCTTTAAAAAAACAAATTTGTGTAACAATGTAAATATACTTTTAAATTACTTTTCAGAATAAAAACAAGTTAGTGGATAATTGTTGGCTATGCTTCTTACACAATTCCAACACCCTGAGGTGACTTCAATCACAAGGACAGTAATGGCATTTATATATCACACTAGTAAACTTTGCATATTCTGAGGTTTCAGAAAGGAAAGGTTAGGGAAGGAAAAAGGTTAGATAGTTTCTCAGTAAATGTGAGGAAAACAATCTTCCACTGAAATCTAGATAAGCCTCTCCCAGCAGTAACAGTCAACAACAAGCTACCACCTATGATGGACAAACAGTATCAAAGTCAATGGGCTAGAAGAGTCTTCAGGGAGCCAGGACAGCCAAAGTCAATTGGGACACACTCTAGGGATCTGTTGCAGTTCTTACATCAATGTCTGGCACAAAGATAGAGTTTTTGTTACAAAAATAAATCACTTGTGGGTCACAAGCTGTTGAGCCTGTGAGGAGAGAGTTGGGATCAACTCTACAATATAAGCCAGTGCAATTCCCAACTGAGAAGAGCACGGAAACGACAAGGAGGTAAGTTCCCCAAGCCTAAACGGTACCTCTGGTTTGAGGAAGAGTGGTCCAGCTGGATTCTGTCTTTCTACAGCAGTGCAGACCCTTGTTCCTGAGCCTCAGTCGTGGGGACAAGAGGGAGGACGTCTGGAGGGCTCCTGCGGCAGTACTTGGGAGGTCGTCGGCAGCTACAGGCTCGTTTTGGTTCGGTTCAGCAGCACTTTGCGGTTTCAGCGCTTAGCAAACAGCACCGATCTTCGATACCGATTGGACTCTTTGCTCACTCGGTCCGGCAGTATGGAGACAGGACTCTGGATCTGGAGGTCCTGCTTCGGGATGGTCCTTAGTAGTCTACTGGAGCTTCTAGCCGTATTCGTTCCGTGGCAGCCATTGCACTCGACCCGTGGCATTGGGTTCTTAGAGCAACGAAGAAGCACAGCCAGTTGGGGATGGTGATCCAGTGAAGTTCGTCTCGGGGCTCGTTGGTCCCACTAACCGAAGGAGATTTGTCGTTCTGTCCAGAGCTTCTCTGTCAAGGTGAAACAGAAGTTCAGCACAGCAGCAGGGCTTCACCGGGCAATTGAAAGGTCCTGTAGGTTGCAGCAAGCTTTGTTCACGGTTTCTTCATCAGGTGTTTCTCCCAGTGATCGACTGTGCTTGTAGTCCCAAAACCCTTGCCTTTTAAGCAGGTGTCTTCCATTCATGCACAGCCTAAGCTTTCAATCACACAGCAGGGTGGCTGTTCTAGAAGGACAGCCAATCAGGACTAGTTGCATTCTTAGAGACAAAGGACTGGGGAGTTTCGGGGCCCTCCCTCACATCCTGTCTTTCCAGACACACTGAAGCCCGCCAAAGGCAAGACAAAGGGCTCAAACCTGTCTCAACGCACGCAGTAAAACCCAAGAAAGTCCTTACAAACAGAAAATGGCGAAAAAAGAAGACTGGAGCAATGTTGACAAAATTGTCACCCATGGGTGCTGTAATGCACCTGAGGATTCAGCCTGCGGTAGAAAAGCACAATGGTAGGACAAATTAAACCACTGCCACCATCCATTTAAAGTAGTGAGGGTAACATAAAAATGTTACATGGGAGAGTAGGATAAGGGGCTGCTAGGTAACCCCCAGCACTCCCCATAAAATGGGGTGTGCTGGAGCTACAAGGAAAAAAGTTACGTAAATTCAATTTCACTTTACTATTCTTGGGAACTGTAGTTCACACAAGAAAAGGTAGTTAAACCTTATGAGAAATCTTAATGGATTTCTCTGTAACATTGCTGTGAAGGTGCTGTGTGTTATCATACAAAAAGTAGATGCCTATGGAGTTTGGCAGACTCCAAAAACAGTGAAAACACAAAATCCAGATCAGGTAAAAACACATGAGAGAGTAAGAAAAAGGTCTCGCTCACTCCAGGGTGAAAATTTAAAAGTCCCAATTCCAGCAAAAGAGCTGGGGAGTCTCTAAGGTTGAAGGGAATTAGCACAAAAGGAGAATTCTCTCTAAGAGGCTGTTAGGCAAGATTGTATGCAGTACCCTTTGGGTGCACTACAACAACCCTGACTCCTCTCTTATTCATCACACTTGAGTAGGAATTGACCCATTAGAATCAGAAGAAAACCTCCTGGACTGTGTCCCCCGCAGGGTCCATGGCTCAATATCGCTGCAAAAATATGGCAATATTTTTGTATCGCAATATTTTTGCGGGGATATTAACACATGGAACCACTGGGATGACATGTCCAGTCTTCTAGCTATCTCTCACAGCCTTACCATTTTAAGGGCATATTGGACTTTGGCTTTTGAGTTTGCATCAATGGTTGTAGGATGAGTCCAAAGATCCACCAAACACAAAGCCAAAAATGTGGCTTGCACCAAGAGTTAGGCCACACTCCTGGCCAATTACATCTTTCAGGGCTTTCCGATATCAAGCAAGGTTCTAATTTTTCCATAATCTAATCCAAGACAAGAGCAGTTTCACTTTACATATTTGTTGGATAGACTGTAGATCGAATTCCAAAAGGATTTCAAGGGTCAGCACTAGTTAGAAGCCCCAGCACATTTTTAAGAAACACAGGCTTACCCACTGACAAGTGTGTAACATTATATCACCATAGTTCAGTGTCATAAACCGCAACTCGCCTGGCCTGGCCTGGCCTTATAGGTCTCTAGAGCCCCACAGACAGCACCACCCCCATAGGATTTGGCAAAATGGGCTACTGAACCACTGTATCTAGCCAAGGTCAGCCCCGCCTTTTTGGATTGTTTACCGCAAGAGCAATCTTCATGCACTCTTATGCCCAAGTAGTCATACATCTTGACCTGCTCAATTCGTGACCCATCAAGGCCCAAATCCAGTTTCGGACAGATTTTTTACATTTCAACAACCGGCCATAATTCTTACGTGCTTCACAGACGGGTACAATCACCTCTGTAGTTACTTTTCTTACTTGACTTATAACAATTGCATTTGATCTATGACAGTCGCCATCATACCCTCGTACCAGGTTTATTTTCTCGAAGGGCCTGCTTCCCCTCAGTTTTGCAGGCTTCAAGAAAAACATACCCACCCTTTTCATTAGGTCATTGTGCATACTGATTATGCAATTAAAGCATTTTGTCCTCCAAAAGTAGGCTACAACTGTTGATGGGGCTATCAGGCTCTGTTTAGGAGCTAAGGTACCTCTGGCAAGGTTTACTACAGGTTGGTTCTTGATGCTGGCTTGGTATAGAAGAGTGAAATTGAACAATCTTCTTCCATGACTATAATCTTATTCTTTATGTGCCCTATGGCCCATGTTACTCCATGAGTCAAGGAATGATTGCCCGGTTTTGGGTCGTAAGCAAATATTGGGCCATTCATGACTGCCACATGTTATAATAGAAATTACTATGTGTTGTATGCACACAAGCACTTTCCTCTTTGATTGGTGTTGATCATTTTATTTATTGTACAAATCGGGCAAAATGTGTAGTTCTTGATGTTGTATTAGACTTGATTGTGTTCTGTGTTTTATTTATGTATGTGTTGGCTTTTATGGTAAATTCTTTTTATCGAAATAAAGTGGAAATTAATGAATTCCTTCAGATACTTTGGCGGTTGCAGTATTTCTGCCAAATATTGGCAGAATCACCACTCAGGAGTGGATTTCAGTGGCATCTGCAGCAGGATCAACATCAGAACTGCCTTACCCCTGTGCTGAAGCTTGTGTTGGTGCTTCATTTTCTTGTAAGTGGCACCTACCACCACTCTGCACATGCTGTAGGGCATGACTCAGCCCACCTTTTCAGTTGTGCTTGGGCAGGTGTTTGAAGCACTCGTGCGCCATGCATCTCGACACATCTCGCTCTCCGCCACCCTGGCACAGATAAATGCTACAAAGGCACTTTATTACGCAGCAGTCCACATTCCCAACGCAATTGTCTCTTTGGACGGCACCCATGTGGTGTTGGGTGCCCCCCAGGCATCCGTAGAGGCATACCACAACAGGAAGCAGTATCACTCAATTAATGTCCAGGCCACCTGTGATGCTGACCTCCTGATCTCACACTGCTGTACACACTTTCCTGGTTCCACCCATGACACCATGGTCCTGTGGAACAGCACACTCCCTGCATACATGTAGAGCCACAGGGGCCAACTGTTATGGATACTGGATGTGTACAAGAGCCATCACACAAAATAATCTTGCAGCAGTGAAATGCTTTGTGAAGGGGTTGGGGAGCATTACCACTACTGATGATTGCTTGCCCTGTCAAGGCCATGTACATGCAGGACCTGACCTCTCATCCCACACATGACATCCGCCAACCCACAGGACTAGGCCCAGCAGGACAATGCAGTAGTATGTCAGTAATGCATATTGTCCCAACAAGTAAGTAGTGCACACAGGGAGGACTAGAGGAACCACAATGCATAGGGAACACATACCTACTGTGAGGAGTCAGGTATGAAACTCAGACACAAGTGAGTCATAGTTTTGGTCATAGACTTATTTGTAGTCATCTACTCCGCCTCAGCTGGGACCCTCATATAACTATACCACCCTTGACACATTTCCTGCCCCCACTCTTCCCTGCAACATTCTTCATAACTGCATGCCACGCCACACAATGTATCCATGGTTTTGATGCATACCGTGCCATGCAGTCTGCCCATGTCTCGGATGCACACTGCGCCACCCAATCTGCCCTTGTCCCTGTTGCGCACCGTGCCTCGCAATCTGCCCATGTCTCTGATGCACACCGCTTCACACAAACTGCCCATGTACCTACCACCCAATCTGCCCTTATCCCCATGGGCACCGTGCCACGCAATCTGCCTAGTTCTCTGATGGACACCGCACCACGCAAACTGCCCGTTTCACCACGGCACATCGCGCCACACAATCTGTTCAAACGCCCCCAAACATACAGTCACACACCACCACGCACTCAGAGCGCATACACACCCCCCCCCCGACACCTGCCACAATACCCAACAGATCTTTTATTGGTGCTGACCGCAGGACTTAGCTCTGAATCAGCACCACTGGACTCCCCTCCCTAGCCTGGCCCATGCCCACCCTCAACAACCACTTAAGCTGCCAAACCGTGGTGTCTTCGAACCCAGCTCCCATGCCTATAGCAATCGACACCTCATCCCACCCTCCGCCGCCCTCACAAGCCACCTCACCAACCAGCATCCTATGCGCTATGATTAACGCATGCTCACTCATCGACCATGCACCTGACATCCTCGATCGTATTGTGACCAACAACCTTGGCATGTTAGCCATCACTGAAACCTGGCTCCATGACCCTGCTGGCTCCACGACCCAGCTGGCCCCATGCTCTCAATCGACATCCCACCTAATTAGGCCATCCATCACAATGACCAAAACGCCCAGAAAGGCGACAGAGGCGCTTTGATATACAGAGACACCTTTGTCATCCATGGCATAGCACCCAGCCCTCTCCTGAACTGCCAATCTCTCACAGTTAAGCTATAACTAACTCCCACCATCATGCTATACATTCTGTACCGCACTCCCGCCCCCCCCCCCCTCACTACCTTAGAGGATGACTTCACACAACTCCTGAGCAATCTCAAACCCAACTCTAAAGTCTTTGTTCTTGGGGACTTAAATCTCAGATACACCCACCCATTAGACAGAGATGCCATATCCCTGGCCAGCGCCACCTCAGTCCACAACTTCTCACAAAATATTCTTGAGCCTACACACGTTCTAGGACATACATTTGACTGGCTACTAGACCATAATTGTAATATAGCCATCCTCTCCAACCGTGTGCCTGATCAGACCACCACCACATTACATTAAAAATCCCAACCCTCATCCAGCCCCTCGCCAGACCCATCAGCCCCCTACCGTCCACCAATCATCCCTCACTGTACTCGCAAATTCTCCAGCGGCCTACTCCGGCCAGTACTTTTTTGTTTTTTGTAGCTGTTTTTATTATTTTATTTTACAGTAACACACAACACAGACAACTATGGCTTGTTAAAGGTACAATTTATACTCTGGCCACTATTTGTAAACTCGCTCGCCCCTCCAACAAACTACTGGACTTTGATAGTCTATTTAGTCTCTACAACACATCTCTCAACTCTGCCATTGCTGCACTCGCCACCCCTTAAACTATCCAGATGCAAATCAGACACCTGCCCTGCACCACTCATCAAAGACTGCGCGGACCTCCTACTGCGGCAAATCACCGACATCAAGGCATAATTTGCCTCCATCACCATTACCGCCTCACTGGATCTCACCCCTCCTCAAGAAGCCTTCACTTGATCCATCCATCCCCACCAATTACCAACCTATCACCACAACACCTTGAGCAACACCATATCCTCAGCCCGAGTCAATCAGGCTTCTGCTCTGGACACGGCACGGAATCAGCACTTCTAGACCTCAAGAACCAGCTCGACAAAGCCAGAGACTCAAGGCAGCCTCTCCTTCATGCTTCTGGACCTGTCTGCAGCCTCGACCTGGTTGATCCTCTGTCGCCATCTGACCACCACTGCCTCCTTTTCTCCAGAAGCAACCAAGTAGATCACATCCTTCCTGGCCGATCACACCTCAAGAGCCCTTGTTGACAATCACTCCTGCACCCCCACAACCGTCACCTGTGGAGCGCCCCAAGGATGCTGCATCTACCCTACCCTCTACAATGTCTACACCAAACTCTTCTTTGACCTCCTTGACTCACACAACATCGAGTACACGAACTACGCTGACGACACCCAGATCCTCATCCCACTCACAGGGGATCGCCACCTGGACTCCCAACAAATCAACTCTATCTAGGAAACCATACAACCCTGGATGGCTACCCACCGCATATGCCTGAATAATGAAAAAAACAGAACTCCCCCTCATAGGAAATTCGGCCCACCTCACCAAATTGAGCCCAGATTACCAGCTATTCACCATTGACAGCCCCCCATTCACGTCTCTCTGGTCATCAAGACGCTCAGTATCCATCTAGATACCACTCTGAGCTGACCATGTCACGCCATTGCCTCCTCTGCCGCATATGCAACTAAACTAATCCTTGCGAGTCGACCATTTTTGTCCATGACAATTGCCTCAATATTGCTAGGGCTGTCATCGGGCCCAAGCTGGATTACTGAAAGGCCCTCCTGGGAGGCACCTCAGAGTGAAATATAAACAGGTTTCCAACCATACAGAATAACACACTGAGAGGTGCCTTGGGCCTAAACAAACATGAACATATCTCTGCAGCAAGGAAAGAACCACACTGACTCCCAGTCAGAGAACAAATTAAGTTCAGAATTCTGACCATCACCCACTGTTGCCTCAACAACACCGCCCCTCGCTACCTGGCCCAGAGACTCTCCAAGCCAGCCGCCTCCAGGTCCACGCATACTGCGAATGCCAATCGCCTAGCCATTCCTAGGTTCAAACGGGCCTTAGCCGGTGGCTCCAGCTTCCCTGTCTCTGTGGCCACGCTTTGGAACTCCCAACCCCCATCCTTGAGAGCTGAGCCTTTCTACACCTTGTTCCGGAAACAACTAAAAACATACTTGTTTCAGTAACAGCGTCAACTGCCTGCTATCTGTTGTTCTATGTGCGTAACTTTTAATCTTCTGTAACAAGTGCCTAGGTGCCTATGGGTTAAGTGCGGTCCTACAAATGTATGAATACATGAAATAACTAAACATGCCATGTAAAATGCCACGTATCCTCAGTGAACTTTGCACTTGCAGGTGACTCTGGTTACCACCAGCACCCATGGCTGGTGACACCTGTGTTCAATCCATGTATGCCACAGGAAGTGCCCTACAAAAAGGCACATGTCGGGACCAGGTTGTGCATTGAGCAGACCTTTGTAAGAACAGCAGGTGTCCACAAACTTGTGGAACTCTCCTGTCGCCTGCACACCCAATTGTTATTGTAAAAACAATCAATTTCTCAATTATTGTTAAAATGTATTCAATGATATAATTTCTGACCCAATTTATGTAAAAAAAAGTAATTTTACTTCAGTTGTATACACTCATATGATTTTCAATTTGTTATCCACAAACTCTTAGTATCATATTAGATTAAGCATAGACATTCTCAGATTGCACACCAGTTCAAGTCTTCAAGTAAACAGACCTTAATTCTAAATAAAACAATTGCAGATAAACTATGAAATACCAAGGATTTCTGTCAATTCACACATATGGTAAAGTTCACAATCATATATTCCTATGCGGTCAGACTGATCCTTATGTATTCCACTCTGCACGTTTTCGGGGTGATGAACCCCCCCCCCCCTTTTTCAGGAGTTGTTTACCCAGTTCTCTGTTTTTTTTGTATATCTGCAATGTATAATTAATAAGTACATTTTAGTATTACATTTGCTCTGTAGTGATATTCTGTCATGATTAATAGACCAGTAACCCATAATCACCTGGATGTACTGTCCTTCAAATATATCTTCCTTTTACTGTTGATCAGTTTCCATTTAATTTGTTCTATCTGATTTCCACGTTCTAAGGTGCAGAAAATACAAAAGAAAATCAACCAAAAACTGTATGTAACACTCTAAATGAGATAAGCTCCCTAACCTTGATAAACACAATCAATAATCGCAATATATATAACTTTTATTTATAACTTTTGTTATTACGAGGTCATAGTAAACAGGACGTGCTTTCAAGTTCACTACCTATTTAGAGCTATTACCTGCGAATGGTGCTTCCCAATAATCGCTTGGTCCGTGCCAGAAAGTATTTAAGAAGTTCCAGAGTATATATGGAGGTCAGTATGTTCCCCGTTTTATGTGCAAGTTGATGTAATCTTACGCCATATCTATAAGTAAAAATGGAACATGATGGCTATAGGTTCCAGCTTATATTACCCATATATTAATAATGACATGTCTTTTCATAATATGTAACAGTAATCTTACCACATATAGAATGACTGGAGTTTTATGTATATCATTCAAATGGTGGCATGTCCAAATGCATACACAGTGTTCAAAAGGATATCTGCCAGTAGGTATAGAAATAGTATGTAGTATATCTATGTCTGACCATTTGAGATGATTTCAGATAATTACCCATCCACTGTACCTACTGCTTATGCTTATTGTAAGAATGGCTCATCTGGAGCAGTAGGATAGCCAACACTATCGTGCTGAGTTTTCCTTGCCGCAAAAAAAGCGGCAAAACAAAATGGCCGATTTTTATAGGTTTACGTCATAGCGCCAGAGCGTGACAACGTCACTGTGTTTTTAAACGTCATCACGCAGCGTCTTGACCTCATTCAGTAGTTTCAATTTGTCCCGCGGGACTGAAAAAAATAATAATAATCAATGTTGGTGCCTATTCATTAAATGTTGGACAATTGTAAATATACAATTCAATTATTAGTCAAATTGTAGGTCGTGCTCGTGGATCAGGGATTCTCACCAAGTAGGTAATCCTTAGAACGTGTCTATTAATGTATATAGATGTTTATGGTTATCATTCTAAGCGTGCAGTACCTTCCTCTGCACCGTTCAAAAGCTGAGATTAGTACTTCTTTTAAGTCTACCTCTCAATGTTAGATTAGCCAAGATCATTAAATTTGGCATATTGATCATGATTTTTACATCTGATTCCCATGATATAGATGGGGAGAGCTATGTTAAATCCTTATCCTATAAAGACCTTCCTATCCAATTTCAGCAAAGTAGGACCTAAGAAACCTAAAGTAAGGCTCAAAAGATCCAATTGATCATCCATGGGTTTAGGTGTCCAGACACTGTTGGGTGATTTTAGTGTTCCTGATGGATTTCTTTTGCTACTTCCAATATCACCCTTTTGAATTGGGCTATATTGTGTTCGTTTTGAGCAAAATATTGCGCTACTGCCGATCTCACATTATTAGTTTGAATGTTGTTTTTATGCTCATTCCAGCGTTCATTTGCCTTCCTACTTGTCTGTCCAATGTAAAAGATGCTGCATGGGCAACTGAGTCCATATATGACTGATTTTGAGTCGCATATAGCATAGTCGTGTAGCTTAATTTTGTTGCCATTGTTGGGATGTCTTACATATCCCCCTTTCATGATGATGTTGCAATTACAACAGCTAAGGCAAGCAAATGTGCCCGTTTTCTTTTTCTCAAGTGTTTGTTTATCAGTTTGTGGTCTCGCTGCCTTAATCAGTTGATCCTTGAAATTGTGACCCCTCTTATATGCAATAATAAAGGTTTTTGGAAAGAGAGTGTTCAGTTGTGGGTCCAGTTTGATAATCCTCCAGTTTTTCTTTATTGTTCTGGTTATATGATGGCTCCGTGCCGAGTATCTTAATGCATATAGAAATGGAATCTCTTTCGATTTGTTCTTGGCGATTAGAAGATCTTTTCTGTCCAATGTTTCTGCTTTGTCTTTAGCTTTTTCTATGATCTCCTCCAGATATCGTCTCATTCTGTACTTTTCTGACATCAACAGGTTTTCTTCTCTCAATGTGTTGGTGGACGATCTTATTCTTTTGAGACGTAAAAATTGGCTGTAAGGTAGATTGTTCCTCAAATGCTCCAGGTGATGGCGCAAGTAATGTAAGGAATTATTCACATCTGTTGGTTTATGGTAGATGTGGTAATGATGCCGGCTGGTCCAATTTGCAATTCAACATCCAAAAAATGTAATTTGGGTGTCCCTACCTCCATTGTAAACTTGATCCAATCATGTGCAGTATTAATGTAATCCAAAAAATTATCCAGATCCAATCAAGTTCCTCTCCAGACGACAAATATGTCATCAATAAATCTTTTCCGAGTTATTAGATGTGTTTGCCATCTCGTTGTGTTAGAATCTTGTTTCAGTCAGTCAAAAAAGTTTATTTCGGATAGTATAATCCATAAAACACAAGTACAGCATTGCATACATCCATAAAACATCAAAGTTCATAAAAAGTCCACCCTATAATCACATACAAATACCTTACCATACAAAGATAGCTACCATAACATATCCTTCATGGTACTGCTCAAATAACTATTCCCACTACCCAGTAACCTTAAAGTCCCGTACAATAGCAACCTGTTCTTGTTACTCTCAAGGTGAAACATGAAGAGGTTTGCATATGCTGCGGACATGGAGGAGCGCATTGATGTTCCTACAGCTTGTAGAAAAATGGTTTTATTTCTGAAATAGTTGTTTACTAATATAATTTTGCGTAATTTAACAAATGAAAATGTTGTTGGCCTCACCGTTGTTGCTTAGTAGTGCCCATTATAGTGCTTCCAATCCATCTTGGTGTGGAATTGAAGTGTATAAACTTTGTACATCAAATGAGACCAGAGGGTCATTTTCATTCACCGATGTTAATGAGTTCAGATGATTTAGAAAGTCAGTAGTATCTTTAAGATAGGTAGATGGTGCCTGTACTAGTGGCTGCAGTGCTTTATCGAACTATATCGCCAAGGGATTAAAGATGCTATCTGTACCCGCAACTATGGGTCTTAATGGTGGTGTTCTTAGATTTGTATGAATTTTAGGTAACCCATAGAAGATGGGTGTGATCGGGTGTTCATTCGTCAGAAATTGCTTCATTTTTTGTGATATGCATCCCAGTTCTGTCACTTTATTGAGAGTAGTTTTTATAATCTCTGTGATCTGTTTAACAGGATCCTGGTCAATTTTAATATGAGTGTTGTCATCTTTCAGTAGTTCATTGATCTTAATGTCGTAGTATGTGGTGTCCATTGTAACAATGGTACCCCCTTTGTCAACTGGTTTCAGGGCTAAACTTCGGTCGTCTGCTAGATCTTTAATTATTCCATTTTGTCTTCTCCTGATGTGATAATTTTTAGACAGACCATAGCGTAAGGTAGGTGATATGCTAGATTATCTAAAAGATACATAGAGAGTCAGTCTCTGAACACTAAAATCACCCACAGGTTGTCTGGACACCTAAACACATTGGTGATCAATTGGATCTTTTGAGCCTTACTTTAGGTTACCTAGGTCCTCCTTTGCCGAAATTGGATAGGCAGGTCTTTATAGGATAAGGTCTCTCCCCATCTATATCATGGGAATCAGATGTAAAAATTGTGATCAATATGCCAAATTTAATGATCTTGGCTAATCTAACATTGAGAGGTAGACTTGATTAAAAGAAGTACTAATCTCAGCTCTTGAACGGTGTAGATGAAGGTACTGCAGGCTTCTAATGATAACCATAAACATCTATAATAAATACATAAATGAACATCTATATACATTATTAGGCTAGTTCTACGGATGACCTACCTGATGAGATTAAGGGATAACATCAGATACTCTAATCACATCCGAAAAGAAAGAGATACAACAACTACATTGGACAGTCTACACTATTCCGTCAATACTAAATATAAATGCAGTTTTCTTTTTCCTTTTTCTAAAAAAAAAGAATTCCTGATCCACAAGCATGATCTACTATTTGACTAATGATTACATTGTATATTTACAATTGTTGTCCAACATTTAATGAATAGGCACCAACATTGATTATTCTTATTCTTTTCAGTCCCGTGGGACGATTTGAAACTACCGAATGACGTCATGACGCCACGTGATGACGTTTGCAAACACAGTGACATTGTGACGCTCCGGTGCTATGACGTTACCCTAGAAAAATCAGCCATTTTGTTTTGCCGATTTTTTGCGGCGAGGAAAACACAGCACGACAGTGTTGGCTATCCTACTGCTCCAGGTGAGCCATTCTTACAATAAGCATAAGCAGTAGGTACATTAGATGGGTTATTATCTGAAATTATCTCAAATGGTCACATAGACATGCTACATACTATTTCTTTACCTACCAGCAGATATCCTTTTGAACACTTTGCATGCCTTTGGACATGTCACTATTTGAATGATCTACATAAAACTCCAGTCATTCTATATGTGGTAAGATTACTGTTACATATTATGAAAAGACATGTCATTATGAATATATGGGTAATACAAGCTGGAACCTACAGCCATCATGTTCCATTTTTACTTATAGATATGGCGTAAGATTACATCAATTTACACATAAACGGGGGAACATATTGACCTCCTTATATACTCTGGAACTTCTCTTAAATACTTTCTGGCACGGAGCAAGCGATTATTGGGATGCATCATACGCAGGTAATAGCTCTGAATAGGTAGTGAACTTGAAAGCCCGTCCTGTTTACTATGACCTTGTAATAACAAAAGTTAGATATATTGTGATTATTGATTGTTTTTATCAAGGTTAGGGAGCTTTTCTCATTTAGAGTGTTGCATAGAGTTTTTGGTTGATTTTGTTTTGGGATATTCTGCACCTTAGACTGTTGAAATCAGATAGAACTAATTAAATGGAAACTGATCAACAGTGAAAGGAAGATATACTTGAAGGACAGTACATCCAGGTGATTATGGGTTACTGGTCTATTAATCATGACAGAATATCACTACAGAGCAAATGTAATGTAATACTAAAATGTACTTATTAATTATTCATTGTGGATATACAAAGAGAAGTGCGTAAACAACTACTGAAAAAGGGGGTTTCATCACCCCGAAACACGTAGAGTGGAATAAATAAGGATAAGTCTGACCACATAGGAATATATGATTGTGAACTTTACCATATGTGTGAATTGACGGAAATCCTTGGTATTTCATTGTTTACCTGCAATTAGTTTTTTTAGAATGAAGGTCTGTTTACTTAAAGACTTGAACTGGTGTGCAATCTGAGAATGTCTATTCTTAATCGTACATGATACTATGAGCTTGTGGACAACAAATTGAAAATCATATGTGTGTAGACAACTGAAGTAAAATTGTGTTTTTACATAAATTGTCATAAATTATATAATTGACTACACTTTAACAATAATTGAGATTGATTGTTTTTACAGTAACAATTGGGTGTGCAGAGGACGGGAGAGTTCTGCAAGTTTGTGGACATCTGCTGTTCTTACATTAGTTGGTACAACCCAGTGTCAGGGTTGGTTTTCTCTACCCGGCACCCCACTAATCACCTTAAGGTTATTAACATTTCCTAATTGATTAGGTGTGCTCTAGGCTTGCTTAGTATGATATAAGCATTGAGCAGACCTTTGCCTGCTGAAGGGAGTTTTCCAGTGTCTCCACCAGACCAGAGGGGCCCTGATGTAGAGGGCAGAGGAAGTTGGCCAGATATGTTTTGCCTGTGCCATGCTGCACAACATCTTCCTCAGGCGAAATATCCCTCTACCCCCGATGATGACTTGCCTCCCCCAGCGCCAATGATGGACTGTCTGCAGATGAAGCGCTGCCACAAAGTGAGAGTGAGGAAGGCAAGGGCGGACATCTGGTGCGGCAAGAACTAATTGACAATTATTTCTAGACACTCTAAATAATTGTTCTTGTATTTGTTCAAGTGAACTTGTATTTTATTGTGAACTGTGCAAAACATCCATACCCACCTCATCCCAAACACCCAAACCAACCCACTTCCCCATCCGCAACACCCATATCCACCCACCTTCCCAACACCCATAACCACCCACCTGCCCGATTCCCAGCACCCATACCCACCCACCTCCCTATCTTCCACACCCATACTCCCCACTTCCCCCATTCGAACACCCCTTCCCACCAACCACCCTTGTGCCCAGTGAAATAGTGTCAAGATTATTTAAGTCAATGTCATGGCCTCTTGCCCTTGTCAGCCTGCTCTTGCAGTGTACGGGCCACATTTTGTAAGGTGCGGTGCCGTTGGCTTCCAGCCAGTGACCCCATCTGTATGGGAGATGGAGGTAGGGGGCTCAGACTCATGGACCTGGATGTTTTGCAGGGTGAGGAGCATGCTGACTTGCAGGGTGAGGAGCATGCTGACATGCATAGATTCAGCAAACTCTGAAATGCCCTCTGTGAGCTCCCTCGCCCTCGGGACCACTGCTGTATTTGTAGCAGTCGCCGTTGACAATTGGCGGCACTGGTAGTCCTGTTATGTAGCTATTCTTCCCTAGGAGCTCTGTACAGAGTCCCTTTTGGCCTGCAGGCGCTGCTCCTGCATCGCTGCTATGTTTTCAATGTTCATCTGCTGGTGCTCCTTTGTGTCCAGCGTCCTCCAGATAGCATCAAGTGAATGCTGCGGCACACACTGGGCTATGGAGAGGGCTGGGGCTGAAGCAGGAGGACCTGAAACCAGTGTCATCTGCACTACCATCACTCCCTGTATCCAGATCACCCTTGGGATGAGAATGGCATGACGCAGATGGGTGGGTGCAGATGTTGAGCCACATATGCCAGTGGCTGGTTGTTGCTCCTGGGGAGCACCACAGGGGCCGGCTGTGGTGTGTTGCTGCAGCTTCTGGGGCTGCTGTACCTGAAGATGCATGTGTTGTGCTTCCATCAGGTTCTGTGCCACGTGCACTGCTGTGGAGGGGCCACTGGGCACACTTGTGGGGTCTGTGGCTGTCTCAGCACTTTGCATGGCTGCCATTGGGCTGCTGTGCTCTGACCCTAGTGCATCCCTCCTGCCTTTCACATGGCTGGCCTGTGCAAGGGTGGAGGTTGATGTGCTGCCACCAATGTAGGTCCCCTGAGCAGTAGAGTGGCCGCCTCATCAGCCAGCGTTGACTGAACCTGTTGGGTGGACACGCGGTCAGCCATCATGCTTACTTGTACGTAGGCTAGCAAGACACTCATGCACCATGATGAATGGTCATCCTACACAAATTTTGTCTGATGGGCAGGGTCCATTGCAGGCCAATGAGAACGGCTCATTTAAGGTGGGATTAGTGTCTATTGAGGGGTTACATGTAGAATGCACATATACCGAAAATGTTACGACAAAACATAACACATTTTTTCCCTTTGCAAACCCCTGTTTCCCACCCCTAAAAACCCACCCCAATTGTTTCCCCACAAGATTTAACCCTTTACACCACCCCCACATACATTTTCGTTATAAATGTTTTGTTATATGTGCATGTCTAAATTCCATTTTTGTTATGACTGTATACTCTATTGAGGGTGTACTTGGCACATGCATGGGCTCATTGGCCTGCCGATATGTCTTGTACATGTGGTGGCGCAGGGGGTACACTTTGCCACTTGGCCGTTCACAGCACACATGGGTGCGTCTCGTGTTGCATGGCGTCGCTTGCATATTTCCCCTAAAGTGCATATGTGTTTGCACAGTATCCTACCTTCCCTGGCACATGTATGTGATAGCAGTGTCTTTGTACACATTGCCATGTGATGGGCCATTCCCCTGTCCATTGGGCCCATCTATGCTACAAGACACATGCATGGGATGAGCTTTTGGGAGAGGAACCGCTCCTATTCATCAGCATTGCCTTCGCTGCTTGTTCCCACTTCTGCACTCCCAATGCCCTCTATCCCTTCCATGTGGAGGATGCTGCTGCTTTTCTCATCCAATGGGGTCAGGTCAAGGGCCACGACTGTACTGCCTCCTATGGCAGAAGACTGTGGACCCTGGCCTTATGGTTGTTCCAGCGCTTGTGGCAGCCCTCGCTGTCTCGTGGGACCCTGCCCACTGCTGCATCTTTGTCCCTGATGCAGATCCAGATGGCAGCCTTAGCCTGGCCACAGGTCCTCCAGTGTCTGGTGTCAGAGAGCTCATCAGCATGCACCACCTCCTCATCTGCAAGCACCCAAGCTCACCCTTACTGGATTGGTGACATCCCTTCCTGTAGTCATCTTGAATCAGCCCAATCTCCAGCCGAAGACCACAAGTGACTGACTGCTCTCAATCGGGAGGAAATTGCCTCATCCCAGCAAAACCAGGGATAAAATCCGAGAGACCAACCGCTGCTGGACTAGGCGATCAGGTGACAACATTGTGTATCATCACTTCTGTACTCCCTAGGGGCATCTCAGTTAAAGGCTGCACAGTGAAGGGTGAAAACCCGCTGTTGACCAACCTCTTTGACTCTGTTTGTGAGCCTTTGCTTTGCTGTGTCCTGCTACGTGTCTGTATGTAACCCATTATTGCTTCTTCTCAGCTTCGCCCACAACATGCACATCTCTCATGCTATCTATTCCTTTACTCCTACTTCTCTCTCCACTCTCCTCTGAACCACCTCGCCTCTTTTCCCATCCCTATCACCTCTCCTTGACACTACCTCTCTGCTTGCTCGACTACTCCCTCTATTCACAAAACCTACTCCAACCCTAACCTTGATTGCACTTCCTCTTCTTGCATCTACCCCCAGCACCTCTCTATTTCTCAGACTCAGCGTGGCAATGCTTTTAAATCTCGTTCTTTTGCTCTTTGGAATGTACAATATGTCTGTGATAAAACCTCCTTTGCTCCTGACATTTTCCTTTTTCATTCTCCTTCTCTTGACCTCACTACTCTCTCTCTCTTCCTCTGACTCTGCGACCCTTGCTGCCCTTCACGACCCTGCCTACACTTTAACTCACTCTCACTGCCTCACTGGCAGGAGTGGCTGTCTAGGACTCTCTTCATCCTCCAAACTTCCTATCTCTCCTACTCCCCTATCTCCCGCTAATTCTCCCTCATTCAGATACACCATCTCGTCAATCTTTTTCCCTTATGGCATACATATAATCTCTCTCTACTGGCCAACTGGACCGGTCGGTCAATTCTTTGACCTCTTTGCCCAACGAATTGACCGTTTCCCTCCCTATTACCATCTCATTGTCAATGGTGACTTCACCCTCCCCTCTCTCTGTCGCTCTATCCACTAACTTTAATGCTCTTCTACTTAACCACTCACACCCTTCTGTCTTTACCCATCCATTCAAATAGAAACTCCTTGACCTTATAGTCTTCTCCTCTCAACCTCTAATATCGCCACTGCTCTTCCTCACTCTCTCGAATCTACTACAACTATTACTAAGTGCGGATTTTCATCCTCCAAACTACCCGACTACCTCTCTTACCTACACCACTCTATCTCCTATGCTGAATTCACCTTTCCATCCACTGAAGAAGCCTTCACTAACTTTAATACGGCTCTTTATGCTCCTTTCAGCTCACTGCCATCTTACTCACTTCTAAATCCTCCCCTCACAATACCCTTGCTAATTACCTTATATCTCCTCCTGCTCACTTTTCTCCACCATTCCTACCCTCCTCTCCTGCTATGTCATCATTTGCCACCATCAACCCTGATGAGATTCTTGACCTATTCCTCTAGGCTAACACTTCCTCTGCCCCCACTGACTCATTGTGAGGCACATAGCTCTCAGGGTTGCTCTGCATCTTCCCTCTTCAACTCCTCTATTGACAATGCAACCAATGCCTCATCCTATAAGACAGCTACTGTCATCCCTCTCCTTAAGAAACCTGGTCTGTCTACTTTTGCCCTGTCTGTTCTCTAACTCACTATTCCAAAATCCTTGAGCGAGTAGTATTTGATAGTCCTTGAGTTGCTGGATACTCATAACCTCTGGTACCCTCTTCAATCTAGCTTCCGACCTCTGCATTCTACAGAGACAGCTCTCCTCAGTGTCAGCAACTTCATCTCTTCCTTTCGTCATGCAAACCTTTAATCTGTTCATATTCTTCTCAGCGTCTTTGCTGCCTTTGATACTGTCGACCATTCTGACTTTCTCTGTACATTATCACCCCTTTGCATCAGAGGTAATGCCCTCGCTTTGTTTGCTTCATGCCTTGCCGCCAGTCACTTTCATGTGTCCTTGAACAGCATTACCTCTCCACTCACCTCCTTACTGTAGGAGTTCTCCAAGGGTCTGTCCTTGGCCCACTTTTCTTCACTCTTTATACTTCAGCTCTTGATGCCCTGATCTCCTCCTACGGGTTACCCTATCAACTCTTTGCTGACACTCAGATCTTCTTCTCTTTTCACTCCTTATCCGACAAGCTGTTGTAATGTTGTAAAATATTTCAAACTGTCTCATCACTATAAAATATTGGATGACGTCTCACGCGTCCATGCTCAACTCCTCTAAGACTGATATTCTCTACTTCCGAGCTAAATAGGCTATCTCTTCCTCTCCCTATCTTCTCTCCTGACTACCTTCCTTCTCTGCTGCCGCTCATAACCTTGGAGTCTCCTTCGACCCATCACACAACTTCTTGCTCTTAATCTCCAAATCTGCCACCTTCACCTGGCCTTTAAATGCCAGTCCACCGTTCTTCCACGTGCTCCTCGAGCCAACTCAATGCATAACACCCTTTGACAATTTAAACATCACCTCATCAAGTGAAAAACCATTGCCTTTTGTTTCTAAATTCTTCCCAATTCTCTTTTTTTTTTCTTTTCCTTTTCTCTTACCACCACATCTGTGCCCCACTACGGGCCTTTACTCCCACATCAACAAAGCATGTCCTAGTCAACAACCGTATGTGACATCACAAGTTTAAGGCAAAAATCCCAATACTTCGAGTACAGTCCCAATTATTATAACTTCCCAAGACACAACACAACTGACATAACACACGGCTGTCTTGCTGCTTCTCAAATCACAGGGAATACCAAAATCATATGGTCCTTCTTCTATACCGCATATAGGAATACATCTCCATGAGATAAACTAAGAAACCACCTTCCGTGGCCTACGCAACGCCTAGACACAGGGATTCATACATAAATCAACCGTAAACCAAGCTTAACTGATTAGAAAACAGTTATCCTTTTTATGGTATTTTTCATCCGCAAATGAAGCTTAACTGACTGGAGAACAGGTATTGTTTTTTTTTGTTTTTTTTTTATATGTAACCTTGCCAACACCTGGAAACGGGGATCCTTCACAACAAACCACAAACCACAATTACCCTTACCCAATATTTGTCAGATTTCTGGACCCATACTTACAACTCTGTGGATCTGCTGAAGACCTCAGGCGCTGCCGCCCCACAGCCTACAACTCCACCTTCTGATCTTCTGGATGTTGGCAACCCTCCTCTCTGCAACCATTTGAAGTTTATGATGAGGAACTTGGCCAGAGAAAATCCCCACACTCAGACATGGATTAGTCCAGAATTGTGACAAATCTTTCAGTTTATTAAAAGCTTTTGCAACAGGGATTGAGAATCAGAGAATACATGATTTCCAAAGCTCGCTCTCTCTCACCATAACAAGCCTGTCATGGGGGTTTTAAGTACCAGTGACATCACAAACAAAAGATCCATTTTAAACCTTCAGGTGAAACAGGATTGGGTGAACAGTATAGATACATTCTATAGGGATGGATGTTCTAATTGGTCCGGCTATATAGGGTTCCGCTTGTGACCACACAAGATGTTGCAAGTAAGATCATGTCATGCTAGTGGGTTGTGAGCAGCTCCTGCAACAATGTGTAAGCAGTGTTAAAGGCAGGTAAGGATTGGCTATTACAGGCCTTCTCAGCCCGCGAAAGCAATCGGCATGTGAGCACATTGGGGGGGGACCCCACAGTGCAGCCTTTTCTCAGTAAGGTTCCCACTCTCTGACTCTTTTGGCCACGAGCAAGGACATTCTAGCTTCCAACGCCATGCTGTGTTACTTTTGAATCTTCTGTCTTCAGTTTGGTGGAACAACGGTCTCTGTCTGGATTGAATAAATGGGCTATGTTTCCCAGGTATCTGATCATGTGTGTAGGGACCACAAACCTGAGTTTCTCTGCTTGCGTTTATGAGGAATGTCAGCTTTTACTGTTGCAGGTGCCCTAACTACTTCTGTTAACTTGGAACTTTCCCTCTCCTGGTGTCCTTGGCAAAGCTGTGCACAGTGGCTGCACTGCCAGCCTGGTCTGCGTTGCTCAGGGAAATCCGTGTGTGTGGCCTCTCCAGTGTCTTCCATTCATTTCAATTTAGCTGTTGCTTACATCTTTATTTTCATGGCTGGTCGTGTTTAGGTGTCAGTAAGCAGTTCATGTGAGTTCTTGTTCGACTAGCCAAGTGGGAAATTAGCATGTTCCTCGTGTCTAAGAGTAATTTAACCTGAAGTGTCTGCGTAGCTTCATGCAGGAATGCGTTGCTTTATGTCTAATGCATCTGTGTGTGTGTGTGTTCAGCCATGTTGCCTCTTCATGATTACTTTGGTGAGGCCATCTGGCTATGGTCTTTGGGGCTGCTTCAATGAGTGTTGTCTGTCATCACGGTTATGAGGGTTCTTAGAAAAGCCTGCTTAAGTGCAAATCCTAGAAAATGCAAGCTAACCCAATCTGCTGTAAAATATCTAGGTTTCTTTGTGGGCAATGGGACTGTTCAACCACAGCATGAGAAAGTGACAACTGTCCTGGATACACCCACTCCGAAAACGAAAAAGGACCTAAGAGACTTTTTAGGTTTAATCAGATATTACAGTAGGTTTATCCCAAACTTTTCTATGAAGACCTCACGCCTTACTGAGAAAAAACGCTGATCCCCAAAAGATCCAGTGGGATGAAGAAGACAAGCTCTGGTACCACAAATCCTTTGCCAGAGTCCCATCCTGAAAGTAGCTGACTTCTCCAAAGAATGTATTGTTCACACTGACACTTCCTTAATGGGTCTAGTTGTGATCTTAACACAAAATGACGGCTTAGAGCATCCCATTTTGCACATCAGCCGAATTCCGTAGGGAAAAAATGATTCGGTCATTGAGCTGGAGGCATTAGCTATCGAGTGGGAAATAGTACTATCTGCTAGGCCGTAAATTCAGGTTGATTACAGACCATTGTGTGTTAGTCTGGATTTCCTCTTTGCCTTGGCTTTCTCTCCCCCTCTCCCCTGATGATTTCCTGACTGAAACTGCTCGGGTTACCTGGCCACCCTTTCTGATCTCTGGCCCAGGCCCCATCAATTGCCCACTTGCACTGCCTCCCTGGCAACCCCTGCATCTGGGGACCGTCGTTCTGTATCCCTACAGTCCCCCTACCAGCACTTTCGTCTGCACTTCCATGCACTTGCCAAAAGCTGGCCGTTTATTTATTTTCTTATTTATTCAAATTTTTCCCATGTACTGCACTTTCTCCTCTCCCTTCCCCCGTGCACTTTTCCTCCCCCCCCTCCCATGCACTTGCGCGATCTGATTGACACTGGGCTTAGTAGGATCGTTGTCTGTCCTCCCTTTGTCCCCCCCCTTGCCTCGTCGCGCCTTAAAACACTTGTGTATAGGCATGTTATAAATGTCATATCCTATCATAAGTCAGCAGAAAGGAATCCAACCCAAGGGTCTTGCAGTGGCTCCTGGACCTACAACCTTACTATTTGACTGTGGAGCACTGGAAAGGTTGAGATCAAGGCAACTTCGACTTCCTCTCCTGTTTTCCATGTGAAATTCCTATGTCCAGCCCACATAGGGGATGGGTATGTGAGAACCTGAGGGCTTCCTCCCATCTACTCCCCTTGGATCTTCCTCTCAGGTTGCCAGGAAAAGGACATGGCTTTTGGATCCTGACCCTGGGGATGGATATGCGAGGGAGGATCACCTGGGTGGAGGGAGCCTGGGGATTGGGGAGAGGGTGTCCTTGGGGAAAGGGTGTCTACAGGTGAGACCCTTTTTCCTATGAGAACAAATCCTACCCTCCCCCTTCCTTCATAGGTTTTTGTCAGTCCACATCTCTTCCACACACACACACACATTATGAACTGAAAGTGCATCCCTTTAGGACTGGGAAAAGTAAGAAGCAACTAGGAGAAATGCACACTTCTAGTCAGTTTCACCACTTTAGTACTGAGACGAGGAAGATGCCTATAAAGGATCAAGAATATCCTGTTAATTGGTGTAATGAGGGTCAGGCAAACTACCTGCCCCTGCAGCCTATTAAGAGGCTACCGGTGCATAAAAGCAGGCCAACCCCGCTAAGCACACCTGCCTGGAAATAAGGTGGCAGACATGCAGTGAGGAGCAGGGCCGACAGTGAGGGTGCTGTGTGTTCCCAGGGGAGTAAGGAGGTGCTCCAAGCCAACCAGGCCGCAATAGGACCATAACCCCATCACTTGTCAGTGTCACATGTTCCCAGCTGGAGCTGGGGAACACTGAGAACTCCTGACTTCCGCAGGAAGCTACCCAAGGGTTGCTCGCTTTGACTCCTGGCGTCTATCCGAGAGTAGAGAACAGAACGAAGAAGCCGCCCGGTGACTATGAGGGAGAGAATACTCGTACCGGGGTGCTCTGGGACGAATGTAGTACATTTGATATTTACACACAAGCGAAAAGCATATGAGAGGTTTTGGAAACCAAATGAAGACATAAGAAATTGTGAATCCATTACGAAGTGTTTTGGGAAATGCAATGAAGGAATAATGAGTAACGGAAAAGGTGCTAAGTATTGTGGGAAACACAACAGCAAAAATTGAATATCAATCTAAAGAGAAGACACAGAAAGCATGTGAAATTATAGCACAAGTGGAAAACAAATATGCGCAATGGTTAACTGAATTAAGCACCGAGAAACAAAGTGCAAGATGTTATGAACATTTATGAACTGAATGAAAGGCCAATGGAAAAGAAAAGTTGTTGAACTCGGAGGGGGAATCTGAATGCAAGTTGTGACAAAGCCAAAAGACTGCCAATACACAAATGGTGATTAAGCCCTAAAGCTGCCAGAGAAGGAACCGCAGCAGATGTAGAGTGCCAACATTGGTGCTAGGTGGAAAACCAGTGTTAATCAAGAAGGACTAAAGAGCATTACAAAGGACCAAGGGCTATCGGTTGCGTGACCTCTAATGGGTAGACCATGTGGTCGTACAACTATAAATAACCCAACCTGAGGAAGAGCCAAGAGCAGCAAAAGAAAAAGGCTGAAGTGAACAAGAGAATTTGTTTTGGTACAAATCAATAGTTCTACCGTTGAAGCTGACAATAATAGAGAAAAACCAGACCTATTTGGAGCGGTGCTGATCTTGGGGAAGGGAACTATAAGGAAGGCATGGTATCAAGTAGTGAACACAGACACAATGGATACAAGTTTCGAAAACCTAGATTTGGTATTTTGGTTGGGCTTGTAGAATTCTTAACTGGCCTAAACTTTGGAATGGGAGTAGTCTCGACCATTAAATCAATTACTAACAAGTCCACATCAGTCTAGTCAAAATATAAAGGCTTACACTAAAAGAACCTAACCTTGCCCTCCTTCTCAAAATGACAAATGTGGTAAGGGATTACAAAAGGAAAACAGTGTCTCAAAAGAAATGTCAGAATGGCTTAACAACTCCCTTCCACAAATTCAGCACCAAGGGGTCTAGAGAGTTTCTTAAAAAGGATAGGTGGATGGCACAGTTCTATCATACTTGCACACTTTGGCTTACTGGTACAATTCAACAGTTCAGGTTTGGGCTTCAAGCTTCTGGTAGCTCAATCACTTCCTTAGATTTTGCTGCCTTGTCATAAATACACAGTTCTAGTTTTGTCCTTCACTTTCCCACAATTTACCACAGGCTTCCCTCTGCCGGGCTCAAGCCTGTCTTTCACCTTTCTAGGTATTACACAGTTCTGCACAGATTTCCCTCTGCTGGGCTGGAGCCTGCCTTTCTCGTTGCAGGGGTTTTCCTTCCCCAAGCTTTATCCTAGGTGTCTTTTTCACTGTCGAAGACTTTCAAAACTGCAAGGATTTTACATAGACCTGGATTACCACTTCAATCTCGCTTTAAACAATTCTACAATCCACAATCTTCCTCATCTTGCCAACACCAATGCCTCTTGGTACTTGTAGTTATTATTCTCTTTAGTTTGCCCTCTTGGCTTTTTTCAAAGTTCATAAACTTTGCCCTCTTGACATATTCAGAGCTCACATACTTTGCTTTTTACTTATTCAACCTGCTTGCCTTTGGTTCCCTTTGTAATACATTTCAACTCAGAACATTTCACAGAGACTTTCAAATGTGCGATTTCGCCTTGCATGACCACTCTTTTACTTTGTGTCCATTCCTTTCCATTACACGTTTAATCAGCACATGCGCAACCTTCAACTTTTGGGTTACATTGTTAGGACTGCCTCCACCTCGGTCTCTTTGGCAATGCTGGAGACGTAGACATCCGCCAGGACATGTTCTCTCCACAAGATGGCATTCGGTTCATGTCATTGCTGGATCCTCGAGACACCGACTTGTCCTTTTGGGACTGTTATGTGCAGCGCATTGTTCCACGGAAGGAACTGTACAGACCAGCTCCATATTACGGAAGAGACCGGTAGGTCTGCTGCGTCGCTTCAATCCTTGAAAACTGACTCTCTGTACTTTGTTTCTTCCCTGAATGTTACCTTTTCTCTCTTTCGCTTCAGCTCATTGTTCCGCCTTGCCTTGTTCTTGCTCTTTCTCGCGGTCTGCCCGATCGCCACCTGTTGCTGCCTTCCCTTCTTCCTGCTTTCCCCTGGCGTGTTGCTTTCGCTGGACTTTCTCCCATCATAGTTTTCTGCCGGTTTCCCTGGTTGTGGTTACATCTCCGGACGGATTACCGTCATCTATTCCCTGGACTCCTGCTTTCTCGATAGGAACCTCATCTGGCAGTCTTCATAGCAGAACAGGGTTTTTTCCCATGTGTGGGTTTTTCCCTTTGGGCTCTGCCCATGCAACGCTCCTAGTCCACAGTGCCATTTGTGACTATAGAACGATGCTAGGGGTGTTTGACTTGCAATCAACAATTGGAAGTGCTGATGTCATTAGGTCAATCCGTTCCATGCAGAACTTGACATAGTTACTTTTGCTTTTAATACAAACCGGGCTTTTGTTGCCTTTGATAACTCACTGGTCGTCTACATTGGTCTTCTTTCATCGACTCGCTTCATGCAGCAGCCAAGGCCTCCTCTGCACCTCCCCAACTGTGCCGCTCAACAGGGAGGGTCGTGGGCCGCTTTATAACAACTTGAAGGCTTCTTTCTTACGCTCACTCGCTTTCAGTCTTAGAACGCTTACGGCTTCCCGAAAGTGTGGAATTCTCGCCTGGCTCTCTCTCGATTTTTGCAACTGCCGATCAGCCCCTTAGCCCTCCAACTTCCATAGCCTGGTTCGCATATGCTCCGAAAGAGCTGTTCTTTCTCATACCCAGCCTTGCTCAGTGTGTGCCTGTGCCCACCACCTTTTATCCTGACAGGGAGTGGTAACAAGTGGCAGGTGTGTATAGTTAGGATTACGTGGCTGACTCTGCCTGGCCTCATTACAGGGACAGAGCCATTGCAAGTCAGTAGAGGTAATCTTTCTGGTCTCATTCCTCATCTCAGTAGTGTTGTCAATGTAGAGTGGGGAGGAATTATGGGAGCTGTAGTTTCCCATAAAATAAGCAGGGTCAGGGGTTAGATGTGTTGTGTAAAAAGGAGGATACCATGTCTCACCATCAGGTGCTTCTCTGCCACTCCCCGAGGACCTCGTACCCAGGGGATACTCCCTTGCTTGTCCACCCCCAGGGTCAGGATCCATAAGCGATGGAGTTTCCCTGGCTACCTGAGTACGGGATCCCAGGTGACTAGGTTGTGAAACACCCTCTGGTTTTTCACATACCCTTCACCCTATGTGATGTGGACGAATCTGTTTCACAGGGGAACCGTGAAAATAAATCCACGTTGCTCTGATCTTTACCTTTCCGATGTTCTACTGTGAAACAGGATGGTTGTAAGTCCAGAAACCCAGAAGCCTTCGCTGTTTTATCCAGACAAGGGGAGAATGGTCAGTAACTAGGATGAATTTTCTTCCCAGTAGGTAATATTTGAGGTAAAGGTTGGCCCATTTGATGGCTAATGCTTCGAATTCTAACACTGAATAGTTCTTTTCTCTGGGAAATAACTTGTGACAGGCAAATATAGAATGTTCCTAAGCCGTCGTGTATTTGGGATATTACAGCCCCCAGTCCAGTCAGAGAGGCGTCAGTCCGAAGTATACACTCTTGAGAAGCCTTCAACTTTCAGTATAGGTGTAACGCTCACCTGATTCTCGCAGAGGCGCCGGTCTTGACTGGGCGACTACCGTATCTTCAAAGGTGATGTGTAGCACCCGGTTGGCTCTTTGGGCTGGACCTCTGTGCACAGTATGCCTGAATTCAAGAGTAAGATGTCTTAGGTAAGTGAATGCCGAGCTCTCCATCTGCCTCGGGGCAGGGTGCTGTAACCAGTTTCTTCACTGGATAGGTAGCGCAGGCCTCTTGACTTCAGAGGACTGCTGTCCATCGTTTACTGCACGAACGGTAAGTTTCGAGTAATTCTATTGTCTTTAAAGTCTTTAGTAATGATGTCTCTTGTTTTGCAGGGTTCCGGCGATGGCGGATGACGGGCTGAAGTGAGTTGAAGATGGAGTCCGTGTGATGAATAGAAGCGCCTGGAAGCACGTAAGTAAGCGCTTGTTGCCTGCTTCACGATGCGCTCTAACTGTCTTTTTATTTTGCAGGTACGAGTTCGGAGCGGCTGCAGGGTGCCGGAATACCCACTGGGTTGGATGTGGAAAGGAGTAATGGCACGTGAGTATTAAAGTTCCCCAATGTCTTTAAACGCACCTTGTTTTGTCTTTCAGATGCGGGATGCAGCGCCGAAGGCCTCCGGAGTGTGCGAAGAGTTGGTAAGCTTTTGTCTTTCAGATGCCGGAATGCAGTGTGAAGACCTCCCGAGCGCACGAAGAGTAGGTAAGCCTTTGTCTTTCAGATGCCGGAATGCTAACCTGTTCTTTCTTGTCTTTATAGGTGTTGCTGAAGACTGGATTCAGGATGGTAAGCCTTTTTCCTTAGGCCCAGGATCCGATGCAGAAGACACGATGAGCGTTCTGCTGCAGAGGATGCAGAATAACGCAAAGCAAGATTCATCCACCGGGTGTGGTTTAAATAGCCTCCTGTAGTGCTTAGGTGTCTCCTTCCACAGCCACGCCTAGGTAAGAAAAGAGTTCCTGCTTTCCAGAAGAGTTCCAGTGTTCTGAATCTAGGGAGTGGCTCCTGCCCCACCCAACAGGAAAAGTAGTTCCAAACAGAAGAGGATCAGAGGCTCAACTGGCAGGCAAGTAAGCAGCATGGTCTGCTGCAGGTAAGTCCACCCAAGCATTATGAGCCCGGCGCTTCCAGCGCTGGGACTGGGCATATTTATGAGCCTGGTGCCACTGGCGCCAGGACTGGGTCCAAAAGGTCCCAATTGGGACTGGTTGGCACTCGGAACCTGGGTTATGGATCTGCTTCCAAGGGAGTTGGGAAAACCCTGACCTTTTGGAAGCAGAGATCATGACAATAGGATTCTGACATAAAGTTAAACTATTATAACAGATTTCTTCCTCATCAGTCCAACAAATCTTTTTCAGTTAAGTGTTTTTTTAGCTTGTCTATCAGTCTGGATGGTTTTTCAGAGAAAATAGGGACAAACCTGCAATAGTATCCAATTAGACCCATAAATTCTCTAAGGTCTCATTTGGTATTGGGTGTTGGTGCATTTGCTTTTCCGTTCTCTTGCTGAGGCTGTATACTACCATTTCCTACAAAGAAACAGATATTTTACAGCCGACTGAGCTAGCTTACATTTTCTAGCACTAGCTGTCAGCCCGGCTTTTTGTAGGGCTCTCATAATGCTGTATAGATGATAAAGATGGTCTTCCCATGTTTGGCTATGAATAATATCAATAGACACCCTGCGGAAATCAGAATAGGGCTGTAAAATCCCATCCATTAGTCTTTGGAAAGTCGCTGGTGCGCCGTATAAACCAAAGGGCAGGACCTTGAATTTGAAAAGTCCTATCAGCGTTGAAAATGTTTTTTTTTTTCTTTGTTGGGTCACGTAAGGGAACCTACCAGTATTCCTTAGTTAAATCTAATGTTGACAAGAAAACTGCATTCCCCAACTTATCTATCAGGTCATCTATACGAGGCGTGGGATATACATCAAAGCCTGAGATAGAGTTAAGATGCCTAAAATCTATGCAAAATCTCCATGTTTGGTCTGGTTTGGTCACTAGTACTTGTATTTTGTATTTTATTTATTTGCAGGGGAGTTGCTAGGTCTGGAAAAGATCCGGGGCTACGCTGATGTCGGAACTGTTGGGACTGGGGGCTAGCTAGACTTTTGGCTGTAGCTCCTGAGATTCTATCCGGGGCTACAACCAAAAGATCAGGGGCTATAGCCCCCTTACTCCCCCCTAGCAACGCCCCTGTTTATTTGTATAGCGCACCAGGCCCAGGGGCAACCGGGCGCGTCACTTAGTTACAACATAAGAAAAACAGACAGAACCATAATTACAAAGTTTACAAGTATAATACAGAATTTACAGGTATAATAATAGCAATGAGAGGACAAGCAGATTATATATACATTTACAAATTAAGCAGAGAACCCAGAGCTAAATGTCCTGGGTGGCCAGCCAGCTTTTTGTAAGGTGTTTGAATCTCGGGAATGAGGGTTCTGCTCTAAGCTCATTAGGAAGCGTGTTCCAGAGTTTAGCTGCCAAGATAAGGAAGCTAATTCCACCTGATCTTTGGAGATTGAAACGTGGAACCTCAAGGCAGTTTAAATGAGCCATTCTGCGGGGTCTAATGGAGTTGTGGAGGGCTAATCGGTTGGCCAGGTAGCAGGGAGCTTGGTTATGAAGGCATTTGTGGGTAAGAGCCAGGGTTTACAATGGGAGTTAACCAAGGACTTGAAGAAGGCTTGATAACGTTAGCCCTGAGCATACTCTCTACTTCGTCAATAATTATCTTTTTCCTTTCCTGTGACTTTTAGTGAACTACTTTCCCTGGTGGTGTTCATATATAGTGGTATGTTCTGTGTACCCTCCCTGGAGTCTCGCAAAATACATCAGGAAATGCGGAAACAAGATTGTTCAAAGTTTCTTTCTTATCATTGGGGAGTTCCTGGGATATTAGTTATACGTTATCGAATTCCTGGGGTGCCAAAAAAGAATATGTAGGAGTGTGAAAGAACTCTGGATTTTCTTTTCACTCCTTTAGAAGGTTGATGTGGTAGATATGAATCTTTTGGCGTCATTCTGGTTAGGCTGCTTTGTAGTTGCATGTTCCCACCTGTTCCAACACCTCATAAGACCCGTGCGACTTCGAGCTTAATTTATTCTTTTAAGTTGGCAAGAGAACCTGAACTTTTTGACCCACAGAAAACGTTCTTACATTTACTTTTTTATCATATGAAAGCTTTTGTTGCTATGGAGTTTTTTCCATGGGGGTACGGACAAAAAAAGACCTTACTAAGTTCATGCATTCTCATAACTGAGTTGCGGTATAAGACAGTGGTATTGTGGCCTCCTCCCTCTCTTACCAGGTTTCCCAGAGCATGTCCAAGACATCCCTTTGCTCTCTGCCACACAATATCTCAAAGGGTGAAAATCCGTGAGTTGCTTGAGGGGGTTTTCTCACAGCAAACAGGGCACATGGAATCATGCGATCCAAATCTTTCCCACCTTCATCAACTCACTTTCTTAGGTTTTCAGAGGCTTATTAAATCATTCTACAAATCCATCTGTTTGAGAATGATAAACGTAGGTTCTTAACCTAGTGATATGAAGTAAATCTTTAACTTCTTCCATGAGCTTACTTATAACGTTTGTTCCTTGATCTGTAAAATTCCTTTTGGGAACCTGACCCGGGAAAAGAATGGTTGCAGATGTTTTAATATTTGCTGGGTCATACTATTTCTCATGGAGAAGGCGTCAGGATACCTGGTAGCATAATCAACAATCACTAAGAAAAATGTATTTCCCAGTTTAGAGGTTTCAAGGGGTCCACTGATGTCCATCCCGAGTCAGGAGAATGGGACCATTATTATAGGTAGTGGATTTAAAGGGGCAGGTGGAGGAATGTTTGTGTTGGTCTTTGACATATATCCCATTTCTGCACATTTTTTAATATCGCCAAATATTCCTGGCCAATAAAACTTTCCACTGATATGGGCTTGGGTTTTAACAAGTCCTATATGTCCCCCTGTTAAATGTGAGTGGGCAATTTCCAGAAATCTTTTACAATGGGTTTTGGGTATTAACAACTGGGTGTTACATGTTCCATCCAGAACCTAGGACTACTCTCTCCATCACCTCCTGTTCTGTCTCTTCTTTTAACTGGGGAAGTAAAGCCCTTTCAAGAATCCTTTGTGCTATTTTATCCCCAGGATGTATGTCAAATGATGTCTTCCCATGATTGTGTAAAAGTACTTTCACATCTCCCCTGAAATCCAGATCAATAACTCCTGCGGGTACATCTAGTCCAAATTTCCAAGCTAAACCAGATTTGGGGACTAGTCTGATGTAGCATCCAGGAAGAGATATTAGAACTAGGTCAGTGGGAATCATACTCCTTTTTCCTGGAGGGATGGATGCTTCCCTACTACTGCAGATGTTGAATCCAATAGAATCTTTGTAGCTTCAATGGGGTTTGAGGCTCCATTACTTAGTTTCTGAAATGTTAGGGTTCCCCAATTTGTTTCAATTGAGTTTGCATCCCACTTCTAACACCATATGTAAGGAAGAAAGTAGTAGACACAGACACAGTGGATGAAGTTTCGAAAACCTTTATTTGGTATTTTGATTGGGTTGGTAGACTTCCTAACTGGCCCTAACTCTAAAATGGGAGAAGTCTCGACCATTAACAAACACGTCCACATCAGTCCAGTCAAAATAAAAAGACTGATCGTAAAAAAAACGAACCTTGCCCACCTTCTAAAAATGGCAAATGTGTTAAGGGGATACAAAAGGAAAATAGTGTCTCAAAAGAAATGTCAGAATGGCTTAAGTAACAACTCCCTTCCCTACGTTCAGCACTTTTTTTTTCTTAAAAAGGATAGGTAGATGCACATATCCGTCTTGCACACTTTGGCTTCCTGGTACAATTCAACAGTTCAGGCTTGGGCTTCAAGCTTCTGGTAGTTCAATCACTTCCTTAGGCTTCACCTGCCTTATAAATACACAGTTCTAGTTTTTTCCTTCATTTTCCCACAAATCACCACAGGCTTCCCTCGCCGGGTAAGAGCCTGCCGCTGTGTACACATTCATTTTGTCAATTTCTCACAGTTGTGCACATGCTTCCCTCTGCCGCGCTCAAGCCTGTCTTTCTCTCTGTGGGGGTTCCCTTCCCCACGTTTTATCCTAGGTGTTTTTTTCACCGTCCAAGATTTTCGAAATTGCAAGGATTTTACGTAGACCTCTGCATGAACACTTCGACCTCTCCTTTAAACAATTCTACAATCCACAATCTTCCTCACCTTGCAACACCATTGCCTCTTGGTACTTGTAGTTCGTATTCTCTTTGGTTTGCCCTCTTGGCCTTTTTCAAAGATCATATACTTTTCCCTCTTGGTATATTCATAGTCATATACTTTGCTTTGTCACTTATTCAACTTTCCTTCAGTATCGCAGTTACTTTCTTGCCTTTGGTTCCCGTTGTAATGCACTTCAACTCAGAACCTTTCACAGAGACTTTCGAGTGTGCGATTCTGTCTCGCAGGACCACTCTTACTTTATCCATTCCTTTTACAATTCAGCAATTGTCTTTTCCATTGCTTGTTTTATCAGCACATGCACAACCTTCAACTTTTGGGTTACAGTTACTTTCGCTTTTAATACAAACCAGGCCTTTGTTACCTTCAATAACTCACTGGTCATAGTAATTGGTCTTCTTTCGTCAACGCTCTTCATACAGCAGTCAAGGCTGTTGCCAGCGCCTCCGATGCTCCACCCCAACTCAGCCGTTCACCCAGGAGGGTCATGGGCCGCTTACTAACAACTTAAAGGCTTCTTTCTTCTGCTCACTCGGTTTCATTCTTAGAACGGTTATGGCTTCCCTATAGTGTGGAATTCTGCCTAGCTCTCTCTCTTGAACTTTGAAACTGCCGAGTAGCCCCTGGCCTTCCAACCTCCATAGCCTGGTTTGCATCAGCCCCGAAAGAGCTGTCCCTTCTTGTACCCAGCCGAGTGTGCCTGTGCATGCCACCTTTTATCCTGACAGGGAGTGTTAACAAGTGGCAGGTGTGTATAGTTAGGATTACGTGGCTGACTCTGCCTGGCCCCGTTACAGGAACAGAGCCATTGCAACCCAGTAGAGGTAATCTTTCTTGCCTCATTCATCATCTTCCTCGGCTCAATAGTGTTGTCAATGTAAAGTGGGGAGGAATTATGGGAGCTGTAGTTTCCCATAAAATAAGTAGGGACAGGGGTTAGATGGGTTGCGGAATAAGGGGGATACCATGTCTTACCATGGGGTGCTTGTCCCCACTCCCCGAGGACCCCCTACCCAGGTGATCCTCCCTTACTTGTCCACCCCGAGGGTCGGGATCCAAAAACAATGGCCTTTCCCTGGCCACCTGAGTACGAGATCCCAGGGGTCTAGGTTGTGAAACACCCTCGGGTTTTTCACAGAACCCTGAGGTATATTTAAAATGTGTTTGTTCTTGGGGAAGGGAACCCTGAGATATCTTGAAACTTTGCAATATTGGTGAAAACCAAGAGACTTGAACAATTTGGAACTGTGTTAATCTCAGGGAAGGGAACCCTGAGATATCCTGGAGCTGTCGTGAACTGAGAGCCTTGAGGTATTTTTGGAATTGTGTTAGTTAGGGTAGGGAACCGCGAGTCCTGTTTCTTTGTGGAACTATTTTGAAGTTGGGGAAGGGGAAGCTGAACCTAGCCCGAGCTAGAAGACGCTCAGAACTTTATTTTGAACACTGTTCATTTTGGTGCTGCCATTCCACATATTGTATGCCTTTAGTTGTGAGGGCTAATATAGGTTTTGGACACAGACAGACTTTTAAGTTGAACTTACTGACACAGACGACCGTTAGATTCTTTAGATAGAGAAATCCCACTTTAGCATAGGACAAGTTGGGCCTTAATCCATCCTGATATATACAACAAAGTTATTTTTGTTAAGAAAGTGAATCTGTTGTCTGTATCTTGCTTCATGCTTCCTTCACAGGACACTGATTACATCACTGGCATGTTTCCAGAGAAAGAGGGCAGGCATGAACTGCGTCATTGGACCGTATATACTACAGACAAAACTGACCGAAAATTACAGACTCAGTAATGGTCCAGGATGTGCCAATTGGTCAAAGTTCTACTAGACTGTGGTAGAAAGAGAACCGATATCCGAGCGAATATATGACCACTCGTAAAGAGCTGAACCCAGGTGTCCTGTTTCAGATAATCTGCATCAGTGGGTACGTGGAACCCTCCTCGCTGGCCACCATTAACATCAAGGTCCTACAAAAAGGCTTAACAGGTCAACTACCATGACTCTTTCAGGAAGGGATGGGGACCCCTCTCAATGTGGGTTGGTAGGCCTGTCAGGGTGGAAGACAAAGCTAGTCATACACCAGAGGGGCAAGGTGGCAGTTGGGAGGGCCTCCGTCCCTGTCCCTTCCCTATGCCTGTATAATTGACAGTGGTACCACTCTTGATCACTGCATACCCATATTTCCCAGTGCTGGGCAGTATTTTTCTGTTTTTTCTAGAGCACTACAAGAACCAGCAGCCCCAGCGGTAGACTGTAGCGGAACAGCCCGGCAGAGCCTCTCAATGAACAGATGGTCTCAGTGCACCCCTGCAGGCATCTTAACAGCTTAGACCCACTGTGTGACACGAGAAGGGACCAGTATGTATGCAGAAATTGCATCCGCTTTCCACATCTACCATGCTCGACTGTATTAGAGCCGTGGAGCAGGACTGTGGTGAACAGACTGTTGTCGGCACAAACCAAACTCACACTATCACCAGTAATAGAGCCTTAGAGCAGCTTGTTAGAGTCAATCACATTAAGTTTCTGAACACTCACATGAACTGGAACTCTGATTAGTGGCCACAAATAATGACCAGTGACAGACCTGCATGCAAGAAAGGGATGGGGATTATACCCCCTTATATGGACAGGAATGTTTTTAACACTTCCTAGGTGGGGAAGTCAGGCAGAGATTAGCCTGGGGAGAATCAGTAGAAACAGAAGGGGAGGATACAAGAAACAGGGGAGAGCAAGGTATGAGTTGTTCGGGTGATGTCAGAGGAGGAGGCGGCAGACCAAGAGACCAGAAGTAGGAAGGACGATGGAAAGAAGTATGGAGGCAGTTTACAGCAAGGATGATGTATTAGTTGGTCAAAGAAAGTGGTACTGTTGTGAAAGTGGCAGTAGGAGAGTAGGGCGTGAGTGAAAGGTGATAGAGTGAAAGGAGGGTGATTGAGGATATGGTGCAGTTGTGTAGTAGTGGTGTGACGGTAGCAGTACTAGAGGAGGCATAGTGCTGTGGAGGTGGGATTAGTAGTAGGAGGAGAAATAGTGTGGCAGAGGGTGGTGAAAGAGTAGTGTGGTGGGAGTAGTGTGGAAGAAGTAGGAGGTGAAGTATCAGAAGGAAAGAGGTGGGAGTAGTGGTTTTGTAGGTGAGGAGAGCAGTGGGAATTATGTTCGGAGGGTGGAGGTAGATTGTAGTGAGAGAGACATTCGAGGGAGGGGTTATCATCGGAGGAGCAGATAATAGAATAGTGGGAGAAGAGCAAGAGGAAAGGAGGGGAGGAGAATAGAAAAGTCCAGAAATCAGTAGGAGGGTGTGGAAGATCAGGTGAGTGACTGGAGGGCACCATTCAATCTGTGACCCATGTGACATTGCCAGTAAACTGGCCTTGTCAAGTGTGGGTGGCAACTCCTCTCAGTCAGGGCGTGAGGCCAACCAGGGAGAAAACCAGTTGCATCCCTACCCCTGAGTTTGGAGGTGACAGTTGCGAGTCCCCCAATTCCTGCCCCCACCCCATGTGCTGATATGTTTCTGGACAGACTACTAATTGATCATGCTGTGCCTCAAACAAGTCTGCAAACGCCCTATTTGACACAACACTGGAGAAGGAGGGGAAGGAGGAGACGAGCTCCAGCAGCAACTCGAGAGCCCCCTATACCACTGGGCAACAAAACAGGAGAAAGACTCCCCTCCCCTAAGAGACCTACTAGGAGACCCCACAAAGAGAGGTCCCGGACCTCAAACATCAGCGTTTGCCTTCTCGAGCCACCAGATTCAGTATGCAGTGAGCCCAGATAGCGAAGGTGGGCTGGCCTTAGCCCTAATAATTATGACCTTTTGCTACACACACATTCCAGGTGTTGAAGACAGGACCAGATTGGTCAACAAGAGCTATCCAATACAAGCAAAAAAGGGGAATATAAGGAGGCAGCAGGAAGTGTGAGTTTTTAAGGTGAGTTCAGAAGCAATGGTGTAGGACAACCAGGTGCAAAAAGAAAGAAGGAAGGAGGGACAGTGTGTGGAGGTGATTTGTTGAACAGTTGAGGTATTGTCTATGAAGTGATAGTGATTCGGCAGTGTGTGCCTGATTGTATGGCGAGTGGGTAAACAAGACCGAATAAGGAGTGATGGTGAAGCAAACTTGCATGTTTCAAAGGAGGGTGCTTGAATAGTGATGTGGAGAGTATTGTTGGAGGGATGAGTACTAGTGGTAGTAAGGAGAAGGACATAGTAGTGTTGAGGAGGGAGTAGTTGTGTGGAGAATATAGTAGTAGTGTGAAGAGGGAGTAGTGAAAGCATTAACATAAAAGGGTGGAGGAAATACTTAGGAGAAGTGAGTACCCTGAAGGGACAGAAGAGTGGTGGGAGGAGTGAGATAGAGCAGACAAGAGGAAATAGTAGATACAGGAGAGGCAAGAGTGGGCGTGTTAAAAGAAGCTTGAATGACACCGTGTTTTTATAATACCTCATCCCAAAACCCATTATTTCATTAACTGGATAGACTAGCGACAATTAGGAAGTCGTGGAGGAAGGTTAGACAGATAACATTTAGATTATCATCCCTTTGACAGTAGGGGTCAATATTTCATAGCACTAACCGGGGATTATAGATGCCTGGGTTAGCGAGGAGGGTCATGGCGAGATAAGAGAAAGAGGGACGGCCATATGGCCCTTGAACTATCTCTGCTAGTTGGAGTGATTCTTGTGCCATCTGTGACACCCGGATAGGTGTGTCCTAGATTGTTCCCTGAGGAAGTCTAGATAGATAAGACATTTACCTTAAGGCTATCATTTATAGATAGATAGCTTGCAGATGGTTGGCGTTATCGATCACTAGCACCAGTCTGAGGCAGAAGGAAGCCTGGGCTATGGAGGGACTGCCACCCACAGTTTATAAAAAAGAGGGCTCAACATTAGGCCTCTTGAAAAGAAAAATAAAAAACCTTAAAACTCATCTAGAAGTGTGTGTGTTTTTGAGGCCCTCTTTGTGACCCCACCTATCGCACTGTTTATAATGTGGTGAATCATTGTGTTTCTCTAATCCGTTGACCATAGTCAGGCAACCTCATAGCAACACAATTCAAAGTTCCCTGATAACATTTAAACCTCAGTCTTATGACACATTTTGTCTATCCCATGCACTTTGATTGTGACCTTTCCTAATGTTTTCTCAGCATTGTTATTGGTATATGGGCGGTAATTAATTATTAATTTCAAGGTTCATTCCTTTAAATAGGCACAATGTATGGGAGACTAGAAGGATGCAGATCATTTCGAGATTTGTAATACACCTACTGTGCCATTATGATTTCAGCAGATATCTATTAATGCTCAACACAACTTTCACCTATAGGTTTAGCACAAAGCCTGCATGATCTCTTGACCAACGCTCTGCACCCACTACTAGAAGGTCCTTTGACTCTATTTACAAAGCTATTTGCCTTGCTTCTTCTACAAGCCATACCAGCTACAAAAAATTTGAACTCCTGATTCTGGGTATTTAAACAAGTTCCACACCTTCTGGTCATCAACCTTCTTTGTGCACTCCAGCAAATAGCCAGTCAGTTGCTGCTAGGCACCATGAACCACTGCATGTGCAAATCCTCAAATTCAATGGGACTGGGGTACATTGAATAGTAGAACCAGTACACAGTAACTGAACATGTGCACGGCCCTAGGTTTAATTAGGGAGCCATGTAACACTGTTCTGAAAGTAAGTTCTATGAAGTCTTTGCATGTGTAGTAGAATGGATTTGTTGGTGTTGACACATTTTCTAAAGGTGCCATAATCGTTTTCTAAATCTCTTCTTGGATGCTAATTATGCCTTTCATTTAATCATAACAGGTGATGAGACAATGTATAAAAGAGAAAAATTTGTCAAGTCACAGAAAAGTGCTGGAAACAAAACGCAATGCAAAGACCCTTCCAGGGATATCAAGACAAATCAACCTGAAAGCCCGGAGATGGGAACAAGCGATGGAAACCAAGCATGGACACAAAATAATGAAGAAGTAGAACCGAATAATGGAGATCAGTTAACATATCCACAGAGAGAGGGCAATCCAACATTCAAAAAATATATGTGCTCTATATGTTCAAAATGTTTCATTCGAAAGAGAAATTTATTAAGGCACCAGAGAGCACATGCAGGAATAAGATACGATTGTAGTGAATGTGAGAAAAGCTTCTCTCAGAAGAGCGATCTTGCAGTACACCAGCGGATACATGCAGAGAATAACCCATACACATGTGATTACTGTAACAAAAGCTTCAGCAGTAAAAGCAATCTTAACCATCATAAAAGAAAACACCCATTTATGTATCCAGGTCATTTTTATAACATGACTTAACTGTGCTTTGTTCTGATCATTGTATGTATGAACAACCTAATTTTCAGCATTAGTCTTGTGTTAGAGAGGAGAAAATACAATAGCCAGACTGATGCATTGTACGCTTTCTCAAACTAATCAAGTATCATATCATGGAGCCAGTGAAGTAATGAACCAAATGAGTTTACACAGGGATCCCTTTTTCTTGGCAATAGCACTAATTACTCAAATACAAACTCATAATACATAGAAACAAATCCATGCAGTCATTCGAATCTACACACATTCTGAACAACATGAATAATGAAAAGATTTGTGTTTGTGGGCCATCCTGAAAGTAAAAGAATACTTTTCTTTTAGACACAGGCACATTAATAAACGTGTATTCAGTACGTAATTCTGAATGGGAAACTGTTGTCTGCGAACCATGAAACTAGAGCTTGATACTTAATTTCAACTCTTTGCCAAATTGTATGATCTTTACTGTATCAACACTGTGTTTCCATACAGGCCACACACAAGTATTCTGTACTAAATAAACATGGACTTCATAATAATAAATAATACATTGTTTTAAATAGTACATGGAACTGAGACTATTCATGTGAGTGTTGAAAAGGAAATCCCATTTAACTGTACTCTTTAGTCCAGCAAACTTTACCTGACATTTTAACATTGTAATTTTCCTATTAAAAAGTTAACACTTTGGTTGAGATCTCAAAGCTAGGCCCAGGGTACCGCTTACAGATCCATTTAGATCGGTGTGTTTAATGATGCCGAAGCATGGTAACCTGGGGAAACTATAGGCTTCATTCAAAGGTCAGTGGTGCAGTCAATATTTGGCTTTAATTCTGTTGCCAAATTACTGACAGCTCTACCACAACACCCAATTCTGTCTTTGCAAATGAAGTAGCGGGTATAGCTCCAGTACATAGCTAAAGGAAAATAGTCCATATTACCCGCCACCCCCCACCAAATCGTCTGATTTATTGTAGTCTAATTACTGCTTGCAGTAACATTGAAAAAATCCCCATGGAGGCCAAAGGACTCCAAAAATGGGGATTAATCATTTATCCATCACTCGTAATATTGTGGTAAATTCACTAGTTTGAGTGGAAGAAAGAGTAAATGCGATCCATGGGTTTGAGTGGCAGTAGCAGTAAATAACTGTGGTGGTAAGTCCAAAGTGGGTGGCCCGCTTTAAGGTCTGGATGGAGAAGATGGAAGATTTCTAGTAGCCACTTTTCACAGTTGAAGTATTCAACAGGATGACATTCAAGAAGAAAAAACTATTTTCAAGCAAGCCTGCGCTGAAGCATCCAGTGAATATATTTTGAGAACACAATTGAAACATAATTGAAACAAGATTTAAATAGATCATAATTATAAAGAGGATGTTTTGGAATACATACAAATTATGCAGGACAATGGGCCTCATGAGTTGGGCGGTAATACGGCATTACCGCCTCAGTGCCTGGTGCAATTTCTGCCATATTACAACTCGGCTGGAGTGCGCACACACAATTGGCAGTAACAGTAATACTTTCTGTCAGAAGTAACTCAGAAAATGAGTCACAGATGGTAATTCCAGACGGATTTGGTGGAATTATCGTTAAGGCCGTACAATCAGCGTTAATCCTACCTGTGGAAATAGTGTCATCTCCGGAACAGGAAGCACAGCAGTGGCCATTTTGAAAAACTCAATCACTCTGATTCCTCCAATTTCAGACCCAGAAGGGAGTGCAATCATGTCCCAAGAGAAAGGGAAGGGGCCTGATCTATGCCTGAGGAAGCAGAAGTTCAGGAGGCTCAGCTGCAGGTCCTTAGATGAGGTGGTGGGCCATGCTGACGAACTATATGGCACTCGGCATCACCAAACATCAGGGCAAAGAAACGCAGTAATCTGGGCAAGCATCCGAGACAAGGTCACGGCTGTGGGCACAGTCCCACAGGACAATGAGGACTGCAGGAAACGGAATGACTTGAAGGCTAGGATCTGCAGCCTTCACTCCAAACACTGACGTGAGACATCGGCCACAGGAAGTGGCACTGTGGACCCACTTCTCACCTTGTGGAAGGAGAAGGCCAGCTCCATCCTCCACATCAAGAGGATTCAAGGGGGCTCAAGGACATTGGCAGCGTGGACGTAGGAGCATCAAGCCAAAGGGATGGCAGTAAGTCTATCAATCCAGATTCCCATGTGATTGCACTGGCCAAAAGCATGTGTGTCTCCGCATAGATAAGCACAATCAGCAGGGACATGGTCAACCACATGGCAAACAGTACCAAGCCACAATGACTACAACCATGTGTCAGGGAAGGTGGGCGAATGTAGTAATGCACATGCACTGAAGGGAAAATGTGCATGTGAAGCCATGGAACCATGAGAAGCACCTGTGTGTGCTGTGACAGTCTATGTTGCCAAGTGAACCACCAGCTCTGCCACCACAACAAACATTGGCAGGCCATCCGGCAGTGTGCTCATGCATGCGCCATGTGCACCCTCAGCCAGGGATGCCATTTGGGGGTCACAGCTGCAAACCATATTGAGTATTGAAAACAATGTTTTTTAAAACAACAAATGGAAGCTCCATGGCTGTAGGCGTCACAGGGTATCGTGCTTTCAAGAGTTCTGAAACTTTTTGTGGTTGCTTAGGAACCACAAAAAGGTACATAACTCTTGAAAGCACAAGTCTGTGCTTTCACCCAGCTTGACATGAGGGGGTACCATCATTTTCAGGACTGGTTGTTTGCTGGGAAGGGGAGGAGGAGGGATAGTGACTTTCAACCTATCAGATTGGTGATACGAGGCCCGTATATTCAAATGCTCGGCCAACTTGTCCGGGTAGTTGAAGCCCCCCCTTCATGCAATCCGCCTCCCAGGGATGCCTTTGCAGCATGTGATCTCTGTCCGCCAAGCCCCATTTCCGTGCCTTGCAGCCAGAGCGCTCTCTGGCGTGACTTCCTCTCCCAAGCAGAAGGCCGCCAGCATTATTTCTAAATTGGGAGCCTTCCTGGAAAGAGGAAAGCCTGGCAACCAGGGGGGTGCTTATAAGTCACCTGGGTGCGGAGGGCAGGCCAGCGTTTTTGGCATCTTGGAGCTAGCGGACGTCCGCTCATGCTGCAGTGTGTGGCTGTTTTGTGAGGAGCTTGTTGCGGAGAGATTACAAGCAACACTCAACAGGGTGAAGCTCCGGGAATAGAGCCTGACGATTTGACACAGTAAATCGGAATTGAAGGTTACTGCTGCCAATTGTTCAGTGCAACATCAGATTAATGTCATTTTACTGGTCTTATGAAACCCACAATCGCGCCCAAGCATGTATATAGTGTGGATTTCCACAGGTTTGCTGCATCGAAGCACTGTTGATGTCCATGAGGATGAAGTGGGAGATATCAGACATGAGCCCGTTTCTAGAGTTATGTCTGTGAACGAGTTCTTCTTGGCACGTAGATGCTTTATGAAGTGCACTGGGTGTAATGCGTTGCCAATCCCTCTTCCATTCCATCCCCAGACATGCTCTGTTCCAAATGTACCAATATTAACATATAATGCCACCACTTCTCATTCTGCATACTAATTGAGATTTTAAAGAGGCGCTGCACACACTGTACCCCCAACAGAGAAAACCCATGCCCCCTCTAATGTGCACACCATCTTTCCCATAAATAATCAAAAAATAGTCCATAGGCGCCCCTTTTTGAGAACGAATAAGGCTAAATGACCTGTTCTTTGGGATGGTACCCACTCAAGAGTCCGCAGCCACACTTTAGCTCACTGCACCTTTCAAAGAAGGGAAATAACCATTTGCATATCAGTCTTTGTCCAGCCCCAAAATGCTATGGCAATTCTCTTCTGAACAAGAGAATCAACAGCAACCCCGTACACGTGTTTCAGCCTTGTTGAGCCTCATCAGTGAGGTGGAGCTGTGCCTCTCTGAGCACAGTGAGCAAGGGGGCCACGTCTGGATGACCATAGGAAACTTAGGGTGACTAAACATAAGTCCCTTAAATAATAAAAAAATAGCACATAGCCATTTTGTCCCATTATGACCAGGAACTCTGATACAAGCTGGGCCCTATCCTGGACTTCCTATCACAAGATAAGAATGTGAAGGGACTGGAACTCTTTCAGGAGGGTGAAGTGGCCTCGGATCGCGCCATCACAGTGGCGGTGGACATCGCAGACACAGGTTTTCGCCAGATGGGGAACGGGGAGTCAATGTGCCGTCAAGGATGGTTGAAGGCTACTAACTTCCGCCAGGACCTTCAGACAAAGGTACTGGATATGCCGTTCCGACAGGGAAAACCGCTGCGGAAAGGCAGTCAGCAAGTCTTTGCAGGCGATAAAGACTGACATGGAGACAGCACGTTCCCTGGGAACCTTGCAGCAGTGACGGTCCTCGTCCTTTCGCTCCTCGAGAGGAAAGCCAGGAAGATCTTCAAAAGGTTATAGTACCCATTACAGGCAGCCCTCATGCTCTTCCTCTCAAGAAGTGTACGCGGGGTGCTCTCAAGGCAGCAGAGGCCAGCGATGCTGCCGTCAGGAAGGCAGAATACCTCTGCAGTGGGAGCCTGGCTGTCTAAGTTCGTCGGCACGTGGGAAAAGATCACCACGGACAGATGGGTGCTGGATGCTCTCGGGCAGGGGCACACCTTGGAACTCCAACGCAAGTGTCCTCGTATCCCTTCGATTCAGCAGCAAGAACTACACGGACCACAGCTTCTGCAGGAGGTGTGGTCCATGTCACAGGATGAGGCAATAGAGCTGTCCCCCAGTGACTCCGGGGCTCAGAGTTTATTCCAGATACTTTCTAGTTCGAAAGAAGACAGGTGGTTGGTTGAGACCGCTTCTGGATCTACGTCGTCTCAACAAGTACTTAAAGTCTCAAGTTCTGGATGGTCACGTTGTAGTATGTGGTTGGTGTGAGAAACCTGAGGGTATTCTCCCAGGCAAACCTTGGGGATCACTTATTCAGGTGGCCAGGGGATGGTACTACATCAAGGAAGGAGGAGAGGAGGACGAAGTCCCCGAGACTTTCTTCGGTTATTCCACATCTACCTCCCTTCCACCCAAAGAAGCTCCCTCTGTACAATCCAACCACCCCTACACCTCTGGTAAACCAACTAGAAGCCCAAACCCTAGTACCGTCAAAAATCACAATTCCCAGAATCCTTGGTTTTCTGTTGCCTACCCGAATACATGGTCATTCCTTTTCCGGTCCCTCTGATTATTTCCTGCACTGCCAACTTGTTCAGATAAAACACTACCGTCCCCACAATCCCCCTTGTTTATTTCATGATAACCCTGCTCATACCCGTTTGCTTCACAAACCCTACCCATCTCATCTTTCTGAATTGACCAACTCCCCTAGAATGAAGAATATCATTTCTCATGACAAGCCCCCCCCCCTTTTTGACACAAACACTTTTGTACCCCGAGGAAGACAATGGACTGATGATAAAACTGTTTACCTGACATGTCCCAACCCCAGGGTCAGGCATGGTCAGGCAATTGAATGGGATGGCACACACCTGAAGGCCCTTTGCATTCCCCACAGGGGTAAAAGGTGAGGCACAAGAGCACAGGACGAGCAAGGCAGACCGCACAACATAAGAACTAACTGAACACAACAGTTCAAGAGGATGAGAAAGACGACACAGACCGAGAGGGAGACAAGGAGAGAGTCGACCTTGTCCTTTCTGACCAAGGCACGTGGAACCTCTGCAGAGGGAACGATAAAGTCTGCGAACAATAGCTAACGTGTATTGCAACAGATGTGCCTGGTACGCAAGACCCTCCTCCGCTGATTACCAAGCAGGGGAGAGACGCTGGTCTCTGTGGTACAAACCTTGACTCCAAGACATCAGAAAGCCAAGCGGTTCCCCACAGCCGGTGAGTCGAGGGGAGTGATGATAAGAAACCAAACTGTGTTGAATGAAAAGTACCCAAAGGCTAAATTGAACTTTGAAAAGCAAAAAGATACTATTAAAGGAGGAGGTGGAAAACCAGCTACAGAGGAGACAGCACCACATGGGTGCTCGCGCATGAAACTCTTGGCGATTACCCAATGGTAAAGACTACCGTAACCAGAAGGCCTTGGGAAGAGGTGAAGAACGGTCAAAGTGGTCATACAGTGGTCTCGTAAAATCCTCTGTACCGTCAAATGTCTTTGACCAACAGATAATTGTGAAATCTAAGGCAAGTGAATCCCGAATGGTGAACATTAGTACATGAACTGTGCTTTGTGAAGATTAGCGAGAGTGAACCTGGGTGAGGGATGCTAATGAAAGGGGTGGAGTCTATAAGTCCCATGAGGAATTGTTGGTAAAGTCTGGCAAGAGCGAGCCCGGCAGAGGGAAGTCGACAACCCAAAATAATGTGTGAAACTAAGGGAACTCGACAAAGGGGTGTACAAGAACAGTGTGTTACAAAAGTTGGCGAGAGTGAATCCGGCAGAGGGAAGCCGACAAACAAAAGTCCGCGAGTGTGATCCCGCAGAGGGAAGCTGACAACCAAAAGTCGCGAGAGTGAACCCGCAGAGGTAAGCGGACAACCATGGGCAAAGGCCGAAAACCTTAAGATTTGTGAAAACCTGAGTATTGGAAGACAAGGGGAAGAGAAGTGTCACCTTTGTCTTCTGGGGTCTGAGCCCAGCAGAGGGGTGGAAAGTTACCACCCAAAGTTCACTGAGAAAGGAACTGTCTTGTTAATTTGTTGAATACGTCTGAGGGGCAGGCGCTCAGATGACGGGGACCCAGGGGTGAAGCCATCACCCAAAGTGTTTGTAGAACAGAACTTTGTTTGTTTGTTGAGAGCATCAGGCCTCGAAGGCAAGAGACTTCATCATAAAGAGACTTAACCATCGAAGAACCTGATAGCTGATACGAAACTGTTAGCTTGTGCTGAGAAAGCTCGAGCGTGTGCTGTACTCCAAAGTCACAACTTGTCCCGTGCTAAAAACATGGGGAAGAGAGACCTTGAGGCAATCACATCCCGATTTATTCTTTGAACACTTTCTTCCTTATTTTGAATACCCTATCCCACACTCTTTCTGTAATTAGTTGTAAGGAATTGGCAATAGGTTTTTCAAAGCATAGGTTTGTTACTTTGACAAGACGCCACAAGGACTGCCTTATTTTTCGTCTGATGGTCTACGCTTGCTCCCATCTTACATTTAGGTTGGGCGTTTTTCCACCCTGCACTTACAGTTTAATAAACACCTTTGGACTGTGATCACTTGTATCCGTCTTTGTTGTCACCATGAGTTCCTTACATAGGCCAGCTGGAGCAGGGAGATTTTCTGACATCGTTGGACCTGGAGAATGCCTACTTCCACATCCCCATTCACAAAAAGCACTGCAAGTTGGTGCGATTCCTAGTTCAGCGTCACACAGTGCAAGGCTCTGCCCTTCGGCCTGAAGTCGGCCCAAGGGTGTTTACGAAGTGCCTGGCCCCGTTGGTGGTACATCTTCGTCTGCGAGGCATCCATGTATACCCAAACCTGGACGGCTGGTTGGTGCGTGCCCGCTCGCAGTCCCTGTCGAACGAGCACATAGTGAGGACTGTATGTCTGCTGACGGAGCTGGGGTTCTCCATAAACTATCCAAAGTCTTGCTTGAAGCAATCTCAAGACTCTCTATTCCTAGGTGCACGACTCAACAGGGTGACATGCTTGGCGTCTCCCTCGGAGGAGAGAGTGAAGGCAAAGTGCAGCGCTTGTCGTAGGCCCAGGCAGCGATGGTGTGATACATCAAGTCATTTCTGGGCATGTTGTCCTCTTGCATAAACCTTGTTCGCCTCTGCAGACTGTGCATGAGACCTCTCCAGGAGTTCCTGTTTGCAATGTGGATGCAAGTATCGGGGAAGTTTACGGACAAGCTCTCTTTCAATGAAGAGTTCCGTTGGCCGATACGGTGGTGGGGTTTTTTCGGCAGCATCTCATCCGGGGAGCTCCGTTTTAAGGTTTGTCCTTACCAAGAGACTGTCACCACGGATGCCTCTTTAGAGGGATGGGGAGCCCACACCAGACAGTTGCACTCCAGAGGCCTCTCGCAACTAGAGGAAAAGGACCTACACATCAACGTCCTGGAACTTCAGGCCGTATTCTAGGCCCTCAGGTCTTTTCTGCCGTCACTGAGAGACAAGGTGGTGAGGACCTTCACAGACAACACCACGACCACGGTCTACATCCGGAAGCATTGTGGCAGTGGGCCATTCGTCAAGGCATATTCCTCATTAAATTTCACCAGGCGGGAGTCAAGATCACCATTGTGGATTTGCTCTGCAGGGAGCTGCGTTCTTGCCACAAGTGGAAGCTTTTTCCAGGACCAGGTGGATCTGCTGTTTGACAAATGGGGACGACCCCAGATCGATCTCTTTGCGACAGCGACAAATATCAAGTACCACAGTTTCACCAGCAGGTTCCCTCAACTGAGGATCTTGGGGGACGCATTCTCATTCTCCTGGGAGGGACAGTTCCTATATGCCTTCCCCCATTTCGACCCCTCCTACGTGTGATCAACACACAGTGCCACTGCAGGATGATATTCATCGCCCCGGCATGGGAGATCTGGTATCCGGACTTAATACGCCAGGCAGTCGCTCCGTCCATCAGGCTACCGCTGTCCCCAGACCACCTAATCAGAGAAGGGGGGGTGATTCTGTATCACGACCCAGAGTCTCTGAAGCTGAGGGCATGGCTCCTGCAGCTCTAGAGTTTGGAGGTTATCCAATCAAACGTCAGAAGCAGCCTCTGAGTGAACACTGAGCGTTCAGAGTTGAGAGTGGAGTCGGAGAAGATGTGCGGCTTGATGTGTTCACACGCTCAGGTCCTTTCCTCGCACCACAGCAGGTGTTTGCTGCACGGGGCCCTCAGAGCCCTTGGAACTGAATTAGATCTGAATTAGGCTGCATGCCCTCCAGAGCCAGCGGACCAGATAAGTGCCCCACCCCCACAGTGCCTTGGTGCCCAGGGGCTTGCGAGTGCGATTAGCTACAGATTAGTAATAGGACCCGTGACCTGCGGCCCTCTGACTTTTTATTCAACAAAAAGTCCTCCTCTAGACAGTGATGGAGTGGGGAGTTCCCTAGGAGCCGCCAGGCACAGAGGTGATAAACATACAGTAACACAAGGTGGCTTGGAGCTTGTACATTTATCTCTCCACCCTAAGCAGCGCGTAGTGGGCTGGTGTGCTATCTCAGGGACTGCGGGTGTTCCGCGGGCGCCTTTGTCAATGTTAATGTTAAAGGATATTTGTACCGCTCACTATCACCACCGGAGTGGTCCCCTGGCGCTCTGGCTGCTCTGAAAAAAAGGGAGGGGTGGGGGGAGTTAGTGGGGATCAGCTGGAGAAGTGCAAGAGAGCAGTGATGTGCTATTGGCGGCCTCAGCCCGGAATTCCGTTGGCTGGGCTTGGGGTGTTATACTGTCAGAAGACGTTGTGTGCTCTTGTGCGGGTCTATGTGTGCTATGTTTTGTTGTTGCAGTATAGTGAAGTGTGTGCGGATTGTTGTGTTGTAGGTTTGTGGTTGTGTTTGGTTAGAATTTGAGAGGTGTATGCAGAGGGTGAAGTTGTTAGTGCCTTGGTTAATTGTCATTGCTGTCTTGAAGTGAGGCACTAAATTTCCGTGTTTCTGATCAGGTGGGGTGTGTGGGCATTTCTGTGTCTACGTCCAGATCAGGGCTGTATGATACTCAAGGCCCCTTTCCCATATGGAATCCGTTCACATGCATAACTTGCCCAAGTTGTGCACCGGCCGCCTACGTGACCCCTGTTTGTAAGCGGGGTGGACAGGCGTTTGTGCGTCCTTTGCAGTCTAGCCCAGAAAGCATTCCCCATCTAGTAGGTGGGCGGCACCGGTAAGCCCGGGTTCCCTCACCCATGTGTTGTGGCTGCTCGGCATTCATTATCTTATTTGGTTGCTCATTCAAGTTACCGCTCCCACCCCTTTTGGAACGTGGCCGTGCTAACGCTTGCAATTATGTCCAGGGGCATTGTCTGCCTTCATTTACAGCTCTCTTCGGTCCATGCCCCTGCCAATATCTACAGCTAGTTAGTGTGGCAAGTGCTAATGTTCACCCAACTTTACACAGGTATGATCAATAGTAGCATTTATCGAGTGGGTGAAGGATGTTCGCTGGGAATTGGCTAGGGATGCTGGATTCTGTCATCATGGGTGGCCTTTGACCTGAATAGCACCCTTAAAACAATACCCAAAGGCGCACCTTGGAGGCTTCAGGGGGCAGGAGCTGGGCAGGTTGGTTAAGCCCAGCCTTGTCAAAGAAAAGCCTAGCTTTGTCAAAGAAAACATTGACATGAGCAAATTAAAAACCTACAACCTTCGTAGTACCTCTGCGGGTGTTGAAAATCACCTGTGGAATGGGAGGAACCACAGGAGCGGGTGCCAACTTCTTTACGAGTGGACAGATCTATATTCAAATCCCTCCCGGTGGATAAGGGCTGCTTTCATGGAAAAGAAAGCATTTTTCCTAAAGATGGTCAGCAGGCATCTGGTTCTGGCCTAACTTTTCTGTGAACAGAAGATCATAAAGATTCTGGCGTGTCTATGCCTAACGTTCCGCAATTAAAAAACTGCTTGACATCTAATTTGGATTATACCCTAATCGCTACATCCATCAAAAATACTATCTTCAACTACTTCCCTGTGGAAGGTAGGGCCATCATAACGACCCACGAGAGGAAGCGGAGCTTGCTCAGAGCGGCCGTAAACAGTGAGTTATCTAAACCCCTAGGGCTAATTTCTGCCCAGGAAGAATTTTATTTGGATTTAATGGAGGAGGTTAGCGACAACACCAATATCCTCCCCAATTTTAATGCTTCCTTCGAGCTGAATGCGATCTCTGCCTTTTTGGAAGTGTCAAGAGATGCAGAGGCTTCTCAGCAACGTATAACACTGCTGCGTCTAAACCTACATTGGCGGTCATGAGGGGGGTGCTGAGTCAGGGGAGCAAGGGTTAAACTCTGCATCAATTGTTGCCTTAAACTACGTGTTGAGTTCACTTGTTAAAAGTTTTTGACAATTTAAAAGCTGAAGTTCATCTACATTCGGGCTCCCTGTTGGGAGATCACCAAAGATCTAGAACTTATTTAAATCTCGCTGGTGGCCCTGAAGTCTGCTGTAAATGACTCCATAAGAGAAACTCTGGCGGAATTCCGCCTCCTGACGAAAAATCAGGGTCGAAAATGTACTTATTGGCTGCTCAGTGGGAGGGAGCGAAAATGGAACTCGCTACACTGAGCTCGAAGCTCTCTGAAGTATCAATCGTACATGTTTATGGGCAATGCTGTAGATGCTCACCGGTACCCACAGAGGTGCCAGGTTGTGCAGACAAGGATGACACTCTGTTGTCAGCATCTACATTGGAAGAATTCATGTGTTTAGCCCAAATGGCAGAGAAAGATATTGCCGCTCAAGGTTTGCGAGAGGCTCCCGAGGCAACTTTAGATCAAGCTTCAAAACCCCGAAAGATCAACAAGAACATAATTTAAGCAAGAAGTCCAACGAGAAGTCTAAAAAGAAAAAGAAACAGAGAAAACAACTTTTACTACCTCATAATGACTCTGACCACATAGAGGCCTCTAAAGAGAATGCCAAATGTGGTCCCAAGACAAAGAAGATCAACCTTTCAGGAAGCACAAATCGCTTTCTTCGTAACCTCCAAGGACTCGAGATGAAAAACTGCACCAAAAGTAAGAAGAAAGGACCTATGGGTTATGGGAGGAAGTCTTCATTAAAAGAAGCTCCCTCCGTCCCAAGCTCTCTCGATAGCAGTATCCAAGAGCTGGTTATTGTGAAAATTACTGTGGGGAGCCAAACTGATCCAATTAAAACCACCTCCCAAGATCACCCCCGTTTTCTTAAAAGGGACCAAAGCAATACTTAATAAACCTCCATTAAAGATTGCTCCGATCTTTTTAAAATCAAAAACTAAAGAGGCTTGTGACATCACAAGCAGTTATAGACTGCCTGGGGGCCCAAAAGTTCCACCAACGGGCCATGACCTACAGCTAAATAGTCCCACAGTGACCAGGGCTCATTCTACTCTCATTCAACCAGTCGGTGAACCACACCTGAACTCTGGAGACAACCAAAGCAACGTATCGTAAAAGGAGGGCGCTACTACTAAAGCCATCTATAAGAATGAAAAATTGTCTAGGACTCCCGACAAACCGAAGGAGTTATCCTAAGGTTTGTCTCTTTTTTTGTCACGTGCTACCTTGAATAATGGACCTAAACCCCCTCTGAATCGCTCTGTAATTCTTTCTGAGATGAAAGCAAACCCCAGTTTAAACTATATCACCACTACAGATATTGAGCAGGTTGGCTTCCCTCATTTACCGAATGCTGACATCGCAGAATTGGTATTGAGATCTAGACTGGGGTTGGAGCCCATACTAGGGGCCAAGTCAGAGTGGTGTCTAAGGGGCATGATGATAACTAAAGATCTCCAAGACTTTGAAGAACTAACCCCTGCTTTCACGCTTACTGCATTTCCTCCAGCTTTATCCCAAGTGAAAACTAAAGCACTGTCAGCATCTCCAATAGTATTTGACTTGGTACCAGAAATAGTGTCTCAGATCTTTCTTAAACTTGGGCTTGCTGAGAAGAATCTCTAACCAACACACCCATACGAACTCTGTCCTGGAACTTGAGGGGTTTTAACTCCTTTTGTAATGAACCAATGAAAGGTTATATGTTTGGATCTTTTGACTTCATTTTCTTCCAGGAATCCTGGGTGAGAATGGCTTTTGATATAGATGGGTTTTCTTCCTTTCATCAGTTAGCGAGTGGAGCAGAGGCGGGGCGTCCTGTTGGTGGACTATGTATTCTATGTAGAAATTCGATCTTTGATGATTCAGTCCTAATTTCCGGGGAGGTTTCCGTGTATCATGATTGTTAGAGCTATGTTGAAGCGCAAATTTGGCACTTGGGGATGGTTGCTAGTAAATATTTACTGGAATCCTGCAGTAGTGTCTCTTATTGCTTTTATTGAGAAATTACGGGATTTACTAATCCTGGCAACGGGTCACTTCCCAATGGATGATATAATTATCATGGGTGACTTTAATTCATATTCTCTTGGAACTCTTCCCAGGATAAGAGGAATGGGTAATCGAAAGATACTGGAGTGTAATGTCTGGAGCCAGTACCTGGAAGGGATGGGATCTTAAGGCACTTAATGGAAATGTGTGTGGGGATATCCCTGCGGCTCCAACTTGGAGAAGGGGAACTCTTCACTCAGTTATTGATTATGTTTCCAGTGGCTTGTTTGAGAGCTGTAACACTTTTAAAATTACAGATGGTGGTCTCAGTGATCATGATATGTTGGAGGCATCTTTTGGGGTTACATTGAAATCTGGGACCCGTGGTTTGTCCCAGAAGTTAGTCAGGTAATAGACTTGTAAGATTTAGAACAGGCCTGGGTTAACCATTTCACCAAAGTGTATGCTCATCTAGGAAGGATTTGATAATACCCTGGGTTCTCAGTTCTTCCGCGGAGGAGATTATTAATTTAATCATGAAATCTTCCGTGTCACGAGCCGCAGGACTCAATGGTCTTACAAATGCTATATTAAAATCAAATTCCACAATTTGGTCGAGAATGCTGAAAGGCTTCTTCGACCAAATAGTTAAGACTAGGAGAATCCTGGATTCTTGGAAAAGCTCGATCATTGTATCTATATATAAGAGAGGTGATCGCTTAGCTGCATCTAATTATTGCCCAATTTCTCTATTGAATGCGGACAGTAAAATATTTGCAGGTCTCGAGAGATCTAGAAAGTTGGGCCAAAGAAAATGGGATCATCTCAAAATTTAAAGCAGGATTTAGGAAGGGTCTCTCCACTTCTCTCAATGATCTAGTTCTGAGCTGTGTAGGCGTGTTTTATTTTTGCGACGGATGGGAAACCATTGTTCAGAGCCTGGGTGGACTTATCCCAGGCTTTGACACCATCAGTAGAGATCTGCTCTGGGGCAAGTTGGGGTTTGTCTGACAATTTGTTGGGAGTCCTGATTGAACTTTACCATAACTCTACTCTTAGTGTCAGATTATCCAAATTGGGGGATTTATCGAAAAAAAATTGAGATAAATAGAGGTGTTCATCAGGGCTGCTTAGTCGCCCCTTTTCTTTTTAACTTGTTCTTTGCGGACCTTTTCGATTGGCTCCATAGTTTACTTCTGGCCAGTCCTAAATTGGGAACGACAAAAATATTGTGGTTAGCGTATGCAGATATTGCCATCATGGATCATACACATATTGGTCTACAGCGTCTCCTTAACGCTCTTGCAGACTACGCAAAATTAAACCAATTTACAATAAATCCACATAAATCCAGTGTCGTAATCTTTAAAATGACTCCAGAAGAGGATTACACCCTTTACTTGGCAGTTGGACAGTCAAGCTGTGCCAATATTAAATGAGATTATGTATCTGGGCTCAAGGATTAGTGCGTATACCACTAAAAGGTCCTTCCTCCAGAATTCGGATATTAAGATTGTGAACCTAGGGTCTCAGATTATCAAAATTTATACAAAAAAATAGTCTGTAGGTTCTCCATTGCTCCACTCACAAAATATTACATAGGAAAAGTAGTCCATTCACTTTTATTTGATCTGGAATGCAGTACCATGAGCTTTGCTACCAACTGTGACAAACTGGAATCTAAATTGTGGAAGAGAACACTTAATCTCCCTAATTCTGTTCCCGTAGTCTCCATCTAATACAAGTTGGGTTTGACTTCCCTCTTGGCACGGATGGAATGGAGATGGATCTCCTCATATAGACTGATCCTTGAGTCTCCATCCCTCTCTCTATGAAGATATGGCAACACAGCTTTCGATGGGAGACAATGGCTTTCTAAATGCATTAAGAGATAGATCTACTGAGATTCTAATTAACGTGGATTCAGCTGTAGATACCTTGGTGCACAACCCGCTAAAAACCAAAGAGTCTAAAAAAAGGAGATTGGATCCGAACGATTGAGCGAATGAGAGAATTAAAGCCCTCTTCCTCTCTATCGAAGTTTGATAAATCCAGATCCTTCATGCCTACCTATCTGAGGAGGTCTCTGCATCCTAGTGTGAGGGCTGATTTCCTCAGACTCAGATTGAACATACTACCAACCTTAGAAAATCAACACGTGAGCGACAGGGAAGTTTTTCCTAAGGACACCTGTCAAGAATGTGAGTTGGAATTAAAGCATACAATCCAACATGTGCTGATTGGTTGCAGAGGGACTTGGGGTCTCAGGGTCTTCAGACTGAGAAGATTCATCCATAGTATTGACGCCTTGACATCCCCCATGTTCTGGGAAAGACTCATCTCAGGTAATTTAGTGTTTCTAACTGCAGAAGACGTAAACATCTTGAGGGTTCTAAAACGTACTAATAAGAGTGGAATCTCTTTAGACGATCAAGAGTTTGATGATTGTGACAAGAGGTGATGAAGAAAAGTCCTTGGATTTGATTCCTCTGGGTTATTTAGGTAGAGATTATGTTCTCTTTATGTAATGATCAGTTGTTTCATTTCATTTGAATGCTGTGAATGTTTAACTATGTTTAATATGAATTTGTTTTCTTTGATTAATTTTAATAATTTAATGTTATATTTTCTCTTTATGAAAATGTTTATTGTTGATGTGTTTAAAAAGTCAAGATTTGTCTTGGCTAATGCACAATAAATAAAAAAAATAAAAAAAGTTTGGAGGTTATGCTTTACCCGAAGAATGTAAGGACATCCTGACCAGAGACACATCAAGGTTGAAGTGCTATGGATATAAATGGAAAGGCTTCTTTGTGTGGTGACAGACTCAGAAGATTACCCCTCTGTGGGTCACGGCTACGCAACTTATGCCATACTTGCTTGCAAAGCGGGACTGGCTTGTACCTCTATCAAGGTGCTTCTCACCGCAATATCCAGGTACACCATGTCTCCGAGCAGACCTTCACTGTGGTCTCACAGGCTTGTCAAGGAGTTCCTTAAGGGGCTCTTCAGAACCTTTCCGCCGGTGAGCACTCCTGCCCTGGCTTGGGAGCTCAATGTTGTGCTGACTAAGCTCATGGGAGTGCCATTCGAACCAATGCATCAGGCTCCGCTCAAGTTTCTCTTGTGGAAGACGGCTTTCCTCGTGGCTATCACCTCAGCCAGGCGGGTCGGGGAGAGTCAGGCCCTGTCTTGCAAGCAACCTTACTTGTCTTTTCACACTTCAAGGGTGGTACTGCGTACACACCCCACCTTTATGCCAAAGGAACAGTCAGAATTCCACCTCAATGAACCTTTGATGTTGCATGTCTTCTTTCCGAATCCGTAGTAGCTGGCGGAGAGGGCCTTGCATTCGCTGGACGTTCCTTGTACATTGAAATTCTACATGGTACGCACAAAGGATTTTCGGAAGACTTCTCAGTTGTTTGTCAATTTTGGTTAAATCCAACATCATTCCTCCTGGTCTGTCACCTCCTCCTCTGACCCTAACGGAATAACCCACACCTTGCTGTTTCCCGTCTCTGGCTTTATGCTTCCCCCCCATCTCCCATTGTCCCTTCCCTGCTGGTTTTCTGGCCAATCTTGCCTGTTCTTCCCCACTTACTGTTATAGATTGTGTGAGACAGGCATGGTATCAAGAGATGACAGACAACGGATGTAACCATTTTGAAAACCTTTATTAAAATATCAGGATGGGAGTGATGCCTACTTGTCCTACAGCTACGGTGGGAATAGCCCTACCTAAATAAACTAAGAAAAAGTCTAAGGCCGTAGGTTTAACACAAAAGTCTTTGTGTCAAAACCTATGCTTGCCTTCACGTCTAATATAGAAATTTAATGTGGGGGGTGTTATAACTTAAATAGTGTTCAACATGAAGTCTGGAGCAGTCTCTAGACCCCTTCAGAAGTTCAGGATACAGTTCCAACCACAAAGTTCAAAAAGGTGCTTAGGGCTCCTTCCCCAAGCTTAAGCACTGTTTTACCAAAGCCAATAATATTCCAAAGGAGCTCAGGGGTTCAGTTCCCCAAGATACAAGCATTGATTTCCAAAACAACAATGTTCCAAAGGCGCTCAGGGGTTCCCTTCCCCAAGCTTCAAGCATGGATTTCCAAAATAAGAATGTTTCAAAGGATCTCAGGGCTTCCCTTCCCCAAGCTTCAAATACTGATTCTCAAAACGCCACGGTTCAGCTTTATCGTATTTCAAAGTTGCTTTCACACAAATACTGATTCTCAAAACACCAATGTTCAGCTTTATTGTATTTCAAAGTTGCTTTCACACTTCTCCTTGTTGGGGTGTCCTGGTCTAGGCGCACTTAACAGGCCGCACGGCCCACCCATTACAGATCACACAACCAGTTGCCCCAACCCAGCTTTCTACCACTTTAGCGAATTACAGGGTTTCACCAGTTCTTAGATTCAGAGTTTGCCTTTCTTGATACTTCTTTGGTTCTCCTTTCTACAATGTTCTTGCTTGACTTTCATTTACAGCTTTGTTTTGCCTGATCACCATTTTGCTCACACCTCACCGGCTCCCCTTGGGTTACTCGTTCATCACTCTCACACTCTTATTCGTTGTATTCTTATTTCGTGATACTTTCACAATGTCCTTTGTTAGTCAGAGACTTTTGAACATGTATCGCTTAACCGAGACTTTGAAAAAATGCAGACCGCCCAGGACCACACCGCTACAATGTAATTCCTCCACTTGAATACGTGCACCGCGTTTCCTTGCAAATTCCGCAGCTGCAACTTATTTTTCTTCGGTTTCCTGTGTAAGATGCTTCCTGGAATTTGAGGTCAGGGTCTCACTGCCTGCCCCTCAGACACCCGTCAATGTTTTCTGCCATTCAGAGGAAGGAGCAGTTCTTGGCCATAGCAAAGGTACCGGTACCTTCCACAGTACCCTTCTCCGTCTCCTTGGAGACCAGGCTCCCTCACCCTGCAATGACAGCTTATCTCACTCCGCCGTCCTTCAGCGTCCTGTTCTCCTCCAACTTCCCCCATGCTGGGGTGGCTCTCCTGCTGATCTCTCCTCACACAGGTTCCTCACTCTCCTTTCTGTTTGTGGACTCCACCTTTTATATACCTGTGAGTCTCTAACAGGCTTCAGGTGTGAAGTCCCAGGCTCAATCGCGTGACCAGAATTAGTCCAATTAACAGGACTAGCCTGGCCTGCAAGCTCCCTCTTCTTCATCCCAGTACTATAGTAGTGTGTCTCCTATAGGTAATCTTAATTACTCTTGGGGTTAGCTTCTTCTTCTCAGTACTTGGTGTGACTTCAGGGCGAAATGTATCACAGAATGAGGCGATAGAGCTGTCCCCCAGCGACTCCGGGCCTCAGAGTATATTCCAGATACTTTGTAGTTCGAAAGAAGACAGGTGGTTGGTTGAGACCGCTTCTGGATCTACGTCGTCTCAACAAGTACTTAAAGTCTCAAGTTCTGGATGGTCACGTTGTAGTATGTGGTTGGTGTGAGAAACCTGAGGGTATTCTCCCAGGCAAACCTTGGGGATCACTTATTCAGGTGGCCAGGGGATGGTACTACATCAAGGAAGGAGGAGAGGAGGACGAAGTCCCTGAGACTTTCTTCGGTTATTCCACATCTACCTCCCTTCCACCCAAAGTAGCTCCCTCTGTACAATCCAACCACCCCTACACCTCTGGTAAACCAACTAGAAGCCCAAACCCTAGTACCGTCAAAAATCACAATTCCCAGAATCCTTGGTTTTCTGTTGCCTACCCGAATACATGGTCATTCCTTTTCCGGTCCCTCTGATTATTTCCTGCACTGCCAACTTGTTTAGATAAAACACTACCGTCCCCACAATCCCCCTTGTTTATTTCATGATAACCCTGCTCATACCCGTTTGCTTCACAAACCCTACCCATCTCATCTTTCTGAATTGACCAACTCCCCTAGAATGAAGAATATCATTTCTCATGACAAACCCCCCCCCCTTTTTGACACAAACACTTTTGTACCCCGAGGAAGACAATGGACTGATGATAAAACTGTTTACCTGACATGTCCCAACCCCAGGGTCAGGCAATTGAATGGGATGGCACACACCTGAAGGCCCTTTGCATTCGCCACAGGGGTAAAGGGTGAGGCACAAGAGCACAGGACGAGCAAGGCAGACCGCACAACATAAGAACTAACTCAACACAGCAGTTCAAGAGGATGAGAAAGACGGCACAGACCGAGAGGGAGGCAAGGAGAAGAGTCGACCTTGTCCTTTCTGACCAAGGCACGTGGAACCTCTGCAGAGGGAACGATAAAGTCTGCGAACAATAGCTAACGTGTATTGCAACAGATGTGCCTGGTACGCAAGACCCTCCTCCGCTGATTACCAAGCTGGGGAGAGACGCTGGTCTCTGTGGTACAAACCTCGACTCCAAGACATCAGAAAGCCAAGCGGTTCCCCACAGCCGGTGAGTCGAGGGGAGTGATGATAAGAAACCAAACTGTGTTGAATGAAAAGTACCCAAAGGCTAAATTGAACTTTGAAAAGCAAAAAGATACTATTAAAGGAGGAGGTGGAAAACCAGCTACAGAGGAGACAGCACCACATGGGTGCTCACGCATGAAACTCTTGGCGATTACCCAATGGTAAAGACTACCGTAACCAGAAGGCCTTGGGAAGAGGTGAAGAACGGTCAAAGTGGTCATACAGTGGTCTCGTAAAATCCTCTGTACCGTCAAATGTCTTTGACCAACAGATAATTGTGAAATCTAAGGCAAGTGAATCCCGAATGGTGAACATTAGTACATGAACTGTGCTTTGTGAAGATTAGCGAGAGTGAACCTGGGTGAGGGATGCTAATGAAAGGGGTGGAGTCTATAAGTCCCATGAGGAATTGTTGGTAAAGTCTGGCAAGAGCGAGCCCGGCAGAGGGAAGTCGACAACCCAAAATAATGTGTGAAACTAAGGGAACTCGACAAAGGGGTGTACAAGAACAGTGTGTTACAAAAGTTGACGAGAGTGAATCCGGCAGAGGGAAGCCGACAAACAAAAGTCCGCGAGTGTGATCCCGCAGAGGGAAGCTGACAACCAAAAGTCGCGAGAGTGAACCCGCAGAGGTAAGCGGACAACCATGGGCAAAGGCCGAAAACCTTAAGATTTGTGAAAACGTGAGTATTGGAAGACAAGGGGAAGAGAAGTGTCACCTTTGTCTTCTGGGGTCTGAGCCCAGCAGAGGGGTGGAAAGTTACCACCCAAAGTTCACTGAGAAAGGAACTGTCTTGTTAATTTGTTGAATACGTCTGAGGGGCAGGCGCTCAGATGAGGGGGACCCAGGGGTGAAGCCATCACCCAAAGTGTTTGTAGAACAGAACTTTGTTTGTTTGTTGAGAGCATCAGGCCTCGAAGGCAAGAGACTTTTCATCATAAAGAGACTTAACCATCGAAGAACCTGATAGCTGATACGAAACTGTTAGCTTGTGCTGAGAAAGCTCGAGCGTGTGCTGTACTCCAAAGTCACAACTTGTCCCGTGCTAAAAACATGGGGAAGAGAGTCCTTGAGGCAATCACATCCCGATTTATTCTTTGAACACTTTCTTCCTTATTTTGAATACCCTATCCCACACTCTTTCTGTAATTAGTTGTAAGGAATTGGCAATAGGTTTTTCAAAGCATAGGTTTGTTACTTTGACAAGACGCCACAAGGACTGCCTTATTTTTCGTCTGATGGTCTACGCTTGCTCCCATCTTACATTTAGGTTGGGCGTTTTCCACCCTGCACTTACAGTTTAATAAACACCTTTGGACTGTGATCACTTGTATCCGTCTTTGTTGTCACCATGAGTTCCTTACATAGGCCAGCTGGAGCAGGGAGATTTTCTGACATCGTTGGACCTGGAGAATGCCTACTTCCACATCCCCATTCACAAAAAGCACTGCAAGTTGGTGCGATTCATAGTTCAGCGTCACACAGTGCAAGGCTCTGCCCTTCGGCCTGAAGTCGGCCCAACGGTGTTTACGAAGTGCCTGGCCTCATTGGTGGCACATCTTCGTCTGCGAGGCATCCATGTATACCCAAACCTGGACGGCTGGCTGGTGCGTGCCCGCTCGCAGTCCCTGTCGAACGAGCACATAGTGAGGACTGTATGTCTGCTGACGGAGCTGGGGTTCTCCATAAACTATCCAAAGTCTTGCTTGAAGCAATCTCAAGACTCTCTATTCCTAGGTGCACGACTCAACAGGGTGACATGCTTGGCGTCTCCCTCGGAGGAGAGAGTGAAGGCAAAGTGCAGCGCTTGTCGTAGGCCCAGGCAGCAATGGTGTGATACATCAAGTCATTTCTGGGCATGTTGTCCTCTTGCATAAACCTTGTTCGCCTCTGCAGACTGTGCATGAGACCTCTCCAGGAGTTCCTGTTTGCAATGTGGATGCAAGTATCGGGGAAGTTTACGGACAAGCTCTCTTTCAATGAAGAGTTCCGTTGGCCGATACGGTGGTGGGGTTTTTTCGGCAGCATCTCATCCGGGGAGCTACGTTTTAAGGTTTGTCCTTACCAAGAGACACTCACCACGGGTGCCTCTTTAGAGGGATGGGGAGCCCACACCAGACAGTTGCACACCAGAGGCCTCTCGAAACTAGAGGAAAAGGACCTACACATCAACGTCCTGGAACTTCGGGCCGTATTCTAGGCCCTCAGGTCTTTTCTGCCGTCACTGAGAGACAAGGTGGTGAGGACCTTCACAGACAACACCACGACCATGGTCTACATCCGGAAGCATTGTGGCAGTGGGCCATTCGTCAAGGCATATTCCTCATTAAATTTCACCAGGCGGGAGTCAAGATCACCATTGTGGATTTGCTCTGCAGGGAGCTGTGTTCTTGCCAAAAGTGGAAGCTTTTCCCAGGACCAGGTGGATCTGCTGTTTGACAAATGGGGACGACCCCAGATCAATCTCTTTGCGACAGCGACAAATATCAAGTACCACAGTTTCACCAGCAGGTTCCCTCAACTGAGGATCTTGGGGGACGCATTCTCATTCTCCTGGGAGGGACAGTTCCTATATGCCTTCCCCCATTTCGACCCCTCCTACGTGTGATCAACACACAGTGCCACTGCAGGATGATATTCATCGCCCCGGCATGGGAGATCTGGTATCCGGACTTAATACGCCAGGCAGTCGCTGCGTCCATCAGGCTACCGCTGTCCCCAGATCACCTAATCAGAGAAGGGGGGGTGATTCTGTATCACGACCCAGAGTCTCTGAAGCTGAGGGCATGGCTCCTGCAGCTCTAGAGTTTGGAGGTTATCCAATCACACGTCAGAAGCAGCCTCTGAGTGAACACTGAGCGTTCAGAGTTGAGAGTGGAGTCGGAGAAGATGTGCGGCTTGATGTGTTCACACGCTCAGGTCCTTTCCTCGCACCACAGCAGGTGTTTGCTGCACGGGGCCCTCAGAGCCCTTGGAACTGAATTAGATCTGAATTAGGCTGCATGCCCTCCAGAGCCAGCGGACCAGATAAGTGCCCCACCCCCACAGTGCCTTGGTGCCCAGGGGCTTGCGAGTGCGATTAGCTACAGATTAGTAATAGGACCCTTTGACCTGCGGCCCTCTGACTTTTTTTTCAACAAAAAGTCCTCCTCTAGACAGTGATGGAGTGGGGAGTTCCCTAGGAGCCGCCAGGCACAGAGGTGATAAACATACAGTAACACAAGGTGGCTTGGAGCTTGTACATTTATCTCTCCATTCTAAGCAGCGCGTAGTGGGCTGGTGTGCTATCTCAGGGACTGCGGGTGTTCCGCGGGCGCCTTTGTCAATGTTAATGTTAAAGGATATTTGTACCGCTCACTATCACCACCGGAGTGGTCCCCTGGCGCTCTGGCGGCTCTGAAAAAAAGGGAGGGGTGGGAGGAGTTAGTGGGGATCAGCTGGAGAAGTGCAAGAGAGCAGTGATGTGCTATTGGCGGCCTCAGCCCGGAATTCCGTTGGCTGGGCTTGGGGTGTTATACTGTCAGAAGACGTTGTGTGCTCTTGTGCGGGTCTATGTGTGCTATGTTTTGTTGTTGCAGTATAGTGAAGTGTGTGCGGATTGTTGTGTTGTAGGTTTGTGGTTGTGTTTGGTTAGAATTTGAGAGGTGTATGCAGAGGGTGAAGTTGTTAGTGCCTTGGTTAATTGTCATTGCTGTCTTGAAGTGAGGCACTAAATTTCCGTGTTTCTGATCAGGTGGGGTGTGTGGGCATTTCTGTGTCTACGTCCAGATCAGGGCTGTATGATACTCAAGGCCCCTTTCCCATATGGAATCCGTTCACATGCATAACTTGCCCAAGTTGTGCACCGGCCGCCTACGTGACCCCTGTTTGTAAGCGGGGTGGACAGGCATTTGTGCGTCCTTTGCAGTCTAGCCCAGAAAGCATTCCCCATCTAGTAGGAGGGCGGCACCGGTAAGCCCGGGTTCCCTCACCCATGTGTTGGGGCTGCTCGGCATTCATTATCTTATTTGGTTGCTCATTCAAGTTACCGCTCCCACCCCTTTTTGAACGTGGCTGTGCTAACGCTTGCAATTATGTCCAGGGGCATTGTCTGCCTTCATTTACAGCTCTCTTCGGTCCATGCCCCTGCCAATATCTACAGCTAGTTAGTGTGGCAAGTGCTAATGTTCACCCAACTTTACACAGGTATGATCAATAGTAGCATTTATCGAGTGGGTGAAGGATGTTCGCTGGGAATTGGCTAGGGATGCTGGATTCTGTCATCATTAGTGGCTTTTGACCTGAATAGCACCCTTAAAACAATACCCAAGGCCGCACCTTGGAGGCTTCAGGGGGCAGGAGCTGGGCAAGTTGGTTAAGCCCAGCCTTGTCAAAGAAAAGCCTAGCTTTGTCAAAGAAAACATTGACATGAGCAAATTAAAAACCTACAACCTTCGTAGTACCTCTGCGGGTGTTGAAAATCACCTGTGGAATGGGAGGAACCACAGGAGCGGGTGCCGACTTCTTTACGAGTGGACAGATCTATATTCAAATCCCTCCCGGTGGATAAGGGCTGCTTTCATGGAAAAGAAAGCATTTTTCCTAAAGATGGTCAGCAGGCATCTGGTTCTGGCCTAACTTTTCTGTGAACAGCAGATCATAAAGATTCTGGCGTGTCTATGCCTAACGTTCCGCAATTAAAAAACTGCTTGACATCTAATTTGGATTATACCCTAACCGCTACATCCATCAAAAATACTATCTTCAACTACTTCCCTGTGGAAGGTAGGGCCATCATAACGACCCACGAGAGGAAGCGGAGCTTGCTCAGAGCGGCCGTAAACAGTGAGTTATCTAAACCCCTAGGGCTAATTTCTGCCCAGGAAGAATTTTATTTGGATTTAATGGAGGAGGTTAGCGACAACACCAATATCCTCCCCAATTTTAATGCTTCCTTCGAGCTGAATGCGATCTCTGCCTTATTGGAAGTGTCAAGAGATGCAGAGGCTTCTCAGCAACGTATAACACTGCTGCGTCTAAACCTACATTGGCGGTCATGAGGGGGGTGCTGAGTCAGGGGAGCAAGGGTTAAACTCTGCATCAATTGTTGCCTTAAACTACGTGTTGAGTTCACTTGTTAAAAGTTTTTGACAATTTAAAAGCTGAAGTTCATCTACATTCGGGCTCCCTGTTGGGAGATCACCAAAGATCTAGAACTGAATTAAATCTCGCTGGTGGCCCTGAAGTCTGCTGTAAATGACTCCATAAGAGAAACTCTGGCGGAATTCCGCCTCCTGACGAAAAATCAGGGTCGAAAATGTACTTATTGGCTGCTCAGTGGGAGGGAGCGAAAATGGAACTCGCTACACTGAGCTCGAACCTCTCTGAAGTATCAATCGTACATGTTTATGGGCAATACTGTAGATGCTCACCGGTACCCACAGAGGTGCCAGGTTGTGCAGACAAGGATGACACTCCGTTGTCAGCATCTACATTGGAAGAATTCATGTGTTTAGCCCAAATGGCAGAGAAAGATATTGCCGCTCAAGGTTTGCGAGAGGCTCCCGAGGCAACTTTAGATCAAGCTTCAAAACCCCCGAAAGATCAACAAGAACATAATTTAAGCAAGAAGTCCAACGAGAAGTCTAAAAAGAAAAAGAAACAGAGAAAACAACTTTTACTACCTCATAATGACTCTGACCACATAGAGGCCTCTAAAGAGAATGCCAAATGTGGTCCCAAGACAAAGAAGATCAACCTTTCAGGAAGCACAAATCGCTTTCTTCGTAACCTCCAAGGACTCGAGATGAAAAACTGCACCAAAAGTAAGAAGAAAGGACCTATGGGTTATGGGAGGAAGTCTTCATTAAAAGAAGCTCCCTCAGCCCCAAGCTCTCTCGATAGCAGTATCCAAGAGCTGGTTATTGTGAAAATTACTGTGGGGAGCCAAACTGATCCAATTAAAACCACCTCCCAAGATCGCCCCCGTTTTCTTAAAAGGGACCAAAGCAATACTTAATAAACCTCCATTAAAGATTGCTCCAATCTTTTTAAAATCAAAAACTAAAGAGGCTTGTGACATCACAAGCAGTTATAGACTGCCTGGGGGCCCAAAAGTTCCACCAACGGGCCATGACCTACAGCTAAATAGTCCCACAGTGACCAGGGCTCATTCTACTCTGATTCAACCAGTCGGTGAACCACACCTGAACTCTGGAGACAACCAAAGCAACGTATCGTAAAAGGAGGGCGCTACTACTAAAGCCATCTATAAGAATGAAAAATTGTCTAGGACTCCCGACAAACCGAAGGAGTTATCCCAAGGTTTGTCTCTTTTTTTGTCACGTGCTACCTTGAATAATGGACCTAAACCCCCTCTGAATCGCTCTGTAATTCTTTCTGAGATGAAAGCAAACCCCAGTTTAAACTATATCACCACTACAGATATTGAGCAGGTTGGCTTCCCCCATTTACCGAATGCTGACATCGCAGAATTGGTATTGAGATCTAGACTGGGGTTGGAGCCCATACTAGGGGCCAAGTCAGAGTGGTGTCTAAGGGGCCTGATGATAACTAAAGATCTCCAAGACTTTGAAGAACTAACCCCTGCGTCCACGCTTACTGCATTTCCTCCAGCTTTATCCCAAGTGAAAACTAAAGCACTGTCAGCATCTCCAATAGTATTTGACTTGGTACCAGAAATAGTGTCTCAGATCTTTCTTAAACTTGGGCTTGCTGAGAAGAATCTCTAACCAACACACCCATACGAACTCTGTCCTGGAACTTGAGGGGTTTTAACTCCTTTTGTAATGAACCAATGAAAGGTTATATGTTTGGATCTTTTGACTTCATTTTCTTCCAGGAATCCTGGGTGAGATTGGCTTTTGATATAGATGGGTTGTCTTCCTTTCATCAGTTAGCGAGTGGAGCAGAGGCGGGGCGTCCTGTTGGTGGACTATGTATTCTATGTAGAAATTCAATCTTTGATGATTCAGTCCTAATTTCCGGGGAGGTTTCCGTGTATCATGATTGTTAGAGCTATGTTGAAGCGCAAATTTGGCACTTGGGGATGGTTGCTAGTAAATATTTACTGGAATCCTGCAGTAGTGTCTCTTATTGCTTTTATTGAGAAATTACGGGATTTACTAATCCTGGCAACGGGTCACTTCCCAATGGATGACATAATTATCATGGGTGACTTTAATTCATATTCTCTTGGAACTCTTCCCAGGATAAGAGGAATGGGTAATCGAAAGATACTGGAGTGTAATGTCTGGAGCCAGTTCCTGGAAGGGATGGGATCTTAAGGCACTTAATGGAAATGTGTGTGGGGATATCCCTGCGGCTCCAACTTGGAGAAGGGGAACTCTTCACTCAGTTATTGATTATGTTTCCAGTGGTTTGTTTGAGAGCTGTAACACTTTTAAAATTACAGATGGTGGTCTCGGTGATCATGATATGTTGGAGGCATCTTTTGGGGTTACATTGAAATCTGGGACCCGTGGTTTGTCCCAGAAGTTAGTCAGGTAATAGACTTGTAAGATTTAGAACAGGCCTGGGTTAACCATTTCACCAAAGTGTATGCTCATCTAGGAAGGATTTGATAATACCCTGGGTTCTCAGTTCTTTCGCGGAGGAGATTATTAATTTAATCATGAAATCTTCCGTGTCACGAGCCGCAGGACTCAATGGTCTTACAAATGCTATATTAAAATCAAATTCCACAATTTGGTCGAGAATGCTGAAAGGCTTCTTCGACCAAATAGTTAAGACTAGGAGAATCCTGGATTCTTGGAAAATCTTGATCATTGTATCTATATATAAGAGAGGTGATCGCTTAGCTGCATCTAATTATTGCCCAATTTCTCTATTGAATGCGGACAGTAAAATATTTGCAGGTCTTGAGAGATCTAGAAAGTTGGGCCAAAGAAAATGGGATCATCTCAAAATTTAAAGCAGGATTTAGGAAGGGTCTCTCCACTTCTCTCAATGGTCTAGTTCTGAGCTGTGTCGGCGTGTTTTTTTTTGCGACGGATGGGAAACCATTGTTCAGAGCCTGGGTGGACTTATCCCAGTCTTTGACACCATCAGTAGAGATCTGCTCTGGGGCAAGTTGAAAAGTTGGGGTTTGCCTGACAATTTGTTGGGAGTCCTGATTGAACTTCACCATAACTCTACTCTTAGTGTCAGATTATCCAAATTGGGGGATTTATTGAAAAAAAATTGAGATAAATAGAGGTGTTCATCAGGGCTGCTTAGTCGCCCCTTTTCTTTTTAACTTGTTCTTGGCGGACCTTTTCGATTGGCTCCATAGTTTACTTCTGGCCAGTCCTAAATTGGGAACGACAAAAATATTGTGGATAGCGTATGCAGATATTGCCATCATGGATCATACACATATTGGTCTACAGCGTCTCCTTAACGCTCTTGCAGACTACGCAAAATTAAACCAATTTACAATAAATCCACATAAATCCAGTGTCGTAATCTTTAAAATGACTCCAGAAGAGGATTACACCCTTTACTTGGCAGTTGGACAGTCAAGCTGTGCCAATATTAAATGAGATTATGTATCTGGGCTCAAGGATTAGTGCGTATACCACTAAAAGGTCCTTCCTCCAGAATTCGGATATTAAGATTGTGAACCTAGGGTCTCAGATTATCAAAATTTATAAAAAAAATAGTCTGTAGGTTCTCCATTGCTCCACTCACAAAATATTACATAGGAAAAGTAGTCCATTCACTTTTATTTGATCTGGAATGCAGTACCATGAGCTTTGCTACCAACTGTGACAAAGTGAAATCTAAATTGTGGAAGAGAACACTTAATCTCCCTAATTCTGTTCCCGTTGTCTCCATCTAATACAAATTGGGTTTGACTTCCCTCTTGGCACGGATGGAATGGAGATGGATCCCCTCATACAGACTGATCCTTGAGTCTCCATCCCTCTCTCTATGAAGATATGGCAACACAGCTTTCGATGGGAGACAATTGCTTTCTAAATGCATTAAGAGATAGATCTACTGAGATTCGAATTAACGTGGATTCAGCTGTAGATACCTTGGTGCACAACCCGCTAAAAACCAAAGAGTCTAAAAAAAGGAGATTGGATCCGAACGATTGAGCGAATGAGAGAATTAAAGCCCTCTTCCTCTCTATCGAAGTTTGATAAATCCAGATCCTTCATGCCTACCTATCTGAGGAGGTCTCTGCATCCTAGTGTGAGGGCTGATTTCCTCAGACTCAGATTGAACATACTACCAACCTTAGAAATTCAACACGTGAGCGACAGGGAAGTTTTTCCTAAGGACACCTGTCAAGAATGTGAGTTGGAATGAAAGCATACAATCCAACATGTGCTGATTGGTTGCACAGGGACTTGGGATCTCAGGGTCTTCAGACTGAGAAGATTCATCCATAGTATTGATACCTTGACATCCCCCATGTTCTGGGAAAGACTCATCTCAGGTAATTTAGTGTTTCTAACTGCAGAAGACGTAAACATCTTGAGGGTTCTAAAACGTACTAATAAGAGTGGAATCTCTTTAGACGATCAAGAGTTTGATGATTGTGACAAGAGGTGATGAAGAAAAGTCCTTGGATTTGATTCCTCTGGGTTATTTAGGTAGAGATTATGTTCTGTTTATGTAATGATCAGTTGTTTCATTTCATTTGAATGCTGTGAATGTTTAACTATGTTTAATATGAATTTGTTTTCTTTGATTAATTTTAATAATTTAATGTTATATTTTCTCTTTATGGAAATGTTTATTGTTGATGTGTTTAAAAAGTCAAGATTTGTCTTGGCTAATGCACAATAAATAAAAAAAATAAAAAAAGTTTGGAGGTTATGCTTTACCCGAAGAATGTAAGGACATCCTGACCAGAGACACGTCAAGGTTGAAGTGCTATGGATATAAATGGAAAGGCTTCTTTGTGTGGTGACAGACTCAGAAGATTACCCCTCTGTGGGTCACGGCTACGCAACTTATGCCATACCTGCTTGCAAAGCGGGACTGGCTTATACCTCTATCAAGGTGCTTCTCACCGCAATATCCAGGTACACCATGTCTCTGAGCAGACCTTCACTGTGGTCTCACAGGCTTGTCAAGGAGTTCCTTAAGGGGCTCTTCAGAACCTTTCCGCCGGTGAGCACTCCTGCCCTGGCTTGGGAGCTCAATGTTGTGCTGACTAAGCTCATGGGAGTGCCATTCGAACCAATGCATCAGGCTCCGCTCAAGTTTCTCTTGTGGAAGACGGCTTTCCTCGTGGCTATCACCCCAGCCAGGCGGGTCGGGGAGAGTCAGGCCCTGTCTTGCAAGCAACCTTACTTGTCTTTTCACACTTCAAGGGTGGTACTGCGTACACACCCCACCTTTATGCCAAAGGAACAGTCAGAATTCCACCTCAATGAACCTTTGATGTTGCATGTCTTCTTTCCGAATCCGTAGTAGCTGGCGGAGAGGGCCTTGCATTCGCTGGACGTTGCTTGTACATTGAAATTCTACATGGTACGCACAAAGGATTTTCGGAAGACTTCTCAGTTGTTTGTCAATTTTGGTTAAATCCACCATCATTCCTCCTGGTCTGTCACCTCCTCCTCTGACCCTAACGGAATAACCCACACCTTGCTGTTTCCCGTCTCTGGCTTTATGCTCCCCCCCTATCTCCCATTGTCCCTTCCCTGCTGGTTTTCTGGCCAATCTTGCCTGTTCTTCCCCACTTACTGTTATAGATTGTGTGAGACAGGCATGGTATCAAGAGATGACAGACAACGTATGTAACCATTTTGAAAACCTTTATTAAAATATCAGGATGGGAGTGATGCCTACTTGTCCTACAGCTACGGTGGGAATAGCCCTACCTAAATAAACTAAGAAAAAGTCTAAGGCCGTAGGTTTAACACAAAAGTCTTTATGTGTCAAAACCTATGCTTGCCTTCACGTCTAATATAGAAATTTAATGTGGGGGGTGTTATAACTTAAATAGTGTTCAACATGAAGTCTGGAGCAGTCTCTAGACCCCTTCAGAAGTTCAGGATACAGTTCCAACCACAAAGTTCAAAAAGGTGCTCAGGGTTTCCTTCCCCAAGCTTAAGCACTGTTTTACCAAAGCCAATAATATTCCAAAGGAGCTCAGGGGTTCAGTTCCCCAAGATACAAGCATTGATTTCCAAAACAACAATGTTCCAAAGGCACTCAGGGGTTCCCTTCCCCAAGCTTCAAGCATGGATTTCCAAAATAAGAATGTTTCAAAGGATCTCAGGGCTTCCCTTCCCCAAGCTTCAAATACTGATTCTCAAAACGCCACGGTTCAGCTTTATCGTATTTCAAAGTTGCTTTCACACAAATACTGATTCTCAAAACACCAATGTTCAGCTTTATTGTATTTCAAAGTTGCTTTCACACTTCTCCTTGTTGGGGCGTCCTGGTCTAGGCGCACTTAACAGGCCGCACGGCCCACCCATTACAGGTCACACAACCAGTTGCCCCAACCCAGCTTTCTACCACTTTAGCGAATTACAGGGTTTCACCAGTTCTTAGATTCAGAGTTTGCCTTTCTTGATACTTCTTTGGTTCTCCTTTCTACAATGTTCTTGCTTGACTTTCATTTACAGCTTTGTTTTGCCTGATCACCATTTTGCTCACACCTCACCGGCTCCCCTTGGGTTACTCGTTCATCACTCTCACACTCTTATTCGTTGTATTCTTATTTCGTGATACTTTCACAATGTCCTTTGTTAGTCAGAGACTTTTGAACATGTATCGCTTAACCGAGACTTTGAAAAAATGCAGACCGCCCAGGACCACACCGCTACAATGTAATTCCTCCACTTGAATACGTGCACCGCGTTTCCTTGCAAATTCCGCAGCTGCAACTTATTTTTCTTCGGTTTCCTGTGTAAGATGCTTCCTGGAATTTGAGGTCAGGGTCTCACTGCCTGCCCCTCAGACACCCGTCAATGTTTTCTGCCATTCAGAGGAAGGAGCAGTTCTTGGCCATAGCAAAGGTACCGGTACCTTCCACAGTCCCTTCTCCGTCTCCTTGGAGACCAGGCTCCCTCGCCCTGCAATGACAGCTTATCTCACTCCGCCGTCCTTCAGCGTCCTGTTCTCCTCCAACTTCCCCCATGCTGGGGTGGCTCTCCTGCTGATCTCTCTGCTGATCTCTCCTCACACAGGTTCCTCACTCTCCTTTCTGTTTGTGGACTCCACCTTTTATATACCTGTGAGTCTCTAACAGGCTTCAGGTGTGAAGTCCCAGGCTCAATCGCTTGACCAGAATTAGTCCAATTAACAGGACTAGCCTGGCCTGCAAGCTCCCTCTTCTTCATCCCAGTACTATAGTGCTGTCTCCTATAGATAATCTTAATTACTCTTGGGGTTAGCTTCTTCTTCTCAGTACTTGGTGTGACTTCAGGGCGAAATGTAGGGTCTGGGTAGCAATATCCCACAAAGGCTGAGTGAGTGTAAGGTGAATCACTCAGGAAATGGGGTATATGTGTCTTGCCCTCTGGCATCCTCTCTGCAAACCCCAAGGACCCTCCACCCAGGTGAGCCTCCCTCGCTAGTCCACCCCCAAGGTTGGGATCCAAAATCGGTGGCCCTTACCTGGCCACCTGAACAGAAGATCCCTGGGGAGTAGATGTGAAAGTACCATCAGGTTCTCAAAATTGAGAAGTGCATTAAAAGGAGGCTAAGCACCCCTTTCTGTCTCGTGGAAAAACCAGCTTTTGGTAATTGCGTCCTATGCAGAAAAATGTCCAAGTTCATGTCACAAAGCTGCTCCATGGCTAAACTAGAGGTAAGCGATTTGCTTTGCAAATTGCTCAAGTTCATGTGAGGGAGCCGCTACACTGCTGCTCTGCAAGTACATGCGTCTTTGTCGGCAGGCAGTGCGCAGTGATCCGTGGCGCTGTCTCTCTCTCTCTCCTGTTCAGGTGGAGATATGCAGGTATGAGGCTTGTCTCTGAATGCTCTGGTGGGCTGCCTTGTCGCAGGTTAATGCTCTGGTGGGCTGCCTTGTCGCAGGTTATCTGCCAGGATGGCTAATAAATGTTCTTTGAAATAAGATTAGCTAGCGTTTTTTTAAGCGGTATGGGGTGATCAACTGTGACACTGCCCAAACGCATGTTTGTATTGAAAGGGGGGCCTGGAAATGGGCCCCTCCCAACTGCCACCTTCCCCCTTGGGCGTGGGGCTGGTTCTGGTTTCCACCAAGGTAGGTTTCCCACCCCTAATGTATATGGATGCCCATCCTCTCCTGATAGGGCCATATGCTACTGATCACGTCACACTTGTCTTCTTTCCATTTTTTCTGCAAGGTCTTTGTGTTGATGGTCATACACCTCCATATTTTTCCCAATTTACTACACCCTATATGCCTGTTCGTTCTCGTCAATCTCAATGTCACTTTCCTCTTATTGTTCCCAAAGCACCTTGTGCCCCAGTGACTGTCTGTCTCTCTCTCCGTCTCTCTTTCTAAGCATTGGCAACAAATACCTCTTTCAATTAGATCATTAGCTCGCTCTCCATTTTCTGTACTTGACTAAAAGAACACTTTTTCTTTCTTCCTCCTAGTTTTCTATAGTATTGTAGCCCTTCTCATGTAGTGATCTCCCTTGCCCAGTACCTTAGCAAAAGAGTCATAAACACAATACAAGATCAATACAAATATGGAGGGGTGGGGTTGAGACAGGAAGGTGGTGGATTAAGAAAGGTGAGGGGGCTTGGTTTAAGACAGGATTTTGAGGAGCTTGGATTGAGACAGAAGGACCTGAGATTATGTCCTCTGGAAGAGGCTTAGTTAAGGCAGGAGAAGAATGTTGGAAGATATTATTGGGAGATGGGCAAGAGGCCAGCAAATGCATAGCTTGCAACATCTGGAAGATACAGTAAAAGCATGTTTGGCTTAATGTAGGGGTTAGGAATAAGACCATGATCTGAGGTCAAGACCACGGTTGGATAAGGAACTAGCATGTGGCATGGCAGCAAGGAGAAGGATTAGAGAAGTGTAGCAAAGGGTAGAAGTCAGGACCCTAAAACAGGCGCGTGAAAGAAGCAGTCTTGAAGCCTACCTCAGCAAAAATTGAAAAGGGGGATAAACTGTACGGTCTATTTGGCAAGTGGAAGGATCAAGCAGAAGCAACTCAAAGAAGAGCACATGCTCAGGATGAGACACACAGCCTTACTCTACTAAGGCAAGTGCCACACTCCGATTCTCTCACTTCCTGAGGGAGGCAGGTCTACTGCAGGCAGCACTACAGGCAAGTGACGTACCCATTGCTTGACACATACGTAAAAGACAACCTTATGCAGAAGCACTCCCAAACCAATGCCTGGTATACAGTAAACATTTCACACCCATCAAGCTCATTCTGCTTCCTCAACAACCTGTGTGTATCCCCTTCCAAAAGGGCTCTAAATATATCTTCAAATAAATGAGTACATACATTTTATGAACATATACCGTTTTGATATACAATGCTATATGTGGCATGATCCATGCTTGTGAGAGCAGACTATCTACTGATATCTTTAACTACACTCATTTAAAGACGCCACAAACTGGAGCAGTAGGTATGCGTGAGAGCAGGCAATTAAAAACTAGGATGGTACAGTGTCAGCGATCTAACACTGTCAAGAGGGCATGGACCTCTCTCAACCTGGGTTGGGAGTCCACCAAGGGTTTTTACCAGAGTCAGTCTTGCCCCAGAAGTGGGGTGCACGAGTTTGGAGGGCCCCTGACATGTCCCTTCTACTTATGCCTGTTAGCATAAAATGAGTTGAGTACCATTTTGTCGGTGACCCATACCTGTACTGCACAATGCTGGCCAGTCGGCTAGGGGGACTTCAGCATCCAGCATGCCTCACAGTAGAAGAATGACCAAGCAGCGTGACGAGGAGGGAGACAGCAAGAAATGCCATACCACGGAGCAACCTGCACAGCAGACCAGTTGATCAAACACTCTGTGACTTCATCTTCAGCAAGCATGCAGAGTAGTCCACACAGCAAACCAGCAATCCCAGTGCTCCACACAATATGATAGGTTATTTATAACGCGCTTAATACCCAGAGGTTTCTAAGCGCGGACCCGGGGATCAAACCTGTGTTGCTCCATGTCGTCTTGCTTCCAAGGCGAGCATGTTGCCCCTGAGCTATCCCCCCCAAGGATAATACCCCCAGAGACAGTTTCTGTACCTGCAGCAGGGCCATGGAGTGGTCCCCATGTCAAACTGTCATACCAAATGCTCCGGTAAGCCCGAACACAAACTGGCACATTGACTGTGATTTAAGCCCTGCTTTATTTGTTTGCTTATCTGTAAAACCTCACTTGGTGAAAGGAAAGCCAGGGTTGGGCCAGGGAACCAGGTGAAGGGTAGAGCCAATGGAAGGTGGAGGATACAAAGGGGCACCGAAAACAGGAATGTGTGGGTTTATCAGGTAAGGTCAAAAGAGGAGGAGGGCCAACAGACCAAGTGGAGGGAGGAAAGTGCAGAGGAGCATGGAAGAGGATTGCTGAAGGAGTGCAAGGTGAGGTATTGGGTGGTAGAAGAAGGTGGCACTTGGGTACGAGTGTGTGTGCAAGGGGGAAGAGTGAGACTAGTAGAGTAGAAAGTGAATGAGAAGATGACTGGGAAAGAGAAAGGAAAGTGTTTATGGGAAAAGGTGGAGTGTTTGGTAGTACAGGGTAGAGTAGTAATAGTGGGGTGAGTAGTTGTGTAGGGAGAGTAGTGTGGCAAGGGGAAGAGTAGTAGTGGTGCAGAGAGGGAAGATTAGTAGTAGAGTGGTGGGAGTAGAAATAGAGTGAGAATATCAGAGGGATGCAAGAAGAGCGATAGGGAGGATGGAGAGTGGGGGGAAGAAAGGGAAAAGAGTAGAACCAAGGGAAATTAAGAATAGATCAAGGTGAGGAGTACATGGGTGTGAAAGGGTGGAATCAAGGGCAGCCTGAGTATCTGAAAGGCACCTAGTTTTATACTGCATTGTATTGGTGGGATATAGGTTAGGGATCATGTAGACTGTTCCCAAAGTAAGATAATTAGAAGGGTAGTTTCAACACCAGGTAAGTAGAATTTCAGACAGTATGGGTTACTGATCTCTAGAGATCTACCTGGGGTTGAAGGACAACTGGGCTAAGGACATAACTGCCCACACTAGATGAGAGCGAGAAGGAGACGGCCCATAGCAAGACACTTTTCAATCTATTTAATAAAAACCGACTTTCTCTGAGTGTTGATGTGTTCTTGATGCCATCTGTGACGAAACACGAAATGGTTTTAATGGGTTTCATGAGATTTAATGCTCAGAATTAACACGTTCAGTGAACTTGTTTCATTTCAAGCTCCAACCTCCTGACGTTTAAACATTGTTTCAAGAGACTCATTTGTGACAGAATGCCATCTACGATGGTGTACTGGTCAGAGTTTATATTAGTTTTGTAACACAAAGTGCAGTAAAGTGTGCTTTGCTAAACAGGCACATTTTTCACCTATGCTCTGTTGCTAAAAAAGTGTGTGTTTTTACATTGGAGTGGCTTTCAGGCTGAGTGAGTATGAAATATAATTAATGGTATTCATAGAGCGGATATATGCCTCTGGACTGTAAGACCACTATGAATATATAATTAAATAAGTGTTCTTTTATCGCGTAATACCCGAGACAGGTTTCTAAGCTGTGAGGCATGGGATTCAAACCTGTGTGGCTATGCGTTGTCTTGCCTCCAAGACAAACACGTTGCCCCTCAGCTATTCTCCCGGTTGATGGTGATGAGTGGGGCTGTAGATAAAACTTTTAAGATAACAGAACATGAATACTTGTGGGGTGCCAAGTCCAAAGGCGGGCCAACAGCTGTAATGTGAAATGACCACATTTCCTATGCTAAGGTATCACGTAATTTCAAATATGCACCAGCAGAATCTGTGTAGCAGCTTTTCGTGTTCGTTTCCCTTCAAAAACTCATTTGGCTTTTGGAGACAAACATAATATTAATACATATATCCTTTGCACTTTTCTGGTATTGTCAATATTGTCAAGGACCGGGGGAGCGCTCAGGGGCAACACATTTGTCTTGGAGGCAAGACGACGCATATTCTAAAATCACAATGTCATTCGCATATGCCAATATCATACAGTGAGTAGAATCAATCTTAGGAGGACAACCCTTGGCATCTGCTTAACATAGGGGTAAATCGGCCAGGTATACGTTGAAAAGGGAGCCAGGATGCATCCACTTTTCCTTTAACAGTCTTAAAAAACAGCCAGCTGGTAAAACCCTGAAGCCTGGCTGCAATAAGGACCATTTTGAAGAGTTGGCCAGGTCAACTATACTAACCTGAGTGGGCCAGTTTGCATTAGGCAATACAACAGATATGTGACGTACTAGCCACTTACCCCACTAAAAGCATACAAATATTAACAGAAAATAGGGGGTAAAAATACTATGAACAAAAGAATAGAAAGCAACTGTCATACTGAAGTCTGCCCCCTGTTTACACCAAAACAGCTCTATGGATTAGCAGTGACAGCAGAGCAGTGCCAGAGGAAGGTTCTCTTCTATTATTACTATTTTATCTTAAAAGAAACCTTAAAGTAAAAATACATATTTTAATATGCATGAATTATAAAGTGGAAAGAAGAATTAATTAAACAAAGATATCTATTTTAGAGTTAAAATATACCTTTACTGCTATACAAATGCAGCAAAAAAGGAATCGGAATTTCTCATTTATTTCTAAAAATGTTTAACCTCCAACTAAAATCAGGGAGTAACATACTCCCACTTCAAAATCTTACTTTGAGGTAACTTTGTCTACTTCCCTAGCCTGAAAAGTGCAGAAGACGGATTCAGCTTTTGAGGGTGCTGCATTGGAACCCCAGCTTCATTTAAGTGTGGAGTTGAACAGCTAGGGAGAGAGGTTAGACCCCTGGGGGACACAACCTGTAGAGAAAAAGATAGCAGACAAGAAGGACCCAAGTTGGACCTGGGAGTGTCAGTCAGAGAGGAAAGAAGTCAGCCACGCCAGGGCCTGACCAGTGATTCCCAGGTTATCACAGAGACATTTGAGCAGGATAGCCGTGTCAAAGGAAACAGAAAGATCAAGCAAGATGAGGAGACAGGGGGTGTTAGAATCGAGGTTGGAGAGCAGGTCTTCATGGATGTTCAGGAGAGCAGTTTCCATGCTTCTGGCAGCTCTGAAGCCAGACTGATGGTCAAGAAGATAAGCAACAGATTCACTGTGGAGATTAAGCTGGGAGGTGGGAAGCTTTTTCATGAGTTTGCCCAGGAAGGGAGTGATGGAGATTTGGCGATAGTTAGCCGGGCAGGAGGGGTTGGCCGAGGGTTTCTTAAGAAGAGGGTGCACAAGGGAGTGCTTCAGGCAGGATGGGAAGACTCCAGTGGCGAAGGAATGGTTGCAGAAGTCGGCCATGGCAGGAGCCAGGGAGTCTATGTGGTCCTTGATGGTTTTGGAGGAATGGGTGAACCTGTTTTGATGAGACCTTCATAGATCGGACTTGTCTAGAAACCTCGTCTGCGGAGAACAGGGAAAAGGCAGAGAAGGAGGGAGGAGAGGTGGATGCAGAAGGGCCTGAGGAAGAGCAGGGAGCAGAGGGAGGGAGGGAGAGGAGGAAAGTGAGGACAGGATGTCCTGAGTTGTAGAGATGAAGTGAGAAGCCAGTGCCGTGCAGAGGGCCTGGGAAGGGGCAGGAGAGGTAGAGACTGCAGCAGGGTTGGCCAGACTCAACTGACACGTGCTTCATGGGTCGGATGACTGAGAAGGTGGGTGGCAATAATGAAGTGGCTTGTCCTGGGGTGTAGAGAGGGTGAGATGGGAGGAAAGGAGAGAGTGATCACTCCAGGAGAGAGGAGTGGTGAGAGGGACAGAAAGGGGAAGGTCTGAGGAGATCAGAACATCCAGGGAGTGCCCTGCAGAGTGAGTCGGCCAAAGGGGGGAATAGAGAGTGAGAGAGAGTCACAGAGGTCACGAAAAAGTCCAGAGGAAGGACAGGAGACATCCAGGTGGATGTTGAAGTCTTCAAGAAGGAGGAGTTGAGTGGTTGAGACCAGGAGGGAAGTGGAGAGGTCCGCCCACTCAGAGAGGAAGGAGATCATCTGACCAGGTGGCCGATAGATGGTAGCCACAGTAAGGGAATGGCTAAGGGGGAGAGAGAGAGAGCCTGCAGATGAGGCATTTGAAAGAAGAGTAGGTCTGCGTAGGAATGACAGAGGCAGGAATCCACTCAGGGAAGATCAAGGCTACCGGAACGGTTGGCTCTGGGGGCGGAGAGGATCTTGTAGCCATCAGGGAGGAGCGTATCAAAGCTTGTGACAGAGCTGGCCGTGAACCATGTCTCGGTGAGACTGAGGACATCGAGATCAAGTTCCTCCAGAAGGCGGCAGATGTCGGAGGAGCTAGAGTTAAGAGTGGAAATATGGAGAAGGTTGCCATCCCTGAAGGACTTCCGTGGAGGGATACAAGGCCGAGGTACGCCCTGCGGAGTTGAAGAAGGAGCCCGTGGGGGGGGGGGGCAAAAAGTGAAGGCGAGGGCAAGACAGCCGAGGAGGAGGCAGCAGAGAGAGGCTAGGAAGCCGTGGAGGGGGGAGAGGGGACAGCAGGAGAAGAAAGGAAATTGATAAGGCGCGGGAAGCCTGAGGGCCTTGGACCAGGATGGTGCCTTTCACATAAACATTAATGATGATCTTAGAGGAGTGGAAGGAGGTCAGGAGGGCATCCCACCGGGTGCCACTATTAATGGGAGAAGAAAAAGGAGAAAGCACAGAAACCATATGACGAATCCATAGGTCTGTCGAGGGAATGACAAAGAGGATGTCGGTGAGGGTTTGCCAAGAGGAGGCACTGGTATAGGTTTCAGCGATAGGGAGGCCTGGGTTGCAGACCAGGATGTCCTTTTTAAACTTCTTCCTACCAGATTTCGTGAGGAGAGCAGGATAGTCGATAGAGAAGCAGTTAGAAAAATAGGAGAGACAGAGAACACCATAGGGTAGAAGGTGAAAGGGGAGAGGGAAGGGGACAACACTAGGGAAGGACACAGGGTAGGGCGCAAGCAGATGAGACGAGGCAGCGAGACAGTTGAGCAATTGGACAAGCAGACGACACTCAGAATTAATGAACAATCAAAATGCAAATTTTAAAAACAGGACCCAATTTAAGTACTGATACACAGACAGATACGTTCAGGTACTTAGGGGTAGATATATACCATGAAACAAAGACCGAGCACATGCAGAATACACAGGAAGCGGTGGACAAAATAGAGAATTCCATGGCTTTTTAGGCTAGGCTGCCAGTGTCGATGATGGGGAGAGCAGCCTGCTAAAAATGGTGGTGCTACCGAGGCTACTGCATTGTTTTGCCAAAGTCCTGTACGATATCAAGAAAACTTTTTTGGGAGGTTGAACGGAAAATGTAGGAGCTTTCTATGGCATGATTTGAGATGCAGGGTGGCATTGCAGAAGCTCCAGAACCCATATGAACAGGGAGTGATCAAAGTGCCTAGTTTTGAGGTGTATTTTGTCGCTAGCCAACTACAATTTGTGACCAAATGGCTGTCGGATGAACAGACGCAGGAGTCACGGTTGCTGCAGCCGGCGGCTGCCCCGTACTTTCTCAAGGAAGTGATATGGACAACTGCACCATGCGAATCTATCCCACATTTACTATTGCAGTTGGGAAAGGTGATGTGGAGACAAGCTTGTCGGCGTTGGGGAAAGGAGGAACCTTACTCCGCACAAATCCCACTGGTCGCACTGTATGGGGTTGAGAAGCAGACTCGGTTAAATGTGAGAAAGTATTGGGAACGCAAGGGTGTGGCAACAGTTGGTGATATGCTGGATGAAGGGATGCCCCTAGATTTTAGTGCACTGGCAGCAAATATGGGGTTACACCTGGGTCAACATTTCACATTCAACCGCCTGCTAAAGCAAATTAGATGGGTATGGCCGACGGTGGAAGGTGGTTTACAAGGGATGAAGTGTTAGAGACGCTTTATGACATCTCGGAGGGCCGGCACAAGGTTTCCAGAACATACGAGCTACTGATGGGTAGGATGGGAGGCGGGATGGAGCAGGTAAAATGGTGCTGGGAGGTGGAACTGCAAGAACAATTGTCGGATGAGATGTGGGATAGAGCAATGGCTCATCACAAGAAGGTGTCTAGGAATGCCATACTACAGCAGATTAATTTGTATGTGACACACAGGGCATACCTGACCCCCGGAAGAATAGCGAAGTTTAGCCACGCGGCAGAACAATTCTTCCCAAAATGGGGATTAGGTAATGCGAACCTGGTTCATATGTTCTGGTCCTGCGCAAAGATTAGACAATTTTGGGAAGAGATAGCCCAAGTGTTAGCGCGAGCAGGTATCACCTTAGACACCGGATCCCCAAAGGCCTGCCTGCTGGATGGCTTTGCAAGACCCAAGAAAGTTAGACATGTGAATAAATTAAAGACCTTGCATATATACTGGCAAGGCGCAGGATAGCGATGGGCTGGAACGCACACAAGGGGCCAGCAGCATGAGGGTGGTGAGCGGATCTCCAGAAATGGATGAACGCAGAGACTACGGGTTGGCATTAAGCAACTAGTCATGACCCGGAACAGAGCAACATGGGGTTGGAGGCCTGGCGACAGTTGGTAATTGATATTAATGTAGCCGTGTAAGACAATGGTAGCGAGGGGCAGGTGAGGTAGTATAAGATATTAGACTAATGGGATGGTATGGCCTTTCATTGGGCAATGTATATGTTACTAGATGCAAGTAGGCGGGAGGGGGAAGTTGGGACCAGGGGGGATAAACAGACTTAACCGTTTATTGCACAGTTGTACATTGATGTGCAAGTCTGTATGTTATTATGTTAAATAAAAATCAATAAAAATGTGTTTTTAAAAAAAATTGAAGGAAGAAGGCATCAAGTCCACTGTCAAACCCATATAAGAGGTGAAAGATACTGATAACAATTACTATCACATACGCCCAATTGAAAAAACATGTTGAATGATGATCTTACTAATACATCGATCTCTGATTCTATTTTCTCCAATTCTGTTTTCTTTAAATCTGAGATTTATTTCAATATGCAATTAATTTGATACCTAAATCGTTATCGACCGAACATATCATTAAAAAAAATGAATGGTTGAAATGCTCAGATTTCGACTGTACCAAAATTACATACAGCCAAAAATGCAGAAAATTTCAACCATTCGGTTTTCACTATAGCAAACAAGGGAAGCGGGGGTTGTGGTGGTGTCCTCCGCATCCAAAAGAATATTTTGAAACAAAAAACAAAAAGAAGCACCCATCCACGGAAGTGAATGGATATGGCGCTGCAGGGACTCGGCGGCACACCGCGAAGTGTGACGCCAAAAGGTAAGTAAGGGCGTGGGGGCAGCGGGGTCTAAAAAAGCCAATTAGCTGTGGGGTGGTTATTTCAAATACGAACATTTAGAATTCAACATTTTCGTCTTTGAAATGTTCGTATTTGAAATAATCACGTACATCCCTTAAATCATTAGTGGAGGCCTGCACTAGCATTCAAAATGAACAAAAAGTGCACCTGAATCTATTAAAACATATCAAGGAATCAACCACAATACATCAATCACACTCGTCATTGTTAGACGTTAGGGTAATAGAAGATAATGATACGTCCATGAATGCACATCCTATTTGCTTATTGGAACTCAGAGGCAAATATTTCTTGTAATGCCGTGATTCAACCTATGTCACTGGATCTTTTAGAGCTACCAGCCGCAGGAATTTCTCGTAGTGAGGATCCTCCAGAGTCACTTTTTAATATTTCGCCCAGCTCACCAAAACACTGAAAGAAAGAGCGGAACATGAAAAAAAAATAGTAACAAGTCTAATAGGTAATCTAAAAGTTCCCACAAAATCTCCTCATACATCTACTATTAAGAAGCCTACTCAATCATTTGCAGCTATGTCTGAACAGGGTTGAGGATAGTAGGCTTGAGCTGTGGAAAAAAATGATCAGTAAAAAAAGGTGAAGCAAAGAAAGACACAAAAACGGGACATTAGACTCTTGGGTCGTGAGATTAAAATCACCAACAATTGAGATTCCACATGACTCCAGTCAGGATAACTCATTTGTGGTCATTATGCATAGTCAGGCTGCCGACGAGTGAATGCCAGAGGTAAAATCATCCACCCAATTATATAATGAAAACATGGAAAACAAGCAGTCGACAGTGGTGGTTCCAACTATACCTGATGCTGATTTAAGATCTACTAGGAATATGATTTCCTGCCAGAGACTTCTCCACTTGTTTTGACTCTTACCAATATATTTGTAATGATTGTGAGCCTGCCACTGAATTGAACATTTGTTCTAAACTTATTGAATATGAATCCACCCCTCAGGGTAATAACATTTAAAGCCATTCATTATATTGTACTCTCAGAGCATCATGGTGATGGTAATTGGTCTTGAATACATTACTTTTATTCTTACAATGTGGATTTAATTATGACTCAAAAAGGGATATGTCTTCGAAAGAGGCACTTCAAGTAATCATTCAAGTATGTCAGATTGGTCATCCCAACCTAGTAATTTTAAAGTGGTGTCTAATGAAAGGGGGCATTTCGTTTTTACTAATGATAGGAGTAAGTTACCCTCTGTGTATCACGAGTATGCTCATTGTTGGGATTGTCTTCCCTCAGCATTAGACAAAGACAGGCGAATTAATTCCTAGTCATTGCTTTAGTATTAGCATGGTCTCTTGGAATAATGGAGGACATTCCCATTTTATTAAATGAAAAGAAGAATTTTACATTAACAAAAATCATGTTATCTTGGTGTTACAGGAGACCTGGCTTTAAGTAGAGGTTCCACTGGATGGTTATCATGTAATTATGTGACCTGCTCAAAATGGTGAACAAGGTACACCAAAGAGTGGATTAAATAAAGGCATACATCCTCATTTACAACTATCTGAACACAAAATGCATTCAATTAATCATCACGTATTGTGTGGGGAAGTAAGTACTGATGAAAAGAATACCAGGTCAAAGATTCCAATTATCAAGGTATATCAAATGTCTCGGACTGCCATATTCAAGCCCTTTATTGTGACTCTAATGCCAATTTGCTTCCGACTTTTCTTTTGTCACCATGTTCCCCATATAAATACTCCTATTCTGAGGAAGGCTTTAGCGATTTTCTGAAAGTGCATAAACCTTACAGAGCCCCTGAACCAGGCAGACTTACAATCAAAAAGAATCCTCTAATGTGGTCTTAATTATGGAATGAGTTATTTAAAACAATTAGTACTGATGTCAAAATACCAGATTCCTGGAAAATGCCTTACAAAAAAGGGCCTCTGCGATGACCCGATCAGTTAGCATTTACTAACTATGTTGGATGCTTCAATGCAGACTTTTTTTTAATACAATTTTTATTAATTTTATTTCAACAAACAACATAAACCAAACTTGCAGTGCATATAATAACATTTGAATTTGCATCATTCCATCTGTGTCCACTGCTTCTCCCATTCCCTCCCCCCGTTCGAGCCTACTCTCCTTCATATTCTATTTCTTCGTCTTGCAGTAGGGATTCCTCTCCTGTGGTCACTGTTGGGTCCCGATCACTTGACCGGTCTTGCGTGGGCCCAAATAACGTGGCTATCAGATATTTCCAGGCTATCAAGGTTTCAGCCTCCTCCTCCCCTCCAGAGTTACTAGCCTCCTGGCATACTGTTGTTTCAGCTTCTGTCCATTTCTGTATGTCTTTCCACCATACTTCTATTCTTGGTCTATGGCATGCCTTGCATCCCATAGCGATTCTACGCTTTGCAAGTATGTATGCCAAATCTATTAGTTTACTTACATGCTTGAGTTTTCGTGGTCTGGGAAACCCCCCTATCAGGCATGCCCACGCTGTTTCCACCACTATCTTTATCCCTTTTTCCTCCAGCGTATGTGCTACTTCTCCCCAGAATCTCTCAATCACTGGACATGTCCAAAACATGTGCACCATTCCGGTGTTTTCTTCGTCACATTTGGGGCATGATTGTCGTCCTATATTTTTAAATTTGGCTATCCTCTGGGGTGTCATATAAACCCTGTGGGTTATATATAGTTGTATCTGTTGTAACCTCGCATTCCTTGACACTTTCTTATGGTACCCTTGGGCCCGCTCCCACATCCCATCACTTATTGGGGCACCCACTTTTTCTTCCCAATTTTGTCTCAGTTGTACCACTTCCTTCCCCACTTTGGACATCATCAGCTCATATATTCTAGATATCTCATGTCCTCCTTCTGCTATGTCGCATATTGTATCTATGGTGGCGCCCGGTTGATCTTCTAGTACTACTTCGGACCATGTCTCTTTGATTCACCGCACCACCCTATGGTATGTTATATATTGTCCCGTATGTAACCCTGTTTCCTCCTCCAAAATCTCAGTCTTTTACCCTCCCCTCTTGCCATATGTCTCCCATAGTTGCTATCCCTACCGGTTCCCAGTGCTTCCTAATCATCCTTAGTTGCTCTTCTTTTCCGGACAGTGCAACTAGTGGCACTTGCTGGGAACACAGGGATGGGTTCTCCATTACTTGACAGGCCCTACGCCATATCTCCCACCCTAGTGTCATCATCTTTGGGCGCCCTACCATATCCGATCTTGGCAACCACATAATTTCTTTTAAGAGGAATGGGGAACAGTCCAGTCAAAACAGCCTGGACTCTGAGGTTGGTTCTTCTGAGAGCCATTTTGCTACATATTGTGGCTGGCTTGCTATATAGTAGATCTCGTAGTTTGGAAATGTTATACCCCTTCTCTCGTATGAGTTTTGTAGTTTCCAAAGGGCAACTCTGTTCCTCGTCCCATGCCAAAGGAATCCCCTGCATATGCCATATATCCTAGCAAAAAATCGTCTTGGTATCAGGTATGGGATGTTCACAAAATAATGCAGTAGTCTAGGCAGGACCACCACTTTCAGCATTGCCCCTCGTCCGATCATCGCCAAGGGGAGCTTTACCCAGAACTTCATACTATTTTCAATACTCTTGATCGCTTTCTCAGTGTTATGTTGGTGCTCTGCCTCCACCGTGTAATAGATGTCTATCCCAAGATATCGAAATGTGTTGACCTCCCATGCTATCCGTAAGACTGGTAATTGATCTAACGGGATCCCTTTGTATCTGCCTAGTGGAAATATACAAGATTTTTTAGGATTCACTGCTATGTCAGACAGCCCTGCAAATCGCTCCATCACTTCCAGGACATATTGGAGGTTTTCTTCAGGGTAACGCAGATACAACAGCATACTGTCTGCATACAAGGAGATTAGGTGCGGTTCCCCTTTTATGGTGATGCCTATTATGTCATACTGCTGCCTCAGGTATATCGCCAGGGGTTCTAGGGCTAAGATATACTGCACAGGGGACCACGGGCATCCCTGCCTAGTGCCTCTGCTGAGTTGCCACCTCTCTGATATTACTGCTCCCGTTTTAACTCTGGCCAACGGCGCGCTGCATAATAGTTTAACCCATTTGAGGTACCCAGGTCCTATTCCATAATTGGTCAGGACCGCAATCAGCCAGGGCCATTTGACTGAGTCAAAGGCCTTTATTGCATCTAACAATACAATTGCCATTTCGCCCGCATCCCCATTCACGTGTTCAATAACTCGGTGGAGTCGTCTGAGGTTGTTAGATATATTCCTATTCGGGCATAACCAGTCTGGTCAGGGTGTATTCATTTAGTAATGATCCTCCTCATTCTGTTTGCCAGGATCGCTGTTAGCATCTTGCTATTCTGATTCAGCATTAACGCAGTCTGTATGAGCCGCAATCATTGCAAAGCTTGTTGGGTTTAAGGAGCGGTGTGATAATCGCCTCTCTTAGGGACTCTGGTAGCCTTCCCACTTCGTATGCCTCGTTTAACATCGGCAAGAGCGGGGGGAACACCTAATTTCTATACATTTCATAAAATTCGCTAGGGAGTCCATCGGCCCTCGGAGTCTTGCTGAGGGGTAGTTGCACCACTACCTCTTCTAGTTCCTCTAGAGTAATCGGATCATCCAGCTCCTCTCGCTCCTCTGTGCTAATTCGCAGCAACCCACTGTCTTCCAGTTTTTCACTTATTTTCCTGCAATCTATTCCCTCTTCATCTCTGTAAAGGAGTCGGTAATAGTCTACAAATTCCTGATTAACGTCTTCTTAGGTGTCCACTATGTGCCCATCTTCCTTAGTTACTGTTCTGATTGTGGGTCTAGGGGTCTTGCTTTTATATAACCATGCCAGGGCCCTCCCTGGTTTATCCCCTCCTGCATGCTGTCTGTCTATGTACTTTTTATAGTTGAGATTACACAATCTCTCCCAATGCCCAGCACATTTCTGTTGCAGCCTGAGTATTGCTTCATTATCTTCCTTGGTGTTGCCCCCCCTTTTTGACGCTGCTTCTAATTCTTTTTCTGCATCCTGCAGTTCGGCTAATATCCCTCCTTGTAGTCCCTTGGACTTAGCTATGGCTATCCCCCTCACTACCACTTTGAAGGCTTCCCAGAGCATACCCGCTGTCTCAACACTGCCAGTATTGATCTCAAAATAGCTTATTATTTCCTCTCTCAAATCCTCCCTGAATATTGCATCTTTCAACGCCTCTGCTCTGAGGTGCCAAATTGGTATCCTTGCTCTCGGGGGTCGGTATTGCCATACCAGTACCAGTGGTGAGTGGTCTGATAGGACCCTCGCTTTATATTCTGTCTGCGCTATTTCTGACATTAGCTCCTGTGTGGCAAACATGTAATCCAGCCTGGTGTGTAAATTATGTGGGGCCGAATAATGCGAATATTGTCTGTCCTGCAGAGGGCGCACCCTCCATGCATCCTTCGAACCAGAAATCAGTTAACAGTGACTGCAACGCCCTTGCGTCTGGAGTGGGTCTATCTATTTTGCCATCTGATCTGTCAATTTTTGGGTTTAGTGCGCAGTTAAAGTCTCCTCCCCAAATTACCGCCCCCCCTAAGCACATGCCGAGTTTGTTCTATAGGGTTCTAAAGTATGCCGCTGTGTCCTGATTCGGGCATATGTGTTTACAATGCTTATTTCCTTGTTTTCCACCAGCCCTCCTATTATAACCATCCTCCCGTCTGCTTCGACTGTAGATTGTAATAGCTGGAATGGGACATGCTGTGCTACCCAGGTAATCACCCCTCTAGCATAGGTCGAATATGTTGCACCTACAACGGTCCCCCTCCACTTCTTCCGGATCACCTCCAACTTTTCTTGTGTGAGGTGAGTCTCTTGTTTCAGGGCTATGTCTATTTTCTGTCTACGCAGGTACATTATAACCTTATTCCTCTTTAGATAGCTATTGAGCCCTCTAACATTCCAAGTAATTACTTTAAGGTCCCCCATGGTGTATTAGGATCCCGCTGCCCCCCCAAGTACAGTCCATATCTGAGATTTTTCCCATTACGTGTAGGCTCGTTTTCCCACATGAACTTCCCCTACCTATAAACACTTCAACTTCCCCAACCTCCCTCCCTCCCTCCTCGCATCCCAACACACTTCCCAACTCCCAATGTTCTCTCTTCTCCACCCACTCCTCTTCCACAACACCCCCCTCCCTTTCCCCCCTGCCCCAATTTACACTTCATTCCCCTCCTATCTCTACCCCTCCCCAACTGTTGCCCAGCTCCATCCCTGGATCTCAGGTACCCCTGCATCTAGCCTTTTCCAGCAATTGCCGTACTCACGGCTCAGCAGGGAGATATCGCCCTAGTGGCGGCCCTACTACTCTAATTCCCGGGGGTAGGCTGTCTCCATCTTGTAACTCCTATTTTGCTCATCAAGCTAAGCGCGCTTAACGCTACCGATTTTGCTTTTTACAATTTATATTCCTGTCCAACGTGTTCAAGTGTCACCTGGTACCATTTCCCATTAATAACTTTTCGAGCCGCGTCATTGTTATCAGTTCTGCAGTCTCTGCTCCCGCCCCCCCCTCCCGCCTCTTATCATGCATGGCTTTTTAATCACTTATCGTGTTCCTCCCGGCCTTGTTCCTCATCTCGTTCCGGGCAGCCGTGTGCGTCCAACCATGTCGCCACATCCTCCGGGGTGTCAAAAAAAGTGCGCTCTACCTTTGTGTAGAATTTTGAGCTTTGCGGGATACAAGAGCATATATTTGAATCCGGCTGTGCGCAGTCTCCTCTTGATCGCAATATAGCTATAGCGCTGTCTCTGCACCAACATGGTGTAATCAGGGTATGCAGTGATGGTCGCGGACGCCCTTGTTATCGTCCCTCCTTTCCAAAAGAATTCCAAGATCTTCTCTCTGTCCCTGTAGTTCAGGATCTTCACTATAATTGCTTGAGGGGGGGCTTCGGGCTGCGGTTTCCTCATCAGGGCCCTGTGCACGCGTTCAATTGAGAACCCTTGGGAGAGCTTGCTAGCTCCTAGTTCCTGTATAATCATGTTCTCCACATAGTCCGTGGGGTCTTGGCCTTCCTCCCCCTCTGGCAGGCCGACCACGCGTATGTTATTGCGTCTCACTCTTCCCTCGGCCTCCTCCGCTTGGGGTTGGCCACCTGTTGTTTCAGTATGTGGACTTCCTTGGCATTGTTTTTGCTGGTATCCGTGTTGGTTTTCACCGCGCTCTCTAGGCCACTCGTTCTTTCCGCAAGCGCTCTCATATCTTGTCTCAGCAGATTGACCTCTATCCCCACTGCATCTATTTTGGTTTCCAGTGCGGTTCTCAGGTCTGCCATCGCTACACCCCACAAAGTTTTCAATTCTGTGATGGCTGTTAAGATCAAGTGGTCCTCTCTCGGCGAAGGCGCGTCTGCGGGTGCGGCAGCCATACCTTGTGCTGAGGTGGTGGGGGGCTGCTGCAACTTAGCAAAGATGTCCATTGTAGGCTGCTTGCCCTTGGTTTTACCTCCCCTTAGAGACATTGTTCCACCCTGTTTTTACCCCAGGATCCGTCCTCGTGGGGGGTTAGCAGCTCTCACTTCACGTGTGCTGCCTTCAATTGTTATGGGCATCAGTGCCCCGAAGTGATTGCTTTTCCTAGGCAGTGTAACAGCATCTGGTCATGAGCTGCGCCTTCTCCTGCTGCAGTTGTAATTGGTGTCTCATGCTGTGCCGCAGACTGCGCATCAGCTTGCCCGCTTCCTCAACTCTTCTTGGTGCGTGTTGTTTGTGGCTCACTTTTGTTCTTGTATCCACCTCCACTGTCTTCTACAAACTGTGCATGGTCATTTCGTTATGAGCATCAACTCGGGGGAGGGGTGTGGGGGTGTATTATCCAAGCGTAACCGCTCCCTCCAGGAGATCCCTGTGTCTGGTGATCGGAGGGGGGTTCAAAGCAGTCCAATTCTGCCCCAGCGCTACCTCGTTGTTCTGCGTATGGCCTTTGGGTCTCCGTCTGCTTCACCCTTCTGCGTGTGTTGCTTGCAGAACCTTTACTGCTCTTCCTTAGCGTGGTGCTGCGTGCACCATGGCATTTAGGCATTGCCTCTCCTTTTTGGACAGCGTTATTGACAATGTGGCTGACCAGTGCCTTCTTTCTCATCAGATCTGCATTGCTATCAATGTTAACCGAGCCTTTCCCAACGCTCCATTATCTCTTCTGTTTCATTTCCACTGTCCACTCTCCAACACTTACCGTGCTTGCTTGCTTCCTTCTGGGCCTCCCCTCCTTGGGTACAGGTGGCCTCATGATATAATCCACGGTGCTTATGTTGCCTTTCAGTATTGTACTGTGTTCGATGTGCGTGGATCTTCCAGTCTCAGCTTGCAGGCAATGTTGTATGCACAGTGTGCGCACTCCGCTACTGCCGCCCCCAGCGTCGGAGGCGCACACCTGATTCAGCCCCCCAAGGTGCGCGTAGTCTCCAATGATCTTCTGCCAAACCATATGTAGTCGTGTACCGTCTGCCATATTGTTTGTTTGCTCCTCCCCGGTCGCGTATTGTGGCACTGTTCTTTAGCACCAGAGGCTTGCCCTTTCCAGGCTATGTGCGCGCTGTCCCATTATGGTCGTATTATTTTGCCTGGTGCGTTGTGCAGTGGGGCACTCAGCCTCTGCCCCTCCTATGTAGCGTTACACTCACTGTGGCAGGGCCGCAAGCCCCGGACTCGCTGGTGTCCTCCCGGGTGTCACCGCCTTCAGTGATGCGCTCCTCGCGCTTATGTGCGGTGCTGCTCCTGGGGGGCACCAGCTGTCTGATTCCTTCGGTGCCTCCCGGGCCTCTGGGGGCCAAGCCCGCAGCTCCTCACTTCGGGACGATCTCTGCCCGCAACGTGTTTACCAAGCGCGCACGGCAACGAGCCTCTGTGTGCTCTACGGGCAATTCCGTACAGCCAAGGTTGCCAGCTTCACACGGCGGGTAGTCTTGCTCCGCATTCCCATCTACTCGCAAGGCAATGTTCCAACGCTGCCAGGGCTGCCCAACTCCTCGCAGCGACTTGCTAGCTGGTCCTTTCTTAGCGGGCCGCTCCTTCGCTGCTCTTGTCATCTTCCACTTTACACAATACAATGACTATCCTTACCAAACTTTGCAAAAACATTATATGGTCCACTCTGAATTTTCTTTGGCGAGTTTGGTGAGGTTTCTTGAAGGCGGGGCAAAGTTGTAGGGGGGATTAAAAAAATGTTTTTTCCATAGACATAAGGGAAAAAAATGTGCTCACGCCTACAGTCCAAACCGCTGGACGGATTTGGTTCAGAAAGCTTGCTTTTGTAAATTTGGTGGAAATCCGTCCAGTAGTTATTTTTTAAAACATGCAAAATGTAGGTCCCCAAAAATGTGGGATATCTGGGTCCGTTCCATGGACACATTTCCCTGTTCGCTCCACGAACAGGACTCTGATTGGTCCGGAGGGCCTTGTGATGTCCGCAAACATACGCCGTGCCCGCTGATTGCCTGGGGGGGAAGCGTGATGTGCATCATATTTTTCTGTCACACCTGCCATGTTATATCCGCGGATAGCCCTGTGGGGAACAGGGCTGGGAAACATGGTTTGGGGCATCTGGTGTTGGGGAAAGGGGCTGCGAAGGGTGGGGGGAGTGAAAGATGGTTGATATCATGTGTTTGTTTAGGTGGAAAAAGACTGGGTTGTGTCTGCGGCAGTTAGCGGACGCCGTGGTAGACCGTGGCCAGGGCCTCGGGCAGCTGGCTTATCCAGTGACTGCAGGTAGGCTTCATTAGGGTAGGGGGAGTGGAATGTAGATTATATGAGGATGTCTACATAGGTTGTATTATGCTGTGGTGGTTGTGGCCAGCCCCTAGACTCTTGGGGGTCTGGCCGGAGGCCATGCACCCAAGAGTGTGCCCACTGGTTGCAAGTATTGCAATATTATGTGTACAGAAGTGGATAGAGCCTCTGGCGGCTGGCAACATTATTACATGGAACCATTATTCTGTGATGGTTGTGGCCTGCCCCTAGACTCTTGGGTGCCTGGCCTGAGGCCATGCATCCAAGAGTGTGCCCACTGGTTGGAAGTACTGCAATAGTATGTGTACAGAAGTGGACAGGGCCTATGGTGGTGGTGGCCAGCCACTAGACTCTTGCACCCAACAGTCTGCCCACTGGTTGCAAGTATTGCAATAGTATGTGTACAGAAGAGGACAGAACCTCTGGAGGCTGGCTTATGTGAGTGGGTTTTTGGCACTGCCCAGATTTTTGGGTGCATGGCTGCATTATGCTGTGGTGGTTGTGGCCTGCCCCTAAACTCTTGGGTGCATGGCATTCTGCCCACTGGGTGCAAGAAATGTAATAGTGCGTGTGCAGAAGTGGACAGGGCCTTGGGCACCTGGCTTATGTGTGTGGGTTGTGGCCACTGCCCAGTTTCTTGGGTGCATGGCTGTATTATGCTGTGGTGGTTGTGGCCTGCCACTAGACACTTGGGTGCATGGAATGCACCCAAGAGTCTGCACACTGCCTGCAAGAAGTGTAATAGTATGTGTACAGAAGTGGACGGGGCCTCGGGAGGCTGGATAATGTGTGTGGGTTATGGTCACTGGCCAGATTCTTGAGTGCATAGCTGTATTATGCTGTGATGGTTCTGGCCTGTTCCCAGGCTTTTGGGTGCATGAGAGTCTGCCCACTGGTTGCAAGAACTGTAATGGTATGTGTACAGAAGTGGACAGGGCCTCTGGTGGCTGGCTTATGTGTGATGGTTGTGGGCACTGGCTAGAATCTTAGGTGCATGGCTGTATTATAATGTGATGGTTGTGGCATGCTCCTATACTTTTGAGTGCATCGAGTCTACCCACTGGTTGCAAGAAGAGTAATAGTATGTGTACACAAGTGGATAGGGCCTCGGGTGCCTGGATTATGGGTGTGGGTTGTGGCCACTGGCTAGATTCTTGAGCGCATGGCTGCATTATGCTGTGGTGGTTGTGACCAGCCCCTAGACTCTTGGGTGCATGGCCGGTAGAAGGGTATTTTTCCTTTGCAGTTACATACCTGTTGGTAGCTATCGGGCAGTAGGCTATGCTATTTTTAAAGGTCAGTGAGTACATTTTGGTTTCAGGAATATTAAGTAGGCATTTGCTAGATTTGCTGGTAATCTCTGCTTCAGAGTAATGGAAGTATCATTGCATTCAAACCACCCACATTTCTTTTTAATTAATGAAGCATAGTGACCTGCACTGATTGTGGCACCTGTGTGGTAGATTATGCCTACTGTTGTGAAGGTTTTCTTGCCAAGCGATACTTGCCCGTGTGTGAAGCTAGTAAGCTTGCAGTTCTTTTTGGAACCATCTGTGCTGTATCTTAAAAGCATTACTATGGCGTATCGGCTATATGAGCTTATGTGTAAGGTGTTACAATAGTCTGAATTGCAAACAGTGTATAATATGGCATGATTTCCATTTTGCAGCAGCTGCTGAAATGGAATGGATTCACAATTGGGTATAGATACATGCACAAAGCGCTCATTAGGGACTTGCTCCTGCGCCAAATGGCTGCAGAGAGTGCATGTATTTTTCCACATATATGAAATCTGGAAGATTTCATTTATAGGTATATCTTTACTTTCAAGCACTTGTAGTAAGTATATTAGACATTCTTGTGGATCTCCTTTTGTGTTTATGGTGAATCTCACCATTCCTGCACAGTAGTCCAATTCCTGCCTTATTCCCGAGACACTAAGTGTCGCCAGGATTGTTTGTTGCATTTCTATGAAGGAGTAGCATTTGCAAACACAACTGGTCTGCGCCGTTCAAGGAAATGTTTTCAATAATTGGTGGCAATTGCAACAGAATATTGATTGCTACATTTGCATAGCAATTTACACCAGTTGTGTTGGAAAATGTGAATGGACCTGACAGTTCTGTGTTTGAGTCATTTGCTGGAGCTCCACTTGTTTTTTTTTAAAGATATAGTTCTCTTTGGTTGTGCTGTTGGATGTGCATTTGCGTTTTCACTTCATCGTTTTGTGGTTGTGCTATTTGGTGGAGTAGCAGCTGTTTTCAATTACTCTGGTGGTACTGTTGGGAGATCTCTTATAAGTTCTGTTTCCATTAGTTTTCTTTTAACAAGTTTTCCTTTTTGAGGAACAGGGAACATATCGAGATGGGGTGTGTAGAGTGCACATAGTCTGTTGTACTCTATGATGCAAGGAATGTCAGCTTTGACTTTGTTTGTATCGAAATTGACTAGAAATAGTCCTTCAAGTGTACTAGCCATGACAGTGCTAGGTAACTCATAACTTCTTTAAAGACTGTGCTGCCAATGTCAATCAATGCCGGATCTAGGGTTAGACCTCCTTGCGATTTATGAATAGTCACTGCATATGCAAAAGACAGAGAAAACTGTTCTCTGCGTAAATACATGTCTTTAAAAAAGAAGGAATCGGGCTTTTGAGCGCGCTATCCTTTTAACTTCTGCAAATTTGTCAAAGTGGATGTTAATAAACTGAATGTTGTTGTCTTGTGGATATGCCTGGAAGCCAACAACTGTACCAAGTGCTCCATTAACTAAACCTTGCTCCACGTCAAGGTTACATTTTAGCATTAGTCTACAGTTCAAACACAATGTTAATATTTTCTCCAAACCGGCTGTGTTGGAGATAGAGTTTTATAAGCTATTTAGTCGTGCTGAGGCTTGTTGACACAAAGGCAGTGTCAAACTGTGCACTTCCAGTTTGTGGATTTAGTTTGCACTATTGGTTGCATTTCTTTTTTTTAGCATTGTTTCATTGACTTGTGCACAGGATGCTAGGGCTGGCATTAAGGACATACATTTCACATTTTTGTGTGCTAATTGTTCCATCACATCAGTAGCAGATGTGATATGCCTGTATAGCTCATGGATGAGTCTACTATGTAAGATACACTGTGCATCCTTAGAAAGGACACCAATTTGAATACTTCTCAAAATGTTTGCAGAGGGGAGGACTACAGACTGATGCATGTTTTGAGTTAGTTCTCTGTACTGGAAATGTTGCCAGAGATTTACATTTCCTATGCTGCCAAGCGTGTTACGGCACAGGTTTTCAAAATAGGTTCACCTTTCACTGGTGCTAATTAAAGAAGATCTCCAAATACAATACTGTGTTTTCCTCCAAAGAGTTGCTAGTAGTTCATTTTATGGACCTCTTGCAATGTGAGGTGAATCAACACCAACATTAGGTTGGAGACCATGCTCATGTCATATATTAGGAGCATTTTCATTTGTTTCAGAATTCTGCATAGCTCCATAGCAGCTTCTGCTGAATGTTTGTAGTACTCTAATTTGTTTTGGTGTTCTACTGGAAGGAGTAGCAATCGGTGTAAAGTAACACCACCTATGTTGTAGGCAGCTAAACCTGTGGGGGCTGTTACAATAGCTGCAAGCTTGTTGTTGGTTAATTTTTGGAGGAACTTGCTGATGATTTTAATTAAGAACGTTTTCCTGAACCAGCTTCACCACTTACATACAGGAGTACAGGTTTATAATTTTGACAGCTACAAGTTATAGTTTCGTGCTGTACACCATGTTCAATTTCTATAGTTACTTCCAGGAAAATGCTACGTTGTTCATCATTGAGTTGTGATTTCAGTAGAGAAAAGTTTTCTTCAGATTCCTCATACTGACACATGGGGCCTCATTCTGGGGTGGGCGGTAAGGGGTTAACAGTGCCGGTAAGGGTGCGGTGCCGTTTACCCCTTACCACCGCATTACGAGGTCCTTTAGTGGGTCCCGCTAAGGGCGGCTGGTTTTACCAGGCGCCCTTAGTGGGAGCCACTAAAGGACCAGCATGCTAACAACGGGCCTGTTATTAAGGGCCCGTTGTTAGCATGGTCCCCATTCCCATTGAGCCCTATGGGGGCTCGAATGGGGAGGGGTTCCCTGAATGGGGAAATACCAGGTCCTCCAAGGTTGGAATGGCCCGGTAATTCCCCATTCAGGGAACCTGGACCCGGTATGCGGTAAGGGGGTAGTCATGGTGCTAAGAGCACCATGGCTACCTCCAACCTCGGAATGAGGCCCATGGTGTTTTCTACTTCAGTCATGGCAAATTCTGCTTCATTTACTATGAGTGGCTCTCCAAGTTGTTCTTGGCTTCCTGTAACAGAAGGTTGACTGCCCTCAGGAGTGTCTTGAACTTCTTCCTCTTGTTGGCATTCATTGTCCAACATGTTTTTGTACTGTTTGAAATTCATATCTGTTATACTGCTTTCACTTGCATTGAAAGCATATTATAGGAGTCATGGGTCTCCAATAAATCTTCTTTTCTCCATAGTTTAAAATGTTGGAGTAGGGACATACAGTACAGTTCTCTGTTTTGAGTTATAGCTTCACATGATTAATCAGGCTGGGTGGGTAAGTTCCACCAGACTGCCTTCAAACCTTTTGACTACGTATTTACCTTTTTTCATCTCGTTTAATATTATTCTTGTATTAGAAATGTTGGGCTATGTAGTACAGACATCTGGTTTCCAAAGAAGTACTCCTATTTGGGTAGTATGTGTCCAATAAAATGTTTTTCAAAATGTCCTGGCTGTTGGGATCGTTTTTTGCTATTGTTTCTAAGTCTTGGTATGATTTGAACACTCTTTCTGGATGTAGCCAGACCAAGTCCTAGCCAGGCTATGTTTTCAGATTTGCCTTATAAGGCTGCGCCTGTTAAACAGTCTGTAGCTTCATAGCAACCACATTCTCTGTGGGAGAGCATTTTTATGCCAAAGCTGTACAATTTTTGTGACAGTGTTTTGTCAGATGATATGTCATCCCAGAGGTCTTTCAGCTCTGTTTTCTCAGCTTTGGTTAAGTAGGCTGTGACATATCATGCAACAGTAGTGAAATTGTCTGCAATGTACTGAACATCTAAGTTTTCATTCCACAACAGGGCAATGATTGCATTGTAATCATTGATGTACTTTGATGCTTTGCTTCTTTTAATGCAGTATGTGTTCTTAGGCGATTTGCATTTCACACTGTGTCTAACAGAAGACATGAAGCTGTTCACTTGTCCTTTTGCTGAAACTGGTCTAGGGAAACCAACGCAGCATTTGGTGTAGTATATGCCTTTGTTTTTATGTCTGCATCGACAATACTTGCCACTTTCATGTCTTTGAAACCGCAAAATGAGATTTCGCAAGTGACATATTTGTGAATGAACTGCAAAACAGTGGCATCACTGTCCTGACCAAATTTAGGAGCATCTTTTAGCCACAATATTCTTTTCTCCAAAAGAAGTGTTGCACTTCTCAGAGGGGAGGAATTGTTTTATTACAGATGAAGTGCAGCATGGCAATAAAGCGGTGATAAAGTACCCTGACACATTTACAAGATCAAGAGAGCAGAGTTCTCCTGTTGTTTTCAGTCAGTCAGTCAACAAGTTTATTCGGATTCCGAAGGAAATCCATCAAACACAAAAAACATCATACAAAAACAATTACATTCAATATTCCAAGAGATAACAGAATGCACCCCATCAAAAATCGTTGAGGAGGGAGATAAATAAAACTAAGAGCCCCATTATCATCAAGACGTCCCCCATTACAAGGGCCTGTCCCCCAAGGAACCTGACCCATGACGTCCCAAAGGGGTGAGGTTAGCACCGGACAGGGGGGAGGGTCTCAAAGTTAACCTCGGGGGGCACTCAGGGACTATTTGAGGATGACTACTAATTAGAATACCACTGCTGGGTGACCAACTAGACCCCCCACGTTGACCTAGGACCGCCCTTGCCACTCCCAAGTCCCAAAATGCAAGTTCCACAATGTCACCCTGCTGGTTGTCCACTCTTAGCATTCTGCGACACCCTGCCAAGGATTCCCTGGACACAAAAGAGCAGCCTCTTACGGACCGCAGCCAATGTAGACTTTTGTTGAGGAGGGCATCCCTAGACTCCTTCCTGTCCCTTGCCAACCTGGGTACGCCATGCAGGTACATGGTAGCTTGTCCGGTCCGGCCTAGGCCAGAGGGTGGAGGTAGCCTCTCTCTACGCCCCGGGCCATAAGCTCTCCCCTCTCCAGGAGTGAGGCGTATAGGGCCCGATTTACTTGGTGCAGTGTCCTCCCGAGATATAGCTTTTTCCTTAGGTTGTGGCACCCCCATGGACACTCTAGGCTTAACACAAGTACTGGGGTTAATACCCTTGGCTGCTTGTAGATTCCCAAGCACCAAGCTAGAGCAAGGTTCAGTGAACGTGGGTGACATAGGGGCCTGTTCCTGATGGTGTGCCAGGGGGTGGGCCATGGGTGAGACGATGGGCCCTTTGCGAGCTATTGGAATGGTACAGGGCTCCCCCTCACACAGCTTTTCCCCCTGCATTCCTATGAGGACTGAGAGCAGATTTTTAATAACTGCCAACTCAGCCAACACTTGGATGCATACACAATTGCACACCCTGGCTGTAGAATCACCCCCAATTGGGGGGTCGGTGGCTTGTTTTATAGCGGAATTGGGGTCATCAGGTTGTTGCTTTGGAGCCCCGAGTAAGGATGGATGAGAAAGCGAGCTGACTGAAGGGCTTAACGATGACATAAAATCGCTCCAGAGACTGCTATGATCAGAGGATAAATTCAGCGGGGGTGTGACAATAGGCGAACTGCAAGGATGCAAGCAGCCCTCGTTGAGTGAGCAGTCAGGGGTGGAGCTGGACAGGCCCACCTCTGTGCAAGAGCCAGGGTTAGAGCAAGGGACTGGGATAGGGACCATGCTGAGGGTTCCGGGGGTAGGATTTGGTAGAGGACAGCTGCTTTCCAATGTTACAGGCCCGGCCACTTCCCACTCTTGTTCCCCCTCTTGCTCTTGCTCGAAACAGGGTTGGTCGGATACAGGAATCCCAAGTAAGGCACTGGGTATCGTGGGGAACTGGGGTGTAGAGAGCTCGACCTCATCGGAATTCAAGGGGGCCGAGTTGGGGGGTTTGACTGTATGGCCCTGTTGGCGCTGTCTCCTGACAACCAGTATCTTGCGAGCCGATTTAGGACCGTTGAAATGGGGAGCAGACGTGAGGCAAGGGGGGGGGGGAGGAGAAGGGGCAAAACAGAGGGAACTTTCCTTGGCTCAGCATGAGACTTCAAGGACCTTAGAGACTTTAGGAGAGTCATAGTCGACGATCTCAGTCCCCCCTTGGCAGCAGTTAGATTTGGGGTTGCTTGATGGCTGTCTCTTAGGTGTCTCTTAAGAGGTCCCTCCAGGGACAGACAACGTTCTCCACGGACCACCAACACCCCGCGCCCTTGACCCGCGTAAGAATCTTGTTGGGGGCTTGTTGAGGGCTTGTGGGCTTGGCTGTTACAGGGGACCTCAGGTACTCCAGGGGAAGGTTGGCAGGAATAATGATGGCTGGCTTTTGCTCACCTTGTAGACCCACGGAGCAGTCCAGGACGTTATGGGCCGGTCAGTCTGGTCCCCCACGGATCCGCGAACACCCTGCGGGCCGCAAACACCCGCGCCCTTTCACCCGCGGGCTTCACCCTGGCGGGTGCGGGAGGCGAGCAAAAGTAGTGGAGGGGGCGTGGCTTCAGTATGGAGGCCCTCCTGGGCCAAGCGAAACACCCTGCGGGCCGCAAACACCCGCGCCCTTTCACCCGCGGGCTTCACCCTGGCGGGTGCGGGAGGCGAGCAAAAGTAGTGGAGGGGGCGTGGCTTCAGTATGGAGGCCCTCCTGGGCCAAGCGAAACACCCTGCGGGCCGCAAACACCCGCGCCCTTTCACCCGCGGGCTTCACCCTGGCGGGTGCGGGAGGCGAGCAAAAGTAGTGGAGGGGGCGTGGCTTCAGTATGGAGGCCCTCCTGGGCCAAGCGAAACACCCTGCGGGCCGCAAACACCCGCGCCCTTTCACCCGCGGGCTTCACCCTGGCGGGTGCGGGAGGCGAGCAAAAGTAGTGGAGGGGGCGTGGCTTCAGTATGGAGGCCCTCCTGGGCCAAGCGAAACACCCTGCGGGCCGCAAACACCCGCGCCCTTTCACCCGCGGGCTTCACGTCTATCCCTGCTTTGTTTTCGTTTGCTATGCGCAGGAAGTCATGCAAGTCTTCCCATGAATACTCTGCACAATTTAAAGTGACAAACCATGTGCGTGGGCCAAAGTTGCATAGAATACACCATAGATATGCATGCCATCGGAACCAGTATTCTTTCGTACCATGCATGTTTGCCAAGAGTTTTGTGATACTTGACTGCAAAACTTCATCTTTGTCTTGCACCTTTTGATGTAGTTGCTTAGCAGACATGTTTAAAAAATTTGAACCTAATCCGTAGCATAGAGTTGCTAGTTCACTTTCAAACAGGCGGTGTAATATGGATTTTGTCTGAATCTGGGATCTTCAGAATAGATTTGTAAAGAGAGGTATTCTGATGCTGTTATTTGTGTGCATTTGTCATCATACCTTCCCGGTAGGAAAGAGGAGAGAAAAGTCTTGTGCTTCTACACTTTTTTCCCATATGCTGATTGGAGCTTCTTTGGCTTGCCACATTTTATATGTTTCTAGTGCATCATCTATGCTGTCTTTGGAGTGCAGTGGGTGAATTGTATACTGGTCTAAAATATTGGATGCTGTAATAGGATCTACAAGTTCAAATCGTCCGGTTGATGAGGAATCCTGAATTATTTTGGTGGTTTCTCTCAGGTTTTCTTCAATGTTTATTTCTTTGTAGTATTCATTGTTCTCTTTAAGATATTGTAGGGCTTCTTTAACTTTAAGTCTACTAGTTCCTGCCACATTGTTTTGTCTTTTGTAGGTAAACCATTCACTAGGATAATCAAAGATTGATCTATTGGCCATTGCACTCCCAGAGTGTTCACATTTTCTTTAAGATCCAAAGGCAAAGACATTACTTTGCCACAAATGCCTTTTAGTAATTCAGAAGGAGGTAACTTGGCTGTTTTAGGTTGAAGGCATATTATACCTTGAAATGGGTGTCCTGTTTGGATTATAACGCTCTCATACAAAGTTAGCTGTTGGAGTGGTTTTGGAAGTGGAAATATTTCCAAGTTATTAGTGATAGCCCGTGAAGGCATTTGGTCATTATCAAGCTTTGCAGTGCAGTATGTGCAAAGTATTGAGGGGTTAGTCATTTCATTTTTTTTCTACTATAAGGAAGAGAGCTAATTGGAACCACTGTGATTCCTCATTGTCTTCTATTTCGTATGCTATATCTACAGTTTTGGTGCTCTTTGTATAAAAGGTTCTGCAACAGCACACACATACGTGTTCTGGTACTTCAGCAGATGTGCTTTTAAACTTTGCTATTTCTTTTTTGTATGTGTGTATTAGAAGGTTGCCAATTGTGAGGTTGTTGCTACTCTTTTCTAAAGTTACTGGATTTTTTAAGAGCTTTTCACTCCCAAAATATCTTCTTTGGATGTGGTCTATTTCTTCCAGGAGTTCTTTGGCTGTGCCATGTAGGAGAATGTGATTTAAATGTTCCAGTTCTAAAACAGGACTTTTTGTATAGTACAGTCTCTGGATGAGAGTTCGTACAGTGGAATGGTGTGTTGCTTACATTTTGATGTGGTGGAAGGTGATTTTGCAAGCAGGCCCGGAAATGCAGACTGATGAATGTCCTCACAGTCCTGTGTATTTGCGCACTGGACAGGAGTCCATGGTATGAAACATTTTCAATCTCATTTTCTCTTTCACATACAGATTGAGGAATTGCCATACAGATTTGAAGGACCGTTTTCGTACGTTACACATTGAGGAGCACATCCATTTGTAGATGGGACTGATTGGTTCATTGCAATGGAGAATTGATTGTAAGTCTGTTGCGGATATTCTTTCAATGAGGGTTTCCTCTGTCATAATGGTGTTATCTACCATTTCATACCCTCAGCCACTGCTATGTATGGCAATTGGGTTTATTTGCTCGTTTGTATGCCTCTTCATTGACATATGGCTCTGTGCTGGTTGTGTGAATCCACTCACCTGCACAGAAGTTTGCAAAGGTATCTATGTTGATATTGTGTATGTTGCAAAGTACTTTTTGTAGCTTAATAATTAATTTTGATAGTGGTTTGATACTGTTTAAAATTAATATAAACAATTTCCCTTTGAGGAAAATTGCACCGTCTATGACAGCTTCCCGGATCAGTTTTCTGCAGTACGGTTTAAGGGTTGAGCGTGATTTCTCCCCTGTTTTTATATGGTTCTTAAGGACTCTATGGTAGAACATTTTTTTGTAAAATTAATGTTTTGGTATGCTTAACTGTGGCTATGTTAACATTGGTAGATGCAGTGTTAGCACTACTGGTAGTTGTATTCTCCTTAATACATTTCTTTTTAGTTTTACATTTTGGAAGAGGGGACCCAGTTTCTTTCCTGCTAGCTGGTTCAGTTTTGCTCATTGACTTAATTAGCTGTTTTGTTTGAACTGTTTGTACAAACTCTGCTAGAGGCAGATGGCTATTTTGCATCCTTTTAGTTGTATCTGCTCTATTGCATTTTGGTAGGCATTCTCTTGTGCCTGTTGGTGAAAACAGGAAAGTGTGGGTTTGGAAGTTGTGCAATCTATTTGTGTGCACTGTGCATGAGTGTCTGAATATGAGGGTAGGTATACATAGAGGGGGGTGTGTTTGTCGAATGGGCTGTTACTTGTGGTTGTAGTGGTATCTGTGTGCATTGATGTGTGAAAGGTTTGCTTCAGTGTGTATGACAGTGTACTGTACATGAATAAGTAAGGACATTACAATGTTTTCACAAAACTAGTGGGTGTTACCATACTGGTGTTCAGATGACAATACAAAGAGTGGACCTGCTGAGGTGCAAATAGTAAGAGTGAAGCAAGTGCTGTTGGGTTGGATAGAAATGTGTAGGCTACAATACCACAACACTGCACTGTCTGAATAACAGGCAAAACACTACTACAGTACTGCACTTACTTTGTTGGACGTGAAGAGTAGGTTTCTTCTGGGTTTTATCTTCCACTAGAGACGTCACTGGCTTTCAGGAGGGTGTTCTTCATTGCAATTGCGAAAGAAGAAAGTTAGTGGATATGTGTGTTAATGGCACAGTATTTGCACTAGAAGAACACATTATTTTGAATTGTAGAAGGATTTCTTGACAGGAAGAGTTACTGTGTGTCCAATTGTAAAGCGCTACATATGAATGGGGACTTTGGACAGTAACATCATTAATAATCGAGCCAGTGGTCTAGTGATAAGTGTGCCCTATGGGGCTGCACTTTTGCAAGTGTGTGAGTTGCTTTTGCTTTAATTGCTTTGGAAATGGATTAGTGCAAGTTCTAGTAGGGTGAGAAAAAGTCCCAGAAAGATGTTTGGATTAGAAAGAAGAATGTTACCGTGTGTGGAATTTGATTTACTTTCTCACACATAGATACTTGCTACATGAGTGCAGAAATCCTTTCCCGTTTCATTTATTTATCCAAATTTACAAATACCACTGTTGCCAATGTACAGATGTATATTTGTGCTTTCCTTCCTCTCAGTGGTGCATTTTGTTCATTGTGCAATATATGTACTTGCCATGCTTTGCTAACATACATGCAGTTTCCTTTTTCTGTGTGCATTCTGGGCATTTTACATCTGGCACTTGAACTTGCTGTGCAAATGTTCCCAATGTGGTTTTCTTTTTTTGTTTTACAAAAACATCACAGAGTGCTGAGAAAATTGAAATATGTGGTTTGCAGCTGTTCTGCAAGTTGGCATTAAAAGAAAAGTTTGAAAGCACACAGCATTGTAAATAACTGCCACTTGATGTCAGGAGATGGGCCAATTGAAAGTCCAATTATTGGGTAGGTTATGCAGGGTAAGCATCAGGCACCCTGTTTATATGCATTTGTAAAAGAGTTGCAAATTTACTGTACAGAACATATGCATACCTGCTGTAGTTTGTGTTGCTGGATGCAGATGAATCTGGAAGCAGAAATCTTGGAGAGTTTTACAGTAGTCTTTGACGGAGGTGCTTTCAAATTACAGGAGACCTGTATTCTGAGTGTGGAACAGCACATCTAAAGTGTTAAACTGTGATGACCGAGTTAGATGTAGAGTTCTTGGACGTTATTGGTGGATGGGTGTGAGACTGCTTAACAGTAGCCAAAGAGGGAGTGCTGCAAAGAGTGAAGTGGAAAGGGAGGAAGGGCTGCCCCTGTGTTACGGGGTCTGCGGACACAGCAGTAGTCTGCAGACAGGGCGTGCCACATACAGTGCTTCTCAGCATGCCTGGCATGGAAACGGGACTGTGGGGATTAGCCAATCAGGTGTTCAAGATGTGCTTTACAGGAAGAGAGGGTAATACTTTTTTTCATTGCTGTGTTGATTGTGTAGTGAAGATGGCTGGTGGAGATGCACAGAGTTACTGTATGGATAGTGGGAGATTCCTTTGTATGTGATCTGGAGAGGTATGCAGAGGCAAGAGGGGTTTCTCCTGATCTTGGTTTTCCAGGCCTGCAGGCTTTGTGGTACAATGTGCCTGGAGGCAATTTGCAGGTACTGCTTGCACTTTGCAGAGACATGGCTACTTTTGGTACTCCTGATGTTCTCGTGGTGCTCTGTAGAGGAGAGCATTTGGACTACATCATTGCTCTAAGTTTGGTTTGTGTACTGAAGTTGTTGGTGGAAGAACTTATCCTGCTTTGTCCTACTGCAAAGGTGTTTTTTTCAGAAATACCACATAGAGTACTATGGAACAACCCCAATGTCCTTTGTCCCCAGCAAAATGCTGGCAGGCGCCTCGTTAACAGAGGCATGGGTGTCATTTTTCGACGTGCTGAGATGTCACTTTTATCTAATGAGAACACCGATTCCCTTAGTGTGCACTATTCCACTGCAGACGGCTTTGCAGAGGTTGATGTAAGGCAGTAAGGTGGAAAAAAAGAGAACCCCCCCAAAAAAATACAAACCAAAAAGGTGTTTGTTTAAATGCACCTTTAAAAGAAAAAGTCTCTTTTCAGAGCCTCTGCTACAGAGGAAATCTCCTATCCTAGGTAAAATTTCTTGTCCCACCCCTTGGATTGGTCGATTTAGCCGCGGACACAGCGGTAGTTCGCGGATCGCATGTGCCACATCCAGGGCTTTTGAGGATGCCAGGCATGGAAATGGGACTGTGGAGGCCAAGGGATTGGCCAATAAGGTTCCCCGGTGTGTGGCAGAGGGTCTGTTTGCTGACCGGAGTGCAGATGGCTATGGATATGGCTGTGTCTTTCAGGAGGCAGAGTGTCTGGATTTTGGGGGATTGTTGGATACATTGGTTGCAGGTGAATGCAGAGCACTGTGGAGTGGCTGCATATCTTGGGTTCCATCATGTGGATGTGCACTGGTATGAAGTGCGCAGCATTAAGTGGCTGGATTTGGTTCCCCTTTATGCCACTTTGGTGATGACCATCATCCAGTCATTATTATTGTTCGTTGTGGAGGAAACAGTTTAGGCCACGTTACCGGAATCTCACTGCAGTTTACGATGAAGGAGGCACTTGGGAAAGTCATGCACATGTTTCCAAGCTTCAAAGTAATTATTTCTCGCCTTGCCCAGAGACGGATGCGGCTGCGCTCTTCTTCATTTGGTCCCCAAATGGATAAAGCGAGACGCAATGCCAACAAGGTGAGAGATGTTGTCATGTTGTTCTTCCACACTGAAAACATTACATTTCGTAGCACCAATATTTTTCGCAGGAGGGGGTCCATCTTATTGATACTGGTAATCAGCTTTTTTTTGCAAAATATCCAACATGAATCCAACATGAATCCCAGCCCTTTTTGCACATATAGCATGCACTTCTTAGTAGATGTTGTCTACTTTATGTCAAAATGTTGAAAAAAAACCTTCCAAAAAACACCAGAAAAAGGCTTTCTTTCTTTCTCCCAGAAAAGAGTGCAATGTTTTTGATGGTGGCACCACCTAATTTTTTTTAAATGTCCACGGACTACTCCGCTATCCGCGGACTGCGCAGGGACCTGCATCATTTCTTCGATACTTCTATTTTTAAACTGTGAAAGGTGACTCTGAAAAGAGCCGTTTTTATTTAGTTTTTTATGTTTTATAATTCTATTTGTTGATTTTTCACATGACACACAGGGAAGGGAGGGTGGGGAAGAGACACCAACCACAGGGACGAAAGGGCAGGTGGAGAGAGGAAGACGTTGGGTGGGCCTCATGGAGGTAGGGGGCACTTTCCCTCGTGCTCCCGGACCATAGCCTCGAAAGCACTCAGGAATTGTTCACCCCTGCAGAGTAACGCGTCACAGTAAATACACAGTACAGTGACCTTTGAAAGGTAAGGGTCTGCTGCGGTGTGTATAGCCTGCGAGCCTGGTTCAGGGATCTGCTGCCTCACAGAAGTGTCTCTTGTGGTGACAAAAGCATATGTGGAGGGTGTAGTATAGGAACTCAACCTGCTACCTTGTTCGAGGAGACAACCCTCCGAACGGCTGCGTTGTGGTTTGACCTCAGGGGTCGCTGCATGGAGAAGGTCCCATACCTGTAAAGCCCAGGCTTGCTGCAACTGAGTACCATACAGCACTGCAGCAAACCTTTGCCGCACGCACCTTGGGTACCCCCCAATGGTGGTAAAAAGCCTCCACACCCAAGACTCACGTTGGCAGCTAGTAGTCTGGACTTCCACTACCTCATCCTCTTCCTGCTCCCCCTCTGCATTACCATGCCTGTTTCCCTCCCCGGGCCCTCCAGAAGATGGTGATGGGGTGGTGCTGAGGAGCCAGCAGCAGTAGAAGCAGCAATGGATGCCATACTTGAGGAAATTAGCAGTTCAGGAAACCAGGAGACAGCTAGCAGCAACCTGGCTCAGTGCTCTGTCCTGGGTATCCAAAAACAGAACGAAGAGCAGCACTGGCATGTGGCCTTTTTTTATAAGGGTGCAGGGGAGCACTCAGAAGACAGTCACACACTCTGCAGATACTTCAAGTCTCAAGTTGGGCACACAAAGTTGCAAAAAGTCTCTAGATCGATCAGGGCATGGTCTAGGACCTCTGCAAGAGGAAGTTTTCGCTAAAAACACCCTGGATTGTTAAAAAACAAAACATACTTTTTAGGTATCCAGGGGCCCCGACATTGTCTGCGAATAAGAACCGACGCTCAGCGTGGGTTGCGGTCACATAATGACATTGCGAACATTAGTGAATGGGACAGCTGTCTGCAGGAAACCAGTGCCGGATGCGGTGTGTGCATGCACCTAGGTGTCTGTGGGACTGGGCCAGGATCCCCGAACTAATTAAAAGTGTGCCACGTGCAGCGGACAGATCAGACAGGCACAGTGTTCGGAGGGCACAGGGGAGCAGAAGCGCATGCGCACAGGTGTCCATAGGACAGGGGCGGGATCCCCGAACTAATTAAAAGTATGCCACAACTTTACAGACATTACGGAGAGGGGCGTTGTCCAGAGAGCACAGGGGAATAGATGCTCATGCACCCAGGTGTCCGTAGGACAGGGGAAGGATCGCCAAATTAATTAAAAGTGCGACACCACTCTACAGGCGTTGTTCGGTGGGATAGGGGATTGGATGCGCAAGTGCTCAGGTGTCCGCAGGTACGTCATGACTTTGCCGACATATCCGGACAGGCACTCTGTCTGTAGGACACCTCCATTTTGATTGGGGACAGCCATTTTGACTGCAGATAGGCTAGAAAATCGCGCACTCCGCAGACTTCTAACTGGGCTTTTTAAAAATAAAACACCATACATAGCAATGGTAAACACATAGAAATGTATTAAGACAGATCAAAAACATTCACTTAGGAAAGGGAAGGGGTAGCGGAATGGGAAACATACACAGGGGAATTGGGGTTTTGGACAGGCTAGTTATAAGGGGAGGAAGGGATGGAGGTATCATCATAGTGTCTCTGACTGCAGGGAATTTGTGGGGATGGATGGCTGGGACAGGGGGAAGCGGTACAGGTGCAAGTGGGGCAATGGTACTTATATGCCTTTCTACAAATACTTTTAAGTTGGCAAACCTGTTGTTCAATTGGTCAATTTTTGCCCCCAGGCCCACTAGTTCATTTCCAAGTTTGGGTGTGTATGGGCCCATCCACTTGTGGAGCAGCTGGTGCTTCCAGGCCATTCCCTTAATTTGCAGTAGGTACTGTTAAAAAAAAATCATGTTTCAGTCACATGTGAAGCAATGTGCATTCATTTTCCTACTTTTCAAATTGCACTGTGTACCATTAGCATTACTATCGTCACACATTTCATCAAGAGGGAAATTATCCTCACGCCCTCCAGGGTGCTTGCCATTTCAGTGTAAAAAATAAAAGTGATTTTTACTAGTCATGTACACAGAACAAACTGCACAGTTAAATGAAGAAATATAGTGTACTTAACCACTTTCTAGTATGTTTCTGCTGTTACTATGTTGCACTTCTCCCGTTGGCAGTTGCTTCTCAGTGTGTATGCAAAGCAGTACTGAGGTAATACTGGTGGATGCACAGGTTATTTTTCTGCTTCGTACATGCCATTATGGTGCACACCCTATGTAATTTTCACTGCTGCTTTTATAAGTACAGCATTTGTAGACCTACTTCATGTTCTCTTATAATACACTTATGTGTTGCTCTTTACACATCTTCAGTTTATTTGGTGCACGCTACAACAATGTAAAACAGCCCCTGAACTTTTGGGCATTGTGGATGCTGCTCAATGTCTGCGGCCAGTAGCATAGTCCGCAGACTCCATGGCTATCACATTGGGCTAGGCGGGTATCCTGGTAAAAACCTGTGAAATTCAGTGAAAAACCTTTGTTAAAGGGACTGTATGGTTACTTTTCACTAATAAAAACCTATCAAAACCAGTGAAAAAGTGTGGTAAAAAGATATTATGGTTACAAGTAAAATCAAAAAAACCCAAAAATTCACCAGTTATGGTAAGCTAAGCAACCATAACTCGCGCCACCACCATGCACTGCTAAGACTAACACCCATGACGTCAATGATGACATCACAAATGTAACTGATGACATCACTGAGAGATATATATATATATATATATATATATCTCAGATGAACAAGTTACTCTCTTACCTGGTAACGTTCTTTCGATGGGATGGTCCGATGACGTATTCCATATCTATGACAGTAATCGCCACAGCTTTGCTGCTTCGGAAAATCTTCGGCATCGGCGTCCTGCGTCGATGACGTCGATATGCCGCCCTCGAGGACCTTCTCCGACGGCACTGGATGTTATAAGTAGGACGCACGATGCCCATAGCCTCAGTTGTAGTTTTTTCCCAGAACGTGTGCCACCAGTCTTCTGCCAGTCTGACACACAAAGCCTTGCGGAAACGTAAGCTGCAATCGCATAAGAAATTCTTTAGCGGGGAAGGTAGGGAGGGAGCGATATGGAATAAGTCGTAGGACCATCCCATCGAAAGAACGTTATCAGGTAAGAGAGTAACTTGTTCTTCGAGGGGATTGGGTCCTCCGACGTATTCCATATCTATGACAGACTCCCAAAGCAGTACCAATGCAAGGAGGTGGGAAAAAGAATTTAGAAAACAGAAATTTAGCATGCCCAATCAAATTGCGGAGTAAAGGACCGCCTTGCCAAAGGCCAGATCCTGCCCCCGGATGGAATCGAGCGAATAGTGACGTACAAAAGTATGTACCGAAGCCCAGGTGGCTGCATCACAGATGTTGCGAATAGGAACACCCCTCTGCAGGGCAGTAGAGGCAGCCATACCCCTGGAAGAATGGGCCCGTAAACCGACCGGTGGGTCCTTACCGGCCAAGCGGTAACACTCAGATAGCCAAAATAATCCATCGAGGTAGATTCTGTTTCGTCACAGCCTGTCCCAAACGCTTTCCAGCGTAACCAATAAAGAGCTGATTGTCCACTCTGACCCGGGACATGCATGAAATGCTTAACGCTCTCCTAGGGTCAAGCCTATGGAGCCCCTCCTCTTCCTTACCAGGATGTGGAGGAGGATAAAATGCTGGAAGAACAACCTTCTGGCCTAAATGAAAGTCTGACACCACCTTCGGAAGAAAAGAAGGACGAACTCTAAGGACAACTCTGTCCTTTTGAAACACAGTGAAGGGTGGCTTAACTGAAAGTGCCTGTAACTCACTCACTCTGCGAGCGGAAGTGACCGCAACTAAAAATACAGTTTTCAGAGTTAACAATCTCAAAGGGCATGAATGCAAAGGCTCAAACGGAGCACCCATCAGAAACTTGAGAACAAGGTTCAAATCCCAACCGGGCACCTGGAATGGTGACGGAGGGAACACATTAGTGAGCCCTTTCAGAAACTGAGAAATTAAAGGAATTTTAAAATAGGAACAATCTTCAGACGAACGCTTAAATATGGACAGCGCCGCCAGGTAACCTTTAACGGTACCCACTTGAAGGCCCCTGTGGGCCAAAGAAAGCAAAAAAGACAGAACCATGGGAATTTCACGTGCAAAAGGATCCACATTCTTAACCCTGCACCAGTCGCAGAACTTCCTCCAACGGCAACGGTACAGGGACTTTGTTGCGGGCCTTCTGGCCGAAAGCAATACATCCATCACGTCTTCAGGGAGGTCCCAATCCTTATACCTCAACCTTTCAGAAACCAAGCGTGAAGGCTGAGGGACCCGACTTCTGGATGGAGAACCTGACCCCCCCTTCCCGTGAGAACAGATCGTCTCGGTAGGGAAGACGACGTGGAGGGCAGATGGACAAGTCGAGAAGGTCCGGGTACCACGTCCTCCGGGCCCACGCCGGAGCAATGAGGATCATCCGGGAACTGAACCTCCGTAACCTCTGCAGTACTTGCGGGATGGTAGGGACTGGAGGAAACGTGTACAGCAGTGGGAATGACCACTTCACCACAAACGCGTCTCCTAAGGCACCGTTTGGAGGAAATTCCAGTGAGCAGAACCTCACGCACTTCTAGTTGACACTGGATGCGAAGAGATCCACCTGAGGGGGTCCCCCAAAGGGTGAAGATCTCCAGGAGAATCTCCTGAGCCAACTCCCACTCGTGAGAGATCGTGCTCTGCCTGCTCAGAGCGTCCGTCGTCTCGTTTTCGTCTCCTGCCAGATGAACTGCTGAGATCGAAACTTCCTGCTGGATTGCCAAGAACCAGAGCTGCATCGCTTCCCTGCACCGAGGAAGTGACCCAGCCCCCCCCTATTTTTGTTGAGGTAGTGCATGGCCACCGTGTTGTACGTCAGGATCAGGACATTCTTTCCTTGCGCAGTCGGCAGAAAAGCCTTCAGGGCTAGCCTGACGGCCCTCAGCTCCAACAGATTGATATGGAGTATGGACTCCGACGGAGACCAACGACCGCTGACTGTCAACTCGATGGCATGAGCTCCGCATCCCGTGAGGGATGCGTCCGTCACGATCGTCACCTCCAGCCAGAGCAGCCAAAATGGAGCCCCCCTCATCAGATTGCCTTCATCGGCCCACCACAGAAGGTCATGGGCGACCGAAGATGGCACCTGAACAGGGTCCGACATCCTGCCGGAGGACTGAGACCACTGGAGCTTGAGTGCCCATTGCAAAGATCTCATCCGCAACCAGGCCTCTAGCACCAGAAGAATGCAGGATGCCATGAGGCCGAGCAGTCTCAAGAACTCGAACGCTGGGAGACTCTGGGCAAGTTGAAACTTGTGCACCATCTGCTGAATGTGATGAGCCCTCACCTGGGGAGGAAAACACTGCCCCAGGGATGTGTCGAGCACTGCTCCGATGTACTGGAGCCTCTGAGTTGGTGTCAAATGGGACTTCTTTAAGTTGAGGGAGAAGCCCAGATTGTGGAGGGAGTGGCAGGTGATGGACAAATGATCCAGGACTTGCTCGGGAGAGCGCGCCCTGATCAACCAATCATCCAGGTAGGGGTAGATGTGACTCCCCCCTATCCTGAGATGCGCTGCCACTACTACCATGAGCTTGGTGAAGACCCTCGGGGCGGAGGTCAAGCCGAACGGCAGGACCCGAAACTGAAAGTGCAAGTCTCCAACTGCGACCCTCAGGTACTTCCTGTGCTTTGGATGTATCGGCACATGAAAATAAGCGTACTTGAGGTCGAGCGACACCAACCAGTCCTGAAGTTGAAGGGCGTGGAGGACTTGAGAGTAACCATCTTGAACTTGTCCTTCCTGAGGAGTTTGTTCAAACCGCGCAAGTACATGATGGGTCTCAATCCCCCGTCTGTCCACATGACCAGAATTATCCCCAGGCACTTGTCAGGAACTGGGATGGCTGTCCAGGAATGTGCCATGCGAGATATCTTAGTTTGTCACCTAGTCTCAAAAGCATTCAGCACATGGGCCTTGCATAATTTGACATTTCAAGGCTCCTGGACCTGAAGTGAGCACAGCATCCGCTGACACCTCTGACTACTAGGAAACCTAAAACAGGGATGAACTGTGTCCTATTGCGCTGGGGAGAAAAAAGTATTGTGTGCCAGCTGCGTGGTGAGTAGTATGTGTTTAACCCTGATACCACTACGTTTACTGGTCTGCGATTATAGTCCAGATATAGAGCATCTCAAAGTCTACAAATGATTAGTATTCCAGTTTATTGTCTGGTATTTGATTATCAGGAACAGCCAACACGTGTTATGCCTTAAAGGTCTTTTATAAGGCAAATGGGTATTTCTCTACGTTACCCAGATGGGTTATTATCTATAGATTATCAATTAAGTAGATTGGAGCATTCTTTTTGAGATAAGAGATAGATATTGTAGATAATGCTACAGCAAGCCGTCCCCCTCGTTGGAGTCAAAGATTTAGGGTGAGGTGTCCTGTATGGAGTCACTTCACTGATGCTCTGCGTGTCTGTCTGACTACTGTACTTCCACATCTTTGACGGCCAAAACTCGGCAAGCCCTCCAAATTTCTCAGTTGGCTCATTTGGCCAGACTTGATGTCCCGCAGAATCACGGTTTCCTTGGGGGATGCTCATTAATGAAATCCTGGACTTCCACACAAGTAAATCCCACTGAAGGTTTGTTCCAGTTGTGGCGACTTTCAAAATGAGGTTTGACAACCGTTCCTTTATTGGAGTGTCCAGGGCAGAGACTGCTTTCCATTTTCCAATGTTTGCATCAGTGTTGGTTTGCTGTGCTCTGTGATAAGTGCAGTTGCCTTTTCCAGACAACTAAAACATCACCAAGAGACTTTGCTCTTTAAAGGTTCCAAACTGCAAGGGCTGTATTGGCCACATTCCATGCCCGAACCACCAGATCCCAATGACTCTTTTGGAACATCAATAATTGCTGCTTTTGCACTAGACATTTTGCCACACCTCTGGGTCCATTTGCAAATTGAGAACTCACCTGGACAGCATAGGGGCAAGGAAAATGTGAACGTTTTAAAGATCTAATTATCACATCATACCACAGCTCATTACTAGCAGTGGTATTTCTTAGCTCTTCTGGGTTTATGACATGAGGGAAAGAAGCTTAAATAAGTGAACATGAAAAATGATCTGGTTTATATTTGTGAAAGCACCATAGCTTAGGCCCGTTTGCACAAACTCTTTCTGTTCATGTGTCCGTCTTTGTGTCACGACCCTCGCTCAAAACCTCCTCTGGCAAATCCATTGGCCAGGTGGAGTCAGGACTCGGGCCTCTATAGAGCCCGGCATCCTCTTCAAAAGCCCTCATAGGGCCAGTCCTGGCGCCTATGGCGCCAGGCTCATACACCATGAAAAACAATGTGCTTGGGAACTACTTTATTGTATTGTCAGCCAACATGGAGGCATCCACATAGCTTGGTTCCTAAGAACCAAGCTATGCGTTCTAGTGTTTTGGGTGTGGTAGCCTAGGGACTACTTTACCTGGACTATTTTGTTGGGGCTATTTAAACCACACCCGAGCAAGACAACACGCTTCGCGTTACTTTGCAGCTTTCAAACGTGACGCTCACCGTGTCCAGCTATTCCCTCGAACCTCGGAGATGCAGAACCTGCTAGGAGACAAAAAGATCATCATTAGCAGCAGCCTCTTACCTGCAGTCTTCATCTTTAAACAATCACAGCTACTGAGAACAGCTTCCTCGAATCTGCATGCCTCCCGGACAGAACGACCTAAAAGAGGAAGATAGAGGCAACATTAAAGAAAGCAGTAAAGACATTTACAAATTATGAACTGCTCAAAAGGCTTACCTGGCTGGTCGCCTCTCGGCTGGCACCACTCCGGACATTCCACTTGCGCTGGAGAACACTGCGACCTACAAGGAAGGAAAACACAGGTTAGCAGAGGCAAGACTTTGCAGCGCTGCGCATAGCGCTTACTTACCCCATCAAAGCGCTCTTAATGCGCCATCATTTACCAGCGGGGCTCAACCAAGCCAGTTCACCGCGCTGAAGCTCTGCATACCTGAGGGAGAAAAAAGACATTTTAAACAAAGAAAGGCATGCAGGATAGCAACAAAACTAAAGAACAGCAATAAGACCTACCTGAACAATATCAAACGGGCCGGCGTCAGTGAAGTAACTGGACCGTACTCGCCCATGAAAGACAACGTGCCACTGCAAAGAAGGCAAGATGGAGAGCACGCCTAATTCTACCACAAGGCGGAACCTTCCCCACAGACCACATCAGGGAAAAGCTGAGAAGCATACCAGCGAGTAACCCGGCCGGATGGCGTCCCTGTGGATACTGGGTGAGCGTAACAGTCCTCCAGCGTTTCTCTCTGTTGCAATGTAGCTGTTGTTGAAGTGGGTGCACTTTGTCATTTGGACAGCAAAGGGCAACCTAACACTGATTTTCTTTTTTTTTCCACTGAAAAAACATTGTTGAAAGGGATGTTGTGGTTAAGTTGCACTAGTAAAAACCTATAGAATTCAATGAAATAAATAAAGGGACGTTATGGATACAAGTAAAACCAAAAAACCTCAGAACGTCACCAGTTATGGTAAGCTAAGCAACCATAACTCACACCACCACCGTGCACTGCTAAGACTAACTCCCTGAACACCAAAGATGACATCACAAATATTAAAATTCTCAAAAGATTACATTACAGAACCATACAAAAAAGCAGATCCACCTTTATGGACAATCTGTCTTGATTGTTCAATTTGAGGACTGAAAATGTTTTTGGGACATCTCCATGCGAGTCTCTGATTTATTTCCGAAAAAATAATCTTAGCAGCAGGAAACAGTTGCATAATGCTTTTAAATAAATCGTTCAGCACAACTTGCAACGACACTGGAGTCACAAACCCCAAACTGTCCCCTCCATAATGGACAATCACAATATCTGGACTTTTATAATGAGCCATACTCTCAGAGAAGGAAAGCAAGCGTGTCCAGTTTGAGCCACAAACTGCAGGCCAGGAAACCTCCACTTCTGCCAATCCAATATTTCTGAGGATGCCATGATTCTCAGCATATACCTACTATGACTGAATTGAAGAGTCTCCAGAATCCACACAGTCTGCCTTCTGAAACACATAGCCATAGCCATCATCACTGCTCTCACAACTCCTGCAAACAAAACTAGTACCCTCTCTTCCTGTACACCACACCCAGCAAACCTGATTGGCTAATCCCCACAGTCCCCTTTCAATGCCAGGCATCCACAAGAGACCCGGATGTGGCATGTGCCGGCTGCGGACTACCACAGTGTCCGCGAAACCTGTAGCATAGGGGCAGTCCTTCTACCCTTTTCACTTTCATGCTCTCAACACTCCCTCATTGGCTGCTTTCACATATCCATCCACCAATCACATCCAAAACCTCTACACCTAACCCTGTCATCTAACTTCAACACTTCAAATGTACACTTGCACTCTCAGAGTACATACCTCCTGTTAATGAAAGGCATCTACATCAAAATCTACTGTGCAACGGTCCAAGATTTCTAATTTCAGATTCAACAAGATCAACACCATCAGAAATATAGATACAGGGTTGATTCTACTTACCTTGTAATAAGCCTCTCAATCAAAATATTCTCTTTTGCAACCACTTTACCAAATGCCATGTATTGCATCATTCAGCACACTTACTTACAATAGTGCACATGTACAAAAATGTCATTTTTAAAAGCATTTCCATGAAACTTACAAATTGCCCATGTGCATTTATAGAAACACTGTGTGCTGCATTTTTCAAATAAAAAAACGAAATGCAGCTTCTAAAGAGGTTTACAACATTTTATAATGGCACTTGCTAAGTGGACGTTTAATATGTTGGCAGTACATTCATACCAACCAACATAACCCATTCCAATCTATAGGTGCTTATAAATCATGTATGTTTTCTCTGCACTCAGTGACTTGTAATACTACTTCTGCCATTGCACATCTTGCACTACAACTTCCAGAATGTAAACAAACAAAATAAAACTCAGAACTACACTAGACAATTCAAAAGTAAAGTATAACATTTATATGGAATGGAAAATGCTGTCAGTTAAAAAAAAAATCTTTTTAGGACCATTTCAATTAATGCCTTTCAAACAGCACTGTGTATAACTTATCTAGAAAAGAAACAAAAAGCAGATGCAAAAGATTTCCACAACATTTTTAAGTGCCACTTAGTGTGTGCATATGTAATATCTTGACAGTACATGCATACTTGCTAACATAACCTGTTCCAATCTATAGGTGCTTACCCTCTTCTCTACATTCTAGGACTTATAGTCCAACTTTTCTAATAAAAACCTGCAACTACAACTCCCAGAATGCAAAGCAAAAAAACAAGACTTCATAAGCACCTACCTACACATCATGTTTGCAAGTGTGCATGCACTGCCAACATATTAAACGTCCACACACCAAGTACCCCTTAAACATGTTCTACCAATCTTTAACCTGGTATGCATTATTTATAAAATGCTCCTAAACACAAACTGTTTTACATTCCATATTAATGTCACACTTTCCAACCTCACTTATTACAACCCTTGCACTGCCACCATTCTCAATCTGCTTACACATATGTATGTACTGCCAAAGTATCTAAATACGACACTTCACCTTACATGTAAAGTACTCTTCTTTTCCAACCTCTACTATAAGCCACCAAGCCCTGCTGCAACAACAATCCACCATTACATTACTACTAGGCCACAGTTTCCCTATGTGTTCATTATACTGCAACACATTACGAATATATTGCACCACAAACTCAGCACATCTTTCATTAAACTCAGCAGCATTAGAGTAACCTACACATACACCTTTTCCTTATGCCCATTGTTCCCCTTTCCTTCTAATCTCCGAAACAGCACTACTCATACTTCAATTGTGATACGATAGGTTATTTATAACGCGCTTAATATCCAGAGGTTTATAAGCACGGACCCGGGATTCGAACTGCTGTTGCTTTGCGTCGTCTTGTTTCCAAGGCAAGCTATCCTCCTGAGACTGTTCTAACAACACAGTTCATATACTTGACTAGACTATCCAAAACACAACTTTATTAACTCTATTTCCCAACAACTCCTCCTACATTCATAAATAACCTCTCTTACTGAAAGTACTTCACCATTACCATATATACCCACTAACTTTCTGTTATAATTACAGGAAAAAAAGAACATTACCGACGACACTAACCAGAACAAGATTACCCTTCACATCCTACAACGCAAGATTATTATACTATGAATCTCTTTATTATGATACCAATGCACTTTTGCTATTTATTAGCCCACAGTATTCCTTTCAGATCATCAACATTTATTTCATTCTTACTCATTTACATTTCAGTATTCACACTCTTTCCATTCTCATCTAAACAACATTATAACACCAACTACTCCCCTCAAAACATCATTATGTTCCTGCATACTCATTCACACCACCACTCTTAGTCACTACCCCAAGCCCTTCACACCTCTACACACACTAACTCTTACAACCTTCCCACCCACAACTATCATCTCATTACACAATCACACAGCCCTGTATTCATCTCTACCATCACATTCACACACCCATTCACAATACATCCATATATATCCCACAACTTCCAAACCCACTTTCTTTTTTCCAACAAACAGAATGCCTACTAAAAATCCACTCCATAGAAAACAAAGAACAAATAGAGCAGATAAGAATAAAAACAAGCCATATAGTCATCCACCTCTAAAACAATTTATAGAAAATATTCAAACAAAACTGCTAATAACATCACTCAACAAAACGAATCCAGCAACCACTAAAAAAAGCAAAGCCCCTCTTCCAAAAACGAAAACTAAAAAAAATGTATAAACAAAAGCACACCTAAGAATAAACCCAAGCCTATATCTAACAATGGCAACGTAGCCCCTGTAAAGCATTCACATTTCTTTTACAAAAATAATTCCACCGTAGATTACTTCACAATCTTATGAAAACAACTGAAATGTCACGCTCTACCCTTCAAAATTACTGCAGAAGACTAATCCTGGAAACACTAATTGACAGCGCATTTCTGATAAAAAGAAAGTTGTTTAGATTAATTTTAAACAACATGAAACCACTAACTAAATTAATCAGTAAATTACAAAATGTACTTCTAAACATGCGCAAGGTCAATATAGACTTCTGTGCAGGTGAATGGATTCACAAAAGCAGCACAGAACCATATTTCAACAAAGAGGCTTAGAAACAAGAACAAAACAACCCAATTACCATATTATATGATATGGCATTTATAACGTGCCTATACACAAGTTTTTCAAGGCGCAACGATGCAAGGGAGGTGGAACAAAGGGAAGAACAGAAAACGATTTTACTAGGTCTGGTGAATTTGAGATTGCGCAAGTGCAGGGGAGGAGGAAAGGGAAAGTGCAGGGGGGAACAAGGAGGGGGCAGTGCAGTACAAAGTATCAACAGTAATAAAACATTGAATAAATAATAATAGGTGAAAAGTGCAGCCCACTTGTGGCAAGTGCAGGGGTAAGTGCAGACATCAAGTGTCAAGAACTGGTGGGGACTGTAGGGATATAGAAACAGCCCCCAACCAAATGCAGGGGTTGCCCAGGAGTCAGTGCAGGTGTGCAGCTGGCGTGGGAGGAGACCTGGGCCCGAGATCAGACAGTAGCCAGGTGACCAGTGCAGTTTTAGTCAGGAGTTCAGGAGGGGACAAAAGGAGAGAAAGCAGAAGCAAAGAGGAAGGTCTCGAGGTGCTTCTGGAACCGGAGATGGTTCTCCTCAAGTTTCAGGGAGGCAGGGAGGCTGTTCAGAGGGAGGCCCCACCCGAAGAAAGATCTGCCACCAACTTGTTGCTTGGAGAAGTGACTGACCCTGAGGGAGCGGGAAGCGGATGAGCGCGAAGATATTTAGGAAGAGATAGTTGAAGGTATTGAGGCCCTAGACCCCAGAAGGCCTTGTGGACAATGCAGTGGGTTTTTAACTTAATCCTTGCAGCCACTGGGAGCCAGTGCAGATATTTCAGTCCTGGAGGGATATGATTCCCTGGGCCTGAGGCCAAGGACAAGTCTCACAGTCCTGTTCTGGATGAGTTACAGAGGGCGGAGAGTAGAAGCAGGCAGATTTAGAAAGAGGCTGTTGCAGTGGTCCAGCCTAGTAATGGCTGAGGGTATGAAATGGTAGGAGACATCATTATGGCACAATAAACCCTTCTAGAGAAAACATTCAACCAACTGTTCCTTTCACCCAAACAATCCGTCCAGTGTACAAATGGGCATGCAGCTCAATTTGCAACGTACACCAATAATCATTCAAATATTTACGACAATTCCTCAATTAGTATGTAAAACTAAAAGACAAAAGTAGAATACAAATTTTACAAACCATGGACTCCTGTCCGGTGCGCAACTACACTGGACTGCGAGGACATTCATTAGCCTGCATTTCAGGAACTGCTTGCAAAAGAACCTTCCAGCACATAAAAATGTTAGCAACACACCATTCCACTATACGGAATCTTGTACAGACACTATCTGCAACATTTAAATCACATACTCCTACATGGAACAGCCAAAGAACTCCTTCAACAAATACAGCACATGCAAAGTAAAGATTATGGAAGTGAAGATCACTTAGAAAATTCAGTAACTTTAGAAACCGTGAGTGAAAACCGTAAGAACACCAACTTCCTTACACACACACATACAAAAAAGAAATAGCAAAGTTTCAAAACACATCTGCTGAAATACCAGATCAAGTATGTGTCTGTTGTTGCAGAATGTTTTATAAAAAGAGCACAGAAATAGATATGGCCTACAAAATGGAGAACAACGCGGAATTCCAATGGTTCAAATTAGCTTTATATTTAACAACAGAACATAAATACTAAATACTAAATAACTGACCCCTCAAAAGTTTGCACGTACTGTAATACAAAGCTTGACAATAACCAAATGCCAACACTTGCAGTCACTAATAAATATTCCCACTTCCAAAGACTCCAACTTAACTTGTATGAGAGCATTATAATCAAAGCAGTATACCCATTTCAAGCTATAATATGTCTTCAACCCAAAATAGCCAAGTTGCCTCCTTCTGAGTTACTAAAAGGCATTCATGGCAAAGTAGTATATTTGCCATTAGATCTTAAAGAAAATGTACGAACTCTGGGTATACAACGACCAATAGATAAGTCTTTGATTGTCATAGTTAATGGTGTACCAACAAAAGACAAAAGAATTTGGCAACAACTAGTCAACTTAAACAAGGTTAGACAAGCCCTACAATATCTTAAAGAAAACAATGAATACAACAAAGATATAAACATCGAGGAGAACTTAACAGCAATCACCCAATTAATTGAGGATTCACCACCAACTGGCCAATTTAAACATGGAGATCCTATTACGGCAGCCACCATTTTGGACCAGTATACAGTTCACCCACTGCACTCCAAAGACACCATAGACGATGCATTAGAAACATATGAAATGCTTCAAAAATTTGGATCGGGCAGCCTATCTGCAGATCCAAGACTACTTAGAAACTAACAAACTACTGGGACTCAGACAATCGGGGTTCCGACCGCATCACGGCACCGAAACCGCTCTGATTGATCTTAAAACTCAGATCGAGGATCTCAAAGATCAGGGTAAACTTGCCCTCTTACTCCTACTTGACTTAACCACGGCGTTTGACCTAGTCAATCACCAAATCCTCTGCCGACATCTTAAACTAACAGCCCATTTCTCGGATAAAGCTACGGCCTGGATCAGCTCCTTCCTGGGCAACAGGTCTATGAGGGTCTTTGCCCCGTCCGCATCTGCTGAACCCTCACCTGTCACATGCCGAGTACCACAAGGCTTGTGCGTTTCCCCTATACTCTACAATGTGTTTACGAAGCCACTGTTTGATATCTTGAACCACCTGGGTGTCATCTACAACAACTACGCAGATGACACCCAGATACTCATACCAATCACTGGAGACCACACAGCTGATTCTATCGCTGTTAACTATGTACCAAGTCATCCAAGCCTGGATGGCGCAACATGAACTCTGTCTGAATGATGAAAAGACCGAGCTTCTCATCCTAGGCACCCATCAAAGACTCAACAAACTCGACCCCTTGGTTAACTCCTTTACTATTGACTGGAACATCATTAAAGTCACAAAGGACACAAAAACCTTAGGCATTTATATTGACTCCACTCTTTCCCTTTCCAGGCAAACGCAGTATCTTCCACAGCCGCCTACACATGCAATCTCATCACAGCCTGCCACCCCTTCTTATCCCCAGCCAACTGCACCACTTTAGCCAGGACCTTGGTAATGTCCAAAATTGATTACTGCAATGCCCTCTATCTTGGCACTAACCAAGCAACCTTAACAAGTTACAGATCATTCAGAACAATGCCATTAGAGCTGCATTAAACATTCCTAGGAATCTACACATCTCAGACACCAGACAAAGGGCCTGATCACGACTTGGGCAGTAAATGTGGCGGATTATCTGCCGGACCTAAATAGCGCGAACGCCAAGGCACCCGGGGATAATCCGCCAGATCTCGAGTCATCGTGCACGGGCCCCGGTCCAAGGCGTTAGCGCGAACCCTTAAATCCGGCGCACCGTGCGCTACCGCCACCTCGCGCTTATAGCGTGCGAGAAACGCGTCACCGCGGGAACGGGAAATAAATCGGCGGCCATCTTGGAAATCACAATCTGTCGGATATCATAGCCACTGGAAGCCATCCACGCGATCTGAACCCTGAAAATGAGTCAAGAGCGCACTAGGGGCAAGTCTGCACTGGACAGGGTCAGAAAACCCAAGTTCAGTGACCAGGAGCTTGAGGTACTTGTGGAGGAGGCACTGACGTACCACAATGAGCTGCAGCAGCGTAAAACCAGCGCCCAGCGCAGAGACCAAATATGGAGATCCGTCGCCACAAAGGGTCAGTGCAGTGGGGCGCCTGCCCCGGGATGGGGAGGACTGCCGCAAGCGGCTGAATGACCTGAGAGTGCAAGGCATCCTGTCCCAGCACAGGAGTGCAAGCAGGGGGCACAGGAGGAAGGCCACCCCCCCATCCGACCTCACACCATGGGAGGAGAAATTGACGGGCCTCATCGACATCGGAACCATTGAGGGCATTGGTGGAGCGGAGGCAGGGACTGGCATAAATCCAACGGCAGGTGAGTCCCATCCCCAAATACATGCATCTGAATGAGAGTGAAGACATGTGTCTGAGGCACTGCATACACCCGTAAGTGAGGGCCACATCCCTAGAACGGTAGTGCTGCCTAGACGACCCTGTACGTGCAGTGCATGAATGACAGGGGCAGGGGATAGACTCCCATACCCATAGGACAGCTACGTAGAGTGGTACTGTGCATCAACACAACCACAAAAGCCTGGGCGCAGTCCACCCCAACCAGGCGTTCCCATGCAGTGTACCTCCATGCACATCCACAACAAGCACCACATGGTGACTGAATGGAATGCAAGTTGACTGCGTCATTGTCACTGTCTTCATTCACACTTGTTTGCATGATCTGCATCACACAAATGTATGTAGCATTGTACTCAAACCACCCCCTATGTACCCCACAGGCTCACGTCGATCCCAACAGCCTGGTGATGATGGCGATGAGGCCACACCGACAATGCGCCCATAACACTGTGCCTCCACCAGCACCCCCCAAAGACGCCGCACCCATGGGAGACAACACAGGGGAACACCCACCTCACCCCAACGCAGCCCCGCCAGAGAGCAGCAGCAGCCACATAGCCACAGAGAGGCGACCAGCGGCCACCAGAAGCCACCATCCACAGCCCAGATGCCGAGGGAGAGAGGCCTGAAGTGGAGCCCGACGTGGGAGCAACACCTCCACGTGGGCATCATGCCGCCGCACAACACTCGCAAAGCAGTAGTGTTGGAGAAGGGGTGTCAACACCCCATGGAAGCCCAAGACCAGGCAGACACCAGGCAGCCCGATGTGGACACTCCATCCTATGGGAGTCCAGAGGGCCAGCGAATTGAGCCATGCAGCCCTCCCCCCACAGCGCCCAATTCGCGGTCCACCACCTGACGCACCAGGAGAGCCCTTTGTCACTGGGGCAGCAGTCATGGGCCGACTGGATATCATTGAGGCAAAACAGGCCCGGGTGGAAGGAATGGCAAGGGTCCAGAGCCGGCACATAAAGGCCGTGAGTAAATCCATCCGGCATGGGTGCAGGTACATTGCGCGGGACAATGCACGCACACGGCAAGTTGTGCAACAATGCACCGCTGCCCTGACAGGCTTTGGGCAACGAGTTCGCGAATTCACGGAGGCAGTGTCAGCACTGGCAGAACAGCAACGCGAGGCCAATAACCTCATGCGCCAGACATTATGGCCAGCGCTTCCATACCCTCCACAACACCCACAGAGGGTTCAACAGACCCATCTCTGAGGCGCCGGTCTATGCGCCACCTGAGGGCACGCACACCGGAGGGTCCTGGGAGAGGGAAGCGCCCACGCCCATCCTAGTGGTGCATGGCAACATTGTTGTTGGACTGATGAGGCAGTTGGGGATTGTACACTGGGGGGAGGGGGGATTGTTGGGTGTTCACTGGGGGAGGAGGGATTGTTGGGTGTTCACTGGGGGAGAGGGGATTGTTGGAGGGAAAATAAATCACGTTACAAAAAACACAATGCATGGACAGTAGTGATTGTAACAAATGCAATTTGATGTTGAAGTGACATGTTCACAATTTACCTATTACCCATTTCTAATGGAATCCATCAATCAATCCCTGTCTGGCCGACCTCCCTTCCCTCTGCCCAACCCTTTATGCATGTGCAACACCTTCTGGCACTTCATCGCCCTCACTACCATCAGGTGGCTGCACATGTGCATCAGGGGCAGTGGCACATTTCTGCGACAACAAATGTTGTGCAGCATAGCACATGTCAGTACAATTTTTCAAGCTTTTTCTGGTGCATACATCATTGCCCCTCCAATGCGGTCGAGGCCCCGGAAGCGTGCCTTCAGCAGTCCAAATGCCCTCTCCACGCAGATCCGTGTACGGGCATGGCCAAGGTTGTATGCCCACTCCGCCGCCGTGTGTGGGTGACGCACAGGGGTCATGAGCCAAGTGTACTGGGGATATCCAGAATCACCTGCAGGGGAGAGGAAGCCGGTATGGGGACAAGGTAAGTCCAGTGGGTGTACAGAGCCCTGTCATCAGTGTGATTTTGCCATATTTGGCATGTGGCCTATAACATTGTGGAGTGTGCTGTCCTACGGGCACGATTGAATCAATGGGGTACTCTCCACTTGGTACGCCTATGTTTCTGTATGTAACAGTACTCATTCACTTGTCGCAGGATGAGGGGGCCCTTCCATCTACTTCTGCTTGACAGAAGTGGCTGCCTCATGTGTCATTGCAAATCCATTTGGCTGCACTTGCATTTGCTGCTCTTCACTATTCTGTACTGTTCTCCATGCATTTCCATGGCCATTTTGGGGACAATGTCTGTGGGATGTGCAATGTCATTACTCGGCCTACTTATGTGTGGGGCATTCGTGGATGTGCCAGCTCATGGTTTGTAATTACATTACTGTCGGATGGCCAGGGTGGGATATCTGGACCGTGTCAGTGTTGTGAGCCATGGTGCTACTCACACAGGAGGCTTTGTTGTGGTGGGGATTCCATATGTCACTGTGCCGCCACATGTTTTACATCCTGCATGGGCGTGTTCTGCTGTGTAGGACATGTCCAAGTTTCATCGTGCAAGGTGCTTGAATGTGTATGCTGCTATGATGCTGCTGACTATTGGGAATGATGGATTCTGCGACAGGCACCATCAGTTGTGGATTGACATGCTTTGTGGGATACATTTGTACTCACCCAGTGGCCATGTGTTTTGGCCTCGGTGCCTTTCCATGTACGCTGGCAGGGTACTGTTGCGTAGGACCATGGAGTCGTGGGTGTATCCTGTGTAGCGGGCACAGCAGTGGCTGAAGGTGAGGTCAGGGCCACATGTCATCTGCATGTTGAGGAAATTGTACGGTTTACGGTTTCTGTAGGCAGCCTCATGTGCATGGGGTGGTACAAGTGCCACATGTGTGCAGTCCAGGGCTGCTATTACATTCAGGACTTGGGCAATGGCATAGAATTGACCCCTTAAACTGGTGCACCTGTGTGGCTGGCAATGCAATGTGTTCGTTCACATGATTCAACAGTGCATCAGACACCTGTCCCAGCATGGCACTGAATGTGTACTGGGCCATTCCATGCATCATGGCAACGGTATGTTGGTAGCTGCCAGTCCCAAGTAATTGAAGCACAGACACGAGCTTCACGAGGGGCGGTACTGCCGTGCTGGTGGCTATGCGGCTGCATATGTCACCCTGGATTGTGTCCAGCAACTGGGTGATGGTTGCCCTGTCCAGCCGATATTCTGTCACCAACTGACCATCAGTTAGGGCCCAGGGTGTTGGCCTGACCCTGGGGATGGCTGGCCGTCTTGCTGGTGCTGCTCTCCTCCTCCTTCTCCTCCTCATCCCCACTGCCCCCTGCACTCCCAGGGACCTGGCCTGGTTGACTGGCCTCTGTAGCTCTAGACGCAGCTGGTAGAAGTCGACATCCAAGGCTCCCGGCTCCAAATGGCAGCATGGTGTTGGGGAGGGTGTGTTGTGCATGGGTAGGTCCTTTGTAGGTCTCTGATTTGCATTGCTTCCACCTGGGCCCTCATTGCTGTCTCCTCCCTGCTCCTGCTGGTGTAATGGGGTTGGGGATAATGTGTTGTGCATGGGTGGGTCCTTTGTAGGCCTCTGAGTTGCATTGCTTCCACCTGGGCCCTTATTGCTGTGGCCTGTGTTCTGTTACCTCCAGCTTCTAGCTGGAGGTATTTTCGGCGAATTATCCGCCGCTTTTCTGGAGCTAATAGCGCTTACGCTGGACTCGTGATTGTTGATGTTTTAGCGCGAATGGTTCCTGGCGCTGTTATGGCCGGCGCTTGTACAGCCGGCTGTCCTTGCGCCGGCTATTATTGCGCCGGCGGTATTTGGAGTCGTGATCCGACGGACCCTTAAAATCGGCGCCAAGAGCGTTACCGCCGATTTTAAGGGTTACCGCCCAAGTCGTGATGAGGCCCAAAGTCTCATTTGGTTATCAGTAACACAAAGAGTATCCCTAAAAACCCTGGCCTTAACTCATAAATGTATGACTAACCAAGCCCCAAGCTACCTCGCCAACAGATTTACCATCCATACCTCTAACAGACCCCTCAGAAGTGCCCAGACCAATTGCCTAGCCATACCCCACTTCAACCTCCAGAGATCTGGTGGAACTAGCTTCCCCGTCCTGGAGGTTAAACTCTGGAACTCACTACCTACCCCCTCACAGCAGAACCCTCATTCCCAGCGTTCAAGAGGCAAGCTAAAGCCTGGCTGTCGGGACAGAATCTCAGCTGAGCCAGGCCACCTACCTAACTACCACATACCTAGACTATCTGTCCTCTGCCTGCTTGTAAATATGGATTTTTTTATGTCTATTCACTATATAAATATTGTTTAACTATGTTTATCTGCCACCTGTTATTCATACTTCATGTAACTGCTTCTTGTATATTATCTGTAATGCCTATATTGTCTGCATCATAAGCTATGCGGCCGAATGCCCTTGGGCCAGGTGCGCTTTATAAATAAACTAAATACAAATACAAGCCAAAGGATCTCAAATGAGCATTTGGGAGAAAAGTGTTGAAGCACGATCTCTTCCTCTAATCTTTGCTACAGGAAAAGGAGGAAGACATGATGAAAGACCCACACAAATTAGAGTACCATAATATTGCTCTTTAACAATGTATTCGGAAGACCGCAGATTCAGACAAAACGTACAATACATTTTTCACCTCCTGTTTGAAAGTGAACTAGCAACTCTATGTTATGGATTTGCACACATTAAAAACAAGCTCCAATTTTTTTAAAAACATGACCGCTACCCAACTGCTTCAAAATATAAAAGACAAAGATGAAGTTTTGCAGTCAAGTATCACAAATCTCTTAGCAAACATGCATGGTACAAAAGAATACTGGTTCTGATGTCACACTGATATACGTTGTATGCTAAGGAACCTCGGCCCACCCACATGGTTTGTTACATTAAGTTGTGCAGAATATGATAGGGATGACTTGCATGACTTCTTACGTATAGCAAACCAAAATAAAGAAAGAATAAAATAAAAACACCAGGAGAGCTCTGTTCTCTTGATCCTGTCAATCTGTCAAGGTACTTTTACCATCGCTTTATTGCCATGCTGCACTTCATCTGCAATAAAAGTACCCTTCCACTCGGAGAAGTAGGACACTACCTTTGGAGAAAAGAATATCAATCTGGAGGAGCACCACACATCCACATGCTTTTGTGGATAAAAGATACTCTGAAATTTAGCCATACTATATATGGCCATGTGGGAACACCATTTTGTCCTCTCAGCAACCAATCCATTCGTGGGCCATATCAAGCTATGGCGACGTAATATCGATGACATTCTAATTTGGCAAGGTTCGGCCACGGCCCTCCAGGAATTCTTTCTGTGGATTAACAGGCAACATACAGAGATTACATTTACTACCAGTTCTAGTATTAAAGAGATCCAGTTTTTGGATCTCAGAATATATGCAAAGAATGGCAATCTAGAATGCTCATTATTCAGAAAACCCACAGATAGAAACACTTTACTTCACTTCTCGAGTTTCCATCCGAGGGGAGTAAAGGAGAACCTTCCATACGGCCAATTTCTACGATTGCGCAGAAATTGCACGTCGATTACTGAATATACCACCCATGCGGACAACCTCAAAACACGTTTGGTGGCACAGGGCAACCCCAGTAAACTGGTCACCAAGGCGGCTAAAAGAGCGAGATTCACCCCTAGGGAATGTCTTCTCACTCCCAAAGCACCAACCACGGAAGAAAAACTGGTCTGTGTGTTGCCTTACACTACGCACACTTATGCAGTTAAGAAGCTGATCAAGAAATTTTGGCCTTTGGTTAAATTGGAATTAAGCGATGAATCAATACCACTATTTGCGATGGCCAGACAGAATAACCTGAGGGACCTGTTTGTACATTCGAAACCTCAGATTCTGAGAAACAGAACTACTAGTTGCGACCTCCGCCCGCTGGTTGGACATTTTCCATGTGGAGGCTGTTCAGTCTGCAAATACACCAAGAGAATCAAAGAATTCCAGGTGAGAGGCAGAAAATGGGACATTCGTGCCATGACCAATTGCAAAACTCCTAATGCGATATACTGTATTCAGTGCCCATGTGGCCTTAAATATGTTGGTCAGACCTCGAGACCTACCCACATACGGATTGTGGAACATAGATCCCACATTAGGGCTAAGAACATCAAAGCGCCAATAGTATCTCATTATATGGAATATGGCCATTCCCCCGAGGATCTATACTGGTGGATCTTGGAAGCATTTCCAAGACAAAATATCTCAGCATACAGACTCAACCTGGCCGAGGCCAGGTGGATACACCGGCTTGACACCATTGAACAGGGTCTAAATGAAAGTAACCCCTTACGGTGGTGACACTCGCTTATTCCCCACTTTAGACAGGTTTCTTATTTTCCTCCCATGACTAATGTGCGCCCTAGCCACTCAGCACAATCTGAGGGTCTTGGTTACTGCCCCTCTCGGAGTGTTATTTCTGTTCTAGGCCCCCTCCTGTTACCGTTTTGGTTCCCCTCGTTCCAATTTTACATCTACATATTTTTTCAAAGATTCAGCTGTCCGTGGGTTTCCCCCACAGGCAGTCTAGTATCTATTTTATTCTTGTGTCTATTGTTAGCAACAACATCTGGCACTGGACCACAACACTAGCATACTTAGTACGGTACTATTAGTATGTACATCTATTATCCGACCGAAGGTGGGGCCCGCTTAGGGGCTCAATTATACCTTTGTGAGAGAGCACGTATTGGCTTACACGTGACCTCCACATTTATGGGCCATCAGTTGCTCCATGGCGACTGCTTCCATTTATTAGTCCTATTTCTTTATCCTAACATGGGTGGCCTACGCGTTCATCGGGCTTTAGGAAACCGTGAGTCCGTTTTCTATGTTTGCTATTCCCATTTCATGGGACACCATTTTTACCTCTCCGGCAGCGGACTACGCGGTTTTTGAAAGGGCTACGGCGCGACTTACAGGCCGGATAGCCCTGTTACATCGGCGCCATAAATGCAGCACTCATGAGACACTGAAAGGTAGGATTCTTACTTCCAGGCTATTTTGCGAGATTGGTCTAAGTCTTTCTATGGTACATGAGGCGGGCGATTCGGCATAACGTGCACCACCTTGCATCCTATGCAGGATTCTGTTTATACACTCCCCTTCGAGGAGGATCATTTACTGCCAGCCTTTCTAGGTTGTAGACCCCACACCTTTGAACTAACGGCGGGTCCGCTTTGTTCCTTTTTCTTCCCCTTTCTTTCTTCAGTTTTGGAACGGAGCTGTGAGGACGCCTTATTTTCCATCCGTCCCGCTTGTCCAAATTCGATTACTTCGGTCTTGTTGACCACTACGACCGCCGGTGGAGGGACATTGCCTTAGGATTTGTCCTAGCCCGCGGATTAAGGTAAGCAACCGTGTTCCTTCTTGGAAACACAGTGGGCGATAGGTCGAGTCCCCTATGTGTCTATCTCCCTTCAGTAGTGGGCCCCAATGGGGGGAGGGGGTCATTACATTTTTACATTTTTATATTCACTCTCACTTCTAAATTTCTTTCGCTTATAGACTCGGAGGTCCTTCCTTGTTTTACCTTCCCCTTTTCGCCCTTGGGGTAGCGAAACATCTCTTGGAGGTACCACTAAATCTCTCTCAGTAAGTGTTGGGCCCACACAGCCCTTTATGTACCCCGCTGCTGGGGCCTATTGATTGTTTGGTTCTGGGGCCTGATGTGTTGGGACACTCGGCATGTTGGTGTTTGGACAAGGTACCACCCCACACACCCATCCTTTTTGTTTCTTGGGGGGTTTTCATATTATTGATTTCCATTTTCCCCTCCTCACGTTCTTTGGCGATTGTGTATGTTTTCGCTGTCCCCTTTTGGCCTGGTGCCAGGGAAGGGTTCAACGAATGATTAAATGCATATGGGGGCTTTCTCTATACTGACGCAACCACTTTGGTTAGGCATAGGCTCCCACTTGTACACAGTAGTTTGGTGTTTTGTTGGTGGAGGATTTTGTTTCTTTCCCATACGGTTTAGTATATTATCTTTTCAGTAGCTACATCTTTTGGGCTGCTAATACGCCTTTACGTGTTAGTAATACAATCATTTATCACATCCACAGAACTCCATTTTCCCTGGGGTCCTGATGAAGGCAGCATAATTGATGTTCGGCCGAAACGTCCTTTGCATCTCTCCACGTCATCGAGCTATGCTACATGACTTAATAATGCAACTATGGACGTAGACCTGGGATGTGTGTTTTTTGGTCAGGCGTAATTCACTTCGCCATGTTGAAGTAATTTTAGAACTTGTATTAGGTGACACTGCTCCATGGAGTATTTCTGTGACTTGTTAGCTAGATAGGGCCAGGAAGACAGCATGTGCGCCCGGTCTCCCCCATCTTAGAGAATTTTGGCTGTGTCACATCGAGCTTTTATAAATTAACCACAAAAATGCTATTCGATGTATATATACATTCCCCACATTAATATATGTGTGTATGTGGCTTGTTTTATTCTGTGAAACGTAGGACTCATGCCTATTTAATAAAATTAAAAAAACACTTTTTCATATTAAATGAAAACTCTAGTGCACTGTGTATAACATTCTGTGTGGTGATGTGAATAACCTACAGAGTGGGACCCAACATGAGTTAAGACTGGGCCACTAAATTTGTATTTGTTTTTGAATGGTTCATCCGGGGGGACACCCCAAAGTGTGTTGATCCTGAAATTTGCCTATGACAGTGATCCTACCGTTTTACAGTTTATATAAAAATACATCAACTGCAACATCCCTTCAGAAACCCCACATAGTGACCTACGTACACAAATCTTACGCTTCCAAAAACATAAGTATGCCAAATACTGCAGACAGAGATCTAAAAACAAAGGGAAATACTATACCAAATGTTGCTTTGGCTTCTCTAGATCAGTTTGTGCAACAGGACAAGTAAATAGCTTCATGTCCTCTATTAGACACAGTGTAAAAGGCAAATCATCTAAAAACACATACAACATTAAAAGGAATGAAGCATCCAAGTATATCAATGATTACAATGATTACAATGCTCTTATTGCCCTTTTGTGGAATGCAAATATAGACATATAATACATTGCAGACAATTTCACTGCTGTTGTAAGATATGTCACAGCCTATCTCACTAAAGCTGAGAAAACAGAGCTAAAAGACCTTTAGGATGCCATATCATCTGATAAAACACTATCCCAAAAATTGTACAGCTTCCGTATAAAATCTCTCTCCCAAAGAGAATGCGGGTACTACGAAGCTGCAGACCGTGGTCCAGCTTCATCCAGAAAAAGAGTACTCAAATCCTACCAAGAGATAGAAACAATAGCCACAAATGATCCCAACAGCCAGGACATTTAAAAAAAAACAAACTATTTACTGGATACATACTATCCAAACAGAAGTACTGCTTTGGAAAACATGTGCCTGTACCACATTGTCCAAAACTACTCCTACAAAAATAATGTCAAACCAGATGAGACAACTGGCAAATATGTAGTCTCAACTTGTGAAATACACATAGTCAAACTTACCAAACTCAGCCTCATTAATCACATAAAATTATCATTTAAGACTCTACAACAGAGGGAACTTTATTACATGGCTCTCCTACAGCTTTTTAAACCATGGAGAAAGGAAGAATTATTAGGTAATCATGACAAATTTGAAACTGTGTTCAATGCAAATGAAAGCAGTATAACTAATGTCAATTTCAAACAATACAAAGAAATGTTGGACAATGAACGTCAACAAGAGGAAGACATTGAAGCTGAACTAGATAAAGACACTCCTGAAGGCAGTCAACCTTCCCTTACAGGAAGCCAAGAACCACTTGGAGAATCACTCATTCTAAATGAAGCAGAAATAGCCATGATTGAAGTAGAAAATACCATGTATGTATAAACAATCAGAAGAAGACTTGTATGTGCTGAAATCACAATTAAATGATGAGCAACTCAGCATGTATCTACAAGTCACTGAAGAAATTGAACATGGTTTAAAACATGAAACTAAAACTAGTAGCTGTAAAAATGATAAACCTCTCCTCCTCTATGTAAGTCGTGAAGCTGGTTCTGGAAAAACATTCTTAATTAGAATCATCAGCAAATGTGTACAAAACTTAAACAACAACCTTTCAGCTGTTGTAACAGCCCCCACAGGTTTAGCTGCGTACAACATAGGAGGTGTAACTTTATCCCGACTACTGCTCCTTCCAGTAGAACACCAAAATAAATTAGAATACTACAAATTATCAACAGAAGCTGCTACTGAAGTACGCAGAATTCTGAAACAAATGAAAGTGCTCTTAATAGATGAGGTAAGCATGTTTTCCAACCTCATGTTGGCTTTAATTCATCTATGAATGCAAGAAATCCTAAAAACAGACTACGAACAACTGAAGTACCAGTTGGTAAGTAACTTGTTCTTCGAATGGATGGTGTCCGCCAACGTATTCCTCATCTTTGATAGACTCCCAAAGCAGTATGCAGAATTTGGTGGAAGGAGTGGAATTTGAAATTGTCAGCATTTTATAAGGCCGAATACAGTACCGCCTTACCAAAGGCAACATCCTGACATCCAACATCTACCTCTGGTAGAATGAGCTCTCAAGCCTTCTGACAGGTCCTTGCCTGCCAATTTGTAACATTCTGAGATGCCAAGAATAATCCACCTTGATAATGTCTGTTTTGAAACAGCTTGACCCAATAAAGAGTTGGTCATCCACTCTAAGTTTGGAAATATAAAAGCTTAAAGCTCTTCTAGGATGCAACCTATGGAGCCTTTCTTCCTCTTTACCGGGATGCGGCAAGGGGAAGAACGCCGGCAGAACAATTTTCCTATTTAGATGGAAATCAGATACAACCTTAGGTAGGAATGAGGGTTTTACCCTTAACACAACCCTGTCCTTGTGGAATACAGTATAGGGTGGCCTAGAGGAAAGTGCCTGCAACTCGCTCACTCTACATGCATATGTCAATGCAAACAGCAACATGGTTTTAAAGGTCAACAACCTCAATGGACATTTGTGCAAGGGTACAAATGGGGCACACATTAATTTAAGAATCAGATTAAGATCCCAAACTGGGACCTGAAAAGAAGAAGGTGGGAATACGTTTGTGAGTCCTTTCAGAAATGCAATCACCAAGGGAATTTTAAAGTAGGAGCATTCCTCCGAAGAGCGCTTGAAAATGGAGAGCGCTGGCAGGTAACCTTTAATGGTCCCAACATTGAGAACTTTGTGTGCCAATGATTAGAGGAAAGATAACACCTCTGGAGTTGAACATAGAAAAGTATCAAGAGTCTTGTCTCTCGACCAGTCGCAAAACTTGTTCCAACTGCAACAGTACAGAGATTTTGTTGCTGGCCTTCTCGCCAAAAGCAACACCTCCATGATGTCATCCGGAAGGTCCCAATCCTTTTATCTCAACCTTTCAGAAACCAAGCGTGACGGTTGAGAGTGTTGACCTCTAGATGGAGAACCCATCCCTCCCTTTGTGAGAGAAGATCATCTCTCTGAGGAAGACAAATCGGAGGGCAGATGGACATATCTAGAAGATCTGGGTACCACGTTCTCCTGGCCCAATCTGGGGCAATTAGGATCATGCAGCTTCCAAACCGTCTCAACCTCCTGATTACTTGAGGAATGACGGGGATCGGTGGAAACGCGTAAAATAATGGGAATTCCCAATCCACCACGAACGCGTCTCCTAGAGCTCCTCTCGGAGGAAATTCCCTTGAGAAACACCTTTCACACTTCTGGTTGACCCCAGTCGCAAACAGGTCTACTTGAGGGGTTCCCCCAAAGGGCAAAGATCTCTTGAAGGACTTCCTGAGCTAGTTCCCACTCGTGTGAGACTGTGCCCTGCCAGCTCAGAGCATCCATCTTGTGTTTTCCTCCTCGACTAGGTGTACTGCTGATAAGGAGATTCCTTCTTGAATTGCCCAGTACCAGAGCTGCATTGCTTCTCTGCACAGTGGTAGTGACCCTACACCTCATCTCTTGTTGAGGTAATGCATGCCCACTGTGTTGCCCGTCATCAGGACATTCTTTCCCCTGACCGAGGGCAGGAAAGCCTTCAGCGCTAGTCTGATTGCTCTCAGCTCCAAAAGGTTGATGTGTAGTTTGGACTCCGATGGAGACCAACGACCGCTGACAGTTTGTTGGTGTGGGCTCCCCACCCCATGAATGAGGCGTCCGTCACTACTGTAAATCTCTGGCCATGGCCGCCAAAAATGTTCTCCTTTCAGAATATTGTCCTCGCAGGCCCACCACAGAAGATCCTGTGCGACCCTGCCTGGAACCTGAAGTAGGGTCCATCATCCTTCCTGAGAACTGTGACCATTGAGTTCTTACAGCCCATTGAAGGGATCTCATTCTCAGGCGGGCTTCAGGCACCAGAAAAATGCAGGATACCATGAGGCCGAGCAATCTCAAGAAATCGAAGGCCGGAAGATTCTGTGCAGTTTGGATTTTGGTAACCATCTGAAGAAGGTCTTGAGTCCTCGCCTTGGGTGGCAAACTCTTTCCCAAGGATGTATCTAATACAGCTCCGATGTACTGGAGCTGCTGAAACTGTGTCATCTGTGACTGCTTGAAATTGAGGGAGAAGCCCAGTCTGTGAAGGGAGTGGCAGGTGACTTGAGATGATCCAGGGCTTGTTCGGTAGAACGCGCCCTGATCTATCTGCCAATCGTCCAGGTAGGGGTAGACATGAATCCCCCGTCTCCTGAGATGCGCTGCCACCACCACCATCAGTTTGGTGAAGACCTTCGGGGTGGAGGTCAACCCAAATGGAAGGACTCGAAACTGAAAGGGCGAGCCGCCAACAGCGAACCTCCGCTTTTTTCTGTGCTTGAGATGGATTGGCACATGAAAATAAGTGTCCTGAAGGTCCAATGACACCAACCAATCCTGTAACTGGAGGGTCTGGAGGATCTGAGAAAGTGTGACCATCTTGAATGTGTCCTTCCTAAGGAACTTGTTCAAGTATCTCAAGTCCAAGATGGGTCTCAGTCCTCCGTCTTTCTTGGGGATAAAAAAATATGGGGAATACCAACCCTTGTTCCTTTCCACTAGAGGTACTGGTTCTATAGCACCTTTCTCTAACAGGATTAATATTTCCTGCACAAGGAGGGGATTTGGACTCCTCAAAGAGTGTTTCCCAAGGTGGATTTTTGTGAGGCTGTGTTATAAATGGAAGGCAGTAACCTTGGGCTATTGTTTCCAGAGCCCAAGCATCTGAAGTAATGGCTCGCCCCCCAGTGGTGATTTGTGACGCAAGCTCTCAAAGAGGTTTTGGGGCGGTTGCTGCAGCTGCTGATGGCAAGGATGCTGTAGCTTGAGCTGGCTTTGCACTCTTACCTCGTCCACCACAAGGGTTTCTTCTTTGGCCGGTTTGACGGGCCATTCCTCTCGCCTTTCCAAATGAGGAGTAGTAACGATAGGATCGCCCCCTCCATGGTTGTACTAAAGGAAGAAAAGGCTGAGGTTGCCTAACAGCAGCCCCTAAAGATTTGGCAGCCGCCATCGAGGTCTGCAACCTCTCAAGGCTCTCGTCAGCCTTGCTGCCAAAAAGGTGAGACCCGTCAAATGGCATGTTTAGAAGACGGGCCTGCACATCTGGTGCGAAACCCGACTTCCGCAACCATGTAAATCTGCACATAACCGTGCTTGTAGCCATGGACCTGCAGATGCTGTCTGCAGTGTCCAATCCAGATGGAAGGGATTCCTGCATGGCTTCTTTGCCATTCCTAACGATAGCTAGGAAACCCTCCCTTTCCTCCCTTTCTGGAAGGTGCACCGCCGCCATTGATATGCACTCCCACAGAATGTACAAAAATGTGGCTAAGGCACATGTGGAGTTTGCCGACTTAAGGGCCATACACCTAGCTGAAAATACCTTGCACGCCCATCCACCCACACGCTTGTTGTCCCTATCCGGAGGAATGGTAGGGTACGCCATTTTATTAGATGTAGCTGTGGCTGCCTGGACCACCAGACTCTCAGGAGTAGGGTGTTTGGACTGATAGCCCGGGTCGCTACTGGAAGGGCAGTATTTTCTCGTGAGGAATTTATCCACTGCAGGGATTCCCAATTTTTGGCCACCCTATTTTGTAAGGCCACATGAAAGGGTAAGAATGGGTCTGTAGGTGGCCCTTGGTCCAGAATATCAGTAAGGTCATCCTAGATGAATTGAGCTGGTGGTTTAGCTCAACCTAGGTATTCAACTACCTTTGACATCAGGTGCTGATACGAGGAATCAGCGTGTCCCCCCAACTCTGTTCTACCAAACTCAGTTTCAGGTGGAGTGTCAACACCATTAGCATTGTACAGTGTGTCAACAAGATCTCTCATCTTATTTTCCTCTGTCTGAGATTAAACAATCTGGCACATTAGGAGTTCCAAACTCAAGGCCAAAGGGAACCTCCTCATCCTCAGATCTTTCTCCTTCCTCAAAAATCAAAGAGGGATTTAAAGTACTCCTTTCTAGGAAAGGAGTATAAACTTTGTCAGGAACCACCAAAGGTGTAGGCTTTGGGGAGGCTTTGATTTGCCAGTTTTAACATGCTCAGAAGGCTGAGTTGAAGCCACAGTAATTTTTGGCGCCAATTATTTTGGTGTTGACGTCAACAAAGGCATCGATGGCGTCGATGGAAATGTTGTTTAGGATTAGACGGTCGTCTTTGAAGATTTCTTCTTCTAGGTATGTGGAGTCTTTGATGGCGTCGATAACCTTGAACGCCCGTCACAACTAGTTGTGACTTTCTTTCATCTGAGACCTTGAAGGTTCTCGATGGGTCTTTCTTCGATCACCCGGGCTCGAGGGTGTGCGAGTGTCAGAACGGGACCGACCACTCTCGTCCGGCTTCCAAAGAAGGCACAAATAGAGGCTTGCCCTTCACAAATTTTTTTAGCATTTTCATACAAAATGCCTCCTACTCTACAGGTGAAGAATGTTTTGTGGGGCACTTAAATTTTCTGGGGGATTCGTCCGACGATGATGAAGAGGATGGCGACCGATGGTGCTGTCTCTTCGATAGTTTCGTCGAGGACAATGAGTGGTGGGAACCACTATGGGATCTTGATCTCTTTTTGTCCTTTTCACGTCGAGGAGAACGATCTCCAGACTCAACAGTTGAGCAACGATCAGTTTTAGTTTTACAGCATACCTGCAATTTTCCCATCCTTTCTCACAGTGCTTTACACATCACTGCCCGACAATTCGAGCAGGAATCCGTGTCGTGGGCCTTCCCCAAACACCATAGGCACGAGCGACACGTATCCGTGATGGACATTTTCGAATCGCATTCTCTGCACTTTTTCAAACCCAAACGAGGTGTAGTCGGAGTCGATGACTAAGACATGTCGATGATTTATTTTGATTTTTGAAGAACTGCGTAGTAAGTAAATACCAACGAGGCGCGCCGAGTCTCCGAAGCAAACACATTTGTGGAAAAACAGAACTGAGGCAATGGGCGCCGTGCGTGCCAATTATACACCCGATGACGTCGACAGAGGCCTTCGAGGGACACTGACTCGATGCTATCAACGCACAGCGCCCTCTGGCGAGAAATTATTTGCCCAAGCTGGACGAGGTATCAAAGATGAGGAATACGTTGGAGGACACAACCCATTCAAAAACGCATTGTTTTCGGAGACCTCCAACAGTTAACACCAGTAAAAGGTGAACCTATTTTCAAAACAGGACAAAAGCAATGCCACAACACACTCGGCAGCATAAGAAATGTAAATCTCTGACAGAATTTTCAGTACAAAGAACTAACTCAAAACAGGTCTCAGGCTGCAGACCTCACCTATGCTATTTTAAAAAGCATTCAAACTGGTCTGCTTACTAAGATGCAACATCAATCTTAAATAGTAAACTAATCCATGAGCTATATGTGCATAACACATCTGCTTCTGATGTCATGGAACAATTAACGCAACAAAATATTAAATGCATGTCCTTAATGCCAACCCTCGCAAGCTGTAGTCAGTTCAATAAGACAATGTTAAAAAAAGAAATACAACCTATACTGCATATTAACTCCACAGACAAACTGGAAGTTCACAGCATGACACTGCCTATGCGTCAACAAGCAATAGCACGACTAAATAGCTTACAAAAATTTATCTCCAACACAGCTGGTTTGGAGAAAATATTGACTTTGTGTCTGAACTGCAGAGCAATTCTTAAACGTAACCTTGACGTAGACAATGGAGCAATTGGCACAGTTGTTGGCTTCCAGACATATCCAGACATATCCACATGATAAGAACATTCAGTATGGCAACATCCACTTTGACAAACTTGCTTAAATTAAAAGAATAGGGCACTCAACAGCACGATTCCTTCTTTTCAAAGACATGTATGTACGCAGAGAACAATTCTCTCTGTCTCTTGCATATGCTGTCACTATTCACAAATCGCAAGGTCTAACACTAAACCAAGCATTGATTGACACTGGCAGCACAGTCTTTAAAGAAAGTATGAGCTATGTAGCACGTTCACGTCTACGTACACTCGAAGGACTATGTCTAGACAATTTTGATGCAAACAAAGTCAAGTCGGACATTCCTTGCCTCCTACAGTACAACAGACTCTACACACCCCATCTAGATATGTACCCTGTTCCTCAAAAATCTAACATTTATTTAAAAAAGACAATGAATGCAAAGACAACTTGTAAAAGAACTCCCAACAATACCACCAAAGAAACAAAAAACAACTGCTACTCCATCAACCAGTTCAACCACAAAACTGTCTAGTGCAACCTGAACTGCACATCCATCAGAAGATAAAAAGATAAATATGTCTTCTAAAAAAGAAGTGGAGGCCCAGCAAATGATACAGAGCCAGAACTATCTTGTCCAATTACATTTTCCAACACAACTGGTGTGAATTGCTATGCAAATGTAGCAATCAATCTTCTCTTCCAATTGCCACCAGTTCAAAACATTTAATTGAACGGCTCAGACCAGTTGTGTTTGCAAATGCTCGTCCTTCATAGAAATGCCACAAATAATACTGACAACACTTACAGTGTCTCAGGAACGAGGCAAGAATTGGACTATTGTACAGGAATGGTAAAATTCACCATACACACACAGCAAGATCCACAAGAATTTCTAATGTACTTACTGCAAGTACTGGAAACCAAAAATATATCTATAAATTAAATCTTGCAGATATCACACATGTGGAAACATATATGCAGTCTCTGCAACCATTTTTCACAAGAGCACATCCCTAATTAACGATTTGTGTATGTATCTATAAAAGATTGTGAATCCATTCCATTTCATGAGCTGGTGCAAATGCAAATCATGCGACTTTTTGCAATTCAGACAATCGTTCCACCTTGCACATAAACTCACATAGCCAATATCGGATACTAATGCTTTTATGGTACAACGCAGATGGTACCAAAAACAATTGCAAGCTTACTATCTTCACACACGGCCAAGTATCTCTTGGCAAGAAAACCTTCACAACAGTAGGCATAATCTACCACACTGGTGCCACAACCACTGCCGGTCATTATACTGCATGCATTAAAAACTAAGTGGTTGGTTTGAAAGCAACACCACTCCCGTTACCAGCAAATCTAACAAATGCCTACTTAATATTCCTTAAAACTAAATTTAGTCACTGACCTGTAAAACTATCAAAGTTGGAATACACCAACTGGTATCTAACTGCATCCATAATACTACAATGCTACTTACACAAACTGGTATCCAACTACATCTACAGTACTGCAATGCTGCTTTTAAAATGCAAAACATTTTGAATACGCCAACAGGTATCTAAGTACTTCAAAAATACCTTCAAAAATATAGTACAATGTACTTTTGAAAAGCAAAATAGTTGGAATACGCCAACAGGTTTCTAACTACTTCATATCCCTTAAACCTAAATTTAGTCACTAACCTGTACACTATCAACAGTTAGAATAGGTCAACTGGTATCTAACTACTTCAAAAATACCCTTCATTACACTTCAATTGAAATACACCGTCACAATTTTTCTTACTCCAACACTGCTTGTAACAACAAATGCACTTATCTGTGCACTTTAAACATTCCCTTAAGTATAACACACTTCAAACAAACAATGTCAAACATAAATGCACATAAATATCGTAGCTTTTTTTTAAATCCTGCATGGATTTTTCCCCCCCAATGATTATGCAAACAGAAACAGCAGTAATTTTGTTCCAAACATAGTACTTAAAATGTACTGATTATGAGGGTCTAAAAAGTACATGAATATGTGAGACTGTATGCAATGAAATATTTTAACTTATCAAGCCTACGAATTTACACTGTTTTTTCAGAGAAAGAAGTTAAGATTTCTCCTTCATTACCATCTACAACAAACTGGACCTATACCCTCAATTTTACAGCATCATAAGTACTACTTGAACTTCAATTGTATTATGTCACCATGTTACAAATACTGTATACTGTCACTACACTACATAGAATTGCTATACACATTATTATAATGGCTGTAACCAGTGCCTACATTCAATTACTATATAAATATTATAATGGCTGTGCTAATGGCCAAATTCTTGGGTGCATGGCCTACGACCAAGCACCCAAGAATCTGGCCACTGGCCACAACCACCACAGCATAATTAAACCATATATAACGAGGACATAGAATAAATATTGCAATAACACAACTCACCCTGAGCTCCCCCAACCGCCAATCCTATTTTTCCAAGTATGAAAACATCCCCTTATCATCTATATTCCACTCCCGCGCCCTGACCAAGCCCTCTTTCAGTCACCAAATAACACCAAATGTGTTTCTCAAGCTGTTCGCAGACTACCACGGTGTCTGCGGACTGCCACGCCACCCGTATGCTCTTCTTCCACCTATCCAAAGAGCTCCATATCATCTTTATTCCACCGCCGACCCTTAGCAGCCCCTTTGAAACACAAAATGGCCCAAAATGTGTTTTCCAGATTTTTTCCCCACTGCTCCGTCCGCGGTCAGTTGCAGCTGTCCGTGGATCCAACATGGCGGGCGTTTCGGAAAATATGATCAATCGGCGGGCTTGTCCGATGTCCGCGGACATCACATCGCCCGCTGTACCAATCACGAGGCCGCCCGCGGATTGAACAGGGAAATGGGTATGCAGACTGAACCCAGACACAACATTTTACAAGAGAACACTTTCGGGACCAAGCTACCGCTCCTGCAGCAAATTTGGTGACAGTCCATCCAGTAGTTTGGGCTGTAGACGTTAGCAACGTTATTTTTCCACTGCATCTATGAAAAAAAAGAAAAAAAAAAAAGACATTTTGGGACCCCCCCTCTATAACTTTGCCCGCCCTTGAACAAACCTCACCAAACTTCGCAGGATTTAATCTGACCGGGCCATATACGTAATTTGCAAAGCCTTGTGATGATTTGTTCAAGGGGAGAGAAGTTCTAAGCCATCCAATAACTGCGCTTCCTATGGGTTGAGCAACTTAACCATAATTACAGGGCTGCTGCCGCAGGCCCTGCAATATATAATGATTAGATGTTCTTCCACCCTTGAGACTGGAGGATTCCTTCCTGCTCCTGTAGCAGCATACCGGCACCCTTTCTGGACCCCCAGACTCCAAGTATTCCTGCAGGTGCCGGTGCACCCGGCAGGCCAGACCTGCCGGGGGCACCAGCCCCTGCAGGCATGGTTTTCAAGGAAGCCCTGGCACCATTGGCAACAGTGTTGGTGCTTCCGTGTCCCCAAAACTCGCAATGATGCACATTGACTATGAAAGACTGGTAGGGCTAGGGCTAATACAGTCAGGTAAACGTCAGGTGCAGAATAGAAATCACTTCATAGCACATGGTGTGAAAAAGTGGAATTTACAAAATAAACAGTAAAAAGGATGACTTTTTATGTATTTTATTTATTTTACATTACACTATCGACAAATAACTTTATAAAATAGGATAAGACAATTCATAATAACTTAAAACAAAAGAAAATAATGATTTACACAAAGAAAAGAGTTAATGTGAAGGATGAAGAGACCAAAAGTCTCCAACACAAATAGCATCTCTTTAAAGAGTGTGGATATGGATACAGTCAACAAAATATTTGAAAGTTACTGTCATACTGCCTACTATAAAAAGTAGGGGAAAATACTGCCTTGGAACAGATTATTTAACATTTGCTAAAAAAAAGTAGCAAAGGCACTTCACACCAGTGCTGCATTCTTTGCATTCTAACATGGAATGGGGCAAACAGGGTTACCCCAATACGTATTACCTAAAGATTTTTGCACCAGGCAAAAATGAAGCAATATGATTTTTGGACTATTTTTGCTCTGTGACATTAAAAGAAAAAGCTTTTGCCTCAAACAAAGTCCCATCTTTCACACTGTAAATCTTGAGCAACTTTATTTGTACCTTATTGTATACAAAGAACAAGACCAATTACTTTACGCAATCAGTTGTCTTGCCTTAACTAACAATGTTGTATTATAGTGTCTGCACTGTATGTGGAGGAAGTCCTATTTATTCTACTCCCCATCACACTGGCAGAGGAAAATGGGCAACACCATTTTACTCCATTGCACACATCTTTACAGAATGTGGATTGGGGCAAGAACTTTGATCTATTCCATATAACACATACATCAAAAATTGTTATGTATTTGCTACATTTTTAGCACTTTTGAAAATGCTACATAGTCTAGCCTTGGTGGTAAAACAGAGATGTAGATGTTTACTGGCACTAGTAACATTAGCGTTTGCAGTACATGCACTACAAAAGGAAAAATGCAGCCCTTTCTCTCCTGCATAAACATTGGTGCACAGTTAATTACATCAAAAATAAATTAAGCTCTTGTTTCTCAACAAAAGGGCCAAAATCACAACCAGTTGCTGGCACTCAAAGTAGACAGTAGGCATCTTCCATCAAACATCATATTAATGAGAATTGAGGAAATTCTCCAGCAGGGTCCATATGGTTTCTGTAGTTAGTTGCATTTCATCCACACATACATTCTTGTCCATTAACTACATACTCATGGATATTTACCCCTGGTTTTATTTGTATTAACCATTTTTATTGAGTTTTCAAACAAAATAGGTACAAAACAACTTCCAGAGATTCCCCGTACCTTAGCGACCAGCGGTTCCACTGCCATTAAAAACAGTAGGGGAGAGGATATTAACCCCTTGTTGATGGAACTGGAGCTTTGCACATCAATTCATTTTTTTAAAACCTCATGACGCTGGGCAAAGAACATGAAGCTAGGCCTGCATCCAACCAACACCCTACCTGCCACTCCAGATTGCCTATACTGTCCACTTTTTAGGGATAAGAAGGGCTGACCAAATGAGGAAAGGGGACTATGGACTAGGAATAGAAGAGTCGCTATGGGGATTAACTTGTACAAAATCGTAGGCTCTGTCATCTTTCCTCGTTATACTCTATTGGGATGCAGAATGGATAAGAAACTCAACTAAACGTGTTCTCCAGAACAGCCTACCTGAAGAAACTCAAAAGAAATATCTCTGAAAAGTAAATCATTCTACTTTAGCGTAAACCAGGTGAGTATAATATGCCCTCATCTACGTCAACCTCTGAAACTTTTACTATTAACAATGCAGGAGTTATATAGTCCCATCACAGACAAAAAGATGATTTGTAATTGTCAACTCTTTAGTGCGGGGTAGCTACAATGTGAGGGCCTTAAAAACAACCAGATTATGGACTGAGGAAAAGGACAGGCAGTTTGATATCAAGGTTCATGTGAAATCTGATCTGATCTTTGAAAAGAAATAAGCCTGGAGAAAAATTCTTTGTGCAACCTTGTTTAAGATGGCACAGTTGAAATAATCCAACATTTAATTACCATCTCTGAAAGGACTGCCATGAAAAAGGATCTTGTGCCCGTGCCTCCTTAGCCCCCAAGACCCACTTAATGTCTGTGGAAGTAAAGATTTCAAGGCCATGTTCATTGTATGGGGTGCATGTGTTTAATAAAAGAAAATAGATGAAGTCAGTTGTTTAAATGTCTCTTGACGACTGCACTGGCCGGGTAAAAAAGAAATGCATTCCTGTAGGATTCAATAACAGAGTTAGAGCTGCACGAATTAATATGGTTGCCACATCTGGCAAGAAATTGACCCAAAAAAGTATATGAGAGGTGCAGTGAAAGTATCTAGTCTATTTACTCTTGTACTGTGTAGAGTCCTTTCTTGTTGCGATTCATTTTTATATTAACCTGGCATCGGCATAATTATCTGAACCTCATCTCCTCAGGAACCAATATTCTGAGCCCTGAGACAGAGTTGGACACTTGTTCCCCTAGCAAATTTCCTCATTAAAGGGTAGCTTGATTGGAGAAGATCCAGCAGAAGGAGTCCTGGAGCACGAATTTGCAGGGTTTGTTAGAGACTGTAAGAATCCGAGAGAAAGTGTGGCATGATAAGAGGATGAAATCTCTCTGCGTAAAAGGGGCAAAAGGAAATAAATATGCCATCAGATGGTTCTACAAAAGAAGACGCAACGGCACTTGCAAACCTGTCGCTTCTGCCATGAAAATACTCCACATTGCACTTGTGTTTGTGCGCAGTGTTTAACAAATGAGTATGAGGTAATCCACAAGATGAGTATCTCATGTAGCACCTTTTGACTCAGTTCGTATTCGTGTGTTGCTCGAGTAAGGAGGATCATTGTACCTGAACAGGTGTTGAATGAACCCGCAATGTTCATGACCTTTAAGAGGGCTGTGTGGTCAAGACACTCGGTAAAGTGCCCTGGTTCCTTGTGCTTGAAAATGTAAAAATTTGCAGTGGTTTAATTGATGTGCATCAAGACTTAGAAATGTTTGAGAGGCAGAAGGAATGTTGGAAGTGCTAGGAACATTGCATTCAATTCCAATATGTTCAAGGGAGAGGTCCCATCTTGACTATCCACAGGTTGTGCACCCTCAGACTGCTCACTGTGACACCCCATAGATACTTCAAAGACTCTCTGAAGATTGAGATACACATTCTTATCCTATATGCACAAATGTGGAAGCCCCTTGACTGAGCATGAAATACAACCATGTATGCTGTTCTATCATTTAGTTTCCACTCAGGAGTGCCTATATCACGTTTTAGCTCACTGTATTTTTGTTATAGAGAATTATACATGTGCATATCAGACTGGTCCCACCCACAATGACAGTTCAGCATTGAAATGCTAGGTAATCCTCATCTGAACAGAGTACCAACAACCACAATAGACACATGTTTCAATCTTGTGAGGTGAAACTGCGCCACTATAAGCACAGTGAGCAAGGGGTCAAAGTCTCGATTACACGTAGTAACAGAGTTATCCCCCAAGAGTTATCTATGGGTTGGTGCCCTCTTAGGAGGGTCTAGAAATCAGTAAGGGTAATCCCGATGTTGAAACCTTGCTCATTGTGGCTAGAGAGGGCTCAACGTTACCTTAATGATAATGCCAAACAATGCAAAAACACATGTCTGGGGTCGCTAATGGTCCTATTCTTCAGAAGAGAATTGCCTAGCATTTCAGTTCTGAACTGCCCTTGTAGGTGGCACCAGACTGATATGATAATTAATATTTATTCTCTGTGAAAGGTACAGTGAGCTAAAATGTGGTTGCAGAACTTCCTCAGTTCCATGGAATAGGCAATGTGGTCACATTCATTCTCTGTATAGAGGCTCCCAAATGTTTACAAATATTCTCACTCTGCACCCATCAATCGGGGTTGGCAATATTTCATTTGGGATGTGAACCATGATGAACTGGGGTCTATCAGGTTGTAAATATCGAGGGCATCAGCATAAGAATCCTCTGGAAGAAGAGGGATAAAAACATTTGTTGATGTTGGATCTCAAGAGCAAGTGGTCTGAAGGCATGGACTCTCACTAGAATGGAAAGTCTTACATGAGGCTGTGTGCCAGACATCCACTGTGAAACAAAGTGACTGTGCTTGTGCCAGGGATGACTTTCTTGTATACTGAGAGGTCCAGAGTCTGGAGGACTACTTGAACAGCTGAAGATTCATTGGAGGAGAAGCCCGAAACAGGCAGTTTTCAACACAAGAATAAAGAGATAAGCAGAAAGGTAGAGATAAACGCTCCGATGGCCACTGACCTGACATCATGGCAACTTGTGAGAATATTTGCCATGCTAAGCAGCAGTTAATGGCCTAAGTTAACAATTTTGTCTTAGTCTGATAAGGTGTGGAACGCATGAAACAAGTGCTGATTATATAGCTATCTACATTTAACAAACGTGGGAAAAACACTTTAATTCAAAAGGATTGGACGTCAGCATGTTATATCATCTCTATGCTAGATTCTATCTTATCACTGCCTGTGTGAAGAAGGCCCTTAACACTATGTTGCAACACTGTAGGCCTGCATGAGCCAGCTCTCACATTTTCCTTTCTCCTGATCTTGGAGCTAAACATGCATTACCTCCAACATCAATTCCGCAAAGCCACAGACACCGCTGTGGGTTGCATCGAAAGGATAAGCAGCAACAGAGTTTTCCGACTGCAAAGTGTCATAACTAGCATTTGTTAATGATCTAGCTAGAATCTAGTACTCCATTAGGTTTCTTGGCTATATCCAACTACAGGCGCATACAATTGCTTTGAAAGAACTCTCAGCGAGGCCATGTGCCAAAACCTCTCTTTTAATGGGAGGAATGATCATGGAGAGGATGCCTTCTTCACACCCAGTTGATTTCAAAGAAGAGGTTGTCCATCTTCTGGTTGCTCGTCCCCATCTGCCATGTTTTGATCCGGACAGAACTAATTGAGCCCCATAGGGTTCTTGCTCAGAGAATGGCAGGGTAGAACTGGATGCACCCAAGGGATCACTGCCAGAGGGGCTGTGGCAGTGAAATAGAAGTTCCAACCACAGTAGGTTGCATGCCCCTCAGAATGTCACACATGTGCTCCATCATCTTCAATATAATGAAACAATGAAGGTTCACACCGTGTGGTTCCTCTGAAGGTGACAAAAATACAGGGCCTGGTTGTGACCATGAAAGAAGAGAACCCCTTTATTAGCCCATCATATAAAAAGGGGCAGATATGAATCTCCCCGGGCCTTGGAGGAAAATTCACCCCTGCCATGACCTTTGTAAAGACAATGGGTGCTAAACTGAGTGCACTTGCACATGAGGCAGATCACGTGATGGCCTGCACAACCGCTTCCAGTTCTTGGGGTCTGTAAACTAAAGAAATGCACGGCTCCAATCATGTGCTTGTGGAAGGCTTTGACCATGTGTAGAATGTCTTCTTCCCCAGTATTCGGCTCATCTGCATCCATGGGTTTGAGAGGCGGCGTGCAATCCTGAGGAATAGATGATGGCACTGCTAATAAAAGCAAAGTGACTCCAGAGGCAACAGGGCTGACGTTTGTGTTAATGCTGCAGGTACAGTGGCAACGCTGGAGGAGGAGCTACCGATATGGAGAAGTAAGGCGAGGGGGCACAAAGTCAAAGTTAGCTAGAAGCTCTGCTATAAGATCTTGATGAAAGACCACAAAGGTAGAGGGTTCGGGTAGCCTAAACAAAGTGCAGTAACGTGTTAACAAGAACACCCATGCCTGTGGGAAGAGGAGCCAAACAGCGGTTAGAAATGCAGAGATTTTGAATTAAGGCATATACCATGGCATGGCATGAATGGATGGCCAACAATTTTCGGATATGGTACCCTCAAAGGCTTCATGGACTTTATGTGCAGTCTGAAGGTCCTGGTGATGTATTTTCTTTTTTGTCTTTTAGAGGGTCAGATGGAGCCTCCAAAAGATTTCCATTTTTCAACACACACACATACAGTGACAAGTGATGTTACAAATTGGGGTGTCTTGGTGGAACTGGCACATAGTCTGCATGATCCAGAAAATGTGTAAAGCAGGCCAGTGAAGTTTCAAAAACTGTTGGCCTTAAATGAAGCAGGTACTCTAGCGAAAAGAAGCGCCTGCATGACTCTCCATGCATCACATGGATGTTTCAATACAATCCAGGGATTTTGATTTTAGGCATAGGTCCACCCAAGAGAACTGCATGGGCCGAATGAAAGACCCTAACTCTGCAGACAAGGTAGCCTCTCACAGGTTGTGTGGGGTTGGTGTTCAGTCTAAAGCCACAGGTGATGCCTTTAATTTTTTCTGTTTTCAAGGGTCTGAAGGATAATCCAAAATGTTTGCCATTTTTTAAAATGCAGTGAATCGACAAGCAATGGTACAAAGTAGTGTGTCTAGATGAAACTAGTAGGTAGTCCTATTGAGACGAACACGTGTGATGCAGGCCAGTGAAGTATCACAAGCTCTTGGCCTTGAACAAAGGGCACCAGGGTGCAGGGGTGAAGTGCATGCCTGTCCCAGCAGGCAACCATGGGTGATACTGTAGGTCCAGGATTTACATCAGTTTGAGGGACAATAGTAGGCTGCAGAGACAGCAGTTCAAGATCATTCTCGGCCATTGGCCTAACAGAAGCCTAGAGCAGACATACCTGCACCATGAACCCCCTCATGTGGTACAGGATTTAAGAAGTCGCTTCTAGCTCTAGGAATTATGGGGAATTAATCACTGCATCTAGATGACTGAGAAAAGAGGCAATACTCACCCTCACTGAAATATAGTTCCTGAAATGTATTTGAGACGGATGCCAATAAACAACTCCCAATGTTGTAGACAATATACAAGCTCCCATCTGGAGAAAATGACACAGCATGCGCTATCAGGCCAGAAATGTTGTGGCTCCAAGCACTACAAACAAAGAGCTTGACAGAGTGATACTACAGATATCGGGGTGTAAAATCAAAAAACTCCCAGCGGCTGGTAGATTCTCCTACCCATCTGTACAGACAAAGCGACTGGTAGTGGCATTACATAGGGATGGGTCTGGATTGGACGTGCACTTCGATTCGGTTTTCTTTTTAATGTATAGAGCTGCTTTGCCTCTTGATCCAGCCATGTCACCATAGGGGAAGTTATCCCACAAGTATGAAGGAAAGAGTTACAAGACATAGCAGCACTTGTGTAGTGCATCCGTTAGGGTTTAAGTAGGAAGGAAAATACAGGTGAGCTCATGCAAATCTAATCTGTGCTAGAGGGGTACTTATTTTATGACCACGAAAAGGAAAGAAAAGTATTAAAAAGAGAATAAACAAAAGGAATGGTGGAAATGTAGACATGAGAGGAAGAACATGTAGAATAAAAGGCAATTTGGGTCAACCATCCAAACAGTGAAGGGTAGATGCTAAGCCATGTGTACATTTAAAGACAAGGACATCACAAAAGACATGAAAAGAGAGAGAACACTGGAAAGCAACCACAGTTCAAAGATATTGGGTGTGAAGAAATTGAGGCTAGACGAGAAAAATTGCCATAATTAAATCTGTAGAGCAATGAATTTCAAAGGAGGAGATGTCAGCAGTATGTGCTTATAACCACACGTGTTTTCCACAGCCAATTACATTGTGTTGTTTTTAATGATTCCACCTGTGCAAGGGTTACATTAAAGAGGTTCGTTATTTGGTACAATGGAATGCATTTTTCTATACTAAAGAAAATGTCTACAAGTCTTCTGGTGGGTATTAAGATTATGCTTCAAACTGAAGCTTTTGCCACAACCAGTACATTGATACGGTCTCTCTCCTGTATGTATTCGTCTATGTGCAATCAATGTCCTCTTCCGAATGAAACTTTTTCCACAGTCAGTACACTGATAAGGTCTTTGTCCTGTATGTGTTCTTAGATGTTCTATCAGAGATTCTTTATGTTTGAAGCTTTTCTCACATTCAGTACATTGATACTGTTTGTCTCCAACATGTGCAGTCTTTTGTTCAATTGCAGATCCTGCCCAACCAAAGCTTCTCTCACCTTCATTACTGTTGTAAACTCTCTCGATGGGATGGGTGCTCTCTTGTCTTTGAAGTTGTGTCACTGCAAATGTTTTTTCACCTTCATAGTATACATGTGGTTGACAGCGTTCCTGCACAATACCCTCAAAAGTATTGTAATTGCCATGGGGTTCATTTTGAGAAATATCATGCTGTACATTTGAATATACTGGGTTACTGAAACCACTTTCACACTGGGCAGTTTTATTGCCTTCCAGGTCTGGATTATTTCCCAGCCAGAGTGGTCGTCTGGAATGTGTGCCCTTCCCTTTAACTTTCACGGGAAATCCTTTATATTTTGGTGTTTTATCAGGTCTTGCTGTGCGATATCTCATTTCCCTTTCTTTATTCGAGCTTCCATCACCTGTTGGATTGAAATGTTTTAAAGTCAATACGTTGCTCCAAATAACATTGCATTTAGAAACCTTTAGAAGATGCCTTTTCTATAGCAAAGCTGCAGTTTAAAAACAACACCCACTTTGTGTGAGATTCTCCTCACCTAAATGTGCTGCCCAAATGCCAGTTCAAATTTTTGCATTTAGTGGCTGGGTCTGGGAACTGCACTTAAAATCATCTCCTTTTAAGTCCTTTTTTGGAAAGGATGCGTTTCCTATACGTGTTTGAATTCTTGAATCAGGTACTTTAACTTATTATGTTTGTCCTATATTTACTTTTGCGTCTTTCATGCCAGTTGTTGCATGCCGTCTGTCAAAGGTTTAAAGGTGAGCATCTGGCGCACGCAGTGCTCCAGATTTGGGAGTGGGAGAATTTTACTCCCTGTTTTTTAACAATGGGAGTAAAAAATTTTAGGAAGTAAAAATGAAATTCCAAATCCCAATGGGAGTATTTTATAAGCTAGTAAAAATGTTTTAACTGGAAAGCGCAAATGTTTTTGTAATAATTATTTCTTTGCACCTAGTTATGTATGCTCATTAAAAGATACATGATTACTTCTTCCGATCAGGCAATTATAATAGTAGTTTCTTCCTGTGTTACTACGTGCACTACAGTTCCAAACTTATCCATGGAGCTGTGTGGGTGAAAGCAGGGGTACAATCTTCCATGTATCAGATTCCTATTTTATGTTAGGAGTATTTTTACTCCCCATTAAAAAAGAAATTGCAATATTTGTCTATTTTTATGGAGTAAACGTGGCCGATACACCCCTTATATGGAGGGCTAGGTGCACATGTATGTTTCTTGTTGCTCATAGTCTGCATCACATGCTTAGACAATTTGCATCATTTTTCTTCCGAGCAGGAATTTGCCTTGGTCCCCCAAGATGCTACTTGAATATGTGCAGGCTAAAGGAATGGTACCGGTCCATATGCGATAGTGTACTTAATCCTCAACTGGCACTATTTGGACACAGGTCGGTCGAAGCGATATAGGCAGACTGCAGGAGACTTGAGGTTCTTTCAGTACCAGGTTGGAAGTTCACATGCATTTTGTAAGGATTTTTTTTTTTAAACAATTTTTATTTTATTTTTTTATCAACACACCAAACATTGCAACGCTTAAGACCAATTCGACAGCAAAACCTTCACAAATTGCATTCTTTGGTCCCGCTCCCACCCCCCCTTAACTTGAGCCAATGTGTCTATGTCCACAGCCTGCGCATCAGCCGGCAGGCCTATCGTTATCACATTATCTGTGTGGTCATCACTGCATTTGGGCAGGGGGGAGCCCATCATAGCCACCAACTGCCTCCATTCTATTAGGGGTCCTACCTCTTCCTCCCCTCCCCTACAGACCGCATCAAACCAAGCAGCCGTTTCTGCCTCTGCCCATTTCAAGAGGTCCGCCCACCACAACTCCATCCTTGGCCTCTGAGCAGCCTGCCAGCACATCGCAATCCTCTGTTGGGCGAGGATGTATGCCAGAACCTTCATTTTGCTAATGTGCCTTAAATTGCATGGCCTAGGGAAACCCCCCAGCATGCATGCCCAGGCCGATTCTACCTCCAGCGTGATGCCTTTTCCGGCCAAGCGTGTTTTCAGTTCTGACCAAAATATTCCCACTTCTGGATGGCCCAAAACATATGTAACATCCCGGCTTCCTCTTCCCCACACCTGGAGCATCTCTGCGTCGTCTGACCACTGAACCTGGCGATCTTCCTGGGGGTGAGATATACTTTGTGACACAATTGGATCTGCTGGAGCCTTGCGTTCCGGCACACCTTTTTGTGCTATCTTTGGGCCCTACCCCAGAGCCCATCCGACATGGGCTCCCCAACCTCTTCTTCCGAGAGTAGTCTCAATTGGAGCAATTCCCTCCCCACTTTGGATCCCAGCAGCTCATATATCCGGGATATCTCACACCCTCCCTCTGAGATGTCATATTGTTTCCATGGCAGCATCCGTTTGTTCAGCTAACACTACCACCGGCCACCTCTCTCACACTCGTTTAACCATTCTGGAGTGGGTTATATACTGCCCCTTATGCACCCCAGTATCTTCTGTCAGTGTCTGAAATTCCAATGCCTCCCCATCCTGCCCTATATCTCCCATGGTGGCCAGACCCACCGGTTCCCAGTATTTTCAGACCCCGTATATCAATTGCGGGTCCTCTCTACATAGTGCCACCAGTGGCACCTGCATATAAAACGGGGCCGGGTATCCCACCAACTGCCATGCCCTTTGGCACATCTCCCCGCCAAGCACCAACAGCCTCGCCATCCTTAGAACCCTTGGCTTGGATAGCCATACTATTTCTCTGAGGAAGAAAGGAGACGGTTCCATACACAACAGCCTGGTTTCAGCCGTCTCCTCCTCAGACAGCCACCTCGCCACATACTGCAGCTGTCCCGCCAAATAATATAACTCAAAGTTCGGCAGGTTAATTCATCCCATGCCACACAAATTCAGTAATTTCCAGAGAGCCACCTTGTTCCTGGAGTTATGCCAAATAAAGCCCCTGCACAAGCTGTGGAGACTAGCAAAGTAGCGCCTAGGGATCACATGCGGGATATTTACAAAAAAATGTAGTATCCTGGGCAAGACCACCATCTTAAGTAGAGCAGCTCTCCCCATCATGGCCAAGGGTAGTCTAGACCAAAATAGCATGCTATTTTTAATGCCTTCCACTGCCTTCTCCGTGTTATGTTTATGTTCTTCTATTGCCGTGTGGTATATATGAACTCCGAGATGACGGAACAACTTGGTGTGCCAGGGTATTGGTAATATCGGCAAGTCCCTGAGTGGGACAAACCTGTATCTCCTCAAGGGGAACATGCTGGATTTCTTGGGGTTAACCGCTATGCCGGAGAGAGTGGCGTACCGCTCCATTACTTCCAGAATATATTGTATGTTCTCTTCTGGGAAGCGCTGATACAATAGTATATCATCAGCATATAATGAGACAAGATGCAGGCCCCCGGCAGTGCGGACCCCTATCTCCTCGTACTGTTGTCTCAGACAGACGGCCAATGGTTCCAACGCAAGTATATATAACATGGGCGACCAAGGGCAGCCCTGTCTAGTGCCCCTGCTAAGCTGCCATTTGTCCGATATAGTAGCACCCGTTTTAACCCTAGCAATTCGGGAGCTATATAACATTTTAACCCACCTAAGGTACCCTGGCCGCATTCCATAGCCTTCCATAGTCGCCAATAGCCAGGGCCATCTAACTGAATCAAAGGCTTTAACCGTGTCAAGCGAGACTATCGCCAGTTCACCCGGGTCCCCCTTTGTTTGATCTATTATATGGTGCAATCTTCTGTGGTTATCCGTTATGTTCCTGCCTGGGACATAGCCCGTTTGGTCAGGATGTATCAGTTTACCGATGACTCGCTCAAGCCTGTTTGCTAGCACTGCCGTGAGGATTTTGTAGTCCCTCGATCTGCCAGGGTTCTCATCCTCATAGAGGCGTTTATAGTATCCCAGGAACTCATCATTCACACCCTCCTGGGTATTCCGGATCCGGCCTCCCTCCCCCTTGATTTCCCTGTTCACCGGCTGTGGCGCCTCACTCTTATATAGCTAGGCCAGCAACCTGCCCGGCTTATCTCCGCCCACATGCTGTCTCTCCACATATTTCTTATAGCTTATTTTGCATAGCCTATCCCAAAGTTCCCCGCTAGCCTGCTGCAGCTGTTTCATCCTGACCCCATCTTCACAAGAGGTGCCTCCCCTGTGCATAATGTCCTCCAACTCCTCCTCTATTCCCTGCAGTTCCCGCTCTTTGTCTCCCTGGAGCCCTCTAGATTTCGATATGGCAATCCCCCGCACTACCACTTTGAATGCCTCCCACACGGAGATCGAACATTGCCGGTATTGATCTCGAAATACTTTGAGATCGCCTCCCTTAAGTCTTCCCGGAATCCCCGGTCTTGCAGAGCCTTGGCTCTAAGCTTCCAGGTAGGAATCTGTGTCATAGAAGGTTGGTGTAGCCACTCAAGGACCAGGGGGGAATGATCCGAGAGCACCCTAGCCTTATATGCCACGCTTCCCATCTCTTCAGCCATTTCTGTAGTGGTGAACACGTAGTTCAGCCTCGTGTGCAGGTCGTGTGGTGCTGCGTAGCGAGAATACTGCCTATCCGTGGGGTGCAACTGCCTCCAGACATCCACTAGGTCAAAGTCTCTCAGGAGGGCCTGTAATACCCTTGCGGCCGAAGCGGGTTTGTCTAACTTGTTATCTGATCTGTCAACCACGGGATTAAGCACACAATTGAAGTCACCGCCCCACAGGTTCCTGCCACCTAGTAGGGGGCCAATCTTGCCATACAGAGTCCGAAAATAAGCCACTATCTTCATTGGGGGCAAATAGGTTTACAATAAACACTTCCCAGTTTTCCAACATACCTCCCATAATGAGCAACCTTCCCTACGGGTCCCCCGTAGCTTGAAGCAGCTGAAATGTCACATGCGGTGCCACCCATGTGATAACACCCCTAGCATATGCCGAATAAGTGGCTCCCGCTATGCACCCCCTCCACTTCCTCTTGACCACCTCCAATTTTCCCTGGTGAGGTGGGTCTCCTGCAATAGTGCCACATCAATCCTCATCCTTTTCAGGTACATCATCACCTTGCTGAGCTTCAAGTAACTGTTGAGGCCCTTGACATTCCAGGTAGCCACTCTAAGGCACCCCGACCCCATGGATACGATGTCCCGCCCTCCACCTACCCACCACCATCAGCCTACTAAGATTAACATTTTGGCTCTTAACCCCTTCCCTCCCAACAACTATTCCTTTCCCCAACTTCCCAACCACAAACCCCAACAAATCTCCCCACCCTTCCCTTCCCCAACAAATGCCCAGCTCCATCCCTGGATCTCAGGCGACCCCGCGTTTTGTTCTGCCTTGGTGTGCCGAGGACAGAAACCCGGCCGGGTGTCACTGGACTACCAGTGACCTAACTAAACTAGTCTAAATGGGGGTTTGAGGACTAGCTCTGCGAGGCTCCCAAAATGTGTTTGCAATCTCAGTGCCCTCGGATCATGTCCAATTACCAACTATCTAGCCTACCCATGTGCTACAACCAATCAATAATCAAGTCCCATAGTCTTAGGCTGCGACCATCACGGTGCAGCGCACACAGCTTACTCATCTCTTCCATCACCTTCTCCTGTCTGGATGCCCGATTCCTGGGGGCAGCTCTGCGTGTTGAGCCACCCCATCGGCTCTTCCAGGGACTCGAAAAACAGGTTCCTGTTTTTGTGGAACACCTTCAGCTTCGCCGGGTAGAGCAACATATACTTGAGACCTGCTTCGCGCAATCGTCTCTTCACAGTCCCAACGTTCATGCGGCTGCGTTGTACCAACAGGGTATAATCTGGGTATGCAGTTATGCTTCCCGCTCCTCTCTGTATTGTGCCGCCCTTCCGAAAATGTTCAAGGATCCTTTCCCGGTCTCTGTAGTTCAGGATCTTGGCGATCTCCGGCCTATGGGGATTACCCGGGGCCGGCCTCCTCGTCAGGGCCCTGTGCGCTCTTTCCACCGCAGACCCCTGGGATAACACTCCTCCAGTTATTTCCTGCAGTAACATGTATTCAATGAACTCCGTGGGGTTGGGTCCCTCAGCTCCCTCTGGCAAGCCAACTATGCAGATGTTATTCCTTCTGGCGCGTCCCTCTGCCTCCTCTGTCCTGCTCTCCAGGTTGCCCACACGTTGCACTAGGGCATGAATCTCTGCCTTATGAGTTTTACAGTCCGCTGTTTTCCATTTGTTCTGCCAGTGACCTGACATCTTGCCGGAGGAGGTTCACCTCCTCTTGTACCGCTCCTAATTTAAGCTCCAGTGCCGCCTTCAGTTCGGTCATAGCCAGTTCCAATTTGGTCTCCCAAGCCACTTTCAGGTCCGCGATCGCCGCTAGGACCTCCTGATTAGTGCCCATGGTGACTGCACTTCCAGTCAGGGTTTTGTCCTTACTTCTGGCTCCTTCCGGGCCCAGTGCTGTCCTGACGTAGTCGTCTAACGTGGGTTGCTTGCCCTTTGTTCTCAAGGGTTTGCTGGACATGGCGTGCTGCAGCCGATTTGTGCGCAAGCCTCGCCATTGGCCTGCTTCAGTAGGACCAGGTAGCTATTACAGCCAGGGCCTGAACAGGCCACGCAAAGACTCCTGGGGCAACCTATGCGCCACTGGAATGGGTTGTAACCTCCCACGTAGGCCTATAAGGCTGCACTCCAATCCAGCTTCCGCCTACCCTGTGGAGCAGGCACCTGGTGTCAAAGCAGGCTGTGGTTCCGAACAAAGTCACCAGTACTCCAAATGTGGTCCAGACGTGTCACACCCTTAATGCCCACCCTCACCATGTAGTGCACGCTAGGTGGTTGAGGCCATTCGGGGTAGTTGTCCCCACTGTTCACTCTGTGCCAATAACACCCACGGCTCCCCTTTTCATTCAGGATCTGCTCTTCACGTATGTATCTTTACCAGCAGGATACTCTCTGATCCGCCGTGGGGTAGGGCAATGTTAAGGGCCTTTTATTTGGGACCTAGCCTGCAAATACAGGTGAGGGCAGCACCAGCTGTGCACAGATTGTGTGCTCGCCTCTCTGATCACCTGAGAGACAAGTATGAGTGTTGCACTGGCCTCCTGCTTCGTCTCTCACTTTGCTACTGTGCCTGATCCACGATCCTCTGCAGGCTGTTATCCCTGCAGCCCGGGACGCGTGACCAGCACACACAATGTCCCAGCTCCTCCTCCCGCTTTAGGATGCCGCCGCACACAGCCACAGGGTCCAGCTGCTCCTTCACCCCACCTGTATGGGCCCCGCACAAGCAATCAGGCCATTCTTGCAGGTTAACGTGTGGCACCCTCGGATGCTGCTGTCCGCGTCTGTCGGGCACTGCGCCGAGTGCGCGTGCCAGTTGCCAGGCGCACGGCAATGAGGTCCCGCAGGCCCCGTCTCCTGGGGGCTGGGGTCTGTAACTCCTCCTCTCCCGGATGCCTGGAATGCTTCGGTTTTCGGGCTGCAAGTTCCGACCGCGGTTATGTCACAGCCGCTGCGGTCCTAGCGCCGGCTGCCCTTACTCACCGCGCGGTCTCCGGCTTTCTGTGGCGTGGAACCACGGCCATTCAGAGCATAATACGCTCATTCATGCTCACGCTGGGGGTACCCTGTCCATTCATGTCACACCGGGGGTACCCTGTCCTGTTGTCCAGCCTGCGCTCCTGCTACACGCGTCTCGGGCGGCACATCCACTCAGTTGGATTTTCCTTTGTGTTCAAGTGTCTGCCCTTTTCCTTATTCGGGTCCTCGTATCGAGAGCTGCACACGCTTGTTGCTGATGTTCCTGCAACCGTGTGGGCTCCAAACTTCCAGCATGTGTGCACTGCACCTTCATAAACTCACGCTCATATTTTCATCTCCAAAGAGCTACTGCATCTGCACCTTTTGTACGGATAACTTCAGGATCGACAAGAGCTCCTCCAAGAGCACCTCTGCTCACGTGGCCATCAAGCCACACCCCCTGCATTTTGTAAGGATGTTTAGAAAGGATAGGTTCAAGATCTTCAGTCATGCAATAACCCAAAAGCTTTCCGGATGTACATTGTGTAATCACCAATTATACTTTTCCTGCTGAACAAGTTCAGGGTGGTACCGGAAAGTGGCTCACAGATCAAGGTCTAGCTCCCTATAGGTCTGCTCCAGGCATGACTGGATTGCAACATAATCCTCCTAAAAACAAGGATGATGCCAGGATACAGTCGTTTGAAGGAGAGTCCCTCTCCTTTCATAAAAGTTGTGCTCCTTTGTAATATCCAGAGCTGAGACAGAAGGGAAAGAATATAAAACCAGATTCCAAGTATGTGTCCAAACACAGTGGCCATAGTGGCACAACTACAGATTATGGTCTGTAACGGTCTCTGTAGTGCCCATAAGGCATGGCTTACCCTTTGGCACTATATTGTACTATGTGCTGGGCAGCAACGGCCCATGCAGGGCACAGTGATCATAGTATGTGATCATGCCCTGTGGTTACAGTGATCAGGGTATGACCTTAGGTGATGTCCCAGGCTGTGCAATTCCTACGGTGCACGCTATGTGTGAACTCCGTTAGTCCTGGCCAATGGATATGTACTCTGCACAGTCACCCCACCTGGAATGGCCACACAACTTTGCCTTCACAAATGCCCAGTGAGTACTGTGCCATGCAACAGTTCACCTAAGGAACAAGTTACTTACCTGTAACTGTTGTTTTCCAGCATCGGTCTGGCATGGATTCACATGCTCATGAATATTCCCCGTCGTCAGGCTGGGAATCCTCGGTAAAGAAAAAATCTGTTTCAGTTTCGTTTCTGAACTGTCTTTCTTAGTAGTAACTAATCACTGGTCTCTGGGTCATACTGCCCCCAGCCAATACCTGCCCTCTTCCTAAGCCCCTCCGCCCATGGCAGCCATCCTCAGATTTGGTAGCACGTAAAGTCACAGTAGGACCAAAGGAAGAGCCGCAGAGGGGTAGGAGGGAGGGTTCGCATGTGAATCCATGCAAGACCCATGTTGGAGAACAACAGTTACAGGTAAGTAACTTGTTCCTTCTCCAGCATGGGGTCTGGCATGAATTCACATGCTCATGAATACAAGAATACATAGCAGTACACAAATGCACAACCACGGGAGGTGGCAAGGTTCAACATTAAGCATTTCATCAACTCAACATTAAGCAACTTTTACCTCCTCACCAGGCCCACCTTCAGGCGAACAGGTTGCGCAGCACTGCCTGGCCGACCCTGGACTCCTCCCTGGAATACCGGTCGAAAGTAGAATCTCGTGAAGGTGTGCATCAACCTCCACGTAGCAGCCCTGCAGATGTCCAGCAGGGGCACACCAGATAGGAACGCCGTGTTAGCAGCGACCGCTCTGATCGAATGGGCTCACGGTCGGCCGGGCAATGGTCGGTTTGCCAACCGGTGACAGTGCATGATGCAGCCGGAGAGCCATCTGGAAATGAAAGCCTAGGAGAGGGCCTTCCCTTGGTTCACAGGTCCAAAGTTCACAAACAGCTGTGATGTCTTCCGAAAACTCTTCGATCAGTCCACGTAGAACTTCAGCGCTCTAGCTACATCCAGCGAGTGCAAAGTCCTCTCGGCCGGCGACGAAGGCGACGGGAAGAAAACAGGTAACACCAAGGGCTCGTTAAGATGGAAGTCCGACGGCAACTTGGGCATGAAGGAGGGGTGCGTCCTCAGCACCACCCTCGTCTTGTGGAAAGTCAGGCATGGAGGTTTACAGGAGAGGGCCTGGATCTCTCCCACTCGTCGTGCGGATGTGATGGCCACAAGAAACTGTTTTCCACAACAGGAACTTCATCGGTGCAGAATGCAGAGGCTTAAATGGCAGTCCCATGAGCGTGGTCAGCACCACGTTGAGCTCCCAAGTCGGGGCCGGAGCCTTCACCGGCGGGAACGATCAGAACAGTCCCTTTATGAACTCCTTCACCAGGCAATGGGACCACAGTGATGAGCGCCCCGGAGTTCTGGTGTAGCGGGAGATAGCCGCCAGATGGAGGCATGGGCCAGCCCCGCCTTGGCCAACGACAATAAGTACGACAGCACTTGAGGGACCGTGATCCGCAGAGGGTTAATCTTCTGTGCGCCGCACCAGACAGAGAACCTCTTCCACTTATGTCCATAGCACTTAAGAGTTGAGAATGCAAGCACCTCCTTGCAGTACGCTGGGATATCGTACCCTCCAAACTCTGGTGCTGCAGGAGCCAGGCCTGCAAGTTCAGCGACCCTGGATCATGATGGAGGATGGCACCCCCTTCTCTGGAGAGGACATCCGCGTCCGTCGACAGCTTGACTGAGGGGACACTGACAAGTCCAGAAGGTCCGGGAACCAGATCTGTCTCGGCCACGCCGGTGCGACGAGGATCTTCCTGCACCGGGACCTCTTGAGTTGGTTGATGAGTTGCAGCAGCAACGGCAACGGCGGGAACGCATACAGGAACAAGCCGTCCCAGGGGAATGAGAAGGCATCGGCCATGCTCCCCGGCTGGGGAAACCTGCTGGCAAACCTCCGGCACTTGGTGTTCGCCACCAGTAGGTCGATCTAGGGACTGCCCCATCGTTGGAATAGCCGATCCACTTGAGCCTGCCGCAGCTCCCACTCGTGGCACGGGCGCAGCTCCCTGCTGAGCGAGTCTGCAATGGTGTTCTTTATTCCTGCCAGGTGGAAGGGCACCAGAAACATCCCCTGGGCGACGGCCCCGTGCCACAGATCCTGGGCCTCCGTGGATAGGGCTGGGGATCTGGTGCCTCCGTGCTTCCGGATGTAGAATATCGTGGTGGTGTTGTCAGTGAAGATCCTCACCACCTTACCTTTGAGGGACGGAAGGAACGATCTGAGAGCCCAGAACACGGCTCGGAGCTCCAGGATGTTAATATGCAGTGACCTCTCCTCCGGGAGCCAAAGGCCTCTTGCGTGGCGATCTCAGGTGTGCACTCCCCACCCCTCCAGGGAGGCATCAGTCATCACTGTCTCCTGATGTGCCGGGGTCTGGAAGTCCGCACCCGCCGCCAGATGCGCGCGGGCACCCCACCACCGGATCGCTTGGCGGGAGGCCTCATTGAGCGGGACCCTGTCTTCGTAGCTGCTCGCTGCTTGCATCCACCGGGTATCGAGGAACTCTTGCAGTGGCCGCATCCGCAGTCTGCACAGGCACACTAGGTAGATGCACAAGGACATCAGGTCGAGAAGGGACTTAATGGACCTCACCCTGGCCACCACCATGGCCAACAGTCGCTGCACCTTGCCCATGATGGCAGTCGTCCTTTCTTCCAACGGGGAGGCCAGTCGCGCTACTGTGTCGAGCTTGGCTCCCAAAAACAATGCGACCTGCGATGGAACCAGGTGGGATTTGGTGAAGTTGATGGAGAAACCCAGATCCGTGAGCAGTTGGACGGTCTTCGCTGCATGCTCAATGGCGAGTTCTCTGGTCTTTGCTCGGATGAGCCAATCGTCCAGGTAGGGGTAGACGTGGATCCCCTGCAGGCGCAGCCGCGCCGCCACCGGTGCTAGACACTTGGTGAATACCCTGGGGGCCGACTTCAATCCGAAGGGAAGGGCCTTGAATTGGTAGTGCCGTCCTTGGACTACGAACCTGAGAAACTTTCAATGTCCTTTTAGAATGGGGATGTGAAAGTAAGCATCATCCAAGTCCAGCGACGAAAGGAAGTCGCCCTCCTCCTGCTGCCCCAGCACGTGCTAGAGGGTAACCATTCGGAACTTCTGGGCCTTGATGTACTTGTTTAACCGACGAAGGTCCAGGATGGGTCGCCAACCGCCGGTCTTCTTTCTTACGAGGAAGTACCGAGAGTACACTACGGAGCCCCAGAGCCTCTTTGGGACGAGCTTGATGGCTCCTTTCTTCAGCATCGCCCTTACTTCCAGCAGCAGTTGAGGGGTGTGGTTTTCCTTCCTGCCACAGGAGGAATGCTGGGGCACTTCTTTAGAAACTCGAGAGTGTGTCCGCGGGCTAGGGCATCCAGCACCCATCGGTCAATGGAGATGGACTCCCACATGCTGACGAACTTCGCCAGCCGGCCTCCCACCGGGGTGCTCAGGTTGGGGCCCGACGCTATGGCCAGTTCAGTCCTGCTTGGTGGTGGCCTTGCCGCCTTGGCGACGACGAGATCCTCCTGACTTGCCACGTCCTCTGTAGGCCTCCTGCGACGAGGAGCGGGCCGCCGGGTGGTACGTCAAGGAGCCGCCGCCAAATCCTTTGGAGTCACCTTGCTTGCCTCCGGTGTTCCGAAAGGACGGCCGTCGTTGCTGCAGAACCCCCAAGGCCCGGGCTGTCTCCGTGTCAGCCTTGATGGCCTGCAGTGATTCGTCCACTGTCTTGCCAAAGAGGTTGTTCCTGTCGAAGGGCATGTCCAAAACTCTGGATTGCACATCCTGGCGGAAATCGGTCACCTTGAGCCAACCATGTCGTCGAAGACCAACACTGTTGCCCAACTGGCGGAAACCGATGTCAGCAATGTCCGTGGCCACCGTTATGGCATGGTCTAACTCCACCTCGCCCTCCTGCAGGATCTCTAGTGCCTCCGCCTTCTTGTCGCCCAGGAGGAAGTCCAGCAGAGGAGCTATCTTAAACCAAAGCTCCCTGTCGTAACGGGCCGCAATCGCTAAGGCATTGGCCGCTTTAATCGTCGTCGCCGCCGACGACAAGATGACCCGTCACCCCATGGCATCCAGCTTCTTCCCCTCGCCGTCCGTGGGGGAGGTGGAAGACGAAGCCGTAGCCCCTGCCGCCTTCTTCTTGGCCGCCGCCGAGACGACCGAATCCAGGGTCGGCTGTGCCCTAAGGCAAAGAGGGGCGGAATCAGGGACCTGGTGCTTCTTCTCGTACCGGTCTTTCTTGGCAGGAGTCGTGGACGGGTTCTTCAGGAGCAACAGCCCCTCGTCCCAGATGTCATCAAGTAACGGGACCAAGAGGACCGTCTTCCTTTTGGTCTCACGCCGTGGATAGAGGAAACCTTCCTTCTTCTGTTCTTTGGGGCAGAGTGTGAAAAGCTCGGATGCCCTGCCAATCATGGCATGGAAAGAGCCAATTTCGTCGGCAGATGAGGAGGGCCGAGGGGGTGGTGGTGATGGAAGGTCCATCCCGTCGTCACCACCGTCGTCATCCGTCCCCGTCGTGGCCGTCTCCGTTCCCGTGTCCTCCCTAGGATCAGGCTGAGAGGGCAGCGAAGGCTGGAAGGGCGGGGGGGGGGGGGGGGTGAACTCTTCTCCGATTGTTTGGAGGGCTCCCCAACAAGCCAGGTTCCGCTGGATCGTCCGTTGGGGGAAAGGGCAACCTGGTCCTTATCTCCATACAGAAGGCCTGGATCGCCATCAAGATGGCTCCCGAGTTGTCCTGGGGCTCGGGTACTGGCTGCGACGGGCGTGATGGTTGGTGAGTGGAATCCTCTGCCTCCACGGGAACCTCAACGGCACCGCCGTCGCTCTCTTCGTCCACCTCGTCGGGATCCCTCCCGTGGGACCGGACCTCCTCGAACTTCTTGTTGAGGATCTTCACGACTCCAGCCAGCTCCTCTTCAGAGGCTGTATCCGTGTCCGTGATGGCCACGGGCCCCGCCCTCTTTTTCCACCGGGGTTCTCATGGGGGTCTTATCGATGGGCTGGAAAGAGAAATACCTTTGTGGTGGCAGGGAAACACTGGGCCCCTAGGTCACCTCCACTGGGGGAGCCTCCTCAGGCTTTGCCAGAGCTGGCACGACTCCCTCGATAGAGGCCTTAGCTGGGTGAATCAAGACCTTCACAACTTTAGGCACGCCTGAGGCCTTCACCTTGGGGGGAGGGTCACCGCCTCGCTCCCCCTCGGCTGCCGTCGGGATCGACCGGGGCTTCTCCTGAAGCTTACCCAGGTTCTCAGATTTTCTCTTCCCCGAGCCAGAGTGTTGGCTCGTGGTTGATGGCATCGGTGAAAGCGCGCCCTGCCTCGCAGTCGAGGGGCCCGACAGTTCGGCGCTTGCAGTGCCCGTGGACTCGCAGTGCTTAGCCTGTTGTTGGGCCCCCATCGCCGGAGCACCCTCAAAGAACTTAGAAGACCGCTCGGACCTCTTCTTCTTCTCACCTACCGCTGGGCTCTTCCCCTCCAGCCAGTTGGTGAGGCGGATCCGCCGATCCTTCATGGTCCGTTCCGACATGTTCTTGCAGAATGCACAGTCCTTCTCCACATGTATTTTGTCTTCGTGCAGGCAGTAGAGGCATCTAGAATGCTTGTCCTCGAAGACATTCTGCAATCCGCATCCAGGGCAGTTCCTGAACAGCTTGGATCCGGGCGTCGAGCTTCCTTTGTCATGGGCTATGTCCACGGGGGTAGGCCTCAAGGTCTTCTGGAATCTTCCAAGAGCGTAACTCGACGAAAACTTCACCCTTGAGGGGCGTAGAAAATTCCGAAATGGGTCTCCGTTGATCGGAAGTAGAAACGGTGGAGCTTGAGGCTCAATTGATGAAAAAAATTAGATTAAACTCTTTGAAAAATCGCAAAACGCAGTAAAAGCTCAAGAGCTATAGCACGAGGACTCCCAACACTTGAACGTGCGGTAAAAATCTGCTGGCTGCCAGGGGAGGTGCTTGGGGAAGAGGGCAGTCATTGGCTGGGGGCAGTATGACCTAGAGACCAGTGATTGGTTACAACTAAGAAAGACAGTTCATAAACAAAACTGATTTTTTCTTTACCGAGGATTCCCAGCCTGACGACGGGGAATATTCATGAGCATGTGAATCCATGCCAGACCCCATGCTGGAGAACTGGTATATATGGCCTGGCATGTTACACACCCTGTAGTGCCCAGAGAGAGTGGCCTGTAAAGAATGCACCAGTGCAAGATGTGCTTATCATATGTGGAGTGTAACAATCATAAATACAGATTTGTGATCACAGACTTTGTAACAGACAAATATTAATAGGTATTTGAGTCTCTAATGACATGACAAATTCTGAATTTTTGGGTGGTATACATACGCATTTCATCAAATGGAAATGGTTGCGAATTCCAGGATACCACATTCCCAGTGTTTCTGCATAGATTTATTTTCCAACACACTCATACCTCCCTGCTGGGATAAAGAATTGGATAAAGCACTCACAGTAGCAAAAGAAAATATATTAAAGAAATTGAGATGTATGCTAATATAACTGCAACAATCTATCCCTTGGCAACTAAACCACGCAAAGGGGTGTAACAAAAAAAGCCCTGACCTGTAAACACTGGTATGATAAAGAGTATTGTTTCGCTAAATCCAGCAAAGAGCTCAACTGTATAAAATAGGGACGTGATGGTCAACTCGGGCATTACTATAAGAACATCACACAAGAAAATATATTATTTGCCAAATAAAACGGTGGTTAATGGGGATGAGAATGATTCTAGGGCATTCTGGAGGATAATAAGGAAAAGGGAGGAGGGTCACTTCAATGTGCCAAATGCAAGCATCAAAAGAGACATCTGGTACACGTTTTTTTAATATTAAGAGACATGTGCCTAGTTTACCATGGGCACTATTGAGCCCTTAGTGCTGGATAGCTCCTCTGTGAATATACTACAACTTACACTTCAGGAAGTTCACAACGAAATTTGCTCACAAAAGTTGGGCAGAGCACCGGGTCCTGACAACATACCAGTTGATGTTTTAAAAGATGAAATAGTTATTTGGGTGCCTTTTTAATATAATTATAATTATTTAATCACTTAGCAGTTTCTGACTCTGCCCACATTTCCTGGACAAAGACAGAAATGGTCCCAGTGTTTCAAAAAGGGCGGTAAAAATGATGCAGAAGACTATAGTGGCATTTCCATTTCCCTATTTGATGCAGGAGGGAATATTTATGCCAGAGCACTGTTGGGTCATTTATTAACATGGATTGATTCCTCGTAGTGGTCTTTTGGACAGACTGGAGACCCTATGCATTGCTCTTTCTTTAGTGAAAGCTATTATTTCTTTGTATAACAATAATGTAGTTGGGGTGCGCTCTCGCCCAACATTGTTTTGTTTATTTGTATACCCACTTTTTGAATTACTGGATTCCACAAATGTCGGTAACTGTGTATTAGGTACTGACAGGGTGTTGTTACTTTTATTTGCGGATGACACAGTATTAATATCCAAGATACCATCAGGTCTACATGAGCAGTGTAATCTTTTAAGCAAGTTTTGCTTGGAGAATGGTCTAGAAATCAACCTGACAAAAACCAAGGCCACGGTATGCCAAAAGCCTGATATAACTAATTTACATGGAATACTTTATACAATAAAATGAAAAATTTGAAATTTTTCCAGGTTTATCCTTCCCATCCAGATTACATTATAGCCAGACAGTGAATCACACATACTGCACACAACTCACTGATGTGTATTTTCTTCATGGGTAGGTCCATTACAACAGACAACATAATAGGCAGATAATTCACAGATGTAGAGCGTTCACGCTAAATCCACTCCGATTTAATCAATTATCTGATGTGTGATGGCAGTCACTCACCTGAGGCAATTTCCTGATGCACTGGTTCCACTTGGGATTGGATTTCTTCTTTCGGAGGCATACTGATAGAAATTGCAGGTTTGACAATGGGATCATCTGAATTATGAAAGAATAAATATGAAGTCATCACATATCCAAAACCGCAGCCTCATTAATACAGTTGCCCCTCAATACAGACTGCCCCTCCCTACTCATGTGTCTTCTATCACGAGGGATGAATAAAGGAGCACTGGACACAGCTAGGGTATAATAGCTTTCATTCTCTGAAGCTAGATAGTTTTAACAGTTAAATAAAAGGGGTGCACAACAAACAAAAATGGCCCACTTGGTAGTGACGTTTTATGTAATAAGTGTTCACAATAAGCAAAGGTTGGCCTTCTAAGCAATTGTTAGGGAGAATTCTCATTTCTGTGCTAATTTCTTTCAACCTAAGAGACCCCCAGCTCTTTTGCTGGACTTGAGGACTTTTTAATTCTGGAGTGAGTGAGACCTTTTTCTCACTCTCTCGTGTGTTTTGACCCGATTCGGATTATGTGTTTTCACTGTTTTTGGAGTCTGACAAACTCCCTAGGCATCCACTTATTGTATGGTGACACACAGCACATTCAGTGCAGTGTCACTGAGAAATCCTTTAAAAAAACCTTTTCTTGTGTGAACTACCATTCCCAAAAATAGTAAAGTGAAATTGACTTTACTTACCTTTTCTCTTTGTTGGTCCAGCACACACCATTGTATGTGGAGTGCTGCGGGTGGTTACCTAGTAGCCCCTTATCCTACTCTCTAATGTAACTTTTTCATGTTACCCTCACTACTTCAAATGGCTGGTGGCAGTGGTTTATTTTTCTTACCATTGTGCTTTTCTTCTGCATGCTGAACCCTCAGCTGCAGTACAGCACACCCATGGGTGACCATTTTGTCAAAATGGCCTGACTTTTTTTTACGCCATTCTGCATTTGCGAGGTCTTTCTTGGGTTTTACTATGTGCGTCAAAACAGATTCCAGCCCTTTGTTTGTCTTGCCTTTGGCAGGCTTCAGCCTTGATGCCCGCCTCTGGCTCCAGTGTGTTTGGAAGGACAGGATGTGAGGGAGGGTCCAGTAACTCCCCTGTGCTTTGTCTCTAGGAATACCTGAATGCAACCAGTCCTGATTAGCTGGCTGTCCTTTCAGGACAGTCGCCCTTCTGTGTGATTGACAGCCTTTGATGTGCATGAATAGGAGAAACCTGCTTAAAAAGGTGAGGGTTTTAGGACTAGAGGTAGAATTGACCACTGGGAGAAACACCTGATGAAGAAACAATGAATGAAGCTTGCTGCATCCTCCTGGATCTTTGAATTGTCTGGTGAAGCCTTGCTGCTGTGCTGAAACTTTTCAATTCGACAAAGAAGGTCCGGAAGGGACAGCTTTTTCCCTTTCGTTAGCGGGACCAACGAACCCCGAGACGAACTCCACTGGAACATCTTCGACAACTGATGGTACTTCTTCATTGCTGCAGGAAACGAATGCCAGGGGTCGAGTAATCCGTAGTCGAGTGAAACGTCTGAAATTCGGCTAGAAGCTCCAGGAGTCTCCTAAGGACCCTCCAGAAGCAGGACGACCAGCGCTCGAGTCCCCTAACCAGAGTGCAGAACCTAAGGAGTGAAGGAAGCCCAATCGGTATCCGAGATCCACAATGGTGCTGTTTACTATGCGTTGAAACCGCATAGTGCTGCTGAACCGTAAAGAGCCCATAGCTGCCAGCGACCTCCCAAGTACCGCCGCAGGAGCCCTCCAAACATCCTCCCTCTTGTCCCCAGGACTGAGGCTCAGGAACACACGGTCTGCACCGCCGTAGCAATACAGAATCCAGCTGGACCACTCTTCTTCAAATCACAGGTACTGTTTAGACTTGGGGTACTTACCTCATTGTCTTTTAGCTGTGCTTTTCTAAGTTGGGAATTGCAGTGGCTTACTTTTAGAGTTGACTCCAACTCTGTTTCTCACAGGCTTAAGAGCCTGTGACCCTACCAGTGATTTTCTAACAAACTCTCTAACTTTGTGCAATACTTTGATCCTAAGAAGTGCCTCAGCTCCATAGAATGTTTCCAATTGACTTTGGCCCATTGAATTTGATATTGTTTGTCCCTCATAGGTGGCAACTTGTTTTAAACAGTTACTGCTGGGAAAGGCTGGTCTAGATTTTATTGGAAGATTTAGTTGTCCTCACATTTACTGAGAACCTGTTAACCTTTTCCATCCTTAAATCTTTCATTTTTGCGACCTCAGAATCTGCAAAGTATAACTAGTGTAATATATAAATGTCATTACTGTCCTTGTGATTGAAGTCACCTCAGCGTGTAGGAATTGTGTGAGAAGCATATCCAAAGATTATCCACTAACTTGTTCCGATTCTGAAAAGTAATTTTAAAGTGTTTTTACAGTTACATGAATTGCCTTTTTAAAGAACGCTTATTTCAAAATTGATATTAATAAAACAAATAACTATTTATAACTGAAAACTTGAGTGTAAGTGTTACTTGGCTACTTGTGTTTACAGATTTCAGTTGTACAGCTCTACAGCTCACATTTACCCCTCTAGAGATAGGCCTGGCTGCTCAGTCTCACTAGCGCTTTGAAACACATTGTTTATAGGTGCTACATAAACAAACTATCATATCATATCATATCATAACATATCATATCATATCAACTTGTGTAGTACAGACCTATACCAAAAGGTGTGTTACCTAATACCAATCAGATAAGTGTTGTGTAGTCTCACACAGTGTGACTGCATCAATTCTTACCTAACAGCAATAGATAGTAAATTTGGGGTGATTAATTAAGCATTATTATAAGGGTTGGGGTCAACATAAAAGGTAGGACAAAACAGCGACAGGTTGACTTATGCATATAGTTCCAAAAATAACGACTTTGGTTTTTGTAATTCTCAATTCTGTGGTTCCATTCTGGGATTTTTCATAAATTATCAGTCACTCACAGAATGAGTTTAAGTGTTCCCACACATCTTTCTTGGCTTCTGGTTTTGTTGAGGCAGGGCTTTTGTTCCTCATTCTGGACTCCTGTAAGGCCCTTCCACCCGAGACTTGGAGCCCTCAAGCACCTGCATGTTAGGCTGTGCTAGGTGTGGAAGGGAATGCCTGGCAACACTAAGCTTCGGCTGGTAGCCTATGCTGGAAACTCCCTTCTTGTTTTAGGGCCCTTGCTCTGATCGCCAACTCCCAGTGTCTGCTCGCCTGGACAGAGGTGGAGAAATCTGGGTATATATGTATGCGGTTGCCTTCGTATTGCAATGCGCCGGCCTCTCTCGCCAAGCGAAGGATCGTATCCCTGTCTCTGTAATTCAGGAGGCGAGCAATAACTGTATGTGGCGGGACTCCTGGTTTGGGTATCGGTGCTAGAGTACGATGTGCCCTTTCCACAAGAAAATGCTCAGAGAGCGATTCGGGCCCGAATAAGGATTTGAAAAGTTCTTCTATGTGTTTCTCCATTTGGCCCTTGCCGAAGAATTCCGCCACTACGACCACGCGGACATTGTTTCTTCTTGACCTGGATTCAAGGTCCTCACATTTACTCTGTAATTTGCTCATCGTGTCTTTGATGTAGGATATATCTCGACCGTGGTGGGCAATAGTGTCTTCATTCACACTTATCCTGCTCTCAGTCTCCGTGACACCTGCACTTTCTTTATCTATTCTGGCTCTCAAGGAGCCGATGGTGGCAACTATTTTGTCCAGTTTAGTGTTCACTGCCAGGAACCCGCTCTGAACCAGCGTGGCCAATCTATCCTCTCTGTCTGTCCCCTCTTGTCCGCCCTGGGCACCCTCATCCGAATTCGTGTCCATCGCTACAGCGTGGCTAGCCACATTGGTAAACGTGTCCATAGGGCCCTTCTTCTTGCCACCGGGGGTTTTGGATGCCCTGCTGGACTTGTTTGGCTCCCCCATGTTTACACAGCACTTGTGTGCGTATCAGACTCGTCACAGGAGTTCTGTAAGGACTGGGCCCCAAATCCTAGGCAAGGGCTTGTGGGATCAACAGTCCAAAGTAGCAGGCCACCTACGCAGGGTCAGAAAACTCGAGTGAACTGTATCCTCCCAATTATATAGTATCAAGCACATCCAGGCTCACTCATGTGTCCCGCCTTGTCTCTCTGTCATCAGAGGTGTATCTGACCTCTGGTGTGAAAATTCCGGTGGACTGTGCCCTCCCACGTAGTGCTCCAGAGGTAATAAATAGTATGGCCCTGGGGAGCGTCTCAGGATTTGCAGTGTCCAAAGTAGGAAAAACCGCCTGGAAGGGTCTTCCGCCTGCCCCGACTATTTTTAATGCTGTGTCCTGGGCAGTAACCAGCCCCGATCGAGACAACGAAGGATTAGGGTCAAGTGTGTATCCCGGGGAAGCCCTGTACAGCAGTCTAGGTTGGTGGGCCACGTTGTGAGTCAGCAGGGGTATCCACCTCTCCCTCTTCCCCCATCCACATCACATACCTCTTTCTCCCGGTGTATGTTGGTCGGGTGTGGGCCAAGGATCAAGCTGCACACAGCAGCACAGGACCAGCACAGTCCGCGCCCAAGTGCGCACCAGTGTTTGCCGCTTCGGGCCGAGGTCCACCGGCAGGATCTCCTGGTGCTCACGGGCGTCGTCCCGATCGGGCCGCGTTGACTTTCTGCAGGTCGGGTGGTTTCTCACCAGTTGTCGCAGTTCTCTCGTCACAGGCGAGCAGCGGGATGGGACGAACCTCCCGGAGACAGCGCACGCAGCGGGATCGGTGCACCGTGCCTCCGAGTGCCGTAAGGGACACGCAGCCTCGGGATCAGCCGCAACACTATGGCACATAAGCTACCTCTCCTCCATGGCAAAGGTGCCAGACAGAGCCCCACACACAGCCCTACGGCACGAGTCGCGCACGCAGGCTCCGCCTTCTCCCGGCCTTGCGCCGGACCACAGCCGCGGGCTGGAGTCGACCTCCCACGGAGCCCCTAAGCGAATCGTGTCCCCATCAGGGGCCAAGAAACCTCCAGGTCATCCGAACTTCGGCGTTTTCCAACGCAGTACCCCAGGATTTTCAGGAAACGGGGACAAGTCCTCCGTGCACCCGCGACTCGGTTCTTGCGTCTTGTATTGGCCCAGAAAAGGATTTAAAGGCACAGGATTTTGGGGCGGTGCGGGAGCCCGAGTATTAGGCGGCCATTTTTGCAGTGCGCAACAGCGCTACCCCCAAATAAATATTCTAATAACACCAAAAAGGAGTTGAGCATGGCTCACTTCAAAGTGATGAGCCTCTGTCAATCTACCGGAGAATGATGGGTAAGCCAGAGTATCTCTCTGCATGACCCCCATTATTGATTAGCGGGTGGGGGCACTGTGCCCCTTTTGCCTTCCCCCCACACCGTTTACCCCAAGGAAAGGGAGGAGATCTTGTCACAGGGATATGCTCCCTCTACTTATCACTGAGGTCTGGCTTCCTTTGGCCAGATTCCCAAAGTTTTTACATGGACACTTCTCTCCACCAAGGATCAGAGTGAGAGAAACTCCTACAGGATCTAGGAGTATACAATCTAAAATATAAAATGACAAGCATTGGAAATGCCAACATTGTGGCCTTTCCAGTGGTTGATTGTATTTTATATTTATAGTATTAAATCAAAACATACTTGGCTGTGTGGTTAGTTTGTGCGCAAGGAACCTTTTTGGGGGACAGATTGGTCTGTGAGTGTAGTGTTCAAGTGAAGTCTGTAGGGTGGCTGGTGAGTGGCATGTGTTTAGATTCTGTATGGGGGGGTTGGCTGGTAGGTGAGGGATTAATAATTGTGATTGTTGAGGTTAGTGTGTGCATGGGGTGTAGAGTGTACTGAGTGGGAAAGAGTCTCTGCTGAGGTTTGGTGAATGGTGTGTGCATATGCTATACCGGTTATTTGGGGCAAGGGTGGGAATACTGTGAAATTGGTGCATATTTGAAGATCTCAGTTCAATGGCCTGTTCAATTCTGGTTGTGCTAAACAAGTGAGGTGGCCCTTTTACCTCTCAAAGTAACAGGGGGAACTTCAATACAGTGCACCACCCCCTTGGCACAGGTTAACTGCTGCCCTTCCATTGAGGTCAACCCTCTAATAGCTGGAGCCATCAAAACTCACTGAAGCCTTTGTGTTCCAAGCACTTCCATTCAAAGGGAAGAGACGCAATCTCTGCGCAAGCCATACAATGCAAGGCTGCCATACACAGCCGAAATACTCACATCCCTGTCCATTCCAAAATTCTGTATCTCTCCTAATATCAGTTTACTATCATAGCACTTCCTGCCAGATTCCTTCCTCTTCAATCGCTGCAATACTGCTGCAGGTGTCAACCAACGTAACACATTTTGAACAACCCCAACCTTTCCAGTTTGGCACTGAATTTACAACACTTAAGGACACGTCAGGCACCTCTCTGCTGGCATCCATTACAGTGCTCTTGAGTACGCTGACAAACTCTTTGCGGCCCAGACCTCTGCTTCAGCTAAATGGACATTTTTTGTGCCATAAAATTTACAGGTAATTCTAGATATGAGAGCTCAGTTACCTTGACTTAACCTGCTGTGCTGAGCCACAGTCATCCCCTTGCTATTATGCTGTTCTCTAAATGTGCCAATCTGCAAGGGGAGGGACATGCTCCTCTGCTCTTCTACACGTTGCAATTTCCAATGAAAGTGGAATTTATAAGGAGCGGTGTATAGTGGGGAACAGCAGCGCATTGAGGCTGACTCACTGCCAACACACGACAGTTTTAAGGATCACCAGGCTTGGACTGAGGACACTTAACACAGTTAGATAGAATGGACAGTTTACTATGTAGGCAATGAGATTAACAAATTGATTTGACTTACACACAACAATAAGGAATTAGAACTGAGATAAAAAAGTATAGTGATGTTTTCAAAAGAGAGGCAACCCCGACCAAGGCGATGAAGGGGTGTAAAGGTCCGGGAGCTGAGGGGAAACAAACTTGTTGAGCGCGTTATAAAAGATTAATTAATTTGCTCGGCACATGATTGAGAGGAGAAAGTAGGTTTAAAAAGAAATGGAATACAATATTCACAATTGCTGTCATTTTAGTTTTAGGCACTTCACATTGTTGAGCAAAGGTGCATGGTCTGCAGCGTGACAAAAACGCTCAAAAGATATTAACATATTAGTATCCAAACCCAGACCTCCTTTAACATGCTTTGCAGTGTTTTCACTCGTATCTGTGCTCCTTCAATACAATGTAATTTTTGCAAAAGAAAAGGGGGGCAGGGGAGTGTCATCATACACGTGTGCTCTCAATCCCACACGACAGTGTGCATGGTAAACAAACTGTGGCGAACACAGTATTCGAGCCAACAGTTTCCTGTCTGATTGATAGATTTTCTGCTCCCAAAACCCCCCCAAAAATGTCTGCGCCGTTAACCCCTTACCGCCTCACTCGTAATGACCCCCAATATCTGAAGGTTGCGCCGGGTCACTGTGCCACATCTGGACATGGTGCCTAGACCTCAGTACGATGCGAGGGAAACTATGTGGGTGGGGCTGCAGCCTGCAATATCATAACACATCACCTTGCCCACAGCCCACAACATAATAACACTAAAGAAACTGTGGCAGGGAAATTATGTGTAATAAAGAATGCATGTACATTTAGAAATCCTCTTTAATTGCAACAAACTAAACAACCTCTTTGTAGCATAACTAAACTTTGCTGAGTATGGGGGTGGTTGCATCCTCTCAAAGTTTATTCACATACCTACTTACTTGTCCAGCAACTGGATACCATCTGCCACAAGCTAATCTGAATACCACACAGCAGAGAATCATATGCCACCTGGGTGGAACCGGATGCAAGGTGGAGAGGAATGCACAGGAAAAGACACAGGGCTCTCTGGCGTGATGAAGGAAGGAGTCGGACAAAGAGGTGCCATTTTGGCTATAAACATTTATTAAATAATACGGAAAGAAAGCTAACTCTCCCAATTCTAAAAGAGTATTCCCTGTCTAAGGAAACTCAGGTGCTGATCACGAAGATTGTCCAACACAAAATAACCGTCCTCTGTCCAAAAGTCTCCTTTGCTCTAGCCCTAACACTAAAGAATATCCAACCAGTGTCATCCTGGAGGATTACTCCCACCTCCTGGTTCGTTATAGGAACCAGTCACAGCCTTTATGACCCAAAAGCATACGCTCAAAGTGGACCAGAAGAATGGCTCCATTCTTCTGATATCACGAGTCTTCAGCCGTGTTGACAGTCCCAGAATAACATTCTTTTTGGGCTTAACCCATTGGTTTGATGACAAAGTCTGATTTACTAACTAGGAGAATGGCTCTCTTCTCCTGGTGTCACAAACATTTTACTTTTCCTAAGAGTTCTTGCAACCCCTTCCAAGCTCTTCTCCAGGTACGTGGCTTGCAAACTTTAGAGACACTAGAGGAAGGGAGATTGCTCCCAAGGCTTTTCACTCTGGCTTTAGTTCTCTCTTGATCAGTCTTGCTTCTCTGAAAACCGCTGAAAAGAGGGCGATCACGCCCACTGCACTCTTCCTTATAAATACTGTGATGAAGGAGATGACACCCAATACACTTTTCAGGATCATTAGACTTCGGGTGACTACTGCGACGAGGGAGAAGAAACCTGCTGCACACTTCAGGGTCAGTAAACTTAGGGTGGCTATTGTGACAAGGGAGATGACTCGCGCTGCACTCTTCAAGGTCAGTAGCTTTAGGGTGGCTACTGTGATGAGGGAGATGGCTCCCGATGCAATCTTCAATCTTGCCCAATCCCCTACCACGTCTACCATGGCCCCCTTTACCTTCTTGCAGGAGCAACCAAATTGCTGGTTCTTCCTGGGGTCTTGGGTACGGCCGCTCTGCTTGGCCGTTTCTCTGCTGTTCTTGTGGGGTCCATGGTCTTTCGGTTTCGGAAAAGTTGTTGGGCCGAACTGTCCACCAACGCAAGGTCACGCAACCAACCACATTCTTCCAGCTGCTGGTTGCCACAACACTCCTACCTTCCCCGGAACACCTCTCCAAGCTGGATTCGGTGTCACCTCTGTCAAGGGCCGACCGCTGCAGCTTGCTTTTCCACTCCCAGGTTTTAACTTTCCGGGGTTTCCAGCATACGGGGGTCTTAACAATGGGCTAGAAAGAGGATTTCCTCCACGGAGGCAGGGATACTCTGGGCCCAGAGGCCGTTTCCACTGGCGTAGTCTCAGCCGGCTTCGCCAGGGTCGCAGCGACCACTTCGATAGAGGCCTTTGCCGGCTGGATCAAGGCCCTCACCACCTTAGGTGCGTCCTGGGCCTTCGCCTTGGGGGGGGGTGAGCGCCTCGCTCCCCTTTCGAGATCGACCGGGGCCGCTCCAGCAGTTTACCCGGGTTCTCGGACTTCCTCTTCCCCGAACCAGAGCGCTGGCTCATGGTGGAACATGCAGGGGAAGTCGCGCCCTGCTTGGCAGCCGAAAAGCCCGACCTTTCGGCGCTCCCCGTGCCCGCGGACTCGCGGTGCTTGTCCTTCTGTTGGGCCCCCGTCGCCGGGGTGCCCTCACAGGACTTAGAAGCCCGCTCAGACTTTTTCTTCGCCTTCTCACCTGCTGTGCCCTTCTCCAGCAAGGCAGCGAGGCGGAAACAACGATCTTGTTTGGTCCGTTCCGAAAGGTTCTTGCAGAACGCACAATCCTTCTCCACGTGCGTCTTGTCCTCATGAAGGCAGTAGAGGCATTGCGAAGGCTCGTCCTCCTTGAAAACATTTTGTAATCCGCATCCAGGGCAGCACCTGAACAGCTTGGATACGGGTGTCGAGCTTCCCTTGTCCTGGGCCATGTCCGTTGAGGTAGGCCGCAGATCTTCCGGAATCCTCCAAGAAGCGTAAACTCGATGAAAACTTCACCCTTGAGGGGCGTAGAAGAATTACGAAACGGGTCCCCGTTATCGGAAGTAGAAACGGTGGAGCTTGAGGCTCGATTAAACCAAAAAAATGAGAAAATCTCCTGAAAAAGCACGAAAAAGCAGCAGAAACTCGAAAGCTAAAGCACGAGGACTCCCAACACTTGAGCGTGTGGTAAAAATCTGAGGATGGCTGCCAGAGGCGGGGTTTAGGGAGAGGGCAGTCATTGGCTGGGGGCAGTATGACCCAGAGTTCAGTGACTGGTTACTACTAAGAAAGACAGATCAGAAACAAAACTGATACTGATTTTTTCTTTACCGAGGATTCCCAGCCTGACGACAGGGAATATTCATGAGCATGTGAATCCATGCCAGACCCCATGCTGGAGAAACCGCGATTACCGCGTTTGGCACAAATAGGTGGCCTGGCTCCAAAATGGCCATGCCACAAGGTTCTTTGTCCTGTCCTTTGGCCATCTTGCCCCTTCGCCTTCCCCAGGTCGAGCCGACCCGGGTCAGCCCTTATTTGGGCATGCATTCTCCCACGAAACGCCAAGCTTTCACAGGCTTTTGCATGCCTTGTGTGTGTGCCTCCAGGATGTGGGTTGGTGTGTCTGTCCCCAAGGTATTAAAAAATGGGAAGACCCTGTTTTTTGTGGGGGAGAACCTTCAAGGGTCAAATACATATATAAGAGCACAGCAGAAGGTAATTACCCAATTTCTCAAAACTCAGATTCTTACAGGATAGCGCACCAGCTCAGGACTTGCAAAAAGGCCCAAAATGATTTAAATGGGACAACACAGATTTTAAAATGTTTTACCCAAAACCAAAAAATAAACTAAAAATATATTTTAATTTATTTCAGCGTTAATAAAGGCTGGAGTTAAAAAGACCCTTTAAAGGTGTCTGAAAAACCCATATACAACAAGAAACACACACAATAAGTTCAATTCGATACAATTCAGAAAAACAAAGTGGGATTGGTACGTGTTTTTTCTGTGCACGACTAATTACACAATCACAAAATCGGGTAATAGCTGATTTATTACATTTATCAAAACTCTGTCAAAAACAGGCTTCTAGATGTTTAGGGCCAGTGTGATGGTCGACATATGTTTCGGCCTATTGCAGTAGATCAAACACTATCACTAATGTCAGTCTTTGCAGGTATAGATGGCTTCAGGACATTGAAATTGATGATGTTGAAAAAACAATACCCTTTTCTTTCGTACATGTTTTTGTTATAGGTGTTTCAGACCCACTCTAAAAACAAAACACAAGATTCTAATAAAAAAACTGTGAAAAATAATTTAAAAAGCCAACAGTTGGTTGGGTTATAAAAAAAGAGAGCAATGTCCAATGGTGCGCACTAACCTGAATAGTTAGAAAATGCGAGTTGGAAAAAATCCTCCTTGTGGCAATCATGGAAGGTCAAACAAGATTTTGAGTATCTTGGATGCCGCGTTTAGAAATGTCTGGATGACATAATGGCTTTGCCTAAAAGGTTACAATAGGCTGATGTAAATATTAGCAGGTATTTATTACTGCATAGTTAGTGTGTGTTACACGATTGTGATTCAATTGTTTATATTAATTACTGAGCTCACCTATAGGGCGAAACAAGGTTGGATTAGATGTCCTCCTTTATTGGCTGCGATGCACACAAATGAAAATCTTCTACTGTTTTAACACTATATCAGTTCCCTGTTAGAGATGGTAAAACAAGGCAACACGGAAAACATTTGTGATTTTAACTGTGTTTCTACAAATGCAATCACACAAGATTTGGCTAAGTGTTCCGTGTTTAAAAAACAAAGAATTAAACACACACATACCAAAAATGATTAACAGAGTGCTTGTCTCCGAGCAAGTGCAGACTTTCAGGCGTTTTTTTAAATGTGTCTTCCCCAATGGTTTAGGAAAAATAAATGTGTCTCTGGAAACGACCGGGCTGAATGATATCGAATTTCATATGCTCTGGTTTAATGCAGATGGAAACAGGCGAGGAAAAAGCAGTTTTTCGATTTGTTACGTTTGCATCAAAAAACGGCTAGTGTGTTTGTTTCTCTTAGTAGGTCGCTAGAAGGGACTTGCATTTTTTGTCTTACCTTTTAGTGATGCAACAGAACTTTTGTTTACACTGCTACATAAGATGAAATCCAGCTTCATGCTCGCGTGGCATTCTCTGTGTTTGGGGAACGCAGGATGAATGATTTATACAGACAATATTACGGGCCTAAAACCTTGTCAACCTTTGTTCCAATGAACAGCATGGTTAGCCCAGCTATAATAGCCTTTGAGAACTGAATTACCCATGAAAGTGAACTGCTGTTAAAAACAAAAAATCACCATGCAGATAATCTGTCGAAAATAGAGAAGCTCTACAAAAATTACAACATAACACATTGGTAATAAAACCGGCCGATAAAGGGGGCAGCATAGTCCTCTGTGCCATATTAGCCTACAACACTGAAGTGAAGAAACAACTGGAGAACACTATGTTTTATCGTGTTCTGGACCATGACCCTAGTAAACAACTGATAGAGGAAATAACCAGCCTCATGTACACCATGCACATTTAGAGGGCTAGATAAACGAAGACGAACAACGGTTTCTCATTGCAAAAAATCCTACCATCCCTGCGTTCTATCTCCTCCCAAAAATACATAAACATCCCACCAGGCAGACCAATAGTATAGGCCATAAATTCCATCTTGGAACCCCTCTCGATATATGTCGACTGGTTCTTATGCACTTTTGTCAAAGACATGCGTTCATACATCGAAGACACCACCAGCATGATTCACATTGTGGCCAATCTCAACATTGAAACTAATGACATCTTAGTCACTCTTGATGTGATCTTCTTATACACAAGCATCCCTCAATATGATTGTATTAAAGTCATTGAACAGTACTTAAACAAGTATCTTACACACAGTACCCACAGCTTTTATTTTAGAATGCACAAGAATTGCTCTGACAGAAAATTTCTTTCGCTACGACAGGGAGCTTTATAACCAAAGACATGGTACCAGTATGGGTGCCCCTTTTGCCCCAGATCTGGCTAACCTTTTCATGGACTACCTACAACGGGATTCGATCTATCATTGTAACAATCCTTACAAAAACAATATTGTAAGTTGGCATTGTTCCATAGATGATATTTTCATGATCTTGAAGGGATGCTCAACTGAACTCTTGTTGTTCGTTGAATGGCTCCATTGTCAAAATGCACCCATACAATTTACGAGCACACACAACATGGAAAAAATCACATTCCTAGACCTAGAAATAAAAAAATTGTCCAATGGAAACCTTGAAACCACTCTTTTTAGGAAAGAAACCAATAAAAATATGCTCTTACAGTATGACAGTTTTCATCCCTCCAGCTTGAAAGAAAATCTCCTGATAGGACAATTATTTAGGATTAGACACAACTGCACCCAATTGTCTGAATATGAACATCATGGAAAGATCCTAAAATCACTTCTTCATGATAGAGGCTATCCAACCAAGACAATACAAAGAGCATACAGAAGAGCAAAACACACAGACCGTAACATGTGCCTTAATCCTTCCAAAAAGACAAATATAAATAACATCACATGCGTTTCCACTTTTACCCCAATAAGTAACAACTTAAGGAAAATTATCCTACGAAATTAGCATATGGTCAAAATGCCAGATTTTAAACCAGCATCTACTAGATTTGTGTTTAAAAGGCAACCGAATCTAAAAGATAAACTGGTTCACACTTACCCAAAAAAAAACAGAGAAACCAACACACAAAATCACTCTCTGGGACCTCCCACCGGTAGAAGGTCATTATAAATGTGGCACGGTATGTTCTCTAACCAAGAACATAAAAACCATTGACCTCTATGGCCTAATTTGGAAATTTAAAACTTTTTCCAATTGTAACACCCAATGGGCCATCTATGGCATTAAGGGGTCGATTCATGGAATTAATGTGCGCCGAAAAATCCCACGCAGAGGTGCCAAAACGTGCGATTCGCAGTAAAAGTGTGAAAATCGCAGTGCAAGTGCGAAAATCGTAGGGAAACCAGCGCACATCGATTCATGGAAGTCCGTGCGCGAGAAAAACATTGGATGTGCGCTGAAAATGTGCGCCGCGCACGCCGGCGCACAGGTCATCCAACAGCGTGCGCCACGGCCACTGCGAAATCGCACATAGCGTGGCGCACATCACAAAAGTAGGCGTAACACAGGGCGTAACACTCGGAATGGGGAACAACGCGTGAAAATATGGGCGTCACGGGGGAAGTACAGGGGGCAGGTGCGCGGAACGCCCACACGCTCGCCTACAACCCGTATTCATGGAATCGAATAGGGCAAACCAGCGCACGGTCAAAGACACGCACAGGGCCAAACAAGTACGCCACAAGAAAGCAGGCGGTAGCGTCCCTGCGCCTGAAAAAAATGTGCGCCAAAATGTGCGATAAAAAAAAGCACCCATATACAGCCATGATGAATGGTCCATACAGTGGCCCTCTAGGACAAATGAGGTGCAAAGGGGTACCGACAAACACGGACACCCGCTGTGTGAAAAATAGCATGTGCGTGTGTACCTGGGTGCGCGGGAAGTCCCACACGCGATTGGCCTGGGTACGTGTACTACGGGGTGCGCGGGAAGTTCCACACGCGATTGGCCTGGGTACGTGTACTTCGGGGTGCGCGGGAAGTCCCACACGCGATTAGCCTGGGTACGTGTACTACGGGGTGCGCGGGAAGTTCCACACGCGATTGGCCTGGGTACGTGTATTCCGAGGTGCGCGGGAAGATTCACACGCGATTTTAGCAGGGTACGTGTATTTAGGTGGTGCCGGGGAATGCTACACGTGATTTGGCCGTGTGGGTCCTCCCAGGTGTTCCCTCTACACCCTCCACGGCCCCTGCAGGCAGCCCACACCACAGGGGACTACCCTGCACCCCTGCTCATGTCCCACAGGCAACCCATCCACCATGGCCATGCCCCCTAGCCAACCCACATGTCACCTTGCACTACTGATCACCAACACGTCTCCCTGCACCCCCACCCACCAGGGGCACCCTCCACCAGGCCCCCACCCATGTCTACCACCACCCCCACCCCCCAGCCACCAGGGGTAGCCTCCACCAGGCCCCCACCCATGTCTCCCATCACCCCCACCCCCCAGCAGTGCAGGGGCAGCCTCCACCAGGCCCCCACTCATGTCTCCCTGCACCCCCACCCCCCAGCCACCAGGGGCAGCCTCCACCAGGCCCCCACCCATGTCTACCACCCCCCCACCCCCCAGCAGTGCAGGGGCAGCCTCCACCAGGCCCCCACCCATGTCTCCCAACACCCCCACCCCCCAGCAGTGCAGGGGCAGCCTCCACCAGGCCCCCACTCATGTCTCCCTGCACCCCCACCCCCCAGCCACCAGGGGCAGCCTCCACCAGGCCCCCACCCATGTCTACCACCACCCCCGCCCCCCAGCAGTGCAGGGGCAGCCTCCACCAGGCCCCCACTCATGTCTACCACCACCCCCACCCCCCAGCAGTGCAGGGGCAGCCTCCACCGGGCCCCCACTCATGTCTCCCATCACCCCCACCCCCCAGCAGTGCAGGGGCAGCCTCCACCAGGCCCCCACTCATATCTCCCTGCACTCCCACCCCCCAGCCACCAGGGGCAGCCTCCACCAGGCCCCCACCCATGTCTACCACCACCCCCACCCCCAGCCACCAGGGGCAGCCTCCACAAGGCCCCCACTCATGTCTCCCTGCACCCCCACCCCCCAGCCACCAGGGGCAGCCTCCACCAGGCCCCCACCCAGGTCTACCACCGCCCCATCCCCCAGCAGTGCAGGGGCAGCCTCCACCAGGCCCCCACCCATGTCTCCCATCACCCCCACCCCCCAGCAGTGCAGGGGCAGCCTCCACCAGGCCCCCACTCATGTCTCCCTGCACCCCCACACCCAGCCACCAGGGGCAGCCTCCACCAGGCCCCCACCCATGTCTACCACCACCCCGCCCCCAGCAGTGCAGGGGCAGCCTCCACCAGGCCCCCACTCATGTCTACCACCACCCCCACCCCCCAGCAGTGCAGGGGCAGCCTCCACCGGGCCCCCACTCATGTCTCCCTGCACCCCCACCCCCCAGCCACCAGGGGCAGCCTCCACCAGGCCCCCACCCATGTCTACCACCACCCCCACCCCCCAGCCACCAGGGGCAGCCTCCACCAGGCCCCCACTCATGTCCCCCTGCACCCCCACCCCCCAGCAGTGCAGGGGCAGCCTCCACCAGGCCCCCACCCATGTCTACCACCACCACCACCACCCCCCAGCAGTGCAGGGGCAGCCTCCACCAGGCCCCCACTCATGTCTCCCACCACCCCCACCTCCCAGGGGCAGCCTCCACCAGGCCCCCACTCATATCCAACTCATGTCTCCCTGCACCCCCACCCCCCAGCAGTGCAGGGGCAGCCTCCACCAAGCCCCCACTCATGTCTCCCATCACCCCCACCCCCCAGCAGTGCAGGGGCAGCCTCCACCAGGCCCCCACTCATGTCCCCTATTACCCCCAACCCCCAGCAGTGCAGGGGCAGCCTCCACCAGGCCCCCACCCATGTCTACCACCACCCCCACCCCCCAGCCACCAGGGGCAGCCTCCACCAGGCCCCCACCCATGTCTACCACCACCCCCACCCCCCAGCCACCAGGGGCACCCTCCACCAGGCCCCCACCCATGTCTACCACCACCCCCACCCCCCAGCCACCAGGGGCAACCTCCACCAGGCCCCCACCCATGTCTCCCATCACCCCCACCCCCCAGCAGTGCAGGGGCAGCCTCCACCAGGTCCCCACTCATGTCCAACTCATGTCTCCCACCACCCCCAACCCCCCAGCCACCAGGGGCAGCCTCCACCAGGCCCCCACCCATGTCTCCTTGCACCCCCACCCCCCAGCAGGGCAGGGGCAGCCTCCACCAGGCCCCCACTCATGTCTCCCATCACCCCCACCCCCCAGCCACCAGGGGCAGCCTCCACCAGGCCCCCACTCATGTCTCCCACCACCCCCACCCCCCAGCCACCAGGGGCAGCCTCCACGAGGCCCCCACTCATGTCCAACTCATGCCTCCCACCACCCCCCAGCAGTGCAGGGGCAGCCTCCACCAGGCCCCCACTCGTCCCCCTGCACCCCCACCCCCCAGCCACCAGGGGCAGCCTCCACCAGGCCCCCACTCATGTCTACCACCACCCCACCCCCAGGCACCAGGGGCAGCCTCCACCAGGCCCCCACTCATGTCTCCCACCACCCCCACCCCCCAGCCACCAGGGGCAGGCTCCACCAGGCTCCACCAGGCCCCCACTCATGTCCCCTATTACCCCCACCCCCCAGCCGTACGATTTGCCTGGATGCGTGTACTTCGGGGTGCGTGGGAAGTTCCACACGCGATTGGCCTGGGTATGTGTACTACGGGGTGCGCAGGAAGTTCCACACGCGATTGGCCTGGGTACGTATACTTCGGGGTGTGCGGGAAGTTCCACACGCGATTGGCCTGGGAACGTGTACTTCGGGGTGCGCGGGAAGTTCCACACGCGATTAGCCTGGGTACGTGTACTTCGGGGTGCGCGGGAAGTCCCACACGCGATTGGCCTGGGTACGTGTACTACGGGGTGCGCGTGAACTTCCACATGCGACTGGGCCTGTGAGAGTGGGATACATATATTCCAGGGGTGGGCGGGAATATTTACCCGTGACGGGGCCTGGGAGAGCGTGCTACGTGTATTCCTGGGGTGGGCGGGAAGATTCACACGTTCGCCTACGACGTGCCGAAAAATAAATGGTCCAATCCTGAGACACGTACGCCAGCATGAAGCAGGCGTAAGTCGACCCGCGCAGCATAACAGTGCGCGCAAACAACAAACAAGCTCTTACGCCCGGATGAATATACCATTCCTAGCAGCAGTGGCTGTGGGTTACCAAAGGAGGAGGAGGAGGAGGATAGTGAGGGCCCGAATTTTCACTCCCAGAACCAGCCTTTTTGGGATGCATGATGACCAGGTGTATGGGAGTTACAGGTTTCCCCCACAAATAATACTGGACCTGGTCAGTGAGTGGGAGGATGACCTCACATCACCCACCCTGTGCTCCCAAGCACTCAGCCCCCTGGAGAAGGTCCTCAATGTACTGCACTTCTTGGCCACAGGATCATTTCAGCGGACAAGTGCCATAGTGGGTGGGGTCACACAGGCCACGCAGTCACGCTGCCTACACCAGGTCTTGATCATCATCACTGCATGCCCATCAGTCCGTAGGCACATATACTTGCCCAGGACACCTGCAGAAAGGCAGGCTGCCACCCTCGATTTCTACGGTGTGGCACAATTCCCAAAAGTGCTAGGTGCCATTGACTGCACTCATGTGGCACTACGTCCCCCCAGGGCATCTGAGCACATCTATAGGAACCGCAAGCACTGGCATTCCATCAACGTGCAGGTAGTATGTAATGCTAAGGGAATCATCACCTCAGTATATGCCAACTATCCAGGGTCCACCCACGACAGCTTCATTTACCGAATGTCTACCCTAAGCCGGGACCTAGAAGCTGGGCGGCATGGTGATACATGGCTGCTTGGTGAGTATGAATGCCACTGCACATGCATGCATGTCAGATGCAGAGTTATGTCACTACCCCACTAATGATACCCATCACCTCCTCACCAGGGGACAGTGCCTACCCTCTGAGCACCCACATGATGACGCCAATTCGGAACCCCATCACGCCTCCAGAGGTAAGATACAACACAGCCCATATTGCAACCTGGGGCATAGTGGAGCGCACATTCGGAGTGCTTAAGTCACGCTTTCGCTCCCTTGACCGTTCTGGCGGGCAGCTGTTATATGCGCCCCCAGTAGTGTGCAGGATCATAGTGGCAGCATGTGTCCTGCACAATGTTGAAACACGCTGGGGCCTGGCTGTGGACATGGTGGTGCCCCCACATCCCCAACCACATGCACGGCCGCTGCGCATGGGAGGGGAGAGGGCACGGGGTGAGGCAGCTCGTACGCAGCTGGTGGCTAATTACTTCACATAGAAATCACACCCCAGTGGAGTGCACACAGGCCTGGCACATACCATCTGATAAGCAATGATGACTCGACCTGACAATTAAGACGAACAAAGGGACTGGTCAACTGTCAGAACCATAGCAGCCTGAGATTGTTCATGTGGAAGTGTCACAATGTGTGCATCCCTACCTACACAAACACCACCAATGCAGTGTCATGAAAAGACACTTCCATGCTGCAGAAATGAATACCCACTTACAAAATACTACATGAAAACAGCGCCATGTCACCCACCCCCTCACCGGCACGGCCACACAACACACCATGGCATGTCATGCAATGTGAGAGGAAAGAAATTAATCCCCACAACATGCCCCAAGAGTCAGCAGCTACAGTGTCCCTAATGGAAACATGTCCACACATGAAATGCTCACATTAATGCAGGACCTACAACCCACATTACCAAATACTTACCAAGAATACCAATCGCCTACACAACCTCCAACCTACCTTAAACATGACATTACAGACTTAAAAATTAGCTAGCCTCACCACCTGATGACAGCCCTCCGAACACTTCCAAGTATACAGTGTTAGCGCCACACAAGAGTGTAGGTGCACTGCTTGCAACATGGACTCCAGTTCCAAGGTGGACCGCATTGTGAAGACATGAGGAATGGACCTGCAAATATGTAGGATGAGATGGATGCAGAGGCACATATCAATACACCATGCAGTGTACAATACAACAACAATATGCACTATGAATGTATACACAGTATTGACTACAGACTGCCCACACAGCTCATGGGAGTCCAATGTCAGGGTGCACACCAAAAGCCACCTGTGTGGATCTTGCGGAAAAAAAACACCTCCATGGGCTCATGGCCTACACGGCTACCCTATTGTGGGAGTATCACTGCTGTCGCTATCCTCACCCTCTGCAGCTGCATCAGGAGGTGGTGGCACTATGGGAGGCAGCCCACGCAAAGCCCTAGTCTGTTCCTCCATGGCTGCAAGCATGCGGGTGTGGTAGGTCTCGTTCTGGAGGATAAGTGTGCGGAGGTCCCCATGCAACAACTCACGGGATGCCCGGACCTCCGCCCTAGTTGCCTGCATCTCAGCTGAGCGCGTACGGGTGAGACGCTCCAGCTGCTGTTCTGTCCTTCGGTTTGTTGAAGCCTCAAGCTCAACAAGAGTCGTCCTGAGGTGAAGGAGTTCCAGCCTCAGGGCTTCCCTGTGGCCCTGGGACTCTATGAAGATGGCTTCCTGCAGAGTCGCCAGTGCCGCCCGCCTGTCCCTGTCGGACGCCAACATGTCCTCCCTGTGTGACTGGCAGATGGAGTCGGTTGCCTGCTGTAGTCGCTCCATCAGCCTTTCGGGGGGGACAATGGAAGTGGCCACCCTATCCATGGCCTGAGCCATCATCTCTGATGATGCTGCCTGTTGGGTTGCCATACCGTAAATGGATTGCTCCCATGCGGTATTGCCAGGTGGAGTACGGCCACCACGTCGGCGGGCACCACACCTACCTGGGGCATGGCGAACTGCGCCTTGCTGTGCCGGCACTGCCTGAGGCTGCAGGACTGCATTCCCCCTCTGATCTGCTGGCCCAGGATCAGATGTCGCGGAGTGTGACCCTGCATCCGTAACCACCAAAGGCGTACCTGCCAACACTGACATCCCCATTGAGGGTTCTAACCCTGGTGCAGGTGGGTCGGACAGAACAGAATCCCTCCCAGGAACACTCACCTGCGACGGCACGTAGGTCTCATCATCCGAATCGACACCTGAATACAGCTCGGGGGAGGTGCAGCCAGAGACACCCCTTGAGAGCACGACCTGCAGCAGTTGTGGGTTCTCACCCACCACCACACCACGTCCCTCACTGGTGGTCGGTCGGCCCTCAGACCCCTCCTGGGTCTGCACCATCTCCACAACCCCAGCAGTATCAAGTGCGTCTTCCCCTGCAAAGACATTAAAGAAAACAAATGGAAACAGGCATTAGCACTATGGCACACAATTAGGGCTGAGAGGCTACAGAAACAGTATTTGATTGACACATATCCCACATGACTAAAACACTCCCATGCATGCACCGTCACTGCGTGTGATGGGGAGGCAGATCGCACACATTGATGACACCAAGATGGAAGATGAACACATTTTCTGCATGCTGCCTAGCAGTGGCATCACACATTGGCCAGTGATTGGCAGGTCAAATACACATGCCATCACACAGATGGCATGTACCCTAGCCATGAAGTGAAGAGGGAGAGGAGGTCACCAATTGTTCATTCAGTCCAGTTCGCTCATATAATTGATTATTTTCATTGTAATGGTTCAAATGTTTAACCTGCAGCTGCCAGTCAAAAATGGTCCTATAGCACAGGGACATGTCTAAACTAATCATGTCCACGAAACTGAGCCAGTCCACTGTACCATAGCCATGTCAGACATGTGACATTAGGACTGAGAAATCCCGAGTAAAAGTGGTGGTATGCAAACAATCTGCCTGAATAAACAGAGGTAAATAAGCAACAGTGTTGTGGCAAGATGACACTCCAAGGGCAACTGGCGTAGTGTTGGGCTGGATGTCTAATGTTGGCCAAAGGGATGCTGCTATACCCAAATGCTGGTGCCAAGAATGTATAGGAAGAGGCACATGGGTGAGCCGAACCACTCAGGCACACACACCCTCCCCTGGCACCCAAACAGAAGCCCTCCCACACACACCATGCACATGGATGACACACACATGCATGTGCACTCACCGGACAATGCCTCGTAATCTGCCAATTCTACCACGCCTTGGATCTGTTCCTCCGTGACATAGGTCCCAGCAACCTGCTCATGTGGAGTGAGTTCTATGTCGTCTGCTGGAGACCCACCTCCAATCACTAGAGTTGCGACATGACTTGAGGCCAGCTTATTCTTTGCCCTGCGCTTCAGCTCATTCCAGCGCTTGTAGCATTCATTAGCTGTGCGCCTCACGATTCCAAGGGCACTTATGATGTCCGCAATGGTCTGCCAGTGTGCCTGACGTTGTGCAGGTGTGGTCTTGGATCCTGCAACAATCACCATTTTGCGGTCATGTGCGGACACATACTCAACAAGTGCATTCAGTTCGGCCTCATTGAAGCTGGGCTTCCTTGACGGGCCGGACTGTGTAGCCGTGCCTGGGGCATCAGCCTCTACTGGACGAGCACTCTTCCTCTTCCGCTTGGAAGGTGGTGGGGATCCCGATTGTCCTACGCCGCTCTGGACACTAGGGGCAGGAGCGTGGGATTGCACACTCAGCATGGGAGTTGGTGCAGGCATTACCTCAAGTGTGATGGTGTCAGGGGGAATGTCAGCATGATGGACTTGGACCGACACTGTCCTGGATGGGTGTGTGAGAGGTGGGGTGGATGGAGCCGCAGCTGCCCCTGCAGCCTCCCCAGCCTGCCTACGGGGGGCAGCAGATGACCTAGCTGCCCCTGATCCACGTGGCCTGATGACACCAACGTTCACCGGCGCACGTGGCCTAGACCTGCTGACCTGGAAGTCAGCCATGGAGTCACCCTGTGCCAGGTCTGGTTCCACAGTGGGCTGGTCCAACAAGGGCTGAGCATGGATGGCGTCAGCCACGGTAACCTCAACCAGGGGGGGGATGGGTGTCCCTGACTGCTCCTCCACACATGGGGGGCTAGGGGCACCCTGCAAGTCACGGCCACGTCCCCTACTGGATCCACCAGGGCCACCACTTGGGGCTCGGCCATCTTTGCGGTTTGGACGCCTCCCAGCCATGGCACTGATGTTATTGTGCGTATGGGAGTCGATGTGAACTATTGTCCTGGGCGATTGGGAGTCAAAGGGGTTGGGTACCAGATGGTAATCGTACCCTAGTGCTCTAGCAAGGCTGTATGTCACCCCTGGGGAAAGATGACGGGTCACGCAACGCACAGGCACCCCAAAAAAGCGAAGTAAGGTGCACGCAACCCCTCCTAGACCACGTGCGTGGAAAAATAAACCTGCACTACGCTGTGGCACCCAGAAACACAGGAATGAACGTATGCGTGTCACACGCAGCCTAGAATGACCTCTGAAGGGGTACGCGACACACGGGGCAAGCACAGATGTTAAATACGTGCGCGACTCACCGTCTGCCAGGAACAAAAGCGTGAAAAATATGCGCGTGTGCGCGTTGGCAACACCCCTGCCAAAAGAAGAATTGTACGCTGTCTGAGGAGACAGGACAACAGTAGAAGGGAACACTGTTTGAGGAAACAGGCCCAGGAAAAAGAGGAAAAGAGAAAAAGCTGTCAGAGGTAACAGGGAGTACGAACTGGAAACGCCGTGAAGTAAATCGCGTGTGAACCGACAAGACGTACAGATTTCACCCACTCGCTCTCCACGAAAAGCACGTACAAGGAAATGGCGTTCTACACATACCTTTTATACACACGTCACAGACGCGCATACGCGATGAGGCCATTTCCACCAATTACGCGCTTTGACACTCGGACGTGTATCTCTTCATTTTTACACGCGCCATTCTCTACGGCCATGCGCGTGACGTCACAGCTGCGCATGGTGGCCTTTGGGCCAATGAAATCGCATATGCGAGCACACGTGGTAAAACTGCACGTCCGAGTGTCATCGCGTGTAATCAGAGGGAAGTGAGCGTACACGCGATTGGCCTGGGTACGTGTATTTCTGGGGTGCGCAGGAAGTTCCACACGCGATTGGTGGAAATCCACGTGTGCTCTGTCATCACGTGTAATGAGGGAAACACCCACGCGCATCACGTCACAGACGCGCTTACGCGCTAAGGGCCTTTGGTCCAATGAAATCGCATATGCGTGCTGACGTGCATACGCGCTAAGGCCCTTTCCTCGATTCACACGCAGACGTGCAGGATTTTCACGTGCCAAATCACTACATATCAAGCTGGCCATGCGTAAGCACACGGAAGACCATGCTCCTGCCCAGAAGGCCGAATTACTGCCCCCCAGAGCCCCGAGCACGCTCCCACCTGCCATCTGCTACTGCCTGCTGCCCACGTGCCCTGCCATTTGCTGCCTGCACATCAGCCAGGGGTGCTGTTGCTGTGACCACCCCTGCTGGAACCGAAGACTCCCGACTGGGATTCCATCGCTCCACAGCCCAGCCCCAGGACCCAGTTGCCCACACACTCCTGCCTCTGGGGTTGTCATGTCGGGCACTGCAACATCTCGCACCACTGACAACCCCCGGCCAGAGAGGCAGAGGGGCACCAGCTTCAGTGCCAGGGAAGTTGGTGTCCTGGTGGAGCAAGTCCTGGGGCAGTATGATGCCCTCTACGGAAGTGTGCGCGCCGACAAGGAAGGGTGGACTCGGATCTGGACATACATCGTGACTGCCATCAACGCGGAGGGGTGGCAGTCCGCGACTTCCAACATGTCAAGAAGCGCTGGGAGGACTTCAGGTCCAGGACCCTGAACAAGGCCCGGCGCCTCTTGAAGGCAGCGGATGCTGAGGGGCGCCGGGGCCACTTGTCGGAAGATCAGATGAGGGTCCTGGAACGCATATCCCCAGCGCTCCACGTCCAGGTCCTTGAGAGGCAGACCCGTCTGGAGTCAAGCGGTAAGTGTACATGCATCATGATTGTAAGCTGTGCGTGTGGTGATGTGCCAGTAGTGTGCCGGTTGCACATCTGTTTGTATGGGGCCGAGTATGGGTGGGGGTGTACAGGGCTGTGAGGCTAACACATGCGAGGGCTGTCATGTGTGAGACATGGATGGTGCTTGTGTGTGTAGGCTTGCATGCCAAATGCAGTTGTGTGGGCACACATGTTTGGATGAATGTGTATGTAAGTGGGCATGTTCGCGATGTCACGCATGTATGTTGTTTTCAGCTGCATGTATCAGCACTGTGTACATGTGTGTGTATTTGACAAGGGTGCAACAGTGATGCAACATGGATGCATGTGACAGCGGGATGTGGAAGCCTGATTGGCAGATGTGACATGGATGCCCGTCGGAACACTGCGACAGTTGGCAGAGGTGTACACATGCATGCAAGTGTGGTGGTGTGCGTGCATGTGTAGTGCACTCCTGTGTTGCATGTGATGTCTGGCTCACCTTTGCCTGCTCATGCTGTTGTATGTGTATGGATGGTGCTGGCAGTTGGGATGCGGCTGTGGTATGGCTCATGTGTGCAAGTTGAAATGACATGTGTGTTGCCGATTGTGATGCCATGTCTGAGGTTTGACAATGCCACTCATGTGCAACTGTCATGTGTGTATGTGTCCATTGTACAGTGCCCTGATGCCTGTGTTTAATTTCTCCCTGTCTGCAGCGTCAACTGATGAAGAGGACGGAGAAGGTGCTGTGGAGCACAGCGGCGGGGATCGCACCGCCAGCCGGAGACACAAGGCCCGGCTCCCCTCCCATGTTGTGATCTCGTCGGGGAGTGAGGAGTCCGGTGCCGCGTCCCAGGCCGCAGCTGCCGGGGGGAGGTCCAAGAGGCGGAGGTCGGAGTTGGACTCCTCAGCAGCAGGAGGGGCAGCTGGGACCCTACAGGGCCCAACTGGGGAAGATGGCACGGAGTCATCCAGGTTGGTGGGGGGTTTGGTGGAGGAGGCGGCCGTGCAAGCAACAGAGACAGGGTCTGAAGGTGGGGATTCGACTGGTGCTAGTGGTGCAGTGCAGGACCAGAGACAGGAGGCAGCACAGGTCACCGCGGAGGTGCCTGTGTGCAATCCTGTCCCTGATCCTGTCACTGCATCATCTTGCACCAGCAGGGATGCTTACGTCCAGACCCGTTATCAGGCAGGGGATGAGCTCACGACAACTGGCCTTCCTCTGCCTGCGGACGTGGCTGTCCGGGTCCGGGTTGAGCCTGTCCTGACTGGTGTGGCGTTGCATCATGAGGAGACTGCACGTCATCTCGAATGGCTCGTTGACCGCATCGGCCTACTGGGACAGGTCACCCAGGCCGGATTCCTCCGTTTGATGGGGCTTGCTCAGACCCCCTCCTCAACTGAACCCCCTACGCGCCAGTCGTCCTCCGTGCCATCTTCCCACCCATCAGTCACCTGGGTGCCCTGTGGAGCTGCCTCTGACCTTGCGGTCAGGCTGGTGGAGGAGGCATCCCTGCCACAGTCGGGAGTCGGACGTCCAGCAGGGGTGGCCACATCAACGACTGCACCCCAGCAAGCGGAGGATGTGCAGGCAGCAGGAGGCAGTGCACGGGCAGAAGCACAGCAGCAGCAACTTGGTGGGAGCCATGATGGCTCGGGGCCTTCCACATCGGAGGGGCAGGCATCGGTCGGAGGGCAGGAGGACCCAGGACGGGAAGTGTCTTCCGTGTGGCAGCGGTTGGGCCACGCCATAGATGCGGAGCGGCAGCGGGCGGAAGAGGCACGGCTCACGATGGTCAGGGCGGAGAACTCCATGCAGAGGGCCCTGAGGCGTGCCGAGTGCCTTGAGGCAATCCGCAGGGAGTTTGCGGGGGAACATGCCCCTGCACTGCTGGGGGGCGGGGGTGGTGGTAGACATGGGTGGGGGCCTGGTGGAGGGTGCCCCTGGATGCTGAGGGGTGGGGGTGATGGGAGACATGAGTGGGGGCCTGGTGGAGGATGCCCCTGCACTGCTGGGGGGTGGGGGTGATAGGGGACATGAGTGGGGGCCTGGTGGAGCCTGCCCCTGGTGGCTGGGGGTGGGGGTGATAGGGGACATGAGTGGGGGCCTGGTGGAGGCTGCCCCTGGTGGCTGGGGGGTGGGGGTGGTGGGAGGCATGAGTGGGGGCCTGGTGGAGGCTGCCCCTGCACTGCTGGGGGGTGGGGGTGCAGGGGGACATGAGTGGGGGCCTGGTGGAGGCTGCCCCTGGTGGCGGGCGGGGGGGTGGGGGGGGTGGTACACACGGGTGGGGGCCTGGTGGAGGCTGCCCCTGGTGGCTGGGGGGTGGGGTGCAGGGGGACATGAGTGGGGGCCTGGTGGAGGCTGCCCCTGGTGGCTGGGGGTGGTGGTAGACATGGGTGGGGGCCTGGTGGAGGCTGCCCCTGCACTGCTGGGGGGTGGGGGTGCAGGGAGAGATGAGTGGGGGCCTGGTGGAGGCTGTCCCTGGTGGCTGGGGGGTGGGGGTAGACATGGGTGGGGGCCTGGTAGAGGCTGCCCCTGAAATGCTGGGGGGCGGGGGTGGTGGTAGACATGGGTGGGGGCCTGGTGGAGGCTGCCCCTGGTGGCTGGGGGGTGGGGGTGGTGGGAGGCATGAGTGGGGGCCTGGCGGAGGCTGCCCCTGGTGGCTGGGGGGTGGGGGTGCAGGGAGACATGAGTTGGACATGAGTGGGGGCCTGGTGGAGGCTGCCCCTGCACTGACGGGGGGTGGGGGTGGTGGTAGACATGGGTGGGGGCCTGGTGGAGGCTGCCCCTGGTGGCTGGGGGGTGGGGGTGGGGGTGGTGGTAGACATGGGTGGGGGCCTGGTGGAGGCTGCCCCTGCACTGCTGGAGGGCGGGGGTGGTGGTAGACATGGGTGGGGGCCTGGTGGAGGGTGCCCCTGGATGCTGAGGGGTGGGGGTGATGGGAGACATGAGTGGGGGCCTGGTGGAGGCTGCCCCTGCACTGCTGGGGGGTGGGGGTGATAGGGGACATGAGTGGGGGCCTGGTGGAGCCTGCCCCTGGTGGCTGGGGGGTGGGGGTGATAGGGGACATGAGTGGGGGCCTGGTGGAGGCTGCCCCTGCACTGCTGGGGGGTGGGGGTGCAGGGAGACATGAGTGGGGGCCTGGTGGAGGCTGCCCCTGGTGGCTGGGGGGTGGGGGTGATAGGGGACATGAGTGGGGGCCTGGTGGAGGCTGCCTCTGGTGGCTGGGGGGTGGGGGTGGTGGTAGACATGGGTGGGGGCCTGGTGGAGGCTGCCCCTGGTGGCTGGGGGTGCAGGGGGACATGTGTTGGTGGGAAGTAGTGCAAGGTGACATGTGGGTTGGCTGGGGGGCATGGCCATGGTGGATGGGGTGCCTGCAGGACATGTGCAGGGTAGGCCCCTGTGGTGTGGGCCACCTGCAGGGGCCGTGGAGGGTGTAGAGGGAACACCTGGGAGGGCCCACACATGCAATTCACGTGTGGTGCTCCCCGCGCACCCCTGAAATACACGTACCCTGCTGATTTTGCGTGTGATACTTCCCACGCACCCCTGATGCACACGTACACAGGACAATCGCGTGTGGAACTTCCCGCGAACCTCTGAAATACACGTTCCCCGCTTGGCGTTTGCCGTTTGCCAGCCCTGTGAACTGGTCCAGGGTTAGCGCAGGGTGTTCTTGGGGGCGTAACTGGCGCTGCTGCAGGGTCGCTGCGCCACACTGCGCCACGGCTGGTTTTGGATGCGAAAATCCATGAATACGCTGTGCGCGGAAATCGATTTTAGCGCACGCGGCTGGCGCAGACATTCGCACGAGCACGCTGTGCGCCAGTCGCGTGCGCCACTTTTGTGCGAATTTCTATGAATTACCCTGTAAATGTCCCTGTAACCTTTTATACATAAGCAAGACAAAACGCCCCATTAAACAGTGAATCTGTGATCACAGATCCTGTATTGAAAATAAAGTGGACAACAAACCCCTTGTGGCCCATTTTATTCAAAAACAACATTCACTGTCTGATTTATTTTGGTTCATTATTAAGACAATATAACAACCACGCAGCGGAGGAGTCAGACCTCCTTTAAAACAAATTCGAACAAAAATTGATTTTTAATTTGAATACGGTTAAACATGGACTAAATTCGGCAATAGAATGGGGATTTTTCTTTACATTTTTCTTTGAATTACACCCGAGAAGGAATTGTGCCATCAAAGCTTGCTAATTTTTTGCAGCATCCCTATGAATTGCATTCCAGTTAATATTTGCTTGTTAACCCTTTTTTGTACCTCAGGAAAAAAAAATCTTATGTATATCCATAGACTTTACATTTGATGGTCGTCAATAAGACAATCAACTATTTAGACTTCGATTTCCTCACTTAACCGAAGCGTTTGATTTAGTTAGGTAATTTCATACACTAAATATTTTGATCCCACAATACAAAGGGTTAGTATATTATCAAACACTTTGTATGTACTAATAACACACTGGGGCCGTTTTGAAATACAGGTCCTCCTATGTATTAAACATTGACCTCTTAGATTAGAGAGGTATGAATACAGGGGCGGCCGTAGACACTAAGAGAGTATGATACATCAAAGATGTGACTCAAACGAGATGGTCCCATGCTAGTTTCCCATCGACGGTTCTGTTCCAGCTTCACACGAGTGCTGGTTCCCCTTTCTTTAAATCATTCATCCCGCGTTCCCCAAATGCTGCGAATGCTACGTAAGCATGAAGCTGGATTTCTTCTTATGTAGCAGCATAAATGAAAGTTCTGTTGCATCACTAAAAGTTAAGACAAATAATGGAAGTCCCTTGTAGCGACCTACTAAGAGAAACAAATGCTCTTTCAGTTTTTTGATACAAACGGAACGAATCGAAAAACGGCTTTTTCCTCGACTCTCTACAATACAGCACCTGCAATCCATCTGCAGTAAACCAGAGCATATGAAATTCGATATCATGCAGCCAGGTCGTTTCCAGAGACACATTTATTTTTCCTAAAGCATTGCGTTAGATACATTTAAAAAAATGCCTGAATGTCTGAACTTGCTCGGAGACAAGCACCCTGTTAATCAATTTTGGTACGTGTGTTTTTCCTTCTTTGTTTTTTTTAAACACGGAACACTTGGCCAAATCTTGTGTGATTGCATTTGTAGAAATCTAGTTAAAATTGCAAATGTTTTCTGTGTTGCCTTGTTTTACCATCTCTAACAGGGGGCTGATATACTGTTAAAACGGTACAAGATTTTCATTTGTGTGCATCGCACCCAATAAAGGAGGACATTTAATCCAACCTTGTGTCGCCTTATAGGTGAGCACAGTAATTTATAAACAATTTGAATCAGAATCGTGTAACACACACTAACTATGCAGTAATAAATACCTGCTAATATTTACGTCAGCTTATTGTAACCTTTTATGCAAAATTATTATGTCATCCAGACGTTTCTAAACGCGGTTTCCAAGATACTCACAATCTTGTTTGATCTTTCATGATTGCCACAAGGAGGATTTTTCCAACTCGCATTTTCTAACTATTCAGGTTAGTGCGTACCATTGGACATTGCTTTCTTTTTTTATAACCCAACCAACTGTTTTTTTTCAACTATTTTATAGTTATTTATTAGAATCTAGTGTTATTCTTTTTAAGAGTGGGTCCGAAAGGGGGCGTGGCTTGGACGGCCATGTAAAGGGTCGCACTCTGGAGGAGCTCCGTTGATCCTGTCTTGATCCTGGTGGAAAGGTGCGTCCATGGGGGCCGGCCGACGCTGGAAATTGATGCCCAGGTGTGGGAATGCCACCACCACACCCGCTGAAGGTTTGGGATGTCTGGGAGGCCCGGAAACCGAAATAAATGCGATTGACCGAGATGAGCCCTGAGTAGGCGGACAAGACAAAATGGCGGCGATACTCTAAAAACTTCGAAGGCCGAGAAGACATCGTCGCGATCACAGGCGCAGGTCCTACGGGTACCAGTACACAACGAGCACCGCCTGAGACGCACGGTGGTCCGGCGAGCTGGAAGGCAGAACAGATGTAGCTGTGATGACAGGACCGTGGCCCCGAGAGCTGGTGTGTTTTGGGAGTGTTGGGCGCCCCATGGTATGGTGAGCCAGGTTCCGCGCCCGCACTGAGTGGCGTGATCCCCCTTCGGCGCCTGGCGGGACGGGCCCCCGCCCGACTCATACAACAGTATGACCACGAGAGGGGTGAGACCCAAGGCCAAACAGCCCACGATGGAGGCTTACGCCAAATCCCCCGCAGGGGCGGAAGGAGGCAAGAACAAAGAGACCCCCGTGGCGGTCGCAGAGTCGCCGGGCACGATACAGGAGGTGTTGGCGGCGATTGCAGACTTAAAAGTGACATGGGAGACCAAGTTGGGCCTTGCCATGAAAGAACTGCAGGAAGGCCTAGACCTCAAGATCGGTGCCGTCCAGGAGGAGGTAAACCTGCTAAAACAGGATGTGAGGGCGATCTCGGAGCGCACAGGGACCACCGAGAAGGAGACGGCCACGAACACGGCAGACTGCGCTGCCCATAAGAGGGAGCTCCACGCCCTTGTGCAGCGGGTGGGCAACCTGGAGGACAGAGCGGAGCAGGCGGAGGGACGCGCCAGACGCAACAATATTCGCATTGTGGGCCTACCTGAAGGAACGGAAGGATCAGACCCCACGGAATTTGTGGAATCCATGCTTCTGCAGGAGATTACTGGCGGGGTGCTGACCCAGGGGTTTGCAGTCGAGAGGGCGCATAGGGCCCTGACCAGGAGGCCGCCCCCTGGGGTCCCTCCGCGGCCGGTGATCGCAAAAATTCTGAACTACCGAGATCGCGAAAAGATTCTTGAATTCTTTCGGAAAGGGGGAACGATTGACAGAGGATCGGCCAGGATCACGGCCTACCCCGACTACACGTTACAAGTACAGCGGAGTCGGATGAACTTCGGGTCGGTCAAAAGGAGGATGAGAGAAGCTGGCCATCGCTATATGCTGCTCTACCCGGCCAAACTGAAAGTTTTCTACAGAAACAGATCCCTGTTCTTTGAGACACCGACGGAAGCAATGGACTGGCTGGACACGCTGGGCAGTCCTCAGGAACCGGGCATCCAGACGGAGACTACGGAAGATAAGTAGCTTACGGCTGTGTCGCCTAGGGCAATAGAGCCGAGACATTGGGACTTGAATATAGTCATTTATACGGCTCGTGGTGCGTGTGATGTGGCTTTGACTGGCTAGCCCACTGGGCGTGCCTACCTTTGGTTACTAGGTTAGGAGCTCCGGGAGGCTTCCTCTGACCCCAGTAGTAGCATATCTAGTTAGTTAGGTCGCTGTTAGATCAGCGACGCCCCGCAGGGTCCTACTCCTGGTATAAGGGATAAGACCAGACGCGGGTGGGCCTGAGATCCAGGGATGGAGCTGGGCTTTGGTTGGGGTGGGAGGGGTTGTTTGCTGTGGTGTGTAGTTGGGAAACGGGGAAGGGGGTTGGGGATTAAGGAGGGGAGAGCCGGCGGAGAGTTGGACATAGGGAGCATTGTAAGGAGGGAGGGGTTGAGTACAGACCGAACAGATGGCATCGGATAAACTCCGCATAGCTACTTGGAATGTCCGAGGCCTCAATAGCTACCTCAAGCGGAACAAGGTAATGCTATACCTGAAAAGGATGCGGATAGATATAGCCCTACTACAAGAGACCCACCTCACTAGGGAGAAATTGGAGGTGGTCAAGAGAAAGTGGAAGGGCAATGTGGTGGGCGCCACGTACTCGGCGTACGCTAGGGGGGTCATCACCTGGGTGGCGCCGCATGTGCCGTTCCGGGTGCTTGACTCGATAGTGGACCCGGAGGGCAGAATGGTGGCGGTGACAGGGCTCCTGGAAAACAGGGAAGTGCACATCCTCAATCTGTATGCCCCCAATCATGACACAGCAGCTTATTTCAGATCCCTCTATGGTAAACTTGGCCCCATAGTAGGGGGTGCGATGGTGTGGGGGGGGGGACTTCAACTGTGTCTTGGATCCCAGAATCGACCGGTCCGCTGATACAAAAGGCAAAATGTCGCCGGCGGCCAAGGCGCTCGGGACATTGCTGGGAGACCTGGGACTGGTAGATGTGTGGAGGAAACTCCACCCCACAGATAGACAGTATTCGCACTATGCGGCACCATATGACTTATACACGAGATTGGATTACGTGTTTGGGACTGCCGAGATAGCGGGAGACATAGTGGGGGCTGAATACAAGGCCCGAGTATTATCAGACCATTCGCCCCTGGTGGTAGAGTGGCGGTACCGACCCCCTAGGCCTCGGGTGCCTACATGGAGGCTTCGGTTGGAGGCACTGCAGGATGAGGGATTCCGGGAGGACTTGAGGGTTGCCATCGGGGAATACTTTGAGATAAACACGGGCAGCGTGCGCTCTGTGGGAACCCTGTGGGAGGCCTTTAAGGTAGTGGTGCGTGGAGTGGCCATCTCTAAGTCCAAAGGGCTTCAGGGGGGTATCGAAAGGGAGCTCCAGGACACCGAAAGGGAACTGGAGGGCCTAGCTCGCCTCGCGAACACCACTCGTGAGGACAAGATAAAGATAAGGGACCTTCAGGTAGCGTGCAGTGCTCTATGGGATCGATTATGCAGATTGAACCACAGGAAATATACCGAGAGGCTGCACGCTGGGGGCGATAAGCCAGGCAGACTGTTAGCTTGGCTGTACAAGAGCGAGACCCCCCGGGTGGTTATTCATGAGATCTGTGGTGAGGACGGTTGTCTTCGCAACACCCAGGACGGTGTAAACGAGGAATTCCTCAGGTTCTACAAACGTTTGTATGAGGACACTGGGGAAGACAGGAGTCAGGATATCCTGAATACACTTGAAGACATTGGTCTGCCCACCCTAGACGACCTGGAGCGGGAAAAATTAGACGCCCCTATCACTTCAGACGAGCAGGAGTTGGTGATTCGGGGCCTCCCCACGTGTAAAGCGCCGGGATCGGATGGCTTGCCTAGTGAGTTTTACAAGGTATACGTGTAAGAGCTGCTCCAGCCACTGCTGGCCATGTTTAACGAGGCAAACGAGCAGGGAGAACTTCCGTTGTCCCTCCGTGAGGCCATGATTGTCCCAATATTGAAACCAGGTAAGCCGGCTGCTGAGTGTGGATCTTATAGACCTCTGTCCATGCTTAACCAGGACAGCAAAATACTCACGGCGGTGCTGGCCAATAGGTTGAAGAAGGTGATCGGCAAGCTGATCCACCCGGACCAAACGGGATATGTCCCAGGCAGGAATATCACTGACAACCATAGGAGGCTGCACCATGTTATCGACCATACTAAGGAAGACATGGGCGAGATGGCGATAGTGTCGCTGGACGCGGTCAAGGCCTTCGATTCAGTAAGATGGCCTTGGCTAAAAGCGGCCCTGCAGGGATACGGCATGGGTCCTGGGTATATCAGATGGGTCCAGTTGTTATATAGCAGCCCGGTGGCGAGGGTTAAGACAGGAGCCACAGTTTCGGATGCCTGGCAACTCAGCAGAGGAACCAGGCAGGGATGCCCTTGGTCACCCATGTTATATATACTTGCGCTGGTGCCGCTGGCGATATGCCTGCGGCAACAATACGAAGAGGTGGGCATTAGCACTATCAGCGGCAGTCATTTAATATCCCTGTATGCGGATGACATGTTGCTTTACTTGCGTTATCCGGAGGAGAACCTGCAGTATGTACTGGAGGTACTGGATCATTACGCTGTCCTCTCGGGCATATCAGTGAATCCCAGGAAGTCTGGCTTGTTCCCTCTGGGCGGGTACAGGGATGTCCCGCTGGAGAGGCTGCCTGTGTTGTCAATACCATGGCGGACCGACACGTTCATGATGATGATGGTGGGAAGGGCGGCCTTGCTTAAAATGGTGGTCCTTCCCAGACTTTTGCATTTCTTTGTGAACGTCCCGTATTTGATCCCCAGGAGCCTATTCGTGCGACTTCATAGTATGTGTAGGGGCTTCGTGTGGGGTAACTCCAGGAATAGGGTGGCCCTGTGGAAGCTCCAGAACCCGTGCGAGAAGGGGGGTATAGGCCTGCCCAACTTCGAACTATATTATCTGGCGGGGCAGCTGTTGTATGTGGCCAGGTGGTTGTCTGATGAAGATTCAGCGGACTCTAGGCTGCTGCGGGAGGACATGGCCCCATACTTCCTAAAAGAGGTGGTGTGGCTACAACGGAACAAACTGATGGGCAGAGGGCGGCTTTTAAGGTTGGATTGGGAGGTCTGGCACAGAACGTGGAAATTGATGGGGGTGTCGGTGCCGCTCTCACAGCAGGCCCCGTTGGTGGCACTGTGCGGAAACGACCCCCAACTGTTTCAGTCTGTCCGTAGACACTGGGAGCCGGTGGGCCTGGCCACGCTCGGGGACATATGGCAGGAAGGGGAGGCGTTGGACTTCCAAAGGTTGCAGGATGAGACGGGGTGCACAGAGGCCAATATATCACCTATGCCAGGCTTGTGAAACGAGTAAGAGAGAGATGGCCGGAGACAGCACTGGCAGATGACCCCGATGCCTCCCTTGAAACTATGTATGATGTCTCAGAGGGCGGGCATGAAATATCACGGATATACGAACTCCTTAGAGCGAAGGCTGGGAAAGAGTTGCTCCAACTGAGGCATGAATGGGAGGAGGAGATGGGAGGACTTATGACAGAGGGTCAGTGGGAGAGGGTCCTGAGGTATCATAAAAAGGTGTCCCGAAATGCACGGCTCCAACAACTCCAGCTGTACATCACTCACAGGGCCTATTTGACTCCCCAGAAGATCGCAAGATTTGGAGGCTCGATTATTCAAAAATGCCCCAGGTGTGGGGTGGAGGATGCAGGGTTGCTACATATGTTTTGGGCCTGCCCGGAAGTGTGCAGATTCTGGGAGGAGGTTAAGATGAAGCTCGCAGGTGGGGGAGTGGTGCTGGACGTGGGATCGGCTTGGTCGTGTATGCTTGGGATCTTCCCCAGGCCCAGACACTCTAGGCACTTGAGCAAGATGAGGGACCTGGCTTATGTTCTGGCCAAACGCAGGATTGCCATGAACTGGAAAGCGGCCAGCAGGCCGAGGGTGGAACTATGGTGGGCGGACCTTGTGAGGTGGGCGGAGGCGGAATCCGTGGTGTGGTTTGAAGCGGTCACTAGAGGGGGCGAGGTGGAGATAGGGCCCTTGCTGGCTTGGCGACAATTGGTGGCCTCTATGACCAACCCACAACAGGGTTTGGATGAATCTGAGAATTCGGATGATGAGCATACGGACAATGCTCCACCCGACGGTGTTCCGACTGATGTTACAAGGGAGCCGGCTCTGGCTTGACGGGGGGTGGGGGGGAGTTTTTCGTATGTTCTGTGTTCTTGTTATGTAATATGGCGCTTCAATGACAACATGCTGTAACAGTCGTATTGTGTTGTGTGCTGTTTGATTTTCTTTAAAATATAAAATCAATAAAAATATTTAAAAAAAAAAAAAAAAAAAAAAGAGTGGGTCCGAAACACCTAGAACAAAAACATTTACGAAAGAAAGGGTATTGTTTTTTCAACATCATCAATTTCAATGTCCTGAAGACGGCTATACCTGCAAAGACTGACATTAGTGATAGTTTTTGATCTACTGCAATATGCCGAAACATATGTCGACCATCACACTGGCCCTAAACATCTAGAATCCTGTTTTTGACAGAGTTTTTATAAATGTGATATCTCTATTACCCGATTTTGTGATTGTGTAATTAGTTGTGCACATAAAAACACGTACTAATCCCACTTTGTTTTTCTGAATTGTATCGAATTTAACTTATTGTGTGTGTTTCTTGTTGTATATGGTTTTTTTCAGACACCCTTAAAGGGTTTTTTTAACTCCAGCCTTTTTTGATGCTGAAATAAATTAAAATATATTTTTTGTATATTGTTCGGTTTTGGGTAAAACATTTTAAAGTCTGTGTTGTCCAATTCAAATCACTTTGGGCCTTTTCTGCAAGTCCTGTGTCTGTCCACAATACACATCCTGGGTGCCAGAGTCTGGAGTGCTGTGAATGCCTGGGACCACTGTGGTCCATGATTATTCCACGTATGGTATGCCTGGATGTGAGCAGATCTTTGTTTTGGCGTGAAGGAGATTCTGGATAATAGAAGGCCCCAAACACCCATACCATGTCAATCTCTGGAGTTTTCACTGAACGAAGGATAGGATCCAAGTATCCTAAAGCCAAGAAGCCAAGTCGAGGAACTGCTGGTGACCCGCTGGAAGGTTTGGCACCCTGAGCCCGCAGTCATCCTGTGGGACCCCTCTGCATCTGGCCGTCCTAGAAAGTCTGCAAAGACACTTCAACCCATTGGAATAGTGGGACCAACTATTCTCGGCACCTTCATCAAACCCTGCAAGTAAGCCGTCCCTGGGCCAACCAGTGGGCTGAACAGCTTACGCAGGACCTATGCTCTGTCTCCACCGCTGTTTCGAGGAGGCCCTCGAAACTTGGTATATCGCTAGCTCTTTGTTCACGGCAGCCTCACACTGAATTTCGTACACTTGGCGTTCCCAGGTCTGAAGTGAGACAAGTGCGTCAGAACTGGAGCATACACAGTTACTGTGTCGCCCAGCCGTGGTGATGACCTTTGCAGGTGCACTGCATTTGTGCCCCTCTTACCCCTGAAGCCTGCTGCAGTGAAACTGGCATGATCCATCCACCAGGAGTGGAGAAATCACCACTGTCCCATTTGGGAATCATCGCTGTATCTTCGTCACTGAAAGCAGCAGAGCCACCAAATTGCCATACTTGAACCTGTAACCGAAGTGGACTCGACTGCCGAAGTTTGATCCGGAGTCCACCGGGGGTCGGTGAGTAATCTTAACCCTAGCCGGTGGCCCCTAGCGCCTCCATCTATTTTTGCGCATGAGTGGCCCCTGGGGGCCCCTCTCCCTTCCACTGCTAGTGCGAACTAGCAAACTATTCACCACTCTTGGAATCGACTCTGCCCTCAAGTGGAGACCCTCCTCGAATAGTTGGAACCTATTCTTCATCGCCTCATCCACCTTCCTGAGTTGCTACAGACCCTTGGAGAGGCACCGTTTTGCCCATTTGAACTACCGCGTGCGCTTGCATTGCATGTACATTTGAGCATTAGGCTCCCCTCTTCTTAGGGATTGGACTGCCTCTTAGTTAGGAGTGTGTTGGATGCAGAAGGGACTAAAGACTATTTGAACTGCCTGTTTCCTTCCCCTTTTAGGTTGTGGACCCATTTAATGCATTAACCCTTTAGACCCCATTGGTCTTGTATATATGTATTTAGATAGGATTGTGTTGGCTTAATAAGTATTACTGTGATTTGATTGTGTGTTTGACACTCAAAGGCCTTGAAATAAATGTATATGTATTTTTAATATATCTACACCTGACTGGGAGTGATTTGTAAGTGTCCTTTACTCTGTGTGCTCATTGAGGTCTTTCAGTCACCCTGACCCCTCCTGAGACCTAGTCTTGACTGCCGCAAAGCTACCTTGATTGGTCTGGCTTGTCCAGGTGGTTACCCTGTTCCAAGAAACTAGGCTGGCCTTCTGAACCTCTGCCCACCAGGTCAGAGTTCAAAAATCCATCTTAACACGACGCACCCCGCGTGTGAAAGGGCTTTTAAACCCAACCCACTGAAATTGCACAAAACAATTAAAAGAATTGCAGGCAGGCTCGAGTGCTGAATAGCGAGATCAAGCAGTCCCAGTCCAAAACACACAGCATTTCCCATTCTAACAAACCTCAGAGATCATATCCAGTTATAGAGCACAGCCACAGAGGCAGTCGTCTGTCAGGTTGGATATACATGGAAACATTCTACTGAAAACAAGGATTGCCAACTTTATTGTTGGTTATCTCAGGCCACCTAGCTCCTGTTTGGACAGACACCATCACAATCACTGCTCAGCAAAATAGCCACCCAACACTATCCACTCACCTTCATGTCTGCAGATTTTGTTTATTTGCTCGGAGTGATGATCGTCCATGGCACAGGCACTATCCTCTTCTTTAATGGTGAATGAGATAACTGATAGAAAAATCATATGACAAGTAAATAAATATACAAGAAAAGGATAATATGTATATACAGCGTTCAAGTTGGAGTAAGGGCTGATCATGAGGGGAAGTTATATTTTACAAATATACACAATAGAACAAAAGGAATAGATGGGTGCCAAAATGGATTAGTGGGCTGTAATGGTTACAAATGTCACTGTCAAGGAGTCTGCAGCCCTTCCAACACAGCATTCCAGCAACACATTTCTATCAGTAATTTCACAATCTTGAGAAAATAGTGCTTACTATAAGATCCAACTCTCCAGCTCTGAAATCTCTCCATTGGCTCCCAGTGGATGCAAGGATTAAATGTAAAACCCTCTGCATTGTCCGCAAGGCTTTCTGGGGGCTGGGCCCAAAATACCTTCAGCTATCCCTCCTCAAATACCTCCCCTCTCGAGCCCTTCGCTCCTCTACCTCTAACTCCCTCAGGGTCAGTCGATTTTCAAAGAAACAAGCTGGGGGGAGATCTCTGCCTTCGGCTGGGGCCTCCCTCTGGAATAGCCTCCCTGCCACTCTAAAACTTGAGGAGAACCATCTCTTGTTCCGGAAGCACCTCAAGACCTTCCTCTTTGCATCTGCCTTTGCTCCCCCTCTGCCCAGCTGATCTGCTCTCTTGGCACTGTGCACCTGGCCACCCTCTGTCCCCCGGGCCCAGGTACCTGCTCACCCTGCCACCCTTCTGCACTGCCTCCCGGCCACCCCTCGCACTGGGGACTGTATCTGTAACCCCTACAGTCCCCCACTTACCCATTTTCATCTTTTTATGCACTTATCAGACTTACCCAGTTCTGCTGCAGTAAACACAGCACTTGCCACTTGCTGACCGCACTACCCCTGTTTATTGCTTCATTATCTATTTATTTGTATTTATTATTAATCTGTTCTCCTCTGCACTTCCCACTCTCCCCCTTCCATGCACTTTTCCCCTTTCCCTTTCCCATGCACTAGCACATTCTCAATGTCACTGGGCCTAGTAAGATCGCTGTTTTGTTCTCTCCTGTTTCCCCTCCCTTGCCCTGTCGCGCTCTGAAACACTTGTGTACGAGCACGATACAAATAAAATATCATATCATACCATATCATTTCACCTCTCAAACCCAGGACTTCCTGTCAACCCTCTTGTCCTCTACATCTCTTCCCCTTCTGTCTCTGCAAACTCTGACCCTCCTTCAGCCCCCATCCCTACTTCTCTTCCTTTCTTCTGTTCTCCCCCAACAAGGTTTCTAGACAAGTACAATTTATGAACGTCTCGTCTAAACGGGTCGTTCTGTGTTCCTCTAAGACCATCAAGGACCACATTAACATCCTTGCTCCTGTGCTGGCCGACTTCTGCAACCACTCCTTCCCCTCCGGAGCTTTCCCTTCTGCTCTGAAGCACTCCCTTGTGCACCCTCTTCTGAAGAAACCCACAGCCGACCCCTCATGCCTGGCTAACTATCGCCCGATCTCCATCAGTTCTTTCCTGGTCAAACTCCTGGAGAAGCTGGGCATCTCCCAGCTTAATCTTCACACTGACTCTGTTGGTTGTCTCCATGACCATCAGTCTGGCTTTCTAGCTGCAAGAAGCACAAACTGCTCTCCTGAACATCTGCGAAGACCTGCTCTCCAACCTTGACTCTAACATCCCCTCTGTCCTCATCCTACCCAATCTCTCTTCTGCCTTTGACACGGTCAACCATGCCACCCTGCTCAACCGTCTCCGTGATAACCTGGGTATCACTGGTCAGGCCCTGGCTTGGCTGATCTCTTTCCTCTCTGGTCAAACCTCCCAGGTCAAACTTGGTTCCTTCCTTTCATCTATCTCACTTTCTACCTGTGGTGTTCCCAGGGGTCTATCCTCTTTCCCTTGCTGTTCAATCAATGCCTGGCACTCCTTGCCCACCGCATTGCCGCTCTCTGCTCCAACTTTCAGTGCTATGCGGATGACACTCCGCTCATTTTCAGGCTTCCCTCTGCCACCTCTTCTCTCGTCTCTGACTGCCTTTCTGCTATCCAAGAGTGGTGTGCCTTCAATGATCTCTGCCTTACTGCCAGTAAGACAGAGATTCTCCTCATTCGGCACACCTGCAGTCTCCTTTCCTGTCACTCCCTGCCCAGCCTCCCTTGGCCCTCCTGATGCTCCCACCTGTGAGGCTAAGAACCTCAGGGTCATCTACGACTACACACTCTTTTACCTCACATCTCCGACGTCTCTAAGAAGTCAACCACCAACTGGACCTCCTCAGAGGTATTCTTCCTTTCCTCTCCTTCCCCAAGAAGCATACAGTTTCTAGAGCTCTGTTTCTCTCCAGGCTGGACTGCTGCCGCTTTCTATATCTTCCTGCTTCTACTCTCCGCCCTCTGCAACTCATCCAGAACAGGACTGCAAGACTTGTCCTTGGCCTCAAGCTCTGGGATTGTAGCTCTACAGCCTTGAAATCTCTTAATTGGCTCCCAGTGGCTGCAAGGATTAAATTCAAGACCCTTCGCATTGTCCACAGGGCTTTCTGGGGCCTGGGGCCAAAATGCCTTCAACTTTCCGTCCGTAAATACCTTCCTACTCAAGCTCTTCGCTCCTCCACCTCCAACTCCCTCAGGGTCAGTCTCTTCTCCAAGCAACGAGTTGGTGGTAGATCTCTTTCATCAGCAGGGGCCTCCCTCTGGAACAGCCTCCCTGCCACTCTGAAACTTGAGGAGAACCATCTCCAGTTCCGGAAGCACCTCAAAACCTTCCTCTTTTGCCTTCATTCTCCTCTCCCTTGCTGATCTGTCTGCTTGGCACTTTGCACCTGCTTCACCCTCTGAATTTGGGCCTGAGTCCATGCCCACCCAGCCACTCACCCACACTGCCCTCCCTGGCAACCCTTGCACTTGGATCTGTATCCGTTACCCTATAGTGCCCTTACTGCACTTACAAGACACCCTTTGTCTGTGCTCAAACCTGCACTTGCCACCCTGGTGGCTGCACTACCTTTTTGTGTTATTGTATAACGTGTTTAGCACTTTACATTTCTCCCCTCTCCCCTGCACTTTTCCCCCTTTCCTATCCCATGCACATGTGCGTTCCCAAAGTCACTGGGCCTAGTAAGATCGGTGTTTTGTCCTCCCTTGTTCCCCTCCCTTGCATCGTCAAGCTCTGAAACACTTGTGTATGAGCGTGATACAAATAAAATATCATATCATATATCATTTACCAGCAATATAAAAAGGCACAAGTTACTCAACACAGTGACTCCTGTACTGCTAGTTCATAGTCCACTTTCCTCCATATGTAGGGAATATCACTGGCAATGGGGCCAGTAGCGTAGAAAACTAAACTGCATAGCAGCTTTTCTTCACTTGAAATAAAGGAGTATGTGTTGGACAGTAATTCATGCACTGTATTCCTATCTCCAATCATCCCTCTGAATTCATCGTGGTAAACCTCTACTTTGCATTTAAAATGTCAATTCGAAGGATGATATGGAGGAAATTATTGTATGTCACCTGTACCCTTTTCTCCATGCCAATGGGAGATTAATAAGAATCTATGTTGAAAAGACATGTTTGTACCTTTCAAATAGTGCACAGAGGAGCGTACCTCTGGAATTGCACATTGGCTGCTTTTGTTCTGCCTGTATGTCCAAGAACACAAGAATACCTTTAGGAGGGGGTAGACCCTTCACCAAGTATCATTCTAGGATACATGAAACAATATTGCAGGCAATGAAGCCTTAGCAGCTTGTTTATTGTACACAGGACTCCCATAGAGTTCAGTCAAAATACTTAAGTCTAGAGAACCTCATACAAACCAATTAAAATCTGCTCATAAATGCTCGAATGATTTTGAAAATCTTTTGGTTATGACACAATTCAGTGAATACGTTCTAAATGGATGGGTGACGAGGACCAAGATATAGCTATGAAAAGGTTTCTTCAGAACACTGAGGCTGGGGTTCACTAACCTGCCTGGAGATTTGATGGGAAATGAAAATGCTTCCTTTAAAGTAACCAAATTTCACTGAGCTAAAGATATCAGTCCAAATGGTTTATGCACCAAAATAGAACATCAATTAAGTGCCAAATATGATGTGGATTAGGGTGTTGTGATTATGTATTAGACCAAGTAGAAAAGGCCGGACTGCAGCTGAAGTGGTATAGAAGCTTGCTTGCCAACTGCTCATTCCCACTGGGGGGCATTGTACAACCCAGCAGAATCTTGGACTGAGTGATCTTCAACTTCTGTGAACAGAGATGCAGTGTGCATTGTGGTAAATCCAAAACTGCCTGCATTTTTCAAAAACCATTAGAGAAAATCTCTGCAAGGCATTTAGATTAACTTATTTGATAACTCTTAAAAGTAGAAGCTTTTGTATCTCTTGCAACATACCTGAGGTGATAATGGGTGTAAAGGTGAGGCGTGGTAGCATTGAATAGGTACATGGAGCTGCAACCACTGATTGGAGTGAGATGCAAAAGGTTGTTCATAAGGACTTTTCTGTTTTCTGCTACTTTCTTCTAGGAGTTCCAAAAGAGCCTTCTGTTCCTTCCAGTCTTGCACTTATTTCATGAAAGTTAAAAAGGCTTGATCCTAGCTCTTGTTCACTTTGTAGGTAGACTGTGTCCTCACAGTTTTCTCTTTTTAGGGAGAAGGACATTTCCCAAGAAGGTGTGGAATCGGGAAGGCTGTTAATTTCTACAACAGGTGTCCCAATAAGAGTTTTACTGGTTTGGAGAATTGGTTGGAATATTTCTGCTGGAATAGCCCTAACTCTTTTTCCAATTGGGCGAGAAGGCAGGGTTTTCCTGGTTCGGCGGGTTGGAGGCAACAGGCTGCTGGAAAACCTCTGCCATACCTACTAGAGTTTTTACAATATTTTGGGATGCCAGTGGTTAAGAGGCCTTTAAGGGACAGTTCTCTTCATTATGACCAAAGTTCCCATGTCAATGAACTATGGATCCCTCAGCAAAGGTTAACAATGGTTGCGCATAAACTTGGATCACTGTAGTTTTTTCCAACCGGAGTTACAACACAAGATTTCCGACTGATGGAGTTGCCCAGGATTCCTCTTTTTAGTAGTACAAGTGTCTCAAACCTTTTAATGTAGGGAAGGGTGTTATCCAGTAGGCCATCACTTTGGGGTGAGGATAGTAAGGCCGTAGCCTCAAGAGCATCACAATCTTCTATTCCCTATGGGAGCGGGATCTCCACTGATGTTGTGGTACTGGGAGGTCTCACCCTTTTCCAAGAGATTTTTGACTCGGGCTGATCATAAGCGGAGTCAGAGTTTAACTCCGCCTTCAGATTTGAGCCACTAAACACATTTTCTTGCTCCCAGCTTCGACTGATTTGTTTTTCTGGATTCTCTCCATCTTCCTTCCCAGAGTATGGCTGTGAGGAAGGTTCCCACAGGGTTTCATATATATGAAGAGTCCTACCAGTTCGCCCCTCTTAACTTGTATCATACTGCAGGACACATTTAAGAGCGCAATTGTTATCCCTCGCCACTGTACAGTAGAGGCAGCACTCAATCTCCTCTTGTGCCCAGTTTTGTCCAGGGGCATGAGATAGATAACTGAGTTGGTAGGGACCTTGTTGGGAAGGAACCAGGATCCTGTCAAACCCCCAAGCGCTTTAGAGTTAGGCAAGACCTGTTTAAGGCACTATAATGGGGGACGAGGGGCACTGGGAAGGCGCTCTCATGCAAGCATAATCAAATATCTATAAGCATAGGCAAGCACTGAAGAAGGTAGTTATTGTCTAATATAAGGCACAATTAACCCTTAGTTGGATAGATTTGTAATGTCAGATCCCAGGCATTTTAAAAGCTTAACTAGTGCTGTAGATGAGCCAAACTCCCCCTCCTTCCCAGGAAGAATGAGGCCTGTGGGATTCAAAATGGACCGTAGGCTTAGTGTGCAGTGTTCTTCACTATGGCCAGCGTGAACTGACTCACCAGGTGTCCACTGTCCGTCAAGGGTCCATGTGGGTTAAAATAGGAATCACATGTTTTCTGTGACAAAATGCAGAATGGGATAAATTAGAAGAGTTAAGTGTGGAGGAAACTCCAGGGCCCAGATGACATTATGGATAGAATTAATGGAAATGTTTGTACATAAATAACAATGTTTAGTTTTCTTTGGGCTAGGCCTCAAAGTTTGTAAAAGTGTACAGAGCTGCAGTGTGTTTTGGCATAGTTAGCAAAATTGAGTAAAGCATGAGCTACAGTGTGTTTTTTGTATAACTAGAAAAATGTAGAACAGCGTGCCCTGACAAATCTGCTGACAACGAAGAAAGAAGGCTTTGGAGCATCTCTATTATGGAAGGACAGCAGATTTGGCTGAAGTGATGATCCAGCTCTAGTGACATCACCATGGCAAGCCAGGTCTATACAAACCCCTGCTTGAAACAACTTTGGCAGGAAGGAACGAGAAGAGGGACAGGAGAAGACTGTTCAGGCAGCAGAGTCCTTTGCTACCATCCTCAGTTGTAAAGATTAAACATGCTATCCTTACAAGATAGCCTTTTGCCTTATTTCCCTAGAGGGGTGCATGGATTCTGGTGTGAGCATAATTAGGGACACCCTTACAAGTGGTGACTATCCCGACATGATCCCAGTTCTCCCCGTACTTTGCGGAAGCTCCAAGCCACTTCTCCAGAAAAGAGCCACGCCCACCTACAGCGATCGGTCCCCCAAATCAAAAAACTTGTTTCCTGAGCGGTTTTAGAATTAGAAGGAGCCATTTTAATAGAAATCCTCTCTGCTCTCTGAAGTGGGGTGTGGCTCCAGAGAGAAGGACATGCCGGTATTGGACCATGTAACAAAGAAACCCGAGTATAAGTAGACATTTGTAAGAGATAACAAAAAGGGGACATGTGTGTATAACAGTATGTGAGGTGTGAATGGATGGAGTACGAGGTCAATGACAGTGGATAGGACTTTGGTGATGTGTTAAGGTATAGATTGGATAGGATTTTGCTGATGTTTTAAGGTATATATTGATAGGATTTTGGTGATGTGGCAAGATATAGATTGGATAGGAGTTGGGTTATATATTGAAATTGTCACGTATTTCTGTTTTTCAACTTTTTATAATGGAAAAAGGGAGCCTCAGCGTGTAAAAACTGGGAAGAAAGGGAGCCTCATCGTATAAAGATTATGAGGTAAGGGATCCTCAGCCATAATAGGTTGAGAAGGTAGTGCCACGCGGAATTCGTTTATGATGATAAAAGCAATGGGATCCTCAGCATGTAAAGAAAAAGCTGAGAAGGTGGTACTATGAGGACATAAGGAAAACATAAGTAGTGGTTCGGTGTAAGGAATGGGCCTGGATTTTAATAAATTATTTTAGTATATTTTCTTCGCTGTATTTTGTGGTAAAAAAGAAGGAAGGTGGATGAGTCGCGGTGTGGATGTGTGTGTGAAAAAGTTGGGAAAAAGGAGTGGGGGAAAAGTGGGTTGATCCGTATTTTTGTGTAACAGGTAGCAGCAAGCGCAGCATAGCAGTAAGGTCTAAGCGAAGCATCAGGGACGCGTGCAATACTATTGGGGAAGAAACCCCAAGAAGACACATGCACAGGGTCCTGCCACTGTACTGTGACAGGATAGAAAAATATCAAAGAATGGGTCTTGGAAACAAAGGAAGGGGGATGTCCTGCTCCTGGCCAGAGTAGGTCTCCAAAAACAGAAACACGCTCAAAAAAATTTCAAACTTTTTAAGCAGCAAAATATAAGGGAAAGAAGTTACAAAAAGTAAAAGAGATTTTAGATCTCTGGTGGTTATTCGAGGATATGGAAGATTAGGAAGATAAAAAAAGAGATCCAATCTAAGGGGATATACCATGTAACGCCTATACCTGCCGTAAGGTATACAAATCTAGTCTAAGCCTCTAATAGTAGAGAAACTGTCGACAACAATATCATCAGGATCCGCAACTGGGAGGTGGGGGGGGGGGGGTGGCAGGCACTTCAGCACCGCCACCTCCATATAATCCATCACCAAGCGCTGACATGCTTGTAGCATCAGTGTACCCAGGGGGTTCACAAGCAGATATGAACGAGTTAAGAGCGTTTTGGGAGAAAGGTTGGTCAGGTTAAAAGAACCTGGGGATGGACCACCAGAAATCGGGTACCAGTGCACAAAATAGGGAATTGCAAGTCAGCAGATTTTTTCGGTTATATTCAACCCTGGGGCAATAAGAAATGTTTGTATCGAAAAAGATGATGGGGCGAGGATATGGACAGTTCCGGGACAAGTCGTCGAAACAGCGAGGGAAAATGAATGGGAAGATCAAGGTGGCAGAAATAATGTAGAGGCAGGGGAAGAAAGATCGAGGAGAGGAGGCGGCGAGAAACCCATCCCACCACATGAGATAGGGGTAAGAGGTAGCCCGAGAAATTGACCAGATTTAATGGTGATAGTACAAGGTCAGAAAAATACTAAGAAAAGGGGATGAAAACAAAATAGAGAGGCAGATGCCTCTTATACATAAAGGAGTAGGTATACCGAAGTATGTGCCATGGCCTCAAATGGACAAACATTATTTGATTAAAGCCCCCCCCCCATCTTGCACCTGGAGCTAGTAAATGGATTTATGGATTTGAGAAACACACAGCAATGGTAGCCTTAGCACTAAGAGACAAGAGTTTACTGGTCGCCCTAATTGGAGACCAGGCTGGGGACATATGGGTAAGGGCTGGGTACCCTGGGATAATTCTTGCAAATAACGAACATGATGGAACAGCCTTTAATGAAGTAAGGGGAAGGGTTTGGCATGCCCTATGAATGATGTACCCAGATACCCCTGATTTACATTCTTTAATGCAGTGCACAACTGGGGTGATGAGGAGGACCCATTTAGGTTTATTCTTAAGTTACAGGAAATGTGGAGAGTTGAGACAGTAGGGCAATGGGATCATTCAGTACCATTTTCATACTTCATCGTGAAGAGGGGATTACCAAAATAGGTCCAGAAGGCACAGATAAAATTGTCAGAGTTGAAGCTAAAGGGTGGGTGGAGATACAAAGTATAATAGTCCCCCCTTGTAAGAGAATCAAAGAGCTGGATTGGGAGACCGCCCAGAGCCAGCAAATTGACCAGGCAAAACTAGTGGAAAAGAAACTAAAATAAGGTTGTCCGGCTCAGGGGAAAGGACAGGAGATACTCAACAGATTGTGGATGCCGCAATTACGGCATTTTGGGCCAAAGGATAGGGACAATGGGGTGGGGGAACAGTACCCCAACCTACAGTGGCAGTATGGAGGAGCACCAAGCGGGAGAGGGAAGAACTGATTGATGCCTTATCATGGTCCTCGGCTGTGGCAGTCAACAAATGCACTGCCCATACTAATGCTATGCATTAAATCTCTACGGGCAATGCAGCTGTGGACCAGGCGGCCAAGTTGGCAGCCTATCACCCACATACAATGTTAACAGAGTGTATAGTGACCACCCCTGTAGAAAGTGAGACCACAGTTCCGTACAAAGCATTGCCCATATCACAGATCATGTAGTTACAAGGGAAAGCGCCTGAGGAGGAAAAAGAGCTATGGTTGCAGAGGGAATGCAAACAGTCTCCCACTGATTTATTGTGGAGGCAGGAGAGTTCTGGGAAGGTGGTGATGCCCCAAGAATTACTCTCTCTGGCATTGGAGTTACATTTCCCCTCCCACAGCTCCAAACAACATATTGTGGCTGATATCCAGGAGGACTGGTTTGTGTCAAACCTCCAGGAAAGCATTTTGAAAAAAGTAATACACTGTCTGACATGCCAATGTTTTAGCACAGGGATGACATTACGGACATTAAGGGGTACATTGTCTCACCCAATGGGGCCATTCTGTGAATTGCATAGAATATGCAGATATGGGGGGAAAGGTGCAATGGATATAGGTACCTTATTGTGGTAGCTTGCCCCGTCTCAAGGTGGGTGGAAGCAGGACCATATGCACACCCTGATGCAAAGTGTGCAGCACGGTTCCTGGTCAGAGAGGTGTTTCTAGTAAGGACCACCATGTGAAAGCACATGAAATAGTCACACGCAGGCGCATGCAAACCCCCATATCCCCTGTGAGGAAAGCGTCAGATGCACATCAAGCAGCGACAGTACTAGGAGAGGAATTTAGGGAATATTTAACAGCACTAACACGTGCTATCAAATATATCCCCCCCCCCCGACAGATTGCGCCATAGGAAGGGAAGGAGACAGCAATTACAAACATATCTGCCACTCTGGATCATTATTACTGGGGAGCTGATCTACATGAAACATTCTGTTCATCGATGGAAAAGTCCCAGGTTTCAAGGCCCATATGAGGTGGTGTTCTGTACGCCTCTCACCATCCACGTGGAGGAGTTATGATATTGGAAGCATCTCTTGGATGTTCGAAGAGCACCCGAGACAAAGTACATTGCAAAGCTCATGTGAAAGGGATCCATGCCAAGGTGGGTGGCATACCCCTGATTTTCCTTTTTAAATGTTTTCATTTTTTATAGTGATTTTATTTTTTATCATTTTTCAATGAATATATTCTAGGTCTAGAACTCAGTTGGCCCTGGTGGGAAAAGGGTCTCTTTCTCCCTCTCTTTCTTGGTAACCTTTTTTCTCCTCTTCAGGGATAAGTAAGAATGCCCGACTGATGTGTTCAAACCTACGTAATGTAGGAATAATGATAAACTGAATGCAATTCATTCAGGAATTCTGCATTATACCTTCTTGGTAGACCGATAATTAAATTGTTTTGTGTGACATTGGTCGTGGTTGTCGGAGTGTATGAAGGTATGTCTGTTATATGGGCTGGCCATTTAAGGGGGGGAGGGACATTTACATAAAAAGGAAAATAATGTTAGTAGATTCATGGACAATGGTATGACTATGCCTATGATAAATGAGAATCAAACAATGTCTCACTATTTGCTGCCCATCCACACAGAGTTTCTTAAAAAAATAAAACAGAAAGTACAAATGACGTATGATTTATAAGGGGTTGGGCTTTGACGCCATTTCTGACATTCAGAATTCAAAGTGGTCTAATAGCTGGTACTCCGATATGCGTACTGTGGGAAGGAATGTGATGAATGAAAGTGGTTACGTGTTCACGGGAAAGCTCATCGTGCATGCATCAGTGGCTCCTAAGGTTGTAGTTCCACGACCAGTCCCAATTATAGAGGCACAATGCCTGGCGCATCTTGTGCTATGTAGGATAAAGGGCACATACCGGGCATACCACGTGCAGTTGAAGACCATCGATCTAGACCCAGCGCTATGCAATGGCCGTACGAAATATAGCAAGTGTCTACAAGCACCATATTTTTCCTTGGGAGGTCACTGACTTAACAACGAATGGCAGGGTACCAGGTGATGTGCCCGGCAGTTGGACTGATCGAATACAGCAAAGAAATAATAGCCCAAGTAGAGACTGTGTGTGTGCAAATATGGTCCCAATACATCACAAGGCTAACATGGATTGCAACAACGGAGAAGCGGATACATAGAGGTATGGACTATGAACTTTGTTTTAGAAATGAAGGAACAGTTCCTGTTGGTGCAAACACACAGTGCAACCACTCTCTTGTGATCCCTAATTTGACGAAAGGTACGGCAGCACGGATGGATTACTACTGGGTTTGTCACCGAAAAGCCTACTTGCACCTCATCATCCTGGTGGGGCAAGTGTTCACTGGCCACTCTGTACTACTAGTAATCCCGGAAGAACACGTGAAGGGAAAATAACTGCATGTCAAGGTGCCAAGAGCTCCTCCAGCACCTAAAGAAGCAGAGAGAGACTTGCAGATCACACAAGAATTTCATATGCTGCCAGAAAAAAAAAAACGATTTCAACAGCTGAAAAGAAAGAAGAGATCAAACTATATCTCAAAAATCCTCTTCCACACTGCTCAGAGGGAAACTGACTAGTATCGACTTTTAAGCTCAGCAGAGACTTTCTTTTCATCTTTTATGGCTCCTGTGGTACAAGCAGCTGCTAACGGCAAGTGGGTTCAGATCATTCGATGGGAGCTAGTCCAGCTTTCCAATGATACAGAGAATGTGTTCAACTCCATCAAAGTATAGCTCCGTGCATTGAGACTCATGATGATGCAGAATCGCTATATGCTGGATCTATTAACAGCCATAGAAGGAGTGTGAAAAATGCTGGGAAGCAGCTGCTGCACTTTTGTACCCCCGGAGGAATGCGGAGAATGGGTCACTATCCCACATCATTGAGGCACTGCACAATCTAGGTGTTCAAATGAAGAAAGAAGCTGAAGTTCAGTGCACGGACTGGGTATTGCTAGCCTTTGATTGGGTCCCGTCATGGCAAGGGGGCAGTAGTAAAAATACTGGTGCCTGTTATCGTGTTCTTCTTGGTCCTCTTCTGCACCTGCCAATTGGGTCTCTGATGTTGTGTCAATGTAGTACCTAGTATTGAAAAGATGATGGTATCAAGTGGGGGGTTCTAATGCACCTTGCCATACAATAAACAACGAAACTCAAACTGGCGCTTTTGGGGATGTAGACATGTCGGACGGGGATGAGTTTGTAACTGTAGAAGTAATGAAAGGGGGGAATGCTGCGAAGGAACCAAGGTCCTCCTGAACCCGCAAGCGCTTTAGAGTTAGGCAAGACCTGTTTAAGGCACTATAATGACTGGGGTGGGGGGCACTGGGAAGGCTCTCTCAAGCAAGAATAATCAAATATACATAGACATAGGCAAGCACTGAAGGAGGTAGTTATTGTCTAATATAAGGCACAATTAACTATTAGTTGGATAGATTTTTAATGTCAGATCCCAGGCATTTTATGACCCAATGCAAAGTGGGAATTCCTTCTCTTTTCCAGATGTGTTAGACACAAGGTGCATCTTTTTCCATCAGGATTCCGCCTACTAATTTCAGTCTGTGCCCACCATTCGAGTGACTGCAGTTAATTACGGTATGATTAATGTTATATCGAACTCCTCCCATTTGTTTCAACTGGATAAATTAGAGAACTTACCAGTATGCCAGTATGCTTAATGTACTAATGATTACAAATGCCAATAGGTCGATATGATGCATTACTCAGCGTAATAGCATTTCTGATGATTGTATCTGCTTAGATTCACATGCTGTGCATATAGTCCGACATTCAGTAGTAACCGCAGAGTATTGCATCTCGTCTTTTGAGAATCAAAAGGGGACTTCGACATGGCCGTGCCTGTAACACTATCCCTAACGTGACATGTAGTGTACCCAAAATCCCTCACACGTCGAGGTCCCTCCGATTTTTCTGCCTTGAGGGAACCCAATGACTATCATGAGTACATAAAAGAGAGAAAGTAGTAAGACGTCTATGTTCGTTCCACACGAGTGGGGAGGAAGGTTGGGTGTATGTGGATCTAAGCAGATACAATCATCAGAAATGCTATTACGTTGAGTAATGCATGTCTTCTGATGCGTGTTAATCTGCTTAGAATCACATGCTGTGTATAGACTAGCGAGCAGTACCCGGAGTTGGAGGTGGGTTGTGAGAAGGAACAGTAGTCAAAAGATGTCTTGATACTGCTTGTCCCACCTAAGAATCATACGTAGAATGAGTGTCTAGGCAATAGTGTTTTGTAAAGGTGTGTACAGAACTCCAGGTTGCCGCTTTGCAAATGGACTCTAGGGAACATCTGCAATGAAAGCTATGGAAGCCCCAATGCCTCGATTAGAATGTGCTCTAGGCTTGAAGCGCAGTTGTCTCTTAGCAAGAGTGTAACAGAGTGTGATGCATTTGACAATCCACCTTGAGATGGCCGATTTAGAGACAGGATCCCCTTCTCTACCAGCTGCCACTGAAATGAAAAATTGGTTTGTTTTTCTCAGTGGACTAATTCTTTCCAGGTAAAACATGACTGATCTGCGCACATCTAATGTGTGTAGGCTTCTTTCGGCCATGTTAGTGGGATTGTGAAAGAAAGTAGGCAGTTCTATTGATTGGTTCACATGGAACTTGGAAATAAATGTAGGCGCAAATCGAGGGTGAGTGCGCAGAACCACCTTATCTCTGTGAACTGTAACGAAAGGGTCTAGAACGGAAAGGGCCTGTAGTTCACTAACTCTCCTTAAAGAAGTGATTGCCACTAGGAAGGCTGTCTTATAGGAAAGATCTTTGAGACTTGCCTTATGCATAGGCTCAAAAGGAGACCACATAAGTCTAGTCAAAACCCCATTTAGGTCCCATCTGGGAGGTGGGTTAGAAATGGGGTTTGGAATCCTTTTAACCCCTTCCATGAAAGCCTTAATAAGTGGTATTTTCTGCCACAACACCTTCTGTTGTGACGTAGTGTAGGCTGAGAGAGCAGCTAAGTGAATCTTCAGGGAATTAAAAACCAGGCCTGAGTCTAGTATGTGAGCCAGGTACAATACAATGTGCTTAGGAGAGCAGTCAATAAGATTGACGCTCTTGGAATTGCACCAGATAACAAAGCGCTTCCATTTACTGGAGTAGCAGTATCTGGTGTTAGGTTTTCTCGCCTCCCTAAGTATGTCCATGCATCTCTGAGGGATTTGTAGGTGCCCAAACTCTATGACCTCAGGAGAAAAGCCACTAAGTTCAGGGTTTGCGGGCATGGGTGAAGATTCTCACCCTTGTCTTGAGATAACATGTTGTACGGGCAAGTCAGTTTTATTGGAGGAGATAGGGACATCTCCATCAGAAGGGAGAACCGGGGTTGGCGGGCCCACATGTGGGCCACCAATATCATGGTGACTGGTTCCTGGTTCATCTTGTGCACTATCTTGTTGAGTACGGGGGCAGGGGGTCGGGTCGAAAAGCATAAACCAATTCCCCTGACCATGTTATCCAGAGACTGTTCCCCCTTGGATCGGTTCTGGAGGTACCTGGAGGTGTAATCTTGGCATTGAGCGTTCTCCAGAGTTGCTAACAAGTTGATCTCTGGGAAACCCCATTGTGCGAAAACGTTGGAGACAATGTCTTTGTGTAGTCGCCATTTGTACTCTATGGACAGCGGGAAGTCTCTGCTGAGCACGCCTGCCAGAAGACTGAGTTCCCCTGGAACGTGTTGTGAGAATCAGGACCGTCTTCCCCTGGAACTGTGTCTGAAAGGCTTTCAGTGCTTTGAATATGGCTAACAGCTCCAACAGATTTATGTGGTTGGATGCTACTTCTGGGGACCACGCGCCGTCTGCTGAAGCAGGTGAGCTCCGCACCCTGTGAGAGATGCGTCTGACGTGAGAGTGGCTTCTACTGCAGGGGTGTTGAAGGTTTTCCCCTTCAAGAGGTTTTCCCTCGACCACCACTGCAGAGAGAGAACGAGGGCTGGCGAGACAACCACCTGATCTTCCCATTGTCCACTGGCCTGCACCAATGGCTGCTGAGCCACAATTGCATAGGATGTATGCAGAGACACGTGTGAGTAACTAAGTAAATGCAGGACGCCATCATTCGTAACAGTCGCATGGCTTTGCATACTGTCACCTCTCGACCGGCTACATATTGAGGGATCTAAAACAGCATGTTGTGAAGCCTCTCGTTGGAGGGGAAGACGAGGCTGTCTTCTGTCCGAATTGGAGCTCCTAGGAACTGTTTGACCTGACTGGGGTCTAGCCTGGATTTCTTCTCGTTGATGGGAGAATCCCAGGCTGAATAAGAGGTCTATCGTCTTTTGGGTGTTCAACAGGCATGTTCCGTAGGAATCCCCTGTTATGAGCCAGTCTGTGAGGTAAGGGTAAACCAGAACAGATTCTCTGCGCGGGTGCGCTGCTGCCGCTTCCAGTACCTTCGTAAACACCCTTGGCGCTGATGCAATGCCGAAGGGGAGTACTTTGAACTGATGGTGCTTGTCCTCTATCATGAACCTTAGGTATTTTCTGTGTGCCGGCAACATTGAAATATGAAAGTATGCATCTTTCATATCCAGTGTTGCCATGTAATCCCCCTATTTCAGCAGAGGGATTACCTCCTGCAACGTGACCATATGAAACATTTGAGGTTTGACAAATGTGTTCGCTGGGTGCAAGTCTAGCACAGGGCGCATGGTGAGATCCTTTTTTGGGTACAAGGAAGTACACTGAATAAATACCCTTCTTTACCTGTAGAAGAGGGACGACTTCTATGGCGCCCTTTTCCTGCAGGATCTCAACCTCTTGCAGCAGGATGCGTAGGTGTTCCGTGTCAGGCGTCTTGATTTTGGCAGTCTGAATGGAGGTGGTCGGCAAAATTCTATGCAGTACCCTGAGCGCCTACTGGTCTGTTGTTATCCCCTCCCATGCATGAAGAAATGTTAGACGTCCCCCGACCGGTGAGTCATGGGAGGGGACCTGGATCTGAGGGTAATTTCTGACCTGAGGCCGGGATCGTCTGGAGGTGGAATTCCAGCCTCTACCATTTCCACTGCGTTGTCCTCTAGGTGGATACAAGGTGGTGGTGTTGGGTCCTTTACCCGAAGGCCAGTTTCCTGAACCATACTGGTTTTGAGGGGAGCGAGATTGCCCACGAAAGGAACGACGAGACCCACCCCCTCTCTGTTGTGAAGGCCTTTGGCTAATCTGGTTTAAGGTTTTGAGAGTCTCATGCTCCTTCTTAGCTGTCTCAAGCGCTTCGTCCACAGCCTTGCCAAACAAGTTGGTCTCTTCAACCGGCTTGTTTATTAAGGCTTCTTAGGTTTCAGGCTTAAAACCAGAGTTCCTCAACCAGGCTTGCCGTTTTAATAGTGTACCCTGGGCCAAGGTCCTTCCCGCTGTTTCAGCAGCGTCCAAAGTGTTCTTCAGAATGTTGTGCTTGATTTGCTTGCCTTCCAATACAATTGTGAGCAGTTTAGCCCGCATTGCTTCGGGGACCTCTTGAAGGCCCTCTTGCAGCAAATTCCACTGTACATCCGAGTAGCAAGCCAACAAAGTGGTGTTGTTGGCTATTCGGGTTGGAGAATGCAGCAGCAGTCGTATACCTTTTTCCCAGGCCATACAACTTTTTGCCTTCTTTATCAGGTGGTGCCTCACCTGTAGACGGGGGACACCTGTCCTCTTTCTCGTAGTCGTAACGACCATGGAATCTGGAGTGGCATGCCCTTTAATGTAAAGGGGGTCATTAGGAGAAGGGCGAAATAACTTCTCTACCCTGGGATTAATCGCCCTGATCTGGGCTGGGGTTAACAATGAAGGCGCCAGACGTCTCACGTCTCTTGATAAGAGTTCAGTAAGGGAATGGCCTGACTGGCAGGAGGCTTTCCCTTCAGTATGTCTTCTACAAAATCCACATCCTGCACAGTCTCCTGTGTGGTGATTTGAAAATGTTTAGCCGCCTTCTTTTAGGTGGCATTAAATGCAATTTGATCAACCACAGGTGAGGCCTGACAGACTGGAATGGTGGGAGGGGAATCCATACACAGAGCGTCAGGGTCCTGGACAGGAGTAGGGGACTTCCAAGGTTGATTATCAACCGGATGGCTGTCTTCTCAATTATACATGGGATCAGCAGGATCATCAATAGGGTCCCCAAAGGGATCATCATTCTGTATACAGGTATTGATAGGCACCTCGTCATCTGTATGGTCAAAAACATTCTGTTCATGAGGATCCTCAAAGGTCCTCTGAAACTTAGCCATAGGCGTAAAAGGAAGTTCCTCACAAGGCCTCTTGGGAGCAAACCTCTCTGAAAGTCAACAAACTTCTCCAGTCTGTTCATGCACCTCTCAAACTTCTCCCTGGTCCATGATGATGAACCAGGAGTCCAGGGGAGGAAAGGGATTTTCTTGATGAATATCCTCTTCAGAACGTTGAGATTTTCCTTCTAAAGTCTTGGATAAAGACAAAGGGCTCTCAGAGTACTCTTTTCGAGGCTCTGGGCATTGTGACGTGTCTTTAGACGCATCTTTAGGCCGTTCTTCCTATTTTGACATCTGTTTCGACAGTTCCTTTTTTTTAACCGCTGAAGCGATCCTCGCGATACTATCGCTTATGCTCGGGATTTCAGGGAGGTGTGTGTCATGGGTATCAGGCAGGTAGTTGGGTCAAGCTGGGTGGAGGCTTGGCATGCCTGGCATAGGCACACAAAGAACCCATAACAAATCCCTCCTTTCATTCCTTCCTAGTGTTTGTAGTAACTTCCTGGTTACCACTTCCTGTTGCCAAACAGGAAGTGCATGATAACTCATGAGGTCTCTAGTGTTTGGGTGTGGCTGGCTATATAAGCCACACCCAAGATTCTTCCAGTGCTTCGTGTTGCTTACTGTGAGCTGTATCAGCAACACACTTGCCATGCTCTGGATCAGCTAGCATCTGCTTACCTGCTCAGGATCATCCTGTTTGTGCTTACCTGCTCCGGATCATCCTGCTTCTGCTTACCCGCTCCGGATCATCCTGCTTCTGCTTACCCGCTCCGGATCATCCTGCTTCTGCTTACCCGCTCCGGATCATCCTGCTTCTGCTTACCCGCTCCGGATCATCTTACTTCTGCTTACCCGTTCCGGATCATTCAGCTTACCTAGTTCTTACTCCATGCCGCAGCTATCTCCAGTGAAGAGGAGACTTCTACACCGGCACCTTTAAGAACGAAGAAGAACAGCGTTAACACACGCACATCAGTAACGCTGCGCATACTCACCGAATCTTCCCGCAACGCTGATATCCAGGTACGTTGCACAAGTGCACAAACCCCTGTAAGAAAGAAGAGACATTATTCATTGCGCTCGCTCCAATAATGTGGACACTTATTTCACTGCGCTCTCTCTCTGTCGACACGGTCCATACTTACCAAAAGCCTCCGTGCAAACTTACCTAACCACCAAGTCTCCAGTAGTGCTGAACCCGGACTTGAGGCGCTAACACCACATAATTTCTTCTGCAAGGGAAAGGGAGAGACATTAGCAGGCACGCTCGAATTGAAGGTGCTGCGCAAACCTACCAGCAGCTAGCTTCTACATGCAGCGCTACTCACCCACAAAAATACCTGCAAACAAAGACAATACGTACAATTTTGGACACTCAACATTCTCCGCGCAACGTTCACTTGTGGGAAGGACTTTCTAGCCAGTGAAGAAACTGGCGCCTTGAACTCTCTGCCTCGCTGTGAAGGCATAAAACAGCGTTTGGCATCTGAACTCAGCCTACAGACATTGGCACCAATCACATGAGTGAATCGCGCCCCTGCAAATGCAGGATGGACTGCACACCCTACTAAAGATCAAGGTAAGCCCATAGGGGGACATTGCAGCACACAGTAAAGAGAAGGGAAGGACCCACGGGAATCGGGTGAATTCAGGTCTGAGTGTACACCTTGTATTTGACAGGTATTCCTCCGGGTGAAACAGGGGAAGTGAAGACTCGGGGTCAAGGGATGCTCACCAATCGCTCCTGCAGAGACACAGGTGAGTGTGACAGTGCGACGGTTGAGCTTATGGCTGTGCGGTGGATTTCGGCACCACTGAGGCCCTAAGCATGTCGGAGCCTTATTCTGAAGCGTCTCAACGGCCACGTGTGATTTGGTGCTGGCGCCCTTACTTTTGGATTACCCGCATGCATGCTGATGTCGAGGTTACAGGGAGGGCTGCCGATCATAAGTATCCGATGTGCCCGTTGGCACTTTGGAGCGCTTTGACTGAACGCCGAAGAAGAACCGAGGGTTGTGTGCTTAGTGTGGGAATCGGGTGCGTACCTGTCGCCGGGATCTATTGTCCCCATAGCAGGACTCATGTCGTGCCTATCGGGGCCGTGGAAGGACGCTGCGTAATGAGAACTTTCCGCGGTAAGGTCAATGGCTTCTGAAGTGGAGCATTGGTCATCGCTAATCCCTTCATCACACTCGGCGGCTGTGGCGGCGGGGGAATTACTTTCGGCCTGCAACATACCGTAGGCCACCCACCGTTTTAAACGGCGCTCCTTAAGAGTCTAAGGCCGTAGGAGTTTACAGGCTGCGGAGGACGCCTCATTGTGGTTGAGGGGAAGACAATTGTTGCACCAATGGTGCCTGTCTTTGCACAGGTATTTTGCCTTACAGGAACGACAAAATCTAAATGGAGTCCTGTCCATAGCGCAGGATCGTGATAGCAACGACAAACCGAAGGGAACAAAGAGAAGGGGAAAGGAAAGGCATTCTTGAATAGAATAGGACCACCCCAACCCCACACTCCCTACTGTAAAGGCCAGCCAGAAGGCCCGGCCACGTGGTCGGCAGCGCCGACCGGATGAACAGTCGTCGAAATTCCATCGTCGGCAGTCTTCAGCGGTGGCACAGGAATCAGCCATCGAAGGGAGTGACAATGAGAATAAACGACCGAAGGTCAAGAAATAGAACAATAACGCAATGTTTTATGAAGAGCTCTGCATTAGGGCGACCAGATAGCTGGGCGGAAAAAAACTATCTGAGGGACCTTCGACGCGTGAGGGATTTTGGGTACACTACACGTCACCAGCTGGAAGTAACCGTAGGGGATATTATGTTAATGTTAATGTGTTAATGTTAAAGGACATTTGTACCGCGCACTATCACCACAGTAGTGGTCCCTTGGCGCTCTGGCGGCTCTGAAAAGGGAGACGGGGGGTTGGGTTAGTGGGAGGAAGCAGGAAAAAAGCAAGAGAGCAGTGATGTGCTGTTGGCAGCCTCAGCCCGGTGGGTCCGTTGGCTGGGCCTGGGGTGTTTGCGGCCGGTAGTCGTTGTGTACTGTTGTGCAAGGCTATGTGTGTTTTGTTTTTGCAATGTAGTGAAGTTTGTGCGGTTTGTTGTGCTGTAGGTTTGGTTGTGTTTGGTTTGGAGTTTGAGAGGTGTATGCAGAAGGGATATTATCACAATATAGATTTCACATAGTCCTTATTTCACAGATTTAAAACTCAACATTCATCACCTGTTGCTCTGACTCATCACCCATTATTATAGGATCGAATAGCTATTGGAGGCACTGTATAGCATGGAAAATATTGCCAATGAGATGGATCACCAAGATGGTATAGGTGCAAGTGAGCTGTTGCATCTAATTCAACACTAAACTATTAATAACAACTCAATAATGTTATGATTTAAGCATTCATTCTTTTCCTGCTTTTATTGTTTTGTCGGTTTTCTACAATACCCTTAATCTTCAAACTGGTGTATGGTATGTTATTTTCTTTACTCATATCTTTTTCACCTTTTTGATTTCTGGTCATAATTCTCAAATGCTAATCAAACGCTCAAAAGTAAATTTTATTTGATATTTGTCCTTTCTCTTCAATGTATTTTAACCATGACACTTTTTTTCATCTGGTCATTATAATCATATGATGCAAATATAAATGTAATTTTCTTTTCGTTACTATGGTTATACCATATCCTCATTTGTCCATATTACAACTCATATTTAACACACTGTGCAGCCTTGAGGACAACCTTTTTGGTTGAAACACGTGTCGGCTGACCGTACCTGGAATGAATAGAAAATCTGACATAATATATCTGCAATACCTCATTTCAATACAATTTTAAGTCTCATTGTGAACTTATAGGGAGGCAGTGCACGAGTCACCATTACCCAACCCAATCTTTCACTGTTACCATTTCAAGGACCTGGTTTGGGTGGGCTTTGTGGAAGGGTGAACGCTGCATGCCAATCATTCAATTACCAAAGGGTGGTCAATGAGCACATAGGAATAATTTTGAACCCATTCCCAACATTCTTTATAGTGCTGCATTTGAGTCTTTCCCAAAAGAAATGTGGCCTGTGGGATTCAAAATAGACTGCAGGCGGAGTGTGCAGTGTTCTTCACTATGGCCAGCGCGAACTGAATCACCAGGTGTCCACTGTCCGTCAAGGGTCCATGCGGGTTAAAAATAGGAATCACATGTTTTGTGCGACAAAATGCAAAATGGGATAAATTATAAGAGTAAAGCATGGAGGAAACTACAGGACCCAGCTAACATGAGTAGGATGATGTGAAATATGGATAGAATGAATGGAAATGTTTGTACATAAATGTTTAGTTTTCTTTGGGCTAGGCCTCAAGGTTTGCAAATGTCTGCAGAGCTTCAGTGTGTTTTTGCATAGTTAGCAAAATGGAGGAAAGCATGAGCTACAGTGTGTTTTTGCATAGCTAGCCAAATTTAGAACAGCATGCCCTGACAAAACTGCTGACAACGAAGAAAGTAGGCTTTGGAGCATCCCTATTATGGAAGGACAGATATTGGCTAAAGTCATGATCCAGCTCCAGCGACATCACAATGGTAAGTCATGCCTATATAAATCCCCGCTTGAAACCACTCTGGCAGGAAGGAACGAGAAGAGGGACAGGAGAAGACTGTTCAGGCAGCAGAGTCCTTTGCTACCATCCTCATTTGTAAAGATTAAACTTGTTATCCTTGCAAGATCACCTTTTGGCCTTATTTCTGCTGGAAGGGGTGTATTAATTTGGGTGTGAGCGTAATTAGGGACACCCATACAATCTCTCCCCTAAATTCTAGGGAGACAATGTTTTTTCCCTACTGGGAATTCGGTATTCATTGGGGGAAAAAAAGATTATAAGTATTCCCTGCCACATTCTTCCTAGTAGGTAAAATGGCTTGTGAAGTCAGGGGGGGAAAACCAGACTCCCATCCTTCAGCCCAAATGGCGAATGGACTCTCGAGTTTTCTCTATCAGCACACAGCCCACTGGAAGAAAAGATGATCTGTCCAGAGGTATAAGTTGCAGCACTGAAATTATTCTGGATCAGTTCGGGAAATCTCAGTGTTCCCAGTTGTGCTAACCAGGTCAGATCTCAAATCCTAACACCATATGTAAGGGTGTGGAAGTAGGATACCGACACACAGATGTCATTTTTCTTGTCAAACATGTACACAAAGAAAATAAAGGGTCAACCCTACCTGGCTCTATAACTAAGAGGGGTTTCCCTGCCCCCAAACTGAATACTAATAGTTGTCAGGATGCCCGTCTAAATCAAAATAGTCCACTGTCCTGTGTTAAAATGCTCATTTCCATCCCTCACACTTATAATTAATACTAAAAAGGGTAAAGGGACCAGAAAAATTACTACCTTACTCCGGAAAATGTCCAATTGCAGGAGGTAACTTCTCTTGCGAGAATGCCCCCCTTTTCTAGGTTTCAATTCCTCGCCAGGATGCAAACACAAAGTTCCTAAATTTAAATAAAGCAAAGTTCTGAGTTGAAACAAAGCAAAATTCACAGTTCCAAGTTCACAAGGGCTGGGCAAAATGACTCCCTTCCCCCCCAAGCCCCTCTCAGCTTTTAACAATTCTCAGCTTTTCACAAATCACAGCTCAGTATTATTGGGGGGGAACTTCTCTTCCCCTGGCTTGCTTTGTATTTCAAAGTTCACAATTTACTTGAGTTCCCAGTCTTATGGATGCGAGTTCCACACCTGTGTATTTATCTTGTCTTGCAGCATTAGACCTGGTTTACTCTCCTGCCAGGTACTGTGCCTATGAAGATGATTTGGCTCGATTTTCACACAAGGGTGCTGGTCTCAGATGTTAGGGTGAATTCTCAGAAATGTGCTAATTCCTCCCTCTCTACCTTAGAGACCCCCAGCTCTTTTGCTGGACTCTAGGACTTACATTTTTTGCCTGGAGAGAGTGAGACCCTTTTTTCCCCACTCATGTATTTTAATGTGATTCTGAACTCTGTGTTTCTTTTGGTTGTGGAGTCTGACAAACCATAGGCATCATCTTTTGCATTGTGTCACTTCGCACCTTAAGTGCAGTGACACTGGGAAGTCTTTCAGATTTCCCAAAGGTTAATATACCTTCTCTTGGATAAACTACTGTTTCCAAGAGCAGTGAAGTGAAATTGACTTTAGTTAAAACTTGTAACGTTCTAGACCCAGCGCACACTATCTTGCAATAGGGTGCTGCAGGGGTTACTTAGTGTACCTTTTGTCTAGCTTCTCATGTAAAATGTTTATGTTCCCTTTTCCTAGATGAATGGCTGGTGGAATTGGTTTACTTTTAACTACTGTGGTGTGCATTTACTGCGGGCTGCGTTCGCAGCTGCACTAAAGCACCCAAGGGTGTAATTTTTCTCAAAATGGCCCCTGTCTTCTTTTTGCACCATTTCTTTGTGGAATAGTCCTTCTTGAGATTTACTTTGCGCCAAACTAGGTTTGGTCCCTTTGTTCATTTTGTCTTTGGCAGGATTCATGGGTGAAGCCCACCTCTGGGCTCCAGGGTGTCTAGCGGGGGCAGGAAGCGAGGGAGGTGCCTGAAACTCCCTGTGCTTAGTCTCCTAGGAGACAGGAATGCACTCTTAGGCGATTGGCCGGCTGGCTGTCTGGCAAGGACAGCCACCCTACTGGGTGACTAACAGCTCGACTGGAATGAATAGGAGAAACCTGCATAAAAGGTGAGGCTTTTTGGCTTGGAGGGAAGAGTTGACCACTGGACGAAGGAATCCGAAGAAGAACTTGAAGAAGACGCCTGCTGCAACTCCTGGACCGTTGGTTTGCCCGGTGAAGCCCTGCTGCTGTGCTGAAACTCCAACTTCATATCGACAGAGAAGCCCCTGCAAGGACAGCTTCTCCCTTTGAATTGGTGGGACCAATCAACGCCAAAGTAAGCCACCTGGACATCCTCTCGGAGCTGGTTGAAATTCCACTGCAGTTGCTGCTGGAACCAAATAGCCAGGGAGAGGAACACCAGATTCTGTGTGTTGCTATTAAGCTGGCCAAGAGCTCCAGAAGATCCTCCGTACTCCCAGGAAGCAGGACTGACCGAGCCTGAGCCACTTCAACAGAGTGCTGGACCCCAGATGCAAGGAAAGCCCATCTTGACAACCAGGAACCGTGGTGTTGATATTTGTGGTAGACGCGAGGAGCTGAAACACCGAAGTACCACGTGTTTGAAGATTGCTGGTTGCGGTCAGTCCCATTGCAGTGCAGGAGTCCCCAGAGTCCCCAGACGTCCTCCCTCTTGTCCCCACGACTAAGGACCATGAACACCAGGATCTGCACAGTTGCACAGGAACTGGAGTCATCTGCTGCCCTTTTTCTTCAACCTAAAGGTACTGTACAGTCTAAGAGAATTTACCTCTTGTTGTGTAACTACACTTGTTCTGTTGGTGAGACCTGTTGTAGTTGCTCTTTAGAGTTGCCAATTGCTTCTTTACTTCACAAGCCTAAACAGCTTGTGGCCCTACTTTGAATTCTTCTTTTCTACAGAGACTTCTAAAACATTGTGCAAGACTTTTACTTACCTGTAAGAAGTGCTTCAGCTCACCTAGAATTTTATCCAACTGACTTTGGCCTAACCTGGCTCCCTGAATGACTTCTTCCCTCTGACATTGTGTTTTGTCTTCCTTCCAGGAAGGGGTTAACTAACTTTGCATTGGGAATTACCAAAAGTACTTACCTGCTTCAGAATATTTGTGTTATCTCTTGTTCTGTTATAATAACCTTTTTCTTTGCAAAACTCTAAGTCTGATTCTAAATGCAAACAGTGGTAGATTAATGTCCACAGTGTCCTAGTTACTCAAGTCACCTGAAGGTGTAGGAAGTGTCTGTGTGCCATCCGAAAGGGGTACTTATTGATTTAGAAATATTAAGAGAGTGGATTGTGAAGTGTATTTGTGTGTTACAATTATATTGCCCCCTTCTGAAGAAGGCTTACTCTAACTGACTGTTATATAAATTAATGATTGTTTACTCAAGAAACCTTGTGTGTAAGAGTTTATTTGAATACTTCTCACTGGGAATCTCTGTGCAACTCCCCTACAGCTCACACTGAGATAAGCCTGGCTGCTCAACAAGCTACCAACCTGTGTAGTACAGACTTATACCAAAGGTTAGGTTCCTATGGCCAGGTCGTCAGTGCTGTGGTAGTGCACCCAAAGGGTACTGCATACAATCGTGCCTAACATCAGACCAGTGGGATTCTTCTCTCTTGGTATTGTAGATTTGGCTCACTATCCTGCCAGGTACTGTGACTATAAGAGGACGACTTGATCTACACAAAAGGGTGCGGGTCCCAGACCTGTGGGATTCTCTCCCCTTGGTGCTGCAGTTCTTTTTGATTAGGGGCATTAGCTCTTCCCCCAGGGGCTTTCAGTGTGCCCCAGTATTGTAACTCCATCATCTGCCAGGGTCCTTTGTTACCCCTTCCAACCACCCTGATAGCTCTTGTAACTTTAGGGTCTCTACTGTCAGCGCCCGGTCGGTCTCAGGGTTCTCCACCCTATGTTTGCCGTACCTCTGGGCTTCTCTGCTCTCCTGCTGTGCTGCGGCCTGTCTGCTGCACTTGCAGATGCTCAGCTGGTGCAGCTCAGCTGGTGCACCTTCTTGCAACCGAGCGGTCCCACGGCTTGGCTTGCCTGGATGTTTGCTGCTCTGCTTTGCCCGGAAAGTCCTTCTGTGTCAGACCAGTTAAGAGCCTCTCTGCCTGCCCGGTAAGCTCTTCTGTAGCTGCTCTGTTTCTTTGCTGAGCGTTCCCCAAGCTAGCGGTTCCTTCAGGGAGGGCCCTCCCTCTCCTTCTTGATTTCCCACTACAGTTTTAACTAACTTTTGCCCAATCAGTTCTCGAGAGCATGGCTTCCTCATCCCAATACGGATATTCAGATCTTCCAATGAGTCAATTGGCCTCTCCCTTGTCTCAGTAGGAGTCGACAGACTTCCGCGTCCCATTACTTCCTATATTGGTGGTATGACACAAACACATAGGAACACTAGGAAAAGTGTTGGTGGCAGGGGGTAGGAAGGTTTGTTAGGGTAACGTAGGCTATGAGGATATCATGTTGTCCGCAGGTTGTCACTAATCCCATAGGGGCCTCCCCTCCCCATGAGATCCACCCGCTGAGTGCCACTCCAAGGGGGACCATCAGGTAACAGCTTCACCTCCCTCGCCTCATGGGAAAGGGCTCCCCTACAGGGAAGAAGCGATGATATCTGGGGATTTGTCACATTAGCCATAGGTTGCAAACCTCTGCTGTAAATGAAAGTGTGTCACAGAGAGCACACAGAGACCAGTTATGGTAAGGCACCAGGCATTTTAGACACTGTGCACAGGGGTCAGTTGTGGAAAAGGACGTACCACTATTGGAATATTGTACTACTGGCAAGTGGATGGCATCAACCACCATAGTCATGGAAAAAATGTATAGAGGTTCAAAGAAGGCAGATGGAAAAGAGGGACAATATAAAGCCTGGTGAACCGTGAGGCAAAGGAAAGCCTTTTTAGGGTGAGGTAATGATATGGTATGGTATTGTTTATATAGCGCCTACACACAGGCAAGTATTTCAAAGTGCTCAAGGAGTGTGGAACAAACAGTCGCTCAGAGCCCTTGAAATTCGGAGACAATAATAGTCTGCACAGGCAGAGTAAGTGCGTAAAAAGTACATTTAACAGAGTGTGGGACAGCAAATAGGCCTGATGGCGATTCCGCAGTTTTAGACAGTGCAATTAAGGAGTGAAGACAAGGGAGAGCCGACATACGATCTTCGGCGCAGTGCACAGAGGGTCACAGGGAGGGGGAGGATCAAGTGCACCTTGTCGGTTGAGACTGGGTAAGTGCAGCGAGCCACTCTCTTGGGTTAATTTCTGAAGTGCCGTGAGTGAGGTAGGGTATAAGGCCCTGAGGCAAGTGCAAGGGAGGAGTGGCGGGGGTACCAGGGACCAGTGAGACTCTAGAGGTACACCCGGCGGCCAGTTAGCATGTTGTACGAAGGAGGAGGGAGAGATGGAAGAAGCTGAGAAGTTATCAGGTTAGAGGGAGAGAGAAGGAAGAGAAGAGGAAAGTCTTGAGGAGTTTCCGGAATTTAAGGAGATCTGGCTCAAGACGGAGGGTGTGAGGGAGGTAATTCCAGAGGAGGCACCTGCTCAGTATAAGGATTTTCCTCCAAATCTCTACTTGGAGAACCAGCTCACTTGTAAAAGGTTGGCGGTAGATGAGCGGAGGGCTCCTGAGGGACAGTATTTAGGTAGACAGTGTTGCAAGTAGGTAGGTCCCAGGCCCCAGAAAGCCTTGCGAACAATGCAAATGGTTTTGAATTTGAGCCCTGCCACCACGGGGAGCCAGTGAAGGGATTTCAGTGCCAAAGAGATGTAGTCCCTGGGCTTGAGGCCAAGGATAAGTCTTGCAGTTCTGTTCTGGATGAGTGGCAGAGTGTGCAGAGCAAAAGAAGGGTGGTTTAGAAAGAGGCTTTTGTAATAGTCCAGCCTGGAGAGAACCAGGGCTCTGGAGACAGTGAGCCTCTGGGGGAAAGTGAGAAATGGTAGAGTAGCTGATAGTTAGACTTTAGAGATGTCTGAAATGTGAGAGGAGAAGGAGAGAGTGTAGTCGAAGATGACCCCAAGGTTTCTTGCTTCACAGGTGGGTGCAGACGCAGGGCCAAGGGAGGCCGGCCAGAGTGAAAGTGGGAAAGCAGGAGCAGGGGTCCCAATGCGAACGATCTCAGTCTTAGTGGCGTTGAGGCAGAGTTTGTTTGCAGCACACCAAGACTGAATAGCGGACATACAGTCAGATATGAGCGAGGAGGAGGCGGCGGCTGAGGGTAGCCTGAAATATAGTTTAGTGTCATCCATGTAGCACTGGAAGATAGAGGTGAAAGTGGCGATCAGACGTGCTAGGGCAGCCATATAGATGTTGAAGGACCAGTGGTATAGGTTAGATCCCTGGGGAACGCCACAGGTTCAGAGAGTGATAGCCGAGCGAAAGGCTCAGAGATCCACCTGGATGGGCGGTCGGAGAGGAAGGAGGTTAACTATCAGGCCCATTACTAGCAATTGGGAAGGTAATGCGGACTTCCTATCAGCCAAATTAACCCTTCACCCACTGACACAATCAACTTGCACAAACTATACAGATCTCCAAGCCTCCCCTCAGACTTCCAAGATCGCCTCATCCACCTACTTAGCAACAACATCAAAAAATCCTCTAAAATAAATCTTACTCCTCAGGGATGTGAATTTAGGCTTCAGTGACCCTAAAGACAAGCCCGCCACAGCACTAGCTAAAGATTTGGGAGACCTAGGCTTTACCCAAAAAGTCTTGAGCCCGACTCACTCCAAAGGCTACACCCTAGATTGTATAATGGATCACAATTGCGCATCTTCCATCACTTTGAATTCTGCCTACCCCTGGACGGACCACACATGCATTCAGTTCACTATCTCCACAGCCCCCAACACCAAAACCCTCACACACGCCCCGACAGCAAAAGCAAGAAGTTCCAAAAAGCGACCATACCTTGACACCCCATGTCTAGCACCCCCATTCTCAAAGGATCCCAACATACCAGCAGACATCATTAAAATACACTCACCAATGCTATAAACTCCATATCACCACTCACAAAAACAAATCTTTCCCCTGCAACTGATGGTTTATGGACGAGCTCCATGCCCTTCGCTCACATAAACGGGAAGCGCTTAAAAATTGTCAGACTAACCCCAATGACGCAACCAAAAATAACTTCAAACAGATAGCTCCACATTACAAAGAAGCGATCATCTCAGCCAAAGCCAATTCCTTCAATGACAGGATCTCTAAAGCGAACTCCCAAACCAAAGAGATATTCACCATTTTCAATGAACTTATCACACCTCCAACTAGCAGAGATGAGATCATTAAGGATAAATCCTGGTGTACTAGCATCCAGACCGCTTTGCTTAATAAAATAGACCTCTAAAAACGAATTCAAGACCATTACACAGCCCTCCCCAGCCAACAGCTGCCCCCCATCCCAAACCACACACTCCCCCTACTCGCAATTGTTGTTTAGGGACACCTCAGAATGAGAGGTCATTGATTTCATTAACCATCTCAAGCTGTCCCTCTGCAAAGGGGACATTTGCCCTCCCAAAATCATCAAGGAATGTGCCAAGGATCTCGCCCCCATCCTAACAGCTTTCATTAATGCCTCTTTCAGATCAGGTATTGTTCCTGACAGCCTCAAAGAAGCTTGGGAACGCCCCCTCCTAAAAAAAAACCTTCACTAGACCCAGCACAGCCCAATAACTATAGGCCGATAACCACCATCCCATTCCTTCTCAAAATTCTCGACAAGGCAGCTCATAACCAGATCCAACTCTATTTGGAATCCAATTCCATATTAGGTAAGAGACAATCTGGGTTCCGCAAAGGTCACGTAACTGAAACGGCCTTACTAGACCTAAAGAACCAAATCACTCAGATCATGGACAAGGGTAAGCCAGCCCTCCTCCTACTCCTCCTCGATCTCTCTGCAGCCTTTGATCTGGTTGATCACAAGACCCTGACCACACCCCTCACACAAGCGGCCCACTTCTCCAAACAAGCAACCACATGGATCACCTCCTTCCTTGAGGGTAGAGCAATGAAGGTATTCTCCAACATAGCGAATGCCGACCCCACCACCATCCACTGTGGATTCCCTCAAGGCTCTTGCACAGCCCTGACTCTATACAACCTTTTTACAAAGCCTCTCTTTGATCTACTTGATTCACTGGGCATAGCGTTTACTAATTATGCTGATGATACCCAAGTACTCTTACCACTGTCTGGGTCTTACGACCAAGACTCCACCACATTGCATAAAATTTACTCCACAATCCAAGCTTGGATGCCGGCCAACGACCTATGCCGAAATGGGGATAAGACAGAAATTCTTATTCTCCGATTAAAAGCCACCTTAGCCAAACTTGACATCCAACATTCCAATTTCAACATTGACAATTCCATCATCCCACATCTGTCAAGATGCTAGGAGTTCATATTGATGCTACTCTATCAATGAACAAACAAGTCAGTGCCATCGCTTCCGCATACAGCACCAAACTCATAAATGCCATAAAACCATACCTCTCTAAACCAAACTGCCTCGCAATAGCTAGAGCAACCATAGGCTCCAAACTAGACTCTAGTAATGCCCTCCTAGCAGGCACATCCACAAAAAATCTAAACAGACTGCAAACTACCCAAAACAATGCCCTTAGAGCAGCACTAAGCATCCCTAGACAGGACCACATCTCTCAAGCCAGACAGGCAGCACAGTGGCTTCCTATTAAAGACTGCATCACACTCAAAATCCTCACTATCACGCACAAATGCATCAACAACACAGCACCTTCATACCCAACAGAATCAATATGCAGAATATCCTCCACGCGTCCCACAAGAACGCAGTACGCCAATCAACTCCATATCCCTCACATCCGCAGAGCCAAAGCAGGAGTGATTAGCTTCTCCTGCATAGCCCCTAAACTATGGAACTCACTACCTACCGCCCTCAGAACTGAAACTTCCCTCCCTGCTTTCCGCAAGAACTTCAAAACTTAATTTGCTAACTAACCCTTCCTCTCTATCCTTACACTTTCTTTCTCCTCCTAATTTCCCTCAACTGTAATTCGGTGTGGAGAGTCAGCTGAGAGATGGCCAGTTTCTCCAAGAGTTTGCCTAAGAAAGGAGAGATGAGATAGGGCGGTAGTTTACCGGAATGGAGGGGTCAGCAGAGGGTTTTTTGATCAGATGGGGCGCAAGGGAGTGCTTCAGGGCAGTTGGGAAAGCTCCAGAGAAAAAGGAGAGATTGCAGAATCTATGTATGCATCCTGCTCCTAAATATAAATTAAAGAAAACCTCAGTGGACACTATTCCATAACCATGAAGAGAACGGGGACAAAAAATATATATTCTTGTGGATGTACGTTATTTACCTGAGCTGGACCTAGTATTTCTTCCATCTACCTCAGCACCCCGACAATCCATTAGAACAGCGGCTGATTCTTCTTCCATCCTCAAACAATTTTTCTTATTATTAGATTGACATCCTGTAAAATAAGATAATACATGTTTTGTAATGAGTACCCTAAACAAATGTTGGCCCACAACCTTTGAATTTTTTTTCATTTTGTTGGAAAATGAAACCAATTTTTACGGCATATAAATAGGTCATAATAGCACTCAAAAGGTTAAACACTGGGATATCCAGATGTGAACCATCTTAAAAATATGTTTTAAGTTTAAAACGTAGGATTATTTTCTGCATGGCTAATGTCTCAGGTGGATTCAATAATCTCCCAACTTGGATAAATGGTTCAAAGTTTTTTTAAATCCCCCAAAACCATGCTTTTCCCACCCTTTCTTGAAGGTCAAACCCCTGACCCTGTCACACACTCTACCCTTTCTTCCAAGCCCTCCTCTTTCCTGGGTTTGCTAGCTGCTTGAGGCTAGACTCTGGTAACTCTTCCCCTGCTGAGATTGGAGGGCCTTCGGGCACTGGTGAAACAGTGGAATGTCCATGGCTAAGTTTGTTTTTTTATTTTATTTGTATAGCGCACCGAACCCACAGGTAAATGGGCGCAAAGGTTACAAGTTTACTTTAAGCTTCAGGTTTACAGATATTGCAGAATAGGATATACACATGATACAATTAGAATGTATAGGGAATACAAATACAGATAGAAGACAAGGACACTATGTCACATACACCAATGAAAAATACAGAAGGCAGCAAAGCGGTGATAAGCATTGGTAAGAGCTGTATTACATAATATGGTCGCAAGTACAAGGAATGATCAGAAGACGATGGAAATCACTTGTCGTTTGTGCACCTCTTCTGGTAATCTGTGCATCACAATCAGCAGCACAGAAACGGCCTTCTCCAGCACCTATACCTGTGTTTTTACCTGTGTTTGGGGGATCAAGGTCTATGTCTTTATGTACACATACAATATGAGATAGTGGGCCCAGGCTCAGTTCATTATTAAAGATTAGATTGTTCCTGTTCGCAGCTTACTTGCTTCCATAGTCCAATTAGGCGTGCGCGGAACTCCTGTGGACCTACACAGGAAAGTGGTATTTTTGATCGCAGCCAGATACGGAGGACAGAATGCTGGTTGGATTTCCACCAATCCTCATAATCTGTAAAGATTAAAGTTTTGGTATCACTTGCAAGATAGACTCATGGCTTTTAATTCCCTAGAGGGATGCATTTACTCTGATTTGAGGGTGAACAGAGGGTACCCCAAAATATTTAAGGGGCGCCCCTGTAAATTGGGGTTCGCTTTCAGTGGTGACCCTAACGTGATACTTAGTTTCTTCCCCTGTACTTTGCGAAGCCCCAGGCAGGTCAGCCACACCCAAATGTAGTGATCAGACTCCTAACTCAAAAAACCCATGTATTCTGAGTGAATTTAGTAGAAGCCATTTGAAAAGAAATCCTTTCTGCTTACTGGAGCGGGGTGTGGCTCCAGAACGACAGGCATGGGTACTTCGTAACAGAGGGAAACTCAAGTGAACAACACCCATGTGAGTATACTATGATATGGTGATGTACGAGGTCAGTGGAATAGATGGAATACAACTTTTTTGGTGATGCAGTATTGGTGTGAAGTATAAGGAATAAGATAGATTGGATTTCAGGTGATGTGTTGAGGAGTAGATTGGATAAAAAGTGGGTCATATATTGAAAAAAAAGTGGGTCATGTATTGAAATTGTGCGTCATGTATTGAAATTGTAACGTATTTCTGTTTTACTACTTTTTATAATGGAAAGGGAAGGAAAGGGATCCCCAGCTTTAAGGACTGGGAGGTAAGGATCCTCAGCCGCTATAAACAGGTTGAGAAGGTAATACCACACATTCTTCTTAGGACGATAAAAGCAGTAAGTGGTATTACGGATTGGATCGGTATAAGGAATGGGCATAGATGGTAGTCTATTTTTTGTATATTTTCTCTTGCTGTTTTTTGTGGTAAAAACGGAAGGAAGGTGGATGAGTCGCGGTGTGTGTGAAATCAAAGTGAAGAAAGTGTGAAAGTGGGTGGGGAAAAAGTGGGTTGATCTGTATTTTTGAAGCACGTGCAGCATAGCAGTAGGGTTTAAGTGAAGCATTGTGGACGCGTGCAACATTATGGAGGATAATGAACATGATGGAGCAGCCTTTGAGGAGGTAAGGGCAAGGGTATGTGATGCCCTAAGAAGGATGTACCCAGATACCCCTGACTTACATTCTTTAATGCAGTACACAATGGGTGATGATGAGGACCCAGTTAAGCTTATTCTTAAGTTACAGGAAATGTGGAGAGTTGAGACAGTACCATTTTTCTATTTTATTGTCAAGAGGGGACTACCAAAAGAGGTCCAAAAGGCACTAGATAAAATTGTGGGAATTGAAGCCAAAGGGTGGGCAGAGATACAAAGTAGAATAGTCAACATTGTAAGCAAATCAAGGAGCAGGACAGGGAGACAGCCCAGAAGCGGCAAATTGATGAGGCAAAACTAGTGGAAAAGAAACTAAATAAGGTTGTCGTTCAAGCACCAGTGAAGGCACCGGCTCAGGGGGAAAGGACAGGAGATACTCAACAAATTGGCAATGCCACAACTACAGCACTATGGGGTGAAGGAGGACATGGACAATGGGGTTGAGTGGCAGTACCCCAAACCCACAGTGGCAATATAAAGGAGCACCAAGGGGAAAAAGAGGATTTCGAGGAGCAAGAGCAGGAGGCTTTGGGAGGATAGGGCCTCAGGGAGGAGGATTGGGACCATAACAGTGCTGGTGTTGTGGGAAATGGGGGCATTTCACAAGGGAATGCAGGAACAGGCCTGGGATGAGATTTAATTATGGGCCATCACCATCAGGGCAGGGGTTTGAAGGGCCTCAAGGAAGGAGACAACAGCAATTTGGTGAGGGGGTCAAAATCAGTTTCCTTATGGGGCCAACAGGCAAGGGCAACAACTACAGCAGGGTGAGGGAACACAGTTTAACAGAATGGGAGGGGCAACAGGCACCCCATTCCAAGGAGTTACAATGACGGGTGGAGCCCTTTTTCATTCCCCAGGACAAATACATATTCTGATTAGGACAGCCCACAGAAAGCACGTGCATGTCCAATCCTATTGATAACCACAGCCCCTAAAGAGGAGGCCTTGGTGGAAGAGGAAATAGGAAACAGGCAATTTATATTTATGGTAGATTCAGGTACAACCAAATCATGCATCATGGAGGGTAACTTTCCATTATCAGGTACAACTCTTTACATGCAGGGATTCTCTGGGGCTATTTCTACAGTTCCATAGACTGAGGAGCTGGATATAAAAGTGACGGGGGAGGTAGTACAAGCCCCTTGTTATAGTCAGAGTTCCCCTGTGAACTTGTTGGGTAGGGATCTGCTCAGTAAACTAAATAGAAATGTATCAGACACAGATCAAGGGGTAGTGTGTTCCACTCCAGGGATGTATGTAACTCAAGCAATGGTAATAATTATTGCAATAGCAAATGAGTCAGTAGTACATTGGGTACCTGTGGTCCCAGATATATTTGTTATGGTATTAAGGTATTAGTAAATGCAGTGCCTCAAATTGTGACAAAGTGTTGGCAAGTACCTACAGATTTTATTTTCTGACCCATGGTGCCACCCGAGATGGTGGCAGGGACAATATTGTCATTAGATTTTAAAGGACTAGTAGTGTCAGAAAAAGAGTAGTCCCGATTGGAAAAGACCAGGACGGGTGCAAGTGGCGTACAATATTATGTATAGACCCGACAGTGTATTTAAAGGAAATGAGGGATAAGGAGTTATTGGAGGACAGTGAACAAAATGGGGAGATTATTTGGGGAATCTGCATCCCCTGTGATATCATGGTGCAGTATAGGGAGGTACAGTAGCACCTGATGGCAGTAGTAGCTCAGATGTTTTTATTTTTTGAGGAGGACATGCGATATGTGCTAGCACAAGTATGGACTGTTAATCCACATGATGTTGGGTTACTGAGAGCTGTGACCCCTTTACAGATTACATTAAAGTAAGGTGCTTAGCACAAATCATCCAGTATGTGGATGATCGGTTGGGATGTAGTGGAAACAAACATCAGTAAAGGAGGGATTCTGTTGGATTATTGTAATTGCTGGCTCACAAAGGTTACAAGGCAGGTAAAAAGAAGCTACAATACTGCCAACAGGAGGGACTATACTTGGGACAACTCATTTTTGTAATGGGAAAAAAAATTATCAGATAGGACGGCTGCAGTACGCACCGCCCCTGGGCCCAGTACTGTGAAGGAAATGTAGCAGTTTTTTGGGTTTATGTAATTATTGTAGGGCATGGATCCTAGACTATGCAGTCTACACAAGGACACTGTTACAAAGTCTCAGGGAAGGACAGGACTTAAAAGTACATTTATTGGACTGACAAAATGACTGGACAATGTGAGGACTTAAGCTACTTGCTTTTAGCAGCTCTGGATTATTTAAAGGAGTTTTATTTATTTTCCCACTCTGATGAACGGCTCATGAATTGACGGAAGGAGACATATTATATGGTGATGGGTCATAAATAATTGACCAGGGGACAGGATGGAAGCACACGGTAAAGGGGGGGGGAGAAATAGTGACCACCCCTGTAGAAAGCAAGACCATAGTTCCATACACAGCATTGCCCATACTACAACTGGAGCATTATTAGCTGGGGAACTGATCAGCCCCAGGTTTAAATATCCATATGAGGTGGTGGTCTGTACTCCTCTCGCCGTCCCTATGAAGGAGTTAGATATTGGGTGAATCTCTCGGGTGTCCAAAGAGCACCTGAGACAAGGCAAAGTCTAGTAAGGGCACAGCCAAAGAAGAGACATGTTTGAGGATCCATGGCAGGGTGGTGTGCACACGCCTGATTTTTTCTTTTTTTTAAAAAATGTTCATTGTTTTTTCTTTTTATCTTTTGTCAATTTTTTGTTTTGAAGGTTTGGCACCCGGTCGGCCCTGGTGGAAAAAGGGTCTCCTCTTCCCTCTCTTCCTCCCTCTTCTCCCTCTCTCTCTTCCTTCTCCTCTACAGGAATAAGCAAAGATGGCTGACCGACCTCTCTGTTATGTAGGGATAATGATAAATAAAGATGTCATTTAGTCTACATATGCAGTAGTACTATGTTGTTTTGTATGACACTGGTTGTGGTTGTTGGAGTGGATGAAGGGATGTTTGTTATGTGGGGTGGCTATATAAAGGGAGGGATGGACAGTTGGAAAATAATGCTAGTATATATATTTATAAAACAAAAACACAATCACAAAATGTCTCACTTTTTGCCGGCCACCCCTACAGGTTTTCTTAGATGAATGAAACGGGAAGTATGAATGACATATGATTTACATAAGGTGTTGGGTTTTGACACTATTTCTGACGTCCAGAATGTAGAAACATAGAATAGCTGGTACTCTGATATGCGCATTACAGGAAGGAATATAATCAAAGAAAGCTGTTACATGTGTGCACTTATCCCGCACACATCAAGGGCTCCTAAGGTTTTTAGTTCCACATCCAGTCCCTATTACAGAGGCACAATGCTGGGTACATCTTGCACTATAAAGGGATGAAGGGCACATTCCAGGCACATAGTGTGCAGTTGAGGACCATTGATCTAGATCCAGCATTATGCAATGGCAACACAAAATACTGCCAGTGTCTACAAGGACCATATTTCTCCTTGGGAGGTTACTCAAATGACAATGACAAATGGCAGGGCACCACGGTGATGTGCCTGACAGATGGGCTGATCGAGAACAGCGGAGAAGCAATAGTCCAAATAGAGACTATGCGTGCGCAAATATGGTCTGAACACATCCCAAGGCTGACACAGATTGCAACAATTAAGCCAGTGCGAATAGATGGAGCCAAACATCTTGAACTTTGTTTTAGCAATGAAGGAACAGTTACTGGTGGCACAAACACACAGTGCAACAACACTCTTGTGATCCCTGATATGACAAAAGGTACGGCAGAAGTGATGGATTACTACTGGGTTTGTGGCCGACAAGCCTACTTGCAACTCCTACCATCTTGGAGGGGCAGGTGTTCACTGGCCACCCTGCACTCAGTGCTATTATTAATCCTGGATGAACACCTGAAGGGAGAAGAAATGCCTGTCGCTGTCGAGGTGCCAACAGTCACACTAGCACCTAAAGAAGCAGAAAGAAGCTTGCAGATCACAAGAATTTGGTATGCTGCCAGAAAAAGGATGATTTCAAAGAAAGAGAAGCTCAAACTGTCAAACGCTGTTCCGCACTGCTCAGAGGAATACCTGACAATTATTGACTTTTTAGCTCAGCAGAGACTTTTTCATTTTTTTTGGCTTCTGGGGTACAAGCAACTACTGCACTTTTATACCCCCGGAGGATGCTGAGAATGGGTCACTATCCCACGTCATCAAGGCGGTGCACAATCTAGGTGTTCAAATGAAGAAAGAAGGTGGAGTTCAGAACACAGATTGGCTATCACTTGCCTTTGATTGGGTCCTGTCATGGCTGGGGGCAGCAGTAAAAATACTGGTTCCTGTGATCATGTTCTTCTTGGTTCTCTTCTGCACGTGCCATTGAGGTCTCCGATGATGTGTTCCGATAGTCCCTAATAGTGCAATGATGATGGTACCAATTGGGGGACCTAAAACACCTTGCTATACAATAAACAGCGCAACTCAAACTAATATTTCTGGGGTTGCAGATATGTCGGGTGGGGATGAGTTAGTTACTGTAGAAGTAACGAAAGGGGGGAATGTTGGGGAGGACCTAACGCCTACCTGCACCCCTGAAGCTCTTTACAATTAGGTAAGACTTCTAAGCACATAACACTGGGAAAGCTTTTTTTCACACAAAAATTATCACACCGAGGCATGGCCAGTCACTAAATAAAGATAGTTATTTGCATCTTATATTTCAATCCTAACTATTAGTTGAATTAATTTGTAAAAATGATACATTGTATTTAGTTTTCTCACAGCACGTTAAAGAGCAGACTCTCTGCCAAAAAGGAATGTGACTTGCGCTAAGAATGGATCAAAGAGCTCATGCAGTGTTGCAAGCACAAAGTGGTCGAGCAGCTGTTCCGGTCAATCACAAGCCAATGGAGACTAAAAAAAAGATTAAATGCACGACTACAGAGTACTAGATAAAAAAGGTTTTTTTTTTTTTTTTTTTTTAGGAATTACCAGACCACATCAAATATAATTATATTGAGTAATTGTTGAGATAATGGTGGGGATATCTGTTTATGTATGAATGTTTATAACATAGTAAATTATGCTGAACAAGAGCAACAAAGTATTCCTGCATATGCAGCATAATGTTATGTATGGCAAGAAAGACAATTTTGGAGGAGCTCTGCTGGTATCCAGTGACCAAGTCAAGAGTGTTTAAGCCCCAGGCCCAGCACCAGTCTTCAGGACTTGGGAGCCAGCCACGTAGGTTGGATTTCCCCCAATCCTCATGATCTGTTAGGATTAAAGTTTTGGTATCACTTGCAAGATAGACTCATGGCTTTTAATTCCCTAGAGGGGTGCATTTACTCTGATTTCAGGGTGATCAGGGGGTACCCCAAAATATGTAAGGGGTGCCGCTGTAAGTTGGAGTTCGCTTTCAAAGCCAATGACATGGTTGATACTTGGGTATGCACAGCCAAAGGTTGAATAATCATGGGACTCATGGGAGGGAAGAGGAGAGGAAGGGACTGCAGGAGGATTGGCCAGCATCTTGCAGATTTTGAAAAGTTCGACCCAGTTGTTAGATGTCGCAGAGATGCGGGCTTGATGTAGGCTTACTTCTTAGAGAGGACAGAGTCTCTGTACTGCCTTTGAAGCAGGTGGCAGGCCAGTTTGTCAGGAGGTGCGCCCGATTCCCTCTACCTCCACTTCGCCACCCTACACTTGCGTTTAAGGGTGGAGAGGTCAGAATCGTACCAAGAGTTGGACTTGGATTTGGGTTTCAAGCAGATCCTTATGACAGGGGCTAAGACATCCTGAGTATTAGCGATGGAGAGATGAAAGTTAGAGCGGGCTGTGTCAGGGTGTGAGTCAGCCAAACGTACAGGAGGAGGAGAGAAAGTAGCAGCGAAAGCCTCCACTGACACACGCTTTCTGGGTCGAATGACCGAGACGGTAGGTGGCAGTGCTGGACTTGGCTTGGCCTGACGGGCAGAGAGAGAGAGAGAGAGTAATCCTGCACTGGAATGTAAGAAGCAGGGATCCACTCTGGGTATATCAAGGCTACACCCCCCCTTCCCAACCCTCCTAGGACGGTTGCTTCAGAGAGGATCTTGTAGCCATCAGGCAGGAGAGTATCAAAATTCATGACAGAGCTGGCCGTGAACCAAGTCTCAGTGAGACAGAGTACATCCAAATCAACCTCTTCCAAGAGCGGGCAGACGTCAGAGGAATTTTGACAGCTGAACAAGAGTTGAGAGTAGGGATGTGGAGCAGGTTGCCACATTTGAAGGAGGGGTACAGGCCAGAGGTATGCCCTGCGGAAGTGTTGGAGGTGCCCGAGAATGGGCAGAGGAAGAAGGAAGAGAAGGCAGGGTAGTCCGAGAGCAAGAAGAAGGTGCCAACGGGGTGGCAGAGGAGGGAGGCAACAGGGTGACCAGAGAAGCAGCAGGAGGTGCCGTAGAGGTGGCTGAGGAAGGAGGCAGCAGAGGAGCCTGAGAGGGGTAAGAGGGGATAGCAGGAGAGGAAAGGAAGTTGTTAAGGCACTGGAAGCATCTATCAAAAAGGAGGAGATTGGCATGAGGGCCCTGGACCAAGACGGTGCCATTTAGGTAGGCATTAATGATGGTCTTACAGGACTGGAAGGGGGCCAGGAGGGCCTCCAATCGGGTGCCACCATTGATGGTAGAAGAGGAAAAAGAAGAGAGAACCGAGACCATATTGGGGTCTGGAGAGGGACCGACAGAGTATCTCGGTAAGGGTCTTTGTGGAGGAAGCACTGGTGTAGGTATCAGCGATGGGGAGGCCTTGGCTGGAGACCAGGATGTCCTTTTTGAGCTGCCTCCTGCCAGACTTAGTGAGAGGGATAGGCTAGTTAATTGAAAGGCAGTTAGAGATGATTGGTGAGACAGAGAGCACCATAGGGGATGCAGTGAGGAAAGGGGGGGGCGAGGGAGGAAGAAGGGACCCCAAGCGGGAGGGGGGCGTCATGCAGTGCAGGTAGACAGGAGATGGGCACAAGGGGGAGACGAGAGGGAGGGTAGCATAACAAAGAGCAAGAACTGACCTAAATAATCAGCAGCAATACAGAAGCCACAACAAAGCAGAGTGTAGCTGGGAACCTAGAAGTAACAAACCAGATATAATACAGAACCAAAAACACGGCACAAAGCACAACAGGGAACCTGGAAGTAAGAAAGCAGAAGTAATACAGAACCAAAAGCAAAACAGAGAGCTCAACAGGAACCTTGAGATGAAGAATGCAGGCAATGAAATGTATTACCACAGACCGTGGAGAAGAATGCAATATCAAAACCGTAGGGATCAACACCAAGTCAATACCATCAACAAGGATCAGAGCACAACTAGATCCTAGAGGAAGGAATGCAGTAAAGAAAACACAATGTCGGACAACAGTACACAATAGATCAAAAAGGGAGGGGATAAGATGGGAACGCAAGGGGGGAGTGGAACAATGCGGGAACCTTCGATGTGAGGCAGCGCACGCGGCAAAAGAAGCAATGGAGTGCACACGGCCAGTCGCGAGGGTGCGCACGCATGCAAGCAGGATGTGGGGACTTATGATGCGAGGGAGCGCACGTTCTCTTTTTACTGCGAATGCTAATTCTCTGCCTGTTTCTCCTCCCATTGTCCTATTCTCCCCTTCCCATCTGCCCTTTACTCTTACTGCCCGCAATCTGGGTATCCATCTTGACACTAATCTTTATTTTGCTCATCACATCTCGATTACATCCCGTTCCTGCCATTTTCATCTTTTCAATATTTGGAAAAAAGTCAGATTTAACCACTAAGCTTCTAATCTCTTCTTTAATCTTCTGTCGACTATTCTATTGTTTTGTATTCCTCTTTTGTCTCCCGGTCTCTTGTCTAGCTCCTCTTAAGTCTGTTTTTAATTTTGTCTTCTGTATTCCTCATCTATTCTATTCTATCCATTTCTGCCTCTTTAGCCTCTCTTTGATGGTGACCCTTCCACTCTCAACTTAATATAAACTTTCTCTGTATAGTATTCAAATCCCTCTATGGACTTTATCCCATTTCTCTTTCGTCTCTTGTTTCGTTTATGTTCCTTCTCATACTCTTCGCTCTCAAAGCCAATTTCTTTTACCTCTCTATCGTCCTCCATGTGCTTCTTCTCGCTTCCGTTATTTTTCTTGTTGGCTCTTCTATACTGGAATGCTCTCCCTCTCTCTGCAGTCTTTTCGCTCCTATTCTACCTTCTGTGCTGCTCTGAAAACGTTCTTACTTCAATCTTAATTGTATTTTAGTCTCATTGTAAGTTATTTTATTGTATTATCCTTTTCATTTCAACTGTACTGTAAATTGGTTTTGTACAGCACCTTGGCATAAGACACACTATAAATAACAAATAAATACAAAATACACATTGGGTAGGGGTTCCCGGTTTTGTCTGAGAAGAAGTGCGATTTGCTGATAACATCTATTAAAGGCAAATATGCGACTTCAACCACCAAGAAAGAATAACAGCCACATAAAAAGTAAAGATTTGGAGTTACTTATAGTTCCCCAACAGGAAGGCAGTCCCTACAGAAGAGAGAGAATGACAGAGGAACATGGTGCTGTAGTGAAGGCCAAAGTGTTGCATGTTCTCTTGATTTTCCAACAGGTGAAGTGAACCCAGTTAAACCTAAAACGAAACGAATGCAATCTAAATTTGTACTTGCAAAAACACAAGGTTTTTGCCACTTTAAGATGGCCGCCGCCGCTTTGGCTGCTTGATTTCTACTTGGTCCCAAGGCCAGAAGCCCACCTTGCCTCGTGATTGGCTAGCCGCTTCCCCATAACCTATCGGCGTGCACCGGCAGGCAAAGCCGGCCCAACGAAGGTGACCGACAAAGGCTGCATCCTGACTGAGCCTGACTGAGCATTGGCCGGGCTCGCCTCCTCCAGCGTCAGCGTTAACCAGGTGAGACACTAGCCACTACTGCAACGCCTCCATATTGCAGCCCTACTAAATGTGCGTGCTGACCAAGGCCCGCTCCCTCCAAACGACAGCACAGCCTTGCTCGTTCCACTGCGAGGCAGCACCAAACAAGGAATGCGGATTAGGACAAGCACCCAGCCATTCAGCACTCCACACTGCATTCATACCAGTTTCGGGCAGGGCTGTCTCAGTCATTGTGTTGCACACCAGAAGCCAGACACCCATAACATGAAATGTATGTTGGTCTCACACTCCATTCACCCAGGTCCCACCCCAAGGGTGTATCCACAACATACAGTCACTGGGAAGGCTCCAGCCAGTCTGGCCTGGATTTCCCCACAATAACCTATATGGAGCTTCCACCCAACAGCCAGTCAGGGGAAGGGACAGAGTCAGGGCTTCCCAGGACTTTGGGAAAAAAAGGTTACAGGCAATAGAAAGCAAGTGGCCACAGGGGCCATCTTTTCTCCCATCAGGAATCAACTGATTCCAATGGCATGGCATGTGTATCCCAAAATGGAGGATACTCAGAACACCTGTCAAATTCAGCATGGAGCTGCCACCAGCCCATACCATGCTCTGTGGGCCACACACAGGTTCCCAAAAACATACACTAGAGGTACAGGGTTGTACCCCCACCCATGGGTGCCATAAGGGTTTATTCACCACAACCAAAAAGAGGAAGAGCAGCACTGTCAGGACTCCCACATGGACTCATGTGCAGAAAATAACTCAGAACACACACATGAAAAAGGAGTACAAGACAAGGACATGGAGGCCCTGTCCCTTCCAATGTATTTCCAGCATCACAGTCCTTACTAGTTCTCTGGCAGTATAATTTCTCAGATCAATCCCTTTACAGCCTTTGATACATCCACACACATTCAAGAAGAGAAAAAAAAAAGACTCCTTCCCGAAATCCTGCGAATGGGCCACTTTGACACCTGGGAAAGGATTGGGATATCTACACTGGCGGACATAATTCACGAGGGCCGGCTGAGAGACTTTGACGCGCTGAATGCAATACATGGACTAAGGCGTATGGACCACTTCAGACATCTCCAACTCACATACGTCATCAACACCCAATTCCAGAACCTGCCCAACATACCTGCATGCTCTCCCCTAGAAACAAACACCCTTCCACACCGAATGCCCTCCAAGGTTACGTCCACCCTCTACCAGGTAATCAACTCCTTTGGCTCTGGGGAACTCACACACCTACGAGGGAAATGGGAACAAGACCTGGGGGCACTGGAAACAGAAGAATGGGTAGAGGCACTGATGTCCCCACGTGAGATTGGAATAGACGCAAAACTCAGACTGATACAACTCAGGATCCTGCACAGATTGTACTACGCCAGAACACAAACATCCAGATGGGGGGGGGGGGAGACGGCGATGCAACCTGCCTCCGCTGCAAGAGGGCAACCTTTACCATATGATCTGGGAATGTGGGGTATTGCAGGAATTTTGGACAACGTGCCTGTCGCGCCTCTCCAGAGTGCTGGGAGTCCCAATCCCACATGACCCCAAAATCATCATATTGGGAATAGGGGTAGAAACTGATCTTACCAAATACAAAAAGACATTTCTAAGCGTGGCACTAGGGCTGGGGAAGAGGCTAACGGCAAGCACCTGGGGCTCTGCGGACAGGATATGTATTGACCGATGGACCAATGAAATGGATAGGTGCGCCTCCCTTGAAAGACGCATTTACACGGCAAGGGGGTGCCCCCGGACATTCCTCAAGATATGGGGGAAGTGGGAGGAATAGGAATTAAATCAGGACCCGAGGAGAGCCCGACCATGTCCCGCACCGCCACACGACACAGCACGCCTACCCTCTTGCCCCTTTGAAGGATTTACCATCAACTGTAATGTCACGTGTTACACTCTTGCTGTCCAGTCATTTTACTGTGATTACAATCTGTATATGTGCTGTTTTCTCTTGTTGAAAATAATAAAAGAAATTTAAACAAAAAGAAGAGAATAAAGAAGTATAACTGACAATGGTGAAAGCAGGTCATTCTAGTATCCCTCCATACATTCAATTACAGTGAGAAAAGCCTTGCGAGAGTTAAAAACCAAAATCAGAAACCTTTTATCGACAAGGGTATCAAATATAACCAAGATACTACAGGCTGAAATGTGCATACTGGTTTCAGCTGTTTATTAGCAGCGTTCTTCAGGACAACTTATTTTTGTTGTACAGTTGCACCCTATAATCTTTCAAACTGACTTGTCATGATGGCTGCTATCTTTCATGTCTTATTAAAGGTAACGCATCCTACTTGTGGAACTATTACTAGCCGGTGCTAAACTGGATAGTGAACCAATTAGCTATGGAGAATACTATTTGTTATTGCCAGTATGTCTACCAGCAATTTTACACTCCAGAAATTGCCTAGTCTGTACTTAATCGAACAGTGCACACAAAAGTTGGAAGGTTTATCATATTTTCTCGCAAGACTTATCGAACTGTTGAGGCATAGCATGTCCTCCTGATACCATGAAAATGAATTTGGCAGTATTTTAAAGCAGTTGTATTCATTTTGCTTACTTCCTTCTGGGGTGTCTGCCCATACCCTCCTACTTTCTCCCTCCTAAACCCTTCCCCCGAATATGTTTTGTATTTGTTAACTAATTCCCAGTACCTTTCATGTAAATCACATTGAGGTCAACCTTATTTTAAAATATGTTTTTAAAACACTCTTTTTGTATGCAACAGCTCAAACAAACCATGTATGTCTTCTGACTGGGTCAATGGGAAAACACTGTAGGGCAACAGTGCCAAGTATTGGTATGCAGCTCTGCACATGGTATGTAGTCATGCATTCACCTTAGAACAGTAATCTTTTGATATTCATTCTGTCTGCTCATGTGCTACAAATGCACTAACCTCCGCCAGTGGACGGGGCTACCCCGATGTCCTGGCTTACAAAGCTCTGAATGGGGTATGTCTTCTCCTCCAATCAAAGCATGACTAGTCGACCGGTGAGTAGCCACATCCTGTGACCATTGTCTGGAGGTGATTTATACACAGAGGATTTGCTCTTGCCTTCCGACCAACGGAGGCAAAGACACATGTATGTGGGGACCCGTCTAGGCCCTGGAACTTGACCGAGCTATGTACCCATTGTGAGGGATCAGGCCACACACAAAGTTGTCATATTTTGGTTAAAGACTTTGATTAACAAACGTGCTGGGAAAATGTATCTCTGACCCTGCTCTGAGAGGAATTTCCCCACCTTAAACTAAAAACTAAGGATCTATGTCAGAATGTCAGAAATCAAAACCGTCCTCGTGTCCAAATGTTCTATCCTGACCCTCACACTGCAGACAAAATATTAAAGTGAGAAGGAAAATGTCTTTGTTAGGGATCATTGTCAGTTTAGTGCTTAGAAACCCCCGGCTCTTTTGCTGAACTTTGGGACTTTGTACTTTTGATTCTATGTGTTTTCTGTGTTTTTTTCTTTTTGAAGTCTGACAAACTCCATAGGCATCATCTTTGCATTGTGACACACAGCACATTCAGTGCAGTGACACAGGGAAGTCTCTCAGATTTCCCAAAGGTTTAAATACCTTCTCTTGGATAGACTACTGTTTCCAAGAGCAGTAAAGTGAAATTGACGTTACTTACATTTGTAACTTTCTAGACCCAACACACACCATCTTACAATAGGGTGCTGGAGGGGTTACTTAGAATCCCCTTTATCTAGCTTGTCATGTAACAATTTTATGTTACCCTTTCCTCAATGAATGGCTGGTGGAAGTTGTTTACTTTTAACTACTGTGGTGTGCTTTTACCAAGGGCTGCCTTCGCAGCTGCAGTAAAGCACCCATGGGTGCCCATTTTGACAAAATGGCCCGGTCTTCTTTTTTGCCATTTTTTGTTGGAAAGGGCCTTCTTGAGATTTACTCTGTGCACCAAACCAGGATTGGTCCATTTGTTTTGTCTTTGCCGGTATTCACGAGTGAAGCCAGCCTCTGGCTCCAGTATGTCTGGCAGGGGCAGGAAGTGAGGGAGGTGCCCGAAACTCCATGAGCTTAATCCCTTTGGTTATAGGAATGCACCCAAAGGTGGTTGGCCGGCTGACAGCTAGGCTGGAATGAATGGTAGAAACCTGCATAAAAGGCGAAGCTTTTTGGCTTGGAAGGCAGAGTCAACCACTGGACGAAGGAATCCGAAGAAGATGCCTGCTGCAACTCCTGGACCGTTGGTTTGCCCGGTGAAGCCCTGCTGTTGTGCTGAAGCTCCGAATTTGCTTCGACTAGAGAAGCCTTGCAAGGACGACTTCTCCCCTTGAGTTGGTGGGACCAATCATCTCCAAAGTGAACTCGTTTGGACATCCTCTCTGATCTGGCTGTACTTCCACTGCTGCTGCTGCTGGAACTGAAGTGCCAAGGAGAGGAACACCAAACGGAGTGCATCCCTTTTGGAAGATCCCCCGGACTCCCAGTAAGCAGGACTGACCAAACCTGAGCGTGCTGGACCCCAGATGAGAGGAACGTTCAGAGTGGTATCCGTGAGACCGTAGTGGTGCTATTTGCTGAGACGCGAGGAGCTGAATCCCGTGAAGTGCCACTGAATAGCAGTTGGTCCTTTTCTGCCGCTGACCGTCCCGTTGTGTTGTAGGAGTCCCCAGAAGTCCTCCCACTTGTCCCGACGACTGAGGCCCAGGAACAACAGGATCTACAGTGCCACACAGGAACAGAAGTCAGCTGGAACCATTTCTTCTAACCAAAGGGACTGTACAGTCTAAGAGTACTTACTTCTTGTCTTGTAGCCTTACTTGATCTCAAGTTGAGACTTGTCTTGGTTGCTCCTGTAGAGTTGCTTGCATCTTCTACTTCTCAAAAGCCTCCCCGCTTGTGGCCCTACATTGATTCCACTTTTTCTACAAAGACTTCTAAAATATTGTGCAAGACTTTTACTTGCCTGCAAGAAGTGCTTCAGCTCACCTAGACTTTTGCCCAAATGACATTGGCTGGCCTGGATCCCTGAATGACTCTTCTCTCCTCTGATTGTGTGTTGGTACCTTCCTTCCGGGAAAGGGTTAACTGACTTTGCATTGGGGGGTTCAAATGTGCTTACCTGCTTCAGAATATTTGTGTGATCTCTTGTTTTATTCTGAAATCTCTTTACCTTAACACTCATCTCAGTATTGCTCTAAATGTATCAGTGATATATTAATGTCCACAGTGTCCTATCTATTTAAGTCGCCTGAGGATGTAGGAAGTGTGTGTGTCATCCCAAATGGTTATTTGCTGATTTAGAGAAACTAAGTGTATATTTTGGACTGTATTTGTGTGTTACTATTATATTTCCCCTTCTAAAGAAAGCTTATTCAAACTGACTGTTAAATAATTAATAATTGTTTAATCAAGAAACCTTGTGTATAAGAGTTTATTTGGATACTTGTCACTGTGAATCTCTGTGTAACCACCCTACTGCTCACATTGACCCCTCTTGAGAGAAGCCTGGCTGCTCAGCCACACTACCAACCTGTGTAGTACAGACATATACCAAAGGTTGGGTTCCTATTGCCAGGAGGTCAAGGTTGTTCTAGTGCACATAAAGGGTACTGCACCAAATCTTGCCTAAAAGTCTTTAACCTGGTATTTGCAAAAAAAAAAACAGCTCCAACATAAAAGTTCTCCAAGGTAACTGACCCTTAGTTCCAGAGGGTGGTTCCCTTCCCCTGGATTCTTCAATAGTATGGCAGTTTCTTATTCAAATGGATTTTTTGCATCTTTTATTGGCCCACAACAATCATGTAAGGTACAAAGCTGGTTAGCCTTGTAATTTCTTCTTTTAAAAAGTTCCTTCTTTGTTCAACAAACACTGTCCTTCCTTTAGACTTCTTGTAGGTTTGCAATTGCCTGGTATACTCCCCTGCCAGGACTTCTTACTTCCATGCCTAAATATATATTTATCTGTACATCCAAAATTGTATACATCTTCATTATATCTAGTTGTTTCAATGTTCGATTTCAGGGTAACAAACCAGGTTTGCATGTGGCACACACCCCAGAACCTTCCTCTCTACTATCTGGGTAGCAATACAATAGGTATACAACAAAAAAGAGAGAAGCAACAAATGTTAGTGGCTCCCATCCAACCCCCATTAGGTCCTACACATAACAAAATGCATTAAACATATACTTGTATTGTAAAAATGAATGTGTTAAAACAAGAGTTCGATAGAATGTAACATCACATAAAAACCCACTACACACAAACGTATAGTGTACACGTTCAAACAAACAAAAATAAATTTACATTAATATTCAAACCAACACAGAGGCCTATGTACAAATCTATCGTAGACCACACTGTGTGGTTATATAAACAGCCCAACATGTTTCTGTCCCCAAACACAGGTACTGGGACATTCTTCAGGGGCTAAAAAGTCAGAGATTCTAAAATGATTGACGGGTGGGGAAACTGGTCTCCAGAGCATAGCAACCATACCATAAACTAAGGGATAAAGAAAGGACAAAGAGTCACCAACATTTTTTTTTAAAGACCACCAATATCATATATGACAATTGTCACAGACTGCACCATCTGTGGGAAGCAATCTGGTAGGTGCACATTAATGCACCATCAAACAACCAAGTTTGATCATAAATACCTGCTTCTTGTGCTCCTTTTAATGCATCAATACAGTCATGCTCTTCTTTAGTAGGACTGATGTCAGTTTAAAAACGGCATCCAAAGATTACCCACGCCAAAACACTGCAACAACACAAATGAGTGCACCCTGTATCGTGCTTAACACCACGTGTTCTCACTATATCTCCCCCACAAACCTGGAACCCTACCTACCTTTTTTTTGGTAGCAAAATGACTCTTAATTGCTTTGTCCACACTTCAAAGGCTCAGGTCATTTTCTAAAAAAAAAAACAACAATGAAAAACATACTTCCTAGGGGTCCCTGTGACACACATATTGTGGGCAAAAACCTGCCACTTACTACATTCTTAATTCACAGCGAAAAAATAAGCTAGCACCAGCTAGTGCCTTCAGCTTCCACACGCATCCAAGGGAGATGCAAAACCTTCTCCATAACAGAAGCTGCTTAGAGGATTAGCCCTCTCACGCCAGCAAAGTCCTTCTGACTTATTCCCATAAACTTCAATGGGCGTCACTCCAGTCAGACAAAGAAACAGACCTTCTGGTGTTTCTCCATCAGTGAGAGATACCGAAGTCTCTTCTGGGCGGTGATACTTACCTAATGCTCAGGGGTTCCCCTTCCTCCTAGAGGGGGTAGCCTGGCTTCCTTGAAATCTACAGTGCTTTCCAGCTCCCCACAGGCAGTTGGGAAGGAAAGGGTTTCTCCTTTCTTCTCTTGGCACAGCAGTATTCAGTCCTTCCTTCTCCAGCAAAGGATTCCTGCAGCCAGGTCCTCCAGGGACCTCTCTCACACTTCCCAAGCCTTTCCTCCTTTTTATATTGGCTCTGGATTTGGGGAAGGACTAGACTGCTGACAGTGGGAAGTCATTATTACTACTCTCCTCTTCCTCGTCCGAGTGTTGTGGGGATTGTGTTAACAGGTGTCCCTTTCTGACAATAATGTATAAATGTTTGAAATGTGTTTTAAAGGCAAACTATGTTTGGAAGAAGAGTATGGGGAGCTGGGAAAAGTATTTTTCATACTTTTACAAGGCCGGATTAGTCGAGAGTTGGCTTTTGGGATGTGACAAAAGCTTTCCACTACTCTCCATGGGTGAAAGAGGGAAGACACCACAATGGGCCATTAGATTGTTGCAAATGGGGGATTCATGAGGAAATGGGGATAGTGCTGCATCTCACCCGATGAGGTCATCTCCCCAGAGATTGTCTCGCCCATGTGATTGTTCCTCATATAGCCGCCCCCAGGGTCAGGATCAGGTAGCAGCTGCTGTCCCCTGGCCACATGGGAGGTGGTCACAGCCGGGATAACAGTGACGAGTCCATCAGATTCCTCAGACCTCTGAGTCACAAAGAAATGTTAAATACTCTGGTGGTGCATGAAGATTCTGGAAATTTCAGGGGCAATGGAAATAATTCTTTGCTATTCTTCTATACGGAGGAAGGAGATGGAAGCGACCTGACTATTACATCCTATGCCTCGACACATTCTCCCGCTCAAAGAAAGCAATCCCTGGCTTCAATTGATCTACCTGATGGTGAACTTTGGCAAGTTTCCTCATATTGTGTGTGACTCACTAGCAAATACAGGTATGAATTTGGAAAAGTATTCTCCCATACCCAGAAAGGACATTAATTTCTCCTTATTCTTTGGAACTTGTGCTATACCAATGCTGTACACCAGATCCTCTCTGGGCTTAATTCCACATTTAGAAATGTCATGATGTAATTTTCCCATGACTTCTCTTCAGAATTTACATTTTTCCATGCTTCGAGTCATTCCTGCCATGCTCAATACATTTACTGCCCGAATTAACCTATAATTCATACACACTTAAATAATACTTCAGGGTTTATGAATACTATGATGTTAGTTCATTGATGAAGAAAGCAATTTGAGTTGATGGTATGCTAATTTCAAGTCTAGTGTGGAAAACCACTTTGCCTCTGCTAAGGTACTTAGTAGCTCTGTAATTCTGGGCAAATTATGTCTGTCTGGTACAATGCGCTTAGTAGCTCTGTAATTTTGGGCAAATGATGTCCGTCTGGTACAATGCATTTGTTTAAAGCTCTCAGATCAATGCATAACCATAATTTGCTATTTGCCTTACTCACTATTACTAAATGGGAAACCCATTCAGCTAAGTCAGTCCTCTCCATTACTCCTGGTGTCTCCATCACTGCTAATTCTCATTTAAATTCATGCCTTAAAGCCAGGGGAACCCACTTTGCTTCCTTCATCACATGCAAAAACTGATTTCTTTGCATCGGAGTCCAGTTTTATATGGTGTCTTTTTTGATGTGATCAACTTAATAAAGGAGCATTTCCGTTGCGAGATACATATACTTTGCCTTTTGCAGTACTGTCTATGAATTGCATCACCCCCAGGACCATCCAATTCGCTCAATCGGTATCCCTGCATATGCTACTGGATTTATGTTTATGTCATTAAGCGTTAATACTTCTTTGAACAATGTGCAAAATATCTTCTTGGGCATGAGCGTATAGTTGGGTCCAGAGTCAATTACCATGTCGAAACTTTCACCTCGCACATCCAGTTGGGCCATCAGCTTCTCTCTGTCTGCGTCTTCAACTTATATTGTCATCACTGAATCCATCATCTCTTCTATGACAAATGTGGATTCATCCAGCTCATCACACAACTCAATCAACAGTCTGTGGACTCGGTCTTATGCTTGCAACACTAGGAAAAATGGCTACTGCTGATGCATTGCCTGCACACAGCTTTTAGGAGCAGGACAACTGCCACTGTTAGATAAATGAAAGAGTTTGTCCCAACAGAAGACTCTTTTCCATTCTTCTGGGTCTCCCTTATCCATAAGAACAAGCATTTTCTTTAACACTGGTCTCCGCTCGTAATTTTCTGTGCATTTTACCACAAGTACTTCAGACGAGGTTTGTGGTTTACATTTATTAAGTTTCAATTGTAGTCTTCAGCTCCAATTCTTTCACACAATTGTTTGTCCATTCAACATTCTTAGCTACTCTTCTAGCGACGGGTTGCCTTTAGTCCATAATGCGTTTCTTACTTTGCTATCCTGCATTCAAGCATAAACTGGTCTCCAAGTCAATCCTCAAGGTTACCAAACACTCATGAAGTAGTTAACCCTTGAAGAGCATTGATGTACTGTTCAACAGAATCTCTTCCTTCTTCCACCCTTTTTTCATATGATATCATTCCAATATAATGCTTTTTATTTCCATAATGCTTGCCAGCATTTTTATGCATTTCTGATATTCGCTTAATCCTCATATTTCATTCATAGTTAGACCTGGGAAATGTTCAATTTGTTCCTGTCCATAATTTCCCAGGCAGTGTATGAGAGAGACTTCTTCCCTTCACTTGAATAGTTGGTGGCATGTATTGCCTGTACATAGTGGTCAAAACCTATTTTCCACCTCCTCCAAGGTATGGGGGGGGGGGGGGTTCTGTCTTGCAGTGCCAGGGAAAACAATTAGGTGGTGTATTCCCTATATGTTTTCAGCCTGTTAAATTTACTAGGCTACTAATCAACCTTGAAGAAATGCTTTTGTGCAATCCTTTATTTTTATACCTTGTGTACAACTAATTCCTGTTCAAGCTCCCCTTTTTTGTGTTATTTTTTCACATGTATATATTGCTCCTGTTTATTCTAAGTTCTTATCGTTTTAAAATGACGTCTAGCGTTAGGGTAAGAGCATCTCTGTTTCGGCTGGCCAAACGTGCCGACACTTGAGGGTCCTTTCTTCCGTGCCATACAATGCCTCAACCCAGGCCTGTGGGAGTCAAGCAATGCCCCCATTACCACTGGCTGTGCACGTTGCCTCCCATGCCACTTCAGTCCCAATGGAGTCAACCAACGAGGTCTGAAACTTTCTTCAAGGGTTACCATACAAGTTAGGCACTCTGTCCTGTGTATGCTGCTCAATTCTCTGCACATTGCCTTCTCCTCCGTTGCCCTAGCTTTCAACATATCCACCACATGAGTGAGGTGCTTCACTTGGCAACTGCAGTGGCTACTCGGTGGGGTCCGGCCCTGCAGCACCAGCTTATCACCAGTGAAAGCAGTTTATTAGTTAAATTTAATAAGCTCACGGAGCTCCTTTCATAACAACTCTTCTTCTCCATTTTCATTCTATCCAAACATGGGACTACCATGGCACGGTGTTCCATTTTCCAACAAATGCTACTGCTGAAGTTCTATCGTTTGCTAAAATAAGTTACACAGCGTCTCCAAGCGGTAAGATAGGCCAGGTACATCTAGGTACTTGGTGGGCCTCAACAGCCCGTTTCATTTGCCTCCACACCAAACAGATGATTATGTATGCCTGAGGGTTTCTCTTTAGAGCTCACCTATGACCCTTCTGTCTTTCTGACGGCTATCCTCCATAACACACCACTACAAGGTTGTTCCTTCTCCATTTTCCCCAGAAACAGGCATACTTCCCTTTACCCAACTTTTCCATCTTGGTCGCTATTTCCATCCTTTGACCTGTTGTATAATCTCCTTTCCTCCTAGATATTATCCTACTCAACCTATGTGCTCTATCTTCCTTCTTGATCTTCTCCAACCGCTGTACTTTCCTCATTCCCTTGCTGCTCTCCTCCAAGTTCACCTGTCCCCTTACCTGTTTCAGCATCAGCCCTCGCTGCAGCTCCACCTGTTCCCTCTGCACTCCCTCCTTCCTCAACACCTGCACCGTCTCCTTGCAGGCTCAGCTCGTCCCACACCTTTCTGCACCCAGTGATCACTCTACAACTCTGCACCTTCCCCTCACTATGCCTTGCCACTCCACTATTACAAACACTACATTTAGAATCTCTTTCCCCAGCCTTTTATAGAGCCTCAATCCCTCCAACACTGCAAGGCTGTTGTCAAAGGGCTACATGTATGAGCTTTAATTGTTATTGTGCGTGTGATTGGTGGCACAGCAAAAACAGAATATTTAATGATTTCTCTGCTGCTCATTATGCTCCATGTGCAAAGCCTTTAATAGGCAGGTCCACCATCTTAGAATTCTCCATCTTTTACATTCGCAATTAAAGCCAAATGCAAAGTCTGCAAAGTAGAAGCAGTGGGGCCAGCAACTGTGTTTCAGTTAGGAGCAGGTGTGCCCACGGGGAGAAAAATATATATATCACACTGAAAACTGAAGTTGGTAATCCTTACTCTCACATCTAACTCCCAAGGATCTGCAGGGATGTGTGAAACAGCAGTTGTCTTTGTCTGGCATATGGTTTAAAGGGCCAGTAGCAGAAGTATGACTAATGTGATGGCCCTCGGCCTCAGATGGTGTCTGTGATCAGGGAATCCTCCACATACCGCTGCCAAATCCCACAATACATAGCAGCCGATGGGGCACATTACCCAAACTCACCCCCACAAACAGCCTTATGGCCAAGTAGGGGACTTCATCACAATTTTTAAACTTCTCAGAGTGGTAAACACATTGAAGAACGTTAAGTGCAGATTTAGTATGCTTGGGTTTGATCAGGGGAGCAAGAGAGGCTGTGTGTCGTGGCGTGAATGAGATTGCACATTTCCTCACCTGTCTACTAGTCTTGGGCATCTTCTTAGCCTTATGTTTTTGACAGCCACGATTTTATTTTGTTGCAGGGACAGCATCAGTTTGTGAAGTGGCTAGGCTCTTCCTCCTCAGAGGTCAACTACAAAGGGCATTGCAGTTCGGCCATGTTCATAACATGTTCCTTACCAGACATTAAAACTACCTCCACAAGAAAGTGATCTGGCACTGAAGTAAGCTCCTTGATAGGAGATAAATGAGCAGTTAATATTGGAGTTGCTGAAACAGTAGCAATGAACGTCTTTTACTGGGCTCTGTTAGTTTTGTCATGAGATAAGCATTTCTTTGAATTGAACAGATCCTGTACTGGAAAGGTCTGGTAGATATGTATTTATCCAATGATTGCAACTTTTTGGTACATATGCATTTATCCAAAGATGGGAACATTTTGAAGGTTTTTCTAGATCCATCCAACAGTCATATTAACCAAAACATTCATCCACACGTTCACCTCAATCACACCACATCACAAAAAACATCAAGAAAAAAGTTCATGTGCATTATATACTGTAAAAAGTAAAACTGCTGGTAAAGTAATCCCAGCTGGTAACACCCTTCTGACCACTGTGCGCCACTTCTCTAACATGTGGCATTACAGCTAGTTAATACCTACGTACATCACAATACAGAATGGTCAATCCTTATACAAAACACAGCAACAGAGCCCAATTAACACTGCCAACTCAGGTTTCAGCCATATGTGTGGGTTATTTTCTTTGAAACACCCAGCCTTCTTCGGGGCAAAAGAAACGTTGTGCTGGTGGACAGAATACTACTATCTCGTAATCTAGATATTCTCCAAATAATTATATAAAATTCAAAAAGATGCAGTCACTTCAATTATATGTTGCTCTACAACAATCGCTATTGCATTACTCTTGACAGGATTCTAACTTGTTCATATTATTCTTGTTCACATGACTGATGCCTCGTTCACAATGCCACCTAAACAAGCGCAGTAAACACAATCACCGGGGGCAAGACCATCTAAATTGACAGAGATCAACAATCATAGGCAGTGTCACAAAAGAAAACCCAAAAGCTGTACTCTTGCACTTACTATATTTATCAGAGTAACAATGCCATGAATTTGATGGATTTGCAGTCGAAGGAAATGGAGGAGGTCTCTCCATGGATCAAACTGTGTTCATCTCCTAAAACAGAGCATCAAAATGAATGCTATACTGCGTGGAAAACATGCAACCCTATTCAATATGCCAGTGTGCCCAAAGCAAGGTGAATGGAGCACAGCTCTCTGTACTCACAGACCCAAGCAGGACGCTTGAAACCATATAAGAAACTCGCATTCTCGCATCCAATGTGATGCCGACCTATTGAATCAGAGAAAGAAAAAGGGAAAAAAGGGACAAAGGACCAACCAAAGCACCTCTCAAACGTCTATGCTCATCACCCACTGAGGACATTTTGAAAGATTTGGTGGCCATCTTTAACTGGTGCAATATACATTCATAAGTGATCACTATGGATGTGATGGGGGTGCATTGAGTCCTCCTTAATGTGTAATCGGTGGCCACATATTCACTATAGTTAATACTAGAAAAGTCAGATAGATTGAGTGGAAACAGCATCTCAGGCCGCTAGATCTCTTGATGGAAGAGTCATTCATTTAACTGAGCAGTGCTGCCCAGTGCAAATCATCATTAAGACCAGACCTGTGGGTGTCAAGTTGGTGAATCCAGATGTATTTGAGTCTGTATAGGCGAGAGGCCATATGAAAAGCAAAATTGGTCAACCCGTCTAATATTATCCAGACCATGGTTGTGTTTAAAGTGCTGGACCAAGGGGGCAGAGGCCACAGCATTTCTTTTTTTTAAAACTTTATTTTCGGTTTGCATATCACATCACATTCGCTTCAACTTCCCTCTAGCATTAAGGGGGATTAATCTAAACAATGATTCTCTCCCTTCCGCTCCCAGCTCATACGGTAGTAATACATGTTTTAGTAGTTACATAGGTTTAACATTGGGAATACAGGATGGCAAACTTCGTGTAGGGTTCAGTCACTATCTGAGTCTTCCTTGTCTGGTGGGGTAATTCCCAGGTATGATCTGAACAGAGTCCAAATGTCTTCAGGTCTGCATGGTGGGGGAACCATTCCTATATAGGTTTCTTCGCATTTGTTGACATATGTCAAAGCTGTAAGGAATTGTTCTGCGCGTGGGGCATGACTACTTTTCCAATTTTGCAAAATGCACTTCTTAGCTACTACACATGCAATATTAAACAGTCTCCTAGTTTTTTCTGGGACTTTTCCTATGTCGCCGAACATGTATTTTTGGGGATTGAGCTGCACTGGAATTTGTGTTATATTTTCCAAGATGTTCGCTACCTCACGCCAGAACCCAGTTATCAGGGGCAGGCCCAGTACATGTGAAATGCGTCCGCTCGAGGGCTGTTACATTTCAGACAGTTTGCAGTTATAGAGTCATGAAATTTTGCCATGTTGACTGGGGTATAATGGAGCTTGTTCAGCATTTTGAACTGTACGAGTCTAAGCCCAGCGTTCAGCGAAACTTTCTTAGTAAGGAGGCAATATCTGGACCATTTCCCTTCTTCTATTGTTATGCCCAGATCCTTTTCCCGGGAAGCCTTAATGTTGTTCGACGATTTCGTATGCGTTTGGACTATTTTGTATAATGTGGAGACACCTGTGCCTGTTTGTGAATACAGTGATTGATATCATGCATGTTCGGGCGGTTCTGTTGGATATGTTGGCCATCGTTTCCTGAATGCTGCCTTCATACAGTGGTATTGTAAAGTGACAAGTTGGTTTCGCCCCACTGTGTCTGCAAAATCTTCTAGGGTTACAAATCTGCCATTTGGGAACATGGCTTTCATTGTAAATTTATATTCCGGGATCCAAGCTTTCAGTATACTGATGTCATATGTTGGCTTAATGCCTGGGAAGTTCTATAGCGGAGCCTGTGAATCATAGGGTGCATCTATGCGGAGCCGCTTACTGACTGCAGCCCATGCTGTGATTGTACAGGATGCTGGGTCAAATTTACAGTCATCTTTATGAGATTTCACGAATATTATGGATCTCAGGTCTGTTGGGCGGACTGAGTGTCGTTCAATAGGGACATGTGGTGTTTTATCTATGGGGTTCTGCCAGTATTTAGCATATTGTGCCTGTGCCACTTGGTAATACAATTCGAAGTCGAGTGCGGCAAAGCCTCTCATTTCGTAGGGTTCCACCAGCCTATCCCATTTCAGTCTGTTGGCTCCCCCATTCCATATGAAGGTGGTCGCCATGGAATGTAAGTTTTCAAAGAAAGGCTTGCCTGGCCATATGGGGACGTTGCTGAAAATGTACAGGAGCATAGGGAGCACTACCATTTTGAGTAACGTGACTCCACCAGCAAGTGATATGGGAAGTATAGCCCAGATGTGGAGTTTGGTATGAATCGTCTGCAACGATGATTCATAGTTATCTACATATAGTGACGTTTTGTCTCTAGAGACCAGAATTCCAAAGTATCTGATATGGTTAGGGGCCCATCTCAAACCGCATGTGTGTGTAGGGCAGATAGTGGCCTGTGTCAGTGGAAAAATTTTAGACTTGGCTGTATTAATTTTGTAGCCTGAATGTGCAGTGAAGTCTTCTATTACTGCCAATGTGGGCTCTAGATTCTTCTCTGGCTCTCGTATATACAATAGTGCATCATCTGCATATAATGAGATGGATTGATAAACACCGCCCATCTTTATGCCTCTCAGTTCTTGCTCCAGTCTGATTGCCGCCACCACTGGTTCAATCGCGAGGGCAAAAAGGATGGGAGAGAAGGGACAACCCTTTCTGGTCCCTTTGTGTAAAGTGAGATGGGTGGATAGGGTACGGTTTGTTAGGACCCTAGCTTTGGGTGAGGTATAGAGCAATCTGACACTTTGTGCAAAGTATGGGCCAAAGCCGAATTTATTAAGAACTTCAAACATGTACGTCCATGAGACGGAATCAACGCTTTCTCAGCGTCCAGTGATATAGCCACTGCCTGTACTTCCGGGTTAATCTGTGCCTTAATACTAAATAGTCTACGCAAGTTTAAGGCCGTGGACCTCGTTGGAATAAAGCCCCATTGGTCAGGGTGTGTTAGGGTGGTCATTTTGGGCAGTAATCTAGTAGCTAGTACTTTCGCGTATATCTTAGCGTCCGTGTTGATCAGGGAGAGTGGGCGATAGGAGGAGCGTTCATGGGCAGGGCGTCTAGGTTTTAACGGAACCGTTATGACTGCATCTGTCATTGTATCTGGGAGTGAGCCGGAGCTCATGGCTGCCTCCCATACAAGGGTTAATATCAGGGAAAGTATTGTGGCATATGTTTTATATAGTTCAGAGCTCAGGCCATCTGGGCCTGGAGTTTTGCACGCTGCCAGTGATTTAATCGCTTCAGCGATCTCTTCACTAGTTATTTCCTGCTCAAGGGCCCAGTTATCCTCTGGCAAAAGTCTAGGGAGGTCAATCTTGCTCAAGTATGTCTTCATATTTTCCTGCGTGCGTGTGTCATGGTTTGCGTACAGGTTATTGTAGTATTCAGCAAACTCAGCATTAATTTCTTCTTCCGTGTGTACGGCAACACCCCCGTCTGCCAAGAAGCTTGTTATAAGAGTGTGATTGTGCTCATTCCGTAATAAACGTGCCAGGTGATTCCCCGCTCTATTTCCTTCCCCATATTTGCGCGCCCTGATTGGAATGGACATATATTGCTGTTCTTGGGTTGCTAAATCATTGAATTTTTTGAAGGTGTGCGTTAATATAGGCCAGCGTGTGTTTGTTATGTGTTGCACTGTAGTCGGTTTCAAGTATGTTTCAGTTTTATCTAATTCAGATCGGACGTTCTTAAGGAGACCGGTAGTTTTACACATTAGATTTCCCCTCACCCATACCTTAAATGTTTCCCATATTATGGACCATTTGTCCACTGACCCTTTATTTAACTGAAAGAATTCCTCCATTTCAGTATATAGTGATTCTACAACATTCGGGTCCTTCAGGATATTTGGGGGCATTCTCCATCGCTGGGTTGGTCGTTTTATGTTATGTAATGATACCTTGAGTTTGACCGGGGAGTGGTCCGAGAGCGTGCGGGGAAGTATTTCACAACACTCTACTGAGTTAATCAGGGGAGAGGAAATTAACCAATAGTCTATTCTGGATTCTGTGTCATGCACTGATGAGTAAAAAGTGTATTGTCGATCAGTTGGATGTATCCCTCTCCAAGCGTCGGTCAGGGCTAGTTCCTGTAGGGCTTGGTGTATGATAGTGGGCGATTTAGTGAGGGTCCTTTGTCTATTTGAAGACCTGTCCAATGAGACATCTAGGATAGTATTAAAGTCCCCGACCCACAACACCCACGCATCCGCCGTCGGACCAATTTCGTCGAGGAGATGGACATAAAATTCGTGGTCATCTAAGTTCGGACCACAAGTGTTGACCAGTGCCAGTTTCTCGCCTGCCACGGTGCCCCACACCACAACATATCTACCCAGTGGATCAGTTTTGCTTTTTTCGGCGGCAAACCCCAACGAGGGGTGTATCAACGTAAGGACACTTCTGTTCTGTGATGTGTATTCGGGATAGTGCCTGTTATTGCCCCACTGTCTCAAAACACTTTCATTGGTTCCCTGCAACGCATGGGTCTCCTGGAGCATGGTTATGTGCAGGCGGCGTCTATTAATATATGCCCCCACTCTGTTGGCTTTTGCCCTGTTTTTCAGTCCATGGATATTCCAGGTAAGCACTTTCAGTGTGAACACAGTGGATGACTGTTTTCTGTGCCATTTCAGTGTATTCCAATCAGTCCTGGGAGGGGAGGGTGTCTCATTAAGGGGATCAGCGCGTGATACAGTGATTGCATTGTTTACATTAAACAAACCAGTTAACAACTTCTCATGGTGCCCAACTGGGGCTCTCAACGGGGGTAACAGTGTTTTTGTACAACAAAACAGTCCCAAGTTCCGTGTACCCACCCCCACCCACAGACCCAATTTGATGATGATCCCTTGTTGCAACTATGTGGTTTCACCCGTGGAGGGGCCAGTGCTACAACACCGTTTCCCTAGTCGAGCGTGTCACATCTGGCTCTCTTTTAATGTTCGAAAAACTGTGATACCCCCCTTCTGCCACTTCAACTACTTAAGATCGGCGAGAGGGTGAAAGAAGGAGTAAAACAAAACAAAACAAAAAAACAAAAAAGGCAAAGGGCTGTAATCGATCAATGGACAATTTTGAGACTTATACTGGCTGTTGCAGGTCATTTTGATCAAGTTAATTTCTTCCAGGTGGAAGGGGGACGGAAGCCTCCACATAGGCCAGCGCCGCTGCCAGAGAGTCAAAGAAGTGCACCCATCTGCCATGCTGTATGTGCAGCCTTGCTGGGAACAGAAAGGCGTACGGCACTTGTCTTAATCGCAGCTGACGCTTGATGGACTCATCGGATTGTCTTTGGATTTGTACTCCCGCTGAAAAATCGGGGTATATATGTATATTGTCGTTGCCGTGTTTCAGGGGCCCCTTTTCCCTTGCCAACTTCAAAAGCAGTGTTTCTGTCCCTGCAAATCAATAGTTTGACGATGGGCTTGGGTGGTGGGGCAAGGGTGCGATGTGCCCGTTCAACCAAGAATTGAGGCGAGAATGAGTCTACACCCAGGAGAGACTTCAAGAGAGTTTCAATTTGAGTTTCCATTGGGCCTTTGCAAAAAGATTCTGAAAAGCCGACTATACGTATGTTGTTCCTTCTCGATCTCAACTCCAAGTCTTCACGCTTACCACAGAGCTTATTCATTTCCCCTTTCAGGAGAGCGATGTCGTGAGTATTTTGGTGAGTTGAGTCTTCGTTTGCACCGATTCTGTTTTTGGCATCTGTGATCCTGGAACTTTCTTTGTCCTCTCGGGCTTTGAGGGAACCTATTGTTGAGACAATGTCATCTAACTTAACATTAATTGCCAGGAACCCGTTTTACACAGTTGTTAGGAGATGATCAAACTTCGAGTCATCTGTAGCCGAGGACGTGGCGGTTGTTGCTGGCTCCGGGGCTCTCGGAGGTTGTTTGTGAGTTTGTAAAGGAATCCATCAGTCCCGTCTTCCTACTTTTGACTACGTTTTTTCCAGGCATCACAGGGATGTTCGTTTTGGTTGTTCTGGTTGAAGTGATGGGCGTGAATGTCTGCTTGGATTCGGGTCTGCTTGTGTCAAGATGCAGGGCTACTCCCGTGCCAGCCAACAGGTAGTATGATCTCAAAGTCGACTATGGCACAGTTCTGGTTCTTGTCTCTTACACATCTATTTACTCTTCGGTAGTTGGTTACCGAACTTCCTGCAGTCACGTCCACGGAATGAGACGTCCAGAGTAGACTGGGCAGCAGGGTCAGATGTGCCGGATAGTGCTGCCTCTTATATGTTAACCAGCGTCAGGGGTTCGTTTAGCTGGTCCAACCAATGCTCTCCGGAATGGACTGTGTCCTCCCAAGTGTCCGCGTGTTATCAGAATTACGTTGTCACTAGAAGAGGCAGGGATTCTCTCGTATATTGGGTGTAAGGGCAAATTGATTCTTGATTGTGCGGTCTACGGGGGTGGAGTGGACCGGATGTGTCATTAGGTAGCAGATGCCTGGTGGGACCAGTGGACAAGAGTCTTTTCCGCCCCTGCACGGGTGTTGGCCAAGGGGGACACCGTGTCCTGGGCAAAATGCACTGGGTACTTGCTGTGTGTTGTCGTGTCAGGGTATGTTGGACCTGACTGAGCTAAGGGTCAGGGTGGATGATATTATCTCTGCTTCTCCTCAGCTAAATTGATGGAGATTTGCATTTGGGCGGTATTGTGCCCCGCAGGCACGGTCTTCCACGGATTACAGGAGTCTGTCGTACGTATGGTGCGTGCGTTGTGCAGCTATCCTCCACAGCGAAAGGGATTTTCTCCTGTGACCTTTCGCCCGCTAGCCTCCGTTTATGATGTCTGTTCAACAGGGTCTAAGTTGCTTATTTCAATTATTAGCCCCAGGGCGCTGTTCAGAGCGGAGCCGTGTATGCAGCGCACATGGATGTTATCCCTTCGCTTGTCTCTGCGTGCGGCCGGTCCGGGGGAGTAGGATTGGGTCAGCCGTGTTCTGGGCTCTGTGGGCGCTTGCTGCACAGCGGGCCGCCCCCCTCCGTATGGTAAGGGTTGGTGTGGCCGTTGCCACTCCAGGCCACGCAGGGGACGCGAGCGGCGTTCTACACCGGAAAAGGGGCAAGGATGTAGTACGTATGATTTGCTTGGAGCGCGGGGAAAGGCAGCGCTGCTCCTACCAGAGATGCCTCCATTTCCGTCGCGCCTCCAATGTCTGCCGTCTGCCGGTGTCTGGGGCAGCCTGGATTGCTGATGCCGCCGCCTTCAGCGCGCGCCTCCCGCAAGGCCGACTCCGCCCACGGAGAGGCCCATGCACAATCAGGAGCCGCAACTCTTGCGTTGATACTTCTGGAGCTGTGAAGCGCCCCGATCTTCCTGTCCGTGACCCTGTCTGTATTTGGGGATACGGGGTCCATTTTCTTCTGTTCTTTTTGCGGGTAGGTTCAGGATAAGTCCTGCAATCAGCACAGCTGTTTTCGTGGTTCGGGGGGAACCAGTTGTAGGATATATTTTTGGAGGATTTCTTACCGGAAAGGAGCTCCACTCTTAGGCAGCCATCTTTTTGCTCAACAGCGCCCCCTCTGAAGAGGCCAAAGCAAAGGTCCTTCTCCGGTGCTCCTCAATTGTCACTGAGATTTTGCAGCTGGTCATCCCAACATATAGTAGTTGGCAAGGGCACAAAATGATGTATAGAACATTCATCAAATTGTATGTAGGAAACTTGCGCAACTGCCATCTAAGGTCACCGTGTGGGTGGTTTATCAGCCCGATTCTGCATGTCTGTCCATCTGCTAGAAGTATGGTTTGTAATAATCCCTCGCTAGGGGGAGACTGAGTGGACAGTTTTATCCCTGACATTGAAGTCGTGCTTCAGTGCAAAAAGGGGCATTTGAGTTATGCATCCTTCAAAGTGACAAGGCGCCAGTTTTTTTTACCAACTTTCAGATTTTGTTGGTGTGTGGAGAGAAGGTTGCAATGCAAATTCCCCTAGCTGGCAGTTTTTGGGAGTCCCTGGGAGCCAGAAGCATTTCCCGATTGGTGTAGAAAACCCTTTTAGCTGCATGTTTAATAACCTTACACGAGTACCTGCGTTGTCCCAGCCTTTCAGCTAGATCTTGAGCTTGCTCCTCAAAATCAGCAGTAAAGGTGCAATTTCGATGCAACCTGAGAAACTAAACATGCGGTAAGGTGTCCCTGAGCACTAGACCAGTAAGGTGTTGTGGTCTGTGGATTTGCAGAACACAGTTGTATAGACAAACACTGTCTGGTGCCGTTTGAAGTAGTCTAGAAAGGGTATAGACTGTTGCTCGGCGTTACTTGTAAAAGTAAGATTAGGGTGGCATTGGTTCAACCAACTGACAAATTCTGAAAGATAATCCTCTGAACAAGACCATTTGAAAATGATGTTGCCAATATAGCGCTGCCACTTGGGTATATTGGCAGCATATGGGTTGCTATCGTATACATAGAGTTGTTTAATTCAAAAATGAAAATAATAGCCAAACTGGAGGCAAATGCCGCCTCCATGGCGGTGCCTTTTCTCTGCAAGTACATATCCACTCCAAAAGTCAAAGAAGTTCTAACAGCACCAGCTGTAACAATGTCACTATAAAAGCAGTCAGGACCACATGTGACAAAAGCCTGGTGTCAAGCCTATTTCTTATAACCTAAGTGCTGCACCCTGGGGCATATTAGTGTATATATCTCTCAGAGGTCTAGGCGGAGAGCACAGGGAAGAGGCTGTCTCTCCCGGCATGTAAGTAGATATAAGGGAGATTCCGGAGACAATGCTAGCAAATAACAGATTAAAGGTACATACCAAGCTGTTAGTTGAAACAGGAATTCACAGGAACTGCAGGAGCATGCTGTTAACAAAGAGACAGAGAAAAGGCAAAGACAGGGAAGTATACTGGGCAACACGGATTGATCAGAAATAAGTGTGTACTGGAATATGATAGGGGGCTCCAGGGATTAAGGAAAGCCCTTGGGATAGGTACCAGCAGATTACTCTTAACAACAGTCATACAGCAACATCATGACTTGGGCGTGCCGAAGAAACTGTTGTACTCAGTGCAAGGGTAAAACTGAAAGACCATATACTGAGGCAGGTACTACTTCAACGGACTACTTGAAGGCAACAGAAGTCTTTCCTTATCTAATCTGAACGGAGACCAACCCAGGGTCACACTGTAAAACGGATTCAAGTGGAGACACTACAGTGGACCAAGATGTATGCAAGTAGAAAGCAGTGTTGGAAGGAATAACTAGGTACAGGACAGGTTAGGATATCAAAAGTTGGAACAGGCAGGAAGCAAGGCAAGGAGCCCAGAGAATGGCAGAAGGTAGTGGAGTGCGGTAGAGCCGTCAGGCAGGAGCCCAGAGGAGCAGGGCGGAAGGCAGCGGAGTGCGGCAGAGCCGTCAGGTAGGAGCCCAGAGGAGCAGGGCGGAAGGCAGTCGAGTGCGGTAGAGCCGTCAGGTGGGAGCCCAGAGGAGCAGGGCGGAAGGCCGCAGAATGTGGCAGAGCCACCAGGTAGGAGCCCAGAGGAACAGGGCAAAAGGCTGCAGCAGAATGGAGAGGGAGCTGCAAGCATCAACAGCAACAGCAACAGGAATCAAAAGGCCAAAAGAGGATTTCCAGGAAAGGTCAGAAACTGGTAACAGGAGCACCAGCACATACTCCCAGAGAAAGCAGTTGACTGACAACTGCTTCTGTTCAGAGTGAGCTTATAAAGGCCCTCCCAGCCAGCAGGCCAGCAGGGTGGAGCTGCTTGCAGACTCTGGCAGCTGTGTTCAATTAAGTCCAGCCCTGGCTTCAGTAGCCTGCAGCAGTAGCAACAGTGCATTCTAATCAAGTGCACTCCAGCTCTCTACAGCCGAGCCTGGAGTAGCTTGGAACAGGTGAATGCAATCAGGCCCTCTGCAGCTCATAGTAGCTTGCTACAAACAAATGTATTTAATATGCCTCCTCCAGCCCTCTGCCTTTTGGACAGCCTGCATGTCCCAGAATGCATCTGCTGGTTTAATCCAAAATCCGGAATGGAACATGCAATTAGATTAGTCCAGAACTGCAGCGGTAAAACAAGGAAATAAAGGATTAGGCACATGTAAAGGTACTGGAAGGCAGGCGAGCGGAATCGTGACAGTATGCACCCTCACAGGGCCCCACCTGGTGCCCCAAAAGAAGACATAGTCCATTGTGTCTTTCAAGTAGTAGGAAGAGTAAGGGTTGAAGCACTAAAGTCAAAATCAATGCCCAGGTAAAGGTTTTATATTCCTTCAGTGTAGCACTTCGATCAGAAAATGCAAAGGGGTGATTGTTCTTCACAACCCTACCAAACGACTCACAAGGTACATAGCACGTAAGGTGGGTGTGCAGGAAAACAGAACTGTAGACTGAAGATCTTTAGAGGATACAGCAATAGAGACTGGCACAGACACAGGAATTGCTGGTTTCAGGTTGTTCTCTGGATGCAGCGGTTGTGACTCAGAATGCAAAGAAAATATTTTACCTTTAGATGGCTGTGGCATGACTGAACTATCTTGGTGACTTTCAGAAAGGGTAAGTTTATTCTTTGTCACAGAGAGTTGATATTCTGATGGCATTACTAATCCAGTAGGTGGACTTTGGCCTTGAGCCATGGATAGCACACTCATGTAATTAGTTACAGGCTCTGAGTGTTCAAGTACTTTGGAAGGAGATACTGCTGATTGCAACGCTAGTGGAGGCTTGATCAAAATCCTTTCACTGACAGGGAGTGCAGGTATCTCGTTCCACTGGTTTAAATGTTCAAGCAGCATAACACTAACAATGGTACTGATCATAAGGTCTTGAAACACTAAATCCATTGCTGAATCTTCATTTTCACTGAAGGGTATGCTTTTGCATTCAAGGTAATCCTCATTCATTTCTTGTGGTTTCATTTCAGTTATGGGCATTTGGATTACTTCGGGTGCTGAGGTGGACACCGGGATAAGAATAGATGCACAGTCTTGATTTAAGCAACAGGCATGAGCAAGCGTTGAAACACATTCGTTGAAACAGAGGGTTGTTGGACTGGTAATCTTTTCGGATACTGCAGTAATTGTGGGGTTGTAAACACTAGAAAAGGCAATTGTATTGCTGTCGGTGTGCAAGGCAGTGCTGGAAAGTGGTGTTGGAACCAGAGAAGGCGTTTGGGTCGAGGACAGCATTGGAGTAGGACTATTGTTAGGCTCCTGGAAACAATGTTGTACCGAGTCTGCAGAAGTGTCAGAAAAGATAGCAGAGGTAGATTTAGCAGGAGATAGAAGAGGTCTTTCAAATGAGTCACTCAGTGAGGTACAGGAGGACCGGTCTTCACCAAATAGATCGTAGTTTGGGAAAACCTGGCTGGCATCTCGAACAGAAAGAGAAGAGCACTCCAAGTTAACCTGCAGCTGGTAAGCATATTCCTGCTTCAATCTTTCTATTTGCTCCAACGTTTTTTCCTTTAGCTTATGCAACTCATTAGGAACCCAAACGTCATCAATAATTAGAGAGAGAATGTCTGGTTCATGGTAACATGGGTTATCTGAAGATGAAATGTATCTCTCTCTTACGTTTAGCCAATACAGAATGCCATAGTCATCATATAAACCCATGGATTGCCTCTTTAGAGCAAATAGCTGTTTCTGGATACTGTCCAAATCAAAGACATCCTCGAGGGGTTTAGCTGGTCTTTCTTTAACATAATGTTTATTGGTAGAAGACTGAGGATCTGCTGTTATCGTAGCATAAGACTCTGGGGTTTCAGAGCAAATCTGTGGAACAGAACCAAGTCTAGAGGCATGAGTGGCATTGTGTTTGTCAGGATAACGCATGGCACCAACATAAAGCGTCTTAGAATCTTGCTTCATGATGTCAGTCCTAATACACTGAATAGTGACCGGACAATACTTTACAGGTTCACTGGAACAGTACACAGTTGGAAGACTTTTCACAGAGGTATACGTTGAAGCCTCCCAGCTAGCCGTTGACTTGGAGGGGCATGCCAAGGACTGAGTCAAATACCTATTTTCTTCCTGTAACTGTTCTGTGGTCATCAAATCGGGATTAGCAGAAAACACAGAGTTCCATCCTGGAGTACTTGGTTTGGCAGAAAAATGTGAAACAAATTTGGCACGGAGATGCCCATTCTCTGAGGACGGTAGCTTCATTATGGGTAAAAGCCTCAAGTAACTGGGTGCTGGTAGTTTGCTTGGAGGATTTAGGGGCTCGCCAAGGGTTTTTGTTTTTCTTTAAAGGCATCTTAGATCGAACAAGCATTGGCCCAAGAATCAAAATGTTCTTTTTGGTCAGTCAATCTCTCAGAAGTCTAGGCAGAGAGCACAGGGCAGAGGCTGTCTCTCCCTGTATGGAGATTCTGCAGACAATGCTAGCAAATAACAGATTAAAGGTACATACCAAGCTGTCAGTTGAAACAGGAATTCACAGGAACTGCAGGAGCAGGCTGTAAACATAAGACAGAGAAAAGGCAAAGACAAGCAAGTATACTGGGCAACACGGATTGATCAGAAGAACAAGTTACTTCTTACCTTGTAACGTTCTTTCGATGGGATGTTCCTCCGACGTATTCCTTATCTTAGATATCTCTTTCCAGCTTTGCTGTCCTCGGAAATGTTTTCTCTCTAGAGGGCGCTGCGCGTCGACGTCCGCCAAGTCGATCTCCCTCGACAGCCGCCGTATCGACGTCGACGTCATCCTGCCTATAAAGGCCGCGCGCAGCGTCCGTTGCTCAGTTCCGTTTCGTAGCCCACAATTCTTTCTGGACTAGACTAATCACCCTGAAGGAGCGTAAGCTGCAACAACAAGGGAAGTAGTACTGCGGGGATGGATGGGAGGGTCGATAAGGAATACGTCGGAGGAACATCCCATCGAAAGAACGTTACAAGGTAAGAAGTAACTTGTTCTTCGAAGGGATTGTGTCCTCCGACGTATTCCTTATCTTAGATAGGCTCCCATAGCAGTATTCTGTTATTGGAGGTGGGATTCCTGACTTCATGCTTCCTCTTATTGATGAATAGAGTGCAATACTGCCCTTCCAAACCTAGTCTCTTGACTGGAGGAGGAATCCAAGTTGTAAAACCGTGTAAAGGTATGGACGGACGACCATGTGGCAGCCGCACATATGTCTCTAACCGGCACTCCTCTTTTGGAGGGCCGATGAAGCTGTGATACCTCTGGTCGAATGAGCCCTAAGATTCTGAGGGGGCTCTTTTCCTGCCAGTTTATAACATTCCAAAATGGCTAAAATGATTCATCTGGAAATGGTCTGCTTAGTTATCGGTAACCCCAGCTTGTGACCTGCGTAGCCTACAAACAGCTGGTCTGCTTGTCTTATCCTAGCCAGTCTACTAATGTAAAAACTTAAAGCCCTTCTTGGGTCCAGCCTGTGTAACCTCTCTTCCTCTTTGCCCGGATGGGGAGGAGGATAGAAAGATGGAAGGGTAATCTTCTGTGTGATATGAAATTCAGAAACCACCTTTGGGAGGAAATTAGGCTTCACTTGCAGAACAACTTTGTCTTTGTGAAAGATTGTATGAGGGGGTTTACAAGAAAGAGCTTGTAACTCGCTCACCCTTCTAGCAGATGTAAGTGCTACTAATAAAACAGTCTTAAGGGTAAGAAACCTTAACGAACAAGAGTGGAGTGGTTCGAAAGGTGTGCCCATCAGGAAAGTTAGGACTAAATTTAAATCCCATAGGGGAACCTGGAATGGTCTTGGGGGATAAACATTAGTTAACCCCTTTAGAAACTGTATTACCAAGGGTAACTTGAAATAGGATGGTTCTTCCGCAGTGCGCTTAAAGATGGATAGCGCTGCGAGATAGCCCTTGATGGTGCCAACTTGAAAGCCTGAATTCGCTAAATAAAGTAGGAAGGACAAAACCATTGGTGTACCACATGAAAAGGGATCGATATTCTTATCCCTACCCCAGCTGCAAAATCTGTTCCAACGGCAGCGGTATAAAGATTTTGTTGCTGGCTTTCTTGCCGAAAGCAACACCTCCATAACATCATCAGGGAGGTCCCAATCCTTGTACCTCAGCCTTTCAGAAGCCAAGCGTGAAGGTTGAGGGTTTTGATGTTTGGATGGAGAACCTGACCTCCCTTCTGTGAGAGCAGATTCTCTCGGAGTGGAAGTCGAATTGGAGGGTTCTCCTGGCCCAATCTGGGGCAATTAGGATCATGGTTTTCCGGAATCTTCTCAACCTCCTGATCATTTGAGGAATGACAGGGACCGGTGGAAACGCGTACAGGAGCGGAAACTCCCAGTCCACTATGAACGCGTCTCATAGAGCTCCTCTCGGGGGAGATTCCCTTGAACAGAACAGATCGCACTTCCTGTTGACACTGGTGGCGAACAGATCCACCTGAGGGGTTCCCCAAAGGGCGAAGATCTCTTGAAGGACTTCCTGAGCTAGTTCCCACTCGTGGGAGACTGTGCTCTGCCTGCTCAGAGCGTCCGCTGTCAAGTTCTCTCCGGCTAGGTGAAGTGCCGATAGAGAGATTCCTTCTTGGATTGCCCAAAACCAGAGCTGCATCGCCTCTCTGCACAGAGGTAGTGATCCTACGCCTCCTCTTTTGTTGAGGTAAATCATGGCCACTGTGTTGTCTGTCATTATCAGGACATTCTTTCCTTGTACAGATGGCAGAAAAGCCTTCAGCGCATGTCTGATGGCCCTCAGCTCTAACAGGTTGATATGTAGTCTGGACTCCGATGGAGACCAACGACCGCTGATGGTCAAGTCGTTGGCGTGGGCTCCCCACCCCGTGAGTGAGGCATCCGTGACTACTGTTATCTCCTGCCAGGGTTGCCAAAACTGCTCTCCTTTCAGAATGTTCTCCTGACAGGCCCACCACTGAAGGTCTCGAGTCACCCTGTCGGGAACCTGAAGAAGATCCGTCATTCTCCCTGAGAATTGTGACCACTGAGTTCTCAGTGCCCACTGGAGGGATCTCATTCTCAGGCGAGCCTCTGGCACTAGGAAAATGCAGGATGCCATGAGGCCTAGCAACCTCAAAAAGTCGAAGGATGGGAGACGTTGGGCATTTTGAAACTTGGTAACCATCTGTAGAATATATTGAGTCCTCACCTCTGGTGGCGAGGCTTTTCCCAGGGAAGTGTCCAGGATCGCTCCGATGAACTGGAGTCTCTGCGATGGTATCATTTGTGACTTCTTTAAATTGAGGGAGAAGCCCAGTCTGTGAAGGGAGTGGCAAACATGATCTAGCTGGATCTGAGCTTGTTCCGAAGATACAGCTCTGATCAACCAATCGTCCAGGTAGGGGTAGACTTGAATCCCTTCCCTTCTTAGACTTGCAGCCACTACCGACATTAACTTGGTGAAGACCCTCGGGGCGGAGGTAAGCCCAAATGGCAGCACTTGAAATTGATAATGAGAGTTGCCAATTGCGAACCTCAGGTATTTCCTGTGTTTGAGATGGATTGGCACATGGAAATAAGCGTCCTGAAGGTCCAGAGATACCAACCAGTCCTGGAACTGAAGGGCCTGAAGGATCTGAGAAAGAGTTACCATCTTGAATTTGTCTTTCCTGAGGAATTTGTTCAATTCTCGCAAGTCCAAGATGGGTCTCAGTCCTCCGTCTTTCTTCGGAATGAGAAAGTAAGGGGAGTACCAGCCCTTGTTCCTCTCCGCTACAGGTACCGGTTCTATGGCACCTTTCTCTAGCAGGTCTAAAATTTCCTGCAAGAGGAGCGGATCTGGAGCTTTTTGAGAGCGGGTCCCCGGTGGATGACTCTGAGGTATGCGTAGGAGAGGCAGGCAGTAACCTTGTGCAACTGTCTCCAATGCCCAAGCATCTGACGAGATAGCCTGCCATTCCGCCAGATGTTGAGTTAACCTGCCTCCTACAGGTGTCTTGTGAGGGAAGTCCTCAGAGTGGTTTTGGGGCGGCTGATGCAGATGCCGATGGTAAAGAGGCACCTGCTGTTGCTGCGGCTTTTGAATATCTACCCCGTCCACCTCGGGTAGTTCTTCTTTGTCCCCTTTGAGCCGGTCGTCCTCTACCTCTTCCGAATGCGGAGTAGAAGCCAAAGGACTTGCCTCTCGCAGAGGTTCCTGTGGGACGAAAAGGTGTCTGACGGATTGCAGCGCCTAGGGATTTTGCTGCTGCCTTTGAGGTTTGCAGTTTTTCTAAACTGTCATCCGCCTTTTTCCCAAACAAAGAAGAGCCATCAAATGGCATGTTAAAGAGCCTGGCTTGCACATCTGGGGCAAAACCAGACTTTCTCAACCAAGCAAATCTCCTGGTTGTTGTACTTGCCGCCATTGCTCTGCTGATACTGTCAGCCGAATCAATGCCCGTCTGGAGGGATTCGCACATAGCGGCTTTACCGTCCTTTATGATATTTAGGAACGCCTCCCTTTCTTCTCCCTCTGGGATGCAGTCAGCCGCTGTAGAAGCACACTCCCAAAGTGTATGGCTAAATCTAGCAAGGGTGAAGGCTCTGAGAAAGTGTGACCATCTTCAACTTCTTGAGGAACTTGTTTAAGCATCTCAAGACAAGATGAGTCTTATTCCTCCGTCCTTCTTGGGGATTAGGAAGTGAGTAACAACCCTTGTTCCTCTCCACTACAGGAACTAGTTCTATAGCACCCATCTCCAGCAAGGTCAACATTTCCTGCACAAGGAGCGGATCTGGAACTTTTGAAAGAGTTGCTCTGTGGTGGTTAATCCGGAGGCCTTTTTAGAAAGGGAAGGCAGTAACCCTGGGCTACTGTTTCCAATGCCCATAAATCTGAAGTAATACCCTGCTATTCTTGCAGATGCTGCTAGAGTCTGCCTCCCACCAGGGTTTTGTGGACTAAGGCCTCAGAGCAGTTTTGAGGCAGCTGATGCAGTGGCTGAGGGTAAAGTAGCTGTTCCTGGGTGGTCTTCACACCGCTCTCCTGTCCACCACGAGGGAATCTTCCCTAACCTCTGACCCACCAGTCCTCTCGCTCTACCAGCTGAGGAATAAAAACAAAATTAACTGCCCCTACAAGCTGTTCCACTTGGGTGAGTTTGCGGTTTTCTAATTGCAGCACCAAGGGATTTGGCTGACGCTTTTGAGGTCTGCAGCTTCTCCAGGTTCTCATCAGCCTTGCTGCCTAATTGTCATGAACACTGGGTGCCTGGCTGGGGCAAGATGGGTAAGGGCCTGGCAGGTTTGGCATGTACTACATAAAAGTATTTCTTAGCCCTTGACATCATTCTCTAGCATCTTTCTAGTCACTTCCTGCCCACTTCCTGTTCATCTCCTGTGGCCAGTAAGGAAGTATATTGAACTATCTGAGCGCTCTAGTGGTTGGGCGTGGCTGGCTATATAAGCCATGCCCCAAGACTATTCAGCGATTCATGTTGTTTTCTGTACGCTGTGCAAGCAATACGCTCACTGCGCTCCTGTCCTTGGAATACTTCCTGTCCACTTGCGTGCGGTCTCTGCTCTATCGGACCAGCTTCAGATCATCTCTCCGGTTCTTCGCATGAACGCCCAGCAGCTCCAGTCTTCGGATCTTCTCTCCGGATCATCGCACTAACGCCCAGCAGCTCCTGTAAAGGTAGCGCCCGCATAACGCAGACTCTTGAATCAGCTCAATGCAGCGCATACTCACCAGAAACTGTAGCCGCCTGATTGCGCACGTTGCTCCTTTTCCACGAACTTGGGCACACCTGTAAAATAGAAACAACAGTTAAATGTGCCCCGCGCTACGCCCAGCATCCTTTAACGCTGCACAAATATTTGATTGGCACTACCTGGATAGCAGTATACCCCCATCTCTAAAGACACTTCCGCCTGGAACTAAAGAAACTTGCCTGCTAAGCCAGCCGGCTAAAGATTACCAGTGAAGTAACTGGTTCTCCATGCATCCTCTCGGCATTATTCCAGGGGTATTTGCTGTGAATTCGGAACAGCGACTTAACACTGAATGCAAGCAGCAACAGAACTCGCCAAGGAAACCCCCACAAGTGGGGAGTTGGATCTCCGTCCCACGAAGAATTGCGCCCCTGCCAATAGCAGAATGGAGAGTTTGCCCAACTAATTCTAACGGTGAGCTGGGGAAAAGTCAAGCCAAATCTCCTCTATACAAGGGATAAGAGGGAGGGGGGTCCAGAGGTGAAGTCAGTCCTGTATCTTAGTGTACTTTACCCTTTTTATTAACGGCAGACCTTCCGTATCAGGTTGGGAAGAGAGCACACAGGGAAAGAGGTCACGACACCATCGCTCCCGCAGAGACACAGGTGAGTGTGAACTAATAAGTGGATGTTGTCAAAGGGCATGTTAAGAAGTCTTCATTGCACATCTGAAGCAAACCCATACTTTAAACACGCAAATCTGCATATCACCATGCTAGCCGCCATTGCTCTGCTGATACTGTCCGCGGAGTTCAGACCAGTTTGAAGGGACTCGCTCATAGCCTCCTTCCCATCTTTAATAAAGTTTAACAGCCAGTCAATAGCACAGCAAGTAGATTGCTCACTTTAGCATCTGTGCAGAGCCTGCTGATGCAGGTTTGAATCCCGGCAGAGCCAAACTCAGCCTTTCAGCCTTCCGAGGTCGATAAATGAGCACCACATACCCGAGGACTCGTAGCACTATATAAATGCTAAATAATAATTATTAAAGTTCAAAAATCTGTCCCTTTGAGGAAAAAAATCAGCCGCCATCACTATACAGTGCCATAGGGTAAATGTAAATTTAGCAAGTGCGCAGGTGGCGTTTGCTCCCAGCCGAGAAGACTTTTCTTGCCAAGACATCATTACATTTGTCATCCCCGTCTGGGGGAATCATTGGGTAGGCAGTTTGTCTTGAAGTCGATGTACGTGGCGGCCCGTAGCACCAGGCTTTTTGGAGTTGGAGGTTTCGACAGATAACAAGGATCGCTACTGGAGGTCCTGTATTTACTTGTCAATTTTTTATTTACAGCTGGAGTTAACTCTGGCGTATTCCTATTTGCACTGACCCGCCGCTGCAAGGCTATATGGAAGGGGAAAATAGCATCTTCTTGGGGTCCATTGTCAAAAATGTCTGTCAGGTCATCCTGCTCATAAGGTGGTGTAGGCCTGACCCACCCCAAGATTTTAATGAGTGTAGCCATTAGTTGTCTATATGACCCATCTGGGTGATATGAGAGGTTTGGTCTGCCAAAGTCAATCACTGGGGCAGTGTCTATCCCACTCGCGGTCTGTAATGTTTTATACAGATCCTTCATCAGGGACTTCTGATATTAGAGCCTCGGGAATGCCCTGTATTCCATACTCCAAGCCAAAAGGTCGCTCTGATGGCTCATGCTCTGAAAAAAGTCTGGTCAGCAGAGTTACAGATTTTTTGGACTTCTCGACAAGGGCTTTGACGACAATGGCGTCGGAGATTTACCCAAATAGGGACGTCCAATGCTTTGTTGTGGAATGTGTCGAAGATTTTGGCATCAACAGAGCAGGTTCTGGACTCGAAAGGATCTTTGAAGGTTCTGGAGGAGTTTTATCATGGACACCCGGGCTCGAGGGTGCACAGGGTTTGTCCTTTGCCTTTTCTTTCCTGGTTCAGTTTTTCCTCGACAGGGGCATGTTAAGAAGGATTTCTGAACTCTGACCTGGAGGGGCAGAGGTTCAGAAGGCCAGCCTAGTTTCTTGGAACAGGGTAACCTCTGGACAAGCCAGACCAATCAGGGTAGCTATGGCGGCGGTCAAGACTAAGTCTCAAGAGGGGTGAGGGCGACTGAAAGACCTCAATGAGCATACAAAGCAAGGGCACTTACAAATTACTCCAGACAGGTGTTATATTAAAAATATATATACACATTTATTACAAGGCCTTTGTAACATAGACCATAGCAAAGAATCACAGTAACACTAGAGTAAACCAATACATCACAATCAATACAATATACATATATACACAAGACCGAGGGGTCTAAGGAGTTAAAAGCACGAAATATGTAGACCACCTAGATGGGAAGGAAAACAGGCAGTGCAAGTAATCTTTAGACCCAGTTGGACATCAAAAATACACCTAACTAAGAGGCAGTCCAAGCCCTACAAAGAGAGGAGCCTTATGCTCAATAGTACATGCACGCGCTTCTGCCAATGGACAAAAAAAGAGTCTCTTTGAGGGTCTCTAGCAGCTCAGGAAGGTGGATAAGGTGAAGAACAAGTTCCCACTATTCACACAGGGCCTCCACTTGAGGGCAGAGGCAGTTGGAGAGTGCGGGATGGAGTCGCTATTTCACAATAGCTGTGGAACGGAAAAGCGCCCTAGGGGCCACTTCGGGAGTAAAAATGGGCTCCTGCACTAGGGGCCACCGGTTGAGGTAAGGATGCAGGCAGACCCAGACTTCGCCCGTTTTTCTTTTTTTTTGTATATGGTTTATTTAGCTAAAAACCTTTACAATACATTTTCATAGAGGTTACATAAAAGAAAAACATTTAAAACTTTCCAGTTACAATATTCATATACATCTTTCAACCTAATAAAGTTGAAGTTATTATTCAGCATCCTGAATTGCAATTCAAATTAAACCTAACCGTTTCTTGTACAGAGACTAAAAAAATGACATGTCTTGGGGTAGAACTCTTGTATGCTATACCAATGAACAATTTCTAGGTACAGTAATTAAATTAATTGCCCATCATTTCTTACAGTTCATACACTTTGAATGATTCATTATGACATTACATAAACCTCATTAATGATAGAGCTCCTTAAGATAATTTTACCAGTTTCTTTCGCTTTGGGCATTGCCCTCTTAAATATGGCAGTTATAAACCTGGGAGGGCTTCATCCAATGTTTCCTCTATAATTACAAGTAGATCAATTAGTTTGAGTGTTAATTTTTGACTGTACCCTTCCATACCGCGTTTCCAAAGAGATTCTCTTGCAATGTATGATTTACTTAGAAAGAAGTTCTCAAGGATCTGAATGCGTGCATCCTCAAGAGAAGTGCAGAACATTACAAGATGTTTCAATGTTTCACATGAAGCGTTATCTGCACAGAAACGACACATTCCTGCTCCCACAGCACTTTGTCCCCCATACCAATACCAATCCCGCATGTATATTTTTCTAGTTTTTGCCGAGGGAAACTGAATCAAATATCTTTGTCTGATCTCCCATTTGCCCCGGAATAGATTATATTCCGCATAAGAGAGGTATGTGCCCATTATATCCAGCACCATTGGAATCTTTGATTTTTTTTTTTTTGGGCTGGGAAGCCACATGCACATCGATTCCGAGGTTTCATTTATAGCCGATAGAATTTTCTTAAGTTTTAAAAAGTTAGTTTATTTAGTGAACTAACGCTTCCATCACCCAGAGATTTATTCAGCTCTATATATAGTGTGTTTTTGGGCGGATTCAGCATTTTAGTGTAATTCATTATATTTCTTCAATTGTGTTTTACAGACAAGGGTAACAGATTTACCTCATGACAGATCATGACATTTGGAATTGAAGAAGCCATACCCAGAGCGTTTTTCCAAAGTTTGCCATGTAACGTGTTTAAGAAGTCATCAAGCTCATAAGTGCAAATATCCAGAACATAAAGTATGATGGGTTCTACTTTGAGTAGATAAAATTGTATCAACGGAAGTAGGAAAAACATACAGTATTTGTGAAATGTGATCTTCATTTGAGAAGAAAGAGTTTTAACCTTTTGTGTTAGAAAATGTTTCCACATTTTCAAAGAGTATGAATCAGTAAGCGGGTACCCTAAGTAACGAAGCATGGCGGAGTATTCCACTTTGGTTCCATTCATGGACCATGAAAACCGGTGAGACTTAAGTTTTCCATCTGAGAAGATAGATATGAAGGATTTTCTGGGATTTGGGGATAGGTTATGGGCATAGGCGAAAACTGCAAATTGATCTAATTTTCTTTACAGGTCAAAAGGGGTTCTGTCAAAGAATAGCAGATCGTCGGCAAAGCCCATCCAGTCTAACTTGAAGGAACCAAGTTTGACAGGGTAGCATTCCCCACTACGCCATTGTACATCCAGGCCCAAGAGATACAAGTTAAACAGGACTGCTGCCATGTTGCAGCCCTGTTTGACCCCTGTTTTGGTGGAAATGGAGTCAGTAAGTGCTCCTTCTTTATTTAGGCGAATTCGGTAGTTGGTGTTCCTGTGTAACAATGCAATCAAAGCAACCAATTGTGATGGAATTCCTAAGGCTAACATCTTGTTCCTTAAAATCTCCCGTATAACACAGTCAAAAGCTGCGGTAAAATCCAGGCTAGCCAAGTATACCGAGCCGGTTTTGGAAGTTGACGTTTGCGCTTGGAGGTGGCAGAGTATAGTGGCATTCAATGGGCATCCAATACATTTTCTAAACCCTTCTTGGTATGGTGATAGTAAATTATGGTTGCTGATATACATTTGCAACTTTTGTAACAGGAGTAGAGAATTTTTTTTAGATGAGGCGTCAGTGAGCGCTATCGGCCGATAGAGGGCAAGTCTGGAGGGCCCTTTTTATATATAGGGATGACCTATTCCGATGACCATGATGGAGGGGTTATACCTGTCTGTAGAACAATATCAAAGCTGATTTTCAGGATATTGGCCCATAAAACCGGGTTTGATTTATATACACAAGCAGGTATCCCATCAGGGCCAGGAGCTTTGGAAGGTTTTAGGATCCCTATAGCTTCAATGATGGCCTGAGTGGACCACATATCCTGAGCACCCATTTGCAGCTTTGGCTCGTTCCCTTTAAGCTGGGTAAATCGATCAGGCATTTAAAGGTTTGTAAAATCACAGATTCTATCAAATTCATTGAGTCAGAGGTAATGGTCCGCAGCGTGGACCAAATTTGCCTTGAACCCTGTTTTAACAGGTGATGACTAATGGTTTGGTTATCTTCATAATGCAATTTACTTTTCATCCATTTTATCTTGTTTCTATAGGTTTGATCCTTTTTATTTGATCCATGCCGCCCTCTAAGAGAGGAGTTGCTTTGGTTATTTTCCTGATCTCTAGATTTTTTTGATTTTTCAGGGTCGCTATATTTTGGTTGAATTTGTGGACATGACAAGATAACACATGAGCATTCTTGTTTTCTTGTACGAAGTTATGCAGATGGAATTTTATTCTAAAGGCATTCTTGTTTTCAATTTGAAGCAGGGAATGGCCTCCAGGGCAAGTTTTAATAATGATGTCAGCATCCCATTCTAGGTGTTTAATAAATGTGGTACACACTCTGGTTCCACCTCACAGTAAGTGATTGACGATCAGGTTCTATCAAAGCTAATGTTAACTCTTCGGAGTACCGTACAATTGGGATGTTCAAAGTCATTGTGATGATCATGTGATCTCCTACTATTGGGTCAGTTATCGACATACAATCTACATACCAGTACAAATTCGAAGAAAGGAATAAATAATCGATTAGGGAATTGTTAGCACCTCTTTTCCAGGAGTAGTTGTAGAGGTTCAATGGGTACGTAGGGGATTGCATATCTGTTACTCACCGCTATGGGGAGTGCGTAAAAAACAGACCGACCTCTTGTGCTGGGGATATGCTTGAAGAGCTCGGGTTGGAGCCTCCACCCGAGCCTCCTCTCTGTGAGGGAAGGAACTCTTTAAACTGATATGACCACCTGCTGAACTGTACAGACAAGTGGACCGATCAATCAAAAGAGCGGGGAGAACACACCGCCACGGACCCAGCTGTAAAGAAAAGACAAGATATGAATATTCTATCGGAATCAACCCTGGCTTTCCCCAAAACTATTACCCTTAATAGAGTACCTGAGTGAGTTCCCCTTAAGCCACAAAAAGGACCTGGAGCAATCTATAAAGCAGAAGAGACTTTAGATACTAGCTAAAAGTGAAAACTGCCCAATGATGCTAATCAAGGAATAATACTTTACCACTGGTGGAGATAAGAATAGTGCAAAGAATCCTGGGCAACAACGTAAGTATAAAACAAAAAAAAGGAAGGTTAGTAGGGTAGCTATCCCTGGACGGAACGAGGGTCGCACTGGTTTCGGGATGGTGCACCACAGCAAAGCGTTCCAAAATGCACTTTAGAAATGAAGCAATGTTATCCAAAGATGAGGCAACAGTTTGATGACGAACAGGATTCCAAAATGAAGAATTGTCCTTACCAGTGTTATTCCCCAGGAGAACGCAAACACTGTGAGGAATGGGCTCAAGAGTCTGTGGTCAAGTGAGAGATGGTATTCATACAGGAAGTTGCAGTAACAAAGTCTTAAACCAGGGATCCAGGAGCAGGCAAAAGGTCTGGTACACGAGCGGACAGCAAACAAAACCAAATCACAATCCAGGGTCCAGGAGCAGGCAAAGGGTCTGGTACACGGGCAGTCAGCAAACAAAACCAAGACAGGATCAAGAACTAGAAGTCTGTGTGCAGGCAAGGTCGGTACACGGGCGGACAGAAAACAATACCAAGGTAGAATCAAGATTTAGGAGTCCGTGTGCAGGCAAAGTCGGTACACAGAGAAAACGGAGGCCTTCCGGAATTAAGGTACAGAAAGTAGCACTTCAGAAAAATGCCGGTTGCAACTATAAACAGAAGCGGTGTTCTGAAAACCGCTGTAGGTTAAATACAACAAGGAGGCGGAACATAATCGAAAACGAGGCTCCCGTATTAATGCCGGGAACTACAACCCATGTCAGGTTTTCTGGAAAATGTCGTTTATTGAGCTATTCTCCATGGCAGCTGCCACCGTGAGAAAAAAGGTGCATGACAGCGCCGTAGCCCCTTATGAAGAGCAACCACTTTCTTGTTCCTCTTTCTGGCTTTACATAGAGCTCTCCAACTGTCCTTGTTAACGCGGGAGACTGGAGAGGCACGGGGCAGACACCAGGGAGTGCGATGAGGCGAATGTCGGGTATAACAATATCCCAGTCGAGGAAAAATGTATTCCCCGATTGCCCATTTTGCTTTGATTGAGTCGAATGATTGTTCCACAGAGTTATCGGATGGGAACTTTCTTCATAACAGTAGCAATTCAAGTCACCTCCAGCAATTATTCTAACAGAAGGTTATGATATTGTTGCTTTTTCTATGACCTGGTTCAGTTCATCCAAAATGTCTTCAAGTGAAATTTTATTTTTGTGCCAATAGATGCATATTAATAAGAGAATAATGGAAGGAGCCTCATCGTCTGTGAGTACAATAGCAAGTAGAGAATCAGATTTATCAAACATTTTAGTGGAGCACTTATAGGCGGTATTAATCATAATTGCGAGGCCCCCTGATGGTCTTCCCATGGGTCCCCGAAGTGCTGCTTGAGTATAGGTATGATAGCCCTCGATGGTAAATTATGTTTGGGTCATCGATTCTTGTAAGATGATGATGTCGGGTCTATTGTGGTAATTACAGCTATACCATTTTTTAAAGTTGTTAAGGCCACATGAATTCCACAATATGAAGTGCAATTTGGCAAGGCTAAGAATCTTTCATCATGTTAGGTTGTTTGTGTGTTTGATCAGATTTAGGATCCTTCCATGGCATCTCTTTCAATACCGATACAAAGGCCATAAATAGTTTCATTGTATTTGCATTGATGTTGGTAGAGTCAACTTTAGAGGAGCTAGTGGACATGAGCTCCTCAGAAGGGGGCTGGGTCTCCAAAAAGCCAATTGCATCGTCAAGGGAGGAAAACATTTTTGGTAGTAGACCTATAGAGGTTAAATCCTCTTTGTGCTCCCACATTAATTTCAGTACAAAAGGGGAAGTGAATTTACAAATCATTCTGTTGTTGTTTACATTTTCCAGTTTGACCCAGTCAATATCGTTAGATCTAATTATACGAAGTGCTGGGATCTCCTGTAAGATTGACAAGAATGCGCGATTCAAGCGTGCTTTTCCATGACGCTTTGGCTTGCTTTCCCACCCCATTGCGACTGCTGTTTTTAAGTCAATTGAATTTTCACATGCAGTGGGGCAAGACAGCCCCGAATTTGAAGAATTGCTGTTCATTGATGGTGGAGTCGTGTGCTCCGAATCGTGCTCGATTTCTCGTTCAATTATGTCTTCAAGATCTGCATTGTTGACATTTGCTTGTACGTCAACAATTTTTGGTTTGCAACCATTTAGTGCCGTACTTGAGGAGTTTCCTTTCTTGTTTTTGCAATCGGCTTTTTTTGGAGTCCCTGGCTTATTTTCCATACCAATAATCACCTTTTCTGCCTTTTTCTTTCCTAGCATAGGGTAGAAATTAGAAAATACTGAATGTTTATAATTTGGTGACTGAATGTCTGCATTGCTATCCAGATTTTCGCAGGATTTTTCTTTATTATACTGACAGCCATTTTTTTGTTTTTTTTATTGGATTTTTTTGCAACCTTGTACGACTGTCCTGTTTTGGTCTCATTCAAATCTTTATTTTCTGTGTCAGCATTCTTTTCAGATAGATTTTTTTAATTATTGGTTGGACAGTCTTGTTAGCTTTGGGGAGATTTAGGAGTGCTTTAGATTCTCCATTTAGTTGGTTTAAATCTATAATACCGTCTCCCCCAGATAGATTACAGATATCCCTCATGTGTGTGTTATGTATGTCTATTTTCCGCTTTTGCTTTCATTTGTTTCTCAATCATTTTCCGCTTTTCTGCACGAGCTATAGCTCTCCTTTGCCTTTTAGTTTGCAGAAGCATGGGGGGCGTAGCAGTGTGTTGATCGTTTGGAAGTGGTTTCTTGACTTCCTTTAATTCAAAACCCTCCCAAGTCAAATCAATCAAGTCAGTGAGCGCCGAGGGACTGTCTAGCGGATCATTATCCTGTCCAGTCATGGGGGCTTTAACCTCTGATAGAATGGGATTGGTATGATTTGCTAGAGTGGTAGCCATCTCTTTTACAAGAGCAGTCAATGCCACAATATTAATAGCATTTATATCTTCTTTTTGTGCAGGAGTCACGATTGCATTAGTCTCTAAGGCAGGGTTAGATTTTGTACCTTCTATTACTGCCTCTGCAAATGACTTGGTCTGTGTAGCGTAATTGCGTGTAATAGGGCCCTCATCAGGCTTTTGAGATAATGCGGAAAGCAAGTTACAAGTCAGGAGCATTCCCTCCATTTTACTTTGCTTAATAATCAGGTCACACATTTGAAGTTGTATTGTTTTGATCTCTTCGTGTGTTTGCTCAGGACCTTTGTCTAATAAGTTTAGAATCCGGGTCAATACGGGAAAAGATTCAAAGCTTTGTTGTTGATCGTCTAGACTTTTTTTCTGCTCCTCGGGTCTATAATTCTCCCGTGACCCCTGCAAATGGACCATGGACTCATTGTATTCATCAAGTGGCACAACAAAGCCCTCAGGACTATGTGAGGGTTGTGTAACATGCATATTTGATTTTTCAGAAATTGGAGAGCTATTAATCTGTTTGTAGTTTATGGGAACAGTGGACATTCTAGGGGAGAAAATACTCCCTATCTCTCGGGCCTCTTTCTGTGCCTTGGAATGGGAGGGCATGGAGTATGAATAGTTAGGTGGATTGTTGAATATAAATACATTTTCTATCCCAAATTTGCTTTTATTGACAGGAGTTGAGGGTTCGTGTCAAAGTCTTATGCGCTTCCCCAATTCAGATTCTATTGCAGGGGCTAAAATAGATAAGTCGGCAGGATGAATGCCAAACTTTTCAATCCCCATTTTTTTCCTATTCTCATCTCTGTCTAGGCTAATATCGGTGTTAAGTTCTACATTGCCCCACCCTCTTGGGGATATTTTATTCGCATCTTTGATGGATAGGGACCCCAATGCCTTCTTAAAGGCGTAGGTTGTTTTTCCCGATTTGGGAAGTTTCACTTTCCCAAAGAGACTGAGGATTCTATTTCTTGTCAGACAAACTGCTATTAGGGGTCGCAGTTTCTTTTTTTACATGATTTTCTTGATTAAGGGCACTGGACTTGCTTACTTCAGCTTCATCCATCTTGATGGAGGATTTAAGGGTGGACATTTCTTTGGATGCGAATGGGGTGAGTAAGCCAGTTTCTAATCCTGTCTCGGGAATAGCCAGAGTTTCATTGTGAGTGAGCTTCATATCAGGAACTACAGGCAGAGTGACCTCTTTCTGTAATGGAGCTTTCAAATCCGACCCCTCAAGAGGAGGTGGATTTGAATCAGAATAGGGGGTCTCTTCTATTTCCACTTCTGAGATAGGGGGAATTATTGATGGTGCTGAGGTAGAATTGGACCCAGAGTATTCAGCTGCATTATTTTTTTGCTTATTCATGGTTAGTTTCTTACCACTGCGCAGCCCATCGACCATTGTGAGTAAGAATGCCGTAGAAATTCAAAGTTGCCTCTATTAATAATGCGCATTCACTCCTTGCAGCAGTTAGTTAAGAACAACCATGTAGGTTTGGCCATTAACTTCAGCATGTGTTTTATAACCAGAAGTGTCATTTTTAAATGGGTTAAATCACTTACTAACACCCTTGCAACCTTCCAGCCTAACAGCCCAACAGTCCACTTTGAATGTACTTCGGATGCACGCACGCGTTGCGTGCGCACCGGTGCAGTTATAGGAAGTGGAAATGAGGGCGGGTCTGGAGGCAGGCTGAAGGTGGTACCAAAGAGACTGCAAGGTAAGCAGACAGCAGAGAGGGCAAGGTAAGATCACAGAAGCAGTTTAGGGACAGTACACCAAGCCGTGGCAAAGCTGCGGCGCCAAAGTAAATTCAAAAGTAAAAATAATATATATAAATGTTCGATGATAAGTCCCAAAAGCAATTACTTGGCAGGCTTAAGGGTCCTGTGGTCAAGTCCAAGCGTGTTTCGGAAGGAAAGCCGGCTTGTTCTTGCCGACTAGGGACGCAGACACGGCAAACGGGTGAATTTCAGCAGGCAGGTCGTTCAGCGTCCCCAGCCCAACAGTCCACTTTGAATGCACTTCGGATGCGCGCGCACCTATGCAGTTATAGGAAGTGGAAGTGAGGAAAGGAGGGCGGGTGCTCAGGGGGCGGGTTTGGAGGCGGGCTGAAGGTGGTACCAAAGAGATTGGCAGGCTTAAGGCCCTGTGGTCAAGTCCAAACGTGTTGCGGCAGGAAAGCCGGCTTCTTCTTGCCGACTAGGGACGCAAACACGCCAAACACAGGTGAATTTCAGCAGGCAGGTCGTTCAGCATCCCCAGCCCAAGAGTCCACATTGAATGCACTTCGGATGCGCCAGTACAGTCCACTTCGCTGGCAGATTTGAATGCGACAATCAGGACGTCTTGACACCGTGTAGTTCCCGAGATGCAGCGAGGATTCCCAAACGGGACAGTGGCGATTTCTCCGTTCAGGATAGAGGAATTGGCCCAGTTCCAGTGCAGCAGGCTTCAGGGGCAAGGGGGTCACGAATGTAGCAAACTTGCACAGGTCGTTGCCTCAGCAGGGCAACACAGCAACCGCGTTTACTCCAGTCCGGGTACACTCGTCTCACTTCAGACCTGCGAACGCCAAGTGTACGAAATTCGGTGTGAGGGTGCTGTGGACACAGAGCTCGCAGTTTCTAAGTTTCGAGGGTCTCCTCGAAACGGCGGCAGTGACAGAGCAAACGTCCCGTGTAAGCTGGTCAGCCCACTGGTTGGCCCAGTGACACTTCCGAAGAGGCTTACTTTCAGGGTTTGGTGAAGGTGCCGAGAATAGTTGATCCCACTTTTCCAATAGGTCGAAGCGCCTTTGCAGACCTCCTAGGACGACCAGATGCAGAGGGGTCTCACGGGACGACAGCGGACTCAGGGTGTCAAACGTTCCAGCGGGTCCCCACCGATTCCTTGACTCGGCTTCTGTTTTAGGATACTTGGCTCCTTATCCCTTGTTCGGTGTGAACTCGGGAGATTGACATGGTAGTGGTGTTTTCAGCCTCCTCTTATCCAAAGTTCCCTTCGCGCCAAAACGGAGAGGACCCAATGGGAGATCTGCTCACAAACACTCACTCCATACGTGGACCAATCACGGACCACAGTGGTCTCAGGCATTCAGGACACTCCAGACTCTCTAGCACCCAGGATGTGTATTGGGAACAGACATCCCAGCCACATCCTGGAGGCGCACACACAAAAGGCATGCAGAGGCCCATGAAACCATTCGTTTCGATGGAAAGTGCGTGACTAAATAAGGACTGACCCGGGTCGACTCGTCCTGGTGAAGGGGCAAGATGGCCAAAGGACAGTACATAGAACCATGTGGCATGGCCATTTTGGAGCCAGGCCACCTATTTGTGCCAAGCGTGGTTAATGCAGTTTAACAGGGCAAGAAAGGGTTAAAAAAATACATGTAAACGATAGCTGCTACCAGTCCTGTCCCTGACACATCTGCACAGTTCATAAAAAGTCCAGCGAGAGTTTCTAGGACCTTTGGAAAGACTAGAGACCCAAGTGTACTGTAAGGTAAGTTACAGTGTACACTTGTTACACGTTGCACAAAAGTTGCAACATGGGGAAAGAACTAAGGGAAATTAAGTCTCCCAGTACTGACTGTCTTAAGGGCATGTCAGTGTCCCCATAAAAAGTGAGCGAAAGCCCAGAGGAGTGCAGCTGAGGGCTGTGCTTCTCTGGCAAAGTTTAGTTACAGGTGTTTAAACAGCAGCAAAATGTTTGGGGGTTGACACATGGAGGGAAAATTACATTCAAATATGGAATGTTTCCTAACAGGGCATAGCTCTTACTCTACCTTATCGAGGGGATTGGGCTGCATTTTCTTATACTTAAGAGAATTTGTCTGAATCTCTTTGATTCAGCCAGTGAAGCTTATTTCGTAAGGCAAGTTACCCGTTGCGGGGAGGAACTCTATGAACAAGACTGTGACCTGGGATGTCTTTTCTTCATTCATCATGAAGGCAATGATGAGTGGTGATATCCACTCCTAGATCGAGATCTTCTAGCTTTCTTCCGACGAGGAGAGTCGTCCCTCAACTTGTTAGAGGACCGCTTTTTCGACAGAGTGGTCAAAGGAGATTTATGTATCCTACCTGCAGCCAACTTCCCCTTACGTTCTTTTAGGGCTTTCACTGTCATTGAAAGGCAAGATCCACACTCCGATGTCTTATGATCGGATCCCAAACACCACAGACACACCCGATGGGGGTCCGTAAGGGACATCTTCGCCCTGCAGTATTGGCCTTTTTTAAACCCTGATCTTGGAGTCGATTCTGACGAAGATGCCATAGTTTACTCGAAGGAACTGAGCTTTCTCAAAGGAACCGAGGGCGCCTTTGTTCCGAAGAAATAGCTCTTGCAGAAAAAAACAGTACTGAAGCTACCACTCACTGCACGCGCTATATGCCACTGACAAAGGTAAGTTTCAACCAAGTAATCACAGACGAAATAGACGAGGTGAGGTTCCACAAAAACAACTACAAGGAGACTGTCTCACCCCACTCCATTACAGCCTGCAACTTCCCTTAATTGTCAACGTTCAAAGCAATTACCCTAGATTAAGTGATCAGCATTATCGCTGCCCCAGAGTTGCCATTATGTGATTATTGAGGCTTTCATACTCTCATCACCTTGTTCAACCATACCAACTTCCCCGATAAATTCAAAACAGAAAAGAATGCTTATAGTGCCCACGCTCGACCTATAAACTCCCACGTCTTTCATTGGAAAAAGCTATATTCAAGAGAGCAATGCAAGAAAGGATTAATCAGCACAAAAACAAATTTGGGTTCAGACCAAGATACAGCATAGAGGTTGCAACCATCAAGGTAATTGACAATGCCTTATCCATTATGAATTTAGGGATTCTGCCTGTTTGTGATGCTTGATATTGCAGACGTGGTCCCCATTTGGCACTGAGAAGACACTACATTGTTTTAACATCAGCATTTAACCCTCCCCGAGAACACTGTACTGATGAGCAGGACTGGAACCAACTTCACCAACCCAGAAACCTGCTGCTTTGCGTGGTGGATCAAGTGGGGAAGTTCGCAGACCACTTCCAGTGGAGGGGTGAGATGGAAGGCGGCCTTCCAGACTGTACTGAGAAGGAGATGAAAGAACGTTACCATGAGTTGGGCGATACGCACATCTATTTGGTGGATTGAGTACTTACATATAGACTGGCCCCAATCAGTGTTCTCCAAAATGGAGCTCAATGCTCTGAAGTATATGGCCTGCAGAGAGCACGGATCTACAAAAAAGTACCAAAATAAGGGTTAAGCACTATAGTTCTGGGGGCTATATACAGGATAATGTAGAGTTGATCTTCTAATGTAGAGTTTGATCTTCCCTCAGGTCCTACAAACATATGATAAGTGTACATTTTGGTTCTTGGGGATACCACAAAATGCAGCAATAAATCATTCGCCAATATGCTGCTGGGGGTTTTGAGCACTACGTGTGTAAAACAGTATGTCAACACATTTCTGTGGTACTTGACCACAAGTTTTAGGGACAAAACTGAAGGGCTAATGCGGCAGTAATGAGGCAGGGGAGGAGTGTTTCGACCACTGACCAACCACCTACGTATAGACACTCTTCAGGACGGTCCATGTCGGTTTTAGGTAAGTGTACAGAGGAATTCTTATTCAAGCTGAATAAGGTTCTCCTTTTACCTCACCAACTGAAACCCTTTCCTCCAGATGGATATCAGTAAATTCCAACATTGGAAAATGTTCATTAGCCTGTGTTGTATGGGTTTAAACAAGGAACTGTCCTTTCCATGGACATCTGCATTCTGCACATGAAACAATGTAACACCAATGTTAAGATCCATTAATACGCTAACACGCAAGAGAACCAGAAGGTCCCATCAGTCAGTGGTATCTACACATTCTAACAGAGTATGACACTTAACTAAGTCTGGATGATAAGTGCAACATTAATCTGAACCCTACAAACACAGAAACCACCCTATTGTGCAACAGCACATGACAAACCCAAATTCAGAACTGTTTTCCTGATATGACCCTATAGAACAAAATCACTTGGATTTGTCAAATATAGTGGTTTCTCCTTTAAGACACACACATCCCCACAAAAGATTAAAAAAACAGACTCAAAACAGCTCTCAGTCCTCCACAAAATGAATCCCCTTTTGCCCAAATTGAACGTCAGCATCACCATACAAGCTGTGGTCTTTTCCCACAGACGATGGTAATGTCCTATTTGCTGGTATCCTCAGTTCCACACTCTCTCCACTCTAAAGCATCCTTCACGCTGCCATTTACCCATGACAGGACAAACCGAAAGTACAACAACATTACTATCATCACCCTAATGGATCAACCCTGGCTGAGAGCGCATGCTCGCAACATATACAACACTGCCTGAATTCCCTCCAAGGCAATGATGACAACTGCTCCACCCACATAGCCACAAAAAAAAAACATTGGAGACTTGAAATTAAACCAACAGAAGTACACAAAACAAGCCTATTTCGTTGCAAGTCTATCAACCACATTTCCTGCACCCTCGCCACCACAGAAAGAGGGCACCCAGGGAACAAAGCCCCAAAAAAGCCTGCCAATGGAAGAGATAGGGGAACAGAGGAGGGCGGGCGAGGGGGAGGAGGGCACCAGGGCAGGTAACTGGTTCAAGAGCGGCGCGGAATCTGGGTGAGAGGGGAAGTGGCCTGGTGGTGAAGTACATGGCAGGACACAACATAGAAGGTTTGGGGACAGGGTGGAACAAAGGCATGGTGGGCATGACACAGCAGCAGGATGGGGTCAGAGCCACTTTCCATGGAAGGTTTGGTTGGGTGAAACCCCACCGATAAATGGCTATTTGCAGCCCATTTGAGGCTGTGCTGGGGAAGTAAAAAAAATCTTTTTGTTTTAGAAGCATCCCTAAATGGACATGACAGCACATAGAACTGCCTACTCTAGCTTTGTACCCAGACTCGAGAATAACATTCAAGCTCAGTGTAGTCTTTATCACCTACATTTGAGAAAGAAAACCTCATCGATCCCAATCATTGACCCCACACCAGTACACAAACATTCCGAACCCTCCACAAAAACATGTATAATTCTATGTCTGGTATCTTATTCCTTACATGGGTACCATACATCTGAATACCTATCTTTCAAATATTTTTTGCTTATGGTCATCATTAATTAACCATAATGTGTACCACTGAAGTATTAATCATGCCAAAAGCATTTTGTAAATAGAGTCACCTACCAAGGCAACTCTTAAGGTGCCCCTGTTTTCTGGAGATGGGGCAAGTAATCCCGCTGGTTTCTCCTCTCCATTACAAAGGACCTGCAAACATGTATAAAATATGCAGGTCCTTCTACCAACCACATCAAAAATAGTGTAATCAATCTAGGACTGTATGAATCAATGATCCACTTCAGCTTGTTTAAGGCTAAAGGTTCTTCAAATCAATATCAAAGTTTTCACTGAATAGGTGGCTTTGATATCCTGATAGGCCCTTTCAATAGTCCCTCCAGTTTTCAAGAGAGAGAGTTACAAGCAAATTATGTTGGCCACGTGTAGTAGAAATGTGGAGGGCATGAAATTGCTTTTGGAGGTAGTAAAACTCTTTCTGCAACTAGCACCATAACCATCTTCCATTTATGTGCTTTCACTGACAAAAACGTTATTAAAGAGACGTTATGGTTAAGTTGCACAAGTAAAAACCTATGCAATTCAATGGGCAAACGTTGGTACAGGTACGTTATGGCTACAGGTAAAACTGGAAAACCCCAGAAATTCGCCAGTTTTGGTAAGCTAAGCAACCATAACTTGTGGTACCCCTGTGCACTGCAAGGACTAACACCCATGGCATCAAAGATGACATCACAACTGGTGTTGAAGTGTACATATGTCACTCAACAAAAAAAGACGGAGCCACACATGTGATGTCATCAGTCAGTCATGCAATTAAGAAAAAGGAGGTGTCCTACGGACACTGCAGCTGTTCGGCCTATCCACAATGACAATGGAGGCATCCGTACGCTGCCAGCTGGCTCTGCATGTCTGCATGTTGTCGACCACCTATCAAAGCGAGTGGGGGCAGACATTTGTGCGTATTGCAAGTACACACGTGTATCTGTTCCTCTGTGTCCTGGTAACATCGCCACTGTGCAGCATATGCGAAGGAACGTTAATTAGGTTAGGGCGCCCACCCACGTCCTACAGGTAGCTATACAGATAAACATCCCACCTGCTGTACCCTATAAATAGCCAGAGTCTTCCAAAATGGTCGGTGCATGTGTGGCGCACTTTTAGTCAGTAGAGAAGAGGCAACGGTGTGCATAGGACACCCATGCACCTGCGCACAACGTATTTTGCCCAAAACGCGTCCAGCGGACAGCTTATCCAAAGGAGAACAGTGGCGATGTCACCATGCGACTGCACCCACGCTCCGCATAGGCCCTTATTTCGGGGTTGAGCAATTACGGAGTGTTTTCTTTTCAGAAAGTACACACTTACAAACACACCACAATGCTGTTGCACATGTATGTATGTTTTGGAACAATGTAGATCGGCTTTCCAGGTGAAAGTGGTCCACAGCAACCCCAAAAAAGGGCACACCCCAGAGGTGCAGTGCAATCTGTTTGCAGCTTTTCAGAACAGAGTAGCAGGCTAGATAGGTATGCCCTGTAAGTAATGGTGCACCAAATCTGCTGTGCTACAGTGCGTCTGCAACTAATAGCAACCTTTTCAGTCCAGCTGAGTAGGCACAGTAATGGAGAAAATTATGAGCGGGCCTTGCTGCGACCCACACCTGCAGCTGCAATAGTCCCCATTGTCCCAATCTCTTGGGTAGCTAGCAGCAAAGGGGAGTATGCAAATGTGCGTTTCCGCAAGGACGGCGAGGGCCATGTCCCAATGAAGCAGAAACATTCCTTCTTCCCTTTCCAGTTTCTTCTTTGCAGCACCCAGTCATTGGGTACTGTTAAAAAGTTCCACACGCTTCCACCAATGACATTGAAGAGCTCTCCATGTAACAGTATCAGTTCTGTACAACAGTCCTGTGCGTACACACCATGCCCAGAAAAATTGTTGCACAATCAATGTGGCTCCACAGTCCCATTTCCATGGCCGCCATCCTGAAAATCCCCAGATGTGGCTTTCTTGCTGCGTGCATGGGGGAATAACTTGCAAACAGAGTAGGGGGAGTGAGTTCGTTGTAAGAGGCGGCTCTGAGCCTTTTTTTTTTTTTTTAGATGCTTCTAGAGAAACACCTTTTTTCACTTTTTATTTGATTGTGTCTTTTCTTGTGCAGACATTGTTACAGTAAACTCTTCACTGCATCTTGTAAACGGGCAAACAAAATAGCATTACCAATGTGCGACAAAGAAATGCTATTTGCTTTGAAAAATAATTAGGTAATTGTTGCAGAAGAATATTCCAGCAGCGGACAAAAAAGTATACATGCTTCTATTGATGAGACACGTTCCTGCCTCTGGCTCGGAACAACTTCCAGGAGCAATGTCCCATACTCTTCGTGGCAGTGGGAAAAAGCCTCTACACTAGATTTAGCAACCTCTTCAGTCGACGGATCAAGCCTAAACAAGACCCGTAACCATATCCGCCGTAGTGGACGATAACATCGGCTCTAGCAAAAGTGGCCAGGTCTTTGCAAAGTGCATGCATGTCAGCAAAACTGCGCTCGTAGACACCGTTCCACAATACGTCCACTCCTTCCAACCCGAAATTGCCAAATTGCCATCAAAGTTTCTTTCCAGGGCATACGTGTGCAGATCTAGTAGAAAGGCATCACCTATAGGCAACACAATGCGTTTCGTCATGTCAGCCAGCCTCACTACGCAGAGTATAATATACAGGAGTTTGACCACCCCTTCCTGTCAACCACACCCACAGTACCTGATTGGATAATCCCGAAAGTCCCATGTCCATTGGCCAGCAAGGTAAGAAGAGCAGATTGTGGCACGTGTGGTGCCCAAAGTACTGCAAAGGCCACACTCCAGTAAGGCAGGAGCAGTCCTTCTTCCCTTTCCACTACCTTTTTCTCCAGCACAAACTCATTGGGTACAGGTAAATGGGCACACACGATTCCACCAATGCCATCCAAGATGTTGTCATATAACACTGTTAGTTCTACACAACACTTCATAGTTACCGTTACAAATTCAGCCTGCTAGTGTGCTGTCACTGACAGCACGTCCAGTAGAAAGTTCAGTAAAAGATTGCAAGATTTGTGCATCCACATTCATCCACTTGCGCACCCATCACCACAAAATGGAGGTACGGAACCTTTTTCTGCACTGTGTGGATGAGTGTTAGAAGTGGCTCTGCGCACAGTATCTGCTACTGAGCGGCCATTACATTCTTTAAAAGCATATTGGGTCCCCCCCCCACTACCATGAAGTGGCACTTCAGTGATATGTGCTTGCAAAAATCTCAATTTACCCATATCATACAGTGTAATATCGAAACAGGAACTCTGCTTTCTTTCCGACAATGCTACGAAATGTGTTCCCCACTAACCCACCTCCTACATAAATCATAAAAAAATGCCACCAATAGCAGCATTGAATATATCGTACTAAGCGAAAGCAACTTTCCAAAAGATCACTTTCTGCACAGCTGTAGTTCTGTCTAGGCTGCAATATTGCAAAAGGCTCTTTTTAAATGTGCCCCCTTCTACTCTCCGCCCTCTGGGACACATCCAGAAGAGGAGTGCACGACTTGGGATGGTATCTCTCCTGCACTGAAATGTTGCCAAAAGCTCCCAGTGGCTGTGGGGAATATAGTGAGAAGACTCTGCATTATGCAGAAGGCCTTCTGGACCCTGGGACCTCAATACCTTCAACTCTAACTCCCTATATATCTGCGTGCGCAAGTTATTCCCTCATCCACCACCAACTCCCTCAGGGTCAGGTGCTTCTGCAAAAAAACAGTTGGTGGTAGATGTGCATGTTCGCCTGGGGCCTCCCTCTGCAAAAGCCTCCCTGCCTCCCAGACACTTGAGGGGATCCATCGCTGGTTCCGGAAGCACCTCAAAGCCTTTCTCTTAGCGTCTACTTTTTCTGCTCCTCTCCCCGGCTAACTGCCTGACGTAAACTGATTCTGCACTGCTTACCTGGTGACTCTGATGTCGGGGCCCATGTCAGCTCCCCCCACCAGGCGAACCCCTGCACTGGCTTTCTAGCAAACCCCACACTTGAAGACTTGTTTTCTGTATACCTAACAGTGCATCCACCACCTGTTGTGTGCACTTATCCGTGCACTTGGCACAATTGGCCTGTATTTTTACTTATTGTCATTTGTTATTCCCATGTACTGTACCTTCCACTCCCTCCACTCATGCACTTCGACGATCTAAGTCACACCTGGCCTAGTAGGGTTGTTGTCTCTGTCTCCCCCTCTGATTCCCCTCCCTTGCCTCGTTGCGCTTTGCAAGACGTGTGTGTAGGCGCATTACGAATGCCATAGCATACAATTGCACATAACTGCAAACAAATACATACACTTCATGCATACACCCAGGATGCCTGCCCCTTACCTTGCACACTTCCACCATAGCCTGCTGCACTTCTTTGTGCAAAGAGACCTTCTGGCACAGTGTTTGCACACACACACCAGACCCACCAACCTGACAGAGCAGTGCCTTTCGCTCCACAGTTTCCTTTCCATGGCTCCCATCCAGAATATGGCTGAATGTGGCACGTGGAAGCGTGCAAGTAGAGCGTAATCCGCTGAGTTTTCATGCTAGTGGGGGAAGGGTTTGGAGGAGATGAGTGTAAAACAGGGTAGGGGTTTGGGTCTGTACTACTGTCTCAGAAAACAAACAATTGTTTTGTCTTTTTTTTTTTCTCTTTCAATGAGTTTCTGTTTGCTTTTCCTCCTGACATTTGTACGGACTGAACGTCAACGCTCCTCTTACAGTTCTACAGGATTGTCTGCAACACTGCGTGCAGAGTGGCAAACAAAACAGCATTGCCAATGGAGGTAAAAAAATGCCATTTCCTTGGAACCACTACAAATCTTGCTCGTTAATGCTGTTGTAGTCGGTGCAGAACATCCCAGCACTGCACATAAAGTCACATATGCTTCTGTTTATGAAACACCTCCCGACCTCTTGCTGTGGGAAAATTACACCGCATGGTCCCATGCACCTCTTGGTGGTATGGAGGAGAAAATCACCTTAGCAGTGGGAAAAATCTGCATCACTGCTGTCATCAACTTCTTGAGTTGACGGAGCAAACGTGAGAACGACATGTACCCCAAATGTAGTGCTCCATAATGCACAATCTCCCCTCCCTCTCAGTTCTACTGCACTACTCTCCTTCTCCCCTCCAGTTAATTGCTCTACTTATTGTTTTGTTGGTCTGATTCTCAATTGTATGTTGCTTCTACTGTTACTGTTATAATGTTATTGTCATATGTATCCTGTTAAACCGTGCAGCGCTTTGGTGTAAAGCACTATAGAAACTAAAATGAATACAAATACAAATAGAAATCCACAGTACCGACAGAGGCCACACATGTACAAAGGAGAACCATGGCACCGAAACCCCACTCGTACACTGCCCCAAAAAGCCTCCACTCCTTCCAACTGAAAGTTAGTATCAAAGCCTCTTTCCATGGCATACCTGTGCAGATCTTGCACAAACGGTATCACCCATGATGAGCACTCTGCGTCTGTCCAGAATGTCAACCTGACTGCATCGAGATTTGGGGAAATATATCACCGCACCTTCCTGTGAACCACACCTCGACAACTGATTGGATAATCCCCACAGTTCCATTTGCAAAGGCACCATGCTCATAAAGGCAGACTGCAGCATGAGTGCCTTCCCAGCTACAGCGAGGGCCACACCCCAGTAAAGCACAGGCACTCCTTATTCCGTTTCCACTATTGTATATGCAACATTCGCGCATTAGGTAGTATTCAATAGTCACACAAGCATGTAGTATTCACATCCAAGACCTCTGCATCAAACACTATCATTTCTGCACTGCACTGCAGACAAACCTTTACACACTCACAGTACAGGTCTTGTGTCATGTGAAAGCACCTCCAGGTAAGAGCTCTCCAAACCGATGCACGCTTTCAGCGTCCACATTCACCCAGAGCGGCACCCAGCACCATGAACTGCAGGTAGCCATTGTTTTTTTCCTCACAGCAGTCCACCAACTCCAATGATAAAATACTTCAAAGTGCAGTACAGTAGTTAGTAATCTGCGCAATGCACACTACTCAAGCACATACACTATGCAGTTGAACCCTATACACTGGTAGACACACACTTTCTCACCGCAGCACTCAGTGGACACACTGCAGAACTGTTCACTCCATAAGCTCCTGCCATGCACTGGAAAATGTACCATGTGCGAACAATGAGCACACCCATGGAATCAACAATGCATGCACAACTCACAAACCACACACAAAATGCAACAATCTGAGTAGTAGTTGCAAGCAACCCACATTGCTGTTTGTGTAAGGCTTCCAGCCATGCATCCAAGATGCTAGGCTCTCATCACACACAGGACACCCTAGTGCACCGCACTCATGTCATGTATAAAGCATTCCCCATCTACAATTGCGCCTGCCACCTTTCACCTTGGCCACATCTTTGCATGCATGGCTCCATGACGTTGCGTTGGGTGTGCTGAACGGTATGTGAGTGGCTCTGTACATTGTCCATATTGCAACGTTCTGATGCTGATGACTTCCTTTCATGGCACAATATGTTAAAACACTTCCTCAAGCAAGGGTCTTGTAAAGGCCATCCCATAGCAAACGGAAATGCTAACATATGGCTCCCTAATGTGCAACACGTGCAATGACCTACACCATGTGCTCGTGAACTCATAGCACCTCACTTTGGTTGTTCCACCAAGTGTAAAATGCTCTCCGCACCCATTATTCAAAGGTCATCATCCTAGGAGAGATGCAGAGGCAAATCTGCATGGCTGCAGTATGGTGTGCTGGCTGTCGTCAAGGGATAGGCTTGTGGGTGCACGGCCGACGTCCTTCGTCCTTTGGCCATGTACCCAATAGTCTAGGCCTTACCGACACCCAGCACAACATAATGGCCTCATGAAGGGGAACATTTGCCACATACCACAATCCCCAAACTTAACATATGATGGGTGGTGCAAAGGGCAACCCATGCCAAACGCAAATGGCACCATGTGCCTCCCTAATATCCAAGGTGGTGGCATAATGTACACCATATGATACTGGATGCATATCAGGTCACTTGTGCTGTTCTACCACGTCTACAAGGTCCTACAGAACCATTTTTTGAATGTCCCCACCATCGGAGACATGCATACTTAAAACTGCATGTCTGCTTTATGGTGGCGTGCTATGGTGCAGGCCTAGGCTCTTCGGTGCCTGGCCTATGGCCTTTTGCCATACACCCAACAGTGTAGGCTTTGGCCACACCCAACACAACATAACAGAGTCATGCAGGTGAACAAGTGGCCAGGTACATGCAGGTCACCCCTAGCCACTTCTAAGCATCCACTACTTCACCACCACACCCACAAGAGACACTAGAGGAGTCGTCACTCCATCAGGTCCAAGCATGTACTACACAGTGTAAGAATTGCAACCAATCCCCACAACCATGAAAGCAACATTTTATGCAATGATCACAAACCGCACACCAAAGGCAACAATGTGAAACCTACTTCACCGCAGGGCACATATTTGGTGGTGTAAGGTAGCCACCCATTCATCGAAGGGGCTACGGGCTTAGCACACGCACCACACCGTACTGCAGTGTAAGTTTCCAAGTTTCATGTGGTCTTCATTGTACTCCCCTTCTGCCATTGCTCTACCATCACTGATCGCTAGGGCCTCACCACACACAGCACACCCTAGTACAACCCTTGTTTTACTCCTCATGTCATGTGTAATGCACTCCTCATATGCAATGCCTGCCAACTTTCACCCTGGCCACATCTTTTACATGCATGGCTCTATGACGTTGTGTTGCCTGTGCTGAACGGTATGTGAGTGGCTGTGTACATTATCCATATTGCAACTTTCTGATGCTGATGACTTTCTTTCATGGCGCATTGTGTTCAAACACTTTCTCAAACAAGGGTCTTATAAGGGCCTAACCATAGCAAATGCAAATGGTGACATGTGGCTCCCTATTGTACAACAGGGGCAATGATGAACACCTTATGCGAATGTACGAATAGCAGTTCACTTTTGCTGTTCTACCAAGTGCACAATGTCACTCCACAATCATTGTGTGCTACTCACCAACTTCAAGTGCATGCAGAGTGACAACTGCATTGCTGCATTATGTTGTGGTGGCTGTGATGAAGGCCTAAGCTGTTGGGTACATGGCCTACGGCCTTCGGCCATGCACCCAACAGTCTAGGCCTTGGCCACACTCACCACAAGATAACAGAGCCATGCAGGTGACCATGTAGGCATGTGCCAGAAATCACAAAGGCAACATATGCACCAGCACTTCCACCCAACCTCCGTACCATAAAGCAGGGAGGCAAGGAAACTTGTTCCACTTACCGTAATGCAGAAACATATAGCTGTGTTTGGCACCGCTACCCACTTCCAATCACAAAGCATTATAAGCATGCCAACCAAACAAGACAATCTTCACAACATTGGGCCTGCTCCCAACACTATAGTACATTCATAGAACCAATGGTGTGTAGTGCAACACTTACTAATCTGCGCAAAGCACACTACGCAAGCACATATAAGAACCAGTTGCATCGTGACCTCTTCCATATGTACACTATTCTGTTAGTGCACCCAGCGGACACACTGCACGACTGGTCACTGCACCATCTCCACCCATACACTGACAACTGTAGGTTGTTCTACAATCACCACACCCATGCAACCAACATTGTGTGCACTGCAGCCAAACCCCACACAATAAGCAACAATGTGGCACCTATTTTCAACTAGTGGACATACTTTTCTGTGCTAGGGCTGCAGCCATGCATAGAAGGGGCTACGGGCTTACCTCACACAGCACACCATAGTACACGCTATGTTTAAATCCTCATGTCTCGTGGAATGCACTCCCCCTTCTTGTCATGATGCCTACCTCCAAGGAGCCAGGTCCGACCCAGCAACCCCAGAGGCAGGCATCATTTCCCCCAGGGCAGTGCCAGCAGGCCCAAGCTGGGGCCCTTTGGACGCAGTCCTGGCGCCTTAGGCGCCAGGCTCATGTTAGGCGCCAGGCTCATAAAGCTAGACATGTGTTCAAGTGTTTTAATGTGCACTTACTTGATGCAGACCATGCTGCCACATCCAGGCCCTCTTGAGGCCTGAATGGAACTACTTTACCTGTGGGATTACTTTCCACCCGGGTGTGGTCGGGGAAGGATACATACCTGATCGGAGGAAGGATACACACTTGGAACTTCTTCCAAAGCTATTTAAACCACACCCGATCAGCAACTCACGCTTCGCGTTGTTCTGCTCCTCACAGCTGGACGCTCACCGTGTCAGCTCCTGCATCTGGACCTCAGCCACGCCTGTCAGTATCCTGGGTCACCTGCAAAGGGAGACAAAATACCTTACCTGCTAAATCAGCACCACAGAGACATCACACCGACGATCCTGAAAAGGAAGACATCATTTTAAAAGCATTTCGCTACGATCGCTGCAGCGCTGCATTTCACTCACCTTTCCTGGACGCCACCATCTTCAGCAGCGATCATCCGGATCCACAGCCACTTCCCAGAACCTAGAGAGAAAGACAAGAACAAGGTGAGAGAAGGAAGGGAATAGGAAAAGCTCAGTTTCCTTCTAAGTCTTACCTGTTGGGTCATTCCCATTTCATTTCGGGTCTTGCCGCTTCCAGGCATCCGGACCCCGGCCCCTATGGGGGAAAAAGACAAAGACATTGAATGAGCGAATGCAAAGACATTACCCAAGCGCTCATCCAGAACTTACCTGTCATTTACTGGAACTGCACGTATCACTTCGGGTCGGCGCCATATCTCCGGCATTCCGAACCCCGGCCCCTAAGGGGAAAAAGACAATGAACATTATTATTAAGCTTGGACTTTTGAACTTGCAACAGAACATTTACAGAGCCTTACCTGAATAGTCAAGCTTACCTGAACTCCCATAATCCTCAATCCAGTGAAGTAACTGGGTTTCAACGCGCCCCTGCATCAGAAGCAGGATGGAGAGCTCATCCTTACTGACCCTAAGGTGAGACTTCACGGGGAATCGTGGAAGGGCATTGTGGAGGGTTGGAAGAGAGTGGGAGGCTTGAGCATAACTCAGTCAGTAGGTAATACTTCCTTTTCACGCACAGGGGAATATTCCTGCGAGCCGGAGAAGCCAGAGTAGAGGGGCCCTTCCTGTCCATCTTCAGAGTCCTGCGCTTCACCATTGAAGAAGCATCAGCACTCGAAGCCAGACCTGCGCCTCCGTGGGAATCAGGTGAGCGTTACACTTCTGCAAATGTGCCTGCCACCACTCATCACAGAAAGACATTGCTTCTGCAGCTTGCATGCCATAATGAAGACTGCCTGCAATGACCACACAAGACTGTTGCCTGTTGAGGTATCCGCGCATTGGCGGAGCATGCACGGATAGCGCTGGCACACCACCGTCTTCTTTTATTTGAGATACATCACATGAAGCACTTCTCACTCCTGCACCCTTTCCATCCCTTCTTCCCACCACCAGATGCCGTACACTATTTTTATCAGGCTCTTTTGCTGCCGCATTGTCCTCCGATACAACATACTGCCGTCCTGGAGCACTTTTGACACACATCCCGTCACCGCACACTGCAATGCAGTAAAAATTTTGACCACGCAGCGAACAGGGAAATGGGACGCAGAGCGAACCCAGATATCAATATTTTTTGGGACGTACATTTCAGTTCTTTTCAACAAAAGTACTGGCCGGATTTCCACCAAACACACAATAGCACGCTTTCTGACCCAAGCCCCCGCTCCTCCGAAAATCCGCCCAGCCGTTCGGCCTGTTTTTCCCAATTCAGTCCATGGAGAAATAAAAATGTATGGGACCCCCCTATAACTTTGCCCCCCCCCCCCCCTGCACGAAACCTCACCCAACTTGGCAAAATAATTCAGAGCCGGCCATATACTTTTTTTGCAAAGTTTGGTGACGATTCCTCCAGGGGGAGCGACGTTATAAACTGCCGAAAAAGTGGTCTTCCTATGAGTTTAGCAACTTAACCATAACAACACGGCCGGTACCGCGGGTTGTGTAATATTGGCTCACATCCTTCAGCCATCTGATTATTACCATATATTAAAGAGCCTGTATTTGTGTTCATCCTTCATGGAGCAATACCTTCCAATTCTTTAACTTTTTCTCAAGTCCTCAGTGCTAAATTCCCAAAAACTATCAATATTTGGCAAAACTGGCTTTGCCAAGGGGGCTAAGGACAAGAGTATGCCTGTCTCCTGTATTTCTCAAAGTAGACGTGAAAAATGATGGAAGTGTGAGGTAAAGAAACCAAGGCTGCCATCTTTAGTTCTATTCCCCTCTTTCCCTATGGCTTTTTTTCCTCCCACCTCACTTATCCATTCCCCTGCGGCCCCTCTCACCCTTTGATGCCACTTGGTGCCTCACTTACCTCATAATACTAAACACACTTCTGTATTATAAGGGTATCATAACCAATAGTAGCTGCCTCAGGGTCAGTCTCAACAACATGGGAGTCTAGTATTGTGTCAAGAACAAAGGGGCAGTGTCCGCTTATTTTAAAGAGGGTTTGTAATGGATTTGCAGTGAACAAAATTAAGATTGGATAAGCAGGAGCTAAAAGCTGCTCATGGGTAGCCTGCATTAACCTGTGAGCAGGAGCTACCACTGGGTAACGAGGAGCTAATACATAGTTTTCTGCAAATCTTACTTCCACATAAGATGTAAATGTAACATTTTGTCCATCATTTATGACCAGTAATTCTTTGGATGTCTTTTAGATGTGCCCAAAGGCTGATTAATCGTTTGCCACAGATTAGTGTCACATGGGTATGTTTGTTCAGCATTAAAGCCGAACGTAACTCTTGGTAGATGTTGGTGCCAAGCTAACCAGACTATTACCCAAATTGATGGTTTCCAATTGACTGTATGGTACATCAGGCCGAAATCGGCCCGTACCATTCGATCATTTGGAAACAACCAATTGGGGTAATCACTACCAAACATGGGGAGCAGGGAACACCATCGCAACCCCCGCTCCCCATGTTTGGTAGTGATGGCCTTTGGGGGTAGCAGGGATGTCCCCCGCTTCCGGAGTTCTGGAGGCGGGGGATGGAAAAAAGAAAAAGAAAAAAAAGAAAAAAAAGAAAAGCGGACCCTGCTGTGTCGGATCCGACCTGCCTAGAAGGGAAGGATCTGACGCTGCAGGGCCAGAAACAATGCAGACAGCAAAAAGGTAAGTATGGGGCCCGGGGGGTTGGGTCAGGGAGGGTTGGAGCGTTTGAGTTTTGGTGGATTTGGCTGCTGCAAAATTGGATTCGCAGCCGAATTGACAACCTTCTAGACTACAAGAAGGAACTAAATTGCTCCCCGCTCCCCTCAATTTCAAACCCTGTATTTGTATTCAGAATAGTATAGTGATCTCCTGTATGTACAACCTCGAAGGGGCAACCATGCATGTATCTTCTTTCACAAGGATTCAATTAGCTTTACTTAGCCATCAAACCTGTCGGTATTGGCATTTTTGTCCAAATTCGCACTTGTATCAATTCCTGAATGAATGCTGCATGTCCCCGTGTAGATGTCTGAAATAATTACGTACATCTGCACTATTGTATTATACAATGTTCCTTCCCCTCACTTGGAAGTAACTCATCTTCTCACCCAAACAGTAACTTCTAAAGTAAGTTGCATAGTGAAAACGTGCTTAGTTATATGTCTCAAGCCATATCTGATATTTCCAGACAGTTAGTAAAATTGTGAATTCACCCCTCATGCTTCCTCTATCCTCTGATACAAGACTTTCTACTTTCTCTACTTCAGAAAGTCTTGCAGATTCCTAATGTAATTTTCTAACACCTGCATGTATTCTCCTTGATGCCTGACCGGCTGAGATGCGATAGCGTCCTTAATATAGATACAAAACACCATAAACAAAGCATACATCTGAACATGAGTTGGATAATGGGAAGTCAGGTGGTGTCGGGGGCCTGGAGCTTGAAAAGCAGCTAATCCAAGCCATATATTCGGCATGATTCTTCCAGACCAGTGGTTCATTTGTGTAAGTGATACGAGTCATTCCTTGTAGGTCTATGCACGAATTTGTAATAATAAGCGTACAATGCTCAAGGAGTATCTGTGGCTGTGGTATCTCTTTATCCATTATGGACTAATCCCCCCCCCAAAGCCTGTTTTTATTTCTAACTCACTTGAAGAACGATTTGTAGCATGTCTTCTCTCGATGTGCTGATCCTTCAGTGAGCACACATTGCCCTTTTCTGTAGTTCGTAATGAAAAAACAGCAGTGGCAATAAGAGGACCTATCAGGAAAAACACAGTTGAAAATAATTATGACTATGCACAAACTTGTGTAATGACCAGAACAAGCAGTATTCTTAAAGTATGCGATGACAGGAGAAAATTCACATGGGCTCATTTCATAATGGTCAGACACCTCACAGGGCCACTTTCAGTTATGTACACAAGCTTCTCTGATGTCACATTGGGCTTTTCCTATGCATCAGTGCAATTGGTGTGCCAAACTGCAAAATGACTCGCGCATGCACACACTTTGCAGAGCGTGACGCACACTGACAAATGGGTGATTACTCACCATATTGCCATTGAGGGACAGTATGGAGAACTCAGCCTTTATGTATGGGTGGCCATCACCCGTTGGTACAGTACTACTGTGTGCTGTAGACAACCCAGCATAATGGCTTACTTTGTCAATGGGCCAAAACTCCCTACCCTCAGTAACATTGGATCTCATGTGCTCCTAGTGTGGGTATGAGATGTTAAATTGTGCACCATCCATGGGTAGTGCACATTCTGCAATCACTCAGCATATGCTGCATCTTGACACGAGTTTAGGGAAGAGAAGGATTTTCTAATGTTGATCTAGAACCCGGACATGCCTTCAATCCCTTTTCCTCATGCTAATCCACAATAATTAGAGATCTGCACACAGCAGCAACATTATTATGTGGCCTTCCAGGCTTGGATTAATTGCCTGTTTTGCCCAACTCCCATTGTGACAAGTACCTTATTTGTGGAGATGTTGTGTATTTAATTTTGTTGTTCTACTTTTCAGATTTTTAAATTTGTTTTAGGATTTACAGTGACATTGGGTTTGCAATGTCTGTCTGAGACAGCACATCATTTGTTCCTTACTAATGTGGAGGGAAAATGCAAATAGTTTGGGGTTTAAACCCTGCATGCAAAAGACCAACTTTGTGGCAGGCAACCGAGAAGGCCCCACTGCTGCTCCTCCCGCAAAATCTGTCTTTTGCCTCCCCCTCCATCTCCCTGTCAATTTCAGGGGAGTCTTGCCCGCTGCATCCTCCCCTCCCTCCTACTAACCTGAACTGAACATCGAAATCTTCCTGCTTCCCTCCAGGCTGCGCCCCCTACAGGCTCACAGCCTGTAGTGGTGAGGTCTATGGGCCACAATCAATGAAAATATATGCACATTACTGCTAGCTAAACACAGATGTAGACTCAAGAAAGACTAGCCCTTTATATTTAGTATTTAGCCTAATATTGCTGAGGAAATGAATCCATTCTGAATTGTGCATCTGTAGGCAGAATAGAGAAAAGAGCTTGGCAACTAACAATGTAAAAGTATACTGAGCTACACTGATAAAAGTTACTTCAAACACATGTTGTTAAAAGCAGCAAAGGCTTAATTGTATTCAAGGCACAGACTTGTTCTGATTATCTCCTACAACACTGGAAATTGATCTTGGGTATCTGAGGTTGCCCGATTCTACAGTCAGCTATTGTGTCAACTGGGGAGACTGAAATCATCCTTAATGAGTTCATGAAACCTTCCACTCATACAATTGAAATCAAACTATTGAAAAGGTACTAACAAAAATGGTTGATAAAGGGCAGGGTAACACAGCCTTGGATTGCATTTTCTTTTCTGTGTTCACCCTGCAGACCAGGTTTTAAAGATTTGGTCAAGCAACCTTACCCAAAGATTTAGTCCAGCATCTGTTTTCCAAAAGACTACTGATACAGATACAATATCTCTTGGATGATCCATCAGCATGTGAAGTTAATCAAGGGTAGTACTCGCAGGATTAGAGTTATGAGAAGATAATACGTTGCAAGTCTCATAGCATTGCGTGTGTGTATAGCAGCAGAATGGCAAATTGGCACAATGACGTATTTAATAGCGCAAAGCCTGGTGACGCTACCCGCAATGCTATGCATGGGGTCTTAAATGTCATGTCTGTGCAAGGTGCTCTGCTGAATTTTAGCGGCTGCATGGCCAGTGTTGTGCCGGTGCTTTTGTATGCGTAGCAAGCAAATGCAAAGCTCCACTTGCTTCTCCATTCGGAAGGCAGCACATACACAGATGCATTGCTACCTCCTCAGCTGTACTAGCACAGCACATAAAAGTGGCTGCAACATAGTTTGGGAGTCCAGAATGGCGCATTGCTGATGGAAGCCAACTTGAATGCTTGTAGAAAGAAGGGAGAAGTCTGAGGCACACTGCACTTCGTGAAGATAAAGCTGTTAACTAAAATGAATCCTGTGGATATCTCTGTCCGGGACTTGGAAGACAAAGAAGGGCTGGCATGCTCTCCAGCATAATGTCCAGGAGAAAGTGCTGGAAGCAAATTAGCATGCCCATGCAATTGTAAGGGGTAGGGTCACTGAGGCCAGTTGCCCTGACACGTTTGTTGGAGCAAGTACTTGACATGATGGATCCCGGGAGCACCGACGGGATAAGAGCCATGGAAAGTCTAAACACTGGTGCAAGTAAGGCCATTTTCACCTGTGTATGTTCTTTTGCCCGGTCGTCACTCCTCGTACCGTGCCATTAGCATTCCTCAATGACAGCCCATAATGAGGGCCCGGACACATCCTGTTATTGTTCATTTTGACCAAAGTAAAGTAGTGTGGTCGGCAATAGATATGTCCATGATGCAGTGCTGTTATACATGACGTTTGTATATAACTAGCACAAGTGCATGTTTGTTTCAGCATTCATAAATTGTGCATGTAAATAACTTGGTAATTTATGCATGTTCTTCACCATCTACAAAAAGTTCTGTTGTGGTATCACAAGATGATTTAAGAAATGAAACCCTGAACTAGGCTGCCACAGGAACTCTGGGATGAAGGAACGAAGATGGGAAGGAATAATACCATAAATTGAGTTGCCCTAGATCGTCCAAATTCAAAATCTGTTGGCCTATCAGATGTGTGGGCTGAGGTGCAAACCATTAGAGTTGAATGTTTAGACAACATTGTGCTTGCTTATCTTAGCCACACCGATAACCCAATGTTATACTGGAAGATCACAACAGCCATCCACTGTAAAGGTCGCAGCTTGAAATACTGAGCCACGTCCACCCACTTGGCAAGCACATTGGCGCAGAAGCAGGAGATGTCGTTATGAAACACCAGCAGGCAATTTGCACTAATGCAAATCCTCAATAAAATGTGTTAATCACACTACAAACAGCAAAATATAATTTGTGGCTGTGCTGAATGATACACTGATATGGGGTGATTAAGGATATGGTCCGTTTTGAACTTATGCATAAATGCATTGGCATGGGGGGCGCCATTGTGGTCCCCATTGAAGTTCCCGATGTCTGCAGGAAAAACTGTTCTCTGTATCTGGAATACGAGTTTTCTGATATGAATTGAAGTAACACTATGATAAATTATTTCTGTGCTGCAATTTCCCCTGTGTTGAGTAATAGCCATTCAACTGCTTCGATTCCCAAGTCGTGGGGAATGAAGTATACAGACTTTTCACATTTACTATGAACAAGATATGTTCTGGTTCGTATTAAACTCTGTTCAAATGTTGTAAAAAATGGGTGGTATCTTTAATATATGTGGTCGTTTGCTGGATTAGAGGTTGTAAAAAGTAATCAATATAGTTACCAAAGTGTTGTGGTAAGCTGTTGATATCTGCCACAATTGGTTTCCCAGGCGGATTCCTTGGGTCTTTGTGCACTTTTGGTAATGTGTAAAAGTTAGGTATGCATGGATTCTCATGTGTGTTGATTAATCCAACCCTTTTCCTCTGCCTTGTTCAAAAGATCCTCAAGATTATGTTTGATAGACATGGTGGGATAAGTATCTAATGTTGCGTATATGCTTCTATCTGCAAGTTGCCTGTTACATTGTCATAATCTGTGGAGTTCCAAAGAATGCAACAGGCAACTTGCAGATAGAAGTATATACACAACATTAGATAGCGATCCCACCATATCTATCAAACACAATCTTGAGGAACTTTTGAACAAGGCAGAGGAAAAGGGTTGGATTAATCACCACACACATACATTGAGCATCAACGCATACCTAACTTTTACACATTAACAAACGTGCGCAAAGACCCAAGGAATCCGCCTGGGAGACCAATTGTGGCAGGTATCAACAGCTTACTACAACAAATTGGTAAATATATTGATTACTTTTTACAACCTTGAATCCAACAAACGACCACATACATTAAAGATACCACCCATTTTTTACAACATTTGGACAGAGTTTAATACGATCCAGAACATATCTTGTTCACTGTAGATGTAAAAAGTCTATATCCTTCGATTCCCCACGACTTGAGAATCGAAGCAGTTGAATGGGTATTACTCAACACGGGAGAAATTGCAGTACAGAAATAATTCATCATAGTGTTACTTCAATTCATATAAAAAAAAAAACTTGTATTTCAGATACAGAGAACAGTTTTTCCTGCAGACATCGGAAACCTCATTGGGGGCCACAATGGCGCCCGCCTATGCCAATGCATTTATGCACAAGTTCGAAACAGACCATAACCTGATTCACGCCATTTGGAAACAACAACTGGCAATATGGATACGATTTATTGATGACATATTTGGCATATGGACCAGCACTGAAGACCAATTGAAAGAATTTTTCACATATCTGAACACAATTGACCAAAGAATTCAGTTCACCTACGAATTCTCCAGAAAGAACATACATTTTTTGTATGCAAATATTGAATCCACATGAGACAGATAAAACTAAAATTTTCAACAAGGCAACTGACCGAAAGAACTTGCTCCACAGATTGGACTTTCATCAACCAAGTCTAATACGGAACTTGCCAAATAGCCGAATGCTGAGGGTAAAACGCATCATTAGTGACTCAGAGGACTTTACTGCGGAATTGACAAAAATGGGTGATAAGTTCATCAAGAGGATATAAAATGGAGGAAATTCAGACAGCAAAGACCAAAGTGGAACTGATGAATAGGGAAGAACTACTACGAATACAAAACAAACCAAAAAAATAACCACCGCTAGTATTTGTATCGAGATTCTCAACCCAGAGTAACAGGATCAAATCTATAATTGAAAAAGAACTGGCAAGTACTTTCTGTGACCAAAGAGTCTAACATTTGTTCAAGGATTACCCTACCTTTGCATACCAAAGGAGTAGAAATGTTAGGGATTGTCGAGTACAAACAAGGACGCCCGCCAAAAAGGGTGTGACAACACGCAAAGCGACGTTTCCATGCCTACAATATAGCAATTGTGGATACATACAAAAGGGGAGTTCATAAATCATCCACACACTGGAAAAAAAATAAACCTTAGAGACTATGCGACCTGCGACACAGCAAGCATAATATATGGAATAAAGTGCCTGTGTGGGCTTTATTATTTTGGACAGTCCAGAAGAAAAGCAAAATTGCATTGGAACGAACATAGGTCATTCATACGCAACAGAAATGCGAATAGTGCAGTGGCAAGACACTGGGTAGACAAGAGACATAACCTAGCGCAAATACGCTTCCTGGTTCTCTAAGAGGTGAGCAGAAAAGAGCCACACAAAAACATCCAGAAGAGACTTGACAGGAGAGAAGCCTTTTGGATAGAATTTTTAGGGACTCTTGCACCAAAAGGTTTAAATGAGGAAGTGAACTTTGCCTGTTATCTCTAGAGCTAATGTTAATTATTGTGAATGTTATTGCATCCACTCATTGTGAATGTTTGAGTATTGACTGATGATTTCTGATGCTTAAAAATGCTTCAGTATATCCCCATGGATAAGAATGGTAGATTAGACTCAATATGACATACTGGTATCATTAACAAAGAAAGTAAGGTTAGACACGAATTTACATGTCTCTTTAGGGTGCATGAACTGTGAGAAATGTGGTTATCGTTATACCAATATAAGGTTTATGCTACCAGTCAAGAACCGCCACGTGATTATGTTCTCTCAGGTATGTAAATCTGTTCTATAACACAACAAGCGATCCCCTGTGTGATAAGGACGTAAGAATGTCATTAACGAAAAACCTTCACATGCTCACTACAAAAGGAACATAAATGCAGATCCATTATGCATTACTATTGTGATTTCTTAAAGAGCTATGAGTGTACGCTTGCAATAACAGTAAAACTATTTGAAATATTATACAAATATCTGAAGCATATTTACTAAGGCAATGTAGTAAGTAAAAAAATCAATTTAGTTGCATTGCATCAATATAATTGCACTCTGGAGTATAGAACCTACCAACGTTAGTACACTACACTTCATGAGTATAACTAATGCTACATGGGCAATATAACACTACTTTATACGTTGAATACAGGTACCATTAATGTAGTTTAATTAGTACACAAGCAATCGTTTCCCGTTCCCCTGTTACCATGGGGATAAGGGATGCGAGGCGCTGACATGTCAGCATGTAGGCTTGACAACAAGACAACAATTTAACAACAGCAGCGCGTTCGCGGGTGGCTTCATTTCAACAGCAGACGCCGCAGGAGGAAGGTAAGCTGCACACGGTTTAAGTTATGGATACCCCGGTGGGAAACAGGACGCTGACAGTAACAACAACCTTATTCTTGCAGCACTCTACTTACATGGGCAAGCAAAACGTTAGAGTCCGTAAGGTAAAAAAAGTCCTTTCAAAAAACCTCTCTTTCGATTACATCAATGTGCACTTTAAATATATTAGCATCATATGTCAGGAGTACAGATAGATACATATGTTTTATTTTTCTTTCTTTTTGACACAACTACAGCAACAAGGCTGACAGATTAAGGTACATCTCAATCTAATTCAAACGCCATGAGATTACGAAGCATACTTGAATGTATAAAGTTTTCGTTGGTATTTTGTTTCTTTCTTTACCTCTAACTCATGCTGAAACTGTAAATATTAATAATAATGGACACACATGGTATGTACTTTATAATTTATGATTTGTGTTTGGAAATTGAATTGGTGCGTTGATTAATGCACAACATGGCATGATTAAAGCCCTGGAGATGGAGAATCACTTCGAAATACATAGGCTCTCTAGCCATGTTTAGACTTGGGAACTGCTTCCCTAAATATTGCTAACTAACTTCTAAACAGATGACCCATGTTGAATAAAAGAATTCCCTTTTATAACTAAGGAACTATAAGAATTACTTATTTCTGATTACAAAGAATGGTTGGATGAAAATTGGAAAATTATTGAACTTAAAGGAATTGGCATCGAAATAACAATAAGCTCGATTTGCGCATTTGTGAGAGCACCAGACTTAGCTGCGTGAGCCCATCCAGCTTCTTGTTGGGTTTCTGTATTTTGTGGATCCTGGTGTCAAAGGATCGTCATACAGCCTGGTTACTGCTCTTACCGATAGTCATTTTTTGGCAAGGTTTTGAATACTAAGCAACTCGTGTGGTGCCCACCTCTATCTTCTCTCTTCCGATTCAACAATACCACTAATAGTGGAGACCCAGCAGGTCGAGATTGGAGGCAAGGGCCTACGTGCCGTTCTGGTTAACAGCACGCCCAGCACCAGCGACAATAGAGAAGCGAGGCTTAAATCAATCCCCCACAGGAACTCAGGCGATTCAGGAGGCAAACCCAAAGTAAGTGGAACGCAGGTTCCTGACGCCTTCGGAGTAGGACAGCGAGAATAACAAGAAGGGAGAAACAGAGGAAAATGAGAACAGAGAATGTGATGAAGCGTGGCAAAACAGGGTGAACTGCAAAGGGACGCAGTACCAGAAGGGGAGAGGGAGAGCAGAGAGATAGAGGGGAGAAACAGAGGTACCCGCGAAGGGATGCGGTGGAGAAGAGAGAGAGAGAGGGTGGACCACACAGAGAAGCAAGAGCGAGAGAGAGATAGAGGGACACGGGACTAACCGCGGTGAACGCGGAACTGCAGCTAAGAAAGCAGACGAGTAGACCGCAAGAGAAGCAGTAGCGGAACAAGAGACAGCAAGGCATGCAGTAAGCACGGGAAGCAGAAGACTAGCGCACTAACCCAAAGACGGGCGACTCCAGTAGTGGGTTGCAACGCGCCAACCACCGGGAGGAGGGGGAAGTGAACCTCCCAGTGGCAGCCATGCTGCAAAACACTAGACGGTTGCATGTTACTGGGAAAAAACGTGATGGAACCTTCATGACGGCGGGACCGCCATCGATCCTACAGGCACCAGCCTACGTGGCGCATGACAACATTTTCCATTGAGCAATAAACTAATATTATGCAGTGTTGGTCCTATTCTTCTACTATCCACTTTTAGATAGGTGGCACACCAGCGCAACCTATGGATAATGGGAGATAGACAGGGACAGCACCCAGACAGTAAATGAATATTGCCATGCAGTCTGACCAAGGAATAAGACCTATTATCTACTGTCGATTCATGCAACCCGGCAGCATCCCAAGACCCATGCACTGTATGCAAAATGATCATAAAACAGCAAGAGCTGTCTTTTTATCCTTCATTAATACTTGATCACAACTGTGCATGTCCCACTGGCTTTGAAGTCAGCTTTTGTTAGGCCACTTCTCAAAAAGTCCACCGCTCATCCAAACGATAGGGCAAACGCTGTTCATTGAAAAGTGCCTGCTGCAGGACTTTGTAGAAAGAGACGGGACTTTGTCGAAAGAAACAATCTATTTCACTAGGCATAGCATGTTTTCGGGCTGATGAAGGGGTACAAAATTAGCCTTCTGCTTCATCTGGGAAACTCTAAAGTACAGTACAATGTGGATGACAACTCTGAAAGCACACTCATCCTACTGGAAATCGTGCAGGGCTCAACACCATCTGCCATGGAACTCTTCCAATGATACTAGAAGAAATTTGAATAAAAGTAGCTGTTTTACACTAGATGGCCTCCATTCTCACAGGGAGGACCAACACCACCATCACGGCTCCCTAAAGATCCCAGTCATGCTTGCTCTCCTGTTGAGTACATCAAAGATCCACCCTTTTGCCCCTCATCTTCAAAATTTGCATGACTCCCCTACTGGTCCTCATCACTCTGGCTAGTCTCACCTGCTACAATTTCGCAAATGACAGATAATCTACAAACTCAAAAACAATATCTCACCAGCCATTGGACTTAAAAGCATGCCTCACATAGGTGAACTATTAGATGACAATATACAGACAGAAGCTTAATCCCACCATAATATAACTCATGGTCTGCAGTGATGCAGCTTAATCCACCACCTCAATCCCTTGGACCCGGGTAGATGGGCCCATGCCTAGTAGCATCATCCTCAGTAAAGAACCTCATAACCACAACAGGCAACAGCCACACACTTGAACAACAGGCAAGAGGCATTGTCAGAAGTTGCTTTTACTAACTTTGCACTCTAAAACGCATCATGGCTTTTCTGTTCATTAACCACAGAATCATGGCCGCGATATCACTTGTTCTATCAGGACTAGGTTATGCAACCTCCCTTGGCCTTGCAGTACACCACATGATACACTTCGGAGAATCTAAAATGCAGCAGCTAGTCTAGTCCTTAAAATGAAAAGGTTCAAAAATACAAAAATCACCATGGTGCTGTGCACACACTCCACTGTCTCCCAGTCAAGAAAATAATATGATCCAAAACCCTCTGCATTGCCCATCATGCTTACCATGGAAATAGGGTAATTTCCTTCTTGGGGAAGTTCTAAAACTACACACCACTGAAGGTCGTAAAGTCCAGTAAAGCTGGATTAGTACTAGTTCCTAGCTTTAGTAGAAAAAGGCTGGGGAAATCCCTATTCTCACTAGTAGCCAACAATCTCTAGAACTGTCCAAGCAAATTCACATGGAGTAGGGCCACCAAACAGATCAAGACGCAGCGTTTCATCTATCTGCTATATCCACCTACCGAAAACTGATCAAGGGGTTGTCTACTATAAATCCCTTAGACGAACCACAACTTGCATCTCTTTGTCGGGAAGCATATCACCCATCCACAATCTTCAAAATGGGTGGGATACAACCACTGCAACCAAGGAAGGACCCATGGTTTTTTCTGGGTCCTTACCATTTCTCTTTTTCCACTAGATTTTGTGGCCTCACTAACTACCTCACTAATAAAATCTCACATGTTTACACCACACTCACTCATCAGATGACCTATAATGTCTAGCATACAAATCACAGACTCCTACAAACCCTTGATGCTACCAACACCACACTGCATGCATTGCAGCTCTCCCAGCACTAAAGCCTACCCTACCAGCATCCTTTCAACCCCCTAGGCATAGATAAATTGAAACAAGTAATGGGTGCTTCGGCCTGTACTCATTGACAGATGTCGGCCTCGCATCTCCCTCTATCGTGCTAACGTTCCTCACCAATCTTTTTTACAAAGCCATGTGCAGCAACGCCAACATTATTGGCATAGGTCACTTTACTAGACCACTTACCTTACCGTACATATTCAAGATAGTGTATCTCCTATTACTTGTGATGTTCCTAGAACAATGGGATTGCCTTAGCTTGTGCTCCAGTATGATTTTTGAATTCCCTCAAAAATAGCTTTACTCTTGGGTTATCTGTATCCTTCAGGCTTAATGTTCTCTTCTTCCCAGTTCAAAGAGTACATGGTCCCGTCAACTTTACTCCTTTGTGAGGGTTCCCATTCTGAAGAATTGCTCAATGTCCTTGACAAAGGTAGACCTGGGAAGGAATACTTAATAGGCACTGCCTTTAGCTGATCAACAGGCGATCTCCTGGTTATGGTTGACCCAGACCATTTGAGTTCAATATACTCCATCATTACTGCTAGTAGGTGTATTCAATCAACAAATTCATTGACATGTGAAATTGCTCAGGTTCCGCTATACAGAGATATTTCACTGGGAAAGATCTGAGTTTATGCGCTACTTTTAGGAGGGCATCCTTGTCAGACGATAGTTGACCACTACCAGTGACCCATGTGAGAAACCCAAGGGTATTCTCATTCCTACTCTCTTTGGATACTCTGCACAGGTGACCAGGGAAAGGCCATTGCGTTTAGATCCTGACCCTGGGGTGGAGAAGCGAGGGAGGATCACCTTGGTGGAGGGTCCTTGAGGAGTGGGGTGCTCTCGGCGAGACATGGTTTCCCCTTTCCCTGTTGACGACCAACCTAACCATCCCCCAAACTTTATGGGCTATATTTTTTTAAAATATATTTTTTATTAAAATGTTTCAAATACACACCTTTACTCTCCCCGAGCCCCTGCCCTCCCATTCCCATTAACCCACATTCCCCAATCCCCTCGCCCCCTCGGGCAGAGACAGCAAAACTTGTTCTCATTTATCATCCAGCGACAAATACAATTGTTTACATAATATTCAAAATCCTTATATTATGTGGACACCATTGCAACACAAAATCGCTGTTAAGGAAGTCCAAAACCAGAGCCCATTCCTTTCGGAATTTGTCCTGTTCTCCTTGAAGGTTATGAGTTATCCACTCTAAGGCAATGAGCCCCCATAGTTTAATCAGCCAATCTTTTACTCCTGGAGATTTCTTTAGTTTCCAAGCACTTGTGATGACCAACCAAGCAGCTATTACCATTAGCATAAATGCTTTACTTTGAATTTGGGTAGGTAAACAATTCTCTGGGTCGAATAAACCGCACATCCATTCTTTAGGTGACCAAATTATTTCAGAGGATACTATGCTTTTAATCCGAGTTGCAACCTCTTCCCAGAACAACCTCAATTTTCAGCACTCCCACCATATATGCCACCATTTGCCCTCCCTCCACATCCTCGCCAACAATGGTCTATAGAAGTTGGGTACATTTTGTGCAATTTTTCTGGGGTAAAGTGCCATTGATGCATAACCCTGTAGCATGCTTCCCTAATCTGCATAGACCTAGTTAGTTGAGAAATATTTCTGCATAAATGTTCCCAATGGCTTCTCGACAGATCTATCCCCAGAGTCCCTTCCCATTTACACATATGCCCCCAGACCTGCGCCCTTATCTTCTTCCATAAATATCGAATAAAGCTTTGATACCATATGTTTATTCCCAGAATGTGTGGTTAGGAATTTTTTTTAAACGTGGTAAGCTCTTCTAGTCCCCCTAATACTAGTTTTATGGGCTATTTTAAGACAGCACGCCTCATTTCCCCACATGCGACACTTGAAAGTACTGAGACGAGGAAGAGGAAACATAGTAATGCAAACTAGGCAATGTCACCACTTTAGTACTGGGACAAGGAAGATGCCTGTAAAGTGCAGTGAAGGTCAGTCATGTCCTCTTAATCATGGTCAGGCAAATCCAATTGGAAGTACACACCTGCAACATGTCAAAGGGTTGCAGGTGTATAAAGGGAGAGAAAATGTGCAGCAAGAGTAGAAACCAGAAGACCTGTGGGAAGGAGACCAGCAGGAGACCCGCTTTCAGAAGAGGCAGCCTTGGTGGGACATGTGGAATAGCCAGGACACCGGCCCAAAGAGCCTATTAAGCCCAATGTGTGTTGGGCCATCAGGCTTTTTCTGGAGCAGGAGCCTCTGTGGCAAGAAACCAGCAGCCAAAACCACAGGAACATCAGAGAGAGCGGAATGCTGTCCGCATGCAGGCAGAGGCAGCTGAGCAACCAGCAAGGCAAAGGCAAGCCGCTAAGTGCGAGCGAGGCTCACCAGAGCTGGGCCGACCTGCGAGGCTGGAAGAAAGAGCGAGAGCCACCAAGGAACAGCGCTGAAGACCGGTGAGTGTTGGGAGAGGCACTCGGCAGCAGGGGGCGTTCCTAGCGGGTGGCTAAAAGGTAATGCTTTACCAAACTGAAGGAAAAACCTAAAATTAACCATGTAAGGTGAATATTGAATACCAAACCAAATGGTAACTTCAAATTAAACATGTCGAACATTTATTAAACACTGAACTGCATGAAACTTTACATTTAAGCACATTGAATATCTGGTGAATATCGAACAGGATGAAATCACGCAATTGAGCTTTTTGAATATAAAATTAAGTGCAGCCTTATGGGCAAAGCAAGTGAGAAAAGACAACCAAAGAGAAAATGCCCAAATGAAAACAACACAAGAAAATACACCAGTGTGAAAGAGTGCCTTAGAAAGGAGGGAGAGGGGTAAGACCACCACAAAGTGTACTTTACAAACAACTGCAGTGCGGCAAGGCCAAATACTGGCAAGAGGTGTGTGAGACATACACTGGCAGAGCCAGGAGGCGACTAAGGAGAAGCCAGAGAAGTATAAATATTATCCATAAAGCCAAGAGGCCAACAAAGAGAGGGATCCTGTTTGTGCAACCTGTGATGGGTGGACCGTGTGGTCTGACAACTGCGCCTAGACCAGAAAGCCCGGTCTTCTTTCCGCCATTTCTTTGTGGGAAGGTCCTTCTTGAGATTTACTCTGCGCGCCAAATCAGTTTTGGTCCCTTTGTTCATTTTGTCTTTGGTTGTTTTCACAAGTGAAGCCTGCCTCTGGCACCAGTGTGTCTGGCGGGGGCAGGAGGCAAGGGAGGTGCCCGAAACTTTCTGTGCTTAGTCTCCTAGGAAACAAGAATGCACACATGGGTGATTGGCCGGCTGGCTGTCCGGCAAGGACAGCCACCCTGCTGGGTGTGTGTGACAGCTAGTCTGGAATGAATGGGAGAAACCTGCATTAAAAGGTGAGGCTTTTTGGCTTGGAAGGCAGAGTCGACCACTGGACGAAGGAATCCGAAGAAGAACTAGGAAGAGACCCCTGCTGCAACTCCTGGACAGTTGGTTTGCCCAGTGAAGCGCTGCTGCTGTGCTGAAGCTCCAAATTCGTCTCGACTAGAGAAGCCCTGCAAGGACAACTTCTCCCCTTGAGTTGGTGGGACCAATCAACTGCACAGTAAGCCACCTGGACATTCTCTCGAAGCTGGTTGTATTTCCACTGCAGTTGCTGCTGGAACCGAAGAGCCAGGGGAGGAACGCCAGTTTGTGTGTGTTGCTTTTAAGTTGGCCAAGAGCTGCAGGAAGATCCTCCGGACTCCCAGGAAGCAGAACTGACCGAGCATGAGCCACTTCAACACCCTGGACCCCAGATGCAAGGAAAGCCCATCTCAACAGCTAAGAGTCTGCGGTGGTGCTATTTGCTGAGACGCGAGGAGCTGAAACCGCAAAGTGCCACTGAATAGAAGTTGGTCCCGTTGCAGTGCAGGAGTCCTCCCGACGTCCTGCATCGACTAAGGCCCAGGAACACAGGATCTGCAGAGCTGTACAGGAACAGAAGCCAGCTGGAACCCTTTTTCTTCTAACCAAAAGGTACTGTGAAGCCTAAGAGAACTTACCTCTTGTTGTGTAATCTCACTTCTTCTCAGTTGAGACTTGTCGTGGTTGCTTCTGTAGAGTTGCTAACAGATTCTTTATCTCACAAACCTAAATCAGCTTGTGGCCCTGCTTTGATTTCTTCTTTTCTACAAAGACTTCTAAAACATTGTGCAAGACTTTTACCTACCTGCAAGAATTGCTTCAGCTCACTTAGACTTTTGCCCAATTGCCATTGGCATGGCCTGGCTCCCTGAATGACTCTTCTTCCCTCCGATTGTGTTTTGTCTTCCTTCCAGGAAGACTTACTTTGCATTGGGGGTTACCAAAAGTACTTACCTGCTTCAGAATATTTGTGAGATCTCTTGTTTTGTTCCAAGAACCTTTTTCTTTGACATACTTCTAAGTATTGCTCTAAATGCAACATTGATATATTAATGTCCACAGTGACCTAGCACATTTAAGTCACCTGAGGGTGTAGGAAGTGTCTTTGTGCCATCCGAAATGAGTAATTGATGATTTAGAGAAACTAAGAGTGTGTATTTTGGAGTGCATGTGTGTTTTACTATTATATTGCCCCTTATGAAGAAGGCTTACTCAGACTGGCTGTTAAATAAATTAATAATTGGTTAATCAAGAAACCTTGTGTGTAAGAGTTTATTTAAATACTTCTCAATGCGCATCTCTGTGCAACTCCCCTACATCTCACATTGACCCCTCTTGAGATAAGACTGGCTACTCAACATGCTACCAACCTGTGTAGTACAGACGTATACCAAAGGTTGGGTTCCTATTGCCAGGAGGTCAGGGTTGTTGTAGTGCACCCTACTGCATACACTCTTGCCTAACAGGGTCTCCTTCTGCCGGTGCCCAGTCTCTCCTGCGGGTCTCACCTCAGCGGCCTCCTCGCAAACAGGCTTCCCTGCTGATTTGGTCTCTCATACTGCTGGTCTTCTCACTTTTTATACATCTGCAACCGCTTGACAGGTTGCAGGTGGGAATTCCAAATTGTAACCGCCTGGTTGCATTTAGAGGAGATCTTGAGATGTGCCGGACCCTTACAACACTCTGCAGGCTTCTGCCTCATCTCAGTACTTGAGTAGTGAAATGGGTTACTAGTGTTCACTACTCCTAAATGCCTCTTTCTCGTCCCAGTGGTTTGAATGAGGGGAAATGTGTGGAGATGTGTTGCAATGGTCTATAAAGGTTGGTGAAGGGTTAGATTGGTCTTCAGAAGGGAAGTGGGATACTGTGTCTCGCCTATCACCCCCTTAAGCCTTCTCTTCTTCCCCCTCTTCCTGGTGTTCTTATAGTGAAAAGATCTCCTGTTTTTTTCTCTGTCAGGGAGACAGGGTAACAATACCCCATAACTGCTTCTGGGAACGAGGGTTCCTGCTAAAATGGAAATGAGGTATACCACGTCTCCCCTAAGGACGTCTCATCCTCAATCCACAAGGACCCGCCACCCAGGTGACCCTCCCTCGATTCTCCGCCTCCAGGGTCAGGATGCAAAAACAATGGCCTTTATAGGGTCCTGTGGGAAGAGGACCCAAGATGTGAGGACGCCCTCAGGTATCTCACAGTGCCAAAAGCATTGTAAACAGATATGTGAGCATATGAACACAAAGCACACATTTTCTAATAACTTAAAACTGAACCAGGAGCTAAAAGTGGTGCAACATTTGGAATCAAACAACTTTGATCAACTATCCATCTTGACATAGATCAGAAATTCCTGCTGTTTTAATGATTAAACAAATACTTCAAAATGACATTCCTAAAATGGAAGTTATGTTGCAAATGTGGTTGAATATACAAACTATGGATGGACACATGGACCTTACCCAACGAAAACAAGGCTTGGTGAATTTCCTTCATCACATTCTTATAAAGTTCCTCCTGCCATGTGTGTAAAAGCTTCCACTCCTCTTCAGAGAACGAGGCAACAACATCACAGAACGAAACTGGCAGCTGGAACACAAATGATTACAGGAAACGATCAACAACTTCAAAATAATACCAAGGCCCATGATCAGGGACCTAATGCTTTTAACGTGAACTTGCAATTTGGTGCTGCAGATCACTATAAATAAAAGGTTTTAAGTCAAACATAATTGTTATGCCACCAAAAAATAGTTCTATCATTTTATTCCATAATGTAATAGCCCAGTCAATTGTGTCAGAATCGCCACATGTAATACTGTGTGTTAGTGGACTGCCTAGCACAAAACAGTGCCAAAATACATTCAATTATTTCTGTCTTCATATGTTTGGCTGAAGAAAGCGCAGCAGAGGCATATGTAATGATGGAACATCAACAAAAGGGTTTTGAAAATGAAGCCAGTACCAGGAAGAAAACATCCCAATCATGGTATCCAGTGGCTTCATCAGATTAGCCTACAAAGAATATTCCTTATGGCAGACTCCTTAGATCTTCCTGTTCCCCTCCTTTCTCCCCTCACTTCTTCGACCCCCTACTTTCTAAGCCCATCACATAATCCGTGCAGCAAAGCTTTGCCGCATGTGCTGGCAATGCTGCCGACCCTGAGCTGGAACAGGCTGCAAAGCTATAGGACGCTGCTGTCAGTAAATGTTGAGATTTAACCCTAGACAGTGAAAGGAAGAGTATCATTGTGAACAGGAAAATTAAACCGTGATGCTGTAGAGGAAATTAAACTCCAGATTTAATAGCAGCACTAAAGGGCGAACACAGAAACTGACTAGAAGGGTGCAGAAGTAGGAGTCTGACACACAGGTGGCATGTTGTGGATTATAGACTTATTAAAAACCAAAAGAAAAGGAAAATCCTAACTGCCCTAGAGGGGTTTCCCCGTCTCAAAAAAATGAAGTACTCCGTTGGGAGGTCTTGTCAAAAGTAAATGGTTCACCGTCATCGTGTTAGAAACCTATTGCCTTCCCTTACATTCTAAATCAACTAAAGAAAAAAGCATGATCTTCTTGAGTCTGAAGAATGTCTCTCTCCCTTTCTCTCTAGGAGATTCCCTCACCTTCAGTTATAAGGAAAATGAAATGTTCTTTGTCAAGGGTAAGGCATCAGAAAGTCTCAAAATGTTCCTTGGACTGACTCTCCAGAAAAAGGACAAAGAAAACAAAGGGCCTCATTACAAGTTTGGCGGTGCAGGAAAAGTGGACGTAATTCCATTACCTCTATTCTTCCTGCACCACCATACAAGTGTGGTAGAATTACCGAGTGGCAATTCTGCCAATTTTTGTCGGTAAAGTGAAGGATCTACCTTCAGCTTCATGCTGGAGGTATATCCTCCACTTTACCTGCAAAAATCGTCTGAATTACCACTTGGTAATTGCGCCGGTGGTAATTCTGAAAATAATCCCCAATGGAATCACATGGATTTCATAAAATAGCGATTTATACCACCTACCCCCACCTGTAATCCCATGGTAAACCCATAGGACCAAGTGGCAGTAACAGTAATTATGTTTGGGGGTATTCTGGCATATTTACAGCTGGAATACCGCCAAACTCGTTATGAGGCCCAAAGTCTCTTATCCTCAGAATGTTCTCAACAACTGTGGGAAGGTTCTCCTTCCTCATGTCTCTCGCAGGATCATTAGGATGCCAAAAGAATAGCTTCCATCTTTTGGCTGTCACAAAATATCACCAGGGGATATGACTTCCTTCCCCTGGTCTCAGACTTCGTATAGTGCCATGAGGGTGACTTCACCTGGCTGTATGGCAAATGTTCATAAGGCACCAGAGGGTATGTCTTGCGTCCCCTGGTCTCTCCACCAACTTGGTTTCTCAGTTGGCCAGATATTTGCTTTTACAATATTCATGGAACTGTGTCAAGGGTAATGCTTCATTTCCCTGGTTTTACCTTAGTACTCACAGTCAACCTGACTCACTTCGCGGTCAGGCACTGTATTTCTTAAGATTTATAAGGATACTGCAATGGGTGTGAGTCACAGACTCTCGTACACAATTCACCCGATATACTCTCCTGTCAGGTACTGTGACTAGCATGGTTAACTTGGAGGCCTTCATCGCTTTTATGGGTGTGGGTCCCAGACTCATACTTTGTTCTCTTCACATTCAGTCCACCTTGTGTACTCCCCTGCCAGGCACGGAGACTATGATGATTAACTTGGATGCATTCAGATTGCATTGTATTCTCTGGGTTGGGGTCCCAGACCTGTGACTCGTTTCCCTCCAGGTTCCCAGTTTCTACACCATTGCCTTGGGCACCGTTTCAGTTACCCTTGCATACCTTTCTCTGTGCTCTGAGGGCTTTTGGTGATGCTTCTGGCCCACCTCTGCGTTTCCTCACCGGTCATCGGTCCTCTTCTGCTTGCAGTGGCTCCACAAGGTAAATGTCCTTCCGGCAACAGTGCTTCCTGCTCTGCACATTTGCCATCCGAATGGGACACCACAAGCTACTTCCTCCTCTTTTGTGGAGCAATCCATCGACTCCGGACCCTCCATTTGGCGGTGTGCTCCCTTCGTGGTGTCCTGGTCTGTCCTCACTATCGCTTCTTTCTCGGGATTCCTGGTTTCCCCATGAGGTCTCGTCATTAGTCAGAGTACTTCCTCAGTTTTTATACAGCAATCAAGTCCCCATTTACTAGACTGCTCATTTTGATTCCGCAAGTTACTCATTAGTATTCCGTGCCTCTTCCTTGTCTCAGTACTGAATGGATCATACTTCCAAGAACTAACAGAGTACATGCTCGACTTGGTATTAGGAAGGGAACACTGTTTGGGTAGTCACTCTGTTTGGGTACTCTTCATCCCAGTACTTCGTATACTGTAAAAGAGAAACACATGGGAAGAGTGGGAATGGCACTGTTATGGGTTGGTGAGGAAGGTGGGCTAGGGTAAGGTGGGCCATGGGGATACTATGTTCTCCCCAGGTTGTCACTAATCCCATAGGGGGCGTCACACCTCATGAGATCCACACGCTGTACCAGCCTCACAGGGATCATCAGGTAGCGGCCTCAACTCCCTGGCCTCATGGGAAGGGGCTCCCCCTAAGGGAGAAGTGACGACATCCTGGGATTCGTGACAACACCAAACAATCCTGAAGCTAGTCTGCAGTGATGTTGACATTTCACTTGATTTTAAAATCATCCTAAATGGATTTAAGTGAATGTTTAATTTTTCTCAAAGGTTTAATCTTGCCTTTGTGTGATACAGGATGTTAGTAGGCTCAATATTTTTCAGGATTACCCTGTAAAAAGCATATGGGAAAAGCGGTCGGTAGTTTGTGGAATCATCCAGGTTTGCAGTGTTTGTGAGGAGTGATTTAACATAGGCAGTCTTGTAAAGTCTTGAAACTCTTCCAGTTTCCAGTGAGGAGTTCATGAGATTACATTGGAAATAGACTGGAGTTTCCTTTCTAGCATGTTTTAATATAGGCCCGGTTGGCAAGCCTACTTTATTTCTCTCATGCACCAGTTTAGAGACATCCGCTTCAGAGATGGTCTTGAAGTTGCGTGTTGTGAAGAATATCACAATTCATGTCAATTGGTGCAGCACTTATGGCTTGTGAATGTCTTTAAACCTATGTCTGTAATGCCTGGAGATATTGCTGCATAATATTTGAGACAGTGTAAGATTTTGTAGCAGGACATCCGATTTCACATTTCCTTGATTCTGAACATTTCCTTCTGTGGGCTGGTTACTTGTTAATACATGTAGCATTTCTTGGTCTTTACTGTTGATACTTCGCAATGCCGGATGTGTTGCTGATGTTGTTTTGTTGTGCTGGTTATAGTGTTTCCTCCATGCTTATTCTAGGTTTCACTTTTTTCAGTTCTCAAAGTTGGGGAGTGAATCACCTTGCTGCCTCTTTTTTCACTTAAGGGGTGAATGGTTTCATAGATATACTGGACATTTGGGAGCAAGATGTATGCCAAGACCAGTTGGTTTATTAGATACTCTTCACAGAGGTGGGCCAACTTCAATATAAACGGGATCTTTCCTAAAGAAATAACAGAACATAGGATGGCCTCCTTGCATGAATGTCTTAAAAGCGCCTTTCCCAAACTCCGGGTTAATGATCAGGCTTTTGAGTCTCACTATCACTATTCCAAAGTGTTTGAGGAGTCACCTCACCACTCCTTCCAATATGTACCAAACCCTTCTTCTGCTCCTTTGAGCCTAGTTGCAGGCTTTCTGGGGTCTCGTATCCAGTCCTTGATGTTCTGTAGAACCACGAGGGGTCTGTTAGTGATGGCACTAGGGTCAGTCAGGAGAGAGGCAGAAATCCATACTAGCCATCCTTCCCAACACCTCTCTAATAATAATAGTTATTGGATGGCTCAAATGGGCCCAAGATATCTGTACTAATTCTTGAGAATGGTACTTCTATTATCGTGAGGGGTTGCAGTGGTGCGGGTGGAAAGGAGTGTGGAGCCATTTTCTGACATAGGGTACAGGTAGCTATGAAGTTCTTAACATCAGCGTAAACACTGGGCCATTAAAACCGTTTGGTAATCTGCCTCTTTGTTTTGGCCATTTCCAAATGTCCCAAAGTCAAATGGGCTTGACCTAACTCAAAAACAACCCTTCTATGACTTCTAGGCACAATAATCTGGGTCCTGGTTACCACTTCTGCAGTAAGGTCTCCCCTGTACAACAGACTGTGTTTTAGAAATAAAAATGGCCGTCTTTAGACCTTCCTTCCTCTTCAGATACTACTCACTACTATGGAGAAAGCTTCTGACAGAATAGTCTTGTTTCACTAAGCAAAAGCTAGGTCAGGAAATATTTGTCTCTTCTCCAGTAGTTCTTGGGGTTACAATGGAAGGGGGTTCTTCATCAGCCTCTCCAAAATCCTTAGTGTCCCTCTCTTTGAGTTCTTGTTCCTGAACGTCTATAGGTTTAGGAAAGAGGGCTGCTTCTAAGATTCCCTGGGCAATTCTCTCACCAGCTTTTACATGGTAAGGGTGTTTCCCATTATTCTGCATTCATACCTTTATGTCACCCCTGTAGTTATTACTCCAGCCATTACGTCCAAACTGTTTGTTTTTTCCAGGCTAACCCAGATTTGGGCACTAGGAGGATGTAGGTACCTTAGGAGGTGATAGAATTAATCATGTGGGGAAAAATGGCGCTCTACCTCTATAGAGATACCCCGACTGTAGGTCAAAGCCAATAAATTTACTAGTCGCTACAGTGGGACCAGTGGCCAGACTGCTCAGTTTGGAATATATCAGGGTTCCCAAATGTGTATGTTTTATTTATTTATCACTTAGTAGGCACTTCTATAATAGAAAAAACTGTTTCAAGGCGCCCACAGGGCAACCAGGGTGGGGACAAGGGAGGAAGACAATGAATTACAGCAAGGATAAATAATTGCAATAATAGTACAAACAACTATTGAGAATCGAGGGAAGGGGAGATTTATGCAAGTGTAGAGGGGGAGAGGGCTGAGGGATAAGGTGCTTTGATGCTCATGGAGATGTGCTCGGGGTAAGTGCTGAGAGGAGAAGAACGTTAAGTGCAACCATCAATGAATGGGTGAGCCAAGTAAGTGCAGTAGAAGGAAAGACAGATGTTGAGTCAGATACCACTCCTGACACCATATGTAACTGTGTCAAAGAAGGAAGCTGACACAAAGGTTTTGGGTATATACTTTTATTTCTGTGTGAAAAGGGTCCTTACAATCCCCAACTTCTCAGAGGGGTTTTCCCTGCCTCAAAACTAATACTAAAAGGACCAGTAATGTGTATTTATCCAACGGCCAGACCTAGAGGTATCACAGCGTTTGTACAGAAAAAGGCAGGTACTGGAAGTGGGGAGGAAGAAGAGTGGGGAGGAAGAAGAGCCCCTGCAGGGATAAGAATAGCTGCAGACACCCAAAGAGGAACGACTGAGTCCATCTCTCATTTAGGCCTGCAGGCCCACCCCGTGTGAGCACAGGCCTGCAGACCATGTTGACATGGGGCCCTCTCCCCAACAAGATGGCAAGGGTCCGCATGTGCTGGGTAGGGTCCCCCCACAACTCCCCCATTTAAGACCTGATGTTCCCCAGCAACCCCCTGATGTACGGGCCCACAGGATGCTGATGTCCCATAGCACCCATGGGGGCCGGCTTGATGCCAATAGCCAGCCCCAACAACAATGGCGACGAGGCCAGGAACCCTGCGATGCACCCATCCCGTTCTCCTGTTTTTGCATGAGGTGGTGGGGAAGAGAGAGTGCATAGGATATCCTGTGTTTTAGAGGTGAAGTGTGTGGCCAGGACCGAGCAAAGGGCCTGGGTGGGTGCATTGTTGGAGGATGCTGCGGCAGGATTGGCTAGTTCCTTGCAGACTTTGAAAAGTTTGGCCGAGTTATTGGATGCCGCAGAGATGCGGGCCTGAATAAAGACTCTTTTCTTGGAGCGGAAGAAGAGTCTATACTGCCTTTGAAGGAACATTGCTGAACATCTTCCGTTGGTGCGGTGAGTGACCAGCCCGCCCAAAGAACATAGGCAGCAGTGCCTGAGCATCATCCCGCCATGCGGGCGACCTGCTGATACCGAAGAGTTGAGATACATCCCCTGGCATCACAGAGAGTGATCGCCTGACCCCCCGCGAGCGGCATCGTCAGCGGATGCCTGCGGATCTACCGGCCCCCCACTGAATTCCTGTTCCACTGTAAGGAACTCATGGTGGCAACAGTAAAGACAGACACAAGCATTCACGATTCAGGGGTGTTTATTTAAATAGTATGCAGGTTGGAAAACGCCTAATCTTAAACTAAATCTAAAATGGGAGCAAGCTTCGACCATCAAATGAAAAATAGGGCAGTCCTTGTAGCGACTTGCCAAAATAAAGGGCCCATACTAAAAAAAAAAAACTATTGCCAATCCTTACAACTAAGTATAGAAAGAGTGTGGGATAAGGGTTTCAATAAAGAAAGGAGTGTTTACAAATAATAAATCAGGATGTGATTGCCAAGGGTCTCCCTTCCCCACGTTTTGAGCACAGGACAAGGCGAGTCACCCGAGCACAGCATGCACTCGAGCTCTCGCAGCACGAGCTGACAGTTTCGTACAGGCTATCAGGTTCTTCAATGGTTAAATCTCAAAACGTCTCTTTCCTTTGAATACCTGATGCTTTCCAATTAACAGAATAAATGTTTGTTTCCTTATGGCACTTTGGGTGAGAAATGGGTCCCCTCTTCCAGGCAACGACCCCTCTCACATCTCAGCTTCTCTTTGCCGGGTTCACTATGGCTTTCCTAACATTCACAAATCTTAATGTCTTTTTAAACAGTTCCCCGGAGACACCCCTCTGCTGGGTTCACTTTTGTCAACACACTGTTTCTTGGGACTTTAGACTTTGCCCCAATTTAATGGCATCCCTCTGCCGGGTTCACTCTTGCCACTTTACAGTTCCTCTGCCTTTATTTTCTATATTCATGTGGGATTAACTTCCCTTGCGTTTCAATGGTTTGTCGGTCAAAGACTTCCGACTGTACAGGAATTTGGCTCGACCCCAGCTCAACCACTTTGACATGTCTTGGTGGCTCTCCTATGGCGTTCTGGTATTTGCAGTTTCAATCAACACCGGATCAACCAGAGTGGTGCCTCTCCCCTCAATTCACAGTTCTTTGAACTTTGCCACTTTGAAACTTTCATTCAACACAGTTCAGTTTCATTATCGGTTCTCCCCTCGGCTCACCGGCTGCGATGAACCACTTGGCCTCTTCATATCTGGAGTCAAGGCGGTACCCATGGTAGCAGGAGTCTCCCTCGGTCCTGTTTATTAGCGTAGGCACGCTCCCTGTACCGTAGACATCTGCTGCAACATACTGGAGCTATTGTTTGCGGTCTTACGATTCCTTCTACGGAGTTCCCACGGGCCTGGCTTGGAAAGGGCAAGGTTGCTGCTCTTCTTGTCACCCTCTCAGTTTGCGCCGTCTTTCTCCTCCTTTTGAACTGCCATGACTCGATAGCCGTCTCGTAGTGTGGTCTGCCTTGCTCGTACTGTGCTCTCGTGCTCCACCTTTAACCCCTGTGGGGAAGGGGAAGGGCCGTCAGGTGTGTGGTTCTGGTCAATTGTCTGATTTTGCCTGACCCTTGTATTGGGACATGTAAGGTTAATGGCCCTGGTGTTAGTCTGTTGTCTTTCGCGATGTGCGAAAGTGTTCATGTGGGGAAAGGTGGGGGGGTGGTCTCAGTGGTTTAGTTATGGAAAAGGTGTTGAAAGAACGGGGATACCGTGTCTCACCTGCCTGTGTCCCACTCACTGAGGACCCCCATCCACGTGATCCTCCCTCACCGATCCACCCCCAGGAACTGGATCCAATAGCGATGGCTGTGTCCTGGCCACCTGGACAACAGCTCCCCGGAGACTAGCTAGGGATACGCCTTCAGGTTTCTCACACCGCCCAGTTGAAAAAGCAATGCAGCGCTCCGTGAAAGCACTGGATCAAGAAATGTAGATGGCTAGTAAGACCACTTCTAGCCATGGGGTGCACAGATGTAGAGGTACACCCAACCCAGAAGGATTTTTAGAAATGGAGACACATATGCAAAACAAGTCTGTCCCTCAATTTCTAAAAATCGTTTTGGGTTGGGTGTATTTGTACATCTGTGCACCCCTCTTGCCAACACGGGTGCACAGATGTACAAATACACCTAACCCAAAACGATTTTTAGAAATGGAGGCACAGATGCAAAACAAGTCTGTCCCTCAATTTCTAAAAATCATTTTGGGTTGGGTGTATTTGTACATCTGTGCACCCCTCATGGAAAGAGGGGTGAAAAGATGTAGAGGTACACCCAACCCAGAAGGCTTTTTAGAAATGGAGGTACAGGTGCAAAGCGAGGGAGGGACCAGGGGCACAGGGGCAGGGAGAGGGAAAATGAGACTGTTTGCATGTCTCTGATTGTGCACGTGGTGAGGGTGAATGCCATGGGCGGGGAGCGGAGGCGTATGAGCCAGCACTTTCTATTAGAGCTGCCATATTTGAAATGGGGCAATGCTGGTACACCTCAGTTAGCTGGCTATACTCTTGATGGGATACTACTGCTGTAACAGGGCTTCTATAATTGTCGAATCTTCTCAGCGATAATACTAGGCTTTTGTTGAGGCAATGCTAGTTCATCTTAGTGGGGCTGCTATACCTTTGATGGGACAAAATCAGCACCTCTCAGTTGAGCTGCTACACTCTTATTGAAAATGCCACAGCAATTCATTTCTTTTTATATGAATTGGTTATTTATAATTCGTGTACTACCCAGAAGTTTCTAAGCGCGGACTGAGGGAGCGAACTGTGTTGCGGACCGAGGGATCGAACTTGTGTTGCTCTGTGTCGTCTTGCTTCCAAGGCGAGCACGTTGCCCCTGAGCTAACCTTCCGATACTCTTAAGATCTGGAGTACATTTAATGATACAGAGCCAGAACTATTGAGCAAGTCTGTCATCATCAGAATAACAACACGGTCGTGGTTATACAAGAGCTCATATATTTAAAGGGATGGAATTACTCAGAATGTAGCAGCACTATTCAATAACACAAAGTTCTTAAGCATAGTTAATGTGAAAATACTACACTTCTCACCATTGGGCCAGTACTGCCACTTCTCACAGAGGCTTCTACACCTTTTATGGGGCAGCACTGATCCAGCCTACTGCTCACATGCTCAGAATTGTCATTTCTCAGCAGGACTGCAACACTATACCATTGTGCTCTGTATGTTGAGTGCTTCTTCACCACCAATGTGGATTCATGGCTCTCTCCCAGTGTCTAAATCCGTCTACAAGCATGTCCGAAGCTGCCTGCTGTCCATAAACTGCCGCTCAGGATGTTGGGAGCCGTGATGGGTCAAGGGATAGAAGGCTCGAGCCTGTCGGATAGCAGAATCAGCAGGGTCTTAAAACCTGCTCACTTCTTCTGGAGGGACCATGGGGCAAAATGCGCCTGATCCCACATACAGGGGATTGTTACCCCTTTATCTCTCCTGAATGAAAGAATGAGCTCTCTCAGACACAAGTTATCACCCCTGCACACACTGAATGAATATGGTATGGATCTATAGATCTAGAAAACTGGAGTGACAATTCAGAGTGTTTTAACAGAAATATAATTGTCTTCCCAGATGGGAGACTGACTCCATTAATATACATGGGGTCACTCAGATGGCCAAGAGTGAAACTGTACATTCAGTTGTGAGATTACCAGAAACGGTTGATACTATGCTCCAAGGAGTGAGGTTCCCACTCAATATATCACACTGTTTATAGGTGTGAGACCCATCCTGAATGCTTCCCCAAAGAGCCTTGGCCAGAGTTTCACACTGAAGTAGTGAGCATGTGATCCGGGGTCTGCAGCCCACAAACACGCAGGGGATTCCCATGCTCCCACTTGCGAGATATGCACCAAATTAGTGAGATTGTGCCCCAAGGTAGGAGGCACCCGCACATTCTTTGCTCTGATGTTTGACTCACTCACAGGATGGGACGGCATTTCGTTCTCCCATCCTAGTTGTGTTGCTCTGCCTTTTGAGGGCTACTACAACCTGGATGATTATAGAGGGGTGGAGTAGAGGCAGTGATGGCCTACTGGAATGCAACTCAAAGGCTTAAACCTCCTTCTTACTTGACTTTAGTATATGCAGTAGATGCTAGCCAATGTTTCCACTGTTCTGCGCTGTGCGCGACTCCACCCCCCCAGCGCCGTTGCACCAAGTTGGCGACTACATGCAAATTTGTGTTCCTATAACTGCCAGTGATGTCACTTCCTGTATTTGGGCCCGCCCCACAGGAAATTCATAAATCGGCTCCCCTGCCACCATGTACACGGGGCATGGGTTTTGGAATGGCACAGAAGTGTGTTGGCAGTTCAGCTGTGCCATGCCACGTCTAGGTATACTGCGAGGTAGGATGATTTTGGACAAATGTTATCATTTTAGTAAAATAAATGAAAATGACTATGTGGGAGTCTACAGAAAAAAATGGAGGGACTGGCAGTGTCCAAAACTGGACTGTATATGAACGGGTAAGACTCAGGTCCACAGGATGAAACTTGTGCTGCTTGAAGCTGTTTGCATCTCTGTCATTCAGCCAACACCCCAAAAATATGCACCCATCACTGCGTGGTGCAGTGCAAAGATAAAGGTAGGCCAGCATTCTGATGTCAAAAGAGCCTCAAAGTACAATTGTAATGTGATTGCTGTGCACGTTTACACTTCACTGCAGACTCTTAAGGGCACTGCACAGAGACCCTCCCCAAATGCCAAATTACGGCGCATGTTAGGGAGAAGTATGCAGATAAAAATCCCACCTTTTACAGCCAAGATGATTTGAAGATATTGTAAACACGACTTTATCCTGGTACTTCAGCGAGATGGAAGGTATTTCACTGGGAAGATTTATATATAAGAATAGCCTCTACCTATCATTGAGGATGGGTTCACCCCTCCACCTCTGTGGACCTCTTCATTCTACAGGCATCTGACAGTCCAAATAACAGATACAAAGTTCATTATTGTGAGGTACTAATCGTGAGGACAATTCTGAGACTAACTTCAGTGAAATGTGAAGAAATAATTGGATAGATGCACTGGATGCTGTAATGCCTCGCACAATAAATGAGACTTCACTATTGACTAGAAACTGTTGAATGTTCTGGAGCAGCGTGGACATGCTCACGCCTGCCTTATCAGAAGTGAATGCAGGTTTGTTCAGTCCTGGACCACAGGCACCTGGATTCCGTAGACAGGGATAGTCTTCTGCTTATGGTCATCTTTGCCGGAGAAGGCTCTCTTGCTGTCCCCTTTCTAGAGTATGCACTAGTGCCTCCTATTGATGAAAGCCACTTTGCCTACGAGAATCTGCCTAGCACCTGAGCTGTCTTCCTAAAAAGGGCTGCCCTGTGCCACCCCTTGAAGTGCCACCCAGTGGAGACACATTGCAAGCCCACATTTCTAAGGATGGCACGTGCAAGGCTAACTATTGCCCATCTACTGGCTGACTCTGAGTGGACAGGGGTTTTGGCATCATCTTAATTGATATCGGGTGGGTAAGCTGTAAAGAGGTTCTGGTGCTAATGGAGTCAGTTTGTTTATTTCTATTTTATTACATTTTTATAGCACTTTCGCCAAATTGCTGAACAATGATACAAGATGGTAAAAAGTAATTTTTATAAATTGTATTTATTACTATAGCACCGAAGCCCGCAGGCATCAGGGCTCGTTATATAAAGACAAGGACAACAGGAAAGTGATGGGACAGCAGAGCAGAATTACTGGTCCTGAGTAGATTAACTTTACATGGTCTTTAATATTCATGCAGGTCCTTTATTTGAACAACAGTGTCTTCAGTTTCTTCCTGAAGGATAGGTAGTTAGATTCTAGCCTTATGCCGTTTAGGATAGTTACATTTTATAATTTAATATAAAATGTCATATTAAATAATAATATGACAAGTAAAATGAATGGAAATCACGAATTATGATAGTGAAAGCAAATGATTTTTCAAGGCAGCACAGGAGCGATGAAAAGAGGGGGCAGAGCAGATAGGGAGAGGGAGAGTTCCAAAGTATGGGAGCAAGTAACAAAAATAAGCAAAACCGGGATGGAGCCCAGGGGATTTGCAGACAGAGATACGGAGAAGAGGTTGAGAGCGAAGAGAACGTGCAGGAAGGTAGAGAGAGTTAAGAGGGCAGGATAGGAAGGAGCAGGACCATTAAGGCTTTGAAGACCATCCAGAAAAAGTTAAAGAGAAGTCGGTTGTCAAATGAAAGAAGGAAATTGGAGCATCGGTGACTGCTAATGGAATCACAAGCAGGAAGAGAAAACATGAGACGAATAGAGGAGTTGAAGACTAAGCGGAAGGGACAGCGAGACAGGAGACCAGAAGGGACGGGCACGACAACCTGAGCGGAAGGGACGGCGAGACAGTAGACCAGAAGGGACGAGCACGACAACTGTTATAAAGGTGATAGCGGGCGCACAAGCAGACATTGCTCCAACTGTTGCCAGAAGATGTGCAGACTTGAAATCCACCGCTACAGAAAGGAAAGGGCCAGAAAAAAGTATTTTCTGTCTATGCCCCAAGACTATGGAACCTCCTCCTCATTAGCATCAGACTCACCCCCACGCCCCTACAATTCAGAAAGGAACTCAAGACCCACCTCTTCAAGGAGTCGCTCATACTCAACACCTAGGCCATAACGTCGCCCCTTGCACCACCTGACTCACTAGATGGCACCTGCCCCCCTCCTCAACACCACCCGGTACAGCTGTACCCCTCCTCTGTGCTCCCCTGTATCCTACACCCCGATGTATATCTGTTCTGTTGTTACCTCTGAAAAGCACTGCGTTATGCATCTGTACTTTTATATACCTCTCTAAAGAGCTCCATTACACATCTGTACTGTTATATACCTCTCTTAAGAGCTGTTATGCATCTGTACTGTTGTATACTTCTCTAAAGAGCTCTGTTATGCATTGTTTACCTCTCTAAAGAGCTATGTTATGTATCTGTATTGTTGTATACTTTTGTAAAGTGCTCTATTGCTTCTCAAAGCTAGGTCCGCCTCAATAGATACCATCATATTAATAATAAAAGCAGTAGTAGAGATACGAGTAGAGAAAGAGTGACGACTCAAAGATTACACCAAGATTTCTCACTGTCGAATGAAGGGGATTAAAGCAGGTGGGAAGGAAATACCAGAAGGGTAGGCAGAGGGAGGTAGAGTGGAGGACGGGAATAAATAGAAGGTCAGATTTTGACTGGCTTTAAGGTGAAGAAAGTGGGTGTGGATTTAGAGTTTTAATAGCTGAGAAGCAATCAGAGACATTGGCAGAGGGCAGAGCATGGCATCGGCGAAGCAGTGCCCTCACAGGAACATGGCTTCAGCAGGAGCACAGCTGCAGAGCCACCAACAAATCAATGAAGCCGCAGTCGGCTTTCCTTCCCTGTACCCCTTTCTCTATGTCCTTCCCTGAATTCTCTTCTCATCCATATTAGTGTACCCCATTACTGCAACCTCTTGTACGGCAACATGCAAGCTATAAAAAAGTGAGTGCACACCTCCATGCAGATATGTACCGTATGTGTGCGGAGGTTGTGGCATTTTTCCAAACGGAACCAGAAGTACCTGGACCAGGATACAGACCCCACTAACACAACCCTCAATTTTCTGCATACTCAACCCACTCACAAAAGCATTTCTATCCCAGCAATCCCCACGCACTTTAGCACACTGCATCAACAACACATAGAGCGAACCTACAGCACACGAGGCCTTGCCCGATCCGATACTTGCACCCAAGCCCAGCACTCGGTGTATACCGAGCTGAAGCTGCCAACAGCACACCACTTCTCCCACTCTTCTACTCCCCTCCTCCTCGACTAACCCTACCCGCCCTCATCCTGTTTACAGATCCGCCAGAGCGCCTGGGGACCAATTCCGTTGGCACGGTGCGCTATAACATTTCCAATGATATGGACATTTCAATATGTAAAGTACTGTTGTGACATGTTGCCAGAAAAGGTGCAGACAAAGCTCAACCTGTTGGCAAATCTCTAAGTCGTATATTATTTGAGCTTATAGCCGTCAACAATCATGTCCTTGTATTGTGTCTTCGCAATACTAATGATCAAAATAGTAAAGCAGTGGTGGGGCATATAGAGGTTGCGCAAGCTGCCAGCCTTAAGAATGCACTTTGAAGCAGTACGGTGACCCAAAAAGTTTCAATCCACTTGGGTATGTCATCAAACTGAAAAAAGAGGAATTGTTTCCATAACCTCTTATTCCACTTACCCCACTTTCCCGGTACACGGGCAAATGCCTGCTCTCGGCAGGATTTTCTGACGGGTAGGAAAAAATGGTTCCATGTGTTAATATCCACGCAAAAATATTGCCGTATTTTTGCAGCAATATTGAGCCATGGACCCTGCGGGGGACACCCCCCGCAACCCCAGCATTCTTTTTAAATGTTTAGGGGACACCCCCGCAACCCCCGCTCCCACAAATTATCCCCCCAAAAATATCACCTATGGCAAGACAAACAACCATATATACGGCAATATTTTTGGTGGGGATAAAATGTAGGGATACCGAAAAAATGACAGGTCAGGCTGTCAGATTTTCCTACCCCGTCACTTTGTCCTACCCCTGGGTGGGTTATCCTATGCCTGCTCTCGGTAGGATTTTCTGATGGGTAGGAAAAAATGACAGGCCAGGCTGACAGATTTTCCTACCCCGTTAGTTTTTCCTACCCCTGGGTGGGCTGCCCAATGCCTGCTCTCGGTAGGATTTTCTGACGGGTAGGAAAAAATGACAGGTCAGGCTGTCAGATTTTCCTACCACCGTCACTTTTTCCTATCGGTAGGATTTTCTGACAGATAGCAAAAAGTGACGTTACACCGGCCCCCACAACAGGGAGGTTCCAGTCATGGATGCGCCCTTTGTCATGGGTAGGAAAGACCTGCTGGGAGATATTTGTTTCAGCCATTGAGTTAACAAAAGCAGAGGCTTTGGTGTGGGACCAGTCATTGAAACCCAGATTGTCATATCCTAGTATAGGTGCTTCAGAAGACAGGAAAAAAAAATAATGATGGCTACTGGATGTATTTCATGACTCCGAGATGGCACCGAGGAGCAGTGCATCTCAAATTTGGAAAATCGTTCATCAATGGGAAGTGAATCAGCTAAAAATTGAGTACTGGGACAAGAAAGAGGGAAGTGAAGACAATACGCGCCATACTAACATTTTCTTCGTTTGATAAGTATGGCCCAAATTCCAGGGTTTCTTTTCCCGTCACAGCGGGAGTCATTGCAAACCTAGCTAGCCAACAATGCCGGATAGTTTTAAATCTATTTGTATAGATTCAGCAAAGAACATTCAATTGAGTTTGTCACGTTTCACCAAATTGACTTGCCAGGCCGAGACCAGGAAGAAAAGTCCCTCGTGAATACAGTATCAAAATGAACCATGGTATTTAGTGAGTACATAGGCGAATTATTATTCGAAAACGAATTAGCCCAAAGACATACATTTCTGTAATTGAGTGAATCATTATAAAACACTCGCCTTGTGTGAATCTTGTCGAGCCATTTTCCTTTTTCTTCAGGGTTTCTTCCACTTTATAGAGTCCAGGTTCTGCTCGGCGGCGAACCAAACGATCCCAAGCAAACAGCTTCTTACAAGGAAAGTCCCAGGAATGCACAAACACCCGAGACACTAATCCCTGGACAGCTCTGAAGGTACAGTGGGGCACGCTCACAGAGAAGACGTTGCTCACAAGACCTAGTAACACGTGATACACTAGATTCTAAGCACTGCTGAAAGAAGTATCCCTGTAAAAAGATTTGTTGCGCCCTCTTTATGCTCCGGGGAGTACACTTATGCGCCAAAACTGAACATGGTTGGTTGAACAGTGTCTGCCTTCTGAGCGTTCTCTCTCTTTTTTTTAATGTAATCTCTTCCTCTCGCAGGCTCTCTCATTAAGCGTCGTTTCTTTGCATTTGCTTTCTTGAGCAGTGTCGCCTCGGTACGTTAATTCCAACATTCGCATGCGTCTATTGGACGGGACTGGACTGATTAATAACCGCCTTATAGTCATGGACAGAAGCTTTAGTTTACAGGGCATGCGCAGACAGAATCAATAGCGAGCCTGATCCAAGCGAAGGTACAAGCTTTCGATTAAATTTACACAATATCGAACTAACACTCGTAACGATACTAAAAGAGGGATGCGCTTTATTCCAGTGCTCTGCAAAGATTATGAATGATTCGTGTTGTTTTTTTGTATTCCTGCACACGAATTGTCCTCCAAGGATATTCAGGACCAAGGTATGTCAGCAGCCACGCGGCAAAGATCTGTGTGTAACCGGAAACTCACATTTCACATGTTCGACTTCCGGGGAGCTGGCAGACTTGAACTTCCTTCCGTCTAAGCCTTAAGGTGGCAGTATAACTTTACACAAACAGTGAACAGTGCGCGTTAATGTGCACACTTTATTGTTGTTTTTAAAAGGCACTTCATGGAAATGATTTCAGGGTCGCTTTTTGCACATACAACATGACAATGGTTCCATGAATTACCAAATTACATTTGTCGCCTAAACTTTACTTTTCCAGACTCCAGCTTTTTATTTAATAAAAATGTGCATTCTGGGCTGTCTTGGTTACACTTGAGGCCGGTTAGCCGCGTGTTGTGGGAGAGGCCAGTTGGGTCGTGGGGTGGGAAAAGGAAGTGACAGAAAAAATGTGTGGTAAGGCAGTTAGTCTTGGAAATAAAGGTAACTGTGGGGACATCACGGGAGCGCGGTCTCGCGAGATCTCGGCCCATCGTGATCTTGCGGACCCGCGCTCCGCGAGCGGGAATCCTTGGCGCCAGTAGGAGGCTGGTGGAGCGCCAAACAGGTCGGTCTGGACAGCACTGCTCCTTATGAGGGGCCAATGTGGCTGAAGGCCCAAGTCGCTACTAGCTCACTTCCAGGGCGTAAGTCCAATGCCACAGAAGGCCTCCTGGGGGCCCTGGAAGTACACAGCGGGCAGTCTACTGCACACCCGCTTCCAGTGAGGTTAACTGGGAAGCCCAGCCAAGACTGTGAGTACCCGCCCTGTCCCATCTCCTGGACTATTGCTACCCGTGTTTTGTTATTGAATAAAAGCAGTTGCAACTACCTTGGGCGTCCTGTCGTCCTTTGAGGCCACAACAGTAACTAACTGGACAAGGGTAACCTGTTTCCAATTGCGCTGGGGTGATGAAAGTACGTTGTGCCAGCTACGTGATGAGTGGTATGTGGTACACCCTTATACCGCTAAACAATACGAGTAAAGAAAAAACAACCTCACACTTCACGCTTATGTAATGTCTTTTTTGAAAAAATAGTCCATAAAATTAGTACCTGAAACAGACATGCCAACATTCCGACTCAGCTGGGTGGGAAATTTCATCCGAGAAATCGGGAGTCGCACATTTTCCCATAGGGATGCATTGGGGCTAGAAGTATTTTAGGCGGGAGAACGTGAAAAATAGCAATATTTATTCACAAAACGTCGGGAGTCGCCCGCCTAAATTGGGAGGGTTGACATGTATGCTGAAGTCCTGAGTTGATTTGCTGGTTCAGTTTATTTTCTGGTAGTAACTAGTGCAAAAAAACAGCCAACACATGTTTCGACTAGATGTCTTTTTCAAGGCTGTGCATTCATATTTCGTAACCAAATTAAACAGAAATAAATGCCATAATAGTATTTGTTTGCCATTGGGTTGTTGTCAAACTCACCAGGTAAATACCCTCTTTTCCCAACCTCCTCCTCACCTGAACCTTCTGGGGAATTGTCCTTGGTTTCTGTGGTGGTTCTTCTCTTAGTTTTCTTATCTTCAACCGGCAACTGTCTTTGGGATGTCTTCTTCTTTTTATCGTGTAAGTAAGGCCTGGCTCCCTCAGAGGCCACCTTGGCAGGGAAGTGACGCCTGCCCAAGGGGAACCCCGAGGAGCCAAACCTCCAATGGCAGGGAAAAAGCCGAAATGGCACAAAAAACCCTGGTAAGATGTATTTCTTCCTGGAGATGGATAGTCAATGAGCGTAGATATATTTGAGTCCTTTTTGAGCAACTTCCGGTGTTGATGCGGAAGCTTGAGCCTTGATAGACTGGAGAGGGAAATATAAAGAAACAGTTCCCACTTACCGAGAGCTCTAGCAGAGCCGAGAGAGTGAATGCTCCCCAGTCGTGATCGCGGGTGTCAAGACAAAACAGCTCCGCGACCGCGAACCAAACGAGAGAGCCGTGGCGCTGTGAAATGAAAGGGGAACAGTGCCACGGTCCGAGAAGGAAAAATAGAAAAAACCACACCGAGTTAGTGCGGGGAGAAAAACAGAACGAGCAAACAAAACAGAGAGACAGAAAGTAACGAAAGAGGGCTGAAAACGGAACCCAGGAGAAAAGGGTTAGAATACAATCAATGAAGGGCTGACTGAAAACGAGGGAAGAAAAGCCAAAAGGCTAAGCCGAAAAACTCTGAGAGGAACTGAGGAAGGACGATCCGTAGCTCGCAGTGTTGAAGGTTCTGAAGGAAAAACAGATACAACACGCCGGAAAGGGGGGCGTGGTTGTATCTTATAGTCCAGCGACGCCATGTTGGGTGAGGACTAGAACGAAGTATACGTTAGAAACGCCATGAGCTCCACAGTTTCCATGGACGGATCCTGACAGTATACCCCTTCCTCTTCGGGGGCCCTCCGGGTTTTCCGGGGTGGAGGCGATGGAAACGTTGAATGAGCATAGGGGCATGGAGATGGCCTCTAGGTTCCCACGTTCTCTCTTCCGGAGGGTAACCCTTCCAGTGTACCAGATATTGAAGTCTTCCCTTATGATATCGTGAGTCCACCAGGTAAGCTACTTCATACTCCTTTTGAGCAGGTGGGTGTAAAGGGCTCTTGTTTGGCAGCCTTCGTGCATACGGGTCCGTCTGATATTCTTTGAGCAGAGATGTATGGAAGACTGGATGCACCCTTTGGAGTCTGTCCGGTAGTTTAAGTCTGTAAGCAACCGGGTTTATCTGTGAAAGAATTGGGAAAGGTCCTATATATCGTGGAGCAAATTTGCCAGCATGGACCCATCTTGGCAAAAACTTTGTGGACAACCAGACTAGCTGGTTGGGCTTCCAGGCCGGATTACTACTTCTCCTCCTGTCAGCCCACTTCTTGTGCATCTGTTTGCTGGATTCCAGTGCCCTCTTTGCAGTCTTCTGAACTTCTAGGAGTTCCACCAAAAGGCTATCTATAGCAGGTGTTCTGGTGGAAGGCATATCTAACCATGGTAAGGGGTTTGGATGGTACCCGTAAGTACAGAGAAATGGGCTCATTGGATGGATGTATGAAGAGCATTATTATAGGCGAATTCCGCCTGAGGTAGAAAGGATACCTATTCTCCTTGTTTATTAGAGCAAAAACATCGAAGGTACTGTTCCAGGGTGGAGTTTAGCCTCTCGGTTTGACCATTGCTCTGCGGATGGGAACCCGATGACAATGCTCTGTCGATGCCTAGTTGTTGGCATAAGGTGGTCCAGAATCTAGAGGTGTATTGGGATCCTCTGTCTGAGACTATAGTCCTAGGTAGACCATGTAGTTTGACTATGTCCCTCAAGAATACTGCTGCCATCTCTGGAGCCGAAGGTAGATGAGGTAAGGCTGAAAAATGTGCCAGTTTACTAAAGGAATCGATAGTTACCATAATGGTATTCATTCCCTTTGAGAGCGGTAGCTCCACGATAAAGTCAGTGGAGATATGTTCCCAGGCCCTTCCTGGTACTTTCGGCTGTTGTAGCAAGCCAATCGGTCTCCCTGTAGGATTTTTGCTACTGGCACATACTGGACACGAAGAGACGTATCTATCTACATCCTTGCGGAGAGCGGGCCACCAAAATTGTCGACTTATGAGATCTCGTGTCTTACGTATGCCAGGATGACCCGACAACTGAGTGTCATGGCACCACTTAAGTATCTGACTCTGTAGGGTCTTAGAAGGAATATACAGCGCCTTCCCTAGGTAGTACAAACCGTTCTGGTCTTGAATGACTGATCGGGGTAGTGCCTTTTCCTCTTTGTACTGTTCCATAAGTTCATGCAGGAAAGGGATCACGGTGGATATTCCCAGTGCCTTAGAGAGTAGTAATTCATGACTCTGGGCCTTGGTGGGTTCTTCACCTTGGCTCCGGGATAGTGCATCCGCAACGTGATTTTCAGTACCAGGTATGTAGGTCAGACAAAAATCGAACTGTAAAAAGAAATATGCCCAGCGGGCATGGCGGGAATTAGTGCATTCCATTTGTTGGAGCACCTTTAAATTCCTGTGATCCGTTCGAATAAGGAACTTATGGTTAGCCCCTTGTAGTAGATGGCGCCATTCCTGACATGCCAGTTTCATGGCCAATAGTTCCTTTTCAAGAACTGAGTAGTTCTGCTCACTGCTAGACAACGTCTTAGAATAGTAGGCAACTGGATGTTCCAGACCGTCCTCAGTCTCTTGTAATAGTACTGCTCCTACTGCTCCAGCTGAGGCATCGGTCTCAAGGACAAAAGGTCGGTTCTGATCAGGCTGGACTAGAATGGGTGCAGTAGAGAAATGTTCCTTTAGACACTTGAACGCCTCCTTCTGGTCATGATCAAATGAAAACTTGACGCCCTTCTTGAGCAACTTAGTGATGGGTTGTACTAGCTGGGAAAAATTTGGAATGAATTGTCTATAAAAGTTCGCCAACCCTAGGAATCTCTGTATCTCCTTGACGTTTTGGGGTTCTTTCCAGTCTTGGATGGCTCGTATCTTGCTTGAGTCCATTTGTACACCTGCCGCAGAAAGAATAAAGCCTAGATAAGATACTGTCCTGGCTTCAAAAGTACACTTCTCGGGCTTGACTAGTAGTTGGTTGGCCTGTAATCGGGATAATACTTCCTTGACCTGTTTCCTGTGTTCTGGAAGGCTGCGTGAGTACACCAAAATATCATCCAAATAAACCACTACTGACACAAACAGTAAGTCTGCAAATATCCTGTCTATGAACCGCTGGAATATGGCGGGAGCGTTCACAAGCCCAAACGGCATAACCTTATATTCAAAGAGGCCAAAAGGTGTCCGAAATGCAGTCTTCCACTCATCGCCCTTGCGGATCCTCAAAAGATGATAAGCTCCTCTGAGGTCCAACTTGGTATAGAACTGTGCTCCCTGAACTGCTTCCAGAACGTCCCTTATCAAGGGCATGGGGTAGCGGTCTCTGACTGTTACCTGATTTAGCCCCCGGTAATCTATGCAGGGTCTAAGTTCTGCTGAGTCCTTTTTTGGTATAAAGAACAATGAAGCTCCGCAAGCTGACCTGGATTCTTGGATCAGTCCATTCTGGAGGTGAGCGTCTAGGTAATCTCTTAAAGCCTTCTTTTCTGGCAAAGACAAAGGGTACATCCGACCAAACGGAACTTGAGAAGACGGAACGATGTTGATGGCGCAATCTTCCGACCTGTGGGGAGGAAGATCTCTTGGCAATATATCCTTGAAGACTTTAGCGTATTCCTGGTACTGGAGTGGGATAGAAGATACCGTCTTCTTTATCGGATTATTTAACACTTCCACTCCGATCTGGAGGTTAGGTACCTCCATGCAATGTACTTGACAGTAATCCGAGTCAAAACACACCTTGTTCGTATACCAGTCAATTGAAGGGTTGTGTCTCCTAAGCCAGGGAATTCCGATGACCAACGGAAAGTGCGCCGCCTTAATCATATCGAATACCATGTCTTCAGTATGATGTTCCATCTTCATCCGTAAGGGAACGGACTCCTTTACTATGGGCCCTGAGGACAAAGGAGTACCGTCCACTCCTTCCACTGGAATGGGTCTATTCTTGAGGTGCTCGGGCACCTTGTTCTTCCTGGCCCAGTCTATGTCGATAAAATTTCCTGCGGCCCCGCAGTCCAGCATGGCCAACACTTCGATAGGTTCAGGACTTGTTATCCAGAGTTGGACCTTGAATACCATGAGTCTATTGTCTTCGCCTCCTGTTACTGGTCTTGTAACAAAGCAAGGGTTGTAGCTGGTTCCCCCGACACCTCCCTTGCATAGGTTCGGGGGTTGGAGTTTTCCTTTCGCCGAGGTGGTACTTCTGGACAGTTGCGGAGTAGATGCTTAGAAGAACCACAGTACATACATAGTCCTGCTTCACGACGTCTTCTTCGTTCTTCAGAAGTTAGAGGACCCCTGGTTGTTCCGATTTGCATGGGTTCATCCCCTCCGTGGTTTTCTCGGGAAGGTTGGGAAAGAGGAGTGGGAGTTAACAGACGAGGTCTTCTCCTTTCTTTTCGTCGTTCGTGAAGACGGAATTCAATCTGCAAGGCTATGGTAGTGAGTTCCTGAAAGGATGACGGGCGAGCTATCCGAGCCAGCTCGTCCTTGATATCCTCATGAAGACCTCTTCGGAATATAGTCTGTTTGGCAGAATCCGGCCAGTCTGCCTTTGTAGCAAGTCGGACAAATCGGGATAAGTAAGTTTGGACATCTGTAGTGCCCTGTACCACATCCAAAATGGCCTCAAAAGAAGTGTACAGGACCTCCGGCCTATCGAATCTCTCCTTAAACAATTGTGTGAAACGATCGAAATCTTGTAATGCAATGTCATTATTTGTGACCAAAGGAGTAGCCCAAGCCAGGGCGTTACCAATCAGGTTAGCAATGATGAACCCCACTCTGGACCGGGCTGTCTGGTAGGTGTAGGGACGGAATGCAAAATACACCTGGCAAGCATCCAAGAACTCCTTGAGACCTCCGGGATGCCCATCATATTTCCCAAACGACAACGCCATAGGGGGTAGATCTCCCCGGTCTTCTCTTAGCAGGACAACCTGCTGTCTTAAGGCTACATTCTCTGCCTTCAGTGCCTGTACTTCAACCGTAAGGTTCTGCATTGCTACCACCAACTCCTGATACTGTTCCAAGGATGCCATGGGTTTTCTTAGGTGTTGTATTCTGTCAAACTCACCAGGTAAATACCCTCTTTTCCCAACCTCCTCCTCACCTGAACCTTCTGGGGAATTGTCCTTGGTTTCTGTGGTGGTTCTTCTCTTAGTTTTCTTATCTTCAACCGGCAACTGTCTTTGGGATGTCTTCTTCTTTTTATCGTGTAAGTAAGGCCTGGCTCCCTCAGAGGCCACCTTGGCAGGGAAGTGACGCCTGCCCAAGGGGAACCCCGAGGAGCCAAACCTCCAATGGCAGGGAAAAAGCCGAAATGGCACAAAAAACCCTGGTAAGATGTATTTCTTCCTGGAGATGGATAGTCAATGAGCGTAGATATATTTGAGTCCTTTTTGAGCAACTTCCGGTGTTGATGCGGAAGCTTGAGCCTTGATAGACTGGAGAGGGAAATATAAAGAAACAGTTCCCACTTACCGAGAGCTCTAGCAGAGCCGAGAGAGTGAATGCTCCCCAGTCGTGATCGCGGGTGTCAAGACAAAACAGCTCCGCGACCGCGAACCAAACGAGAGAGCCGTGGCGCTGTGAAATGAAAGGGGAACAGTGCCACGGTCCGAGAAGGAAAAATAGAAAAAACCACACCGAGTTAGTGCGAGGAGAAAAACAGAACGAGCAAACAAAACAGAGAGACAGAAAGTAACGAAAGAGGGCTGAAAACGGAACCCAGGAGAAAAGGGTTAGAATACAATCAATGAAGGGCTGACTGAAAACGAGGGAAGAAAAGCCAAAAGGCTAAGCCGAAAAACTCTGAGAGGAACTGAGGAAGGACGATCCGTAGCTCGCAGTGTTGAAGGTTCTGAAGGAAAAACAGATACAACACGCCGGAAAGGGGGGCGTGGTTGTATCTTATAGTCCAGCGACGCCATGTTGGGTGAGGACTAGAACGAAGTATACGTTAGAAACGCCATGAGCTCCACAGTTTCCATGGACGGATCCTGACAGTTGTTGACACGATGTAGCATCAAGTTTAGGAGATGGTGTTGGAGTAGAATGTAGAATGCAGCAGGAGGGCTCGTGATTGGAACCTGGAGCGGAGCGCGTATGACGGTTGGAGAGGAGGCCACGAGAGGCTACACGATGCTCATGTCCCCTTTGCCCACTTTATTTAGAAATCAGATTTATTGATTGAAACTCAGTTATATTTATGTACAACCCATTACCCGTTTATTAAATACCTTTAATTCACCTCCCGGTGTGTGCCTCATACTTCAGTGGCGACGAGGATTTGTGATTTGTTCACCCACGGCCGTTGAGAGGGATCTCCGGCCGGTTGCAGGTAGGGCCGTGACGGTGACGAACCCACATCTGTGGAAGATTGACACAAGTGCTGGGATGTAACGGAGATTCCTCCAAATCAGACACGTCTATGTCCTCCTCCCCTTTCTCCTCACCTGTTTCTTCCTGAAGATTTCCTCGTCTGTAGGACTTGTTCTTTGGTCTTTTCTTCTTTGTGAAGAGATAAGGTCGTCCGCGGGAAGAAGCCACCCTGATTCCCTGATAAACAGGAAAACAGTCGGTCCCGTCCCGAAGACGCCAGGAAGAGAGGAAAAAAGCAGCCGCTTAAAAAACCTCTCGTCGGATGTTGTTGATAACCGATGTGTGCTGGAGGAGTTGACTGGAGAGTCCGGAATGCAGGTGATAGGCAGGAAAGTCTTTCCAAAGCAGTCAAGCTGTCGTATTTGAAGTTGTAGCATGAGAAGCCGGTAAACCCCGGGATGGAGGAAAACACACCACTGCCAGATACCGGAGCGAGATCCGGAGAACAGGGAGGAATAGAAGAGCCCCGAAAGGCACGGGAAGCTTTAGAACGGAGTAAGCAGGGAAAAAAGGAAGGGAAGAAGCAGTAGAAAGTACACACTGCTTTAGTTTACTGAAAGAACCAAGTATTAGGAGTAGTAAAGGAAACACAGTAGCAGGGCAACAAGCGAAAGAAACAAGTTGCAACGCACAGAGCCCAGAGAGGGGCGTGGTTAAATACGGAAACAAGAGAAAAGGCTAGACCGATAAACCGGAAGCGGAAGGAAAAATAACACAGAAGAAAAAGACTAGACCGCCAAACCAGGAAGTGAAACGAAAAAACACACGGAACAACTAATGGCGCCGCCAACGCCAAGCCTTCCATAACCGCCAGCGGCCACCAAAGGACGGCGGCATGACAGTATGCCTCCTCCCAAGCGGCACCCCCCCCGGTTTACCCGGGAACAGACGGTGAAACCGCTGAATCAATGCTGGAGCGTGAACATGAGACACCGGTTCCCAGGAGTCCTCTGAGTGCGGATATCCTTTCCAGTGGACGAGATACTCCAAGCGACCCTGATGATAGCGGGAGTCCCGAATGGAGGCCACCTCATACTCATCAGAAGGAACCGCTTTGGGAACCGGATCATGCGGCAAGGTGCGAAGGTAGGGATCACTCTTGCATTCCCTAAGGAGGGAGGAATGAAACACCGGATGGAGACGGTGCATATGTTTCGGCAACAGGAGACGAAAGGCCACAGGATTGATCTGGCGTAGAATAGGGAAAGGACCCAGATAGCGAGGTGAAAGTTTAGAGGGGTGTAGCCAACGAGGTAGAAACCTAGTAGACAACCAGACTTTGGTACCCTTACGCCATGCCGGAACCGGCTGCCGCTTAAGGTTGCAGTAAGATCGGTACCGGAGACTGCTAGCTTGTAAGCAACTCGTGGCAGATTTGTGAGCATCCGAGATACTGGTAAGTAGTGCATCAACGGATGGAGTTGTAGAAGGAAGAAAAGAGAGAGAGGGAATAAAGCTGGGATGGAAACCATAGGAACAAAAGAAAGGACTGAGACCAGTGGCACTGTGCTCTGCATTGTTATAGGCAAATTCTGCAGTAACCAACAGACTAACCCAATCGTCCTGTTGGGCGTTAGTGAAACACCGAAGATATTGCTCCAGAGTGGCGTTCGTTCTTTCTGTCTGTCCGTTGGTCTGTGGGTGGAAACCGGATGACAAAGCTCGTTCCATACCCAGTCTTTCACAAAGTTCTTTCCAGAACTTTGAGGTGTACTGAGAACCCCTGTCAGAGATAATCTTGTCCGGAATACCATGTAAGCGGAATATTTCTCTGGCAAACACTGCCGCCATCTCGGCTGCAGTAGGAAGACCCGCCAAAGGAGTGAAATGTGCCATCTTGGTGAAGCAATCGACCGTCACCATGATGCATGAACAACCTTCTGAAGGTGGCAGATCCACGATGAAATCTGTAGAAATAACGCACCAGGGTCTCTTCGGAAGGTCCTGTTGTTGGAGAAGCCCTATTGCCTTTTGAGTGCTGTACTTTGATCGACAACATACCGGGCATGACTTGATGTAGGTTGTAACTTCTTTGGCCATCCCAGGCCACCAGAACCTGCGAAGAAGCAACTCCAAGGTGTTCTTTACACCTCTGTGTCCCGCTGTTGGATCATCATGGCACCATTTTAATGCTGCCTGACGGGAGATACCGTCTGGTAGGAATAGACGTTGTTGTTGAAAACATAAACCACCTTGCATGGATGAATCTTTCGGAAGAGGGTTAGTGGATCGTGTGACCTCACGGACTCTGTCCAGAAACGAATCCACAGAACAGATCACTTTGACGTCTGGTAGCATGAGGCTGGGAAATTCCTTCAGAACCCTGTCTGGTACTGGTCTTCTGGAAAGGGCATCAGCAAGTATGTTCTTGGAACCTGGTAAGTAAGTAAGTACGAAATCATATTGGGAGAAAAAATGGGCCCAGCGAGCCTGGCGTGAGTTGACGCATTCCATCTTCTGCAGAATCTTAAGATTTTTATGATCTGTTCTGATCTCAAAAGGATGAGTAGCTCCCTGTAGGAGATGTCGCCATTCTTCGCATGCGGATTTCATGGCCAGAAGTTCTTTTTCAATCACCGAATAATGCGTTTGACTGTCGTTCAGTGTTTTGGACATGTAGGCAACGGGATGTTCTAGCTCCCCGTGTTCCTGTAGGAGAGCTGCTCCGATTGCTGCAGAAGAGGCGTCAGCCTCCACAATGAATCTCAGATTCTGATCTGGTTGATGATGTACCGGGGCAGAGCAGAATTGCTTCTTGAGAAGTTGGAAAGCCCGGTCTGCCTCAGAAGACCAGGAGAAGGGCATGGATGTCTTCTTTAGCAACCTTGTAATGGGAAGTACTCGATCCGAGAAACCTTGGATGAATTTGCGATAAAAATTGGCTAGACCTAAAAACCTTTGGACGTCTTTGATGGTATTGGGTGTTGGCCATTGCAAGATGGCGTCGGTCTTAGTGGAATCCATGCGAATACCTTCTGAAGACAGGATAAAGCCAAGATAGTTGACCTCGGAGACCTGAAAAATGCACTTGTCAGCATTGGCCTTGAGTAGATTGTCTTGCAATCTTTGAAGAACTTGGTGGAGATGTTTAGCATGAAGCTGAGTGTCTTTAGAATACACCAAAATGTCGTCGAGGTAGACGACAGCAGAATGAAAAAGTAGATCGGAGAATATGCGGTCCATGAATCTCTGAAATACAGACGGAGCATTGACAAGCCCAAAAGGCATAACACAATATTCATAGTGTCCGAAGGGTGTGCGAAAGGCCGTCTTCCATTCGTCACCGGATCGTATCCTCAAAAGGTGGTAGGCTCTTCTTAAATCAATCTTAGAGAAGATCTTCGCCCCTTGAACAGCTTCTAGGATGTCTCCGATAAGTGGCATGGGATACCTATCTCTGAGGGTGACTTGGTTAAGACCCCTATAGTCAATACAAGGGCGGAGTTCATCGGAACCTTTCTTTGGAACAAAAAAAAGCGAAGCCCCAGCAGGAGAAAACGAAGGCCGGATCAGGCCATGTTGTGTATTAGCATCCAGGTATTCTTTGAGTGCTTTCTTTTCTTTAAGAGAAAGAGAAAACATCCTTCCAAAAGGTACAACAGCATTGGGCTGGAGAACAATCTGACAGTCCTCTGGTCTATGAGGTGGTAACTTCTGAGGACCATCGTCCGTAAACACCTCCTGGTAGCGAAGATATTCTCTGGGAATACTGTTTACCTTAAGTGCCTCTGAATTAGAGTCTGATTCCGGACAAACATGAACCGTAGTCTGTTGGGTCTGTGAGGAACATGAACTACGACAAAAGGCTGATGTAAAGGACAGTTGATTCTTTGTCCAGTCTATGGTCGGATTATGCTTCCGAAGCCATGAGATTCCCAGGATCAACGGAAAATGTGCAGCTCGGATGAGGTCAAATTGAATGGTCTCGTTGTGATGTAGGATCTTCATCTGCATAGGAGGTGTAGTATGGGTGATAAGTCCCGAGCTGAGTGGCCTACCATCTACACCCTCCACTTTGAGATCCTCGTCCTTTTGCAAGCGGTGAATGCCAACCTTTTCCGCCCAAACCAAATCCATAAAGCAACCGGCAGCACCACAATCCAGTAGTGCCAAAACCTCATAGGACTGTTGAGAGAGGCGTAACTCCACTCCAACTACCATAAGACGGTTGTCTTCTACTGTGGACGGCGTGGGTGTGACCGATAATGAGACGAAGGGACCAGGTAATCCTCCTCGGTAACTTGCCCCAACTAGTTCCGAGGACTGGTGTTTCCCGAACGTCTGGGAGGCACGTTAGGACAGTCTCTAAGCATATGTTGAATGGAACCACAATACATACACAGGTTGTGATCTCTGCGTCTTCTTCTTTCTTCCGGGGTGAGTGGCCCTCGGGTAGTTCCGATCTGCATTGGTTCCTCTTTTGACGTACAGGCGGGGGGGGAGGACGGTAGTCCGGGTTCAAGTGTAGCAGGAAAACCACGTTGTTTTCGACGTTCAGACCGTCGTTCTGAGATGCGGAAGTCCAGCTGAATAACAGTTGACCACAGATCGGTTAACGTAGCCGGTCGGTTAACCCTTGCTAATTCGTCTTTGAGTTCCTCCCTTAATCCTCTCCGGAAGATGGTGTACTGAGCGTTCTCTTGCCATCCTGCGTCGGCAGCCACCCGTTTAAAACGGGAGATGTATGTCAGCAAGTCCGTACTTCCTTGTCGGATATCCAGTAGCTGTTCGCTGGCGACTGCCGCAGACTCTTGCCTTTCAAAAGCCTTTTTGAAATGGGCGGTGAAACCGGCATAGTCTTGGAGTAAAGGGCTGGCACCGGTCACCAGAGGGGTAGCCCAAGAAAGGGCGTTACCCGTAAGGTTTGAAATTAGAAAACCTATACGGGCAGAGTCTGAGGCATATGCTTGTGGTCTGAAAGTGAAATAGATTATGCATGCCTCCATGAACTCTTTGAATCTAGCCGGAGAGCCATCGTATTTACCGCAGGCTAAGGGCATGGGAGGCAAATCGCTCCGGGACTGTTCGAAGTGATCGACACGCTGCCTCAAAGCAGTGTTTTCGGCTTTCACAGCCTGGAGTTCTAACGTCACATTCTGCATTGCAGCGAGCAAATCCTGGACCTGTTCCGGGATAGACATTGTGTTCTCTTCTTGGCGTTGCAAACTGACACAAGTGCTGGGAGGTAACGGAGATTCCTCCAAATCAGACACGTCTATGTCCTCCTCCCCTTTCTCTTCACCTGTTTCTTCCTGAAGATTTCCTCGTCTGTAGGACTTGTTCTTTGGTCTTTTCTTCTTTGTGAAGAGATAAGGTCGTCCGCGGGAAGAAGCCACCCTGATTCCCTGATAAACAGGAAAACAGTCGGTCCCGTCCCGAAGACGCCAGGAAGAGAGGAAAAAAGCAGCCGCTTAAAAAACCTCTCGTCGGATGTTGTTGATAACCGATGTGTGCTGGAGGAGTTGACTGGAGAGTCCGGAATGCAGGTGATAGGCAGGAAAGTCTTTCCAAAGCAGTCAAGCTGTCGTGTTTGAAGTTGTAGCATGAGAAGCCGGTAAACCCCGGGATGGAGGAAAACACACCACTGCCAGATACCGGAGCGAGATCCGGAGAACAGGGAGGAATAGAAGAGCCCCGAAAGGCACGGGAAGCTTTAGAACGGAGTAAGCAGGGAAAAAAGGAAGGGAAGAAGCAGTAGAAAGTACACACTGCTTTAGTTTACTGAAAGAACCAAGTATTAGGAGTAGTAAAGGAAACACAGTAGCACGGCAACAAGCGAAAGAAACAAGTTGCAACGCACAGAGCCCAGAGAGGGGCGTGGTTAAATACGGAAACAAGAGAAAAGGCTAGACCGATAAACCGGAAGCGGAAGGAAAAATAACACAGAAGAAAAAGACTAGACCGCCAAACCAGGAAGTGAAACGAAAAAACACACGGAACAACTAATGGCGCCGCCAACGCCAAGCCTTCCATAACCGCCAGCGGCCACCAAAGGACGGCGGCATGACAAAGATGCTTTAGAGCAGATAAAGTATCTTAATCGGAGGAAGAAGCGAAATCATGCGAATGCGCATGCAGTGTTTCAACTTTTGAAGTAAATATAAGGAACTGCAAGGGTACGCAACGATCCGCTGGCCATTGTAAGGTCAGGCACTGATCGGTAATCATCATCCGATCGTCCTCTTCTTCGGGGCAGTATTTTTGGACTTCGTTTTGACCCAAGTGCATGAGGCTCTGCCGGCCATTATAAGGTCAGGCGCGGATCAGTGATCATCATCCAATCTTCTTCTTCGTGGCAGTATATATATATATTTTTTTTTGTTGATGCAGGTGCTTATTCACAAGCAATCAGCGCACAAATACATATATGGAAACAACAAACTGTGATATTAAAGAGAGCCAGTCAGCCACCTGTCAATTTGATAGCACAGCAATAAAAGCCAATAAAAGCGAGGAAAGAAAAAAAGGAACTCAGATACCAACCACAGTATACGTTCAAGCCATCAAGTAACTTTCCAAGCAACAAGGCTCACAGAGGTGGTGGCGACATGTTTATGCACGGTGTACCAGCTCCCCAAATGTTCATGACAGACATGGGAGAACCTGTACTACCATGGAAGAGGTGGCTCAAGGTGTTTGAGCACTATGCTAGCGTGGTGTGTGGAACCAACTACAGTGTGGAAAGAAAAAAATCCTTACTACTGCACTCTCTGGGACCAGCTGGTCAGGAGAAATATGAGGATTTACCAGATCTTCTGGTGGGTGAAAGTGGGGACATGAATGAGTATGAAAAGCCAATACATAAGCTGAACAAACATTATGAGAAGAAGATTAGCACGATTTTGGAAAGGTACAAGTTTGGGAAAAGAGTCCAAAAAGAGGGCGAGACCGTGGAACAGTATGTCCCAGCGTTGAGGAAGTTGGCAAGGAGCTGTAAATTTGACCAACAATTAGAGGAGAGAATAAGGGATCAGTTTATGCTAGAATGTAGCAGTAGCAAGGTCAGGGAGAAGCTTTGGGCTGAAGATGATCCCTCATTGGGTGAGGTATTGAGAATGGCCAAGGAGGTGGAGCACACTGAAAAGTGTGTGAGAACTTTGGAGAGCAGAGTAAAGGAGGTGGTGATCAAGGCATCAGTCAGTGTTGTGCAGCCAGATACGGAGGAAACTGTTGCGGTGGTTGGAACTGAAGCTAGGAGAGCAAATACCAATCATCAAATGGATGGGAGAATAAGGAATGATGGTAGGCACAATGCTGAAAGGAGAGACGTCCAAGATGGGAGATACAGGATCAGAAGAAGAGAACTGGAGCACCAGAACCGAGGTGGAAATGCTCAGAGAGGAAGAGGGCGAACAATGCTGAGAACATGTTACAGGTGTGGGAGTCCATTACATTGGACAAGCAGCGCCACGTGTCCTGCCTTGAAGATTATATGCAGGAATTGCAATGGTAGAGGTCGAAGTCGATTTTGCCAGGTGCTGTAGAGGCAGACGAGAAGGATCAAATATGAATTCGATTGGAGACTATGATAATGGAGAAGAATGTGTTCATGGTATCAGATGAGGGTGAGGAGATTAATAGCCCAAGAACGAATATTGCAGTCAATGGACATCTCATTGTTATGATGGTGGATTCGGGAGCCAGATATACACTTATTCCGGAAAGAGTATGGAAGAGTTGTGGACCAGAGTATCTACATGAGGTGGATGTCAGACCAAGAGCATATGGAGGAGCCAAGATTGAGTTAATTGGTTGATTCAGTGCCATTCTGACGTTCAAAGAAAGGAAAGCAGATGGTCGCATTTACGTTTCAAAAAATGGAGGATCCTCTCTTCTTAGTCGGACACACCAGAAGTGAAAGTTTGGTTGGACCCTAATCAAGTGATTCAGTGTTGCTGGTAAAAGGAACAGAAGCAAATATGGAGAAAATACGAAAGGACATTTTCAAAGAGAATACCATAGGATGTGTGAAAGGAGATGCTCATCGCACCTTACTCAAATCTGGCACCAAACCAGAAGCTCAAAAGCTATGTAATGTACCATTGGCACTTAGAGAAGAAGTAAAACATGAGCTAAAGAAGCTAGAAGATCAAGGGATCATCGAAAGTATTGATGCGTCTGAATGGGTATCACCAATGGTTGTGGTCAGGAAAAGTTCAGGAAATATTACGCTGCGCATCGAAATGAGAGAATTAAACAATTGTATTATTCTGGAGAGGCACCCGTTACCTACCGAACATTCAGGAGTTAATTTCTACAATGGGTTCGGCAAGGATATTTTTGTCGTTGGATTTGACTCCAGCGTATCATCAGGTGAAATTACATAGAGAATCTAAGCATTTAACAGCGTTCATTACCCCAGAGGGATTATACCAGTTTCGAAGAATGCCATTTGGGCTTATTTCAGCAGCCTCAGTCTTTCAGATGATCATGTACAAGATCCTAGATTGAGAAAGTGGAGTGATCTTCTTTCAGGATGATATCTTGGTATACGCAAACAATGAGGAAGAACACAACAAAAGGTTGGAAAGAATGTTTCGAAAACTGTATGAGGCAGGAAAGGTGCTTAGTAAGGAAAAATCAAAATCAATAGAAATTGAATATCTGGGGCATGTGATTTCTGGAGATGGAATTTCACCAAAGAAGGATTTGGCAGACTCAATAAAATCCATGATAACACCTGATAGCAAGGAACAATTCAGAACCTTTTTAGGCATGGCCGAGTACTATGCTAAATTCATTAAGGGATTTTCAGATCACACAGTCAACCTGAGAAGTATGTTGACGGCCAACAAGAAATTCATGTGGGATGGAGAATGTGAGAGTAAATTTAACTTTATAAAACAAGCATTGGCTGAGGCCCCAACTCTCCAGAATTATGTGAGTGGAAGAAGGACAGTTATCACCATGGATGCCAGCAATGTGGGGCTGGGAGCAACACTGGTGCAATTACATGAAGGAAAAGAGCTGGTGATAGCCTTTGCCTCATGTTTACTCAAAGGAGCGTAAAAGGCCTACGCAACTATAGAGAAAGAGGCTCTTGCCATCAGGTGGGCTACTGAGAAATTCAGGAGTTTCATTTGGGGTGTTAAGTTTGAAATTCACACAGACCATAAACCCCTAGTGGAAGTGTTTTCCACGAAAGGCTTGGATTAAGTTTCAAGCAGAATTCGGAGATGGGTGTCCAGGTTGCAAGAATTCAATTCTATCATGGTTTATATTCCTGGTGCAAAGAACCGCACAGCGGACTGTTTGTCAAGATTGACCAGTTATGGTGACATGAATGAGGAGTTCGAACATGAAATGATCTGCGAAGTATCGAATGCAGCAATATCTAGACAAGAATGGGATGAGGAAATGACGAAAGACACAATGGGCCTCATTACGAGTCTGGCGGTAACCGCAGTGGTAAAACCGCCTGGTTACCGCTGGACTCATATTACCATTCCACCTCCGTGACTCCCGGAATTACCAGGGCATTACAGCCCCGGTGTCCCGGGAGTCACGGAGGCAGAATGGTGTTAATCCCCATTCCTATTGAGTCCCATAGGACTCAATGGGAATGGGGAAGTGGAAACACCGGCACCATCTCGTCATGGTGCTGGTGTTTCCACGTCCGCCTGCAGGACTTGGGATCGGGCGGTCCGGAATTAACAGTGGCGGCAGGTTTACCGCCACTGTTAATTCCGGACCGCCCGACCCGTAATGAGGTCCAATATTATTAGAAGTTATAAAGAACATAGAGGAAACAAGTTGGAACAAAACTAAAATGACAGAAGCTGGTGCCATTGCATTTTGGAATGTCAGCCATGAACTATATGTCCAAAGTGGGAGTCTGATGAGAAGCGAAAAGCTGATACCTCCGGAGGGGCTCAGAGAGAAGATCATTCAGCTTGGTCATGAAGGCCATCAAGGCATGATGAAAACGAATCGAAGGATAAGGAATACATATTGGTGGCCTGGATGTGACCTGCAAGTGGAAAGGAGAATCAGAAGCTGTATCCTTTGATTGAAGCGTGATAAAGTATGTGTGGGGGCGAAATATCCCATGGTGTTGAGAGACATACCGGAGGGGCCTTGGAAAAAGATTGCAATTGTTGTGTTGGGTCAGATTTGGAGTGAAGGAGGTCCTACTTACTGTATTGTGATGATTGACATGTTGACGAGATGGGCAGAGTTGACCATGGTGCCCCAGGTTACAACTCAGAAAGTGATTGAATTTATGGAAGGAGTGTGTGAGCGTGAGGGGTATCCCGAGGAGGTCCTGACAGACAATGGGTCTCAGTTCAAATCTAGAGAGATGGGGAAATATTTGGAAGAAAGATCGATTGTTCATAAGGTCAGCACCATTTATCATCCCGAGTCTAATGGTGTAGTGGAGAGGTACAACAGAGTAATTAAGGATGCCATTAGATTGGCATGGTCCAATGGGAGAGATTGGAGAGCAGTGGTGAAGGAGACGGTGATAGCTCATAGATTCACACGGCACTGTACCACGGAGGTCTCTCCATTTGAGTTAAGCAGGGGAAGAAAGGCCAATACTAAATTATTTCCAGGATGGATGAGTGCGGTTGCTGGTAGATGTGTTGAATTGGATGAGGTAGGAAAGAACATTTGGCAAAGGCAGCTGACCAACAAGGAACAGTATGACAACAAGAGATACAGGAGAGGAAGGTTACCATGTGTGGGGTGTTTGGTCAGAATCAACTTTCCAGTGGTGGTGAGGGAGAATGGTGGTTGATGGTCGAAACCAGTGAAAGTGTTTAAGTATGCGATGAGAACCAGTGATGGCAGAGTATGGAAAAATGAAAGAGTAATGATTTTGGAAGGAGAGGAAGATGCCAATGCAAAATCATTGTATGGAAGAAGTGGTGTGCAGGGTAGAGTGGATGTTGGTTGTTGTTCTGGAGGGGATGGTTCCGTGAGGATGTTTTCCTTGGAAGAGAATACAGATGTGCTGCGGGGGACTTCCAGAGAGGCCTCACGGAAGTCATCAAGAGTTGGCAGAAGCTACAAGAGACCTAGACATTAAATGGACTATGTGGAGTTTTAACCTGGGGCAGTGTTCTTTATGAAAGAGAGGGGATGTGTAGCATCAAGCTTAGGAGATGGTGTTGGAGTAGAATGTAGAATGCAGCAGGAGAGCTCGTGATTGGAACCTGGAGCGGAGCGTGGATGTCGGTTGGAGAGGAGGCTGCGAGAGGCTACACAACGCTCATGTTCCCTTTGCCCACTTTACTTAGAATTCAGATTTATTTATTGAAACTCAGTTATATTTATGTACAACCCATTACCTGTTTATTAAATACCTTTAATTCACCTCCCGGTGTGTGCCCCATTCTTCACACAATCAGTTTTACAAGGTACAAATAGACACAAAATAAAGTCAAACAAAATGCGAGGAATGACAACAAATCCAATGTAAATGAATTGTTGGTTCATACCCCCAGGAAACAGGATTCCAAAAAGAGGAAAGGGAAAATTATGCGTGCAAAAAAATGATTGGTCATATGTTTTGGTATCATATTAGGTATACATGATGTATAAATGATAGAGTGAGAGATGTGGCTACAGTCAAACCATTGAAAGCCCCATGCAGCGCAAATGCCCATTGTGATGTCCCTTCAAGATTAACCATTCTATGTCAAGACAGGAGGCTTCATATTATGCATTACAATCTTTACTTCTGAAACCACAGCAGCAAAGAAAAACTTTTACAAACAAAAAAGTTTCAATAACAGAACTAAATAGAGTTCAATGACAATGTAAGGGGGACTCCCCAATGCAACATGGAGGACAGGTCATGCCCTGCAGGTGACCAATGAGCAGGGACCCTCCTATAAATCCTTTATTCTAATCCCAACTCCTCTTTCTTTGCTGCTGACGCCACAGCTAAGTCACTCCTTCTTGTCTGCCTTGCATGCTAATCTGTAGTTGGCCTTATTATTGGCCTGAATACATTGTGTAGAATATATACGTGTGAAAGAATGTTATAGTATAGAATTTATTGCATTTTATTTTGCCAATGCTGTACTGCTTGGGCAAGGTGTTTCTTGGTATTGTTGCAGAAGTGTTTGAAACGTGTGTCCACTGCTTTTTATTAGTGGTTTTTCGTTTCATATTGTTTCCTCTTCCCTTTTTCCTACAAAGTTGTCCGTTACAGTCCCCACGCGCATCGGCCTGTCAGAAGCTTTCACTTCAGATCCGGAGCGCGTGGTCTGTTTATTTTGTATGTTTACTAGTGCCGACCGCAGCGCTGGTCGGCCTGTCCACTCTGCCGCACACAGGCCTGCCAGAAGTCTTTGCTTCAAGGCCTGGCAAGCGGCTGGGGGGGCTCTCACTTCATTAAAATACTTATCGGCTTCAGCGCCAACCGGCCCTCCCTCTCTAGGTCCACGCGGTCGGGAGTGTCAAAGCTTTAGCTTTGGACCCGAAGCAGGGTGGGGGCCTTTACTACGATTACGCTGTTCCAGCGTTTTCTAAGATCAATGATAATTACATAATAAACAAATAAGCATTGTACATGTTTTCCATATGTGAGACCTGGGTTTCTTTACGCCATTTGTTTGTATAGATTAAAATGTGGGATTTTTGCCGCCAGTGACCCACCCACTCCAGACCCCACGCGCCAACTGGCAAGAGTTTGCTTTAGGTGCTGCGCAATTGGGAGGGTCGTTTTTCAAGTATGTGGGGGCGACATGTATAGAATACATTTCCCGCACAATTAATGAGGGAATTATAAAAAATAATAAGTGTTTTCATTTAATATGACAATATAGTTATATTGTCCCTGAACTTCAGCGCAGGTGATCTGCCTTCCTGTAAGATGTCACTTCCTGCTTGGCTTCAGGCTTCGCCTGAGTTCTAAAGTGAGGTTATTCCCATGCGTCCTGCTGGTTACCACACCCTGCTAGGGCGAGCAGCTGGAGGTGCACTTGCTCAGTGTATTCCTCTGTTAAACAATAATTTAAGCTGTGTGTGAAGCACATTAAGGTTTTCCTGTTGGCAGATTCCCTTAGCCCGGAGTAAAGCATCAGCCTTTTAATCTAAGGGTCCAGGGTTCAGGTCCCTGTTTGGGCGTAACTTCACTTCTTACGCAAGAATTACTTTGTATTTATATTATTATGGTCCTTCAAAGAAATGAGAGTGGTTGGAGGAGGAGGTCCCTAACAGACATATAGGGGGTGCCTTGCCTTCCTATCCAGCCGTCACTCTGACTTAAATTCTACGCTTGCCATTGTATTCATAGACCCATTAATAAAATCTCTGTCGGTCACATTTTCCCATTAGGTGGAAGCTCCCCGTAGATACTTTAATATTGCAAACATGTACAGGACAACTCAGTCCGTCCACTTCCCTTAGGCTTTTCTCCTCCCCAAGAAGGGGTCAGAAGTGTAGGTTAGAGGAGCCCTGCAGTTCCAATCTGTTACTCCTTGGCCTGCTTACTTACAATTTTCCCCTACTGCTCCCACAGTCCCTATCTCTTATACAGATAATTTGGAGGACTCTACTCGCCTTCATAAAGGCGATAAAGAAGTTAGACCCTTTTTTCTTCTTTCCCTCATCAAAGCGACAGTCCTCGGATGCAGTGTCATCCCCTTTCCAAATAAGCCGGTCCTCAGGACATTGATTGAACAGTCCTGGTATCCTTCTTTGCCAAAGAAAGGGTAAGACCGCAGGAAGGAGGTAGATGAGGACTGGAAGAGTGGTAACTGTGTTGCGTCCGATAACCCAGTTTCTGAATTGGCTAAAGAGGGAAGTAACCTCTAATTTCCCTCTTGACGTGCAACTGCTGCAGGGCTTAATTTGGAGATGGGTTTGCCTGCCCGGCAACGACAATGCCTCCATCCTTAAAGAGTGGCATAGTCCCCCTCATGTGTCTTTATCCAATTTGGCATTAAGCAAGACCAATCTTAAAGATCTTTGCAGGAGCAAGGATGGCTCAAGGGCAATGCATTGGTCTTGGAAGCAAGAAAACGATGTGCAACCCAGGTTCGGATCCTGATACAGTGTTTAGAAACCGCTTGCTGGTTTTCGGGGGAAAAGATCACCAAAATAGCATTTTAGAGCCCACCCTCATAGCCGTTACTCCCAAGGCTCTGCCTGTCCTCTCTAATACATCAAGCGGTGTGAACAATTTCTCCTCTGCTCGAGGAGTATAAGCCCAGTTTTTTACCCTCAAGGGAGTTTGTTCTCCATTGGAGAACGGGCCGGCAAGACACCTCAGACCTCTGGGGTGGGGGGTGCAGTTTGTAGGGTTTTTTTATTGTATTTTAATTTTCAGTTTATTACCCCTTGTCAGTTTTTTCCTTGACCCTTTGCCTGGTTGTCCGACAAAACTAGTCAGGCTTTCATACATGCAGAGGTCACAGGCCTCAATTTTGAAAGGACGGTGGTCCCAATATCCCTCCACAGCCTCTCAATTTCTGAGCACGGTAACTCTACTCCCAAGCCTCCCCTCCACCCTTCAGGTGCATTGCATAATAAGGTTATGCTTCGGGGAGGAGCACCTGATGGTTTCGGTTTTTCCCTTAGCAGGGGTTATTCTTCATGTCCAGTGCAGGGCTCTCACTGGGCATTTTGCCTCCTGTCTTTCGGCCTTTTTTCGTCAATTCCTGGTACTTCACCAGGTTAGCAAAGCCGCTGCTGGCTCACCTCAGGTCCTAAGAGGCCCAGTTAATATACTTGTTTTGGCTTAAGGCTTCTCAGTTTCTCCAGTCTCCAATGGAGTTAGCGGTGCCCCTTGTACAGTCATGGGGGTTGGTTATAAATGCAAGAGTCCATATTGAAGCTGGTGTAAGGTGTTCAATTTCTGGCCTTCAATATAGACCCCAAACTAGGCATCCTTCTCCTTCTGGGCTGCAGGTTTTTTTCTTAGATAGTGAATGAAATTTGTCTCCTGCTCAAGGAAGGAAGGGTCTCCCTCAGAAGGATAGCGGGGTCTGGGAGTGGTGATTATCTTCCATCCAAGTTATCTTCTGACCCTCTCTATCAGGGTGGTTCAACACCTTAACATCAATCATCCTGGCAGAAGTCGGTCTTTTCGGTTCCCCGAGGGCAGGTGGACACTCCTTTAGTGGTTTAGACACTTAGCTGCCTGGATAACAGGGTTAACATGTTTTGCTTCCCTCTCTGGAGATCGTTCTGGAATCAGTTGCCAGCACAGTGTGCTGGGGGTGCCAGGACAGTTCAGAATTCCGCAGGCGGAAGTTAGTCCTCTTCTGGTAAACAACTTCATATTAACTGTTTAGTGCTTGGTTTCTTTTGCAGTCTAGAGTATTTCTCAAGGACCATGGGATTTAGTGTGTCCTCTTTCGGTTGGACTGTGTTTCTTCTAGGAGATGCATCATTCACAGGGTGTGGGGGACCAGGTACAAGCACCTAGCACATCTAGCAGGGGTGTGTAGTTTCGACCGGGATCGGGACTTTCTGGTTAAGTGGATTGTCTTTTGGGAGTAAGCGACTCTGTCGTGGATTGGAATTCCAGAAATCTCTATGACGGGAGCGACTGGATGTAAGACAAGTTTTCTCTTTGCCAGGTCCTGTCGCTTTGGGAGCAGGTTTATGTAAATATCTTCCCTCTTGTGATGATAGCAAAGTCCTTGTGCTAGGGCTCAGGAAGACGGCAACGCTAACATTGTTTGCCCCACTCCCTTTTTTGGCCTTTCCCAGTGTGTTCTCCCAAGGCTTCTCTCTGACATGTCAGGTCCCTCTTGAGCTGGTAATTAAGGGTCTGTCTTTTATGGTTTGGAAGGTTTAGCTCTTCCTGGTGTTTTCATGGGTTTCACAGAAATATATCTGTGTCATCACTGTCTCCTGGGAGGCCTTTTTCTACATCAGGATACTATTTAGCATGTAACCGCTGAGTTACATGTGTGTGGCTCAACTCTTCATCCCGCTTCAGAAAAAGTAGTACATTTCTGGTATATTGGTTTAGAAAGGCTTACTGGTATATAAAGGGGTTAAATATGACTAGGGTTTTTTGTAGTTAAGAGTGAGCCAAGGGGTAGGCACTTCTGGGTGCACAGGTCCCTCAAGTACATTTGCATTAGGTCCCATCTAAAGCAACTTTTTCTCCTATGGGATGTTAATAAGGTGTCCCATTTCTCCCGCTCTTGGCCTTCTAATGAATATTTGTATTTCCAACATCTGTTTTCCAGGGTATCCATGTTATTATGTCTTGTTTCTAATACGACCTTTTCTGTTATCAAAACTTTGGATGTGGCCAACAAAGCTTTCACTCCTCAGGGAGTAATATTCTTTATTTCCAGGAGAAGAAAGTATTTAACTTCTTACTATTATTATCTAGGTTTGTCAGAAGATGGTATGACATTGAGTGTTTGAAATGTTTTGTGTTAAAGACAAAGGAGCTTAGTACTCGTAATGCCTCTCAGCTGCTATTACTATAGGAAGACCTTTTGACGGTTGTTCCTGCCCCCTTTTATCCAGGTGGAATTAGTGGGTTATGAGGGTCGCTGGAGTTGACTCATCTTCCTGGGTTCCTTGCAGTTAACACTGCTATGTCATCTAGGACAGTTCCTGAGGGGCTTAGCCTAGAGAGAAATATTGAAAGCAGCTGATTGGTCAAGAATCAAAACATTCAAAGCATTTAAAACATTTGAAACATTGTTCTCTTTTATTGTATTGTCACTATTGTATTGATCATGTTGCAATTAATATGATGCAAAGGCTTCAAACCTGCATAATATGAAGCCTCCTGTCTTGACATAGAATAGCTAATCCCCTCACTATCGTGAGAAGGGGGTTTAGATTATATTAAAGACAAGGAGGCGAGTATTATATCACCCACCCACCCTGTTGTTTTCTTGTTCTTACAGCTTCGGGCTGAGATGTTCTGTTCAGGAACGTTTTGTCACAGTTTCAAGATGTCGAGAGTGTGTGATCCTGGAACTTTGCTGGATCCTGTCTCTGTGATATATCATCTGGTCTGTGCAGTGGACATCTGATTCAAGATAGCTACAGAAAGAGGAGTTGGGATTAGAATAAAGGACTTATATAGAGGACCGTCCCTGCTCATTGGTCACCTGCAGGGCATGACCTGTCCTTCATGTTGCATTGGGGAGTCCCCCTTACATTGTCATTGAACTCTATTTAGTTCTGTATTGAAACTTTTTTGTTTGTAAAAGTTTTTCTTTGCTGCTGTGGTTTCAGAAGTAAAGATTGTAATGCATAATACTCGCCTCCTTGTCTTTAATAGAATCTAAACCCCCTGCTCACGATAGTGAGGGGGATTAGCCATTGCTGTTGCTAAATACAAGTAATAACACTATTATTCTTTGTTTTTGCCACAGTGATTTGTGCTTCCACCTCTTCATATTCAAAGGTGCTTCCCAAATAACCAGTAACTTTAACCCTGGCTGAGTCATTTGTTTAGGAAAGTGCCATTAAGCTGAAAAAGTGAGTGAGGTATAATATATCCACCCAAACAGGGACTCACCCAACAGATTCTTATTATTGAATTGTCCTGTGGGCCAAAAGGACAGAAATTGTCTGAATATCATCATGACTAATTTAAATTGCTCAATCCAAATAATAATAAACAATTTGACTATGCTAGCCATGAGTTCTATTGTGTACTCACAGAGATATCAGTTGAAGCCTTCTGTTAGGGATCAGCTCCGGTAAGTTAAGTTCAGGAAATTCAATTAATCTCACTCGATGCAAACTGTAAGTATGCATAATATTAGTAAGCACACTCCTCAAAGTGGGTAATGGCCTTACTAGAATATGAGTATAGGTGTCCTTTAAGAATTCACCTTGGATCTGCTCCGCATGTGCTACTCGCGCGGGAGCCTTCTACATGTTGTTATTCCGTTTTGCAGCTGCGGCGTGCGGGTGTGATGACATCACGTTTTGCTGCACGCGCTGCCTGGGAGATTTGGTCCTAGGTGCCCCCTGCTTGTTACAGTGCCCTGGACCATAGTTAAGGCAAGGTTGTACAATCTCGGCCATAACGTGTGGTAAGTATATTCTCGGGCCATAATGAATATACTAACATGAATATGACATTATTTAGAAAAATCTGCGGGTATCAGCACAACACCACTTTGGCAAATATAAGTATATTAACTAGTGTGTAATGTGAAAATGAGAGTTAACACAAAGGGGCGTCCAATTAAATGTCACAAAAACCCTACAAGAATATATGTAGGTTCTAGAAATAGACCACTTCATTGTCAGTCATTGTATCATGCTGTTTAGCTCCATTATCAATATTTGCACCATGCTTTTTAGCACGCGCAACCTACCAAAGAGGTAATACAGCAAAGTCTCTGGACAGTTTATATCAGCTACAAAGCCTGTGCATGGCAGACCTGTGTCATTTGTCCAGAATTGGTAATTAAGTGGTGTTAATCGCAAAGTCTATTCATATAAAAACCTTGTAAAACTACATCTCTATGTAGTTGGTGTCTCTTAGAGAGCCTATGCAGACTATAATTGGTCTCAATGCATGTACATATATAACCTTTATCATAATACACATTATGATAATGAACTCTTGATGTGCGATCGCAAAAAAAAACATGCAGCTCATGTTCTTTATTAAGGCCCTCTCTTGTGCACCTGAAGACACATATACATTTTGTTTCCATTCTGAGCAATTTTAATGCAAGATCACCTTCCCGTTCACTACTGGCTCTCATCAACCCGATACATCTAATGTCTTGCCTATTATCCATTTGATGCTTGTTTTGCCAATGTAGTGCTAAAGGTATCTTGGAGTCCTGGCTACCAAGATTCCCGAGTGTTCCTGAATGCGAGTACAAAGTTGTCTGATATTGCTTCAAATGTCTATCTTGTGGCACACACAAATAATTGCATACACCACATAAGTAGTCTTGTAATTAATTAAAACCATTCATTTGGATTTCTAGTTCGTCCTTGTATTTAAAGTTTTGACAGTTAGAATGAGCAAATCTACACATATTACAAGTTCCAATTTGTGGAACCCTTGGGTTTTCGTCAGCCGGTCTGTGCTGGACACTCCATGCTGTGTGTCAAAAAAAGAGGGACATAGGCCCTCATTACGAGTTAGGACTACACCATGGAGTAAATAGCTCCATGGTTGGCAACCATGGAGCTATTTACTCCATGGAATACCGGCATGGTGAATGGAGTAATTACCGGTCCATTCCAAGGTTGGATGGACCGGTAATTCCCCATTCACCATAGCCCTTCCCCATCCCCATTTCTGCCCCCATAGGGCTCAATGGGAATGGGGAAGGAGGTAATTACGGCACCGTAAATTACGGTGCCGTAATTTACTCCAAGGTCACTTTGCGGGTCCCGCAATTTACTCCTGCTAAAAGCAGGAGGTAAAGAGGGACCCGCAAAGGGAACTCGGAATACGGAGGTAAGGGATTACCACCATCGGTGCCCTTACAGGCGCCGGTAATCCCTTACCTCCAACCTCGGAATGACCCCCATAGTTTGTTCCTTATCATTGGTGCTCTTGTGTATATGAATGTTGGTCCCTTATCAATAAAAGGTGAGATGTCCTTGTCCATCAGTAATAAATGCAAGTGCTTTCTCATAATGCTATACAGTATCTTGCAGTCCTGAGAATATTGTGTAATGATGCTAATGCGACTACTATAGTCCTCAGTTCTGTCACCGCAGGCCTTTGGTGCACACGTCATAATTTTAGATCTGTCAATCCCACTAATTTGGATTTTAGCATCATTTACTAAGTAAAACATTACTAGAGTACCCGCTCCTTAAAAATCTCTTTGTCAGGGGCTCACACTCTTTCTCATAATTATTAGTGCTGCAATTCCTACGTGCTCGGTTGAATTCCCCTTTAGTGATGTTGGTGATTGTTGATGCCCTGTGACAGCTACACGCATATAATGTTGAATTCACTTCCATACTTTTATGGAATGTAGTTGTTTCTATTCTATTCTCTTTAAGGTAAATGTGCAAGTCTAGAAAGTCAATACATTTCGAATCACAATGCCCAGTAAACTTTAGTCCAAATACATTGTTGTTCAGAAAACAAATATATCCACCAAAAATATCTTTGGTACACTTCCATACAATAATCACATCGTCAATATATCTCTTCCACATTACAATGTACTCCACATATCTGTTTACATTAAGAGTGTGTTGATCTTCAAAATGTGCCATAAAAAGGTTAGCTAGTGACAGTGCAAATTTTGCCCCCATGGCTATGCCCTTGGTCTGCAAAATAATACTCTCCATTGAATAGAAAAACATTGTGGCTCAGTGTAAACCTAAGGAATTCCTTGACCTTTGTGACATGTTCCAAATATGAGGCTGAATGCCTGTAAAACATGTACTTAATTGCTTGAATAGCCAGTTCATGGTCTATGGATGTGTACAATGTTGTCACATCAAGAGTAGCTAGTGGATACTCTTTTTCCCACCTAAGATCTTGAAGAATGGATAGGACATATGTACTGTCCCTAATGTATGATGGTATACGGGGGACATATTCCCTAATTGCATTGTCAATGTATTTGGCAAGATTTTCTGTCAGTCCACCTATTCCACTGATGATGGGTCGCACCTCCGGTAGTTCCACAAATTCTTTGTGGATCTTAGGCAGAAAGTTAATTGTTGGCATTACTGGGTTTTTAATGCTTAGAAATAACTTTTCCTCATCGGAAATACATCCTCGTGTGTGCCACTCTTGTACCATGGTATGTGTTGCTGAGAGGAAGCAGGCGTGACCGGAGAAGGAGCCGCCCGAGAAGCAGACCAGGAAGGGACCGCTGCCCACCCACACGCAGCAGATGATGTCCTGCGACCGGAGGAGGAGGCCAGCACAAGAGGAGGAAAGGCAGGTGGGGCCGATGGAGGAAGCCGGTGCCCGGAGGACCTCGCAACACGAGTCCCGGCGAGGTGACAATAAGACATCAGAATGGACCAAAAGGAGCACAGCAGTGAGTAACTGCTGCAATGAGGGATGCGCCCAAGACGCCAGCGGGTCATGCAGCAACATGACCCACTTCACTGGTAAGGAGGTCTGCCAAATGGGGGAAGGAGAAAGCGCAGGGGCAGCGATAGAAAGCGACCAAAAAAAGAAAAGGGAGGTGCCGGGAGCGGCGCACTGAGGCCCGGAACACACACACCGTGCTGCAAACAATGCCACCTATGATACGCACCACGTGGCTCCAACAACGCCAGGAGGACTAGATAAATATTGCTAATCATTGTAGCTGCATTACGAATAAAAAACCCCACCACAGAATCACTGCGACAGAAAGCAAAGCCCCACTGTGCTGCAATACGAGGGAGCACACGAAAAAAAAGAAAAGAAAAGGAGGGCACAGTATAAACACACAGACCCTGCGTGTTACTGAATGCACGTGCGCTCAGCCATAAGAAGGGGGAGGGGCTAATCAATGCAGAGAAGGCAGTGAAAGCCCACGGCAACACAGAGGACACACTCCCCAGGCACCATGTGCCTTGCACAGCAAGGACAGAGAATACCATAAAGCAGAGCCAAAGAAGCAGGGAACCTCACCCATACAAAGGCCCACAAGCCAAGGAAAGCCACCGACAGTAACAAACCAGAACCACACTAGAAGAGAAGGACCATGGGCAGAGACCATGTGGAGATCAGACACCTCAAACATACCCACCACAACAGACAAGTGGAACATACACCCACATCGAAATGTTGTCAACATAGAAAATCCGAAGAAAACAGACACAGTGGCTGCCATCACCACCACCATACAAGGACAGGCCAGATATCCCGGTGCAACAACTCGTCAAGAAGCATGGAACGCCAATCGACGTCCCCCAGCAGAGAGACAATGCTATAGGTGTGGCTTTGAATTCCCCCACAAAGGTCAATGCCCAGCCGTCGGACACATGCTCATGAGATGTGGCCAAGAGAATCAATTCTAAGCCATGTGCCGAGAGAAAACACCACTGCTGCCCGCATATAGGCCACAGCCAACACCCAACACTCAACAAGATATGATCCACCGAGTGTTAGGAAAGATTTCCATTTCATGTGTAATTTTCCCTCCAGTTGTGTACAACCCAACCTTTTGCTGATGTTAAACACCATAGTCTGACTTTACCAGAGGAGCCCAGCCTTCTGCTGCACTCCACTGGGCTTTTCGCTCACTTTTTATGGGGAAATTGACATGCCCTTAAGACAGTCAGTACTGGGAGACTGTGTTTACCTTAGTCCTTTCCAATGTACCTTCCAGTACAGTACACTTGGGTCTATTAGTAATTTCAAAAGGCCCTAGATACGCTCGAAGTGCAGATGTGCCTTGGACAGGGCTGGGGGCAGCTTACCATTTTGTATATTTTTAACCCTTTCCTGCCAGGTAAACCGCGATTACCACGTTTGACACAAATGGTGGCCTGGCTCCAAAATGGCCATGCAACGAGGTTCTTTGTCCTGTCATTTGGCCATCTTGTCCCTTCACCTTCCTCAGGTCGAGCAGACCCGGGTCAATCCTTATTTGGGCAAGCGTTCCCCCACGAAACTCCAAGCTTTCGCTGGCTTCTGCATGCCTTTTGTGTGTGCCTCCAGGATGTGGGCTGGAACATCTGGTTCCAATACACATCCTGGGTGCCAGAGAGCCTGGAGTGCTGTGAATGCCTGGGATCACCGTGGTCCGTAATTGGTCCACGTCTGGCATGCCTTTATGTGAGCAGCTCTCCCATTGGTTCCTCTTAGTTTTGGCACGAAGGAGTTTCTGGATAAGAGAAGGCCCCAAACACCTATACCCCGTCGTTCTCTGGTGTTCTCAATGAAGGAAGGATAGGAACAGCTGGTGACCCGCTGAAAGGTTTGGCAGTCCAGTGGGACCCCTCTGCATCTGGTGGTCCTAGAAGGTCTGCGAAGACGCTTCGACCCATTGGAATAGTGGGACCAACTATTCTCGGCACCTTCATCAAAACCTGCAAGTAAGCCTTCTCGGAAGTGTCCCTGGGCCAACCAGTGGGCTGACCAGCTTATGCAGACTCTTTTCCCTGATACTGCTGGCATTTCGAGGAGGCCCTCGAAACTTGGTACATCGCTAGCTCTGTGTTCACAGCACCCTCATACTGAATTTCGTACACTTGGAGTTCCCAGGTCTGAAGGGAGATGAGTGTGCCAGAACCACAGTATACGGGGTTACCGTGTAGCCCCCCCGTGGTGACAAACTTTGCAGGGGCACTGCATTTGTGCCCCTCTTGCCTCTAAAGCCTGCTGCAGTGAAACTGGCCTGATCCATCCACCAGGAGCGAGAAATCGCCACTGTCCCATTTGGGAATCATCACTGTATCTTCACCGTTGAAAGCCGGAGAGCCGTCAAATTGCCACACTTAAACCTGCAACCGAACTGGACTCGACTGGCCAAGTTTGGTCTGGAGTGAGCCAGGGGTTGGTGAGTAATCACAAACCTAACCAGTGGCCCCTAGCGCCTCCATCCATTTTTATGCACAAGTGGCCCCCGGGGCCCTTCTCCTTTCCACTGCTAGTACGAGCTAGCAAACTATTCCCAACTCTTGGAATCGACTCTGCCCTCAAGTGGAGGCCCTCCTCGAATAGTGGGAACCTATTCTCCATCGCCTCACCCACCTTCCTGAGCTGCTACAGACCCTTGACGAGACCCCGTTTTGCCCATTTGAACTACCGCGTGCGCTAGCCTTGCATGTACATTTGAGCATTAGGCTCCACTCTTCTTAGGGATTGGACTGCCTCTTAGTTAGGAGTGTGTTGGATGTAGAAGGGGCTAAAGACTATTTGCACTGCCTGTTTCCTCCCCCTTTTAGGTTGTGGACCCATTTCATGCATTAACCCTTTACACCCCGTTGGCCTTGTATATATGTATTTAGATAGGATTGTGTTGGCTTAATAGTATTACTGTGATTTGATTTGTGTGTTGAAACTCAAAGGCCTTGAAATAAATGTATTTGTATTTTTAATATATCTACACCTGACTGGGAGTGATTTGTAAGTGTCCTTTACTCTGTGTGCTCATTGAAGTCTTTCAGTCATGCTCACCCCGCCTGAGACCTAGTCTTGGCCGCCGCCAAGCTACCTTGATTGGTCTGGCTTGTCCAGAAGGTTACCTTGTTCCAAGAAACTAGGCTGGCCTTCTGAACCTCTGCCCACCAGGTCAGAGTTCAGAAATCCAGCTTAACAAATTGGTGTACAGCAGTGGGATAGGACTGAAGGTATCCAGTGTTGCACACTAGTGAAGGCATTTCAAGTTATTCCTATCCAGGACACATAGTAACTTTGTAGTGATAACTGTAAAGGCCATAGACGGATCTAATAGAATGGAAACAAGTACCTTTATAACCTTAAATGTTCTAGATCAGAAATATTGAGAAAGATGTGTACTGAAAGGGGTTTACCTGCTCAAGGTACAAAGTTGGAAATGATCCAGAGAGTCATGGAATGGCAAGAGTTGCAACTCAGTGCCATAGCCTCTGATGAGAGTGCAGAAGGAGGTGGAGCAGCTTCCACCGGCAGAACTGACAGTTCTGTCGCTGCCCTCATCAGTGGTGCCAATGATGATAGGGAAGATGCTATGTTTAGTGTTTCATCTGCAAGCTCTGATGCTGAGGCCATGCTTCCTTTCAAGAAGCAAGAGCTGCTGTTTAAGCAGAACGAGCTTGCATTTCACATGGCTAAGCTAAAGATAGAGCAGGCATAAAACAGAAAGACAGGGATCACCAGTTGGAACTGGCCAAGCTTCAAGTTTCAAATTGATCCAAGGGATCTGCACATGGGTCTGGGTCCTCCTCTCATCCAAGATTTCCTAAAGATCTGCTCAGTGTGTATGATGAGAAGAATGACATTATGGACTGGTTGAATGCATTTGAGTATGCATGTGTCAGGTTTATCAAATGTCTCCTTTACTACTTGCGTTTCACTGTCTTCAAACACACCCTCTTCCTCACCTGCTTTTTCAGACGAACTCCTTTGTTGTTGGTCCTTCTTTCTTCTATCTCTTCTCTTCTTCTTGAAGAGGTATGGTCTTCCCCGGAGCGAAGCCACAATGATGCCTTTGTTAATGAGGCAGCAAAGGACCCCATTCTGAGAGAGCCCGCAGAGAGGAAAAAGCCGATACAGCAGAAAAAACCTCTCGTGGAGTTTGGAAGACAATCCCTGAAGATCGGTGGGTGTGTTGATGAATGGTTTCTCTGGAGGTCGGAAGAGTGGGCCGCCAGTCCTCCTGATGAAAATCTTAATCCTAAACAGGAATTTAGGCTTGAGAAAGGCTCTGAATCTTCCGGGCTGAAATATGAAGATAGCCGTGGAGATCGAAGGCTCGAGGAGCAAAGTGCTTGAAGAAACAAGGCTAGCCAGAAAGCAAGGCATGAAATAATATGAGAGAAGGGGAGAGGGAACCGCCGATGGAGGCGGAAGAAAGAGGGCAAGGAAAAAAGAAGGGGAAAAGCGGCAAGTACCGCAGAGGGGTGCGGACGAGAAAGGCAGGAAAAAACAAGCAAGGAAGCTCCAGGGAGCAATAGTACGAACCGAGGGAGGGAAAACACAGCGCAATCACCCTGAAGCAGAAGCAAAAGGATTGCAACATGAAGCGCCACAGAAAAGGGGCATAATTTAAAGGCAGAGAAACACCAACACCGACGAACAGCTAGAACGCTGCACCCGGAAGTGAGAGAAGGAGATGGCACCACTTAGTGGCTGGAAAACCGCCAAGACCTCCATAGCCTCCATGAAGGCAGGCGACTTACATGCGTGACAGCATGTGAAGTTCAAGAGGTGGTAAATGCTCATAAGATTGCATGGTTGCTCAGCAGACTACCCCATTCTGGTTGCAGTGCTATGTAAGTGACTCCAATCAAGCAATCCCACTAAGTCGGTGCCTTGTCTGGGATGCCCAAGGGAAGCCCTTATTTATATATTTTTATGGCAAGTTATAATCTGGATGATGAACCCTTGTAAAACACCCCTCTCTTAGAATCCCCCTGATCTCACTGAGCCAAGAAGTAGATTTGTTTTGCAAATTTAAAAGGTTTATTTGAAAAATTAAACAATATATATATATCACACTTTTATAATAAATTAATAATTGATATCACACTTATGAATATAATGTTGATCAACAATGGGTAATCTGACACTAGCACACCTCTTTACAATCAATGAGGCGTTGGTATAGGATGGATAAGGCAGCGAAAATACTTTTATGGTTTCAAGGGAAAAGCAATGAGGAATGAAATGCAGTATAGAAATAACTTGATATGAGTTTAGCAAAAGATAATATAATCACTTGTTCTCTGGCAATTCACCCCCCCCCATGCAATGTAAGAAATTGAAGGAGGAGCACACAGTTCTCAGGAATGCAATCAAATACAATACGAAATTCAGTTCCCCCCCAGCAAGCTTAGAGGAAAACAGGTAGAAGTTTGAAACACAGGCAAATTACTTTAATGTGGTTTGCAAGGAAGTGAAAAGGTGCTAAAATTGCTTTTAATTCCCTCTAGAGGTTCAGGGTAGGTGATGGCTACTTTATATTAGTTCAGGCTCACTTTAGCAATGCTCTATGAGTAACTAGCAGGTTAAACGAATTTTAGCAAAGGAAAGCAAGGAGCTGCTGACTTTTTTACTGGAGAAGAAATCAGGCCAAATCCCAAATCGCGGTAAAATTTGCAAGTGCGTGAATCGTGATTACGGCAAAAGTATAAGGAGTAGCAAGTCGGTTACAGGTTCGTTGGGAAGCCTAGAATCTTAGCCTTTAAACGAAAGTTAAACCACGTTCCTAGGACAAACGGTTCCAGAGATACGGACGATTTAGTAAAGGTAGTTTTTCGGATTTAAAGTAAAACTCAAGATGACAGGTGACAGTTTGCAGCTTTAGAATGACAGATGACAGCTCGCAGCTTTAGAATGACAGATGACAGGATTACTAGGAGGCAGTTCTACTTAGGTTAAAATAGTTTGCATTAGATTATTTTAACTAAGGGATTGGGTTTCGCACAGTTCTGGCAGTACTCACACTATATTTTAAGAAGGACTGGGCCTCGTCACGGATCGGGTCAACTGGACTGGACTTCGGGCGGTTCTGCTCACAGCGTCTGGGTCAGCTCTGCTCTGCTGTCCTGGGTCTGCTAGGCACCGGTTGTCTGGATCGGGTTCTGCCTTCTCTGGACACAGCACGGCTCCTGGTTCTGGATGTTTCTGTCACAGGGTTCTAGGCCAGAATCAAACAGCTCAGCCCGGCTATTTGAAGAGTTCAGTTGCAAAAGATTTTGAGGCCTGCTGACAAATACTTTTGCTTCCAGTGGGCCTTCTTGGTTCAAAGTTCTGTAGTCTCTGTTTAGCTTGGAAGCCTAAGTGTTGGATCTCTGGATGTGAAGTCGTCGGTCAGCATGCTCCGCAGCAAATGGAATTGAATCCCTATCTGTCCTGCACTGTCTGCTTTTATGTCTTTAGAAAGTGGGTGGAGAGGCTAGCTTCACTAAGCCTGCCCCTCTCTTAATTTGATAGTTCAATAGATTCTTTGGTCCCTGATTTGGGAAGGGATAGTGTGTCAGAGTGATGTCATTTTTATGACCTGCAGAAATGATACTCCCCTGGTCAATGTGCACACAAATCTATTTCTGATCCAAATACATATTTCCCAGGTACACAAGTGGTTGACATTACATGTACATATTACACATTGCTTAAGGTAGTCTCTGTTCCGACTCTGGCGTTTCTAGGAGCTTGCATTCAAAAATGGCAACTTATTTTCGATTTTAGTGGGTTTTGCAACATTGGTTTTTCCATCAAAAATTATACAAATGTACACCCCCCTTCTACACATATCCCAGTAAATTTCCAGGTCGCTAGCTTAAATACTGTGTCTGCAATATTCATAATTAGCGGGGTTTTGCACCAGAACATCACACAAATTGGAGTTTGGTCTTGAATTGTGGGCACAGTTTTCATTTTAAGGATCCCCAAATTGCACATTTCTGTCATCTGGTTACAAAGAGTTATCAGTATTTTTATGAAACATATATTTGCCTTCAATTCAACCCCCCAAAGTGTTTGGGTCTGCCTCCAGAAGCTTGGGTGGGTCAGGAAACACATGTCTCTCCTTGCTGGCAGAGGGCTGTTGACAGGAAACACTCAAAATTAACATACCCCATTCAAGGGGAAGAGTCTTTTGTGTGGGCTCCTGCAAGCTGAAGGAAAACCCCTCCTTCTCACTCAGAAGGGCCATGTGATATCCTGCCTCCTGGTGTGGGAATCTCTGAGGTGTTAAGGTTTCCCAGCCTCTTGGCCTCTGGGAACAGCAGGTGGCTAAGATTTTTTAATTAACCAACAGGCTTTGAAGTCCAGCTGACTCAGGTCCCTTTGTCAGCTATTGAACTCAGTTCTCCTGTCAGAGTTTAGACCGCTAGCGCCACCTTGTGGAATTTGTCGGTACTGCATCCATTTAGGAGTTGTCTTGAATTTGACAGGAGATTTTTGCTATTGTTTTGATAGGCATCCTTACATTAGAGTGGTTATGTGGAACCCCCCCACAAGAAGGTTGAATCTTTAGAGTGGTCTTGTGCCCATGATTTCAGCAACTTTTTGACATCAGTAAAACAGATTTTTGAACAAAGGTCTCCGGTATTAGCTATCTTGCAATGTTTGAACTTGACATTTGGAGCTTGCCCTCAAAGAAACAGAGGTGATTTAAAAGCACTTTTGCTCTGACAGGTGCTGCTATTTTTCCTTTGGCACCACCTTTCACCCCTGGCGCTTTTGGTATGCGCACAACTGCGCAGTTCTCCTGGACTCTGGGATGGAATGATGGGCGGCGACAGCTCATCCCCACATCTACCCAGTCTATTGATTCAGCACTGCGCGGTTCTCCTGGACTCTGGGATGGAATGATGGGCGGCGACAGCTCATCCCCACATCTACCCAGTCTTTTGATTCAGCATGGGTGAAAACCCTTCACAAACCCCCCGCCGGACTACACTTTGATTCAAGTCGAGGGGAAGTCGGGTGCAAAGGAGGTTTTGAGCCCTTGTGCTGGTATGTCCACATTATCTTCTTTCAATTCTGTAGATGGCACAGTTCAGCATCTTTTCCTCCACCCAGTTGGATCGATCGGTCCTCCTCGCCGGTCCTGATGGGAATATTGGGCGGTACCCCGGGCCCCTCGGATCTTTGCTCCCGGTCCCTGGGCGTCCTCCTTGGCCAGTCTCCAGGTTTTCTTTCTCCTAGGACGACAAAGGAAAGCGGCAATACCTATTCATAGACATTTCTCCCCCACTATTGATATAGTGGGGCGACAAATACATTTTATACTTTAATAGACATAGCATTCCAATTTTGAAAAACAAGATATAATTCAGAGACAGTGGCTTACAAGCGTCATAATATGTTAGAGACTATATGTGGGATATTTTAGGGTTGGAACTGAATTAATCTGGAGCGGACCCCTCTGGTATTACCAGTTGCTGCAGAGTGTGCCTGGGATGGCAACACTTTAACTGATTTATATGGACCCACTTGTCTTCCCCTTCTGCCAAACTGCCTTTGGGGATGCGGATCTTGTATGCAACAGGGGAGATCTTGTCTATAATATCAAACGTCCCTTCCATGTAGGCAAAAGTTTTCACTGTTTGGCCTGGTTCCTTTGGAAATTGTATAGATAGACCCGGTCCCCCACCTCGTATACTTTCCTGGTGGTTTTCAGGTCGTAGTGGGTTTTCATGCTATTAGCTGATATTTCTAGATTCCGCTAAGCATAGGCAAAAGCATGTTGAAGGTGTTTCCTTAAATTCTCCACATACTCATGAGTTGTGGAGGCATTTATCAATGTCTGCTCTTGGGCCCTGTAGAGCAAATGCTGGGGAAGCACCATCTTGCGTCCGGTCATCAACTCAAATGGTGACATTTTAGTTGCAGATGAAGGGGTAGATCTGATGGCCATTCGGACCAGAGGTAGTCGGATATCCCAACTTGGCCCAGAATCTGCCACAAACTTTTTTAAGATGCTCACAATGGTTCTGTTATATCTCTCCACTGCTCCAGAAGAAGCTGGCCTGTAAGCAATGTGTAACTTCCTTTTGACCCCCAGTATCTCCCACATCTTTGTCATTACCTCGCTGGTGAAATGTCTACCTCTGTCTGACTCAATCCTTTGAGGTAGACCAAAACGGGAAAAGATGTGGTTAATCATCAGGGCAGCTGCTGTTTCTGCCTTGCAGTTTGGGGCCGGGAGACATTCCACCCACTTGGTAAACAAGCATGTAACGGTCAACATGTACTGACCATGGCAGTGTCATCCCCCTCTTTTGGAGAGGTGCACGGTGCGTGAGGGATGATGGCTGAAATTGTGCACACACAAGACACCCCTTCAAGTATTGGTCGAGGTCCTGCCCCATGTGTGGCCAGTATGCAACCTCTCTTAAGATTTCAATTGTTGTATGAAACCCCCTATGACCGGCGGTGGCCACATCATGGGCGTGACTTAACATCAGGCTTCGGAATGAGATAGGAACCACCCACTGATCATGGCCAGCTTGGGATTTCCTTACCAACAAACCGTCTTGGATTCGGAACATTTCTGGACATTTCATCAACACTCTTAGGTCCTCCTTCCCAATGTAATCGGTATCCGTCAGGGGAAAGTTCTCAGGGTCCTCAATGTGTTGGTAAAACTTACCAATTATTGGATCCCCCTTCTGAGCTGTAATTAAATCAGCATCAGGGGTCTCCTTACTCCATTGGGCAGTTGAAAGATCATTGTGAGCATTTGTCTGGGACCTAGTGATAGCAGTGACCTGGATTTCCCCCAACAGGGACTCTATTTCTATTAGATCCCCTTGGATGGCCCCAGTTTTGGCCAGCTGATCAGCTAAGTCATTTCCAGTTTTGTCTGGTCCCTCTACTTTGGAATGACCCTTGATCTTCTTCCAGTAGATGGTCATCCCATTCGATGTGACCAGATGATCAATATTTTGGATTAACTTCCCATGTTTCAGGGGTTTGTTATTAGCACATAACATGCCTCTGGTTTTCCAATTGACCAGGTGCTCCACTAACCCGTTCCGTACATAATCCGAATCTGTGATTATGACCAGTTCGTGGAGTTGATGTTGGACAGCAGTGAGGATGGCCTGATGCACAGCCATCAACTCTGCCACCTGACTATTTCGGGGACCAATTTTGTACCCAGCGGAGGGTTCTGGGGACTCATTCAACAATGCGTTCCCTACGCCGGCCACGAGTTCTTTTTCCCCGTTGTTGTCAACATGGTAAGAGTATCCATCCACATAGACAGTGGGCATTCCCTCACACTTGTCTTCTTCAAAGACTTTGTGTGGGGAATTAAGGTATGCCTCCATGTTGTCCTTGATTTTTAGACTTTTGTCCTCGAGACAGTTTTCTCTGGCACAATCATGCAAGTCAGCCAGGCCTTGCGCGAGGGGACTCTTCTTGTTTTGGCCATATCTGACCTCTACAGGAAAGCCTTGCATTGACAAAATCCAGGAAGTTATTCTGGAATTACTCAAATTTCCGGCCCGGATTCTGTCACTTTGGAGGTATTGCAGAGGCTGGTGTGGAGTCTCCACTATGATGTGTTTCCCCTGGATGAACGGGCGGTAATTCTTCAATGCCCACACCATTGCCAGGAGTGCCTTCTCACAATCGTTGAATTTTTCCTCCACAGAGGATAAAGTTTTGCTCGCATAGGAGATTACTTTATTGACCTTGTCATGCTTTTGGTATAATACTGCCGTCAAGCACGTATTAGAGAACCCTGTCTCCAGGAAGAACTCCTTGTTTCTGACAGGGTAAGCTAGGCAAGGCGCTTGTGAGAAGCTTCTCTTGAGTTGTCTTACTGCCTCGGATTGTTCTGGACCCCATTCCCACTTGACCCCCCCCTTCAAGAAATGAATCCGGGGTCTGGTGATCTCTGCGTAGCCCTCAATGAACTTTCTGCTGTAATTAGTCAGTCCAAGGAGGCTCATTAGTTCCCGCAGAGTTGTGGGGTCTTTCAGATTCTGCAGTGCTTCCACTTTCTTTTCCTGGGGACAGAGACCCTGAGGGGTAATCTCATGCCCCAAGAAATTAACACGGGTTCTACACCACTGTGCTTTCTGAAAGGAAAGTTTTGCTCCGGCGGCCCTCAAACTGTGTCAGAACATAACGGATCTCCGCTATGTGTTCCTGCACAGATGAACTTTTGATGAGGACATCATATACATAAGCCAGGTTACCCCTCGCACCCAGGTCGGGCATGGCCTTATGTAGGAAAATGTTGAATTCATTGCCGGAGTTGAGGTATCCGAAGGGAGTCCGGGTCCATGTGTACTGCTGGCCCCCAAAGGTAAAAGCCAGTTTGTATTGGTCCTCCCTACTGACAGGCACGGTCCAGTATCCATTGGTCAGGTCTATTGCTGTGAATACCTGTGACCCCTGAATCTGGGCCAGCCCTTGGTCAATGTAGGGCAGAGGCCATTGGGAAGTATGGACCCATTTGTTGAGCTCCCTAAGGTCGGCGCAGAGTCTCCACTGGCCGTTTGGCTTCAATATTCCCAGCACCGGATTATTGAAAGTGCTGTGGACTGGACGGATTATTCCCCGGGACTCAAGGTTCTTAATTATTTCAGTAAGGGACTCCATGGATGCGAGAGGCCATCCTGGGAATTGTTGTTGTGTGGATGTCGGTGCGACCACAGTCATATGAGTCTACCGCAAAGAGATCTTGGGAATCCAAGAAAACTTGTTTCAACTTTTGCTTCTGTTCCAGAGTCACGCAGGCATCAGCCAGGTTGACTCTCTCTTCCACCATCTGCCTGAAGCCTGGAAAGACTTCTGGTTTTGCTATCTCAGCGGCCTCCTCCAGCTGGGTGGAGAAGTCCCTGGTCAGAGTGCTGATTTGGACTGGAGGCTTCAGGTAGGAAAGGCAGCCCTCATGGACCTGGAAAATCACCTCATCCCTCCTGAAGAGACAAGTCACATCTTCCTTACCATAAGGGCAAGAAGTGTACACCAGGAAGTTCCCCCCATGCCGGGTAAAGATCCTGTATGGTGTTGTATTGTCATCACTGTCACTGTCAAAACAGTCCTTGGGGATTGGTCCTAACAGTTCATTTCCTAAATCAATGGAAAAATGTCGGTCATCAACCGCCATTCCAATAATGGTGCCTGTGGCTAGAGTAATACTCTGTAAGTCACTGTTATCCACCTCTATTGGAATGGTGTCATGTTCTATGTTGACTAATGGTGTTGGGTTTACCCCTAACCCTTGCTGTTGGAGAGAAGCATTTAGATGAATATAAGCATCAGGGTTTTTCAATTTTTGTCCTCTTTTAACTTTCACTTCCAGGGAGAATTTTTGGGTCCTTTCTGGGATGGTGACTTCCTCTTTAAGCTGAATTTCAACTGCATAAGGTAGCAATTGAGCTGACCTAAATCCTTTTTCTTGATCATCAAAGCCCATGGGATTATCCGCTAATCGGGACCAAGCTTTGAAGTTTATTAGGTCCAAACTAATGGGGAAGCGATTGAGAATGTCACTGCCTAAGTAAAAGACGGCAGTGACGTCTCGCACGACCCAACAATTATGGACTATGCTCTTGTTGCCAATGGAGATTTTGAGCATACACATGCTTGGCAGGAGATATTTGGAATTGGGTGTTTCCAGATCCATTTCCCATTTGTCTATCAGTTTGAATGTGGGAATGGCTGGATCTTTTGGGAGTTGGCGGAACATGGCTTCGCTGATGAAGCTCTTACCGTTGTTCACACACACTCGAGTGAGAACAGAGTCCTATCCATCATTTAACTGAACAGGGATGAACAACTGATCTCCAATTTGCTGAATATCAGCCAGGCTCTGAGCTGATTTCACATCTTTCTGGACTATAGGAGTGGGAGTGTCTGATTGTGGATTGGTAAAGAATTTCAGAGTGTTTCCTTCCAGTGTGGAATACCACCTTAAACTGGAAGGAAGGTTGATTTTCAGAAATAGAGAGGACCCCCCATCACCAGTCTGTTGTCCTACTGCTATTACCGTCACGTCTGGAATTTGGTTGTTCTGGAAGTGAAATTCTACTTGGTCAGATCTTTGTTCAACCATGTGGCAGGTGCCATTTAAACTAACATGGTTGACACTCTGTTTTAATTTTATTGGTCGGCTAGTCTGGGTCCAGAGGACCTTGTTTACGCAATCTATTAGGGGTGACAACCTTCTCAGGAGGTCATTCCCTAGTAAACAAGGGGTGCCCTCTAGAGTCAATACTATGACCGGGTGTTTCAACCTGTGACGCCCAATTTTAATATCCAAATCTGCCGTCCCCTCGACGGGAATTTCCTTCCCGTCAAAGTTCTGGAGTTGTCCAGGAAGAGATGTGAGAGGAATACGATAAATCTCCCCCCTTCCTGCATTTAGTTCATCAAAGGCCGTTTTGGACAGAAGGGTAGCTTGGGATCCAGTGTCCACCAGTGCCAAAATTATACCCTGCCCCTGTACTTGTACCGGGGCATAGTATCTTCCCTCCTTCTCCTCAAGGGGGCACAGATAATGCACGTTTTTGGAGAACTGGTGGGCTAACTTTCTGGTTTTGGACATTGCTAGCGAAGAGATTTGGGCAGAATTCTGTGGAGAGCCTGGGGAATCTGAAAGAAAAAGTTGGCAACTGGAAATGGTTTCGGGTTCTGGGCCGCCCCCCCTTTTTGGAGGCAGTCATCAGGATGGGTTTGACCCATGGGATTTTGGTATTGTCGGTTCTGGGATGAGATGATGGGCAGCGGGAGCTCAGTCTCCACATCTTCCCAGTCTGTTGATTCGGTTTTAAGTTCCCCTGGCCCCGGTTCTGGGCCTCCCCTGCCTTTTTGGAGGCAGTCACCAGGATGGGTTTGAACCAGGGGTTTTTAGTTTTGTTGGTTCTGGGATAGGATGATGGACGGCGACAGCTCAATCCCCACATCTACCCAGTCTGGATTGGAATCTCTTGGGACCCATTTTTCCTTGGGAGGAGTTCCCCCATCTCTGAAGGAGAAGATCCTTTTCCCAGGATCTTCTGAGGATCCTTCTCCCTCAAATTGGATGACCTGTACCTCCTCCACAAAGTGGGTCTGTTTGGGTCCTTTGTTTCTCCTACCCCCCCTCTGCTCCTTGGGAGGCAGGCTTTCAGGGGCAGGAGATTTTATTTCTGGTTACTGGTTCTCCAGGGGCTATTTACAAGTTGGGAAGGAAGCTTCCTCCAAGGCTTTACACCCCCTTCCCCTTGTGCCTCCTCCCTGGCAACCGGTGGGTTATCGGGGTGCTGCCCCCGTCATTGTTCTGGAGCACCAGGTCCAGAGTTTGGGGCATTCTGCGGTGGCATGCTCATCTGAGGGCTCTGTTGAGCCCTCAGTATGTGACCCAGATCCCGTGCCATATTTTGGACCTGGCGCTCTAACCGGGAAACCCGCTCAGGCTGATACGGGGCTCTATTTTCTCCCCTGGGCTGATCCCGGGAAGGGTAGCTAGACCTTCTCTGGTAATACCCTGGGTTGGGAAGATTCGGGTACCCCTCCACCCTTGGCCTCCCCTCTCCCGGATTAGGTTGTCTGGGCTCAGGGAATTGGGGAAAGAAGGATGGACGATTTTGGGGCTGGAAATTGGGTGGATACCTGGGGAAAAAGTTCTGCCCAGGATTTGGTGAATTTCTGCCCTCCTGGGGGACGTTAGGAGGGAAGTTCCCTGGGTCAGGTGCTTGGCTGGATCCCCCCCCTTGGGCTGGAGGAGTCCACACATAACCCAGGATGGGTCGGTTTCCCTTGTAGCGGGGACTTACATAATCAGGGGAGTGAGGGACCCCATTTGTGGGACTACCTCCTCGTCTGCCTGTCTGTGACTGGCCCGAGGGCCTTCTAGGCTGTGAATTATTTGGTGCAGGCAGGATTTTAGGCCCCCCCATCTCCAAATCTAAAACGGGGGCAACCTTTACCTCTGTCACTTTAGCAGCAGCAGGGGTGCTGTTGGTTTTGGGGTTTTTCTGCGCATTACTTTTATTTTCTATGGGCTTCTGCACCTCATAGATCCGGGTAGCCTGTTCAATGACCCAGTCTAGTGACCTCTTCTTGTGAAAATCTCTCACTAGCTGGGTCATGATTTATTTGGCATGGAAAAAAGTATTGACAAATTCTCTGCTGTCCCTGCGCACCCTTCTGGTGGTCTGCGCAAAGGCACGCTTCAATTCTTGTACGAATTCTTGTGGGGCCTGATCCTCCCCACATTGCAAATTGTAGGCTGCCTTGCGAGCCTCTTGAGGATTTCTATGAACAGAAAAATGTTTCAAGATGGCCGCCCTATATGCGGACCATCTTGAATGGTTTTGGTCCTCCAGCCCTGCAAAGAAACTGGAGTATTCTGGGGAGAATGTCCATTTGACGTACTGGATGCAGCTACTGCTGTCCTTAGTTTAGTTTAGTTTAGTTTATTATTTGTATTGCGCTCCAGACCCGAGGGTATTCAGGCGCAAGGCATAAGGATATTCAAAGCTTGGTTACAACATGTAAAATACAATTATGTGCAAGTGCCGCTTGGTTACATGTTGGCACAATGAAGTTACGATATATACAGGCGGGTACATTGATGGCATGCATAGTTTTACACAGTGGTTGGTGCATGCGGTGTAGAGAGAGGTGCCGGGCAAAGTCAGCAAGGTATATGCCTAGATGTCTGCATCTTTGAGCCAACTAGTGATGCTTTGACGGAACTTGTGATAGAATTGATTGATTCTTAGAGGGGAAGGTAGTGAGTTCCATAGGAGTGCTGCCTTGACCTGGAAGCTGCTGTCTCCTATTTTGACATGTTTGTATCTGGGGATCCAGAGGTAGTTGGTGTTGGCGAGTCTGGTGATTCTTGTGGTAGGCTTCAAAGTGAATCTGTCGGATAGGAAGCAGGGTGCTGCATTGTTCAAGCATTTGTGCGTGAGGGAGGCAGTTTTTAGTTTTATTTTGTCGTGAGTGGAGAGCCAGTTGTTGGCTCTTCTGGTGTTAGAGATATGTTCTCTCTTGGGGATTCCTAGGGCTGCTCTTAGCGCATTATTTTGTAGGAGTTGGATTTTTTTGATGGTTTGTTTATTGGCTCCTATGTATAGCGCGTTGCAGTAGTCCAGCCTGGATAAGATGTGGGCTCTGGCTAGGGTGATGCAACTGTCCTGAGACAGGAAGGCCTTGCCTGCTCTGATCAACTTGCATGTGTATGCCGTGGCCGAGGCCAAGGCATTTACCTGCTTGCTGAGGGAGAGAGTGGAGTCCAGATAGAAACCCAGTGTTTTGACCTCCTTGGCGACAGTAATAATATTATTGTCTATGTTGAATGCTGAGTATTCGGGGCTGAGTTTTTTGAGGGTCGAGGGAGTGCCCAGGATGATGATCTCTGTTTTGTCATCATTCAGGCATAGACCGTGGGTGGCCATCCATGCCTGGATGATGAGATATATCCTGTTCACCAATGCCAAATCCTTGTCGTAATCACCGGTAAGCGGTAGGAGAATCTGAGTGTCATCTGCATAGTTAGTGTAGGTGACACCCAGAAGGTCCAGATTGTCGAACAGGGGCCTGGTAAAGATATTGTAGAGGGTGGGTGAGACGCAAGATCCCTGGGGCACTCCGCAAGTTATGGGGATGGGGTTGGCTGCTGCCATAGGAGAGAAGACTCTCATAGTCCTGTTGGTTAGGAATGATTGTATCCATGCAGTGGCTTCTTCGGAGAAATGAGCTGCCGAATCCAGATGGCTGCATAGGACCCTGTGGTCGACCAGGTCGAAGGCAGCTGATAAATCTAGGAGCAGAAGGAGGGCTGATTTTCCTTCATCCCGGAGTTCATCTATCTGTGACTTGAGGTCTATGAGAGCTGTTTCTGTCCCATGTTGGGGCCGGAAGCCTGATTGCCTAGTTCCTAGTAGAGAGTTGGTTTCCAAGTATTTTTGTATCTGGGAGTATGCCATTTTATCTAGGATCTTTAGGAGAAACAGCACTGTAGTAATCAGGCGGTAATTAGTGGGTATTAGTGGGTCTAGGGACTGCTTTTTCAGTAGAGGAAGCACCCATGATTCTTTGAGGTTGGATGGGATGGTATTGGTGGAGAAGGATGAGTTAATAAGTTTTGTGATAAAGGGGGCCAGATCTCTGGCTGCATCCTTTAGAAGTTGAGCGGGGCATAGGTCTCCTTGACAGTTGGTGGGTTTGAGAGATAGTATGGTATTTTCTGTTTCTTTTATGGTGACTTTGGAAAACTTGAATCTGGGGTGATTGGTAGAGTTACTTAGTTGTTCTAGGTTGACGCTAATGGGTTTGTTGCCGGCGAGTGTGGCTTTTTTCTTGGCTATTTTTATTTGAAGGGTAGTGACTTCGTTGGCTAGAGCTTGTTGTATGTTGGAGCACCAGAGTTGGTCTTTGATGCAGTTGTCTGGCACCGGGATGGGTGCTTCTAGCTCTTTGAGGATGACAAAGAGTTCTTTCATGCTAGAATTAGCTTGGGCAATTCTAGTGTTGTAGGTTTCGCGTTTAGCTAGGATGATTTCTTTTTTGTATAGGGCTGTGATGGAGCAGAGGTTGGCTTTGTTTTCGTCAGAAGTTGTGCTCGCCAGGATTTCTCACAGTGCCTTTTTTGTTTGCGCAATGATTTTAGGTATGGGGTGTACCATGAATTGAGATGGGCTTTGGGTTTGCTTTGTCTAAGTTTGAGTGGTGCAATAGAGTCTAGAGATGTGGTCATGATGTGGTTAAATTCCTTAACCATAGTTTCGGGGTCCAGGTTTTCCGGGATGGCGTTGAGTGTAGGGAGGATGAGGGGTAGCAGTTTGTCACAGGTGATGTTTTTCTTGTTCCGGGTGGGAATGGACGGAGCTAGGGGTGTGGGAGCCAAGGTAGGTTTGGCGGCAGTTAGGGTAAAGGTTATGAGGTGGTGATCTGTCCAGATCTGGGGGGATATGGAGGCTATCGTGGCGTTGCAGTTGTAGTCTGCTTCCCAGTCCAAGGTTCTGTCTTTGTTGTGTGAGGGGGTGAACACTCTTTGGGTAAATCCTTGTTCCTCTAGGATACTAGCCACATTAGATGCATGTGTGTCTTTGGGGTCGTTATAACCTAAGTTCAAGTCGCCTAGTAGTAGGACTTGAGATGAGTTTTTTATATTATTCGAGATGATATTTGATATGTCATCTTCAAAGGTCCCAATGGGGCCTGGAGGTCTATAGACCAAGTATATTGTGAGAGTCTGGGTGTTATTTATGTTTAGTTTGGCTGTCAAGAGCTCACATGAGTTGATGACTGGGGATGGCACTAGTCTGCAAGGTAGATTGTTTCTTATTATGAGTGCAGTGCCTCCACCTCGAGTGTCGGTTCTGTCTGATCGCAGTATGGTGTATCCGTTTGGTATGGCCAGTGAGAGGGCAGGTCCTGCTGTGGCGTGTAGCCAAGATTCGGTGACTGCTAGGAAGTCTAGCTGTTCAGAGTGGATGATGTCTGCTACATCTGAAGCGTGTGCAACTAGCGATCTAGAGTTTATTAGGCCACCCATGAGGTTAGGTTTGTTTATCTTTGGAAAGGTGGGACTAGTTGTAGTTTGGGTCTTGGAGGGGGGGTTGTTGGTGGTGGTTGGATTGGGCCAGTGTTCTGTTGTTCGTTTGTTATAGGATGTCAGGGTTCTAGCTAGTGGTTCATAGAGTTTTGCAAGTCTTGAGCGGAGTCTGCTGATGTGTTTGTCTGGTGTTGCAGGTTTAACGTGGTTGGCCAGGGTTTAACGTGGTTGAGAGGTAGTGACATGGTGTTGTAGTGAGTGGTATGGTATTGGTACGTTGCTAGTACTAGGAGCAGGATGTGTATGATATTTGTTGTGTGGGAGGTGGGGAGCAGGATGCATAGGGGTGTGTGCATTGTTGGTATGGGTGCTGTAGGCGGGAGAGCCTGTATCCAATTCTGTGTTGGTGTACTGACTAGATCTGGTCTGAATTGTGTGTCTGAGTGCAGAGTTCAGAATGCAAATACGGGAGTAGTCTAGATGCAGTGTTTGTAAAGGGCGCAGCATTGGCTAAGATACAAGTCGAAATTGGCAGACAGGATAGAGTGGCATGTGCAGGCAATAAAATGACCAGCAAGGGTTCACCTAAATTCGAAATTGGCCGGCAGGCTATAGTGGCATGTGCAGGCAATAAAATGACCAGAAAGGATTCACCTAAATTCGAAATTGGCAAACAGACTAAAGTGGCATGTGCAGGCAATAAATGACTAGCAAGGGTTCACCTAAATTCGAAATTGGCCGGCAGGCTATAGTGGCATGTGCAGGCAATAAAATGACCAGCAAGGATTCACCTAAATTCGAAATTGGCAGACAGGCTAAAGTGGCATGTGCAGGCAATAAAATGACTAGCAAGGGTTCACCTAAATTCGAGGTGCAGCAACTAGCATCAAGTATCATTGGCTGGAGTAAGGTGCAGTAGCAGTATTAGAGGCATCAAATGAGTGAGGCACAATAACTGGCAGTGAGAACATTAGCTGACCGGGCTACCACGAAATATTTGCAGCTAAGCGGCTATGTGGAGGACAAACAGCTTAAAGATAATGGCCGCAATGAGTTAACGATAACCGCCGAAGGATAGGCATTATTGCTAGGCAGGCATACTGGCTGGCAGCATGATCGTACTCACAGAAGGATGAGTGTCCAAAAGGAGAGTCTCGTGATGGTCGCCATGCGCCGTCCAGCGGCGAACAGGGGCAAACAGGGCCTTAGGTGGCCTTTGGTGAGGCCGGCTCTTCCGCCTGCCGGCGGATACGGGCAAATTCAAAACACTGGTTGCTTAGCAACCGCAAGGACGCTGAGCCTCGTTGTGGCGCCGCATCGCGCCCAACATTTTGTTTTCCTGATCCTAATGTCGGCGCTGATACGGGCATGTAACCCGGGCTGCCCAGGCTGAAAATGGGTTGCTGGATGGGGTATACTTGTGGCAGTACCTGATCAGAGGTAAATCAGGCAATGGGTCTGCATCAAGGTGGTGGGTTTCCTGGTCTGCTGATTCGGATCGGCACGGCACGGCTGGTGGAGCTGGTAGACTTCGGTGCTGCTGAGGAAGGGTGGGGGCTCCTGCCCTCGCCACCAGATGGGGGGAGACTGACGTATTTCAGGGGCAAACAGGGCCTTAGGTGGCCTTTGGTGAGGCCCGCTCTTCCGCCTGCCGGCGGATACGGGCAAATTCAAAACACTGGTTGCTTGAAGCTGTATTTCTGTGAGGAAATGCAAAGTCTCCATCATTTGCTCATAGAGCTCCAAGTGTTCCCAAACAGAATACTTGGCGTTCTTATGATAAGGCGTGATGACACTCCTTATTGCCTTTATTTGTTTCAATGGGTCCTTAAGCAAGGCCCTTTTTGCCTTATTGGCCTTTTTGGTTCGGGTCACCCTGGTCCATTCATCCTCTGACTCCGAAGCACTGCTCTCAGAGGTGCCCGTCTGATCTTCCAGGTTTTCCTCTGATTCTGCGAGCCTGGGAATGGCTGGCAGAATGTGGGGACCTGATCTCCTGTGTCCTGTAACGCTCAGAGGAGTCTTCAGATCCCTCCTTGCTGCCAGGATTTGATGGGTACCCCCCCACTGACCTAACTGGGCAGAGGTTTTCAGGATGCCCTTAATGGGCCTACTCTCCTGGGGTTCCCCACTAAATTGCACTGTGCTTGGGTGCCCATACCCGGATGCCCGCCCCTCCATTCCTGGGTGGTACTGGCCTATGAGCCCCATACTTTTGACTGGATAGTAATCTGCCATTCCTGTGGCCCTGTGCTCATGCGCGCCAGGGGACATGGGGGTGGCAGACTCCAGGGACTGGGAGAGATGAAGGCCTCTGGTACCAGGGCTCCTGAGGTTATGCTCAGGCGTTTTCCTTTCCCAGCGAACCTCATCTCTGTCAGCCCCTGCTCCCTGTTGCAATGCAAGAGCCTGTGCTTTCAGTTCCTCAGTTAAGGCCTTACTAGACTCTATCAGTCTCTCCTGCATGGCTACCTGTTGCTGGAGCCTATCATTGTGCTGACAGAGAGCCCCATTTTCTCTCTGTGCCTCCTGATTGGTCCTGGAGTATTGGGCCAGTCTCTGCTGCAGGAGGGTTACCCCCTGAGTCCCATCCCTACTGGCCTGCTCCTTTCTTGCCAGAGCCTCCTCCACCCCCCCGGTGTGCTCTAGCAAGTCGTGATGCTCTTTTTGGAGGTCACCCAGCCCCTGGAGGGCCAGGTGATTTTCTTAAATTTTTTCTTTTAATTGGCAGACTTCCTGGCCTAAGGTGTCCCTTTCCTGACTAAGAGTCTGCATCTGTGCCGCCAGGTCATCCCTTTGCCTTTGAAGGGCACCAGCTTTCTGGCGCTCTTGATCAAACTCTGCCTGGGTATCCAGGTCTTTCAGGATCAGTTTATTGCTCTCTGCCTTTTCCCTATCTAGGTGGCTTTGCAGGGTGACTACCTGCTCAGCACATGCCCTATTGAAATCTAATTGTTGCTCCAGCTTTTTCTGGCTCTGCAGTAGGGAGTCCAGACTGTCTTGGTGCTCCTTCTGCAAGGCCAGAATTCTGGTATCCGGGTCAGCCTTTTCCTGTTGCAGGATATCTATAGCCTCCTTTATTTTAATGATGTACTGTCTACTATCATTTTCTGACTCCTGGCTCCTGTGCAGCCTCTGCTCAGAAGAGTCCAGGTCAGATTGGGCCTGCCTATTTGCCAGATCCTGGCCTTCAGCACATTTGTCCTGCATGGCTCCCATATATAGATACAAATATGCCGCTATCCTGGCAATCTTATTGTGTTCATCTTTGGCCTTAGAAGCCATATATAGTTCACTCAGGGCCACATGTAAGGGACCCTGATATCTCCACATATCTGACCCAGTTGTAGTGACCTGTTGTGTGATCGCCTGCAACCATACATTTTGGTCCTGCTCAGACCATTCACTTCTCGCAAACAGTTTATGTAAGAGGTGCTCCCTAGCTATCTTCATATCTACCAAGGTCGTCATTCTGGAATTTGAGTTCCTTCCTGACTTACAGAAGTTTGTATTTTATTTTGCAAAACAGACCGTTTCCTTAGAGCGTTCCTTTGAGGAGTGCTTTACAGCGTAGCACAGCGTGGTGATCCGACCGGATGTATGTATCCCGTCAGTTAGCACACTGTATTAAGCTGCACAAGTGCTAAATCTAACCCAGAAGATCCCGGCTACGAGCCCCCACTTTGTAAGTGACTCCAATCAAGCAATCCCACTAAGTCGGTGCCTTGTCTGGGATGCCCAAGGGAAGCCCTTATTTATATATTTTTATGGCAAGTTATAATCTGGATGATGAACCCTTGTATAACACCCCTCTCTTAGAATACCCCTGACCCCACTGAGCCAAGAAGTAGATTTGCAAATTTAAAAGGTTTATTTGAAAAATTAAACAATATATATATATCACACGTTTATAATAAATTAATAATTGATATCACACTTATGAATATAATGTTGATCAACAATGGGTAATCTGACACTAGCACACCTCTTTACAATCAATGAGGAGTTGGTATTGGATGGATAAGGCAGCAAAAATACTTTTATGGTTTCAAGGGAAAAGCAATGAGGAATGAAATGCAGTACAGAAATAACTTGATATGATTTTAGCAAAAGATAATATAATCACTTTTTCTCTGGCAATTCACCCCCCCCCCTATGCAATGTAAGAAATGGAAGGAGGAACACACAATTCTCGGGAATGGCCGTTTGGCTTCAATATTCCCAGCACCGGATTATTGAAAGTGCTGTGGACTGGACGGATTATTCCCCGGGACTCAAGGTTCTTAATTATTTATTATCTTAATTATTTCAGTAAGGGACTCCATGGATGCGAGAGGCCGTCCTGGGAATTGTTGTTGTGTGGATGTCGGTGCGACCACAGTCATATGAGTCTACCGCAAAGAGATCTTGGGAATCCAAGAAAACTTGTTTCAACTTTTGCTTCTGTTCCAGAGTCACGCAGGCATCAGCCAGGTTGACTCTCTCTTCCACCATCTGCCTGAAGCCTGGAAAGACTTCTGGTTTTGCTATCTCAGCGGCCTCCTCCAGCTGGGTGGAGAAGTCCCTGGTCAGAGTGCTGATTTGGACTGGAGGCTTCAGGTAGGAAAGGCAGCCCTCATGGACCTGGAAAATCACCTCATCCCTCCTGAAGAGACAAGTCACATCTTCCTTACCATAAGGCCAAGAAGTGTACACCAGGAAGTTCCCCCCATGCCGGGTAAAGATCCTGTATGGTGTTGTATTGTCATCACTGTCACTGTCAAAACAGTCCTTGGGGATTGGTCCTAACAGTTCATTTCCTAAATCAATGGAAAAATGTCGGTCATCAACCGCCATTCCAATAATGGTGCCTGTGGCTAGAGTAATACTCTGTAAGTCACTGTTATCCACCTCTATTGGAATGGTGTCATGTTCTATGTTGACTAATGGTGTTGGGTTTACCCTTAACCCTTGCTGTTGGAGAGAAGCATTTAGATGAATATAAGCATCAGGGTTTTTCAATTTTTGTCCTCTTTTAACTTTCACTTCCAGGGAGAATTTTCGGGTCCTTTCTGGGATGGTGACTTCCTCTTTAAGCTGAATTTCAACTGCATAAGGTAGCAATTGAGCTGACCTAAATCCTTTTTCTTGATCATCAAAGCCCATGGGATTATCCGCTAATCGGGACCAAGCTTTGAAGTTTATTAGGTCCAAACTAATGGCGAAGCGATTGAGAATGTCACTGCCTAAGTAAAAGACGGCAGTGACGTCTCGCACGACCCAACAATTATGGACTATGCTCTTGTTGCCAATGGAGATTTTGAGCATACACATGCTTGGCAGGAGATATTTGGAATTGGATGTTTCCAGATCCATTTCCCATTTGTCTATCAGTTTGAATGTGGGAATGGCTGGATCTTTTGGGAGTTGGCGGAACATGGCTTCGCTGATGAAGCTCTTACCGTTGTTCACACACACTCGAGTGAGAACAGAGTCCTTCCCATCATTTAACTGAACAGGGATGAACAACTGATCTCCAATTTGCTGAATATCAGCCAGGCTCTGAGCTGATTTCACATCTTTCTGGACTATAGGAGTGGGAGTGTCTGATTGTGGATTGGTAAAGAATTTCAGAGTGTTTCCTTCCAGTGTGGAATACCACCTTAAACTGGAAGGAAAGTTGATTTTCAGAAATAGAGAGGACCCCCCACCACCAGTCTGTTGTCCTACTGCTATTACCGTCACGTCTGGAATTTGGTTGTTCTGGAAGTGAAATTCTACTTGGTCAGATCTTTGTTCAACCATGTGGCAGGTGCCATTTAAACTAACATGGTTGACACTCTGTTTTAATTTTATTGGTCGGCTAGTCTGGGTCCAGAGGACCTTGTTTACGCAATCTATTAGGGGTGACAACCTTCTCAGGAGGTCATTCCCTAGTAAACAAGGGGTGCCCTCTAGAGTCACTACTATGACCGGGTGTTTCAACCTGTGACGCCCAATTTTAATGTCCAAATCTGCCGTCCCCTCGACGGGAATTTCCTTCCCGTCAAAGTTCTGGAGTTGTCCAGGAAGAGATGTGAGAGGAATACGATAAATCTCCCCCCTTCCTGCATTTAGTTCATCAAAGGCCCTTTTGGACAGAAGGGTAGCTTGGGATCCAGTGTCCACCAGTGCCAAAATTATACCCTGCCCCTGTACTTGTACCGGGGCATAGTATCTTCCCTCCTTCTCCTCAAGGGGGCACAGATAATGCACGTTTTTGGACAACTGGTGGGCTAACTTTCTGGTTTTGGACATTGCTAGCGAAGAGATTTGGGCAGAATTCTGTGGAGAGCCTGGGGAATCTGAAAGAAAAAGTTGGCAACTGGAAATGGTTTCGGGTTCTGGGCCGCCCCCCGCTTTTTGGAGGCAGTCATCAGGATGGGTTTGACCCATGGGATTTTGGTATTGTCGGTTCTGGGATGAGATGATGGGCGGCGGTAGCTCAGTCTCCACATCTTCCCAGTCTGTTGATTCGGTTTTAGGTTCCCCTGGTCCCGGTTCTGGGCCGCCTCTGCCTTTTTGGAGGCAGTCACCAGGATGGGTTTGAACCAGGGTTTTTTACTTTTGTTGGTTCTGGGATAGGATGATGGACGGCGACAGCTCAATCCCCACATCTACCCAGTCTGGATTGGAATCTCTTGGGACCCATTTTTCCTTGGGAGGAGTTCCCCCATCTCTGAAGGAGAAGATCCTTTTCCCAGGATCTTCTGAGGATCCCTCTCCCTCAAATTGGATGACCTGTACCTCCTCCACAAAGTGGGTCTGTTTGGGTCCTTTGTTTCTCTTACCCCCCCTCTGCTCCTTGGGAGGCAGGCTTTCAGGGGCAGGAGATTTTGTTTCCGGTTCCTGGTTCTCCAGGGGCTATTTACAAGTTGGGAAGGAAGCTTCCTCCAAGGCTTTACACCCCCCTTCCCCTTGTGCCTCCTCCCTGGCAACCGGTGGGTTATCGGGGTGCTGCCCCCGTCATTGTTCTGGAGCACCAGGTCCAGAGTTTGGGGCATTCTGCGGTGGCATGCTCATCTGAGGGCTCTGTTGAGCCCTCAGTATGTGACCCAGATCCCGTGCCATATTTTGGACCTGGCGCTCTAACCGGGAAACCCGCTCAGGCTGATACGGGGCTCTATTTTCTCCCCTGGGCTGATCCCGGGAAGGGTAGCTAGACCTTCTCTGGTAATACCCTGGGTTGGGAAGATTCGGGTACCCCTCCACCCTTGGCCTCCCCTCTCCCGGATTAGGTTGTCTGGGCTCAGGGAATTGGGGAAAGAAGGATGGATGATTTTGGGGCTGGAAATTGGGTGGATACCTGGGGAAAAAGTTCTGCCCAGGATTTGGTGAATTTCTGCCCTCCTGGGGGACGTTAGGAGGGAAGTTCCCTGGGTCAGGTGCTTGGCTGGATCCCCCCCCTTGGGCTGGAGGAGTCCACACATAACCCAGGATGGGTCGGTTTCCCTTGTAGCGGGGACTTACATAATCAGGGGAGCGAGGGACCCCATTTGTGGGACTACCTCCTCGACTGCCTGTCTGTGACTGGCCCGAGGGCCTTCTAGGCTGTGAATTATTTGGTGCAGGCAGGATTTTAGGCCCCCCCATCTCCAAATCTAAAACGGGGGCAACCTTTACCTCTGCCACTTTAGCAGCAGCAGGGGTGCTGTTGGTTTTGGGGTTTTTCTGCGCATTACTTTTATTTTCTATGGGCTTCTGCACCTCATAGATCCGGGTAGCCTGTTCAATGACCCAGTCTAGTGACCTCTTCTCGTGAAAATCTCTCACTAGCTGGGTCATGATGTATTTGGCATGGAAAAAAGTATTGACAAATTCTCTGCTGTCCCTGCGCACCCTTCTGGTGGTCTGCGCAAAGGCACGCTTCAATTCTTGTACGAATTCTTGTGGGGCCTGATCCTCCCCACATTGCAAATTGTAGGCTGCCTTGCGAGCCTCTTGAGGATTTCTATGAACAGAAAAATGTTTCAAGATGGCCGCCCTATACGCGGACCATCTTGAATGGTTTTGGTCCTCCAGCCCTGCAAAGAAACTGGAGTATTCTGGGGAGAATGTCCATTTGACGTACTGGATGCAGCTACTGCTGTCCTTAGTTTAGTTTAGTTTAGTTTATTATTTGTATTGCGCTCCAGACCCGAGGGTATTCAGGCGCAAGGCATAAGGATATTCAAAGCTTGGTTACAACATGTAAAATACAATTATGTGCAAGTGCCGCTTGGTTACATGTTGGCACAATGAAGTTACGATATATACAGGCTGGTACATTGATGGCATGCATAGTTTTACACAGTGGTTGGTGCATGCGGTGTAGAGAGAGGTGCCGGGCAAAGTCAGCAAGGTATATGCCTAGATGTCTGCATCTTTGAGCCAACTAGTGATGCTTTGACGGAACTTGTGATAGGATTGATTGATTCTTAGAGGGGAAGGTAGTGAGTTCCATAGGAGTGCTGCCTTGACCTGGAAGCTGCTGCCTCCTATTTTGACATGTTTGTATCTGGGGATCCAGAGGTAGTTGGTGTTGGCGAGTCTGGTGATTCTTGTGGTAGGCTTCAAAGTGAATCTGTCGGATAGGAAGCGGGGTGCTGCATTGTTCAAGCATTTGTGCGTGAGGGAGGCAGTTTTTAGTTTTATTTTGTCGTGAGTGGAGAGCCAGTTGTTGGCTCTTCTGGTGTTAGAGATATGTTCTCTCTTGGGGATTCCTAGGGCTGCTCTTAGCGCATTATTTTGTAGGAGTTGGATTTTTTTGATGGTTTGTTTATTGTCTCCTATGTATAGCGCGTTGCAGTAGTCCAGCCTGGATAAGATGTGGGCTCTGGCTAGGGTGATGCAACTGTCCTGAGACAGGAAGGCCTTGCCTGCTCTGATCAACTTGCATGTGTATGCCGTGGCCGAGGCCAAGGCATTTACCTGCTTGCTGAGGGAGAGAGTGGAGTCCAGATAGAAACCCAGTGTTTTGACCTCCTTGGCGACAGTAATAATATTATTGTCTATGTTGAATGCTGAGTATTCGGGGCTGAGTTTTTTGAGGGTCGAGGGAGTGCCCAGGATGATGATCTCTGTTTTGTCATCATTCAGGCATAGACCGTGGGTGGCCATCCATGCCTGGATGATGAGATATATCCTGTTCACCAATGCCAAATCCTTGTCGTAATCACCGGTAAGCGGTAGGAGAATCTGAGTGTCATCTGCATAGTTAGTGTAGGTGACACCCAGAAGGTCCAGATTGTCGAACAGGGGCCTGGTAAAGATATTGTAGAGGGTGGGTGAGACGCAAGATCCCTGGGGCACTCCGCAAGTTATGGGGATGGGGTTGGCTGCTGCCATAGGAGAGAAGACTCTCATAGTCCTGTTGGTTAGGAATGATTGTATCCATGCAGTGGCTTCTTCGGAGAAATGAGCTGCCGAATCCAGATGGCGGCATAGGACCCTGTGGTCGACCAGGTCGAAGGCAGCTGATAAATCTAGGAGCAGAAGGAGGGCTGATTTTCCTTCATCCCGGAGTTCATCTATCTGTGACTTGAGGTCTATGAGAGCTGTTTCTGTCCCATGTTGGGGCCGGAAGCCTGATTGCCTAGTTCCTAGTAGAGAGTTGGTTTCCAAGTATTTTTGTATCTGGGAGTATGCCATTTTATCTAGGATCTTTAGGAGAAACGGCACTGTAGTAATCAGGCGGTAATTAGTGGGTATTAGTGGGTCTAGGGACTGCTTTTTCAGTAGAGGAAGCACCCATGATTCTTTGAGGTTGGATGGGATGGTATTGGTGGGAAGGATGAGTTAATAAGTTTTGTGATAAAGGGGGCCAGATCTCTGGCTGCATCCTTTAGAAGTTGAGCGGGGCATAGGTCTCCTTGACAGTTGGTGGGTTTGAGAGATAGTATGGTATTTTCTGTTTCTTTTATGGTGACTTTGGAAAACTTGAATCTGGGGTGATTGGTAGAGTTACTTAGTTGTTCTAGGTTGACGCTAATGGGTTTGTTGCCGGCGAGTGTGGCTTTTTTCTTGGCTATTTTTATTTGAAGGGTAGTGACTTCGTTGGCTAGAGCTTGTTGTATGTTGGAGCACCAGAGTTGGTCTTTGATGCAGTTGTCTGGCACCGGGATGGGTGCTTCTAGCTCTTTGAGGATGACAAAGAGTTCTTTCATGCTAGAATTAGCTTGGGCAATTCTAGCGTTGTAGGTTTCGCGTTTAGCTAGAATGATTTCTTTTTTGTATAGGGCTGTGATGGAGCAGAGGTTGGCTTTGTTTTCGTCAGAAGGTTGTGCTCGCCAGGATGTCTCACAGTGCCTTTTTTGTTTGCGCAATGATTTTAGGTATGGGGTGTACCATGAATTGAGATGGGCTTTGGGTTTGCTTTGTCTAAGTTTGAGTGGTGCAATAGAGTCTAGAGATGTGGTCATGATGTGGTTAAATTCCTTAACCATAGTTTCGGGGTCCAGGTTTTCCGGGATGGCGTTGAGTGTAGGGAGGATGAGGGGTAGCAGTTTGTCACAGGTGATGTTTTTCTTGTTCTGGGTGGGAATGGACGGAGCTAGGGGTGTGGGAGCCAAGGTAGGTTTGGCGGCAGTTAGGGTAAAGGTTATGAGGTGGTGATCTGTCCAGATCTGGGGGGATATGGAGGCTATCGTGGCGTTGCAGTTGTAGTCTGCTACCCAGTCCAAGGTTCTGCCTTTGTTGTGTGAGGGGGTGAACACTCTTTGGGTAAATCCTTGTTCCTCTAGGATACTAGCCACATTAGATGCATGTGTGTCTTTGCGGTTGTTATAACCTAAGTTCAAGTCGCCTAGTAGTAGGACTTGAGATGAGTTTTTTAGATTATTCGAGATGATATTTGATATGTCAACTTCAAAGGTCCCAATGGGGCCTGGAGGTCTATAGACCAAGTATATTGTGAGAGTTATTTATGTTTAGTTTGGCTGTCAAGAGCTCACATGAGTTGATGACTGGGGATGGCACTAGTCTGCAAGGTAGATTGTTTCTTATTATGAGTGCAGTGCCTCCACCTCGAGTGTCGGTTCTGTCTGATCGCAGTATGGTGTATCCGTTTGGTATGGCCAGTGAGAGGGCAGGTCCTGCTGTGGCGTGTAGCCAGGATTCGGTGACTGCTAGGAAGTCTAGCTGTTCAGAGTGGATGATGTCTGCTATATCTGAAGCGTGTGCAACTAGCGATCTAGAGTTTATTAGGCCACCCATGAGGTTAGGTTTGTTTATCTTTGGAAAGGTGGGACTAGTTGTAGTTTGGGTCTTGGAGGGGGGGTTGTTGGTGGTGGTTGGATTGGGCCAGTGTTCTGTTGTTCGTTTGTTATAGGATGTCAGGGTTCTAGCTAGTGGTTCATAGAGTTTTGCAAGTCTTGAGCGGAGTCTGCTGATGTGTTTGTCTGGTGTTGCAGGTTTAACGTGGTTGGCCAGGGTTTAACGTGGTTGAGAGGTAGTGACATGGTGTTGTAGTGAGTGGTATGGTATTGGTACGTTGCTAGTACTAGGAGCAGGATGTGTATGATACTTGTTGTGTGGGAGGTGGGGAGCAGGATGCATAGGGGTGTGTGCATTGTTGGTATGGGTGCTGTAGGCGGGAGAGCCTGTATCCAATTCTGTGTTGGTGTACTGACTAGATCTGGTCTGAATTGTGTGTCTGAGTGCAGAGTTCAGAATGCAAATACGGGAGTAGTCTAGATGCAGTGTTTGTAAAGGGCGCAGCATTGGCTAAGATACAAGTCGAAATTGGCAGACAGGATAGAGTGGCATGTGCAGGCAATAAAATGACCAGCAAGGGTTCACCTAAATTCGAAATTGGCCGGCAGGCTATAGTGGCATGTGCAGGCAATAAAATGACCAGAAAGGATTCACCTAAATTCGAAATTGGCAAACAGACTAAAGTGGCATGTGCAGGCAATAAATGACTAGCAAGGGTTCACCTAAATTCGAAATTGGCCGGCAGGCTATAGTGGCATGTGCAGGCAATAAAATGACCAGCAAGGATTCACCTAAATTCGAAATTGGCAGACAGGCTAAAGTGGCATGTGCAGGCAATAAAATGACTAGCAAGGGTTCACCTAAATTCGAGGTGCAGCAACTAGCATCAAGTATCATTGGCTGGAGTAAGGTGCAGTAGCAGTATTAGAGGCATCAAATGAGTGAGGCACAATAACTGGCAGTGAGAACATTAGCTGACCGGGCTACCACGAAATATTTGCAGCTAAGCGGCTATGTGGAGGACAAACAGCTTAAAGATAATGGCCGCAACGAGTTAATGATAACCGCCGAAGGATAGGCATTATTGCTAGGCAGGCATACTGGCTGGCAGCATGATCGTACTCACAGAAGGATGAGTGTCCAAAAGTAGAGTCTCGTGATGGTCGCCATGCGCCGTCCAGCGGCGAACAGGGGCAAACAGGGCCTTAGGTGGCCTTTGGTGAGGCCGGCTCTTCCGCCTGCCGGCGGATACGGGCAAATTCAAAACACTGGTTGCTTAGCAACCGCAAGGACGCTGAGCCTTGTTGTGGCGCCGCATCGCGCCCAACATTTTGTTGTCCTGACCCTAATGTCGGCGCTGATGCGGGCGTGTAACCCGGGCTGCCCAGGGTGAAAATGGGTTGCTGGATGGGGTATACTTGTGGCAGTACCTGATCAGAGGTAAATCAGGCAATGGGTCTGCATCAAGGTGGTGGGTTTCCTGGTCTGCTGATTCGGATCGGCACGGCACGGCTGGTGGAGCTGGTAGACTTCGGTGCTGCTGAGGAAGGGTGGGGGCTCCTGCCCTCGCCACCAGATGGGGGGAGACTGACGTATTTCAGGGGCAAACAGGGCCTTAGGTGGCCTTTGGTGAGGCCCGCTCTTCCGCCTGCCGGCGGATACGGGCAAATTCAAAACACTGGTTGCTTGAAGCTGTATTTCTGTGAGGAAATGCAAAGTCTCCATCATTTGCTCATAGAGCTCCAAGTGTTCCCAAACAGAATACTTGGCGTTCTTATGATAAGGCGTGATGACACTCCTTATTGCCTTTATTTGTTTCAATGGGTCCTTAAGCAAGGCCCTTTTTGCCTTATTGGCCTTTTTGGTTCGGGTCACCCTGGTCCATTCATCCTCTGACTCCGAAGCACTGCTCTCAGAGGTGCCCGTCTGATCTTCCAGGTTTTCCTCTGATTCTGCGAGCCTGGGAATGGCTGGCAGAATGTGGGGACCTGATCTCCTGTGTCCTGTAACGCTCAGAGGAGTCTTCAGATCCCTCCTTGCTGCCAGGATTTGATGGGTACCCCCCCACTGACCTAACTGGGCAGAGGTTTTCTGGATGCCCTTAATGGGCCTACTCTCCTGGGGTTCCCCACTAAATTGCACTGTGCTTGGGTGCCCATACCCGGATGCCCGCCCCTCCATTCCTGGGTGGTACTGGCCTATGAGCCCCATACTTTTGACTGGATAGTAATCTGCCATTCCTGTGGCCCTGTGCTCATGCGCGCCAGGGGACATGGGGGTGGCAGAGTCCAGGGACTGGGAGAGATGAAGGCCTCTGGTACCAGGGCTCCTGAGGTTATGCTCAGGCGTTTTCCTTTCCCAGCGAACCTCATCTCTGTCAGCCCCTGCTCCCTGTTGCAATGCAAGAGCCTGTGCTTTCAGTTCCTCAGTTAAGGCCTTACTAGACTCTATCAGTCTCTCCTGCATGGCTACCTGTTGCTGGAGCCTATCATTGTGCTGACAGAGAGCCCCATTTTCTCTCTGTGCCTCCTGATTGGTCCTGGAGTATTGGGCCAGTCTCTGCTGCAGGAGGGTTACCTCCTGAGTCCCATCCCTACTGGCCTGCTCCTTTCTTGCCAGAGCCTCCTCCACCCTCCTGGTGTGCTCTAGCAAGTCGTGATGCTCTTTTTGGAGGTCACCCAGCCCCTGGAGGGCCAGGTGATTTTCTTAAATTTTTTCTTTTAATTGGCAGACTTCCTGGCCTAAGGTGTCCCTTTCCTGACTAAGAGTCTGCATCTGTGCCGCCAGGTCATCCCTTTGCCTTTGAAGGGCACCAGCTTTCTGGCGCTCTTGATCAAACTCTGCCTGGGTATCCAGGTCTTTCAGGATCAGTTTATTGCTCTCTGCCTTTTCCCTATCTAGGTGGCTTTGCAGGGTGACTACCTGCTCAGCACATGCCCTATTGAAATCTAATTGTTGCTCCAGCTTTTTCTGGCTCTGCAGTAGGGAGTCCAGACTGTCTTGGTGCTCCTTCTGCAAGGCCAGAATTCTGGTATCCGGGTCAGCCTTTTCCTGTTGCAGGATATCTATATCCTCCTTTATTTTAATGATGTACTGTCTACTATCATTTTCTGACTCCTGGCTCCTGTGCAGCCTCTGCTCAGAAGAGTCCAGGTCAGATTGGGCCTTTTCTAACGCCATCTGTTGCCTATTTGCCAGATCCTGGCCTTCAGCACATTTGTCCTGCATGGCTCCCATATATAGATACAAATATGCCGCTATCCTGGCAATCTTATTGTGTTCATCTTTGGCCTTAGAAGCCATATATAGTTCACTCAGGGCCACATGTAAGGGACCCTGATCTCTCCACATATCTGACCCAGTTGTAGTGACCTGTTGTGTGATCGCCTGCAACCATACATTTTGGTCCTGCTCAGACCATTCACTTCTCGCAAACAGTTTATGTAAGAGGTGCTCCCTAGCTATCTTCATATCTACCAAGGTCGTCATTCTGGAATTTGAGTTCCGTCCTGACTTACAGAAGTTTGTATTTTATTTTGCAAAACAGACCGTTTCCTTAGAGCGTTCCTTTGAGGAGTGCTTTACAGCGTAGCACAGCGTGGTGATCCGACCGGATGTATGTATCCCGTCAGTTAGCACACTGTATTAAGCTGCACAAGTGCTAAATCTAACCCAGAAGATCCCGGCTACGAGCCCCCACTTTGTAAGTGACTCCAATCAAGCAATCCCACTAAGTCGGTGCCTTGTCTGGGATGCCCAAGGGAAGCCCTTATTTATATATTTTTATGGCAAGTTATAATCTGGATGATGAACCCTTGTATAACACCCCTCTCTTAGAATACCCCTGACCCCACTGAGCCAAGAAGTAGATTTGCAAATTTAAAAGGTTTATTTGAAAAATTAAACAATATATATATATATCACACGTTTATAATAAATTAATAATTGATATCACACTTATGAATATAATGTTGATCAACAATGGGTAATCTGACACTAGCACACCTCTTTACAATCAATGAGGAGTTGGTATTGGATGGATAAGGCAGCAAAAATACTTTTATGGTTTCAAGGGAAAAGCAATGAGGAATGAAATGCAGTACAGAAATAACTTGATATGATTTTAGCAAAAGATAATATAATCACTTTTTCTCTGGCAATTCACCCCCCCCCTATGCAATGTAAGAAATGGAAGGAGGAACACACAATTCTCGGGAATGCAATCAAATACAATACGAAATTCAGTTCCCCCCCAGCAAGCTTAGAGGAAAACAGGTAGAAGTTTGAAACACAGGCGAATTACTTTAATGTGGTTTGCAAGGAAGTGAAAAGGTGCTAAAATTGCTTTTAATTCCCTCTAGAGGTTCAGGGTAGGTGATGGCTACTTTATATTAGTTCAGGCTCACTTTAGCAATGCTCTATGAGTAACTAGCAGGTTAAACGAATTTTAGCAAAGGAAAGCAAGGAGCTGCAGACTTTTTTACTGGAGAAGAAATCAGGCCAAATCGCAAATCGCGGTAAAATTCGCGAGTGCGTGAATCGTGATTACGGCAAAAGTATAAGGAGTAGCAAGTCGGTTTTAGGTTTGTTGGAAAGCCTAGAATCTTCGGTTCCAGAGATACAGACGATTTAGTAAAGGTAGTTTTTCAGATTTAAAGTAAAACTCAAAATGACAGGTGACAGTTTGCAGCTTTAGAATGACAGATGACGGCTCGCGGCTTTAGAATGACAGATGACAGGATTACTAGGAGGCACTTCTACTTAGGTTAAAATAGTTTGCATTAGATTATTTTAACTAAGGGATTGGGTTTCGCACAGTTCTGGCAGTACTCACACTATATTTTTAGAAGGACTGAGCCTCGTCACGGATCGAGTCAACTGGACTGGACTTCGGGCGGTTCTGCTCACAGCGTCTGGGTCAGCTCTGCTCTGCTGTCCTGGGTCTGCTAGGCACCGGTTTTCTGGATCGGGTTCTGCCTTCTCAGGACACTGCACGGCTCCTGGTTCTGGATGTTTCTGCCACAGGGTTCTAGGTCAGAATCAAACAGCTCAGCCCGGCTATTTGAAGATTTCAGTTGCAAAAGATTTTGAGGCCTGCTGACAAATACTTTTGCTTGCAGTGGGCCTTCTTGGTTCAAAGTTCTGTAGTCTCTGTTTAGCTTGGACGTCTAAGTGTTGGATCTCTGGATGTGAAGTTGTCGGTCAGCACGCTCTGCAGCAAATGGAATTGAATCCCTATCTGTCCTGCACTGTCTGCTTTTATGTGTTTAGAAAGTGGGTGGAGAGGCTAGCTTCACTAAGCCTGCCCCTCTCTTAATTTGATAGGTCAATAGATGTTTTGGTCCCTGATTTGGGAAGGGATAGTGTGTCAGAGTGATGTCATTTTTATGACCTGCAGAAATGACACTCCCCTGGTCAATGTGCACACAAATCTATTTCTGATCCAAATACATATTTCCCAGGTACACAAGTGGTTGACATTACATGTACATATTACACATTGCTTAAGGTAGTCTCTGTTCCGACTCTGGCGTTTCTAGGAGCTTGCATTAAAAAATGGCAACTTATTTTCGATTTTAGTGGGTTTTGCAACATTGGTTTTTCATCAAAAATTATACAAATGTACACCCCCCTTCTACACATATCCCAGTAAATTTCCAGGTCGCTAGCTTAAATACTGTGTCTGCAATATTCATAATTAGCAGGGTTTTGCACCAAAACATCACACAAATTGGAGTTTGGTCTTGAATTGTGGGCACAGTTTTCATTTTAAGGATCCCCAAATTGCACATTTCTGTCATCTGGTTACAAAGAGTTATCAGTATTTTTATGAAACATATATTTGCCTTCAATTCAACTCCCCAAAGTGTTTGGGCCGCCTCCAGAAGCTTGGGTGGGTCAGGAAACACATGTCTCTCCTTGCTGGCAGAGGGCTGTTGACAGGAAACACTCAAAATTAACATACCCCATTCAAGGGGAAGAGTCTTTTGTGTGGGCTCCAGCAAGCTGAAGGAAAACCCCTCCTTTTCACTCAGAAGGGCCATGTGATATCCTGCTTCCTAGTGTGGGAATCTCTGAGGTGTTAAGGTTTCCCAGCCTCTTGGTCTCTGGGAACAGCAGGTGGCTAAGATTTTTTAATTAACCAACAGGCTTTGAAGTCCAGCTGACTCAGGTCCCTTTGTCAGCTATTGAACTCAGTTCTCCTGTCAGAGTTTAGACCGCTAGCGCCGCCTTGTGGAATTTGTCGGTACTGCATCCATTTAGGAGTTGTCTTGAATTTGACAGGAGATTTTTGCTATTGTTTTGATAGGCATCCTTACATTAGAGTGGTTATGTGGAACCCCCCCACGAGAAGGTTGAATCTTTAGAGTGGTCTTGTGCCCATGATTTCAGCAACATTTTGACATCAGTAAAACGGATTTTTGAACAAAGGTCTCCGGTATTAGCTATCTTGCAATGTTTGAACTTGACATTTGGAGCTTGCCCTCAAAGAAACAGAGGTGATTTAAAAGCGCTTTTGCTCTGACAGGTGCTGCTATTTTTCCTTTGGAACCACCTTTTACCCCTGGCGCTTTTGGTATGCGCACAACTGCGCGGTTCTCCTGGACTCTGGGATGGAATGATGGGCGGCGGCAGCTCATCCCCACATCTACCCAGTCTATTGATTCAGCACTGCGCGGTTCTCCTGGACTCTGGGATGGAATGATGGGCGGCGACAGCTCATCCCCACATCTACCCAGTCTATTGATTCAGCATGGGTCAAAACCCTTCACAGCTATTATGGAAATGTCAAAAGCTGAAAGAGTAGATTTTGCAATGTTGAAGCAAACTCTCATTTTAAAGTTTGGGAAGACTCCTGCCCAATACTTGAAAAGGTTTAGAGAGTACAGAAAGAAAGAAGGAAGTACTTGGGTGTCATATGTGACTGATTCTTTAAACAACTTGACTGGCTGTGTTGAAGGCTATTAGGTCTCCTCCCTTGAGGGTATGATATGTCTTGTTGTGCTTGTACATATTATTGCATCTTGTTCCCCTGAGCTTAAGCAGCATTTGGCATATTCAAATGAGTTAGATCCTAAGAAGCTGGCCATTGCAACAGATTTGTGGGTGTCATATCGAGTCTCCCATAAGGACAAGACTCATCCTGGTAAGCAGGAGGGGAAAAAGTCCAAAGATAAGGATGGTGGGGGATCTGATAAAACGTCCTCCCCGAAGAAAATAAGGGTAAGTTACAAGAGAACACACAGGGTAGTGGAGGTTATCTTCCAGAACAGAACTCTGGTTACAGTAAGCCTCCCTATATCCACAGATCCAGTGGATCTTGTGTGGCTTGTGGAGCAAGTGACCATGTGATGGGGGACCCCAGATGTAAGGTCAACACCTTGGGAATCCACTCTGGTAATCTGGCCTTCTCCTCCCATGAGGAAGAAGATATTACAGGGGCATCCTTGTCCTCAGATTCCTTCCCCACTGGGATAGATTCTGAGGTAGTCTTAGTTTCCCTGGGATCCTGGGAGCATACCGTCTCAGAAACTTATGCTAGGATTCCTGATAATACCAAGCACTACTTTAAGGACAGTGTGCTGATAAATGGAGTAGATACTTCTGCTCTTAGGGATAGTGGGTGCAGTCGAACTGTAGTGGATTCTACCTTGGTAGACCCAGAGGAAGTTGCCAGAGCTCCTCTGATGCCCACTAGTTTGGCTCATGGCCCACCTCTGCAGTTCCCAGTGATACCTCTAAATCTTACTTTAAATGGTACAGTACTCAGGATTCCAGTGAGCATTCAGAGAGATGTCCCAGGAAAGGTCTTGCTGGGAAATGATCTAAGAGCCTTAGGGCTTGTGGGAGATACAGCAGAAAGACCCAGCACAAGGTCTCAAACAAGGGCAACACTGGCCAAGACCACTGCAGTGCCCAAGCCAAAGGGGAAGCTCAAGGCTAAAGGTCGAGAAAAACAAAAGAGGGAAAGAAAACATTCCCCCTAACTCACTTACCACTGAGGTGGAGGTAGTTGGTCAAACACCTGAACCTGACGAGGTAGGGGTGCTACCTGAAGTATTTGATCCAAATGACCATCCTGAACTAAAAGACTTGTTAGTAGAAGGTGTCCTGACAGGGATGAATTCAGTAAGGGCCAACATGAGTGCCCATCTCTGGAAGGCCTAAGGAGACAGGCCTGCTCCCAGCTTGAGGATGAACCTCCTGGGAGGCATAGGATTTATTGGGAAGGTGGGCTCCTCTACAGTGAGCCTACAGAGTCTACAGAAGGAGACCATAAGATGTTGGTGGTTCCCCTTGCTGTCAGACCCTTCCTCCCGCATATGGAGCATGAAGGGCCCATTACGCGTCACCTTGGTATCAAGAGAACCAAGCAAAGCTTATCATTGCATTTCTACTGGCCCAAGATGGGGGTGCAAGTAGAAAGTCACTGCAGGAGTTGTGCCACCTGCCAGTTATCTGGTAAGAGTGGCACAACAATCCAAGCTCCATTGGTACCGCTCCCAGTTGTGGGGGTGCCATCTGAGAGGGTAGGGATCAACATTGTTGGTCCCCTTGACCCCCAAACATCCTCAGGCAATAGGTTTATCCTGGTACTGGTCGACCATGCTACCAGGTATACTGAGGCCATCCCATCGAAGACTGTGACTAACAAGTCAGTTGCAAAAGCATTACTTGGCATATTTACTAGGGTTGGCTTCCCTAAAGAAGTTGTGTCTGATAGGGGCAGCAACTTTAGGTCAAAGTATATGCAGGCTATATGGAAGGAATGGGGTGTCACCTATAGGTTTTCATCCGCATATCACCAACAAACCAATGGTCTAGTTGAAAGGTTTAACAGGCCATTGAAAAGCATGATTGGGACTCTGGAAGAACCAGAAAGAAGAAAATGGGATCTTCTGTTACCATGCTTACTGTTTGCCTACAGAGAGGTACCACAGGAGGGTGTTGGATTCAGCCCCGTTGAGCTTCTGTTTGGTCACCCTGTGAGGGGACCCTTGGCCATAGTTAATGTGGGATGGGAGATGCCCACTCCCCCCATTACTACCAATGTAATAGACTATGTGCTAGGGCTCAGAAAAAGGATGGTACTCCTGATGGTCTGGCTCAGCGGTATTCAAAACTGTGGGGCGCGACCCCCCAGGGGTCCGCCGGTGAATCCCCAGGGGGCCCTGAGAGCCCAGCATTACATTTTATTTTTTAGATTGGAAGAAATGGGCAGGGGTGGCTCACATGGTCGAGCTGAAGCATGAAACTGTCTCAGGCAACAATGAAAAAGTGACCCGCAGTTGTAAATGGATATTCATTCCTTTAGTCACAGATGTCCAGTAAAAAATGTCATGCCTGCTCCCTGGGCCCCCCAGCACCGATTGCAAACTGGCTATTTACCCATTTTTTTGTTAAAAGTATGCTCTACAATGCAACATTTTAACCCATTCTTTAAAATAAATTCACAGGGGAAACCCCCCCCCGAACCTCCCTTTATTGGTTCGGGCTCCCTCACTATGCTCGGTCGCTATGGCATTTTTGGGGGAAATAGTTATGCCCCTCCACTTAAAAAAATCACCAGCAGCCACTGGCCCTCAGACTGTGTTGGGAACGGGATGGGGGGAACCCAGGGACTATGGTGGGAGCACAATGGGCGCGAACCATGGGTGTGTGATGTGGTGGGGAGAGACCAGGGTCTGGGTAGGAGTGGGATGAGGGAGCCCAGCGACTGTGATGGGAGCAGGTGACAGCACACAATATATACTTTCCATTTGGCATTTCTGGGGGGTCCCGACCTGCCCAAATTTTGCTCAGGGGACCTCGGCCAAAAAAGTTTGAAGACCACTGGTCTGACTAGTGAGAAACCGAGGGCAGGGCAAGCACTAGTGAAACTTTGGTATGACCAGAAGGCTTCCCTCATCAATTTCACACCTGGTCTGCAAGTCCTGATCATGAATCCTATAAGGCCTAGCCCTTTACAGGACAAATGGTCAGGCCCTTACACAGTGGTGGAGTCACTGGGTGAGGTCAACTATTTAATGAACCTTGGAAGGGCTGGACAGGCTCCAAAAGTGTTCCATGTAAATAGGCTGAAGGCTTTCATCCCAAGTGTTGAAATCGCTGCACTGCTGCTGGCAAAGATGTTGAGAAAGAGGAGTCAGACCTCTCCCTGACCTGTTTCAAGGCAGTCCTTCAGACAGCTCCATTGAGAGTGTCCACGTGGCCCCTCACCTGACTGCTGATCAACAAGCAGAGGTGAAAAGTTTGCCGAGGCAATTTCCCCCTTGTTCGCACAATCTCCTGGTTTGATACCTTGGTGCAAACATGACATTGACCCAGGAGACGGTGTACCTACCAAAAGTAGGGGATACAGGATGTCAGACAAAGCAAGGTCTTACATTAAGACAGAGGACAACAAAATGTTGGATCTTGAGGTGATTGAACCCTCTAGTAGTCCTTGGTCCAGCCCTGTGGTTTTGGCTCCAAAGGCAGGTACCTCTGAGTTGAGGTTATGTGTGGATTACAGGGATCTGAATGCTGTCACCAAGACAGATGCACATCCCTTACCTCGAACAGATGAGCTGGTGGATACTTTGGGTGCCTCCAAATACCTCAGCACATTTGACCTCACTGCAGGCTATTGGCAAATAGCTCTTGAAGAACATGCCCGGGAGAAGACAGCTTTCTCAACACCAGGGGGTCTTTACCAGTTTAGGGTAATGCCTTTTGGGTTGAAGAATGCCCCTGCCCCTGCCACTTTCCAGAGGCTTATGAATCGTGTGCTGAATGTGAAACACCTTAGGATTGTGCTACAGGCTCTTCGGAAGGCCCACTTCACCATAAATGCCAGTAAGTGCCAGATTGGACAAGGATCAGTGTTCTACCTTGGACATGAAGTAGGTGGAGGGAGGATACAGCCTCTACCCAGTAAAGTACAAGCAGTACAAGACTGGCCTACCCCCACAACTCAGACCCAAGTGAGAGCCGTTTAGGACTCACTGGGTACTACAGGAATTTCATGACAGACTATGGCACCATAGCTGCCCCTCTGACTGCTCTCACCACTCCTAAGAAACCATAGAAGGTAATTTGGTTTGAAGAGTGTGGAAAGGCCTTCACGGCTTAAAAGACTCCTTGTGCCAGGCCCCCGTTCTCAGGGCCCCTGATTACCAAAGACCTTTTATTGTGCAGATAGATGCCTCTGACACTGGAATAGGAGCTGTACTTTCACAAGTAGATGAGAAGGGCAAGGAACACCCTATTGGCTTCATTAGTCGCCAGTTTAAGGACAGAGAGCTCAGATGGTCCACAGTAGAGAAAGAATGTTTCTCTGTTGTGTGGGCCCTAAGGAAGCTGAGGCCCCACCTGTATGGGACTCACTTCACTGTGCAAACTGACCATAAGCCCTTAAAGTGGCTAATGAATATAAAGGGAGAAAATCCAAAGTTGCTCAGGTGGTCCATAAGCCTGCAAGGCTTTGAATGCACTATTGAGCATATACCAGGTGTCCAATTTAGCAATGCTGATGGGTTGTGCAGAATGTTTAACCGACCTGAACATGAGACTCATTCAGGGATGGATTAATTCCCCCTATCTTTGGTCTGGGAGGGGCGAGTGTTAGTAAAGATTTCCATTTCATGTGTTATTTCCCCTCCAGTTGTGTACCACCCAACCTTTTGCTGATGTTAAACACCATAGTCTGAGTTTACCAGAGGAGCCCAGCCTCATTCTGCACTCCTCTGGGCTTTTTGCTCACTTTTTATGGGGAAACTGACATGCCCTTAAAACAGTCAGTACTGTGAGACTTTGTTTCCCTTAGTCCTTTCCAATGTTGCAACTTTTCTGCAACATATAACACAAAGTACCTTCCAGTACAGTACACCTGGGTCTATTAGTCATTTCCAAAGGCCCTAGATACTCTGGAAGGATTTTTTGGAAGTGCAGATGTTCCTTGGACAGGGCTGGTGGCAGCTTACCATTTTGTACATTTTTAACTCTTTCCTGCCAGGTAACCGTGATTACTGCATTTGGCACGAATAGGTGGCCTGGCTCCAAAATGGCCATGCCACGAGGTTCTTTGTCCTGTCATTTGGCCATCTTGCCCCTTCACCTTCCTCAGGTCGAGCCGCCCAGGTCAGTCCTTATTTGGGCTCGTGTTCCCCCACGAAACTCCAAGCTTTCGCTGGCTTCTGTATGCCTTGTGTGTGTGCCTCCAGGATGTGGGCTGGAACGTCTGGTTCCAATACACATTCTGGGTGCCAGAGAGTCTGGAGTGCTGTGAATGCCTGGGATCACCGTGGTCCGTGATTGGTCCATGTATGGTTTGCCTGTATGTGAGCAGATCTCCCATTGGGTCCTCTTCGTTTTGGTGCAAAGGAGATTCTGGATAAGAGAATGCCCCAAACACCCATACCCGGTCGACCTCTGGAGTTCTCACTGAACGAAGGATAGGATCGAAGTATCCTGAAACTAAGAAGCGGAGTCGAGGAAAAGCTGGTGACTCGCTGGAAGATTTGGCACCCTGAGCCTGCTGTCATGCCATGGGACCCCTCTGCATCTGGTCGTCCTAGAAGGTCTGCAAAGACGCTTCAACCCATTGGAATAGTGGGACCAATTATTCTCGGCACCTTCATCAAAATCTGCAAGTTAGCCTTCTCGGAAGTGTCCCTGGGCCAACAAGTGAGCTGACCAGCTTACGCAGACTCATACATCATGCGCAACTCTGCCCCCAGGAACTTCCCCTCCTTTTGAGTGAAGTTGGGATTTCGCAATCCAGGAAGTGGAGAGGAGGAATCATCTCCAGAAGACAGAGTGGTGAGGCTGGAGCGCCCTCCCTACTGGGGCTGTCCACAGGTACCACGTGGCTGGATGTTCCCCTCCTCTTCCTCGTCCAGTGTTGGGGAGGTCCTGTGCAGGAGTGCCAACAATGTCCTCGACAGGGGCAGTGGCAGTGGGGACTTTTTCCTTGGCAGGGTGCACCGGTGCTGGTGGGCCTGTCGGTGTTCTGCTAGCCTACGATTCAACCTCCTTATGGGTGCCTCTGATGGTTGATATGCCTGCATCCTCAGTGGTGGCCTGCCTGCCTCTGCTCCTCATGGTCCTCCTGCATGGTCCTCCTGCACAGACCAGAGGGTCCACCCTTTGGAGCTGTCTCATCCCTGCCTTCACAGCATTTCCTGCTCTCTTCCATGTCTGCTGTGGACCACACGTACAGGCATGATCGGCCTTTATACGACAAGGGAGGCCTCTGGTTGCTAGGCATGTTCACTGCTATTATGGCACCAGAGTGATCTAGAATTTACGCAACGGGGTGGTGGGCAATCCGCTTAGGCCTGGGTGAATCCACAGAATCCATACGTGTTCTGGGAGTGGTGCATGCAGGGAGCTTAAACTCTCCAATGCACAGATGGCAGCATTCCCACAAGTGCATAAGTAGGTGCCCAGAGGCACGCAAGATAGTATTGGCATGTTCATGTGCAACCTGTGAGTGCCACTTGTACCTGGAATCAGTAGTTTGTGTTGCATGTATTGAACTGACAGGACAGTGTCATGTACTGGGTGACCTGTGCACATGCTGGGGGTTGATTAACCCTGTCAGTCAAGAATGTGATGCATTCTTCATACATAGGAACTATAGTCATACAGCATAACTTGCATTTGGTGGTGGGCCCCTGGCGTGTATGTGTCATGTGTACCTATGACTCATTCCATTGAGCATCACCTGTCCTTGATGATTTATGTGCAGCAGACATGGTTCACTGGTGTGTGCCTGACATGATTGCCATGTATATGATTCCCTTCAGAACAGGCAGGATCATGTATGTTCATAATTTTGATATTTTAATTGTATGGCATCAGGTGTTAAAGGGTTTGCTGAGGCCTTGACTGGTGGATGTCTGTATGTCCTGGCTGCACACCTTGTGGCCCTTGCTCTGTCTGCTTGACACATGTTTCTGTGACTTCGCCGCTATGTGATTCAGATGTGGGCATTGTCAATATGGCAGGACCTACGTATTCTTGTATGCACACCCATCATGGACCTGAAACATGTAAGTGGGTCACCTGTGAAATGTCATTGTCGACTATATGTTGTGCAACTTTGCATGTGGCAATCTGGCCTGAGGTGAACAGTGACACTATTTGGTCACTCCAGCTTGTGGCATTGCACTAGTTGGGCATATGTGTGTATATGTGGGTGATCAGTATACTGACGTTGCTACACACATGGCTAAGTCCGAATAATGGACACCATTCAATGTCACAAGACTGATGCGTGAATGTCTTGAATGGACGCATGACAACTGCAGAAACATGTAGAGGGGCATGGACCATTGTGTTGGGGCAGGTTGATATGTGTAGTAAGGTTGATTGTGCTATGTACGTGCATGGTTTTGGTTACTTGTTCACAATGTGTCTTGGCCAAAGACATGCCATCCACAGTTACAACTTCCCTCCACTTGCATATTTCTGCATGATGGAAGTTGCGACAGACAAGTGGTGGTGATCACAACTATTTTTATTTAGTGCTGTACAACAAATTAATTTGTGAAGGTGAGTATGGTGCTGTACAGGTGGCAGTGAGGGAAGTGCAGGGGTGTGTGTGATGGTACTGCGCTTATGAGTGGTGGGTGTTTCAGGATTAGGTGATACATGTGGCTGGGAGTTGGTTGGGGGGCTGAGGGCGAGGATGAGGAGGGTGTGAAGGAGGTGAGTCTGAGGTGGGAATCGGGGCTGCTTCCCGGGCCTCCCACTTCGCAGTTTGGCCTGTGGGACAGCCTGGGATACCTCTGAAGCAACAGATGCCGGGGGGCCAAGATGCCCCCCGCATGGCTTGGCTGGCTTCAGGCTGAGTGGCACGGCGGCGAGTGGTTGACCTGTGGCCAAGCAGTGGCACACAAGGCGGGGTGCCAGTCACCTGCACGGTCCTGTCTACCATCTCGGGTCTCCTCCTCTCTGTGTTGTGCCTTGTTATCATGGCCTCCAGTCTTGTTGACACTCCCAGGTGTGCCTCTGTTGATGTCTCCAGGACTGCGCTCAGCCACAAGGAATATTGCTGCATCTCAATGGAGTTCTTATTTGAAACATCAAGCTGGGTGGAGATGCTGGCGAATTCCTGCGTGATGTTCCGCTGTTCCTCAGCAACTGTTTCAATCATCAGCCATTGCTGCTGCAGGAATTCATGAAGCCACTTGGGCTGCTCAACCCCTGATGGCCCTGCAAGCTGCAACAGTGGTTGTGCAGCTTGAGGGTGGGGTGTGGCAGCAGTGGCTCTGGCTGAGGTACTCCGGTGCACCACAGGAGAGGCATTGTTTTGGGAGTGATGGTACAAGGATGCAAGGTGCAGGGAGTCTCTGCTGCTAGTGTAGTCATCAAATTCCTCTGCCTGTGCGAGGGGCATTCTGTCCTCAGCCAACACATATTTGTATTTGTATTTATTAAATTTACAGAGCGCTTTACGTCAAAGTGCTTTACATTACAACAACAAGAATATATTAGAATAAACCATCAAAAACAATATGTAGAACAATTTACCTAGGACTGCAAAAGAGAAACCGAACAGAGGAAAAGTAAGAGGGAAGTAATGAGGTTAACAGGACAGGGGATGAAGAAGATGAGATTTCAAGGAAGAACGAGGAGGGGTATGAGGAAATGTTGCCTCCTCTGCAGGCAGGGCGATTCGGAGTCCCACGCACCTGTGTTGTGAGGGCAATTCAGCAGAATTCTCCTTCTGTGTGGGGGTAATGTATTCCCCCAGCCCTCCTCCTCATGGGCCTCCTCAGTGGGTACGCTCCAGACAGGCAGGTATTGTCCCTCCTTACTGCTGTCGGAGAGTTCCTCAGGGGCTCCTTCCTCCGTAGTCACAGCTGTGAAGTTGAAAGATAAGGAGGCATGTCAGTCTGTGACATTGTAACAAATGTTTGCAAATAGTGACATTACTTAAGTGACATATTGCTATCTCCTGGCATGCATGTGGCCCTCACACATCTTCCCATTGCTCCGGTAACCTGCTGTTGCTTCGATGCATAAATGAGCACTGTAGACATTATGGTGCTGCCATTGGCGATGAGCGGTGCATACGAAGGCAACATGGTAGTATGTCAGGTGTTTGTGTGTGTTGGTATGGTAGCAGTCCCATGACTCATTGCATGGCTATGCCTGTGGGTGAAGGTATGTTGCATTTAGTTTTCGTGTCCCCTGTGTTCACGTGGCTTGACGTCGGATGGTTATTGGGCATGTCGGGGCATGGGTCATGTGTGGCAGGTCTTGATTGGTGGTGATGTTGGGGTTCATGTAGGGGTGGTTTGGCATATGCCGATTGTTGGCAGTGCACAGGTGGCACTTGTGGCATGGTGGAATTCTCCCTTTGGGTGTATCTGAGATGTTCATGTGACCGGGCGGTGCGTGTGTGCTTTGTGGTGTCACAGATGCATGTGCCTGTGGAGCTCTCATCTTCTGAAAAGGATGCCAACCTGTGTCTCGAATGGGAATGGGTGTTGTGCGGATATCTGCATCCAGGTCTGTATGTGGTGTTTGGCCTGTGCTGTGTCCTTCCCACCCGAGGACGCTCTGGTGTACTTGCAATTGGTATGGTTCATGCCCTGTGTGTGCACATGTTGTGTTTCCTTGTATTCATGATGCACATTTTGCGTGCATGGCGGAGATGTGGATGTGAATGACTGCGCAAAGATGATGTGCTTACCACAGAAGTGTATCCCTTCGCTGTGCCTAGTATGCAAGTTTACACCTTTTTTGGGATCAGGCTCAAGGTCTTCTGTTCTCTGGGTGAAAGGCGCAACCCGAGGCCTGGAGGTTCTTCTCTGAGAGCTTGGACCACAGTGAACTGAGAGTATTTCAGTTTGACCTGCCGCTTCTCATCCAACCACTTATTTTTCAACTCCTCCAGGTTGCATTAATCAACATGCAGGGCGTTGGTGTCCTTCGTGAGTCGGACCCAGTCGGCGTCACGCTGGCTCTGCATGTTGCGGTATTCAGGCAAATAAAGTATGGTGCTCCGGTGGCTGTGGATGAACTCCACCATCATGTCCACCTCTCCTTCAGGGAAGTTCATCTTAAACCGTATCTCCTTGGCAGCTTCCATTTTGCTGGACACCATGATATCTGGCACGATTGCGGCTACTGGTGTGGTGGTTTATGTAGATTGTCAGAGGTGGAGTTGTAGTCATTTGACTCTAATTAGGATGGGGACATCATTTTCTTTCTGTTTTCATGCCCATTTTGATGCATTTGTTGATTGAACACGTAGGGGTTGCATCTACCATGTGGACACGGCATTCTCTTTTTCAGAGCGTGCAGCTTGTTTGCTGATTGTGGATCCAAGGGTTATTGATGGGATCACATGTGTAGTCAGGTCAATGTGTGCATTTCGTGTGTTTGTATCTTGGTATCTGTTGGAACATGTCCATGTTGCTGTGTGATGTGTATGTCCTGCCGTTGGTGGGTCAGGCTTGGCCAATAGGTTTACATCTGGCAGAGGTTATGCTATCCTGTGACGTAATTTCTGATTCAGGAAGACCAACATGTAATGTGTTGGTGGCGTGCTTTCCGCCATGTTTCTGTCTCTCTGGCCCATGTGACCTGGGTGTTTTTGCCGGTGTACCCTGTGATTTGTGGGCATGTCAGTGGGTGTGTGTCCGTGGGTGTCTTCCAGTTTAGATGGTCATGTCAGGGATGTTGTGTGTCTCAGCAAGTGTGACCGCACACAGTATACATTTCAGGATATTTACTAAATGAACACAAATATTGGAAGATGTGTGTTGGGTGTCGTAACCTAAAACCATGAAGTTTATGGTGTAAGTGTTGTGATTTATGCATGTATGTTTGTGGATTTGTGCATTGATGACAGGGATGTATGGTGGAAGTGTGTGAGTGTACGGGAAAACATTTCTCGGGCGCAACATGAAAATGTCATGTTCGACGGTATGTTTGTTTTCCACATTTACTTGCACTGGCTTGGGTTCTGCCAAGGGAAGCTGTAACGGCTATTTTGTGTCATACGTCCTTTTTCTTAGTGATTCTGTTGTAATTTACATCTCAATTTGAGTAAGGTGTGAGTTCTGCAAGCTTGCTGGCTCCGACTAGGTAAATTTGCCTTTTCTGAAGTAACTTACACTGCACGTACAGCCAAATGACTTTTCACATAACGTATGAGCAAAAAAGACATAGGGCATCATTCTAACTATGCCAGTCCGCTAACAACGGTGCCGGTAAGCCTACCAGCACAGTTGGTACCGGACCGGCACAGTACGACTCTGTAGGCAGGCGCCATCCCGCCCGCCAGGGTCAGCCTTGGTGGGTGGAACGACACCCGCCCGCAGAGTATCACGAAATCTCTGGCACAGTTATTAACAGCATAAATACATTAGTGGGTTGCCCCACACGACGGTGATAAACCCTCCTACCAAGTGGGGATATACTCAATATTTAATCAAAAAGAAGGGACGTGAACATATTTATTTAACACAACATGTTTGCCCTCAGCAATCTGAAACCCGATCACACAGTCTATCTAACCAAATGCAAGCTGCGTCACGTACAATAAATGTCATGTGTCCAGTATTAAAATATCATATTTAATTCATTTGCTAAACAGCACAAATATCAAAAAACATTCACTAAAAAATGCATTATATCACATACAAAATATACAATGTTATAAAAGTGGTAATTATTCCACACATATTCAAATTATACACTCATTTAAACATTCTAAACAGTAGCTAATTCAATTGTTCTTATTTCCTACTGTGTGTAACAACTTAGCCCAACTTATATAAGTTTCTGTCCTGGATGTTTATTATTAACTGGACATTCTTCAGGGGCGACAAATTGACTTGTGCTTCTTGTAGACTTCTCTCTATGGTTCCAATTTCTAGAGCTGAGGGTACATACAATATAAAAACAAATTATTACCTTGGCATCATAGGTTCTTTTACTTCACCCAGCCAGTCCTAATCACCATTAGGATACATCAAGTATATATTCTATAAGATACTAGTGCTTACAACTTGTAATCTCTTTCATGTAGTACAAGTTTGTTTAGACAATCACAATTTTGTCCTTCACTATACACAGTGTTCGGGAGAGATATAGAACCTATCACAACACATTCTTTGTTGTACTCATCAAATCATAATGGCAATTGATGAATGATCAAAACAGAGAATACACACATCTATTCTCAAAACTCAGAACGTTCCTCATACAATCTAACTGGGGTAACACCTCACCTCCATTCCAATAATGATTTTCCTGTCGTTGTGGGCAAAGTACATAAGCCAGCCTCCAAACCAGATCAAATATGCAGTTAGTATTCTGTCAAAAAATAGGACACCCTGTAAGTTCTCAAAATGCAGAAAAACGGGCCGAAACAATAAATAGCAGCCAAAAAGAAATAAAAGGAAACAAATGGGAAAGATCATACCTTTTTGTCCCTCAATTGTAAAATAGTACTATTATAGGGTCTGTAGTCTTGTCAATAATTTTCCTGAGCCCCAATGTTTTTTTTATTTCATAGTACTCCGTGGCAAGGGTCTTTCCTAGAATGAGGATGTAATAAACACCATCACTCACTTTAGCAAGTAAATATATCAAAGGTAAAAATCCTGATAAAGCATCCCATTAGTTCCCCAAATCTAGGTCCCCCAGCTTACCATTAATAGTGCTCCAGCCGTAAACCATCCGCAGAGTATTATTATTCTGCTGCTGATCTGCTCGCGAACGCGAGTTTCTCTATTTATCGAGAGCGCCGCGGTCGTACGCCCACAGATGACGTCATCGCGTAAAAACGTGACGCGATGACGTCATCGCGTGCAGTGCAACGCCGTGTCGACGCCAAAACCAGTGTAGCTACCCCAGCAACCCGTGAGTAACGCCACTGCAGGAGCAAGAATAATACCCAAGCACTCATCCGGGCTCATCCATATGTTGTAAACAATAGGAGAAGGGAAGAATAAAAACACATATCTCCATTAATGTCGGGGCCCTACGGGGTGCAGATAGTTAATCCCCATCCACATATCCAAAAACAGTCCAACTACAGTGTGTAACAGTCTCTGCATGAGCTAAAAGATGGATTATTAAGGGCAAAGGCACAATGCCAAATTTATGTAGGAACTCCAGTAATTGCTGGTATTAGTCATACACCTTTAACAGGTCCAATCAACATTAACATATAAATACACTGAGTGGGCAAAACTCACCCTTTTAAAGATAAGTCATTTCTAATAAATAGTACAAAGTACAAAGTACCCTGCCCCCATCCTGTACTTCTGGGAGTTCTTCAAAGTGAATTCCTATTTAACAATAGGTACATCGTGATAGGAAAAACCATCAGACACTACAAGACACGTCCTTCAATGTTAATCGAAAACACAAGAAAATAATCTATTTGATGTTATGCCACTCAATATTTTCATTAAGTCCTGTTACATGACTATTAGTTAAAAAAATTAACTTTTGTTCTAAATTTAACAGTTTTCTATTGATATCTTCCTGTGTCTTCCCTTTCACTTTTTTCAAGATGCACCATTCAAAATCCATGAAAGAATGGCCCCTCTCATCAAAATGTTTCACCAGCGGGGCCTTTTCAACATGGTTCCTAAGGCAGCTCTTGTGTTCTATCATCCGCGTCTTGCATTTTCTGTTGGTCTTTCCTATGTACAATAAGGCACATGGACATCTAATCATGTAGATCACATTATTTGTTTGACAATTACTATGTTCCTTCATTTGCCATTCTGATTTCAAACCCAAATTCACAGAGGTCATTTTGCGAGTGAGCGGGCACATAATGCAATCGCCACACGGATGATGTCCTACAACCCTAGGTAGTCCCCATAAAGTACTCTGTCGCACTTCAGAATTATACGTTTTCTGGTAAACTGGGGGACCTAGATTTGGGGAACTAATGGGATGCTTTATCAGGATTTTTACCTTTGATATATTTACTTGCTAAAGTGAGTGATGGTGTTTATTACATCCTCATTCTAGGGAAGACCCTTGCCACGGAGTACTATGAAATAAAAAAAACATTGGGGCTCAGGAAAATTATTGACAAGACTACAGACCCTATAATAGTACTATTTTACAATTGAGGGACAAAAAGGTATGATCTTTCCCATTTGTTTCCTTTTATTTCTTTTTGGCTGCTATTTATTGTTTCGGCCCGTTTTTCTGCATTTTGAGAACTTACAGGGTGTCCTATTTTTTGACAGAATACTAACTGCATATTTGATCTGGTTTGGAGGCTGGCTTATGTACTTTGCCCACAACGACAGGAAAATCATTATTGGAATGGAGGTGAGGTGTTACCCCAGTTAGATTGTATGAGGAACGTTCTGAGTTTTGAGAATAGATGTGTGTATTCTCTGTTTTGATCATTCATCAATTGCCATTATGATTTGATGAGTACAACAAAGAATGTGTTGTGATAGGTTCTATATCTCTCCCGAACACTGTGTATAGTGAAGGACAAAATTGTGATTGTCTAAACAAACTTGTACTACATGAAAGAGATTACAAGTTGTAAGCACTAGTATCTTATAGAATATATACTTGATGTATCCTAATGGTGATTAGGACTGGCTGGGTGAAGTAAAAGAACCTATGATGCCAAGGTAATAATTTGTTTTTATATTGTATGTACCCTCAGCTCTAGAAATTGGAACCATAGAGAGAAGTCTACAAGAAGCACAAGTCAATTTGTCGCCCCTGAAGAATGTCCAGTTAATAATAAACATCCAGGACAGAAACTTATATAAGTTGGGCTAAGTTGTTACACACAGTAGGAAATAAGAACAATTGAATTAGCTACTGTTTAGAATGTTTAAATGAGTGTATAATTTGAATATGTGTGGAATAATTACCACTTTTATAACATTGTATATTTTGTATGTGATATAATGCATTTTTTAGTGAATGTTTTTTGATATTTGTGCTGTTTAGCAAATGAATTAAATATGATATTTTAATACTGGACACATGACATTTATTGTACGTGACGCAGCTTGCATTTGGTTAGATAGACTGTGTGATCGGGTTTCAGATTGCTGAGGGCAAACATGTTGTGTTAAATAAATATGTTCACGTCCCTTCTTTTTGATTAAATATACAGTTATTAACAGTGCAGGTGCTTCCATGGTCCCCATTCCCATTGAGTCCTGTGGGAATCAAATGGGAATGGGGATTTACAATTACCGGCGTCTGACTTCCCGTAAGGCCAGGGTTGTAATCCCCCATTGATTCCGGCAAGACAGGTGCCAGTAAAATTCACAATTCCGGCGGCAACCTGCCGGATTTACCGTGATGAGGCCCATAGTTAGTAAATTTGGACTGAACGATTATTATTTGTGAACATTTTAATTACAGCCTGTTAGGAAGAACCTTTGAAAAAGAGTCAATTAAAAAAGCACATTTGAAAAATTCCAATTATCTATCATATAATGATGCCTGCGCGTCCATTACCCACGTGGTGCCGTGCATCTCTTGATTGCATGTCCCTCCACCCCTTCCATCCTTGCCACAGTCATGCCTGCACGTCTTTAGACCGCATGGTCCCTCGCAATCCTTGATTGCATGGGTTCCTCGCACTGTCCATCCTTGGCTTCGTTCGCAGCTACACGTCCTTGCCTCGTGCCCTCCCTTCTCCAGCTCACCAGCCCTTACGTGCATCCAAACATCCTTGCTCCCCTGCGGGTCTTTACCCTCGACTTCCCCTGCCCATCCTTCCTTCCAGTTGCTTCCCTGTCCTTTTGTGTATTGTTCTGTGCTCTGCGCTTCCCTTCCTTCTTCTATGTTTTCTTCACCGACTGCTCTGTTTTTGCTGGGTATGCTCTGTGTTCTTCCGTGCTTGTCCTTTTTCTAGGTTTTCTTCCGTCAAAAGCTCTGTTCTGCTGTGTATTGCTCTGTGTTCTGCTGTGCTCTTCATTCTTCTAGGTTTTCTTTTGGCTACTGCTCTGTTTCTTGAGCCCTGGTAACCTGATTGTTATTCACCTTACTGCCTTGTGTTCTGCTGTGCTCTTCCTTCAGAGCTCTTCATCTCATTCAGTTTAATTATCTACTTCTTGCTCTTGTCTCGTTCCGTCTCCTTCTGTTGGCCCCCAGTGTCTCCCCCCTACCGTTCTTTCACACTCCGCACCACCACCACTCTTCCTCTCTCCTCTTTCCCCCCCTCCTCTATGGTGCTCTCTGTTTCTCCTATCTTCTCTAACTGCTTCTCTATTGACTATCCGGGCCTTCTCACTAAGTCTGGTAGGAAGAAGTTCAAAAAGGAAATCCTGGTCTCCAACCCAGGCCTCCCTATCGTTGATACCTATACCAGTGCTTCCTCCAGACAGACCCTCACCGACATCCTTTTTATCGTTCCTTCGCTAGACCTATGGACTCCTCATATGGTCTCTGTGCTCTCTCCTTTTTCTTCCTCTCCCATTAATGGTGGCACCAGTTGGGAGGCCGTTCTGGCTCCGTTCCACTCCTCTAAGGTCCTCATTAATGTTTACCTGAATGGCACCGTCTTGGTCCAAGGCCCTCAGAACAACCTACTCCTCTTTGATAGATGCTTCCCACGCCCTATCAATTTCCTTTCTTCTCCTGTTGTCCCTTCTCTCCCTTCTCTGGCTTCCTTGCCTCCCTCTCGGCCACCTCTCTGGTGCCGTCATCCTCCTCCTTGGCTACCTTGCCCTATCCTTCTTCCTCCTCTGCCCTCGGGATCCTTCTATACCTCCGCAGGGAGTACCTCTGATTTGTACCCCTCCCCGGAAGTCTTTCAAGGGTGGCAACCTTCTCCATATTGCCACTCTCAACTCTCACTCAGCTGTCAAACACTCGTCTGACATCTGGCATCTCCTGGAAGAACTTGAACTTGATGACCTTCGTCTCCCTGAGACATGGTTCATGGCCAGCTCTGTCACAAGGTTTGACACTCTCCTCCCTGATGGCTACAGGATCCTCTCCGCACCCAGATCCAACCGTTCAGGTGGTGGTGTAGCCTTGATCTTCCCCGAGTGGATTCCTGCCTCTGTCATTCCTATGCAGGCCTACTCCTCTTTCAAATGCCATGTTTTCAGCCTTTCTCTCTCTCCTGGCCGCTCTCTCAGCATGGCTACTATCTACTGGCCATCTGGTCAGACCACCTCCTTCTTCTCTGAGCGGGCGGACCTCTCCTCCTCCCTCCTTGCCTCGACCATTCAGCTCCTCCTCCTTGGAGACTTCAACATCCACTTGGATGCTCCCTGTCCCTCCTCTGGACTCTTTTGTGACCTCTTCGACTCTGTCTCTCCTTTTATCCTTCCCTCTGGCCCGACTCACTCTGCAGGGCACACTCTGCATGGTCTTATCTCCTCAGACCTCCCCCTCTCTAACACTCTCACCACTCCTCTCTCCTGGAGTGATCACTTTCTCCTCTCATTTCTCTCTCTTTACCCTTCAGGCCGAGCCAACCCACACACTGCCACCCACCTTCTCGGTCATCCGATCCATGAAGCATGTGTCAGTTGAGGCTTTCACCGACACTTTGTTTGTTTGTTTGTTGTTTATTTATTTATAAAGCGCACCAGACCCAAGGGTATTAGGACGCAGACGAAGGAAAGGAGGAATGTTCAGCTTAGGTTACATTGCTCTATGATGCAGTACAAAATATTAATAAACAGTGCTGACCTATATCATACAAATGAGCAAGGGTAAGAAGAGTGCATCGAGCAACAGTTCTCTCCCCCTCCTCCACCTCTGGCTGATTCACATCCTGACACAGCCCTTTCCATCTTCCACTCTTCTATCTCTGATACTCTTGATGTACTTGCCCCTGTCATGAGGATCTGCTTGAAGCCCAAAGCCTAGTGCAACTCCTGGTACGACTTTGACCTCAGCACCCTTAAACGCAAGTGTACGGTGGCTGAGAGGAAATGGCTGGCATCTTGTGCATCCTCTGACAAACTGACCTGCTGCCTGCTTCAAAGGCAATACCGCTCTCTGTCCTTACTAAGAAGAGAGCTCACATCCAAGCCTGCGTCTCTGTGGCATCTAACAACTCGCCTAAACTCTTTAAAATCTGCAAGGAGCTGGCTAATCCTGCTGCAGTCTCTACTTCTCCTGTCCCCTCCCAGGACCTCTGCCCGGCTCTGGCTTCTCATTTCATCTCTGAAACCCAGGACATCCTGTTCACTGTCTCCTCCTTCTTCCTCTAAACTCTCCTCTACCTCCAGCCCCCCTGCGGCCTCCTCTCCTCCCCCCCTTCTCTGCCTTTGCTCTGTTCACACCTGATAAGGTTTCTAGACAAATCCGATCTATGAAAGTCTTGTCAAAACTGGTTCTTCCCAGTTCTTCCAAAACCATCAACGACCACATTGACACTGTCATTCATGCGAGCGCATGGAGGATGTGGCAGCGGTTTCGATGGAGCGGCCATTAGAGTTCCAGCACGCTTCTTTACTCTTGCACGGGTGACGGTCTAGTCTTTTTTACGTCTTCTACATTGTGGCGTCGCGGATAACCGCAAAGTATTTACTTCCGATCGTTCCTGGCTATTGGCTCGTTGCAACGTCTAAGCTACCGCTTTCACTTACCTAGTTGCCTCAACGCTGTTTATTGCCTTCCTTCGGTTTTGTTTTCCTCTCTCTCTCTCTCTTTCTCTCTCTCTCTCTCTCTCTCTCTCTCTCGTGTGCTCCTTCTCTTCGCCATTCGGCGGCCTTGACCATTCGCATCGTGGGTTTTTCCCCCGGGCGTCCAGTTTCCTCTTATCCCTTCTCTTTTAACCTTTTCTCTCTGGTTTCCCTGCTTACCTGTATCTGGATCCTTTGCTGGGTTTCTACATCGCATTCCGGACTCCACCGACGCATCCACCAGCAAGTCTGCATCTTTCGCTGGGGGTTCCAGCGCCTCAGAGTATTTTGTCAAGGGCTACATCGCATCCCGGAGTCCACAGACGCATCCACAAGCAAGTCTTCATTTGCGCAGAGGTTTTTTTTACGCCAGTGGCTTTTTCCCCTGCTTGCCTGTCTTCGGTGACGGGGCCGCAGTGGGCACAGCATACAGGTGGCCGCTGTGGCTTCACACCGAGGCAGGATCACAGCATCTACCGCTTATCAATACCGGGAGACCACAAGATAAGCCACGGATTCCAGTTCCACAGGTGAGGAGTCAGAGGAGGGAATTGGGTCGGACGTATCAGACACATATTGTGACAGACACCCTTGCTCCGCCATGGCCGACTTCTGCAATCACTCTTTCCGCACTGGAACCTTCCCTTCCCCCCTGAAGCACTCGCTTGTGCACCCTCTTCTCAAGAAACCCTCAGCTGACCCCTCCTGCCTGGCTAACTATCACCCAATCTCCATCGCTCCCTTCCTGGGCAAACTCTTCTAAAAGCTGGCCATCTCCCAGCTTAATCGTCACACTGAATCTGTTGGTTGTCTCCATGACCAGAATGGCTTCAGAGCAGCCAGAAGCACAGAAACTGCTCTCCTGAACATCTGTGAATACCTGCTCTCCAACCATGATGCTAATCACCCCTCTGTCCTCATCTTACTCAATCTCTCTTCTGCTTTTGACATGGTCAACCATGCCATCTTGCTCAACCGGCTTCATGATAACCTGGCTATCACTGATCAGGCCCTCTTTTCATCTCGGATCAACCCTCCCAGTTCCAACTTGGGCCCTTCCTCTCCTCTATCTCACTCTCTACCTGTGGTGTTCCCCAGGGTCAAACCTTTCTCCCTAGCTTTTCATCCAGTACCTGGCACCTCTCACCCACCGAATTGCTGCTCTCTGCCCCAACTTTCAATGCTATGCGGATGACATTCAGCTCATTGTCAGACTCCCTTCTGCTGCTTCTTCTCCCTCTCTCATCTCGGATTGTCTGTCTGCAATCCAAGAGTGGTGTGTGTGCTGCCAATGATCTCTGCCTTAACGCCAGTAGGATGGAAATCCTCCTCATCGGCACACTTGCACCTTCCTTTCTTGTCACTCTCTGGCCGCCTCCGTTGACCCTCTTCCTGCTCCCACCTGTGAGGCTAAGAACCTCTGTGTCATCTTAGACTCCACACTCTCCTTCTCTCTTTGCATCTCTGATGTCTCTAAGAAGTCAAACTACCAACTGCACCTCCTCCTTTCCTCACCTTCCCCCAGAAGCTCACTGTCTCCAGAGCTCTGGCTCTCTCTAGGCTGGACTACTGCAACAGCCTCTTTCTAAATCTGCCTGCCTCTAGTCTCTGCCCTCTACAACTCATCCAGAACAGGACTGCAAGACTTGTCCTTGGCCTCAAGCCCATGGATTCTAACTCTGAAATCTCTCCATTGACTCCAAGTGGCTGCAAGGATCAAGTTCAAGACCCTCTGCATTGTCCACAAGGTTTTATGAGGCCGGGGCCTGCACTCCATTCAATACTCTCTCCCTAAATACCTTTTTTCTTGAGCCCTTCACTCTGCTGCCTCCAACTCTCTGAAGGTCAGACCCTTCTACAAGCAGAGAGTAGGGGGGCAGATCACTTTCCTCTGCAGGTACCTCCCTCTGGAACGGCCACCCTGCCTCTCTCAAACATGAGCCAGACCACCTGAAGTTCCAGAAGCAGCTCAAAACCTTCCTTTTCTCCTCTGCTTTCTCTCCCTCCCTGCCCTGCTGACCTACCTTTTCTGCTGCACCGACTGGTTGCCTTATTACCCTCAAAGTCTCAATGGGTACCCGGCTCCTCTTGACCAATCTCCCCTGCACTGCCTGCAGGCCTGTCATGCACTAGGTGCTGTAAATGTAACCTCTACAGTCCCCCGCCTCCTTGCACTCACCCAAAGCTGCGCTGCCCTGATTGCACTTTCCTTAACCCCCCCCTTTCACTTCCCCATTCCCCTGCACTTATGTGATACTGCATTTGCACGATCTGAATGACACGAGTCTAATAAGATTGCTTGTCGTCTCCCTCTGTACCCTCCCTTGTCTTGTCGCGCCACATGTTTACAGGCGCGTTATAAATTAGATACATCATAGCATAGCATATAATATAGTGGTGTCTCCTATAGGTAATCTTCATTACTCTTGGGGTTAGTTTCTTCTTCTCAATACGTGGTCTACTTCAGGGGGAAAAGTAGGATCTGGACAACAATAACCTACAAAGACAGAGGGACAGTTGGATAAGTTAATGTCAGAAAAGAGGGATACCATTTCTCCCCTTCAGGTACCATCTCTCCAATCCCCAAGGACCCTACACCCAGGTGATCCTGCCTCGCTAGCCCACCCCCAGGGTTGGGATCCAAAAGCGATGGCCCTTCCCTGGCCACCTGAACAGAAGATCCCTCGGGAGTAGTTTGACAGTGCTTTAAGCTTTCTCACACCGTCTCCAGCAACATCTGTGCCTTGATGTAATTGGCCTGCCTGAGGTCATCCCAGTCCTACTTCACCTCCTTTGCGTTGCACTGGTAGACCCCAGGCGCCTTGCTTTTTTGTGGTGTGCAGTGTGCTGCGACCGGTGAGATCCCCTACTTGCTGAACACTTCTTCTGCCAGGAACTCCACCTTCTGTTGGGTGAAGTTGGGGTTTCACAACCCAGGAGGTGAAGAGTCATCTTGCAGTGTGGTGGCAGTCAGAGTGGAAGGTGGTGGGTACATGATAGGAGCAGTCTGGGCGGCTCCACAGTTCCCACATGGCTCAAGAACCCTGTCCTCTCCTCTTCCCCCTTTCCTTAACCTGAGTCGTAGGAGGCTGTGCACAAGAGTGTCCTAGATGTAGTCGGCAGAGACAGTGGTTACGTTGTCCTTGCAGTGTTGTGTATGCCCTTGCTGCACCCTCCTCAACAACGCCTCTGGTGTATGAGGCACCAGCGTCCTCTACTGTGACCTGTCTGCCCCTGTTCCTCGTGGTTCTTCTGCACAGACCGGAGGGTCCCTCCTCTGGGTCTTTGATGTCCCTGCTTCCACAGCGTTTCGTGCTCCCTTACATGCCGGCTGTCGACCATGTGCACTGGAAGGGTCTGCCTTTATATGGCGACGGAGGACTGTGGCTGCTATGCTGGTGCCAGACCAACCCTGAAGTTAAGCCATTGGGTGGCAGGGATTCCACATTGGCCTGGGTGTGTTCACGCCATCTAAAAGTGTACCGGGAGTGCTGCATGCACATGCCACAGGGTGCATGTGACTGCTGCATACAGGGAGGGCAGACTCTCCCACGCATGGACAGTGACATTCACATGTGCACTCATGCAGATGTACAAAGACATGCAAAGAATTATTGGAATGTTTGTTTGCCACCTTTGTCCATCACTTCTTCTTGGAATAACTGGTTTGTGTTGCACGCATTGAACCGACAAGGCACTGCCATGTACTGGCTGACCTGTGCACATGCAGGGGACAGATTAGCCCTGTCAGTCAGGAATGTCACATAGTCTCCATTTATGGGCACTTGTACAACATGCCACATCGTGCATATGGTGGTGGCCCACTTGCATGTACCTGCATGTGCCATGTGTACCTATGACTCGTACCATCAAGCATCAACTGTCCTTGAAAAGTTGCATGCAGCAGACATGGTCCAATGGTGTGGATGCCTGAAGTGATTGGCATTGCATCCAATCAGTGGGGTGAATTGGTAGTAGTGCCTGGGTGTGTTGGTCCTGACTCAGCAAATGTAATTTACATGATTCCCATGAGACACCAACAGGATAATAAATGCTTAGGGATCATGACATTTCCATTGAGAGTCATCAGGTGTAGAAAGGTTTGCTGAGAACTGGAATGCTGAATGGATGTGAGTCCGGACTGTACACCTGCTGTCCCTGGCTTTGTCTGATTAACACATCTTTGTGTAACTTCAGTGCTAATTGTGTTGCATGCGTGCATTGTCTAAATGGTAAGCACTGCATCTCCATGTATGCACAGCATCCTGTATCAGACATGGATGACTGGGTCACATGTAGCATGTGTTCGTTGACTATAAACTTGCATAAAAATAGCAACAAACCCACATTAAAAGGACATACACCTGCCAGCATATCTAACAAAACGTTCCACTTCGGAAAACACACACAAGTAACCAAAGTGGCTACCGAGGACAAAACCCCTCCATCAAAGGGGGCCTTATCAATGCCAGATCTTTAACAGCCCATGCACCAGACATCAATGACCTTATAACTACTAACAACCTCGACTTCTTAGCTATTACTGAGACTTGGCTCCATACTACCTCCAGACCATCACTCTCTTCACTTGTCTCCAGACAAGTACACCACTATTAGACAGGACAGCACATTGGTGAAAGGCGGTAGTGTAACCTTCATCGCAAAAACCTCTTTAGGCCTTAGACCATACACTACCAAACCTTCCCATCCGGAGAACTTCTCTCAATCATGCTACCAATGTCACCCACGCGAACCATAACCGTACACCTTATGTACAGACCACCTGGCCCTCTATCCTCCTTTGAGAAAGACAAAACCCTACTCTCAACAGTTAACTCTAAGCCAGGCTCGCAAGTTATGCTCCTGGGAGACTTCAACCTAGGACTTCACAACCCAAAAGATCCTAACGCATTAGCAATCACTTACAACATTGACGGTCTAGGCTTTTCACAGCGGGTCTCCCAACCCACCCACAACAAAGGCAGACTAATAGACTGGATCACAGACATCAACTGTGACATCAACATACTTTCCAACCAGCAATACGCTTGGACTGACCATCATGCTATTCTCTTTACCATACAAAATGGCACTGAATCTAATTCTGAGAAATTGATGGCTCCTCCTAGACTAGCCAGAAACATGCGGAATGTAACAGCTCACAAGCTACTCCCACTTCTTCAATTTCTCACCAACTCCTCCACATTCAATGATGACCCAACCACTCTTGTGAACCTCTACAATGCCACAATACTCAATGCTATCAATAAGATTGCACCACAAAAAATGTGCAAAGTCAAACCCCGTTCACACCTGAACACGTGGTTCACACCGTACCTAAGAACCTTTCGCAAAAACAAAAGAGCTGCGGTACCACTTGGAAAAACCTCCCTTCAACATCCAACAAAGATAACTTCACTATAGCCTCCTCTACCTACAAATCAGCAATCTTCCTAGCAAAATGTGATTCCTACAATGACCGGATCACTAAAGCCAAATCCAATACGAAAGAACTCTTTAGCATACTCAGAGAGTTAATCTCCTACCGCACCACCTATCTCCTGCACCCAAGACCTCACATGGTGCAATAATATTCAAATAGCTCTTTCCGATAGAATTGAGCTACTCCAAACCAAAATTAAGACCAAAAAAGCTAGTCTTGTCACTAACCTGCCCCAACCCGTAACTCAAATACCACTACCTGAGCAACAGGACCTGTTCAAATTATCTCTGCTTGACACTAAGGAAGTCGAGGACATAATTCTAAGCTTAAAACCATCCAAATGTCTTGGTGATGTCTGCCCAGCAACAATTGTCTAAGAGACAGCAAAGGATCTTGTACCCATTTATCATCTCACTAATAAATGCCTCCTTTGCAACCAATACAGTACCTACCAATCTGAAGGACGCCTGGGTCCTGCTACTTTTAAAGAAACCCTCACTTGACCCGAATACCCCAACCAAGTATAGACCAATCACCACAGTGCCCTTCCTCCTAAAAAATCTGGACAGAGTTGCCTACCTACAGATTCAGCAGCACCTGGAAAGTAAAAACCTACTAGGGCTCCATCAATCAGGCTTCCGATCAAGGCATGGCACGGAAACAGCACTGATAGATCTAGTAACTCAAATAGAAACTATAAAAGATAAAGACAACCTTGCCCTCCTTCTGTTACCTGATCTATCAGCTGCCTTTGACTTAGTAGACCACAACCCACTCTGTAACCACCTCGCATTGGCAGCCCATTTATCTGACAATGCTATCTCCTGGACTCAATCATTCCTCAGCAACACCAGAGTCTTTGCTCCGACTACATCTGCTACATCTGCTCCTGGCACATGTGGGGTCCCCCACGGCTCCTGCGTCTCCCCTATGCTTTATAACATATTTACAAAGCCTCTATTCGACGACCTAGATCATTTGGGTGTCTCATATACAAACTATGCTGACGACACCCAAATCCTGATCCCCATCACAGGTGACTACAATATAGACTCCAAACGCTTAAACGACATCTATCTAATCATTCAAGCCTGGATGGCCAAACATGAACTCTGTCTTAATGACGATAAAACAGAGTTACTCCTTGTAGGAACCCAAGCTTGACTTAACAGACTGGACAAACAGTTCAACTTATTCATCATTGACGGTAATGACATCAAGGTATCGAAGGATGTAAAAACATTAGGCATATACATTGACTCCTCTCTTTTCTTATCTAGACAAATCAACGCTACTGCAGCTACTACAGCGTACACCAGCAAGCTTATCAATGCTTGCAGGCCATTTCTAACCACAGTTAACTGCATCACCATAGCTAGGGCCCTATTCTTAACCAAACTAGACTATTGCAATGCGCTGTACCTAGGCACTAGTCAATAACACATTTTTCAGAACAACACGCTTAGAGCAGCGACTAACTTTCCCAGATCACTCCACATCTCAGAGCTAAGACATAGCACTCGCTGGCTCTCAATCAATCAAAGAATCAAACTTAAAACCCTATCACTCACCTTCAAATGCATAAATAACCCAGCGCCGTCTTACCTCTGTGACAATTTCAAACTAAACTCCTCTGATCGACCATCCAGATCTTCACAAACCAACTGCCTTATTATCCCTACCTTCAAGCTCCAAAAGGCGGGAGGCAAAAGCTTTCCTGTCCTAGCAGCCAACACTTAGAACACTTTACCAACTACCCTTAGAACCGAACCTACCTTCCACAAATTCAGAAACAATGTCAAAACCTAGATCATTATGTACGTGGACTAACAATAAGCTACCTTAAGCTGTAAATTTTGTAAAATCTGCTGCATACCTGCTATAACGACCGCACTGCCAATCACATTTTGCTCAATGCCTATGTAACTGTATCCATCCAATGTCTTATGTAAATACTACCATATGTAATTGCAAATATATACTATGTAAATCTGTGACTGTAAATATTTGCTATGTACCTGTAAGAAATGTGCCCTGATGCCTTAGAGCTTGGCACGATATATAATTAAAATACAAATATGTTGTGCTACCTTGCATGCGGCATCGTCACCTGGACTGAACGGTCAACACAGTGTCATCACTCCTGCATGGGGCATGGAACTTGTTCAGCCTATGTGTGTGGCCTGTGTGTGTGTATCTGGGTGATCGGTATGCTGATGTTGCCACACACGGGGATGGAACTGGAATACTGCACAGTATTGGATGTTACAAGATTAATGGGTGGATGTGTTGAATGGGATGCAGGCCAACAGAACTTTCGACAATTACGAACATGGCCCATTGCTTTGGTGCAGGTCCATGTAAGTAGTGATGCTTATTGAGAAATGTACATCTGTCGATGTGACAACTTGTTGACATTACACAACGTGTCTCGCCCCAAGACAAGCAATCCCACAGTAACAACTTCCATCCACTCACAGTCATACCATGCCTTTACAGATTGCAAGTAACGACTGACAAGTAGTAGTGAAACCAAAATAATTGATTTAGTGCAATACAAAATGGTGATTTGAGGAAGTGTGAGTGATGCTGTACAAGTGACAATGAGGGATGTGCAGCTGTGTGTGGGATGGTTGTGTGCTCTCGGGTGTGTGGGTTTCGGGATGTCCCTGTGGGTGATGCAGGGGCGAGCGAGGAGGGAGGAAGAGGGTGTGTAGGAGGAAAGGAATGAGGTGGAGTCGGGGGCCGCTGTCTGGGACTCCATGTTGCCGTTTGGCCTGTGGCTCAGCCTGGGATGCCAGTGAGGCCAAGCTGTCCTCCTCTCCAATGGGCTGGCTGCTTCCAGGCTGATGGGTACTCTGGTGAGTCGTTGGCCTGCGAGTATAATGTGGCACACGAGGCGGGTGCCAGTTGCCTGCACGGCCCTGACCACTATCGCGGGGCGCCTTCTCCCGGTTTCTAGTCATAAGCATCTCTAGTCTAGTTGTCACTCCCAGGTGTGCCTCATTTGCGGCCTCCATGGTGCTGCCCAGCCCGTATAACTCTTGGCATATGCCCTTACCAGTGGTGTAAATGTCTTCCAGCTGGCTGTTCACTTCAGTGAGTTCCTGGTGTATGGAATGCCCTACCTCTGCAGATTTGCGGCCCACATCTGGCACTGTCTGGACCTCAGCTCCTGCTGGCGGAAAACTCAAAGCCACTCTGGCAGATCCACCATTGATGGTCCTACAGGTCTGCAGTGCTGGTTGTTCTGCCTGGAGATGGGTGCCAGTGGCAGCAGCAGCTCGGGCCAAGGTCCTTGGGCACTCCAGGGGTGAGGCACTGTGTTGGGAATGCCGGTGTGGGAACGTTAGGTGCGTGGATTCTCCACTGCTGGTGTAGTGCCCGAATTCCTCTGCCTGCAAGAGTGGCATGCCATCCTCAGCAAGCACCTCTAGGCGTGCCTCCTCTGGAGGCAGGGTGAGTCGAAGGCCCATGCACCTATGTCCCAATGACAATTTGGCATGGCACTCCTCATGTGTGGGTGAGATATGTCCCCCCAGTCCTCCTCTTTGGCCTCCTCGGTGGGTATGCTCCAGACAGGCAGGTGCGGCAGGTGTTGTTGTCTGTCTTCACTGCTGTCTGAGCATTTTCAGGGGCCCCTTCCTCTGTAGTGACGGCTACAAAGTGGAAAGAAAAGGAGACATGTCAGTCCATCACATAATAACAATGTGTGCACATAAGTAACATAACTGTTGAGACATGTTGCAATTTATTGGCCTGCATCTTGCCCACACACGTTTGAACCATTCACCCACTGTTGTTGTTGTACATGTTTGATTGATCCCCATAGACGTATTGGTTCTGTCTTTTGTGATGTGTGGTGCATGTGAAGGCAACGTGGGGGATGTGCCAAGTGTTTCTGTGTGTTGGTATTGTGGTAGCCCCATGACTCATTGAATGGCTATTCATGTGTGGAAAGGTGCATTGCATGTGGATTGTGTGTCCGCTGTGTCCATGTAACTTGACATTTGACAGTAATTGAGCAGATCAAGGCGTTGGTCATGTGTGCGTGTCTTGATTGGCGTGGGGCTCATGTAGGGGTGGTGTGGGATATGTCCATTGTTGGCAGTTCACAAGTGGCATATGTAGCGCGGTGGAATGCTCCCTTTGGGTGAATCTGAGATGTCCATGACACTGAGTTGTGTGTAGTTTTGTAGAGTCAGTGATGCATGTGCCTGTGCCGATGTTGTCTTCCCTGAGGGATAGTGGCCTATGTGTGGAAATGGGATGTGTGTCCTGTGGACATCTGCATCCATGTCCTTATGTGGCATTTGTGCTCTGGCGTTTGCTTCGTGCCGTTGGATGATGTGGTGTACTTGGAATTGGTATGAGTCATGGCCTGTCTGCATTAATGTTGGGTTCCCTTTGAGACAGTTGCAATCAATGTTCATGTGTTGAGTGGGTGGTGAAGACATAGTTGTGAGCAGTTGCACAAGGGTGATGGTTTTACCATGGATGTCCATGCCTGTGGCAGTGTCTTATATGCCAGTGCAGGCCTCCCCTGGGAGCAGGGTAATCTCTTCCATGGGTGTTAGGGGCCTGGTGGGTTTCCTCCGAGAGCTTGGGTGAGAGTGATTTTGGTGTACTTGAGCTTCACTGTATGCTTCTCGTCCGCCCACATCTTCCTGTAGTACCCCACAGTGTATCGCTTAATGCCCTGGGCTTTGATCTCCTGCGTGAGTCTGTCCCAAAGTGCATGCCACTAGCTCTGGGTAGTGCCCGGATTATGGTGGCCCGGTTCAGGTGGATGAACTCCACCATCACATCCTCTTCTCCTTCGGTGAAGTTCATCTTGCACCGGCCCACCTTAGAACCTTCCATCTTGATGGACACCATGAACTCTGCAGCTATTAGGGCCACTGGTGTGGTGGTTTATATTGATTGTTGGTGGTGCAGGTGGAGGCACTTGGCGCTAATTGCGATGGGTGGATCATTCTGTTTGGTAGTGGCAATTGTGTGTACTGTGCTGTTCAGTGAGTGTGCAGGTGTTGGGACCAACATGTGGTCTAAGCACTTGATGTTTCCTAGTGTGCTCCTTGTTTGCTGCTTTAGGATCCACAATGTCTTGATGGTGTTGCATGTGTGTCAGTGTCATGAATTGCAGGGTGCGCCCCTTTTGGGCCTCATGGTCCCTGTCACAACGGGCTTATACACATTAATACCTCCAATATGGCCGTCCAATGCATTCCCTTCTCGCTCCATGCGTTGGACGTAACCTTTCTCTATTTCTAGACCATGCCTTCCGCGGCTCCGCGCGTCTCAATGCTATTGTGAAGTAGCGACCAGACGTGTGCTCTGTAGCTCGCAGTTCTTCTCCTTTCCACTCCGCTTTCCCTTCCTTGAACCTCCCCCTTCTTCTTCCTCCTGGATTCTAGTTCTAGCGAACTTACCTTGCCTCCTGGATTCCTGGATTCGGCCTCCTGGAAAACTGAACGCATTCTGGATTCGGCAGAGACATGGGCCGCCTTCTTCAAAACCCGTTCCATCCGAAAGAAGGCAGCATCCAAGGACACCGGTAAAGAACGGATTCAGGTGAGAAGGGGGGAACTCCTTGACAGTTTGAGACGCCACCCAATCGAAAGCTATATCGACATGGAAGCTGCCATGCAGGACTTGATGCATCGTATGCAGGAACTATCAACCAAGGTACAGAATCTGAAAGCGGAGAACGGCGCTCTCAAACAATTGGTCCTATCCCGGGATTCTGCTACAAAAGAGAGTGTTATACTGGGCGGAGTCGTGGATAAATACGACTGCTCAGCAAAGATCCTTCGTGCATTCCTGGATTCGTGCTTGGTTTATTTTACCTTCAAGCCTTACTATTTTGCGACCCCCAGGGCCAAGGTGGATTTTATAATCTCTCACCTTTCCGGGAATGCCTTGACTTGGGCCACTTCCCTCGTTAACTCTAGTGATGCCCTCCTGGATGATTATGATGGGTTTATACGGGACCTAAAAGACATATTTGACCGCCCTGAGCAGGTCTACAGTGCACAAGAACGCTTGTTAGACTTTCAGCAAGGGGCCCAGGATATGCTCACGTATGTGACCCGATCTAAACAACTGGCAAAGGAAGCTGACTGGTCCACTGCGGCGAGTTTTACCCTGTTCAGGAGAGGATTGAACGAAGAAATTAAGGATGAGCTGGCCAGAGTGGCACGACCAAGCTCATTCCAGGCATTAATGGATCTTGCCATGCAGATTGACTTCCGTATCTAGGAAAGGAAGTCAGAAAAGAAGAAATCCAGGGGAACTCCTTCCAAGGTATCATTTGAGGGTACCCCCAGACTGGAAATCAACCCAAGTCCAGTCTCAGAATCCGAGCCCATGCAGATTGGGGCCTTTCGTGGATCCATATCTCCACAAGAGAGAATGAAGAGAATTCATGCGGGCTTGTGCATGTACTGCGCCTCAGATAAGCATTTGGTTAGGGAGTGTCCTTTAGCACCTCCTCGGCGTTCGGGAAACGCCAGCTCCCGATCCTAGATGGAGCAGAGCTTCGGGAGAGAGATGTCTGCTCCACATCCATTCCATCCTTGAACTCTCCTGGACAAAACAATTTGGTGGTACTACAGGCCTTTTTATCACCATCCAAGAATACAAACTATTCCATTTTGCCCCTGGTAGACTGCGGAGCTATGGGAATATTCATCGATCATGAGTGGGTTGATAAACATCAGATTCCCTATGAAACACGAAGCACCATGCAGCCTGTGGATGCTATCGACGGAAGACCCCTCACATCAGGACCCATAAGCCTTCAGACCAAGGAGATCCAGCTTTCAATAAATCACCATCGAGAGCTGATCAGGTTTGACATTATTAAGTCAGCTCATTACCCCTTGGTATTGGGCATGCCATGGCTACAGAAACACAACCCATATATCAACTGGTCTGCGGGTTCCCTATTCCTAGGCTCAGAGTTTTGCATGTCTCCTTGTATATCCCTAGAACCTCCATTAACACACCCAAAGGAACCAACAAAGGAACAACAGACACCACTAATGGTATCCAATGTCATGCAAGTTCCTGAAGTCTACCAAGCTTATGCTGATGTGTTTTCGACTGCCATTGTCCAGGCCTTACCCCCACACAGACCTGAAGACTGCGCAATAGATACGGAACCCTCTGCAGTGATTCCCTTCGGCAGGATGTTCATTCTTTCCGAACCCGAGAAGAAGGCCCTAAGAGAATACCTGTATACCAACCGTTAAAATGGCACCATAAGACCTTTGAAATCTCCTGCTGGTGCTTCTCTATTCTTTGTTCCCAAGAAAGATACCAAGGAACTCAGACCCTGCCTTGATTATCACAGCTAAATCAATGTACCCTCAAGGATCGGTACCCGTTACCCCTGATTTTGGATATCCTGGAAGCCGTGAGAGGCGCAGTGATATTCACCAAGTTGGATCTCAGGGGGGCCTATCATTTGATCCGTGTCAGGGAAGGAGTCGAATTGAAGACTGCCTTCAGAACACCCTTTGGCCATTTTGAGTACCTAGTCATGCCCTTCGGATTGGCTAACGCCCCGGCAATTTTCCAACGCTTTATGGATAGGGTGTTCTCTGACATGCTGTTTCTCTTAGTTATTGTATATCTGGATGACATACTGATCTTTTCCAAGGATCCTAAACAACACGAAGAGCACGTGAAGGCAGTTTTGCAGAGACTCCGAGATCATAAACTCCTGGCCAAACCTGAAAAATGTTTGTTTCATGTGACCTCCGTTCACTACCTAGGGTTTATTCTTACCCCAGAAGGAATTGGTATGGACCCTTCAAAGGTAAAAGCCATATTGACCTGGCCTGCTCCTACTTCCGTGAAACAAATTCAATCTTTCCTGGGACTTGCCAATTTCTACCGGAAATTCATATCTAATTTCTCCGAGATAGTTGAACCGATTGTTGCTCTCCGGAAGAAAGACACTTCTTTCCTCTGGTCAACACCACAAGATAGGGCGTTCCTGCGTTTAAAGACAGAGTTTATGCAAGCTCCTATCTTGGCTCAACCCGATACTAGCCGTCCTTTCCTGGTAGAAACGGACGCTTCAAATTATGCCATTGGCGCAGTCCTGAAACAAGAATTAGGAGATAAACTGGAACACCCAATTGCTTACCTCTCACGAACTCTGACTCCTAGTGAAACACATTATTCAGTCCTGGAAAAAGAATTGTTAGCCATTCGTCAAGGCTTCACTGAATGGCGACATCTACTTTTGGGAGCTAAACATCCAGTTCAGGTCCGTACTGACCACCGGAACCTCCAGATTCTACAATCTTTGGAGTGTAGGAACAGTCGTCAGGCGCGTTGGGCATATTTCTTTGCCCAGTACCAGTTCCATATCACTCACGTTCCTGGATCACAAAACCTGATCGCCGACGCCTTATCTCGAAGACCTGACTACGAGCCCACTGAAGGCAAGGCATATCCTCAGATGTTTTCCCCCATGATTTTTGTGGCCCAGGCAGTCAATCTCCTCGAAGATATCCAAGCCCAAATCCAATCCTCTGATCTGTTGAAGGACAAATCCAAAAGAAATCCTTGGAATGTAAAGGTCCGGGAAGGTTATTTGTTCAAAGACAATCTGTTGGTCAACCCTACAAAAAAACTACAACAGAGAATAATGAATCTCTGTCACGATACCGTACACTCCGGACATCGTGGTGTCACCAATACCCTCCGTCTGATACAAATGCAATTCTGGTGGCCTAGGATGAGACCCGATGCACGGCAGTACATTCAACCCTGTGTTGTCTGCAGCCAAAATAAACAGAATAACAAGAAACCAGCGGACCTTCTACTACAACCTACATTGCCAACTAGGCCTTGGGAGATTATCGCTACGAACTTCATTGTGGAACTGCCACTCTCCCGTGGGTATACCACCATCATGGTTACCATAGACTTGTTCACTCATATGGCTCATTTTACGCCCCTGCGTCAATTACCATCCTCTTCTGAACTAGCAGGAATCTTCCTGGAACACATATTCCGTTTGCATGGACTCCCTTCCAAGATCATTTCGGATAGCGGACCTCAATACATCTCACAATTCTGGAAACATCTCTGTCAATGCTTGGGGATCCAACGTGCTCTTTCGTCAGGTTACCACCCTCAAACCAATGGAATCACAGAACCTGTCAATCAAACCCTGGCACAGTATCTTCGATGCTTCGCCACCAAGGTCCAGGATGACTGGTCGCTCCTGATATCCGTGGCTGAATTTGCTTACAATAATTCTGACCATTCGGCACTTAAGATCAGCCTCTTTTATTGCAGTCAAGGATTTCATCCGTCGGTCCTACCTTCTGTTCTTCCCCAATCTACACCAGTACCTACAGTTGACTCCTGGATCGAAACCCTTGTCAACATACATAAAGAAGCCAAGGAATTTTTGGAGAAGGCCAGGAAACAGACCAAGAAATATGCAGATTCCAGAAGAAGACCTGGCCCTTCTTATGCAGTCGGCGATCAGATCTGGTTGTCCTCAAAATTACTAGCCCGACATCTACGGCCTAGTAAACTGGCCCCTCGGTACTATGGTCCATTTTCCATTAAAGAAATTATAAATCCTGTTTCTTATCAGATCGAGTTGCCTGAATCCTGGAAGAAGATACACCCAGTCTTTCACACATCTTTATTGAAACCCTACTATCCATCCTCCCAAAAACCCTCCAGACCTCCTCCTATACTGGTCGATGACCAATTGGAATATGAGGTATCTCGGATTTGTGATTCCAGGTATAGAAGGGGCCAGCTTCAATACCTGGTTGAATGGAAAGGATATCCTCCTAGCAAAAGAACCTGGGAACCTCTCTCAAACATCAAGGCCCCACGGCTGCTCAGAAGGTTCCACCTCATCCACCCGGGCAAACCAAGAGGGAAGGGTCTTCGGAGGAGGCATGCTGTCATGAATCACAGGGTGCGCCCCTTTTGGGCCTCATGGTCCCTGTCACAATGGGCTTATACACATTAATACCTCCAATATGGCCGTCCAACGCATTCCCTTCTCGCTCCATGCGTTGGACGTAACGTTTCTCTATTTCTAGACCACGCCTTCCGCGGCTCAGCGCGTCTCAATGCTATTGCGAAGTAGCAACCAGACGTGTGCTCCATAGCTCGTGGTTCTTCTCCTTTCCACTCCGCTTTCCCTTCCTTGAACCTCCCCCTTCTTCTTCCTCCTGGATTCTAGTTCTAGCAAACTTACCTTGCCTCCTCGATTCCTGGATTCGGCCTCCTGGAAAACTGAATGCATTCTGGATTCGGCAGAGACACGGGCCGCCTTCTTCAAAACCCGTTCCATCCGAAAGAAGGCAGCATCCAAGGACACCGGTAAAGAACGGATTCAGGTGGGAAGGGGGGAACTCCTTGACAGTCAGCTCGGATGAATTCCGTGTATTTGTGTCTTTGTTTGTGTGTGAATATGTCTGCGTTGCTGTGTGATGTGTATGACCTGTTGGTGCGGTGTCTGTCTTGACTTGTGCTACCCATGTTGGCATTGATGTGACATTTGGTGGATATTATGCTATTCCATGGCATAACGTCTGAGTTGGAAAGTCCCAAATGTACGTGGTATGGGCATTTCTGTGGGTGTGTCCTGTTTTGTGTGGGTGTGTTGGTGGGTGTGTGATTGTTTTTGGTAGGCGTGTCAGTGGGGGTGTTCATTTTATTTGGGGGGTGTCTATATGTGTTTTCTGGTTTTGAACGGGTATGTCAGGAGTTGCTTGTGTCTCTGTGAATGTGATTCCCCCAGAATGTAAGTTTGAGGGTATTGACTAATCGATCATGGATCTTAGGAGATGTGTGTCCAGTGTCGTAACTTACTACATGAAGTTTATGGTGTAAGCGTCTTGCATGATCTACGATAGTTTGTAGATTAGCACAGTGACGGATGCCGAAAGTGTGTGGGTGTACGGGAAAATGGTTTTGTGTTAGAAGTTAAAGTGTTTGTTGTGTTTGGCTGATTGTTTGCTTTCTGCCTTCACTTGCACTGGCATGTGTTCCGTCAATAGAAGTTATATCGGCTATTGAGTGGCATACATTGTTTTTCTTAGTGAATCAGGTGTGGCATAAGTGGAAATTTGTACAAAATGTAAGTTTCCGCAAGATTGCTATTTCTGACTTATTACATTTTTATCATGTTTAAGTAATTTACACTATATACGTTTGTACGGCAATTTGACTTTTCACGTAAGTTATGCCAACAAAAAAATTGTAAATCGGACTGATATATGTTTAGAATAGTATACAAAGAAAACAAATGGTTTTAATAAATATTTACTTTTTAAAGTATGCCTTAATTGATGATGCTTTCATTTTTGCAGACAAGTATCAGTATTTGTTTCTCCTACTTCAATTATTGTTCCATATTTTAAGCAGCCTAAAAAAGAATAAACATACTACGGATCAATATATGAAAAAGTTGGAAGTGCCACAGAATCACCAATTTGATATTTTTGGGACACTTCCAAGGTACATGCTCATGCACTTTTTCAACTGTTCCACTTTCTATATTTTTTCTTTTAGTACTATGTTTTTACTTGCGCTACAACAGTTTTTTATTATTTCAGTTTGTTTGTTTGTTTATTTTTATAAGCATTTTTAACACTGATTCAATATGGGCCTAACATCATGACTTTGTAAATTAACTGTGATTGTGTGTGATGTACTACTGTATTGATGTTTGTAGCAATTGGGTTTTAATTGCATAGTACAGGAATAAGAGCATGCGTACGAATGTATATATTTAATGAAATATGGATTTTATATTTGATAATTTATATAACAGTATTGTATATTTCATGACATTGTAATATATTGACATTGTTATGTTGATTTTATATGTGAAAGGTTTTATAGAACAAAATCACACTAAAAATAAATAAATACAATGATATTTGCTCATGTCTATTTTCCATATGTGGCAATAGCGGAATGTACTAAATGATCATTTTGAGGATTACCACTTTTCAAAATTGCTTTGTTTATTGTGCAAATTACTTGAGTAACGTTTCACGCATCACCGGGCTGAGGAGTTTCAAAGTAGCCCCAAACCCATGATCTTAGTTTGCCAAGTGGAATTTTTCTAGATGTAGTTATATTTTTTGATGTGTTTTTTTGTTGCTAATAACACTACTTAAAATGATTATAATACTGTCAGTAGTAGGGACATTTTGTTTTGATGTTTATTCAGTAGGTGATCTTTCAGATGTATACATTTAAAAAGTCATAATAATAGGTACATTATATTTTTATGCTTTTGTGGACCAGAGCACTTTTAATCCTTGACATACCACTACTTGAAATAGTTGCCATTTTACGTTGTTTTTTGTTAATGTCACATGAGTTGGCACTGTTGCAATACAACTATGTTTAATAGTCAAGTCACATGTTTAATTTGGATGTATAAGAGACATTTTAACATTTAAAATTCAAGAAGTTGAAGTGTGGGAATGTATTTTAGTTTTTTGGCTGAATTAAATGGTACTACTAGTAGTAGTTGGAGCCTCTATAATAGTTGTTTGCACTGTTGAAATAGTACTAGTAATAGTAGAATGGAATGTAGTTTTGCTCTTTTGTGGAATTTCGGGACTTTGAACTATTGGAATAGTACTAACTTTGGTATTAGGTGATTTATCTTTTGTATTATTTTATTTAACAGCACTTTAATGATTGGAACAGTGCTGGAACTCGTAATAGACAATGTGGGTTGTTTTTTAATTGCAAAAGGAGAAGTCTGTACTGTTGAAAACAATTCTAATCTTGAATGACTGATTTTTATCCATTTTAATTTGTTAATTTTAGGTGTTTAGCATGGTGAATTGAATAGATGGTACAGGCAGCCTCAGTAGTAGCACTGGGAGTATTATAAATATATTAGTCTTTTAATGATTGAAAGTGACATATTACCACATAATGTTGCAATACCCTCCCTATGGGCCGAGGCAAGTGGGACATCATAGGGAGAGACTCCCCCTTTGGGGATAAGGACTCTCGTTCCTATGAGGAACTCCCTTTGCAAGTAAGCCTAATGGTAAACAAGGGGATGTCAAATCCTTTCAAACATATAGAATGCCCTGAAGAAGATGCTGAAAGATATTATACTTCACAAGAAAAAGAAAATATCTCTAATAAAAACGGACCCATCCACTGTCTGAGTAGACTGAGAAGAAACCACTTATCATAAAATTAAGGGGAAAAAGTATGGAAAGAGAGAGCAGTACGTCTCCACGCAGGGGAAGCACCCTGCTTATGTAAGCCTGGGAAGAGGCGGAGCCATCACGAGATGCAGAACCTACAAAAACCAAACTTACCATCTGGAAAGTGAATGAACGCTGAACTGTCAGCATACTGAGAAGCTGGAGAGTGGAAGAATTGTTGGTGGCGTACACCTGGAAGAGTCAGGGTGGGCAGCAGACCAGTGCAACAATCCAAGACCATCAGAGAGATGCTGCTGCAGATATTGCGGCTCCCCAGTGAGATACTAAAGAATATAAAAGTTCAAGGACCGCAGGCGGGGGATGCGGAGAACACCGGCTCACAGGCACAATGAAGAACAGAAACTGCTAGTAGACCCATAAGAGTCCCAGACCATATCCGAAAAAGAGAGAAGGTAACAGGAGACTGGGGTGGCACAGGAAGAATAACAAGAAAAGTAACATGGAATGAATAACTCATCCCAGTACCAAAGAGTTATTGTATGTGAACTGTGATAAAATAAAGAAGGAAAGAGTAATGTTCTCAGAAAGAGCACCACATGAAAGAGAGGGAATCCTTATAAATGTGAATACAAGAAAGGGAGACACAGAGATCCTCAAAGAAGGGGGAAACCCATGGAATATATTCCTATTTGAGAGAGAAAGGAAAGCCTGTGAGATAGCCAAAGCAAAAGAGTGTGAAATAAAAGAAAGAGAATATCAAAAGTTAAAGGCATACATATCCTATACAGCCAAACTAGCTGAACCAAGTAAAGACTTGCCTTGCCTAAAGTTGGATATCAACTGTCTACAATGAGAAAAGAACGGTTGGAAGTGATAAAAAATAGCTTCCAAAGAACAGAACATATATCAAGAGAACCATTGCTGGAAGCACGAAACAGGAGAAGGGAGTCATTAACCTGCCTTTATTTTGTTAAGAGAAGTGTTAAGTTCAGATAGTATTAGTTTGGATGGTAGATGGATTCCTTTTGGACATTGAGAAACAGAGGACTGACGAGCACTTTAGTTATTCATTCAGTAGGGAACACCCCACAGCCATAGGGATAGCTAGGCCTTTCTGACAATTATTTAATACAACTTGCCCAAAATGTCCTTCAAGTGTCTGCATCCTTCTTCTGACCTGTCACAATTCATAACTGTTAAAGCAGTAAAGTGTATGAAGCCATGGTCGGACTGGAGCACCAGTGAAAAAGTTTCTCACAGTCGCAGATGCAGTTCATTCCTTTTGTGGATGACTATTTGAATAGTACACAGGTGGAAGTGTTGTGGTAAAATGTGTTGCAAATTGTGCATTTAAAACAATATTTGTTCAGTAAAATTGGTCAAAACTACTAGCAAAGTTGTAAACTTGCCCACTTTGGCCCAAAAACGGGCTCCTTTTGAACAAAAAAAGTGGCCCACACATGCTTGTTGGGATTTCAAAACGGGCATTGCCCTGAAGGCCAGTGCGAGCACGTATGAAGCATACAAAATCATTGAACGTATATATAGTACCCTATTGTGTACATTCTATTTTACTAACTCAGCTCTAAAGCGTAGAAAGTCATTGAACCGTTTAGTAAAAATGTGCATAATTGTACGTTACTAATGTTATATCTACTGTAGGTGTGATGAAATGTACGTTATAATGTACGTTATAATTGTAAGGACACTTGTTAAATATTAAGTGTACATAATGCAGGGATGTCAATTCACAGTATTCCATGGGTAGCGGAAGTGAGATCACTCACCGGATGATGACATCACAGCAAGTGGCATCACACAACCGGTCCCCCTGATGACATCCCAGAAAGTAGTACAATAATATTTTTTTTATTTTTTTTTATTGAGTTTAGTTGAATTTAATCAACTTTTTTCAATTTATGACAACAATTTATCAAAAGGTTTACATATAAAACGCAATGAAATATAAAACATGCAATCATAAGAGATAGCATTTTTTTTTTTCAAGTTCACATATCCATGAAATCATCCTTGAATTATCATCGCGTATAACAGTGAAAAAAGGAAACTAAAAAGCAACTCTAACCAAGTCAAGTAAAAATGAAGAGCTTTTCTGAACACAAAGAGTTTCAAGACAAAAGAAAAGAAAAGAAAAAAAAAGAAAAGAAAATTAATAAAAAATATCAGGGCAAAAATTTCACATATTCATATATCAGAATTAGTGTTTGACATTCATGTCACAGACATTTTATACATAGGATAAGAATTGTTAGTTGAACATCACACCCAATTATGAGTCCCTACAGATCACACCATATAGCAAAACATCAATACTGATGCTAATAGTTACATTTGGATTTTGCAATTATCAATCGAATGAAAGAGCAATGAGTGAGTATAACAATCACAGATCCAAACAGCAGTTATCATTAGGAATCAAACTATTTTAGTAAATTTAAAGCTCGCAAAAAGTTAATTGTGGCCAGCCTTATACTCATACAGTTGGTAGTGGAAATAGCAAGCCATCTATGCTCATGCCTCATATGGCTAAAGTAGGGCAAATGTTTACTAAAGTGACTTTGTCTTAGGTTCATGAGTTCAGGACAATCTACAATGACATGCTCCAAAGTTTCAACAGTTGTTGCATTATTGCAAAATGACACCCTGAAGATTCCCGTGGGATTTCTTTCCTACGGGGTTGAATTTCACGGGTAGGACATAAATTAAAACGCATGCGCAACAATGCATTCCTGACAGCAGGAGAAGGAGATTTACATAAGTGGAAGGCCATATCTCTGTAACGTTTTGCCGAAAAAACAGATGGATCAAAATCTTTATACTTCAAACACAGATCTCTAGTGTCAATCCAATACATCATGTAGAGCTTTTTCTTGGCTCTATCCGGATCGGTAACAAGGGTTTCAATAGAAATGTCTGCATTTAGTAGTATGGTGAGGATGTTTTTAGACCATGTTTTCAGAAACAGATGAGAGGATGACATCAAGTAACTGGCAACTGTAGCTAAGGTTGAATTATCAAGAACAGTTAATAAACATTTTCTGAACAAGCTGCATAAGCGCCAGTTATACATTGCCAAAAGTGAGGTCAAACCCACTTCATATCTAATGATCGGGCCTGGAATGCATTGTGGCAGATTTAGAATAGAACGCCAAAATTTTGCTTCCAAAGCATTCAAAAGCACCGAATCAATCGCACTGCATGTTTCTAAACCATATAAAATGGTAGGTATGACATTCTGTATCCAGAAGATCAAGGCAGGTTCAATGGAAAATTTCCCAAATTTATACATAATAAGTCGAGTCTGGCGGATTGCTGCGTGAATTTTAACTTCAATTTTCATTAACTGAGATTGAGTGGTCGACGATCCGTCAAATAGGATACCCAGATATGTGTAATTGGGAACCACCTCTAGACTTATGTGCTCTATTTTCCAAATCATTCGATGACTGCGCTTGCCTTTCGGAGTGTAGACTACAATTTGGGTTTTCTTGTCATTTACTTCCAGCTCATTAACTCGAAAATATTGACATAGTGCTGTTAGGAGATTTTGCAGGCCAATGGGAGTTGTCAATATTAGTACTAAATCATCTGCGTACCATAGCGCTTTCACCTCGATGTTATTCAATTTCGGTGCATCTGCACATACCTCCTCAAGTGCACTTCTAACATCATTAATGAAAAAATTGAACAACGCCGAGGCGAGTATGCACCCTTGCTTAAGCCCCCGATGAGTGAAGACAGCCGATGATAGAAGCCCCTCAAAATTCAATCGTACCCGGATGGAGGTATTCGAGTGTAATGCAAAAATGATGTCACTTAAGGTTGAAGGGCACCCAGCTTCTAACAATTTATCCCTCAGTCGAGGTCTAGAAACTGAATCAAAGGCCGAGTGTAGGTCAACGAACGCGAAGTACATGGGCTGTTTAATGGACTGTGCCTGATGTTTAATGGCGTGAAGAGTTGTTAAATTTACCGCAGTCCCAAGACCTGCAACGAAGCCTGTCTGCGCCGGGTCACGCTGCTTTGCGTTGGCGGTCAATTGATTAAATTCCTTCAACACCAACCGAGAAAAAATCTTTCCCGGCGCGTCTAGGAGAGCAATGGGGTGATAGCATTTTGGATCTTTACGATCACCTTTCTTGTAGATGGGAACTATTAGAGAAGTGCTCCAAGATTTTGGAATTATCTTAGTTGATAAGATGTGATGAAAGGAATTAAACAAGATAGTGGCCTATTCTTCTGGGTTCTGTTTAAGCATGTGATTCGTAAGACCATCCGGCCCAGCCGCTCTTGAAGAGGATGACTTACTAATGAAATCCCTCACAGATTCCATAAAACATTCCAGGGACCAAGTATTAGAAGATCTTTGTATATATTCATATTTAGACATGTTATAATCAGCATATAGTTGGGTAAAATGTTCTACCCATTGCGTTTCTGCAACACCATTTATTTGGGATTCCAATTGGGAAGAGGTATTACACTTGTTCAACAATTGCCAGACTTGTGCTGAATTTTTCGAAAAGCAAGCAGACAGGAAGTTCTCACTGTCAACTTGAAATAAACGCACTTTTCTGGCAGAAGTCCAATTGCGATATGAACATTTTGCTGTTTTGATGGTTTGAAGCTATTCTTTTAGCGGCAGGTTACGAGAATAACGTATCTCTTTTCTTAGTTGAGCTTTGCGTTGGTGTAAAACTAGATCAAAGCCGTGAGTATGAGCGTGAGAATGTCTGATATGCAAAAATTGAGCATTTCTGAACGTGTCAAGCACCTCAACATAAGATGATAGTGCATTTGTGCTTTGATGTCTTAAAATAGCTGTATTTAATGATTGCAGCTGGTCTGGCGACCAATGAAAGCGATTCTTACCGTTGTTAAGTATCAGTTATTGTTTAGACCAATGTTTAGTAGTGGAATCTGTTTGACATGGGGTCAACCATTGAAGAGACAAAATGTGATGATCACTATGTGTTTGTTTTATGATTTCGTACTTAGTAGCATTAGCATATATGCTTTCACTTGCATAGATGTAGTCTATGGTGGAACTAGAATTTCCCCTTTCCCACGTGTTTTGCGGCGGGATGTCGTCCATAATGGATCCATTAATCACTTTCAAGTTAAGATCTTCGATAAAGATGCTCCATCTCAAACTTGCATTGCATAACCCCTTATTAGGTGCAGGAAGACATACGAGATTTAGGTCCCCCACCATCATTATACCAGAAATCGATTGTAGGGCAATAGTTTCAAAAACTGATGATAAGGCATGATAAAAAGCGTCATCAGTAATGCCCACAGGGTTACGATAGAGGTTTATAAGAGCAAATACATGAGGTCCATGAGTGATTTTGACCACCTGAATGAATCTATTTGGCGAAAGCCATTCCCCAATTTGGAGATTTTTTGCTAGATTTCACAGCCACCAATAAGCCCGCAGTGGGTCTACCTTTATTGGAGGACACTGCCGGAAGGGAGCAAATGGTATGATCATCCCAAGTGGGGGCATGTACCATCCACGTCTCTTGCAAGGCTACAATATCGTAACTATTTAATTGAGCATTCGCAGACCACTGTAAGTGTGAGTGCCCTCTGGTATTCCAACTAGCCAGAGAGATAGTTTCACTCTTCTCAACTGTTGGTGGTTATAACGTGTTTTTTTGTTGTCAATCTGGTCTGTGGGCAGTTAACCTCTGTGCAAAAGGTGCAAGAGCATTCTGTGGTCGGAGTCTGTACTGGTATTTCATTTTGAACTGTACTTTCTTGTGTAGGTGGACAGGCGGGGTCTAGCGCGAGCAAAAAGCCCAAATTAAAGAGATCCATTTTTGATTTCCATAGAGCGTTCCGGACCAGTCCCGATTTAATCCATAATCTTACAATTGATAGATTATTTTCGCAAATAAATTCAATCTGGTCAAAATCACTCTAGGACAAGTCCTCCAGGGACTGAATGTCTGCAAAGATGTTCAAAACACTAGAGCGACACAGATCATATTTCGGAAAAGGGCCCTCACGACAGTACAATAAGGTACAATAAGGCATTTGGCTCTGATGACATCACAGAAAGCTGAAACTCGCATACAAAAAATGCAATTAATATGCCCATTAATAAAATAGTAAACACTGAAGTCTTTACTTACCAACCTCCTTTAAAGTGCAGGGCTGCCTTGATATACCATTGGTGGGATTATGATATTTATTTATTTTTTTGCATTTAAAAGCGTTCACACAGCCCGCGGGCATCGAGGCGCTGTCACAGGAATGGTTTGTTTTGTAGTTGCGTAATTTTAAAAAAATATTTTGTATTAGTTGCGTATTTATAACGTGCTTAAATACCCAGAGGTTTTTAAGCGCGGACCCGGGGATCGTACCTGTATTGCTTCCAATAGTCTTGCTTCCAAGGAGAACACGTTGCAGCTGAGCTATCCTCCCGCTTCGTGTGCAAGGGGTACATACATTGCACAAGTCTGCAGCACTGCCAGTGTTGCCATAAATGGCCTATCATTCTCATTGTATGTCAATTGTAGAGTCACACATCATGAGTGCGATCTCTGTCTAATGCTAGTTATAGCTTCACATAACATGTGGAGACTTAATATGCATCACATGTCCAGGTAATACCGTAGTAAGCCAAGTGCAGTATTAAAAGACCCCATGGTTGCCAAGCATATGTTAAAGTAATCCCATCCGATGCCAGATAAAGCCTCCCATGTCTGTGATAGGCAAAAGTAAATCTCAGGAAGCAGCATTCAAGTGCTCCCTGTGTGCTAAATGTATTCACAAAATCCAATCTATTACAATAAAATGCTAGACAGTGTTTCATAAACCTGTCATAGTCACCATATGTGAGGCACAGTGTTAAATGTCAATGTGCAGTCACCATATACTAAGCACAGCCGCGAATACTCCAGTAAAGATATCAAGGGACAGTCAATGGCTCATATGATTGACACAATTTTCATATGTAAGGTACAGCTTAACATGTTCTGGTTCTGCCATTATGATCTACCTTCCCCTGTCATCACTCTTACCTCAAAGGCCTCTTAAATAACCACATTTAGACACTACCATGCAAATCACAAAGCAAAGAGGTGGGTATTTGTACCACTTAAAGACTGAAGAAAACAACAGTACAATTCAAATCCAGAGTACATAAAGAGCAAGCTTACAGCTACGTCTGCATTTTAAAAAGGTACAGTAAGTACATGGGAAGTTGAACGTTAGATGCAGATATTCTGGTGTTGGTTTGTAATCCTTTTTCAGTGTGTTAGGTATTGTGGCAAGACATTCTGGGGCTTACATAGTGTACAACCGACTGCCTCAGATACACGCTATTTTTGTCTTTTGGATATTAGGTGGCACTGAAAGTGCTGCCTATAAGCCAAAACTATTATCATGGGAAGTGCACCGACGGGAGAGATTAAATGTGATGAGGGACACACCTTATGGGATTGATATGGTTATTAACCCACCAACTGTCTGCCTTTGGCCATGCTAGCCCCTATGCCCAATCCCACTGCCTACCTGCCCATAACCCATCCCTTTGGATCTCTTTGAGTCTAGTTCTTGGCATTCTGAAAGATTATGGCTTAGTTACAGTTATAAACCAGCAAAACCAGCTCCTGATATAATACAACTGTCTTAACCAAGTGTGCCATTGAGGCACTTAATTTGTAAGTAGTTCATGTGTCCTTGCATCTGTGTCTTGCCCTGAATTCCTGTTAAAACACGAATTAGCAAAGCTAACAGTTTGGGCTACTTTGTAGGCTGGACCATTATATTTCCAGGAACTGCCACCACTTGAAGGCTGTTGCATTCTTATGGGCAGGTACTAACAATATGGCAGTTACTGGAAAATGCAGATTCCGTGCCTACACTAAAGCCAAAACTGTTGTCTTTGCCATTGTTCATTATCAGTAGCATGCAGCCCAACAAACCCATTTACTCCTTTTTTGTTACATTCCATGACAGTTAGATTTGCTTCTCCTGTTATAAATCCAGGGCTACAAGTATCAGAATGCACAGAAAAACAGGAATTAATAAGCACCTCTCGAACTGACATGGAGCTTGTTGGCATGTACGCAACAGCAAATATTAAGAAAGGCAAATACATACAGGCTCGGAATCTGATCTTAGTACCTCATCCAGTAAAGCAATTCCTTGATCACCAAAACAAACTTTGCATGTTTAAAATAAAGGCAATGATTGTTTTTAAATGTGACAGTAAAGATCTCTGTACATTCCTTCATGAAATGCTTCAGGAAAACCTATGCTGCCTTGTCGACCCAACCCATAATTAAAAATGTCATAAATACACATAGCTCTTACCTGTGGCTGATCTCTGGTGTTGCACAGACTGCCGCCCAAAATCAGAATGCAAACATTTATCTCTAAGCTGTGTTGTGCAGTCTCTCAATGTCCCAGCTTTTGTGACCTCTGTCTGATTCAGGAATCGGGGTTGAAAGACTGAGGTAGAAATATTCGAGGGAGAAAAGAACAAAGATTATTTTTCCGAAATAACCTTTGGTCTTTTCTCCCCTGAACATTTCCGACGTGGCCCACACCCCCACCCACACCCCTAACCACACCCACACCCTCTACTTTGCTGCCGACTCACTATGTCCCTGCAACGCCTGTTCCCTTTCACTTCTGTGATCGGGAACCAGCGCTGCAGGGTCCTTTCCTTTTATTCTTCTTTTCTTCGGGACGGCTGCGGGGGACACCCCCTGGAACCCCTGCTCACAATATTGTGAGCAAGGGTGCGTGGGACACCTCCGCATCCCTCAGTACCGAATGCATGATTTGGTCGAACTTTTCAGCCGTTCTGAATTTTTGAACGACCGAAAATTCGGCCAAATCATGCATTCAGGCTTTACAACTCGGTCATTTTGGCCAGTTCCTGATTCGGGGGTCTCTAGAACAGAGCCAGAGGTACCAAGGAGGAAGCAAGGGGTTACAGCTGTGCCCCCTGGTCACCCTCAAATGAGGCCCATCACCTAATGGATAGGTCCACCAGCAACTACCGTAAGGTAATAAAGGTGAGGGCAGTGGGAGCAACCACTACTGCTCTCTACCAAACTGCCGGCCGTGCGTGTACTTCTACTTAACCGCCTGGCTTATCGTGGTCTGTCTCCGCGCAACCTTAGAGTTTCCCTCTTGCGGTTAGCTGTACTTTGTGTTTTTGTGAGGCTCTGTTGTGTCCTGGATCTGCTGTGCCGCCTCACTGTCAATGTTGTGCTTTGTATGTCTTTTCCCCCCTCTAGGTCCCTACTGTACTATTTGTACTGCTGGTCGCTGTGTTACTGCTGTGTCCACTAGGCCCTCTTCCACTCTCTAAGTTCCCACTCCACTGCTGGTCACTGTTGATTACTGTGTTCTGTTGTTCCACAAGGCTCTCTCCCACTCTCTAGGTTCTCACCTACTGCTGGTTACTGCTGGTTCTTTTGTGCCACTTGGGCTCCCCCCTTGTTCTTAGGCCTTGCTGTGTCCTTTTGTTCCCCTTGTGCTATGTGCCTGCTTGTCCCTCTCCTGTTGTGTCCCATATTGTGTGACCCCACACTCCTTCTGTGCATCCTGTGTTGCGCAGCACTGGGCTGTGCTCTTTTCCCTTTTGCCCCTCTCTCTCACTTCCTCCTCTTTCTGCCTCGCACCCCATATGGTGCTCTCGATCCCTTCCATCTTCTCTAACTGCTACTCTATCTCCTGTCCTGTCACTCTCACTAAGACTGGAAGGAAAACGTTCAAGAGGGATATCCTGGTTTCCAACCCAGGCCTTCCTATCGCCGATACCCACATCATTGCTTCCTCCAGACAGACTCTCAGTGACATCCTCTTTGTTGTTCCCTCTCCAGACCTATGGACCGCTCATACGGTCTCTGTTGTCTCTCCTTTCGCCTCTTCTTCCATTAAATGTCTATTTAAATGGTACTGTCATTGTCCAGGGCTCTCAGCCCAACCTCCTCTTTCTCAATAGGCATCTCCCCCATCTTATCAACTTCCTCCCTTCTCCTATCTCTCCTGCTATGGTGCCTTGGTCACCTCCATCTGCCTCCTTCACCTCCTCTGTGGCCCCTATTCCATCTAACTCCTCTCTGGCTCCTCTGCTACCTCTATCCTCTTCCTCTATCTCCTCTATGCCACCTATGCCACCTCTGCCCACTGCCTCTCCGCACTCTCTTGCCCCTTTGCCACTTCCGCTGGGTGCTCCTCACGCCTGTACCCCACCCAGGAAGTCTTTCAAATGTGGGAACCTGCTCCATGTTGCTACTCTCAACTCTCGCCTCGCTTTCAAACACTCCTCTGCCATCTGCCATCTCCTCGAAGACCTTGACCTGGATGTCCTCGCCCTCACCGAGACATGGTTCACGGCCAGCTCTGACACAAGTTTTGACACACTCCTCTCTGAAGGCTACAAGATCCAATCCGAGCCCAGAACCTACAGGCCTGGAGGTGGAGTATCCCTGATGTTTCCTGAGTGGTTCCCTGCTTCTGTCTTTCCTAGGCAGATCTATTCCTCCTTTGAATGCCTGGTCTGCAGGCTCTCTATCTCTCCTGCCCTCCCTCTGACTGTGGCCACCATCTACAGGCCACCTGCCAGGTCTCCCTCTTCCTCTCAGAATGGGCTGACCTCTCCTCTTCTCTTCTTGCCTCTACCTCTCAAATTCTCCTTCTCGGAGAACTCATCATCCACCTGGATGCCTCTAACCACTCCTCTGGGCTATTGCGCAACTTTTGCGACTCTCTCTTCCTTCTCATTCTACCCTCTGGTCCGACAAACTCTGGATGTTCTCATCTCCTCAGACATCCCCCTCTCTAACCCTCTCACTACTCCTCTATCTTGGATTGACTTTCTGCTCTCCTCCCACCTGAAACTCCTTGTCCCCCAGGCAAAGCCCGCCTCAGAACTGCCACCTTCCTTCGCATGTCATTCGGCCCATGATGTGAATGCCTTTGCCTTAACTTTCTCTGCTCCTCCTACTCTTTCGGCTGACTCCCACTCTGACACATCCCTCTCTAACCTGCATCTTTCTATCACCCTTGCCACTGTCATGAGGATCTGTCTGAAGCCTACCTCCAAGTGCAACTCTTGGTATGACAGCGACCTCGCCGTCCTAAAACGCAAGTGCATTGTGGCTGAGAGGAAGTGGAGGGCTTCGGGTGCATCCTCTGACAAACTGGCTTGCTGTCTGTTCCCAAGGCAACACAGACTCTGGGCCTCATTATGAGTCCGGCGGTAACTGAGGTGGTAAAACCGCCTGGTTACCACCGGACTCGTATTACCATTCCGCCTCCGTGACTCCCGGAATTACCGGGGCATTACAACCCCGGTGTCCCGGGAATTCCGGAGGCGGAATGGTGTTAATCCCCATTCCCATTGAGTCCCATAGGACTCAATGGGGATGGGGATCATGGAAACACCGGCACCATCTCGTAATGGTGCCGGTGTTTCCTCGTCTGCCTGCAGGCAGGCGGTGTTAAACCAGCCAGGTCAGACCTGGCGGGTTTGACACCTCCGCCTGCAGGAGATGTGATCGCCCGGCATGGAAACAACGGTGGGTTTACCACCACTGTTGTTTCCATACCGGGCGAGTTATAATGAGGCCCTCTGTGTCATCTCCAAGACGAGGGTCCATATTCAAGCCTGCATCTCTCCAGCCTCTAACAACAAAGCCAAACTCATTAGAATCTGCACAGAGCTGGCGAATCCTACTGCAGTCTCCACCTCTCCTGTTCCCTCACAGGCCCTCTGTACGACTCTGGAGTCTCATTTCACCACTAAATCCTAGGACATCGGTCCTTGCTCTCCTCTTCTTCTTTCTTTCCACCTACCTCTCTCAGGCCCTTTTTGGCCACCTCTCACTCTCCTCTTCCACTTTCCTCCCTCTCTCCGATTTCACCTGATGATGTTTGTAGACAAGTCCGATCTATGAAAGTGTCATCCAAACGGCGCTTCCCTGCTCTTCCAGAACTATTAAGGACGACATTGATACCCTTGCTCCAGCCCTGGCCGTTTTCTGCAATCACTCTTTCGCAACTGGATCTTTCCCTTCTCTCCACTCCGTTGTGTACTCCCTCCTAAAATGGCCTTCTTCGGATCCTACCTGTCCGGCAAACTATCGCCCGATTTGTACAACTTCATTCCTGGGCAAACACCTGGAAAATCTGCCCATCTCCAAGCTTGCACTCCACACTGAATCTGTTGGTTGTGTCCATGACCATCAGTCTCGCTTCAGAGCAGCCAGAGGCACGAAAACTGCTCTCCTGAACACCTGTGATGATCTGCTCTCTAATCTTGACTCTAGCTCTCCTGCTTTCCTCATCCTCTTTGACCTTTTCTCTTCTTTTGATATGATCAATCATACCACACTGATCAACCGACTCTGTGAGTGTCATGACCCTGGACCCTTGCCCCTGGCCCTCACTGGCAAATCAGCCTTCCAGTTAGGGCCAGGTCAAAGGCCTTAAAACCTCATCCAAGACTCTCTTGCAGTCAGTCCTGGCACCTTTGGCGCCAGGCTCATAACCATCATGAAGACCAACATTAGAATGGGACTATTTACTTGGGACTATTTAACTTGTGGGGGGGGGGTTCAGCCAATATGGAGGCACACACATAGCTCAGTTACAAGCAACTGAGCTATGCGGTCTAGTCTTTTGGGTGTGGCAGGCCTGGGACTACTTTATCTGGACTACTTTGGGTGAGGCAGGCCTGGGACTATTTTACCAGGACTACTTTACCTGAGACTATTTAAACCACACCCAAACAGCAGAACATGCTTTGCGTTATTCTGCTGTGGGCAGCGTAACGCTCGCCGTGTCCAGTTCTTTGATGCCATTTTACCTGAAACCAAGGACCTGCAGAGAGAGAAAGAACACTACGAAACTTACCTGGAACAGTATCCTGTCTTCAATCCATCGCTGACTTCAGTTCCACTCACCTGAAGGTACGAACTCCATCATCCGGCACCGCATGCATCCTGGAATACCACAACCTGGAAAGAGGAGAAAGAAGGACAGCATTAGTAAGCGTTTACTCACGTTTCCTCCCGAATGAAGAAAGCCACACAATTCTTACCTGGGTAGTCATTTCGTGGTCAATATCATTGCTGGAACATTACGGCACTCGGCGAGGAACATCGCAACCTGCAAGGAGAGAAAAGACACAGGTTAGCAATATAAAAGGCGAAACAGTGCAGCGCATCGCGCATTACTCACTGGACAGCATAGCGCACACCGCGCTTTCGCCTACCGGCCCATGCTCATCTTCAAACTGCATGACAACACCAAAATACCTTTCCATACCTAAAAGGAAAGAAGCAAGACATTCTTTTTCGAACTAAGAGGAACATAAGAACTGCATATGAAGACTGTAAAGCAGAAAACCTATGGAGTCGCAGCAGGCCTGGATTCCCACAGGGGGCCTTGCACCAGTGAAGTAACTTGGTCGCTGCTCGCCCCCCACATCTACGTGCCCCTGCCACGAGGAGCAGGACGGAGAATCCACCTTTTACAATATTAAGGTGAGGAGAAGGCCCAAGTGGGAGGAAGGAGTTGAGGCCAAGGGAGGTGGGAAAACATAAAGACAATCTGGTATTGAATCCAGCTCTCCTATATTGCAGACCCATCTTTAACCAGAGGCCTTATCAAGGGACCGGGAGAGGGTTTGAGAGTGAAAATCATCCAACCAGGGCTGGGTGGCGTCCCCGTGGATACCAGGGGAGTGTAACAGAACACAGAGCCTCAATAATATTATCCACCTGGGCGTCATGGAGACTTCAGAGACTAACCAGTTAGTTCAGTTGTTGGGACAATTACGCGCTGATGTACATTCAGCCAGGCAAGAAACCAACGCTCTTAGGAGGGATTTGATTGTTACTAAGGATCGTACCGACAAAATAAGTAGACAATTGCTCCAATCACATGCAGGACAGACCCCATTGCCTGGTAACATTCCGCCAGCACCTGTACCAACTTCTTCCACCAATCCAGTACAATTAACCCTTCCTGGGGCAGTTCCTTTAGCTCCACCTGAACGATTTACAGGGGACCCCAAGAAGTACGCAACGTTCATGAACCAGTGTCGTCTTCATTTCCTTTGCAGACCTGGGGCTTTTCCTAACGACCAAGCGCGGGTTGCTTTTGTCTTGTCATATCTGAGTGGCAGTGCTGCGGATTGGTCGGTAGCATTGGTAAGTCAGGATAACCCGTTGTTACATGACTTTGGGGGTTTACAGATGGAAATGGAAAAACTCTTTGCTCGTCATACCCAAGGCCAAGCATTAGACAATTAACTTTTGTCACTCCGTCAAGGAAGTCAAGACTTGCTTACATATATAGCAACATTTAACAGACTAGTCGTTGAAGCTCGGTGGCCTGAGGAAAAAAGGACCACACTTTTTCATCGGGGTCTACGAGGGGAACTAAAGGATGTCCTTGCTCAAGTGGTTAACCCACCTAAAGACTGTGGAGAATTCATCAACCTTGTGGTGCAATTAGATCATAGATTACAAGACCGAAAAGCGGACCGGATAAGGTTAGACACTCGAGCTGTGTATGTCCGGTCAAAGGATAATGTTCTGCGTACATTGGAAAACACGGTAGAACCCACGCAAATCAGAGGTGTATGGCTCCCTTTAACTAAAACTGAAAGAGACAAGAGAAGGCAACAGCAATTATGCTTATATTGTGGAAAATCAGGCCACTTCCTCAAAGAATGTCCAGTGAAACCACTGAGGAGAACTGTTGGAGCCACAGAGAAGGAAGATAATAACAAGGAGTCGGAAAACTACCAAGCCCGGCAAGCGTAGAGGTCCGCTTGTCAAGCGAGAAGGATGAGTAACAGACCTCACACTTTGCATTACCAGTAATTTTGATCAATCACCAACAACCATCTCGGGTGCATGCTGCCGAAGCATACATAGACAGCGGAGCAGTTGGGAATTATGTAGACCAAGATCTGGCAGCAGAGATGGGGCTTCCCTTATGCTTTAAGTCGACTACTGAAAAAGTTACTACTGTTGATGGTACAGAAACAGCTTCCGGACCAGTAACCCAATGTACAGCAGCACTAATCCTACCGTGCCAGGATGGACACGGAAAATCTATTGCATTCGATCTCATCAAAGCTCCTCAGTTTCGACTAATCTTAGGGATGCCATGGTTGGTAGCTTACAACCTTCTAATAGATTGGCGTGCCAAGAAGTTGGCCTTTTCCGATGATTGTGCGCGCACCTGTTATTACCAAGTAAAGGGGAAAACAGACTTATATACATCTGCTACACCGAGTACAGCGGCGATTGTACTAGGTGTGACTAGTACTCTACCAAATGAATACCAACATTTTCAAGATGTGTTCCAGAAAGAACAAGCCAATACTCTACCACCGCACAGGCCCTACGATTGTCAGATCAACCTCATACCTGGTGCGCAAATTCCTTGTGGTCAAATATATGCACTTACTGAACCAGAAAACCTCCATTTGAAATCTTATCTTGATCAGTACCTGGCAAATGGATTTATCTGCCCATCTAAATCACCAGCAGCCAGTCCCTTATTCTTCGCACCAAAGAAGGAAGGAGATTTGAGGACTTGCATCGACTATCGCACATTAAACCAGATCACAGTAAAAAACTGTTATCCACTGCCCCTTATTCCCAAATTATTGGATCAAGTCAAAGACGCCCAAATCTATACCAAACTGGACCTTAGGGGGGCGTACCATCTTGTTCGAGAAAGGAGACAAATGGAAAACTGCCTTTTGTACCAAATACGGCTTGTATGAATACCAAGTAATGCCTTTTGGACTTTGTAACGCTCCTGGTGCATTCCAGTACTTTATGAATGATGTTTTGCGGGAGTTAATAGACGTTTGCGCCCTGCTTTACATTGATGACATCTTAGTGTATTCTGCTACAAAAGAAGACCATGTCAGGCATGTCCGCTCCGTCCTTACTAAACTCTGCCAACATAAACTATCTGCTAAACTCGAAAAATGCTCTTTTCATGTCACCGAAGTGGACTTCCTCGGTTTTATCCTCACACCAAAAGGTATCCGAATGAATAGGCACAAGGTAGATGCCATTCTTAACTGGCCGTCACCAACTTCATTTAAAGGAATCTAGAGTGTGTTGGGCTTTGCAAACTTTTACCACCGATTCATCCCAGATTTTTCACAAATAGTGCATCCAATTACATCACTATGGAGAAAAATCAATAAAATGTTCCATTGGACCGAAGAAGCAGAGAAGGCCTTTCAAGAACTTAAGAAAAAATTCACTTCTGCTCCAGTTCTACGACATCCTCGCCCAGACCTCCCTTATATAGTTGAAACAGATGCCTCTAGCATGGCTATGGGAGCTGTTCTCTCACACAGGGACCCAGGAACTGGCCAGTTACACCCTGTAGCCTTCTGGTCACGAAAATTCTCACCTCCCGAACTCAACTATGCTATCACAGACAAAGAACTCTTGGCTATGAAATCAGCTTTCAAGGCATGGCAACACTATCTCCTTGGTGCTAGACATACTGTCACGGTCATAACTGATCATCGAAATGTGCAATACCTAAAAACAGCAAAGGCTCAATCATCCAGTCAACTGCGGTGGGCTCTTTTCTTTGCTGAATATGACTATGTGATCACCTACCGGCCAGGAGTCCGAAACGGAAAGGCTGATGCCTTGGCCCGCATGGGTATTGATGAAAAGGTATACATAACTCCAGATCCAGTAGGCATCATTCCAGAAGACAAACTCCTGGGTCTTACGACAACATTGACACAGGGTGAACTACAAAACAAGATCCAACTCTTAATGGATCCCACTTTCTCACAAGAGTGGTGTACTCAAGGGGAACATTACACCATTAAAGACCAGTTACCATATTTTAGGAACCATCTATACTTGCCAAGTAAAGATTTACAAGAGCAGATTATTTCGGGTTATCACGACTCCCTGATTGAAGGTCACTGTGGAATTGCCAAAACTCTAGCTAAAGTAAAACAAAACTATTGGTGGCCCACATGGCGTAAAGACATCATACAATTTATCCAATCCTGCGGTGTGTGTGCACAAAACAAGTCCCAAAAGCAGAAACCAGCTGGTCTTCTCCAACCATTGGAAATTCCTCCCACACAATTGCACACACTGTCCCTTGATTTCATTACAGATCTACCTCCTAGTCAAGGATTCAACACCATCTTAGTAGTTGTAGACTTGTTCTCTAAAATGGCACACTTTATTCCTTTTAAGGGTCTTCCAAATGCATCCAATTTAGCAAAAGTATTCCTGGAGGAAATCGTATGGCTACATGGCTTTCCATCGGTCTTGATCTGAGATCGAGGTAGTCAGTTCATATCCAACTTCTGGAGGAAATGCTGTTCAATGGCACAAATTGACATTCGACTATCCACAAGTCACCATCCTCAAACAGATGGCCAAACAGAAAGAACAACCAAACCCTCGAGCAATACTTACGTTGCATGTTACATCAAGTGGAAAGAAATTGGAAGGACTTTTTATGGATAGCTGAATATACCTATAATAATTCATTACACACCAGCACTGGACAAACCCTTTTCTACACTATATATGGTAGACATCCACGTACTTCAGAATTGGATCTCCCAACCCCTTTGGAAATGCCAGCGGTTGAAACCCTACATATGACTATTTCCCAGTCCTTCAAAGAAGCAGCAGAACATTTACTCCAAGCCAAGAACAGACAAAAGAAATTCACTGAACAACATCGTAGTAAAGCCCCCGACTATCAAATTGGAGACAAGGTCTGGTTAGCATCAAAATATGTGCCCATAAAAGGGACTCGGACCTTTCGTCCCCGATATCTGGGACCTTATTCTATTGAATCCATAATAAATCCAGTGCCAGTTAAATTAGCCCTACCACCCACTATGCAGATTCATCCTGTGTTTGACGTATCACTCCTGAAACTGGTACAACCCGGTACTCGGGTTACAATACCACCAAAACCAGTATTAGCTGACGGAGAACCAGAGTTTGAAGTTAAGGATATCCTAGACTCAAAATACACCAGATCCAAACTATACTACTTAGTTGATTGGAAGGGATACAGCCCTCAACACAGATCATGGGAACCTAGTGAATACATCCATGCACCTCGCTTAATTAAAAAGTTCCATCAGAATTACCCAGCCAAACCAGGACCAGGAAGAAGTGCTGCCATGAGAAGGGCCTTGGGGGGGAGTGCTGTCATGACCCTTGCCCCTGGCCCTCACTGGCAAGTCAGCCCTCCAGTTAGGGCCAGGTCAAAGGCCTTAAAACCTCACCCAAGACTCTCTTGGAGTCAGTCCTGGCGCCTTTGGCGCCAGGCTCATAACCATCATGAAGACCAGCATTAGAATGGGACTATTTACTTGGGACTATTTAACTTGGGGGGGTTCAGCCAACATGGAGGCACACACATAGCTCAGTTACAAGGAATTGAGCTATGCGGTCTAGTCTTTTGGGTGTTGCAGGCCTGGGGCTACTTTACCTGGACTACTTTGGGTGTGGCAGGCTTGGGACCATTTTACCAGGACTACTTTACCTGAGACTATTTAAAACACACCCAAACAGCAGAACATGCTTTGCGTTATTCTGCTGTGGGCAGTGTACTGCTCACTGTGTCCAGTTCTTTGTGCCAGCTTGCCTGAAACCAAGGACCTGCAAAGAGAGAAAGAACACTACGAAACTTACCTGGAACAGTATCCTGTCTTCATTCCATCGCTGACTTCAGTTCCAGTCACCTGAAGGTACGAACTCCATCATCTGGCACCGCATGCATCCTGGAATACCACAACCTGGAAAGAGGAGAAAGAAAGACAGCATTAGTAAGCATTTACTCATGTTTCCTCCTGAATGAAGAAAGCCACAAAATTCTTACCTGGGTAGTCATCTCCTGGTCAATATCATTGCTGGAACATTAAAGCACTCGGCGAGGAACATTGCAACCTGCAAGGAGAGAAAAGACACAGGTTAGCAATATAAAATGCGAAACCGCGCATTGCGCATTACTCACCAGACACCATTGCGCACACCGCGCTTTCGCCTACCGGCCCATGCTCATCTTCAAACTGCATGACAACACCAAAATTCCTTTCCATACTTAAAAGGAAAGCAAGCAAGACATTATAATTCCAACTAAGAGAAACATAACAACTGCATATAAAGACTGTAAAGCAGCAAACCTACAGAGTCGCAGCAGGCCTGGATTCCCACAGGGGGGCTTGCACCAGTGAAGTAACTTGGTCGCTGCTCGCCCCCCACATCTACGCGCCCCTGCCACGAGGAGCAGGACGGAGAATCCACCTTTTACAATATTAAGGTGAGGAGAAGGCCCAAGAGGGAGGAAGGAGTTGAGGCCAAAGGAGGTGGTAAAACATAAAGACAATCTGGTATTGAATCCAGCTCTCCTATATTGCAGACCCTTCTTTAACCAGAGGCCTTACCAAGGCACCAGGAGAGGGTTCGAGAGTGCAAATCATCCAACCAGGGCTGGGTGGCGTCCCTGTGGATACCAGGTGAGCGTAACAGTGAGAACCTGGGCAGCACGGATCAGGCCTTGGCATGGCTGACCTCCTTCCTCTTGGTCCGACCCTCGTCCTTTCTTTACACTACCTCTCTCTCTCCATGTGTGTGGTCCCCGAGGGCTCTATCCTCTCACCCTGGCTCTTCAGTGTCTATCTGGCCCCTCTGGCCCAACTGATTTACACCTTCAGTACTATCTTTCACTGTTATGCGGACGACACTCAACTCTCTTTCAGGCTTCCCTCAGCCTCCTCTCCTTCCTCACTCATTCCTGACTGTATATCCGTGATTCAGGAACGATGCGCCTCCAACGATATCTGCCTCATTGCCAGTAATACTGAGATCCTTCTCATTGGGACTCCTGCTCCCACTTTCCCTCTCTCACTCTGGCTGCCGTCCTTGGGCTCTCTACCCTCGCCTTTCTGTGAGGCAAAAAACCTTGGTGTCATCTTCAACTCCACTCTCCCTTTCTCGCTTCACATCACTGACCTTGCCAAGAAGGCCCACTTCATGCTGCACCTCCTCAGAGGTATTCTACCTTTTCTCACCTTACACCAGAAGTTCACTGTCTCCAGAGCTCTGGTTCTCTTCAGGCTGGACTACTGCAGCAGCCTCTTTCTCAATCTGCCTAACTCTACTCTTAGCCTCCTGCAACTAATCCAGAACAGGACTGCAAGACTTATCCTTGGCCTGAAGCCCAGGGACTGCATCTCTCCAGCCCTGAAATCTCTCCACTGGCTCCCGGTGGCTGCAAGTATTAAGTTCAAGAACCTCTGCATCATCCACAAGGCTTTCTGGGGCCAGGATCTGCACTATATCCAACTCTCTCTGCCTAAATACCTTCCTTCTAGAACCCTTCGCTCAGCTACCTCTAACTCACTGATGGTCAGACGCTTCTGCAAGCAGAGAGTGGGGGGTAGATCTCTCTTATCGGCAAGTGCCTCCTTCTGGAACGGCCTCCTTACCCCTCTCAGACTTGAACTGGACATCCTGAAGTTCCGGAAGCTGCTCAAGACCTTCATTTTCTCCTCTGCCTTCTCTCTCCCGCTTCCTTGCTAACCTACCTGTCCACTGCTCTGACTTGTTGCTTGGTACCCTCAGAGCCTCACTGGGTACCAGGCTCCCCCATGACAAGTCATTCTTGCACTGCCTCCTGGCCTACCTCGCAACTAGGGGCTGTAACTGCAAATCCTACAGATCCCCTGCCTCCATGCACTTCCTAGAGCCACGCTGCCCTGGCTGCACTTACTGTCATAAAGCACCAAAGTATTGACTGAAAAGGATACGGTACTCAAAAGGATACAGATGGTAGGGTCTTCCGGATCCCTGTTCACACGATTTGATAGTTGTGAAGTCAATTTTAGACCTTCCAAATGATACGACTCTCTGACTGATTAAACAGGCAGAGAGATGGATCACTGGAAAGGGCGTGGGTAAAGTACAGGAAGTCAGCCTAGAACAAAATAAAGTATCATAAGAAACTGCCCCAAATCGACTCTCTATGATAGAACAGTATTTGGCATTAACTCACACACTGACCTTATGACTAGTGTAGAAGAATCCAGCAGAAGTCTCTTGAGGAAAATCCGGAATTGGAACAAACGACAAGGAAGGGAAGATTAGTAAGGGAGACTTATCCCGAACGGCACGAGGCTCACGCTAGATACCGGGTTGCTGCACCACAGGATAGCGTCCAAAGTACAGTTCACTGTCACCTTCCAACAGTCCTTGAAAAGCTCCTTCCCACGCAGAGAAAAGTATAGAAATGAATAAATCCACCTGTTAATATCACAGATGCAGGAGTCGGAAATAGCGCCCTTTTGTGGAATAAACAATGTACACGCGGTACTGAACAGCCGCGAAGAAAATAGAGTGCGCGTGTGGAATTACACGCGAACAGGATTCACGCAGTCCAGGCCAGCCGCGCTTGAAGACAACTTGTGCGTGTGGAATTACACACAAACAGGATTCACGCAGTCCAGGCCAGCCGCGCTTGAAGACAGCGTGCGCTTGAGGAATTGCACGCGAACAGGATTCACGCAGTCCAGGCCAGCCGCGCTTGAAGGCAACGTGTGCGTGTGGAATTACACGCGAACAGGATTCACGCAGTCCAGGCCAGCCGCGCTTGAAGACAGCGTGCGCTTGAGGAATTGCACGCGAACAGGATTCATGCAGCCCAGGACAGCCGCGCTTGAAGACAGCGTGCGCGTGTGGAATTACACGCGAACAGGATTGACGCAGCCCAGGTCCGCCGCGCTTGAAGACAACGTGCGCTTGTGGATTTCCACGCTGACAGTATACACGCAGCCCAGGACAGCCGCGTTTGAAGACAACGTGCGCGTGTGGAATTACACGCGAATAACAAGCTCCAGGAATCAGCGTGTGGCGGAAAACACACTATAGAAGGCCCAAGAAGCAGCTGAGGAAAAATGCAAGGAACGCAGATCCAGAGGTTCAGCTGCACAACCCCAAATGATTCGATCAGAAGCAGCGAGTGAAGTTTCCACGCTACTTATATACGTAATGCCGTAGCTCACGTGACGAAGTAGAATTCACGTGAATTTAGCGACGTGAAAAGTGCAGACGTCGCTTTCCCGGCAATGAATCGAACAACCGCCATTTGGAATAGACCGGTCTAGCTGTTCTATGAGCGTAAGAGGTAGAACCACGTCCAGCATGCATGACACTTACTCAGAGCCTTGCTGCCCTGATTGCACTTCCCCCTTCCCTCTCCGATGCACTTTCCCTCTCCCTTCCGCCTGTACTTCTCGTTGTCGCACTTGCACGATCCGAAAGCCACAAGGCCTAGTAGGATTGTTTGTCTTGTCTTCCCTTTATGCCCCCCTCTGTCTTGTGGTGCCTAAAAACAAATTATATGATGCCAAATCATATCTTATCATCGTTATTGAGTGTACACATTGGTTGAAGCTATAAAGCGTATGAAGCTTTAAACTCAAAACTACACTGCGGCATACATGTATATTTGCAGTAGAAGTAAACATTTAGTGCGATATTGCATAACAAAATAATTACCAGGACACTTGTTAAATATTAAGTGTACCTAATACATGGTTATTGAGTGTACACACCTGTTGAAGTTTATGAAGTGTATGAACTTGTTCAAAGCAAATAAAGTGTATAAACTAAATTGTACATTTCTGTACTTTCTTATTTCAGTTAATATTTAGTGCCATATAGCATTACCAAATAAGTAACTGAATAACCAGGACACTTGTCAAATATGAAGTTGACCTAACTCCCTCCACCTGGTGTGTTCACAGTTCTTGGGGAATTGTCTCCCTTCGCCAGGTTTCTCTTCACATTCAAAACAGTTCCAAAACCCCAAGGGCATGAGTCCTTCTTGGGATTCTCTTTTAACTGTATTACAATTTGTTTGCGGGTCCCCTGGATCTTCAATGTCTATCTGGCCCCTCTGGCCCAACTGATTTACACCTTCTCTACTATCTTTCACTGTTATGCGGATGACAATCCTACTAGGCCTTGTGGCCTTCGGATCGTGCAAGTGCGACAACGAGAAGTGCAGGGGGAAGGGAGACGGAAAGTGCATCAGAGAGGGAAGGGGGAAAGTGCGATCAGGGCAGCAAGGCTCTTTCAGGCTTCCCTCAGCCTCCTCTCCTTCCTCACTCATTCCTGACTGTCTATCCGCGATTCAGGAACGGTGCGCCTCCAACGATCTCTGCCTCAATGCCAGTAATACTGAGATCCTTCTCATTGAGACCCCTGCTCCCACTTTCCCTCTCTCACTCTGGCTGCCCTCCTTGGGCCCTCTACCCTTGCCTTCCTGTGAGGCAGAAAACCTTGTTGTCATCTTCAACTCCACTCTCCCCTTCTCGCTTCACATCACTGACCTTGCCAAGAAGGCCCACTTCCAGCTGCAACTCCTCAGAGGTATTCTACCTTTTCTCACCTTCCACCAGAAGTTCACTGTCTCCAGAGCTCTGGTTCTCTTCAGGATGGACTACTAGAACAGCCTCTTTCTCAATCTGCCTAACTCTACTCTTCGCCTCCTGCAACTAATCCAGAACAGGACTGCAAGACTTATACTTGGCCTGAAGCCCAGGGACTGCATCTCTCCAGCCCTGAAATCTCTCCACTGGCTCCCGGTGGCTGCAAGGATCAAGTTCAAGACCCTCTGCATCATTCACAAAGCTTTCTGGGGCTAGGGTCTGCACTATATCCAACTCTTTCTGCCTAAATACCTTCCTTCTAGAATCCTTCGCTCTGCTACCTCTAACTCACTGAGGGTCAGACGCTTCTCCAAGCAGAGAGCGGGGGGTAGATCTCTCTTCTCGGCAGGTGCCTCCCTCTGGAACGGCCTCCTTACCCCTCTCAGACTTGAGCCGGACCACCTGAAGTTCCAGAAGCTGCTCAAGACCTTAATTTTCTCTTCTGCCTTCTCTCTCCCGCTTCCTTGCTTACTTACCTGTGCACTGCTCTGACTTGTTGCTTGGTACCCTCAGAGCCTCACAGGGTACCAGGCTCCCCCATGACGAGTCATTCTTGCACTGCCTCCTGGCCTACCACGTACCTAGGGGCTGTAACTGCAACTCCTACAGTTCCCCTGTCTCCATGCACTTCCCAGAGCCACGCTGCCCTGGCTGCACTTACTCAGAGCCTTGCTGCCCTGATCGCACTTTCACCCTTCCCTCTCTGATGCACTTTCCCTCTCCCTTCCCCCTGCACTTCTCGTTGTCGCACTTGCACGATCCGAAGGCCACAAGGCCTAGTAGGATTGTTTGTCATGTCTCACCTCTATCCCCCCTCTGTCTTGTGGTGCCTAAAAACAAATGATATGATGCCAAATCATTTCATATAATAGTTATTGAGTGTACACATTGGTTGACGCTATAAAGCGTATGAAGCTTTAAACTCAAAACTACAATACAGCATACATTTATATTTGCAGTAAATATTTAGTGCCATATTGCATAACAAAATAATTACCAGGACACTTGTTAAATATTAAGTGTACGAAATACATGGTTATTAAGCGTACACACCTGTAAAAGCTTATGAAGTGTATGAACTTTTTGAAAGCATATAAAGTGTATATACTAAATTGTACATTTCTGCATACATTCTTATTTCAGTTAATATTTAGTGCCATATAGCATTACCAAATAAGTAACAGAATTACCAGGACACTTGTCAAATATTAAGTATACCTAATACACTTTTATTGAGCGTACTGTGAGGAGCGAGGAATGAGACACGGACAAAAAGAATTAATGGTGGTTGTTATAGACTTTTACTGAAATGATAAAGGGATTGAAAAATGCCTCGCTGTCCCCAATCTAGAAGGTATTTCCCTACCTCAACCAAAACTAAGGTTCTATTTAGTGTCAAGATGTCCAAAACAAAAACGTTATGTGTCGAAAACTGTGAGAAACCTGACAGTGTCTCCCTAGCTAGTTCCTGGGGATCTGTCATCCAGGTGGCCAGGACACGGCCATCGCTATTGGATCTAGTTCCTGGGGGTGGACCAGTGAGCGAGGAAAACATGGATGGGGGTCCTTGGGGAGTAGGAGTGGGGCACCGATGGGCGAGACGCGGCATCCCCCTCCTTTCAACACCCTTTCCCCATCCAAAACACTGCCCCACCTTTTCCGACACGAAGACTTCCACACAACACGGAAGACAACAGACTAACACCAGAGCTATTTACCTGGCATGTCCCAATACAAGATCCAGGCAAAGTCAGGCAATTGACCAGAACCACACATGCCTGACAGCCCTTTCCCTTCACAACAGGGATAAAAGGTGGAGCACCAGAGCACAAAACGAGCAAGGCAGACTGCACGATGTGAGAGCTAACTCAGCACAGCAGTTCAAGAGGAGGCGAAAGATGGCAAATACAGAGAGGGTGACAAGGAGTGAAGTAACCTTGCCCTTTATGATCAAGGAACATGAAACCTGCACAGATGGAAACAGAAGACCGCGAACAACAGCCAGCATGTGTTGTAGCAGATGTCTATGGTAGGCGAGACCCTCCTCCGCTGATAACCAAGCCAGGGAAGGACGCTGGTCTTGGTGGTACCGACCTTGACTCCAAGGATAACGAAAGGCAAGCAGTTCATCACAGCCGGTGAGTCGAGGGGAGAATCGATAAGAGGCTGGACTGTGTTGAACGAAAAAAGTAGGCAACGGCTAATTTGAACTTTGAAAGACTTAAAGATACAATTGAGGAAAGAGGGGGAAAACCAGCAACAGAGAAGTCCGACACCACGTGGGTGCTCAGGCAGGAAACCCTGGCCGATTACCCAATGGTAGAAACTACCAGAACCAGAAGCCTGTGGGAAGAGGCGAAAAGGGGTCAAAGTAGTCATAAAGGGCTCTTGTAAAATCTTCTGTGTTGTCGAAAGTCTGTGACCTACAGATGATTGAGAAGCGAAGGGAAATGGATCCCGCCTGATGAAATGAGCGCATGAACAGTGTGTTGTAAAAGTTGGCAAGAGTGAACCCAGAAGAGGGAAGCCGATAATCAGGAATCAAGCCTGAAGTACTGTTTAACAAGACATTAAGACTTGTAAATGTAACAGGTATTGGAAGACCAGGGGAAGTGAATTGTCCCCCTCGTCAAGTGGGTCCGAGTCTGGTCGAGGGAGATCCAAGGGTGGAGACATCACCCAATGTGAACTGTGGAAAATAACTTTTTGTTTGTTTTTTGTTGTGGAATACATCAGGCCCTCAAAGGCAAGAGACTTTTTAATGAAAAGAAACTTTAGTATAGCTGGAACAGAACTGTCTGCTCATGCTAAGAAAGCTTGAGTGTGTGCTGTGCTCGAAGGTCCCACCTTGTCCTGTGCTGAAAACATGGGGAGGGGAGACCCCTGGCAATCCCATCCTGACTCATGATTTGGAGCACTTCTTTTCTTTTTTCAAGCCCTAGCCCACACTCATTTCTATAATTAATTGTAAGGACTTGGCAATAGGTATTCTTAGTATAGGCCCTTTTATTTGACACAACACCACTAGGACTACCTTATTTTTCATTTGATGGTCGACGTTTGCTCCCACCTTTGATTTAGGTTTAGGCTAGGCATTTTTCCACCCTGCATTCATTGTTCAATAAACACCCTTGAACCGTGATCACTTTTGTCTGTCTTTACACTTGGCACCATGAGTTCCTTACATAGCCCTCACCTTCTAAAACTAACTCTAAGGTGTTAAGGGTATTTATTGAATTTTGCTTAGAAAGTGCACAAATGTTCAATCTCAAAAAAAGATAGAACTCCAACAAATGTTCCAAACGGATAGTGTTCACAGTTCCAGAAGGAATGGCTCCCTTCCCCAGGATTCTATACACCAGAACAAAAGTTCAAAGAATAATCAATGTGAGGTGTCAGGAATGAGACACAGACACAGAGAGCTCATGATTGGGGTCATCAACTTTTATTAAATCAAAAAGAAGTTGCAAAATGCCTCACTAACTCTAATCTAGGAGGTATTTTCCTATATAAACCAATTCTAAGGGGCCTGTACTTTGTCAAGATATCCAAAGCAAAAATATGTCCTGTGTTCGAAATCCAACCTTGTCCCTCAGACTCTAAAACTATCTCTAAAGTGCAAAGGATATTGTCTCTGGTTTTCAAAGTGCACACATTTTCAAATCCAACGCAAAGGTATAAATCCAACCAAAAAGTTCCAAGTGGACAATGGTCACAGTTCCAGGGAATGGCTCCCTTCCCCAGGTTAGCTTTTACCAATACAAAAAGTTCAAACAAAGAATAAACACATTTTCTGTAACCCAAGAGGATAACTCCCTCCACCTAGTGTGTTCACAGTTCTTGCAGAAATGACTCCCTTTCGCCAGGTTTCTCTTCACATTCAAAACAGTTCCAAAATACCAAGGGCATGAGTCCTCCTTGGGATTCTCTCTTCACTGTATTACAATTTATTTGCGGGTCCCAGCCTCGCAGGTCACCCGGTTGTTCATGGTTCCCATGGACATGGCTCCTTTCCCCAGATGTCTCTTCATATTCAAGATTCTTCAATGATCCTAAGGGCATGTGTCTTCCTTGGGGATTCTTTTCTACTGCATTATTATTTGGGTACAGGTCCCAGACCTGCAGGTCACCTGGTATACTTCCCTGCCAGGATCTTTTCCACATTTACAATAAGTCAAACTCACAAGGGTACCAATCCTCATTGAGATTCTCCTCTTACTCTGACTTTTTACACACTTGACTGTGCCTGCTATACTCTCCTGCCAGGAATTCAACACCGTTTTTCAAACACTTGGTTTTCGGGTTCTTTCTTTCCCTGTTCGGGCTTTTATGTAATTACTTTCAAACACTTAGTTTTGCCTGGTATACTCTCCTGCCAGGACTTTTATGTAGTCACTTTCAAGCACCTAGTTTTGCCTGGTATACTCTCCTGCCAGGGTTTATACGACGGCTAGCAAGGTTCCCTGCCCCCCAGTTCTCCCGCCATTGTTTCTAGTCCCTCCCGACCCCATGCCCGGTTCCGGGATTCACCTGTGCCCTCCTCGCTTACTTTGCCATCACCTGGACTCCAGCATGCTGCTACCCGCTCGCTGCAACACCCGTTTCGGTGGCGACTCCCATGGTGATTGAAGGATCGGCTTCGTGCCGTCGCACTTCCGCATACCAGGAATGCTTCCCGCTCTCATAACATGGCTGCGGTTCACGTGACCCAAAAGATACGCACACGTGCTGTACCCGCAGATCACGTGACCGGAAGCTGCGGATCACGTGTCCGAAAGGGAAGAGAAGCTGTTTAATTTTGGACACTGCTCGGCGCTACGTACCTGATTTCTTGATCATCTGGATATCGACCTTGGACTGCCTCACGGATTGGTTTTGGATCTCCCTGGTTTTTGTCTTCTGCATTGCCTATCACGGATCCCAGACTACTTCTTGGACTCCCGCTTGCTTTATCCCTTGGCACTACGTTTACTTGGTTCTTGTTCAGGACTCTGACAAAGGGTGGGCCCGGCCCATTAAACCCACATCTGGCCTTCTGGCACTTCCCTCGGAGTAAGGAGGGCCCTTGGAGAATCCCGGAAACCCCCATAGGTATACAGGAGTACCTCACCGCTCCAGTGGGTAAGACCGTTCCAGTTGTTTGTGTTTGGCTAGTGGTTGTTGTTAGGCGCATAACTTAACCGGTGCTTTCTTTGCAGTGGTCCGGGGTTCGGAGGGTCTGCGGTTCCGGAGGAAGAAGATCTCCCACCTGTGGCCTCAAGGGTTGCGCAGGGAGTGTATTTTGTTCCTCCCTGTGTGGCACTTGTGGACAGAGGACTCTCCTGACTACACAACAGTCAAGACACAACAGACTGTGAAACCAACCTGTCGTGTAGTCATGGAGGGGGCCGCAGATGAACCCTTGGCTGCTATGGTACAAGCCATAACCGTGTTACGTGCTGATATGGCCACAGCTAACACTGCCTTACATCAACCCTTGGACAACATCCAAAGCACTAGACATCCCTTGCCTCCCGATGCCGAATTCGGGGCTTCCCCATCAGGTTCCCAGCCCGCTCCGCCTCCTGTACCAACCCCCCAGGGTCCCATACCAGTGATACTTCCATCCCCCTTCCCATTGGCTGCCCCTGAGAGATACAATGGGGACCCCAGTAAATTCAGGACCTTCTTGAACCAGTGTAAATTGCACTTCTTGTGCAGGCCCTGAGCTTTTCCAGACTCTACCACTAAGGCAGCCTTTACACTCTCCCATCTAGCTGGCACAGCAGCCGCTTGGGCCAATCCCCTCCTGTAGAACGACAACCCTGCCCTTTATGACTTCGATCTGCTAGTTGCAGAAATGTCACGGGTATTCGATACACGCCATAAAGTACAGTCCCGTGATTTAGAACTCCTGGACCTAGGGCAAGGGAAGGGTTCTTTTATCGAGCACATTACCAGATTCAATCAGCTGGTAGCAGAGACGTCTTGGCCTGAAAGCAAGAGGTCTGTCATGTTCTACAGGGGCCTAAGCAACGCCATGAAGGACGCCCTTGCCATTGTTCCCTCTTCGCCAACCACATTCCAAGACATGGTAGACCTAGCATTACAGGTAGACGCCCGGCGTTCGGAACGCAGGGCTGAGTCTGGTTTTCCAATGCCTCCTGGCACTTCGGCTACCCCTGACTCCGCTCATGAACCTATGCAGATAGGGGGCATACGAAGTCCTATCACGCCAGTAGAGCGCGAGCGTAGGAGAACGGACAACGCTTGCTTCTATTGCGGATTAACAGGACTGCTCGACTCTAGAAATGGGGACTGGGTCGAGCACCTCTTGTCTTACCCTGAATCCCATACCCGCTTTCGGTCTCATCAGGCCGATCCATGTGCAAGCAGTTATCCAGCCCACGCCCGGAATCACACACCAGGTTACGATCATCATAGACTCTGGGGCCACGAGTAATTACATCGACATCACACTTGCACAGTCCCTGAACCTACCCCTTTTGACCAAGACCTTGCCCGAACCAGTACACGCGGTTGATGGCACTTCGCTGATATCCGGGCCTGTTAAACAACAAACGGCCCCGATGCTCTTGACAATCCAGACAACTCACACCGAAACCCTGAGCTTTGACCTCATTGCTGCGCCCCAGTTCGGCCTCATATTAGGAATCCCCTGGCTCCAGGAGCATAACCCGCTGATAGACTGGAAGGCCGGTTCCGTACACTTCGAGTCCGACCTTTGCCAACTGCCTTCCCGCACACACCAGGGACACCACACCTGCTCAGGCTTTGGGATCCATTGCACATCTGACCATCAGGGACACCACTGCTCCGGCTTCCCCGATAGAACACCATACAGTGGGCTTGGTCTCCACGCACGTACCGGCCCAATACCAGGATTACTCAGGGGTGTTTGATCAGGGTTCGTCAGAAGCGCTTCCACCACACCGCCCATACGACTGCCCGATAGACTTACTACCCGACAGTATCATTCCCACCGGTCGGGTCTATTCCCTTTCCCCAGCTGAAGACCTGGTTCTGAAGGAGTATATCCAGAAGTCCCTCCGCTTAGGCCACATCTGCCCTTCCACTTCTTCAGCGGCTAGACCCATTTTCTTCGTCCCCAAAAAAGAAGGTGACATGCGCCCATGCGTAGATTACCGCCGGATCAATGCTATCACAGTAAAGAACCGGTACCCCATTCCCTTGATTACGCCCCTACTCGACCGTCTCTCTCATGCCTCCATCTTCACTAAATTGGACCTGCGCGGGGCTTACAATCTGGTTCGTGTACGCCCTGGCGATGAATGGAAAACTGCTTTTTGCACTCGCTATGGGCTGTATGAATATACAGTAATGCCCTTCGGTTTATGCAACGCTCCGGCCACGTTCCAGAGATTCATGAACGACATCTTCTACCATATCCTGGACGTGTTCGTTGTGGTATATCTGGATGACATACTAATCTTCTCCCGAAACCTAAATGAGCACGTACAACACGTACGCGAAGAACTTTCCCATTTGCAGTTACACTCCCTATTTGCCAAGCCAGAGAAGTGTCTGTTCCATGCTGATTCCGTGGAGTTTCTTGGTTTTTCTATCACTCCTGGGGGGCTGGCCATGAACACTTCCAAGGCACGGGCTGTATTAGACTGGCCTGTTCCCAAGACCCTGAAGGCTCTGCAATCTTTCCTCGGCTTCGCTAACTTTTACAGACGCTTTATCTCTGGGTTCTCTTCTCTGGTGGCACCACTCACTTCCCTGACCAGCCCTCGTAGTCCTTTCTTGTGGAAGGATATACATCAACAGGCCTTTGAGGCCCTGAAACTAGCATTTACTACTGCACCCGTCCTGCAACACCCGGACCCGGAACTACCCTTCGTCGTGGAGGCCGACGCCTCCTCCTTTGCTTTGGGTGCGGTGTTGTCACAGATATGCCCCACCACTGGCCGGCTTCACCCTGTGGCTTTTCACTCTCACAAATTCACTGACGCCGAATCACACTATACCGTGACTGAAAAAGAATTGTTAGCAGTCATGGACGCATTTCGTGTTTGGCGGCATCATCTTTTGGGAGCGAAACACCGGGTCACTGGGTACTCCGACCACCAGAACCTGCAAGACTTGGCCTCCTTGAAATGTATCAACAGCAGGCAGGTCCGGTGGCATTTGTTTTTCGTTGCTTTTGATTTTGTCATCAAGCATCGCTCAGGCTCAGCCCAAGGAAAAGCCAACGCCCTGTCTCGATCCCCTGGGGGTGTGGCCTTGCCGGTCTACCCTGACACTCTACTAGACTGTGGCAAGGTGGTTTGTCTGTGCACCCCGTCTCTGCCTTTGCTCGAAGCAATACGGAAGTGGGTTGCCATACACCACGATCAGCTATCCGAATGGGATCCTGTGTACCGTGACGGCCTACCATTTGTATCAGACAGATTGTTCTTGCCCACTATGGATACTCGCAACATGGCTCTCAAATGTTCCCATGATGCCAATGTACACGGACACCCCGGTCAATCACGTACCTTGGTGTTACTGAAACGATGGTGCTGGTGGCCTTCCATGAGAAAAGACGTGGAGTATTACGTTAACACCTGCGCCATTTGCGCACGATGTAAACACCGTAGGGGTCACTCTGTGGGTCTCCTTCTCCCCTTGCCCGTTCCCCCCAGACCCTGGCACACCATAACCATGGACTTCGTCACTGATCTACCGCAAGTCCAGGGCTTTGACACTCTGTGGGTGGTTGTCGATTCGTTTTCGAAAAATGGCCCGCTTTATTCCCTGTAAAGGTATACCTACCGCCCCTGCCATGGCCAAGCTCTTTTTTGTACATTTCTTCTGTCTCTTCGGGCATCATCTCGGATTTGGCGTGCGTTGACCAGACTGCTCGGTATAGACGTCCGTTTTTTGTCGGCATACCACCCTGAGACGGAGGGTCAGACCGAGAGGCTTAACCAAACCCTAGAGCAGTACCTGCGCTGTCTGACCATGCAACAACAAACATCGTGGTTGCAAGTGGTGCATCTTGCTGAATTCGCGTATAACAACGCTGTCCACTCTTCCACTGGGTTCTCCCCCTTCTACGTCCTGTACGGGCAGCATCCCCATGTGTTGCCCATCCCTGATCTGTCCTCCACTGTCAATCCGGCCGCGGCTGCCTGTGTTAGGGATCTGGCCTCCATCCATGCTCAGACCTCGACCCACCTCCTCGAGGCTCAGGCATCCATGAAGGCGCAGGCCGACAGACGGCGGGTGTTGGCCCCGTCGTATGCCGTGGGGTCTCGCGTCTGGTTGTCTACTAGGGATCTGCGACTGGTGGGGTGTAGGAAGCTCTTGCCTCGGTTTGTTGGTCCCTATCTGGTGTCCAGGGTTATCAATCCCATGGCCTATAAACTGGCTCTCCCGGGGTCTTGGCGGATCCACCCCATGTTCCACGTCTCGCTGCTGAAAACCCTGTCCTGGTCCTACGCAGCTTCGTGCCCCCGCGGCCCCGGTGTCCTTGGTCTCCCCTGATGTGTTCGAGGTCTCTGCGGTCCTGGGCTCCCGGGTTTTTAGGGGTGCCCTGCAGTATCTGGTGGACTGGTCGGGCTATGGGCCCGAGGAGCGGTCTTGGGTTCCCGCCGTGGACGTCCACGCCCCCCATCTGGTGGCCCGGTTCCACCGGGACAATCCTTCTTGCCCATGGGGTCATGGGCCTTTGGGGGGGGTTCTGTCACGACGGCTAGCAAGGTTCCCTGTCCCCCCAGTTCCCCTGCCATTGTTTCTAGTCCCTCCCGACCCCATGCCCGGTTCCGGGATTCACCTGTGCCCTCCTCGCTTACTTTGCCATCACCTGGACTCCAGCGTGCTGCTACCCGCTTGCTGCAACGCCGGTTTCGGTGGTGACTCCCATGGCGATTGAAGGATCGGCTTTGTGCCGTCGCACTTCCGCATACCAGGAATGCTTCCCGCTCTCATAACATGGCTGCGGTTCACGTGACCCAAAAGATACGCACACGTGCTGTACCCGCAGATCACGTGACCGGAACCTGTGGATCACGTGTCCGAAAGGGAAGAGAAGCGCCAGTATTTAAACAGCCGCGTCGGTCCAACCGATGCTTCACAGCTGTTTAATTTTGGACACTGTTCGGCGCTATGTACCTGATTTCTTGATCATCTGGATATCGACCTTGGACTGCCTCACGGATTGGTGTTGGATCTCCCTGGTTTTTGTCTTCTGCATTGCCTATCACGGATCACGGACTGCTTCTTGGACTCCCGCTAGCTTTATCCCTTGGCACTACGTTTACTTGGTTCTTGTTCAGGACTCTGACAACGGGTGGGCCCGGCCCATTAAACCCACATCTGGCCTTCCGGCACTTCCTTCGGAGTAAGGAGGGCCCTTGGAGAATCCCAGAAACCCCCATAGGTATACAGGAGTACCTCACCGCTCCAGTGGGTAAGACCGTTCCAGTTGTTTGTGTTTGCCTAGTGGTTGTTGTTAGGCGCATAACTTAACCGGTGCTTTCTTTGCAGTGGTCCGGGGTTCGGAGGGTCTGCGGTTCCGGAGGAAGAAGATCTCCCACCTGTGGCCTCAAGGGTTGCACAGGGAGTGTATTTTGTTCCTCCCTGTGTGGCACTTGTGGACAAAGGACTCTCCTGACTACACGACAGTCAAGACACAGCAATATGCAGTTACTTTTCCTTTCATCCATGAAATTATAATTGCACAATTTTGGCTTATCGAGTCTCGTTTGCTAAAGTTCTTTTCAATATTTGCTTCTTTTCTCACCCATTGGGTTTCTGCCCCTTTTCCAAGACCATTCACAGTCACTTTGCTTTCATTCCTGCCATAAGGGTTCAGCGCCTGCTTGTAGCATGGTTCACAAATATGTTAATCTCTTCACAGGCTTCACTTTGCACCTCTCACAGTACTTTAATGAAACGGCGTACACTTTCAGGCTACCTGGTAACACGTCTGTCTTCCTTGGGCTTACTGGGTACTTTAAGTGTCTCTTGCGTTTCTCTGCTTCTATTCTGTTCAATTTGCTGGCTGGGCATGTGTCCCATTAGCCCCTGCGCTTTCGCCATGTTCCTCTCTACTGTGACCGGTTCCTGCTGTCTCGCATTCTCAGGTGGCAGGTTTTCTGAATTCCGTCTTCTCTTTCCACTCTCTGAATTTGCCTCCACACTGCTTCCCACAGCGTGCTTTCTCTTATCATTCTGACCGGTGGCAGCACAGGTCGCGGCACAACTCAGCCTCTGCATCTATCCCTTCTGTTTGTCAGCTGTGGTAGATTCACATTTGTCGGAATGATTGAACAACTTCCAAAGACTAGACCGCTGTGTTGGTTTACCGGTCTTAGTCATCTTCATTGCTCCGTCCCTCTTTCTCATCTCAGTTGTTCCCATGCTGTTCATTGTTTGCTTTTGAGGAAGCTGGTGTTGGAACTCATTGGGAGGGATCATCACTACTCCCTGCCTCATCCTCATCTCAGTTGTTGACACATTGTTCCTTATATGATATTGGGGAATACTTGAAGTAGACCTAGCAAGTGGTTGGGGGAGAGTGTTACAATATGCAATCAGGGCATGAGGAATGAGGGAACATCCCTAAACAGGGGTGAGGGGTATGTGACATTCTTTAACGATGTTGGTCCCCCTGAGGGTCGTCTCCCCCATGTCGTCCTCCCTCATATAACCTCCCCCAGGAGCAGGATTAGGTAGCGGCTGCCGTCCCCTGGCCACATGAGGAGAATCATCATATTCATCACACCAAGTTCTTACATTTCAATCTAGGGGAAATGATTCCCTTCCCCAGGCCTTTTCCACATTTAGTACAATTTCAAATTTTAAGGGTATGTGTCTTCCTTAGGATTCTTCTTTCAAGATAACACAACTTGGGTGCGGGTCCCAGACTCACAAAACGCCTCGTTTACTCCCCTACCAGGTTCTTTTGTACAGTTCCTTTACACAATTTATGTGCGGGTGCCAGACTCGCAAAACACTTGGTATACTCCCCTGCTAGGTTCTCTCATGCAACACAATTCTTTATGGATGCAGATCCCAGATCCACTCTTTGCCTGATGTACTCTCCTGCCAGGTCTTTATGTTACAATCTCTCTTTTCTCAGTTCAGTACAAGGGGGAATGGGTCTTCCCCAAGTTACTTTATGGCAAAGTACTGTGACTATGAAGATGACACTGGTTCCAATGTGGATTACCCTCTTTCCCCACTGTCTGCAACCAATTCACTCTTTCAGGGTCTCTTTGCCTCGGTTTCAGCGTTATCTTCTCCCATTTAGTTTCACCGACATCATCTGCGTTCTGTATGAAGTGGTTGTGTTGTATAGTTTAGTTGCGCAGAACAGATTAATCAATCATAGTATCCAATACTCTCTGAGTAGGTGTAACGCTCACCTGACTCCCACGGAGGCGCTGTCCTGGTTCGCGCTGTTGGGACCTCGTCTAAGGTGATGCGCAGGGGTCGGGAGACGGACTGGACCGGGCCCCAAATCTGGCTTGTCTGACTCGCAGAAGTATCCTTCTGTAGGTGAAAATAGGGGGTGAACTGTCTGCGGGGTAATTCAATCGGCCTCCCACTTACCCCTCTCACCCTCCTCAAAACCCTTCTGTGCTTCCCCGTAGCGTCTCACCTTAGGGTCTGGAAGGACGAGCTCTCCATCCTGCTTCTGATGCAGGGGCGCGTTGGTATCCAGTTACTTCACTGGATTTTCGGATTGGTGAGAACCAAACTTGCTTGGCTTCCAGGTAAGTTTTTGATAAGTGGTTCCCCTTGTGTCCATGCATTGATGTTCTAATGCTAGTGTCTTTTTCCCCATAGGGGCCGGGGTACGGAATGCCGGGGAACAGGCACCGACCCGAGATGAGAGTTGAAATCCTTGTGGAAATCAGGTAAGTCTTTAATGAGCGTCTTGGTAATGTCTTTTCATTCGCTCATTAACAATGATGTCTTTTTCCCCTTAGGGGCCGGGGTCCGAAAATGCCTGGATGCGGCGCGGACCCGAAACGAAAAGGGAATGACCCAGCAGGTAAGTCTTAACATGGAGATTTAGCTTCCCTTTTCCCTTCTTTCTCTCACCTTCGTTATTGTCTTTTTCTCCCTAGGCGCTGGGGCGCGACTGTGAATCCGGATGGTCGCTGCAGAACATGGAACCGCCCTGTAAGATGAGTAGAATGAGGCGCTGCAGTGATCGATGTGATGTGCTTTTAAAAATAAATGTCTTCCTTTTCAGCATCGTCGGCGAAATGTCTCCGGGGTGCAGATTTAGCAGGTAAGGCCTTTTCCTTCTTCTGTTCTCTTGTTCCCTTCCTTTGCAGGTGATTCAGGATGCTGGCAGGCGTGGCAACCTATTCACTCTTTCATGGTCTCTTTGCCTCGGTTTCAGCGTTATCTTCTCCCATTTAGTTTCACCGACATCATCTGCGTTCTGTATGAAGTGGTTGTGTTGTATAGTTTAGTTGCGCAGAACAGATTAATCAATCATAGTATCCAATACTCTCTGAGTAGGTGTAACGCTCACCTGACTCCCACGGAGGCGCTGGCCTGGTTCGTGCTGTTGTGACCTCGTCTAAGGTGATGCGCAGGGGTCGGGAGACGGACTGGACCGGGCCCCATATCTGGCTTGTCTGACTCGCAGAAGTATCCTTCTGTAGGTGAAAATAGGGGGTTAACTGTCTGCGGGGTAATTCAATCGGCCTCCCACTTACCCCTCTCACCCTCCTCAAAACCCTTCTGTGCTTCCCCGTAGCGTCTCACCTTAGGGTCTGGAAGGACGAGCTCTCCATCCTGCTTCTGATGCAGGGGCGCGTTGGTATCCAGTTACTTCACTGGATTTTCGGATTGGTGAGAACCAAACTTGCTTGGCTTCCAGGTAAGTTTTTGATAAGTGGTTCCCCTTGTGTCCATGCATTAATGTTCTAATGCTAGTGTCTTTTTCCCCATAGGGGCCGGGGTACGGAATGCCGGGGAACAGGCACCGACCCGAGATGAGAGTTGAAATCCTTGTGGAAATCAGGTAAGTCTTTAATGAGCGTCTTGGTAATGTCTTTTCATTCGCTCATTAACGCTGATGTCTTTTTCCCCTTAGGGGCCGGGGTCCGAAAATGCCTGGATGCGGTGCGGACCCGAAACGAAAAGGGAATGTCCCAGCAGGTAAGTCTTAACATGGAGATTTAGCTTCCCTTTTCCCTTCTACCTCTCACCTTCGTTATTGTCTTTTTCTCCCTAGGCGCTGGGGCGCGACTGTGAATCCGGATGGTCGCTGCAGAACATGGAAGCGCCCTGTAAGATGAGTAGAATGAGGCGCTGCAGCGATCGATGTGATGTGCTTTTAAAAATAAATGTCTTCCTTTTCAGGATCGTCGGCGAAATGTCTCCGGGATGCAGATTTAGCAGGTAAGGCCTTTTCCTTCTTCTGTTCTCTTGTTCCCTTCCTTTGCAGGTGATTCAGGATGTTGGCAGGCGTGGCAGAAGTCAGGATGCAGGAGCAGACACGGTGAGCGTCCAGCTGGTAGATGCAGAACAACGCGAAGCACGTGTGGCTGATCGGGTGTGGTTTAAATAGCCTTGGAAGAAGTTCCTAGAATGTGTCCTTCCTCCAATCAGGTATGTATCCTTCCCCGACCACGCCCGGGTGGTAAATGAGTCCCACAGGTAAAGTAGTTCCTTTCAGGCCTCAAGGAGGCCGGGGTTCTGCAGCATGGTCTGCATCAGGTAAGTGCACCCAAACACTTTCATAATGAGCCTGGCGCCTATGGCGCCAGGACTGACGTTTTCTATGAGCCTGGCGCCATAGGTGCCAGGACACTGTCCAAAGGGCCCCTATAAGGGGTTGCTGGGACCTTCCCCGGGGACTTGATGTCCGCTTTCGGGCCTGAGCCGGCTCTCCAGGAGCGGGCATCGTGACAGCACTCCCCCCCAAGGCCCCTCCCAAGGTTGTTCCCTCTGGGGGTTTTGGTTTGTCTGGGAAGAGTCGGTGGAATTTCCTGACTAATCGAGGTGCATGCACATGGTCACTGGGTTCCCATGACCTCTCCTGAGGTCCGTACCCCTTCCAATCAATTAGGTAGAAAAGCTTTGACCTAAACATTTTTTAATCTAAAATGTTCCTCACTTCGAATTCGGGTTCCCCATCTATTTGAATAGGTTCTGGAGGTTTGAGTAGTCGGGTTCCGGGTACCACTGGTTTCAGAAGTGACACATGAAAAACAGGGTGAATTCGCATATTAGCTGGTAAATCAAGTTTAACCGCTACTGGGTTAATTATTGCCGTAATAGAATAAGGTCCCAGATGTTTTGGGTTAAAAGTTCGGGGCCCTTTGAGCGGTAAATGTCTGGTAGCTAACCACACTTGATCCCCAATCTGATACGGAGGTGCTTCACTCCGATGTAGGTCAGCATTCTCCTTGTATTTTCTCTTGGCTTGTTGTAAATGCGTGGTTGCCTCTTTGAAGGCTCGGGTAATAGTAGAATGCAGATGTTCTACTGCGGGCACTCCGAGGTTCTGAGGTGAGTCGAGGTTTGAGGTTCGAGGGTGATGTCCAAACAAGGTATAAAAAGGACTATGGCCAGTTCCAGAGTGTACTGAATTATTATATGCGTATTCGGCTATCCAAAGAATGGCTTTCCAGTTGATTTCAGATTGCTGTAACATACACCGTAAGTATTGCTCAAGGGTCTGATTTGTCCTCTCAGTCTGACCATCGGTCTGAGGGTGGTGACTGGTCGATAATCTTACGTTGATTTGTGCCATTTGACAACATTTGCGCCAGAAGTGGGAAATGAATTGGCTTCCCCGGTCAGAGATTAGTATAGATGGTAATCCATGTAGCCGAACAATATTTTCGAGGAATTCTTTGGCTAGGACAGAAGCTGAAGGTAAACCTTTCAAAGGAATGAAGTGGGCCATTTTGGAAAACAAATCCACAATTACCAGAATGGTATTGTATCCCGAACAAGGAGGCAGGTCCGTAATAAAATCCATTGATAGGGTGTGCCAGGGTGCTGGCGGTACGTCTAGAGGTTGGAGGAGACCGGCTGGTCTTTTCTTTTGACCTTTATTTTGGGCGCAAACACCACAGGACATCACAAAAGATTTAACATCTTTTCGCCAAGAGGGCCACCAGAATTGTCGTTTCACCTTTTCCATTGTCTTGGCAATACCGGGGTGTCCCTCTATTAATGTATCATGATAACTGGAAATAACTAGTTCGTGTAAATCCTTGTGCGGCAGGAATAAGCGTCCTTGGTAATAAGGCAAACCATTATCTATGGTAAAGTCTGATCCCTTTTGTATCCAATCTTGTAGGACTGTAGGGTCCAGGAGTTGTTTCACTCTGACTTGAATGTCTTCAAGCGTCTGTAACGAAGTCATGCCTAGAATTCTCTGTTCGGGAATTATTGGTACTGGTTCTGAGTTTGTATCAGGTTCTCCTATTCCAATTCGGGATAAGGCGTCTGCTTTGCCGTTCTTGCAGCCAGGTCGATAGGTAATCACGAAATCAAATTCAGCGAAAAACAAAGCCCATCGGAGCTGCCGTGATGACTGAGCCTTGGCGGTTTTCAAATACTGTAAATTCCGGTGATCAGTGATCACTGTGATGGTATGTCGAGCGCCAAGCAGGTAATGCCGCCAGGCTATAAAAGCGGACTTTATGGCTAACAGTTCTTTGTCAGTGATTGCATAATGAATCTCTGGTGCCGAGAATTTTCTGGACCAAAATGCTACGGGATGCAGTTGGTTGGTTTCGGGATCTCTTTGAGACAGAACTGCTCCCATGGCTAGGCTGGATGCGTCAGTTTCGATGACATACGGGAGATCTGGACGTGGTTGTTTCAATATAGGTGCAGAGGTAAACTTAGCTTTTAAATCCTGGAAGGCCTGCTCGGCTTCTTCAGACCATTCAAAACGTTTATTTTTCCTCAAGAGTGCAGTAATGGGTTGTACTATGCGTGAAAATTCCGGGATAAACCTGCGATAGAAATTGGCAAAGCCGAGCATGCTTTGAACCCCTTTTACAGAGCTAGGTGTTGGCCATTTGAGGATGGCATCCACTTTTCTTGAGTCCATTCGGACTCCTTTGGGTGTCAGGATGAAACCGAGAAACTCAACTTCTGTGGTATGGAAAACACATTTCTCCAGTTTAGCAAATAGTTTGTGTTGGCGCAGTTTTTCCAGAACTGCCCTAACGTGTTTTCTGTGATCAGATTCCGAAGAAGAGTACACTAGAATGTCATCGATATAGACGACAACACAAACATCGATGAGTTCCCGAAGGACATCATTCATGAAGAATTGGAAGGCAGCAGGCGCATTGCACAACCCGAAGGGCATTACCTGGTATTCGAATAATCCATACTTAGTACGGAAGGCCGTTTTCCATTCGTCGCCTTCTTTTACTCGCACCAGATGATATGCCCCCCGGAGGTCTAACTTGGTGTATATGCAAGCGTCCTTTACCTGGTCAAGGAGTTCAGGGATCAGAGGCAGAGGATAACGGTTTTTAACCGTTATCTGATTCAATGCGCGGTAATCAATACAAGTTCTGAGGTCGCCTTCCTTTTTAGGCACGAAGAACAAAGCCGAGGATGCCGGGGACTTTGACGGGCGAATAAAACCATTGGCGAGGTATTGATCCAAATATTGTCTCAGATGCAGGTTCTCAGGTTCGGTAAGGGCATAAATCCTGCTACAAGGGGGTTGTGCACCGGGCACCAGATCGATTTGGCAATCGTACGATCGATGAGGAGGTAACGTGTTGGCCTGTTCCTTTTGGAAGACGTCCTGAAAGTCTTGGTATTCCGGAGGCAATTGCATGGAGGCAGAGGTTACAGATGCTAGATAAATCTTCAGGTTTTCTGGATAACAGGTTTGTGCACAATCCGGGAAGGTTATTCTCTTAGCTCACCAATCAATTCGAGGATTATGTGTCTCTAACCAAGGAATTCCAAGAATAACCTGAAACTGTGGGGCCTTGATTACATCAAACACAACTGCCTCCCGATGGCCGTCGGGACCAATAAGAGTCACCTCAGTAGTGGAATGCGTTACCGGTCCAGAGGCAATTTCAGTTCCATCTACTGTGGTGATGACGTCTTTGCTGGTTTTAGGACGGAGAGGGAGGTTAATCCTGGAGACCAACTCACGGTCCACATAATTTCCAATAGCCCCGCTATCGATGTATGCCTTTATTGCATGCAACTGCTTAGGCTGTTCTGGATCTACGAGAACCATTGGCACTATGAAATGCGAGGTCTGAGAGTTCGTTTTCAAGCTCGGCAAGCGGACCCCTACGCTTGTCGGGCTGAGTCGTTTCCCGAAACAGAGTCTTCAAGGTTTTTATCAGCGGCCCCTACCGCCTTTCGTGGCGGTTTTGCCGGGCAATCTCGTAGAAAGTGTCCAGAGTTCCCACAATAAAGACATAACTTTAATTGCCGCCTCCTTTCACGTTCCTTTTGAGTTAAAGGTCCTTTAACCCCACCAATTTGCATAGGCTCTGAGACATCAACTCCCTTGGGGTTAGCGTGAGTCTTGACCAACACCCGGGTCTCAAACCTGGACCGATCTGCTTTTCTGTTCTGGAGTCTGTGATCCAATTGGACCACTAAGTCTATATATTCTGTGCATTCTCGGGGCGGATTTACAACTTGGGCCAGGACATCTTTAAGTTCTCCACGTAAACCTCGATAAAATAACGTGATTCTCTTATCCTCTGGCCACCCAGTTTCTACAATTAGTCTATTAAAGGTTGCAATGTAGGATAGGAGATCCTGATTGCCCTGTTGCAGGGATAGAAGTTCATCATCCAGAGCCTGCCCCTGAGAGTGTCGAGCAAATAACCTTTCCATGCTTGCTTGAAATCCTTGAAAATCATGGAGAATCGGATCATCCTGAGTAACCAGTGGAACTGACCAATCGGCAGCGCAGCCGCTGAGATATGACAATACAAAGGCTACTTTGGTCTGATCATTAGGGAAGGCCCCAGGCCTGCATAGGAAGTGCAAACGACACTGATTCATGAATACGGCGAATCGTTTGGGGTCCCCAGCAAAGCGTTCGGGTGGGGCCAGCGGCATGTTTCCAGGTAGATTAATATGCACAGGGTTACTGGGAACCACAGGAGCGGGGTTCCCTCCGGAACCGGGTAGAGGAGTTGGTCCAGCTTGACTTTGCAAAAGCTGTCTGGCCAGGTCATCAGTTCTTTCCTTTGATATTATTAATTCCCTCTTGAAGGCATTAGTCTCTTGACGAGCGGCATGTACTTCGGCCCGTAATTCCCCCAGTAATTGGGCCAACTGATCAGTCTCAGAAGTTTCCATAGCGCCTGGGTGGGAATTTGTAGGAAGTCTTCGCGTTCTGTAACGCTCACCTGACTCCCACGGAGGCGCTGGCCTGGTTCGCGCTGTTGTGACCTCGTCTAAGGTGATGCGCAGGGGTCGGGAGACGGACTGGACCGGGCCCCAAATCTGGCTTGTCTGACTTGCAGAAGTATCCTTCTGTAGGTGAAAATAGGGGGTTAACTGTCTGCGGGGTAATTCAATCGGCCTCCCACTTACCCCTCTCACCCTCCTCAAAACCCTCTGTGCTTCCCTGTAGCGTCTCACCTTAGGGTCTGGAAGGACGAGCTCTCCATCCTGCTTCTGATGCAGGGGCGCGCTGGTATCCAGTTACTTCACTGGATTTTCCGATTGGTGAGAACCAAACTTGCTTGGCTTCCAGGTAAGTTTTTGATAAGTGGTTCCCCTTGTGTCCATGCATTAATGTTCTAATGCTAGTGTCTTTTTCCCCATAGGGGCCGGGGTACGGAATGCCGGGGAACAGGCACCGACCCGAGATGAGAGGTGAAATCCTTGTGGAAATCAGGTAAGTCTTTAATGAGCGTCTTGGTAATGTCTTTTCATTCGCTCATTAACTCTGATGTCTTTTTCCCCTTAGGGGCCGGGGTCCGAAAATGCCTGGATGCGGCGCGGACCCGAAACGAAAAGGGAATGACCCAGCAGGTAAGTCTTAACATGGAGATTTAGCTTCCCTTTTCCCTTCTACCTCTCACCTTCGTTATTGTCTTTTTCTCCCTAGGCGCTGGGGCGCGACTGTGAATCCGGATGGTCGCTGCAGAACATGGAAGCGCCCTGTAAGATGAGTAGAATGAGGCGCTGCAGCGATCGATGTGATGTGCTTTTAAAAATAAATATCTTCCTTTTCAGGATCGTCGGCGAAATGTCTCCGGGATGCAGATTTAGCAGGTATGGCCTTTTCCTTCTTCTGTTCTCTTGTTCCCTTCCTTTGCAGGTGATTCAGGATGCTGGCAGGCCTGGCAGAAGTCAGGATGCAGGAGCAGACACGGTGAGCGTCCAGCTGCTAGATGCAGAACAACGCGAAGCACGTGTGGCTGATCGGGTGTGGTTTAAATAGCCTTGGAAGAAGTTCCTAGAATGTGTCCTTCCTCCAATCAGGTATGTATCCTTCCCCGACCACACCCGGGTGGTAAATGACTCCCACAGGTAAAGTAGTTCCTTTCAGGCCTCAAGGAGGCCGGGGTTCTGCAGCATGGTCTGCATCAGGTAAGTGCACCCAAACACTTTCATAATGAGCCTGGCGCCTATGGCGCCAGGACTGACGTTTTCTATGAGCCTGGCGCCATAGGCGCCAGGACACTGTCCAAAGGGCCCCTATAAGGGGTTGCTGGGACCTTCCCCGGGGACTTGATGTCCGCTTTCGGGGACGCAGGGCCTGAGCCGGCTCCCCAGGAGCGGGCATCGTGACAGTAGGGTTCCTAAAAAATTCAAAATTCATAGATGAAGAATGTCTAATATGTGAATAGTGATCTTTAATTCAAGTACAGCCGACACGTGTTTCGACCATCAGGTCGTTATCAAGGCTGTTTATGACAAAATTGTGATAGTTCAAACATCCACAAATGATAATAAAATATTTTGTTGACATGTGATGAGTTATACCCATCCAAGCACAGTTTAGGACACGAGTAATTATACAAGTACAAAATTGTAGAATAATTTGATACAAGTTTTCCAAAAAAGAATACATTGGTTATTAAGATCCGGTGTACATGCCCATAATCAGGCGGGCCTAATCATAAGGGGAGAGAGCAAAGGTGGAGAGACAAAGTATGAGGTCCTTTAGCATATGGTCGCTTTTCAATCTTATATTATATTGTTCATAAACTTATTGTATTATAGTGACATAAGACTCACTTCTTAGTATAAGGCAAGATTGCTTATCAAGCCATTCGATTAGTCTTAGTGAGAATTGGATAAAGGACATTTACATGTATCTATGTTTTATTGAAACCCATTACCAATTATGTAAAAACCTATTAGGTGAAGGTTAGATATCATGCAAAGTAGACTTTTTGATAATTCACCCAAGATGTTGCTGGGGGTTAATCCTAAATATTGCCAAGGAAAAGTAGCATATACATCGATTTAGAAAGAATCTACTTTAAATTGTGAGTTAGTGAATCATCAAAATGACATGAGGCAATGAGCACTTGGATACCGTTTGCTCATTGCTTTAGCGGTAAGTTCTTACCCTAAAGAGATTGACAAAATAGCTTCAAGGATGGAAATTCATTTTTGTGGTTAGTGAGACTGTTGTCTCTTATAGTGGAGCTTGAGGGAAATGCCCACTTCAAGTATGGCTCAAATGCCTAGAAAAATGTAATACATATAGCAGTATATTAATGCTATATTAATACTGGAGGCTCAAAAAACAATAGTGGTTCTGGAACTGACTAACAGAAAAATGGGGCTAGTTTAGCCAGTTATCCTCACCTTTACAAGGAGTAAGGTGCTGCACGTTGGCCTGTTCTTTCAGGATTATGGTCTTTCAATGAAACAAGGTTCCAATACCTAAAGTAGTGAGAGAGGATGGGTATTTAGAATTCTAAAGTGTGATCTGTAAGAGTCCTAGAAAGTACTTCCCACGAATTCCGTGAGAAATCTGAAAAATAGGTAGTGGATGAGCATTCTTACCTTCTGGTCTGGTAAGGGTTGTATCCCAAACAAAGGCTGACAGGATGATAGTCCTTGCTGATGATGGCGAGTAATGTTTAGCGGTTCGCCGGGCGTCAGATGTCACGTGCAGAACGTGTGACGTCACGCACATGCGCGTTGATGCTACGTGACGTCACGCACATGCGCAAATGTGATTTGCCGTAAAAAATAACAGATAATGTTTGTATCTAGAATGAATGCAAGAAACCTAATGTAAGACCAAGATGTGTAGTTATAAAAGGTATGAGGAATATGAAAATTATGAGTTAGTGAGAAATCAGGACAGTGGAGATTGGTGAACGGAAGAAAAGTGGATGCATTAAGAGGATAATATGATGCAGAAGACTGCAGATCTTTAACAATGCTATGGTCAGGGTGTAATAATGAACATTTTGGCTAATAAAGTATGTAAGAGGTACAAAAATAAGCAGATGATAAAAAAAAGGAGAAGAAAAATTAGATGAGGTTATCGGATACAAAATGGTATATGGGAGATACAGAGATAAGCAGATGGTGAAAATGATTATTAAATGAGGTTCCTGGATACAAAAATGGCAAATTTTGGTCATGAATAAAATTCATGCAGCTGTAGTGATAGCGAGAATGGCATAGAATTCCTTCATAATAGGAGTTGTATGTATCATAATAAGTCCCATATTAGGTGTTTGGATCTCAACAAAGCCAGACTAAATAAGAAGTTATAACTGGAAATAGATCCATTATCATTTGGCACTTAGCTGCGCTTAAATGCAATTCCGGGTCACAAGAAAACATACATTTCATTGTCAGTGTTTAAACCATGTTGGACACATCGTAGATTGCAAATAGCTCTAGCTTCCAGCTGTCTCAATTTTAGCTTCAGGTCTCCTCCTCTTTTCCCAATAGATGCCTTCTTTAGGCCAATAAATCTTATATCATCAACTTTGTCCAACTGATGGTGCTCTTGCCAGTGGGTAGCCAATGGCAATAAAAGGTCCTGTTTTCTGAAGCTACTCAGGTGTTCACGAATCCGAATGCGCAACTGTCTAATAGTGCTGCCCACGTAAACCTTCTGGCAGACACACGCTATAGCGTAAACCACAAACTGCATCCTGCAGTTAATAAAGTCAGTAATCATGGTTCTGATACCCAACTGAGTTGTGAATTCACTACAGTCTGGGTATGCATGTTTGCATACAGTGCAGGTGCCACATTTGTGGAATCCCTGGGTTTTCTTTAACCACTCTGATCCTTTAGGTTCAGACCCTGCGACATTTGAGGGGCAGAGTCTGTTTTTAAGAGTTGGGGCTCTTGTGTAGACAAATGTTGGTTTGTTACTAAGAAAAGGCATAATGTCCTTATCTAATTTCAACAGGTTCCAATGTCAGCTTACAATGTTATGTAGTTTGTGTGTATCCGTAGAGTATCGTGTAATGATGTCTGTGTACTTTCTTCGCACAAGTTTCTATTTGCTGACATTGTCAAGTGTGAGCATGTCTGACCTTGGCTTACAGTCAATCTTAGTGCGTGCTTTGGTAATAGTGTTGTCAGAATAGCCTCTCTCTTTGAATCTAGTTGTGATAAGTTTACTCTCCTGTGTCAAAGTGAGGTCCGTACTACAATTAAGGTGTGCTCGATAGAATTCCCCAGCCGGGATATTGTTGACTGTGGCTTTACGGTGGCAGCTCTCGGCATGTAATGTGCTGTTGACCTCAGTTGGTTTACGATATGTCATGGTCTCTATTTTACCTTGTGATATATAGATGGTTAAGTCCAGAAAATTAATGGAGGTGTCGTCACATTCCCCAGTCAATTTGATGCCGAAGGCATTGTTGAGGTGTTCTTCAAAAGAACCAAAATCAATGGCTGAGCCTTTCCATATCATCAGCATATCGTCTATAAATCGTTTCCATAGAACTATATTGTCTAGAAAGATATTATTAGTGAAAATGTGCTGGTCTTCGAAGTTGGACATAAAGAGGTTAGCAAGGGAAGGCGCGACTGGGTGGACTTTGAAATTGATATCTTTAAATTCACCCGGAAGTTGAAGCTTAAAAAATATTTTGCTACTCAGGTTAAACAATATAGACCAGGCAAAGTACTAGATACACCCAGTACTCTTACTATCACAGACATTGAGAATACTAATCTGATTGTCTCATTAACTTCTGATTCAGACATTCAACTTACTGAAACATGCCGAGAATTGGGAGTGGAGCTACTTAATTTACCAATACGAGAACTTAAGAACAAGTCCAAATTTACTCCCAGCTATCAAATGAGAACATTATAGAAACCTTCCAACAGGCTGTTGTCAAAGATATTCACAAATATATTGACAAGACCACTAGATGGCCAATCTTCAGGAAGAATAACAACTTAACCAAACTTGAGAAAGAGGCCCTTAACAACTTATGGGTAGACACAAACCTTGTTATTCGGGAAGCAGACAAAGGGGGCAACATTGTTCTACTAAACATGAAAGATTATCTCAATATGGGCAATTTACATCTCCAAACACCAGGCTGTTACAACAGGCTTCCTAACAATCCTACTAAGACCATCTTCTATTAGCTACACACCATGCTAGAGTACTGGCATAGCAAAGGAAGTATCACAGATGATGAGAAATCCTTCTTGAAAATCTGTAACCCTGTGATTCCAGTGATGTATTTCCTACCCAAAATTCATAAGGCTTATGACATTTTGCCAGAGGTTAGGCCCATAATGAGTGGGATTGGGTGGGTTACGGAAGGACTCTCGAGCTATATTGACAACATACTCAAAGATTTTGTAATCCAGATGTCAACCTATTTGAGAGATAGCACGCATGTGTTACAGATTTTATCAAACATTGAGTGGGCGGAGGATTACATGTTAGCAACAACGGATGTGACAGCATTGTGTACCTCTATCAGTCACGAATTAGCCTTACATACTATGGATTATGTTTTCAGAGATCATTCAGCTTCTTTTTTGGTGCATGTGGAAATGTTCCCTTGCTAACCTCTTTATGTCCAACTTCGAAGACCAGCACATTTTCACTAATAATATCTTTCTAGACAATATAGTTCTATGGAAATGATTTATAGACAATGTGTTGATAATATGGAAAGGCTCAGCGATTGATTATGGTTCTTTTGAAGAACACCTCAACAATAATGCCTTTGGCATCAAATTGACTGGAGAATGTGACGACACCGCCATTAATTTTCTGGACTTTACCATCTATATCTCACAAGGTAAAATAGAGGCCATGACATATCGCAAACCAACTGAGGTCAAAAGCACATTAAATGACGAGAGCTGCCACCGTAAAGCCACAGTCAACAACATCCCGGCTGGGGAATTCTATCGAGCACGCTGTAATTGTAGTACTGACCTCACTTTCACACAGGAGAGTAAACTTATCACAACTAGATTCAGAGAGGCTATTCTGACAACACTATAGCCAAAGCACGCACTAAGATTGACTGTAAGCCAAGGTCAGACATGCTCACACTTGACAATGTCAGCAAATCGAAACATGTGCCAAGAAAGTACATAGACATCATTACACAATACTCTACGGATACACACAAACTACATAACATTGTAAGCTGACATTGGGACCTGTTGAAATTAGATAAGGACATTATGCCTTTTCTTAGTAACAAACCAACATTTGTCTAAACAAGAGCCCCAACTCTTAAAAACAGACTCTGCCCCTCATATGTCGCAGGGTCTGAACCTAAGGTACGACGTTCTTCGGTCGCGGGATGTTTTTTCGCTGGGTTTTTTACCGCAATTTTTTGTTGTTGAAAAAAACCCATCAAATGTTTTTTTTGGGGGGGTTCCCCTCCAACCCCTCCCATTTTATAAAAAATTTGATGGGTTTAAAAAAAAAAAATTGCGGTAAAAAACCCACGAAAAAACATCCCGCGACCAAAGGACGTCGTACCCTAATAGGATCGGAGTCGTTAAAGAAAACCCAGGGATTCCACAAATGTGGCACCTGCACTGTATGCAAACATGCATACCCCGACTGTAGTGAATTCACAACTCAGTTGGGTATCAGAAGCATGATTACTGACTTTATTAACTGCAGGACGAAGTTTGTGGTTTACGCTATAGTGTGTGTCTGCCAGAAGGTTTACGTGGGCAGCACAATTAGACAGTTGCGCATTTGGATTCGTGAACACCTGAGTAGCCTCAGAAAACAGGACCATTTATTGCCATTGGCTACCCACTGGCAAGAGCACCATCAGATGGACAAAGTTGATGATATAAGATTTATTGGCCTAAAGAAGGCATCTATTTGGAAAAGAGGAGGAGACCTGAAGCTAAAATTGAGACAGCTGGAAGCTACAACTATTTGCAATCTATGATGTGTCCAACATGGTTTAAACACCGACAATGAAATGTATGTTTTCTTGTGACCTGGACTTGCATTTAAGCACAGCTACATGCCAAATGACAATGAATATATTTCCAGTTATAACTTCTTATTTAGTCTGGCTTTATTGAGATCCAAATACCTAATATGGGACTTATTATGATACATACAACTCCTATTATGAAGGAATTCTATGGAATTCTCGCTATAACTACATCTGCATGAATTTTATTCATGACCAAAATTTGCCATTTTCGTATCCGCAAACCTCATTTAATAATCATTTGCAGCTTCTGCTTATCTCTGTATCTCCCATATACCATTTTGTATCTGATAACCTCATCTAATTTTTCTTCTCCTTTTTTTTATCATCTGCTTATTTTTGTACCTCTTACATACTTCATTAATCAAAATGTTCATTATTACACCCTGACCATAGCTGTCACAGGTTTCCCCCCTTCTCACCTGTCTGTGTTGTTTATTAGAGTTCTTCTTGCGCACCGTGCGGGTCTTGTATAACCCTGTGCGTATGTCCTCGGGTTCCAGCGTGCGTTCAGCGTCCCGATTCCTGGATCGTTCAGAATGACCTGGAAGTCCTGGAAACAGTGAAGTGTGTACTCAGGAAGCGAGTACACAGAGATCCGGGATGCAAGTGAGGGCAAAAAGGGAAGGAATGAATGAGGAGGAAGTAATAGGGGGACCAGGAACCAGGAATCAAAGAAGTTAGCAAGAGCGAACTACTGCAGCACAAGTCTAGCCCCTGCAAGCGGTAGCGCTGAAACGCGCAGGGCCGCGGGGGCGTGTCTGCTTTATAGAACGTGATGCGTCCGAAGTGGAATCTGGTAAACAGCGTTCCGCGTTTGACGGCCATGTTGGGAGTACTGCTGAGTGCAAGCCCCTATGTGTCAGGGACCAGGAAGTCCAGAAGGGACGCGTCCGATGGTTCATGACAGCATGCCTCCTCCGAAGGCCTGTTCCTCCGGGTTTTCCCCGGTGTATAAGATGATAACTTTTGAGTAATCTGGGGGCATTGAGGTTTGAGATTGGTTCCCAGGTGCGTTCACTGGGAGGGTACCCTTTCCACTCAACCAGATACTGTAGCTGACCACGTCTGTACCTGGAGTCACATATTCTGGACACTTCGTATTCAAGCTGGTCATCGACAATTACAGGGGTAGACCTTGGAGCAGTCCGGGAGGACTGGACGTAGAGTTTCATTTGAGATGTGTTAAACACTGGGTGGATCCTCTTCAAGGAGTCTGGTAGTTTGAGTCGGAAGGCCACTGGATTAATAATGTCCTTTATGGAAAAGGGGCCATAGTACCGGGAAGCCATCTTATTTGGTCGTAAGTGTCGAGGCAGTAGTTTCGAGGATAGCCAGACCTTATCACCCACTGCATAGGAAGGCCCTGGTCTTCTTTTGAAGTCTGCATAATGCTTGGTGTTAGTTTGGGTCCTTTCTAGGTGTTCTTTGGCTTCCTTGTGTACGTTGATGAGGGTTTCAATCCAGGAGTCAACTGTAGGTACTGGTGCAGGATGTGGGAGAATGGATGGTAGAACCGAAGGGTGGAATCCTTGGCTGCAAAAAAAATGGCTGGTCTTGACAGCCGAGTGATCCGAATTGTTGCAGGCGAATTCAGCACAGGTATTAAGAGTGACCAATTGTCCTGGACCTTGGTGGTGAAACAACAAAGATATTGCTCTAGGGTTTGGTTCACACATTCTGTAGCTCCATTAGTCTGTGGATGATAACCTGAGGAGAGGGCACGTTGGATTCTTAGTATACCGCATAAGTGTTTCCAAAATTGGGATATGTATTGAGGTCCTCTGTCTGATATGATCTTGGAAGGGAGTCCATGAAGTCGGAATATGTGTTCCAGGAAGATTCCAGCGAGTTCTGAGGAAGATGGTAGTTCCTCAGAACTCCGCTATTTTTTTTTTTTTAAATCCATCGAATGTTTTTTTTTGTGGGGGTTCCTCCCCAACCGCTCCCATTTTATAAAAAATTTGATGGGTTTAAAAAAAAAATCACGGTAAAAAAACCCACGAAAAAACATCCCGTGACGAAAGGACGTCGTACCCTAATAGGATCGGAGTGGTTAAAGAAAACCAAGGGATTTCACAAATGTGGCACCTGCACTGTATGCAAACATGCATACCCAGACTGTAGTGAATTCACAACGCAGTTGGGTATCAGAACCATGATTACTGACTTTATTAACTGCAGGACGAAGTTTGTGGTTTACGATTTAGTGTGTGTCTGCCACAAGGTTTATGTGGGCAGCACTATTAGACAGTTGCGCATTCGGATTCGTGAACACCTGAGTAGCCTCAGAAAACAGGACCATTTATTGCCATTGGCTACCCACTGGCAAGAGCACCATCAGATGGACAAAGTTGATGATATAAGATTTATTGGCCTAAAGAAGGCATCTATTTGGAAAAGAGGAGGAGACCTGAAGTGAAATTGAGACAGCTGGAAGCTAGAACTATTTGCACCGACAATGAAATGTATGTTTTCTTGTGACCTGGACTTGCATTTAAGCACAGCTACATACCAAATGACAATGGATCTATTTCCAGTTATAACTTCTTATTTAGTCTGGCTTTGTTGAGATCCAAATACCTAATATGGGACTTATTATGATACATACAACTCCTATTATGAAGGAATTCTATGCAATTCTCGCTATAACTACATCTGCATGAATTTTATTCATGACCAAAATTTGCCATTTTCGTATCCGCAAACCTCATTTAATAATCATTTGCAGCTTCTGCTTATCTCTGTATCTCCCATATACCATTTTGTATCTGATAACCTCATCTAATTTTTCTTCTCCTATTTTTTATCATCTGCTTATTTTTGTACCTCTTACATACTTTATTAGTCAAAATGTTCATTATTACACCCTGACCATAGCATTGTTAAAGATCTGCAGTCTTCTGCATCATATTATCCTCTTATTGCATCCACTTTTCTTCCGTTCACCTATCTCCACTATCCTGATTTCTCACTAACTCATAATTTTCATATTCCTCATACCTTTTATAACCACACATCTTGGTCTTACATTAGGTTTCTTGCATTCATTCTAGATACAAACATTATCTGTTATTTTTTGCAGCAAATGACATTTGCGCATGCGCGTGACATTACGTAGCATCAACGCGCATGTGCATGACGTCACACGTTCTGCGCGTGACATCAGATGCCCGGCGAACCGCTAAACATTACTCGCCATCATCAGCAAGGACTATCATCCTGTCACCCTTTGTTTGTGATACAACCTTTACCAGACCACAAGGTAAGAATGCTCATCCACTAACTATTTTTCAGATTTCTCACGTAATTCATGGGAAGTACTTTCTAGGACTCTTACAGATCACACTTTAGAATTCTAAATACCCATCCTCTCTCACTACTTTAGGTACTGGAACCTTGTTTCATTGAAAGACCATCATCCTGAAAGAACAGGCCAACATGTAGCACCTTACTCCTTGTAAAGGTGAGGATAACTGGCTAAACTAGCCCCATTCTTCTGTTAGTCGATTCCCGGATCCACTATTGTTTTTTGAGCCTCCAGTATTAATATAGCATTAACATACTGCTGTATGTATTACATTTTTCTAGGCATTTGAGCCAAACTTGAAGTGGGCATTTCCCTCAAGCTCCACTATAAGAGACAACAGTCTCACGAACTACAAGAATGAATTTCCATCCTTGAAGCTACCTTGTCAAACTCTTTAGGGTAAGAATTTACTGCTAAAGCAATGAGCAAACGGTACGCAAGTGCTCATTGCCTCATGTCATTTTGATGATTCACTAACTCACACTTTAAAGTAGATTCTTTCTAAATTGATGTATATGCTACTTTTCCTTGACAATATTTAGGATTAACCCCCAGCAACATCTTGGGTGAGTTATCAAAATGTCTACTTTGCATGATATCTAACCTTCACCTAATAGGTTTTTACATAATTGGTAATTTGCTCAACAAAACATAGATACATGTAAATGTCCTTTATCCAATTCTCACTAAGACTAATCGAATAGTTTGATAAGCAATCTTGCCTTATACTACGAAGTGAGTCTTATGTCACTCTAATACAATACGTTTATGAACAATATAATATAAGATTGATTGAAAAGCGACTATATGCTAAATGACCTCATAATGTGTCTCTCCAACTTTGCTCTCTCCCCTTATGATTGTGCCCGCCTGATTATGGGTATGTACACCCGATCTTAATAACCAATGTATTCTTGTTTGGAAAACTTGTGTCAAATTATTCTACAATTTGGTACTTGTATAATTACTTGTGTCTTAAACTGTGCTTGGATGGGTATAACTCATCACATGTCAACAAAATGTTTTATTATCACTTGTGGATGTTTGAACTATCACAATTTTGTCACAAACAGCCTTGAAAACGACCTGATGGTCAAAACATGTGAGGGCTGTACTTGAATTAAAGATTACTATTCACATATTGGACATTCTTCATCTATACATTTTTTAAATTTGTTAGGAACCCTACTCAGAGAGTATTGGATACTATGATTGATTAATCTGTTCTGTGCAACTAAACCATACAACACAACCACTTGATACATTACCTTTTGAGGCACGAAGGGTAACCTCAAGTATAGTTTGTGCTGCCTTCAGACATGATTTAAGCAAGTTGAGCGCACAACATATAGTTACTCCCTTGTTCTAACCACTTATCATCTGCGTTCTCTCGCTCCAATCGCACACATTCGGGTACTTTAGTCGGTATCTGCTGAACTCGAGCGGCTTCCCACAGTCATCGGCACAAATCATTCTGGCTCCTCTCATCGGAACAAAGCCCATCCTGGCTTCCAGTTCCCGCCGCAACTTCCTTCTTCTTCGGGCACCTCCACTGACAACCAGCTCCGCTTCCCAACGCAGATGATCCGGAGCTTGTCTTTTTGTTCTCTTCTTGCCGGAAATGCTCCGCAGCCACGGCTCTCGGTCCCATCTTTTCCCTGGTTCTCCCAACCGGCAAGAAGTGCTTGGGTCAGCTCCCTTTCTCACCGCCACCACTTGCCTGCCTTCAGGTTTGTTTTCAGACTGGGACACTGTCTGCTCTGCACTGCACTGCGCATCTCTCGATGGTTTCCAAGCCGACGGTTGGAAAAGGAAGGTCTCTCCATTTTCTTGCTGCAGATGTTTTAAACTCCTGCCTCTCGGCAGGAAGGTTTCTTGACTTAATCACATTCTTAAGAATACTAGATTACGCATTATGGTACACACTCTCGCTCATTTTAGTCCTCTTGCTCGTCTCAGTACATGTTGTTTCATAAGGTGGAAAATGTTCATCAAGTGTGTCAGCAGCTTTTAGAGGACATTGAGTGGGTTTCTCACAATATGCCATTAAGGGATAGGGAATAGAGGGGCTATCCCTAAAAGGAAAGTGGGGATACCATGTCTCATCTGATGATGCCTTTCCATCCCTCTGAGGGTCGCCCCCCCTCATGTGAACCTCACTCACATAACCACCCCCAGGGTGAGGATTAGGTAGTGGCTGTTGGCCCCTGGCCACATGAGGAGAGGCTACCTCGGGAAAGGAGCGGTAACATCATCAGATTCATCACAGTACACACCTGTTGAAGTTATAAGCGTATGAACTCCTTGAACAAATAAATAGTATTTAACTGCCTACAGTTGTATTTCTAGTTAAAATGTATTGGGATATGCAATTATTTAACACGTAACTGAAAGTAAGTGTTCTATATAGATTTTTTAATTACTATTTTACTAACATGGCTCCTTAAAAGCATCCATAGAATGGGTTCACATTTTGAAATTTGCTGAAATAAAATAGGCATACAGTAATTTTTTACAAGGCAGTGGCAGAAGAAATTGGCCTACCGAATCTTTGGTCTAGACCAGAGACAATAACAAAGAAAGACAAAGCTTACGTTAAGGAGACCCTTAAGATCAATAGTTGATCTGAATATGTACTGCTATGGAGCTCTGTGCCTGGGCCTCGCAAGCGCAAGGCTGCGCATAAAGAAGGACAGACGCTGTATTGTTTACTTCACAAGGCCCGGCTCTGCTCTGCCTAAAAGAGCGCAAAGCCTGCCATTTGATTCTCACGTATGCGTAATGACATCAGACGTCATCATGCTAATCATGTGATCCAACACTCCTCCCCATTTTTATAACAGCAAACTTTGACTTGTAAAACATGTTCCAAACAATGGTAATGCACAGATTGAAAAACAGACTCATCATGTAACGTGCTGAAGAACTCACGGTTACCCCGGCTGAGGTAATGTGCTGGTCTTTGAATTTCCCAAGCATTCAAAGTTCAGGTACTCAGATCGTAGTCCCTCATTCGACCGGGGGCCCTCTTAGTTCACGGGCTGGGTATCGTCTTTCGGGCACAATGACTGGGGAATGTTCTGTGTGATGTCCATTTCCCTTGGGTGCTGGATCTGTCGTTCCTTCAGGGTACGGTTCCCTTGAGTTATCGTCCTATGTGTCACTTACATCGGAGGGCCGGGTTGCGTGGTCCACGCTCCACTCGTACCAGTCTGCTTGCAGTCGGGGTGGACCGAGAGTCTCCAAAAGAAACTGCAGTTCCGTGTCACCAGCTCGCAATCGTCTACAGCTGTTACTTGCGATACCTGGAGTCACACTACTTTGAGAGGTGATGGCTCATGTGGTAGAGACGACTTTCCCACGGCTGATGAGCTCTGACTAATAGTGTCTCCTACCGCTATGTCATGCTCTCGTAGGCCGCGACTGGTGTTCTCCTTGTGGATCAATGTTTCCCTCCGAGCATGCACGCTTTCATTGTCTATTGTTCCTGGAGTCCGCCCGTCCAGTTCGGGCAGAAACATACATGGGCATCTCTGACATAGGGCTTCTGCAGGGGCCACTCCTGTCGAGCAGTGAGGGGTGGTTCTATATTCAAGTAGGAACTAAAATAGGGCTCTTTTTTCGCATGCTCCCTGACCATGCACTATACAAAAAACATTTCTTGAGTGTGCGCATGTGTTAGGAAAGATTCTCTTTACTGCACCTTTCCTTCCATCTTTATGGAACCCCTAAACTTTTTTGTTTTGATTTTTCAATCTGACCTGTACTTTTTTCAGTACAGTGAAGCCTAAAGCTTCACTGTACTGGCCTTTGCTCACATGTTATGGGGAAACTGATATGTCCTTAAAGCTATCAGTACTGGGAAACAGTGTTTCCCTTAGTCTTGTGACTATGTTACTACTTGTGGTTACTTTGTATCACCTGTGGTAACTTTTTATCATTGCACACAGCAGTTTACACTGCAGTGCAATGGGGTTCATTTTTGTTTTGCCCTAGACTAACACTGAAAGGATGTTATGGTTATTCTGAGGTGCTTAAAATATGGACTGGTGGCAGCAGTGACTTTTCCCCACTTTTTGAGGAATTTCGTTTTAGCTCAACCGCGTTTACCGCGTTTGGCTACTTACTGTGGCTCCTGGCCAAACGTAGCCGTGCCACAAGGTTTTTCGTCCATTCTTTTTGCATCTTGTAGTTTAGCCTTCTTCCTGGAATCACAGGCCAGAAAGATCCTTATAAGGACTTCCAGTGCCCGATGCTTGGAAAAGGAGGGTCTCTCCATTTTCTTGCTGCAGATGTTTTAAACTCCTGCCTCTAGGCAGGAAAGTTTCTTGACTTAATCACATTCTTAAGAATACTAGATTACGCATTATGGTACACACTCTTGCTCATTTTAGTCCTCTTGCTCGTCTCAGTACATGTTGTTTCATAAGGTGGAAAATGTTCATGAAGTGTGTCAGCAGCTTTTAGAGGACATTGAGTGGGTTTCTCACAACAAGCCATTAAGCCACGACACACTTCCTTTGTTCTGGAAAGTCTTGGGAAGATTTGGAGTGAGGGGGTTAAGTTATTGAGCTTTTAACATACCCCTACACTCCCATTGTAAGTTAATGGACTTATAATATTCTTTATCTAAAACCTATTGGCTTTGCCAATACTTGCCTTGGCAAGACTTCTAACTGTTGGGGGGAATTTTGGACACTGTCTATCTTGAACCCTGGCTCTAAGAATCCATCACTGGACCCCAGAGACCCTACCTACATTTTCTCCTGCCTCCTGAGTGCTGTATCTTTGTATCCTGAACAATAGGGCACAAGGCCCCAGGCAATTTAGGGTTAGACAATATTAGTTCAGGGTAAATTCTCTGTGGACCTTTTTGTGTGTAATACTCACCTGTTCATTCGCTTGCAGGAGTATCTTGAGTTGTATTATGCACTTGAACCTGTGATTGTATATATGTATTTTAGTTTGATGGTATTGGTTGAAAAGTCTACTTGCTTGTGTTCATTTTTCTTATAGTGTATTTGGCCATAATTAAATAACTGTATTTTTATACATCTTGTCTAAGGGTAATTTGTGACTCCCATTGTGTGACCTCATTGTGGACCCTTTACAATCTCACCCCTCTGAAGATCTTAGCCTAGTCCGCCTGTCACTGCTACCTTAAACTGGTTTGGCTACAGCTTCCCAGAGTTGCCCCTGACACAATATAGGTTGGCCTGCTATACATCTGTCCGCCAGGCCAGAGTATAGGAAATCAGTCTTAACAGCATGAAACGCTCTGCTTCACCATTTGCATGTGGCCATACAGGTGTGATCCTCCGGTGTTCATTTCTTCTTTTGGCTAGAAATTCTTCGAGGCCAGCGCTTTGGAATGGGGAATCATTGTATGAACATACTGTCTTGGGAAATCAGTGGGTAGCAAATATTTTCTCCATCATCGGTATCACTTCTTGTAGAGCTAGTGATGGGACAAACTCTATTTCAGGGTACCGAGACCACTGGTGTATCATGACCAGGAAGTGTGAGTCTCTTTGTGTGGAGCCAAATTCCATATGAATGGTTCCCCATGGCTCTTCGCTCCGAGGCATGCACTGGATGGACGGTTCTTTGCTTTTCGGAGCAGCAGCTTGCCACCATTTGCAGGCATGAATGAATTAATCCACTTTAGATTCGAGTGCCGGGAACCAGATCTTGAGACTGAGGTGACTCTTTGTTTTGGCGGCGCCCTGTTGGCTGTGATGTGCAAGGGCAATCACTCTGTCTGTCAACTCGTTGGAGATCACCACGGGGGACCCTCTCAGGAGGAGCCCATCATCCGTGAAAGTTAGCTCGCCTCGTACTTTCCACAGTTGGTCCAGGGTTATTTTCGCTTCTTGGGTTCTGGTTCCTAGGTTCTCAAGAGCAGATGTCCACGGTCCTGACTCCATTGTGTCTCGCAGGATTTGGAAGCACCCATCATGTCTTGATGCTGCTTTGTGTTCTGCAACGTCCATTGACTTGGGAACTGGGCTTTCCACGATTAGCCTTTGGTACTCGTCTGCTACAGCAACCTCTCTGGGGGGCTGGGAGGGGCATGTGTTTGTCTCTTTCGCGTGGATGGCCCGGTAATCCAGAGCATTATTTTGTCCGGACCTGTATTTGAAGTTGACGTCATATTCTTGGAGCGCCAATAACCATGTTTCAATGTGTGGCAGGGGGTTGGCTGAACCACCCATCATTATAGGTAGAAGGGGTTTGTGGTCCGTGACTACTTTCACAGGCTTCCCATAGATATACACATGGAAGTGGCGGCTCAATCTGGGAATACCTCTGCTCAGTCGGAGAGAGGGCTCGGCTGGCATATGCGATGATGCACGGGGTGTTGTCTTTATTTGTCTGTGTGAGGATGGCACCAAGGCGGAGTGGGCTCGTGTCAACGATGATCTCAGTATCTTTTTGTGGGTCAAAGAAGGCCAGGATGCACCCAGACAGTGCCTTCTTGATGCTTTCAAATGCGTTTTGTTCCAAGGCTGGCCACCTCCATGCTGTGGATTGCTTGGTGAGGTTTCTCAGGGGCTCGGATAGGGTGGGCATGTTTTCAATAAAACAGCCACAGTAGGTGACCATCCGTAGAAAACTCCTGACTTCTGAGATGGATTCCGTGGCTTTGGCCTCCTCAATGTCTCTGACCTTGGCTGGATTGGCAGATAACCCTTCTTCCTGAAAGGTGAAACCGAAAAACTCGATCTTGTTCTTGAGAAACTCGCATTTTTCGCGATGAAGAGTTAGGCCTTGTGACTGGATTCTCGACAGTACTTTCTCTAGACACTCGAGGTGTTCGCGCTCTGACTTGGCGTGTATCAAGATATCATTGCTTACATTCAGGGTTCCCGGCAGTCCCGCCAGGGCTCCACGTATGGCGTTCTTAAACACCTCGGCGGCTGACGTGATGGAAGGGCACTCTTCGGTGTTTCAACGCCACCGGCTGGACTGTGTCGTCAATGTGGAGCCGGATTGGTTTGCCTGACATCTGCCCGATTCCTGTGAATACACCTGTAACCTCTGTAGCAGCATCTGTACGTCCTCGACGAACACTCCTTGGGCGAATTGAATGAGTCCCAGGGCTTCAGCTGCAGCGCAACCGAGTAGTGTTTGGGTGGCTACCTTGGTCACGTAGAAACGGGCTCGTATGGAGACCCCATGGTGTTGGACAGCAGCAATGAAGGCGCCTTCTAGTGGTAGTAGGGTCTTGCCCACAAATATGAATATGCACACTTTGGTCTCTTGGAGTGGCAGAGGTTCGGGTAGCGTCCGGTATTGCTTATTGGCAATGACATTGACAGAGGCACTGGTGTCGGGTAGTACCTGGATGGATGTGTTCAGAATAGTAACTGGGCACCGGGGTTGGCGCTTTCCCTAGCGACCGACTGTGAGCACTGCCGATATGAAGAAAACATCTTCTTCTTCATCCCCTGTGCCTCCACCTGGTGGTTCCATCTGAGTCTCTGTGGACGTGATGTTGGCAGTCTGTTCATCCTATCTTGCGGGAAACCTCTGGGATGTTCTTTTCCCCTTGGTACGCTGGCAGGGGCTGACCCACTGCATACCCTGGCAAAGTGATTCTGGATTCCCCACCTTGTGCAGGTGTACCCTTTTGCTGGGAAGCCTTTCTCGTGGGGAAGATCATACCTGCACTGTGGGCAGAGGGCTGTGTTAACAGGGTTTCAGTGTTTCTTCTGTCGCCAGGTGCTCCTTGTTCCTTTGGCTTTCAGGGGTTATTTCCCCACTGAGCACACCTCCTCAAGTTTAACTGACTATCTTGGATGCCCCATTGTCCGCCTGCTCATGGGAGCATCCCAACTCAAGGATTCTGGGAAGCGCAATTCCTAGTTCACAAAGGATTTGCCTTCGTAGTTTCACAAAGTGGCAACCAATAATGATTTGGAGTCTCACCTCTTTCTCCCCATTTTCCCAGGCACAGGTTGCAGCCGGCTGTCTCAGGCGACTGTGATATTTGTCCAGGCTCTCCTCGCTTCTTTGCATGGCTGTGCACATGACAAACATTTTGTAGTTGGTAGTCACCATGGGAGCGAAGTAATCCGACAGCGCTTTGGCAGCCTTATTGAATGAATTATCGGTGGGGCGTAGGGTCTTGAAGAGCTTGTGGATGGCTGGCCCTGCTGAATATATCAGCGCACATTTCTTTGTTAGGTCATCTTTTTCTGCGGTTGCGTTAAAGTACATGTCCAGACGTTCTCGCCGCAGTTCCCATCGTGGTCCCAAGCTGGCTGGGACCCCATCGACATCAAACTCGCACAGAGGTGCAAGTGATCCTCGCTTCTGTGATGTTCCCCTTGCGGTTGTGGTTGCGTGGGTGCAGCAGCATCTTCAGCCGACATGTTCTTGTACAGATGAGGGGTCCGTCACGGGTATGGGCTAGGGGCGCACAGGCACTCCGTGAGGAGTTGAAACCCTGATTCTGGGTGATGCGATGTTCACAAGGGCACAGCGGGTGCACAGGCAATCCCTGTGAGGGGAGCCACCGCGTGTAGTGGACGTGCACACAAGCACTTTCTTTGGTGTGAACCGCGCTTGCCCCTTAACAGTGGCGTCTTCACGTGCGGTGGGGTGTCAGGCGACACCAGGGTTTTCCAAAAATTCTGGCAGTAACCAATTACCAATAGTGTGAGGAATGTTATGATGACAGGGAGTACAGGGTTTCTTACCGGCATGCATGGAGCACGTGGCAACCTCGTGGTGGGCTGAGGGACAGCACGCTGTGTGGATCGATAATCCAGCCGCTGCTGACATGCCCGACTGGCGGGTGCGCGCCCTGGATTCCTCGTCGCCAATGTTATGGAGCTCTGTGCCTGGGCCTTGCAAGCGCAACGCTGCGCATAAAGAATGACAGACCCAATATACTTTACTTCCCAAGGCCCGGCTCTGCTCTGCCTCAAAGAGCGTGAAGCCGGCCTCTTTATTCTCACGTATGCATGATGACGTAACACGTCATCACGCTAATCACGTGATACAACACGTACCAAAGGCAGCCACCAGTGAGAGTGGGCAGACATACCTGGCAGCCCAAATGACTGACCCAGCAAGGGCAGGCAGATGCTCCAAGTAAGAGCGAACAGGCAAGGTACTTACAGGTACCGGCACAGATGGATAATGGAGCGCAAATCTCCTGGAGAGTAGGTTAAAGGCTCCAGTGCTTCAGGAGGTTTACGCACACATGGGCGGGATGGTGGGACCAATGGGAACAGGCAGGGAGGACGCGGAGGTATTAGGGAAAATACTGAAATAAATGATTGGAGGGGAGGAGGACACGAGCAGGCCCAGGAAGGGCAGGCAGAAGCTCCAAGTAAGAACACAGAGGCAAGGTACCTACAGGTGCTGGCGCAGATGGGCAATGGAGCATAACGCTCCTGGAGAGAAAGTTAAAGACATCTGGTGCTTCAGAAGGTTTCCGAACATGTGGACTGGGTTGGGAGATCAATGAAAACAGGCAGGGAGCACAGGAGTGATTAGGGAAAATACAAAAATAAACAGAGAGGAGTGGAGGAGAGGATGACACAATCAGGTCCAGAAAGGGCAGACAGAAGCTCCAAGTAAGAGCACACAAGCAAGGTACTTACAGGTACTGGCACAAATGGATAATGGAGCGTAAAGCTCCTGGAGAGAAAGTTAAAGACGTCTGGTGCTTCAGAAGGTTTCCGAACGTGTGGACTGGCTGGGCAGACCAATGGAAACAGGGATGGAGTATGGGGAGTGATTAGGGAAAATACAAAAATAAACAGAGGGGAGTGGAGGGGAGGATGACACGAGCAGGTCCAGCAAGGGCAGACAGAAGTTAGAGCACACAAGGAAGGTACTTCAGGTGTCAGCACAGATGGAAAATGGAGCACAAAACTCCTGGGAAGAAAGTTAAAGGCCTCTGGTATTTCAGGAAGTTTATGCACACATGGGCTGGGTGGAGGACCAATGGAAACTGGCATGGAGGACAGGGAGGGATTAGGGAAAATACAAAAATAAATGAAGGGGAATGGAGGACGACACGAGCAGGCCCAGCAAGGGCAGGCAAAAGCTCCAAGTAGGAACGCACAGGAAAGGTACTTACAGGTGCTGGCACGGATGGACAATGGAGCATGAAGCTCCTGTAGAGAAAGTTAAAGACCACCAGTGCATCAGGAGGTTTCAGCAATCATGGGGTCGAAGGGGGGACCAATGGAAACAGGCTGGGATGACGGGGAGGGACTAGTGAATATAAAAAAAATAAACAGAGGGGTGGGAAGGAGGACACAAGCAGGCCCAGCAAGGGTAGGCAGAAGCTCCAAGTAAGGGCACACAGGCAAGGTACTTACTGGTGCAGGGACAGATGGAAAATGGAGCGCACAGCTCCTGGGGTGAAAGGTAAAGTCCTCCGGTGCTTCAGGAGGTTTCCGCACACATGGTTTGCATGAGGGGACCAATGGAAACAGGCAGGGAGGGCAGGGACGGATTATGGAAAAATACTAATATATACGGAGGGCTGGGGAGGAGGAGGAGACAAGCAGTCCCAGCAAGGGCAGGTAGAAGCTCCAAGTAAGAGCACACAGACAAGGTATTCACAGGTGCCAGCACAGATGGAAAATGGAGCATGAAGCTCCTGGAGAGAAAGTTAAAGGCCTCTGGTAATTCAGGAGGTTTCCGCAAACGTGGGCTAGGTGGGGGGAACAATGGAAACTGGGAGGGATTAGGGAAAATACAAAAAAAATTGGAGGGGTGGGGAGGAGGACTTGAGCAGGCCCAGCAAGGGCAGGCAGAAGCTCAAAGTAAGAGCGCAGAGGCAAGGTACTTACAGTGCTGGATGTAAAGAAACATATATGGCAGAGGAGAGGCACAGAGGACCCCAGCCAAGATTCTCTATTATTGGTATCCTGGTCGAGCAACCAAGGCTTAACTCTCAGGAGGTCATGCAGGCTGGTTCTTAAGTACAGTGTAGTCCCCAAGCACCCGCAAAGGAATGTCCACACACTGTATTAGTGAAAACACAGTCTTCATATAATTAAGGTTCAAGGTTATATACACAATCACAATAACTCACTTTGTGCTCAGTTAATCTACAATGGCAAATATATACACAGTTCTACATGGTACCACAATTATTATTAGATTTCATTAAAGTGCATCAACTGTACTTAGTTTAAGTGTCACACAAATCAATTCATTAAGAGAACCAACAACAGACATAGGAGGAAAAGCAGTTGGTTAGAACAATAGGCAGAATACTGGCCGCTACCACTAGACACAGCTCTGTGTGGAGATCCCCCCACCTGGGCAACCTGTAAATAAAGATATCATACAAGCCCAGTCCATATATTGTTCACAAGAGTCTTATTTCCTTCTAAATAGTTCTACAACCCCAATGTACCTGGAATAGTAGAGTTTGACATTGGGTCGTCGACGGATCCTTCTTGAGTGGCTCCCTTTAAGGCAGTAGCCATGGATCGTCGAGATCCCACTAGGAAAAAGGTTGAACACTGTTGTTGCGGCAGCAGCTTCCGTTCTTGTGGTGCTCGTTGACAATCGGTCGAAAACGTCCTGCAAGCTGAGGCGTGCGGTGCACCTCGACGATGAGTGTTCGTTGCCGCAAAGAGTCAATGAAGAACTTTGGCCCAGCAAGGTCATTGGGTCATCCGCGCCTGGCAACGGCGTACGGGACGGGACCACAGCTGGTTTCAGTAGCTTCGTCAGCGTCTCTGAGGTCTTCGGGTATTGGGAAACCCACTGGCGGATTCTCCTTGGTCGTCGGCAGCCTTGACTTTCTCCGGCAGGACGAAAGTGGTTGACAGTGATGAACAAGGGAGTCTTTGGATCAAAATGTTCTTAGGGAAATGGAGCACTGCAGCTGCGGCTGGCGACATCGGTCGGCGACGGTGGATGGCAGTCCGGTGCTTCTCTTAGTTCTCAACGTCGGTCCCCTTCTACGGTCGGCAGCCTTTCATAGGTCCGTCTACCAGGGAGCTTTGGCAAAGATCAGCTGGTGCACGATGGTCCCATCGTAGCTCGGGAAGAGGTCTCCTAGCCAGGTCCTCTCTTGGATCAGTTCCTTGAAGGCACAGCAGTTTTCAGATTAGCGAAGGACAGCAGCAGCAGCAGTTCTTCTTCTTCCAGTTGGCTTCAAAGTTAAACATCAGTTTCAACTTCAGCTTCTTAATGATTTTTAGGCGTGAGCGGCATCCAGATATACTGTTGATCTCCCATTCACTCTGCTGGGTCACACTCAGGCAACCAATCATTCAGAAGGGCATTCAGGCAGTCAGGCAGCCAATCAGGTGCACGGTGCATTCAGGCCATTCTTCTCCATCCAGACACTCACAACACAGAATGTGGATTCGGACAAGCACTCTGCCATTCAGCACTACACACTGTATTCATACCAGTTTTGGGCAGGGCTGTCTCAGTCATTGGGCCTCATTATGAGGTTGGAGGTAGCCTTGACGGTTTTATGGGTAAGGCTACCTCCAAACTCGCATCCGGGTCTGGCACCCGCAAATGGGCAATTACCGGGCTATTCCAACACGGTAATTGCCCTTTCACGGGTGCCGGGCCCGGTACATCCCCATTTCCATTGAGCCCTAAAGGGCTCAATGGGAATGGGGAGGGTGGTAGCACCGGTACCGTTAATAATGGTACTGGTGCTACCATCATGTTCTGCTTGCGGGTGCCGGTATGGCCACCAGGTCAGACCTGGTGGCTGCAAGGGCACCCGCGAGCAGAACTCCTAGCATGGTGGGACGGTAGCAATGGTGCCGGTAGCGATACCAGTGCCGTTGTTGCCTTAACGCCATACTTGTAATGAGGCCCATTGTGTCAAACACCAGATACTAGACACCCATCACACACTCCATTCACCCAGGTCCCACTCCACGGGCCCACCCACAACATACAGTCCTTGGGAAGGCTCCAGCCAGTCTGGCCTGGACTTCCCCACAACACCATATATGGAACTTCCACCCAACAGCCAGTAAGGGGGTAGGGACAGAGTCAGGGCTTACCGGGACTTCAGGAAAAGTAAGGAAACAGGTGATAGAAAACAAGAGGCCACAGAGGCCATCTTGTTTCCTATCAGGAATCCACTGATTCCAATGACAGGGCCTCGGCATCCCAAAATGGAGGATGCGCAGGACACCTGTCAATTTGGCACGGAGCTGCCACCAGCCCGTACCCTGCTCTGTGGGCCACACACAGGTGCCCAAAAACATACACTAGGAGTAAAGGGTCATACTCCCACCCTTGGGTGCCATAAGGGTATCCCAAGTGTCTGATCACCCAACCAAATACAGGAAGAGCTGCACCACCAGGAGTCCCTCATGAACTCCTGCGTGGAAAACAAGACAGAACACATGATAAAAAGCAATAATGGACAAGGATTCAGAGGCCCTGTCCCACTGATGCATTTCCAGCATCACAGTCCCCCCCCCACCCCCCCAGACTGAGGTTAGGGCATCTAATCTCCCACGAGATTGACACCCTAATCCAGACGGTCAACATACCTTCTGGAAAGGCAATCTGCATTATCATGATTCTTCCCTGGTCTATGCTCAGTGGTGAAGTCTAGCCCTTGCAGGCTAATGGACCACCTGAGTAGTTTTGGGTGTTCACCCTTCATCTGTATAAGCCACTTCAGGGGCTTATGGTCTGTTTGGACCTTGAAGGTAGACCCTGTAACGTAGGGCCTGAAACGCCTAAGGCTCCAAACTGTACTGCAACATTCCTTTTCAACAGTAGCCCACCTAAGTTCTCTACCCTTGAGTTGTCTACTGATGAATATGACCAGATGTTCCCTCCCTTTGTCATCTAACTGGGACAAGACAGCTCCAATTCCGATGTTGAAGGCATCCGTCTAGACGATAAAGGGCTTGCTCTAATCAGGCGCACACAACACAGGTGCCCTACACAGACGTTTCTTCAAGCCAACAAAGGCCTTTTGACAGTCTTTGGTCCAGTTAACCTTCTCCTGTTGTGTGGGCGAAGTCAGGGCTGTCAGAGGTGCAGCTGTGGTTCCATAGTCTGCCATGAAGTTGTGATAATACCCAGTGAGGCCCAAAAAGGCTCCCACTTGGGTTTGAGTAGTGGGAGTCTCCCAATCATGTACATCCTGTATCTTACTGAGGAGAGGTTGGATTTGACCCCCCCCACCTCATGACCAAGATATGTGACTTCCCCCTGAGCTATCTGGCACTTGGTGGCCTTGATAGTGAGGCTAGCCCTTTTTAAGGCCTGCAGCATTTTATCCAAGTGAGTCAAATGCTCCTCCCAAGTGGAACTGTAGACAGTGATGTCGTCTAAGTAGGCCACACAAAAGGCCTCCAGCACACTGAGTGCATGATTGACTGAACGTTGGAAAGTGGCAGGTGCATTCTTCAACCCAAAAGGCATGACTCTAAACTTGTAGAAGCCCTCAGTTGTTGAGAATGCAGTCTTTTCCTTGGCATGTTCCGTAAGAGCTATTTGCCAATAGCCCGAGGTAAGGTCAAAGGTGCTCACAAACTTGGCAGCACCTATGGTGTCCACGAGCTCATAAGCCCTGGGCAATGGGTGTACATCAGTTTTGGTGACGGCATTGACTACTCTGTAGTCCACACAGAACCTCCAATCCTTGGTACCTACCTGGGAACTTACCTTGGGGACAAGGACCACTGGACTGGACCAGGGACTGGTTGAAGGTTCAATAACACCCAGATCCAACATCTTTGCGACCTCAGCCTGGATGTGGTTCTTAACTGTATCTAACATACGGTAGCACCTGCTTTTGACAGGCACACTGTCACCGGTGTCAATTCCATGCCTACACCATAGTGTAAGGCCTGGTGTCAGTGAGAACAGAGAGGTGTACTGCAGGAGCATAGCCCTGCTGGCCCTCGGCTGCTCTGTCGTCAGATCTGGAGAGAGATGCACTCCCTCCACTGAGTCATCCTGAGGGTTGCCATGCAGCAAATCAGGAAGGGGCTCACTCTCATCCTCTTCTTGCTCTGAAGGCAGCAAGAGACATGAGACTTCGGCTCACCAATGGAAAGGCTTGAGCCTGTTAACATGGAATACCTGAGGGTCTAACCCAGGGACTCCCATATCAACCAGATAATTGACTTTGCCCATCTTGGAGATTATCCTGAAGGGTCCCGTCCACTTATCTGCCAAAGCTCGAGGCTTGGTAGGTCCATCACAAGGATCTCCTGTCCTGGAGTCTAATCCACTTGCAAGGCTTTAAGGTCATGCCATTACTTGTTCAATTCCTGGCTGGCCTTGAGATTCGCTTTCGCCTGACCCATCATTTGTGTCATCCTCTGTCTGAGGCCTAACACATAGTCCCTCACTTGCTTGGCAGAACCTGGGGGGGGTGGCTTCCAAACGTTCTCTGATCAAGGCAAGGGGCCCCCTCACTGGATTGCCAAAGAGGAACTCAAAGGGGCTGAAACCAACACCCTCTTGAGGTACCTCTCTGTCAACGAACAGCAGGCATGGCAGGAGGAGATCCAATTTCCTCCATAGGGGCTCTTCCAAAGCACCTAGCATACCTTTGAGAGTTTTATTAAATCTCTCAACCAGACCATTGGTCTGGGAATAGTAAGTGGTGGAGAACTTGTAGGTTACCCCACACTCTTTCCACATGGTTTTCATGTAACTTGACATGAAGTTGTATTTGTATTTTTTATTTGTATAGCACGCCTGGCCCAAAGGCATCTGGGGCATAGCTTAGGTTACAGTGACATATCAAACATAAAAACAATAAATCAACCAGACATAGTATACATTTCAAAATGTTTACAGGGAATTTACATTGTATTTACATTCAGGGTACAAGGGCAATTACAGTGAAAGTACTTGGTTGTTGTAGTTGAATTTAAGGCTGCGGTGCTAAGTGGTGGTTGTGAGTGTCTTGTAAGTTGGATCCTCTGTCAGAGACAACCTCCTTAGGGAATCCAACATGGGTAAAAATGCCCAGGAGAGCCCTGGCAACCACCTTGGCAGTAACATTCTGAAGGGGTATAGCCTCAGGGTACCTGGTGGCATGATCAACCAAGACCAGGATGAACCGATGTCCACCTGAAGTGGGAGGGTCAAGGGGACCGACGATGTCGATGCCCACCCTCTCAAATAGTGTGCCAACCACTGACAATGGCTGCAGTGGGGCAATGGCACTGCCTCCAGTCTTGCCAGACAACTGACAAGTTGAGCAGGTCCTGCAGTGGGACTCCACTTCTATTCCCATCCGCGGCTAGTAGAAATGGGCAGAGAGCCTCTGCTTAGTCTTCTTGGTACCAAGATGAACAGCCAAGGACACATCATGCGCCAACTGCAGCAGGAAGGGTGTGTAAACCTCGGGTACCACCAACCTCTTGAGGGCACCAGGTTCAGGCTTAGTGGGCTCACTAACATGGAGCTCACCCGCCCAATATATCTGGAATGTCCTAGGCACTTCTCCCTGTGCCTGGGACGGTATCCGGTCATTGCATCGACAACCAAAGCATCGACAGCCAAACCATCTAAAAAAAAACATCTAAAAAAAAAAACATCTAATGCATTTTTTTTAGATGGTAAAGGGTTTAGTTTGATAAAAATGGGTTTTAAAGGATAAAAAAGGGGGGGGGGGGTTTGGAGGGAACCTACCCATTAATTTTTTTTTTTTAAATGCATTAGATTCTTTTTTTTAGATGGTTTATGTTAGATGGTATGGCATTAGATGCTTTGGCTGTCGATGGAATGACTATAAACCCCTGGGACAGGGCCTGTTTCCTCAGACTCTCGAGAGAGTGGCACTCTCTCTGACCTTTACAGAAGTCCTCCTGGGAGGGTCCCCCTTCAGCCAACAGGCATTGAAGGTCGTGGTGGTCCTCTGGGTTGTGCACCTCTCCCATAGGAGAGTCATCTGCCTCGTCTTCCTCAGGAGTTGAGTTTGAGTTTACCACTAGACCCAGCCTGTCCGGAGCATGAATCCCAATGGGTGCTGCAGAAGCAGCAGGAAGAGAAGGGGTCCCTCTCGCAGAGGCGGCCTTCTTGCTCTTCCTTCGTCGTTGTGCCTTGGGTTTCCCCGTCGGTGGAGGTACCGGACTCGCAGCCGGACCCAGTGTGACCTGTGATCGGGTGACCACCGCAACAGCCATGGGTAGACCATCCAAGATCATCCCCATTTCCACCAAATCATTTCCTAACAGGCATGTTGTCCTGAACCAGGACAGGAAGCTTTGCTGTCTTGTCTCCCATCGTAATGTTGACTAAGGCTACAGGCGATAATTTGGGAGGCCCACCAGCTAACCTGGTGGTTTTCAGAGGAGCACCTACATAGTCATCTGGCTTGAGCAGGGTCCACCACTGTCACGCTCGCCCCAGTGTCTCTCAAACCAATAGAAGGCTGGCCATTCAAGATGACACTTCTCAAAAACCTACCAGTGTTCTGAGGGATTGTCGGCAGTACTTCTGCGTACTGGCCCGAAGCCCCAAGGGACACTAGGTAAATCTCTACAGGAGCACCAAATGTTATCCCTGTAGAGGAGGGGAGGATAGTGGCCTCCGCCTCAGGCATGGGGTAAGGGTAGGTCAGGCTGACAGCCTGGACTCCAAGTAACTTACGTTTAAACTTGGGGTCACCTTTCTTGTGATCCAGAGCCCCACAGTCCCAACAAGTGCCAGGAATGCGGGGTACGCTACTGGAACCACTGGGAGCCTGCTTTGCAGCAGGTGGACCACTACTCTTACTCCCACCCACATAGGACTTATCCCCACTAGATTTTTGGGTCTTAGGAGAGGAACGTTTTGGTTTACTCGACTGTGACTGCTTCTGGGACTCCTCAGCCTTCTGAGATTATTGGGTATTGGGTAGGTGTCTTGCCAAACTTGGCAATCAAAGCAGACTTCATGCACTCATACTGACCCCTTTCTTCCACACTCAGTTTCAGAATACAGTCATATCGAGTCTGAGGCGCTCTGCTTAACAAACACTTAGCCCAATCTCTCTTGTCAACATCATGGATTCCACAAGCCACCTCAAACGCTTCAATCTATTGGAGGATCTTAGAACCCTCCACATACGCACAAACCAAATCTTTCATAAACCTGGTGGCTGGGGACCTGACACTCTCAACTGGTTTCACTGAAGTCTCCACGCTAGCTTTCGCCAGCTGAATTTTCTGGTACTCAGTGTCCCTATCTTTGAGTATCAAGAGCAGTGCTGGGGTTCGGAACAGAGGAAGCAGGAATGGTGGCATTTCCAGAATCAGATTCAACAACACCCACAGGGGTAGGGCCCTCATTGGTTAAACCCCCCACCTCCCTTCAAAAGCTTCACAATCAGTCTGGTAGTCCACCGGGGCAGCTATCAGCTCAGCCCTAGACTTATCCTCAAAGTCTAACTCCCTGGCTTCACAAGCACTCTGGAGAGCCTCTAAGCTCATCCGAGTCAATTTAGCATTCGCAATACATTCCATTGCTTGTAGTGTAGTTATCTAGTACACAACTAAACCTCAATTTAACAAAGTGTAGATATTTTGTAAGTGGCAAGGTTACACATTGATTCTTAAAGCCATAAGCATCCCACCGCTGCCACCAGTGTAAAGAAACACTGGAGGGGGGTGTCTGTACTCCTGCTGTCTATATGGCAGAGGAGAGGCACAGAAGACCCCAGCCAAGATTGTCTATTATTGGTATCTTGGTCGAGCAACCAAGGTTTAGCTCTCATGATGTGATGCAGGCTGGTTCTTAAGTACAGTGTAGTCCCCAAGCACCCACAAACGAATGTCCACACACTGTATTAGTGAAAACACAGTCTTTATATAATTAAGGTTCAAGGTTATATACACAATCACAATAACTCACTTTGTGCTCAGTTAATCTACAATGGCAAATATATACACAGTTCTACGTGGACCACAATTACTATTAGATTTCATTAAAGTGCATCAACTGTACTTATTTTAAATATCACACAAATCAATTAATAAAGAGAACCACCAATAGACATAGGAGGAACAGCAATTGGATAGAACAATAGGCAGAATACTGGCCCCTACAACTAGACACAGCTCTGTGTGAATATCCCCCCACCTGGGCAACCTGTAAATATAGATATCATCAAGCCCAGTCCATATATTGTTCACAAGAGTCTTATTTTCTTCTAAATAGTTCTACAACACCAATGTATCTGGAATAGCAGAGTTCGACGTCAGGTCGTCGACGGATCCTTCTTGTTAGAAAACGGCAATTGTCACCACGGTCCTGTAAACCTACCAGCTTGCAAGTTACTACGGCTGCTCCCGGCTCCATAAGCAAACGAGTCAGCGTGCAAAGGCTTGATTATACGGGTATCCACAAACACAAAGCGTCATTCTGAACGCATTGAGGGTTGCCATGGCGACGTTGGCATGTGATGTGGCTTCATTCACCTGTTTCGCCTTTGTGCCGGTCACGTGTTCACTGCGTTGCACGGAAGCCCCAATATAGCCCCGCCTCATTTCCGGCTCTGCGCTTCTGATTGTTTGTTCTCGGACTCAACAGTGGTGTTTTGCAGCTTTTGGATTTCTTCGTTTCTTGACCCTTGCCTGTTTTACGGACCTTTGTTTGCCTTGCCCCTGATTGTGCTCGACTTACCTGTTATGACCACGGATTGCTCTTGGCTTCTCTCTGCCCTGTGATTCTGTCTACGTTGCTTCTGGTGTTTGATTCAGATTCGCCTACGGATTGCTAGTTTTTCATGGACATTTTCATATCTACATACTCGCTACAGATCTGTTCTCATCAAGTACTGCTACCTACGACTGGGAACTCTTTTAGGTATCCTCGTGCCGGCAGGGAGAGGGTGTTGTTGTGCTGAACTTGAGACTGCCTATAGCACAAGTGGGACTTTAGGTGTCCTCGTTTCGGGGGTGTAAGGTGGAATTCCTTCTTCTCACGGACTCACTGGATCGGTTGTCCTCAACGGCAGACACTCTCCTGTTATCACATCAGCTAGCTGGACACGCTGGTAAGAAGAGACTGCCATTTCTTATATTATCTGCCAGTGTTACCATTGTTTCGCCTGCCTAATATTGGTCTTATTTTTTGTATCTTCAGAGTTACTATCTTTTGCAGTGCTGCCTAATTTATGTTGTACATGCCATACGAAATCCTTGTTTGTTGTCAGGTTAGTTACCAAGGTTATTGTTTATGAAACTCGTACCGTTGCTTTACATTTGTGTTAATCACGTGTTTTCTTTGCAGCCATCAGGTTTCCAGTGAGTCCAGCCATCTTTCAACCAATTGAACGCTCAGTCTATCCATTTGTACCCCTGAGTGTTACATTGGTGGGAAGAACTAGCTTACTGCACAACAGGTTCAAGTTACCACCATTGTTGAAAGGACCGGTTTTCTGACAGAATCAGAAGCCAACCATGGACACATCTACTGATCACATGGCTTCTCTGGTCCAGTTGGTGGATGATTTACGTGCTGACATGCAGGCAGCACATGATGGCACACATCGCCACATTGATGATATGCAGGCAGGTCTGAGGGGTGGTGTTGCGGAGCCACAACCACTGGCCACGGCCTCTGGCTCGGGTATAGCCGGAGCCCAACCTAGACTAGATACAGTACCTGTGTATATGGCAGCACAGCTTCCTTTGGCCCCACCTGAATGTTTTTTAGGCGATCCCAAAGCCTTCAAAACATTCATAAACTAATGCAGACTGCATTTTCTGTGTCGGCCAACATCCTTTCCAGACTCAACCACCAAGGTGGTTTTGTATTATCGAATCTGGGTGGTACGGCTGCAACATGGGCCAATCCTCTTTTGGAACAAGGCAGCCACTTATTGTTTGACTGCGATGCCCTGATAGAGGCTATGACTCGAGATTTTGACACTTGACCCCCCCTACTGACGTACCTCACCAAATTCAACCAGCTTGTTGCCAAAACCAGTTGGCCAGATGAGAAAAAGGTGGCATTGTTCTATAAGGGGTTATAGTCGGCCTCCTTCCCTGATTTCCTAGATTTTGTTCTCCAAATTGATGCTCGAAAGGCTGAGAGGAAGGGGGAGAAGAGGCATCCAGCCCCTGTGCCAATTAACATTTCGAGTTCTGTCTCAGGTAACGGAGAACCTATGAAGTTAGAGGCTGTTAGAGGACCATTGTCCAGTGACGAAAGAGAAAACCGTAAGAAGAACAATCTATGTTTTTACTGCGGGTCCTCTGGTCATTTTTTACGCTCTTGTCCCAAGAAGCCAGTGAAATCGGGAAACGCCAAGGCCTGGCAATAGAAGGAGCCCCTATGCTGAGCAGTTTTCTCCAGGGCTCCAGCCTCTCCGTCCCGTTCATGATCAGTGTCACCCTTGTTTGTCCTGAGGGACAGCCTTCGTTTTCCGAGGCTGTGTTGGATTCAGGAGCAACTGGGAACTACATTGATGCTCAGTATGTCCAGGACTGGGATATTCCGCTCCTTCCAAAAGAACACTGTGAAGTAGTCAACGCTGGTGACGGTACCACGCTTCTTTCAGGTTTGGTAACCGAGTCCACAGTGCCCTTGACCCTAAGTGACCCTAAGTATTGACGGCTCTAATACTGAGGTTCTAACGTTTGACGTCATTACTGCGCCTCAGTTCCGACTCATTCTAGGCTTGCCTTGACTTAGAGTTCATAACCCTCATGTAAACTTCGTCACTGGGCGGATATCCTTTCCCTCACCACAATACTTGTCTCATAGTGTGCCAGTAAGCCACACATTGGACAGACCATGCCAAGCCCTCCTGGATTCAGCCCCTGTGGTTGGTGGGGTGCTCTCGACTGCCATGCCTCTGGAATATGCCGAATACGGAGATGTATTCGACAAGGGTGAGGCTGAGAAGCTTCCTCCTCACCAGTCATATGACTGTCCAATAGACCTTAAGGAAGGTGCTAAGATTCCCACAGGACGAATTTACTCCCTCACAAGGAAGGAGGATGAGGTGTTAAAGGAATATTTGGATAAGGCATTAGCCTCTGTATTTATTCGTCCTTCCCACTCACCTGCTGCCCCTCCATTATTTTTTTTCCCAAAAAGGAAGGAGAACTAAGACCCTGTATAGATTATTGGGATCTCAACACAGTCACAATATGGAACCAGTATCCCATACCACTGATTTCCGAACTGTTGGACCAACTGGGTTCTTCTGTGATCTAAACAGAATAGTTTTTGGGATCACTTTAGCAAAAATGCCCTTGGCTCCGTGCACACTTTTGAGCATAAAACTATGCAAAATTAGTACTCTCTCTGTGTTTATCTTGTAATTTTTCTCATATATTTTTTTTTAAATACAAAGTATAAATGATGGTGGCAGATGTCACACATCAGTTTTCAAGTTTCTTGAATACTCAAAGTGTAAATCTTTCTACAATTTGGCATTGCCTCATGCTTTACAGTACTCAATCTGAATACAATATTAAAACAAAAATACTTGAAACATTTTATATGGTTCACATATCATGCGAAAAAATGTCACACTTTCTTCATTTTACAGTCCATTTCACATGGCTCAGAGAAACATTAGTCCATATATAAGACTTTCCTTTAGCTTCAGGCTGAAAGCCCTTTTATTCGTGGAATTATCTAATGCACGACGCGTTTCGGGCTCTAGTCGCCCTTCATCAGGTGCGGACCAATGTCTTGTTTCAATGAAATATGTTCTGAAAATTAAATCAACATATATTTCTGATCAACACCTTCAAATGATAATTTTACTGTTTTTATACTTTTCGTGAGTATTCACTTTGACCTGGTGTACCTGTAACATTGAAGATTTTATCTTCTTTAAAACATCTTGAACGTATCAGTTCTGCTTGTTCAGTGCAGTTTGACTCTACGCCTGCTCCCTTCCTTAAAGTGCAGTGGCAGTTTTCTGCGTGGTCTGTTGATAAAACGAATACCGTTCGTTTTTATAACTGTCTGTTGTTTGAATGTAAGTGGGTTTTGTGCTGGGAACAGTCGCTAGAACATAGCGCTGTGTCCCAGTTACAAAACCCGAATTAGCTAATACTTAAAGCAAGTTGTGTTTTTAAAAAAATCTGATTTTAGTTCTCACCTCGGCGTGGCGGTCAGCCCGGGTAGCTTTTTTTGTCCTTTTCACTCGGTCCCGCTTCTTCGCCTCGGGTTGTTCGTTTTGGGCTATCTCCTTCTGCTCGTCCTTATTCGGTTCTGGCTCTGTTATTCCTTGCGTGTCTTCTCCTGGAAGTGGAGTATGTAGTGCTCGTATCGCCTTGAGCTTGCTTGGCGTACACGTTGTTTTTGTTTGTTGCGATGGTAACCGTGTGATGCTTAGTCCATTCTTTCTTTCTATGTATGCGGAGGTGTCTAATCCTATGCATTTCGCCGGGCGCCATCTTATGGTGTCCTTGGATGATGGAATCTCTGTATCGAATTACGTTCCTGCTTTCTCGTGATGCAACAGTTCAATGCGATAGGAGTCGTCTAAGTCGTTCTCGTAATGTGTATTGGCAATAATGTGTATTGGCAATCCCTTGCCAGATGTTTTCAATAGACACATTCTTCTATGATCACTGTGTGGTTGGTGGAATCTCCATTTTTTCATGTTGCGTAGTTTTTTTAAAAAAACTAAAATTTCTTGCATGTTATAGGAAACAACTTAGATCCCATTCGGCATTCATCTCATTCGGCTGCATGGAGTTCAGTTTTTCTATCTAGTAGGTTTCTTTCAGTGACAACATTTTGTTGATGTTTCCCCCTCTCCTTGGTACTTTTATTTGTTCAAGAATAATGGACCTTATCTGGGCGATGTTGTGTCTTTCTTTTTTGAAATGTTGTTATCTTATACCCTTTATGTGGATGGGTGATGGTATTGCCTTTAATCAAGTTGTTGCAGTTGTTACAGTTATAGCAAGGAGTGTTCCTTTAAAGTTTTCCTGAGTTTCTCTTTCAGCTGAGAAATCTGCTTTGATCAGGTGTTCTCTGATCGATTTACTTTTATTGTAGGCGAAAAGTGGAGGTTCTGGAAAAAGTATTTTCATCATGGGGTCAAGTGTTAGAGTTGTCCAGTTTTCTTTGATGATCTTCTTGATTTTTGGACTCTGTTATGAGTAGGTGGTGACATATACCAATTTCTCTGCTTCTGTTTTTTCTTTAGGTTTTAGTGCCTCTTCTCTACTGATCCTGCTTACATTGTCCACACTTATGGTGACGTTAGTTGGCTGATATCCTCTTTTTTCACATTTACTTTTCAGGACTTCCATCTTGCTGTTGTATTCCTCATCTTCTGAAATAATCTGTCTGTATCTTAAGAACTGACTAAATTGTATACTCTCTACTGTTCTTCGTGGATGAAAGCTGTGGGCATGCAGTATGCTGTTTCTATCTGTTCATTTTATATATATTGTGGTTTCCAGTTTGCCTCTTTTCTTGTATATTTGTACGTCTATGAATTCAATAGTTTCTCTACTTGTCTTTGTTGTTAGTGATATCCTAGGTGCCATTCTATTCAGATGTTGAAAAAATATCTCTAGCTCTTCCTGACATCCACTCCATATACCGAAGATATCGTCTATGAACAGGTAGATACATGTTACGCTCACCTGGTATCCAAGGGTACGCCACCCAGCCAGTTGGTCGTTGGTGCCCTTCCCAATGATTCCCTGGTGTGGTCTCGGTGTCGATGGGTTTCCGCCTGGAAATGAAGACTATATTAGGACTGGGCGACCAAGGTAAGTTTTCCCCCACCTCCCTTGTGTTTCCAGCCCCTCCAGGTTCTCTTCTCACCTGGTTGTTGGAATTGGTGGGCTCTACGTCCTGCTCTCTGGGCAGGGGCGCGTTGTCTTTTGTGGGCGTGGCTGGTCCAGTCACTTCACTGACTGCTGCCCTTGTAGTGTCTTTCAGGTAGGTCTTATTGCGATTGATGGTGTCGTAATTCTTGCATGCTCTTTTCTAAATGCCTCTTTTTTTATCTCCCTAGGAGCGCAGAGTGTCCGCTTGGAGAACTGGATATGCTGGTTCTCACCAGGAGATGGTGGCACGCTATAGCGCTATGATGCGGTAAGGAGGCGCTTTGCATAGCGCAGCAATGTCTTTTCCTCACTGACCTGTGCTTTTCTCCTTTCATAGGTCGCAGTGAGTTCCCAGCGCAGATGGATTTCTGGAGCTATGCCGGCCGAAAATCAACCAACCAGGTAAGTCTTTAAGCGCTTTGTGATTGTAATGTCTCCACTACCTCCTTTAATGATGTCTTTCTCCTATTCTCAGGTCCTTTGATCCGGGCGGTGAACTCCACCAACAGAGCTGCCCAGGAGCTGCAAGCAGTGAAGGATGATGAATGCAGGTAAGATTCTGCTGCTAACGATGTTCTTGGTTTTTCTGCAGGTCCGGAATTCACCAGGCTTGTGAGAAAGCTGGACACGGTGAGCGTCACGTTGCTAGAAGCAAAGTAACGCGAAACGTGTTGTCTTGTTCGGGTGTGGTTTAAATAGCCACTGTAAAGTAGTCCAGGTAAAGTAGTCCCTAGGCCACCACACCCAAAACACTAGACCGCATAGCTTGGTTCTAGGAACCAAGCTATGTGGATGCCTCCATGTTGGCTGAAAGTGTAAATAAAGTAGTTCCTCAAGCAGATGTCTTTCTTTACTGATGAACCTGGCGCCAAAGGCGCCAGGACTGGCCCCAAGAGGGCCTGAGAAGTGGATGCCAGGCCTTATTAGTGATCTGAGCCCTGATTCCACCTGGCCAATGGGCTTGCCTGTGGGGATCAGGGCTGAGGGTCGTGACAGCACTCCCCCAAGGCCCCTCCCAAGGTGTGTCTCCTGCCTGGTCCAGGTTTAGTTGGGAAGTTCTGATGAAACTTCTTGATCAGACGTGGTGCATGGAGGTTCTCACTGGGTTCCCAGGATCTATCTTGAGGCCCAAACCCCTTCCAGTCGACGAGATAGTACAACTTGGCTCTAGAGTACTTACAGTCCAGGATGCCCTTGACTTCGAATTCTGGTTCTCCATCTATTAGTATAGGTTGAGGTGGTGTCTTGATTCGTGTACCGGGTTGCATTGGTTTTAAGAGGGACACATGGAATACCAGATGGATTTGTAGATTAGGTGGTAAATCCAATTTGACGGCTGCTGGGTTGATAATTGCCTTGATGGTATAGGGTCCCAAATATCGAGGATGGAAGGTCCAGGTCCCTTTGATGGGTACGTATTTGGTGGCTAACCAAACCTGGTCTCCTACTTGATAGTCTGGGGCCTTTTTCCGATGGTGGTCTGCGAAGTGCTTTTGTTTTTCTTTAGCATGAATAAGATGTTCCTTCGCCTTTCTGAATGCCTGAGTGATGGTTGTATGAAGAGTCTTTACTGCAGGCATTTCCAAGCTGGTAGGAAGGTCAAGTTCTGATGTACGTGGATGTCTGCCATACAAGGTGTAAAAAGGTGTTTGGCCCATGCTAGAATGTTCAGAGTTGTTTTATGCCTACTCGGCTATCCACAGTAAGTCCTTCCAATCTCTCAATTCATGGTGCAGCATGCACCGTAAATACTGCTTGAGGGTCTGGTTGGTCCTCTCGGTTTGGCCGTCTGTCTGGGGGTGGTGACTGGTGGATAGCCGGACATCAATCTGTGCCATTGCGCAACATTTTCTCCAAAAATTGGATACAAATTGGCTGCCTCGATCGGAGACCAGAACTGATGGAAAGCTATGCAGCTTGACAATGTTTTCCAGAAATACTTCTGCTAGGGTGGATGCGTCCGGGAGGCCCTTGAGAGGGATAAAATGTGCCATCTTTGAGAACAAGTCCATAATTACAAGAATGGTGTTAAAGCCTTGACTCGGTGGCAGATCAGTGATAAAGTCGAGGGAAAGAGTGTGTCATGGAGCGGGAGGGATGTCCAGTGGCTGTAGGAGACCCGATGGTTTCTGTGATTTATTTTGTGCACAGACGCCGCAGGACTGAACATACTGGACAATGTCCTTACGCCAGGTATGCCACCAAAAGTTCTTTTTTACCTTGGCTAAAGTTTTAGCGATTCCAGGGTGTCCCCTTCGATCAGAGAGTCATGATAACCTGAAATGATATGCTGGTGTAACTCCTTCTAGGGTACATATAGCCGGTCACTAAAATACGGTAACTGATCTTTGATGAAATATTGTTCTCCTTGAGTTTGCCATGTGAGGAAAGCATCCGGGTTCATTGACTGTCGAATTTTGGTTTGTAATTCGGTTTGTGATAATGCTGTTGTGATACCCAAGAGTTTGTCTTCAGGTATGATGGGTACCGGGTCTGGAGTTGTATACACCGTTTCATATATGCCCATTCGAGATAAGGCGTCAGCTTTCCCATTCTTGACCCCTTGTCGAAAGGTGATTACGTAGTCATATTCCGCGAAGAAGAGGGCCCACTGTAACTGGCGTGAAGATTGGGCTTTGGCTGTTTTGGGATATTGCAGGTTCCGGTGGTCTGTGATCACTGTAATGGTGTGTCTAGCTCCCAGAAGATAGTGTTGCCACGCCTTGAAAGCGGACTTGATGGCTAGGAGTTCTTTGTCCTTGATAGCGTAATGAATTTCCGGGGGTAAGAATTTTTTTGACAAGAAGGCCACAGAATGCAGCTGGCCAGTTGCTGGGTCCCTCTGTGAAAGGACCGCTCCCATTGCCATACTGGAAGCATCAGTTTCTACAACATAAGGGAGGTCTGGACGCGGGTGCCGCAGGATTGGAGCGGAGGTGAACCTTTGTTTCAGTTCCTGAAAGGCTCTTTCTGCTTCCTCAGTCCAGGCAAACTTTTTATTGCTTTTTCGTAGCAGTACTGTGATCGGGTGCACAACATGATAGAAGTCTGGGATAAACCGGCGGTAAATGTTCGCAAAGCCTAGCATGCTCTGTATCCCCTTCAGAGATGTTGGCGATGGCCATTTTAGAATAGCGTCAACCTTATGTACGTCCATTCTGATGCCTTTCGGCGAAAGGATGAAACCAAGGAATTCTACTTTGGTGACATGAAAAAAACATTTCTCTAGCTTTGCATACAAATGATGTTGGCGGAGCTTGGTGAGGACTGAACGAACATGCCTGATATGATCTTGTTTTGAGGCTGAGTAGACCAAGATGTCATCAGTGTACACTAAGGCGCAAACGTCAATCAGTTCTCTCAAGACATCATTCATGAAATATTGAAACGCTGCGGGAGCGTTACATAAGCCAAAAGGCATGACTTGATATTCAAACAAGCCATATTTGGTAAGGAAAGCAGTTTTCCACTCATCTCCGCTTCTGACCCGTACCAGGTGGTATGCTCCCTGAAGGTATAATTTGGTATAGATCTGGGCATCTTTGACTTGGTCTAGCATTTCCGGGATAAGAGGCAAGGGGTAGCGGTTCTTCACGGTTATCTGGTTTATTGCGCGGTAATCAATACAGGTCCTCAAGTCCCTTTCCTTTTTCGGTACGAAGAACAAAGGACTGGCTGCTGGGGATTTACATGGGCGGATAAATCCGTTTGCAAGGTACTGGTCCAAATAGGATTTCAGGTGAAGGTTTTCTGGTTCGGTAAGAGCGTAGATCCTGCCGCAAGGGATTTGTGCCCCAGGAATAAAGTCAATTTGACAATCATAAGGCCTATGCGGTGGCAATGTGTTAGCCTGGTCTTTTTGGAATAAGTCCTGAAAGTCACGATATTCATCTGACAAAGTATTAGTTACTCCCAGAGTAGAGGCTCTAGTATTGGAAGTCTTTAAGACACAGGAGTCGGGTTCCGGGTCAGGAGAGTAGCAAGTCAGGGAGCAGTTGCTGGAGAAGGTTAATTTCTGTGCTCGCCAGTCTATCAAAGGATTGTGAGCAACCAACCATGGCATCCCTAGTATCAACCGGAACTGAGGTGTCTTTATAAGATCGAACGAAATACACTCCCGATGTCCATCCTGGCACAGCAAGGTTACTACTGCTGTGCACTTTACTGGTCCGGAGGCGATTACTGTCCCATCCACGGTAGTCACCTTGTCCCTGGTAGACTTAGAACACAAAGGGAGCCCCACCTCTGCTGCCAACCCTTGATCTATATAGTTCCCAACTGCTCCGCTGTCGATGTACGCTTCTACGGCATGCATCTTTGACGATTGTTGGTGATTTATTAAGATCACGGGTATCGCAAAGTGTGAGGTCAGTGGCTCTTTCTCATCACTCGACAAACTGACCTCTACGGTTGCCGAGCTTGGTAGTTTTCTGATTCCTTAACTTCATCCTTTTCTGTGGCCCCGACTGTCCTCCTTGGGGGTTTTATTGGGCAGTCTTTCAGAAAATGTCCTGGTTTTCCACAATACAAACAAAGTTGCTGTTGTCTTCTTTTATCCCGCTCTTGTTTTGTTAATGGAGGTCGTATCCCTCCGATCTGCATGGGTTCTGCGGCGTTGTCTGGCCCCCGTGGCGCATTGTCTTTAGGCCGAACATAAACTACTCGAGAGTCTGCTTTGGACCGGTCTGCTTTTTTTAGCACAACTAGATTTATGAATTCGGTACAGTCTCTGGGGGATCAACTACCTGGGCCAAGTCGTCCTTTAATTCGCCTCGTAAGCCTCAATGGAATAACGTGGTTCTATTGTTTTCTGGCCACCTGGCTTCAGCAACTAGTCTATTGAAAGTTGCAATGTATGTTAACAAGTCTTGGTTCCCCTGCCGGAGGGATAAAAGTTTGTTATCCACTGCTTGCTCCTGGGTATGGCGAGCAAACAGTTTTTCCGTTTCTCTCTGGAACCCCCCATAGTCCTGCAACAACGGATCATTATGGGTCACCAACGGCACCGACCAATCTGCTGCATTTCCACTCAAGTATGATAGGATGAAAGCTACCCGAGCTTGGTCATTTGGAAATGCTCGAGGGCGACAAAGGAAGTGAAGGCGACACTGATTTATGAATGCTGCATACTTCCGTGGGTCGCCCGAAAACCTTTCTTGTGGTGCCAGGGAAACTGTTCCAGGCAGCGTGATCTGTACTGGTGTGGGGGTATAAGATGGTGAGATAGGATTTTGCATCGGTGGATTTCCTCCAGGCAGAGGAGTCTGCCCTGCCTGCGATTGCAAGAATTGTCTGCTGATTTCGTCGGTGCGCTCCTTGGTCACTATTAGGTCTCTCCGGAGTGCATTAGTCTCTTGTCGGGCTGAATGAACCTCAGCACGAAGGTCCCCCAACAATTGGGCCAATTGGTTGATTTCTGATGTTTCCATGGCACCCAGGTGGATTATTTATGTAAGGCTTCGCGTTCTGTTATGCTCACCTGGTATCCACGGGGACACCACTCAGCCAGTTGGTCGTTGGTGCCCTTCCCAATGATTCCCTTGTGTGGTCTCGGTGTCGATGGGATTCCACCTGGAAATGAAGACTATATTAGGACTGGGCGACCAAGGTAAGTTTTCCCCCAACTCCCTTGTGTTTCCAACCCCTCCAGGTTCTCTTCTCACCTGGTTGTCGGAATCGGTGGGCTCTCTGTCCTGCTCTCTGGGCAGGGGCGCGTTGTCTTTTGTGGGCGCGGGCGGTCCAGTTACTTTACTGACTGCTGCCCTTGCAGTGTCTTTCAGGTAGGTCTTATTGCGATTGATGGCGTCGTAATTCTTGTATGCCTTTTCTCTGTTCTAAATGTCTCTTTTATTATCTCCCTAGGAGCGCGGAGTGTCCGCTTGGAGAACTGGATATGCTGGTTCTCACCGGGAGATGATGGCGCGCTATAGCGCTATGATGCGGTAAGGAGGCGCTTTGCGTAGCGCAGCAATGTCTTGTCCTCACTGACCTGTGCTTTTCTCCTTTCGTAGGTCGCGGTGAGTTCCCAGCGCAGATGGGTTTCCGGAGCTATGCCGGCCGAAAAGCAACCAACCAGGTAAGTCTTTAAGCGCTTTGTGGATGTAAAGTCTCCACTACCTCCTTTAATGATGTCTTTCTCCTATTCTCAGGTCCTTCGATCCAGGCGGTGAACTCCACCAACAGAGCTGCCCAGGAGCTGCGAGCAGTGAAGGATGATGAATGCAGGTAAGATTCTGCTGCTAGCGATGTTATTGGTTTTTCTGCAGGTCCGGAATTCACCAGGCTCGTGAGAAAGCTGGACAGGGTGAGCGTCACATTGCTAGAAGCAAAGTAACGCGAAGCGTGTTGTCTTGCTCGGGTGTGGTTTAAATAGCCACTGTAAAGTAGTTCAGGTAAAGTAATGCCTAGGCCACCACACCCAAAACACTAGACCGCATAGCTTGGTTCTAGGAACCAAGCTATGTGGATGCCTCCATGTTGGCTGAAAGCGTAAATAAAGTAGTTTCTCAAGCAGATGTCTTTCCTTACTGATGAGCCTGGCGCCAAAGGTGCCAGGATGGTCCCAAGAGGGCCTGAGAAGTGGATGCCAGGCCTTATTAGTGATCTGAGCCCTGATTCCACCTGGCCAATGGGCTTGCCAGTGGGGATCAGGGCTGAGGGTCGTGACAATACACTTCAATTGTTTTGTCCATCTTTCTTCATAAAAGATATTTGTTTCTTCCAGGTATGCCATGTATGTGTTGGCATAACTTGGGGCCATTGCGGCCCCTATTGATGTTCCGGATGTTTGTATGAAGTACTTCTCCTCGAAATTGAAACAATTGTTCTGTACAACAATTTTCAACAATTTTAGAATTAGCAGTTTGTCCGCTTTAGTATCTGTGTCTGGTTTTAACAGTAGCCACTCCATGGCTTCAAGTCCCCCCTCATGGGTGATTAAAATATCTTTAATGAAGAAAGGTGGACAAAACAATTGAAGTGTATCTACCGGTTCATAGACGATATTTTGGTATATGGAGTGGATCTCAGGAAGAGCTAGAGATATTTTTTCAAAATCTGAATAGAATGGCACTCAGGATATCACTAACAACAAAGACAAGTAGAGAAACAATTGAATTCCTGGATGTAGAAATATACAAGAAAAGAGGCAAACTGGAAACCGCAATATATACAAAATTGACAGATAGAAACAGCATACTGCATGCCCACAGCTTTCATCCACGAAGAACAATAGAGCGTATACCATTTAGTCAGTTCTTAATATACAGACGGATTATTTCGGAAGATGAGGAATACAACAGCAGGATGGAAGTCCTGAAAAGTAAATTTGAAAAAAGAGGATATCAGCCAACTAACATCACCACAAGGGCGGACAAAGTAAGCAGGATCAGTAGAGAGGAGGCACTAAAACCTAAAGAAAAAACAGAAGCAGAGAAATTGGTATATGTCACCACCTACTCATAACAGAGTCCAAAAATCAAGAAGATCATCAAAGAAAACTGGACAACTCTAACACTTGACCCCATGATGAAAATACTTTTTCCAGAACCTCCACTTTTCGCCTACAATAAAAGTAAATCGATCAGAGAACACCTGATCAAAGCAGATTTCTCAGATGAAAGAGAAACTCAGGAAAACTTTAAAGGAACAACACCTTGCTATAACTGCAACAACTTAATTAAAGGCAATACCATCACCCATCCACATAAAGGGTATAAGATAAATCTCCATCACTCATCCACATGTGACTCTAAAAACGTAATATATGGCATTAGATGCCCCTGTGGTATATATTACGTGGGAATAACAATGAGGAAGGCAAAAACAAGATGGTCTGAACACAAGTCAAACATAAGGACTGGAGCCATCAACATCACCCAGATAAAGTTCATTATTCTTGAACAAATAAAAGTACCAAGGAGAGGGGGAAACATCAACAAAATGTTGTCACAGAAAGAAACTTACTGGATAGAAAAACTGAACTCCATGCAGCCGAATGGGATGAATGCCGAATCGGATCCAAGTTGTTTCCTATAACATGTAAGAAACACATTTTTGGGGAACAAAACTACGCAACATGAAAAATTGGAGATTCCACCAACCACACAGTGATCATAGAAGAATGTGTCTATTGAATACATCTGGCAAGGGATTGCCAATAAACATTACGAGAATGTATAAGTGTAAACTTAGACGACTCCTATCGCATTGAACTGTTGCATCACGAGAAAGCAGGAACGTAATTCGATACAGAGATTCCATCATTCAAGGACACACTAAGATGGCGCCCGGCGAAATGCATAGGATTAGACACCTCCGTATACATAGAAAGTAAGAATGGACTAAGCATCACACGGTTACCATTGCAACAAACAAAAACACATGTACGCCAAGCAGGCTCAAGGCGAGAACTAAAATCAAATTTTTTTAAAAACACAACTTGCTTTAAGTATTAGCTAATTCGGGTTTTGTAACTGGGACACAGCGCTATGTTCTAGCGACTGTACCCAGCACAAAACCCACTAACATTCAAACAACAGACAGTTATAAAAACGAACAGTATTTGTTTTATCAACAGACCACGCAGAAAACTACCACTGCGCTTTTAGGAAGGGAGCAGGCGTAGAGCCAAACTGCACTGAACAAGCAGAACTGATATGTTCAAGATGTTTTAAAGAAGACAAAATCTTCAATGTAACAGGTACATCCGGTCAAAGTGAATACTCACGAAAAGTATAAAAACAGTAAAAATATAATATGAAGGTACTGATCAGAAATATATGTTGATTGAATTTTCAGAACATATTTCATTGAAACAAGACATTGGTCCCCACTTGATGAAGGGCGTCTAGAGCCAGAAACGCGTCGTGCATTAGAGAATTCCACGAATAAAAGGGCATTCAGCCTGAAGCTAAAGGAAAGTCTTATATATGAACTAATGTTTCTCTTAGCCATAGGAAATGGACTGTAAAATGAAGAAAGTGTGTATTTTTGTTTTAATATTGTATTCAGATTGGGTACTGTAAAGCATGAGGTAATGCCAAATTGTAGAAAGATTTACGTTTTGAGTATTCAAGAAACTTGAAAACTGATGTGTGACATCTGCCACCATCATTTATACTTTGTATTTAAAAAAATACAATATGAGAAAAATTGCAAGATAAACAGAGAGAGAGTACTAATTTTGCATAGTTTCATGCTCAAAATTGTGCATGGAGCCAAGGTCATTTTTGCTAAAGAGATCCCAAAAACTGTTCTGTTCATATCGGATTCTGTAGCCCGGAATCTGACACTGTCAGCACCTAAGTAATTCTAAAAGTCACTTGAAAAACTGTATGAGAAACCATTTCAAAATCAGAAGGCAAAATCAAAAAAGGTGTGCTCATCTACACCATTGTTACCATTCTTCTGTGATCTACACTAAATTAGATCTAAGGGGGGCCGATAATCTCGTGAGAATTCGACAGGGGGACGAATGGAAAATGGCATTTAAAACCCGGTACGGCCTTTTTGAATATCTGGTCATGTCGTTCGGGCTATGTAACGCACTGCCCACGTTTCAGTAATTTATCAACGAATTCTTCCGGAACATGGTTGACCGTTTTGTAGTTGTCTATCTAGACAATATTTTGATCTACTCCCTCTCTCGTGACCATCATGTAAAACACATGTCTGAAGTGTTACAGTGTTTACGTGATAATCGGTTGTATGCAAAACTAGAGAAGTGCATATTTTATGGCTCTGAAGTGGAGTTTCTTGTATGCAACATCGCTAATCAGGGTGTAAAAATGAGCCGAGCTAAAGTCAAAGCGGTGCTGGATTGGCCAGTGCCAACCACGTTGAAGGCTCTGCAGTCCTTTTGGGATTTTCGAATTTTTATCAACGCTTTATTGGGCACTTCTCTAACATAGTAGCGCCTCTTACTGCATTAACTAGCAACAAGCGCCAGTTTTCATGGAACGAGGTAGCGCCCAGAAGTCATTCAATGCTCTCAAGAAGGCTTTTACCTCGGCTCCTGTGTTACAGCATCCTAATGTCAACGAGCCTTTTGTTGTGGAAGCTGATGCTTCTGATATGGCAGTGGGGGCTGTTTTGTCCCAACATTGTTCGGACTCTGGGGTCCTTCATCCGGTTGCCTTCCACTTGCGTAAACTCTCGCCGTATGAGATTAACTATACCATTACAGAGTTAGAACTCCTAGCTATTCGTGAGGCCTTTACTGTTTGGAGGCACCATCTTTTGGGGGCTGAAACACTGATCCAAGTATACACCGATCATAGAAATCTTCTAGCCCTCCAGTCGTTAAAATGCACTACAGTGCAGCATGCACATTGGCACAATTATTTTCCATGTACAACTTCGTGCTAGCCTATCGTCCTGGGGCTGTGCATTCTAAGGCTGATGCTCTTTCAAGAATACACAAGGAACCGGAATCACAGATTCAGAAGGCGCTTTGCTTCTGCCCAACCAGGTGGTATGTGGTTGTACCTTACAACCCTCACTAAAGAACGCCATCCAAAAATGGATAGTCAGTAGCCCTCCTGAATCGGACGAGTACAACATGGACATTGTCCAGTCGCTACCATACGTTCAGGGCAAGATATATATGCCAGACTCTGCTACCCGCCATACTGCTATCTAGTGGTGTCATGATTCCAAGTTGGCTGCTCACCCCGGTCATCGGAAAACCTTGGAACTACTAAAGAGGTGGTGTGGGTGGCCTTCCATGCATAAAGAGATTGTGCAGTACATTGCGACTTGTCCAATTTGTGCTCAGTGCAAGACATAAGGCCAAACCCATGGGTCTTTTGCAGCCACTGCCCATTCCGGCCCGGCCCTGGCCCATGATTACCATGGACTTTGTGGTTGATCTACCTGTGATTGGGGGTTTTGTCACCATATGGGTGGTGGTGGATGGATTCACTAAATTGGCCCTCTTCCTACCATGTCAGGGTCTCCCGTCTGCTCCTGTTCTAGCCGAAATGTTCTTACGTAACGTGTTCCGTTTTTTTGGTCTCCCTGATAGCATCGTATCAGAGAGAGGCACGCAGTTTATCTCGTGCTTCTGGAGTCACCTTAAACAGTCTCTGGGCATCGATGAAAGGTATTCCACTGCATATCACCCGCAAACCGATGGCCAAACGGAGTGGGTTAATGCCAACATGGAACAATATTTGAGGTGTCTTATATTGCAACATCAGGAGACCTGGCTCTCGGTCTTGCCTATGGCGGAATTCGCTTACAACACCTCGGCTCACTCGTCCACCAGAGTCTCTCCATTCTATGCTTTGTATGGGCAACATCCTCGCACCTTGTCGCTGGAACTCGGGTCGTCCTTGAATTGCCGGGCTGTCCAGTCTTGTATTAGGGACCTATCCTTGTTACATACCAACGTCCTGCAGCACTTGACGCATGCCCAGGAACAAGCAAAAAAATACGCTGACCGTCATAGGAGGCTGGCTCCGCACTACACCCCAGGCATGCGTGTATGGCTTTCTGCAAAACATCTCCGCATCCCGGGTCGTAAGAGTCTTCTGCCCCGTTTTGTCGGTCCTTACATCATCAAGGAAGTGGTCAGTCCTCTGGTAGTGAAGCTGGAGTTGCCCAGTCATGGAAGACACACCCGGTATTTCATGTTTGATTAGTCAAACCTTGTTCCGACCAGATGAGACTATCCGCCTGACCTCCCTCCTTATTGGTCCAGGGGGTGGAGGAGTATGAGGTTAGCACAATCCTGGATAGCAAGCTCTCCCGTGGCGTTTGGCTATTTCTGGTGGACTGGAAAGGGTACGGTCCGGAGGATCGCACTTGGGAGCCTGAATCCAATATCCATGCTCCCGCCTTGTTGTCCCGTTTTCTTGCCTCCCGGGGCCTGGGGGTGCCTTCGGGGCAGGATACTGTTAGAAAACGGCAATCGGCACCACAGTCCAGTAAACCTGCCAGCTTGCAAGTTACTACGGCTGCTTCCGGCTCCTTAAGCAAACGAGTCGTCGTGCAAAGGCTTGATCATACGGGCATCCACAAACACAAAGCGTCATTCCGAATGCATTGGGGGTTGCCATGGCGACGTTGGCACGTGATACAGCTTCATTCATGTGTTTCCCCTTTGTGCCGGTCACGTGTTCACTGCGTTGCAAGGAAGCCCCAATATTGCCCCGCCTCGTTTCCGGCTCTGCTCTTTTGATTGTTTGTTCTCGGACTCAACAGTGGCGTTTTGCAGCTTTTGGATTTCTTTGTTTCTTGACCCTTACCTGTTTTACGGACCTTTGTTTGCCTTGCCCCTGATTCTGCTCGACTTACCTGTTATGGCCACGGATTGCTCTTGGCTTCTCTCTGCCCTGTGATTTTGTCTACATTGCTTCTGGTGTTTGATTCAGATTCGGCTATGGATTGCTAGTTTTTCACGAACATTTTCATATCTTCATACTCGCTACAGATCTGTTCTCATCAAGTACTGCTACCTACCACTGGGAAGCGGGGAGAGAGTGTTGTTGTGCTGAACTTGAGACTGCCTATAGCACAAGTGGGACTTTAGGCGCCCTCGTTTCGGTGGTGTAAGGTGGAATTCCTTCTTCTCACGGACTTACTGGATCTGTTGTCCTCAACGGCAGACACTCTGCTGTTATCACATCAGCTAGCTGGACACGCTGGTAAGAAGAGACTGCCATTTCTTATACTATCTGCCAGTGTTACCATTGTTTCGCCTGCCTAATATTGGTCTTATTTTTTGTATATTCAGAGTTACTATCTTCTGCAGTGCTGCCTAATTTATGTTGTACATGCCATACGAAAACCTTGTTTGTTGTCAGGTCAGTTACCAAGGTTATTGTTTATGAAACTTGTACCGTTGCTTTACATTTGTGTTAATCATGTGTTTTCTTTGCAGCCATCGGGTTTCCAGTGTGTCCAGCCATCTTTCAACCAATTGAACGCTCAGTCTGTTCATTTGTACCCCCGAGTGTTACGTTGGTGGGAAGAACTCGCTTACTGCACAACGGGTTCAAGTTACCACCATTGTTGAAAGGACCGGTTTTCTGACACTTCTTGAGCGGTTCACTTTAAGGCAGGAGCCACGGATCGTCGAGATCCCACAAGAAAAAAGGGTGAACACTGTTGTTGCGGCAGCATCTTCGGTTCTTGCGGTGTTCGTTGATGATCGGTCGAAAACGTCCTGCAAGCTAAGGTATGTGTTGCATCCCGACAACGAGTGTTCGTTGCTTCAAAGAGTCAATGAAGAACTTTGGCCCGGCAAGGGCATTGGGTCATCAGCGTTTGGCGTTGGCGAACGGGACGGGACCACGGCTGGCTTCAGTAGCTTCATTGGCATCTCTGAGGCCTTCGGGTGGCGGGAAACCCACCAGCGGAATCTCCTCGGTCGTCGGCGGCCTTGACTTTCTCCGGCAGGACAAAAGTGCTCGACGGGGATGAACAAGGGAGTCCTTGGATCAAAATGTTCTTAGACAAAGGGAGCACTGCGGCTCTGGTCAGCAACGGCGGTCGGCAATATTGGACGGCTGTCCGGTGCTTCTCTTTGTTCTTCGCACCGGTACCCTTCTCTGGTCGGCAGCCTTTCGTAGGTCTGTCTGCCAGCGAGCTTTGGCAAAGATCAGCTGGTGCACGATGGTCCTCGTAGCTCGGGAAGAGGTCTCCTAGCCAGGTCCTCTCTTGGATCAGTTCCTTAAAGGCACAGCAGCTTTCAGATTAGCTAAGGACAGCAGCAGCAGTTCTTCTTCTTACAGTGGACTTCAAAGTTAAGTATCAGTTTCAACTTCAGCTTCTGAACGATTTTTAGCAGTGAGAGGCCCCCAGATATACTGTTGATCTCCCATTCATTCTGCTGGGTCACACTCAGGGAACCAATCATTCATAAGGGCATTCAGGCGGTCAGGCAGCCAATCAGGCACACAGTGCATTCAGGCCATTCTTCTCCATCCAGACACTCACAACACAGAATGTGGATTCGGACAAGCACTCTGCCATTCATTACTACACACTGCATTCATACCAGTTGTGGGGCAGGGCTGTCTGAGTCATTGTGTCAAACACCAGGTACTAGACACCCATAACATGAAATGCGTATTTGTCACACACTACATTCACCCAGGTCCCAACTCACGTGCGTACCCACAACATACAGTCCTTGGGAAGGCTCCAGCCAGTCTGGCCTGGACTTCCCCACAGCACCACATATGGAACTTCCACGCAACAGCCAGTCAGGGGGTAGGGACAGAGTCAGGGCTTCCCGGGACTTCGGGAAAAGTAAGGTAACAGGTGATAGAAAGCAAGAGGCCACGGGGGCCATCTTGTTTCCTATCAGGAATCCACTGATTCTAATGACAGGGCCTGGGCATCCCAAAATGGAGGATGCTCAGGGCACCTGTCAATTCAGCATGCAGCTCCCACCATCCGTACCCTGCTCTGTGGGCCACACACAGGTGCCCAAAAACATACACTAGGAGTACAGGGTCATACTCCCACCCATGGGTGCCATCAGGGCTTTAAGTGGGCCGGGGCCTGCCGGGGCTGGGCCCCGGCAGTCTCCGAAATTTCGTTTTGAGGCGGGGCCCTGCCGGGGCCCACTAATCTCCCCTGTCAGCCCCGGCCACTACAGGAAAAAGCATTTTTTTCTACAGCCTGAAGCTCTCGCTCGTATGCGAGAGCTTCGGGCTTCAGAAAAAAATGCCTTTCAGCCATAATGGTGGCGCCGCACCTGCGAGGCATCCCTTTAATCAAGGGATGCACGTGGGCCGGCGCCACCATTATGGAGAAAACGTGTGGCCGCTGGAAGCAGAGGCCTTGCTTTCTAAATACTGAAGCTCCCGTGGATTCTCGGGAGTTTCAGTCTTTAGGAAAAAGGCCTCTGCTTCCAGTGGCCTCACCCTTCCAGTCTTAATGGTGACGCTGCCCCTCCCCAGCTGGCGAGGGGCAGCGCCACCATTAAGGCTGAATAGGAGAGGCGCTGTCCCCTGCCAGGCAAGCCTATAGAATAGAATGCAGAGATCAGCACCCTCTCTCCCAAAGGGGAGAGGATGCTAATCTCTACAAAAGGCTGCCTGGCAGGGGTGCCAGTAGCCCATTGAGCCAGGGCTCGTCAAGGGGGCGTGGCCTAACGGCCCATCAAGACCCCCGTTGTTAGGCCACGCCCCCTCGATGGGCCCCGGCTCGATTTGTAGTGCCACTTAAGGCACTGGGTGCCATAAGGGTATCCCAAGGGTCTGTTCAGCCAACCAAATACAGGAAGAGCAGCACCGCCAGGAGTCCCTCATGAACTCCTGCGTGGAAAACAAGACAGAACACATGATAAAAAGCAATAAAGGACAAGGATTCAGAGGCCCTGTCCCTCTGATGCATTTCCAGCATCACACTGGAGCAGATGGAAAATGGAGCACGAAGATCCTCGAGAGAAAGGCGAAGGCCTCCGGTCTTCAGGCGGTTTCCGCAGACATGAGCTTGGTGGGGTGACCAATGGAGACAGGCAGGGAGGACAGTGACGGATTATGGAAAATACACAAATAAATGTATTGAAGGGGTAGAGGGCATGAACAGGCCCAGCAATGGCAGGTAGAAGCTCAAAGTAAGATTGCACAGGCAAGGTACTTACAGGTGCCAGCAGATGGAAAATGGAGCGTAAAGCTCCTGGAGAGAAAGTTAAATGCCTCTGGCAATTCAGGAGGTTTCTGCACACGTGGGCAGGGCAGCCAGGGTGGGAGACCAATGGAAACAGGCAGGGAGGAGATGCTGGATAAGGGGAAATACCAAAATAAACAGAGAGGTGGGGAGGAGGGCACGAGCAGGCCCAGAAAGGGCAAGCACAAGCTCCAAGTAAGAGTGCACAGGCAGTGCCAGCGCAGATGGAAAATGAAGCGTAAAGCTCCTGGAGAGAAATTTAAAGGCCTCCCGTGCTTCAGGAGGTTTCAGCACATGTGGGCTAGGTGGGAGGACCAATGGAATTGTATGGAGGACGCAGAGGGATTAGGGAAAATACAGAAATAAACAGAGGGCAGTGGAGGAGGAGACGAGCAGGCCCAGCAAGGGCAGGCAGAAACTCTAAGTAAGAACGCAGAAGCAAGGTACTTACAGGTACCGGCGCAGATGGAAAATGGAGCGTGAAGCTCCTGGAGAGAAAGTTAAAGGCCTTTGGTACTTGAAGAGGTTTCCGCACCGGGCTGGGTGGTGGATTAATGGAAACAAGCAGGGAGGATGGGGAGGGATTTGGGGAAATACAAAAATAAACAGAGGGGAGCGGAAGGGAGGAGTACATGACCAGCTGCAGCAAAGGCAGGCAGAAACTCCTAGTAAGAGCGCACAGGCAATGTACTTACAGGTGCGGGCGCAGATGGAAAATGGAGCACAAAGCTTCTGGAGACAAAGTTACAGACTTCAGGTGCTTCAGCTGTTTTCTGCACATGTGGGCTGGGTGGGGGAACCAATGTAAACAGGCAGCGAGAATGGGGATGGATTAGGGAAAATAAAAACATTAAACAGAGGGGTGGGGAGGAGGACACAAGCAGACCCAGCAAGAGCAGGCAGAAGCTCCAAATAAGAGCGCACAGACAAGGTACTTAGTGGTGCCGGCACAGATGGAAAATGGAGCGCAAAGCTCCTGGAGTGAAAGTTAAAGGCCTCCGGTGCTTCACAAGGGCTTTTCGCACACGTGGTCTGAGTGGGGGACCAATGAAAACAGGCATGAAGGACAGGGGGGGACTAGAGAAAATACAAAAATAAACAGAGGGGGGAAGTGGGAGAAGGGCACAAGCAGGCCCAGCAAGGGCCTCTGGCATTACTGCTGTTTATTCCGGCACGGTCCTCCTTCATCAACTGTGGTCACAAGACTGTGGATTGCTCCACATGTCCCCTACATCACATGCTGTCCATGATGCCACATTACATCTCCACCCAAAATAACATTGTCCTACCCATTTCTTCAATCCATCTCTTCAGTCTTTTTATGGTCCGGCAGGTTCGCCCATCTGCTCATGGGTGGCTGTGAGTGGTCAGCAATGCGAGGCAGACAACTTTTGATGATTTTTCAAAACATGCCATTTTATTCAAGTATAAATGATATTAAATGCCTCACTCTCCGTACTTTGATGAGTATTTCCCTGCCTAACAAAACTAAAGGGAAACACTCTAACACAGGATTATGGTGTGTAGGGATGTAATGGTATAAGGGTATACCGTTAAAGATACCATGAACCACTTAATTGAACAATAATAACTGTCACATTGTTTATACCGTTATACAGTTTATACCATTAAGTGTGCTTTTCAATCTGATTTGGAAAGGCTGCAGTAAGCAAGTGCTTCACAGTCTTGGTCTTGCACTGTTGGATGTGCCGTCTGCCAAGTAGTTTCAGTTGGAGCAGTTTTGAATGCCATTCCATAAACCACACATGCCTGACATAAAATCAATATGTTAGCAATAGGAAGAATAAATACAGTGCCAAGAAGGAAAAGAGTTTACTTTGGGATGGCGGCTTTGGGGTTTATATATTTATAATGGATAATGTTTGCTAAACATATGACAATGGGGGATTTCCCTGGTTCCATCATTGAATTTACATATAATAGGTCATACTGCGAAATTCACTCAGCTCTGTGGGTATTCCCTGCTGCCATACCAAAGGGTAACATGTCCGTGATTACTGAACACCTTTTGGCCCGCAAGTAAACTAAAGGCTGTAACGTAAAGAAAGTGTGTGTGTGTGTGTGTATGCGCACAAGAGTATACTACCATCAGCCTCCATTGATCTGTGGCATGCAGGTTATCAAGATGGCAAAATGTTCATCTTCACTAGTAGCCAGTGGGGAGCTAAAAGCCTAAATGACCACTTAAGAAAAGCTATTCAGTTTGCTTTGCCAGTCGCAGCAGGGCTCCCCTCCTCCTCTTCACACGTGTGTTTGGTGGAAGCAAGGGGTGGCATTTCAGTGGAAAGTATGTTGAAAGCCCAATTCTGGCCCCGGGTGCCTGGTTTTGTTTGTGATGATAAATCTGACAATTTATGACCTTTTAGAAAATATTTAAGATTAGTTAACTCCACCTGCTATACCGTGATAACCATGATATACCGTCATTTGGCAAGAAGGTTATCGCACCGTCATAAAACTAATACCGTGACACCCCTAAATTGGTGGGTGCCCCTTTAAGGGCAGTTGTGACGTGGAAGTCACGTGTGTGGAGTTAATAAGGGTGGGTCCCTGTCACGCATGAGACACGGGACCCATAACAGACTACATGTGTCTGTGTTGGTCTTTGAAGCCGAGCTGCCACACCAGGACAAGGTTCGCTCCGTGCAACATAAAATTGGCTACGGGAGTGGGATCCCGTGTGTACGCCAGTGGCTTCCCATGCTCATTGCTGGAACTTTTGTCTGCCGGCTCGTGTCGGTCACTAGAGCGCTCTCTTATGTGCACTCCCTCATCCCGGTGAACCGAGCGGAACAAAGCCCTCCTGCCCCCCCTTGCAATGCAGCCTGGGCCGTTGGCGGTGTTCCTCTGCCTGCAAGGTCCCTGGTGGTGCTCTGGTATCCGGTGAGAGAAAAACAAATCATGATAATGTGTGCACACAGCAATATCTCTACAGAAAACATGGCACATGAGAACAGGAATGAGGGATGACTCGCACAATGTAGCACGATGTGCTGCTCGACTTTCTGTCCCTCATCAAGGGGAATTTAAACAAGGGTTGCGGCTCCAGGTGGGAGTGCCTGTGCGCCCTTGACTGACTGGTGCCACCCTGAAGGGTGGAAGGGAGTGGGTCCACTGGGTTGCAGCTCCTCATTGGAGTGCTTGTGCGCCCTAACGCCCCCCGCCCGTTGAAGTTGCCTTAGAACGGGCTTCTGCATCTACAGAGCCTAAACACTACAATTCGAACTACGTCACAGCAACCCCGACTGTTGGCCATGGTAGCACGAGTATGGGGGAAGAAGATGCCCCTGCAGAGGCTAGAGTGCCACACTTGTCTATGCACCTTGCCCCACTGCAGGATTTTGACATTACTGGGCCTGCGTTATCCCTGGGACTCAGTGGTTGGCATGGGTGAAGAGACTGGACAAATTCCTAAAAGCCAAAGGTGAGGATATTGATGAGACTATGAAGTTGATTATGCTTTACTCGGCTGGCCTGGGTGTCCACAATGTTTTTGAATCTCTACGGCCTATGGATGACTCATTCGGTGCTGCCAAGGCAGCTCTTTAAGAATACTTTGCGCCGATGGCGAATTTTGATTATGAGATCATGAGGAATGCCACAAAAAAGAAGGGTGAATCCCTCAAAGCTTCCCATAGCAGTCAGTGGCGTGTACCTGGGTCGTCATGGAACACAAGATGTGTCAGCAATTTATACAAGGTTGCTCATCTGTCAAGATAAGGCACCAGATATTTCGCTGCCCAGTATCACACTTACGCGCATCCTAGAACTCGGGGCTCCATGACTGGCGGATGTCAGGCTGAACAAGATGTGCTCAGCAATGAAGGCCGTCAAGCTTGAGGACGCATGTGCGGTAGGAAGATGACAGTTTCAGAGAGGAGACAAACGTCAGCCCTGGAGCAGGAAGGAGAAGAGAGGCAGTGAGCTGACCCCATGCCCAAACTGCTGTTATGACCTGCCCCACGCCAAAGAATGCCCCTTGAAGGGTCATCTGTGTGGCCACCGTGGCGTCGTAAAACATTTTGCATGTTTCTGCTGGCTGCCGGCACCGTCAACGCATCCGAGAGGGCAAGCGTCCTAGAGACAAGCGACCCAGAGGTTGGCATGCAAGGTAGCCCAGGTGGAACAACCTCCGCCTGAGGAAGACGACCCGGGGGAACATGAGAAGGACGAGGAAGATATATTTTTCATCTCGAGCATATCTGACCTGCAAATGTCAAAGTGGCGCCAACCGAGGTGTGTGGTTCGCATATGTGACTGGCCGGTCCCCATTTTGATTGATACTGGGGCATCAGTGAGTATCATGGCGGAAGACAACTACAAGCAATTGAGCAATGCACAGCCTCTAAGTGAGACAAATGTATGCATTTTTATGTTTGGAGGGAAACTGTCTCTTCCCCGTGAGCCTACACCACTCAGAGTGATGGATGTGAAGGGGTTGATGGTGACAGCGTCATATGGACACAGAACAGTAACAAGGAATTCCTGTTTTTTCTGAAAGATGGGGCAGTCCCCAGAGTCAAGTCCTGAAAGGAACTGGAAGGCGAAGTCCCAACCGCGGTGGCCGGGTCTGGACACTGATGAGTCCAGTTTAGAAGGGCCAGTGCCCAGCAGAGAAGAGGACAGCCCGACTGACCAGGGAGGGGGCCTGGACACTGGAAATGAGGACTCAAGAGGGGAGAGGTGCTATCCTGCCAAAGAGCATCGATCGCAGGCAGTCCAGCTACCTGAGTGACTTTGAAGTAGATCTCCCCTGAGTGTCAACTGCACTCGGTTGATGCAGTGGTCCTGATGATATTGTTAAACCAGTTGGTTTTATTGTATTGTTATGCTGTGTGGTGTTCGCATATATCCAGTATCTGTTGTTAGTTTGAAATATGAAAAAGGAGGAGTGTGGTGTGTTCCCCTTTAAGGGCAGTTGTGAAGTGGCGGTCACGTGTGGAGAGTTAATAAAGGTGGGTTCCGGCCGCACGCGATTTAGTCGAGGAACAGGACCCGTAACAAAATACCTGTGTCTGTGTGGGTCTTTGCAGCTGAGCGGCCTCACCAGGACGAGGTCCGCTCCGTGCAGCATAACAAGGATGTCCTGCCCTCACACTTAAACAAACATCAAATACACAAAGAAATATATGGCAATTCAGATAACATCAACAATTATATTCACAGTTTCTTGATGACCTTTTAGTAACCTGGGTGAACTCCCTTCCCCAGGATTCAAGGTAAATTCAACTCTTCTTCTTGGTGAAATAAAGACTTTCCACTTCCTCAAAATAGCATCAATGTTATTTCCAGCCACAATGCTTTGCCACCACTTCCAGTTATCCAAGAAGACTTGACGCAGTTCAAAAGAAATACAACCTCTATACATGTTAGTGAAACACAAGCCTTGCTTAACAGTCATTATGCCTCTATTCAAGATTAGGATTCACAATAGGTATATGTGTCTGGATGACTTCACAGTGCTGCTGCTTCTACTTCAACAACTTCACATCTACTAGAGTTTACCATGGGGACATTCCCCTTTGCCTCATAGTATTCCACTTCACCTGTACGATGGAAGTCTTGCATCCATTGACAACTAGATATACCACCTTAGCTTCTGTATTTTGTGATACCACCACAACTTCAGTATTTTGTAATACCACCACAACTTCGGTACTTTGTGACTCAAGGTAGGTTTTGACAAGATTCACTTTAAGGTACTTCAACACCTTCAAATAGGCAAGGCACTCATCTTCTAAATATCTCTTCAAAAGGGGCAGTCGCTTTGCCTCTCTTGTCTGTCTGCCAAAATAACAACCTAGATTTGCCCTTATGACCCACTTCTCTTCCTTCTCTTATAGTATTTGGTAATATAGGTTGTGTCTACTTCAAATAATCTTTATAAGCAGCAAGATTTCCCTTCCGCAACTTTGCCTTCCCCTCTGTGCCAACTATTAGCCAAACAATTACCCAGAAGCCTTGGTGCCACTCTCTTGGCTTCAGTAATGCTTGTACACTTGTATCTTAGGCAAGGTCGAACATCTATTGTGCTCACAGTATTCGTTAGATTGTTTTCTGGCTTTGAGAAAGGCTACTTTCAGTCTCAATAGGGGAGTACTCTTCGCTTCGTTAATGCTTGGTCTCTCTTCAACTGCAGATACAGTTCTTGATCACGAATTTGGGCGGTAGCCCTAAAATGCTGTGGTAAAGCTAATACCGCCACATTTAAGGGCTTGCCTGATCACGAGTTGGACGCTAAGTGGGCTGTGTTACCTCCAGCTTTGTGCTGGAGGTGAAAATCCCATGTAGTGCCCCGTTTCCGGTGCAATTATCGCCGGCAGTATTAACACACAGTAATTGCGCCAAAAATGCCCCATTGGGCCCAATGGACCCAATGGGGAATGGGGATTTCCAGTTATCGCCCAAACCGTGATCTGGTGCGGATAGCGCCAGACTAGGTGGCGCTAATGCAAGTAATGCTGGACGGTATCCCGTCGGTATTACCGCCGGGATACCACCCAACACGTGATGAGGCCCACAATGTTTAAACACTTGTCTTCTTTTATGAGCAATGGTTTTTTGCGTGAATAAAGATGCAAAGTTCACTCCTCCCTTGGGAAGCGAAATTAGATCCACGCGACCACCTCTTCATAAGGTTTTACAAGGTTGAAACATTCAACAATGGCTTTTCATAACTTTTTTTTGTATATTGAGGGACAAGCAACCACTTCTTCATAAGCTTTTTTAAGTTTAAAGGTTCAACAATCGCTTTTTGCAGCATTTACTTTTCATGCGAGTAATAGGGAAATTACCCGATCACATGCCAGTGAATATTCAGCTGGATGCTGTTTCCAGGTTTGACTCACTGGCTTTTGTCATTCTCTTTCCACGTGTTGCACAACTTCTACTGCTTCTGGCTTCACTTGGGATGCAAGCCCTTCTTCACTGAAGGTGTCTCCGGTTCGGCCAATCAATTAAAGAGCTCCTCTCTCTCCTGAGACACACGGCTTCACAACAGCTCCTCGCCTCGGTCTCTGACACACTTCTTGCACGGAAACCTCTGCAATTAGGCTCACATGGGGAAAGGCAGTCTTCTCGCACACCTTCCACTGCACAGCCTCTGCACTTTAGAGTTTGGGGGAATAGGGCCCTCACAGAACAAGCAGGTGAAATCTGTTGTATCCACGTTCCAGTGTCCCTCTGGTTCTCTGACTTCTTCCTGGATTGCCAACACTGTGCCTTCTTCCTTCTGCCTCTTCTACTAATGCACACACTTCAGTCACAGTTCCAGCTCCTTCCTTTTGCCTGCACCTGAGGGGGCCTTTTATGCCTCCCAGGTTCCTTCAGGTGTGGGCTGTTAGGCTTAATTGCCTGACTACTACTACAGCATAACTCTTCAGTCTTCTTCCTCATCCCAGTACTTATGGGATTATGGGACTTGTAGTCTTTAACAACTAAATTAGTTAATGTAAGTAACTTCTTGATTTTAACGGTAGATTTATTTCCCTTAGAATCATTTAAAGATGAACCTTTAGAATTTGTTGTTACAGAGGAAGACAATTTACTTAAGGCAATATTTCTATTTCCTTTACAATATGCCGTTGTGAATAAGGAGGGTTTTTATCCTAAAATACCTAGAAGGATCTTTCTGTTATTAAGGCTTGTTCATGTCTTATGGTATTTGTGTCCAGAGCCACAGATCTTATATGTGGCTCAGTTACATCATAATGGCAATAAGCCGTTACCTGTTCTGGCAACTTTAAAAGGTTCTCCCTCTTAAAGGACAAATACTGTGTCTCATCGCACGGGATCTCCTCACCACCCTGGGACTTGTCTCATCCAAGGTGATCCTCCCACAGTACACCACCTCCAACGTCAGTATCAGGAGGCGTCTTCCTTTCCCTGGCCACCTGGGAGGAGACATTAGGCAGGGTTCAGTGAGGGATCCATAGGATTCATCACAGTGCTCTTCTCTCTGGTCGATGTCTACCTCAGCTGCCAATTCTTCCTCATCTCCTGTGTTTCCTGTGTCCTCTCACCTTTCTTCCTCATAGTTACTCCCCTGTCTCTCAATTTTTCCTGAGGCTCATCCTTCACTTTCCGGAAGAAGGAGGCATTTTGCATTCCTCGTTTATCTGTTTGTGTCGCGGTGATCATTGATCCGTTTCTGCCTGTTATGACTAGTGGTCGCGGGTCACACAGTGTCATGTCTGTGTGTGACTGCTTCATGATGACGATATCGCCTAGCTGAAATTGGGAAGCATAGGCTGTGGTTGGAATACTCCTTCATTTTCTCTTTCGCTTCCTTATCTTTTGTTGTGACCTCTTGATTGTGCTCGCTCATTCTTCATCAGCGTGAGTTGTGGTCAAGTCTCGTATGTACTGAGCGGCCAAACATCAGTTCAGCTGGGCCTGCAGCCATGGAGCTGTGTGGTGAGTTGCAGAAGTGCCGCAAGAGTTGGTAGATTGTCTGCTCCAGCGGCATGTGGATTATGTTAGATACTCTTACTACCCTCTTGATATTGGCCATAAAGAGTTCAACTGCGCCATTCGCCCCAGGCCACAGGGTGACTTTTCTGTCGTGAAAGGCCATTTATTGAGTTAAATCTTTGAAGTTGGAGCTTGTAAAGGGAGGTCCATTGTCAGAATTAACTACCCTCTGGTTGCTGTAGGATGAACAAATACGTCTAGTGTGGGGATCATCGCCGTGGCTGCGGTGGACTGCAGAAATCCCATTTCTGGATACCTGGAATGTTCATCCATGGCTAAGAGTTTTTTTATTTTATTTATTTAATGTGATACAGTTTTACAAAGAAAACATTACACATAATAAATCACAAAAAGAAAAAAATTCATAAAATAGCTTTCCATATATATATAATCAAAATTACACATACAATCTATTGGCTAAAATAAGATAAAACCTACAATGAAGTGATACGTGCATACAATCAAATAATCATACAATCCAACACTCAGACAATCGAACAATCAAATAAACAAACAATCAAACAATCATACAATCAACCAATCATACAATCAAACAATCAACCTTCTGTAGAGTTCATTACAGTCACCTAATTAATTAATTAATTAATTAATTGACTAGTTTCACCTACAGGCTTCATTTAAAGTATTACCACTAAATCATTTAGCCGGTTGAAGTAGAAAATTATCTTTTCACTCATAATGGGGCCCCCAGAACAATCAAATATTTGTGCTCCAATGCTTTTCAGCAGCAGACCCTACTCTAAATAGGGACATAAGCATGCTTACATTTCTCGTATTAATACATTGATGCTAAAAGGTGGATTCTCTGATCGACTCCAATTGATGCACAAATCTGCCATAATGTTTTATATAGACCTTACCCATATTGGGACATTCTGTTAATACATGTTTGGAAGACTCGCTCGCAGCTTTGTTCAAGCATATGCGACAGAAGCGTTCATCTTTAAGAACCTGACGCTCGATACCAACAACAGAAAGAACTGGCAGATGGTAAATTATTAGTAGCACTAAAAAATCCCCTGAGACTAGGATATGGACATAGATTCAGACATTTTTTGCGTTCTCTTTAACTTATATAATACATTCAAGACAAATGTATATCTTTTCAATCTGCCGAGATGAACAAAATGTTCATGCCAGTCCCAATAGTCCATACATTTCCCCAGGGTGAACTTCATGGTAGCAAAATCATCTCCCCATTTGGGCGTATATCCTATATCCCTAAACAGTGTATCCATACTTTTCTGGAACAGAGAATTCTCCTTTTCTTTTAGCACATCCTCACCCATGCTAACAAGGAGCAAATTTATGGGGGCATTAAGCATATTTACATATACTTCAGCTCTCCTCTTCAAAACCAATGACTTTAATGAGAGAAGGCTCATCTCCAACCTAATAATAGCCATAGGAACACATGTAGGAAGCCCTAATAGCTTCATCCAGAACTTTCATTCAACTATTTGCAACCACTTCAGGTCAATCAGTATAAGGGATTCTAAGCCATAAATTGCCATAGGAACCATACACTGTATATAATGATATTGAATATCCACTTTTGATTACAGGTACATTGATATATTAATGCTGTCAATTGGGCCGACTTACTAATACATGTCTGCATGCAGGAATGGTAATCCCCTTTTGCATCAAACTCAACCCCCAGATATTTATAAAATGGAGTATAGAGAATCTCTAAGGCATGGACATAGAGACGAGGTAAATGCCTGTAAATGCCATAAGAAGGGTTTTATCCCGATTTATAATCAGGCCATTAGTGTCAGCGTATGTCCATAGCGCTTCTACAGATCTCTGTATCACACTAAAAGTGTGGTCAAGGATGACTAGATCATCTGCGTATGCTAGTACAAGGCAATGCGTTGTACCAATATTAGGGGGACAATTGTGTACTGCCTTAAATGAGGCAGGAAGGTCAGATATAAATAAATTATATAGCAGGGGGGCTGTGACACAGCCCTGCTATAGTCCCCTATTTTGTTTCATAAATTCAGTTATTGTACCCCGGGTGTCGAGTTTAAGGAAAACCGAGGTGTTATTATGGAGTAGCTTAAGGCAATAAAGTATTCCGGGCGGACAGCCCAACTTCTAAAGTTTGAACCAGAGCCGCTCTCTGCAAACCACATCAAATGCCGCTTTAAAATCAATATAAAGGGCGTACAGTGGAGGATTATTAGGCCGTAATGCTCTGGTGTTAGCGATATCCATAATTAACAGATTGTGGGCAGTAGAATAACCCGATCTGAACCCGCTCTGGAATCTATCTAATATACCTTCTTTATCAACCCAGGATTGAAGCTCGTGCAGGAGAAGTGTGGCAAATAGTTTTCCTGTACAATCAAGCATGGAGAGTAGTCTATAGTTACCAGGCTCAGTCTTAATACCTCTTTTAAACACTGGAACAAGAATGGCTGTCTGCCAAGAACTAGGAATCTAGCCCTCAGACAACACCTTATCGAACAATATTTTCAGTAGACATGCCCAGAAGTAGGAATTATTTTTAAGCACCACGTTAGCTAACCCATTAAGGGCCCTAGATGATTTTAGGTTCTTTACTTTAAATTGTAGTTCTTCCACATTAACCACAAAAGGGGGGCAAACAGGCTTAAAATCCATCTCACACTTCTCCACTGAACTTTCAGGGGCACTACGTTTCCATAGAAATGTCTTCCAGTCATGTGCGCCAATGGGGTTAATCAAGGGATAGAGCCTGTTACCCTTAGCTTCACCCAAGAGTGCCCATATACTGTGGGTATTCCTGGTACATAATATCTTAACCGTTCGTCACCATAAAGACATCTCTACTGGGGCACCTCCATTGTTTCAACCAGGCCTGATACTTGTTTTTTAATTTTCTAGGAACCATATGAAAAGTTGCTAAAGAGCGACAGATCATGTTAGCCTTAGGGACATCACTCCTTAATTTCCGTTTAGCATCTCTTCTCGTTTTATCAAAGGGCTTACCTTTCTCAGATTCTCCTAATATCACACTAGATGTTGATGTTGCATGCGCACAGGAGATGGAGGAGATCCATTTCTCTATTTCATCTACCAGCATTTCCTCAAACAGGTTTAATCTAGCGGTCGTCAAATAAGATGTGGCCAGTCCAGCATTTAAAATATTCTTTTCAGACCAAATGATTCAGGTTGCTGAATGATTGACTACCAGATTACCCATTGCTTTAACCTTGGGGATACTTTCATTGGCACTGAAATTCATAACCAATGCTTCGTGGTCACTCCACGAATTTTGACTGATGGTCATGTCCTTAACCAGGGAGGTCACTTCACAACTAGTGAATATGTAATCAAGCGTACTCTGAGAGTGCCCACTTTTCCAGGTGGGTTTTCCCAGACAGTCACTAATTGTGTGCCCATTCACGATTTCAAGCTCCCAATTGTCAAAGAAATTTAACCAATATATTCCCTCGGGTGTTCTACAGAATGTTCCATGGTACTCATGAATTGCAATAATGGATTGGATGCAATACCAGCCCCTCCTTTAATATGGCAGTTTAAATCGCCGGCAACTATAATAAAGTTACTTTTCGAGGTATTCATCCATTGAATAAGTAAATCCTGTAATGCTTCTAGAGGAGGTTCTCTAAGATTCGCCCCCAAGGAGTTATATAGGTTTAACAGCAACATTTTTTCCCAGTGCTCATTAACCAGGACCACAACTTCCACTGCACTGATGTTATCCTCTAAAATCGTAGGTATCTTACAGGATTTCAATGTATGGGTCAACCCGATAATCAACCCCCATAAGGTCTTCCCCGAGTTCCTTTCTTGGCTAGAGCTTGATGAATAGTATATCCATTCATTATAATAGATGAAGTTAGCCACGTTTCCTGTAAAAAAAAAAAAAAAAGAATGTATGATTAAAAATGAAAGATAATGCACCATCGGAAGATAACAGGTGGTTAAAAGCCTGTGAGTTCCATGATAATAAGGAGCAATCTCAATATTTTTGGACCACCACCACCAGAGATTCCGCCAGCCACTTTAGCATTTTGTATATCGGAAATCTGCACATCCTTTCCCACAGGGAATTCTGATTTGCCAGCCCTTTTCTTTCCCCCTAGATTGTCAGTTACTGGCAGCTTAACTTGTCAGGCTGCCAACTCCTTTAGTGTTTCTTAGCTCGTACCTCTTCTGTGCCTTCTTGGTTTTCTTGCCTGGTAAGGCGGTATTAGGAAGAGGGGAGGCCAACTCACAAGGTAGATTCCTTGGGGCTGCCCTTCTTGCCCACCGATGTTTTTTCCTGGAAAAGAATGTCGCTGAATTATCAATATTGTCTTGATTAGTATCTATATTGAGCGTGATTCGGGCAATTCTTGAACTGCAACGGGTGGTGTATCACTCATCCCTCCTCGTTCATTTCCAGCTGGAGAGTTGAATGAGTTAATGTGTGGTGTAGTGTTCTCATGAATACGCCCACATAATTTCAACAATATTTTAATTGCAAATTGCAATGATGCCATAGAGGACTAAAGTTCCGCAATTGTGGCTGAGTAAGGGAGAGACACCTCCGTTAGTGCAGATTCCTCCACCTGTACTGCACCCTCTGAATCTATAACTAAGTTAGGTGATGCAGATAAACAGGCAGACGGCGCCACTGACGGCAGGCTGTCCTCGGCATGTGTTACTTGCACATTACTGATTACATCTCCCATCCGGACTCTGGGGGGTTTGATTCTATGTCAAGACCGGAGGCTCGGATTATGCGTTCTCCACAACTTTACTGTTCAGCAGCAAAGAAAACAGTACCAATGAACATGAATACAAATCTATAAAAAAACTACAATAACCAAGTTTTTCTGAGCATTTGTAGTCCATTTCGATTGGTCCTCGAACTGACCATGTGATATGTCCATAAACCAATAAACAAGTCCTTAAACCATAAACACCTGTCCTCTTTCCCTTCCTCCTCTTTCTTTGCTGCTCGGCAGCGAGTTAAGTACTTTTCTTTTATTACACTGTTGTGAATGTTGGTGTGCATGATAACTTTCACCTACGTGTGACGAGCGTGTTTATTTTATAAGGCGGAACATTCCTCAACGGTTAGGCGGTTCTAAGGGGCGGCGACCGCGACGGGGCTGGTGCTCCGGCGGCCGCAGCTCCTACGAACCGTCAAAGAGGGCACTATATAACCGAAGGGAGAGCGCGACGGGACCGCGTAGTTCCGGCGCTCTCTCCTTCGTTTTTCATTACGAAAGTTTGTACGTTGGGAGTTGGACACGAGTGATATTGATCCGAAAGAAATATTCTTTATATTGATAAGGGCTTATAACAGCACGCATCGCACGAGCGTAGCGTCCTGTTTTACGAGCTCAGCAGCGCCCCTGCAGGCAATCTTCTGACACTGCACCTAAGACAGGCACAGTCCCAGGTAAAACCTGTGAAGTGAAAATACTGTTCTATCTTTGATATAAACAGAACCAGGAAAGACTTATAATTTACAATTTAATACAATATCTGAACCTCTGTACTGAGAGAACCCTGGTATATATTTATATATTTATAATAGAATTATGACTTTCTGTAACGAATGTGTGGAAAATCTGAATTACTGCTGGTGTCATAGATCTTTGTGTGGAAAAGGGATCTAGAAGTGAATTATTGTCTATGTCATCATAATTTGTAGAATCATGTAAGCAGCCGCCATTTTGGTTGTTGACTTCTCCCTGTTCAATTATTGTTGCACTTTTCTCAGGAAGTGCAACGGCTTGAAAAAATGCTGGTATTGCGCCCCTGCTGTTAGACACATTCAATGTCTTGCTGCCATTGTCATTGTTGGTTCCATCGGAACCAGTCCCAAGTGCATTTACCGGAGCCTCGCCCTCTCCTTTCCTATGGTTATAGCGAGATTTCGTGCCTTTACTGCACGCCGGCATGTTGATAAGAATGTCAATTTGAATAGTCGAATTGCTTAAGGTGTTGGTTGCACCCCTGGGAACTAGTTTGGCAGTGTATAATGACAGGCGGGTTTATGGTTTGTATTTATTTGAAAAAGTAATGCCAACAGATCCGGTCATTCCGGGCTACTCCTCTGTGAGTATTTATATGCAACAGATATTTCAATCAAGTTGGTGAATACTTAAGCCAGCACTTCCCTAGCCTCGCCGCTGTATCCACCTTCTTAAGAATTTAGGATCTCCACGTTGACTTTCTATTGCTTAAATCAACAATGTGTGTAATCCCACTAGGAAAACCGACTGTCAGGATCCCGACAAAGCTCACGGATATACACTGTAATTATCATTTTATCGGCTACTGAGTTCTTCCACGACCAGCAGTCTATTCCATCAAGCTGTACGTTGTTATCACAAGGCAGAATTCACGTCAGGGTCCTTCACTACGGCCAACCAGTCAGCCAAACACTCCCCTGACGCTCTGCTTATGGTAGATATTATGAAGGCTGCATCTCCTCCTCCAGGTGTAATATGCAGTGTACGCAAACACTGAAAAGAGCAGGGTAACTCTAGCCTCTGGACCAGAGTATTATAATAACATCAAGAAACAGAAAAGATATGTCCAGAGCAAAATATATTTAGAAAAAATGTATCCAAATTTATTAAAGGTGATACAAAAATTGAAAACTAGTGAATAAATCACTCAAAATTATTATACACTGATCATTTTAACATAACAGAACAGCAGCAACAATATGCCGAAAATCGGCTAAAACTTCATCACTCATACTCAACATACATAGTACATACATACACACACAACTCATCATACCGTGGCATACATCCAAAGTACTAAAAACACAGAAAACATGCTAAGAACCAATGGGGAAGAGGAATTCATAACTAGTCCCCATAATAACACTCATTATTGCGGTGTTTACAAACAATAGAAATAATTCACAACCAATCTATTGTCAGGGTGGATAGGAAGAACAAATGCAAAGATCACATCCCTGTAGAATTTTTCTCTCGACCGGTTTCGACGTGTAGTGGTGGTTAACTGAACGTCTTCCTCAGGAGGTGGGTGTTACCATTCTGAAAAACAAGTACGCAAAAGCGACTATAAGCTACTACATGAAAAAGTCTTTGCCGACTGCCTGTAACATACAATTAAAGAAGGAGAAAAAGGACTGCTGCTAGCAGCCTAAGTTATTAAAAACAATTAAGAACCGTGTATACCATAGTGAAAATAAGCATATACGGCCCCCGCTACAACAGCTGTGTAAACCAGAACAAGAGGGTAAGTGACTCCCAATATGCAGTGTAAACAGACTGCAAGGATCACACAGCAATATGATAACGGCCCAAACACTCGTCCAAACACTCCACTTACGCTCCACTTGTGGTGGATATTATCAAAGCTGCAGCACCTCCTCCAGGCGTAGTATGCAGTGTAAACAAACTGCAAGGATCACACAGCAATATAATAACGGGCCAAACACTTGGCCAAACACTAGTATATAGTCACCTGACCAAAGGGGCCCAAAAAAGTAAATGGCCACTGTGAGGGCTCAGGAATGTGAGGCGGACAACTTTTGGATGGTTTTTCAACATACTACACTTTATGAAATTATAAATGTTATCACACGCCTCACTGTCCCTACTCTGAGAAGGATTCCCATGCCTATCAAAACTAAAGAGAAACACTCTAACACAGGATATCTGGCTCTCACACATAAACATCAACTACATAAATAAATACGTGGCAATTCATAGTAAAATCAACAATGATATTCACAGTCTCTCTTGGTAACCTGGGTGAACTCCCCTTCACCAGGTTTCAAGGTAATTCAGTTCAATGTTCAACAAAAGAAAAAGGAAACAAGGACATCCGTATTCTGTGATACAGTCTTAGTTCAATTCTTAGCTACTTCAATGTTAAAGTAAAGTTCTGTTAACCAAAGTTCCAACAACAGAAAAAGCTTTTCTTCTTGGTGAAATAAAGACTTTCAACTTCCTCAAGATATCATCAATGTTATTCCCAGCCACAATGCTTTGCCACAACTTCCCGTTGCCCAAGAAGAAATGCCACAGTTCAAAGGAAATACAACTTCTGTAAATGTTAATGAAACACAGTTCTTGGTTAACACTTAGTATGTCTCTCTTTACGAGATTAGGAGTCACAGTAGGTATATTTGTAAGGATAATTTCACAGCACTTGTGCTTGAACAACTTCAACGTCTGCAAGAGTTCACCATGAGGGCCTACTACTTGGCCTCATAGTATTCCACCTTCGTTTGTTGTGCTGCTGAAGTCTCACATCTACTGACACCCAAATACACCACCACAGCTTCAGTACTTTGTGACACTACCACAGCTTCAGCACTTTGTGATACCACCACAGCTTCAATACTTTGTGACTTTAAACTGATCTTGCTTATGACAAGATTCACTTCTGGTACTTCAACACCTTCAAGTAGACAAGCCACTCTTACTCCAGCCTTTCCTTTTCCAGAGGGGCAGCCTATTATCCTTTCTTGTCTGTCTGCAACCAACAACAACCTAGAATTGCATTTAAGACACACTTCTCTCTTTTTCCTATTGTCTTTGGCAATGTAGGCTGTATTAACTTCAAAGAATGTTTATAAGTAGATGTTTCCCTTCCCCAGCCTACTGTTAGCCAGAGTAATTACCCAGATGTTTTGTCACCAATCTCTTAGCTTCAGGTAATGCTTGCACACTTGTATCTTAGGCAATCCTGACATTCTATTTGGCTCACAGTACTGTTTAGACTGTTCTTTGGCTTTGGAAAAGGCTGGATTCAGTCTCAGTTTCAGTTGGGGAAATACCTCGTTCTCTCTTGGCTTGGGCAATGCTTGCTCTCTCCAACTGATAATAACAATGTTTAAACATTTGACTTCTCTTTGTTAGCCTTTGTTGACTGCGTTAAGATTCAACGGTCACTCTTCCTGCTAGAATTGTAATTAGGCACACGCGACCACTTCTTCATGTGCTTTACAAGGTTGTAAGTTCAACAGTTAATTTTCACAGCGCTTGTTCTTCACACCAGTGAAAGAGAGACTATCCGATCACACACGGGTGCTACAATTCAAGTGTTCCTTTGTTAAAGACTCAACAATCTACTTTGATATGATATATGATATGGCATTTATAATGCGCCTATACACAAGTGTTTCGAGGCGCGACGAGGCAAGGGAGGGGGAACAGAGGGAAGACAAAGGCCCTCATTACGACCCTGGCGGAAATCAACCGACCGGACCGCCATAGCGTAAATAGCGTTTCCGCCATTGCACGATGGAGCAAAGTGCGGCTCATTCCGACCCATCGGGCACGAGCACCACGCCATGGCGGAAGTGCAAAGTCCGCGATGGCGGAAATGACCCCAAAACGGCCCACACCGCCGCCGTACGGCGCCCTAGGTGCAATACCGCCACCCATCTCAGCGGACACCGCAGTGAGCGCCAACCGGAAAGTACGGTGACCGTAAATATACGGAAACGGAAGTAAAAGCATGGTCCCGGAACGGGAAACATCACGCCGTACACCTATAAAACCACAAATTCCACACAACCATTAAAAATACTACCCTGAGACACATCCCAACCCGTCATCCACCCTAGTGAAACCAAGAAAAATGGGAAAAGTAGCGAAGAAAGCGTACGACCGCAAGCGGCAGGTCCACTTCTCCCGTGAGGAACTCACCGTGCTCACAGAGACCCTCCAGGAGAATGCTGCCGCCGTCTTCTCCACGCAAATGACCAGGACGGCACTTGCGAACAAGAAGGCCATATGGGCCCTGGTGGCACAGCGGGTAAGTGCGGTGGGGACCGCACCCCGCAACCCACAGCAATGCAGAAAGCGATGGGACGACCTGTGGATACGTGTCCGTAGCATACTTTCTGCCAACCGCAACATTGCCACAGCTACCGGGGGAGGATCGGAATCACCCATCAAGTTGACCCCCTGGGAAGAAATCTGTGCCTCCACCATTGGAATGGAGAGCATAGAGGGAGTCGGAGGGATGGAGAAAGGAGTGCAGATATCCGAAGAATCAGGTAGGTGTCCCAAATAAAACAATGCCAAAACCACAATGTCCAATCATGTGAAGTACCACGTGCCCACATAGTGCAACAGCAACACATGTCCAGGAGAACGTCCACATACATAGGCCTGATAGCACACTTTAAAACTCACATCAAATACATAAATAATTAAAAATCCTAAAAACACCCTCTACACGTGCAGCAGGCACACCCTAACTGCAGGCTGCCAAACAACTGCACCCTCACTCCACACACAAATGAAACCACCTCCAAGGCCCCGACCCAAATCACCCTCAGGTACCACCCCAATGCATGTGATACATTGCCATTCCAATTCCCACAGACCCATTAATAACGCTCGCCTTCCTTCACTCCACCACAGGGTCCGATCCAAACGACGAGCTCCAGGACACCCCTACCAGCACACCTGCAAAGAGGGCCAAGACCAACGGCCAAAGACCCTCCACCTCAGCTGCACGCATCAAGACACGGAAGCAGCACAAATCAAGTGGCAGCACAGAGGAGGGAACTCCAACAGGCACCCCAGCAGCCAGCATGCCCACAACACCACCACCACAGGTCCCCCCAATGGATGCCACAGTAGGCACTGCTTCTGGTGGCAGCAGCACCATAGGTGACACTGCATTAATGGCAGCATGCTCCGACACAGAAAACGGGGATGTCGAAGTCAGATCCATCCATGACCTGTCCCAATCCCCCTGTCTGTTCCATCCCGTACACCATGAGGATACCACGCAGGGGCACCCACAAGACGACGACTGGCCATCCCCCACAAGCCCTGTGGCAAGGCAACATGAGGTGATCAGCCACTCTGTGACACCACCGCAAATGGCCATGGCCCAGCAGAGGCAACAGTCCCTCGACCAGTTAATCGTGCAACAGCAGCAACTGGCCACGCTCCTCAAGGACCATGCCGATGAATGTGGGGGCACTAAGGCAGACATAGAAACATCAACTGAGACACTTAGGGCATAAATGGAGAGAAGTACAGAGACACTAAGGGCACAAATGGAGAGTAGCACCGAGAGCCTGAGAGTACAAATGGAGAGTAGCACCGAGAGCCTGAGAGTACAAATGGAGAGAAGCACCGAGAGCCTGAGGGGGGAACTGCATGCGACGTCCAAAGACGTATGTGCCGAACTTGCCGCAGTGCGCCGTGTGCTCACTGAGCTCTCACAAACCCTTAGGGACATGCATGGACGTGAGCAGGCAGAGACATCATCCGTTGCAAGTTCCGTCCAGGGCAGCCCCCAACGTAGATCTGGGAGGAACCTGCGCTCCACAGGCAGGGGTGCCCCTGATACCCGCAGAGGGGGCTTGCAATAGCGACTGCCCACTGACAATGAGCATCTTTGGACACTGGTGTTCGGGGGGGAGGTAGGAGGGTGGAGGGGGTGTGTTGGGCTCACTTGGGTGGCGGGTCGATAGGGTGTTTAACATGATATCACATATGCCATAAACAATGCACGATCATCCAATGAGATGTGTGGACATTGATCTTTGTGTACGAGGCCATTATAGGCGTACAGTCCATATTGTGCATGTTCCAGACACACACAGTGCCACGAGTCCCGTGTCCATGTATCAGCCACCAGGCGTGAGTGCTAGAAGCATGCATCTATGAGATGCTGACGAATGTCACGGCCCTCCTGTGCCTCGCAGACTCCTTGAGGTGCTGCCACATCCCCACCCTCATCATGACCATCTTCAGGTGCTTGCAGTTCTGCGTCAGGGGGCATGGGCACATTTCTACGTACGCACATGTTGTGTAGCATGACACATGCCATCACCATCTTTGCAACCTTCACATGGCGGTACAGGAGTGCCCCGCCAGACCTGCTGAGGCAGCGGAAACGAGTCTTCAGTAGGCCGAATGCCTGTTCTATGACTACACGGGTACGTGAGTGGGCATGGTTGTAGTCCTCCTCATGCTGGTCCCGTGGGTTCCGGACTGGTGTGAGGAGCCATCTCTTCAGTGGATACCCGGCATCACCTGTATGTGGACAATAAACAAATTATGTGGAATGCCATTGCTACGTACGCACCCCCCCCCCTTCCTGCCAGGTCATTGCCGCATCACATACCCCACATCATCATGCATGAAATGAGACTCACCGAGTAGCCAGGATCTGTTCCCTGCGTGTCGCTCCATGTAGCGTGGTATTGTAGAGTTCCTCAAGACCATAGAATCATGGGTTGATCCAGGGAATCGGGCACAACAATGTGTAATGATCCTGTTGGAGTCACACACCATTTGTACATTCAGAGAATGAAATTGTTTTCGGTTGCGGTACTGGGCCTCCATGGCATGTGGGACGACCAATTCCACATGGGTGCAGTCGATGGCACCAATGCAACCCGGTATGCCGGCAAGTGCATGGAATCCCACTTTTGTGTTGGTAATTTCCTGCTCCGAGCGTGGTAGAGAGATGAAGTCGTCTGCGTGCTGCAGGAGGGCATCGAGCACTTGCAATAGTGTCCGTGAGAACAGTGGCTGTGATATGCCATGCAACTGTCCGACTGTGTGCTGGTAGGTGCCTGTGGCCAGGAAGTGGAGTACAGACACCACCTTCAGTAGGGGTGGGATGGCGGTTGGGCTATCTATCATGCTGACAAGGTCAGCCTGTGTCATGTCCACAATGGCGGTTATGGTGTCCCGGTCCAAACGGTAGAGGGTGTGGATCTGCTCATCAGTGAGGTTGAACGGATGTGCTCGGAGGCGTGGGATTGCGGGCTGCCTGCGTGGTGGTAGTGGCTGTGCTGGCGGCCCTTGCTGGCCCTGCCTTGCCCTCCTCCTCCTCCTGCGTCTCCTCCGTGCGGCCGGTTGTAGTTGGTGTTCGTCTTCTTCTTGAAGTTGGAGTACTTGCAGTGCTATCAGGTCCCCCAGGGCCAACATAGCTAGTCCTGCCGGTAGCATTTCGGAGTGGGTGTGGTTGTGGGAGGAGACTGGGTGTGCAATTTATGTGTTTTCAGGCTGTATGGCCTCCACCTGTGGTGATTCATTCCACCTGTGCAAGCTGCTCTCCCCTTTGGGCGAGCACGTCCCGCACACAACGCTGCAATTCGACGAATGGCATCTTGCTATTACAATCATGTATTTGTACCCGATGGCAGTGTAACATTGGTTGATATGTTCATTCGGCTATGGTCCCATTGTTTCACATACTATCTTTGCAGTCGCGAACAGACTTGTGAAGGGTCAGTGGAACGTAGTACTCGAGTAACGGTGGACCCTCATGCAACACTGTACCGAGGTTCACCGACGGGCGGGGCGTCCCATTTGTGAGTGAAGGCAGTTGCCATTTTCACACACAGCCGCACTAGATGGATTAATTTGTGATTTCAAGCGGCCACAGATGCCTTTTCGACGTGATGTTGCAAATGAGGAATTCGAAGGGCGGCGCTTTCGGTTTTCAGCTAGCGGCGAGGAGATGCCCACAGGTCTGACTGCAAATATAACGTTCTATTGTTCAATGTCCTTGGGACAGGGGCCATGGCGAGGATGCAATGATTGATATGAATAGTTTGGGATGCGCAATAGCGAAGTGGGCGATGAGGCCGGACGTTCCAAAATACATGTTACTTCACAACACTGGAATTACGGGCTGGGGCACAGTGGATTTTGCAGGCTGCATAACGCACAGACTCAATGGAAATTTCACATGTTATGTGAGTATGGAAACAGGCGTTTTCATTACGGGATGAGGGAATGATGTATGGATGCATGGACAGATGATTTGATACAGAGTTTGCCATGTACAGGGCTTCTTGGAATCTATCCGCCTCCCCTGCGCTATGTGATGCAGGGCTGCCATAGTGGGACCATCGTCTATCTGGCCTTGTTGAGCCCTCCCTGTCTCGACGCGCCTTCAGACACTTGTGTCTATGCACGTTACCAATCCCATCTGATGGATTCTGTTTTAACAGACGCATGCACAGGTACACTCGTTTGTGATGGTGTTTTCACCTCGATATAGATAGTTATGATTCGCAACTGGTTTTTGGGTGGTGATGATCCTTTGGAGTGGGCTAGCATGCATATGGCTGTGGATTTGGTGTGATCATTGAAGTGAGTAATTCAAATGTAGTTCTGATGGCCTTACTATTCTTTTTCATTTCATTTGGTTGACAGGTATCTCCTCCCCTTTTGCCACTGCCATCTGTATGCCACTCCTGCAGATGGATTTTACTCCCGACACCTGCTGCTTCGTGTTAATCAGTGGAGCAGCATTACGATCTTATGGGACGATCGCCAATGGGCCACATGCCCTTACGCAGTACTAGTGGCTAGGAGCAACATTTCGGCCTTTCAGCTGGACTAGTGCCTCCCTATTGGGACGGCCCTGCGGTTCTAGGCGCTTCCATGTTGCCTTTTCGTACGAGAATGTAGCCCCTGTGTACCATGAAGGAACAGGGCGTCACACAAGAAGTAGCTGGTCATTTATTGCGGATGCAGCCCACAATGGTGAAATGTGTTTTGGAGTTCATGGCCTAATGGCTGTATGGGCTTGGTGAATTTGTTGTGCATTAAATTTCTATTCTGATATGAACCGTGTAGCGTTCTTCTTTGCAAGTGATGTGGCATATTCCTATTTGGGGAGCGATGTATTGTGAGGAGATCTGCATTGGGTTCCAGCTTCGGAGTATAGTTGCGTGGTACTGTGCTGGGCGCGTTTGCCTACGAAGCCCAGTGAGGTCAGGGATAAGGGCTGCCAATATGACTGTTTTGATGATGTCATGCTCAGGGGCGGGGGATTAGCTTTTGTGTGACAGATGCCGGTCAGCCAGTTGGATTGGTGGAATGATGTGATTATCGGAATATTGCTGGTCACAGGTGCCTGTGTTTGCGTGCGTTTCTTGGTGGGAGACTGAGGTCATGTCCATTTGTATAGCTTCTGTATTCGTGCCATCTGTGCCCTGCAGCTCCCATTGGCCCCTCTTGAGATTCATTTGTTCGTTGGCAGGCATGGATGACTAGTACATTTCACTGGTTGCATTGTGTGACTTCATTGCACCTACGGGGAGTTGTACAATGTGGCCAGGGAGCGGTGTACAGGCACTCAGTAGGGCCGTTTACGGTTGGTTCGCGATGCCGTACTTCTCACCATGGCGGAATGGTACTTTCCGCCGTGCTTGATGGCGTTAGGTGCATGTCCGCTAGGGTCAGAATTCGCGTACCGTTGCGCCATGGTGGTAATTACGGTTTGGCATGGTGCGCGCGCGCGTACTTGGTGTAGTTAGCGTTGGCGTTCACTACGGTGTCGCTAATGGCATTGTACTTTGCGGTGACGGGTCATGATCGCACCGAGCGCTATTCGATGGCGGTATTGCATTTCCGCCATCGTTTTTCGATTTCCGCCAGGGTCGTAATGAGGCCCAAAGACAACGATCTTACTAGGCCAGGTGTCATTCAGATAGCGCAAGTGCATGGGAAGGGGGAAGGGAAAAAGTGCGGGGCCAGAGGGAGGGGCAATTCAGTACATGGAATAATAGAATAAATAAACTAATAGTAAAGAAGTACGGCCAGCTGGTGGCAAGTGCAAGGGTAAGTGCGAACATCTGGTGTCAAGTGCTGGTAGGGAGACTAGGGATACATAAAAACAGTCTCCAAGTGCGGGGGTTGCAAGGGAGGCAGTGCAGGTGTGCAACCAGTGGGGGAGGTGTCCTGGGCCCGAGATCAGAAGGGTGTCCAGGTAACCAGTGCAGTTTCAGTATCAGCCAGGAATTCAGCAGGGGAGAGGGGGAGAGAAAGCAGAAGCAAAGAGGAGGGTTTTTAAGTGCTTCCAGAAACAAAGATGGTTCTCCTCAATTACAGGGAGGCAGTGATGCTGTTCCAGAGGGAGGCCCTAGCCGAAGAAAGAGATCTACCACCAACTCATTGCTTGGAGAAGCGACTGACCCTGAGGGAGTTGGAAGTAAATGAGCGAAGTGTTCGAGAAGGATGATATTTAGGAAGGGAGAGTTGAAGGTATTGAGGCCCCAGGCCCCAAAGGGCCTTGTGGACAATGCAGAGGGTTTTGAACTTTATCCTCACAGCCACTTGGAGCTAGTGCAGAGATTTCAGTCCTGGAGAGATACGATCCCTGGGCTTGAGGCCAAGGACAAGTCTTGCAGTCCTGTTCTGGATGAGTTGCAGAGGGCGGAGAAAAGAAGCACGCAGATTTAGAAAGAGGCTGTTGCAATAGTCCAGCCTAGAGAGTACCAGTGCTCTGGAGACAGTGAGCTTGTGGGGGAAGGAGAGGAAAGGAAGAATACCTCTGAGGAGGTGCAGCTGGTGGTGTGACTTCTTAGAGACATCAGAGATGTCAGGAAAGAAGGAGATTGTGGAGTTGAAGATGACCCCAAGGTTTTTAGCCTTGCAGGTGGGAGCAGGAGCAGGGCCATGAGAGGCCGGCCAGAGAGTGACAGGAAAGGAGGGAGCGGGTGGGCCGATGAGGAGAATCTCAGTTTTACTGGCATTAAGGCAGAGATCATTGGCGGCACGCCACTCCTGGATAGCAGACAGGCAGTCAGAGATGAGTGAAGGAGAAGAAGGGGTGACTGAAGGTAGTCTGAAAATGAGCTGAGTGTCATCCGCATAGCACTGGAAGTTGGGGCAGAGAGCGGCAATGCAGTGGGCAAGAAGTGCCAGGTATTGGTTGAACAGCCAGGGAGAGAGGCTAGACCCCTCGGGAACACCACAGGTAGAAATAGAGATAGAGGAGAGGAAGGACCCAAGTTGTACCTGGGAGGTGTGACCAGTGATACCCAGGTTATCACTGAGACGGTTGAGCAGGATGGCATGATTGACCGTGTCAAAGACAGAAGAAAGTTCAAGTAAGATGAGGACACAGGGGGTGTTGGAATCAAGGTTGGAGAGCAGGTCTTCACGGATGTTCAGGAGAGCAGTTTCCGTGCTTCTGTCGGCTCTGAAGCCAGACTGATGATCATGATGACAACCAACAGATTCAGTGTGGAGAATGAGCTGGGAGATGGACAGTTTTTCCTGGAGTTTGCACAGGAAAGGAGTGATGGCGATTGGGCGATAGTTAGCTGGGCAGGACAGGTCGGCAGAGGGTTTCTTAAGAAGAGGGTGCACAAGGGAGTGCTTCAAGAGGGAGGGGAAGACTCCAGTGGCAAATGAGTGATTGCAGAAGCCGGCCAGTGCAGGAGCCAGGGAGTCAATGTGGTCCTTGATGGTTTTGGAGGAACAGGGATGAACCTGTATTGATGAGACTTTCATAGATCGCACTTGTCTAGAAACCTTGTCTGAGGAGAACAGGGGAAAGGCAGAGAAGGAGGTAGGAGAGGTGGCCGAAGAAGGGCAGAGGAAGAGCAGGGGGTAGAGGGAGGATGGGAAGAGGAAGAGAGAGAGGACAGGATGCCCTGAGTTTTAGAGATGAAATGAGAGGCCAGAGCCGAGCGGAGGGCCTGGAAGGGGACAGGAGAGGTAGAGACTGCAGCAGGATTGACAAGTTCCTTGCAGATTTTATAGAGTTCGGCTGAGCTGTTAGCTGCCGCAGAGACGTGGGCTTGGGTGTGAGCTCTCTTCTTGGTGTGGACAGAGAGCTGGTATTGCCTTTGGAGAAGGCGGCAGGCCAGTTTCTCAAAGGATGTACCAGAAGCATGCCATTTCCTCTCAGCCACCCTGCACTTGCGTTTGAGGTTGACGAGGTCTGAGTCGTACGAGGAATTGCATTTGGCTTTGGTCTTCAAGTGGATCCTCATGACAGGGGCAAGAGCATCGAGAATATCAGATATACCAGACTGGAGCCTGGAAAGGGCTGTGTCAGGGTGTGAGTCAGCCAAAGGGGGTGGGGGGTGAGAAAGTGGCCTCAACTGACACGCGCTTCATGGGTCGGATGACCAAGAAGGTGGGTGGCAGTGCTGGAGTTGGCTTGGCCTGAGGGGTAGAGAGGGTGAGGTGGGTGGAAAGGAGACAGTGATCACTTCAGGGGAGAGGAGTGGTGAGAGGGATAGAAAGGGGAAGGTCTGAAGAGATCAGAACATCCAGAGTGTGCCCTGCAGAGTGAGTCTGGCATGAGGGGAGAATAGTGAGTGAGAGAGAGTCGGAGAGGTCATGAAAGAGTCCAGTGGAAGGACAAGAAGCATCCAGGTGGATGTTAAAGTCTCCAAGAAGGAGGAGTTCAGTGGTCGAGACCAGGAGAGAAGAGGAGAGGTCCGCCCATTCAGAGAGGAAGGAGGAGATCTGGCCAGGTGGCCGATAGATAGTACCCACATTAAGTGAATGGCTAGGAGAGAGAGAGAGCCTGCAGACTAGGCATTTGAAGGAGGAGTAGGCCTGCGTAGGTATGACAGAGGCAGGAATCCACTCCGGGAAGATCAGGGCTACACCCACTCTGGAACAGTTGGATCTGGGCGCAGAGAGGATCTTGTAGCCCTCAGGGAGGAGAGTGTCAAAGCTCATGACAGAGCTGGCTGTAAACCATGTCTCGGTGAGACCGAGGACATCAAGGGCAAGTTCCTCCAGGAGGCGGCAGATGTCAGAGGAGTGTTTGACAGCAGAGCCAGGGTTAAGAGTGGCAATATGGAGAAGGGTGCCACCCTTGAAAGACTTCCTGGGAGGGGTACAAATCAGAGGTACGCCCTGCAGAGGTGTAGAGGAAGCCTGTGGGGGGGCATAAGAGGAAGGAGAAAAGGGCAAGGTAGCCAAGGAGGAGATAGCAGGGGGAAGCAAGGAAGCCGTGGCTGGAAGAGAGGGGACAGCAGGAGAGGGGAGGAAATTGATGAGGCATGGGAAGCCTCTATCAAAGATTAGAAAAGTGGCCTGAGGGCCGTGGACCAAGACAGTACCGTTCAAGTAAACATTAATGATGACCTTAGAGGAGTGGAAGGGGGCCCTCACACCAGGTGCCACCATTAATGGGAGAAGAGGAGAGAGGAGAAAACACAGAGACCATATGAAGAGTCCATCCTTTGCATCACTTCTACTTATACGCAAGTGATTATTTAGCTGGATACTATTGCTGGCAGTGCTCGCGAGGAATCAGAAGGCCTGGTTCAACTCACCAGCTGCTGGGTTCCTTTCGTCACCCGCTGCACAAGTTCTACAAATTCTGGCTTCACTTAGGACCCACAACCTTCCTCGCTGAAGGCATCTCTGGTTCGGCCACTCAATTAAGGAGCCCCTCTCGCTCCTGAGACCCACGGCTTCACAGCAGCTTCTCGCCACAGTCTCCAACACGCTTCCTGCTGCGCAATATGTGCAATTACGCTCATATGGTGAAAGGCAGCCTTCCTGCATGCCTTCTGCTGCATTGCCTCTGCACATCAGAGTTTGGGGGAACAGGACCCTCACTGGACAAGCTGAAATCTACTGCATCAGAGTCCGGACATCCCTTTGATTCTCCCACTTCTGCCTGGATTGCCAACACTGTGCTTTCTTCCTTCTGCTTCTGCTACTACTGCATACACTCTAGCTTCAGCTCCAGCTCCTTCTGATTGCCTGCACCCAGAGGGCCTTTTAAGCCTCTCAGCTTTCCTCAGGTGTGGGCTATCAAGCTTAATTGCCAGACTGCTACTGATACATGACTCTTCATCCCTCTTCCTCGTCCCAGTACTTATGGGATTATGGGACTTGTAGTCCCCAACAACAAATTCAGTTCTTTTTGATAACTTCTTGTTTTTTTTTTTTTTTATAACACTGTTTATTTGGATTTTAACAGCAAAAACAACATAGACATAGGCATTCATCAGAAAATCACACCAGTATTGTCATTGAAAAAGGCGACACAGTCATAGAGATAGCAATGATACATCCGCAGAACAGGCAATAAATGGCAGTTCTGGTTACGTCTCGTGTCTTTGGGTTAGGAGAGGGGGTGAAGGGGAGAGCAAGGGGGGAGGGGAGGGTAAGAGGGAAGTAGTGAGGGGATGTGCCTCAGTGAGCGTCCAGCCATTTCCCCCATATCTTTTCAAATTTTCGGGGGCAGCCCCTCGCATTGTAGATACGGCGTTCCAGAGATGCGCATCTACTTAGTTTATTGGTCCAACGGTTCAAGCTTATTGGGTCCGCTGAGCCCCAGTTTGCGGCTATAAGTCTTTTCCCTGCACCCAGTGCCACCACCAGGAACATTTTTTCATACTTATTAAGGTCGACCTCCATCCAGATTCCCAAAAGTGTCATTTTGGGGTCTTTAGGAATTGGCGTTCCTAGTATAGTGGAGATTGTATTAGTGCACTCACCCCAGAAAACTTGTAGCACTTGGCAGTCCCATATCATGTGGAAGAATGTGGCCGTCTCCCGTCTGCATCGGACGCATGTCTCATCTCCAGTCCCTCCCCATCTGGACAGGGCTATGCAAGAGTAGTATGAGCGGTGGAGTATTCTGAGTTGTATCAATCTAAGTTTGGCCTCGATACCTATCACTCGGGGGACATTAGTGCGTCTATCCAGTCCCTGGTTCAGATCGCCCAGATCTCTTTCCCACCTTTCTTTCAGCTTATCAAGTTCTTTAGCACCAAAGGAGTTAAGGGCCTGGTAGAGTGTGGAGGTGACTTTGGAGGGGATACGTTGCGGGAAAATGTTGGTCTCTATGGAGGAACAGGGGGGTATAGTGGTTATGCCTGGGAACTGGGTGTGTATGGCGTGAGCAAGCTGTGCATATTGAAACCAGTCCATAGGTGCCAAACCAAATTTGTCTTGCAGAGTATCAAAGCTTAGCAGGTGTCCCTCTTGGATCACGTGTGCTAGTGTGGTTATCCCTCATGTTCTCCAGTTCCCAAACAGCCTATTTTCCTTATTTCTGGCAGATGTGCGTTGTGCCATATGGGTTGGGCTAGTGTTGGTTTTGACTTCCAACCAACGAGTTTGTGTGTGTCCCTCCAGGCATGGCGGATGTGGCGTGTCATTCTTGGTATTTTTGGGAATTGGTTGTTGGTGGCGTGTAGGACCTGTAGGGCCGGCACTGGGAGCATAGTCTCTATTTCAATGCGGATGTGCGGTAGTATGGGCTTGGCGTGTAGCCAATCATTTTCCACCCCTATCTGTGTTGCTAGGTAGTATGTGCGTATGCATGGTAGTCCAATGCCTCCCTCCCACACAGATCGTTGGAGTGTAGTGAGGGTGATTCTGGGTTGTTTCCCTCCCCAAAGCAGCATACAGAGGTTCCTATCTATGAATGCAACGGTTTCGTGGGGGATGGGGAGCAGAGCATTTTGGAGAATGTATAAGAGTCTTGGGAGTATCATCATTTTAAACAGGGCTGCCCTGCCCATTAATGATAGGGGGAGTGATTGCCAGTGGGAGACATCCCTGTTAAACCTATCTAGTACAGGTTGTAGGTTGAGTTGGAGGAAGAATCCGTCTAGGGTCGGACCAATGCGTATGCCCAGGTATTTAAACTCCCTGATACAGATAACTTCTTTTTTTTAAGGGTAGATGTATTCCCCTTAAATTTATTTAAGGATAAACCATTACAATGTGTTGTTCCAGAGGAGGACAGTGGGCCTCATTACAAGCTTGCCGGTCTGGTAAATTCGATGCCGGTACGGAAATATCGGCATCGATTAGAGGACCGGATCATTACAACCCTTGAGTACGCCAACACCGGCACAGGCCCTTCCGTGAGTGGCATCCCGATGCCAGTAGCATCCCTGACACATGCCTGCTGTGCCTGAAACACTGGCATGCCGCAGACCAGTGCACATTCAGAGGTGGATATGCATATACCGGCATCCACATACCGGCAGTAACAGCAAGAAATATGCCGGAATCACCAGCATCGCGGGACATGCGTTAACAGGTAGCACACCCACACACCACGCCGCTTCCAAACAAAAATGCTACCACTAGCACTAGCCCTGCTGGAGGTGGAGTACATGCAGGAAGAGCTACTCTGTGAGAAGGCAGTGAGGCAGGCCAGAAAATGCAAAGGAGGAGAAGGAGGGCCAGAGGGGACAGCACATGCCCAATGTGCAGGCCATTGTGCCACGCCGGCGCCCAACAATCCCCAGAGAACGTGTCAGCCCATTCGCCCTAACCCCATCACAAATCCACACCCTGTACCGGCTGGACAGAGACACCATCATCGCACTAGTGGAACTCATACACAATGAGCTCATGAGCATTATCAACATACGGACAGCCATTCCCCTCCCTGCTCAAGGTCGTGAGTGTGCTACACTTTCTGGCAACTGGAACCTATCAACACACAGTGGGTCAACTGCACGGGATATCACAACCCTGCTTCTACCGCATGCATGACGCAGGTACTTGAGGCACTCCTCAAACATGTACGTGATCATATCAGCATGCCAGGTACCCCAGCGGAGATCTATGCAACCAAAGTAGCATTCCATGCCATAGCAGGCATACCAAACGTCATAGGTGCGATAGTCTAGTCTATAGTCTGCACACATGTAGAGCTGGTGGTGCAGCATGCCGTTGAGCAGGTATACCACAACAAGAAGCAGTTCCATTTGATTAATGTCCAAATGGTGTGTGATGCCAGCAAAATCATCACACACTGCTGTGCCCGATACCCTGGGTCGACACGCGATGCACTGGTCCTGCGGATCTCAGCGCTGCCCCGCTACATGGACCGACATGCCGGACCCCATACATGGCTCTGGGTGAGTGTGACCACAGGGGCAGACGCATTGATGATGGGGTGGGTGATTTGCCAGCAGTGGGAATCTGCCTGATGGGTGGGCCATGTTGGGCGTGTGCACACTACACAGTATACCGCAATCCTGGAGCACTGGTGCACATGGCTAGTATTTAATCCCTGAAAATCATGCCTGAACAGAATAGACCCAACCATGTTTGTCAAACGATGCAAATCATCACCGGTACCCTCTCTCTTGTCAACATGCAGGTGACGCTGGGTATCCACTGATGGGCTGACTGCTGACCCCAATCAGACGTCCACGTAAATGACATGAAGAGGCATACAATCGCACACATACAAGGACTTGCGTCACAATAGAACAGACCTTTGGCCTACTGAAGAGTCGCTTTTGCAGCATAAGCCTGTCTTGCGGTGCCCTCATCTATGGTCCCGAGAGGGTGGGGCGTATTGTGATTGCTTGTGCAATACTGCACAACATGTGCATCCATCGTAATGTGCCCCCGCCCCCGACGTGGATATGCTGCCACAGGACGATGATGACGATGATGAGGATGTTGGACACCCTCAGCATCACCATGGCTATGATGGACAGGCCACACGACAGGCATTGGTTGCAACTTATTTCTGATGGATGATCCACACATGGACATTTTTAATTGCCACACTGTATGGGTTGCATTGTGTTACATTAAATACTCATACACCCCTTGAATAATGTACAGACAACTGTATTGCTTTCAAACACAAGTGTATTAATGCCTGGTGAACTATACACAGAATGTGACAGGTTGAACGTGCATCTCAGTCCAAACAAGATGGTTACAACTCCCAATTATAACTAAACCCCCAAAAATTGCCCAAAACACCCTTGCCCTTTAACACCCGTTTGCACTTACCCACCCCACAAAGTGAAAAACAACATCCAATGTTGTATGTGAAATGCCAAAACATCCCTTCAACAACAGGTTCCCACTGCCAGGCACTGTAGTGAAAGGCCTACTTCCGCCCCCGGGTCAGCCTCAATGAGCGGTGCAAGGGGCTGCCATGTGTCGAAGGGCTGGGCATAGCACTTGCTGACTCGACTGGTGGCATTATAATGTGCTGCTGTTCGGCGATGGCCGTGACTAGGAGGTTAATGGACTCTCCCATTGAGGACATGACTTTGTTGCCCTCACGTACCCTTCTGGCCAGTTGGTACAATGCCTCAGTTGCCCGGCCCAGCATCCTTCCAGTCTTTCTCGTGTTGTCCTGAATGGTCTGCCTTGTGAGTTCTGCCTCGGTGAGGTACCGGTTCAGGAGTATATGCATCGCTTCCTGGCGCTCCTCTGTCCGGGTGAGGCGGGCTTCAATGTTGCGAAAGTGCACCATTCCGGCAAGGGGCATGGGTGGTGGGCTGCATGGGGCTGCTGGGCTGAACCTGGGTACTGGCTCATGGTGCCCATTGTCATTGTCACCGGGTCTGGTCTCCTCCATGATGCTGGGTGCGGCTGTGGCACGTCGTGTGCTACGCATGTCTGGTGTGTCTGAATCCTCAAGTTCGGGCATACTCTGTATGGGCGATGTGGGATCGCCAGGCATGCTCATTGCTGGGGAATGAGGCAGGTCCTCAATTTCAATCAGCGGTGACGCTGCTTCCTCATCTTGTGTAGTCTCACTCATGCCCTGTGTTGTGGTGCAGCATAGTGGGTCGGACACTGATTCAGGGCTGTGCTGCGGCTGCTGCCTGCCTGTCTTCGCATGGCTCTTGAGGCTGACAGGTGTGCAAGGGTGGCTGGGAGGACGTGACGTGGAGGCCGGAGACTTTGGTCGGCCGTGGCTGCGTGCTGGTTCCTAGCTGCATGCTGGTTCCTGGCTGCATGCTGGTTCCTGGCTGCGAGCTGTCTTTTTGTGGCTGTGCCGATGTACAGCGGTGGTTAGGGTAGTTGCGAGTTCTCCTTCGCTGCGTGATGAGGTGCCTGTGTGTGACAATTTAGGGGTACTTCATTGTTGTGCTATGAACCATGCAACAGCCATCACACTTAGTTCAATTTACAGTGATGTGCATCCTTTGAATCATGGTGGGGGCAGTGTGTAGCAGCACACATGTGCAGGGGTGGAGCAGTGTTGGTACATCATGATGTGTACACAATTTGGTATTTGCATGTGGGATAGGTTGTTGTTGTGTTCGGCCATTGATGTTGTTTATATGCAACCCTGGACTGTGCATTTATGTAGTCTCCATGTGAGGAAGTGGGGGTATGCGTGTGTAGGTAGGGTCATTGGGGTGTCGTCAGCTGCAGAGGGGACACTGTATGGGTACATTGGGATGTTTGCAATGGTGCATGCATTGTGGACAGATGTTGTTGGTGCCATGCTGACGTGGGTCTGTCTGCATGGCATGGGACATGTGTTGTGTGCCTGTGGTGCTTGTGGACAGTCTCCATGGTGGGAAGATTTACTGTTTTGAGGGTCTGGTCAGTGTTTTGCAGGGCAGCAGGTTTCTGGTTGCAGTCATGCACATGGCACTATTGGCGATCAGGGGACGTAGTGGCTATGGGATGTTAGTAATGGACACTCACCTGCATATCCAGAGGTTGTGGCTCCATGCTCAGCATCACCCACACCCTCGATGCTGGCCATGTTCAGGATGGAGGCACATCTTTCCTCCCAGGGGTGGAGTTTGAGGGGAGAATGTGGTCCACCACCAGTGGCTTGCCCCTGGCTGCGCTCGTCAGACAATAGTTTTCACACTCTGAGACGCAGGTCATCCCAGCGTTTGCGGCAGTTTCTTATGGTCCTGGGTGCGGTGCCTACCGATGAGACCTTGTTGGCCACTTCGGTCCAGATCTCCTTTTTGCGCAGCTGCACAGGCCTGCGCAGGTCTGCGCAGGTCCACTCCAAATACCTCATCAGCATTGTCTACGAGGGTGTCGGCAAGCAAAAGCTCCCCCGGGTAGCTGACATGTCCCTTTGTGGTCTTCAACTTCCAGCTCCTGTGTTTGACTCCTGTGTTTAGAGGATTGCAATGGATTGTGTTTTTAAAGATGGAAACCGGTGCATTTCCCGTTCCGGCGCGATGACGTAGTTTCCAGGTACTGGTATGCCGGTGCCGGTATTTGCGGGTTTGTGATGCCAGTGCCTGTGCCAAGGGCATTGATGGTGCCGTTGTGTGGGTTTTTGGATGCTTTAGCGGTATGCCGGCACTGCTGTTACCGGCATGCCGTTTGTTACGGCAAGTCATGCTCGGAATCAGACGTTGATTCTGAACTCAAGGCATGCCGGTAACGCTAGTTACGGCATGCCGTTATTGTGGTTTTCCTACCGGTTATCTCGTAATGAGGGCTAGTTTATTTAAGGCAGCGGTCTTCAAACTTTTTTGTCCGGGGCCCCACAGAGCAAAATTTGGGCAGGTCGGGACCCCCCAGAAATACCAAATGGACAGTATATATTACGCGCCATCACCTGCTCCCATCACAGTCGCTGGGCTCCCTCATCCCACTCCTACCCAGTCCCTGGTCTCTCCCCACCCCATCACACACCCTGGGCTCTCCCCAGTCTGCTCACACCACTATCCCATGGTTCCTGCCCATTGTGCTCCCACCATAGTCCCTGGGTTCCCCCATCCCGTTCCCAACACAGTCTGAGGGCCAGTGGAGGGGCATAACTATTTCCCCACAAAAATGCCATAGCGACCAAGCATAGTGAGGGAGCCTGAACCAATAAAGGGGTTTTTTTTAAAATAATGGGTTAAAATGTTGCATTGTAGAGCATACTTTTAACAAAAAAATTGGTAAATAGCCGAACAGTTTGCAATTGGTCAGTCAGTCGCTTCAGTTAGGCTCTTGCTGGCATGTGACACGATTATCCTCGGGGCATGGTCACTGGCGGAGTGTTGTACCAGGATGGTGCCTAGTCCTATTGGACTTGAGTCAACCGCCACCTCAGTGTGTAGCTTGGGGGCAGAATATGACATGCATATTGCTACTGCTATTTCCCTCCGGATCCTGTCGAAGGCTTCTTGATGTATGTGCACCCATGTGAAATTTTGGTCTTTTTTTGGTCTGGGATTATAGTGGGGCACTGGTAGAGGGGAAGTCAGGGAGGTATCCTGTACAATAGCTAGCTAGCCCTAGCAACGAGCAGACCAGGGCCATGTGGTGCCTGCCCCTTTAAGGGCACACATGCAGCAGTGTGACATAACTCTGCCGCTTGTGTTTGCAATAAACGGGGTGTTGCCACGGCCGCAGCAGAGCGATCGTGGAGCCCAGACAGCAAGCACATCTCTGTGTGTGCTCTGTGGCTGGAGGCGCTCACGGGGGCCACGAATTGTGGGAGTGATCCGATGCGGACCCGGGCACAGGCGGTGAAAACCCCGCCCAAAAAAACACAGGCATTTTCTCCAGTCTTCATACCGTGGAGCCAGTGCTGGCAGAGCCCAAACTCGTGCCGCCATTTTCTCCACGCGGTGGTGAGGGTTGCGGCTCCTGATAGGAGTGCTTGTGGAATGTTTTGAACCCCTGCACAGGGGGCAGCATTGTGCTGCAGATTCATCACATTTGGAGTGTTTTGGACACTTTCCATGTGCTGAGTGTGAGGTGAGGAGAAAAGGGAGGCCTAAAGTATTTTGTCTTCTTTGTTCCCTGGGCCCCACCCCACTCAATTTTTGGGACTTCCAGTCTCTAGACTGGGGATAATATCCTATTATTCCTGGCTATTTGGACATTGGCGGATGGGGCTGCAAATACAGAAAGCCCTAGGGTGGTGTAGCGGAGAGTGGCTACATGCCCAATTTTTGGACATTCTGGATCGGGTGCCAGGGGAAGCACTTTGTGACTATGTGTTTGGTGAAGAGCAAGTCATCAGGACTAGCCGGAGGGGAGTGTTAGCCAACATCATCACGTTCAATATTTTGGCGCATTTGCCTGGTAGGGGCATCTGTGAGTTGCGACCCCAGTATTCTTGTAGGGTGCTCATGCGCTCATCACCATGAATGACCAGGATGGCGGTGCAGGAGCCCTGCCACTGGTGGCAGGATCAGCAGGCCCAGTGGGTGCACGGGCACTAAGACAGCAGGGGCCGCTCACACCAATGTCTGAGTTTGATATTTCTGGGGCACCATCAAGCCTGGGACCAAGGTGGTGGCTTGGGATAAATTGGCTCGACGTGTACTTCCGGGCCACTGGGAGACGGATGAGGATAGTAAAGTGGCCACACTTCTCTACTCGGCTGGACCAGTGGTACATGAAGTCTTTCAGTCCTTGACACCTGCGGATGCATCATACACCGCGGCTAAGAACGCACTGCATGAGCCTTTCATGCCGCTAATGTTACTCTCACCTGGTATCCACGGGGACACCACCCATCCCTGGTTGGATGATTTCAACTCTCGAACCCTCTCCCGTTCCCTTGGTAAGGCCTCTGGTTAAAGATGGGTCTGCAATATAGGAGAGCTGGATTCAATACCAGATTGTCTTTATGTTTTCCCACCTCCCTAGGCCTCAACTCCTTCCTCCCCCTTGGGCACTCTGCTCACCTTAATATTGTAAAAGGTGGATTCTCCATCCTGCTCCTCGTGGCAGGGGTGCGTAGATGTGGGGGGCGAGCAGTGACCAAGTTACTTCACTGGTGCAAGCCCCCCTGTGGGAATCCAGGCCTGCTGCGACTCCGTAGGTTTGCTGCTTTACAGTCTTTATATGCAGTTCTTATGTTCCTCTTAGTTCGAATAAAAATGTCTTGCTTCTTTCCTTTTAGGCATGGAAAGGTATTTTGGTGTTGTCATGCAGTTTGAAGATGAGCATGGGCCAGTAGGCGAAAGCGCGGTGTGCGCGATGCTGTCCGGTGAGTAATGCGCAATGCGCTGTGCTGTTTCGCCTTTTATATTGCTAACTTGTGTCTTTTCTCTCTTTGCAGGTTGCGATGTTCCTCGCCGAGCGCCATAACGTTCCAGCAATGATACTTACCAGGAGATGACTACCCAGGTAAGAATTGTGTGGCTTTCTTCATTCGGGAGGAAACGTGGCTAAACGCTTACTAATGCTGTCTTTCTTTCTCCTCTTTCCAGGTTATGGTATTCCAGGATGCATGCGGTGCCGGATGATGGAGTTCGTACCTTCAGGTGAGTGGAAATAAAGTCGGTGATGGATTGAAGACAGGATACTGTTCCAGGCAAGTTTCGTAGTTTTCTTTCTCTCTCTGCAGCTCCTTGGTTTTAGGTAAGCTGGCATCAAAGAACTGGACACGGTGAGCGTTACGCTGCCCACAGCAGAATAACGCAAAGCATGTTCTGCTGTTTGGGTGTGGTTTAAATAGTCTCAGGTAAAGTAGTCCAGGTAAAATAGTCCCAGGCCTGCCACACCAAAGTAGTCCAGGCAAAGTAGTCCCAGGCCTGCCACACTCGGAAGACTAGACCGCATAGCTCAGTTCCTTGTAACTGAGCTATGTGTGTGCCTCCATGTTGGCTGAACCCCCTCAAGTTAAATAGTCCCAAGTAAATAGTCCCATTCTAATACTGGTCTTCATGATGGTTATGAGCCTGGCGCCAAAGGCACCAGGACTGACTCCAAGAGAGTCTTGGATGAGGTTTTAAGGCCTTTGACATGGCCCTAATTGGAAGGCTGACTTGCCAGTGAGGGCCAGGGGCAAGGGTCATGACAGCTGGCCAATGAAGATTATGAACACTTTGTGATGTGCAGTGCCAGACAGAAAGACGATGAGTCTCTGGACACTTTCTATGGATGACTGCGCCGGATGTCCCTGTCGTGTGCTTGGGAAAACCCCCAAACGATGATCTGGAATCAACTCATACAAGGCTGTGCATCAGGAAAACTGTGCAGACAAGTTCTGCGGGAACAGGTACTCATGCTACCCTTTATTTTGGATCTCGGCCGATGCCATGAGGTGTTGGAAGTGTGTGTTTCGTCCAAGGAAGGCAGAGGAAGTGTGTGCTGTGTGCTGTGGGCTGCGATCGAGGTGGAAGAGGGGCCTGACGTCCAACTGGTGGCCAGTGAGACAGAGGTGCCAGTGCCCTTGCATCCTGCATCAAGTGTGGGTATGACCTTCCACACCCCACCGAATACCCAGTGCAGTGAAAAGCCTTTGGACGTTGTGGAGCACTTGACCATTATGCCCGTATGACCAGGGCTCCAGTGCCGGTTGTGGTACCAAGTGGGCCAGTGAGGGCAGAATTCTTCAGGCCACAGCACCCGCCCAATGTCTCCCAGGTAGACCAAGAAGAGGAGGGTGCGACTTAGGAAGAGGAAGAGGAGGATGAGAACATTTTCTTCATCTCAACCAGAAGGCAGCTAAGGTGCCTTGTGAAAGTCAACAAGTCGACGGTACCGGTGCTGGCGGACACAGGGGCGTCAGTCAATGTAATGGCCAGGGGGCACTACAATGCCATGGTGGTGCTGCCCACACTACAGAAGCCCAGGGCGCAGATATTCACTTTTGGCAGGGAACAGCCCATCGCATTGGCCAGGGTATTTGTGGCAAAGGTTGAGCATGGGGGGTCATCCATAAAGGCCCATTTCTACGTAACGAGCATCAGCAGCAACACTCTCCTGAGCTGTGCGGCAGCCGAAGCGTTGGGCATTGTGAGCTTCACCTATTCAGTATATGTGGAAGACGTACAGGGGCTGCTCGCGAAATACAGCCGGCTGTTTGAAGGAGTAGGCCGAATGGCTGGCGAACCGGTGAGACTGCACATTGATAAGTCGGTACAACCTATAGCGCTCAAGTATCGTAGAGTCCCATTCAATCTGTGGGACCTAGTTGATAAGGAACTGGACAATTTGGTGGCGTTTGATGTCATTGAGAAAGTGGATGGGCAGACTGCATGGATATCCCCAATGGTCATTGCAAGGAAGCCAAAGCAACCTGATTCAGTGAGGATTTGTGTGGACATGAGGCTCCCGAACAAGGCCATCAAGCGTGATAGACACCTCACGCCCACGATCAATGACATCATTGCGGAGTGGCCAGGGGCCCATTTCTTCTCAAAGCTTGACCTATTTGCGGGCTACCATCAGGGTTGTTTCCTCCAAACTCAAGGTATATAACCACCTTTTCTACGCACCGAGGCCTCTACAGGTACAAGCGCCTAAGCTTCGGGGTGTCTTCCACGGCAGAGGTGTTCCAGAACATCATCGGTGAGGCCCTGGCGGATCTGGATTGGGTCCTCAACATCAGTGACGACATCCCTGGGTTTGCAAAGACAGAGGTGGAACACATGGAGAGGCTTGTGAGAACCCTGGAACGGCTTCAGGCGCTGGCACTGACCTTGCATAAGGAAAAATGTGAATTCCTCAAGAAAGACATTGAGTGTTTTGGATTCGTGTTCAAGCAGGGAGGCGTGACACCTGAGCCCTGAAAGGTCAAGGACATTGTGGAGGCAAGGCCCCCCGAGAATGTGTCTAAAGTTTGGAGTTTCTTGGGGATGGTCACCTACTCTGGCCGGTTCATCCAAAACGTTGCCTCCAGGTCTGAGCCCCTGAGGAGTCTCACCAAGAAAGAGGCAATGTGGCATTGGGGTCCGCTGGAGCAGGCCGCTTTTGAAGATGTGAAGGGAGCGCTGATGGCAGAGGACACTATGGTGTTTTTTGATCGATCCTTGACATCAGAGATCCTGGTGGATGCCAGCAGTTTTGGTCTGGGTGCAGTTTTCACCCGAACAGACGCTAATGGGGAGATTAGGCCGATTGCCTATGCGAGCAAGGCACTGTCAGAGACAGAGCAGCGATACTCGCAAATCAAGAGGGAGGCTCTGGCAGTCCTATGGGTTGTTGGCATTTTGCCTTCTACATTCTGCGACGGACAGTGACGGTGGTAACTCACTGCAAGCCTCTGCTGCCAATCAAGTCTGGCTCGTCTTCCAAAACTCCGGCCCGGATTGAGAGGTGGATGCTTGCTTTCTTGGAATATGGGGTCTCGCTGGTATATCGGCCAGGCAGTAACAACGCTGCAGATTATCTGTCTAGGCACCCCAGAGGCGAGGTGGAAGGACATGGTAACATTAGTGGGGAGTAGGGTGATGAACACGTGAGGCTGATTGTGGAAGCGGCAAACCCAAACTCAGTGCCTCTCCAGGAGCTGGAAAAGGCAGCGGCTGAAGATGAGTGCTTCAAAATTCTAAAGGTGGCTCTTCAGCAAGGATTGCGGAAGTCAGTGGTGGACACGCTGCACACAGGACCCAGGATGCGCAGTCGTCGCTAGAACAATTGTGGAGAATAAAAGATGAACTGACGTTTGTTGAGTCGGGGCTTTTGCTCAGGGGTGACCGCATTGTAATACCATTGTGCAAGGTCCCCCAAGTCATTGAGCTAACGCACCAGGGCTACAAAGGAATTGCAAAAATGAAGGCATGGCTATGACAGAAGGTTTGGTTCCCGGACTTTGAGAGACTGTTGGAGGAGGTCATCTCTGCCTGTGTCCGGTGCCAGGAGGCTGCCTCAGCACAAAGGGAGCCCCTCATTGAGACAATGCCCTGAGGAACTAGGCCATGGGAGAACATCCATGCTGATTTTGGGTCCACAGGCCGGGACACTCATTTCCTGGTGGTGGTGGATGAATGGTCAAGGTAACGTTAGGCTGAGTTTGTGGAATCGGTCTCTTTTGACAAGGTGGCAGTGACACTTGTTAGGCAGACTCACATGCAGTACCCTTTGGGAACACCAGACACAATTAAGACTACAAGTGCAAGTACAAATTCACCTTTGGTACAAGCCTGTACTACACAGTAAAGTGGTAGCGATGGCTGAGCAGCCAGACTTATCTCAAGAGTAAAGTGAGCAGTATCAGAAGTTACACCAAGGACAGCAATTACTATGGATCAAACAAACACTGATTCAAGGTTTCTGAGTAAAAGAATATAGATTTATTTACACCCTCAGTTATAAAACAGTTCACTAATATAAAGCAGCAGAAAATCACAATCTTAATACACTACACACCACCCAATCAATTCTGGACAAGTTAAGCTCAAAACGAAGTGTGAGCAAAATGGCACTCCAGCAATTTAAAAAGGGAGGGAAAGGACAAGGTTATCAAAAATCAACAACATGAATATGTGATAGGCAGGGCAATCTAGAAAAGGCTTACTACAACTAGGATTCAAGTCAATAGGCCTGGGCCAATGTTAATGGTTCAGAGTCTTTGCAGAGGATCACACAGTTCAGAGTAGTTTGCGGTTAAGTCGTTGCCAAGAGTTCAAAACAAAGTTGGTCAGAGGAAAAGTTATTCAAAAGAGTAAAGAAGGACAAGCCTTCAGAGCAGCGAAAGATTTAAAACACTTTCACCGCGGTCGGACAGAACGAATGACCGGCTTTGAACAGTACCTTAGATAAAGAAGAATGCTGTAGCTGAGGCGGTAGTTCCTGGTAGTTCCTGCAGGCTCACGGTTCCTGAAGCGACTGTCGGACTGACAAGAAGGAGGAAGACTGAAGGGTCCTGCGCTGCCCAAAGAAAAAGCCAGCAGCAGAGCAAAGCGTCAAATAAAAGGTGCGCTCCTTAAAAGCACAAAGGGACTCTCTCTCACTGGCTATCCGGTTTCCTGTAGCAGAGCAAATTCGACCAGGCTGAAGAGGAGGTCCAAGGGCTTTGTGAGCTGGTTGGTCCCACCAGGCTCAAGGGGAGAAGACTCCTTGCGGATCTCCTCTGTCGTTGAAGTTTCAGGTGATTCGGACCTGCAGCAGGGCTTCACCGGGATGTCCAGTAGTTGCAGCAGTCGTCTTCCTTCACCTTCTCGTTGGATCTCTCGATCCAGTGGTGACTCTCCTTCCAAGTCCCAGAGACCTGTTTTTAAGCAGTTTCCCCCCATTCACACAGCTTGGCTGTCAATCACACAGCAGGGTGGCTGTCCTGCAGGACAGCCACCTAGCCAATTAAACTAGGGTGCGACTTGGGTCTCCAAGGAGACCCTGTGCAGGGGGCCTCAAACCCCTCCCTCACATCCTGTCCAGCCAGACACTCAGGCGCCTAAGGAGGGCGAACAAAGGCCCCAAACCTGGTTTGACGTGCAGAGTAAAACACGAGAAAGACCTTTACAAAAAGAAATGGCGAATAAACCCCACCGGAACCAAATAAAATGAAAAGGGGTCCAGCGGATTAAAGTTCGAGGCTACCACCATAGCCTCTACCAGTACCAAGGCTATTTTCATGGATCGCAGTAAAATTAAAATGGTAGATACTACTGCCACCAGCCAAATCTTAGAGAAAAGGGAACAAAATAATGTTCCATGAGAAACAGACAAAAAGGGATAACTATTACCCCTTCCAGTACTTTATGGAAGATAGTTTGTACTGGGTATGTAAATTCAAAACGACTAGTAAAGTCAATGGCAACGTTACATGTTCTGGGAGACAGTAGTCAGTCCCAGAAAAGGGAGGTTAGTAGTGGGAAGTCTAAAAAGACAACCCTGTGTCACTGCACTAAAGGTGCTGTGTGACACACAGTAAAAAGATGATGCCTATGGAGTAGGTGAGACTCCATAGTCCATGAGCACAACATTTATAATACATAGCAAAAACACATGCAAGAGTCGGAAAATAGGCTCACACTCTTACCAGTTGAAAAAAATAAATCCTAAAAATCCAGCAAAGCTGCTGAGGGACTCAGTAGGTAGGGGAAATTAGCCATTCTGGAGAATTCTCCCTAACAACCCTTGAAAGATCTTCGCCACTCACGGCCTGCCGCAGACCCTGTATTCAGACAACAGACCCCCATTCCGAGAGGATAGTACCACACAGCTGTTGGGAGATTACAGAATACAGCATTGGAAGATTACACCAGTCTGGCTCGTGCCAATGGCAAAGCTGAAAGATTCTTGAGGACTCTGAACAAGGTTTTTCGCATCGCCCACGGCCAAGGACACTGCCTGCAACAGGCGCTGTATCAGTTCCTTCGCGCTTTGAAACACTTGTGTATAGGCGCGTTATAAATGCCCCATCATATCATATCATATCACCACCGATGCATCCACTCGAGTGTCACCAGCTGAGGCAATGTTTCAGTGGTGTCCAACGGGTCTAATCCCTGCAGTGCGGGAGCGGGAAACAACCGTAATTGATGACGCTCAGGTGGAGCGAGAAAGGAGGATCCAAACCGAGGGAGAGAACATCAGGGCGCTGGCCTCAGCAGCTGAGTCCTGGGGATGAAGTACTTGTGAAGCAACAGCATCCACAAGGCAAGCTGTCACTAACATATGAGCAGGGTCCGATGGATGTGGTGGCGGTGCAGGGCTTGATGGTGCCTGCATCGGATGGGACTGCCACAGTGACCCGCAATGTAAGTTTCTTCAAGAAGGTGGGTGAGACCAGGCCAGAGGCGATCCTGAGAAGAGACTGTGGTGAGATACTGGGCGAGGGCGGTGGCCTGGCCCATCTGTCGAGTCCCCTTGGTCGAGGAGATGCGGGTGAGGAGGGCCCGATCCAGGAGGCAGGCATGAGATATCCCCAAAGGGTTGGCAGATGGAAGCATGCCCATCTCAATGACTATATACTGGACCCCTGAACTGGTGTGCCCAGCCCACATGCTGGGTAGTGACTTGTGGTACTGGGAGGAAAGCTCATAAAGCGGTGTTTATCTTGTGTGCAGTGTGCCAGTTTTGACATGTTTGTATTTGCCTTCTGTTGTTGTTTGATATGAAAAAGGAGGAGTCTGGTGCCTACCTTTTAGGTGCACACACGCAGCTGAGTGACGTAACTCCACTGCGTCTGTTTGCAATAAACGGGGCATTGCCACGGCTGCAGCAGAGCGACCGTGGGGCCTGGACAGCAAGCACGTCTCTGTGTGTTCTCTGGGACTGGGGGGGGGGGGCTAACAGGGGCCAGAGGAGAATTCTGGCCACACATAACAGGCAACATTTGATGGGCGTGGGGCTTTGGTCAAGGCCTTCATTTTGTCGGGATCTGGTTCTATACGGCTGACAGAAAATATATGGTCAAAGAATTTCAGTGTTGATTTATTGAACGCATTTCTCTCTTTATTGAGCGTGAGATTGGCCTTGTCTAGTGCTTTAAAGACTCTGCTCAAGGTGGCGTCATAGGATTCTGCAAAATCTTCAGAGTATAACGATTTTGTCGCTATATTTGATGGAGTGCTGTATGTGGCATATGACCTTCCTAATTTCATCCTGGAAAATCTCTGCAGCTTAAGATATGCCAAAATATAGTCTCTTATATCGGAAGAGCCCTAAGGGAGTCACAAATGTTGTAATGTACTGGGATTCTTCACTCAGCTCTACCTGGTCTTACCCTTTGTTAAGGTCAACTCTGGAGAATACTCTGGCACCATTTAGCATGTGCATCATATCAGTGATGTGTGGAGACTGGTGATGTTCGGTTCGTATGGCCTGGTTAAGGACGCGCATGTCAAAGCAGTCGTATTTGCCCTTCAGGGCTCTTCTTGGGGACTGTATTCAAGGTGCATCTGAGGTATGCAAAACAAATAAGTAAGTTAAAGTGCTCACACTCAAATACATGAAGGAGGAGGGCCACCTGGCTCGGCGTACCTTACCCTAAGGAAGAACACCCTGACCCTGACGGGGGTGCCTATCCCTGGGTTACGCGTGATGTATCGCCTACTAAAAAGATATAGAGGAGAGTGCTGTCCCTCAACCTTCTATACTGGTGGCGGTGTCTGAAGACAGACACGAGTAAGCCAAAAGGGACATCTAAAAGGTGGTAGACTCCAGCAGGTTAGGCAGCGTGCAACAAAACTGTAGATTAGATCTTGAGGCTGCTAAAATGCATGGATACAACCTGCGAAACAGGTCAACTGCTTATATTCCATCCAGAATGTACAACTTTAATGATTCCCGTAGGTCATTGTGGTTGGAGTGTAAAACAGTACTGCTGGAGAAACCACTGGAAGGTGCAGTAAAACAAACCCAGCCAAAGGGCTGTAGGGCTAAAAAATGGCTCTTATAAAAAGGTGTAGCTCGCTCTGTGAAGTTGAGTGTGCTACAGTAAACAATTTTTAGAGAATACAGTCTCTTTAGTTGGTGTAAGAGAGATCACAGGTAGGTCATGAGAGCCCTCATGACCGAAAGAGGTCGACCGGTTTCGATGGCGTGGGAGATTCAAGCCATCTTCTTCAGGACCGTGATTTGAAATGCAAACAAGTTTGCCAAATGTTCAGATAGATGCTGAACAAAGGGAGAGATGCTGGTGTCTCCTGTAGGGAGACAGAAGGGAGGGGGAGAGAGAGGGAGGGGCAATCAAACAATGAAAAAGAAGCACCAATGGTGTGCAAACATACAGGTGGTGCTTTTCATGCGTTGAGTAGAGCATGTCGGAGCAAGAAAAACTGCAGCGGTCAGAGTTTGCAGGAACGGTGGGGGTGCCTGGACACCTGTGTAGGGTCTCAACGCCAGGAGTGAGGGAAAACGGAAACAGGGGGGGGAGGGGGAGGGGGGGGCCGGGAGGCCGTGATAGAACGAGTCTCTACAGATGACTGGTGTGCTGCTGCCTGGGTGGTGGGGGGCAACGAGTATGCTGGTGTGAGAAGTAGTGCACTACAGGGCAGGAAGGCAGTGAGCCTCTGTGTGGTCCACAATAGGGGGTGACATCCCAAATCGGTGCAAGTGGAGTGGAGGGGGCTGAACCTACCTCTTAGCCAAAGCCTCTAGGCCAAAGTCCTTTCTGGGAGGCGAGGGATGACACTGGGTTGCTTACAGCATCGTGCTGGTGAGGGAGAATCAAATACCTGCACAATCAGGAGATCATGTGTCTGAGGGAAACAAAAAGACCACAGAATGTGGATAAAAATGGCTCAAAAACACATGGCTTTGTGAGTTAGGGAATAGAGCCAAGGTGTCTGGGAGTGAGCCGTACCTTTAGAGCTGCAACTGCTGGGCTCCGTGAAGTCCGTGTGCTGTATCGAGCTGGTACAGCTCGAGACTGGCGGATTGTAGTAGAGAAAGGCCCATCGCCTATAAAAAGAAGCGAGCAACGCGCTCGCGCTGGCTTCGGCGACGGCGGCGTCGGCGTGACGCGGCTGGCTCCAAGGAAACGCCTCGAGCGTTCGGAGCCAGCGGAGGAAGCCCAAGCGCCTCTCGAAAGAGTGGCAGAGCGCGCTTTAGTTACGAAGGATCGGGCGCTGCAGCCCGATCTCATGTGGAAGAGACTCGATGGGAAGGGGTCGGGGGATGGGGGTGGGGGGGGAAGAGAAAGGCGGGAATTGGGAGGGGGGGTGGGGGGGGAAAGAATAGAGAAAGGGGAAGGGGGAGGGGAAGGGGTAAAGGAAGCGGTGGGCAACAAATGGCACCAGGGGGACTCGAAAAAAAGGGGGGGGAGGGGGGGGGGGCTTTAGGGAATGGGGAAAAAGGAGACCAGGGGCACATATGATCATGACCAGATGGGAAGGTCAAGGTTACTCATGAACCCTGGGCAGCATGAGGAGGGTAAACCTCATGGGACTCATGGTATGTCTAGAGGAGTTAAGGTACTTGGAAAAGCAAGGTTAGAGACAAAGGAGCACTAATGCTGTGAGTAGGATTGGTGATTCAGGACAACACTGCTAGTTCGTGCCACTGGATTTGTTCATTCAAACCTTCTGAATAGGTATTGAGTCTATAAATCCACATCTGTTCTCTTTTGAAAAGTATATTGTGGTAGTTGCCGCCTCTGCGAGGCGGTGTGACTTTTTCAATGATGGTCCATTTGAACTGGTCCGCAGTATGGGCCTCATTACGACTCAGGCGGTAAGGGTTTTACGGCGGCGTAAACAGCGCCGACCCTTACCGCCTGAGTACGAGGTCCCTTAGCGCCATGGCGGACTTAACACCTGCTTTTAGCAGGTGTTAAAATCCATGGCGCTAAGGGACCATGGAGTTAATTACGCCACCGTAATTTACGGTGGCGTAATTAACGCCTTCCCCACTCCCATTATGCCCTATGGGGCAAAAATGGGAATGGGGAAGGGTAAATGGGGATTGGGGACTTACCGCCCCGCCAAGGTCGGAATGGAGCGGTAAGTCCGCCAACCACCATGGCGTAAACGTAGTTTACGCCATGGTGGTAAAGTCACGGCCCAGGCGGTAACTTACCGCCTGGGTCGTAATGAGGCCCTATGTCCTTTAGATGTAAAATGGGTCACCAATGGTGCAGTGAGTTTGTTCGTTCTTATGCATGATTTGTGTTCGGTCATGCGGGTTCGAACTGGCCTAATGGTCATTCCAATGTACCTCAGGTTGCACGGGCAAGTGATCATATAAATGACGCCCTTAGTGTTGCAATTAGTGAATGTGTTCTGTGTCCATGGTGTTTTCCAACCTATTTCTATATGCGTGGTTCTGGAGATCTGAGCGCACATGGAGCAATTGCCACAGGGCGCATGTCCCTTGATGGATGGGGTATTCCAAAGTGTCCCCTGCGTGAGCTCATCCCTGGGTGGACCCGGTATGAGGGTTTTAACGACCTTATCTCTCACGTTGCAACGTCTCTTGGGGGCAAACTGTGGGACAGGGATGGTAGAGGCACCTGTGTTTAGAATAGGCCAAAGTCTTTTGACTTCCCGTTTAATTTTATTGAGCAGAGGTGAGAAACTGAATACTGCTGTGAAAGTGTTAGACTCACGTGGTTTAGTATGTTGTTGTAAGGTAATAGAACGTGGAATGTTCCTAGCTCTTTTACAGGTGTCCTTGATAATCCTCCTAGGGTAACCTCTCTCGGCCAGTTGTGTTTGCAGTTGTTTGGATTGTCTGGTGTAGTCCGGAGTCTGTGTACACAGCCTCCGATACCGTAAGAACTGTCCAAAGGGGAGATTGTCTCTGAGTGCCTTGGGGTGGTAGCTTGAGTAACAGAGCAAGGAGTTTCTGTCTGTAGTTTTCTTGTAGACGCTCGAGTGAAGGTTCCCGCTAACTGCTGAGATGGCAAGATCGAGGAAGTGGGTGTTGGATCTATGTCTCTCCATAGTAAACTTGAGGTGTGGATTGAGGGAATTGAGCCAGATGTGGAAGGCCTCTATCTCGTGTTCTAAGCCTCGGAATATCACAAAAATGTCATTGATATATCGCCGCCATATAATTAGGTGTGCGAGATACGGATTAGTCTCTGGGTAGATGTATTGGCGTTCGAATGAATCAACATATAGGTTGGCGAGGCTGGGGGCAAAGGTTGCCCCCATCGCAGTCCCTGAGATCTGTTGGTAAAATGTGTCTTCAAAGAGAAAAAAGTTTTTGGTCAATGCTATTTCTGCGAGAGATAAGATAAAATTAGGCGGGACTCCATGGAGGTCCATACCTGAGTGTAGCAACATGCTGAGCATGTGCAGTGTCTCCTGCTGCGGTATCCGGGTGTAGAGGGATTCTATGTCAATAGTGACTAGCCATTCTGTTTCTGGATCGTATGTGATGGTGTCTAGAAGAATCAGCATATTTGTGGAGTCTTTCACATAGCTGGTCATTTTTGGAACTTGATCTTTGATAAAGAAATCCACATATTGTGAGAGGGGTTCCAGAACAGAGCTAATTCCTGAAACAATAGGACGACCTGGTGGAGGAGTGAGCCCTTTGTGGATTTTTGGAAGAGCATACATGGCAGGGATCCGGGGGTGGGGGTGGGCCAGAAACGCGGCTTCCCGGGCGCTGATGTGTCCCTCAGCTTCTGCCTCGTAGATGATAGGTGCTATCAGAGCCTGCAAACATGGAGTAGGGTCTCTGGGTAGAATACAGTAGCTGTTTGGGTCATCGAGTAGGTTGGTAACCATTGTGATGTATTTAGTGGTATCCATAATGACAATGGCACCCCCTTTGTCGGCTGGTTTTATCACGATGTCTGGGTTGTTAGCTAAGTCTGTCAGAGCAAGTAGTTGGGGTTTGGTGCAGTTATTATGGATAAATGGAATGTTGGATTCAAATTCGGAAATCTTTTTGAGCAATTCCTGTTCAAAAGTAACTGATTCTGCGGTGTTTGCACAATGCGGTGGGAAGTACTGTGATGGAGGGCGTAGGCCCGTCACATCTTTGTCTTCATAGGTATGGTTTGCAAAGTACTGATTCAATCGTATCTTATGCATCATTTGAGTAACTTCTACCCTGGTCTGGAACGGGTCATAACGAGCTGTAGGGATGAAAGCTAAACCTTTTTGTAGAATCTCTTGTTCGGGTCTGGTAAGGATATGGGTGGATAGGTTCACGATAAGTGAGGGAGGAGCGGTGGTATAACTCCTTGTCCCCGACTGCGCGTGACCACTGTTGACTGGGGGTGGTTCTGCCATCGTGTGCGGTTCTGGCCTCTCCCGCGCTGTCCTAAAAAAGGAACCGCAGGGGGGGTGCCCTGGTTGGAGCTGTTGAACTGTACTCTCTTGTTCTGCCATCTGTTGTTGTTGGAGCTAGTGCTCGAGTTGCTACTAGAGCTGTTCCAGGATCTGTTAGAGTTAGACCTTTGAAGATTTTGGAACCGGAGTTGTGCAGCGTCTCGTCGAGCTTGTTTAGCTTCCTCAGTAAAATCTTCTGCTACATATGGGTAGATTTTTTCATGCGTAAAGGCTGCAAGGTCCTTCTTTAATTTAATAATCTTCCTATTCAGGTTGTTGTCTTTAAACTCTTTCAGTGTGGTTTCTAGGAGAATGAGTTTGGCCGAATAGGTGTCCGCAGCGATAGTAGGCGATACATCACGCGTAACCCAGGGATAGGCACCCCCGTCAGGGTCAGGGTGTTCTTCATTAGGGTAAGGTACGCCGAGCCAGGTAGCCCTCCTCCTTCATGTATTTGAGTGTGAGCACTTTAACTTACTTATTTGTTTTGCATACCTCAGATGCACCTTGAATACCTTCTTTCCTATAAAACCGTTGTTTTTGTGCTACCATATGTTATTTTGTTAACGGTTAAAAGGACAAACACGGTTGTACCGTGCACTCTAGCTTCATAAGCTCTCCCTGTTGTTTCTGGAGATACTCTTCTTGGGGACTGCCACAACCGGTGAGACCCATGGGGTGGGTCCGGTGGCTGATTCGATGACATTGTCGTCAATGAGGGCCTGTAGTTCTCTTTCAACCTAGTGCTGGATGTTAAAGTGTATGCCCCTGTAGTGTTGGGCTGCTGGTTTTATTGATGTGTCGATGTGTGTTAGGAAAGATTTCTTAATTGTGGGTAATTTTCCTTCCATGTGGCAACCCCTAAACTTTTTGCTGTTGTTTTCACCATGATCTAGACTTTGCCAGAGAAGTGCAGCCTTCTGCCGCACTCCTCTGGGCTTTCGCTCCATTCTTACGGGGAAACTGACATGCCCTTAAAACAGTCAGTACCGGGAAACGTTGTTTTCCGTAGTTTCTTTATCATGTTGCAGCTTTCGCGCAACATGGCACAAGAGGGCACTGTAAGCTAAGTTACTGCTATCTTGGGTCTCTAGTCTTCTACAGGCCCTAGATACTCTCTTTGGATTGTAAATGAACGGTGCAAGTGAATCACGGAAGGGATTGGTGGCAGCGATCGTTTCTTGTGTTTTTGAGCTCCTTTTGGCGTTTTAAGCGCGTTTTAAGCGCTTAGCCCAAAATGGTGGCCTGGCTCCCAAAATGGCCACACCACGAGGCTCTTTGTCCTGTCCGCTGACCGTCTTGCCCCCTTCACCTCCCCCAGGTCGAGCCGACCCGGGGCCTTCCTTATTTGGGCATGTGCTTTCCCGCGAAATGCAGATGCTTTCTCGGGCTTCTACAGGCCTTGTGTGTGCCTCCAGGATGGGGGCTGGGATGTCTGGTCCCAATACACATCCTGGGAGCCAGAGGGTCTAGGGTGGTGTGAATGCCTGGGACCCCCGTGGTCCGTGATAAGGTCCACAGATGGTGTGAGTGTTTTATGAGCGGATCTCCCATTGGGTCCCCTCCGTTTTGGCACAAAGGGAACCGTGGATAAGAGGGGGCTGGAAACGCCACTACCATGTCGATCTCCTGATTTCTCGCGAACAAGGGAATACAGGAGCCAGGTATCTTGCAACCACGAGGCTGAACCGAGGAATCGCTGGTGACCCGCTGAAGGACTGCTCCTCTGCGCTGCTGTCGCTTTGTGAAACCCTTTCTGTCTCTGATCGAACGAGAAGGCCTGTACTGGTACTTCGACCCTTGGAATAGTGGGAACAACTATTCTCGGCATCTTCACCATCTCCTGCACGTAAGCCTTCGGAAGTGTCTCTGGGCCATCCAGCAGACTGACCAGCCTACCCAGGAGCCTTGCTCTGTAACCGCCGTCAGGTTGTGTTGTATTACGAGTCCTGGTCACTCTCACACGATTCGTACACTTGGCATTCCCAGGTCTGAAGTGAGTAGTGTACATTGGGCTGAAATACACACGGCCGCTCCGTTGCCCTGCTGTGGTAACAAATTGTGCGGGTTCACTGCGTTTGGGACGTCTTCAACTCAACTTCTGCTGCTGCGGAATCTACACGATGACGAGACGTCCCCTGCTCCTATCTGAACCTGCCAGCACTGAAACGGACGCGGAGAAGCCTGGGTCTGCTTGCATTGGGGGCCGGTGAGTAGCATAGCTAGGAACTGGTCACCCTCCTGCAGGAGCCCATAGCTTTTCCCCGCTGTGTCAAACAGCACGCCTTTCCGTACTCGCGCCCTGCTTCTGCCCACAGTGGAGGCTGCGCTTGAGTCGCGGAGCTCTGTTCATCTTCATTTGTTCACCGAACTTAACTGCCTGATTCCCTCGAAGAGACTCCCCTTTTTGCCCGTTGGCACCAGCGTGTGCAGGTACTTTTGAGTACAAGGCTCCACTCTTCGTAGGGCTTGGAATTCCTTTTAGTTAGGTGCCTCTGAAGGCGGACTCGGTCTAATTATTATTCGCACTGCCTGTTTTCTCCCCCATCTAGGTGGTCTACACATTTCGTGCGTCCAACTCGTTAGACTCGTTTGGATTTGTATATATATTGTATTGGTTTGGTATGTGTTGGTTTACTGGAGTTTTATTGTGATTTCTCGCTACGGTCAATGTTACAAAGGCCTTGTAATAAATGTGTATATATTTTTAATATAACTCCTGTTTGGAGTCATTTGTAAGTGTCCTTGCTTTGTGTGCTCATTGCGGGCTTTCAGTCACCCTCACCCCTCCTGAGACCTAGTCTTGACCGCCGCGATCGCTACCTTGCTTGGTCTGGCTTGTCCAGAGGTTACCCTGTTCCAAGAAACTAGGCTGGCCTTCTGAACCTCTGCGCCTCCAGGACAGAGTTCAGAAATCCGTCTTAACAAATTGGTGTGCAGCGTGGGATACGACTGAAGGTATCCAGTGTTGCGCATGAGCAAAGTCATTTCAAGTTATTCCTACCAGGACACGTAGTGAATTGTCGTAGTATAGCTTTTAAAAGGCCATAGTCCTATCTAACAGTATGGAAGCAAATACCTTGTTAAGTTTAAATGCTTCTAAATTCGAAACATTGAAAAAGATGTGTGCGGAGAGAGGTGTCTCCTCTCAAGGCACCAAATTGGATATGATCCAAAGAATCGTGGCTTTGCAAGAAGCGCAGTTTGACGCTATAAATTCTGAGGACAGTGCAGAAGGAGGTGGGGCTGCTCTCACTGGTAGAACCGACGGTTCTGCCGCTGCACTGATCCACCGCGACCACGAGGAAAGGGAGGATGAGATGTCTAATGTTTCCTCTGCCAGTGTCGATTGGGGAGGCCATGCTTGAATTCAAGAAGCAAGAGCTGCGGTTTAGGCAGAAGGAGCTTGAGTTCAACATAACCAAACTAAGAATCGAACAGGCCGAAAAACAGAAAGACAGGGATCACCAGTTGGAACTGGCCAAGCTTCAGGTTGCAAATGGATCCAAGGGTCCTGGACATGGGTCTGGGGCCTCCTCTCATCCACGGTTTCCAAAAGATCTGCTCAGTGTGTATGAGGAAAAGAATGACATTATGGACTGGCTGAATACGTTTGAGTATACATGTGAAGTTCAACAAGTTGACAATGCTGATAAGATTGCCTGGTTACTCAGCAGACTGCCCCATTCTGGCTGTAGTGCCATTATGGAAATGTCAAAGGCTGAGCGAGCGGATTTCGCAATGTTAAAGCAAACTCTCATTTTAAAGTTTGGAAAGACTCCTGCCCAATATTTAAAATGATTCCAAGAGTATAAGAAAAAAGAAGGTGGTACTTGGGTATCTTATGTAACCAAATCCTTAAAAAACTTGACTGGCTGGGTCGAAAGTTATAAGGTTTCTACCTTTGAAGGCATGATAAATCTTGTCATGCTGGAACATATTTTGGCATCTTCTTCCCCGGAGCTTAAGCAGCATTTGGCCGATTCGAAGGAGATAGATCCTAAGAAGCTGGCCAGTGCTGCAGATTTATGGGTGTCACATCGAGTGTCCCATAAGGAAAAAACTCATCCTGGTAAGCAGGAGGAAGGGAAAAAGTCCAAAGATAAGGAGGGTGGAGAATCTGATAAATCATCTTCTCAAAAGGGCCACAAAAAGAAAAATAAGGGTAAGACACAAGGGAACTCACAGGGTAGTGGAGGTCAGCCTCCGAAACAGAACTCTGGTAACAGTAAGCCTCCCTATGTAAACATACCCAATGGATCTTGTTTTGCTTGTGGAGCAACTGACCACGTGAATGGGGATCCCCGGTGTGAGGTTAAACCTTTGGGGGTCCACTCCGCTAATCTGGCCTTCTCCTCCTACGAGTAAGAAGAGATTACAGGAGCATCCTTCTCCTCAGACTCCTTCCCCAGCGGGATAGAAGCTGAGGTAGTTTTAGTTTCCCTGGGTCCTGGAAGCCTAAAGTCGCAGAGGCTTATGCTAGGATTCCAGATAATACCAAGCACTACTTTAAAGACAGTGTGCTGATCAATGGAGTGGATACTCCAGCTCTTAGGGATAGTGGGTGCAGTCGAACTGTAGTGGATTCTACATTGGTAGACGCAGAGGAAGTTGCCAGAGCTACTCTGATGCCCACTAAGTTGGCTGACGGCCCACCTCGCATGTTCCCAGTAATACCTGTAAATCTTACTTTAAATGGTACAGCAGTCAGGATTCCAGTGAGCATTCAGAGAAACGTCCCAGGAAAGGTCTTGTTAGGCAATGATCTCCGGGCTTTAGGGCTCGTAGGAGACACTGCCGACAGACCCTGCACACGATCTCAAACACGGGCAGCATTGGCCAAGACCAATACGCCACCCCAGCCGAAGGGGAAACCCAAGGCGAAAGGAGTAAGCAAGTCAAGAGGAGGGAAAGAGAACACTCCCCCGAGCTCGCCTACCACTGCGATGCCTGAAGTATTTGACCCCAACGACCATCCGGAACTAAAAGACTTGTTAGTAGAAGGTGGTCCTGACAGGGAAGAATTCAGTAAAGGCCAACGTAAGTGCCCATCTCTGGAAGGCCTAAGGAGACAGGCCTGCTCCCAGCTTGAGGGTGAAGCTCCTGGGACGCATCGGATTTATTGGGAAGGTGGACTCCTGTATAGTGAGCCCACAGAGTCTACAGAAGGCGACCATAGGAGGTTGGTGGTTCCCCTTGCTGTAAGACCTTTCCTCCTGCAGCTGGCCCATGAAGTGCCCCTTGCTGGTCACCTTGGTATTAAGAGGACGAAGCAAAGGTTATCCATGCACTTCTACTGGCCCAAGATGGGGGTGCAAGTAGAAAGTCACTGCAGGAGTTGTGCCTCCTGCCAGTTATCTGGTAAGAGTGGCTCAACAATCCAAGCTCCATTGGTACCACTCCCAGTAGTGGGAATACCATTCGAAAGGGTAGGGATCGACATCGTTGGTCCCCTTGACCCGCAGACATCCTCAGGCAATAGGTTTATCTTGGTGCTAGTCGACTATGCTACCAGATATCCTGAGGCCATCCCATTGAAAACTGTAACTGCCAAGTCAGTTGCAAAAGCGTTACTTGGCATCTTTACTAGGGTTGGCTTCCCTAAAGAGGTTGTGTCTGACAGAGGCAGCAACTTTATGTCAAAGTATATGCAGGTGTAGTATAACACGCCTGAATGAAGACAGGATACAGGCAGGCTTTTGTACAGGACTTTATTCCTCACAGGTCTGTGTAAAAGAAGACACACAAATATGTCCTGGATCAGCAGGGCCAACGTGGCCAACAAAGGTTTGTGTGCCGTGATCAGTAAAGAGTCTTTATCTCTCTTAAATCTCCCGTGCTCGGAGGAGCCGGGAAGACGCTGCTGGGCGCGTCCTCAGCTCGTCCCCCGTGTGCCGCGTAGCGCGCGGGGGCGGAGCTCGTCGCGCGAGCGAGATCTCGCGAGAGCGGTGCTCTCGCGATACCTCTACACACCTCCCTTCTCCCAAAAACAGAACAGGTTCATTGTACTACATAGTCTTTGTATCTCACCGGTCTTCTGCATTCCCTTCGGGGCCTCTCACTGATTTCAGGGCAAGGTCTCTGCTGTTCCGGTTCAAGAGTTTCACTTGGTTCTCCCCGTTCTCCTACGGTTGCTTCTCCTTCTCCTTCGCTTCCTTCTGCTTCTCGCTCCTCGTTTCTCCTATTGTCATTCCCAGTTTCTACGTGGGGTGTCTCTTGGGTCCTCGCTTCTTCTTGCCTTCTCTGGTATACAGCTACCCTTTCCAAGTTCCACGAGCGCCCGTCTTCAGTGCGGACGTGATTGGTCCCTTGGTGGGCTACTTTTATGGGCCTACTGTATCGGGATCCTGTGTCGGGGTCCTTTCTCGGCAATTTGATTTTGATCCAGTCCCCTTCTCTTAAGTTGGGCGCTTGCTTCGTCCTTCTTCTTCCATCACTCCACGCTTTCATGCGTTTCTTGTTTCTTTCCATGCGCCAGACTACTTCAGTCATGTCGACTGCTTCATCTTCCCTTACTTTCGCCAGCCATGGAGGAATGAGGGTGGAAGCCGCACTCCTCCCTCTCAACATTTTGAATGGGGATATTTGGGTAATCCCATTTGGTGTGAGTCTGTGAGCCGCTATGGCTTCTTTGGCAGTTTTGAGGGGGTTCATTCCTGACGCTGTTGCCAGTTGGATGGCCCCTTTTATGAACCTGTTTGCCCTCTCCACCAGTCCATTTGCTTGGGGGTGATACAAGGCCGCCTTCTTTTGTTTGATGTTGTTCTTTCTCATAAATGCTTCCATTTCTTTGGATACTAGTTGCACCCCATTGTCCGTGACGACTTCTTTGGGGAGGCCTTCCCTCTGGAAAATTTCAGTGAGTACGTCTATGACCGTCTCTGTGGTTATATTCGGGACAAACACAGCTTCGACCCACTTGGATAAGTAGTCTACTAACACAATGCCATATTTATGTTCCGTTTCCATGGCCTCCAGGGGCCCTATGAAGTCAATGCCCACTTTGGACCATACCGCTTCTGGTATCTCCGTGGGAATGAGAGGCGCTTGTCGGACCTTAAGTCTTTTGTCACTGTTCAGGCATTCATGGCAACGCTCTATCATGGCGCGTATTTCCTGGTCCATAGACGGCCACCAGTAGGCTTCTCTCACCCTGCGGCGAGTCATCGTGTTCCCCAGGTGACCCGCATGGGCCCTGCAGAGTATGGTGCGCCTCATTCCTGTGGGGGGGATGATCTGATCCATTTTCATGATTATTCCCTCCGTTTCTGACAACTCATCCTGCACCTTCCAGTAGGCTCTCATGCCTTCCGGCAGCATTTTCTCATTGGGCCAACCCTCTTTGATCCAATTGCGTATCTTGGCCATGATCGGGTCCTTTCCATCTTCTTCTTCCCAGTGTCTTTCGCTGAGTTCCAGGTAATCTGGGGTCCTTATGTCTGATATGGACGCAACTATGCATTCCCCATGTAGGAAGGTGGTAGCCCTTTCCTTGTTTTCTGGCAGTCTCGACATGCAGTCGGCTTGCGAATTTTTCCAACCCGATATGTGATGGATACTGAACGTGTATTCTTGTAGCTTTGCTGCGATGCGAGCCAACCTGGGCGTGGATGTTTTGGTGCCTCCCGGGCTGAGCATGTGGATGAGCGGCTTGTGATCTGTCACCAGCTTGAATTTTGTGCCCCACACATATGTCCTGAAGTGTTCGACTGCCCATGCGCATGCTAGCATCTCCTTTTCAATCGTCGAGTAATTCTGTTCTGCTTCTGATAGTGCCTTGGACGCAAAGGCCACCACATGTTCGGTGTCACCTCTCCTCTGCGTTAGCACTGCTCCTAATCCGTACGCACTGGCGTCCGTGGTAATGACCGTGTCCCACTCTGGGTTGAAAGGTTGCAGACACGGAGCTTTCATGATATGGCGCTTTATGGTGTCCATTGCCATCTTCTGCGGTTCACTCCACGAAAATTCTGTCCCCTTTTTGAGTAGATCGCGTAGTGGTGACGTGGTTTCCGAAAACTTAGGTATGAATTTCGCGTAGTACTCAGCCAATCCCAGAAATGACCTCACCTCTTCTTTGGTGGCTGGTTCGGGAGCTTTGGTGATAGCTTGCATCAGATTTTCTTTCGGGCTGATCCCCTTTTCCGAAATTTTGTAGCCTAGATATTCCACTTCTTTCACTCCAAACGAGCATTTCTCGTGACGTAAACGCACTCCTGCGTCTTGTAGCTTGTTAAGAACCACTTTGAGGGTGGTATCGTGCGTCTGCTTGTCCTTTGCATAAACTAGTATGTCATCTTGAAAGTATACTACATTTTCGACTTTCCTGAGTAGGACGTCCATCATGCGCTGAAAGGCCGACGCAGCTGACGACAACCCGAAAGGCATTTTCGTGAATTGGAACGTGCCAAAGGGCGTGATGAAAGCTGTAAGGGGTTTCGACTCTTCATGGAGCTGTATCTGATGATATGCATTTCTCATATCAAGCTTCGAGAATATTTTGGCCTCCTTCATTAATAATATGAGTTCGTTTATGCTTGGCAGCGGGTAGTTGTCTGTGACGACTTCTAAATTTAGGCTGCGCAGGTCTATGCATACCCTTAGTTCCTGGGAGTGGGGTTTCTTTATCAGGACTACTGGGCTCAGCCATTCGGACGCTTCGATTTCCTCTATCACTCCTTCCCTCTTCATTTTGTCCAGCTGTTGTCTCAGGGTGTCCCTTGCTGTGGCCGGTACTGGTCTCACCCTGTGTTTGACAGGGACGGCATTCCTCTTGAGCACGATCTTGTGAATGAAGTTTCTAATGTGTCCCGGCTCCTCCGAGAAAAGTGATGGGTAGTCGCTCTTTACCACTGCTTCGCTCTTCCTCTCGACTGATAGGACTTGATCTTCTGTGCTGGGATCCAGTCTGATTTTTAACTTGTCTTGATCATCCCAGCCCAATACTGCCGGCCCTTCATGGCTAAAGTAAATTCTGGTGATGGTTTCCCTTCCTTTGAATTCAACTTTACCGTTGATGTACCCTAAGAGTTCGACCGAGGCCCCACCGAACACTGTGGGCTTGTGTCGTGTGGTGAGCACTTCCACTTTCTCTTTACCCACCATGTCTTTATAAGTCTGAAGGGGTAGGATTGTGAGGTCTGACCCGGAATCTGCCATGACCCGCGTCTCTTTTCCATCGATTTTGATGACGCAGTGAGGCTTCTCTCTCCGGGCTCGGGTGCTGTTCACCATTATGACCGTGGGTGTCCCCTCCTCTTCTGACGAGGATTCGCCATCTTTCGTGTGATCCGTAGTGAGGCTCGCTACTTTCTTGTTGCTCCACCTACACACAGTCGAGAAATGTCCTATGCGTCTGCAACTTGAACACTCCTTGTCTCTGGCTGGGCATTCTCTGTCATAGGCCAGGTGTTTTGTGCTGGAGCACCTATGACACTTGAGAGGTTCCCTCTTGCTGTTTCTTGACTCTCTCGTGTCTGGTGCAGATTTCTCCTTTCTAGGACGGAATCCAACTGCTTGTATTTCAGTGGGGACTTGGGCTCCTGTAAACTCTTTCCTTCTCCCCGCGGTTTCTTCTACCGCTCTGGCAATTTCCACAGCTTTTTCTAATTGCAATTCTTTTTCTAGGATGAACTTATCCTGGACTTTGCGACTGTTGGTATGGACGAGTAGCATGTCGCAAATGCGGTTTTCCGCTTCGGTACCGAAATTACACAAGGCTGCTAGTTCCCTTAACTTCGTGACGTAGTCATCGACAGGTTCGGACTGCTCCTGTTTCCGAGTGTAGAACCTTATTCTATGGAGTACCGTGTTCTCTTTGCTTGCGAACCGCTTAACGATTCTCCTCACGGCCTCCATGAACACGTCGTCATCGTCGTCATTAACTGGTATCGGGGTAAGGCCTTCAAAAATTCTTTGCCCTTCCACCCCTAAGGCATTTAGCAACATGGCCCTGCGTCTCACCGCTGAAAATCCAGATCCGCCCATTGCCTCCACGTAGGTCGTGAACAGGGGCTGCCATTGTGGCCAAGGAATGGCAGGCCTACCTGGTGTCTGTAGAAAGGGTGGTGGCGGTGTGGCTCCCTGCATGTTTCTGCGTGGGTTGTTGTTGTGGTCCTCGTCGCCAATTTATGTAGTATAACACGCCTGAATGAAGACAGGATACAGGCAGGCTTTTGTACAGGACTTTATTCCTCACAGGTCTGTGTAAAAGAAGACACACAAATATGTCCTGGATCAGCAGGGCCAACGTGGCCAACAAAGGTTTGTGTGCCGTGATCAGTAAAGAGTCTTTATCTCTCTTAAATCTCCCGTGCTCGGAGGAGCCGGGAAGACGCTGCTGGGCGCGTCCTCAGCTCGTCCCCCGTGTGCCGCGTAGCGCGCGGGGGCGGAGCTCGTCGCGCGAGCGAGATCTCGCGAGAGCGGTGCTCTCGCGATACCTCTACAGCAGGCTATGTGGAAAGAATGTGGGGTCACCCACAAGTTCTCTTCTGCATACCACCCCCAGACCATTGGTCTGTTGGCACGTTTCAACAGAACATTAAAGAGCATGATTGGGGCTCTGGAAGAACCTCAGAGAAGAAAATGGGATCTTCTTTTATCATGCTTACTGTTTGCCTACCGAGAGGTACCACAGGAGGGTGTTGACTTCAGCCCCTTCGAAATTCTGTTCGGTCATCCTGTACGGGGACCCTTAGCCATAGTCAAAGAGGGATGGGAGATGCCCACTCCCCCTGTTACTACCAACGTAGTAGATTATGTGCTGGGGCTCAGAAAACATATGGGTCTTCTGATGGGCTTGGCTAGTGATAAATTGAAGGCAGGACAAGCGCCGGTGAAACATTGGTACGACCAGAAAGCTTCCCTCATCAACTTTACACCTGGTCAGAAAGTCCTGATCATGAATCCCATTAGGCCTCGAGCTTTACAGGACAAATGGTCAGGCCCTTACACAGTGGTGGAGCCCCTGGGTGAGGTTAACTATTTAGTGGACCTTGGAAGGCCTGGACAGGCTCCGAAAGTGTTCCACGTAAATAGGCTGAAGGCTTTCGTCCCAAGAGTCGAAATCGCAGCACTGCTACTGGCTTCAGATGTTGAGGAAGAGGAGTCTGAACCTCTCCCCAACCTGTTCCAAAGCGGTCCTTCAGATAGCTCCTTTGAGGGTGTCCGAGTGGCCCCTCACCTGATTTCTAATCAGCAGGCTGAGGTGAAAAGTTTGCTTAGGCAGTTTTCGCCCCTGTTTTCACAGTCGCCTGGTTTGACACCTTGGTGCAAACATAACATAGATGCAGGAGACAGTGTACCTACCAAAAGTAGGGGATACAGGATGTCAGACAAAGTATGGTCTTACATTAAGACCGAGGTCAACAAGATGTTAGACCTTGGGGTGATTGAACCCTCTAGTAGTCCTTGGTCCAGCCCTGTGGTTTTGGTTCCAAAGGCAGGCACTTCTGAATTGAGGTTCTGCATGGATTACAGGGCTCTGAATGCTGTCACCAAGACAGATGCACACCCCTTGCCTCGAACAGATGAGCTGGTGGATACTTTGGGTGCCTCCAAGTACCTCAGCACGTTTGACCTCACTGCGGGCTATTGGCAAATAGCTTTAGCAGAACATGCCAAGGAGAAGACAGCGTTTTCTACTCCAGACGGCCTTTACCAATTCAGGGTAATACCGTTCGGGTTGAAAAATGCACCTGCCACTTTCCAGAGGCTTGTGAATCATGTGTTGAATGGGTTGGACGAATTCTGTCTTGGAAATCTGGACGATATAGCAGTTTTCAGTGCCACCTGGGAAGACCATGTGAAACACCTTGGGATTGTGCTCCAGGCTCTTCAGAAAGCATACTTGACCATAAAGGCTAGTAAATGCCAGATTGGACAAGGCTCAGTGGTTTACCTTGGACATGAAGTAGGTGGAGGGAGGATACAGCGTCTTCCCAGTAAAGTACAAGCAGTACAAGACTGGCCTACCCCCGCTACACAGACCCAAGTGAGAGCCTTCTTAGGACTCACGGGGTATTACCGCAACTTCATGGCAGACTATGGCACCATAGCTGCCCCTCTGACTGCCCTCACCACTCCGAAGAAACCCAAGAAGGTAACTTGGACCGACGAGTGTGAGAAGGCCTTCAATGGCTTAAAAGACTCCTTGTGCCAGGCCCCTGTCCTCATGGCCCCTGATTATCCAAGACCTTTTATTGTGCAGACGGACGCCTCTGACACTGGGATAGGAGCTGTACTATCGCAAGTAGATGAGAAGGGTAAGGAACACCCTATTGGTTTTATTAGTCGCCAGCTTAAGGACAGAGAGCTCAGATGGTCCACAGTGGAGAAATAATATTTCTCTGTTGTGTGGGCCCTACGGAAGCTGAGGCCCTACCTCTATGGGACCCACTTCACTGTGCAAACTGACCATAAGCCCTTAAAGTGTCTAATGAACATGAAGGCAGAGAATCCAAAGTTGCTTAGGTGGCCCATAAGTCTACAAGGCTTCGACTTCACTATTGAGCATAGGCCAGGTGTCCAACATAGCAATGCTGATGGGTTGCCCAGAATGTTTAACCGACCTGAACACGAGACTCATCCAGGGATGGATTAGTTCTCCCTGTCCAGAGTTTGGGAGGGGCGAGTGTAAGGAAAGATTTCTTAACTGTGGGTAATTTTCCTTCCATGTGGCAACCCCTAAACTTTTTGCTGTTGTTTTCACCATGATCTAGACTTTGCCAGAGAAGTGCAGCCTTCTGTCGCACTCCTCTGGGCTTTCGCTCCATTCTTACGGGGAAACTGACATGCCCTTAAGACAGTCAGTACCGGGAAACGTTGTTTTCCGTAGTTTCTTTATCATGTTGCAGCTTTCGCGCAACATGGCACAAGAGGGCACTGTAAGCTAAGTTACTGCTCTCTTGGGTCTCCAGTCTTCTACAGGCCCTAGATACTCTCTTTGGATTGTAAATGAACGGTGCAAGTGAATGACGGACGGGATTGGTGGCAGCGATCGTTTCTTGTGTTTTTGAGCATCTTTTGGTGTTTTAAGTGCGTTTTAAGCACTTAGCCCAAAATGGTGGCCTGGCTCCCAAAATGGCCACACCATGAGGCTTTTTGTCCTGTCCGCTGACCGTCTTGCCCCCTTCACCTCCCCCAGGTCGAGCCGACCCGGGGCCTTCCTTATTTGGGCATGTACTTTCCTGCGAAACGCAGATGCTTTTGCGGGCTTCTACAGGCCTTGTGTGTGCCTCCAGGATGGGGGCTGGGATGCCTGGTCCCAATACACATCCTGGGCGCCAGAGAGTCTAGGGTGGTGTGAATGCCTGGGACCCCCGTGGTCCGTGATAAGGTCCACAGATGGGGTGAGTGTTTTATGAGCGGTTCTCCCATTGGGTCCCCTCCGTTTGGCGCGAAGGGAACCGTAGATAAGAGGGGGCTGGAAACGCCACTACCATGTCAATCTCCTGAGTTCTCGCGAACAAGGGAATACAGGAGCCAGGTATCCTGCAACCACGAGGCTGAACCGAGGAATCGCTGGTGACTCGCTGAAGGACTGCTCCTATGCGCTGCTGTCGCTTTGTGAAACCCTTTCTGCCTCTGATCGAACGAGAAGGCCTGTACTGGTACTTCGACCCTTGGAATAGTGGGAACAACTATTCTCGGCATCTTCACCATCTCCTGCACGTAAGCCTTCGGAAGTGTCTCTGGGCCATCCAGCAGACTGACCAGCCTACCCAGGAGCCTTGCTCTGTAACCGCCGTCAGGTTGTGTTGTATTACGAGTCCTGGTCACTCTCACACGATTCGTACACTTGGCATTCCCAGGTCTGAAGTGAGTAGTGTACATTGGGCTGAAATACACACGGCCGCTCCGTTGTCCTGCTGTGGTAACAAATTGCGCAGGTTCACTGCGTTTGGGACGTCCTCAACTCAACTTCTGCTGCTGCGGAATCTACACGACGACGAGATGTCCCCTGCTCCTATCTGAACCTGCCAGCACTGAAACGGACGCGGAGAAGCCTGGGTCTGCTTGCATCGGGGACCGGTGAGTAGCATAGCTAGGAACTGGTTGCCCTCCTGCAGGAGCCCATAGCTTTTCCCCGCTGTGTCAAACAGCACGCCTTTCCGTACTCGCGCCCTGCTTCTGCCCACAGTGGAGGCTGCGCTTGAGTCGCGGAGCTCTGTTCATCTTCATTTGTTCACCAAACTAAACTGCCTGATTCCCTCGAAGAGACTCCCCTATTTGCCCGTGCGTGTGCAGGTACTTTTGAGCACAAGGCTCCACTCTTTGTAGGACTTGGCTTGGACTTCCTTTTAGTTAGGTGCCTCTGAAGGCGGACTGGTTCTAATTATTATTCGCACTGCCTGTTTTTCTCCCCATCTATGTGGTCTACACATTTTGTGCGTCTAACTCGTTAGGCTCGTTTGTATTTGTATATATATTGTATTGGTTTGGTATGTGTTGTTTTACTGGAGTTTTATTGTGATTTCTCGCTACGGTCAATGTTACAAAGGCCTTGTAATAAATGTAAATAACACCTGTTTGGAGTCATTTGTAAGTGTCCTTGCTTTGTGTGCTCATTGCGGGCTTTCAGTCACCCTCACCCCTTCTGAGACCTAGTCTTGACCGCCGCGATCGCTACCTTGATTGGTCAGGCTTGTCCAGAGGTTACCCTGTTCCAAGAAACTAGGCTGGCCTTCTGAACCTCTGCGCCTGCAGGACAGAGTTCAGAAATCCGTTTTAACAATGTGCAGCTGTATTTTGCACCCTTTCAGTTTACCTATCCCATTGAATAATGCTGGGAACCTCGCTTAGGGTTCTAAGAACAGATAGCCCCCAGATCACTCTAGTGATGCATCATCCACTCTGGAAATCAGGCACATTTCAACAATGAGCAGGCAGTGCTGCTGCTAATAACTGAGACCACTCGCCTGGTTTGACCTCTGCAGGCGGTCCCGTTTGTGCGCTGGGGCTGTCATCTTTTATGTAATACGGAGATGCCTCTCCCGCATCACCATGCGGATCGCTGCTTGCTTGAGTGTATGAGTGTATGTGTGCAGTGCCTACTAACACAGCCGCCCAGCACTGGAGATCTAGAGCGCTATGCGCACTTACAAAAAGTAAGTACTGGGACGAAGAAGAGGGACGTGAAAGGACGTGAAGGTAATGAGAAAACAAGAAAGATTCTATGTCAAGACTCAGTCCCTGCCGCAGGTAGGGACACAACGGCATGGCAACTCTGCCATCGAGAGCCTCGCTAAGAGGCAGTGCCACACAGAAGTGTGCGACGGGACTGCCAAACAGTGCCACTCGGAAGTGCGCGACGGGACTGCCAGAGGTTCCGGCGCCGCAGTGAAACTTCTGTGTAGGCAGAAAACGTTAACAGGTACCGGCTGGAGGATTTAGGACAGAGAATGACTCTGATATTTAAAAGAACAAGCAGAGGACTCGAATGGCGTTTCTGCATGCCAGCTGCTGGACTTGAGCAGCGTTACAGAACGCCATCTACATGTGGCGGAAGCGCACCGCAGGCACAGGGAAAGTTGACTGCGCAAAGCAGGAGGTGCACAGATGGGCACAATCCCAACAAAAACTGCTAAACTGCCAATCAACTGCCAAAAGCTGCCAGAAAACATACAAGAGGCCCACCGAGAGGAGGAGAGGCTCCTTATGTTTGACGGGCACAGTCCCAGGCAATACTGTTGGAGCTGAAATAGACCTGCCTAGCTACAAATAAAAAGGGCAAAATTGACAGGGGCATTCCAGGCAAACTGCATAGAGTACGGAACCCGGCACATGAGTATATACTCCAAAGATGACTTTGAAGGCCCACATCTGAGTGTTATCAGAATGAGCCAGGCAGTACAAAAAGTCCTGAGTCCTGGTAGTGGCTCCATGCACAAAGAGAGGGGCATTATGGAAGACCTTGTAGCTTTCTCTCAGGGCATGGCAGAATTGAGGAGAGAAGCTTGCAGAGGCAAAGAGGGAAGAAAGAAAAAGACCTGCAGGGTACGTAGCGCCCAGACCCCCCGGGTTCACCACATAAGAGCAAAGGTGGCAAAAGAAAGGCAAGGTCAAGGGCCAGATATGAGCAAGTTAGCTCAGAGGAGACCTCTGAGGAGGACTGCATGAGCAGCAAGGAATCAAACAATGAGAGCTTGCAAGAGTCAGAGGCCTCTTCATCGAGTGACGACAGAGGGGCCAGGCGCAAGAAAGGCAAAACTACAGCCGAGGAGCCTCAGGGAGACGAATTCGACCCAGATGCCTTAGTACACCCAAGATCATCAGAAAGGGACCCTCCACAAAACATTACAGCCTACCTAAAAAGGAGGCTCAGAGCCCCTCTGAGTAGAGAGGCCAGGAGTAAGATGAGGGCAGAATGCCCCAGGCCCAGAGTTCTGGACGGGGTAGCCGAGACACCCGAAATTGATGACTTCATGCTGAACTTTATGGGAAGGTACAGCAAGGACATCAAGAAAGGCATTGATTAGTAATGGAGGTCAGGCAGGACAAATGAATGGATGTTGTTCGCCCGATCACGGAAATATGGCAACTGGGTACACTCAGCTTACTGTTAGAGAAGGTGAACTCTATCAAAAAGGAGATAAAGAACATGATGGCAAGGGAAGTGATTTCCTTGAGGGAGATAGCCAGGCTGGTAGGCCGACTGTCATTCTCGAGTCAAGTAATTTTCCCAGATTCCCTGCCCTACCGGCATTGCAACTTTTAAAGATTGAACATATCAGACAGGAACTATCATACAAACAGAATGTCCCTATCTCACAGGAAGCGAGGATAGAATTAGAGTGGTGGTATCACCACATGGAAGCTTAAAATGGCAGGGGGATATTTGTCTCCTCCCCGGACCTTGTGATAAAATCGGACGCCAGACACTAGGGCTGAGGAGCCAGGTGCGGCGATCAGTCGACCGGGGGAGGTGGTCGGAGGAGGAACTAGCCCTCCACATCAATTGCCTCAAATTCCTTCGCAGTTCGCTGTTGGACTCGGTAAGGGGCGAGATGCTGCTCAAGATGGACAATGTCTCTGCAGTAAGGTATTTCAACCGACTGGGGGGACGAGATCCAGAATGCTGGCAGAGATAGCCAAGGACTTTTGGCATTCATCCATAGCTCTTAACTCACACGCTTTTGGCAGGTGTCACCCGCCTTATGAACAACATTCTCACCCGCCAAGCCTCCTGCACGCTCATTCGTTTCAATGGGCCTCTCACCTGCCAAAAATAAAATCGGGCGTTTTCACCCGCCTTTGCGACATAAATGGTTGAGAGTTATGTTTATGCCTACAGAGAGAAGTCAGCGTAATGGCAGAGCCTTCTGCCGGGAGAACAGAACCAGATAGCGGACTAGACCTCGAGGCATTTGAGGGACTCCAGCGATTGGCAGCTGGAGGAGTCTGTTTTCCAGAAGATCATGAGGCGGAGAGGTCCATGTCAGACGGACCTATTCTCTTTGAGACTAAACAGGAAACTGTCCATGTTTTTCAGCTGGAGAGCAGACCCAGAAGCAGTAGCGACAGACGCTTTTCTCCAGGTCTGGGGACCAGCGACAGAATACGCGTTCCCGCCATTCGCCATGATAGCACGAACACTAGCGCACTAGTGCAAGTCAGAAGACAGGAAGCGAGAGTGATTCTAGTGACCCCCGATTGGAGAGGTCAGGCTTGGTTTCCAGACCTCCTGGAAATTACTTACGATACTCCAATCTTGCTTTCGCACAGACAGGACATCATGCTGGACCCGTCAGGGGAACGTCACCCGTTGGTTCAGACAGGGAATCTGAACCTGATAGCCTGGGCGATTTCAGCAGATGCTGGGCCAGGCTGGGCCTTTCGGGAGCAGCTCAGGAATTCATCAGAGAATCCTGAGCCGTAGGGACTGGGAAAGCTTACAGAGTCGCATGGCTTAAGTGGAGTCATTAGTGCATGGAGAGAGAAGTACATCCTATTTGAAACTGATGTAATTTACGTGGTTAATTTTTTTGGCCAGTCAAGGGGCTCAGGCCAAGGCGTATAGAACGAGTAACACTTACAGATTGGCCGGTCACGACTATGTCGAGGGAAAACCTGTGGGAGAACACCCCTTGATTTGTAGGTTACTGAAAGGGGTTAAGTGTATGAGACTGCTGACTCTGAAATATTCTCACCTCTGGGATGTGAGTGTGGTACTGAGAATGTTCGAGTCATGGCCAGACAACGAAGAACTATCTAGAAAAGGCACTTTGGGTGAAATTGACAACTTTCTTGTGTTTAATTTCCTGTAAGAGGGTTTCACAGGTGAAGGCTTTAGAGGTGGTCAGAAAAACTTTTTCACCCACAGGGGTTACCTTTTTACATAGAAAAGAGGACTAAGACAGATATTAGGATGGTAGATTGTGCAGCTTTTCCGGACCGACCCATGGTGTGTCCGGTCAGATGCTTGAAGGCATACAAGACCATGGCAGAATAGTTCAGACCCACTGGAGAATCTCAACTGCTGATAGCGGTGAAGAAGCCTTTCAAGGCGTTGGCGTCGGCCACGTTAGCAAAATGGATAAAATGGTATACGAGCCAGGCGGGCATTGATGTGGGTCAGTTTGACGCTTACTCGACTAGAGTGGCCATGGCATCCACAGCCTTTAAACTGGGAGCTTGCCTGGAGGACATTTTGAAAGCATTAGACTGGATAAACGAAATTAATTTTTTATTTTAGACCAGTAGATCAGGTGGGTCGTTGGTGGTAAGTAAGCTTTAAACAAGCATAATCAGAACCTCCGAGTCTTGACATAGAATGCAGATTTTCAAAACATTTGTTATACAAAGTAATTATTCTATTAAAGACTCTGAGGCAAAGGATTATTCCACCTGTTCAATCGCTAAATAGTATGACTGGTAACTTGATGTTCTTCGATGTACTGTTTATGCTAAGGAAGATGTCTGTTATATATGCGATTGCCCACCCGGCCTGGGAGAGTTGTTTCATTACTGTTATATATGTTTCGACAGGAACAGAGGCTTGTTTCGTTACTGTTATATATGTTTCGACAGGAACAGAGGCTAGCCTGTGGCTTCATGAGGAGTGATCGATAGTGAAGAGTGAGTTTCAGGCGTTTACTGGTTGGGATGCACAGCTCAGTTGTAGACCAACTTCAGAAAGAGGAGGAAGAAGGAAGTTGAGAACGTCTTATTGTGGACTTTGGTACGTGATTGGACTGTGATATCACATGGTGTGTTAACCTATGGAACACAAACTACAAATTTGCATATGTTTCATGGACATTGTAGTTCATTTGTCAGTTTGTTGTTTGTTAAAAGAGAATAATTGTTGGCTGCTCCAGAAGTAAAGAGTAGATTTGAGCATAATCCTTCGCCTTGGAGTCTTTAATAGAATCATTACTTTCTATAACGAATGTGTTGAAAATCTGTATTCTGAAGGAACAATTAGAGTAGAAATCAAACATATGGATGTTAACTGTGGCGTTGCCCCGTGAGGGAGACGCGCACGCGGCGACGTGACGTTGCACGTCGCCGCGTGCGTCTTAAATAAACGGGGCGTTCCCGGCCGCGTCAGAGCGACTGGGGAGCCCGAAGCACACAGACGTGTCTGGTCTGAGTCTGTGGGTGAAGGGGCTCACGGGCACGCGTGGGGGCACCCAGAGACCCCCAACAGTGGCGACGAGTGTTGGATGCCCGGGCCCGGCGGTGAGAGCGATCCCGGATAATTTTTCTCCGACGACGAAACATCCGCGGATGTTTCGTCTCACGCTGTGGCCGCGGACCATACACGCGGCTGGCGGCCATCTTGCGCACGTGGCTGAGGAACTTCCGAAAGCTCCGGTTTGGAGTCGGAAGGCCATCCAAGCCCAATTTTTGGATTTGCTGACTGCGGGCAGCCTAACCCGCAGGCCCATGCCTGAATTTTGATGTTTTGGCCAATTTTCAGTCTGTAACGTCGTGTGGTAGCTGGAAGATGGACTGAGGTGGCTGGGCCTTCTCAGCCCACTCCATTTTTGAAGCTCAATTTTTGGAACATTTGGTTCAAGGACCCTCTTCAACCCCTTCATCATCACGTGGGTGATGGCATGCCCGCTCCTGAGATCCACGTTGGAACGAGACGCCTCAAGGTAGCTCCTTTAACCCTTTCATCATCACGAGGGTGGTGGCAGTGTGGGGAGAGGTGCAAGTTGCGGCCCTCAGGACTAGAACGAGGGTGCCTGTGCGCTTGGGCCCATGAGTGATTTTGGCGCCCTGGAGGGTGCGACTGCCACGGCCTCGGAGGATTCGCAGGACGAAAGCCTGGCAGATTTGTTTCAACAGAATCCCCCACAGCCAACCCCACATCCTGCGACGTCTGGGCTGCCTACACCCACGGTTGGTGCCGCTCTTCCCCCGAACCAACCACCACCCCTGGCCATGGCCCAAGCCAGGGCGCAAGCGGCCTTGCAGCCCATTCCGGAGTTTGACGCTACGGGTCCTCCGTCCAGCCTGGGCCCCCGATGGAGAAGATGGATTGGACGGCTGGACATGTACTTTCGGGCCGCCCAGGTCACGGACAATGACAGCAAGGTGGCTACGATACTGTATTCGGCCGGAGCAGCTGTACAGGAGATATTTGAGTCGTTAACTCCGGTGGACAACTCCTATGACCAAGCCAAAGCCGCCCTCCTCGCGCATTTCATTCCCCTTGCCAACGTGGACTATGAGAGGTTCGTCATGCTCTCGGCCAGACAAAAGGAGGATGAAACGCTCGACACCTTCTATGGCCGCCTGCGCCGCCTATCCCAAGGGTGTGCGTGGGGGGATGCGGAGGATATGATGAGGACCATGCTAATCCAGGCATGTTCATCTGGCAAGCTGAGGCGACAGGTCCTGAGAGAGCCCGGACTCACCCTGCCCAGAATCCTGGAGCTCGGGCGGTGCCATGAGGTGGCGGAGGCCCGTGCCAACAAGATGGAGGCCGGATCCCGCGCAGCGAGGCCGGAAGAGGTGTGCGCTGTCTGGCGAGGCGGCAGAGGGGTGCGAAGGCCCGGTGGGGCTCCCAGAGACAGAGCTGGTAAGCCAGTGGAGTCATGCCAGAAGTGCGGCTATGACCTCCCCCACTCGTCTGAGTGCATGGCAATAGGAAAGATCTGCGGACGCTGTGGGGTGCCCGACCACTTCTCGAGGGTGTGCAGGGCGACCCTGCCTGTACTGATTCCGAGGGGACAACCCCGTCTGTGGACCCCTCGCCAAAACCGCCCGCCCAATGTAGCTCAGGTGGAACAGGCGGGAGAGGAGACGCCGGCGGAAGAAGCGGAGGAAGAGGATGAGGAGAATATCTTCTTCGTCTCCAGCATGGAAGTCCTCAAGGGGAGGAGCAGGAGACAGCCGAGATGCGTCGTGGAGGTGAACTGCTCGCCGGTCCCGGTGCTGGTCGACACGGGGGCCTCAGTCAACGTAATGGCGAGAGGACATTATGCCGCGCTCAACCCACCCCCGAGGCTGGCGACGCCGAGAGCCCGCATTTTTGCATTTGGTGGGCGGGAGCCCCTGCCACTGGACGGTGCGTTTGTCGCCAAGGTGGAGCATGACGGGTCGAAGATCAAGGCCCGCTTCTACGTGACTCCGGTGAGCAGCAACACCCTGTTGAGTTGTGCGGCAGCGGAGGCTCTTGGCATAGTGAGCTTCGCGTACTCAGTCTACTTAGAGGACATCAACGATCTGCTGGACAAATATGCTGACATCTTTAAAGGGATTGGGAGAATGAAGGGTGACCCCGTGAGGCTCCACATTGATGAGTCGGTGCAGCCCGTGGCTCTGAAACACAGGCGGATCCCGTTTCATCTAAGGGACCAGGTGGACAGGGAACTAGACAACCTGGTGAACCTGGATATAATCGAAAAGGTGGAGGGCCCCACACCATGGGTATCCCCTATCGTAGTGGCGAGGAAACCAAAACAGCCGGACTCCGTCCGGATCTGTGTGGACATGAGGCTGCCCAACAAGGCCATCAGGAGAGAACGACACCTGACCCCGACAATCGATGACATCATTGCTGAAGTGCAGGGGGCCCGGTTCTTCTCTAAGTTGGACTTACGGGCTGGATACCACCAAGTTGTCCTCCACCCAGAGTCCCGATATATTACAACCTTCACTACCCACAGGGGGCTCTACCGATACAAGCGGCTGAGTTTCGGAGTGTCGTCAGCAGCCGAGGTATTTCAGAACTTGATCCGAGGCGCTCTCGCAGACCTGGAGGGCGTCCTAAACATTAGCGACGACATTCTGGTCTTTGCCAGGACGGAACTGGAACATCTGAAACGTCTGGCCAAGACCCTCGAGAGGCTGCAGTCGCTGGGGCTCACCCTCCACAAGGACAAGTGCGAGTTCCTCCGCCCGACCATTGAGTTCTTTGGTTTCATCTTCAAGGAGGGCGGTGTATCTCCGGACCCCAGGAAGGTCCAGGACATCAGGACCGCGCGCCCCCCTGAGTCGGCGTCAGATGTGCGGAGCTTCCTGGGAATGGTAACATACTGTGGGCGCTTCATCAGGAATCTCGCCTCGAGGTCGGAGCCTCTGAGGGCCCTGACGAAAAAGGATACCACCTGGCAGTGGGGCCCGTTGGAACAGTCGGCGTTCGAGGACATCAAAGGCGCCCTGACAGCAGATGATACCGTGGCTTTTTTTGACCCCGCCCTGGAGCCCGAGATCGTGGTGGACGCCAGCCCGTTTGGCCTCGGTGCTGTGCTCACCCAAGTGGGCAGAGATGGGGGGATAAGGCCAGTGGCATATGCCAGCAAAGCCCTCTCCGAGACCGAACAGAGATACTCGCAGATCGAACGCGAGGCCCTGGCTGTCTTGTGGGGCTGTCGGCATTTTCGGCTTTATGTACTGGGGAGACCCATGACAGTGGTAACGGACCACAAGCCGCTGCTTCCGATCATGGCCGGATCATCTTCAAAACCACCAGCCAGAATCGAGAGGTGGATGTTGGCCCTTCTGGAGTATAGCGTCACCCTGATCTACCGGCCGGGTACCAACAATGCGGCTGACTACCTGTCCAGGCACCCGGTGGGCGGTGGAGGACCCGCACAAGACTCGTGTGCTGAGGAAGCCGATGACCACGTCAGGATGGTGGTAGAGGGTGCCACCCCCAACGCAATGCCGCTACCCGAACTGGAGAGTGCGGCGGCCAACGACGAGTGTTTCCGCATCTTGAGGAGCTCGATGCGGTCGGGGTCCTGGAAGTCCGTGCTGGAATTGGTGGCAGGGCGCACTCAAGAAGCTAAAGTGACCCTCGAGCAACTCTGGAAGGTAAAGGACGAACTGTCCTTCACGGAGTCGGGCCTGCTGCTGCGGGGCGATCGCCTGGTGGTGCCGGGCTCCAAGATCCATGAAGTCATCAACCTGGCACACCAGGGACACCAAGGGGCCGCCAAGACGAAGGCGAGACTGAGGCTGAAGGTGTGGTTTCCCGAGCTAGAGAAAAAAGTGGACGACTTCGTAGCGGCCTGTGTGTGGTGCCAGGCGGCCTCCCCAGTCCAGCGGGAGCCTGAAATCGAAGTAATGCCACGAGGGACCCGGCCGTGGGAGGTCGTACATGCGGACTTCGGATCCACGGCCGTAGGCACTCACTTCCTGGCCATTGTGGATGAATACTCCCGATACCCTGAGGTGGAATTTGTCGAGTCGGTGGCATTTGAGCACGTGGTGGGCGCTGTGGAGAAAATCTTTGCCACCCATGGGTTTCCCGTGACTCTGTGCTCGGATAATGGGTCCCCATTCCAGAGCGCTAGGTTCTCGGAATTTCTGGAGAGCTGTGGAGTGGCGCACCGGAAGGTGTCCCCGCTGTGGCCCCGTGCGAACGGGGACGCGGAGAGGCTGATGAGGACATTGAACAAAACATTCCGGATAGCCCAGGGACAGGGCCAGCCCCTCCAGCGGGCGCTATACCAGTTCTTGAGAGTGTACCGCACCACCCCACACGCCTCAACGGGGGTGGCCCCGGCTGAAGTCCTGTTCCGAAGGTGCCCCCGAGGTCTCCTCCCGGAGGTACATGAAAAGGAACCCGGCGTAATAGATGACCAACGGGTGGAAGCGGAGCGACAGGCAAGGACACATCAAGAGAACATACGGCGGGGTCTTCGTCCGCAGCGGCTGGAACCTGGCGACGAAGTGCTGATCAGGAATCGGCATCCCCACGGAAAACTCTCGCTCCCATATGAACCGGAGCCGCTGGACGTGGTGGCGGTAAAGGGATCGATGGTAACGGCCTCGGACGGGAAGTCGGCTGTCACTCGGAATGTGAGCTTCTTTAAGAAACTGGGGGACTCTCGAGCTGAGCTCCCGCCTGACCCGGATGAGACTGTCCTCCCGGATGAAGATACCCCCCGGGGGGAACTCGTGGGGTCGCCAGAACGAGGCACTGGAGCAGCTGGGACTCCTGCGGCTGAGGTAGGCGGGAGGTACCCCCAGAGGGCTGGGCGAGGGAGACCTGCCTATCTCGGAGACTATGTGCTAGGGTCGATTGACTGTGTTCCGGAGTAAGGGGAATCGGGAGGCTGACATTAAAGGGGCATGGGCTCTGAGTTTGTAGTTGTTATGTTGTGTGCAGTGCAATTTTTGGAAGTGTCTGTTGTTGTTGTTCCTCCCGGAAAAAGGAGGAGTGTGGCGTTGCCCCGTGAGGGAGACGCGCACGCGGCGACGTGACGTTGCACGTCGCCGCGTGCGTCTTAAATAAACGGGGCGTTCCCGGCCGCGTCAGAGCGACCGGGGAGCCCGAAGCACACAGACGTGTCTGGTCTGAGTCTGTGGGTGGAGGGGCTCACGGGCACGCGTGGGGGCACCCAGAGACCCCCAACATTAACTATGTTGGAATTAATCTAGTTTTCCCTCTCTGTTCTGTTCATAAGGAGACAACTGTGTATCTGTTTGTTTCGCCATCACTATGCTGGAGTTTGATGGGGGTAATAATTGGCTACATGAGTTGTCTTTCTAAGGTGTTGCTTTTGAGCCCAAAAAAGTAGACAATCTTTGAAGGAGCTCCGAGCTTTCAGTATTAGCGCGGTGGAACCGACTACGCATGCTCAGTTTGATCCGTGTGCCCAGTAACCCCTCCTTTCTATGTTACACGCATTTGTACAATCTCCGAGTCTGCCCAGGAGACTAGTGTCTCCTGTTCTGCACAACTGTATTAAATAGGTATGCTGGCTTGCCGCACAGTGTACACAGGTCGGAAGCTGCTCGCCTCACGTCTTGAAATCATCTTTCTACTGGTTATTAGACAAAATTAGAACTTTGGTCGGGGATATCTCAGGAATTAATTCGAGAGAATACATCCAGAATCATTAACGGGAAATGTTCCACCCGTATTCAGATGAGGTGAGCAATGACTTGGAAGGATGTTTCTATGTTTGATTACCAATATATTATATGCAATGGTAAACGGCACAATATTGTAGTAACTAACTCATTTCTGACAACACGTTTACGGCTGTGTTTGAACGTGCGTGCTAATTTTAAAATATGCCTCCTTCAGAAATCTTGATGTTGTTTATTTACTTGTCTAAATTAGCCAAAATTAAGGCAAGTATATAGCAATCTTATGAAAACTGAATGGTATTTTGTTTTAATGAAAACGCTAGCGTAAATTGCTTTTTGCTTTTATAGGAATGTCCTTAATGAGGGACTAGAACATCAGGGACCTGATTTACAAAGTTTTTCAGTGGGGGTTTCCCATTGAAAAACATTATTTGTAAATCAGTTCCAAGGTCTCTTATTTGCCTTAAAATCGTTTTAAATGTGCTTGGGGCAGGTGTGACACTTTTAAATAAGGACCGGGGGCTTTTCTCTTGGTATCAACACGTTCTCTGTATTACAGAGTTGTCATGTTGTCACAAAACTGAGCAGCTAGTCTTGTGTTGGTTTCCGTCAAAACTTGAAGTTTTGCGTTTCACGTTACAACCGCAGGGCTACAAGTCCCAGACTACTAAGAAAAAAAGACTTTAATAATGAATCAGTCGCGCATGTCATAAAGACAATTTGAGAACAGAGCCTAGGGATCGGGTATAACAACCCCAGGCATTTTCCCCCAAAACATGTCATGGTAGTATTGCCAGCACGAACGCATCCTCATCATGCCCATCATGCCATTTTAAACCTATCAGGGATCTAAAAAGATATTATATTCTTTGCATCCTGGTACCTGTAGTTTTTGTTCGTATAACACATTTTTACAAATCTCAATATGCAAAGGAAAAACAGGATTCGGTGATCCATTCATGGTTTACTCATGACAGATTGAGGACGTGGTACATTAAAACATCCTGGCGGCCCCCTTTAACCGCTTATCGTTATGGTTATGTGTGTTTTGACATTGTATTGTGTGTAATCATCTTATGAGAGCTACCGTTAAGCGGCATTGAAGTGAACGTCTAGCAATGCCATGCTTCAAACTCTCTGAAAGCAACTCCCAGACAATTAGGTGATGTTCCAGGAGTATCCTCCTGCCTTCCAGTATTGAAGCCTGAGAACAAAATGGAAGCAGAAGAGCCACTTGAAAGTGTCAGAACTCCAGTGTGGGACAAAGAGTGCAGTGAGGGAAATGAGGGCGCGATCAAGGAAGCAATGGCCACTTGCTGCAATCTACTATGGACTTTAATTTATAGCCTGCTAATTTTGACCTTCTTTGGCCTTTTCAGCGCCTTAGCGCCTTAAACATATCTATTGATGACCAAACTGATATATGCAGTAACTCGCTCTAAATTTCTTCTAAAAAAAAAGAAAAAAAAAAAAAACTAGAGATTAGTACTATCCAACAACCGACGCATTACTTCCGAACAGTGACTTGTCTTTATATCTTTATGCATTTACATCAACTGCATTTACATCCGTTTTTTACATTTTTAAGGAAAGTAGCAAAACCGTAAAAAGTAAACGGTATAGAAAAATTGAAATGTAGGGACTTAAGGGGGCTTAAAGATGCGTATGCACAACTGCAAATACAGATGTACATTCAGTAGATGTAGTGGAACCTTTCAAAACCTATGCATGCAAATATTCCCCCCAAAAAAAGCAATAAAACACATTTTTTTAATCCAACTTAGAATTCCTAGCAACGTATTTACTGTATTTAACTGTAATTACAGCAATTACTGTATTCCAGTTAAAGCCCTAATTCTCTTATTTCCTTACATAGCACAGGAGACCCATGTTAGCTGGCTAGCTAGTAGTTTTCCAATCACTGCTGTGTTCCAATTTTAGGTGGTTCTCCATTTACTGCTGTGTCCCAATTTTATTTAGTTATCCATTTATTGCTGTCTCAAATTTAGGTGTTTTCTATTTATTGCTTTGTCTCTAATGTAGGTGTTTCTCCATGGGTGCAGCCCATCTGTATTATTGAGCCATATCTTTCACTTAGCCCATCTGTGCTAGTGAGCCAATCTTTCACTTAGCTTATCTGTGTAAGGGAGCAATATCTTGCACGGATGGATCGCGGGGCACAGGGAACACATCAACCCTGGAGGAACCAGTCGGGTGGTAATTGCGGCACATCAGAATGTACGATAGGCCACAGTCAGAACAGCGGGGGTAGTAAAGGGTACTACCACTAGCCACCTCTATTAAACCTACTAAAAACTCACCCTTCTGCATACACCTATCAAACTCTGAACTAAACACAACCATACTGTCAAGGCGTCTTCAAACCTGTCTGGCGCAGAGGCAGCACAAACACCTGCCTCCCTGTAGGGTCTTGGCACCTGGACCTGATAGGAAACACAGGCTACGGGGAAAGAGGGTTAGGGTCCGTAGAGTGGATGGGTAGGGGGTTGTAGGTTCACCAGGAAAAGGTTTAGGGAGAGGTTAAGGATGGGAATGGGAATTTTAGGGAAAGATGCTCCTCAGATCCTGCCGCCCCATCCACTGGTCGTTCTCGTGGTGAGTTCTCCGCCCACTCATTCAATCCTCAGTCATACCATAACCAGCTATTGGGAGCCTTTGTGGTGGAGCTTGGAGCTCTAACCACAACTTGTTGCACCAAAATAGCGTTAGCATGAGCTTTGTATTCCCCACTGCATTCGCTTCAAGCAGTTATCAAAAGCTTGTGCTAACGTGCGCAAGTACACAATATCACTTGTCATTACATAGCACCTTGGGGTATTACAGAGTACATGGCAGCTTAGACAATATATACTTTAGTAAAGAACCAGAAATGCACTTAGCTGCGGGTCGTGAGCTTGTTCTCCTTGACGCGGCATGGGAAGTCCCCGAACGTTCGTAGCGAGCTCCGCTGGAAAATACCAAAAATCCAATGAGCGTGTGCTGGGTCAGACTACACGTTCTTATACTGACTTGTGCTCCCAAACCAATGAACTACGTGACCCGCTGGTGTGCTCGAATCGGGTTGTCTTCACCCGTGGTTCCGCACACGTGCCTCCTGCCCTGCCCAGTAGGAGACTTGAAATTGTACGTGTCGGGTTGCCTCACCTGGAACGTTACCCTCAGTCACCCCTACATATTCACTCTGCATGCGGGTTATTGTTCAGCCATACGCTGCGGTCCGAACCGCCAAAATCCTATGTCTGCATGCACCGCGACCTCAGCTGCTTCGTTAGTCTTTCTCCCTGCACGCGGAAAATATCTAGAAGCACTTATCTTAAATTGGTGCAGGGCCTGTGCTGAGTTCAGGCGGGCGAAATGCCTCGCAAGGCTGGCCCTGAGCGGAGCGCTGGGAAACACGTCCATTCTCCTCTGAAGCCGGAATAGCAAGCGGGGAAGCGTGGGCGCGGTTCGCGCATGTGCTGTTTGTTGGGCGTAGCTTGCGTGCAGATCTTTTCCTCCCGGCAGGCTTGTGAAGCACGGCCTGCTGGGATATGTAGTCTCTTGACGTTTCTTAGCCCCTGCATACTTTGCCTGCAATAGGGATGGAACATCCTCCTTATGTACAGCATATAAGGTTTACACAGAGGTTTCACAGGGCTTTGGTGACTGTGGGATACTAGTTTCCTACATGTAGTGCTGCCAATCTGCCCAGCCCTGACACATACCTCTACAGCACAATAAAACCACAAGCACTTCACTAAACCGCAACAATGAAACAAACCACACATAGCCTCACCCAACAGCACAATAAAACCACATGCACTTCACTACACTACAAAAATGAAACAAACCACACATAGCCTCGCCCAACACCACATGGCAGCTACCACTGAAAAACACAACTTCGCTCAGTGAACAGTGTCAACCGGACTGAAGCTCCTCTCCTGTGGGGCGTACTCCTGGTCTCCCCTGTGGCGCTGGGGGCCACAAGAGATTGGGGTGCTTCTCCCTGAGCTCCCTGTTGGACATGGAGGCATTCAGGATGCTGTGCATCTGATTCCCAGCCACAGAGCTGAAGGCTCTCTGGCTCCTGCGGTGTGCGTTGGTTTTCAGTGGCCTCGCTGCAGGCGGGGTTTAAAAAAAAAAATTGTTTTTTCGCCCACATGCGATTGGGATTACAGGTGTGCTGTGAGGGCTGGGCTTGCTGTCGTAGTGCTGGGTGGTTGGTTCTGGTTTGGCCGTGCTGGGGTTTTAAAGCTGCTGTTTGTTTTCCTTTTGTGTTTTCACTCTTGTGCTGGGTGGTTTCTGTGCTCTGCCTGCTTGCACTATCGGAAAACGTGTGGAGAAGTGTCGTCCAGGGGCCATGCTTCTAAGGGAACTTTGCCTGAACATTTATCCTTGTCCCAAAATGACATAAAATAATTGCTCCGGCTGGCTGCTTGCAAACATGGTAGTTGGGGCAAGCGCAGGCATGTTTCTCCTTCCTTATCTTCTTCTTCCAGGATAGAATCCTCCTCCTTGGATGCTCCTTCTTCGGAGGCAGATGCTGAGGAGAAGTACCTGGATAGGGATGCCGTGGCTGCTGTCTTGACGCAGATGTGGGACTGTATGGGATTTTCGGAACCCTTGGTCCAGGAAGACTGTTCTGATCCCTCCATTAGGCAGTACAAACATACGCCTAGGATGGTGTTGCCCCTTATTGTGGAAATACGCACGTAGATTCTTCAGCAGTGGAAGGACCCGGACCGGATCACCATGCCCCGGCTTATGGTGAAACTCTATCCTTTGTTAGGTGGGGACATCTTGCTCTGGGAATCCATGAAGGTGGGCGATATTCTCGCCAGTCTTGTGGAGCGGTCCTCCATGTCGGCTGAAGAGGCGGCAGTCTGGCACCAGGTGGATTGCAAGGTCAACTCTGGCCTAAAGAAAGTGCACTCGGGGGCTCATCTGGCCCTGCTGGCTAATGTCTATGGCTCCTACACAGCTGAGAATGTTCTTTGTGGATTTTAGGAAGCTTCTTTGGTCTGTGGAGGATGGCTCTGACTGTGCACCTCTTCTCTCTTCTCTGACATGCAGAGCCAGGTGGAGTTGTTGTCGGACCTTGCCTATGATGATGTGCGAAGATCTGCAGTGGCTGTGGGTGCCGGGATTTCAGCTCCGAGGCATGTTCGTGTTTGGGATTTGAAGTCTGGGGGATCACCGAAGAAGGCAGCTCTTAAACTTCCTTTTGGTGATTCAGTAGAGGACAAGGTTCACAAGGTGTTGCATGCGGACAAGCTGTGTAGAATGTCTCCCTCGAAGTCCCGCTCCTTTCGTAGACCTTGTGAGGTAGGGGGGATCATGCTCCTCCTTGCACCTCTCTGTGATGCTGGAAATGCATTGGAGTGACAGGGCTTCGCTGTCCTTGTCCTGTAGTCCTTTTTCCATTTGTGTTCTGTATTGTTTTCTGCCCAGGAATCCATGTGGGACAGCTGGCAGTGCAGCTCTTCCTGTTTTTGGTTTGGTGTACAGCCCCTTGGGATACCCTTATGGCACCCATGGGTGGGGGTACGACCCTGTGCCTCTAGTGAATGTTTTTGTGCACCTGTGTGTGTGGCCCACAGAGCAGGGTATGGGCTGGTGGCAGCTCCATGCTGAATTTGACAGGTGTTCTGAGTATCCTCCTTTTTGGGATACCCAGGCTCTGCCATTGGAATCAGTTGATTCCTGATAGGAAACAAGATGGCCGCTTTGGCCTCTTGCTTTCTATTGCCTGTTACCTTGTTTTCCCAAAGTCCTGGGAAGCCCTGACTGTCCCTTCCCCCTGACTGGCTGTTGGGTGGAAGTTGCATGTATGGTGTTGTTGTGAAGTCCAGACCAGACTGGCTGGAGCCTTCCGAGTGACTGTATGTTTTGGGTACATCCTGTGGGTGGGACCTGGGTGAATGGAGTGTGTGACCAATATGCACTTCTTGTTGTGGATGTCTAGTATCTGTTGTTTGACACAGTGACTGAGACAGTCCTGCCCGAAACTGGTATGAATGCAGTGTGTAGTGTTGAATGGCTGGATACTTGTCCCAATACACATTCCTTGTTGTGAGTGTCTGAGAGGGAGGAGAATGGCCTGAATGCACTGTATGCCTGTTCGGCTGACTGACTGCTGAATGCCCTTCTGAGTGGTTGGGTGCCTGAGTGTGATCCAGCTGAGTGAATGGGAGATCAACTAGTATATCTGGGGGCCTCTCACTGCTAGAAATCGTTCAGAAGCTGAAGTTGAAACTGACGCTTGATCTCGAAGCCGAGCCTGAAGAAGAAGCTGGACTGCTGTCTTCCCTTCGCCGAAATCTGAAAGCCGTCGAGACTGATCCAAAAGAGGACCTGGTTAGGCGCCCTCTTCCTGTGCTCCGAGGGACCATCGAGTACCGCTAACCTTCGCCAAAGCTCCCTGGAAGTCAGACCCTCGACAGGCTGGAGACTGGGACCGCTGAGAAGAACGAAGATAAGCACTGGACATTTCGTCCGTCCACTGACCTCGACCAGGGTTCGCAGGTTTGCTATAACCGCTGGAGGCCTGTCAAAGCCATGTTGCCCAGAAGCGCAGACAGCTTGACGCTGTGCCATCGACGACCAGACTCGCAACTCTCCTTTTCCAAGACTTTTGATTCACGGACGCGCTCGTCCGCACAGCTGCCCGCATTCTCCTGCTGGAGAAGGCCAGGCTGTCGACGCAACGAGGAGCATCTGCCGGTGGGTTTCCTGCCACCCAAAGACCGCAGAGACGCCGGACGACTCGATGCCCCCTTACTGGGTCACAGTTCTTGACATACTCTTTGCGGTCCTGAACTATCAACATCGAGGTGCCGCCGCACGCCTCTTCCTTGAAGGACGTCTTCGCTCCGTCGTCGACGAGCGCCACTGGGACCGAAGCTGCGGCTTCAACGCCAAGTTCACTTTCTTCGAGGGATATCGAAGATCTGTGGCTCCTGCTTTAAAGGGAGCCACTCAAGAGGGATCCGTCGATGATTCGTCGTCGAACTCTGCTATTCCAGGTACATTGGGGTGGTAGAAACATTGTAGAAGGAAATAAGACCAATTGAACAATATATGGACTGGGCTTGTAGTGTATCTTTATTTTACAGGTTCCCAGGTGGGGGGATCTCCAAACAGAACTGTGTCTAAGTAACGGGGCCAGTATTCTTGCAATTGTTCCAACCAACTGCTTTTCTCCTATATCTATTGTTGGGTACCTTTTTATTAATTGATTTGTGTGACATTTGACGGGAGTGCAGTTGATGCACTTTAATGAAATCTGATATTAATTGTGGTACCACTTAGAACTGTATATATTTGCCATTGTAGATTAAATGAGCACAAAGTGAGTTATTGTGTTTTTGTATATAACCTTGAACCTTAATTATATTAAGACTGTGTTTTAACGAATACAGTGTGTGGACATTCCTTTGTGGGTGCTTGGGGACTACACTATACTTAAGAACCAGCCTGCATCACCTCCTGAGAAGCTAGGCCTTGATTGCTCGTCCATTGCTACCAACAATAGAGAATCGTGACTGGGGTCCTCTGTGCCTCTCCACTACCATATAGAGAGCAGGAGTACAGACCCCGCTCCAGTCTTTACACTGGTGGCAGCGGTGGGATGCTTATGGTTTTAAGAATCGGTGTATAACCGTGCCACTTACAAAATATCTGCACTTTGTTAAATTGAGGTTTGATTGTGTGCTAGATAACTGCATTACAAGCAATGGAGTCTATTTCAAATGTAAATTGACTAGGATGAGCTTAGAGGCTCTCCAGAGTGCTCGTGAAGCCAAGGAGTTAGACTTTGAAGCTAAGTCTAGGGCTGAGCAGATAGCTGCCCTGGTGGATTACCAGACTGATGGTGAAACTCTTGAAGTGGGGGATGCAACCAATGAGGACTCTGTCCCTGGGGTTGTTGCTGAATCTGATTCTGGGAATGCCACCATTCCTGCTGCCTCTGTTCTGAATCCCAGCACTGCTCTTCAGGGGGAAGCCCTGAAGATTGAACTTTTAAAATTGGTGCTACAACGGGAACAGTTAGCCTGTCAATACAAAAAGTTGGAAACAGAAGCTGAGTTACAGAAGAAGGAGTTGGCACAACAAGTAGCGCTCAAAGAGAGGGACACTGAGCAATAGAGAATCCAGCTAGAGAAAGCTAGAGTGGAGACTTCAGCTAAACCAGTTGAGAGTGTCAGGTCCCCAGCCACCAAGTTTATGAAAGATTTGGTTGGTGTGTTTGTGGAGGGTTTTGATATCCTCCAATGGATTGAAGTGTTTGAAATGGCTTGTGCAATTCATGATGTAGATAAGAGAGATTGGGTTAAGTGTTAAGCAGAGTGCCTCAGACTGGGTATGACTATTCTGAAATTGAGTGTGGAAGAAAGGGGTCAGTATGAGTCCATAAAGTCTGCTTTGATTGCCAAGTTTGGCAAGACAGCTACCCAATACCTTAAACGGTTCAGGGATTTTAAGAAAAGCGAGAATGTGTCTTGGGTTGACTGGGTGAGTGCTGCACATGTGAACATGATGGTGTGGATTGATGGATACAAAGTGAAAACTTTTGTTGAATTGTCCCAGCTTTTTGTTTTTTGAGCATTTTTCTGAAGCCTGTTCACCAGAGCTGCGTCAGTATGTTGCTGAGCAGAACATTTTGGATCCCTTTAAACTGGCCAGGCGAGCTGACAAGTGGGTCTCCCACTGGGTGTCCCCTAAAGACTCCAGTGGGAAGGACAAGGACAAAGAAAAGGGGACCTCTCGGAAAGCTGAGGAGTCCCAAAAGCAATCAGTCAGGTAAACCCAAACCTTCCTCTCCTAAGACCCAAATATCTAGTGGGGAGAAGTCATCTGTGGGTGGCAATAAGAGTAGTGGTCCACCTGCTGCAAAGCAGGCTCCCAGTGGTTCCAGTACCGTACCCCGCACTCCTGGCACTTGTTGGGAATGTGGGGCTTTGGATCACAAGAAGGGAGACTCTAAGTGTAAAGGTAAAGCACTTGGAGCACAGGCTGTCAGCCTGATTTACCCGTACCCCATGCCTGAGGTGAAGGCCACTGTCCTCCCCTCATCTACAGGGATCACATTTGGTGCACCTGTAGAGATTTCCCTAGTGTCCCTTGGGGCCTGGGACCAGTACGCAGAAGTACTGGCGACAATCCCACAGAACACCCGTAGGTTTTTAAGAAGTGTCCTCTTGAATGGCCAGCCTTCTACTGGTTTGAGAGACACTGGGGCAAGCATGACAGTGGTGGACATGACCCTTCTCAAGCCAGAAGACTATGTAGGTGCTCCTCTGAGAACCACCAGGTTAGCTGGTGGGCCTCCCAAGTTATTGCCTGTAGCCTTAGTCACACTCATGATTTGAGACAAGACAGCAAAGCTTCCTGTCCTGGTTCAGGACAATGTCCCTGCTAACGTTTTGTTAGGAAATGATCTAGTAGAGTTGGGGTTGATCTCGGATGGTCTACCCCTGACTGCCGCTGCAGTCACTAGGTCACAGGTGACACCAGGTCTGGCTGTGAGTCAGGTACCCGAGCCAAAGGCGAGGCCTAAGGCAAGAAGACAGAAGAACAAGAAGGCCACCTCTGTGAAAGGGGCTCCTTTTCTTCCTGCTGTTCCTACAGCACCCATTGGGACCCATGGTCTGGACGGGCTGGGTCCAGTGGAAAACCCAAACTCAACTCCTGAGGGAGAAGAGGCAGAAGACCCTCCTGTGGGAGAGGTTCTCAACCCGTAGGATCACCCCGATCTTCAATGCCTGTTGGCTGAAGGTGGACCCACCGAGGTGGACTTCTGTAAGGTTCAGAGAGAGTGCCACTTTCTCTAGGGTCTGAGGAAACAGGCCCTGTCCCAGGCACAAGGAGAAGTGCCTAGGACATTCCGGATCTATTGGGAGGGTGAGCTCCTTGTTAGTGAGCCCACGAAGCCTGAACCTGGTGCCCTGAAGAGGTTGGTGGTACCCCAGGTTTACAGGCCCTTCCTGCTGCAGTTGGCGCATGAGGTTCCCTTAGCTGGTCATCTTGGTACCAAGAAGACTAAGCAGAGGCTCTCTGCCCATTTCTACTGGCCTCGGATGGGAGTAGAAGTGGAGTCCTACTGCAGACATGCCCAACTTGTCAGTTATCTGGCAAGACTGGAGGCAGTGTCATTGCCCCACTGCAACCATTGCCAGTGGTTGGCACACCGTTTGAGAGGGTGGGCATGAACATTGTTGGTCCCCTTGACCCTCCCACTTCAGGTGGACATCGGTTCATCCTGGTCTTGGTTGATCATGCTGCCAGGTACCCGGAGCTATAACCCTTCGGACTGTTACTGCCAAGGTGGTTGCCAGGGCTCTCCTGGGCATTTTCACCCATGTTGAATTCCCTAAGGAGGTTGTGTCTGACAGAGGATCCAACTTCATGTCTAGTTACATGAAAACCATGTGGAAAGAGTGCGGGGTAACCTACAAATTCTCCACCTCTTGCCATCCCCAGACCAATGGTCTGGTTGAGAGTTTTAATAAAACTCTCAAGGGCATGCTAGGCGCTTTGGAAGAACCCCTAAGGAAGAAGTGGGATCTCCCCCTGCCATGCCTGCTGTTCGCTTACAGAGAGGTACCTCAAGAGGGTGTTGGTTTCAGCCCCTTTGAGTTACTCTTAGGACATCCCGTGAGGTGGCCCCTTGCCTTGATCGGAGAAGGTTTGGAAGCCACCCCTCCAAGTCCCGCCAAGCAAGTGGGGGACTATGTGTTAGGCCTCAGACGGAGGATGACACAGATGATGGGTCAGGCAACAGCGAATCTCAAGGCCAGCCAAGAACTGAATAAATACTGGCATGACCTTAAAGCCTTGCAAGTGGATTGGACTCCAAGACAGGAGATCCTTGTGATGGAGCCTACCAAGCCTCAGGCTTTGGCAGACAAATGGACGGGACAATTCAGGATAATCTCCAAGATGGCCGATGTCAATTATCTGGTTGACATGGGAGTCTCTGGGGTAGTCCCTCAAGTATTCCACGTCAACAGGCTCAAGCCTTTCCATAGGCGAGCAAAGGTCTCATGTCTCTTGCTAGCTTCAGAGCAAGAAGAGGACGAGAGTGAGCCCCTTACTGATTTGCTGTATAGCAACCGTCAGGATGGCTCAGTGGACATAGTACATCTCTCTCCCGATCTGCCGACAGAGCAGCTGAGGGCCTGCAGGGCTTTGCTCCGGCAGTATGCCTCTCTGTTCTCACTGACACCAGGCCTTACACTGTGGTGTAGGCATGAAATTGACACTGGTGACAGTGTACCTGTCAAAAGCAGATGCTACCGTATGTCTGATACCGTTAAGAACCACATCCAGGCAGAGGTCGCCAAGATGTTGGATCTGGGTGTTATTGAACCCTCAACCAGTCCCTGGTCCAGTCCCGTGGTCCTTGTTCCCAGGCAGGTACCAAGGATTGGAGGTTCTGTGTGGACTACCGAGGAGTCAATGCCGTCACTAAAACTGACGGGCACCCATTGTCCAGGGCTGATGAGCTTGTGGACACCATAGGTGCTGCCAAATTTGTGAGCACCTTTGATCATATCTCAGGCTATTGGCAAATAGCTCTGACGGACCATGCCAAGGAAAAGACGGCATTCTCAACATATGAGGGACTCTACCAGTTTAGGGTCATGCCTTTTGGGTTGAAGAATTCCCCTGCCACCTTCCAGAGATTGGTCAATCATGCGCTCAGTGGGCTGGAGGCCTTTTGTGTGGCCTACTTAGACGACATTGCCGTCTACAGTTCCACCTGGGAAGAGCATTTGACACATCTGGATAAGGTGTTGCAGGCCTTGAAAAGGGCTAACCTCGCTATCAGGGCCACCAAGTGCAAGATAGCTCAGAGGAAAGTCACGTATCTTAGTCATGAGGTAGGAGGGGGTCAAATCCAACGTCTCCACAGTAAACTACAGGATGTACATGACTGGGAGACTCCCACTACTCAAACCCAGGTGAGAGCCTTTTTGGGCCGCACTGGGTATTATCGCAATTTCATGGCGGACTATGGGACCATAGCTGCACCATTGACAGCTCTGACTTCACCCAAACAACCTAGGAAGGTTAATTGGACTGAAGACTGTCAGAGGGCCTTTGATGGCCTGAAAGAAAGTCTGTGTAGGGCACCTGTTTTGTGTGCACCTGACCACAGCAAACCCTTTATCGTCCAAACGGATGCCTGCAACACCGGAATTGGAGGTGTCTTGTCCCAGTTAGATGACAAAGGTAGGGAACATCCTATCGTATCCATCAGTAGAGAACTTAGGCGGGCTACTGTTGAAAAGGAATGTTTTAGCATAATTTGGAGCCTTGAGAGTTTTAGGCCCTACCTTATGGGGTCTACCTTTAAGGTCCAAACAGATCATAAGCCCCTGAAGTGGCTTATGCAGATGAAGGGTGAGAACCCAAAACTGCTCAGGTGGTCCATTAGCCTGCAAGGGCTAGACTTCACCATAGAGCATAGACCAGGGAAGAGTCACAATAATGTTGATGATCTTTCCAGAAGGTATGTTAACCATCTGTATGAGGGTGTCTATCTCGTGGGAGATTAGACACCCTAACCTCAGTCTGGGGAGGGGGGTGACTTTGATGCTGGAAATGCATTGGAGGGACATGGCTTCCCTGTATTTGTCCTGTAGTCTTTTTCATTTGTGTTCTGTATTGTTTTCTGCCCAGGAGTCCATGTGGGACTCCTGGCAGCGCAGCTCTTCCTATTTTTGGTTTGGTGTACAGACCCATGGGATACCCTTATGGCACCCATGGGTGGGGGTACAACCCTGTTCCCCTATTGTATGTTTTTGTGCTACTGTTTGTTGTCCACAGAGCAGGGTATGGGCTGGTGGCAGCCCCATGCTGAATTTGACAGGTGCTCTGAGTATCCTCCTTTTTGGGATACCCAGGACCTGCCATTGGAATCAGTTGATTCCTGATAGGAAACAAAATGGTCCCTGTGGCCTCTTGCTTTATATTGCCAGTTACCTTGTTTTCCCAAAGTCCTGGGAAGCCCTGACTCTGTCTCTTCCCCCTGACTGGCTGTTGGTTGGAAGTTCCATATATGGTGTTGTTGTAAAGTCCATGCCAGACTGGCTGGAGCCTTCCCAGTGACTGTATGTTGTGAGTACACTCTGTGGGTGGGACCTGGGTGAATGGAGTGTGTGACCGATATGCACTTCTTGTTGTGGATGTCTAGTATCTGGTGTTTGACACAATGACTGAGACAGCCCTGCCCAACATTGGTATGAATGCAGTGTGTAGTGTTGAATGGCTGCGTACTTGTCCCAGTACGCATTCCTTGTTGTGAGTGTCTGAGAGGGAGGAGAATGGCCTGAATGCACTGTATGTCTGATTGGTTGACTGACTGCTGAATGCCCTTCTGAGTGATTGGTTGCCTGAGTGTGACCCAGCTGAGTGAATGGGAGATCAACTAGTATATCTGGGGGCCTCTCACTGCTAGAAATCGTTCAGAAGCTGAAGTTGAAACTGACGCTTGATCTTTAGCCGAGCCTGAAGAAGAAGGTGGAGTGCTGTCTCCCTTTGCTGAAATCTGAATGCTGCTGAGCCGTCGAGACTGATCCAAGAGAGGACCTGGTTAGGCGCCCTCTTCCTGTGCACTGAGGGACCATCGAGCCCGCTAAACTTCGCCGAAGCTCCTTGGAAGTCAGACCCTCGACAGGCAGCCGACCGGAGACGGGGACCGCCAAGGAGAACGAAGATAAGCACTTGAAATTCCGTCCACCGTCGTCGACCAGGGTTCGCAGGTATGCTATAACCACTGGAGGCCCGTTGTAGCCGTGTTGCCCAGAAGCGGGGATTGCTTGACGCCGTGCCTTTGATGACCGGAACAGCAAAGCTCCTTTGCCTAAGACTTTTGATTCACGGACGCGCTCGTCCGCACAGCCGCCCGCCTTATCCCGCCGGAGAAGGCCAGGCCGTCGACATGCCGAGGAGCATCTGCCGGTGGGTTTCCTGCCACCCAAAGACCGTAGAGATGCCGGACGACTCGACGCCCTTGCTGGCCCACAGTTCTTCACAAACTCTTTGAGGTCCTGAACTATCGACATCGAGGTACCCCGCACGTCTCTTCCTTGCAGGACGTCTTCGCTCCGTCGTCGATGAGCACCGCCTCGACGCAGAGTTCACTTTCTTCGAGGGATCTCGACGATCCGTGGCTCCTGCTTTTAAAGGGAGCCACTCAAGAAGGATCCGTCGACTCGTCGTCGAACTCTGCTATTACATGTACATTGGGGTGGTGGAAACATTGTAGAAGGAAATAAGAATAATTGAACAATGTATGGACTGGGCTTGTAGTGTATCTTTATTTTACAGGTTGCCCAGGTGGGGGAATCTCACCACAGAACTGTGTCTAGGTAACGGGGCCAGTATTCTTGCAATTGTTCCAACCAACTGCTTTCCTCCTATATCTATTGTTGGGTACCTTTTTTATTAATTGATTTGTGTGACATTTGACCGGAGTACAGTTGATGCACTAATGAAATCTGATAATAATTGTGGTACCACTTAGAACTGTATATATTTGCCATTGTAGATTAACTGAGCACAAAGTGAGTTATTGTGATTGTGCGTCTTGTGGCCAATGCTGGATTTTACTTTTATGGACTTCATTGATTCCCGGTGAGTCACCCTTTCTCAACTCTCATGCTGGACTTCCTTTGCATCTTGTACTCATGGTGGCCCTGAATCATGCTGTTCCCATCTTCATCTTGTATCCTGGATTGCAACATTATGTGTTACTACTGACTTCTACAATTGTATTCACTCTCCCCTCTTGCTTTGCCACTCTTTTTGACTGCTTACTTTGTTCTCTCCTCCCCTCCCCTCTCCCTTTGCCTCTCCTCCCCTCCCCTCTCCCTTTGCCTATCTCCTCCCCTCCTCCCCTTACTTTCTTCTGTGCACTTACTCTATCAGAATTTTCTTTGGACCTAGTATGATAGCAACCTTTTCTGTCGATTCCCCCCCTCCAGCACTATCTGAATGTTGTCAGGCCTAGTACGATAGTCGCTTGTTTTGTTCCTCCCCTCCCTCTACCTCACCTTTTGTTTTTCTCCGGCTCTACCAGAAATGTCGTCAGGCCTAGTACGGTAGTCGCCTGTCTGTTTCCATTTCCTTCCCACTCTCCCCCACCCTTCCTTATCTATGTCTTAGCTCTTGCACTATCTGAAATGTCGTCAGGCCGAGTACGATAGTTAATTTCACATCCTTACTGATCATGGCCTGTAAGAATGTTGTATTTTCCCTTGTTCCCTCCCTTGCCTTGAAGCGTTTTGAAACGCTTTGTGTATAGGTGCTATATTATCATGTCATATATAACCTTGAACCTTAATTATATAAAGACTGTGTTTTACCTAATACAGTGTGTGGACATTCCTTTGTGGGTGCTTGGGGACTACACTGTACTTAAGAACCAGCCTGCATCACCTCCTGAGAAGCTAGGCCTTGATTGCTCGTCCATTGCTACCAACAATAGAGAATCTTGGCTGTGGTTTTATGTGCCTCTCCTCTACCATATAGAGAGCAGGAGTACAGACACCCCCTCCAGTCTTTACACTCTCAGCCTTTAGGCCCTGTGCAGAAGTCCTGACGGTTCTGGGGGTCCAGTGGGCGCTCGCCTCCAGCTTTTTTTTCCAGAGTGGGCATGGTGGTGTTCTGACGCCTGGGCTCTTTGGACGGCCAGGGATAGGTATCAAGTGGACTTTCTGTCTCCACCGGTTCAGCCCTTCCTGGTCAGGACGTCTCTTCCTCGCAAGCTGCCCAAGCGGTTGGCGATGTCTGCAGCCCTGTCAGAGTTGTTGCCAAAGAACGCTATTGTGCTAGATCCCCGGGCCCAGCAGGGTCAGGGGTTTTACTCCAGGATCTTTCTGTTTCCAAAACCGCCTTATCCCCGATCTAAAGCACCTGAAATGTTTCGTAAGGAGGGAGCGGTTCAAGAGGAAGACTCTGTAGAACATTCTCCCTCTGGTTCCAAAAGGGGATTGGCTGGCTTTCCTGGTCTTTCTGCTCCCCTCCAAGGTCAGGTTCTTCCGGTTTGCTGTGCAACATCAACATTTTCAGTTCCTGGTTCTCCCCTTTGGGTTGCGTTTGGCTCCCCAGGTGTTCACCAGGTTGGTGGCTCATCTCCACCTCCAGGGTGTTCAGCTTTCCCCTATCTGGATAACTGACTTGTCAAGGCTGCCCGGCGATAGATGGTCCTGGGGCATCTCCGTCTGGTCTGCTTTGCTCTGCGAGACTGGGGGTTTCTGATCAACTGGCCAAAATCCCACCTATGTCCCTTCCAGGATCTGGTTTTCTTTGGGGCCCAGTTTTGCACTGACATGGGGAGGGTCTTCTTGCCTCTGAGGGTCCGGCGTCTTCAGTCTGTTCTTCTGAAAGTTCTCCGGCTGATATAGGCCTTGGCTTGCCTGTTGCTTGCTCTTGCGGGGCCCAGGGACCCATGACCTCTTGTGTTATTCTGGTGCCCTGGATCTATCCCTATCTGCATCCAGTGGCTCTCGGACGTACACGGCCTCTGTCCCAATCGCTCAGGCTTTGAGGGAGGATCTGCTGTGGTGGTTTTAGGTCCAGAATCTCTGGGTGGAGGTGGATCTGGTTTGTCCTGTGCAGAACACTCTTACTACAGATGCCAGTGGGTGGGGTGCCACTCTGGGGTTCCGTTTGGTGCAGGGCATGTGGGCGCCAGAGGAGCTTCGTCGCTTGTCCAACCGGAAGGAGTTGTGTGCCACTCACTGGGCCCTGTTGTTTTATGGGGAGTTCCTGGTGGGCCGGGCATTTATGGTCCGGACAGACAACATGATGGCCTTGGCCTATGTCAGCCGTCGGGGGGGGGGGGGGGGGGGGTGGCTTGTGTCGCTGCTTGAATGCCCCAGCCTGTCGGATTCCTACTTGGGGGGGAGACACATCTGTGTCTCTGGAGGCTGTGCACATCAGGGGGGGCTACAATCCGGTGCTAGGCCAACTTTAAGTCCTGTGACCATCACAGAGGGCAATTTCGGGCTTGGTGTGGGAGGTTGGGGGTTCTCCCACTTCTGTATGGGTTGCCTTCTGTTCTCCAGTTTCTCCAGGAGGGGTTTGACAAGGGGCTGGCTGTGTGGGTTACCTTGTGTTCTTCAGTTTGTCCAGGAGGGGTTTGACAAGGGGCTGGCTGTGTCCAAGCTTCGTTCCCAGTGGGCCTCCATTAAGATTCTCAAAGGGGACTCTGAGGGCTGCATGGCGGGCGATGCCTTGGTGGGGAAGTTCCTTGGGGGTCTTTCTGCATCTCATCCCAGTACCTATAAGGATCTTCCTCTGTTTTGAAGTTTCTTCCAGGTCCTCCGTTTGAGTCCCTTGAGGTCATCGACATCCGGCATATACTCTCAAGAAGGCCTTCCTTATTGCGATCACATTGGCCCGTCATCTGGGGGAGGTGTTATCTGGGGGAGGTGGGGGCTTTGTTGTGTCGCCCTCCTTTTTTGCGGGTGCTCCCTGATTCCATTGTTTTATGCCGTGACCCCACGTTTCTGCCTAAGGGGTTGTCTCGTTTTCACACTTCGCAGGATCTGGTTCTCTCAGCTTTTTTGCAGGAACCCCAGACTTCTGACGAGGTGGCTTGGCAAGCCATTGATGTTGGATGGGCTGCCCTGGAGCACCTTTCTAGGACGTAATTGTTCCGTCAGACTGATAGCCCACCTGTCACGTTTGGGGCTGCTTGTGCATGGCAGCAGGTCTCAGTGGTGTCCATCAGCCATTGGATCCGGACTGTCATCTCTATGGCCTATTTGTCTGCTGGTTTACCTGTGCCTGACCAAGACCAGGGTCATTCCACTAGGGGTATGGAGGCTTTCTGGGCCGATGCCCGTGGGGGGTGTGTGCAGGAGATCTGTAGGGCTGCTACCTTGGCGGACCAGGACATGTTTATTAACCATTACAGGCTGAATGTGGCTCACCCCACTGATGGCTCCTTTGGGGTTGGTGTTTTGTCTGTCAGCATGTGAATTTCTGGGGCAATTAAAGTGTGTTTTGTTGCAGCACTTCTGTGTCTCATTGGGACGTCTCCCCATTGGCTTTGCTTTGGTATACCTCAGAGGTAAGTATTGGGACGAGGGAGAGGGACGTAGAGGTAATGCTCAGATTACTTACGGTAATCTACATTACTCCTCGTCCTACTCTTTCTTGTCACATTATTGCCGACCCTCTTCTCCCTCCCTGCAGTGAGGGGCCCATGCTCGAGCTAGGATATTGTTAACTGGAGGTATTGCACCTCAGAAGAAAAGACAGTGAAGAAGGGTTCCTGGGATGGGCCTCAGAGGTAAGTACTGTGAGCATTTAACGATTGTCAAAACATGATCGGACTTTAAGACAAAAGTACAGTGGTTATTCTGCAAAGCACCTCACACTGTAAATCAGACCTTGCTCTGACTGTATAGGCAAAGTCTCAGCCATGTTCGTCAGTATAAAGCAAGTATCGCATGTGCTCGTTTACACTATAACCCTAATAATCTCTGGCAAAATATAAACCAGTAACTTCCAGTTTCCATGAAGACCACTTAGCACATAGTAGCAGTTTCCATAAGGCATCAATCTGCACACGTTACTTGTTTAATTTACTCTTAATTTAGCACACATTGACAGTTTTTGCGACCCAGTAATCCTCGTTGCTAGCTTTTCACAATACTCATCACGTTGGCAGTCCCCATAATGTCTGCGAATACTCATTGTCTGTTTCCATTTTGATTAAGCCCTTTGCTGACTTCCATAATGCTCAATAATGCACCATGTATTTAGTATTTAAAGCAGGGATTGAGAAGTTACATTTTCATCCATTCTCCCATGCTCTGTGTCTTTATTAGTGATGTCCTCTGTGAAGATGTATTGCACCTTTGCCATAGTGGGTGGAGCAAAATCTCTTTCTTCGTCAGTGTTATTTGACTTGCTGGAAGTGACAGGCTATGTGGACATTCTAACATCCTATTCCTCAAGTTCTTGTTATGCTTTATTCTTTATGCATGAGTAGGTGAGATCTGCTTTGCTTCCTCTTGTGCCATACATTAAGTCTACACGGCCTGCAAACCACAAACCAGATATTTTCTGTTCTCACTTGCAAAAATCCTGTGTCTATGGCAGGTATGTAAATTCACCATAAAGCCAGGGTAGTAGAAGTGACGCCACACTTTTTAAGATTGCACTAAGTAGGGTCAGAATAAAGTTTGGGGACTCACTTTAGATTCTAATTTGCATTTTAGATTTGTGGAATCAATATTAAGTATGGTGCTTAAGCCTTGATGAAAAGTAAGAGCCACTGCGAGTCTCTCCTGGTATCCCCTTTCCTAGATAGGCGACACACCACCGCTGCTTAGAAATACACATGCTATTGAGGGTCAGTAGAGACTTTCCTTTTATGGAGAGGTAGTGACTCAGAGCACATACGGATATTTTCTTATTTGTTGAAATATCACCCACCAGATGACCGCAAAGGAAGTGATGTCATATGACCTTTGCCCCTAATGACTTCACATGAAATAACATCACATGCCATGTAATCCTGACAATATAACATGCTGAACTGACGGGTGTAAAAATCCTACATGTGCTTACATTTAATAAAATACCCAACTGGTACTAAAGCAGATCTAAGACCTTTTTAGATACCAACCACCCTTTGTACGTAGTGTGCTGCGTTGATATGCCACTGAGGGGGCCAACCTATGACCAGGATAGACCCAGTATAACCAACACTGGTCAGGGGCACCGCCATGCATATGCCGCTGCAGCGTCATATGGACATTTACTGCTAACTCCTACCGATATAGCTGTACATATCAGGCCTAGTAATTGTATGCAAAGTAAAGTCTGACATTCCCAAATGCTGCCATAATATACTATGCTAAATGTGCAGCCTCTATTTGTGGAATCCTATGTCTGTTAAAGCCTTACAGCCTAGATACATTCAACACATTTAAGTTACTTTTTTGTATATCTAGTTGCTTCTTTCATGTGCCTTCTAAAATGTCCAGTAATGCCACCCAATGTCAGTTAATGCCTCATACACCTGGCATGGGCATTGTATGCAAGGGAGAGCCTCGCATGCCTAATTGCTGCCATCATGTGAGAAGTGCAGCCTCAGATGCCCATTAATGCCATTCAATGCCCATTGTGGATGGTATAAGTTACCATATGTGCAGCGCAGCCTCTGGTGTAAATAATTCCATCATTTTCCCAAACTCTGCCTCAAATGATCCAGAAACACTACATGCATGGCGTCTTTTGTTACCATGGGCGATGTGCAGCCTTAAATATCACAGAAAATGACAATAAATTCAGCATGCAAATCTTTGTCTAAATGTTGATCTTGATCTTGGAAAGAGAGAATTTTGGGGGTGAATTATGGGGGAGAGGATACATTGACAATGGTGATGTTTAACTTGTACTGGAATGTAGACAGACATGTGTGAGGAACCCTTTTTATTATGTAATGAAAGCCTCGGATGAAATCTATAACTCTGGCATAAATCCCTTTATCTTAATGTGTGGGGATCTAAATATTAAATTTCTAGACGATCAGGGGCTCATATTGAACAAGAACAGACTGCAAGAGAGGGCGTCTAAATGGTCAGAAGAATTGCAAGAGAGGGGTTTACATATGCTGAACGGGAAAACCAAGGGTGATGTCCTGGGGAAGTGGACCTGGGTTTGGGGGAATCAAAAGGCCTGCTTAGACTATTGTCTCGTCAAACTTGTTGCAGTTAGTCGACACATTTATGGTGATTCAAATGCGTGCAAGCGATCATAATTTGCTTGAAATTACATGGGAAGCTCTGACATTGCCACGTGAACCGGGAGAGGGGCTTCCGGTGCAAATTTCACAAGGGGGTAATAGATTAAGAATAAACCTGTGGGATGTAACAACAATAACAGGCTTGGGAATCACCACATATCTCACAGTGAGAAGTCTGAATACGGGTGGCTGCTGACCGATTTTTGTGGAGAAGAGTAGAAGCCATGGGAAAACAGAGTTTGAGTGTGCCCATACTTACAACAGGATGGTTGTAGAAGCAAGGAAAACACTGCGGCTGACTGCGGTCTGACCTGAGAGAAATTGATCTAGGTGCCCAGGATAGAAGCGAGATATCATTGCGGAGAAGGAAGCAAAAATATAGAAACTGTCTGGTCGCAACTAGAGCAGCTAGATATCAATAAGATGCAGAGCATATGCTTAAAACTATATGCAGCAACAATACTAGAAACCTATGTGGAAATAATAAATAATTACTGCAGAATTCAATCTGCATTGCAATCATCCAAGCTCTCTGAGGACTCGTGGGTAACTCATTTTTGGGCCCTCTATACACCTATTGGAGGCAGGGAGAACAGGGAAGTTATAACCCCTGTTGCAACTCGGTCCCCAGTCCCGAATGGTCTCACTAACGTTTCGCTGAAGGAAACGATGGTCCACTGGGCTGAGTTTATGTGATACAGATTACGAGAACCAGAGAAATCCCTAGCTCTTGGAAGAGGGCTATAATAGTGCCCATATTTAAGAAGGGTGAAGGAGAAGATCCAATGAATTATCGGCCTATCGCCCTTCTTGATATAATGGGTAAGGTTTTATATGACAATCCTCTTGCGTGACCTAAACAAATGGGCGGTCGCCTCAGGCCGTTTAGATCCTAGGCAACCGGTTTTGTGAAGGGGTGGGCACAACTCTAAACCTCTTCCTTATAAACCTTCTTAAACCTAACTCTATGAAAAATAAAAAGTTATTTTATGGCTTTCATCGACTTGGAACAAGCCTTTGATAGTTTTGATAGGGAGAGGTAGCCCTACAGTTAAGGGGTGTATCAGCCACTTTTACTCCCTAAAAATAGGCAAATAGTCTGAAAAGATAAAAATAGGGAGTAGACATACTCCCAATAAAAAATGGGAAATTGACACATAGGAGCTGTGCCCCTGTTTTCACCCAAACAGTACCATGGATGTGTCTGGACCAGTAGTTCATGTACTACCACAGAAAGAAACTACTATAATTATGGAAGAGGTCAAATGTATATTTTTATATGTATGAATAACTTGGTGCAAAGAAGTATTTCTCACAAAAACATTTCTGTTTTACTATTGAACATATGTTTACTTGATTATTAAATACTCCCATTGGAAACGGGACTCATGTTTCTACACCCTAAAAAATCATTTTACTCCCAACTTTCAAAAATAGGGAGTAAAACACCCCCACTTAAAAATCATATCTGGAGCACTGGGGAGAGGCTGTCGTAGAAACTCTGTGTGGCACTGCCCGGAACATCTAGTGGAAGCCATAGTAGCTCTATACTCTGGAACATCTATGGAGTTACGAATGACAAGACAGGGGGCTGTTACTCAAAAAATTAACACCAGTAGGAGCCTAAAACAAGGATGTCCTCTAGCCCCCATAATATTCAATCTGTATCTGTCAGATCTCTAAGAATCCCATAGCTGTGTGGTTGCCTTGCCTCCAAAATTCAGGGCCAGGCAATACCATGGATCTTGTATGATGACGATATGCTCATCATGGACAAAACTCTGATATGGCTGCAGTGCAGATTGGCCCAATTTATGGCCTTCACCCTAGAGAACGATCTTAGGGTGAACATAAAAAAACAAACCTTTCTAGAGCTGGTGGCACAGTTAAAAAAAGACTTGCAGGAAAAAAAGGGGGATTCTCGTGGGTATGGAGGTGGGAAATTGTGTCAAGTTCACTCAATGCTCTACCTTGATCAATCGTAACATAAACAAAGGAGAATGCTATGCTATGCTTAGATCCAAAACTAAGAGGTTGGCAACTCAAGGGGCTTTGCTGTTGAATCGTTATGGGAAATATACAGCCAGTCCGGTTATAACCTTTTACAAACAAAAGGTTGTACCAATACTGACGTATGTAGGGGAAGCCTTGTCGGGGCATACGTGGGGAATTTTGGAGGGCATATTTTGGAGGAGAGTAATGAGATTGCCCAAGGGGCTTCCAGTAGCCTCAATGAGATATGAGATGGGGCTGCAATATTTGGAGTCCAGTCTCCGATGGAAGATCATCTCCTTATTCAGGAAGTTTGCTATGTCTGATGACCTTCCGCCATTTGAGATCTTGAGAAACACTGGGGAAGGAGAACTAGACTGGCTACTTAAAAAATGGAGAACTGGGTGTATGGCGTTGCTAAACTCTGTGTATGCCACGGAAGAAATGTTAATAACGAACCCGGAAATGCTAAAAACATTTTTTTGAAAGAGCAAGATTGGATAAAGACACAAGAGCTAAGATGGCAATACAGGCTAACATTGGTGCACACATATGAAAGGAGAACCAAACACCAAGTGCCTGAGTATATGATGAATTTTCCATCCCCTCACTATCGGGACCTGTCCATGAGGTTCTGATTAAATGTACTTTGAACTAGAGAAGTAATACAAGCTCGTAACTGAGGCCTTAAAACATTAGCAAAATGTAGGTTACATGGGGGAATCCCGGTTGAATCACTATATCACATAATGGTGTAGTGTACGAAACTTGTGGCTGTGAGAACTAGATTTTTAGAGAATTTTGTTAGAGTTGGGATTGGCTACTGATTGGAGGAAAGACGAGCTTAATTCTGTCAGCAATGAAGTTTATGGATCAAGTCTTGAATATGGTTTCATGTAACAGCCCAGATTAAATTGGCTAAAAGCAACTCTGGGAAGACGTGATAAAGCTCTTGCATCTGGAAAGGTTCTGGATGATTGAAAGGACATTGAAAAATGTATTACAGATTTTTAAGGAATGCAATAGGAGATTTGATGATTATATTTCTTATTGTTTTTTCTTGCTCTTTTTTTTTTGTTTTCATTTATTAAAATGAAGTTTCTATAATGGATTCATATGAATGTAAAACATTTAAAGGTTTGTAATAAACCAATAAAAAAATAAATAAAGGGATGCCTGCAGAGATTTTTTTTTCAAGAGGGGGTTTATAATCTCAGCTGGTTTAAGAATATCCATTGTCTCTCTAAGGCACTATGGGCCTCATCACGAGTTAGTCCGTATCCCTGCGGTAATCCCACTACCGCAACTCGGTCCGGCGGGTCATGAGTTGCGGGGGGCAGTAAATTCCCATGCGTTTGGGGAGTGCTGTTACTGACGCCAGTAATTGTGCCGATGGCAATAGTGCCGAAAACCCTAATTTTTACTTCCAGCATAAAGCTGGAGGTACAAATGCCACTTTCCGCCTAACTCGTGATTTGGCCAGCCCTTAAATACGGCAGTATTACCGTTACCACCGCATTTAAGGGCTCAGGCCAAACTTGTGATGAGGCCCTATGTCTGTATAACTCAGGTTTTATTCAACTCTTTGTGTCCATCGCTCCTGAAAGCTTATGAATCCTGGTTTTACCGATGCAAACTGGCCATGGTGTCCCCTGGGAGTTTGACTCTCCAATATCTTGAGAGGAAAACATTTCTAAGACAAGAGGTCTCTCTACTTGATGGAGGACAGTGAAGCAAGGCTACTTTATTTAAAATTCTGTCTTGGAATTTTACCCATAGGATCCTTTGTAAGTAAGTGGAAGGATGATCTTACAACCAATTGCAAACATTGTATATCCACCGGTGAGCATCTCAGACATGCACTTTTTTTTAATCCTGCCCTCTCTATGGTATTGTGCCGAAAAAGTTCTTCTGGTCCTATGGTTACAAAATAAAAGAACAGTTGTCCTAGCCATAGATTTGTACATCATATTGAATCGGGGGCTGCACTTTGGGGAATATCCTAATAAATAAAAACGCGTGGAGACTGACCAGGTTCTATAAAATGAATTTTGTGAATTAACCGATCGATTTAAGGGTCCCTTTCCAGATTTTCCTTGATGAATTTTTCAAATTGGAAATATAATTGTTTATCTCTTAGTGCGCAAATTCTACACATGTATTATTACTCACTACAATGTGTACTATGGAAGGTTTTGTGACTGAAGGATTTTTGTAACTGATTATTTATTGTTGTTTTTATTTTGTGCGGTTTTTATGGTGTTTTATTCACAGAAATAAATCTGCATGATGGAAAAAAATAATTCTCAAATGTTGTGGTATCAACTGTCACTCCACAATGATTCCAGACCTTGAAGTGTGTAATCTATTTAGGCATGGGGCGGAAAATGCTCAAACCACATTTACCGGAACTTTGAAAGAAGTTTCAGTTTGTTGAACTTTCTACTGTGTGACTCTAAAGCAGACATTGCATGAAATCACCTTAGGAAAAGTGCATATGTTGAATTATGTAATTTCCTCCAGTCCCCTTTCCTCCTGATCCCTTTCCCATTTCTCCCTACCTTATCCTCTGCCTCAACAGCCCTGGGTATGCATCATATCGAGCTGTAATATGCCTTCTTCCTGGACCTACCTTTCTAATGTTGCACATACAATATGTACCTGGAAAGTGTGAGAGAAATCGGGTAGATGCCCCACTTCTCATAGCTGACCGGTAGTTGTAGCCACCCAAAAATCTGTATTGTGCGAAAAATCCTAATGCCACTTCATGGCAACTTGGAAAGGTGCACATTCTTGTGCCGTATGATCCAGGTAGATGCAAGCCACTGGTCTCCACTTGCTTGCAGGCTGGGAAGGGGTTCCCTGCATACCTGGTCACCACAGGCACACACAATTGTGGCATCATGGGAATATATAGATTTTCAGACCATCCCTTTTTGCCAGTCTGATGCTTACAATGATGAGAAACAAAAAAGAGGCAGGTAGAAAGGAGAGGAAGGGGCAAAGGTTGTTAGCAGCATGCGGACCCTAGTAAGTATTGTTTGTGGCGAGATAAGCAGGGGCTTGGGTTGTCCATTATGTAAACAGCCAGGTTTTGAGAGTTCTTCGGAAGGCCCAGTAGGAATCTTCGGCTCTCAGGGCTTGTGGCAGGGAGTTCCAGTGTTTGACTGCAATGGATGGAAAACTGAAGCCTCCCACTTTGGAGCGTTTCAATCTAGTCTGGACCAGCCGATGGGAGTAGGGTGTGTTCTAGTGGGCCTAGACGAGAGGGTCTTAGTGATTTTTGGGGATGGGTAAGGCAGGGCAGGTCTGGAGATACACCTGTGGGGGACAGAGACAGGGCCTCATTAAAAGTTTCCCGCGTCTGCAAGGTTTGCGGAAAGATCGGCCGATTACGTGCTGTCGGTCGAGCGCACCACACGGACGTGGAATCTTTATTACCGTTGCCATGGAAACACCCACGGAAATGGACATAGCGGCGCCACAAGTAGTGTAAAAACCGGGTCCGCCGCCGTCGTCACTGACACGGAAGCAGAAATACCATGATCGCCAAAACCGGAAATGGAGAGGCGGCCATCATATAAAGCACAATCCACTGCCATCCAGAGTCAGCACAAGCAAAATCTACACAGTGAGAAGGCAAAAAGGACCACCAGCATGTCTTCCAGGATTCCTGCCCAGAGGCAACGCAAACAACGCTTTAGTGAGGCGGAGCTAACTGTATTGGTCGACCATTTAGTGCAGCATGCTGAGATGCTGTTTAGTGCAGACCAACAGCGTTCTACACAGCAGCGCAGGAAGGAAGTGTTGGTGGAAGCTGCACACAAATGCACTGCTGTGGGCGTGACTACAAGGAGCGTGAAGGACTGCCACTAGAGGTGGGACGACCTCAGACTGAGGGTGCGGAACCTGATCTCAACACACCGGCAATGCAGCAGTGGGACAGGTGGAGGGCCCCCTTCCCCACTGAGGCTGCAAACATGGGAGGAGCGCTGCAGCAGTGTCCTCCACCTTGAGGCCATCCATGGGATCGGGGATGCTGAGGCAGGAGCAAGCCCACCTGCAGATGCTGTTAAGTGCACAAATATGAATGCCATATGAGTACCTGTTGAGGCCAGGAGTGCCCCAAAGGACCCATTAACACCCCCCCCCCCCACACACAGCCAGTGCAGGAATGCCCCAAAGGACCCATTAACAACACCCCTACAGCCAGTGCATGAGTGCCCCAAAGGACACAATCATGATCCAGATGACGATCCACATCACTACAAAACATGACCGTCGACACGCATATGCGTGTAAATGCAACCGTTAACTGATCAACCTGTCTGATGCATCTGATGCACCCATCAGGCACCACCACACAACTAATTGCATGCCCTCTGTGTCCCCACAGCCATATCAAGTGACAGTGATTCCGCACAACAGCCCAGGCAATCGGCTCCTGCACGTGTGCAAGCCAGCGCCCCTGCCCAGGAGGATGCTGCCAGCAGTTCTGCAACTCTGTCCCCAGTAGCATCTGGTACACATGTGCTGGCCACCAGCACCACCATCTCCATCATCTCCACGCTGCCTGCTGCAACACAGGTGCCACGGGCACCCATCATGCCTGCTCAACACACCACAGAAAGTATCTGCACTGCAGAGGAGGCAGCAGGTAGCAACAACAGTGCCCCAGCACTGCAGTCAGATTTAGGGCCACAGGGGGAGGTGCCCAACCTGGATGACTTGGCATCGTTCCATGACCTGGAGTTCAGCCCCACATCACTCCGGAGTCCAATGAGTTCACCTACCCCCTCAATAGCTGAGCTCAATGCCCGCATGCAGCGGATGGAGGAGCAGCAGGCTACCCTCACCCAGCTGGTGGAAAGGCAGCTTGAAGAATCCAGGCTGCAGAGGGAGAGCTACAGCACATCTGTACGTCAACTCTCAAGGTCTATTGAGCGCTTCGCCACCACAATAGTGACCCTTTCACGCCATGTGCGGGAGGGCAATAACAACACTTCGAGTATCGCTGATTCCATGTTGATTGCCCACCAGGCATATCTTGCACATTTGCCAGCAACAGTGCCATCCACTAGTACCACCCCATCCAGCTCCATCTCTGCCAGTCCTACGGAGGCGCTCGATTCGCCTAACCGGGCCCTCAGGCAAGGATGCACAAGCACCAAAGCGCACACGCAAATGATGGCATGTGTGTTTGGCACTGCAGGACACATGGGGACTAGAAGGGTGTAAGGGGGTGGGTGCGTTTGGGTGGTGGGGGAGGTGCATTAGGGGGTTAGTTTATTAGGGCCTGGTTGGGGGTGGGTACGTTTGGGTGGTGGGTGGGCACGGGTGTACAGCTTCACTAACCATTGCACCTTCCTTTGTTGTAATGTCATGAATATATCCTCATTGAAAGAAACATTAATGAGTGGACATCCATCATTTCGTTTGCAGTACATCAATTTATTTACTGGCATCGTCGTATCCATGCAATGCTGTTAATGTGCAGTTTATCAAAAGTAAATGTGAATCAGTGCATTCCGTGCTCGTTGTCCATCTAGTGCACCCCCAGGAGGAGGTGGAGCCATCCCATCCCCATCCCCATCTCCATCCCCACCACCATCCCCATCCCTGTCTCCATCTTCATCATCTGCGTCTGGGGGCATCGGAATGTTCCTGTGCAGGCACAGATTGTGCAGCATGGCACACACAAGCATAATTTTACCCGTCTTCACTGGGCTGTACATCAGTGATCTGCCAGATCTGCTCAAACAGCGGAACCGGGCCTTCATTAGTCCAAATGTCCTCTCAATCATGCCACGTGTGCGGACGTGTGCCCTGTTGTACGCCTCTTCATGCCTATTCCTTGGCCTCCGTACAGGCGTCATCAGCCATGGCGTGACCAACGCATTGGTGTGCATGTGTACTTTGCCCTCAGGGTGACATTGGTTGGTAAGTATGGCATTGTGCAGTGATGTGCACACATGGCAGAGTCAATCAGTTGACTGTGATGATGTTGTCGATGCAGGATGTCTCATGTGCAGGCATCGTGCATTGGGCGGGCAGTGCTGCATATTGTGCGTGGAGGTATGCAGTGGCTCCAGGTGTATGGGCCAGTGGCAGTATTGGCTGTGTGTGTCATGTGGTAGGGTGTGTACGGGCACACTGTGGCAACCTGTCATGTGTTGCTTTGTGATGTTTGGGTTGTGCTATCTATTCAGTGAATGGGCGGGGGTGATGCATGTGCAGTCGCAGCAACCCACTCACGTTGCTCATTGCCCTGGACACACACACCCCTTCCACAGGGCCGGGGCATTGGCAGCTGTACTCGCCCAATAGCCATGTGCTTTTTCCAGCATAGCGTCCCATGTACCGTGGCAATGTTGAATTCCGCAGTACCATTAAGTCATGTGTTGAGACTGGGAAACGTGCACAGCAATGTGTTATCACTTGTGCAGCATCACATACCATCTGTACGTTCAGTGAGTGTACAGTTTCCTATTGCGGAACACCATCTCGATAGCACGTGGTAATGTCAGCTCGATGTGGGTGCAGTCCACTGCACCTATGCAATTTGGCATGCCTGCAATGGCATGGAAGGCCAACTTGGTGGCAATGACCTCTGGAAGGGTACGGGGTAGGGCGATCTGTTCAGACACATGGCGCAGCAGGGCATCCAGTACCTGTACCAAGATTTAAGAGTAACAGCGTTGTGATAGGCCGTGCAGCTCACTAACTGTGTGCTGATAGGTTCCGGTGACAGGTAAATGCAGTACACACACAACCTTTATGAGGGAGGGGGATGGCGGTGGGGCTGTCAATGTGGCTGCTGATGTCCTCTGTCATGGTGGTGATGTACAGGATTGTTGGACGGTCCAGCCGGTATAATGTGTGGATCTGTCCTGGGGTAAGGTTCCAGGGTGAGGCCCTGATGCGTGGTATTGCAAGCTGCCTGTGGGGTGGTGTCGGCTTGACAATGGGGTTTGGCATAGGTACAGGGTTATCTAGTTGCCGCCTGCGCCTCCTACGCCTCTGCCTCCTCCTCTGCACCATTACTGCCATCATGTGCAGTGCTGCCTGTTGGTTGAGTAGGCCCAGTCCCAATGCTACTAGAGCTGCTGCCTGCATGGTTCTGTTTGGAGTTGGCCTGGGTGTGGCCCTTTTGTAGGCTCCCAGTGGCCTGCTGGGTTCAGCTGGGCTGGGCTCATTTGGTGCACCTGTGGCCTGATTCAGGTCACCAGGCACTGTTTAATGTCATGTTTGCGGTGGCGGCGATACCGCCACAGCGGTCACCGTTTTAGCGCCATTTTTGTGGCGATGTTTCCATGTCCATGCTACTTGTGATGCTCGCAGTGTTTAGTATTGCTGGTAACGAGGGGTTTCCGTGCAGGCAGAGTTTACTTTGCTTTCACTCCGCGGTGGCGGTTTATGGTGATGCTATTTTCGGGTCTGTAGGTCGTAATTCGGCGATCACGGAAGCGGTGCCGTTATGTTTATACCGGCAGCGTTAAGTCCGGACCGGAGTACTTGTAATGAGGCCCACAGTCTTGAACATGATCCTTTCTTGGATTGGGAGCCAGTGAATGGCTCTCTGGGCAGCCGAGATGTGTTCCCTTTTGGGAATGTTTAAAGCTGCTTGAAGGGCATTGTTTTGGATCATATACAGTGGGTCATGATCATCCTATGTACTCGTTGAGCATGACAATAACTGAGAACTGTCTCCAGACAAGCGATGTCGCTAAAAATGAAAAATTCAATAACAAACGGATATACTCCCAAACAGTTCTGCTTATGCCCTTAACTGCAATGCTACCATAGTGCTGTTTAGAAATCCAGCAGATATCCACTACACCCTCCCCACCTTAGGATCAGCAAAAAACATACAGGTAACCACATTGGTAAGGCTGCAATCCGCTGAACAGCAGCATTCCCTCACCAAATCACAAATCGAGCACTTGGGCAGGAAAGGTCACAGCCAACGATTGGAGCTAGCTCAATAATTACCTCTCAGAAGTCCTTCACAGGCCCAATTTAAGAATGGAGAAATAACTTAATAGTATCCTCGGCCCCCTTGCCTACACAATATTGTGAACAAAAACAATGGAATACTCTTTCAGTTCAGGAAACCCCTGACTACTTGATTATAAAACAAAGCACGTCATTTATCTTTGACGTCCTGCCTCCCTTCTGTTTGTGTCTGTTCTTGCCGCCAACTAGTCTTGGCAGCCTCTAGCAAGAATAGGGATTTTTCTTAGCTAGCAGCGTACGGAAATCGTAATAAAGACAACAGAGGAGTAGATTTTGTATTCATTTCGTTACTGAAACTGCTAGCAGCAAAGATTAAAGGGTTAACTTTGAAAGACAAAATACAAGAAAGGCACCCATAATGGGGTGGACGTGCCCACAGGCGTGCTGTAACTAATCAGCAGTCTATAACTATGTCAAACTGCCAGATCACTTCCTCTTCTTTGGAATTCTACTGTGTCTTGAGATGAATTGGGCTAACTCCACCACTGTAGGAAAAACATAAACTTCTCTCTGACCCTCGCTATGGTAATGAATTTAATTACCTAGGAATTAATTCAATCAGAAATTGAGAAGAGTGGTGAAATCTACCCTTTGCTGTCTTTATTAAAATTACAATTTGCGTATACAGCTAGCTGAGAGTATCGCTATTTTAGGTCAAGACACAGAGGCTGCGATATTGCAAGTTCAAAGCGCGTTAACTACCGTCTGCAACAAACTAAAATGCCTTAAAGGTGGAATCGCTAGACCAATCGGCCAAACTCAGAATGTCTTGCAGGGAACCTCCTGCTAAAATAGATTTGAGAGCACCTCTACAAGAAAGGGCCCCAAAGGATGAAATATCAATGCCCAGCTAGGGACATAACCCATCTGGCCAGAGTTGGAGAACACACCGGATTGAAGGGTTTTTGAAAGGAAATTAAAAGCGGTGATTCACCATTAGTACTGCAGGGGTCGAAATTTGGATTTGTTGAACAGGAGCAAAAATCAGCTCATGGATATCAAGCATCACCTGTTAGGTGGGAGATACCCCTGGGTATGCAGGAGTAAGTCCACAGCAAATCTAACATGACCACAAGATGAAATCTCTAACTTGGTGTACATTACATACTATATACTATGCTTTAAATGCCCCTGAGGCATGTACTTTAAACACATTCCCAAACGGTTAATATCACATGGCTATGTTTGTATGGCAGCCAATTGCCTGAGGAGTCAAAAGTAGCTTGTGTTAGCTGTTGGTTTCAAGTTAACCAGGCTCCCCTTAGCTAGAACCAGAAGCTAAATAGCTTCCAGCTCCTTGCAATTTCGAACCCTGGTTCTCAGATCGGCTATGATAACATCATACTGTTTTAAACATTTAACGACACATATATTTATTCACGGAAATGCAGGTTTCCGTGAATAAAAAAAGAGTGATTGCTGATAGGGGCTGATTTTAGAGAAGTGAAACCAGCTTAATAAACTGTTTCCAAGGCCGAGCTGTTGAAGCACGGCGAACAAATAGGGCCACTCGACGGAGTCGAACGCCTTTTCGGCATCCAGCAGCACCGCCACCGCCTGCTGTTCGGGGTCGAGGGCTGCCAGAACCCCGAACATTTTACGTATCTCGAATGTAGTATTTCGGCCAGGTACGAATCCTGCCTGGTCAGCGAGTACCAGTGCAGGCATTAGCGGGAGAAGTCTGTTAGCGAGGATCTTTGCCAGGATTTTGTTTTCGAGATTAATTAATGATATGGGGTGGTAGGATTTACAATCTTCGGGTGGTTTGTCTTTTTTTGTAGCAGTATTACGTTGGCTTCTCTTAATGTCTTTGGGAGAATGCCAGATTTGATCACTTCTTCGAAGACATTTAGCAGAAGAGGGGCTATGAGAGGGGCAAAGTGTTTATAAAACTCAGCAGTTAACCCATCAGGCCCGGGGCTTTGGATGGCGATAGACTTTTTTAATGGCTTCTTAGATCTCATCTAGAGTTATGGGATCGTTCAGCTGCTCACGGAGTTCCCTCTCCACCCAGTACAGTTCTGTGTCATTGAGGCAGTTCTGGATCGCCTCGGTATCCGCCGGGCACCCGGCGCTGTATAGATCTTGGTAGAATGCCCTGAATAATTCGACTATGGGCCTCATTACAACCCTGGCATTAAGGGGTTAACGGCGCCGTAAAAGGCTGCAGCGCGTTTAAACCCTTAACGCCAGATTCACACTTTAACGCATGCTTTTTGCAGGCGTTAAAGTCCATCCCGCTAAGGAACCTTGGTGCTAATTACGGCACCGTAATTTACGGTGCTGTAATTAGCGCCTTCCCCATTCCTATTGAGCCCTATGGGCCAAAAATGGGAATGGGGAAGGGGCCATGGTGAATGGGGATTTACCGCCCCGCCAACCTTAGAATGGGGCGGTAAATCCACCATCCACCATGGCGGAATCCGGCATGGACCATGGTGCTAATAGCACCATGGTCCAACGCCAGGGTTGTAATGAGGCCCTATGTCTTCTTCTTTGTGCAGCATATTTCCCTGTGGTGTTCGGATACTGTCCACCCTTGTTGGCCTGCTGTCTGCAGCTATAAAACGAGCAAGAAGGGCCCCAGGCTTCTGGCCTTCGCCATATTGTCTAATTCTATGATTGTGGCCCAGAAATGTTAACTCCCGTTCAGCTAGGTTTCTGAAGTTGAGAAGTTCTTCTTTCAACATTGCCTGAATGTGGTCTGAGTTGTGAGCGGCTTGTTGCTTTTCCAGTTCCTTCAGGTGTGTTTCGCTGGTCCCTAGATCACGTCTGATAAGTTTCAGGATTCCGTTTTCTTTGGCTAGACAGATGCCCCTTACGTAGCATTTGAGTGATTCCCACAGCACTCCGGCGGAGTTGACGGTGCCATGGTTGATTTCAAGAAAGGTGCTGATTTCCTCGCTTAGTTCAGTGGCCAATATTTGATCTGCAAGAGATCTGGGTTTGAAACGCCAATGGGGGGGCCGTGGTCTGGTAGTCAGCAAGCTGCATTTGAGTATTACCGTGGCGTGGTCCGAGAAGATTTTGGGGAGTATTTGGCAGCTGCCCTATTGCCAGTTGCTGTGTGCGGAGACTAGCAGATAATTGATGCGGGAGTTCGTATTATGTACACTTGAGTGGTATGTGTAGTCTCTTACTTCCCAATTCTGGATCCTCCATATATCTGATAGGTCAAATGCTTTGCAGATCTCCTGCACTTGTAGGCTGGCCTTGGACGGGTGCGCGGTTGTTGGCTGTGATTTATCTTTCTGTGGGTCGAGATGAGTATTCAGGTCGCCTCCCCAGATTATGGTAGCGTTTCGCACTTGCGCAAGGCGGGACAGCACCCAGTCAAAGTTGTTTGCACCGTCTGTGTTGGAGGCGTAGGAGTTGACGAAAACCACCTCCTCTCCCTCCACCATTCCCCAAACCAAAAGAGCCCTTCCATCGTTATCTCTTTCCATTTTGATCAAGCGAAGCCCCAGGGAAGTGTGAAGAAGTATTGCGACTCCCCTGGCGTAGGATGAATATGAAGAGAAGTAGCGGTGGCATCCCAGCTGCGGGCCCACAGGTGTTCATTTTGAGGTCAAAGGTGGGTTTCTTGAATCATTGCCACCTCGATCTTGTGACGTCTGAGTAATTGCAGGATCTTTCGTGTCTTGGCCGGGATGTTGCCCCCTCTAATGTTCCAGGTTGCTACTTTGAATTGGAACGATGATGTTTTATATGGAGCCCGTTTGCGGAAAAAGCGGTGGGCCACCCCTCGGGGGTGTCCCGACATTTGGGGCGGCTGGGTTGCATGGGAGCTGCACCGGGCGGGAGGGCGTGCGAAGGGCGGCGGAGGGACCCGGGATGAGGCCCGCGGTTAGGCGATGGCGCATGGCGCGCGTTTCGAACAACAATAAAACAATTTTCCTTACACGGACAACCCCCAACTCGTCCGTTTGGAACCCCCCCAACTAGAACATAAGGTGTGCTGTGCACGGGGCGCAGGTGGCCTTCCGAGGCTTAGCCCCAACCTCCCGTTTGCGAAGATCGTCCTGATGGCTTGTTTCCTTCTTGCTTTGGATCAGTGGCGCGGGTGTTCATCAAGGCGGGACTCTTCCCCGCTCTTTCTCTGTTTGTGGCTCCGGACATTTGGTTTGCGGATGTATATCCCTGCCGGTCGAGGAACAGTGTGGCTTCATCTGGGGAGTTGAAGAAGTGGGTATTTCCTTCAAGTTGAATGCAAAGCCTCGCCGGGAAGAGCATTGAGTACGTGATTTGGTTGGCACGCAATCTGTGTTTAACATGGGTGAACGATCTCCTTTGGGCTTGGAGTGACGGCGAGAAGTCCGGGTAAAACTGGATGTCGTCCCCATCGAAGTGTAGTTTGCCCTTTTCTCTTGCCATTCTCAGGATCGCGTCCCTGCCTTGTAGCTTAAGAGCTTGGCGATGATCGGGCGGGCAGGAGCTCCCGGAGCAGGTCTTGTTGCAGGGATTCTGTGGGCTCTTTCCACTACGAATATTTGCGACAGAACTGCCGGACCAAATAGCTCAGTGCATAGTTTTTTGATGTGCTCCTCCATTCTGTTTGGTAGCTGTTGTTCTCTGACTCCGACTATCCTTATGTTATTTCGTCTGGAGCGGCCTTCCAAGTCCTCATTTTTGCCCAGTACAGTTTTCATTTGGCCCTCAAGCGTGGAGACTCGGGAGGTGAGTGCTGATGTGCCTTCGTCCAGATCTGACACTCTCTGTTCGACGGAGTCGAGCCTGTCACTGTGTTTGTCGAGACGGTTCTGCAACAGGTCCATCTTGGACGAGAGCGAGTCTATCTTGCTGTCCAGGCCACCTGTTCCAGCTTTTTGTTCCATCAGGATTTCCCTAATGTCCGTTTGTTGCGGTAGCTCTACCTCCGATGGTTTATTCGGGGATTCGGGGCCGTCTTCCAGCCTGGGCATTTTGGGTGCTGGGCCTGTGTCAAAATGGAGTCTTTTCTGGGACTTGTCAGGCTTCCCCATCTTGATCTTGGCGGGTGTATGGGCGCAGTTCGGTTGGTAGTACCGTGCTGAGGATGGCGGTGTCGGAGCGTCCGATTTTTGAGTTTTAGAAAAGGCGCTGTCGAGGCGTGCACGAATGGAGGGTCGTAGTGCAGTCGTGTCGGGATTTAGAGTCTCTCCCTCTTCGTCTCAAGTTCAGATTTAGCCACTGTGTGCCGCGCAAGGGGCTGAGACCCAGCCGTGCAGAAAGTCGTTATGGGCTAAGATGGCGGGGGTGCCGCAGAGCGACCCTTTCTCGCTAGCGTAGCATAGACTCGCCGTCCCGCTTGTATTGTGTGCTTCTGTGTGCCTATGCGCGCCTCCCGCCTCTCACCTGCGGGTGTTTACTCCGACACCGTCCTTCTGCTGTCTGTGATCAGTGAAGCTACTCCGTAGGGCCGGTGAGGCGGCGCCCCCGTCCCGAGCGATTCTTGCAGTGCTGCTCTCTGCTGTTGCCGGTCACGGCAGGTCTCACAGGTGGCTCCTGTCTGTCTACAGAGGATTGTGGCCAGGCGGGCCGGTGTTCCAAGGGCCCACGCAGTTCGGGGTTGTGCGGCTCGCACCACGCAGTGGGTTTCTCGCGGAAGGCGACAACGATTCCCTCCAGATTTTCGGCAGGGATGAGGTGCTGCGCTAGGGTAGTGTATTTCTTGCGGATTTCATGATTTCGCCTCAGGATTGCTGCGATTAAACAGGATTCATGCGGGAGGTAGCCGAGAGCTTACAGGGGAGCAGCCATCTTGGTCGGCCCTCTAGCGCCCTCTATCCTTATTTTGGAAGATTAACTGGTGCTTTAATTATGGATTCCTCTGGGCCGGACATTTCGGCCAACTAAAACTGTTCCCCACCTTCAGCAGAGAATAACACCTTTTTATGTGTACGCACCTTAACAGCTCCATGGTTCAAATCAGAAATCGTTTCAGAACGCGATTGTACTGCCCTCAAAAGTGAAGAATGCAGCTGTGACAAAATGTTGAATTGGGCTGCAGTAATTGCCGAAGACCCTTCAATAGGATTGGAGTCTTCCATGAATAATAGTAATAATAAAAGTCTAAAGGGTAAAATAAAGCCAAATGAAGGCACTGTTAGTGAGTTGCGTGTGCAACGAAGTATCCCAGTAACTTCGTGTCAAATGAACTTGTAGAAAATGAAACAGGACTGCATGAGTTCGACCATAACATGTGCAGAAATAAAAGAAGAATGCTGTATGTACCCCGCAGGCACAACGCCAAACCGGCCACCACCCTCCATGAAGCACTGTATGATCCTGTCGGAATGCAAAACATCTGCATTATTTAAACTTAAAATATATACAAAGCCTGTGCCGGTCGTGCACCGAACCACAGTACTTCGATTCTTGATTAACGGTGCCTGAAGGGTCAGACTTCCAATACAGACGTGTCCAATGCCTTCAGCATCTGGTATTCCCAGGCCGTCACATTCACTAATATAACCGCAGTATAAGAAAACGTTTCACATAACAAGTATGAGAAACACAGAGCACTGCACTTAACTTGCCAGCAGCAACAAAGAGGAGGAAGAGATGCAGCAGTACGACATATTTATAGACTATTGATTAGTTACTGCACACCTGTGTGCACGTTCACCACATTATGGGTGCCTTTCTTGTATTTTGCTGCTGGCAGTTTCAGTAAAGACATTAATGCAAAATTGCAGCTTCTGTGTCTTGACCAAACATTAAGATTGTTGTGTGCGCCGGGATGAACATCTGCAAATGCAAGTTACTTGCCAGGCTTAAAAAGTCACAATCCCCACACCCCCAATCCCCGTTTAGTTAGCCACATGTACACAGCACAGCATTTCTTACTCAATAATCAAGTACCACTTACCAATGGTTAGTGGCAAATGAGGATTTTGAGTTGCCACTTCCATAGATCTCAACATCTCGAGTCAGAAAAGCGGGGGGAAAAAAACACAATTCCATTTTAGGCGGGAGAGAGTCCATTTAAGAGAATGGACAGATTATGAGTTTAATGGGTGACACACACTAAAAGCCGGTGAGTTGAGAAGTAGGCACTTCTCTAATAATCACCTCCACAGTCTGTCACTCCTTTCTCCCTCCTGATGGTCTCTTGGTTGTCCTCCACCCCTGACCTCCCCCGAATAACCCACACTTCTTACTCTGCCTATGTAGCCCCCTCCCCTCCGATTGGTCCTCTTTCCATGGTCAATCTGTCCCTGTTTTCCCTACACTGGATGAGCACTTTGCGGTTCAGTTTACAAACAGGGGGCTAACCTCCACCCACTTGTTCTGCTCAAGCTCACTGTGGAACAACAACAGCATCCCAGGTGGTTTCATGCTCCAGTTCATGTTTGGGGGCCCGTCTCCGTGCACCCAAAGGGAAGTCCTTGGGTCATGAAGGTATATTTTCTCCAGTAACAGAAAAACTATAGCGTCCTGGGTGTGCCGTTGTAAATGAGAATCCCGTTTCCTCATATTGATGGCTCTAGAGTTACTGTATGTTGCTGGTCGGGTCACAGTCTGTTTGTGCTGGGGCTCGCGCTCCTGTATCCCTCGTTGGGCTTGTCAAAGGTGTTTGTGCAAGAGAACACTGACAAATATCGTGCTCTTGATGCATGGCTTGTGGGTAAGAGTGGTCTACACAGAAACGTGCAGGCACCAAAGGGGGGAGGAGCAGGAATCTGGGCACTAACTGCCACTGCCCTCCTAAGTGGTCGGGCTGGCTCTGGATCTCTCCCTGGTAGGAACCCTGAGAGGGGTTCCCACCTCCTCTTGACAAGACCAGGGCGCTGGCCTGTCAGTCATTTCTGATTGTAAATGACATCCCCGTTGTTGAAATAAATATAAATACATATGTTTTCCAGCAACCTTCTGCTGCTCCCTACCAGCCGTCTCGTACTTTCCACACACCTCCTGATGTTTCCTGCCAACCTCTTTCTCCGCTTCCCATCTGTCAGCACATTCAGCACATGCCCTTTTTCCTCCTGATGCGTTCCCCTTTACCATGATTGCTGGGTGTACCAGGACCCAAGAAAACCCTGCAAGGATGAAGCATTAGGAAATGGTTGTGGACAGGCAAAGGGAATTAGCTTAACCGAAACAGGCTTAGGAAGTAGAGTGGAAAGATGGAGGGAAGCATGGGGAAGGTATTCGAGACTGGTTCTGGCCGGTTATCACAACATTGTATTTGCACCAGGGTTCATGTTTTCTCACCTGTTACCACACTACAATGAGTATTGTTCAAGACTCTTGGGGCTAATGTTATGGTTCCCTCTCTCACTCGAGCACAGTAGCTTTCACTCTCTTTTGTTATATATTCTACCTCCCACTCCCAACAGCCTTTTCCCAAATTCACGCTTTTCACGCCTATTTCATGTGTTTGCATGGAATTGTTGCTACCCCTCATGTTACACGTTTTTATTATCACACAGTATCCCACTTTTCCTAATCAAAAGGAGGAAGGCTAGTATTCAGTGTGAGTTGGTGCTGTTTTAGTGCTTGGTGTCGCCCAAATACGAGTAGTTCCACAAACACTGCTATATGTGCAAGCTTCACATTGAGCTGCCACCTCGACATAAGTGGTGCTTTTACTAAATGCTTTGCCTTCCCCACAACCAACTGTGTGACAGCGTGTTACTTATCTCTAGCAGGAGGGACCTGACTGGTCACTTCTACTGCTAGCTGAGCGTAGGCTTTTGGGGTTTGTTGTCTTTGCCTGTGATGATCCAGAACTGGAGTGCACTGACGATAAGAGCGCCATGAAAATACGTGATGACTTAACACACTGCTGCATCCTGGAAAGCCTTAATATCAGGTGACTGTCCTTTTGCGGGGCTTCCATTTGTAGAGTCGCCACACCCAGAACGTCTGCTTCCTGCTCCCATTGCTTGATGGGTATTGAAGTTCCTACATGTGTGACAGGCCAGTAATCTAGCCTTGTCAAGAGGGGATGCCAACCTACTCAGGGAGGCATACCAGGAAGACATTGAGAGCCAGTCCTAGCCCTGAGGTGGACATTAGCAGTTGAGAAGGCTCCAATGTCTGTGGCCTCCCTTTGTGCCAGCATGTATGTTTGCAGACCACTGTTCTCTCCAGCCTTACCCCCAATGTCAGATACTTGCCTGTGTCTTTCTGTTGCTTTCAGAGCTCCAGAATTAGAAGCAGAAGGCAAGAAAAGCCATTGAAATGAGGAAACTGAAGAGATTCTCACACTATTGCCAGACTGCTACTGTGATCAGCCACGGAAAGAGAGAGCCCCACTGCGATGCTGCCACTGAAGATGGCAGTGCTCTGAGGCTGAGCAGATACCACCACACAGCGAAGCTGACAGCAGAAACCATGGTGCACCGGGGTGGGAAGAAGCAAAGCTGCACAACAAAGCCTCCCAGGTATGCGGTGGACCAGTGGATCTCTTGGAGCTGCTAAGCTACACCGGTAGCCCTCTGCAAGGAACATACCTTGGGACAAGTTGGAAACGAGTCCTGGAACCTGAACCTTAACACTTGCCCTCCAAGGCAGCCATCTGTTATGTGGCAAGTGTGCATGGGAAAAGTGGGTGGGGTTCAGCCCACTATTGATGACTTTCCACTTTACACACACGCCCCGGGACGGGAAGACATGGCTAGATTGGCTAGGGAAAGGGACCCAAGCCTCGCTAAATTAGTATATAAGCAGGCAGTCTGGGTTATTCGGGTGAAGTCTGAGTTGGAGGATGACCAAGAGACAAGCAGGAGGGAGGAAGGAGCGGCACAATGTGAAGGCGATTTGTGGAGCAGGTGAGGTATTGGCTAGAGAATGGTAGTGGTTCTGCAAAAGTGTTTGTGTGGTGGGTGTGTAGAAAATGTAGTGGCAGGAGTGGTTGGGAAGCAAATGTTAATAAGTGAAAGGTGGGTGTTTGAGTAGAGGATTGGGCGGGAAGAGTAGAAGTAATGTGGAAGAGGAAGTAGTAGTGAGGAGGAGGAGGGTCCTGTAGTGTGGACGACAGAGTAAAGTAGTGGAAGGACAATTAACGTCAAAGGGTGGAAGCAAAACCTAAGAGGAGTTAGAAAATCGAAGTGACAGAAGATTGTTGGGAGGAGTCACTTGTAGTGTAGTAGAGGGAACAGCGGAAAGGGAGAGGTGAGAGGGGACGTGTTAGCAAATATTTATACAGAAACTAATATATATGCCTTGTTTTTCTGTTTTTGGTACAAATGACCTTGGCAAAGATACCTGATTCCCCTTCTGAAGATCTTTGGCTTTAGACAGTGTAGAGTGGCTTACAATTACCTGATGTTTGTTAGTGATTATCGAGAATGTTGGAGCATTTCTTACCAATTTTATTAAGGATTAGGGATGCAAAATTGTCCTCTTCTGAGTAAGATATACCTAATGAGCCAAGGGTAAAATGATAAAAGGGTGGTGTATATTATAGTGATATTTATTAGTCTGCATAATGTATTATGAATATTTGCTGTGGATTATTTGTGAGTCAAGTTACTGCTTTAGTTATTATTGAGATTATGAATATAGAATTAGGGTTTTAGGATGCAATTTTTTATGATATCAATTGTAATTAGCTATGCAATATGTTTCATGCTGACTTTTCTATGGAATGTTTTCTTCTGAATTGAGGTTGCTGCTAGATGAGGCCTGAATCAAGCAGGTGATTTACAAGGCACAACCCCCATTCCTGTTAGAACATTAATCGCTGGATAGTGTGGGGAGAGTTAGGAAGTCTCTGAGGGAGTTTAGCGAGATAAGGTGACTGGCCTTTAGGTCCTCACCAATAGCGGAACATAGAATTAGACAGTAGGGGTTAATCTTCTGTATCTGCTAACACCTGGCAGTGACGTCTGGGTTATGGTGGAGGAAGGGAGAGAGAGAGGGAGAGGGAGAGGGAGGGAGGGAGGGAAAGAAAGAGGGAGGGAGAGAGGGAAAGGGGGAGGGTAGAGGGATAAGAGGGAAAGGGAGAAAAAAAAACCTCTTGAAGCTCCTCACTCCGACTGGGAGTGATTGTTCAGCCATCTGTGATTAAGTGGTGTCAAAAGTGGAATACTGGACCCCTGTGAGAGGTTGCTCCTTGCCGTCCATGATGTTGAAAGTGGTGAGAATGACAAACACAGCTAGACTTCCCACCGAGTCACAGCAGGAGGTGCATGTTGTGACCTATATAGAGATAACGAAGTAACCATCCTGCTTGGAGGAAAGGCCATGGCTTGGACCAGACTGAAATTGGAATCCCCTGACAGCACCTATGGAAGAATGGTCGCAAAATCAGGTTGGCATGTAGGTATTCCCTGGAAATGCACTTGCGCGTTCTCAATGTCACGGGGCCTAGTAAGATCATTGTTTTTGTTTCTCCCTTGTTCCCCTCCCTTGCCTTGTTGCGCTCTGAAACACGTGTATGAGCGCAGTACAAATAAGATATCAATACCAATAAGTGAGAGCAGGTGTGATTGACCAAGACTACCAGAGTGAGGTCAAGGTGATCCTGTTGAACCTAGGGAACGCTCCATTTATACGTAAACCACGTCAACTCATCGCCCTACTCGTATATCGGCTGCTAAATATCTACAAAATTAAGGAAGTGGCAAACTTGGAGAATACTGATGGAGCTGGAGAAGAGTTTGGGGAGATGACAGAAGAAAAGGTAGCAGATGACCCTGTCATGGAAAAATGATCACTAACTATTTTCGGTGGACTGATGAAAAATGGTTTAGTAAAAAGCTAGTAATAGGACAACAATAAACCCACGACAGTGCGAGAGACACAAGTGAGAACCCGCTCCCTTCAAGCACTGTTTTCTTATATCCAAAGGAACAAACACATTTCAATGGAAGGGGGGTCCAGACAGGGCAGGAAATCGTACTGAAACAATGTTAAAAAAGGGAACAAAGATCCAGCATACAAGTCTTTGGTACCAGCAGCATTCTCACATTAGGAGACAGTTATCGGGAAGGACAGCATAAAGTGATACATTTAGTTGAGCTGAATCTACTACTTGGAGGTTCACACATGGCCCGAGACAAGAAAGCACGCTTGCAGTATGATGACTTTCGTCTGTTAAAACTGCTTTTCCTAAGGAAGTGGGGGCCCAAACCAAGCTTACCTATGACAAGAGGGAAACCCGTCCAGAAGTGAGAGATTGGAAGGCGAGCATAGCAACACAGTAGGCGAAAGACCTTCATTGCAAGGACTTGCACAGAAAAGCCTAATGCCTCACCTCACACAGGCAAGAAACTGTTGTTTAATTTAAACATGGCAGTTTGCACTACTTACTCCAATATTATAATAAGGGGGCAACAATTCAAGTTGCAAGCTACTAGCCAGTCGTAAAAAGTAACTTGCCACCTCAATTATATAAATATACACAGCATTCTATTTATATTCACCAAGAGTCAAATATCACTAGCCAATGGCAAGGGGCGATGTACAAATATTGCACACTGTATGATGCAGCAGTGTGCAGTGTGCTAGGTGAGACGCCACCCCCCTCCCGCAATTCCCTCCTATGAAACCTCACTGCACTCTCATTACATACATCTTTAGGAGAACATGCATCAAATCCAAGCATATCATAACATATTATTTCTTCAGTAGCATGACCATAAAGCACTTGGGCAGTCTGAGAGACTTCAGAGCAGGTGACGTATGCTCGATAATAGGGGCACTTACAAGCCATAATCAGACAGGACAAACTTAGAATTATGACTAGTTCTATGAGTAAGATCTGCAACAGATTCATCCATAGTTCCCAGTAGACCCTCAATCCAAGACCCAATGTCCATGTACCCTATGGGCTGGTGTGAAGGAGACTTACAGTGTGGCGAATGTGGGTGATGATGTCAGTAATAATACTTACGTAACTGGGTAAGTACAGCACTCACTTTTCACGATTGAGCAGACGCCTCCTTGTGAGGCTACCGCGATGTCTAAAGCCATACGGTTCTGAAGCACCATTATTCGGATGCCGACTTGTTCTCAGGATAATGGAGTCCAGGAGGACGCTGTGGCATTTGCAATATCCTCTACCAACTGTGACTATTCGGTCAGAGGGTCTCTGTTTATCTTGATTCCAAGGGCTGGTATGAGATATCCTACCCCAGCAATAAAGGGCCTCATTACAATGTTGCTGATCTGGTAACAACGGTACCGGTAAACTTGCTGGTACCGTTGTTACTGGACCGGCAAACTACAAGGTCACCTCGCTGGTGTTTTTCAGCCCGGCAGGTCTGACCTGCCATGCGAAACGGCACCCGAGAGCAGACCTACACGATAGCACCAGTATCGTTAATAATGGTACCGGTGCTACTGGCCTCCCCGTTCCCATTGAGTCCTATGGGAATGGGGAGTAATTTTTACCGGCACCCAGCAAAGGGACAATACCGGGTCCGGCAGGCCAGAATGCCCCGGTACATCCCCATTGCCGGGTGCCGGTAAAATAATAACTCTGGCGCAGCTGCGCCGGTATTTAGTGGCACGGCTACCGCCTCACTTATAATGACCACAAAAGTCTTGACAGGAAGTGTCTCCTGGGCCTGTCTGAACTGAAGAGGTGAGAGATTGATGTACTGCGGGCAAGACACACCCCCTGTAACAACTCCCTCCCCAATAAATGGGCAGCTAGGGATAAGCCTTGTCCCCACAAATGAACTGACAAAGGCAACTGTGACATTATTGATCACTACACTGGAGTTGGTGGACAAGTAATAATGACATTTGATAGTTCCCATGAACAGAGGACCTGGGTTGGTGCAGCCTAGAAGGCCAGTTGCAGGGGAGGAAAGGGAGACCCTGCTGGCTTGATGCGTATTTGGTCTGCAGGGTCCTGGGCCTTGGCATTGGGTGACCAATTTAAGATCCAAACTGCCCCCTCACACACTGGAAGGGGATGGGTGCAATAGGGAACTGAGAGGATAAGTCCTGAGGTAGATGGGCACAGACTCAGCAGTCAATAAGATTAAATATGCAGGCATGCTGCCACGAGAAGTGCAGGTAAGTATTTTCACTGTGAACCCAGCGATGTGCAGAGGGAACATTGTTTTGAAGATGGGTTGTACGAATAGCAGCAGTTACAGTGAAATGATAATGCATCAGTAATATGACAACAATGATGATAACAGGAATATAGCCAGACATGGTGTACACTAGGGGCCAATTCCCGAGTGCCCAGGTTCATGAATCGGATTGTTGCACCAGCGCAAACTTTTGCAGCTTAAAGACTTAAAGTTCTGTGTAGTTCATCAGGGCACGTAATGTGTGGGGCACAAGTGATAGAAACCTGCCAGTTCAGATCTTTCAATTCAAAGTTTTCCATGACGTTGCAGCAAGTTAAATGTCACTGTTCAAACGTTCTGACAGAAATCAAGTGCTGTGCAAAGAATTCCTTGATCGATCGTAATCTGAAGTTTCAGCTAAAAGGTGTTAACCAAAGTACCAGAGCCACGTCCATGTGAGGGTCATTAAAAGAAAGAGAATGACTAGCAAGTGGTAGCAGCAGGAGACCATAACTTGCAGTTATCAGTGAGTCAACAGTGGTGGACTTCACTCTCTGCCAGTGCACTGCCACCTCATCGTTGTTGAGGGGACACATCCAGGGGTGAGTGATGTGGCCAGTAGCCGCATCGTTCAGAGCTACTGGTTCTTGGGAGCTCTTCTGTGGGATCACAAAGCGTACCTCTTGGGTGGCTGCATTGTGAGATCCACGGGGTGGGGTGGTGGTGGTGGTCAGGCAGTGAAAGTGGTAAGCCAGAAGTGAGGCCTGAATCTGAGTTGTTCCCTGCGGGGCTTTGACCGACTGACGAGGGAGCCTTAGCAATAGCTCACACAGATATCTCACAGTGTGGAAGAGGTTCAGAAGCTGTGGATCCTGGTTCAGCACCTGGGCATACTAGGCGATCGAGGGCCACACCCTCCCCCTCTGGTACTGGCCATTCCATGCCAGCAGTGCTGGAATCGTCTGAAATCAGCATGCAACCAGCGGCCTCACTGGTGGAGGGTCAGTGGTTGTGGTGAGACTGTAGCCAAGCTGAGGAAGATCGGTTGAAGTGGAGGTGGTGTCGTCGGTTGGGGTGGCGATCATGCAACAGTGTTGCCACATGGATACATGCCGTAATCCCAACACATTTAACCGATGTGTGCATAGTTTGGAGGACCTGGAACGGGCCGTGCCACCTACACTGGAGCACAGATTTCCGCTGATGGACCTTCATCATGGCCCAGTCTCCTGACTAAATGGTGGCAGGGCTCAGTTATAAGGCAATAAATGCATTTCAACCAAAAAAGTAGTCCCATCCAATAAAAACCCAAATTTGGTTCCCACTGGGAGTGTGTAGCATTAGGGAGATGAGGACTGAGCACCACAGTCCTTGAAGAAAGTGTGAATATGTTTTGTTGCATCCTCACCCATATCTCAATCAAACCTCATCCCCTAGATTTCTCTTGTAATTAAGACCCATGGAACTCAGAACCTGGTATCTAGTCATCTGTTGGTCGCTCGCCTTTTTCCCCTTATAATGAAGTTGGTCATTTGGATTTGTTTGTCTTGCCATATTGATTGGTTCGTTTTGCTGTGTGTAAGGATGTCCAAGTTTCTCCATAAAGCTGCACCTTTCATGCTTCTAATCTCTTTGTTTTCATGCCCGTTCAAAATTGGTTGTTTTTTCAAGTTTTGGTTGAAGCAGCAAGAGCCTAGCAATGTCTTTGTCGGTCGTCCCAGTCTCATGGCATAACTAGGACTGGTATCTATTTGCGGAGAAGTGAAGGTGCTTGCCACTTTGTTCCAGCACTGAGGTAATACTCCTCGACATTTGGCAGACTGAAACCTCCCTTATGAACTGGAGATTGCAGCCTCCTTCTTGATAGATTACAATTTTACTTTTCCCAAATAAAGGCTTGCAGTAACTTGGCAATTTATAAGAATTTACCACTTGGGATTGGGGCATGCAGGTTTGCAAAGGTGTAAGGCAACTTTGGTAGTACCATCATATTTATGACGTTGGTGATAGACCAATTGTTGGGAGGCTGATCTCCATCTATTCTCCAGTTTCACCTAGTAGGGGTACCATATTCCATGGATTTTATATTTTTGCATGCCAATCTGAAAGATAATTCCTAGATAGTTTACAGAGCCCTTTTCCAATTGCACCTTGAAGTTGTCGGTTTTATCCCCTATGACCATGTATGTTTGGCATCGCAGTTGCTTATTCTAGTTTACATTGTAGTCGGACAAATGTCTGAATGCTTCAGTGATCTCTAGCACTTTGGGAAGTCTGTCTCTGGATCTTCCAGAGACTGCAGCATGCCATCGGCATAGAGTAATTCAATAGTTTTCACTGCTAGTTGGTTTACCTGTATCTCACTGTATGCTCTGTCTAATCTCAACCATACAGGTAGTATTTTCGGCAATAAATTAAATAGAAGGGGTGACAGTCCTTCCTTGATACCAACTTCTGGTTCCCATGTCACATGACATGTCCTCCTCGAATACGTCCCACCAAACGACAGTCTTACTCTTTCCACTGTGTCATCATTCTTGTTCTCTGAGTGATCCTTTGGATAAACTGCGTTGGTCCAGTACAATCACATGGGCCTAAAGTTCTTGGGCCTCATTACAAGTTTGACGGTAGCCTTGTTTGTTTGTTTGTTCGTTTTATTATTTCTATAGCGCACCTTAAACCTGAGGTATCTGGGCACAGTTGGCATGTGCAAGTGTTACAGGAATGCAGGATCAAGGCATATAGAATTACACGTGTTAAAAAACAGGCAGGCTGCCGCCAAACCTGCGATTTCTTTTCTTTTTCTTTTTTCGGCACCTGCAAATGGGCAATTACCGGGTCATTGCGGCCCTGCTGGACCCGTAATTGCCCATTCACGGGCACCGGAAAAAAATGCTCCCCATTCCCATTTGACCCCGATGGGGCTCAATGGGAATGGGAAGGTCGGTTGCACCATTCAGAATAGTGCTGGTGCATCCGATATGCTATGCTCGTGGGTGCCGGTGCGCCTGCCAGGCCTGTCCTGGCGGGCGGTAAGGCACCCACAAGCAGAACTTGTAGTTTGCTGGTCCAGTAACAATGGTACTGGCAAGCTTACCGGTACTGTTGTTACCGGAACGGCAAACATATAATGAGGCCCCTTGTCTGGAGTTCCTGCAAGACAGCACTTTTTCAGCCCTACTTATACACATGCTAAGTTCGCTAGAAATATAGGCCATGACTAAGCCAACTTTAATACAACATTAGAGCATCACAAGGTCCACGCGAAGGAAAAGCAATATCCTAATTCTTCACTAATGCAGTGTAACAAGTGTGTGGCCTACATTTTATTTCTTTTCAATAATTCATTTACCAAGGTTCTGTCCTTGGCCCTCTTCTATTTTCGCTATTCACTATTCCTCTATCTTCTCTTATTTCGTCGTTCAACCTTTCCTAAAATTTCTATGCTGATGACTTAAACATCTTCTCCCTTTCGGAATTCACAGTATCCCTTCACTCTAAAGTCTCCTCTTGTCTTTCCTCCGTCCAAGCTTTTATGGCTTCTCACTTTCTTCATTTAAATCCATCAAAAATTGAAGTTCTTTTCTTTCCTCCCTTCTGCCCTTGTCAGCGTCCCTGTTTCTCTTCTGCCTGTACATTTGTGGTAATCCTTGACTCCTTTTTCTTATTCTTCTCATATTTCTCTTACTGCCTGCAACTGTTGCTTTCTCCACTGTCATCTTTATCACTCTCGTCCTTTCCTTTCATGCTACCAAACTCATTATTGTTGCTTTAATTTTTTCTTACATTGCTTACTGTTCTTCTCTTCCAATTGGACTACACTTATCGTTTGGGTTATCCAGTAATCTAATTAGTGGAAATAACCTTGAGGGATACTCATTATTTTTTATAAGCACTATCAAACACTTTCCCCAAATATTGTAGGGCTGGAGTTTGTTTATATAATTGCACCATTCCTAAAATATGCTGGGGAGGACGTGTAGTGCATTTAAAAAAGAATATTGAGTCACCCTCAATGTTATTTCCAGCGATTATACCACATAAAACCATCGTTTGGTTGTCTCCAAACCTAGTTTGTGCATCATCTCATTTTCATTCCTTTTCCCTTCTTGCTCCACTCTACTGGAATTCTCTCCCTCTTTCAATTCGTTCCTCCTCCACCTCTTGTCTTTTCTGTAGCTGCTTAGTCCTATCTTGTATCCTTGTCTTCTGCCTCGCGATTTGCCCCCAGATCTTCATTGTATGATTGTACCATTTTTGTCCTTTTTAAATTCTAATGGCGCTTTGGCGAAAGCGCAATATAAATACAAAGAAATATAAAATACAAATAATGTATTTATTTCAAGCAGAGAGTGGGAGCTAGATCCCTTTCCTCGACCGGCTACTACCACTGGAATGGCCTCCCTCCCCCCTCAGACTTGGGCTGGATCTTCTTAAATTCCACAAACTTCTCAAGACTTTCCTTTTCTCCTCTTGCTTCCCTCACCCCCTCCCGTGCTAACTCCCCTTCTGCCACTGCAAATCGGGCCTGGCCCCTTCAGAGTCATACAGGGGCCGGACCACCCCCTCCCAGTCCCCCCAGCATCCATTCTCAGCACTTGCTCTCGGGCCCCCTTTCACAGACTAGCCCAACTTGGTCCTGCCTGTCCACCACACTCTTCGCCCCCCCGACCCCCTCCACTTGCCCTGGCATTGGCATTTGCGACATCGGCCCGCCTAGCACTTGCCTGCCCCCACCCATGGGTGTTCCCCCACTCCTGCACTTCTTCCTCCCCCTTGCACTTACCATCTTGTAATTCACTTGCACAGGAGGATTGTCACAAGGCCAATATAACCGTTTTTGTTCTACTTTTTGATTCCCATGTCCCCCCTGACACCCATTTTGTCTTGTGGTGCCTGGAAACACCTGCGTATAAGCGCCATACAAATGTCCAATACATAAATAAAATAAATACATTTGATTTTTTTCCCTTCTCTCACAGTGTATAGACCATTTATGGTGCTTACAAATATCTCCCCAAAGACAATGAATTTACCAACTCTGAAGTGGTTTGTCCAGGAGACGTTCTCAAAAGCAGAAATGCACCAACCCTTAAAATGACTCCTGTTATTTATTTCTCATTATAGCATTACAACATGTTTGCTGTATGTTGATAAAACCTGCTTTCTCATGACTTAGCAGTTCCCATGCCAATATTTCAAGTGCCTTTTTTAGAAAGAAGTTGACTTGCAGGTCTCCCACAGTTCCTGGTTGGGGGATCATGTTTATGATAGATTCTTTGAAGCTTTGGAAAATATGGCCCCAATGTATACCACTGTGGCACACCTCCATTTCTCTGAAATTTCTGTGAGAGTGCATAACTAGAACTCGCCTTACAGTACAGAAAAGGTATTTTTTTACATTTTATCGGGCATAGTGTTTCCCAGTCATGCAATTCAGGAGCCTATGCTGTCTCTATGTTGCTCTGCCAGTTTTGGTATTTCAATGGTTGTCAGGGAGGCGTTAAATTCATATATTTTTTTTTTCTTCACATTTTTTTATTCATGTTGAAAGAAATAGGCAAACTGCTTGGCTATCTCTCTGTTGCCTCTGCATAGTGTGCTGTTACCATTTGGAAGTGCCATAATGTGCATCTTGATGTTCTATTCCTTCAGCTGGTGCACCAAGTAGCACCCGCATATAGCCCCTCCCTCAAATACAAATGTTTGAGGAAGGAGAGTTGCTTTTCCTGCAAGCACCTTTTTAAAGTTTGATTTATTTGCATCATACATTTTTCTTTGTTTTTGCGAACATATGTTTGACCTTGTACCTTTTTTTTTTACTTTTTTTTCCCAAGCTCTTCTGATTCTGCCAATTCTCCTTTGTCTTGCTGAATGGCAGCACCCACGTGGTAGAGACTATGGGATAGCAGACTTTCCGTCTGACCCTGTGACAACCACTGTATATTAATTAATATTGGTGTAACAGAATAAGGTGAAAAGGCTGAGGAATGTCCCCAGGGCTCTTCTCCAGCACTAAAATATAAAATTAAGTGTCAGGTAAGCCAGGTAGTCTATGGAGGAAGGAAGGAAGGAAGCTAACCTGGCCTTACAGACTAACAGATCAATTAGCAATTGACAAAAATGACTAAATAAATAAATAATTCAAATTCCCTTGCTCCCTACTCTCCCCCTCAATTCCTCTCAACCTTCATTCCTGCTTTCTCCCATCTTCTCCCCGAGGCCACACCCCTCCTTCTTCAATACCTCTTCCCCCACTTTGTACCCCCGGGGTAGCCTGTTCGTGCAAAAGCACTACCCACCCTCCTTACCACAATAATAATCCTTTAACCAACCGAGTCTCTGGCTACCGCTCCACTATCCCCCCCCCCCCCATGTATGAAAACCCCCAAACCTACCACCAAACTCTTCCATGAAAGCCTACCTGACCTGCCACATCAGCAACAAAGAACATCACAGTACAAGTATTCCTTTCTCTCTACCTCCCTGACCTGTCACCAAAGATACCACCTGCTCTCCAATATTGCTCACCTCCCCATAACCTGTAAACCCCTAAACTAAAGTTAAGAGGGAGGGTTACGTGCAACAAGGAACGGCGTTAACTGCTAAAAGTTCCAGGACCTTCGCCAGCACCTGCATGTATACAGCAGGGGGTCAATCTATCTCTCCCGACTCGCTGGCCGGGTGCAGTGCCCAAATCTCCCTGGGGAGCAAAGCGCAGCGCATGCTCCCTGGGGCCCCCAATTGGGCTGACTGCACAAAATACCCAGACTCGTTGTTAGTGGAAAAGGTTGCTTTAATGTGACAGGCTGTGGCTTACAAAAGGACGCTAACCTGGCTCCGTGGCCTTACAGACTAGCAGATCATTTAACAATCGCCAAAAACAACAAAATAAATAAACAATTGAAATTCATCACTTCCTGTCCCTTGCTCCCTCCCCTCCCCTCAATTCCTCTCAGCCTTCATTCCCGTTTTCTCCCATCTTCTCCCCGAGGCCATGTCCCTGCTTCTTCAATACCACTTTCCCCTTGTTGTACCTCCGGGGTAGCCTGTTTGTGCAAACAGCACGACCCACCGTCCTTACCGCGATAATTATCCTTCGGCTTCATCCAACCATCTTTTAACCAACCGTGTCCCCGGAACCAGGAAAACCCTCACCGGAGGTGTTCTTTCTGCTCCCACCATAACCTTCCTATTTAAATCTTGTTTAATTGTTACTTCTCCTTCCTTCCCTTTCCCTCTTATTTATTTAGTTTTAAACATTCCCCACCAATATAAAATGCCACTGAGAGAACCACTCTTTATTTCATCTTCTTTCGTAACTCACCCTACTTCCTTTCCTCAAACACTACCCCTTCGCGTTGCTCACCATTGCTTTTCTCTGCTCTTTCTTTTAATGATAGCAACTCTTCATAAACACGTCATTATCCAGCACTGAAATCAAACCGTAATATGACATTAAGTGTCAGGTAAGCCAGGTAGTCTATTTAAAATCCTTACATAGATTTGGCACAATCGGCCTGGTCTATAGTAGCTTAAGTGGGTTGCCTTTGAAACACTTCCACATTATAGTGACCTGGTCACCCACTGAGGATACACCCCTGAGACTGCTTCTTGAGAAGTAATTGGGGCCCTGCTAGGAGACATTTGAGAATCCCTAAGGCATTTTGTAGACAAGACTGATCGTAGTTGGGTTCCCCTGAGAATAATCTAGCTGGGTTAACAGATAACACTACGGTTGAATCCAGAAAGGTTTGGGGGAAACGACTCAGTTTACTTGGAAACCTGCTTTTTTTACAGCACTGAACAGTCTTTAGGCCCAAAGTGGAAAGGAAGGACCTGAAACTAAAATTAATTTTCCCCAACTGCATCCACAGATAAGAGAAATTGTGATTTAAGCAGTTTATAGACTTGGAAACCCATTTAGTAACAACAGTCAGGATTAATTGTATGTCAGCAAAGTGCATTGCCCATTTTCATGACTCCCTGAAATGTTCAATTTTTATTTTGGCAAAGTGTTTCTTTCTTCATTTGTTATGTTACTAAGTTTTTCAAGAGTGTAGTAGTTTTGAGTCCCTCACCTTGCCTGGAACGTTGTGTATTGTGCCCAGCCTAGGTTTCAAATCCTAATCTGGAGGAAAGGGCAATGAGAAATGAGTACAGTTCTGTTTGGTCACTAATAGCATGCATGGTTCGAAATTGAGGGGAGCTGGGAGCTATTTAGCTTCTGCTTGTAGCTTAGAAGAGCCTGGTTAGCTTGACGCCAACAGTTACCAGGAGTCACTTTTGCCTCCCAGGCCAACTGATGCTGAACAAATACACCTATATGAATGTAGCTTTGTTTATTTTGAACAAACTATAAGTACACATTAGGACACATTTATATGACATTTTACAGCATGGGTAATAATCGACACAGTTTGCATATTATGTGGAAGTTAGATATGCGGAAACGCTATGCACTAGCTCCTGGTTCTCCAGTGAAATCTCCTGGTCATGGGTTAATGCTGGGCACCAAGGAGCTGGTTTTAGCTACTGCTTTTTTCCAATCTCAATTTCGGTCCTTTAGGTTGGGCAGGACAAATATCAGAAGCCTTCCTCTCAATCTCTCAGAACCCTAAGTAACATCTAGCATACAAATACATTCAGAGAATCAATGCCAACAATTAATAATTTCCACAACTTGTATGTGCCCAACACTTTAATAATGTACACATCTTTAGATCTGTACTTTTACATGATTGGACCAAGGGGCTGTCAGAACTCTCCTTCAATGGGAACAGGTGTTGAGTAGTTGAACTCGTAGTGTAGGAGAAGAGTTCTTCCTACTAATGTATCCCTATGGATATAAGAAGAAACATACAGATGAGTCAATTAATCGAAAGATTGGACACAACACGAGACACCGATGGCTGCAAGGAAACACAAGAAAAGAGTGTTACTTGAGCAACAGTTAATCAACTGAACCAATTCAATAAACCAATAAGGAGAAAGCTGACCTGTGCCAGTAACACAGTAGACTGACTGCAGGGTCAGCGTAGCAGGGGAGACACGGTGTAGGGATTCAAGAGGTAGGGAGTTCTGTAATGATATACCAAGGGGGTATAATTAAAGGGAATAGGCCGGGACAATGAAAGGCTCAAGGTGATAGATGGCTTACTGTGTTAATGTCCTTGATAGTTCATAAGCGAGGGAATCAGGGCTCCTCTGTGCAAGAAGTTAATCCGTAGGTTGACTGTCCTGAAGGCACAAGGAAATGTGGTAAACTTCTGTAGTTCAGCTGGAATAACCTAACCCGACGGCACAAGGACGCCTAACAGTATCCGAGTACAAGGTTGAAGCAAGTCCGCAGGCAGGTTCCAGAACGTAGCAAGAAGAACAGGGCAGCCTGTGTAGCAGTCCGAGTCGGTGTGGAACCAGGCGGCAAGGTACAAGTCCATGAAGCAGTCCGAGTCAGTATGAACCAGGCGGCAAGGTACAAAGTCGTCAAAGCAATCCGCGGAGCAAGCAGGGCCATAAAGGAATCCGCAATCAGGCCAGGGGACGAGACAAGGCAAGGTCCGAAAAGCAGAAACCAGGTCGACAACAATAAACAGTAGAAATCAAAGGAACGTAGAAACAAGCTCACTGTACGTAATACAGAAGCACCGATGAGTGAGCAGGCAGGGCTTAATTTTGCAATGTCACGTGACCACGTAGTCCATCGTATTCCGCATGGGAGACTGTAACCTACGCATGTGTAAGGGACGCCAACGTTTCCATGATAACTTCCAGCCAGCATGAAACAGAGCTCTATGTCCACACACTGATTTCTTATGAATGTGGGAACGTGTGCCTCGGGACCTTGGATGAAACAAGGAGCGTGGTGTAACCCGGACAGGAAGGGTAGGTTATTTGTGACTGTGGCGGCCTTGCGTTTTGCCCTATTACATGTAAGGGAACCGTTCCTTGGTGGAATCCTGACAGGGGCCAGGTATAGCATTCCATTGATTCAAAATATTGAGCATCAAGGTAGTGCATGAGATCTTTATGATGTGAGGATGACTTCCGGATGCAGTGAAACTGTGCTTGTATCTTACTTCAAATAATTTTGCATGCAAAGTCATTTTCTGAACATGGCTACTGATTCATGTGGCATAAATCCAAGCACCTCAGAATGGTCAGTTTGGAGAAGAAGGTGATGCCCCCTTTCTTTCTTGGGTGCCAAGAGATCACAATTGCCCCAACAAAGATGGCTCCCGCTCTTTATCATGGAGACCATTCCCTCACCAGACATTGGCATAGAGTGGGCCCCTGCAGCCTCAGCAGTGCGGGGGGGCCCCACCACCACATTTCCTTCGAGGGAGCCCCCTAGACTATACAAAAAAAAAATATATTTTTTAAAAACAAAAAAAGAAATAGTTATTTTTTGAAGTCACTCTGCCTTCATTAAGAAATTATTTCTGTTACGGTTTGGTCCTTTAACGGAAATTATTCCTTTTTGAAGTAATATTGCTCCCCTCCACCCCATGACATGGATGCCTCCAGATCATCTGCAGATGTCGGGAACAAGTGTTCCTGGCTGCTGCAGGGAGCTGAAGTACTCGTTCCCTGGGCCAACAGATTAAAGGTAAGAAAATGTATTTTCTTTAAATGTGTGTGCATGCATGTAAGTGTGTGTATGTGTATATATATATTTCTGAGGCTTGTGCAATCTGCTTAGATCACATGCTATGCATAGGCCGACATCTAGTGGAAGCTGCAGAGTATTACAGTTGTTGTTTTCGAAACTCGAAAAGGGACGTCAGCAGGGCGTGCCAGTATACTATCCCTAGTGTGTCGTCCACTGTACCCATGGTCCTTCATGCGTGGAGGTCCTTCAGATTGTTTTTTTCCACCATCGTGATTGACACAGAGTTCATTTTTGCTAACGCCATTTGCTTATGAAAATTAAGAATGGTTACTCTTTCTATCCTTTTCTAAACTGGTTTCGACTACTTAATCAACGCAGTGAAAAGGAAGACCGTCTATCGACACTCGGTCTTGGAAGGCCGCACCAGGCCGAGGCCCTTACAGTAGGGAGAGTGGGGGGCGGTCATTATAGAATGCATTTTCCCATCCATTCCCTTTCTCGCCTGGCTGCCATTCCCAAACATGGATAGAACTCCATTGAAATGTTGCCTCATGAGCAATAAAAATGTCCTGTGGATAGACCAGCACCGGGTGGGCAACTTGTGTCTAGCCCGAGACCATGACGAGGGGCCTTTTCGAGCCTGCAAGCTCTTCAAACTTTTCATTCCTGTGCCATCTGACCCGCTTTATATCAGGGGTCAGCTTAAGCCGGATTCGCTCGTGGTTACCACAAACTGTAAAAGGGTAGGAACACCACTAGCCTCTTCAGAGGCACCCCCAGATAAGGAGAGCAAAAAGCTCTATAATATTGGAAGGAAGGTAGCGACTTATCGCCAACAATTCGACACTGTTGGCAAGCTATAATTGACTAAAAAGGGACGGAATAACTACCCTGATAGCTTCTGCTCCCGAGCCTCTAAAGTCTCAACTACCCCTGGTAGCAGCTGATGGCAAAGCAACTTCCAGCTGCATTCTTTTTTTTTTATAAAGTATTTTATTGTTATTAACATAGTACAATGGTCATAATAACAAAGCAACAAGCAAACAAAAACAACTTCAGACTGTCATAGTCGTTCACAATCAGAAAAGGTACCCTGAGCATCAACAGTTGAGCGATCATCTCATCACATGCAATAATGTATAGTATGGTACAAGCACAAAACAAAACCCCCAGTGCACATTCCCCCGCCTGTACATGGGACACTCAAGCCACACCTTCCTCCCACCTGTCCCATATTTTCGACGCTTTGTTGGGACAGCCTCGCGCCGAGTAAATCCTACGCTCCATCATAGCGCATATGTCCATATCCAATTTCCATTGTTCCAGCGTTGGGGAGTCAGGGGCACCCCATTTCTGCGCGATATTGCGCTTAACCAGCCCCATCGCCGTGTGTAGGAGCAATCTTTCCCACTTATTAGCTTCTATCTCATCGGGCACGCCCAGAAGCAAAGCCCTTGGGTCCAGTGGTATGGTGCGAGTCAGAACTCGGGAGAGTTCCCTACAGCATGCGTTCCAAAAAGTTTGTATCTGGGGACACAGCCACAAAATGTGAATAAAGGTCCCCTCCCCATCCCCACACCGCAAACAGTTTGGGTCAGAAGCCCGTTTCCAGCCATATAGACGTGTCCTAGGGTAATAAACCCGGTGTAGTATTTTCAACTGCACTAATCGAAGCCTAGAGGAAATGGCGATTTCCCGGGGATGCATAAGGACTTGTATCCAATCCTCAGGATCTATCACCCCCACATCTACTTCCCATTTTGCCTTTAGTTCATTCAATTCGGGGGTAGCAAAGGAGGATATAGCATTGTAAAGGATGGAAGTGCATTTGGTAGGGATATGCGCCGGAAGGATGTTACGCTCTATGGGGGTATAGTCCGGTAACTGCGTATCTGCTGTCAGGTAGGGTCTCAAAGCATGGGCGAGGCGAATGTAGTGGTAATGTTCCGTATTCGGAATCTGGAATCGCAATTGTAGGTCATCAAATGAGGCCAAACACCCCTGTGTAAGCATGTCCCCAATCCTGGCAATCCCCGCATTCACCCACCTAGGCCACGGCTCCAACTTCTGGGTCTCAGCTAGGTTGTTGTTCCGCCAGAGGGGTTGTGCTCTAGTAGCTTTATTTTCCCACCCAATGAATCGGTGTGCCTGTCTCCACACTGTGATCATATGCGTAGTGGTTGTGGGCGGAGAGGTTCTCGAAAGGGGCTGATAGAGGAGAAGCAGCGGGTCAGTGTTGCGCATAGTGGCTATCTCAGCCCGTATATGGGGCAGGTCTCGGTCCCCGTGGAGAAGGTCATTAACCACCACCAGTTGTGATGCCCAGTAATACGTTTGAAGGCGGGGAACTCCTATTCCTCCCTCCCAAATAGATCTTTGAAGTGTAGTTAACGCAATTCGTGACTGGCCTCCCCCCCATATGAGGTCTCTGAGAAGTGTCTCCACCTGGTGGAACTCCAAGTCGGGGACTTTAAGTGGGGCATTTTGAAGGACATAGAGGAATCTAGGAAGGGTCATCATTTTAAAAAGTGCCGCTCTTCCCATAAGTGTCAGGGGGAGGAGTTTCCAGTGCCGGACATCAACAATAAAGCGGTCTGTGATTGGTCGGAGATTGTTCCTTATATAGCTTGTTAAATCCCCGGATATCCATATTCCCAGGTAACGAAACCCCTGTCGTTCCACCCGGTACGGGCAGTCCTGGGGGATTGCCTGTTCCCCACCCTTCACCGGAAAGAGGACTGATTTCCCCCAGTTGATTCTGAGTCCGCTGAGTTCCCCAAAGCGGACTAACATTTGCGTTACAATGGCAGAGGATGTTAGTGGGTCACCCAGGTACACCAGGAGGTCATCCGCATACAGGGATGTACGATCCTCGTGTCCCTCCGGCCATCTGAATCCTCTCCAGGCGGTGTTTTGGCGAAGCCAAAGAGCTAATGGCTCGATAGCAAGGGCGAACAAAAGAGGGGACAAAGGGCATCCCTGTCGCGTACCACGGCCCAGGGGGAAGGACCCAGAGGACCAGCCATTCACTCTCACTTCCGCCTTGATGTTAACATAAAGTAGCTGCACCCAGCCTAAATAGGCCTCTCCGAACCCCATGCGGCGCATTATTTCCCAAAGGTAGTCCCATCGAATGGAATCGAACGCCTTTTCAAAATCGATTGCCAACAAGGCCAAGGGTTCGTTTATAATCGGGGATCTCTCCAATGCTAAATGGAGGCGGCGCAGATTCATCCGAGTCGATTTGGCAGGCATAAAACCACACTGATCCGGATGGATCAAGGAGGATGTGACTAACTGCAACCGATTCGCTAATAGCTTAGCAAGGACCTTAGCTTCCCCGTTAATCAGCGATATAGGTCTATAAGAAGCACAATCATGTGGAGGTTTGCCAGGCTTGGGAATGACCACAATGGTGGCCTTGCAAAGATCTGGTGGGAGGGTACCCTGTTCCCGGGCAGCAAGAAACATCCTATGTAGAGGACCGGCCATTTTGTCTACTCCTAGCTTCTGCCAAGTTTCAACTGGGAATCCGTTCGGGCCCGGTGCCTTCCCCGACTGGAGCTGAGACAGTGCCTCTGCAATCTCAGCCTCTGATAAAGCAGAGTCCAGCTGGTCCCTCTGTTGCCCCGAAAGGATCGGCAGCGTCACCTCATCTAGGAGGCAGGGGTTTAGCGGTGAGGTCGGAGCCTGATACAAATCTGCGTAAAACTCTGTGAAGGCCTCGGCAATCCCAGAGTCCGAATGTTGGATGTCGCCCTGTGCCGTGACAATTTCCCGGACATGGCGCTGCCCCTCGTCTCTCCTCTGCAACCAAGCGAGCAGTTTACCCGACTTATCCCCAAGTTCATACACCCTCGCCCTAGCCTGCCAATGGGCCTGCTTGGCGTCATCCATCGTTCTGTTACGGAGGCACTCCTGGGCGCGCTGGAGGGATCGGTGGGTCTCAGGCGTAGGATCGGATATATGCTCAATCTCCCTGTCTCTCACTTCCTCTTCGGCCTTTAATATTTCCCGGAACCGGATGTTTCTTTTATGTGTCGTCCAAGAAAGGATTTCACCCCTTAGCACTGTTTTATAGGCCTCCCATAATATCACGGGGCTGTCCACCGACTTCTCGTTAATTTCGAAATATTCACCAGAAACTTCCTCGAGGCGATCTATCAGTTCCGGGGACCCCAGATAATAATTGTTAAGTCTCCACGTTCTAGGGGGAAGGGGACCCTGCATACGCAATTCAACTAAGAGGGGGGAGTGGTCCGAAATGCCCCGGGGGAGTAAATCTGCGGACATTGCCCTATGGAGGTCGGTATGTGGCAAGAAGAAGTAGTCCAGTCTGGACATGGAGCCGTGAGCGCCGGAATGGAAGGAGTACTCCCTATCAGTCGGGTGTAACTCTCTCCATACATCTCGGAGCCCAAGGGCCGATGCAAAACTGGCCAATCTAGTCGAGGTGTCAGGGTTGCGATTTCGGAGATGGGAACGGTCAAAGTTATCATTCATGGTATCATTAAAATCACCCCCCAGAATGAACGTATCAGGATGGTGTTTCCCTATAAGGGTAGTAAGATCGTCCAGTAATTCCTGTCCCAACCCGGGTGGGGAATAAATTGCGGCAATGGCCATCGTCTGACCCCAGATGGTCCCCATGACGAACACGTATCGACCCCTTGGGTCGCGCTCAACCAATTGCTGAGTAAATGGAATGCGCTTGTGTATCAGGATGAGGGTGCCCCTGGAGCCCATTGTGTACCCCGCCTGAAGGGCAAGGTGGTAATTAGTCCTCTGAAAAAAGGCACAGTGTGATCCGGCCAGGTGGGTTTCTGTCAAAAGGGCCACATCAGGGGAGTGTCTATTTAGAAATTGCCTAAGCAGGCGCCGTTTAATCCCGGACCCCATCCCATTCACGTTCCAGGTGAGGAACTTCAGGGATTTGGTGTGGCGCATGGGTGTCCCGTGAGTCTGTGCACAGGATATCTATCACACATGATGGGGGTCTGTACGATTGTAGCAATCAGTGAGAGATGGTGAAGTGGTAACTTCGACCAAAGACAGTGGTTCGTGTCCGTTATAAACATATGACAGTCTTGAAGTAACAAACAAACTTCCAAACATTCCCAACTTACCCCCACCCTATACTCCACCCCAACACGAAGTACCTGTCGCCCAAACATAGCTGGACCTTCAACTTTAAGGTAGCAGCTCAAAAACCCAGACCCTAGAGCCGGGTCTAGATAAACAAGAAAGAGGGGGGGGGAAAAGGGAGAAGGAGAAGGAGAAGGAAAGGAGGAAGTTCGGCTAGGGGGGGGGGGTTTTCAGAGGCTCCTCCAGAGTCCCCTCCCATGCGCCAGTGTCAACATCTTCCATGGTGGACTACTCATGCGTCCGGCTTAAGAATACAAACAAAGAAAGAATACTTCAAAGCGCCATTACTAGGCCAGAGGGGCGACAGTCCGGTCAATGTCCTCGCTGATCTGCATCGGGGTCCAGGACCCCCTGTTCATTCCTCTCCGGGTTTCCTCTCCAGCTGCATTCTTAAAAGTAACCTAGATGCTGCAGATAATGCGGGCAGGATTATTGCTGAAGGGACCACAATCAAGCGCCATGCTTGACTGCGCCAGTCTGGCTTTAAGCTCGAGACCCAGGCTACGCTACTTAACATGCCGGTGGAACCAACAGTCTTATTCTGCAAAGCCGTAGAAAACACCTTAAAGTCTGCCAAGAAGGAATACCACACACTAAAATCTCTGGGCCAGCTGACAAACCATCCACCGGCCAGAGGGGCGGAAGCAATTTTCACCCGTTTTGGGCCCAAATTCCCAGAGATGTTCTGGTTATGGACAGGGTCAGAACTCTTCCTGGAATAACAACCAGGGCCAAGCCTCACAGGGTTACCAAAGAGGCCAGCGCTGATCTCGCGGCCGGGGGAGGTCCTCCACTTCTAGAGGTGAAGGAACACCTCCTAAGCAATGACTGCCCACTACGGGTCCCCTCTCATGCCTCCCCAGTAGGGGGACACATCTCACACTTCACCCACGCATGGGAGGGAATCACCACAGACAAGTGGGTGCTATCAACCATAGTGGGAGGTTATTGTGTGGAACTCATCCAAAAACTATCAAACAATCCCCAGCATCAGAGAAAATGAATGCAGGAAGAACAGCTCATCCTCTTGAAGAGGTCAACGTGCTGCTTCTCAAGAACGTCATAGAGATCATTCCGTCGAACGAGGTAAACAAGGGTATTTATTCAACCTACTTCCTTGTGCCAAAAAAAGATCTATCTATATGTCCAGTGTTAGACTTACGCCCTGCAAACACTTATGTAAAGCCACAAAAATTCTGCATGACAATGCTACAAGAGGTTATTCCCCTGCTAAAGCGGGGAGACTACATGGCAACACTGGATATGAAAGAGGCCTATTCTCATATTCCAATGTTCCCAGCGCACAGAAAACTCTTGTGTTTCAAGATAGCAAACCACTACCAATTGAAGGTGCTGCCCTTTGGAATAACGTCCGCTCCACCGGTATTCACCAAGGTACTTGCGGTGGTGGCAGCGCACCTACGCAGGGAGGCAATCCCAGTGTACCCATACCTGGACGACTGGCTGATCACAGGAGAAACACCCCATCTTTGCAAACAAAATACGCAAAGAACCATAAACCTTCTCTTCCAATTGGACTTTTTCAATAAACGAGAAAAAGTCAAACCTTGTGACAAACACATCAAAACAGTTCCTAGGAGCTGTCTCTGACACAGAAGCAGGCTTGGCCTTGCCAACCGTGGAAAGAGCTCACCTTTCTATGGCAAATACCTCAGTATCAAGCCGGTTGCCAGATAAGCGTACGCAAAGTGATGCGTTTACTAGGCATGATGGCATTGTGCATATACCTGGTCCCACACGCACGCCTGCGCATGCGGCCTATGCAGGAGTGGTTGGCGAAACTATGGTCTGAGGCAAGCTGTCAGTGGGACGATCTAGTGGTCGTTTCGCCAACTCTAGTACAAAATCTACACTGGTGGACAAAGGAAAACCTGTTAACGGGAAAACCCTTCCACGAACCGGAAGCTGTGCCAATACTTCTTCCCTTTGTATGGTCACTTTTTGCGTACTCCCCAAATTGGGTGCTGTCACATTTCATAACACGCATGCACCAATCGCATACAAAACCTCTGCACTGCATACTGTCATTTCTGTACACCACTCCTTTTTTACAGTTCAACACTCTCAGTACACGTTCCGTTTGTTTGCATAGCCCCTCCACCAGAAATGTCTGCTAAAAAAAGGCAGCATTGCAGCATTCACAAACATCCTAACACACCCCCAGCAGACCTTTAGGTATGCAGACAACATTGCAACCCTTTCCACACCCACCGCAGCACTGCACATCCAAGCAAGCGACCATGTGGGCACCCAACATTATGCACATACGTTGCGCCAGTTCTACCCATCTCCCACAAACCATAAAACACCCATGCACAAAAACATGTCACACTTAGCAGAAGCCACAACCATAGTGCGGCCTGCATCACCCCTACGCACTAGCGATCATACGCTATTGTGTCACTGCCAACCTATGCACACCACCTTCACAACATTGGGCCGACTTCAATAAATTTGCACACAGCAGAGTAACCAACCACATATAAGCTGCCCTTCAACCATATCCACTTCCATAGTCGCATTACGTGCGCACTGCACCCTGTGGCCACACTGCCCAACTTCTCACTGCACCACCTCCTACCACACACCAAATACAGTGGCATGTTCGAACTATCACTACAACCATAGAATGCACAATTCACGCTTTGCAACTCACTTGGTCTGCTGTAGCACGTCGACAATGTGCGTCACACGCATTTCCCAAACATCACCACCCTGTGCCGCATGCACTGCCAAACCTTCATTGCTCCAGTGGGTCTGCTCCTTGCACACATTCCCCCCACCGTAATTGAACAATACATGTCAGCATATCGCCAACTACCACTATGCACATATGCACCACTGGCACAACATTGCACCCAGTGCCCACACAGCGTGACTTTTCTCTGCAGCAACTCCAACCACAGAGCACAGCCATGGAGGTATGCAGTAAAAAATAGCAACAGTTACCATAATGTACAAACAAGACATTGGGCCTCATTACGAGTCTGCCGGTCCGGAAACAACAGTGGCGGTAAATCCATTGCCACCGTTGTTTCTGGACCGTCTGATTCCGAGTTCTGCAGGCGGGATGTGTCACGCCGCCCGCCTGCAGGCGGAAATGTAATCACTGGCTCTGTCATAGACGGAACCAGTGTTTTCATTGTCCCCATCCCCATGGAGTCCTGTGGGACTCCATGGGAATGGGGATTTACGGAATTCTGCCTCTGGAATTACTGGGTCACCAGGGTTGTAATGCCCCGGTGATTCTGGAAATCACAGAGGTGGAATGGTATTTCAGGTCCGGCGGCAGCCTGCCGGTTTTTCCAGCACGGCTACCGAAAGACTCGTAATGGGGCCCACTCTCTCCTGCATCCCTGTACACTTTCAATCACATACTATGGGCATACCCACTACCATTCACAAACAGTTGTGCCACTGCCAACCTAACAACAATCTATTTGCAACAGGGGCCTATAACGGCTGAAATGAACTCCAACACCCATTCCTTACATGTCACCATCCTCTAACTCATGCACATTGAAAAATGCATTACTGGCGTGCGTGTCCTCAAGGCTTAGGCTCTTAAATGCATGGCCTACGGCCTTCGGCCATGCATCCAATAGTCTAGGCCTTGAACACACTCACGCCAATGTAATACCACCATGAATGTCTCCATGTCAGCTTCTGCGACAATGCCCATAGACAGCACTGCCACCAACACTCCTACCCAACCTGTACACCGCCATGGCACTACGCAGTAGCAAATGCCAACAGTTAACATGATGGCCATATGGCCAGCTACCATTTTGCACAAACGTACCACACGTAGGTAGCGGCACTTCACCCCAACTCCCCACACCATAAAACACGTAATAACGAACATAGGTCGCACTTACCAGAATGCACAAACATACCACATCCTCTAACACCTCTACACACAGCCATTCACAAAATACTGTCGCTGTCAACCTACTCACAATCAGTTTGCAGCACTAACGTTACTGCAACCAATTGGCACACACCGCACTTTGCAAGCACCACCATGTACCGGATGCAGACAGAAACAGGGCTTCCTGTGGTGTGTATGATGCAGCCCTACGCTCCTCAGTGGATGCCCTACAGCCTAGAGCCTACGGGCTATGGCCTTCGCCCATGCACCCAATAGTGTAATCCTTTCACAGACCCACTGCACCTTCATTAACCCATGCATGCCTCCATGGGCCCAACTACCGCTTTCCATCCACAGCGCACCGCCACCCGCACTACCACCCAACCTACCACCCAACCTATCTCATGTGCAATTCACTCCTCATCTGCAAATGAGCTGCCAACACTCGCCACAAAAACAGTTCCCTGCAAACAGGTCGTAGCAGAAACTAAGGGACCGTTACTACAGCTGCCTCCAATAACCACAGAAAATACTAGCCTACGTATGTCACATGAACCACTTCACTCCCCCAGCCATTCCTTCCTTTATGGCAGCCGACACAATGCGTATGGTACATTTTGCAGACCCTGCCGACCCTGCCGCCGCTGCACAGTCCTCTGATACACCATGGCGGCTTTCCCCAAAAATGTTGACGCACAGCGCGCTTCCCTCCAGCCAACCACTGGCTGCGTTCAAACTTTCCCGACACCAAGCCGTACCGCGATCCAATGACCCTTCTGTCTGCGGGTCACTCATTTTTCTGAACGTACATTTCAATGTTTTGTAACAAATGTACAGGTCCGATTTCCACCGAACACGCAAAAGCATGCTTTCTGGCCCAATCCCCCGCTCCTGGCGCTAATTTGGTGAAAATCCGTCCAGCCGTTCGACCTGTAGTCGTGCGCAAAGTTTTTCCCCATTCAGTGCTGCTGATTTAATAGTAACATCAGAATTGCTCTGGACGGTTTTTCAATTTGAGTAAGCTGGTGGTGTCTGAGAATTATAAACTTAAGTATAGCAGAGTCAGCTTTATTTGGTCTCAGACCACAAGAATGTGGAGGGCCATGTGTGGTGATGAGAATTTCTATGTTTATCCGACTGGGGATGAGTCTCTCCTTGATTCCCCTGCAGTAATTTGCACCAGGCCCTCTGGGAAATCCAATAGCCACTGGTTGTCTTGGTTCCTGGTCTCTAGCTTGCCAATCACTTTTACATATAGACAGAAGTAAGGTGAACAATTAGCTTTTATGACTTCATTATCTAGCCTGTATATTGGCTCTGGATCAATCTTAAGTACAAGGAGTAAAACAATGGCTGGCCCAATACAAAACAAGAAGCTGATAGCTGGAAGTTTAGGAATTAATCTGAACCATTGGCAAGTGCTCTTTGCACCATTGTTATTAAGCCTGCCATACCATTACAGGAGGTGAAAACTATATTCAAATCAGGCCTGATTCTGCCGCCAATGTGGCAGTCCAGCCCAACCTGCCAGGTAGCAGACCACAAGCAACCCAAAACATGTCACAGCCTCATTTGGCGATATCAGTGAGGTGTAGCTTGGGTCTCCTTTTTTGTTTTGCAAAACCCCAAAATAACTGGGCCATAAGATTTTAGTAAAAACCAACTGCTCCTCAACATCTAAAACAGTACTAGTGGGCGTAGATCTGTTTTCTTTTTTAGAACTTTAATTTTTATTTGCCTTTGGACACTTAATGACAGCATACATGTTTCTTACATTCTTATTCAACTACAATAAACCCCTCCCTCCCCCTCACCACCCAACTCAATCAGTGCATTTTGAGAACAGGCGTTCGTTCAACTATGAATCTTCTCAGGGATGGATGAACATTGATAAACCATGAATGGACTAGAGTGTCTTGGATTGGTTCCCATCTGACCGGCTATCGCTACAGGCCACCCTACCACCATTACAGATGCACCATCATTCTTTAACCCCCTTCATTCTGGACAGCAACAGCCCCCATTCTTCCAAGAAGGACTCCATGTAGTCATTCACAATAGCTGTCAGTCTCTCCATTTCAATCATGGAATACAACTTACAGTCCCTTTCTCATCTTGTGGGTATTCTCCCCACCTTCCAGTGTTGGGCCATCGCTAGTCGGCGAGCCAGTAACATTGCCTCACACACCCTGGGCAGCTGGTGGTACTCCTGCCCAACCCTCTCCAGCCTCTCGTCCGACCACTACTGGGCGTATCTCATCCCCTGCTTCGTCAGATGGAATGGGGGGGACCCATACCGAGGTCACCAGTGGGGGCCAGGATGATGATCTGTTTGCACCATTGTTCCTCCACAGCTCCCACAGGACACCCAGTGTGGGGTGCTCTCTTGCTCCTCTCGGAACCTCCCAAGGCGGCCCATAGGTAGTCCCTCACCTTCTCGAGGTAGGACCAGTAGGTCTGCAGGTTCTCTCTCAAGTGCTCCAGCCGGACCCTTAGCTTCGCTGCTTTATAGTATATGTATGGGTCAGGGAAGCCGAACCTCCCCCGCCCGCCCCCAACGTGGGAGCGTCAGGGTGACCTACCTTACTCGTGGCCTTTTGTTCTGCCAGGTGAATTTAGATGGTACCCCCTTTAGCTCCCTGAAGAAAGTTTCTGTGAGTTTCAACGGGAGGACTGTGACCAGATAGAGTAGCCATGGGAGGACATTCATTTTCACCGCCACCATCCGTGCATACCATGATAGGGTCAGGGATTTCCATCTCTGAAGGTCTTCTTTGATCTTAAGGAGTATCAGGTCGAAGTTCGCTTTCATCAAGCCTGTGAGGTCCCTTGTCAGTACAACCCCAAGTTATTTTGTTTGGGTTTGCTCGACACTCATCCTGAGGCAACAGGTTTGCCACTCTCCCACATAATGGCGGCAGCGACTGACCAACACTGGGCGTTATAACTGGACCTCTGGATTTTGAGAGAGTGGTCGATTGTTTACACTGGCCTCTTCCATGCTGCCCTTGGCCCCAGCTTCGGGGACGCTCTTCATCCTGGCCGATCCCACTGTGCCTCGATCCTCCTACCTTATCCATTTGTAATGCATCGGGATGAGGACAGTGCTGACCTCAGGCGGCTGTGGTCACACATAGGACCCTCCGAGTACACACTTCCCTTCTCCAGTGAGACCGCTCGGACTGGTACACCCTGCAGCTTCCGAGTTGGGTAGCTCCACTCTACTGATACTTGTGGGAGTCACTCTTGCTCGCCCCTGCTCTCTTTCCCTGGTACACGTCCAAGTTGCCATGGCCAGGGGGGACGGCAAGAAGCAGAACTCGATTAATATCTATACCAAGGCTGCACCCAAGATCCAGGGAGGTGCTGAGGGAAACGGCAGAGGGCCCTTGGTGCTGGAGGAGCCCACTGAATTGCAACGCATGATGGACTAAATGCACGAGGTCTTTATAGCCCTTCACTCCAAGCTTGATGATATGAGCGGCACCATCAGCACTATCAAGTCTCGAATGGAGAAGGCAGATGCCAGGGTCACGGAGGTTGAGACCAAGGTTGGGACGGCTGAAGAAGACATCTCTGCACTGAGGGCAGTCGTCTCATCACTCACCAGACAGGTGCAATCCATCAGTAAGAAGAATGAGCACCTGGAATCTCGCTCGTGGCATAATAATATACGCATTATAAGCGTCCCTCAAAATAACCATGAGGGCCCCATGGAGGAGTTTGTGGAGCAGACACTGTTAACGCTTTTGGAGGGTCCCAAACTTTCGCCACAATTCACCATCGAGAGGGCACACAGCTCCTTTGCACCCAAGCCCAGACCGGGTGCCCCCCGACTGCGCAGTGTTATTGTGATGTATTGATACTTGACATCATGCTGGGCATGCATCACACATTCATATTATTATGTTATATTGTTAGGAGGTAGGCCGGTAGCCCTTGCAAAACCCCCCCATGCAAGGTTGCAACTGTTGTTTTTGTTGGTTGAGGCATATGAAGGGAGTCACTCCTCTGGTGGGGTGGGGTGGGAGTGGCGGATGGCGGGCTGGGGAGAAAAGTTAAAAATCTGCTTGACTTGCGCTTGGTGCAATGATGTGATCTACTGATGGGGTCAACCAATCCATTTAATTGTTCTCCCCTCTTCTGATTGGGGAACGTGTGACCATGAGTTTACCGACTAGATGGCGGGAGAGCGCATAGTATGTAAGGACTGGGCAATCCTGTAAAGAAACGTAAACTGCAGTTTCATGTGGAATGTCCTAGAGTTAAGGTTCTCTTTTTGCAAGAAACACATGCACTGGCTGGCCAAGTCGTGTGGTCCCCAGTGCTACTATACCTCCTATTCCACCCAGGGCCATGTCGTAATGATTATAATCCAGAAGTCCAAGTTTATTCAGAAAGCAATGCACATAGACGCACAGGGACTTTTCGTCCTATTATACAGCTTACTACTGGGCCGAGAAGTGGTTCTACTCAATGTGTATGATCCGAACATCGATGATCCTGAATTTTACTCTCAACTCTCTCCCCTACAATCCGGGTTCCTCCTTGTCCCGACACTCTCGGGTCCAGGGGGGATTTTAACACCATAGTTGACACATATCTCGACCGATCTGACACTAGGGCATGCCCACTATCCAAAGCTCCTCATCGGCACACCCACTTCCTCCTTTCCTGTAGCTCTCTGGTCGGCCTCTCTTGGCCCTCTTCCTGCTCCCACCTGCAAGGCTAAAAACCTGAAGGTCATCTTCGACTGCACACTTTCTCGCCTCACATCTCTGACGTCTCTAAGGAGTCACACTACCAGCTGCACCTCCTCAGAGGTATTCTTCCCTTCCTCTCCTTCCCCCAGAAGCTCACTGTCTCCAGAGCTCTGGTTCTCCCCAGGCTGGAGTATTGCAACATCCCATTTCTAAATCTGCCTGCTTCTACTCTACGCCCACTGCAACTCATCCAGAACAGGACTGCAAGACTTGTCCTTGGTCTCAAGCCCAGGGATCGTATCTCTCCAGGACTGAAATCTCTGCACTGGCTCCCAGTGGTTGCGAGGATTAAGTTCAAAACCCTCTGCATCGTCCACAAGGCCTTCTGGGGGCTTGGACCTCAATACCTTCAACTCTCTCTTCCTAAATATCTTCCCTCTCAAGCTCTTCGCTCATCCGCCTCCAACTCCCTCAGGGCCAGTCGCATCTCCAAGCAACAAGTTTGTGGAAGATCTCTCTCTTGGGCTGGGGCCTCCCTCTGCAACAGCCTCCCCGCCTCCCTGAAACTTGAGAAGAACCATCTTCGGCTCCGGAAGCACCTAAAAACCTTCCTCTTTGCTTCTGCTTTCTCTCCCCCTCTCCCCTGCTGAAGTCCTGGCTGATACTGAGACTGCACGGGTTACCTGGCTACCCATCTGATCTCGACTCAAGCCCTGCCAGTTGCACGCTTGCGCTGCCTCCCTGGCAACCCCTGCATCTGGGGACTGTTTTCTGTATCCCTACAGTCCCCAAGCCAGCACTTATGTCTGCACTCATCCTGCACTTGCCACCAGCTGGCTGTTCTTTATTTATTTGATGTTATTAGTTTATTATCCCATGTACTGCACTTTCTCCCCCCCCCCCCGCACTTTTCTTTTTCCCCCTTCCCTTGCACTTGTGCGATCTGAATGACACCTGGCCTAGTAAGATCGTTGTCTGTCTTCCCTCTGTTCCCCCTCCCTTGCCTTGTAGGGCCTTGAAACATTTGTGTATAGGCGCGTTATAAATGTCATATCATATATTCTATCAAAGCGGCCAAGATTATCATGGAGGCGCAGGACTCCTTGAAACAGATCGATCTGCTACATCCCAATTCGTGCGAGTTCTCCTTTTACTCGTCAGTTCACGATTCACACTCTCGTATAGACAGGTGGTTAGTTTCAGACGCACTCGTCGGATGCATGGGCCAGGCATCCATCTTTCCCAGGACCTTTTCAGATCACCCGGTTGTTGTCTTGTTGCTTTGGGGTGAAGAGGGTGGGAACACATGGTCCTGGAGGTTGACATCCAGCATTCTACTTGATCCAGTTATCGAATCAGAGCTAGGCGAAGCAATCAATGATTACTTTGATTGCAACGCAGGCACGGTGGACACCCAGGCCACCCTCTGGGAGGCCTTCTAAGTCTATACACGTGGGATAATCCTAGCAAAGGAGTCTGGGATTGTGGGATCGATCCCATTAGGGAGAGTGAGCTCCTTCTTGCCCAGCTCAAAGTGAAATATGCCTCGTGCCTGACCACTGCTACGTTAGGTGAAATAGGCTCCTCGCTGGATGCCTTCAGGACTCGAGCGGACCAGGAACACAGGTTTCTTGATGCTCCTCAATCTGCCCGGCAGTACGGTGAAGGAGAACGCACTAGCAGACTACTCGCAAGGTTGGTCCGTCATGAAGGTGGTGTTTTCCATATCCCGGCAATCGAGAGACCAGACGGTACTCTTGCCCTCTCTGCTCAGATCAACAAGGAATTTCGCATTTTCTATGAAGCACTGTATGCTAACTCAGACTCTTCTCCTTTGATTCATTTCTTGATGGGCTCCCGCTCTCTGTACTATCTTCAGAGAACAGAGAGGTGCTCGATCGCCCAATGACCAGTGAGGAAATATTGGCAACCATAGACTCTCTATTGGCTGGTAATGCCCCCGATACGGCGGTCTTACTACCGAATTTTACAAACACTATAAAGGGCTTCTGGTTCCTCGTTGGTTGCTGTCTGGGAAGAGGCATGTGCGATCGGTAACCTTCTCCCCCTCGTTTTGATAGGCGATTATATCTGCAATGTTAAAATCCGTTAAACCTGCCACACACTGTGGCTCATACCGTCCCCTTTCACTTATAAACTGTGATGTTAAGATTTTTGCCAAGGTGCTTGCCCTCCGCTTAGCCCCCTATATGCCGTTTATTATTCACCCAGATCAGGCTGGATTCATCCCAGGGCGTTCCACCTCCCTTAACCTGTGTCGGTTATTTGACATCCTAGCCCGTATTGACCCGGAGACGGAGGCTGTCGCAGCAACACTTGATATGCAGAAGGTGTTTGAGTTGGTCTCTTGTAGGTTCCTCTGTGCAGTACTAGAGAAGAATAATTTTGGATCCCGCTTCCTGTCTTGGATCAAATTGCTTTATGACTCCTCTGTCGCAAGGGTCCACACCGGGGACTGGTGCTCTGCCCAGTTTGAGATCGCCAGGGGTACCCGACAAGGATGCCCCTTTTCCCCCGTGAGTTGGCTATTGAACCACTAGCCGACAGGATCTGTCAGAAACACACCCACAGGGGTATATGCAGATGACGCATTGCATTTACATCTGTTCCCCCCAGAACAGAACATGGCGCTGATCGTAAACAACGTTATCTTATTTGGGGATCTCTCCGGGCTAAAGGTCAGTGTACGAAATCCACACTGTTTCCATTGACAGAATCTACTAGTCTCCCCCGGGACCTACTAGGATTCGCTTGGGCTCAATTGGAGGTGAAATACCTGGGAGTGGTGTTTACGCATCCCCAGGCCTCATTGCATGACCAGAATCTTGGAAACTAGCTTAATTCATTTATCCGGAAGGCCGAAGGCTGGGCTAGACTACCGATTACACTGGCTGGAAGGGTGGCACGCCTCAAAATGGTGATACTACCACAACTCCTATATAGATTTCAAAATGTCCCACTGTGGCCGGGAGCTGAGATCTTTTAGAAGCTCACTCTGGTGGTTAGCGGATTCCATTGGCACTCCGCTGCTGTTCGTTTGAAGCTGGATACATTAACCACCCCATATACACAGGGGGGGTTTGCCACCCCTAATTTCAAGCGTTATTGGATGGCTGCCCAGGCACAATTTGCTTCCTTCTGGTTTGAACCTGCCGGATCTTCTCCTCATGCCAGACTGGAGTGTCCGTTGGCTTGGAATCTAGATTTTCGCTCTTTGGGTCTCCCTTCCTAGACCCTGAAATTGGAACCTACTGATGCCGTGGGGGGTCACGATGATGATGTGGCACAAAATATGGAAACAGGTAGGCTCCCTCCACCCATTTCATGGCGGCTTTCCTTTGTGGAACTGCCTGCCTGGTGCCTCCCCCCCATGGACCTTCCGACTGCCCGTAGCTGGACGGCAGCTGATTATGATGCTGCCCGGGATGTTTTCTCTGTTTTCTCTATGGGCTCCTTCATTGAATGGTGGGATTTACCGGATTCTTTGAGAGAGCGTCCCTCTCGATGGCTACACTACGCAGGCCTGCATCCAACGTTCAAGGGCAACTGGCAGGAATTTCCCTCACTTCCCCCTGACGACTATTATTAGCCGAGATTGTGGTTGGTACCCGGACACACGGATGGTTAGCCAAGCTATATAGACTCTTACAAGAAAGAGCAGGTCTCCCACTAGATAAGCTCTGTGGAACATGGAGCACAGACCTGGGCAGGGATATCATGGATGAGACCTGAGAATTCATGTGTGCTCGCACCCAGGAAGTGTCCTTTAACTCTAGGTTCTGGTGGATTCAACTGAAAATACTGCACAGATACCACTACGCTCCCAATAGACTGCATCGTATATCAGCAAATCGCCCCACTGCATGCCTCAGATGTAACACTGACCATGCGGATTACATCCACATGCTATGGCCATGTCCACGGATCACCACTTTTAGGGTGGGTGTGTGTGAGGCAGTATCGAAGATGCTAGAATGTACTATTACACCAAACCCGATGACATGCTTGTTTCATGGATCTCCTGCTATCTCTCGTAACTCCAGAAAGCTGGCAGGCTCTGTATGCTGCTTGCAACTCGTATACTACTGCTTTGGTTATGCCCTGTGTCACCTACTCTCGACCATTGGCTCTGTGTTGTCACATGGGCCTCCGACATGGAAGAACACTGGTTTGCTACGCAACCAACCACCTGCAGGGCCTGGGAGCATATGGCTTCCCAGAAGTTAATTATTAGATCTTACCTCCAATCCGTATCCCCTGCTGATGAGGATTGCAGTGATGCCCCACCTTCGCCGGCTCATTGATGCTATTATTGTATGACATTCTATGCCACATGGTATCCACCACCCAAGGGTTTAAGATACGCATTGTCTCCCTCCTTGAGGCCCTGCGCGGCCACAACATGTGTTTGGTATATGTGACTGGTATGTTTGGGTATGAAGGTCGTTAATTGTTGTAAAGTCAAGCATGTTAAATAAAGTTTTAACAAAATAAAAAAGTGTCATGATCTCTGCTTCCAAAAGGTCAGGGTTTTCCCAACTCCCTTGGAAGCAGATCCATAACCCAGGTTCCGAGTGCCAACCAGTCCCAATTGGGACCTTTTGGACCCAGTCCTGGCGCCAGTGGCACCAGGCTCATAAATATGCCCAGTCCCAGCGCTGGAAGCGCCGGGCTCATAATGCTTGGGTGGACTTACCTGCAGCAGACCATGCTGCTTACTTGCCTGCCAGTTGAGTCTCTGATCCTCTTCTGTTTGGAACTACTTTTCCTGTTGGGTGGGGCAGGAGCCACTCCCTAGATTCAGAACACTGGAACTCTTCTGGAAAGCAGGAACTCTTTTCTTACCTAGGCGTGGCTGTGGAAGGAGACACCTAAGCACTACAGGAGGCTATTTAAACCACACCCGATGGATGAATCTTGCTTTGCGTTATTCTGCATCCTCAGCAGCAGAACGCTCATCGTGTCTTCTGCATCTGATCCTGGGCCTAAGGAAAAAGGCTTACCATTCTGAATCCAGTCTTCAGCAACACCTATAAAGACAAGAAAGAACAGGTTAGCATTACGGTCTTCAGTGACAGCTCTTCACTTACCTGGTCCATCGGCTGTCACCAACGCCTCGCGCTGCATTCCGGCATCTGAAAGACAAAGGCTTACCTACTCTTCGTGCGCTCCGGAGGTCTTCACACTGCATTCCAGCATCTGAAAGACAAAAGCTTACCAACTCTTCGCACGCTCCGGAGGCCTTCGGCGCTGCATCCCGCATCTGAAAGACAAAACAAGGTGCGTTTAAAGACATTGGGGAACTTTAATACTCACGTGCCATTACTCCTTTCCACATCTAACCCAGTGGGTATTCCGGCACCCTGCAGCCGCCCCGAACTTGTACCTGCAAAATAAAAAGACAGTTAGAGCGCATCGTGAAGCAGGCAACAAGCGCTTACTTACGTGCTTCCAGGCGCTTCTATTCATCACACGGGCTCCATCTTCAACTCACTTCAGCCCGCCATCCGCCATCGCCGGAACGCTGCAAAACAAGAGACATCATTACTAAAGACTTTAAAGACATTAGAATTACTCGAAACTTACCGTTCGTGCAGGAAACGACGGACAGCAGTCCTCTGAAGTCAAGAGGCCTGCTCCCCTCATCCAGTGAAGAAACTGGTTACAGCACCCTGCCTCGAGGCAGATGGAGAGCACGGCGTTCACTTACCTAAGGTGAGAGCGTTAACCTTTGGGGTTCTACAGGAGAAGAGAAAGGGAAGAAGAGAGAGACATTCAATAACCCAGTTCATTAATCCCACATTTTCTATCTGCAGACATCTTACCCTTCGAGCCAGACATACAGTGCACAGAGGTCCAGCCCAAAGAGCCAGCCGTGGGTTACACATCACCTTTGAAGATACGGTATACGCCCAGTCAAGACCGGCGCCCCTACGGGAATCAGGTGAGCGTTACAGAACGCAAAGCCTACCACAAAACTCCCGTCCAGGCGCTATGGAAACCTCGGATACCGACCAGCTAGCCCAGTTACTTGGGGAACTAAGGGCAGAAGTGCATGCAGCCCGTCAGGAAACGAACGCTCTAAGAAGGGAACTGATTATTTCCAAGGAGCGAACAGATGATCTCGCTAGACAATTGCTACAGTCACAAGCCGGACAGACCCCGTTACCCGCATCTGGGGGAAATCTTCCTTCTACATCCTCTATGAATCCAGTGCAGATCAACCTACCTGGGAATGTACCTCTGGCTCCGCCCGAACGATTTTCTGGTGACCCAAAGAGGTTTGCAGTATTTATCAATCAGTGCCGGTTGCATTTCTTATGCCGGCCAGCAGCCTTTCCAACTGATCAAGCTAAAGTAGCTTTCGTGCTTTCGTACCTTAGTGGCAATGCGGCAGACTGGTCGATCCCTCTAGTAAATCAAGATGATCCGGTCCTCCATGATTTTCAAGCTTTTCAGCTCAGTATGGAAAAACTGTTTGCAAGACATTCACAGGGGCAGGCCTTGGACAATGAGCTTCTTTCGTTGCGACAAGGTAATCAAGACCTTTTGGCTTATATTGCGTCTTTCAACAGACTGATCGTGGAAACTCACTGGCCTGAGGACAAAAGGATTACGCTGTTTTATAGAGGTCTACGCGGAGAGCTCAAAGATGTGTTAGCCCAAGTAGTGAATCCCCCACAAGATTGTTCGGACTATATAGACTTAGTCGTTCAAATAGATCACAGACTGCAGAACAGGAAGGCCGATCGTTCCAAGTTTGATGCTCGAGTATTTTCCAAACCGCCAACTCCTTCCAAAGGAGTAGACTCCGGGGAACCCATGCAAATAGGGGGTCTGAAAGGTCCTCTAACACAAAAGGAGCGGGAAAGGAGAAAACAGTTGCAATTATGCCTCTATTGCGGAAACTCAGGGCACTTTCTTCGAGACTGTCCGGTGAAACCTGCCAAGAAGGCAGTAGGAGCTGCAGTTACCAAAGTTACAAACTCTGAGCAGGGAAACGACCTCGCCCGACAAGAATAGAGGTCCTCTTGCCGAGCGTGAAAACCAGTTTCGTGACCTCGCATTTCGTGATACCTATGGTCCTCATCAGCCCTGATAATCCGGATCGATTACATGCAATTGAAGCTTACGTCGACAGCGGTGCCATCGGCAATTATGTGGATCATGAAATGGTTTTGAGGATGAATCTAACTCTTTGTCCCAAGGCTGTAAAGGACGTCATTACTACGGTGGATGGTACGGAGATAGCCTCCGGGCCAGTAACGCATACCACTCAAGAAGTGACGCTAGTAAGTCAAGATGGACACCATGAGAAGATCGTGTTCGATGTGATCAAGGCCCCTCAGTTTCAGATTATTCTAGGAATACCTTGGTTAGAGAAACACAATCCTCTGATCGATTGGCGAGCAAGAACGGTCCAGTTTCCAGAATGTGTCTCTACTTGTCACCCTCCACCTGGTGTTGCACTGGCAGCAATTTCTTCAGAGACTCCCCAGTTACCTCCCGAATACCTGGAATACCAAGATGTTTTCCGGAAGGATCAGGCTAACTCTCTACCTCCTCATAGGTCTTATGACTGCCAGATCGACCTGATACCTGGATCTACTCCTCCTTGTAGTAGAATTTATGCCCTCACCGAGCCTGAGAACCTTCACCTTCGACAATACCTGGATCAATACCTGGCAAATGGGTTTATTCGTCCTTCCAAGTCCCCTGCTTCTTCAGCTTTGTTCTTCGTTCCAAAAAAGGAAGGAGACCTTAGAACTTGTATAGATTATCGCTCCCTGAACCAGATCACCGTTAAGAATAGATATCCGTTACCTTTGATCCCTGAACTCCTGGACCAAGTCAGAAAAGCATGCATATATACAAAGCTGGATCTTAGAGGAGCTTACCACTTGGTACGAGTAAAAGAGGGCGATGAATGGAAGACGGCCTTCCGCACCAAGTATGGGCTATTTGAATATCAGGTCATGCCCTTCGGACTTTGTAATGCCCCGGCCGCCTTTCAATATTTTATGAACGATGTCCTCAGAGAGCTCATAGATGTGTGTGTTGTTGTTTACATTGACGACATCCTCGTTTATTCTTCATCGGAATCTGAACATCGGAAACACGTGAAAATGGTCCTCGAAAGATTGCGTCAACACAAACTTTTCGCTAAGTTGGAAAAATGTGTTTTCAACGTGACTGAAGTTGAATTCTTGGGATTCATATTATCACCTGGCGGAGTGCGTATGGATTCAAAGAAGGTCGATGCAGTTCTCAAATGGCCATCACCATCCTCCGTAAAAGGTGTGCAAAGCATGTTAGGCTTCGCTAACTTTTACCGCAGGTTTATCCCCGAATTCTCTCGAATAGTCCAGCCCATCACTGCCTTGTTAAAGAAAAACAAACGTTTTGAATGGTCTACCGAGGCGGAACAAGCTTTCCAGGATTTGAAGACTAAATTTATCTCTGCACCAATCTTAAAACACCCTCGCCCCGAACTCCCCTACATCGTGGAAACTGATGCTTCAAGCCTTGCCATGGGGGCAGTTCTATCACAAAAGGACCCGGTAACCAATCAGTTGCATCCCGTGGCATTTTGGTCCCGCAAATTCTCGCCTCCTGAAATCAATTACACGATTACTGACAAGGAACTTCTGGCTATCAAGTCTGCCTTTAAGGCTTGGCGGCATTATCTGCTGGGGGCCCGACACACCGTTACTGTGATTACAGATCACCGAAACCTGCAATATTTGAAAACCGCAAAAGCCCAATCCTCTAGACAACTCCGTTGGGCATTATTCTTTGCCGAGTTTGACTTCATAATTACCTATCGACCTGGTACAAAAAACGGTAAAGCTGATGCCCTTTCTCGGATGGGAGTGGAAGAACACTTGATCAACCCTAAACCTGTACCAATCATTCCCGAACAAAGAATTCTGGGTGTAATCGCCACAGAATCCATAGAGGAAGTTAAGGATAAAGCCAGGCAACTTGTAACTCCAGCAGACATACAGAATTGGCATCTGCAGGGAAAGGACTTTGCAGTAAAGGACAACTTATTGTATTTCCAAGCACGATTATACCTACCCAGCACAGATTTACAGAAAAAAGTAATCTCTTGTTATCACGATTCTTTAATGGAAGGACATCCCGGTATGGCCAAGACCTCAGAAAAGATCAAGCGCTACTTCTGGTGGCCGTCTTGGAAAAAAGATATCAGAGACTTTATAATGTCCTGTGGAGTATGCGCCCAAAACAAGAGTCAAAAGGAAAGACCAGCAGGCCTCTTACGCCCTATTGACATCCCACCTCGCCCTTGGCATACGCTTTCTATGGACTTCATCACCGATCTACCTCCATGCTCCGGATACAATACGATTCTAGTAATCGTGGACTTATTCTCCAAGATGGCGCATTTCATTCCGCTCAAAGGCTTGCCAACAGCAGCAACTCTGGGCCGAGAATCTCTCGAAAACATCGTCCGACTGCACGGTTTTCCTTCGGTTCTAATTTCGGATCGAGGTAGTCAATTTATTTCTCATTTTTGGCGAAGTTGCTGTCGGTCGGCTCAAATTGATGTGAGACTATCGACCAGTCACCACCCTCAGACCGACGGACAAACCGAGAGGACCAATCAAACTCTGGAACAGTATTGACACTGCATGCTGCAACAAACTGAAAAAACTTGGAAAGACATCCTTTGGATAGCCGAATATGCCTACAATAACTCTGTCCATTCGGGAACTGGGAAAACCCCGTTTTTTCCTTTCTTACGGCAGTCACCCTCGAACCTCGGAGTTGGATCCCCTCCACGATCTTGAAACACCAGCAGTAGACTACCTGCATTCTACAATCACCCAAGCCTTTAAGGAAGCTGTTTCTCACCTTCAAAGGGCTAAAGAACAATACAAGAAAGGAGCAGATCAACATCGGAAGGAAGCCCCTCAATATCAAGTAGGGGATCAAGTCTGGTTATCCACCAAATATCTACCTCTAAAAGGGCCACGCACATTCAACCCAAGATACCTTGGTCCCTATTCCATCACTACCATAGTAAACCCAGTAGCGGTCAAGTTTGACTTGCCCCCGCACATGAAGATACATCCGGTCTTCCACGTCTCTCTATTAAAACCCGTGCAACCTCAAACCCGACTAACCAAATCTCCAAAACCTATCCTAGTTGATGGAGAACTCGAGTTTGAAGTCAAAAGCATTCTGGACTCCAAGATCTCCAAATCTAAACTATTCTACCTAATTGACTGGAAAGGCTACGGCCCCCAAGAGAGATCCTGGGAACCTGCTGAATATGTCCACGCTCCTCGCCTAATCAAAAGATTTCACCGAACATTTCCTGACAAGCCAAAACCCCCGGAGAAGCCCGGTTTGGGAGGGGCCTTGAGGGGGGGTACTGTCATGATCTCTGCTTCCAAAAGGTCAGGGTTTTCCCAACTCCCTTGGAAGCAGATCCATAACCCAGGTTCCGAGTGCCAACCAGTCCCAATTGGGACCTTTTGGACCCAGTCCTGGCGCCAGTGGCACCAGGCTCATAAATATGCCCAGTCCCAGCGCTGGAAGCGCCGGGCTCATAATGCTTGGGTGGACTTACCTGCAGCAGACCATGCTGCTTACTTGCCTGCCAGTTGAGTCTCTGATCCTCTTCTGTTTGGAACTACTTTTCCTGTTGGGTGGGGCAGGAGCCACTCCCTAGATTCAGAACACTGGAACTCTTCTGGAAAGCAGGAACTCTTTTCTTACCTAGGCGTGGCTGTGGAAGGAGATACCTAAGCACTACAGGAGGCTATTTAAACCACACCCGATGGATGAATCTTGCTTTGCGTTATTCTGCATCCTCAGCAGCAGAACGCTCATCCTGTCTTCTGCATCTGATCCTGGGCCTAAGGAAAAAGGCTTACCATTCTGAATCCAGTCTTCAGCAACACCTATAAAGACAAGAAAGAACAGGTTAGCATTACGGTCTTCAGTGACAGCCCTTCACTTACCTGGTCCATCGGCTGTCACCAACGCCTCGCGCTGCATTCCGGCATCTGAAAGACAAAGGCTTACCTACTCTTCGTGCGCTCCGGAGGTCTTCACACTGCATTCCAGCATCTGAAAGACAAAAGCTTACCAACTCTTCGCACGCTCCGGAGGCCTTCGGCGCTGCATCCCGCATCTGAAAGACAAAACAAGGTGCGTTTAAAGACATTGGGGAACTTTAATACTCACGTGCCATTACTCCTTTCCACATCTAACCCAGTGGGTATTCCGGCACCCTGCAGCCGCTCCGAACTTGTACCTGCAAAATAAAAAGACAGTTAGAGCGCATCGTGAAGCAGGCAACAAGCGCTTACTTACGTGCTTCCAGGCGCTTCTATTCATCACACGGGCTCCATCTTCAACTCACTTCAGCCCGCCATCCGCCATCGCCGGAACCCTGCAAAACAAGAGACATCATTACTAAAGACTTTAAAGACATTAGAATTACTCGAAACTTACCGTTCGTGCAGTAAACGACGGACAGCAGTCCTCTGAAGTCAAGAGGCCTGCTCCCCTTATCCAGTGAAGAAACTGGTTACAGCACCCTGCCTCGAGGCAGATGGAGAGCACGGCGTTCACTTACCTAAGGTGAGAGCGTTAACCTTTGGGGTTCTACAGGAGAAGAGAAAGGGAAGAAGAGAGAGACATTCAATAACCCAGTTCATTAATCCCACATTTTCTATCTGCAGACATCTTACCCTTCGAGCCAGACATACAGTGCACAGAGGTCCAGCCCAAAGAGCCAGCCGTGGGTTACACATCACCTTTGAAGATACGGTATACGCCCAGTCAAGACCGGCGCCCCTACGGGAATCAGGTGAGCGTTACAAAAAGACTGAGTCATATACGTGGCCAGAGTGGATCTGAACTGCTTATAAAATTGGACTGTGAACCCTTCACTTCCTGGGGCTGTGCCCACCTTCAACCCTTTTATAGACTGGACGACCTCCTCCTTAGATATGAGCTCTTTCAGGTAGTTCAGCTCCTCCCGCTGTATCCCTGGTAAGGCTAGGGCGTCCAAGAAGATGGCTATTTGCCCCTCATCACCTTTAAACTCTGAAGTGTAGAGCCCTTTATAGAACAACTCTACCAGAAATGTCGTCAGGCCGAGTACGATAGTTCATTTCACATCCTTACTGTTCATGGCCTGTAAGAATGTGGTTGTATTTTCCCTTGTTCCCTCCCTTGCCTTGAAGCGCTTTGAAACACATTGTGTATAGGCGCTATATAAATAAACGATCATATCATATCATAACCTGGCAATTTCTCTATGCACTCCCTCTGGGGTTGTGCACTGTCATCCCATCCTCACCCTTTATAGTCCTTCCTTTTTCTCTCCTCCCGCAGTCGCCAAGTGAGTATTTTATGCACCCGCTCCCCTCGGTTGTGGTATTTTTGCTTTAGGAACATTAGCTTATTTTCTTTGTCCTGAACTATGATAGCTTTAAGCTTTGCCCTATGGCGCCTCAGCTCTGCTGCACCGGCTGGCGTGACAGGCGCTCCCCCTCCTTTGGGCCTCGTCCTGGGGTGCCATCCCATCACACATACCACCATGTCGTGGTCTGATCACGGGAATGGGGACACCATGGATTCATTCACCTGAGCCTTCAATTCCCCATCCACCAGTATTAAATCAATGCTCGAGTAGGAGTTGTGTACCGCTGATAAGAATGTTAAAGGCGATCTCCCACCTCCCCCTCCCGCAGAGAGTCGACAAGGCCTAGGGCCCGGTTGGTGTTCCGGAATCTCCTGGCGGTGGCTTTGTCTAGTGTCCCCCCCCTCCCACTAGTCTCTTACTGTCCCTCCTGTTGAAATCCCCCCCCCCGACCACCAGACGGCCCTCCACAAACATGACCAATTCCTCCTTGACCCCTTTCCAGAAGTTCACCTGCCCAGTGTTGGGGGCATATATATAGAGCACAGGGTAATCCTTTCCTCTTCAGGGTTCCCTTAACAAACAAGTAGCGTCCACTTGTCCCTCTGTGCCACATCACCACTGTTAAGACGGATTTCTGAACTCTGTCCTGGTGGCGCAGAAGTTCAGAAGGCCAACCTAATTACTTGGAACAGGGTAACCTCTGGACAAGCCAGACCAATCAAGGTAGCGATCGCGGCGGTCAAGACTAGGTCTCAAGAGGGGTGAGGGTGACTGAAAGCCCGCAATGAGCACACAAAGCAAGAGCGCTTACAAACTACTCCAAACAGTTGTTATATCAAAAATATAAACACATTTATTTTAAGGCCTTTAAAACAACGACCGTAGCGAGAAAATCACAATAACACAGTATTAAGCCAACACATACCAAATCAACACAATATATATACAAATACACAGTCGCAAGCGTTTAAAGCACGAAATATGTAGTCCACCTGCCAGGGAAGGAAAACAGGCAGTGCGATAACGCTTTAGACTCAGTTCGCCTTTAGAGGCACCTAACTAGATGGAAGTCCGAGCCCTGCGAAGAGTGGAGCCTAGTGCTCAAAGTACCTGCCACGCCGGTGCCAACGGGCAAAAGGGGAAGCTCTTCGGAGGAAGTCAGGCAGTTCGGGTTAGTGCACAGCAGAAGGAGAACAGGTTCCGAAACTCAAGCACAGCCTCCACAGCGAGCAGAAGCAGAGCGCGAGTACGGCCAAAAGGGTGCTGTTTTTACACAGCAGGGAAAAGCAATGGGATACTGCAGGAGGGCGACCAGATCCTAGCTAAGCTACTCACCGGTCCCCGAAGCAAGCAGGCCCAGGCTTCTCCACGTTAGTTTCAGCAGCTGGCAGGTTCAGAAGAGCAGGGAACGCCTCGTAGTCGTGTAGAGCAAAAAGACGTCCCAATCGACGAAACCAGCACAGTTTTGTTGCCGCACAGGACAACGGAGCGGCCGTGTGTATTCAAGCCAAATGTACACTCCTCCCTTCAGACCTGGGGACGCCAAGCGTACGAAGCGTGGGAGAGTGACAAGGACTCGAAATACAACACAACCTGGCGGCAGTTGCAGAGCAGGACTCCCTTGTAAGCTGGTCAGTCAACTGGATGGCCCAGAGACACTTCCGAAGGCTTACTTGGCAGGAGATGATGAAGTCGCCGGGAATAGCTGTTCCTGCTATTCCAAAGGTCGAAGCACCAGTACAGGCCTTCTGGTTCGATCCAAGGCGGAAAGGGTTTCACAGGACGACAGCAGTGCAAAGGAGGATTCCTTCAGCGGGTCACCAGCGATTCCTCGGTCCAGCCTCTTGGTTGCAGGATACTTGGCTCCTGTATTCCTTCGTTCGTGAGAACTCAGGAGATCGACATGGTAGTGGTGTTTCCAGCTCCCTCTTATCCACGGTTCCCTTCGCGCCAAAAACGGAGGGGAGCCAATGGGAGATCCGCTCATCAACACACATACCATACGTGGACCAATCACGGACCACGGTGGTCCCAGGCATTCACACCACCCCAGACTCTCTGGCACCCAGGATGTGTATTGGGACCAGACATCCCAGCCCACACCCTGGAGGCACACAAACGACATGTAGAAGCCCGCGAAAGCAACCACGTTTCGCGGGAAAGTACATGCCCAAATAAGGAAGGCCCCGGGTCGCCCGACCTGGGGAAGGTGAAGGGAGCAAGACGGTCAGTGGACAAGACAAAGGAGCCTCGTGGTCTGGCCATTTTTGGAGAGCCAGGCCACCATTTTGGGTTCAGTGCAAAAACGTGCTCAGAACGCCAAAAGGAGCTCAAAATAAACAAAACGATCGCTGCCACCATTCGAGTCCCTGAATGACTTGCACCGATCAAATACCATCCTAAAAGAGTATCTAGGGTCTGTAGAAGGCTAGAGACCCAAGAGAGCTGTAACTTAGCTTACAGTGCCCTCTTGTGTCATGTTGCACTAAAGCCGCAACACGATAAAAGAAACTACGGGAAACAGCGTTCCCCGGTACTGACTGTCTTAAGGGCATGTCAGTTTCCCCATAAGAAAAGGAGCGAAAGCCCAGAGAAGTGCGGCAGAAGGCTGTACTTCTCTGGCAAAGTCAAGAACAAGGTTAAAAACAATAGCAAAAAGTTTAGGGGTTGCCACATGGAAGGAAAATTCCCTACAATTACGAAATCTTTCCTAACACTCGCCCCTCCCAGACTATGGACAGGGGGAACTAATCCACCCCTGGATGAGTCTCTTGTTCAGGTCGGTTAAACATTCTGGACAACCCATCAGCATTGCTATGTTGGACACCTGGTCTATGCTCAATAGTGAAGTCGAAGCCTTGAAGACTTATGGACCACCTAAGCAACTTTGGATTCTCCCCCTTCATGTTCATTAGCCACTTTAACGGCTTATGGTCAGTCTGCACAGTGAAGTGGGTCCCATAGAGGTAGGGCCTCAGCTTCCTTAGGGCCCACACAACAGAGAAACATTCTTTCTCTACCGTGGACCATCTGAGCTCTCTGTCCTTAAGCTGGCGACTAATAAAACCGATAGGGTGTTCCTTACCCTTCTCATCTACTTGTGATAGTACAGCTCCTATCCCAGTGTCAGAGGCATCCGTCTGCACGATAAAAGGTCTTTGATAATCAGGGGCCCTGAGCACAGGCGCCTGGCACAAGGAGTCTTTTAAGCCATTGAAGGCCTTCTCACACTCGTCGGTCCAAGTTACCTTCTTGGGTTTCTTCGGAGTTGTGAGGGCAGTCAGAGGAGCAGCTATGGTGCCATAGTCTGCCACAAAATTGCGATAATACCCCGTGAGTCCTAAGAAGGCTCTCACTTGGGTTTGCGTAGTGGGGGTAGGCCAGTCTTGTACTGCTTGTACTTTACTGGGTAGAGGCTGTATCCTCCCTCCACCTACTTCATGTCCAAGGTAAACCACTGAGCCTTGTCCAATCTGGCATTTACTAGCCTTTATGGTCAAGTGGGCTTTCTGAAGAGCCTGGAGCACAATCCTGAGGTGTTTCACATGGTCTTCCCAGGTGGCACTGAAAACTGCTATATCGTCCAGATATGCAAGACAGAATTCGTCCAACCCATTCAACACATGATTCACAAGCCTCTGGAAAGTGGCAGGTGCATTCTTCAACCCGAACGGCATTACCCGGAATTGGTAAAGGCCGTCTGGAGTAGAAAATGCTGTCTTTTCCTTGGCATGTTCTGCTAAAGCTATTTGCCAATAGCCAGCAGTGAGGTCAAACGTGCTGAGGTACTTGGAGGCACCCAAAGTATCCACCAGCTCATCTGTTCGAGGCAAGGGGTGTGCATCTGTCTTGGTGACAGCATTCAGAGCCCTGTAATCCACGCAGAACCTCAATTCAGAAGTGCCCGCTTTTGGAACCAAAACCACAGGACTGGACCAAGGACTACTAGAGGGTTCAATCACCCCAAGGTCTAACATCTTGTTGACCTCGGTCTTAATATAAGACCGTACTTTATCTGACATCCTGTATCCCCTACTTTTGGTAGGTACACTGTCTCCTGTGTCAAGGTTATGTTTGCACCAAGGTGTCAAACCAGGGGACTGTGAAAACAGGGGGGAAAACTGCCTAAGCAAACTTTTCACCTCCGCCTGCTGATCAGAAGTCAGGTGAGGGGCCACTCGGACACCCTCAACGGAGCTATCTGAAGGACCGCTCTGGAACAGGTCGGGGAGAGGTTCTGACTCCTCTTCCTCAACATCTGAAGCCAGTAGCAGTGCTGCGATTTCGACTCTTGGGACGAAAGCCTTCAGCCTATTCACGTGGAACACTTTTGGAGCCTGTCCAGGCCTTCCAAGGTCCACTAAATAGTTTACCTCACCCAGGGGCTCCACCACTGTGTAAGGGCCTGACCATTTGTCCTGTAAAGCGCAAGGCCTTATTGGATTCATGATCAGGACTTGCTGACCAGGTGTAAAGTTGATGAGGGAAGCTTTCTGGTCGTACCAATGTTTCACCAGCGCTTGCCCTGCCTTCAATTTATCACTAGCCAAGCCCATCAGAAGTACCATCCGTTTTCTGAGCCCTAGCACATAGTCAACTACATTGGTAGTAACAGGGGGAGTGGGCATCTCCCATCCCTCTTTGACGATGGCTAAGGGTCCCCGTACGGGATGACCGAACAGAAGTTCGAAGGGGCTGAAGCCAACACCCTCCTGTGGTACCTCTCGGTAGGCAAACAGTAAGCATGGTAAAAGAAGATCCCATTTTCTTCTCTGGGGCTCCTCCAGAGCCCCAATCATGCTCTTTAACGTTCTGTTGAAACGTTCCACCAGACCATTGGTCTGGTTGTGATATGCAGAAGAGAACTTGTAGGTGACCCCACATTCTTTCCACATAGCCTGCATATACTTCGACATAAAGTTGCTGCCACGATCTGACACAACTTCTTTAGGGAAGCCAACCCTAGTAAATATGCCGAGTAAAGCTTTTGCAACCGACTTGGCAGTTACAGTTTTCAATGGGATGGCCTCAGGATACCTGGTTGCATGGTCGACCAGCACCAGGATAAACCTATTGCCCGAGGATGTTTGCGGGTCAAGGGGACCAACGATGTCGATCCTTACCCTTTCAAATGGTACCCCCACAACTGGGAGCGGTACCAACGGAGCTTGGATTGTCGCGCCAACCTTACCAGACAACTGGCAGGAGGCGCAACTCCTGCAGTGACTTTCTACTTGCACCCCCATCTTGGGCCACTAGAAGTGCATGGATAACCTTTGCTTGGTCCTCTTCATACCAAGGTGACCAGCAAGGGGAACTTCATGCGCCAACTGCAGGAGGAAGGGTCTAACAGCAAGGGGAACCACCAACCTCCTATGGTCTCCTTCTGTAGACTCTGTGGGCTCACTATACAGGAGTCCACTTTCCCAATAAATCCTATGCTTCCCAGGAGGTTCACCCTCAAGCTGGGAGCAGGCCTGTCTCCTTAGGCCTTCCAGAGATGGGCACTCACGTTGGCCTTTACTGAATTCGTCCCTATCAGGACCTCCTTCAACTAACAAGTCTTTTAGTTCAGGATGATCGTTGGGGTCGAATACTTCAGGCATCGCCACCTCCTCGTCAGGCCCGGGCGATTGACCAACTTCCTCCACCGCAGTGGTAGGCGAGCTCGGGGGAATATTCTCTTTCCCTCGTCTTGACTTGTAGACTCCTTTCGCCTTGGGTTTCCCCTTCGGCTGGGGCGGCGTATTGGACTTGGCCAATGCTGCCCGTGCTTGAGACCGTGTGTAGGGTCTTTCAGCAGTGTCTCCTACGAGCCCTAAAGCTCTGAGATCATTGCCCAACAAGACCTTTCCCGGGACGTTTCTCTGAATGCTCACTGGAATCCTGACTGCTGTACCATTTAAAGTAAGATTTACAGGGATCACGGGAAACATACGGAGGGGGCCGTCAGCCAACTTAGTGGGCATCAGAGTAGCTCTGGCAACTTCCTCTGAGTCTACCAAGGTAGAATCCACTACAGTGCGACTGCACCCACTATCCCTAAGAGCTGGAGTATCCACTCCATTGATCAGCACACTGTCCTTAAAGTAGTGCTTGGTATTATCCGGAATCCTAGCATAAGCCTCTGCGACTTTAGGCTCCCAGGAACCCAGGGACACTAAAACTACCTCGGCCTCTATTCCGCTGGGAAATGAGTCTGAGGAGAAGGATGCTCCTGTAATCTCTTCTTCCTCGTAGGAGGAGAAGGCCAGATTAGCGGAGTGGACCCCCAAAGGTCTAACCTTACAACGGGGATCCCCCTTCACATGGTCAGTTGCTCCACAAGAAAAACAAGCCCCAGTGGGTCTGTTTACGTAGGGAGGCTTATTGTAACCAGAGTTCTGTTTCGGAGGCGCACCTCCACTACCCTGTGAGTTCTCTTGTGTCTTACCCTTGTTTTTCTTTTTGTGGCCCTTTTGGGAAGAAGATTTAGCAGATTCCCCACCCTCCATATCTTTGGACTTTTTCCCCTCCTCCTGCTTACCAGGATGAGTTTTGTCCTTATGGGACACTCGATGTGACACCCATAAGTCTGCTGCAATGGCCAGCTTCTTAGGATCTATCTCCTTCGAATCGGCCAAATGCTGCTTAAGCTCCGGGGAAGAAGAAGCAAAAATATGTTCCAGCATGACCAGATTGATCATGCCTTCGAAGGTAGAAACCTTATAGCCTTCGACCCAGCCAGTTAAGTTTTTCAAAGATTCAGCGACATAAGATACCCAAGTACCACCTTCCTTTTTCTTATACTCTCGAAAACGCTTTAAATATTGGGCCGGAGTCTTCCCAAACTTTAAAATGAGAGTTTGCTTTAACATTGCGAAATCAGCCCGCTCAGCCTTCGACATTTCCATAATGGCACTGCAGCCAGAATGGGGCAGTCTACTGAGCAACCACGCAATCTTATCAGCATTGTCAACTTCTTGAACCTCGCATGCATACTCAAACGCATTCAGCCAGTCCATAATGTCATTCCTCTCTTCATACACACTGAGCAGATCTTTTGGAAACCGTGGATGAGAGGAAGCCCCAGAACCATGTCCAGGACCCTTGGATCCATTTGCAACCTGAAGCTTGGCCAGTTCCAACTGGTGATCCCTGTCTTTTTGTTTTTCTGCCTGTTCGATTTTTAGTTTGGCTATGCTGAATTCAAGCTCCTGCTGCCTAAACCGCAGCTCTTGCTTCTTGAATTCAAGCATAGCCTCCCCATCAGCACTGGCAGAGGAAACATTAGACATTACATCCTCCCTGTCCTCGTGGTCGCGATGGATCAGTGCAGCGGCAGAACCGTCGGTTCTACCAGTGAGAGCAGCCCCACCACCTTCTGCACTGTCCTCGGAAGTTATAGCGTCAAGCTGCGCTTCTTGCCACGCCACGATTCTCTGGATCATTTCCAATTTTGTGCCTTGAGAGGAAACACCTCTCTCTGCACACATCTTTTTCAGCGTTTCTGATTTGGAAGCATTTAAAGTTAACAACGTATTTGTTTCCATACTGTTTGATAGGACTATGGCCTTTTAAAAGATATATTACAACAATTCACTACGTGTACTGTTTGGAATAACCTGAAATGCCCTAGTTCGAGCGCAACACTGGATACCCTCAGTCGTATCCCACCGCTGTACACCAATTTGTTAAGACGGATTTCTGAACTCTGTCCTGGTGGCGCAGAAGTTCAGAAGGCCAACCTAATTACTTGGAACAGGGTAACCTCTGGACAAGCCAGACCAATCAAGGTAGCGATCGCGGCGGTCAAGACTAGGTCTCAAGAGGGGTGAGGGTGACTGAAAGCCCGCAATGAGCACACAAAGCAAGAGCGCTTACAAACTACTCCAAACAGTTGTTATATCAAAAATATAAACACATTTATTTTAAGGCCTTTAAAACAACGACCGTAGCGAGAAAATCACAATAACACAGTATTAAGCCAACACATACCAAATCAACACAATATATATACAAATACACAGTCGCAAGCGTTTAAAGCACGAAATATGTAGTCCACCTGCCAGGGAAGGAAAACAGGCAGTGCGATAACGCTTTAGACTCAGTTCGCCTTTAGAGGCACCTAACTAGATGGAAGTCCGAGCCCTGCGAAGAGTGGAGCCTAGTGCTCAAAGTACCTGCCACGCCGGTGCCAACGGGCAAAAGGGGAAGCTCTTCGGAGGAAGTCAGGCAGTTCGGGTTAGTGCACAGCAGAAGGAGAACAGGTTCCGAAACTCAAGCGCAGCCTCCACAGCGAGCAGAAGCAGAGCGCGAGTACGGCCAAAAGGGTGCTGTTTTTACACAGCAGGGAAAAGCAATGGGATACTGCAGGAGGGCGACCAGATCCTAGCTAAGCTACTCACCGGTCCCCGAAGCAAGCAGGCCCAGGCTTCTCCACGTTAGTTTCAGCAGCTGGCAGGTTCAGAAGAGCAGGGAACGCCTCGTAGTCGTGTAGAGCAAAAAGACGTCCCAATCGACGAAACCAGCACAGTTTTGTTGCCGCACAGGACAACGGAGCGGCCGTGTGTATTCAAGCCAAATGTACACTCCTCCCTTCAGACCTGGGGACGCCAAGCGTACGAAGCGTGGGAGAGTGACAAGGACTCGAAATACAACACAACCTGGCGGCAGTTGCAGAGCAGGACTCCCTTGTAAGCTGGTCAGTCAACTGGATGGCCCAGAGACACTTCCGAAGGCTTACTTGGCAGGAGATGATGAAGTCGCCGGGAATAGCTGTTCCTGCTATTCCAAAGGTCGAAGCACCAGTACAGGCCTTCTGGTTCGATCCAAGGCGGAAAGGGTTTCACAGGACGACAGCAGTGCAAAGGAGGATTCCTTCAGCGGGTCACCAGCGATTCCTCGGTCCAGCCTCTTGGTTGCAGGATACTTGGCTCCTGTATTCCTTCGTTCGTGAGAACTCAGGAGATCGACATGGTAGTGGTGTTTCCAGCTCCCTCTTATCCACGGTTCCCTTCGCGCCAAAAACGGAGGGGAGCCAATGGGAGATCCGCTCATCAACACACATACCATACGTGGACCAATCACGGACCACGGTGGTCCCAGGCATTCACACCACCCCAGACTCTCTGGCACCCAGGATGTGTATTGGGACCAGACATCCCAGCCCACACCCTGGAGGCACACAAACGACATGTAGAAGCCCGCGAAAGCAACCACGTTTCGTGGGAAAGTACATGCCCAAATAAGGAAGGCCCCGGGTCGCCCGACCTGGGGAAGGTGAAGGGAGCAAGACGGTCAGTGGACAAGACAAAGGAGCCTCGTGGTCTGGCCATTTTTGGAGAGCCAGGCCACCATTTTGGGTTCAGTGCAAAAACGTGCTCAGAACGCCAAAAGGAGCTCAAAATAAACAAAACGATCGCTGCCACCATTCGAGTCCCTGAATGACTTGCACCGATCAAATACCATCCTAAAAGAGTATCTAGGGTCTGTAGAAGGCTAGAGACCCAAGAGAGCTGTAACTTAGCTTACAGTGCCCTCTTGTGTCATGTTGCACTAAAGCCGCAACACGATAAAAGAAACTACGGGAAACAGCGTTCCCCGGTACTGACTGTCTTAAGGGCATGTCAGTTTCCCCATAAGAAAAGGAGCGAAAGCCCAGAGAAGTGCGGCAGAAGGCTGTACTTCTCTGGCAAAGTCAAGAACAAGGTTAAAAACAATAGCAAAAAGTTTAGGGGTTGCCACATGGAAGGAAAATTCCCTACAATTACGAAATCTTTCCTAACAACCACCAGTCCCAGGCGGGATAGCACAATAATTGCCACCCGCCCTTTTTTTTCCATACCCAAAGCCGTGAAGACCTCTGCTACCTGTTTCGTCCCTAATCTCGGTTTCCTGCTCCTCTGCCAATGTGTCTCCTGTACCATGAGAATGTCCAATTTGGCTTGTCTGAATTCCCTCACTGTCATTGACCTCTTACCTGGTGAGTTTAGCCCTTTAACATTGAGGGAGCCAATCACTAATTCGTCATCAACAGGCGTGTCTCCAGTTCCATTCCCTCTGGGTAGGCCATCCCTGCCCTCTGAAGATCACCTCACCTTACCTTGTACCCAAACCACTAAAAAAACTTTGAACAACCTAAACTTGCCCTGGGGGCATCCTAGACTACCCCACCTCCCCTCCCCCTTTCCCACTGTGCATCCCACCCTGACATCAAAACCAGTGTGCGCCAGGATTGGAACACCAGAAGTCTCCCGAGTCAACAGGACCCTCTCAACACACCCTTTATTGTTACTGAGCCCCCCTTCAACTCCCCCATCTATCTCACACCATCAACATCATCAATGCCCTCGGGACCATGGGTTCACCATAGACCCCTCTTGTTTCTCTCCCCGGGCCCCCCCTCGCAATCTTCCTCAATGCTGTCCCCCCCCTCCCAACCCCCTCAATTTCATTCACTTACATCATCTCATTTGGCTGCCTCGACCCATACATAAGGCCGGGTCATGGGCCTGAGGTGCCCCTCGGTGGGGTATTAAACTTTCTATACTTGCAGGCCCCTGCCATCTTGTGTCTATTTCTAGAGCTTGCGGGCAGGGCCGCCAGCCCAGTGGTCTATCCTGAGGCCGGTGCTCAGAGCCGTGAGTCCCCCCATGAGTTCCTCCGAGATTCTGTGTATATTGTCCTCTATCGCCAGCCACAAACCCCAGTGGTAGCATACTCCTTTCTCCATGAGCCACTTGGTGAGTGGGCCACACATCCTCCTCCTCCTCCTCCTCCTCCTCCTCCTCCTCCTCCTCCTCCTTGTGAGTGTGAGGGCCGACAGATCCTAAAAGATCATCACATGGGCCTCCCAATACTTGATTGGGCCCCGCTTCCTTGCTCGCTCCAGGATCTTTGTCCTTTGTTCGTAAAAGCGAAAGCATGGCAACACTGAGCGCGGGCCTCTCGAGCTAGCACCCGCTCTGTGCGCCCGGTCAATGGTGGGTTCATCCATGAAGTTGTCGCCGAAAGAGTGTGCACACCCACTTCCCCGATGGCTCTCCTAATGTCACCCTCCATCTCTCCTTCCTTCTCTGGGAAACCAAAGAAGCGCAGATTGTTGCGGCGTTCCCTATTCTCAACATCTTTGAGTTTGAGTGTAGTCTCTGCCTCTCCAGCTCTGCCAGCCTTTGGAGTTCCAGGGTGTCCACTGAGGCCTGGTTGGCTTCCAGCCCTTGGATCTTTCCCTCGACTGACTGAAGTATCTGGTCCATTTTATCCAGTCTCTGGTCCAGGGCTGATCGGATGCCCCTGATCTCCTCCATCAGGGCTGCAACATCGAATTTCTTGGCAGCTGGATCCCCCTTCATATTGCCCGTTGGAGGGTTAGGTCTCGACCTGTAGTGTGTCTCTCCAGCTTATGGGCTGGGGGAGGGGAAATTCCTCGACCTGGGCTCTATGCCTTGTGTGCGGTCTCCCTCTGGTTTTGGAATCTTACGGCTCCACACTGGGATTTCTTTGTTTTTTTAGGAGGGTTTGGGGAGGGTCTCCGGTAGGCTTGGGGTGATTTCTTCCCCTCCTGCGCCATCCCTGCTTACAGAGAGGGGGTTCTAGATCGTCTGTACGGTCTCCAGGTTCACCCCTGTAGCTAGTCTGTGTCTGTAACTGGGGGTCTCCTTGGTCTCTGCACCCGCGTCCGGGTCTCCCCAGCTGAGTAACTTCTGTCACCCCAGCTCTTCCACCACTCAGCTTTGTTTGCCCCTTCGCCACTACGTCGTTACTACCTTCCCCTCCGGTGCAGGGGTCGGGCCAGTGCACCCCAGTGCCCTCTCTCTTCCCTCCGTTTTGTGTATCCCCGGGTGGTGGGGGCTCTGGTTCACTCCGGGGGTTACGTTGGCCCCGTTCCTTTCACTGGCATCCACCTCTGCGCCTTCTTTGCTAGGTTCCGTTATAGTTCCCCACTGCACCCCCCACCCCCAGGTGCCCATCTGGGCGGAGGGGCACAAAGCCAAATGTTTTCGTCCGGGGGCAGGGACCACTCACATCTTGCATCCGGCGGGTCGCTGTGGGGCTCCTCACATTAGCAGTGCCCAGCCAGTCCTCCTCCCCAGGGCTGGGGTGCTGGCGTCAGCAGCAGGAGGGGTCCTCCCACCCTGCTTCCTTTCCTTAATAGGGCTGGTGGCAGGACCTCCCCAGGACCTCCCCACTTGATCCCGATGTGGCCCTCTCCTCTCTGTTTGTGCCGGTAGTGCAGGGTGTTGGGCCTTGCCTCAGCCTTCCTCCCACAAGGTCTTCTCTATATCGTACCTAGTGCATTACTTTCGGTTTCTCTGTCGCGGTCTGGGCCGTCTACTCTCTGTCTACTCTCCGGCCTCTCCTCTCCCTGCTGACAGCTCGGCTGTCCGTGGGCAGAATTGTCCTGAAATTGGAGCGGGGTTGCCCTGCGTGTCCCCCTCACTGGGGGTGCTCTTGGTTCAGGCAGCTGGGAGGGTAAAGGGCCCCTTTACGCCCGCTTCACCGGAGCCAATAGAAGTTGCAGCTGCCTTCCATGCGCCCCCGGTGGCCGACTTAGATCTGTTTTCTAAGAGAACACTTTTTTGCTTAAATTAGGGTAACCAGGACCTTTGTTTTTGAGTGACGGGAAAGATTATATTTCCTGATAAATTAAGAGACCTATTGAAATTGCAGGTTTAGCAGTCATTTTCATTCCTCAGTCTAACAGATGCAGGACAAAATAAAAACGTTCATCGTATCTTATTACTGGCAATCAAGATAATTGGATCAACCTCTCGCCTTCGACTAACTCGTCTCATAAGATGGCAATCCATTTGTGTAGAGTATGTCTATAATGATAACAGCCAGTATAATAGTTGGGACAAAGTATATGATGGTGCTATTGTGGAGAGTTCATCATAATTCAGGCAAAAACTCTGAGAAAACATAGGATCGTTGTAGACCTATGAAAATAAATGAGGAACACCCAATTGTATGAGAGCTAAGCTATGGTACGTTTCACGTCTCTATGCAAGCAAGCTAGACATTGATATTCATACTGGGGTGTTAACAGGTCTTGTGATTGAAGGCTCACCATTATTGGATGTTCAGACGATCTCGGATTCTTGCATCACCAGGGGTCTATTGCATATTGGTTGATGAGAAATAGTATAGACCAGGGAGTATGCCATAGGAGCCAATTGAATGGTTGAATGGTTAAATGTAGAAACTATAATTCCGATATTTCATGCCCTTTCTGTAGTCCAACCTAATCCCTAGGCTATTTAAGAGGGCTAGTTTTACCGGGAAGGACTGTCAGGTAACTGGAGATCAAACGGGTCGCACTCACTGGTTCTGCTCCTCAAGAAATGTGAGACGAGGGAACTACAGATTATGCAGATTAAAGGTATTGCACATGATTGTTCTTTAGTGCACAAAAAAGAGACCTAGCCACCTTTGAATGATACCAAGCCTCTTGGAAACGTCATGGCACATACATTATTCAAAAGAATGTTGAGCTCTGCACCAGTTCCAATTTTAGTAGGAAGACATTGCAAATTAATTAAAACAAATACATGATGTTTCTATTCCCCTCCCTAAAATCTCTGTTTTCCCAACAAATCCTTAAGAATAGGATTAGTCAAATAGTTTGGGATGACACGCAAGTGTGTCTTTATTGGACTTGGATAATATTTTACAAATGAAAACTCTAACATTTTGACTAGAATTGTAATAGTTTCAGTTTATAGATACCAGATATCTAGCTGTTATATGAAAATAATATTCAACTGTTTCCAGTCCATGTCTCGTTTACACCTGACCAGTCCACATATGTATATGGATAGGCTTTAATGCCCTTCTCCAATGTAAGTTATATTGACCCTACAAAATTGCTTCGGTTTTTGATGTGTAAAACCTAGCTACGCCAGGTGAGGTGGACACTGAAGGATGATCCTTTCACATGCATACTAATCCTGTAGCACATAGGATATCTTGGGTGTCAGATTGTCAGGGCTGCAGATAAAATCGTGAAGGGCCAGTAGTTTACTTCCCATATCACAATGTATGGGAGTAAATTGTTTTTGATGATCAAGAGTGATAATGCTATTCCCCTTCCTAATGGAGGTGTTTTGGGTGTGATGAATCCTGCAGAGTCCTCAAAAGATCCTTACCTAAAGTCTGCTCCCAGGTGGCCAGGAGAAGGCAGCTGCTACCTGATCCTGACCGTGTGGATGTTATTAGCCAGTAGGATCACCTGGGAGGAGAAGGGCCCAAGGGTGACAGGCGGACTCCGTTGGGTGAGACACAGTATTTGTCTTCCTTAGAGGAAAACATATCAGTAATACCAGAGTATATATCGGCTTGTTGTCAGAGGGGGTATACTTTCTTTTCTAAAGCTAAGTGTTTGATGGTGGTAAAAACTGGAAGAATCAATCATTTGAGAGTAAGATCCCCTTTCACAAGGAACCCCGTTTTTATGGGAGTGAAAGCTTGTGTGATCAACAAGAGCAGGTTAAATACCAATATCAAAATATTTACCTCTCAGACTCTAGAAATTCTAATTCCCTGTATCTCAGAAACATTCAATAAGTCCTGATAAAACTTCTTTAGGTCGATGCTTTGAGAAATAGAAATGAAAGTTGTACATTTGAAAATAGCATAAAAATAGAAAAGGTGATTTGCACATTGGGGCCTTCAAATCACACAATGCCCAAAGTACTGGACGAAGAAGAGGGATGCAGAGGCACTGGACTGCTACTTGCAGTCTAATTGCATTAATGACCACACCTGAGGGAGACTGGAAAGTATAAAATACCCCCTCAGTGCAGATCATTAGAGATCAGTAGTGGCAGGTGGAGTGATGGCTGTGGCTTCACGTTGAAGTTGAAGGAGTTTAGAGACGCAGGAGCTGCTGTGATTTGCATATCTAATGCAGACTCTGAGAGGGTCTCTTCTTTCAAGGACCCTGAATGCAGAGTTTGCGCGGCAGGCAGCGTCAAGTTTAAAAGCGCTCCCCATTGTGAAGAGAGCTAGGGTGGCAGGCGAGAGTGTCCCTGGAGTGAGGAACAGTCCATTCCCGACCGGAGTGGGACGTTGGAAGCAGAAGCAAGTTTGCCGGGTTGAGTGCAGCACAGAAAGCAGAGGACCCGGAGGCAGCGGAGTGAGCGGACGCTTAGACGATCACACGCTGACCCAAACAAATGCTTTGGAATACCAAACTAATGTAAAGAACCTGAAGTGGCAGAATAAAACTGCTTTTGAATGTTGAACTGGTACAAAGCAGTTAAAGTGGCCTAATAAGAACTTTGGGAACAAACAAAAAAGGAATCATTATACGGGTAAAGGCCAGAAGTATTTATAAGAACCAACATTGACAAAGCTAAGAGAGGGCATTGAAGAAATCAGTTGTTTGTAAACCATATTACCAAAGTGTGCAAGAAGCAAGTGTTGTGAACAACCTAAACAAGCATTATCCTTGCCAAAGAAGAACGGGTTGGAATAAAAGTCACTGTCAGCAGTTTGTTAATCTAAGAGTGGGAAAACAAGAGTGGCAGGAGGGCTCTCTGCCTGATAGAAGGTATTCAGGAAGAGAGGAGCAGAACCGGCAATGCACGTGGCAATCACAAGTGTGGACTACACAGCACCAATGTGTTTCATATCATCCCAGAAGAAGTAGTCAAAACTGATGCTGTGGAAAGTCAAGAGACTGTGTAAAGTTGTTTGAAGAAAACTTTACCACAGAAGTACTTGTAATAGTGTTAGAGGTTTTAATTGGTCCTGGCAGGCGAGTACACAGGACAGGGACTTTGTAGTGGTAGACCTGGCAGGTGAGCGCACCAGGTTGAAGTAATTGAAGTACTGTGTTGTGGTTAAAGACTGAATGGAGAAGTGGCAAGTCCATTAAAAGATATTGTGGATTGTTGTGGAATCATCCTGACAAAAAGCCTTTTGTTGATACAGATGAACTGTGGAAAATATTCCCGTTTGCTAAGAAGTTGTGTTGGACTCTCCATTACAAGTGTGGAGAAAAAGACTTGTTTGTTAAAAAGAAGTTGCGTTGGACTTTCTGATACAAGTAGGGAGATAAAAATTTACTAAGAAGTTGTGTGGACCTCTCTTCTTGGGGAGAAAAATACTTGCTTAATATTGTTTGTCAAGGTTTAAAGGAGAGACTGTTTGAAACAAGAACTTTTATCATCAGAGCTTTGTTGCAAGACGGAATTTTCTTAATTTTGAACTGTACATTGGAAATCTTGTTTGAATCTGTGGAAGGTGGATTCACTCGTGTTACAAGCAGAAACAGTTATCAGGCTTTGAACAAAACTGTCATTTCTGTTGAATTTGAACTGCCCTGCATTTCCTTGTTAAGTGTATTGTATGTACAAGTGTGCCGGACAGATTCCTTTGGTAAGAGTGTTTCCGTTAGTTTATTTTTTATAGGCAGGGGAATCCTCATCAGGATAGGGATAGTGAGGCATTTGTCAAACCCCATTTTGAGTTCATAAAATGGCATCTTTTGAAAAACCTGCACAAAGTTGTCCGCATCACATTTCTGACCTTCACATAGGCAAGACACAATATATATTTAACTCCCAAACATAAATACTTTTAAAATAAAGTATACATCTTTGTGCCAACATATCATGCAATCTTAAAGAATTATTGTACCTTTTTCAGATCGGCTATAGAGATTAGAGATCCTTTTTGTGACAATGCTCTGCTGATAGCACTGATTTAAACATATCCATTGGGCTGTGTGCGTTGGAGGAGGAGCGCACAGGGCACACACTCTTGTGCCCACTTTTGCAATTTTTTTGTTAGGAGTATTTGTATTCCCTCTTTCTTTTTTTGGAAGTATTTTCCTCTTTTAGGGATTAAAAGGGACTGGTATGCAATTCATGTTCCAAGCTGCATATCGTTACACCAACGCTTAGACAGATCTTGAAGTAGATGCCTAAATCACAAAGGTGAATAGGGTAGAGGCCAATATGCAGTAGCTTAATCTGCTACCAAGGTGAGCATGATGAGAATGTCTAATTGGCAACATGGGCATGATCGCGGATCGGGGATAAAGCTATGTAGGTGGTATACTCTAGGATGCTGGAATTTTCAAGGAGGGGTAGAGGTTGATCATACTTTCTACTTACCAAGGGGTTTTCACGATGCTGAGCCTGAAATGTTAGGAAGATGGACTGCAATGATCCTCGTCTGCTTTGAGACAAGAGCCTGTGTCTTTTCCGAGAATGAGGATTGCAATGACCTACTTATTTGTGCTTCTTTTATTGCTTGAATAATGTGCAGTTGGTAAGGACTACAAATGGAAAGCTGAGAATCAAGAATTAAGTTAAGCATATCTTATTGACGAGAAGTGTCCTAATATTTAGTGCTGGGAATTATGGCTGCATTTATTGGTGATTTTATATAGCACTAACTGCATGGGTCTGTGGCTCCGTGGACTAATGCATCCACTACAGGGGCCTGCGTTTGACCTCATGGTCAAAGGTTTGAATCCTAGCAGGTCCACTCAGCCCTTCATCTTTACGAGGCCGGTAAAATGAGTGCCATTAACTAGGATAACAATAAACATCTGTTATATGTCAATAGTGCCAAGATGCCTCTGGGCGGGAGGGTGAATGTGTGCTCTACAAAAACACATTGTTATGCGGGAGTCACTTCATAGCGCTGCCAATGTAAGGGAAGGGGTACAGGAGTACAGACATATGATCTTTCACATGCCTTGGATGCACCACAGATTAGTAAGTAAAAAAAGAAAATAGTTTAGTGGCCAACATGCTTATCATAGGAGAATTCTAAAATCGCCATATCGATGGAGGTCTAGGGATGCTAGATTTAGCAAGAAAAGTTGTGGGAGGTCCGACTAAAGGATTAGATGTTAGCAGGACATGATTTTTGAAGAGGAAGATTTTGAGTTTATTTCTGAACCGAAGGTGACTTGTATGTCTGAGGTCCAGCCGGAGGCCATTCCAAAGATCTTTTCCTGCAGAGCTGGTGCTTCTACTTCCTAACATGGTTTTTGTAGGCTTAGGCGCAGTTGTGATTGAGGTAATAATAGGTCAGTGGCCTGTACCTTTTGGTTCTCCAGATGGTATGGTCTACAACTACAATCAGCCCTGGACACATCATCTATGGTGAGGGTCGTGAGTTATAGTCAAAACCATTTAGAGAGCTTCAAGTTGCAGAACCGTCAACGTGATGTTTAAAGGATCAGCCGTTAAGTTGATTTTAGAAAATAAAGCACAATGGACAAATTATTCCATCCAAGAGAGGATTAAGCTTGAATGTGAAATACTTGGACTTCAAATAACTAGGTGACATTGAAAAGGGTCTGACAGCAGTGCTGAAAATCAGTAGGGACACTAATGGCACTTTTTGAAATGAAGTACAATGGCTTACGTGTGCTATGCTGAATTTCAATACCCAATTATTCTGAATGAAAAATAAGGTACTGCATATTTATTTTTATTAGTTTTCCAAATTATGGTATGGAGTTCCTATCAAAGTGGAGCAGAACCTTGAAAACGGATATCAGCATCAGCTTTGTGAAAATACGTTGAGAGAACATTCTGGATACTCAGTGACACATGGTAAGCGTGTGATTATTTGTATTCATCAAAAGCATCTAAAAATGCATACCGTAGTACATTTGTGTTTGTATAGCTTGTTCACTGTCCTTTATGGTGTGAAGGGCTACTAAGGCTACATAAGTAACAGTATTTGTGACACGTGTTTTTAAAATGGTTTTATCAGCTCCCCTAAACGTTATATCAGCTGACTTGCTTTGCTCAATGACATACTTAAATGTGCCACAGCTCTCTCTATTGGATTAATAGGACATATGGAACTTTGGTGACAAATATTATTTTAAATTACTTCAACAGGGTGCGTGCTTCTGAATTTTGAACATCTAGATGGCGTTTTTGCGTAAGACTGCTTCCTCCTGACATTACGTGTCTGAATGCAAGATGCACTCGCAGACCTAGTTGGACGCCTTAATATCAGATCCAGCAATTATGAACACCCTCATTTTCATGAGGGAGTATAAGGTTATGGATGTGCGAAATCCCAAGGAAACCATGTAACCATGGGTTTTGGTGCATCAATGCCATTTTGATTCAGGTTAACTGCACAGAGCAGGCACACAAGTGGGAAATCCTCTCCATCCATTTCCCAACTCCGAGCAGAGATGTGACTGTAAAGCCACATGCGTGAGTTTTCTGCTGCAGGAGAAGAGGCTGTCTCTGCAGACTCTGGCTACGTTTTAGCATGTGCTAAGAGCTGGCATAGTACATGGGGATACGATATTTCATTCCAGGGTTACCCCACACTATGGTGATGATCCCTCCTACCAAGTGAGGATACAATATGTATATTCAACAAAAGAAGGGACACATACATAATCACTAACACAACATTCTGTACCCTAGGATATTCAAAGCAACCGCTTAGCAAATATGGGCTGCATCTAGTATAATTAATCACTTCTACAAAAATTTCCTAAAAAATCAAAATTTAATTCATTTGCTTATTCTAGCAGAAGTATCAAAAAACATTTTTAAAAAACACATATACACAACATATCAATATACAGTAATAAAAAATTATTATTCCACCTCACAGTTCAAGTTCACAAATGCTTGAAACCAACACAGTAGCAACTACATTTCTCTTGCTTCCTACTCTGTTAACAAAGCCCAACTCATATACGTTTCAGTCCTTGATGTTGTAAATACCTGGACATTCTTCAGAGGCAAAAATGTGTCTTGTGCTGTCGGTAGGTTTCTTCATTGAAGACATTTATCGCTACAAGTCATTTGGTGAAGTTATATGATTAATTATATACTCATGCACCCTATTGGTGATTAGGGATGGCTAGGTTTAATAATCAAACCCAAAATGCCCAATTAGTAATGTGTCTATGTTTATATGTACCCTTAGATATAGAAACCAGGAATATGGATGAATGAAGAAACCTACCGACAGCACAAGACACATTTTTGCCCCTGAAGAATGTCCAGTTATTTACAACATCAAGGACTGAAACTTATATGAGTTGGGATTTGTTAACACAGTAGGAAGCAAGAGAAATTTAGTTGCTACTGTGTTGGTTTCAAGCATTTGTGAACTTGAACTGTGAGGTGGAATAATAATTTTTTATTACTGTATATTTGCTAAGCGGTTGCTTCGAATATCCTAGGGTACGGAATGTTGTGTTAGTGATTATGTATGTGCCCCTTCTTTTGTTGAATATCCATAGTACATGGGGATTCATGCTAATGTCATGTAAATTGGACTTATACTGCCATGTTATTCTCTTGGAAGCGAAACATATTACCAACTGTTTGTGTATGCCCACAAAGCAGAGGTAATGTTGGATTTTGCGCTAGAGATCCAAACGGGCCTGGGAACCATGGGCCTGCATGTGTTCCAGTGCCAGTTTGCCCCCCACATTGAAAACAATAAGAATAGGGTGGAGAGGCGGCGCAACGTTGAGACGGTAGTAGTAGTTCTCTATCTGCCAGATTCTCTGGCTCTAGTCTCAGCGGAGTGACAAGGGGCTGGAAGGCTTTGCACCAAAGTGATTGATTAAAGTATTACATGAATGCAGCATATGCTATAAAAGAAATTTCTGGGATTTTGGAAAACCTGCCAGAAAAGCATTGACTTCATAGAGTTAAGCAATACCTGAAACTTGGATAACCAAATCACCAGGTGAAAGTTTCCTGAATCTGTTTATAAGTGAACTCCCACTCCATAAAAGTAAGCAAACACCATCAAGCAAGCTCATATTTTAATGATGTCTGTTCCCTGGCTCTGGGATTGCACTGTACGGTGTTCCTGCTCCCTTAACCTTAGTCTCATAACCCTACTCTATCACTAGCTTTCCTCCTAACATTATTTTTCTGTTTTGTAGAATGGTTTTTAAGGTGGGGAAAACAACTTCATAGGAATTTTACTTTACCCCCTTCACTGTTGCCTCCTTCTTACCCATTTTATGTTTACCCATCACATCCACTCGAATGCACTTTTTAGTTTTGGCTATTAGGTGGTGCTGACAGCGCTACCTTTAAGCCAAAACTATTGTCATTTAAAATAAGACTTTTAACAGGGCTTCAAATAGGGGCATTGAATTAAGGTCTGCAATGCTTTAAAATGCAGATGACCTATGAGGATGCATTTGTGGTGTTTGACTATGTGTCCCACCCATTTAACACCCATCTCTTAAGTGAAATCTAAATGAATTTCCTATATTGCCACCCCAAACCCCACCCCTTTTTGCACTCTTGTTTGCATTTGTATTGTGTGCTGAATTTGTCAGCCATGTTTACTTCCAAAATGGCGGCCGCTCCATTTTAATGTTAAGAAAATGTTAGTTGACTTTATTGATGCTTTTAAAAATATTTACTACAGCCAGCCCTCCAGATAAGGTGAATATAGGGCCTTTTTATGCATGGAATTCACTGTTGACATCTAACTGGGTTGAGTCATGATCGGTTCATTTAACAGTTTTCTGTGTTGGTTATTTCATCTAGTGAATACTTTTAGGGGGTAATTCATAGAAATCAGCGCACAAGTGGCGCACGCGGCTGGCGCACAGTGTGCTAAAATCCATTTCCGCGCACAGCGTATTCATGGATTCCAGCCACCAAAACCAGCTGTGGCGCACAGTGGCGCAGCGACCCTGCAGCAGCGCCAGTTACGCCCCCAAGAACGCCTCTCGCGCAGGGAAAAGCCATCAATATACCCAATCCAGCGCAAAGGGCTGCCCCAACCCTGTACCAGCACGGCAAGTGGGCTACGTGTATCACTGGGGTGCGCGGGAAGTACCTCACGCGATTGGCCCCGTGCGAGCAGGGTACGCGTATCTCAGGGGTGCGCAGGAAGTGCCACACGCGATTTCAGCAGGATACGTGTATTTCAGGGGTGCGCGGGAATTTCCACATGCGAATGGGGGTACGCGTATTTCAGGGGTGCGCGGGAATTTCCACACGCGATTTCAGCAGGGTACGTGTATTTCAGGGGTGCGCGGGAATTTCCACACGCGATTGGGGGTACGCGTATCTCAGGGGTGCGCGGGAAGTGCCACACGCGATTTCCGCAGGGTACGCGTATCTCAGGGGTGCGCGGGAATTTCCACACGCGATTGGGCCCGTGCGAGCAGGGTACGCGTATCTCAGGGGTGCGCAGGAAGTGCCATACGCGATTTCAGCAGGGTATGTGTATTCCAGGGGTGCGCGGGAAGTTCCACACGCGATTCCATCAGGGTACGTGTATTACAGGGGTGCGCAGGCAGCACCACACGTGAATTGCACGTGTGGGTCCTCCCAGGTGTTCCCTCTACACCCTCCACGGCCCCTGCAGGTGGCTCACACCACAGGGGCCTACCCTGCACATGTCCTGCAGGCACACCATCCACCATGGCCATGACCCCCAGCCAACCCACATGTCAACTTGCACTACTGCCCACCAATGCATGTCACCCTGCACCCCCAGTCACCAGGGGCAGCCTCCACCAGGCCCCCACCCATGTCTCCCACCACCCCCACCCCCCAGCAGTGCAGGGGCACCCACCACCAGGCCCCCACCCATGTCTCCCAGCACCCCCACAATCACCAGGGGCAGCCTCCACCAGGCCCCCACCCATGTCTCCCACCACCCCCACCCCCCCAGTCACCAGGGGCAGCCTCCACCAGGCCCCCACCCATGTCTCCCACCACCCCCACCCCCCAGCAGTGCAGGGGCACCCACCACCAGGCCCCCCCATGTCTCCCACCACCCCCACCCCCCCCCAGTCACCAGGGGCAGCCTCCACCAGGCCCCCACCCATGTCTCCCAGCACCCCCACGCCCCAGCACTGTGGGGCACCTGCCAGCAGGCCCCCACCCATGTCTCCCATCACCCCCACCCCCCAGTCACCAGGGGCAGCCTCCACCAGGCCCCCACCCATGTCTCCCACCACCCCCACACCCCAGCAGTGCAGGGGCACCCACCACCAGGCCCCCACCCATGTCTCCCAGCACCCCCACCCCCCAGCACTGTGGGGCACCTGCCAGCAGGCCCCCACCCATGTCCAACTCATGTTCCCCACCACCCCCACCCCCCAGCACTGTGGGGCACCTGCCAGCAGGCCCCACCCATGTCCAACGCATGTTCCCCACCACCCCCACCCCCCAGCAGTGCAGGGGCAGCCACCACCAGGCCCCTACCCTTGTCTCCCAGCACCCCCACCCCCCAGCCACCAGGGGCAGCCTCCACCAGGCCCCCACCCATGTCTCCCACCACCCCCACTCCCCAGCCACCAGGGGCAGCCTCCACCAGGCCCCCACCCATGTCCAACTCATGTTCCCCAGCACCCCCACCCCCCAGCACTGTGGGGCACCTGCCAGCAGGCCCCCACCCATGTCCAACTCATGTTCCCCACCACCCCCACCCCCCAGCACTGTGGGGCACCTGCCAGCAGGCCCCCACCCATGTCCAACTCATGTTCCCCACCACCCCCACCCCCCAGCACTGTGGGGCACCTGCCAGCAGGCCCCGACCCATGTCCAACTCATGTTCCCCACCACCCCCACCCCCCAGCACTGTGGGGCACCTGCCAGCAGGTCCCCACCCATGTGCAACTCATGTTCCCCAGCCAACATGTCATCACAATCTAGATCCCTGGTCCCTATGGTCAGCCTCCAAATGCAAAACACCCACCCGAGTATTGCATCCACCCACTCATAATTTGCAATTACATCACAGAACACCAATTGCAAGTTCCGAAACAAACACATTTCCCTCACATACACCCAATGGGTGTCAGTGAATCTCAAAACACATATCATGAAATGCATGAAACCAATGAGATACCACACATTGAAGTTCACCAAAAAAAATATGTATTAAAGGAAACATAAATAGAATAAAAAATGAAGAAACAGAAACGTGAATGTACAAAAATGAAAAGAAGCATGTCCGTTAAAGCAAAACCAAAAATAAAATTCCAAAGTAATGTTGTCCAAAGTCAATGTCCACAAAACAAAATCCAATGGGAAATAAAAAAGAAAGCCATTGCTCCATGGTTAAAAAGTGAAACAAAAATACAATCCAACTGTGAACTATGTACATGGGAACAAGCCAGGGTCCATTATCCCAACAAAATAAAGGAAAACTATCTAACTACACTAACTAATAAAATAAACTATATACAAAAATGTGGCCAATGTCCGAAAGGTCCAAATAAAATAAAAACAAAAATGAAACCTAACACTACCTACATAACTATGTACAAGGGCAGCGGGCTAGTTTCACGGCTCACTTGTGGATGTCCCGGGCCAGGGCATCATCGAACTCCTCCTCAATGTCCCGGAGGCGGTCCTCCTCCATGGCCCCGAGGGTCCGCAGGGCCGTCGACGTCTCCACCTCCAAACCCCTGCGGATTGCCTCGAGGCACTCGGCCCACCTCAGGGCCCTCCGCATGGAGTTCTCCGCCCTGACCATTGTGAGCCGTGCCTCTTCCGCCCGCTGCCGCTCCGCATCTATGGCGTGGCCCAACCACTGCCACACGGAAGACACTCTCTGTCCTGGGTCCTCCTGCCCTCCGGCCGATGCCTGCCCCTCCGATGTTGAAGGCCCCGAGCCTTCATGGCTCCCACCACGTTGCTGCTGCTCCTGTGCCTCTGCCCGTGCACTGCCTCCTGCTGCCTGCACATCCTCCGCCGGCTGGGGTGCAGTTGTTGATGTGGCCACCCCTGCTGGACGTCCGACTCCCGACTGTGGCAGGGATGCCTCCTCCACCAGCCTGGCCGCACCGTCAGAGGCAGCTCCACAGGGCACCCAGGTGACTGATGGGTGGGAAGATGGCACAGAGGACGACTGGCGCGTAGGGGTTCCAGTTGAGGAGGGGGTCGGAGCAAGCCCCATCAGACGGAGGAATCCGGCCTAGGTGACCTGTCCCAGCAGGCTGACGTGGTCAACTAGCCATTCGAGATGACTTGCAGTCTCTTCATGAAAAGACTGCAGGTCACCTCGCATGGCCCGTTGACGCAACGCCACACCAGCCAGGACAGGCTCAACCCGGACCTGGATAGCCACGTCCGCAGGCAGAGGAAGGCCAGTTGACGTGAGCTCATCCCCTGCCTGAAAACGGGTCTGGACGTAGGCATCCCTGCTGGTGCAAGATGATGCAGGGACAGGATCAGGGACAGGATTGCACACAGGCACCTCCGCGGCGGCCTGTGCTGCCTCCTGTCCCTGGTCCTGCACTGCACCACTAGCACCAGTGGGATCCCCACCTCCAGACCCCGTCTCTGGTGCTTGCACGGCCTCCTCCACCACCAAACCCACCACCAACCTGGATGACTCCGTGCCATCTTCCCCTGTTGGGCCCTTTGGGGTCCCAGCTGCCCCTTCTGCTGCCGAGGAGTCCAACTCCAACCTCTGCCTCTTGGACCTCCCCCTGGCAGCTGCGGCCTGGGACGTGGCACCGGACTCCTCACTCCCCGACGAGATGACAACATGGGAGGGGAGCCGTGCCTTGCGCCTCCGGCTGGCGGTGGGATCCCCGCCGCTGTGCTCCACAGCACCTTCTCCGCCCTCTTCATCAGTTGACGCTGCAGACAGGGAGAAACAAAACACAGGCATCAGGGCACTGTACAATGGACACATACACACATGACAGTTGTACATGAGTGGCATTGGCAAACCTCAGACATGTCATCACAATCCCCAACACACATCTCATTACAACTCGCACACATGAGCCATACCACAGCCATATCGCAACTGCCACCACCATCCATACACATACAACAGAATGAGCAGCCAAAGGTGAGCCAGACATCACATGCAACACAGGAAGTGCACCACACATGTACACACACCACCACACTTGCATGCATGTGTACACCTCTGCCAAGTGTCGCAGTGTTCAGACGGGCATCCATGTCACATCTGCCAATCAGGCTTCCACATACCGCTGTCACATGCATCCATGTTGCATCACTGTTGCACCCTTGTCAAATACACACACATGCACATGTACACAGTGCTGATACATGCAGCCAAAAACAACATACATGCGTGACATCACGGACATGTCTACTTACATAAACATTCATCCAAACATGTGTGCCCACACAACTGCATTTGGCATGCAAGCCTACACACACAAGCACCATCCATGTCTCACACATTACAGCCCTCGCATGTGTCAGCCCCACGGCCCTGTACACCCCCACCCATACTCGACCCAATACAAACAGATGTGCAACCTGCACACTACTGAATAATCACCACACGAACTGCTCACAATCAGGATGCATGTACACTCACCGCTCGACTCCAGACGGGTCTGCTTCTCAAGGACCTGGACGTGGAGCGCTGGGGATATGCGTTCCAGGACCCTCATCTGTTCTTCCGACAAGTGGCCCCGGCGCCCCTCGGCATCCGCTGCCTTCAAGAGGCGCCGGGCCTTGTTCAGGGTCCTGGACCTGAAGTCCTCCCAGCGCTTCTTGACATGTTGTAAGTCGCGGACTGCCACCCCCTCCACGTTGATGGCATTCACGATGTCAGTCCAGATCCGAGTCCGTCCTTCCTTGTTGGCGCGGGAACTTCCGAAGAGGGCATCATACTGCCCCAGGACTTGCTCCACCAGGACACCAACTTCGGTGGCACTGAAGCTGGTGCCCCTCTGCCTCTCTGGCCGGGGGTTGTCAGTTGTCCCAGATGGTGTTTGCCCCGACATGACAACTCCAGAGGCAGGAGTGGGTGGGCAACTGGGTCCTGGGGCTGGGCTGTGGAGCGATGGAATCCCAGTCGGGAGCCTTCGGTTCCAGCAGGGGTGGCCACAGCAACAGCACCCCTGGCTGATGTGCAGGCAGCAAATGGCAGGGCACGTGGGCAGCAGGCAGTCAGGCAGCAGCAGACGGCAGGTGGGAGCGTGCTCGGGGCTCTGGGGGGCAGTAGTTCGGCCTTCTGGGCAGGAGCGTGGTCTTCCGTGTGCTTACGCGTGGCCAGCTTGATACAGAGTGATTTGGCACGTGAAAATTCTGCACGTCAGCGTGTAATTCGAGGAAAGGCCTTAGCGCGTAAGCGCGTCTGCACGCATACGCATTTTCATTGGACAGAAGGCCCCTCAAGCGCAAGCGCCCCTGTGACGTGACGCGTACAGACGTGCATGGGCATTTCAGCGCGCGTGAAAAACTGCACGTCCGCGTGTAATACGAGGAAAGGGCCCATGCGCGTAAGCGCGTGTGGAAAACTGCACGTCCGCGTGTAATACGAGGAAAGGGCCCATGCGCGTAAGCGCGTGTGGAAAACTGCACGTCCGCGTGTAATATGAGGAAAGGCCCTTAGCGCGTATGCACGGCAGCACGCATATGCGATTTCATTGGACCAAAGGCCCTTAGCGCGTCTGTGACGTGACGCGCGCAGGTGTTGCCCTCATTGCACGTGATGACAGAACACACGTGGATTTCCACCAATCGCGTGTGAAAGTTCCCGGCACCCCGGAACACACGTACCCAGGCTAATCGCGTGTGGAACTTCCCGCGCACCCCGAAACACACGTACCCAGGCCAGTTGCGTGTACGCTCACTCCCCTCCGATCACACGCGATGACACACGGACCGTATCCGAATACGGGAAACCCGCGCACGGCAAAAGACGTGCACAGGCGTCAACGCGTCCGCCCACACGAAGGCAGGCGGAGCCGTCCCCGCGCACAGCATAAAAGTGCGCGGAAACAACAAACGAGTATATACAGCTATGATGAATGCCCCATTTGTCGCTGCACTGATCGTGGGACACCGCAGGAGGAGGAGAATAGCCAGAGCACGCATTTTCGCACCACGGACAAGCCTTTTTGGGATGCCTGACGACCAGGTCTATGGCAGGTATAGGTTTCCATCCCATATCATCCTAGACCTGGTCAGGGAGTGGGAAGATGACCTCACATCCCCCACCCTTTGCTCCCAAGCATTGAGCCCCTTGGAGAAGCTGCTCAATGTCCTGCATTTTTTGGCCACTGGGTTATTTCAGCGGACCACTGCCATAGTGGGGGGGGTCTCACAGGCCACGCAGTCACGCTGCCTACACCAGGTACTGGCAATCATGACAGCGCGCCCCTCAGTCCGCAGGCACATATACATGCCCAGAACACCCGCAGAAAGGCAGGCCGTTGTCCTGGATTTTTTCAGGGTGGCACACTTCCCCAAAGTGCTCGGTGCCATAGATTGCACCCATGTGGCCCTACGTCCACCTAGGGCCATTGAGCACATCTACCGAAACCGCAAGCACTGGCATTCCATCAATGTACAGGTGGTATGTCATGCAAAGGGAATCATCACCTATGTCTATGCAAACTACCCTGGCTCCACCCATGACAGTTTCATATACAGAATGTCCGCCCTGAGCCGCGCCCTGGAAGCTGGGCAGCATGGCGACACATGGCTCCTAGGTCAGTACAAATGCCCTTGCACATGCATGCAAGTCACACACAGACAAATATCCAAACCCTAATAATCTCAACTATTATCACCTCCCCAGGGGACAGTGCCTACCCTCTGAGCAACCACATGATGATGATGCCAATCTGGAACCCCACCACACCACCCCAGGTAAGATACAACGCCGCCCATATTGCAACCAGGGGCATAGTGGAGCGCACATTCGGAGTGCTCAAGTCACGTTTCCGCTCCCCTGACTGCTCTGGTGGGCAACTACTCTATGCACCACCAGTAGTGTGTAGGATCATTGTGGCAGCATGTGTCCTGCACAATGTTGCAACACAGCAGGGCGTCCCGGTGGACATGGTGGTGCCCCCACATCGCCAACCACAGGCACAGGCGCTGCCCGTGGGAGGGGACAGGGCACGTGGCGAGGAAGCCCGGACCCAGCTTGTGGCCACATTTTTTCACCTAAACTCCCACCCCTGCGGAGTGCACACAGGCCTGGCACATACCAGGTGACAATCGATCATGACAAAGAGACAGTCAACTGTCACAACCCTACCACCCTGAGATAGTTGCCATGGAAGTGCCACATCGTCTGCATCCCTAGCTACTTAAACACAAGCTATCCTGTGTGACCAAAAGGCACACATATGACATATGACATGATATGGGCCATACACAAGTATTCCAAGGCGCAATGAGGCAGGGAGGGGGGAACAAGGGAACACAGAGAACGGTACTACTAGGCCAGGTGTCATTGAGATCGTGCAAGTGCAGGGGTAGGGGGAATGGGAAAAGTGCAAGGGGAAGGGTGGGGGGGGAGTCCAGTACAGGGGAAGTAGCCCAAGAAAATAATACATAGGTCGCCTGGTGGCAACTACAAAGGTAAGTGCAGACAAGTGCTGGGAAGGGAGGGCTGTAGGGATAGAGAGACAGTACTGCAGTGCAGGGGTTGCCAGGGAGGCAGTGCAAGTGGAGAGTGGCTGGGCCAGGGACCGAGGTCGGTGAGAGTGGCCCAGTTGCAGCACCTGTGCAGTTCCAGTGGAGAATTCTGCAAGGGAGAGGCAGACAGTAAGCAGAAGCAAAGAGGAAGGTCTTGAGGTGCTTCCAGAACTGGAGATGGTTCCCCTCAAGTTCAAGTCAGGCCGGAAGTCTGTTCCAGGGGGAGGGCCCTGCTGCGGAGAGACATCTACCCCCAGCTAGTTGCTCTGAGAAGCTGATGACCCGGACATGCAAGGTGTGCATCACACACACCTGCAAAACAGGCCATGGCCATCACTGTCATGTCACTCAAACCATCCCAAACATCAACATGACATGGCAAGCAATACCCATACACCAATGCAGTAACGATAAGGTACACATTGCCATGTCCTAAATGTACAGTGGCATCAGACACTGCTGCCTGACCCGGAATCAGATGAAATGACAGATCAACAAAATCTCCCACCCAAAATAAGTCATTTCCAAATGCATTACAACAGTCGTAGACGTAACATCACAATGAATGCCTGTCTACATGCACATTATGCATTGCAAAATCAACACTGCAGCTCATGTGTGCAGTGTCCTACTCCTGCATCACACTGCTCAGCGCACAGCACAGTGAACAGCCATTGTGTGTGATGCACACCCTGAGCATCACATCTCAGTGACAGACCACGTCAAACATCAAATTAGGCATGTACTGGATCCATGATCGGTCACAGAACATGTGCTGCCGGGACACAGTGGGCACCAGAAGGCAAACAGTGTACACGTGGATATGCAAGGGTGGAGTACATGTAGTGCATCAGAGTGCAAGTGTGTGGTTCTGCAAGGACATGCACTCCACATATGCATGTGCACTCAAGTGACCATCAGTGTTCCCTACACATCACATGTGAACATCCACCATGTGTACACCCCAGCATGTCAAACCACAACTATCCCCTCGCACCTGAAAGGAAAACACAACACATGAACAGGCATTGATCAGCAGAACACAACATGTACATAGGATACCACCATTACTATGTCAGAGTTCCCATCACACTGCAGGGCAAGGCAACTATCAACAACAACCCCCCCCCCTCCATCACAAATGACCATGACCCACTGAACAACTGCACCTGGGTCATGGAGCCTCCAAACCTCAATTCCACCTGGCCACAGGATCACCTTTACCCTTCGTCACCATCTCCCACCTTGTGTGTAAAAAGATGCCTGAACCCTCAGAATCCACACTCATTTCCAAAATCACAAAATCCAAGGCATAAAAACGAACCCGAACACCCTCCAGTAGATGACTTGACGTAGCAGTACCTCACAAAGGCCAAGTGCTACCACAATGATGCAACAACCAAGGTAGCACAGCAAAACAATGTCACGACAGGATGTGAGACATGTGTGGTACATGACATAGGATGATGCACCATGAATGGATGTGTACTGTCACAGGTCCCCTGTACAGGCGCGGGAGTGTCACGAAACAACCACCCCCACCATGTCCCGGGTGCCTGCAAGGTCAAACTCACACAGGCCCCTGAGACCCTGGTGGGGAATGAGGTTCAGGGATATGCAGTCGGGACAGGTGTTGACACACTGGATGACTGGAATGAGTGGCAGGAGAGGGGAGGAGGAATGACACATGAAACTAGGGAATGCACAAAAATGTACAACCTGCATGAACACATACACAATCCAAACAAACTTGGACATCATTGTCATGGCCTTCTGTAGTCCAGGCTCAGGAGTGGTACGAACCAACCACCCCCTCTAGGGTTTTGGCGCCTGCAAGTTCGGGTCTTACACAGGCATCCGCAACCCCAGTGGGGAAAGAGGGTCAGGGAACGTTGCTTGGATAGGCACGGGAAGCAGGAACACCGGGTAGAGGGTACAGGTTTCAAAATTGCATAGGATCACGGGTGATTAGGGAGAAAAAAACATACCAAATTGAACCACACAGACATCCATGCATCAGTACACTCCCCAGCAAGCCTATGCAGAGCAGTTTGTAAGAAAAACAACAAGACACTTAGCTCTGGTTTTGAGTGCTGGCCTCCTGCCTGCGCACTCTCAGGTCCGGTTACAGGAGCATTGCAATGCTGCAAAGAGAGCCACAGTCAACAACCTGTACGTGCCAATTACACCAAAACACAACACCAAACATGCCCCATAGCAACAAACTACTCTACAAACAGACAATCTGTGGTTGATGCTTCGTACCCATATATAACATCACCCCTGTGACGGGTCATACACAGTCAATGCAGTAAGGCAGCCGCTGGTGGGTGCGTGGCAAATGGAACACCAAAATGTCACAATTCACACAACATGCAATGTTCCCTGGGTAAGCAGACAGACCCATATAGCAAGCCATGACTACAGAGCAAGTTGCGTACCACCATGACCGAAACAAAGTTGGCAGTGCATTTATCATGAAGTACGTGGAAAAGACATGCACTGCACCCGAGTATGTCCCTTGCTGTATGTCCCTGTGAGCTGCCCCTTTCCATGTCTCGGAAGGCTACATGGTTGATACAAGTGCCTCAATGGACCTTGGTGTACCGGAGGGTATGTGCCACTGCCCCTGCATGTGTCCAGACAACCCTACTATCAACAGCCATCAGTCCACAAACACATCTGAGCTGCATTGTGTGCTTCAACACCAATATTCGTCTAAGCTCACCTTAGCTGTGACTAAGCCTGCATGTGCAACTCGCCTGGTGCAAGCTTTGCTGTGTCGTGGACCCCCTGTGATGCTCACCTTGCCTGGAGTTCCTTGGAACATGTCAGCAGTTCTAGGATGTGGGTCTGCAATCACTGTGCCTCTGCTTGTGCACACATGTGCATGTGGGCACCAACAAACGGGTGCAGAATTCCGTCGTCCAATGGGCCATGTCTGCTGGCAAAGGTGCTCTGGAGGCTCACACCCCTGCAGAAAGGGCATGAAACACATGATTAATGCTCCAAAGTCATCTGTGTGTGTCTCATCAGGCATCTCATTACTTGACCATGTCAGAGAGTCACATCACAAATCACACCATCAGTCCGTCTTTCACCTCCAAAGTGTGGAACACTATCTACAGCATGAATTGCAACAAGCACATGTACAGGAAAGAAATGAAACATACTACACAATGCATAGCAATCAATGTCCACATTAATCATGACACACCCCATCTAGCAAAAGCTGAACAGTGGACAATGACACCTAAATCATCCCCACTAGGGGTGTCAACACAAGTCACACAGCACCAGACATGCCACAGATATGACAGTCCAAAGCCCTTGTGTAAAATGCTGTAACACCGAACCATCCTTGCGAGCCCATGGATAAGGGAGGCAGGAGTGGCATATGTGAGTCAAGGACCCCAAGCAGCAAACACATACACAATACAACCATGAAGGGCCCAGCTGGAACAGACAAGTGGATGCCTTCAAAAGCCACAAAGCACCGCACCGTCACATGAAAGCACAATAGACTAGCAATTTTAAACTAAATCAACTATTAACTAATTACACTAACTATGGAAAACCTACATTACCTATTTAAACTAACTATCAAACAGAATCTTAACTAACTAAACTAAAAGAAAAATCAAAAATGGCCACATACGACCCGGGGGGGGAGGGGAGGCACCCAGGAGGGGGGAGGTACAGGGTGCTGCTCAACATCCACATGCGATGATGCTGAGCCAAAAAAAAAATCCTCCATGGGCTCAACGCCTGCACAGCACGACCTATGTGGGAGATAGATGGTCATCCGAGTCTGGCTCATCCTGGAAAGGAGGACGTGGCACAGTAGCCTGGCCACGCCTAGCCGCAGCTTGCCCCTCGTCGGCAGCAAGTCTGCCGGACGGGTGAGCCTGGTTCTGTGTGGCGATGTGACGTAGGTCTGCATGCAGAACCTCGCCTGATACACGTGCTTCCTCTTGCAAGGTAGCATGTGTAACACGAGTTCCTCCTGCAAGGCCTGGCTGGACAACCGCTGCACCTCCCGGCAAGCCTGTAGCTCAGCCGAGATGGTACGCTCAAGCTGTGCAAACCTCTCCTCTGCCTGCTGCCTCTGGGACATCATAAGGACACCCAGAGTGGATCTGAGGGAAGCATACTCCTCCCTCAGGGCATCCATGTGCGCCTCTGCGTGAGCAGCAATTGCTTGACGCAGAGACGACATTTCAGCCTGGCGTGCCCTGTCTGAGGCCGCCATGCCCAGCCTGAGCGAGCGGGCCGTGGACCGTGCCGCCTGCTGCTGGAGAAGCACCTGCCTAGCAGTGGGGAGCACAGATCGGGCCACACGCTCCATGCTCTCAGCGATGTTCTCCATTGCTGCCCCCTGCCGTTCGGAATTGGCAGTCATGTCTTGCTCCCACTCAGCATACAGCGGTTGCGCGTGGCGACCGCGTTGCCGGGCTTGACCCCTGCGGGACCCAAGGACCGGGGGTCCTCGCTGTGTTGGCACCGCCTGTGGCTGCACCACTACATGCCCCCGTCGACGTGATGTCCCAGGCACATCAGTGACTGGTGTGGAGGGTGACCCTGCGTCCCGATCCACCACGGACGGAGGAACCAAGACTGTCTGATCCCTCAGTGCAGGTGTCGCAGACAGAGGAGTGTCCACATCAGAATCACTCACCCCTGACACATGGACTTGATGCTCATCCAACTCAACATGGACGTCAGAGTCGTCATCAAGGCTGGACTCATAGGCAGCCAGAGACAAGATGGACTGCAGCACTTGGGGGTTTTCGTGGCCTACCACCCCACGACCCCCACTAGTGCTGGGTTGATGTGGTGTTACCAACCCTGTGTCTGGCATGACAACACCATCCTCCGCCTCCATTGCGTCATCACCTGAAAAATAGAGAGAAAAAGGTCAATACACATGTCAGAAGCACACGACACACACACACACCGACAGCAAAGGCATCTGGCAGACATGTGACACACAACATATGACCTGGCATGCATGCTGGGTATACTTTGAATAGCTTCTGTGATCAGACCTGTTGAAAGGTGGCAGTTTCCATGGAAGTGGGTCTATGCAGTGCAGAAAATGTGTACGCCACTCACTACCTACATGTACAAGCACTACATGGTGTGTGCCAGGAAATGTGAAGGCAGTGCAATGTCAAATTCAGACATCACGTGCATTGTGCATTCAATGTGTACCATGTCTAGAAGCCAAGCACCCCTCCACCCTAGTACCAAAGCAGGGATGCCTAGCATGGTATCAAAAGGCTGACCATACACCTGTGTATTGACAGGCAGTGTTGACTGGCATCAACAGCTTAATGTGATTCAAGCTGTGGCTGTGGCCCCGCACGTAGTCCACGAGGAAGTCCAGTTCCTGCTTACAGAAAGGCTTCTTCCTCGACGTGCAGGAGGTTGTGGCTGTGTGTGGGGTCCCAGCCTGTGCTGCAGGTGCAACCTTCCTCCTCTTGGACTGTGGCGCAGACCCTGGCTGGCTAATGCCGCCCTGACCAGTATGGCCAGTGGGTTCGGTGGATTGAGCCAAGGGAGTGGCAGGTGGAGGGATGACCAAAGGCCTGACTTGTGTCAGTGGCAGCTGGGTGCCCACTAATGGACCCTGCGCAGCAACATCAGCTGTGGCAGGGTCATTGACCGCAACGGTCCTGGTTGGCAGACTCACAACCGGGGTGCTGTTGGGTGCATCTGCCCCTGCACTTGCCAACACCCGGCTGTTCGGGGCAGCAGATGACATGACTGCCCCAGGGACACGTGTCTTGGTCTGAGCAGCCTGGCCTGCCCCTATGGTTTCCCCCCTGGCCTGTTGGAGATCTACCAAGGGCTCTTCAAGTGCCAACGCAGCCTGCGCTGGCAGACCCTGAGCCTGGGTGGCGGTGTCCACAGTTGCACCTGCAGCTACCACTACCCTTGGGCCCGTGGCAGTCGATGGAACGGACTGCCGGGTCATATAGGTGCCAGTGCCAGATGCAGGAGCTGCATCCCCCGGAACCACAGGGGGTGGTGGCATGGCTGCACCGACACATGGCACAACATTGTGCTCAAGTGGCGCACCCCTGCCTCTTCCCCCTCTGTGGCTGCCCTGGACACCCTGGAGTCCCCCTACTCCCTGGTCACCACGGCCACGTCCCCGACCACGCCCGCCACGAGGAGTACGCCCATCTGAGGCGCCCCTCACCTTTGGTGGCCTCCCAACCATGGCACAGATGTAGTAGTGCTGGCACAGATGGAGTGGTGCCAATGGGAGGTGTACACCACAATTGACCTGGGCAATTGGGGTGAAGGGGGTGGGAACCAAGATGTTAACAGCCCCCCTGCACCTGCAAGGCTGTATGTGACCCCGGTGATGTGGTGACGGGTAACGCAACGCTCAGGCACCCCAAAACTGCAGTAAAACCGTGCCCTGCAGCCTATGTGCGTGGATTCAACCTCCCGCAGTACGCGGTGGCACCCAGTAACACGAATAACGCGTACGCGTGGGACACGCAGGCTACTATGACATCGAAAATGGGTGCGATACACAGGGGCACCCGCAGTGGGAAAAAGAGCGTGTGCGACTCACCGTCTGACTAGCGCGATGCAGAAAAACACGCGTAGCCAATACCCCCGCCAAAAGAAGAGATACGTCCTTGATAGCTGTGAAGTTGTGATGGCGCGCGAAACAACAGGAAGCAGCAACACACGTCGGTCTCCACGAAAGGCACGTACAGCGAACTGCTGGGCCCGCTCACCTTTAACCCGTGCTGTGGGAAACGCACACGTGCGTCACGTCCCTTACGTGCATGGGCCCTTTCCTCGTATTACACGCGGACGTGCAGTTTTTCACGCGCGCTTACGCGCATGGGCCCTATCCTCGTATTACACGCGGACGTGCAGTTTTTCACGCGCGCTGTAATGCCCATGCACGTCTGTACGCGTCACGTCACGGGGCGCTTGCGCTTGAGGGGCCTTCTGTCCAATGAAAATGCATATGTGTGCAGACGCGCTTATGCGCTAAGGGCCTTTCCTCGAATTACACGCTGACGTGCAGATTTTTCACGTGCCAAATCACTCCGTATCAAGCTGGCCACGCGTAAGCACACGGAAGACCACGCTCCTGCCCAGAAGGCCGAACTACTGCCCCCCAGAGCCCCGAGCACTCTCCCACCTGCCATCTGCTGCTGCCTGATTGCCTGCTGCCCACTTGCCCTGCCATTTGCTGCCTGCACATCAGCCAGGGGTGCTGTTGCTGTGACCACCCCTGCTGGAACCGAAGACTCCCGACTGGGATTCCATCGTTCCACAGCCCAGCCCCAGGACCCAGTTGCCCACCCACTCCTGCCTCTGGGGTTGTCATGTCGGGGCAAACACCATCTGGGACCACTGACAACCCCCGGCCAGAGAGGCAGAGGGGCACCAGCTTCAGTGCCACCGAAGTTGGTGTCCTGGTGGAGCAAGTCCTGGGGCAGTATGATGCCCTCTTCGGAAGTTCCCGCGCCGACAAAGAAGGACGGACTCGGATCTGGACTGACATTGTGACTGCCATCAACGCGGAGGGGGTGGCAGTCCGCGACTTACAACATGTCAAGAAGCGCTGAGAGGACTTCAGGTCCAGGACCCTGAACAAGGACCGGCGCCTCTTGAAGGCAGCGGATGCCAAGGGGCGCCGGGGCCACTTGTCGGAAGAACATATGAGGGTCCTGGAACGCATATCCCCAGCGCTCCACGTCCAGGTCCTTGAGAAGCAGACCCGCCTGGAGTCGAGCGGTGAGTGTACATGCATCCTGATTGTGAGCAGTGCGTGTGGTGATTATTCAGTAGTGTGCAGGTTGCACATCTGTTTGTATGGGGTCGAGTATGGGTGGGGGTGTACAGGGCCGTGGGGCTGACACATGCGAGGGCTGCAATGTGTGAGACATGGATGGTGCTTGTGTGTGTAGGCTTGCATGCCAAATGCAGTTGTGTGGGCACACATGTTTGGATGAATGTGTATTTAAGTAGACATGTCCGTGATGTCACGCATGTATGTTGTTTTTGGCTGCATGTATCAGCACTGTGTACATGTGCATGTGTGTGTATTTGACAAGGGAGCAACAGTGATGCAACATGGATGCATGTGACAGCGGTATGTGGAAGCCTGATTGGCAGATGTGACATGGATGCCCGTCTGAACACTGCGACACTTGGCAGAGGTGTACACATGCATGCAAGTGTGGTGGTGTGTGTACATGTGTGGTGCACTTCCTGTGTTGCATGTGATGTCTGGCTCACCTTTGGCTGCTCATGCTGTTGTATGTGTATAGATGGTGGTGGCAGTTGCGATATGGCTGTGGTATGGCTCATGTGTGCGAGTTGTAATGACATGTGTGTTGGGGATTGTGATGACATGTCTGAGGTTTGCCAATGCCACTCATGTACAACTGTCATGTGTGTATGTGTCCATTGTACAGCGCCCTGATGCCTGTGTTTTGTTTCTCCCTGTCTGCAGCGTCAACTGATGAAGAGGGCGGGGAAGGTGCTGTGGAGCACAGCGGCGGGGATCCCACCGCCAGCATGAGACGCAAGGCCCTACTCCCCTCCCATGTTGTGATCTCGTCGGGGAGTGAGGAGTCCGGTGCCGCGTCCCAGGCGGCAGCTGCCGGGGGGAGGTCCAAGAGGCGGAGGTTGGAGTTGGACTCCTCGGCAGCAGAAGGGGCAGCTGGGACCCCACAGGGCCCAACAGGGGAAGATGGCACGGAGTCATCCAGGTTGGTGGGGGGTTTGGTGGAGGAGGAGGCCGTGCAAGCACCAGAGACGGGGTCTGGAGGTGGGGATCCCACTGGTGCTAGTGGTGCAGTGCAGGACCAGGGACAGGAGGCAGCACAGGCCGCCGCCGAGGTGCCTGTGTGCAATCCTGTCCCTGATCCTGTCCCTGCATCATCTTGCACCAGCAGGGATGCCTACATCCAGACCCGTTTTCAGGCAGGGGATGAGCTCACGTCAACTGGCCTTCCTCTGCCTGCGGACGTGGCTATCCAGGTCCGGGTTGAGCCTGTCCTGGCTGGTGTGGCGTTGCGTCAACGGGCCATGCGAGGTGACCTGCAGTCTTTTCATGAAGAGACTGCACGTCATCTTGAATGGCTTGTTGACCACGTCAGCCTGCTGGGACAGGTCACCCAGGCCGGATTCCTCCGTCTGATGGGGCTTGCTCCGACCCCCTCCTCAACTGGACCCCCTACGCGCCAGTCGTCCTCTGTGCCATCTTCCCACCCATCAGTCACCTGGGTGCCCTGTGGAGCTGCCTCTGACGGTGCGGCCAGGCTGGTGGATGAGGCATCCCTGCCACAGTCGGGAGTCGGACATCCAGCAGGGGTGGCCACATCTACGACTGCACCCCAGCCGGCGGAGGATGTGCAGGCAGCAGGAGGCAGTGCACAGGCAGAGGCACAGCAGCAGCAGCAACGTGGTGGGAGCCATGAAGGCTCGGGGCCTTCAACATCGGAGGGGCAGGCATCGGCCGGAGGGCAGGAGGACCCAGGACAGAGAGTGTCTTCCGTGTGGCAGCGGTTGGGCCACGCCATAGATGCGGAGCGGTAGCGGGCGGAAGAGGCACGGCTCACAATGGTCAGGGCGGAGAACTCCATGTGGAGGGCCCTGAGGCGGGCCGAGTGCCTCGAGGCAATCCGCAGGGGTTTGGAGGTGGAGACGTCGACGACCCTGCGGACCCTCGGGGCCATGGAGGAGGACCGCCTCTGGGACATTGAGGAGGAGTTCGATGATGCCCTGGCCCGGGACATCCACAAGTGAGCCGTGAAACTAGCCCGCTGCCCTTGTACATAGTTATGTAGGTAGTGTTGGGTTTCATTTTTGTTTTTATTTTATTTGGACCTTTCGGACATTGGCCACATTTTTGTGTATAGTTTATTTTATTAGTTAGTGTAGTTAGAAAGGTTTCCTTTATTTTATTGGGATAATGGACCCTGGCTTGTTCCCATATACATAGTTCACAGTTGGATTGTATTTTTCTTTCACTTTTTAACCATGGAGCAATGGCTTTCTTTTTTATTTCCCATTGGATTTTGTTTTGTGGACATTGACTTTGGACAACATTACTTTGGAATTTTATTTTTGGTTTTGCTTTTTTTAACGGACATGCTTCTTTTCATTTTTGTACATTCACGTTTCTGTTTCTTCATTTTTTATTCTATTTATGTTTCCTTTAATACCTATTTTTTTGGGTGAACTTCAATGTGTGGTATCTCATTGGTTTCATGCATTTCATGATATGTGTTTTGAGATTCACTGACACCCATTGGGTGTATGTGAGGGAAATGTGTTTGTTTCGGAACTTGCAATTGGTGTTCTGTGATGTAATTGCAAATTATGAGTGGGTGGATGCAATACTCGGGTGGGTGTTTTGCATTTGGAGGCTGACCATAGGGACCAGGGATCTAGATTGTGATGACATGTTGGCTGGGGAACATGAGTTGCACATGGGTGGGGGCCTGCTGGCAGGTGCCCCACAGTGCTGGGGGGTGGGGGTAGTGGCGAACATGTGTTGGACATGGGTGGGGCCTGCTGGCAGGTGCCCCACAGTGCTGGGGGGTGGGGGTGGTGGGGAACATGAGTTGGACATGGGTGGGGGCCTGCTGGCAGGTGCCCCACAGTGCTGGGGGGTGGGGGTGCTGGGAGACATGGGTTGGGGCCTGGTGGAGGCTGCCCCTGCACTGCTGGGGGGTGGGGGTGGTGGGAGACATGGGTGGGGGCCTGGTGGTGGGTGCCCCTGCACTGCTGGGGGGTGGGGGTGGTGGGAGACATGGGTGGGGGCCTGGTGGAGGCTGCCCCTGGTGACTGGGGGGTGGGGGGTGGTGGGAGACATGGGTGGGGGCCTGTTGGAGGCTGCCCCTGGTGACTGGGGGGTGGGGGTGGTGTGAGACATGGGTGGGGGCCTGGTGGAGGCTGCCCCTGATGGCTGGGGGGTGGGGGTGCTGGGAGACATGGGTGGGGGCCTGGTGGTGGGTGCCCCTGCACTGCGGGGGGGTGGGGGTGGTGGGAGACATGGGTGGGGGCCTGGTGGAGGCTGCCCCTGGTGACTGGGGGGGTGGGGGTGCTTGGAGACATGGGTGGAGCCCTGGTGGAGGCTGCCCCTGGTGGCTGGGGGGTGGGGGTGCTGGGAGACATGGGTGGGGGCCTGCTGGCAGGTGCCCCAGAGTGCTGGGGGTGGGGGTGGTGGGAGACATGGGTGGGGGCCTGGTGGAGGCTGCCCCTGGTGACTGGGGGGTGGGGGTGGTGGGAGACATGGGTGGGGGCCTGGTGGAGGCTGCCCCTGGTGGCTGGGCGGTGGGGGTGCTGGGAGGCATGGGTGGGGGCCTGCTGGCAGGTGCCCCACAGTGCTGGGGGGTGGGGGTGGTGGGGAACATGAGTTGGACATGGGTGGGGGCCTGCTGGCAGGTGCCCCACAGTGCTGGGGGGTGGGGGTGGTGGGGAACATGAGTTAGACATGGGTGGGGGCCTGCTGGCAGGTGCCCCACAGTGCTGGGTGGTGGGGGTGGTGGGAGTCATGGGTGGGAGCCTGGTGGAGGCTGCCCCTGCACTGCTGGGGGGTGGGGGTGGTGGGAGACATGGGTGGGGGCTTGGTGGTGGGTGCCCCTGCACTGCTGGGGGGTGGGGGTGGTGGGGGTGGTGGGAGACATGGGTGCGGGCCTGGTGGAGGCTGCCCCTGGTGGCTGGGGGGTGGGGGTGCTGGGAGACATGGGTGGGGGCCTGGTGGTGGGTGCCCCTGGTGGCTGGGGGGTTCGGGGTGGTGTGAGACATGGGTGGGGGCCTGGTGGAGGCTGCCCCTGGTGACTGGGGGTGGGGGTGGTGGGAGACATGGGTGGGGGCCTGGTGGAGGCTGCCCCTGGTGACTGGGGGGTGGGGGTGGTGGGAGACATGGGTGGGGGCCTGGTGGAGGCTGCCCCTGGTGGCTGGGGGGTGGGGTGCTGGGAGACATGGGTGGGGGCCTGGTGGTGGGTGCCCCTGCACTGCTGGGGGGTGGGGGTGGTGGGAGACATGGGTGGGGGCCTGGTGGAGGCTGCCCCTGGTGACTGGTGGGGTGGGGGTGGTGGGAGACATGGGTGGGGGCCTGGTGGAGGCTGCCCCTGGTGACTGGTGGGGTGGGGGTGGTGGGAGACATGGGTGGGGGCCTGGTGGAGGCTGCCCCTGGTGACTGGGGGGGTGGGGGTGGGGGTGGTGGGAGACATGGGTATGGGTGGGGGCCTGGTGGAGGCTGCCCCTGGTGGCTGGGGAGTGGGGGTGCTGGGAGACCTGGGTGGGGGCCTGGTGGTGGCTGCCCCTGCACTGCTGGGGGGTGGGGGTGGTGGGGAACATGCGTTGGACATGGGTGGGGGCCTGCTGGCAGGTGCCCCACAGTGCTGGGGGGTGGGGGTGGTGGGGAACATGAGTTGGACATGGGTGGGGGCCTGCTGGCAGGTGCCCCACAGTGCTGGGTGGTGGGGGTGGTGGGAGACATGGGTGGGGGCCTGGTGGAGGCTGCCCCTGCACTGCTGGGGGGTGGGGGTGGTGGGAGACATGGGTGGGGGCCTTGTGGAGGCTGCCCCTGGTGGCTGGGGGGTGGGGGTGCTGGGAGACATGGGTGGGGGCCTGGTGGTGGGTGCCCCTGGTGGCCGGGGGGTGGGGGTGGTGTGAGACATGGGTGGGGGCCTGGTGGAGGCTGCCCCTGGTGACTGGGGGGGTGGGGGGGGTGGGAGACATGGGTGGGGCCCTGGTGGAGGCTGCCCCTGGTAACTGGGGGGGTGGGGGTGGTGGGAGACATGGGTGGGGGGCCTGGTGGAGGCTGCCCTTGGTGGCTGAGGGGTGGGGGTGCTGGGAGACATGGGTGGGGGCCTGGTGGTGGGTGCCCCTGCACTGCTTGGGGGTGGGGGTGGGGGTGGTGGGAGACATGGGTGGGGGCCTGGTGGAGGCTGCCCCTGGTGACTGGGGGGGTGGGGGTGCTGGGAGACATGGGTGGGGGCCTGGTGGAGGCTGCCGCTGGGGGGTGGGGGTGCTGGGAGACATGGGTGGGGGCCTGGTGGTGGCTGCCCCTGCACTGCTTGGGGGTGGGGGTGGTGGGGAACATGCGTTGGACATGGGTGGGGGCCTGCTGGCAGGTGCCCCACAGTGCTGGGGGGTGGGGGTGGTGGGGAACATGAGTTGGACATGGGTGGGGGCCTGCCGGTAGGTGCCCCACAGTGCTGGGGGGTGGGGGTGGTGGGAGACATGGGTGGGGGCCTGGTGGAGGCTGCCCCTGCACTGCTGGGGGGTGGGGGTGGTGGGAGACATGTGTGGGGGCCTGGTGGTGGGTGCCCCTGCACTGCTGGGGGGTGGGGGTGGTGGGAGACATTGGTGGGGGCCTGGTGGAGGCTGCCCCTGGTGACTGGGGGGGTGGGGTGGGGGTGGTGGGAGACATGGGTGGGGGCCTGGTGGAGGCTGCCCCTGGTGGCTGCGGGGTGGGGGTGCTGGGAGACATGGGTGGGGGCCTGCTGGCAGGTGCCCCACAGTGCTGGGGGGTGGGGGTGGTGGGGAACATGAGTTGCACATGGGTGGGGGCCTGCTGGTAGGTGCCCCACAGTGCTGGGGGGTGGGGGTGGTGGGAGACATGGGTGGGGGCCTGGTGGAGGCTGCCCCTGCACTGCTGGGGGGTGGGGGTGGTGGGGAACATGCGTTGGACATGGGTGGGGGCCTGCTGGCAGGTGCCCCACAGTGCTGGGGTGTGGGGGTGGTGGGGAACATGAGTTGGACATGGGTGGGGGCCTGCTGGTAGGTGCCCCACAGTGCTGGGGGGTGGGGGTGGTGGGAGACATGGGTGGGGGCCTGGTGGAGGCTGCCCCTGCACTGCTGGGGGGTGGGGGTGGTGGGAGACATGTGTGGGGGCCTGGTGGTGGGTGCCCCTGCACTGCTGGGGGGTGGGGGTGGTGGGAGACATGGGTGGGGGCCTGGTGGAGGCTGCCCCTGGTGACTGGGGGGGTGGGGTGGGGGTGGTGGGAGACATGGGTGGGGGCCTGGTGGAGGCTGCCCCTGGTGGCTGAGGGGTGGGGGTGCTGGGAGACATGGGTGGGGGCCTGGTGGTGTGTGCCCCTGCACTGCTTGGGGGTGGGGGTGGGGGTGGTGGGAGACATGGGTGGGGGCCTGGTGGAGGCTGCCCCTGGTGACTGGGGGGGTGGGGGTGCTGGGAGACATGGGTGGGGGCCTGGTGGAGGCTGCCCCTGGTGGCTGGGGGGTGGGGGTGCTGGGAGACATGGGTGGGGGCCTGGTGGTGGCTGCCCCTGCACTGCTTGGGGGTGGGGGTGGTGGGGAACATGCGTTGGACATGGGTGGGGGCCTGCTGGCAGGTGCCCCACAGTGCTGGGGGGTGGGGGTGGTGGGGAACATGAGTTGGACATGGGTGGGGGCCTGCTGGTAGGTGCCCCACAGTGCTGGGGGGTGGGGGTGGTGGGAGACATGGGTGGGGGCCTGGTGGAGGCTGCCCCTGCACTGCTGGGGGGTGGGGGTGGTGGGAGACATGTGTGGGGGCCTGGTGGTGGGTGCCCCTGCACTGCTGGGGGGTGGGGGTGGTGGGAGACATGGGTGGGGGCCTGGTGGAGGCTGCCCCTGGTGACTGGGGGGGTGGGGTGGGGGTGCTGGGAGACATGGGTGGGGGCCTGCTGGCAGGTGCCCCACAGTGCTGGGGGGTGGGGGTGGTGGGGAACATGAGTTGCACATGGGTGGGGGCCTGCTGGCAGGTGCCCCACAGTGCTGGGGGGTGGGGGTGGTAGGGAACATGAGTTGGACATGGGTGGGGGCCTGCTGGCAGGTGCCCCACAGTGCTGGGGGGTGGGGGTGGTGGGGGACATGAGTTGGACATGGTTGGGGGCCTGCTGGCAGGTGCCCCACAGTGCTGGGGGGTGGGGGTGGTGGGCAACATGAGTTGGACATGGGTGGGGGCCTGGTGGAGGCTGCCCCTGGTGGCTGGGGGGTGGGGATGGTGGTAGACATGGGTGGGGGCATGGTGGAGGCTGCCCTTGAACTGCTGGGGGGTGGGGGTGATGGGAGACATGGGTGGGGGCCTGGTGGAGGCTGCCCCTGGTGGCTGGGGGGTGGGGGTGCTGGGAGACATGGGTGGGGGCCTGGTGGTGGGTGCCCCTGGTGCCTGGGGGTGCAGGGGGACATGCGTTGGTGGGCAGTAGTGCAAGTTGACATGTGGGTTGGCTGGTGGGCATGGCCATGGTGGATGGGGTGCCTGCAGGACATGTGCTGGGTAGGCCCCTGTGGTGTGAGCCACCTGCAGGGGCCGTGGAGGGTATAGAGGGAACACCTGGGAGGACCCACACGTGCAATTCACGTGTGCTGCTCCCGGCGCACCCCTGTAATACACGTACCCCGCTCAATCGCGTGTGGAACTTCCCGCGCACCCCTGGAATACACGTACCCCGCTCAATCGCGTGTGTAACTTCCCGCGCGCCCCCGAAATACACGTACCCCGCTCAGTCGCGTGTGTGACTTCCCGCGCACCCCCGAAATACACGTACCCCGCTCAATCGCGTGTGTAACTTCCCGCGCGCCCCCGAAATACACGTACCCCGCTCAATCGCGTGTGGAACTTCCCGCGCGCCCCCGAAATACACGTACCCCGCTCAATCGCGTGTGTGACTTCCCGCGCACCCCCGAAATACACGGACCCCGCTCAGTCGCGTGTGTGACTTCCCGCGCGCCCCCAAAATACACATACCACGCTCAATCGCGTGTGTAACTTCCCGCGCGCCCCCGAAATACACGTACCACGCTCAATCGCGTGTGTAACTTCCAGCGCGCCCCCTAAATAAACGTACCCCGCTCAATCGCGTGTGTAACTTCCCGCGCGCCCCCGAAATACACGTACCCCGCTCAATCGGGTGTGTAACTTCCCGCGCGCCCCCGAAATAAACGTACCCCGCTCAATCGCGTGTGTAACTTCCCGCGCGCCCCCGAAATACACGTACCCCGCTCAATCGGGTGTGTAACTTCCCGCGCGCCCCCGAAATACACGTACCCCGTTCAATCGCTTGTGTAACTTCCAGCGCGCCCCCGAAATAAACGTACCCCGCTCAATCGCGTGTGTAACTTCCCGCGCGCCCCCGAAATACACGAACCCCGCTCGCACAGGCCCAATTGCTGTATGTTGCCACTTTTGTGATGCGCTGGGACTCTACCGCCTGCCTTCGTGTGGCGGACGTGTTTCAGCTTGTGCGTGTCTCTGGCTGTGCGTGGCTTTGCCCTATTCGATTCCATGAATACGTGTGGTTCGAGTGCGTGTGGGCGTTCCGTCTGCTTCCCTGCAGTACATCCCCAGTTACGCCCTTATTTTCGCGCGTTGTTCCCCATTCCGCGCGTTACGCCCCGTGTCCCGCCCACTTTCTGGTGTATGCGCCGAGGTTGTGCGCTTTCACTGTGCGCGTCGCGCACGCCTTTCGGGATGTTGCAGTGACTTGTGTGCCATGCACGGGTTTGGCACACATCCCGAGGTGTACACGCACAGGGACTTCCATGAATCGTACGCGTGCCCCTGTTTTTTTCCGCTTGCGCCTGCTTGCGCAAAGATTTTCGGCGCACGTTTGTTCCATGAATCGGCCCCTTAGAGTCTGGGAAGTGTAACACTTGGAAATAAATTAGTGTGTGCGTTTTTCACTTTGGTCAAATGCTTTGTGCATTGCAAATTGATTTGACACTTTAGGAAGTTTCATTAGAATTGGCATTCTTATTGAGCCCGATTTTGAAGCTTTGTGTAGTACAATGTAAAAGTGTGTTCTAGCAAGGGCTGCATTTTTCTTTTGTTTACCGCCGCTGTTTTCATTGGTTTTGATAGAGGCCGCTCTGCTGAAGTATAATTTTTTCACGTTTACTAGTGATTTGCATAGGCATTTCATACTATGTTTTCTCTTTATCTCACAAGCACATCAACAGCATTTAATGGCTTGATGTTTGCGATGCGTTTTTTGTTTTATGAGAGCTTCTGAGCAAGCAGCTGTTTGGCATTTATCACTACGAAAGGCTTTTGATGTTAAATTAGTTGATATGTTTGGTATAGTATTAAAATATTGCACATGTTTGCATGCGCGCATCTGTGTGTGAGTGCATGCATGAAAGGGCACATTCACCTGAATGTGCCCTTTCATGCATGCACTCACACACAGACACACTACTTGATCTCTCTTCTGCCTTTGATACTGTCAACCATGTCATCCTGCTCAATCGCCTCTGTGATAATCTGGGTATCCCTGATCAGGCCCTGGCCTGGCTGACCTCCTTCCTCCTCAAACGACCCTGCCAGGTACAACTTGGGTCTATCTCACTTTCCACCTGTGGTGTCCCCCAGAGTTCGAACTTTACTCCCTGGCTCTTCAATCAATGCCTGGCACTTCTCGCCCATTGCACTGCTGCTGTCTGATCAGACTTTCAATGTATGCGGAAGACGCCCAACTTTATTTTCAGGCTCCACTCTGCCACCATTTCTCCCTCTCTGATCTCCGACTTTCTGTCTGCAATCCAGGAGTGGTGCGTCGCCAATGACCTCTGCCTTAATGTTAGCAAGACAGAGATCCTCATTGGCACACCTCATTGGCACACCTGCACCTTCCTTTCCCTCTCTGGCTGGCTTCCCTTGGCCCTCTCCCTGCTCCCACTTGCGAGGCTAAGAATTTTGGGGTCATCTTTGAATCCACGCTTTCCTTTTCTCCTTACATCTCTGACGTCTCAAACAAGTCTAACTACCAACTGCACCTCCTCAGAGGTACTCTTCCTTTCCTCTCCTTCCCCCAGAAGCTTACTGTCTCCAGAGCTCTTATTCTCGCTGGGCTGGACTGTTGCAACAGCGTCTTTCTAAATCTGCCTTCAACCACTCTCCGCCCTATGCAGCTCAGCCAGAACAGTACTGCGAGACTTGTCCTTGGCCTCAAGCCCTGGGATCGTATCCCTCCAGCCCTGAAATCTCTTCATTGGCTCCCAGTGGCTGCAAGGATTAAATTCAAGACCTTTTGAATTTTCCACAAGGCTTTCTGGGACCTGGGTCCACAATACCTTCAACTCGATTTCCGTAAATACATTCCTACTCAAGCTCTTCGCTCCTCCTCCTTCAACTCCTTCAGGGTCAGTCGTTTCTCCAAGCAACGAGTTGGGGGTAGATCCCTTTCCTTGGCTGGGGCCTCCCTATTGAAAAGCCTCCCTGCCTCCCTCAAACTTGAGGAGACCCATCTTTGGTTCCGGAAGCACCTCAAGACCTTCCTCTTTGCTTCTGCCTTTGCTCTTCCTCTCCCCTGCTAATCTGTCTGCATTGGCACCGGCCACCTGGTTACCCTCTGATTTCGGGCCCAGATCCCTGCCCTCCCAGCCACATACCTACACTGCCTCCTGGCAACCCCTGCACTTGTGTCTGTATCTGCACCCCTACAGACTTCTTCCAGCACTTATCAGACACCTGTTATCTACACCTTAGCCGCACTACCTGCTGTTGTTCTATCACGTGTTCAGCACTTTTCACTCCCCCCCTGCCTCTCGCACTTTCCCCCTTCCCTCTCCCCTCTCCCCTGCACTTGGACGTTCTCAATATCATTGGGCCTAGTAAGATTGTTGTTTTGTCCTCCCCCCCCCCCCCCTGCCTTGTCGCCCTCTAAAACACTTGTGTATGGGCACGATACAAATAAAATATCAATATCAACGGGCGGGCCATTGAATTCTTCCTCGGATTTATGTTCAGTTGTAGATCAAAGACTTGGTGGTAGACCCCTTCTTTTTAAGACCAAAGCAAATACGTGATTGGACTAAAGCTAGCTTGCTTTAGGGGTCCTATCCCTGTTTTTACAATAAGTGGACTTTGCCTTCTGACAAAACACCCAAAGTGCTTTGTGCAACAGGAAGTGGAGGGCACTGGTTGGAAAGATAGAGGTAGAGAGAAACAAGATGGTATAACCTTCCTCCAACTATAAAGAGCTCCTCCTGTCTACATTACCCGTACCCCCTTCCATTTTCAATAGGATAAAAGGCCTTTTGGAAATGCAGCACCCTGTTTTGGGGCCAAGCCTTTTGTGAATGGGTGTACCATTTGATTCCTTTTGCCAGGACAGCTTCCTGTGGAATGGCTGTCACTCTGGGGAGGGTGTTTTGTGCCCTCCAGAAAGCAACAGAGCGAGGCAACCCCCAAGGCTACACTCTTTTTGGCTTCAGCAGGATTAGCTTGTCTGAGGGAAATGCACATAATGCGACCACAACGGATCTGCGCTCAAAGGGCTGACAGATGTGTGATACCAATTGAACATGGTTTAATATTTATGAGAAATACTATTCATCATGCCATAACTAAGATATGGCTTATATTTGGAGATTAGTCTGCCACCAGAACAGTAGAATCATAATTAGGGATTTTGGTACAGGGGTGCATGTGTTAAATGCAGCCTCTGTATTGCATTGATCTAACGGTCACTGCAGTTGTCAAATGGGCACCTGTATCCTCTGGACCTGCTCTGTGCCACAGGATAGTAATGCTGCAGGGCACAGCCACACACTATAATTTTGGCGTGGAGCTCATGAAAAGGGGAATTTAATTAGCAGATATGACTTTCTGGAATGGCATTACCTCCATTTTTTTAATTATATTAATACCATTTTTAAAAGCCTGGACATCAACACCCTTCCCGCAATCTGTCACAACTGCCATATGCCTTCCAAGGTATACATGCATTTAATAATCTTGTGCAATGACTTGCTCTTCTGTTCTTTCTTTCGGTTATGTAATTATTTCATTATTTTATTTTGCATTCCGTCTGCTTGTTTAATGTCTATTCTTGGTAAGGAACCCTTTTATTTGCAATCTACGTCAAAACCTGTCTAATCTCTTTTTTACATTAATGGAGGTAGCTATGGAAATGCTGTTCAGCGAGTGGCCAGATTATTTAGCATTTGCACCGGTGCTAAAAATTGAGCAAATGCGTTTTTCACCAGGTTTGCTACTGGTAATACAGAATGGAGGAAACGGATTACACCAGGAGACCGATGAATATCAAATTATTCAGACTAGTGTTTGTGTTATGTTTGCAATGTGAAATAGAGGGCTTTATTACATTTATTTTAATTCTACGTAGCAAACCTAGTGAAAGAACAGACCGCTTCAACTTTTCTCTTGTGAAAACATTTTTACTGATTGGGGCCTTTTTTAAATAAGCAGACACATTGGTACTAAATTAGTTTGCTTCTTTTTATTGCACAAGGACAACTATCCCTACATGTCCTTTGAGACTTTGCTTTTCAGACTAATTCACATTCATGATTTGGAGTTTATCTGCTTTAAGCAACCTTGCTATACACAAACACAGAAAGCTGTTTTAGAAATTGTTTGTGTAAACTATTTTCACAGCTTTCCTGGTATCCTTCTCTTAACTCCATTGTGACTAGTAAAGAAACCGGTTTCCCTGGGAGTGTCGCACAGCTGTCCGACTCGCCCGAGGAAGCTTCGTAACAATATGCAATGACAATTGTGTATGTTTAATAATTTTACTTTCGTTTTAATCCAACAGGTGAGGTAAGCAGGTGTGAGGAGAGAAACATTGGCTACTCTTCAGCGTGTGGTGCACAAACATTCCGTGATTTGGATGAAAAGACTCCAGTGAATAGCTTCAAGGCCACTGAGAAAGGAACAAACTCTGGTGCTCAGCTTTGGCCTGAAAGTAATCAGAAACTGGGAGCAGAGAACACTCCCCAGTGGGAAAGTGTTTTAATGGATCCAGAACTTTTTAAACTCTGCCTGGGATTGCCCAACATGGAGAGATCGGATGCATACAATGATTTTGACAGTCATGTGTCCAATGCACACCTCCCCTGCCCACCAAATACAACTACAAATGTCAAATCGCATGAGTGTCCCGAATGTGGGAATATTTACAAAACAAGCCAGCATCTCGCAAGGCATCATAGAACACATTCGGGAGAGAGACCTTATCACTGTGTGGAGTGTGAAAAGAGATTCAGTCGGAAGTACCATCTCGTTGAACATATGAGAATACATACGGGTGAAAGACCCTATCAATGTACCAAATGCGAGAAAACGTTCAGCTGGAAAAAGAATTACAATAGGCATCAGAAAACTCACGCGACAAGATAGTGAACAACTGTGCATGAAGGGGCGATCTCTGCAAAGAATCCCGATTGTGGAATCTATCCCAAAAACAGACCATATAATGTACATATTATATGATATGAAGAAATATTACACAGAGGGAAAGAATAATGATAGAAAACATTATTCTAATACTCCCTGGCTAACGATCAACGTTTAGTACTGTATTGAGCTCAAATTGGAGACATTTACCTTTGAATGGAAAGTGCTTATGCCAACTTTACTTCAATTAGAAGAAATGTCTAATCAAGAGATTTAAGAACATTCCCATACCAAACAAATGATCGAATACAGACATTGTCCACATCTAGTATAACAATGTAGTTGAGACCTACAAATAATTGCAATAAAAACAGCAGAACCCTATATTTTTTTTACTTCACCAGTTTCCTCCACAGCATTGTCTGTTTCATGTTGTCCTTCCTCACTGAGTGACGACTGCGGTCCTAGCAAAAGAACAGATTACTAAACACATTCTTGTCTGTAGTGGTGGGTCAGTTTCAGGTTTGTAATTTTCCAGAACTTTGGAATCAGAGTTTAGTTTGAGATTCCTCGAGTGTAAGATTCACTGAGACGATAGGAGATAGAAGTCATCCTCCTAAGTAGAGTAGGCTGATGTTTTCTTTATGGGACATGAGTTTCTTATTTTACTTAAATGGTAAACATTGACTTCACTTAAGCTGCATAGTACACGTCATTGGAAACGTGCAAACAATATTTCATTTGTTTTTATGTGTATATATATCCAAGGGCAAATTGCATAAATATTTTCCATGGCATGTTGTTCAATGGGGGACTGAGGAAAGCTTGAAGGGTTTACAAGGGTATGAAATATGGACTGTACTTACACTACATATAGGATATCATTGTCTCAAAGGGGAGGAGACTATAATCATAACACATATATAGCTCGAAGCCACAGGCAGGCAGCTATATTGTTGTTGGAAGAATATTGACCTCCCACAGAAAAAGTATGCTATTTGCCAGTAATCAAATAGTCCTGTCTGGAGATTCACATCATACAAGTAGCGTGAACCTATGGTGGGGGCGAGCCATGCATGTTCTGATATATGGCAGTATTGCTTGACGCAGTTGTGGAGAGTGTCTGGGTATTGGGCAGCCTCTCGTTCGGCTCTACATTTTAACTGATAGAAGAGGTTTTGGTATCCACTCTGGAAATTGATTTCAAATGCACAGAATGCCTGATAAGGTAAGTCCAATACTAACTTCAGAATCTGATAAAATATGAAAGTGTTGTAATTGAGGGAGAAAACAGAAGGGCTTCATATATTTATTTTTGCAAGTGCTCCAATTTAAAGATTGGTAACAGTACCACCACCAATTTGAGTTACTACCCGGTTATGATACAGTACGGATACAACATGGCTCAAAATGTGATGACTTAAGCAGTAATGTACATTGTGTTGGTTGACTTTGAATTGGGAGTTTTGCTTTGAGGTGTTTACCTACAAGTAGCACTATAGATGTACCACTGTTCTACCACATTAAACAATAGCACTCTTGTGTATTGTGCTTAATTGTATCCTTCAAGGTATCTTCATCAGATGAGTGGAAACGATGCAACGCTGCATCCTCATATGTCTGTCAAAATAGTTGTACTCCAATGAATGGAAGTGAAGATTGGTTTCTGCTAAATTAAAGGATACTCTTGTCAAATAACTGATCCCTAGTAACTGTGGGTATGTGAATTGACAACTCACATGATGATCAATGTATATTACTGCATGTGAAGTAAAGTGTACACTTTCTATATTGAACCATGTGCTGATTCTATTATTTGAGAAAATATTCTGCCATTTAAGTAATTTCTTTTTAGATAAAAAAAAAAGATTGGAGCTATATCAGAACGGAGATTGGCTTACCCTCTGTGATTTTTCAAAAATGTTAAAAATTGTAGATGAAGGATAGTCTTCAATTTTCCAAAACATTTGAATTAAATACTCAACCTCCTAGTCATCGATTTGTGAAATGCCAATTGATTTTCATAATGTGTGTTTATACACTTTTGCAGAAAGTGATATTGTCAAAGTGAGCCCAAGTGTTGGATACTATAATGAAAGAAGCAAATGAGCGACAGAGATATAGGTCTTCATTTATATATTTAAAGGTATTCTAGTATGCAAATATCATTCTCATTTAGAGTGCCCAGTGCTTTTTACAAAGTGCCTAGGTAAAACAGAAAGATTGGGGTGGATTGTGCCATCAGGCTGTGTTTAGCTGTTTGTAATATGAAGTAGACTCCTAGAATACATTTTTACTGTACATTTTCTTATATTTTGGGAATCTTAAAGAACAAAGTAGCAAAGCTTTGACTGAAAAGTAAATCGCAAACCAGTGTTCCCATGGCACAATTTTACATAACCAAAAACAATGTAAACACAGCGTTCTGTAGATTTTGTGCACGATAATTGTTGCACAATGGTTTTGCCCACAACGTTTACATTTTTTACAGTACCGACAATGTGTTGACCAAGCGTTTAGATGTTATATATATCCATATTCTTTTAAACATGGAATATTTGTTTTATTGTAAATAGATTATTCTCCCATAATGAATAAATAGATTGTTTTCTGATAAGCTGGTTCTGCTGTTTGATTTATCATAGGCTTTTATGCTGCTGGAGCAATAGCAATTGTTTTTCAGCATTAGCTCAGTGAAAAATGTAAAGTGCTAGTATACCTTTATTGCACTATTGTCATAGCCTAAACTGAGCTAGCTGTACCTCGGGCACTATTTGCTGATCTAGCACTCTTAATGCGCTCTTACTCTCTCTATATTTGCACTCTGTCTTCCTGTGTGACCTGTTTCTCTAATTGTTCTATGCGTACTCTGTGCGCTTTGTGTTCTCTGTTTGCAATGTCTCTCTGTGTGCTTTGTTTCTAATGTATTCCTTCACAAATTCCTTGACTAAGATCTTTATTTTCAAGTGTCAGCTGCCTTGTGAACTTTCTAGCCACTAGGTTGTGCCATGCGGCTCTGCTGGAATCCAATGCTTGCCCATGAGGGCGAACAAGACGTCAAGGGTAGTATATATGGATCCATTGGTCCACCATGCCCTTTGTTCCTTTTTCATCACCATCAGTTATTTATTGAGGAATGCCTTTACCTTTTTTTAAAATGTAATTTGTGCTAAATCCCAAGGTGAGCTACAAGCTCTTTGGAGACTGCACCAGGCAGATGTCCACCAACAACACCCACATGGTCTGTCTTTAATGCTTGGAAGAGGAACATGATGTAGAGAATGGCAGCTCTTGCCACTTAATGCATGGAAAGGCCCTCCATGAGCGTGCCACTAAATTCTACACCTTCCTGCCCAAGGGGGGTGATGTGCGCTCCTTCCAAGTATTCTGGTTTGGTGCTTTCTAGGGTCTGGTCTTCAGAAGAGACTGGGGTGGAAGACCACTCAAGGGATGATGACAATTCTTCTGGAGAATAATTCACTCTTCAAGTTAAAGTACCCCATTTGCTCTTCTAAGCTGGAGCAGTTGGAGGAATTCAGGCAACAGGTGATGTACATCATTGCCAAGGCAGCATCTTCACTGTCAGTAACGCGGCAGACAAGGGCCCATTGGGCATTAAAGATATGACAGAGGCACTACTGAAGGCTGCAAACGTACACCTGCTGGCTCGTTTTCTGTCACCATCTCCTGAGACTGTCCCCACAAGCACCAGACAGCACTGCCTTCGGGGGTCCTAACCCTTGTGCAACTCGGTTTCGGAGCCAGATGGTGCTGACACCTTGATTTTCATGAGCATGATCCCATCTATTATGGTTTCAGGAGAGGTGGAGGATTTTGAGTAGGAATTCCATGACAAGCAAGCTGTTCTTGCCAATTTGGCTTCCACCCTTTTGGATGCTAATGGTTTGGACACCTTGCCTGAAGTGAATTATTGTGAGACTTTGCACACAATAAGCCACATGCTTTCTCCCAGCGTAATATTGCTAAGGTCGTTAATTCCTATGGCCTGTTGGCTCCAGCAAAGCCAGTTGTACAGACCTTCTTGGCCAGGTCCCCTGGAAGAGACCTGTCTGCCCTTTAACCAGACAGTAGCTCTGCTAGTGTTGGCTGCATGGTTGAAATGGGTCACCATACCAGCTGTAAACCATGACCTTGGCATAACGCCCACAGATCCAGATTTCCTTTCCAAGCACGCCAGTCTGGTGGCTTAGGTCTCTACAGTAGTCTCAAAGTCAACCACTTTTCAATTGTTTCCCCCTGATGGGGACAGCAAGAAGTTAGGCACCTTTGGCCAAAAAGTGTTTGTGTCTCTGAACCTGAACCTGGCCTTGGGTTTGGTGCATACCACCTGCACCCAAGCTAAATAAACCCCACTCTTTGTGGAATGTAGTCTCTGAGGCAGCAGAGAGCCTCCCCTTGCCCAAGTTGAAAGAAGGCATCATTTCCCTTGTTGCTTTTGAGAAGGAAGTGTCCTTTCATATCCTCAAGTAAGACTGTGTGGCTAGAGCTATGGGTATGGACTGTGTCCTCGGCAAACATATCATGGATGCGTATGCACAGTTTTGCCTCTGATATCAAGGCTAAGCTCGCGGACATCCCCTTCAACAGTGGCACCATCTTCGGATAGAAGGCGTGCAAGTCTATGGAGAAGTTCAAGGCCTTCAACTCTACCGCAAAATCCCTACGGCTGGCCATATAGCAACAGCCCACCTCCACTCTTTATAGGGATTTTCCCTTTAATGGTGTTTCCTCCTTTTCACACCATGGCAGAAATCAGGCATGCTTCGGCAAGCAGGTATAGCAGCGTTACCCTATTAAAGTTGAGGAAGAGGAGCAAAAAGGGCCCCACCTTTAATGGGTCCATCCTGTTTCCCTGACCTCATGACTACTAACACAAAAATAGCCACTGGATTGACCTCACCGGCAGCCAACCCTCAGGCACCACCAAGATGCAGGTTGCCATTAAGGACCAGAAGACAAAGGAAAGCAATGTCAGGAAAAGATTTGGGTTTAGAAGAGACAAACAAACTGAAGAATGTTCATCACTGTGTCCTTGGGGGTGATGGAGTGGGCATGATCTAGGGGGTTTCAAGAGCCGCCCAGATGCAACAAAGAGAAGAGCATCTGGGATGGGTGGGTTACCTGAGACGACTTGAAGTTCAGAGAGAAGGCCAAATTGTGTAGCATGCCGTCAGTGTGGTGTACATGGGACAACACCAGATATGGGGCTTGATTTAGGTGAGTCCCTCAATGGCATGTTGGGCACCAGCAGGCAGTGGACATTGATGCCTTTTGTAGGGAAAATGGGGCTCCGAATTTCAGCAGGGGCAGACTGACAGTAAGAGGTGTGAGACTCTGGTGAGAGACTTGGATGGGAATCTGGTGTGGGAATGTGCAGGTCCATGTTCAAAGCAAGCTTATTGTTTAACATTTCCAGCACAGGAAGCCAGTGTAACACATTGGCATCTGTTTAGTGCTTTGAATCTCTGGCCTAAGGTGACAGGCTAGATACGTGTTCTCTGGAAGATTCTAGAGGTTTGGTCCGAGGAGGAGGAGGAGGTGTCTGATTGACATGTTACATCAGAATCAGGGGCAGGTAATTCTTAGACTTTCCACAGGGGAATTTACATTAAGGGGCAGGTGGAGGAGAGAGCCCTTAAAAAGCGAAGAGTGCAGAGAAGGAAGAACTGTCTTTGGGAGGATCAGGTTGTCTACACTGACTGCGATTGCTGGGCTTTCTGCCTCCTGTGTGTGTGCCTGGGGTGAGAGATGAGAAGCCTGCTGCATAGGAGGCTGTGCTGAGGGGGAGACAGCCGAGCACACTGAACTGATGCTTTGCTGACTTTGCTGGTGTGAATATTTCAAGCATTCTTTAGGTGAGAAAAAGGTGAGGTGTATGTTGTATGATTGCAGATAGTGTAATTGTATATTATGGGCAGCTGCAGGCTGGTGAATTTTGCACTGACAAAGGTAGATATCTATTTTCATGTGTTTTTCCTTACCCTCCAAGAATCAGATCTCAAATATGACTTAAGGCTTTAAGCTGCCAGAACCAATGTTATGTTTCAAGGCCATTATATAAGTTTATTGAACTGCAAAACTAAAAGTGTGCTTGAAGTTCATTGTGGGAAAAGCTTTTATCACGGGGGAAATGTGCTCGTAGTTATGTTTTTCGCCTGAAGAATAGAATCTATCATTGCAAAAGGGATACCACAGTTTGAGATGTGCGTTTTCATTCTTGAATTACATAGGTCATGTTAAACTCATTGAATTGCACATGTTTTTTTTTCTCACTCCTAAATTGTTTATAACGTACCTGAAAAGAATTGGATCAGCTTCAGTCTATTTATTGTGTGTTCTTGTTACTTGTGATGGCATATAGACAGGTACAAAGGTAAGGTGGCATGTTTACTACTGCTGACTGTAAAAAACAAGATTCACCAAAACACTGTGAACTGGGGCGACTTATAAAGAGCTGATTCCCCATATTACAGTCTTCAGGTTATTGGGTAAGTTTATGTAGAGTTTCTACACCATACCTCCAATGAAATACCACTAAAGTGGAAAATTGGGTCCCAGTGCGCTCCAGGTCCGGTTTTTAGCTTGCTGCTCATGATCCCAATATAAGAATAACATCAGGTAGCCCAGTGGCTTTGGGTCTGATAAAATACCCCAATATATTTATGGTGCATTTGCCAGGAAGCTGTAAAGCAATTACTGGGCATGGCTTTGCATCGTATAGCATAGTTATATTGTGTGCTCTTTCCCCGATCTGAAGTGCATTGCGAGGGAAGTGGCAGTGATTGAACAGTGTGCATGTTGAATTTTTTATTTTTTTATTTGTGTTGTCTGCATTGGGCTTCGACATGTCATAGATACAAGCTGCATTTTATGATATGTCTGATTACCCTGAGACACAACTTTCTGCTTTTGCTTCATGGTCATCTGAACATTCGTTAACTTGGTGAGACAGGAAGTGGAGAAAGAAACCCCCAGATTTTTAAAAAGCGGGGCATTGTACAAATGTGTCTCCTTCGACTATTTGAAGCAAAAAAACGTAAACAAGAGATTGACTATTATTATCCGGTTATGTGCCAAATTGTGTTTTTTCTTGGATAAGATTATTAAGCTGTGAGGAAAAGATTCTGATGTCATTGCTGAGTTTCAGTGTAGTTTGGATGCAGAACATGAACGGTTGATACAGATGTAATCCGATTTAAAACATAGAGAGCTGGACACACAGTTTCAAACTAAATGTAACAATCTCAGTGCACAGTGGATTCAGAAAGACAGTTTGTAGAGAGTGAGGAAGAATTAATACATTTGAAAACTGTGTTAGTGTCTTTTTTGTTTGTAACTTTCTTTATTAATTTTACAACAATGGAATAGTAAGACATTACAAGACCGTGCACCGGTCACGAGACCCTTTATCCCCCCTGTGTCATGATGCCCGCTCCCGGGGAGCCGGTTCAAGCCCGGCGTCCCCGAAAGCGGACATCCAGTCCCCAAGGAAGGACCCAGCAACCCCATATAGGGGCCCTTTGGACAGTGTCCTGGCGCATTATGGGAATGCTTGGGTGCACTTACCTGATGCAGACCATGCTGCAGGATCCCGGCCTCCTTGAGGCCTGAAAGGAACTACTTTACCTGTGGGACTAATTTACCATCCGGGTGTGGTCGGGGAAGGATACATACCTGATTGGAGGAAGGATACATACCTGGAACTTCTTCCAAGGCTATTTAAACCCCACCCGAACAGCCACACGTGCTTCGCGCTGTTCTGCATCTAGCAGCTGGACGCTCACCGTGTCTGCTCCTGCATCCTGACTTCTGCCACGCCTGCCAGCATCCTGGATCACCTGCAAAGGAAGAGAAGAAGAGAACAGAAGAAGGAAAAGTCCTTACCTGCTAAATCCGCATCCCGGAGACATCTCGCCGACAATCCTGAAAAGGAAGACTTTAATTTAAAAGCTCATCGCGTCGATCGCTGCAGCGCCGCATTCCACTCACCTTTTTGTTCAGCAGCGATCATCCGGATTCGCAGTCACGCCCTAGTGCCTAGGGAGAAAAAGACCAGAACAAAAGGTGAAAGAGAGAAGGGAATAAGGAAAGCTAAATCTCCATGTTAAGACTTACCTGTTGATTCATTCCCTCTTCATTTCGGGTCCGCGCCGCATCCTGGCATTTCCGGACCCCGGCCCCTAAGGGAAAAAAGAGACATCAGCGTTAATGAGCGAATGAAAAGACATTACCAAAAAACGCTCATTAAAGACTTACCTGATTTCTACAAGGATTTCACCTCTCATCTCGGGTCGGTGCCTGTTCCCCGGCATTCCGTACCCCGGCCCCTATGGGGAAAAAGACACTAGCATTAGTACATTAATGCATGGACACAAGGGGAACCTCTTATCAAACAACTTACCTGGAAGCCAAGCAAGTTTGGTTCTCACCAATCCGAAAATCCAGTGAAGTAACTGGATACCAACGCGCCCCTGCATCAGAAGCAGGATGGAGAGCTCATCCTTCCAGACCCTAAGAAGGATACTTCTGCGAGCCAGACAAGCCAGATTTGGGGGCCCGGTCCAGTACGTCTTCCGAACCCTGCGCATCACCTTAGAAGAGGTCACAACAGCACGAACCAGGCCAGCGCCTCTGTGGGAGTCAGGTGAGCGTAACACCCTGCCCCCCTCGGAACGATCCCCGCTTGATGTCGGGTTCAGTTTCATATCAGTTCTAGTGTTGTTGTTCGGCACTCATGGCTGCTATTGAAGTGTCCGGTTGCTCGTAACAGTTTTGTATTGGAGGTGAAGACTGCAAAATCGAGTCGTCATCTGCATTTAACAGGTATGCAATGTAGAGGCCCCAGATATCAGGGGGGCGTGCGTGGAGGGGCAGAGTTCGTAAGTAGTTTGTTTCGGTATCTTGACAGTAGGTGACATCTTGGAGCCATTGCTTTAGTTTTGGTGGCGGTCCTCTGCCCCAGTTGCAAGCTATTTGTCTGCGTGCCAGGACTAAAAGTAGGTTCGCCACTTTTCTGGTATGTTCTGGTAGTTGGTTGGTTAGACCCAGCATGGTCAGTGTTGGGTCAGGTTCTAGTTGCACTCCAATTATAGCTCAGATTTTCTCTAGGACTGCTGTCCAGAACGCCTATTTCGGGGCACGACCATGCCAGGTGGACAAAGTCGGCTTCCGAGTGCCCACAGCGAGAGCAGGAGGCGGATATTGTCGTCCTCTGGGCGTGAAGTCTTACTGGAGTGTGGTAGATCTGATGGACAAAGTCGAAGTGAATTTGTTTGTACCTTGTGTTTATTGCCACTTTCTTTGTGAGTTGTAGTATGTATGACCAGTCTTCGTCGAGTATCGTAGTGTTCAGAGCTTTTTCCCACCTTGTTCGAGCTTTTAAGCAGCGAGTAAGTTTTTCTGTTAGCAAGGCTTTGTAGATATTTGACACAAGGCGGCCATCACCTTGGGCTTGAATCACTCCGTGGAGCAGTGGCCAGGTCGGTGGTTGGAGCGGGAACGTGGCAAAGCTGGACTGCATGGCGTGTCGAGTTCGGTAGTACATGAAAATGTCGAGGGCGTTGTTTCCACCTTTTGTCTCGAGCTTCCTGAATCGAGAGGAACGAGCCGTTTGGAAATAGGTCGCCCACTGAGTGGATTTGCAGTTTCTTGGTCCAGAGCTGGAAAACCTTTTCAGATGTTATGGGTATCCCTGGAATACTTCTCACCGGAGGGAGGGGAGAGTATCTGGTTTGGATTCCATTTCTTTTTGCGATTTAATTTTTTTTCCAAATCGTGTGCGTCGTCACCATTGTGTTCATCGGTGTTGAGGGTGTCGGTGGTTCGTTAAATATGACTGCGCCGAGAAGATATGGTGTTGCCAGAGCTCTTTCGATTTGCACATGTGGCTGGATGAAGTGTGTTGCATACCAATGGCTCAGGAACTGTGCTTGCGCTGCCCAGTAGTAACTTTCTATATCGAGTAAAGCCAGTCCGCCTTGCGTTATGGGATCATAGTGCTGTGTGCTATTCGTGTAACCTTGCCAGCCCAGATAAGGTCAAGAAGGATGGACTTGATTCGCCGTAAGAATTTTTGCGTGAGTAGGGGGATGTTTGTAAAGAGATAGAGTCATTTAGGGAGGATCACCATTTTCGCTAGGGACACTCTGCCCCAAAGTGTGAGGGGAAGCGTTTTCCACCTGTTCACTTTTGTTTGGATAGTGTCGAGTGTCTTCTCGTAGTTGTCTTGCATGATGTCGGTGCTGGTTCTGGACATGAGGATCCCCAGATATCGGACCTTCAAGTATTGCCAGTGGAAGCCGAAGTCGTCCTGAAATTCTTTGGTTGATTCTGTGAGGGAAAATTATCGATTTTGCATTATTGATTTTTAGTCCTGAAAAGTTGCCGAATTTAAGGACTGCTCGCATCACCGGATTCAGTTTGTCATATGGGTCGCGAAGGAAGAGTGCTATGTCGTCGGCGTAAAGTGAAACCACCATTTTGTGTGGGCCGAAGGCGAGACCACTGTGCAGATGATAAAGCCTTAGGTCGGACGCAAAGGGGTCCATGACCAGGGCGAAGAGCAATGCTGACAGTGGGCAGCCCTGTCCGGTCCCTCTGCGTAAGAGGATTTTGGAGGAGCTTTTGTTTCCGAGTTTGATTTTAGATGTCGGATATTTGTAGAGAAGGCCTATCATTTGGATGAATCGTTTGCTGAGGCCCATTCGTTATAATATTGCAAATAGAAAGGGCCATGCCACAGAATCAAACGCCTTCTCGGCATCGAGAAGTACTGCTACCGCTTGGTTTTCTGGGTTGAGGGCCTCCATCGCTCCAAACATTCTTCTGAGGCCGAATGATGTATTTCTACCGGGAACGAATCCTGCTTGATCCGCCAGAACCATTGCGGGCATGAGTGGCATCAACCTCCTAGTTATCCAGATTAACGATATGGGCCTGTAGGAGGCGCAATCGTCTTTGGGTTTACCTGTTTTGTGTAGGAGAATGATATTCGCCGTGTAAAGAGTTGGTGGAAGTTGGTCTTTGGCTATGGCTTCTTCGAAGACTTGGAGCAGGAGCGGGGCAAGAATATCTGCGAAAAATTTGTAAAATTCACCTGTTAGGCCGTCCGGTCCTGGGGCTTTGGTGCTTGGTAGTTCTTTAATGACTTCTAGGATCTCCGCTGAGGTGATGGGTGCGTTCAACGGCTCGCGTAGCTCGGCACTCGTCCAATATAGTTGTGTTGTGTTTAGGTATTCTGTTATTTCGGCGGGCTCCCTGGAATAATTTGATTTATATAAGTTTTGGTAAAATTTGCGGAATGTTTCCAGTGTGTCGTCTTCAGAGTATACGAGGGTTCCCGATGCGTCCCGCACTGCCTCGACTGTCGTGGGTTTTCGTTCTGCGGTGATTAGTCTTGCAAGTAACGCACTGGGTCGTTGCCCCTCGCCATACTGGCGGATTTTGTAGTGGCTTGCTAGGAATTTGGCTTCTCTATGTGCTAGTGATCTGAAGGATTCCAATTCTGCCTTGAGAGCGGCCAGCGAGCCGGGAGTATTTGTGACTTTAGCTGATTGCTCAAGTGTTTTGAGGCGATTTTTTGCATGTGTTTAGTTCTTCCCTTAACCTCTTTAGGATTCCATTTTCTTTTGCTAGGCACACAACATTTCAGTGTCTCCCAGAGTGTTCCCGGCAAAGCTACCGTACCTTGGTTTGTCTCAAGAAATGCGCTCAGTTCGGAACATAGTTCTTCGGCAAAGAGTTGATCTTGGAGGGCTCTGGGCTTGAATCTCCATCCGAGATGTCGTGCACACTAAGGTGACCGCTGAGTGGTCTGAGATGGACCTGGGTAGGATTTGGCATTCGCCCCATTGGAGTCTGCTATGTGCCGACACTAAGATGTAATCAAGTCTTGAGCTGGATTTGTGTACCCAGAAGTAAAAGGTGAACTCTTGAGAGTCACGGTGTTTGCTTCTCCATATGTCAATGAGATTGTGTGCTTTGCATATTTTGGATATTTGCATACTCGCCTTGGAGTGAGGGGCGGTTGTTTTGTGTGTTTTGTCTGTACGAGGATCGCGCGGGGTGTTCAGATCGCCACCCCATATTATTGTGGCTTCCCTGTTTGATTCAATGTGGGTCTGGACCCAGTCGAAATTGTTGGAACCATCGATATTGGGGCCGTAGGAGTTGATCATGATTATTCTTCCCCGTCTATGGTTCCGTGGACGAGCAGTGTTCTCCCTTCGGAGTCGCTCTGGGTCCGAATTAGTCTGAAGTTTGTTGATTTGCTGATGAGTATGGCGACTCCCCTTGCGTATAATGAAAACGAGGTGAAGTATCTGTGGCATCCCCACGTTTTCGCCCAGTGGTTTTCTGAGTTCGGTCGTAGATGCGTCTCTTGTATGAGAGCCACATCACCATTGTGACGTCGGAGGTAGTGTAGCAACTTCCTGGTTTTGGAGGGCTGGTTGCCTCCTTTAAAGTTCCATGTAGCTAGTTTGCATTTGCTTAGAGTTGCTGCGTTGTTTCTGCTGCTCTGTCACTGTTCGGTGGTTTTGAGTGCTTAAGGCTGCTTTTTTGGAGTGCATGTTGATCTGACAAGGATATTCGTATGTCGGAGGTGGAGACATTGGTCTCAGTCGGGTTCGGGTGAAGCTGGTTTTGGCCCCAGTCGGTGCACGTCTAAAACTCTTGGCTTGTTTCTTCTGAGAACACTTTCCCCAACTTGTGTCCCATCTCCCCTTTTTCCCCTCCCTGTCGGGCAACCCCCAACCCGCCCGAATGTGACCCCTCCCCAAGTAACATTGTGAACAGTGCTGTGCACAGGGCGCTGGTGCCCTCCAAGAACACCCATCCCGAGGTGTATATAACTGACTTTTGCTCATTTCCCGATCTCCTAAGTCGAGCTGAATGTGGGGTGCTTTTCAGGGCGGATCGCTCCCATTCCTCCCTCTCCCTCGTGGTCTAGGCATTTCACGTAATGGGCGACATCCAATATTATCAAGAAAGATGTTGGCTTCTTCTGGTGACGTGAAGAATTGCATTTTTTCAGCATGGAGGATGCGTTATTTGGCTGGGAAAAGCATAGAATATTGAATTTGCTCCTCTCGGAGGCGACTTTTAACTCCACCAAAGGCTCTTCGGGACACTTGAACTGCTGGTGAACAATCGGGGAAGATTTGGATTTTGTCACCATCGAATTGTATGTCGCCTTTGTCCCTGGCCAACCTGAGTATTAGATCGCGGTCTCTGAAATTCAGAAGTTGGGGCGAGGTGCCGTTCCTGGAATTGAGCGGTTGGTTGGGATCCTGTGAGCTCTTTCAACCACAAATAGTGGCGAGAAGGTGGTTGTTCCAAAGATTTCTTTGCATAGTCGTTCCACAAAGTCTTCCATTTTTGCAGGATTTTGTTGCTCTCTGCTCCCGACCAGTCTAATGTTGTTGCGGCGGCTGCACCCTTCTAAGTCTTCGTTTTTGGCGACAAATTTCTTTTACTTGGCGCTCTAATGATGACACTTTGGAGGACAGGGACGTGGTATTGTCTTCCAGATCGGAGACCCTCTGTTCAACGGTGTCGAGCCTCTCGCCGTGTTTATCAAGGCGGTGTTGTATTTGTTCGACATTGGATGAGAGGGTATCAATTTTGGCGTCGAGGTTTCCTATGCCTGTTTTGAGTTCGAGCAGTATTTCTCGTATGTCGAGAGATTGGGGGGTATCGACTCGGTTTTCTGTTCCATGCTTGGTGATGGCGCTATCTCTCGATTCGACTGCTTGGGAGTTTTAGCTATGGCCCCGGTTTCAAACAACAATTTACGCTGCGATTTGTCCATTTTTCCCATGCTGGTATGGATTCCCGACTTTGTTGGGTGTAGCGGCAAAGGGCCGGCTCGTCTGGCTTGGGTGACAGTTGTGTGGCGCTGTGGTTGTCGTGTCCCGTTGTCGGGTTTCAGAATAACAGCAGAGGCCTTCCACGAGGTCGCCGCTGCCGAGGAGTTGTCGCAGTGTGGTGTGGGCCCCAGCGGCAAGTTTTCCTGCTATGTTCTTTGTTCGCTTGACCGCGCTCGGGGCCCCCGCCGGCAGGGCCTTTTGGAGATGGTGGGGCCCGGGCCGTGTGGATTTAGGAGGCTGGAGAGTTTGTGAGTTTTAAAGTACTTCCACGGCCGGGCCCGAAAGGCCTGGGTGGGGTAGCTGCGTGGGCCTCTCGCCTGATCGTTCGCTGGAGATGGGGCTGTGGTTGGGGCCGTTAGTATTTCAAGGAGTCGGTGGCCTGTGGAACGTCTCTCCCGCGGGGTCGGGCAGCCGTGCGGGGATCTGTAGGCCGGGGATGAGACCTGGGACGGCCGAGGCCGGGGTGCGTCTCTCCTACCTGGTGCCGGTGGTGTGTTCAGATACGTTCCCTTTCTCTCCGGCTGGGTCTGGAGGGCTCTGTAGGCTGGAGGCAAGCGGCAGCGCCCCGACCGACCGGAAGGCCGATGGCGCAGGTGGGCCGGGCGGGTTCTCAGCCACCCCTGCTGTTCTCGGGCCGTGGATTCCTGGCCTGCCGCGGGCTCCACCTCCAGGGGGCCCGGGCGCCGCTCCCCCCACCCGGCAGCCCGCTCCCTGATTGAATCCGGGGGTGGTCGCTCAGGTGAGGATGACGCTGGCGGGTCGAACACCCCGCCGCCGAAGCGCCGCGCCACCGTGGCCTCGCCCCTGCCGCCGCTGCGTTGACCGGGATAATGGCGGACGGCGATGAAATTGGTATCCGCCAGACGTTAGAGACTTGGGGTATGATATCGAGACCGATGGGGGGGGGGGGTATTCGGGGGAGAATGAAGCTATTTTATCAGGATCTTTCTCGGGATCGGTGCAGAGCTCTCTAGTGAGCAGCCATCTTGGACGGATCTCTAGCGCCCTCTGTAACTGTGTTAGTGTCTGAAATGGTAGAGATCTGGTAAATTCAGAAATTCTCGCACTTAGGAAGGATGGCAGTGAGAAAGCTAAGGAATTGCAAGCAATGGAAAATGAAATATTTAGGCTGTTGAATGAAAATGAAGGAAAAACCAAAACAGTTGATCATTACCAGCGACAATTTAATGAATTGCAAGAGGGTAATCACTAAAGCGAGGGATAACAATTCTGCCCTTTATCATGAAACACAACAGCTTCATGTCTCGGGAGGATAGCTCAGAGGCAACGTGCTCGCCTTGGAAGCAAGAGGACACGGAGCACCAGAGGTTCGATCCCCGGGTCCACGCTTAGAAACCTCTGGATATTAAGCGCATTATAAATAACCTATCATATCATATCATGCTCAGTGCAGAGAAATGAAGCGACAAATCTCAGATTTTGAATCCCAAGAAAGTCAAGAGTGCACCACGTTCACTGATGCTGAATTTAACTGCAGCGCTAGTCAGGGGACCTTGCCAGCATTTGTCCACTTGACAAGGGCTAGTTATGGCCCAATGTTCAAGGCTGAGCCCCCCATAACTGCTCACCACATGCTCTCTCACGAGAGAACAGGGGGGGAATGACACATCCCACAATGCACCGTGCAGTGCATTAAAGATAATGAAGTCTATCAAGGCTTTGATCAAACCATTCAAAAAGGGATCAGATTGCTGTATCGAAGATCGTATCGAAGTTGTGACTGAGATTTTATAGATGCTTCAAATTCCTAGGGCACGATATGTCAGATATTTTCATCTTACACTTGATTCTGCATCTGTCAGTGTTATTCATGGCCTAAATGAGGAACAACATTTGTCTTGGGATGAGAGATTACATGGCAATTTGCTCTGTATCATTCTAAACAGCAAGCCAAGTAGGCTGCTTATAGCATGACAGTGTAGCTAAATGATTTGCCTCGCCAATTCTTTCAAAACTTGACGAGGGCATTCTCACGGTTTGAGATATCGTATCTCGGCTAATCATAAATTTGACAGGGAAAAACCACTAGAATGGATAATTGAACAGGAAACTAAAATGAGGTACTATCTGAGACAGCTAAGAGTAGAGAACCTAAACCAAAAGCTAAAGAATCCACATCAGCAGTTCTAGAGGTAAAGTCTCCAAAGATGCCACTAGAAACAGTCAAGATTTAGGCAAAAAATGACACACCACACAATCAAAAGGGCGTGGGTCCACAAAGGATACCCCCCAAATCCCTGTGTTCCAATCAATAGATCCCATTGACAGAAGCTCATTCATTAGTCCTCTGTATCTTGGTTTTGCTCCCAAGGTGGGATTTCGCTATGATATGCCAGGGACAAATAACACCCATTATCAGATGTACAACGTGCCATTTCAGGCATTAGAGGACCAAAGTAGATTTGGCCCTAGCGCAATTGTGTATGGCCATCAGGAAAGACCAAGGTATGAGGATAGGTTCATTGACAATGGAAGTCAGCACAGAAAGCAACCACACCTAAATGAAAGACAAAATGTGAATTATGCACCTCGCCAATATAGTAAGTCACCAACACAGGCTGGCCATGGTCGAAGGATGGCCTCCCCTCCTCCTGTTATTGGAATTCAGGGAAAACACAAACAGAAATTAATCTCCTGAAAGGTACCAGAACAGGCCTGATCGGGGTGAATTCAGCCACTACCGGCCTACAGCAGGGACATGGATAGGTTCCAATGCTTAGAGGCCCAGGTTAAAATGTTGTCAGAGCAAATAGGGAAATTGTGTGCAGTACAAAAATAGCCAAATCAAAGTGCAGAATGTCACAGAAGTGATCTTGCACACAGTGACAAGTGACTAGTTAGTCAATTTGCCATGATGAGAACACAGATGACCAAGAATTACCTTTTAATGAAAACGCAAGAGTTGCTTAGCGATTTAAAACCAAGAAAACAAATGAGCAAACAAGATACACTGAATGAAAACACTAATAAAAAGTGGGTGTGATTTTTAATTTTTAATTTTTTTTTATTTGGTTGGCTGATTAAATCAACCTTGCAAATTACAACAAAACTCCACATTCATATTATAACATACATATATATTCACATTGAAAAGAAACCATATAAAATATAAATGTTATCTTATGTAAAATCATGTTCATAGATATAAGTACAACGATTAACACCCCCCTATTTTCCAAATTTCTTTTCAATGTATTCTTCGCAATACTTTCTTCAACAATCCTTCTTACTAAATTACTTGCATCCAAATACTGAACTATGGCCACTCTGACAGCCAGTTTTGTGCTAGAAAATATACATTGCCATATTTCATTCGGTTCCATTGCACAATGTCAAACAATTACGTTCTTAAAAAGCAACCTTTGTTGACAATTCAACTTAGGACAAGATACTATACAGTATTCCAAAGTTTCTCTTTGTCATTCATCTTGATAGAAGCAGCAAAAGTGTTGATCTTTTGGAATCAACCTTCTTCTTGCCATCACATCCAATGTAGGCCAAAGATTTAATCTAAACCGTATATATTTATTGCGTATGGAGGGCGATGGACATTTGACTAAATAATCTGCCATTAGTCGATATTGATTTAACTTAGATTGGTACCAGATCATTCAGTTGTGTGAAAATGAGGAACAGGAAAAAAGAAATAAGCGTGAAAAACCCAAAGAGCAGCGTGATAGATGGCAATTTAATAAGAATGTGCAACATGAAAATTACGCATGCCATCAAGCAAATAATGGTTTGTGACAAAACGAATCATTGCAGGGCTGATGGTACACTGAGTATATCAGAAGTAATAAATGAAAAGAGAGCAACAAGTGACACTTTATCATTACTTGATAAACAATATACTGTTCATACCTCCACAGAAATGAAAATGCCTCAAGAAAGGTACAGGTCAGTCACTTGAAGGAAACTTTGAGAGACAGATTTTTCAGGAGGTGAAAATGACAGGTACCGTACAAAATGTAGGTAAATCACACACACCAGGAACGGACATGCTAATATAGATTCACTAGGTTCCAGAATGGAGGTAAGTGGAAAGGATCCAGGCAATGAAGAAAACACAATAGATGAAAGGGGTCCCAAGAGAGGGGGGGGCAGTCAGTTGGCTGCACTGCAAAATGGTTCTGAGCTCAACAAGATAAAGAGATGCAAAGAAAGATGGGCAAAAAGGGGGGTAAGGTGGCATTTAATATGCCCCTTTGCCTAGCAAGAAGTCAGGCAGGCGTAAGGAAAGTAAGCCCTGAAATAAGTAACAATTCACATTTCCTATGTATACTAGAAGAATGCGAGGACTGATATTATGCCCCTTTTACTATCGTGGAAGGTGCAATGCATTAGCAATGATTGAAACAGGTGCCAAGGCAATCGTGATGTCCCAGAAATGCATGCAAAGCATACATGAGGGAATATTCCCACAGGACATGCTGATATTGAGGCATAGTGAGGGGCCTGTGCATAATTTCAATTAGGAAGAGATACCAGTGGTGGGTATCACTGAACTTGACATGAAGATAGGGAGACATAGAATGAGACTTGAAGTGGTGGTCACACCCATAGATGTGATACGATTGCATATAGGAACAAATTGCCTTAGGAGACTGTCACCTCTTATTGATGTGGTATTGTGGTCTCTGCCCAAGAACCCCCTGAAACCTAAAAAGGAATGTCACACCATTGCTAGATCAGAACGTCCAGTGGAAGTGCATCTTCAAAATGGCTTTGTGCCTAGTGTCACTTTCATTCTCATGTGAAAGGAGAAAAGGAAAAGCGTTCTGTAGAGATTTTTCTGGACCCCAAGAAAAATTGGCAGATACAGATTAATGAAAATAAATTGCATATTTACCTAAATGAGCAAAATTGAAAACCAAACGTTGCTGCATTGTCAGATCAGGAAAAATATATATTTCAACCATTGCAGAGAGATACACATGGAAGAAGGACAGGCTTAGGTCCCGGTACATGTGAATGGGCATCCAGAAATGATGGAGGCAGTGTTGGCCTTAGACCAAGAAACGAGTTTCATTAATGAAAGTGTATTTAAACAAATACTTGATAGAGAGGAAATACCAAAATTCAAAATGAAAAATCAACAAATCTTAGGGTTGGATGACCCTGAATTGGGGCAAAGAATTGTGGGAAGGTGCATGTTAAAAATCAAAATTGGTTCCAAACAAATTCATCACAATATTTGGATTGTAACTGCGACCAAGAATACGTTCTACTTGGTAAAAAAACTTAATGCGCAGAATGTGTATGATGTTAGATTTCTTGAACCAAAAGGTTTGGTCTAGGCTGGGTGGTGCAGCACCTGAATTTGAAAATAAAATACGAGCTTAGCATTGTGCCCAAATGATGACATATATGCAAATGAGCTTCAGGTAAACAAGGATGTCACTAGTCTTCAGGCAGCTTGCAATAGCATTAAAATGCAGAAAGGGACAACAGATGGAAGGAACTGATTCATGTGTGTGCCTCAATGAATCCATGAAACAGCAGGGGCTAGAATGTGAATATACACCATTGGAAGTGACTGGGGATGACCCCATTCAAATACTGGTGAATAACAAGGGGTACCAGAACATTAATTTCAAAGAAAATTGAGCATTAGGGATGGCAATACTCGAATACGATTACACTGCTGATTTAAATAACGCAGTGATCGGGAATATCCCTGAAAGTTGTGTAACCTCAAAGGGTGAAATGCCAGAGTCATTGGATTCTAAACCAAAGGGATTTTAAGGAGACAGTCTGTTTATCCTTACAAACCAAAATATGTGGTATGGTGTCATCAAGGTTATTACATCCTATTAAAAACAGGCAAACCTGAAAGGGAAATACAGCAAGGTGAGATGCAGCAAATTGAGATGGAGGCTAATGTGTCAAGATACTTCAGAGTGGCGGATCTCCAAAGAGACACTGCCGCACAACTAGAGGAAAGCACAGAGGTTCCTCCTTTGGAGGATTTCCCAGAATTTTCTAAAATGATAGAGGAACAAATCCAAGCTGCAGATGCTTGCACAAATGAAGAAGAGAGAGATCAGTTGAGTAAGATATTTATGGAGTCCAAAGAGTTCTATGATTATGGGCTGACCGATTTTACTTGTTGCTACACTACCTGAAGGGTATGGTAGGGAGCCAATATTGCTGCACAAAATAGGTTTATAGGTTTCCTCTGGCATGCCTGTAGTCCGTAGCGGAAATAATTAAAAATCTGGAATCTAGAGGCATCATTAGTCCTATTCACAGTACTTCAAATACTCCCATATTAGGTGTTCTAAAGCCCAATGGCTCCTGTGTGCAAACTTGAGAGAACTAAATAAGAGGATACCTGTTTCAAGGTGGCCTCTCCCATTTATTGATCAGGGTCTTGCACAAGTTCAGGGGATGATGTCCTAATCAAAAATGAAGACTTAAAAAGTCCCTTCAATAAAATTGGACATGTGCTTGGTCAGTTAACAAAAGGCTGGAGCAAAAGGATCTTTACAGAAAGCTCAGTGGTGCAGAAAGAGGGTGATCTTTCTAGGGTATGAAGTAACAAAACATGGGTTAAATCCACAAAAGAAAAAGTGAAGGCTATAAAAAAGCTAGATGATCCCAGCAATTTCCAAGGCCTGAAAAGTTTGTTAGGGATGACAAGTTACAAGAGGAAATTCATAGAAGATTATACAGAAATCGCATAACCTTTGACTAGATTACTGAAGCAAAAATTACACTGGATATGGGAAAAGGAACAAAGTGAGGCAGTAGCCAAATTAAAGGGCTGTTTGATGAAAGCCCCATTTTTGGCTTATCCAATAGAGAACCAGGATTTCTTCATTGAGATAGGTTGCACAGATCAATGCACGTCAGCGGTCCTGTACCAAAAACACAATGTAAATAACAAAACCATTGCATATGCCAGCAAGGCATTGTCATCAGTAGAAACTAAATTTAGCAAATGTGAAAAAGCGCTTTTGACCACTGTCTGGGCATTGCAACATATCCGACCCATTTTTTAAAGGGGAACAGGTGATTGTTGAAAAAAGCCATCAGCATTTAAAATGTTTACAGAGCAAAAGAATCCAGTGTGGGAATTTGAGCCAGTCAAAAATCACATTATCATTGGTATTGCAGAGATTACAAATGGAAATTAGATATGGACAGAACAAAAAGATCCCAGTTGCTCAATGACAGGGAAACTTGCATGATTGTGCAGCTGTCTGTGCAGCTGAAAACACAGAGTTAGAAACACATTTAACTGAATTTGAACAATCACTACACAAGGCATTCAATGAAAAAACATGCAAGGATCTCCCAACTGTGTATGTAGATGCATGTGCATACCACGTGGGAGAGGATTCTTAAAAGGAATTAATGGCAGGAATAAGAAATGTGTGGGTCAAGTTTAATGGCATGCCAAGGGTAGGCATGAGATTGTTCCCAAAAGCAGTGGAGTTGCAGAATTGGCCGCTATCTATGAGACAGTATCTACAGCAGTAGAAAATGAATTAAAATAAATTATTTTGGTCACTGATTCTGATTATGCCCAAAATAGTTTTGTGGAATATTTCCTCGGGTGGAAATTGAGAGGAATTATCACTTATAACAAGAAACCTCTTGAACATGGCAAAATGATTCAAGCCATAGATCAACCTGTTTCTGAAAATGACATGATCTTTCATTGGAGGAAGATACAAATTCATCTGAGAACACCAGGGTAAGACCAGGAGGGAATGACAAAGCTCATTTAACCAAGATTGGGGCTGTGATGGGGGAGTTGTTTTCTATTGAACACCTACTGGGTGTAATCCAGGTGGATGCAATAACACACTCCCAAACTCGGGGAACAGTTGATCAGCCAGTGGCACAGTGGAGTTTTGATACCCCTGATCAGGACTTGGTGAAGGCACAAAAAAATACCCTATTTTAGGCCTTTTATATAATCATTTGCTTGATGCAGAGAACAATTCTCTGACTGAGGAGGACTGTAAAGGGGAAAGAAGAACTGAGGGTGTGGCTAAGGAACAAAAATAGAATTTGGTTGCAGGATGGACTGATGATTTGGTAATCTGTGTCTAGCCAAATTCAGTGGATCGTACTATCTCATTTCGGGGACTGATGTTACATCATGCCCACGATGCCATAACTGCAGACCACAGAAAACATTGGAAATCCTAAAAGAATATGCTTTTTGGCCACACATGTCCCAAGATGTAGAGCTATGCACAAGGGGATGCTTGGTGTGTGCACAGTTTCAACCTACTTCCCCCAACACACAAGGTGCCATTAATGAAAAGAGGTCTGACAGTTACTTGGTCAGATTTGCAAATCGATTTTATAGGTCCCATGCAAAGGTCAGCATGGGGGAAACGGCTATTTGTTGATGGTCACTTGTTTAATGTCCAAGTGGCTGGAATGCATTACGGCGCCGGATTGCAGTGCACAAACGGTAGTCACTTCGCTAATCAATCATATTTTCTCTAGGTTTGGTTTACCTCAAAGGATAGAATCAGACCATGGGAGTCATTTAACCAGAGCAGTGATGACAAAGATGTGGCAAATTTTAGGTGTAAAAGGAAACTGCACATTTCATAACGGCCTCTTCTTCTGGGGGTGTGGAATGTTGCAACAAGTCAATTTTTGATATTTTAAAGAAGTTTGTAGCTGGGGCAGGGTTCAGTTGGGATTTGCGATTCCTTCTGGTACTAATGGCTATTAGATCAACACCGTCCAGATCAACAATCCTCAGCCCACATGAGATGCTTACATGCAGGAAGATGGTTTTGCCACAACATTTACTATACTGGACTAATGAGCAGGTTCTGGTAAATGCAACTACAATTCACGAATATATGGAAGAGCTGAGAAGTACTTGCAAATTGCATTTACGTTCGCACAGTGGAATCCGGAAAAAGCCGTTGACAGTGCAAAGTCATACCATGACAGGAAGACATGTGTTCGAGAATATGAAGTAGGTGACCAATTCTATAATTTTGACTTTGGGAAAGGTAAACCTAAAAATGCCAAATTCCTTGCATCCTGCCGCGGCCCATTTAAAATTGTAGGTAAGGTTTCACTTGTGGTCTACCGGATTGCTGTAAAGGAGGGAGAGTTGACGGTGGAACAATTTGTTCATGCTAACCAGATCAAGCCATTTCACCCGAAGCATGAGGTGAGAAGGCTTGAAAAGATTGGTGAAGTTACTAGGGAGTGAAAGGTGTAGTTGTATTCAGGAAATAAAGCACTGTTACTTCAAAGAGATTCACCATAGCAGGTAAGTAGGTTTGAATGTAACTATTGAGCTAAGTGGAAAAAGGGGTGTAATAGAAGGGAAAGTAACTGGGAGTACATTTCTAAGATTTATGTAAAAAGGGAGGATGAAACAGTTTAAAGTGTTTTCGCTATAGCGAAAAAAAAGATCGATTTAGAAAGACCTCTCTGTGACCACACAGAGCGGTCTATTTAAATCGAACTGTCAGCCCCTGCGACACACAGCGAGACCCAGAAGAGTCATTGCGGGAATGTCAGGTAAGTGTATGTTGGTATTGTCAATTCTGTGAATGACACAGCTAGACCGGTAATATAGCCCGCTGGACATAAACGAGGGCTACTTTTATATTCACGAGGTTCGTACGGTCTCCTGGATACCATATGGGCTCTTATTAGGGGGACACTTGATGTGTCATGATGATAATAGCTGACTTTTTACTCCCACAGGGACCAATTTCGTACTGTGTAGACCATTGCATAAGTCTCTGTGTGCAACAGATTGTGGTAGTTTATTTATTCTAATGTGATACAGTTTTATAAAATAAAACTTTACACATGTAAACAAACAATATCATAGATAAAATATTCATTGCAATTAACAAGCAAACAACATTTAATCGATTGATCGAATAATCCTTTCATTTACATATCTAGCTAATACATAACTAATAACATATTAATAATAATACGATACACAGTAAGGAGAAGAAAAAAACACTTTCCGCTAACAAATAATCCGAGAGTAGTTAGTGTCCTATTAATCCCAACTCAACTCCTAGAGCTCTGTCTTTGTTTACCATCATACTCAAAGTTAGAGCTGGGATACATTCTATTACATTTTTTTTATCATTCAGGCTTTAATACTATCCTGAGGGTTTCCTGTTAAAGGTTTCAAAATGTGCCCAATATTAACTCTTTTCACCACACACAGAGCCTGCTGGTTCCTCCTACTACCCTCAAGTGCACATTTGTTTTTCTGCAATAGACCATATTCTAAAAAGTGCTATATGTAGTTTAGGGTTAAGTGTGTTGATACAATACATTGTGGAAGCCCCAGTATGCGTCTCTAAAATTTCCCCTCAAGGATCTGTAGCCAATCTAAGTTCATGTCCATCAAATATTCTAAGCCATAGGTGACCATGGTTACAAAGCATTGTATATAAAGTTGCCGTGCACCCCTAGATCGAATAGGCACTCTGGTCTTGCATAAACCTGGCTATCAAAGCCGTTAATTGAGCTGCTTTTACTTTATGTGCCTGCATGCAAAGTATATAGCTCCCCCTAATGTCAAACTCTACTCCAAGGTATTTATAGGAGTGCATGTACTTCATTTTGAGGATACCTATATGCATGGAGGAGCGTGCTACCTTACCAGCAGTATACAGAAGTACTTCATTTTTATTATGGTTGATGACCAATTTGTTTACTTCTACGTCGCATCTAGACAGGACTGTGAATGTTAGCATCTGCCACACTTAGATGGAATTGTGAAGGTTAGCAAGTGCCACACCTAGAATTGTGAACATTAGCCTGTGCCGCATCTAGACAGGATTGTGAATGTTAGCATGCGCCACATATAGATGGAATTGGGAAGGCTAGCAAGTGTCACACTTAGAATTGTGAACATTAGCCTGCGTCGCATCTAGATAGGTCTGTGAACGTTAGCATGTGCCACACTTAGATGGAATTATGTGGGTTAACAAGCACCACACTTAGACAGAACTGTGAACTTCAGGCTGCGTCGCATCTAGACATGATTGTGAATGTTAGCACATGCCAGAGATAGATAGTATTGTGAAAGTCAGCATGTGCCACACTTGGATGGATCTTGAATGTTAGCATGTCTCACACTCAGAATTGTGAACATTAGCCTACATCGCATCTTGATAGGACTGTGAACATTAGCATATGCCACACTTGGATAAAATTTGAATGTTAGCATGTCCAACACTTAGATGGAATGGTGAACAGTAGCCTGTGTCGCATCTAGACAGGTTTGTGAACGAGATGGAATTGTGAAGGTTAGCAAGTGCCACACCTAGAATTGTGAACACTAGCCTGCGCCGCATCTAGACAGGATTGTGAATGTTAGCATATGCCACACTCAGACAGAATTGTGAATATTAGCATGTTAAATATCATATAACCCACTAACAAAAAATACTTAACACCTCTACATACTTATCTCACTCAAAAAACTCACACAACCATCTCTCGCACAACAACCCGCACACACTTCACAACACTGCAACAACACATAAGCCGCACCAACAGCACACACGGACTGACATCGATCCGATACACGCACCAAAGCTCAGCACCCGGTGTATACCGAGTTGAAGCTGCCAACAGAACACCACTCCTCTCACTTTCCTACTCCTTCACCTTACTAACCCATCCCATTTTCTCGTTCGCAGATCCGCCAGAGCGCCTGAGAACCAACTCCATTGGGGACGGTGCGCATACAAATACTTTAACATTTAACTTCTGCATACTGCCAGAGTCTTTCGGCCGTCCTCTGGAGTCCACTGAAAGTATGATCAAAAATAACAATATCATCTGCATATGCTAAAATCACACACTGGGTCTTGCCTACTTTTGGAGGGCAGTTCCATGTTCCCCGAAGGTATTTGGGTACATCTGAGACAAAAAGGTTATAAAGCAGTGGAGCCGTAACGCATCCCTGCTTTACAAGTCCCAGCTGCATAATTGGACGTGTTAAATTGCCAGCATTGTCCAATCGCAGCTGAACCGTGGCATTTGTATGAAAAAGCTCCATATAGTAAATGAGAGCAGGAGGACCTGACCAGCTTTTGAGTTTACACCACAGGTAAGATCTATTGACAGTATCAAAAGCTGCCCTAAAATCAACAGAGTGCATAGAGAGGGGGGTTGTTAGGTTGCAGCGCCTTACTCCTGAGCGAATCTATCATAAGTAAGTTGTGTGCTGTGTAATAGCCGGTCCTAAAACCACTCTGAAAGTAATCCAAGATCCCTGTTTTGTCCACCCATGCTTGTAGAACTTTTAACAAGAGGGAGGCAAATATTTTCCCGATTCTGTCCAACATAGAGAGGAGACAATAGTTGGCTGGGTCCGTTTTGTTACCCTTTTTAAAAACTGGCACCAAAATGGCCCTTTGCCATGTTGTCGGTATCCTACCATCCACCAATACTTTTTTGAACCGTACCTTCATGAGATTTGCCCAGAACTGCGGATTATTTTTTAAAACCGCATTAGAGAGTCCATTAGGAGCCAGTGCACGGGACAATTTTAATTTCTTAATTTTGTCTACTAGCGCCTCAGTTGTAACTGCAAAGGGAGGGACGATTAAAGTAATGCTATTATTCACCACTTACGACCTACAGTTGGTACCATTACGATTCTCAAGAAGGGACCCCCATTCTTGGGCACCTATCGGATTAAGCATTAACAATCTGCCATCACCCTTTGCTCCCCCCAATACAGCCCAGATATTCCGGGTTTTCTTAGAACACAGCACACTTACTGTTTTACACCAGTTGTCCAATTTACAATTTTTTGAATACAATTTTAGCCAAGAGTGATATTTATTTTTTAGCTTTCTGGTGTTATTATGGATTGTAATCAGGGGGAGATTAGTGATTCTAAGCTTTCGTATATCTCCCCTAAGCTTATGCTTGGCATCACGAATTTCCTTGTCAAATAGAGGATTAGAAGCTGATATCTTAAGGGCTAAGGGCCGCCTACACATTGCATGGTCACCCGAGAATTTAACAATCGATTTTTCAATTTCTTCTGGCGTCATGAGACCTAGTTTTAATTCGTAGCCCATGTGCCACTGACCAATTGCCCTATTGGCCTTGAGAATGTTATTATCACACCAGATAATTCGACTAGCTGCATGATTTACAGTGATCTCCCCGCTAGAGGTGGTCTCAGGAATGAAAGGTATAACATCTATGTTCAAAATAAGCGGATTGTGGTCGCTCCATATGCTCTGGGTAACGGTCATATGACAAACCATAGATGCCACCTCAGCACTAGTATAAATGTAGTCAATCGTACTCCCGTGTAGTCCATTATGCCAAGTACTCTTCCCTGGAGTGTCACTCCGGGTTCGACCATTCATTATTTCAAGGTCCCAACATTTAAAGAATATTCGCCAACATTCGCCCTCAACATCCTCAGTCATTCTCCATTACGGTATATTGATGTAAGCGGTCATTGTTAGCAATGCCGCCCTCCCCCAGTAATATGACAATTCAGATCACCAGCCAAAATGATCAGATTAGACCTGGTGTCTATTTTCCATTGGCCCAATAATTCATCTAGTGCCTCTTGTATTAGTTCTCTGTGTTTAGCACCCAGGGGTTATATATGTTAACTAGGAGCTTTTTTTCCCATGACTGTCCTATCAATATAGTGACTTCAATTGCGCAGATATGATCTACTTAGGATAGAGTTCTTCACTCCTATTAATAAGCTGCCGTACGGCCGTCGCCGTGGCCTTTTCTTGGCCGGGGAATGGAACAGAGAGCATCCATCCATAAGCAGCGGTGACATATAAGCTAAGTCTCCTGGAGTAAGAAGAAAGTTTGGGTGTCAATAAATGATAGAGATCGATGGGTAGTAAGGAGATGGCTAAAACCACCAGTGTTCCAAGTCAGTAGAGAACAAGTTCAATGTTTCTGGAGGACCATGGGAAGTGAATCTGCCAACCATTTCAAGGTGTTCTGAATATCACTTAACTGGACATTCATTCCGGTAGGGAGAATAGGTTTTGTGGGCTGTTTAGTGTTCATGGACTTGACATTATTAATGATTAGTTGATCCACCTCTTACTTTTTAACATCCACCCACAACTCCACTTGGTTTAAACTGGATTTATGTGCCCGAATCAACTGGATCGTATCCTGGACCACACAATGCAAGGCAGTAACATTGGTGTTACATACCCTCAAAGGGTCCACGAAGGAGAAGTCTTCAGAACGTATTACACGTAGTTGTGGTATAAGGTAGAGTTTAGCCAACACCTGCGATCGGGTCAACCGTTTATCTGCGTGTTTTTGATTCAAGTTTTTAATGATACATATTTTATGGTCCATACGTTCAGGATTCCCATTGTGCTCTCTCTTAGGAGAAGGTTTCTGAACTTGCTGTTTACCTTTCCTTCAGGGGGTGGAGTATATGTTTGTTTCTTCCTCCGAGTAGATCGAGTACATAGATGAGCCTGGATCTTGATCGTTACTACTGACATATGAGATCTCATTGGGTTTGTCAGGTAATATCCAGCTAGTCAGTTTGCCTGCTTGATTGCTTAAATGCTTCTTGGATCTACGTGCTCTTTTCCTTGCTTTCTTGGATTTTATTGGCAAGGGGGCTGCTGCGGGAAGTGGAGAAGCAATAATCACAGGAACCTTCTGGATCGCCAAACACCTGGTCATACGCCGTTGTTTCCTGGATAATGGAACCACAGAATCATCAGGTGAGTCGGGTTCCTTTTCCTCATTAGTAGAAAGAACCTCCGTTTCTGGATTCACTCTAGGCGCTTTGTCTTCAGGTAGGGGAATGTCTTGCAAGATTCTTGAGTCTGGCAATTCCAAATGAAGGACTGAGTTGACATGAATTCTTCCGCATTGTTTCAGTAGAATTTTTAGTGCGAATTGCATAGTTCCCATAGAGGATTGTAGTTCCGCAATTGATGCTGCATGGATATGGGATAGCTCGTTAGGCCTCGTTTCATCCGCAGATGGCGATCCTTCTATGTCAATATAGAGATTAGGTGAGGCAGAGAGACGGTACCTTTCGGGACTCAACTGAGAGGTAGAAGGGAGATTTGATACTGGTCCTTCTGGTATGACAGGGGTAGTATCTTCTATTGCTTCCGGGACCTGTGTCTCTGCCAGTGTGGCTGCCGCGCTATCATCTGCATGTAGAACCTGAGCTTCAGTTATCTGATCTCCATCATTCACTGGGGTACAGTCTCTGGTTGTGGAGGTCATGGATTTTTCGATGGAAAGGCATAGGTTTAATAAGGAGTTATTATCAATATCGTCATAATTAGAAACATCCAGTACCTGACTCTCGTTAGGGTTCGATGCTCGAACTTCTCCCAATGGTTCAATGACCGGTTTTTTAACTTTAGGGATGACTTTTTGAAAAAGGGCAGGAATTGTACCTTTGTCAGTCTTCCCACCCATGAGAGTGGTCATGTTGTTTTTGGTTTTAGGTGTACAATCTTCCTTATTGGTATTGCCCCTCCTCAAATTGTAGCGTGACTTGGTGGTTTTAGATTAAGTCATGCTTAAGTATACTGAATAAGATCAATGTCCGGGATCAAAGAGGATAGCACAACCTCCGCAGTCTCCCGGTAGCAAAGCAAAAGACAGTTAGTTTGTGAGCTTACCGTACACATTTTTTCCCGGTCCGTTCAGGACTGCAATATGAGCCCAGCTTTAAGTTATTACGAGGTAGTTTCCAACCTCCAGCCCAAACAGCAACAAACGGTGCACAACGAACGCCCTTCACACCACCAGGGCATAACGCTGCAAGGGCGATACAGGAAGCTTTTTGTCCTGTTTCCTGGTGGAGGCGGTGCCGAGGCAGGGGCGAGTCCTTAAAGTGACAGGCAGGCTCTTGCAGGAAAGTACGGGTGAGCGCTCCTTTCTCCTTTCTCAGCAACAAACAGTGCACAATGAACGCACTTCACACCACCAGGGCTGAACCCAGGGTGTAGACCATTGCATAAGTTTCTGAATGCAACAGATTGTGGTAGTTACTCCCTCTGCGGGGTGGGGCAATCTTCTCTAGGACCGTCCACCTGAAGAATTCTGCAGTGTGGTGAAGCAGTTTAAAATGTGCTGCCAAGGGCACTGTGAGCTTTTGCGCCGTAATACAGGACTTATGTTCGATAAGTCTTTTTTTCACAGGTCGGCAGGTCATGCCTACGTACTTTAAATTACTGACCCCCTTGCTGTTAGTTACTAAACCTCCTTTGTTCCCAGGGTGTCTTCCATCCTATATCTGCTCATTTGCTCCTTACTGTCTGTGTGCACTTGACACATGTTCCACATGGGGAGTGGCCACTTGGTGCATTAGTGCCCCAGATGGTATTGGGATTGAGCTCATCATTAGGTTCTTTAAATGTATGTACCAGTCTGTCGCGGATGTTTTGTCTCCGCCTTATAGCGAAGGTGGACTGGGATAGTTCAATCTTGCCGGTGTTTGGGATCGGCCAAAGTTTCTTGATTTCCCTCTTTAGGTTATTAAATATAGGTGAATAGCTCAACACTGCTATGTTGATTTCAGATTGGGGCTTCTTTCCGTGCTGCTGTAGCATATTTTCGCGTAGGATGTTCCTCGCCCACTTTTGTGTGTTCGTAACTATTTTCCTTGGGTACCCCCTCGATAGTTAATTTTTTTAATTCTGCTGATTGTGTATTGAAGTCTGTAATGTTGGTACACGTGCGTCTGTATCAGAGAAACTGTCCGAACGGTAGGTTGTCTCGCAGTGCACGTGGATGATAGCTAGTATACTTTAGTAATGCATTGCGGTCAGTCTGTTTTTTGTAGACTTTTGAGTTCAAGATCCCATCCTGAAAAACACCATTAGCACCCGTGTAGGGGAACTACATGGCTGCTAATGGCGATATTAACTGATGCAGCGGAACGTCCCTGTCGGCAATGGCACCGCTGCCCTCATTAAGGGACCCTTGCTTTGCTTGGGTCATTAACTTGGGCGGCGGCCTGTTACTGACAAAGTCGGCCCACTGCCTTGGTTAATATCACCACATTACACTGATAACTTGGAACATCAGCGTTGCACTCCACTAGGTGCTTCTACAGATTTTCAATGTCTAATGAAAATAGCAAGGGTGCAAGATCACAGCCTTTTTGGATACCCAAGCCGACCGAGAACCAAGAAGTACACCACACGTTAGCACCTGTCAATACTCCGGCCTTATTATCAGCATATATTTGTGAGAATTGTAAGGAAGGCATGGTATCAAAAAGTAAGACGGACACAAGTGATCACAGTTCAAGGGTGTTTATTGACTTCAATTGGATTTGAAAAATGTCTATCTAATCCTAAATCTAAAGATGGGAGTAAGCTACGACCATCAAATAATAGTCTGTCAAAATAAAAGGGCCTATACGAATAAACCAATTGCCAATTCTTACTTCTAAATACAAATAGTGTGGGAAAACAATGTTTTGCAAAAGAAAAGCGTTCAAGAAATAATATGTCAGGATATTAGTATCCCCATCTGCCACCAGTGTGGGCAAAACGTACTGCCCCATGCATTGGGGGGCCATTCCAATGGTTTCTGGTGGCCGTCTCCCCCTCCACCCCAAATGGATGGGGGGTATCTCATGTACTCCTAGGTGCAGATTGAACTAGCAATCTGCCCCCATGGCGGGCTACATTAGATGCCCCCATCCATTTAGGGTGGGGGCGGAGAGGGCCACCCTCTTTCCACTAAAAACATTCATGGTGGTTTAGTGGCCACCTGCCCACCAACCCAAAACAAGTTATGTTATTTTTGTGTTTTTTAGTGTGCCCATTTTCCCCCAGGGTGGGGAAAACGTACTGCCCCAGGCTTGAGGGGGCCTGTGGCAAGATTTCTGGTGGCCCTCTCCTCTACCCCAAATGGATGGGTGGGCATCTCAATGTAGCCCTTGCTGGGGGCAGATAGGTACAGAAATCTTCCCCCAGGGAGGGCTACATGAGGTGCCCCCCATCCACTAGGGTGGGGGGAGGGCCATCCCCCCTTCATCACAAAAAAAATCCTCATGGTCTAGTGGCCCTGGGCCCCCCCCACCCTACCTGAAATAATGTTGTGTTGTTGTTTTGTTTGGAACCCCTTCCCTAGGGGCAGATGGGCACCGATCTGCGCGAGGGGGGGAATCCTGCAGCCCCATGCTTGGGGCAGCCTGTACCAACGTTTCTGGTGGCCCTCTCCCCCACCCCAAATGGATGGGGGGGCATCTCATGTAGCCCTCCCTGAGGGCAGATGCCCCTGCCTAGGGGCAGAAATCTGCCCCCAGGGAGGGGTACATGGGGAGCCCCCCATCCACTTGGGGTGGAGGGGATGGGGCCACTCCCCTTTCATCACAAAGAAATCCTGGTCTAGATTTCTAGTCTAGTGGCCCCCCGCCCCCCAAAATGTTTTCTTTCATTTGTTTGCTTACGGGCAGATGGGCACCCATCTGCAACCAGAGGGGCCCAAACCTGCAGCCCCATGCTTGGGGGGGCTTGCACCAACATTTATGGTGGCCCTATCGCCCCTCACCAAATGGATGGGGGGCATTTCATGTAGCCCTCCCATGGGGCAGATAGGGGCAGAAATATGCCCCCAGGGAGGACTACATGAGGTGCCCCCATCCACTTAGGGTGGGGGGTAGAGGGCCACCCCCCCTTTCATTTAGCAAAACAATCTTGGTGGCTGGTGGCCCCCACCCCCACCCAAATGTTTTTTTCTTTTGTTTTTTTGAATTTTTATTTTTGTTTGCCCCCTTCCCTGGGGGCAGAAGATCACTCATCTGCCCCCATTGTATTGGCCCCATGCTTTGGAGGTCAGGGGGGAGAGGGCTGCTTACATGGTAAACAGCCCCTTGCCCACTTCAGAAACAGATCCCATGTGGTCTAGTGGGCATTACGCACGCCGACGTGAAACTGAAGGTAATCCAACCCTCGGATCCTGAGGAGGAACCTCCTCCTCACATAGTCTGGGGGTTGGATTCCAGTTTGTGCGTACAAAACGGAATGCCAAAAAGGACGAGCTATCTCGTCCTTGGCACTACAAATATAATGTCAAGGACGAGATACCTCGTCCTTGACATTTAAAAGGTTAATAGACATTTAAAAGGTTAATATAGCATGTTCATCTTTTCAATTCTAATAACATACTTTCACTATATATTAGCCTAAAGTATTCTTTTCTACTCAACAATATTGCTTTTCATTATTACTCATTCTAATACACCACTCACACTTTTTCTAATCATATGTCAACATCGCTCTTCATTCAATACACCACCAATTCCTTATTGCCTAACACAACCATTTCTCATAAACTTCTATACGACAATTTCATTTCTTTATTCTTCCATACCCCTATCCACCTCAAGTCCTCAATTCCATCCCAACAACGTTCACACTCATTGTATTCTAAATTACTAACACACATCACTACTTATACACACACTTCCTCACCCCCTTTCAATTACACCCACACAACCCTCATACCTGTATACTAAATCACACCATTACAGCAACCGCTGGTTCCTCAACACATAATATTCTCACTTATTGAATCACATCACCACTCCCTTACTCACTAAAACCAGTACTGTTTAACACATTCTACTATCAATACTTTATTGCCCATTCCCCATCACATGAATATACTTTTTATACACCACCCTATTTCAATCTCATATTTACCCAAGCCCATCACAGCTACACAGCTTGTTACTATTACAGACTTCTCAACCACACCTATCATTCCACTACACAATCACACATTACACCCACACACCCATCATTTTCATACAATAAATAATACATGCATAGACATTCCACAACTTTAAAACACACTTTCATTTATCCCAACAGACCCAACAGAATGCCTACTAAAAAACAACTCTGTAGAAAACAAAGACAATATAGAGTAGATACTAAATAAAAACAAGCCATATAGTCATCCACCTCTAAAACAATTTATATAAAACATTCAAAGAGAACAGCTGGTAACCTCACGCAATGAAGGTAAACCAGTCGCCACTAAATTAAGTAAGCCCCCTCTTTCAAAAACTAAATGCAAAAATGATGCAGAAATGAAAGTAGATCTAAAAATGAACCTACCACTATATCTACCAATGTTAATATAGCCACAATAAAACATTCCTGAAAGTCAATTTTACAAAACCTTTTCCACTGTATAGTTCTTAACAATCTAATAAAAAATCTAAAAAGTCACATTCTACACTTATAAACGACTGCACAAAACTAATCCTCGAAGCTCTGATTGTCAGTGCATTTCTACTAAAGAAAAAGTTGATCTTAAACAGAGTACAACCACTATCTAAATTAATCAATTCACTAAAAAAGTACTTCTAAAATTGCGCAATGTCAATATAGATACCGTTTTAAACCATATTTCAATGAAGAGGTTTATGTTATGTTACTTTGCCTTTATATAGCGCCTTATGTAGCATTGGTATGATCTCAAGGCGCTCGTAGGTTGAACGCCCTCGGGAAGCGTAGTTCAAGTCAGTAGAGAGGTAAAAACAATAACAAATAAACCCAATTGCCATAGACAGTAATGGGCGAGGCTATGGAGTGGTAGGAGTGTACAAATGGGCGTGCAGCTCAATATGTAATGTGCACTAACATTCCTTCAAATGTTTACGATAATTCCTCAATCAAGACAGAAGTAGAATCAAAACTTTACAAACCATAAACTCCTGCCCAGTACGCATCCACACTGGACTGTAAGGACATTCATTAGCCCTCATTTCAGGAACTGATGTCAAAAGCACCTTCCATCACATCAAAAGTTTAGCAACACACCATTCTGCTTTACAAAACCTTGTTCATGGTTTGTACTATGCAAACAAGTCCTGCTCTAGAACTCCAAATATTAAATAAGATTCTCTTACATTGAATAGCCAAAGAACTCCTTCAAGAAATACAACACATCCAAAGTAAATATTTTGGAACTTAAGTTGACTTAGAAAATTCAGTAACTTTAGAAAACATTAGCGAAAACCTCCATAAACACCAACATCCTAACAAACACATACAAAAAAGAAAAAGCAACGTTTCAAAACACATCTGCTGAAAAACCAGACAAAGTATGTGCCCTTTGTCTAAAAAAAAGAGCACACAAATAGTAGTTATGGCCTACAAAATAGACGACAGTGAATAGTCCCAATAGTTCCAATTACCTTTGTATCGAACAGCAGAAAATAAATACAAAATAACTGACCCCTCCAATAATATGCACGTACTGCAATACAAAGCATGACAATAACCAAATTCCATGACGTGTTATCACTAATAACTTAGAAATCTTCCCATTTCCAAAAGCTCTGCAACAACTTAACTTGTATGAGAGCATTATAATCCAAACCGTACACCCATTTCAAGCTATAATACACCTTCAACCCAAAACTGCCAAATTGCCTCCATCCAAGTTACAAAAAGGCATTTGTGTCAATGTAGTATATTTGCCATTAGCTTGCAAAGAAAATGTAGAAGCTTTAGGAATACAACGGCCAATAGATCAATCTTTGATTATACTAGTTAATGGTGTACCAACAAAAGTCAAATTAATGTGGGAACAACTAGTCAACTTAAACAAAGTTAGACGAGCCCTAGAATATTTTAAAGAAAACAATGAATTCTACAGAGAAAACATAGAGGAAAACATAAGAGAAACCACCCAAATAATTGAAGATTCACCAGTTTTGACAATTTGAATGTGTAGATCCTATTACTACAGCCAACATTTTAGACTAGTATACAAGTAACCCACTACATTCCAAAGACACCATAGAAGATTCATTAGAAACCTATCAAATACGTCAAGCCAAAAGATCCCCACTGAGCATATGGGAAAAATCTATAGAAGCACGTTATTTTCCTCTACTATTTCCTACAGGAACAGGAGAAGATATGATGAAAGATGCACACAAATTAGTGAATTAGACAGACGTTTTTTATGAATGTATTCTGAAGACCCAAGATTCAGACAAAATGTAGAATACAATTTCCACATCCTGTTTGAAAGCGAACTAACCACTCTGTTATAGAGTTGCACACACATTAAAAACATGCTCTCATTTTTTAAACATGTCACTTTGGATTCCCTAGACCAGTTTCCACAAAAGGACAAGTTAATAGCTCAATGTCTTCTGTTAGACACAGTATAAAAGTAGTAGTGGAGCTGTCTCGGGTCTCTGACTGCTTCTTCTTTCTTGACCTCCTTGTTTCCTTAGTCTTCTGTTCCTTGGTCCTCTTTTCTTTTTTATCGTGGAGGTAGGGACGAGCTCCCCTGGAGGCCACCTTGGCATGAAATAAACCCAAGCCAAAGGGAACCCCGAGGAGCAAGGCCCCAAACCAGGGATAAAGCCTTGGGCACAAAAAACCCTGGTAGGAGTGAACAGGAGCTTTGCCAATTGGTCTTTGGATGGTATTCTCTGATAGCAAAGTCACTGGATTTCAGGAAGAGGTTCTTTTGTAATCCAGGTGCTGTGTGAATACCCACAAGTTTGTCCTGAAGCCATGCAATAGGGCCAGAGGTGCTGAATACACACCAGAGAAAGAAGGTAGTGTGAGCACAGAGGAACCCCTTTAGCAGAAGCGCGCTAAAGCAGAGATATGCAGCACTTTGGAGTATTCCATTCGGAGAAGCTAGCCGACTGCAATCTGAAAAGAGTCCTGCTGCGGGTATGAGAAAGAAGGAAAGCCTCGAGACTGATAGGAAGGCAAGGCTAGGAAAAGAAGGACCGGTAAGTGTGAGGGCGAAGAAACGCTGAACAAGTACGCAAGAGAGCGGTGAAAGAGCAGGAAACAAAAGGATAGTCAGAATACAGTCGAAAGGACTGGCTGAAAGTGAACCGGGAACCTGGGAAAGCTAAGTGGACGAAACGCTGGATACAAGAAGGCATACCCTCGAAGAAGCGAGCATGAAAGCCAGCAAAAGCCACAGGCACCGGCGAGAAAATCTGCAGAGTGCGGAAGAAATAGGGCACAGAGAGACAAAGGGAAGGATCAGGGAGAGAGGATAAGGAGAAAACCGACCGAGAACTGGAGGAGTAAACATCCACTTTTTGAAGTTACAAGAATAGGCCACACAGTAGCACGTTTCCTTCTTTTCAAAGACATGTATGTACGCATATAACAATTCTCTCTGTCTTGCATATGCTGTCACTATTCATAAATCGCACAGTCTAACTCTAGATCAGACACTCCTTGACATTGGCAGCACAGTCTTCAAAGAAGGTATTAGTTTCATAGCACATTCACGTCGCTGTACACTCAATGGTCTATTCCTAGTTAACTTTGATGCAAACAAAGTCAACGCTGACATTCTTTCCATCCTAAAATACAACACGCTATGTGTACTGTACACCCCATCCAGATATGTAGCCTGTACCTCAAAAAACAAAACCTTTAAAAAGAAAACTAATACAAACATAAACTATACCAGATCTCCCTGCAATACCACAAAAAACAAAGAACTGCTGCTGCTCCATCAAAGAATACAACCACAAAACTCTCTAGTCCAAAAACAACTGCATGCCCATCAAAGGGTATAGAGGCACAACCCTCTGGTCCATTTAAATTCAGCAACATAACTGGAGTAAATTGTTATGCAAATGTAGCAATCAATCTTCTCTTCAATTGCCTCAAATGATTCACATTTACTTCAACTGCTCAGACTAGTTGTTTATGCAAATGCTCGTCTTTCATAGAAATGCCACAAATAATCCTGACTCACCTACAGTGTTGCGGGTATAAGGCAAGAATTGGACTACTGTGCAGGAATGGTGAAATTCACCATAAACACACAGGAAGATCCACAAGAATTCCTAATGTACTTTATACAAGTACTAGAAACCAAAAACATCCCAATAAATGAAATCTTGCAGATTTCATACACGTGGAAACATACATGCACTCTCTACAACTATTTTTCACAATGAACGATTTGTCTGTGTATCCATACCAAATTATGAATCCATTCCATTTCACCAGCTTCTGCAGAATGCAAATCATGGAATCATATGCTCTTTTTGCATTTAAGTCAATCACTCCAGCATATAAATAAACTTTCATGGCCAATATGTCATACTAATGCTTCTGAGGTAAAATGCAGATGGTACCTAAAATAACTGCAAGCGCCCTAGCTTTACACACAGCCAAGTATCTCTTGGAAAGAAAACCTTCACAACAATAGGCATAATCTAGCACACTGGTGCCACAACCACTTCAGGCCACTATACTGCATACGTCAAAAATAGAAGTGGTTAGTTTGAATGTAAAAATAGAAGTAGAAACTCTGGCTTTGGGGTAAGTTGCTCTGTAGGGCGACACCTTATAATCCCAAAATTAAAAAGTCGAAAAAATGGTAATGGTGGATTACTGTATCTGAGAGTACATGGGTGTCGCAGGTCTCTGGAAACAAACGGTAGTAAAGCCTAACCGTCACCACAAGGAATGCAGAATAGAAGAAATTCCAGGACTCGGCGCCACCAGTCATAAGATCATTTAATTGTGTTGTATTTGTCACACATTAAATGGTGAAGTGAAGCCCATAAGCGATAACATGTTTCGGCTCGCTCTGAGCCTTTTTCAAATCTGGGCTGATTTAACATCAAGTAAAAATAACAAAAAATGTGTCAAAAAATGTGTGACAACAGTATAGGTATAATCAGAAATTTACACAAATGTTAAAGCATCATGCCACAAAGAACATTGTCAAATCACAAGATTAATGTATAGACAGAAAAACAAGGGTTGCTTGAGGGGAGGATGCAAGGGTATAAAAAAGCATATCAGAAAGTAATGAACACATTGTAACAAAAAACAACCCACAAAATAAAATGAAATGACACGTTGGAGAGATGACAAAACAAGGATGAGAGAAGAACAGAAATTTTAGTGATTATTAAGTATTTCGTATTCGCGCCAATGAGAACAATTAAACAACGAAATACGTGCAAGGAAAAATGCCAAGAAAGCGCTTACCCGAATTGCGATGAACCAATCCAAAAAGACTGTATGTCAGTATAGTAGTAACGGGGTTAGATCCCCAAAACTCAATCTGAAATCAGATAAACGTAATTTCATACAACAGTATAACAAAGCACTTGTCATTTAGCAAAGAGACATTACACCCAAAGAATCTCTATTGCGTTCAAAAGTAACTTGTAAGTAGCATAATCTGCTATCTCGGATTAACGTTCCATCTCACTGAATTCATAGATGTGCATGTGTTAGGGTTTACGACAGCAACTTGATACAAAATAAGTTCTATGAAAGCCGTACAATAAGTACTGAACGCTAGCGCGTGTTGATACAAAGTTAGCCACCAAAACAAAACCAAAATTCCTTAAAGCGAATCGCAGAATGTAATGACCGGGTGTTTCCTTTACTACGTGGCGCATTCGCTAACAAAGCATTAAAAGGACCTAAATTAATTCTGACTTACCTAGATTCTACGACAGGAAAATCACACGCGTCGGCAAGAATGGGAAAATGGCCCATGCACGCCATTTTGTCAACTCTCACAAAAACGTCTATGCAACGCATCCAGCATTGCCACGGAGATCTGCATATGGCTGAGCGTTCGAAAACGTCCGCCATAATGTGATGCCTCCAGCTTGGAGGCAGCGGCCGCCATTTGTAAAGGCGGTCAGGATGCACATAAAACTATTAGCCCCAGCGCATATCGATCAAAATAATGACATTGTGCTAACTCGGTCAAGCATAATTAGATTTAAGCTAAGTACTTTGCGTACTGCAAACGGGACAGGCAAATTAATTACATGAAGTCATTCAAATATACATAACTGCAAACGGAACCAGCAGATCAATTGCAAAAAGTCATTCAAGTATGCGTAAGTACACAGTCAGTGTGCTGGCTTGCTAGCCGCAATGTAAGCTTCAGAAAAAAGTGCAATTCTCTATCAGAGAAAGTAAAATCTGATGCAAATCGAAACACAAGAATCACGAAATGTAAGTTATGTAACAATTGACCAACGCTACAGAAAATAGACCATTTCATTGTCACTGTTGAGACCTGTGGCTGTATAATTGAAAAAACATATTGTTCTCGCCTCAGCTTTCCTCAGTGCATTAAGCCTATCACCACCCCTTTTGTTCATAGATACCTGCTGTAAACCAATAAATCTGATCTCCGATTTATTGTGTAATTGGTGCATGGTCTGCCAATGAGCCGCTAATGGTATGTATGGGTCTTGGCTGCCAATCTTGGTCAGATGCTCACGTATCCGAATTCTTAGAGCTCGTTTCGTGCTGCCAATATACATTTTTTTGCAAACACAGATGATGCAGTAAACAACGAATGTTGTTTTGCAGTTAATACCCTGTTTAATAATCAATTGTTTTCCATTGGTATCTTGAAACTCCGTGGTAGGTGCATTTGCATATTTGCATTGAGGACATGTTCCACATTTCCTGAAACCAAGGTCCTTTATATCAAGCCACGTGCTTTGGTTGACTTTATTGATGATGTCATGTATGCTCTGTGGGTTACGTATGGCTGGATTTGTTGCAGCCTTGCATTCCTGAACACTTTTTTATGGTACCCCTGAATCCTCTCCCACAACCCATCATTCATGAGTTCTCCTGCTTCTTCTTCCCAGTCCCGTCTCAGCTGGGTCACATCCTTTCCCACCCTAGACATCAGCAGTTCGTAGATTCGGGAAACCTTGTGCCCCCCCTCTGCAATGTCATATATTGTTTCTATGGCTGTATCAGGTGGGTCTTCCAGCACTATTTCAGACCATGTTTCTCTCACCCGCCGTACCAATCTGGTATAAGTGATATACTGTCCTAGGTGTAGACCTGTTTCTTCTGCCAGTACATTCAATTCCATATCTTCCCATCTTGCCATATATCTCCCATTGTTGCAATTCCGACTGGTTCCAAATGCTTACAAATAGTCTTCCTCAGTTGCTCGTCCCCTCCTGTCAATGCCACTAGCGGCACTTGCGGGAAACACAGGATTGGCTTCTCCATGGCCTGGCAAGCCTTACGCCACATCTTCCATCCCAGTTCCAACATCCCTGGGTGCCCTTTTAGCTCTGGCTTGGGCAGCCATATCCATTCTTTCCAAAAAAATGGTACACATTCAGACCTCAGCCGATGTTGAGTCTTCCGTTAACCACTTAGCCACATATTGTAATTGACTGGCTAAATAATAGATCTCAAAGTTGGGCAGTTTTATGGCCCCTTTGTCATACATGTTCTGTAGCTTCCACAGGGCTATTCTATTCCTGGTATTATGCCAAATGAAGCCTCTGCATATGCTCTGAAGTTTAACAAAGAATCGCTCGGGTATCATGTATGGTATATTACCAAAAAAGTGTAACTGCCTCAGCAATATGACCATCTTCAACAGCGCCACCCTTCCCACCATGGCCAGCTGGAGCTTAGCCCAGAATCTCATGCTAGTCTCAATATTTGCCACTGCCTTCTCTGTGTTATGTTTATATTCAGCCTCCACTGTATGATAGATATCAATCCCTAGGTATCTAAAGGTTGTGGTCTCCCAGCGTACTTGTAGTATTGGTAGGTGTTCCCGCGGAATCCCTTTATATCTCCCCAGGGGGAATATGCACGACTTCTTAGGAGTCACTGCAATGCTAGAGAGCAACGCAAATCGCTCCATCACTTCTAATATGTACTGCAGGTTTTCCTCCGGATACCTCAAGTATAACAGCATATCATCTGCATACAATGATATTAAGTGTGGCCCACCTTTTGTGAAGATCCCCACCTCCTCATATTGTTGCCTCAGGTATATCGCTAGGGGTTCCAGTGCAAGAATGTACAGCATCGGGGACCAAGGGCATCCCTGTCTGGTGCACCTACTAAGTTGCCACCTCTCTGAAATGGTCGCTCCCATTTTGACTCTCGCTAGTGGTGAGATATACAGTAGTTTCACCCACTTCAGGTACCCGGGCCCTATTCCATATTCTTTCAGGGCTGCTATCAGCCAAGGCCATTTGACAGGCCTTTGACAGAATCAAGCGCCTTCACCGCATCTAATGAAACAATTGCAACTTAATGCAAGTCTCCTTCTGTTTGCTCTATGACATGGTGTAGCCTTCTGAGACTGTTGGATATGCTTCTGTGCAGAACATATCCGGTCTGATTAGGGTGTATAAGTCTGCTTATGACCGGTCTCGGTCTATTTGCCAACACAGCTGTGATTATCTTGCTGTCCTGGTTCAGCATGGATAGCGGTCTGTACGACTCGCAATCCATGCTCGGCTTATTAGGCTTGAGAAGCAGAATGATGATCGCCTCTCTCAGGGATTCTGGCAATATCCCTATTTCGAATGCTTCATTTTCCATTGCCAGCAGCGGGGGGAGCACTTCCATATTATACGTTTTGTAAACTCACTAGGGAGTCCTTCCGCTCCCGGGGCCTTACTAGTAGGTAATTGCTCAATCACCGCTTCTAGTTGCTCCAATGTGATTGGGGCATCCAGGTTCTCTCTCTCTTCAGCACTCAAATTAGGTAAGCCAATTTCTTCCAGTGTTTCAACCATCTCACTCCATTCTCCCCCTTCTACATCTCCATACAATTCTTTATAGAACTCAAGGAACCCACCATTCATGCCCTCTTGGGTGCCAAATATTTTTCCGCCCTCCCCCTGTATTGCTCTGATCGTTGGTCTGGGTGTCTCATTTTTATACAACCACGCTAGCAACCTCGCCGGTTTATCGCCACCCTTGTGCTGTTTCTCTATGCATTTCTTGTAATTTAAATTACATAATCTCTCCCAGTGCCCAGGGAGTTATCTCCTCTGCGCATGACTGCCTCTAGTTTCGCCTCTGCCCTTGACTGCCTCTAGTTTCGCCTCTGCCCACTGCAGCTCCTGCATTATACCTCCTTGTAGACCTTTAGATTTGGCTATAGCTGCTCCCCTCACCACCTTAAATGCCCCCCATAGGGTGCCGGCCAATTCTACACTTCCAGTGTTATTTTCAAAATATTCTACAATTTCCTTCCTCAGGTCCCCTCTGAACACTGTGCCTTTCAATGCTTCGGCTCTGAGCCGCCACGTTGGGATCCTAGCTCTAGGAGGCAAATATTGCCATGTGAAGACCAGTGGCGAGTACTCCGAGAGGACCCTCGCTTTATATTCAGACTGTACTATCTCGCCCGTCATCTCAGGAGAAGCAAACATATAGGCTAGCCGTGGATATAAATTTTGTGGGGCCGAATAATACTGTCTATCCTGTGGGTGGTGTAGCCTCCATATATCTTCCAGTTTAAAGTCTCCTAACAGGGTCCTCAAGGTTTTGGCTGTGGGGGTGGGTTTATCTAATTTCCTGTCTGACCTGTCCACCGTGGGGTCCAGCGTGCAGTTAAAGTCCCCACCGCCCCCTCCACCCCCAGGTACGGGCTGTCTTTACCATGTAAGGTCTTAAAAAAGCCACTGTATCTTGGTTCGGGGCATATGTATTGATAATACACAATTATCTATTTTCTATCAATCCCCGTGTTGCCACCATCCTCCCGTCAGACTCTGCTGTTGACTGCAATAGCTGGAAGGGGACATGTGGTGCTACCCGTGTAATTACCCTTCTAGCGTTTGCCAAATACGGTGCCCCTATGGTGGTCCTCTTCCATTTCTTCCTCATCACCTCTTGTTTTTCTTTAGCGAGATGAGTTTCCTGTGATAGGGCGATATCTATTTTCTGCCTCCTTAAGTACATCATGATCTTATTCCTCTACAAGTAACTGTTTAGCCCCCTAACATTCCAGGTTACTACTTAAGGTCTCCCATCTTTCATCCATACCCAGTCCCACCTCTGTCCTCCCTTATCTCCCGCATCATGCGCAGCAGCGCGTGGGTGTAAGCTTGTTCAAACTCCCCAAATCCCTCCCCGCGCCCCACCTTACCCCTCCCCAACTGATGCTCTCCCCAATCCTCCCCCCTACTTACCCAAACTGTTGAACTCCCCCAACTCCCTTCCCACCCTCGGCCCTGCCCAATCCATCCCAACCCCCAGCTAAAACTAGTCAACTCCCCGCCTCCCCACATCCCCAACCAACCCCAACTGATGCCCAGCTCCAGCCCTGGATCTCGGGCTATCCCACATCTGGCCCTGTCCTGGTAACACCACTCAAGAGCCCAGCAGGGGATACCGCACCAACAGTATCCTGTCTAACCTAACTATGGGGGGGGGGTAATAGGATGTCTCTGTATGCTGTGTTAGGGAGAATTCTCATAAATGGCTGATTTCCCTTACCTGAAGAGTCCCCCAGCAGCTTTGCTGGATTTCTAGGATTTATTTTTCACACCTGATAAGAGTGTGAGCCTTTTTCCCACTCTTACATGTGTTTTGCTGAGTATATTTTCACTGTGTGTGTGATCTTGGGGCACTGGAGCCTCACCTACTCCATGTGTACCACTTTTTGTGTGTGTTACACAGCACCTTCAGTGCAGTGACACAGGGTTGTCTTTGAGACTTCCCACTGACTCCATTTTTCTGGGGCTGACTACTGTGCCCCAGAAACAGGTAAAGTTGCCATTAACTTTATATAGTCACTTTAAACTGCAGACCCTGTACACCCCATCTTACATGGAGTACTGGAAATAGTTAATTCTTATCCCCTTTTGTCTGTGCCTCTTGGAGCCTTGTTTCGCTCCCTTAACACTAAGACTTGGCTGGTGGCAGTGGTATCTACCCTAACTTTCCTACCGCGATTATATTATATAAACGTGGTATTGTTCCAGGCTATTATAGTAGCCGCGAACATAAACCCGCTTGACCAAATACATTTTATTTTGGTTCCGGCTGGGTTTATTTGCCATTTCTTTTTGTTAAAGTCTTTCTCGTGTTTTACTCTGCGCGCCAAACCGGGGATGATTCCTTTGTTCGCTGTCTTTTCACGGGCTTCTGCACAGAAGCCCTCCTTAAGACGCCTGGTAGTCAAGGTGGGCAGGATGTGAGGGAGAGATCTTCGGACCCCTGCTATGGGTTGCCTTAGTAACCCAAGTCGCACTCTTGTCTGATTGGCTAAGGGGACTGGCCTTGCAAGGCCAGCCACCCTGCTGTGTGATTGACATCCAGGCTGTATGAATGGGGGAAAACTGCATAAAAAGCAGGTCTCTGGGACTGGAAAAGGAGAGTCGCCACTGGAACGAAAGAACCAACGAGGAACTGGAAGAAGAGGACCCCTACCACGACTGAACCGCCCGGTGAAGCCCTGCTGCAGGTCCAAATCTCCGAATCCGATGACAAAGAAGATCTTCCCGGAAACTTCTTCCCTTGAGCTGGTGGGACCAACCAGTTTGCCCAAACTTCAAGCCAGGACCCCTCCTCTGGTCGAATTCGCTGTACAGATCTACAGTGGTCCGCATAGCCAGGAAGGTCGGACTATGCTTGGGTTTTAAGGAGCGCACCTTTTATTCGTTGTTTGGCTCTGCTGCTGGCCTCATCTCTGGGTGGCACAGGACCCTCCGGTCTTCCTACTTCTGATCAGTCCGACAGTCACTTCAGGAACCGTGAGCCTGCAGTAACCACCAGGAACGTCCGCCTCAGCTACAGCTCCCTCTCCGTTTTAAGGTACTGTGCAAATCCGGTTGTCCGTTTCGGTCAGCCGCGGTGAAAGTGTTTGAAATCTTTCTCCAATCCGAGGGCTTGTCCTTCTCTTCTCTTTTGAACTAACTTTTCTACCAACCAGCCTCATCCGGAATCTGTGCCACGAACTTAACCGCGAACTACATTGAACCTATTATCTTGAGCAAAAGACTTTTGAACCATTGACTTTGGCCCTAAGCCTTTTCTATCTGATCTTAACCTTGTAGCCTCTCTTGTTCAATTGCTCTGATTACTTACCTGTTGGTGTTGCCTAATTTCTAATAACTTTGTCTTTCCCTCCCTTTTAAATTTGTGGAGTGCCATTTTGCTCCCACTTCATTTTGTGAGCTTAACTTGTCTGGAATTTAGGGAAGTGGCGTGGTGTATTTGTGACTGTGATTATTAACTTGCTTAGAATAGTGAAATGTTATACAACTGTTGAGTAAATAAATATATATTCTTTTACTCAGAAACCTTGAGTCAGTGTTTGCCTGAATCATAGTGGTTGCTTTCCTTTGTGTAACTATTTGTACTGCTCACTTATTCTTGAGATAAGTCTGGCTGCTCCGCTACTGCTACCACTATAACTGTGTAGTACAGACTTGTACCAAAGGTGAAATTGTACTGTCACTTGTAGTCTTAATTGTGTGTAGTGTTCCCAAAGGGTACTGCATATAATTCTGCCCGACACTGGTGTACAGCGGTGGGGATAAAAGTATAGTAAGTACACTTAGAGTACTGGTATTACTTTGGATCAACTAACCACAAGGCTAACATCACTAAAAAGCAATATTAATCGTGTCTGATATGGAAAGCCACACTCAGGAGACCCTCCTGAGTTACACTGCTGATTGTTGTTTTAGAAACATGTGTAAAGAAAGGAAACTCTCTGCCAAAGGCAAAAAGATTGAATTATTTGAAAAGTTGCTAAAGAACCAAAGTCTAGGGAGTGGGTCTGAAATGCCTGACTCCTTAGCAAGTGTGGAAAGTATTGAGGATGATGCTATGTCTGTTAATGATGAGGTGGAAGAAGTAGAAGTGTCTCCTAGTGTGGGTCTCTCTACTCCCTTGCCTGCTCAGCAACCTCAACCCTTGTCCACTGGGACCCCCACAGGTCCTACACTCAGTCCTGAATTCATTGCTCTAGAGAAAATTAGGCTTGAACTGGAATTTAAACGGTTAAATGATCAAACTGAACAAAAACATCAAGAACTGAAACTCAGAGAAATGGAGTTGAATCATGAACTTGAAATGAAAAGATTGTCTCTTGAAAATGCTTCTCTCCCAGAGTCTTCTAGGTCTTCCAGTCCTAAGAGACCCTGTATGCCTAAAGAAATTATGGGTATGTATGAGGTTAAGCGTGATAGTTTAGATTGGTTGGCAATGTTTGAATATAACCATGGTATTCAAGTTCTCATAGGGAATCAATTGCTTCCCTGGCTCTTCTCTAGGCTACCCACTGTTGCATCTGATGTTGTAATGGAGTTGGGGGAGGTGGATAGGATGGATTATGAGTGTGTGAAGCTAGCTTTAATTGCTAGATTTGGTAAGACCCCTTCCCAGTACCTTAAGAGGTTTAGGACCCTCAAAAAGCATGATGGTACCCCTTGGGCTACCTGGGTATGTGAGTGTTTGAAAAACTTAGATGGTTGGATTAAGGGTTACAGAGTAAACACTAATGAATGAATGAGAAATATTGTTATGTTGGAGTCTTTTTTTTATGTCTGCTCTCCTGAGCTCAGAAAGCACTAGGCTGATTCTAAGGAGATAGATCCAAAGAAGCTAGCTAAGGCTGCTGACTTGTGGGTTGCCAACAGGGCTACTCGCAAGGATTCTGGGGTTACTCAGAAAAAGGATGAGGGGAAACGGCCAAAGAAAGACCACAAAGAGAATTCTAATACCTCCAATCCAAAAGAGGGCCACAAACAGCAACATAAGGGTAAACCACAAGGGAAACCAAATCAGGCTAGTGCACCATCTGGGCCCAAACCAGATGGGGGTCAGAACAAACCCCCATTCATCAAAACGTTTGGGAAATGTCATGTTTGTGGGTCAACTGACCATGTGAAAGGGGATACCAGATTTAAGGGTAAACATTCAGGGGTCCACACTGTCTCCTTAGCCTTCTCCCCAGAGTAAGAAGTACCTATGGCTAGTGGAAAATTTCACCTACTGGGCGAAGAACCCATGAGAGTCTCAGCCTGTGTCTCTTTAGTGTCCCTGGGCTTGTGGGAACAACAGAATTTAGATGTCTATAATTCCATCCCAGATAATACTAAAGAGTATTATAAAGATAGTGTTTTTGTGAATGGTCAGGAAACCCCTGCCATCAGAGACACTGGAGCCATCAGAACTGTGGTGGATGAATCATTTTTCAAGGTGGAGGATGTTACTAAGGCACCCAAACTCCTCACCAAGGTAGCTGGAGGCCCTGTGCAAATGCTTCCCCAGTTACCAGCTCTCATTCAGTGTAATGATATGACTGTCAAGATACTTGTTAGTGTGCAGAGTGAAGTACCTTGGAGAGTCCTGTTGGGTAATGGCTTTAAAACTCTTGGAGTTGTGTCAACCACCCCCAGGCCTCCCAGTAAAAGGAAACGGGAGCTCACGAAGTCTGCAAGGGAGAGAACCTTGAGAGTCTCTCCAGAGGAGATGATGGAAGAAAATATCACTCCCACTCCACAGGAGTTGCTCACTGCCATTTCTAGAAAAACAGAGGCAAAGGGGAAACCCAAGATCCCTAGGAAAAAGTCAGACAGCACCCCTGTGCTACCAACAAGGACATCACCAAGATCGTCCAAGATCACACCTGTGATCCCTCCGCCTGCTGAGGCAGAGTGTGAGGTGCAACCTTGTGTGGTTGAAACAACATCTGAAGAGTCAGATCTGGAGGAAGACACTGTCTCAGTTGGAGATCTTGACCCTGGTGAACATCCTCAGCTGCAGTCTTTACTGGCAGACGGTGGACCCAACAGGGCAGACTTTAGCAAAGGACATAGAGAGTGTCCTACTCTTGAAGGTCTTCGACAATAGGCTGCTAACCAACTTGATGGGCAAGAAGTTAGAAAGCACAGGTTAAACTGGGAAGATGGCCTCTTCTACAGTGAACCGACTGAGTCTCCCTGGGGACTGCAAAAGAATTGTAGTGCCCCTTGCTTACAGACTCCAGTTACTACAGTTAGCCCATGAGATACCTTTGGCTGGTCACTTGAGTTTCAAAAAGACCAAGGAAAGGCTATCTCTCTACTTCTACTGGCTTAAGATGGGTTCAGAAGTTGACAAATTCTGTAGGAGCTGTCTTACTTGCCAAACCTCTGGCAAGAGTGGAGCCAAGAATGTGGCACCCTTGGTGCCTCTCCCAGTGGTGGGAGTTCCTTTTGAGAGGGTGGGCATTGACATTGTCGGTCCCCTTGACCCTCCCACATCTTCAGGGAACAGGTTTACCCTGGTTGTAGTAGACCATGCTACAAGATACCCCGAAGCCATACCTGTGAGAACTGTTATGGCTCAGGCTGTGGCTAAGGCTCTACTTGGTATTTTTACCAGAGTAGGGTTCCCTAAGGAAGTGATATCCAACAGGGGATCCAATTTTATGTCCCACTACATGCAAGCCATGTGGAAAAACGGTGGTGTCACTTACAAGTTCTCTACAGCCTACCATCCACAGACAAATGGACTGGTAGAGAGGTTTAATCGTACTATGAGGAGCATGATATGTGCTTTAGAAGAACCCCTTAAGAAAAAGTGGAACCTTCTACTGCCATGTCTTCTCTTTGCAAATAGGGAAGTCCCTCAGGAGGGAGTTGGTTACAGTCCCTTTGAACTTCTCTATGGCCATCCAGTCAGAGGTCCATTGGCCCTGATCAAGGAAAGGTTGGAGAGTGCTCCTTCCCCCAAGCCAGTCTGAGTAACTGACTATGTGATGGGTCTCCGGAGGAGAATGTCACACATGATGGCAGAAGCAAGTGATAACTTGAAAGCAGGTCAGGCTCTGGTCAAATACTGGCATGACCAGAAGGCCAACATGGTTGAGTTGACTCAAGACCAGCTTGTACTAGTTATGGTCCCAACAAGGCAGAGGGCCTTGCAGGACAAATGGATAGGACTCTTCAAGGTTGTGGGCAAACTTGGAGAGGTGAACTATTTGGTGGACTTAGGCAGACCTAAGGAGGTTTCCAGAGTCTTTCACACCAACCGTTTAAAGGCTTCTGTCTCGAGACCGGATGTAGGAGCTTTGCTTCTAACTTCAGTTCAAGAGGAAGAGTAGAGTGAACCTCTACCTGACCTCCTCAGAGGCCAACCTTTAGATGAACAGATAGGAGTTAATCTCTCTTCTCAGCTGACTTCTGACCAACAGGAGGAGTGCAAAGTTCTGTTGAATCAGTTTGCCTCCCTGTTTTCACTATCACCAGGCTTGACCCATTGGGGCCAGCATGATATACTCACTGGTGACTGTTTACATGTCAAAAGCAGGGGGTACAGAATATCAGAACATTTGAGATCCCACATCAAAGGAGAGGTCAACAGGATGCTTGATCTCGGGTTATAGTGCCCTCTACAAGTCCATGTTCTAGTCCAGTTGTTCTAGTACCAAAGGCAGGATCCAAGGAGTTGATATTCTGTGTGGACTATAGAGCTCTAAATGCAGTCACCAAGACTGATGCCCATCCTTTGCCAAGGACAGATGAACTGGTGGATAGACTTGGTTCAGCCAAGTACCTCAGTACATTTGATCTAACCTCAGGCTATTGGCAAATAGCCCTGGTAGACCATGCCAAGAAGAAAACTGCATTTTCCACCCCAGCAGGCCTCTACCAGTTTAAGGTAATGCCTTTTGGACTAAAGAATGCACCTGCTACATTTCAAAGGGTGGTTGTTCAAGTTCTGAATGGGATGGAGGACTTCTGAATGGCATATTTGGATGTCATTGCAGTGTTCAGCCCTACATGGAAAGAACATATTGACCACCTGGGATATGTTTTGCAGGCTCTTGAGCAGGCCCATCTGACCATAAAGGCAAGCAAATGTCAAATTGGTCAGAGTAAAGTGGTCTACCTTGGTCATGAGGTAGGAGGAGGTGAGATAAGGCCATTGCCTAGCAAAGTACAAGCTGTGCAAAACTGGGCCACCTCTACTACTCAAACCCAAGTGAGAGCTTTCCTAGGTCTCACTGGGTACTACATGAATTTCATTGAGAACTATGGGACCATAGCTTCTCCTTTGAATGTGATCTCCTCTCCAAAATTCCCTAAAAAGGTTAGATGGAATGAGGAGTGCACTCAAGCCTTTGAAAGCCTGAAGAAAGCCCTTTGTCAAGCTCCAGTCCTAAGAGCTCCCGATTATCACCAACCCTTAATTGTGCAGACAGATGCCTCCAATATAGGTATAAGAGCAGTCCTTAGTCAACTGGATGAGAAAGGTAGGGAGCACCCCATTTGCTTCATCAGTAGGAAACTGAAGGAACCAGAAACAAGGTGGGCAACCGTAGAGCGCAAATGTGTTGCCATTGTTTGGAGTTTGAAGAAGTTTAGACCATACTTATATGTATCTACCTTTGTGATTCAAACTGACCACCAACCCTTGAGATGGTTAATGCAAATGAAAGGGGAGAACCCAAAACTTCTGAGATGGTTAATCTGCCTGCAAGGGTTTGATTTTACCATTGAGCACACAGCAGGATGTCACCACCAAAATGCTGATGGTCTCTCTAGGATGTTTATAACCAACTAGAGGTAGAGATTCATCCAGGAGTGTGTTAAATCCTCCTGTCCCTTAGTTTGGGGGTGTAGGGCGAGTGTTAGGGAGAATTCTCATAAATGGCTGATTTCCCTCACCTAAAGAGTCCCCCAGCAGCTTTGCTGGATTTCTAGGATTTCTTTTTCTCACCTGGTAAGAGTGTGAGCCTTTTGCCCACTCTTCCATGTGTTTTGCTGAGTGTATTTTCACTGTTTGTGTGATCTTGGGCACTGGAGCCTCACCTACTCCATGTGCACCACTTTTTGTGTGTGTTACACCGCACCTTCAGTGCAGTGACTGAGGGTTGTCTTTGAGACTTCCCACTGACTCCATTTTTCTGGGGCTGACTACTGTCCCCCAGAAACAGGTAAAGTTGCCATTAACTTAATATAGTCACTTTAAACTGCAGACCTTGTACGCCCCATCTTTCATGGAGTACTGGAAAGGGTTAATTCTTATCCCTTTTTGTCTGTGCCTCTTTGAGCCTTGTTTGGCTCCCTTAACACTTAGACTTGGCTGGTGGCAGTGGTATCTACCCTAACTTTCCTACCGCGATTATATTATATAAACATGGTATTGTTCCAGGCTTTTATAGTAGCCTCGAACATAAACCTGCTTGACCAAATACATTTTATTTTGGTTCCGGCTGGGTTTATTCGCCATTTCTTTTTGTTAGTCTTTCTCCTGTTTTACTCTGCGCGCCAAACCGGGGATGATTCCTTTGTTCGCTGTCTTTTTGCAGGTTTCTGCACAGAAGCCCTCCTTAAGGCGCCTGATAGTCTAGGTGGGCAGGATGTGAGGGAGGGATCTTCAGACCCCTGCCATGGGTTGCCTTAGTAACCCAAGTCGCACTCTTGTCTGATTGGCTAAGGGGACTGGCCTTGCCAGGCCAGCCACCCCGCTGTGTGATTGACAGCCAGGATGTATGAATGGGGTAAACTGCATAAAAAGTAGGTCTCTGGAACTGGAAGAGGAGATTCGCCACTGGAATGAAAGATCCAATGAGGAACTGGAAGAAAAGGACCCCTACCACGACTGAACCGCCCGGTGAAGCCCTGCTGCAGGTCCGAATCTCTGAATCCGACGACAGAGTAGATTCTCCAGGAATCTTCTTCCCTTGAGCTGGTGGGACCAACTGCTTCGCCCAAACTTCAAGCCAGGACCCCTCCTCTGGTTGAATTCGCTGTACAGAGCAACAGTGGGCGGGATAGCCAGGAACCCTACTTGGGTTTTAAGGAGCACACTTTTTATTCGTTGTTTGGCTCTGCTGCTGGCTTCTTCCATGGGTGGCACAGGACCCTCCAGTCTTCCTACTTCTGATCAGTCCGACAGTCGCTCCAGGAACCGTGAGCCTGCAGGAACCACCAGGAACATCCGCCTCAGCTCTCTCTCCATTTTAAGATACTGTGCAAATCCGGTTGTCCGTTTCGGTCAGCCGCGGTGAAAGTGTTTGAAATCTTTCTCCAATCCGAGGGCTTGTCCTTCCCTTCTCTTTGAACTAACTTTTCTACCAACCAACCTCGTCTGGAATCTGTGCCACGAACCTGACCGCAAACTACATTGAACCTGGTATCTTGAGCAAAAGACTTTTGAACCATTGACCTTGGCCCTAAGCCTTTTCTATCTGATTTTAACCTTCTAGCCTCTCTTGTTCAATTGCTCTGATTACTTATCTGTTGGTGTTGCCTAATTTCGAATAACTTTGTCTTTCCCTCCCTTGTAAATTGCTTGAGTGCCATTTTGCTCCCACTTCATTTTGTGAGCTTAACTTGTCTGGAATTCAGGGAAGTGGTGTGGTGTATTTATGACTCTTATTATTAACTTGCTTAGAATAGTGAAATGTTATACAACTGTTGAGTAAATAAATATATATTCTTTTACTTAGAAACCTTGAGTCAGTGTTTGCCTGAATCATAGTGATTGCTGTCCTTTGTGTAACTATTTGTACTGCTAACTTACTCTTGAGATAAGTCTGGCTGCTCTGCTACTGCTACCACTATAACTGTGTAGTACAGGCTTGTACCAAAGGTGAAATTGTACTGTCACTTGTAGTCTTAATTGTGTGTAGTGTTTCCAAAGGGTACTGCATATAATTCTGCCTAACATGCTGCTAACCCGATATGGCACTCAGTGTGTCTCAATTACCTTATCGTCACACGTGACCATCATATCTCGTCTGTTCCCTCCAGCACTGCTATTTGCCGTACTATATTCAAGTCCCAATGCCCAATGTCTTTATAGCAACCTATTCCGGAATCCGCTGGGTCACTCGTCTGCCTTGCCCTCCGCCTGGTCGTCTGCAGTTGCCGTGCAGTTCTGTGCGTCCAACCATTCCGTAGCTCCCTCCGGAGTTTTGAAGAATAGGGCCTTGTTTTTATGATATACATTCAGCTCCGCACGGTATATCAACATGTATCTGTATCCCGCGTCGCGTTGCCTTCCTTTATTTGTTCCGTAGTGCAGACGTCTCCTTTGTACCATAAAAGTGTAGTCAGGGTATGCTGTAACGGTAGCTGACGCTCTGTGTATCGTTCCACCTTCCGGAAGTGTTCCAAGATCTTTTCTTTGTCTCTAATTTAGGATCTTTGCAACAATTGGTCTCAGGGAGCCCCCAGAAGTGGTCTGCGAACTTGTGCTCTGTGTGCCCTCTCGACTGCGAACACCTGGGTGAGCGCCCCACCTGTAATCTCCTGCAGCAACATGGTTTCAATATAGTTGGTCGGGTCCGAGCCCTCCTCGCCCTCGGGCAGTCCAATAATCTGCACATTGTTTCTGTGCGCCCGCCCTTCCGTTTCTTCAGCTCTATCTTCTAAATTCTGCACTTGTCTTTCAGTATTCGAACCTCTGCGGCATTCGTCTTGCAGGTGCCCGTATTTGTTTTCACCTCTGTATCTAGCACAGTCATGCGCTCAGCCAAGCCCCTTACATCTTGACGGAATAGATTGACATCCATCTGGACCGTGTCAATCTTAGATTCTAGCGTAGCCTTGAGCTCTGCCACTGCCGCATCGAGCTTATTCTCTCCCGAAATGTTCAGATCAGCGTTGGCGTCCAGGATTTGTTGGTCCATGCGTGGCGTTGGCTCTTTGTGTTTACCCTCTTCCGCTACCTGAGGAGATTTAGCATATTCGTCCATCGGTTGCTGCTTTCCTTTGCTTTTCAGTGTTTTGTTGGCCATTTTCAGAGGTGTGGCCTCCTTGCTTCTCGTACCGGGGTAGTGCCATTGCCGTAGCCGCTGTATGTTGATGTCTATCCGAGTGGGATGGTTTATATTTCCTTCAGCTCTTATTCAGCTCCTTCGTGCCAGTGGGCTATTTAGGCCCCGAACTGGAGCCCCACAAGTTCGCCAAGGCAGGCCCTGGGGCACCCAATGATTCCTTGCAGTATCCCAGGTCACTTTTCAGGGAGGCATTTTACTTTTGCAGCTCCAGTTCTAGGTCTACGTGCTGTGTGCCAGGGTGACCACCGCAGCGCTCCAATTCAACACTTCTGTTAGGTTTATGTGGCCTGTGCCGGCTGTCCAACCAGAACCTCTACAAGGTTTGCCTCCCTGGGCACTGATCCTACCATGCATGTGGTCCGATCGTGTGTGGCGCGGTGGAGTAAGCCCTCTTTGTTGCTCAGTCCTTGACCATAAGGGGTAAGTCCTCAACCTCTGTCTCCACCTCTGTTCGCATTGACTATTCTGCGTGGGTCCCAGTAACCCAGATCACGGGGCTCACCCCATCTTCAAGTGCCTGGGGGCCTCCACATGCTCTAGTTATGGCCCCCTCTTGCAGGGTCATGGTGTCTGGCTAGTTCCTTTTACACCTGTATTAACCTGTATATTAATATTGCATAGAGTTAGTGTGTGCAGTCCCACATTCACATCTGCTTATGGGCGTTGTGCCTCATGGGTGCATTATTCATCTCCTTGAAGTGTGTCCATTGTACTCCTCTGCTCATGCACCCTGGGTCATTGCTTTCACTGTGGGGTACTCTTGGGCCCATGCACTGGACCGCCGTGGCATTCACCAGTGGTTAGGCTCCATAAGCCAGGAGCGTCTGTATCTAGTGAATATAGCAGTGGGGTGTTTCATTGGCAAAATAATCAGTCGAACATAGCTTCATTTAAGCGTGAGCTGAGCTTGTAAACTGCATAGGCTTGTGTATATTGCCAGTTCTCTCCAGTCAGTGCAGGCCTGCAGCCTCCCTGTGCACTTTGTTCAGTAGCCGGGCCTCCTTCAGTGCCCGGCTACACTGTTGCAGCGTGTACTGTTCAAGGAGAGCGCCCGCGGCTCTCCGTTTGCCCGGGCCACAAGATCTGTGTGTCCTGCGCTCCCCTTCAGGAGCATCTCTAGGTGTCTGGGTCTGCTAGTGTGGATAGATACCCACCTAACGAATGCCCCATTCGGGCGCTTGTATTTCCTTTGTGGCCGCCGGCTGTCATCCGCTTCCCTGCCCCTCTAGATCTAGAAGGCTAGCCCTCACGGGCTGCTTCGTCTTCGGTGCCCAGGCGCCCACCTTCAACACTCTGCTCACCACGGATCAGCTGTTCTCCGTGTAAGCCGCTGCAGGAGCCTTTGTTCGCTGCGCCAGCCATTTTGTATCTCGTAACACATAACAGATCCAAACTTGCAAATGCTGGTGCCGCCTGTAAACGCCTCGTTAGTCTTCCGTATCTCGTCACAGCAGACACCAGGGTTTCTTGTTCACAACAGTGTCTTACAAGCTGTAAACACCCTCTGCAGGCATATTGAATTTACGGGATCATTCAGGATCGTTCGGAGCAGCTTCCAGAGCACACGTCTTATTTCATGGCCCTTAAGCCACGCCCCCCTTTAAACATACCTTTCATTATAATACACTTCAAATATGCCATCACAGTTATTCTTTCACTGTACATCCATACTACTACAATAGTACATGTAAAATCCAATAGAGTTAGAGTACGCCCATGGTTATCTAACTACTTTAAACATACCTTTATTACAATACACTTCAAACTAGCTATCACACTTCCACTCGCATAATATATCCATACTACCACACACATGAATGCTGTAACATGTATATACTTTAAAACCATGTAAATGCCAAAACCGTATGTAATCTATTGCACCGCTAAAACTGAGAAAATGCAAACTGAAAAAACACTTGAACACTTGGTTCTTCACCCACTTAAAAGATCTCAGATTAGAGAAACGTAAAAAGGAACATGCCTGGAAACAATCACCCACAGACAATAACAAGCTGATCCTCAATAAAATAGCCTCCACATACAAAAAATAATCGCTAAACAAGAATCATATAACCAGAGAATATCACAAGCCAAATCTAGTACTAAAGAATTGTTTACTATTATCAAAGAGATGGAAACGCCTGTCCTAGTCCCAGACACATGTGTGAAAGACAGAAAGACACACAATGGTGCACTAGTGTCCAAAATGCCCTCTCCAATAACGTCACAGGCCTACAAATCAAAATCAACAAGAAAGAATCCCTAACTAACCCTACTAACTCTCCCCCCACCGCCTACACCCCAGAACCCTATACCCAACCCACTCACCCGCTTCAGCTTTTTCCGAAGTCTCCACGTTAGAATTGAAAAAAATCATCCACAGCCTCAAACCGTCAAATTGCCAGGGTGACCCTTGCCCGTTACAAATCATTAAAGATGCGGCAAGAGACCTCTCACCATTCATTACCAAACTCATTAACGCCTCCTTCTCTTCAGGCATCATCCCCAACAATCTTAAAGAGTCTTGGGTTCTCCCTCTACTCAAAAAACCCTCCCTAGACCCTTCTATACCCACTAACTACAGACCCATCACTACCGTCCCCTTCCTGCTCAAACTATTAGATAAGACAGCCTATCTACAAATACAAAAATACCTTGAACTAAACCATCTTTTGGGAATCCGTCAATCAGGCTTTAGATTCCAACATGGGACAGACACTGCTCTCATCGATCTTAAGGCTCAAATCGACACCCTGAGAGATAATGGGAAAACTGCTTTACTGCTTCTTCTAGACCTTTCTGCAGCATTTGATTTAGTAGATCATAAAATCCTATGTAACCACTTGGACTTGGCAGCCCATTTCGCTCAAGAAGCCATCAGTTGGATTGTGTCATGATGCCTACCCCCGGGGAACCAGACCAGGTCCAGCAACCCCGGAAGCAGGCATCAAGTTATTTTGAGCAAGCGCAAAAACCCCTGCTAGGGGCTGTTTGGGTGCGGTCCTGGCGCCTATGGCGCCAGGCTCATATGGAGAGTCAGTCCTGGGGCCATAGGCGCCAGGCTTATACAGTAGAACTTACCTGATGCAGATAATGCTGCAAGCTCCAAGCCAAATGAGGCTTGGAAGGGACTATTTTACCTAGGGACTATTTTTTACTCGGGTAGGGCTGGGGAGGAATACTTACCTGGGACTACTTTGGAGGCCATTTAAACCACGCCCGAAGAGCAGCACACGCTTCGCGTTATTCTGCATCCAGCAGCGTAACGCTCACCGTGTCTGCAAGCCTGCATCCAGTCTTTGCCACGCCCGCCTCGAGTCTGCAGCTCCTAGAAAAAGGGAGGAACAGAAGGAGAAAAGGTTAGAATAAGAGCAAAACCTTCGATCCTTACCTGAATTCCGGATCCACCACGCCTTCGAGCTGGAAGAAAGAAGTATTTTACGCGCGCCGCCTCGCCTGCTGCAGCGCCGCGCTGAACTCACCGGCCTTCGCAGCATCCTCACGATCCACTGCATCCTTTTGCACATTCCCGCCGCACTCCGGCACCTAAGGGGAACACAAGAACAGCAAAGGTGAGCCAAGGGAATAAACAGAGGCAATAGTAACTAACCCCATAGACATACCTGATTACCGCCGGGGGGACTATTCCTCTTCTCGGGTCGGTGCAGTCTCCATTGCATTGGAACAAAAGGACAACAAGGTGAGACAAAGGGACGAACAAGGGGAACACTTCTCACCACAATAGACTTACCTAATTTTACCGCCGGAGGCATTATTCCCCGAACCTCATATTTTCTCTCCACACCTGAATAAGGGAGCAAGCAACAGGGTACATTCTGGCCTTATTTTATTGAACTGTGTAGGATAAGCCAAATCCTTACCTGAACTTCGTCAGCTACCACGAGGAACTCTTCACTGGGGTCAAGCTGCAAACTGCAAGGAATCGGACAAGAGTGAAAGTCAGACATGTGAACTCTTACGGACTACATAGCTTTCGGGGTCAATATTGTTCTGGAACTCACCAATTCCTTCGAGCCAGTGAAGCAACTGGTTATCAACGCGCCCCTGCACTCAATGCAGGATGGAGAGCTCATCTTTTCAAACCATCAGGTGAGACTATAAGAAGGGACATTAAAGGTGATCTGTGGGGAGAACAGCGGGGGTGGGGGGATTTAGGCTCAACTCCACGGGTGGTTAATTCCCTTTCTCCATTTGCAGAAGAATATTCCTACGGGCCAAGCAAACGAAGCTAGGTGCGCCAGTCCAGTCCGTCATCTCGGCCCTACGCGTCACATTGGTGGAGACCGCAGCTGCCCAGTTCAGATCGACGCCTCTGTGGGAACCAGGTGAGCGTAACAGAACGCAAAGCCTACCCACAAATTCCCAACCGGGCGTTATGGATACCTCTGAGACTGACCAATCGGCCCAATTACCAGTGGAACTGAGGGCTGAAGTGCATTCCGCCCGTCAAGAAACCAATGCTCTTAGGAGAGAACTGATTTTGTCAAAGGAGCGAACTGATGACCTTGCTAGGCAACTATTGCAAAGCCAGGCTGGACAAGCACCCCTACCTGGTTCCGGGGGAAATCCAGCTCCTGTGTTATTGAGTAACCCTGTGCAAATAAACCTACCAGGAAATATTCCATTAGCTCCACCCGAACGCTTTGATGGAGATCCCAAAAGGTTCGCCGTGTTTATGAACCAATGCCGCTTGCACTTTTTATGCAGACCTGGAGCCTTCCCAAAAGATCAAGCCAAGGTAGCCTTTGTATTGTCATATCTCAGCGGCAGGGCAGCTGATTGGTCAATTCCACTAGTTACTCAGGATGACCCAATTCTTTGGGATTTTCAGGGCTTTCAAATAAGCATGGAAAGACTATTTGCCCGGCACTCCCAAGGACAGGCCCTGGGTAACGAACTTTTGTCCCTACGACAGGGTTACCAGGACCTTCTATCCTACATCGCGACCTTTAATAGGTTGATAGTGGAAACTGGATGGCCTGAGGTAAAACGAATCACGTTATTTCATCGAGGGCTTCGAGGAGAACTCAAGGATGTCTTGGCTCAAGTCGTGAACCCACCTTAAGACTGCGCTGAATATATAGACTTAGTGGTCGAGTTAGATCACATACTTCAGAACAGAAAGGCTGATCGAGCCAAGTTTGAGAATCGGGTGTTGATCAAAACCCACGCTAACCCCAAAGGAGCAGATGCTTCAGAACCCATGCAAATCGGAGGGGTTAAAGGACCCTTAACCCAGAAGGAAAGAGAAAGGAGACAGCAAATGCAATTGTGTCTATATTGTGGAACTTCTGTGCATTTTCTACGGGATTGCCCTGTAAAACCACCCAAGAAGGTTGTAGGAGCAGCTGATAAAAGCCATATGGAGTCAGACTTGGGAAACGACCACGCCCGACAAGCGTAGAGGTCCGCTTGCCGAGCTTGAAGAAGGATACTCAGACCTCGCATTTCATCATACCAATGGTCCTCGTGGATCCAGGGCAGCCATCGCGTATGCATGCAGTAAGGGCATACATTGATAGCGGGGCCATAGGAAACTATGTGGACTATGAATTGGCTTCCAGGATGAAGCTACCTCTCTGCCGAAAAACCACCTCGGATGTCATCACCACAGTCGATGGAACTGAAATTGCCTCTGGGCCTGTAACTCATTCCACCGCAGAGATGACACTATTGGGTCAGGATGGGCATCGAGAGACTATTGTGTTTGATCTAATCAAAGCCCCACAGTTCCAAATAATAGTGGGGATACCTTGGTTGGAAACACATAATCCTTGTATTGATTGGCGAGAGAAGAGAATAACCTTCCCAGATTGTGCACAAACCTGTTACCCAAAGAAAAATCAGAACGCAGGCCTGGCCACAGTAACCACAGCAGTCATGCAACTACCTCCAGAATACCAAGAATTCCAGGATGTCTTCCAAAAGAAACAGGCAAACCCCTTACCTCCTCACAGATCGTACGATTGTCAAATCAATCTCATACCCGGTGCACAACCCCCTTGTAGCAGGATCTATGCCCTTACGGAACCTCAGAACCTTCACCTACGACAACACTTAGACCAGTACCTTGCCAATGGCTTTATTCACCCATCCAAGTCCCCTGCTTCTTCAGCTTTGTTCTTCATGCCCAAAAAGGAAGGTGACCTCAGAACGTGCATAGACTACAGCGCATTGAACCAGATAACTGTAAGAACCGATACCCATTGCCTCTGATCCCTGAACTAGTAGACCAAGTGAAGGACACTTGTATATACAATAAATTAGATCTCCGGAGGGCATACCATCTGGTACGTGTAAAAGAGGGCGACAAATGGAAGACTGCCTTCCGCACCAAGTATGGGTTATTCAAATACCAGGTGATGCCTTTCGGGTTGTGCAATGCACCAGCAGCCTTCCAATACTTCATGAACGATGTCCTTCGTGAACTCATTGACGTTTGTTTTGTCGTGTATATCGATGATATTCTAGTATACTCCTCTTCAGAATGTGACCATGTGAAGCACGTCGGAGCAGTCCTTGAGAAATTGCGCCAGCACAAACTATATGCAAAACTAGAAAAATGCGTTTTTCATGGCACAGAAGTTGAATTCCTTGGGTTTATCCTGACCCCAAAGGGAGTCCGAATGGACTCCCGAAAGGTGGACACAATCCTTAAGTGGCCATCACAAAGTTCAGTTAAAGGAGTACAAAGCATGGTCGGCTTTGTCAACTTCTACCGCAGATTCATCCCATATTTTTCACATGTCGTACATCCCATCACAACACTCTTGCGAAAAAATAAACGCTTCATGTGGACTAAAGAAGCTGAAAATGCCTTCAAAGAGCTGAAAGCGAAATTCACGTCTGCACCTGTATTAAAGCACTCGCGCCCTGAACTTCCATACATAGTGGAAACTGATGCATCCAGTCTAGCCATGGGAGCTGTCCTGTCTCAAAAGGACCCTGAAACTGGCCAGCTTCACCCAGTAGCATTTTGGTACAGAAAGTTCTCGGCACCCGAGTTAAACTATGCGGTTACCGACAAGGAGTTATTAGCCATTAAATCCACCTTCAAGGCTTGGCGGCACTATCTTCTCAGTGCCAGGCATACCATTACTGTGATCACCGATCACCGGAATTTACAGTATTTAAAAACAGCCGAGGCCCAATCGTCAAGTCAACTCCGATGGGCATTGTTCTTTGCCGAGTTTGATTTCGTGATAACCTATCGGCCAGGTTGTAAGAATGGTAAAGCAGATGCCTTATCCCGAATAGGGATGGGAGAGGCAGAAGTGAACCCAGAACCAGTACCTATAATTTCCAAACAAAGGATTCTTGGCATGACTACTCCACAGACACTAGAGGACATTCAGGTAAAAATCCAGCAACTCTTTGATCCTACAGCCCTGCAGGACTGGGTAAAGAAAGGCCCGGACTACTCTGTCACCAATGATCTGTCTTATTACCACGGGTGGCTATTTCTGCCACACAAGGAACTACAAGAGCTAGTCATTTCCCGTTATCATGATATCCTAATGTAGGGGTACCCAGGTATTGCAAAAACTGAAGCTAAAATTAAAAGACAATTCTGGTGGCCCACCTGGCGGAAGGATATTAAATCATTTGTGATGTCTTGTGGCATTTGCGCCCAAAACAAAAGTCAAAAGAAAAAACCAGCTGGACTCTTACAACCTTTAGTCATTCCGCCTACACAATGGCACACCTTATCGTTAGACTTTATTACTGATCTACCTCCTTGTAATGGGTTTAACACCATTCTAGTTATTGTGGATCTTTTTTCCAAGATGGCCCATTTTATTCCTTTAAAAGGACTACCTTCAGCATCAAACCTGGCCAAAGAATTCCTCAAACATTGTTCGCATACATGGATTTCTGTCCGTGTTGGTCTCTGACCGGGGCAGTCAATTGTTTTCACCTTTTTGGAAGAAATGTTTCCAATTGGCACAAATCGACGTGAGATTATCGACCAGTCACCACCCGCAGACCGATGGTGAAATGGTGAGGACCAACCAGACTCTTGAACAATACCTGCGTTGTATGTTACATCAGACTGAGAGTAATTAGAAGGACATTTTTTGGATCGCCGAATATGCATACAATAATTCAGTATATTCTGGAACTGGACAAAGCCCCTTTTATACCCTATATGGGCACCATCCTCGAACCTCAGACCTTGACTCATCCCAACACTTAGAAATGCCCGCATTGGACCATCTACACGCTACGATTACACAAGCCTTTAAGGAGGCAACTGCACTTTTAAAACAAGCGAAGGAGAAATATAAGAAAGATGGTGATCGGCATAGAAGTGATACTCCACAGTACCAGATAGGGGAACAAGTATGGTTGGCCACAAAACACATACCTCTCAAGGGAACGCGGACCTTTAACCCTAGTTATTTGGGACCTTACTCTATTAATGCCAACCCGGTGGCCGTCAAGTTGGACTTACCTGCTAATATGCAAATTCACCCTGTCTTTCATGTGGCACTTTTGAAGCCAGTGCAACCAGGGACAAAACTAACCAAGCCACCAGACCCCATCCTTATAGACGGGGAAACCGAATTTGAAGTTAAGAACATCCTTGACTCCAAGATGGTGAAGTTAAAACTTTTTTATTTAATCGAATGGAAAGGTTACGGACCACAGGAAAGGTCTTGGGAACCTAGTGACCACATGCATGCACCTCGAATGGTGAAAAGATTCCACCGTAATTTCCCAGACAAACCAAAACCACAGGGAAGAACGACTTTAGGAGGGGCCTTGGGGGGTGTGGGGGGGAGTGCTGTCATGATGCCTACCCCTGGGGAACCAGACCAGGTCCAGCAACCCCGGAAGCAGGCATCAAGTTATTTTGAGCAAGCCCAAAAACCCCTGCTAGGGGCTGTTTGGCTGCGGTCCTGGTGCCTATGGCGCCAGGCTCATATGGAGAGTCAGTCCTGGCGTAGGCGCCAGGCTCCTAGAGTAGAACTTACCCGATGCAGACCATGCTGCAAGCTCCAAGCCAAATGAGGCTTGGAAGGGACTATTTTACCTAGGGACTATTTTTTTTACTCGGGTGCGGCTGGGGAGGAATACTTACCTGGGACTACTTTGGAGGCTATTTAAACCACACCCGAAGAGCAGCACACGCTTCACGTTATTCTGCATCCAGCAGCGTAACGCTCACCGTGTCTGCAAGCCTGCATCCAGTCTTCTGCCACGCCTGCCTCGAGTCTGCAGATCCTAGAAAAAGGGAGGAACAGAAGGAGAAAAGGTTAGAATAAGAGCAAAACCTTTGATCCTTACCTGAATTCCGGATCCACCGCGCCTTCGAGCTGGAAGAAAGAAGTATTTTACACGCGCCGCCTCACCTGCTGCAGCGCCGCGCTGAACTCACCGGCCTTCGCAGCATCCTCACGATCCACCGCATCCTTCTGCACGTTCCCGCCTCACTCCGGCACCTAAGGGGAACACAAGAACAGCAAAGGTGAGCCAAGGGAATAAACAGAGGCAATAGTAACTACCCCAATAGACTTACCTGATTACCGCCGGGGGGACTATTCCTCTTCACGGGTCCGCGCAGTCTCCATTGCATCCTCGCCGTACCCCGGCCCCTGAGGGGAACAAAAGGACAACAAGGTGAGACAAAGGGACGAACAAGGGGAACTCTTCTCACCACAATAGACTTACCTAATTTTACGGCCGGAGGCATTATTCCCTGAACTTCATATTTTCTCTCCACACTTGAATAAGGGAGCAAGCAACAGGTTACATTCTGGCCTTATTTTATTGAACTGTGTAGGATAAGTCAAATCCTTACCTGAACTTCGTCAGCTACCACAAGGAACTCTTTGCTGGGGTCAAGCTGCAAACTGCAAGGAATCGGACAAGAGTGAAAGTCAGACATGTGAACTCTTACGGACTACATACCTTTCGGAGTCAATATTGTTCTGGAACTCACCAATTCCTTTGAACCAGTGAAGCAACTGGTTATCAACGCGCCCCTGCGCTCAATTCAGGATGTAGAGCTCATCTTTTCAAACCATCAGGTGAGACTATAAGAAGGGACATCAAAGGTGATCTGTGGGGAGAACAGCGGGAGTGGGGGGATTTACACTCAACTCCACGGGTGGTTAATTCCCTTTCTCCATTTGCAGAAGAATATTCCTATGGGCCAAGCAAACGAAGCTAGGTGGGCCGGTCCAGTCCGTCATCTCGGCCCTACGCGTCACATTGGTGGAGAACGCAGCTGTCCAGTTCAGATCGACGCCTCTGTGGGAGCCAGGTGAGCGTAACAGATTGAGTCGTTCCTGAGTAACAGATCTATGTGTGTCATCTCCACCTCAGCATCTGCTGACCCCATCCCCATCACCTGCGGGGTCCCTCAGGGATCTTGCGTCTCTTTCACACTGTACAACGTGTTCACTAAGCCCCTGTTTGATGATCTTGATGGTCTGGGTATCACCTACACTAATTACGCCGATGATACCCAGATCCTCATCCCGTTGACGAGAGATTACAACAAGGATTTGGCCTTGGTAAACAGGGTGTACCTCATCATCCAGGCATGGATGGCCTCCCACAGTCTATGCCTGAATGATGACAAGACTGAACTCATCATCCTCGGATCCACCACAAACCTAAACAAACTGGATCACAACTACGCCAGCTTCATCATAGATGGCAACTCTATCAAGGTAGACAAGGAAGTGAAAACCCTAGGAATCCACCTAGACTCCTCCCTCTCCTTCCACAAACAGGTTAGCTCTATGGCCTCCTCTACAGCCTACACATGTAAGATAATAAGAGCAGCCAAACCTTTCCTATCCACCCAGAGCTGCATTACCCTAGCCAGAGCCGTTGTACTATTGAAACTGGATTATTGTAATGCAATTAACGTAGGAGCCAACAAATATGTCACTAATAAAATCCAGACTCTGCAAAACAATGCTCTCAGAGCAGTGCTTAGCATCCCCAAGAGAGAACACATGTCCAACGTCAGGAGAGCCCATAATTGTCTCACTACCACCGACAAAATCCTGCTCAAAGTAGCCTCCTTAACACACAAATGCCTCAACAATGCAGCCCCCCGCAACAAGCCGACAGAATAAAAAGATACACCCCTAACAGGCCTACCAGAACCTCCAATGCAAATCTGCTCACAGTTCCCAGGTTCAAACAACCCAAAACGGGCGGCAACAGCTTCCAGGTGAAAGCAGCCCAACACTGGAATTCCCTGCCACCCTCCTTAAGGACACCTCAAACCTACCCCCACTTGAGATGTAACTACATTCAGTGGATAAAGAACAATGACTGATAACTTACCTTGCCTTTGTAAATTGTGTAAATATGTATACTTGCAAACTGTTTTTCACTGCATCTACCGCAACTGCTTTAACCCATGTATTCTCTGTAAATTACTGTACAGCACTGTAACCAAGCTGAGAATAACCTTGCTGCTCCTGCGCCTTTAATCCTTCGGGTCTGGTGCGCAATATAAATGAATAAACAAACAAACAAATGCAGTTGTTTATTTTATCCATCATGGATTTTTTTCCCCAATTACCCAATGATTACTTTGTGTTAATACAACATCATTGTACCACACACAAATGTTGTACGAAGCATAGCACATACAATGTACTACTTGTGAGGGTCAAAAAAGTAGATCTATATGTATAATTGTGTGCAGTTAAAGATTTTAAAGTATCTTGTTTAACAAATTATACTGTTTTTTTCACTGAAAAGGAACCACAGATTCCAGCCTTGATATGCAACTACCTATCCACACCCAATATTCTACTTTTTTTCTTCACAAAGAAACAACCACAGATTCCATAAACAGTATCCTCAATTGTACTATGATTATACATATCATATAGACTTCAATTATATCATTCCACCATATTGCAAATACTGTATACTCCCCATAGAGTACCTATAATTACTATACACATATTGCTATGGCCATGGCCAGTGTCATCAGGGATGTCATATGTGATTTCAACTGCGCACAAGCGGCACAAAGTTAAGGTGGATTTAGCTGAATTTCAGGGCTTTTGTTGCGTTCAGTTCAACCCTTAACATCCCAGCACCTAAAGTTTTTTCCTTGAATATATATATGTGTATATATATGTATATATATATTACACAGCCACGCTCGTGGCTGTGTAGTTATGGTTAAGTTGCTAATCCCATAGGAAGAGCACTTTTTGGGTGGCTTATAACTTCGCTCCCCCTGGACGAATCCTCACCAAACTTTGCAAAAAAAGTATATGGCCCACTCAGAATTTTTGCAAAGTTTGGTGAGGCTTGGTCCAGGGGGGGCAAAGTTATAGGGGGGTCCCAAAATGTATTTTTTTCCCATAGAGTAAATGGTGAAAAAAAATTGCGCAGGAGTAGCGGCTTGGTCCCGAAAGCGTGCTTTTGTAAATTTGGTGAAAATCTGTCTATTTTTTTCTAAAAACGATCAAAAAGTAGGTCTAATAAAATTAGTGATATCTGTCCGCTCCGTGGACACACTTCCCTGTTTGCTCCGCGGGCAGGACACCGATTGGCTCGCGTCATGTCCGCAGGCATGCAACATGTCCGTCCATTGGCTGGAGTGAGGCGTGATGTGCGTCAGATTGTTCAATGGATCCGCCGACATGGCGGCAGCGAACAGAGGTGAAATGCAGTTTTGGGGAGTGTTTTGGTGTGCAAGAGTGCTTGGGGAGGTTTGGGGAGTAAGATGAAATAGTGTATTTGTTTAGGTGGCAGGTGCTACTGATGTATTTGCCATGCCCGCGCTGTCCTGGATGTTCGTAATTAGTGAAAATGAGGGGCGTCCTAAGGATAGTATTCCCGTCCGTGCTGTCCGCAGGCAAGTTGAAACTGTTCTAGGGACACACGCGGTGTCAGCAGACATAAAAATTGACCATATGCTGCAGTTAAAATGTTTGATTCTATGGGTGTGATATGCTATGGGTGGTTGTGGCCAGGGCCTAGAGTCTTGGGTGCATGGGCGAAGGCCATGCACCCAAGACCGAAGTTATAAGCACTGAAGTTATAAGCCAGCATGGGTGTGATATGCTGCGGTGGTTGTGGGTGTGGTATGCTGCAGTGGTTGTGGCCAGGGCCTAGAGTATTGGGTGCATGGCCAAAGGCCATCCACCCAAGACTGAAGTTATATGCACTGAAGTTATAAGCCACCATGGGTGGCTTATAACTTTGCTCTCTCTGGATGAATTCTCACCAAACTTTGCAGAAAGCTTGATATGGGGGGGCCCATATAGACAGTTAATATGTTTGATTCTATGGGTGTGATATGCTGCGGTGGTTGTGGCCAGGGCCTAGAGTCTTGGATGCATGGCGGCAGGCCGTAGGCCATACACCCAAGACTCTAGGCCCTGGCCACAACCACCACAGCATATCACACCCATAGATCACATCCATAGAATCGAATATCTATCAAATGTTTGCAAATCTATAGTTTCTGTACTGTTTGATTTGTATAGTTTGTATGTGAAGTTTTGGCTATGTCATGTCATTAAGATTGTAGAGTTTGGTAACAAGCACTGCAGTATAGCATATCCATGGAAGTGAACATTTTGTATTGTGGTCTATGGTTAGATGTTTGCTTCAATGGTTCTGTTATGCAGCAGTATTTATGCGTTCTATTAGAATTTACTTACTGTTTGATTTTTTGAGATTGGATCTATTTTTTTCACAAGTTTGGTAACAGTACATATTCTTTTTCAATTTCTGTGATAAAAGAAAAGAGCATGTTAGTGTATGTATTTTATAAAGACTTATTACATTGCATAATAGACATTTCAGCTTTTTTTCGAGCCTCATAATTAGCAGTTTACAAACCAGTGTACTGTGCAATTTGCTCAGTTTCTGAGTTTGTTTTTCAAATCATTGGGTCTGTGGAAAAAGAAATCCATGTCGGATTTAGAAAAACATTTTTTGTTATGCTACAGTCTATTTGTTTATTTGTTTTCAGTGTTCACTTGTTGTTTATGGCTAATGTTCTATCTGTTGGCTTGTTGCAGATTTTTGGAGCAGATAGATACCTGTTGGCATATTCTGTCTATTTTTTGTTATAATTTAGTGGTATTCCTTTGTCTGTTTGGTTGTTATAGAATCTTGGGGCAGTTAGATACCTGTTGGCGTATTCTAACAGTTTATAGATTTTAATTGAAGTTTTGTTAATGTTTAAGTACAGTTTAGTTATTAAAATTTGGTTTTAAGAAGATTAAATAAGCGTTTGTAAGATTTGCTGGTAATCTCTGCTTTAGAGTAATGGTACTATCATTACATTCGAACCATCCACATTTCTTTTTAATATTTGTAGTATAGTATATGTAGTGTAGTGACCTGCATTGGTTGTGGCTCCTGCGTGGTAGATTATACCTATTGTTGTGAAGGTTTTCTTATCAAGTGATACTTGACAGTGTGTGAATCCAGTCAGCTTGCAGTTGTTTTTGGTACCATCTGCATTGTAACGTAGAAGCATTAGTATTACGTATTTACTATGGGTTTGTATTAGTAAGGTGGAGCGATTATCTGAATTGCAGGTAGTACCTCATCTACAATGGTTTGCATTTTGTAAAAGTTGCTGAAATGGAACGGATTCACATTTAGGTATGGATACATACACGAAGCCCTCATTAGGGATTTGTTCCTGTGTCACATTGTTGCAGAGAGTGCATGTATGTTTCCACATGTATAAAATCTGGAAGATTTCATTTATAGATATGTTTTTGTTTTCCAGTACTTGTAGTAAGTACATTAGACATTCTTGTGGATCTTCTTGTGAGTTTATAGTGAATTTCACCAGTCCAGCACAGTAGTCCAATTCTTGTCTTATTCCATGAACACTATATGTGTTGTCAGGATTGTTTGTTCCATTTCTATGAAGTACTAACATTTTCAAACACAATTGGTCTGTACTGTGTAAGTAAATGTCAACAATTGGTGGCAATTGAAATAGAATATTCATTGCTACATTTGCGTAGCAACTTACACCAGTTATATTTGAAAACTTGAATGGACCAGATAGTTCTGTGTCCAAGTCATTTTTTTGGAGTGTGTGTTGCTTCTTTGAAGAAGTACCTGAGTTAATTTGAGTAATGGGTTATTCTTTGGTTGTGGTAATTCATGAAGTATTAGCTCTTTTACTCTCTTTGGAGGATTTGCAGTCAGATCCTATTGCATTTCTGTTTGAATTAGTTTTCTTTTACAACGTTTTCCTTTTTGTGGAACAGAATATATTTTTAGAAGGGGGTGTATAGTGAACGTAGTCTACTGTATTCTAAAATGAAAGGAATATCCGCGTTTACTTTACTTGCATCAAAGTTGATTAGAAATAGACAGTCAAGTGTACATAAGCGAGATAGTGCTACGTAGCTCATGCCTTCTTTAAAGACTGTGTTACCAATATCTATCAATGCTTTGTCTAGGGTAAGACCTTGAGATTTATGAATGGTGACTGCGTATGCTAGAGTTAGAGAGAATTGTTCTCTGCGTACATACATGTCGTTGAAGAGAAGGAATCGAGCTGTTGAGCGCCTTATCCTTTTTACTTCTGAAAGTTTGTCAAAGAGAATATTGACAAACTGAATGTTGTTGTCACGCGGGTATGGCTGAAAGACAACAACTGTACCCAGTGCTCCATTAATTAGTCCTTGCTCCACGTCAAGGTTACGTTTAAGCTTTACTCTACAGTTTAAGGATAATTTTAATATTTTCTCCAAACCAGCTGTGTTGGAGATAGAATATTCTAAGGTATTTAGTCTTGTTGTGGCTTGTTGACACATGGGTAGTGTCATACCATGTACGTCCAGTTTGTCTGTGGAGCAACTTTTCAATTATTGGTTGCATTTCTTTTTTCAACATTGTTTCATTGAATTTGGAACAGCTTGCAAGAGTTGGCATTAAGGACATACAATTGACATTTTTGTGCGCTAATTGTTCCATAACATCAGTAGCACATGAGTTATGGCCATAAAGTGCATGGATTTGCCAGGTTTTTATTATTGCTTGTGCTTCTTAAGATAGTACACCAACTCTAATACTTTTTAAAATGTTGGCGTAAGTGAGGTCTGCAGATTGGCGCATGTTTCCTGTTAATTCTCTGTATTGGAAATGTTGCCAAAGGTTGACATTTCCTATGCTGCCAACAGTTTTACGGCAGAGATTGTGTCCTAAGATTTTAAAAATAGGTTCACCTTTCACTGGTGTCAATTGAAGAAGATCTCCGAAAACAATAATGTGTTTTCCTCCAAAGAGCTCTTTGTAGTTTGTTTTAAGTACTTCTTGCAAACTTAGGTGAATCAAAGCCAACATTAGGTTGGAGACCATGCTCACTTCATCTATTAGTAGCATTTTCATTTGTTTTAACACTCTGTGTAGTTCCATTGCACCTTCTGTAGAAAGTTTGTAATATTCTAATTTGTTTTGGTGTTCTACTGGAAGGAGTAGTAAATCCGTGTAAAGTGACACTGCCTATGTTGTAAGCAGCTAAACCTGTGGGGGTAGTTGCAACAGCTGACAGTTTGTTGTTTGTTAGTTGTTGAAGGAACTTGCTGATGATTTTGATTAAGAATGTTTTTCCTGAACCAGCTTCACCACTGACGTGTATAGTAGCATAGGTTTGTCATTTTGGCAGGTACATTCTTTATTTTCATGTTGTACACTATGTGCAATTTCTTTTGTTACTTCTTGAAAAATGGTGCGCTGCTCTTTGTTCATTTTTGACTCTAGTACAGTTAAGTCTTCTGTATCTTCTTCATAGTGAAACATGGTGTTCTGTACTTCTGTCATAGCTAATTCTTGACCTCCTGTTACAGAAGGTTGACTACTGTCGGGAGTGTCCTTATCTAGTTGGGTCTGGAGTTCTTCATGTTGCTGTTCATTGTGCAACATTGTTTTGTACTGCGTAAAGTTTATATCAGTGATAGTGCTTTCATTTGCTTTGAAAGCGTCTTCATAGGAGTCATAGTTTTCTAGTATCGCTTCTTCTTTTCTCCATGGTTTAAAAGGTTGTAGCAGGGACATGTAATATAGTTCTTTCTGTTGAGTTTTTAATGACAATTTGATATGATTAATTAAGCTTCGTTTGGTAAGTTTCACTAAGCTGCCTTCACAATTTGTCACTCTATATTTACCTTTTGTTTCATCGGGTTTTATATTATTTTTGTATGTGAAGTTTTGGGCTATGTGGTATAGACACATGGTTTCCAAAGTGGTACTCCTGTTCTGGTAGTATGTGTCTAGTAAATTGTTTTTCAAAAGGTCTTGGATGTTGGGATCATTTTTGGCTATTGTTTCTATGTCCTCATATGATTTGAGAACTCTTTTTCTAGATTTAGCAGGACCAAGACTTAGCAATACTATATTTTCAGATTTTCCATACAAAGCAGTACCAGTTAAACGATCTGCAGCTTTATAGGAGCCACCTTCTTTGTGAGAGAGCATTTTTATTCCTAAACTGTACAATTTCTGAGATAGTGTTTTGTCTGATGATCGGTCATTCCAGAGGTCTTGAAGCTCTGTTTTTTCTGCTTTTGTTAAGTAGGCTGTAACATATCGTGCAACTGCGGTGAAATTGTCTACAATGTACTGCACATCTATGTTTGCATTCCATAAGAGGACAATGATTGTATTGTAATCATTGATATATTTTGATTCTTCTGTTCTTTTTATGTAATACGTGTTCTTAGGTGATTTACCTTTAACACTATGGGCCTCATTATAACTCAGGTGGTCCGGAAATAACGGTGGCGGTAAACCCGCCGCCACCGTTGTTTCCGGACCTCCTGATCCCGACTCCTGCAGGCGGGAGGTGATGTTCCCGCCAGGTCTGACCTGGCGGGTTTAAGACCGCCCGCCTGCAGGCGGACGAGGAAACACAGGCAGCATTACGAGATGCTGCCGGTGTTTCCATGATCCCCATTCCCATCGAGTCCCATAGGACTCAATGGGAATGGGGATTAACACCATTCCGCCTCCGTGATTCCCAGAAAACCAGGGTTGTAATGCCCCGGTAATTCCGGGAATCACGGAGGCGGAATGGTAAGACGAGTCCGGCGGTAACCAGGCGGTTTTACCGCTGGACTCGTAATCAGGCCCTATGTCTAACTGAACCTGTTTTTGTAACTGGTCTAGGGAAACGAAAGCAGCATTTGGTGTAGTATTTCCCTTTGTTTTTGTATTTGCGACGACAATATTTGCCACATTTGTATCTTTTAAATTGTACAATTTGTGCATGAAAATCACTATTTGTTGCTTTCGATGGAATTTCACAAGTGACATATTTTTCGATAAACTGTAAAACAGTGGACTCGCTGTCTTGACCAAATTTAGGAGCATCTTTAATCCATAAAAGCATGTGGATATGTGGTGCTCCTCTGGCTTGGTATTCTTTTCTCCAAAAGAAGTGTTGCACTTCTATGAGGGGAGAAACAGTTTTATTACAAATAAAGTGTAGCATAGCAATGAAATGATGATGGAAATATCTTGAAACATTAACAGGATCTAGCGAGCAAAGTTCTCCAGGTTTTAGTATATCTGTTTGTTTTGTTTTTGTTTGATATGCGTAGGAAATCATGTAAATCTTCCCATGCATATTCTGCACAACTTAATGTAACAAACCAAGTGGGTAGGCCAAGGTTTCTTATCATACAACGTACATCTCCGTGACGTCGGAACCAGTACTCTTTCGTACCACTCAAGTTTGCAAACAGATTTGTAATGCTTGATTGTAAAACCTCATCTTTTTCTTGGACTTTTTGTATTAATTGCGTAGCTGACCTATTTGAACGTGGGCTCCTGATTTCAATATGTGTGCAACTCCGTAACATAGATTTGCTAGTTCACTTTCAAAGAGTAGGTGGAATGTGGATCTTCAGAATACATTTGTAACAAGCGGTATTCTGATGCTGGTATCGGAGTGGGTCTATCATTGTACCTTCCTCCTTTGCCAGTAGGAAAGAGTAGAGGAAAAGCACATGCTTCTATACTTTTTTTCCCATGTGCTGATTGGTGATCCTTTGGTTTCTTGCATTTGGTACGTTTCTAGTGCATCATCTATGGTGTCATTAGACTGTAATGGATGAATTGTATAATGCTCTAATATATTGGATACTGTAGCAGGATCTAGAAGTTCAAATTGACCAGTTTCTGGTGACTCTTGAATTATTTCAGTTGTTTCTCTTAAGTTTTCTTCAATATTTATTTCTTTGTAGTATTCATTATTGTCTTTTAGATATTGCAAGGCTTGTCTAACTTTATGTAAGTCCACGAGTTGTTGGCAAATTTTTTTTCTTTTGTTGGTACACCATTTACCAAGACAATTAAAGATTGATGTATTGGAAGTTGCACTCCCAGAGTGTGCACATTTTCTTTCAGATCTAATGGTAAATAAACTACTTTGCCACAAACGCCTTTCACCAATTCAGAGGGAGGTAATTTTGCTGTTTTTGGTTGAAGGCGTATTATTGCTTGAAATGGGTGCACTGTTTGAATTATGATGCTTTCATAGTTGTTGCAGGGGTTTTGGTAGTGGGAATAATTCCAAGTTATTTGTGATAGCACGTGAAGGAGTTTGGTTGTTGTCAAGTTTTGTAGTGTAGTAACTGCAAAGTATTAAGGGATCAGTTATTTCATATTTGTTATCTTCTACAAGGTAGAGAGCTAATTCAAACCATTTGGAATCTTCATTGTCTTCTATTTTGAATGTTATGTCTATAGTTTTTGTGTTACTTTTATAAAAAGTTCTGCGGCAACAGACACGCACATGGTTTGGTACTTCAGCGGATGTACTTTTAAATTTTAGTATTTCTTTTTTGTATGTGTGTAGTAGAAGGTTGCCATGTGCAGAATTGTGCTAGTCTGTTGTAAAGCTAGTGCATTTTGTAAGTGGCTTTAACTTCCAAAATATTTTCTCTGAGTAGGTCTTTGGGTCTACAATGTAGAAGAGTGTTATTTAAATTGGCTAGTGCTAAAGCAGGACTTTTAGCACAGTACAGTTTATAGACTAGATTTCTTATAGTTGAATGATGTGTTGATATCATTTTGATTTGATGGAAGGTGTTTTTGCAAATAGGTCCTGAAATGCAGGCTAATGAATGTCCTTGTAGTTCTGTGTATTTGCGCACTGGACAGGTATCCATATTTTGCAGCACTTTCATTTTGATTTTGTCTTTGCCTTTCACATACTGATTGAGGAACTGGCGTAAAGATTTGAAAGATTTTTTGGGAATGTTACACATTGACGTCCATGGCCATTTGTATACTGGACGTTCTGGTTCAGTTGAATGGAGAGGTAATACTGAGTTTTCTGGGGATATTTTTGTAAGCAGTATTTCTTGTTCCATTATGGTATTATACATTTTTTCATAACATCGTCCACTGCTATGGATGGCAATTGTGTTTGTTTGGTTTTGTTTGTATGCTTCTTAATTAAACTATGGTTCTGTGCTCGTGGTGTGACTCCATTCACCTCCACAGATATTTAAGAAGTTATTTTTGTTGACATTACGTTTATTGAGAAGTTTTTTTTGTAATTTAGTAGTTAGTTTCTTTAGTACTTTCATTCTGTTTAACACTAAAATGAATAACTTTCTTTTGAGAAGTATTGTACTGTCTATCAAAGCTTCTAAGATTAATTTTCTACGGTAGGTTTGAAGGGTTGTGCATGATTTGTCTCCTGTTTTCATAAGATTCTGAAGGACTCTGTGGCGGAGCATTTTTGCTAAAATACTTTTTTTGGTATGGTTACTTGCTAGTATATCAAGATTTATAGGAGCAGTTTTAGCAGTATTGGTAGCCAAATTCGTGTTAAGCATTTTTTGTTTCGTTTTACATTTTGATAGAGGAGGCAAAGTTTCTGTACTAGAAGCTTGTTTTGTTTCACTAAATGACTGTATTAGCTGTTTTGTTTGAACATTTTGTACAAACTCTGGTAGAGATGAATGCTTATTTTGGACACTTTTATTTTCATTTGCTCTATTTCTGTGTTGCTTTCTACGGACTTGCTTTTGGTAGGTATTCTTTGGGGTCTGTTGAAAAAAAAGGTATGGGTTTGGCCGTTCTGCAATGTATGTGTGCTGTGTGCATGAGTGTCTGAAAGATGTGTGTGATTGTGCATTGGGCAGTTACAATTACTTGGGAAGGCTATTCTTCTATTTGTGTGTTACTAAACTGCGGTTCAGATGAGAGTAGAAAGTGAGCTAGTGGTGAGGAGAAGAATTAATAGTAAATGTAATGGTATAAAATTAAAACGTTCTTTGTTTTGTAGTACTAACATTCTAAGGGTAGAGTATGTTATTTGTGTTCCAAAAAAAACAGGGATTTGTGTGCCATTCTGCCTGCTAATCTCTGTTTAATAAATGGGGATTTGTGTGCAGAATGGTTCAGAAACCGCTTTTTTTTTTGTGCGCAAATTACATGAATGAACCACACAGTGTGTTTGAAGAAAAGTAAGAGTATTAAGGTTGTATTGTACTTACTCTTTTTTTGTGGAATGAGCAGATTTCTTCGGATATGTTGTTTGTAGTTCAGATGCTGCTGATTTTCAGGAGAGTGGTCTTCACTGCAATTGTAAAAGAAAGAAGTTAGTAATTTTGTGTGCTTATAGCACTGATGTTAATGTAGACGTTGATTGTTATGTTTTTGTCGTAGTATTCTTGTTTGATATCTGAACATAGTGTATGCATGCATTTCATTTAACTATGTGCAGCCTTTACATTTTATTTACAATATGTTAGTTCAACATGCTTTGCAAATGAGTAGAATTTTAAGTGCATGAAATTCACTTGGTTTTTTAAAGGTGTGTTGTAGATAGCAGACAGGTTTGGAAGTGACAGTTGATTATAGTAGATGGGAAAAATTTCAATAAGTTCATTTTATAGGTAGACATGCCAACAATCCGGAGTCCCTGAGAAGGAGATTTCACCAAGGCAATCGGGAACATTTATTTTTCCCATAGGATTGCCTTGGGATTAGCATTAATTTAAGTGGGAGACAGTAAAAAATAGTGCAATTTTTCAATGAAAAATCGTGAGTCTCGTGCCTAAATCGGGAGGGTTGGCATGTATGTATAGGTTATGCGGGAGACAATAAAAAATAGTGTGTTTTTTCAATGAAAAATCAGGAGTTTCGGGCTTAAATCGGGAGGGTTGGCATGTATGTATAGGCTATACAGGTTTAGTGGCATTACTCTGTTTATATGCATTCCTAAGAGTTGTACATGTACTCTGAATAAAATATGCATACCTGTAGTTTGTATTCATGCATGTGGATATGCATGGAGCTGTAAGTAGAAATCTTGGAGTCTTGCACAGTAGTTTTTGTAGTAGGTGCTTTCCAATGATATGAGACATGTACTCAGAGTGATCAACAGTACATTTGAAGTGCGAACTCTGATGATGGAGTTAGATGTAGAGGTCTTGGATGTGATTGGTGGATGGTTGTGTGACTGCTTAGCTGTATCCAATGAGGGAATGGCACCTAGAGTAATGTGGAAAGGGTAGAAGGGCTGGCTAAGAGTTACGTGCCGCTCAGACACCGCGGCTATCCACAGATAGGCAAAACTAGTATGGAAAGGGGACTGTAGGAATCAGCCAATCAGATGTTGACATTGTGGATTTGTGTAGAAAGAGAGTGTGTGTAGTGAAGATGGCAGGGTGTTGGTGCTTAGAGATATGTTTGTCCATGGTTTACAGCAGTTTTGATGTTAAAGGAGTGGAGGTGGTGTGGAGCGCTGTGCCTGACTGCAATGTAGAGGGAATTCTACAAGTTTGTGAAGATATGCGTAGGATGAACAGTCCCAATCTGGTAGTTTTGCACTATGGTGCTTTCCATTTGGGCTACGTCAGTGCCCCTACTTTGTTGGCAGATTTAGAACAGTTGGTTCAAGCAGTAATGAACATCCTTCCAAATGCGAAAGTCATTTTTTCTGGATTACTACCTAGGGCAATATGGACAATAGTTCTGTTTTTTGTCCTCAGCAAAACATTGCTAGGTATGCAATCAATCGAGGCATGTGTGCTTTCATGCTTAGAGCTGGTATGTTTTTTCGTAATAATGAGAATATTGTTTCGAGTAATGCTGTTTATTTTGAAGAAGATGTCATTTCTTTATCTTTTTTGGGAAATGCAAAGCTATTTTGGAATGTAAGGGTTGCTTTGGAGAAGGGTATGTGAAGATTTTAGTTGTAAAGTAAGAAACCCCCCCCCCCCCAAAAATACAAAATAACAGGTGTCTGTCAGGCATCTGCAAAAAAAACAAAAAAAAGTCCTTTTCAGAGCCCACCTCAAAGGGGTAATGGGGCACACTATTTGAATGTATATTCACCACGCTCAGATTTTCGATATGTCCGCGGACATGGCGGTAGTCTGCGGACAGCACGTATTACATACAGGGATTTTGGGGTGGAGAGGCATGTAAATGAGAATGAGCGGAGCTAGGGATTGGTCAGTAAAATTTACTGGGTGTGTTGTGTAAGGAGAGAATTTGTAATTAGTCACCTATTTTGCAGTACATGTTGACGATTTCAAGTTTTTCAAACACACAAAAACGCCACCAAAAGGCTCTTTTCAGAGCCACCACTTGCTCCCAGAGAAAAGTGCATTGGTTTTGCTAGGATAGCATCCTAAAATTGTGTATGTCCTAGGACTGTCTGTGGACTTCCAAAAAATGTACGGGGCCCTGCACTGTTTATTTGGCACTTCTATTTTTAAACTGTGAAAGGCGGATCTGAAAAGAGCCTTTTTTTTGGATTTTTGTTGTTTTATATTTTTTTGGTTTTTTTACACACGACACACTAGGAGAGGAGGGGAAAGGAGGGTAAGGAAGGGACACCAACCACAGGGGTAAGAAAGGGTAGGTGGAGAGAGGAAGATGTAGGGTGGGCCTTACTTAGGTAGGTAGCAGGTCTTCTGGTGCTCTGTGACCGTAGTCTCGAAGGCACTTCGAAGACTCTTCCCCCCCTGCAGAGTACTGTGTCCCAGTACATGCACAATATTGTGAACCTCGAAAGGTAAGGTTCAACAGCATCGCGAATGGCCTGTAAAGCAGCTGGAGGGATGTGCTCTCCCACAGGAGTGTCTCTTGTGGTGAGAGGAGCGGAAACGGAGGATACTGTAGAGGAACTCAACCTACTACATTTATCACAAGGTACAACCTTGCGAATGTCCGCACTGTGGAACGACGTTAGGTGCCGCTTCATGGATGTCGTATCAAAGCTGTACGAACCACGTCTCCCACGACTCAGCACCATTTTGCACTGGTTACAGGTGACCTTGTTCGCACGTGCTTTTGGTACGTTACCATGAACGGTAAACAACCACCACACCCAAGACTCCTGGCGAGTGCTGGTAGTAGGGAGTTCCTCGACCTCATTCTCTTCATCCTCTTCATCGTCGTTCTCTACATCCTCACACGTGTTCCCCTCTGCAGGCCCTTGGGGAGGTGGTGGTGGAGGGTTTGGGGGTGGTGCTGTAGTAGATGTAGCAACAGCAGCATGGATGCCATCAGGGTTGATGAGATATTCTCAGCAAGAGCAGCAAAGGCAGCAAAAGTCAATCTGCAATAGCCAGAAGTACAATGAAGATCAGCTCTGGGGTGTGGCCTTTCATAGGGGTGGAGGGGTGCACTTTGCAAACAGATCGAACACCCAAAAAGGTTACAAAAGTTACAAAAAGTATGTGGAAAGTCAGGGCCATTGTCTGGGACATGTGCAATGGTGAATTTTTACTGTAAAATAATTTGGATTGTCTGAATAAGTTCTTTCAAAATGTTGGGGAACTGGACAGTGTCCGCAAATTAGGACACACGCTCAGTGTGGGTGCGGGCATATGATGACGTCAGGAACACGTCCGCGAAGGGAACGGGTGTCCGCAGGACACCAAATGCACTGGAACGGTCGTGCTCATGCGTGCGGGTGTTCTACGGACAGTGTTTGGGTCCTGAAGCTAATTAAAAGTGCGACACAAGTGAGACGGACAGTTACGGACAGGCGCGATGTACGCAGGACTTACGGGTGTGGTGCGCATGTGCGTAGATGTTCTGCAGACTGTACGGCCAGGTATAGTGTCCTTAGGACACCTCCATTTTGTTTGACTACAGACATCCCGGACACCATGCGTGTTCTTAGGACAGTTTCAACTTGGCTGCGGATGGTACGGACAGATATAGTGTCCTTAGGATTCGTCCATTTTGTTCACTTACGGATATCTTGGACACCAGGTGTGTTCTAAGAACAGTTCCATCTTGGTTGCGAATGGTACTGACAGGTGTAGTGTTCTTAGGACATCTCAATTTTGTTAATTACGGACAGCCCGGACAGGCACGCTGTCCACAGAGATTCTAGCTGCTTTTTGAAAAAAAAATAAGACACAATGAATTTCATTAAAAGAAACATATTTTTTTTAGAATGATATGCATATACACAATTTATGAAAGAGAGGGGGAAGCAGAAACTGATACAAATACAGGGGAATTAGGGGTTTGGAGAGGATGGCTGGGGGTTGAAGGGATGGAAGTCTCATCAAAACATTTTTCTTGGTGTTGAGGGTTTGGGGATAGTTAACTGGGACATGGAAAGGGGGAACAGGTACATGTGGGACAGAGGTATTTCATTTTTCTTTTATGTGGTCCTCCACAAACTTTCAAACCATTGAAATTTTCCTTGAGCATGTCTATTTTCTGTTCCATGCATTGCAGAGTCTTTTCCAATGTGTCTTTTGGTGTATTATTTTCAATGTTTGTATGGTCTGTTAAAAATAAATATATATATGTTAAGTACACATAAAGTAATGATTATTTGCTTATATAGAGAAGTGTCTACCATTATTATAACTGTCTTCAGACATTTCCTCACGTGGAAAATGTTCCTCAAGCCACTCCAAAGTACTCCACATTTCTGTGTGAAAAACAAAAATATATTAATTGTCGTGTACCTAATACAAAAAGTTTAGAAATATGTAAAAAAAATTAAGTTTACTTACTAGGTTCTGGTAAGTTGTATTCGTAGTGTTGTGTAGGTCTACTGTTGCTTCTAGCTCTGCAGTTTCTGTGAGGTAATTATGTTGGAGGCATATTTTTTTGTTTTGGTATATTCCATTTTATTACATATGGTATTTAAATGGATATGTTGATGTGTTAGATATGTAGGTTCCACAGCTTATTTATTATTACATATAATGTGTTTATGTGCTGCTTTTTGAACTTGTGCAGTGTTTATATGGTATGATAGAAAGATGTAAGATACCCCCTGAGTGTTTGGGTAGTGTTGATGTCATCCGCGACCGTTCGCGGACATACACACAGCCCTCAGACATCAAAATCACTAGCTGGGGGTTCAGTATGTTCTATGTTACATGCATATAAAGTAAGGGAATCCTAGTAAACGTCTATCAAATTGACACTATGAAAATGTATATTCAGTAAAAAAAACTTTGTTAAAGGGACGTTATGGTTAAGTTGCGCTACTAAAAACCTATGAAATTCAGTAAACAAACTTTGTTAAAGGGACGCTATGGTTCCAAGTAAAACCAAAAAAAAAAAAATTGCCAGTTATTGTAAGCTAAGCAACCATAACACTCGCCGCCACCGTGCACTGCTAAAACTAATACCCAGGACAACAAAGATGACATCACAAATGAGGGTCTGTGTGAGGAAGCACCCCAGAAAAGTGTGGCGAAAAGCCTATATCTCCAGCACAGAAGAGAAGTCCAAAGAAGTGAGCCGGGAGGTGTGCTGATCACTTATTACATTGGTAAAATGAGATGCTCATTCCCCTGGGCCAGGACAGGAGACAAGAGTGTATGAGGGGCATATGGTGAGACCCTAATCTCAGACAGGAAGGATGTTGCCCCAAAACGACGAAAGCTCAACCTGTGGGTTAAGTGCAGTGAGAGCCGTGTGTGTATTGAAGTGAGCAAGAAAGATACAAAGTTGCCATCCAATTGCATAAGATTGAAGATGTGTCAGCTGAAACTGACAAGTGAAAAGAGAAGGATACAAAGTGGCAGAGTGGTCTTCTCGAAAGACTGTGTAAAGAAAGGAAGTGTCTGCAAAGAGGGGAGCTGTGCACTGACACGAAAACATAGCGAAATAGAAATCCTAGAAATGGGGAGCTGTGCCGGAAATGAAGTGGGAGCAATATTTCAAACTTTAATGGAAAAGTGTTGAAATCAAGCAAGCAGTGATGGAAAAGCATTGGGGTGGCCACCAGGCGGTAGGTTGGTCCAGTTTGTCGCAGAGACTCCACCATAAAGGAAAGGTCTGTTGGGTATTTTGTGGATTTTTGGAGCGTTGCGGTATTTTCTTACTGCCAAAATACCTTTAGCAATAATCACTCTCTGTATTCATATTGGATCACACATAACAATAATACATTGAATTATTTCAGAATTCAGACCTATTTAGACAATGTGCGCGATAATTTGCGTGGTTGGTTGGTATAGTGGTTGGTTTATTTGTGGCCCCAATATCCAACATCCCTTGTTTTTTATCTAGATTGTTCTTGATCACTAGAGAGACCTCAGGCCTACATTTTAGGGATACCACATTTTCAGTGTTAGTGTTGTGTGCCACCATGGGCTATTGTGATATTTTTGTGGTAATTTCCACTACCTTATATACGGTATGGAACTATGTCCAGAGAGTCTCTCTTCCCGTTGGCTCATGTACCTCCAACAAGCTATGCTACAAACAGTCACTCACAACTGTCCATACTGAATATAATCATGCTCACATCTGTTTTAAAATGACAATTGCACTGTTTAAAAATCTACCCACGTTTAAACCTTTTCCCATGCAAAATGAAAGAGAGAAATAAAACACACTAGCTATCTGTTTTCAGATATTTTTGTATTATAGAAATTTCCTTTAAACACAGTTTAACCCTTTTTTACAGAAATAAATGAAATGGTACAACATTATTTGTGATAAAATGAACAGAGAACTGCGAGAATATATTCAATTGGTAATATTAAATATGCTGATAAGGGACTGGGACTCCCTGGAATACACTGACTGAACAGTTTCGCACACTTTCGCACAGCTCCCACACTTCTGTAATTACCTTATCTGTTCAGCATGAGTTTTCTCCGGCTATTCTCTTTCTGAATTTGGCTCCCTTGAAGATTAACCCCAGTGAAAACAAGCGTCTGCCGTTCTCAAACCGGGGTTATTGCCTGGAATTCTCAGCTTTTGCAGCAGGAATGCTTCAGCCAGGAAACAGGTCCTTCTCCCAGCTCTGCAAGATCTCGATTGTTCTCCCCCTCTCCTCAAGCTTCCCCAGCAAAACTCTAATCATAGCCTCTAGCATGATACTTGCTATGACGCTGCTCCAATCAGAATCAATCATGTCATCTCCTCCCTCACTACACAATGGCTCATTTCTACAGTAAAAATTGTAACAAACTGATTTCCTGTTCCTTCGAGCTCTTTGCTTCCTGTAGTTATGTGGACAGAGCAGCAGAGAAAAAAAAATGAATGTACGTTTAAAAGTTCACTTTCAGAGTAGACCTAATTCTGCAGTGGAGACACATTTTTATTAGTGGGTTATGTTAAATGAAGTTTTATTTGTCAGGTTAGCTATTAATAAGGTTAGTTATTAATTTTCAAATGTGTCTCTTGCAACATAGGCATTTCAGGTGAAAAATAGTGTGCATTTTTGAATGTGCACATGTGTGCTTTTAACTGTAAAAATAGATTTGCATCTTATATGTAAAAATCGTTTTTGACTGAATAGCCTGTCTTTACTTATATGTCCATGTTACTCTGGCAACACATATAGCAATGCACCACACCCATGTGGTGGTGCTGCATCAAAAAAAATTGCTACCTGTGCAGTAGTGCTGTACTCTGTGCTGTAACACGCCAAATATCCTTACATATCCTCCTTTTGTTTTTAGAACTTGGCTACGATCCAAGCCAATTCCTAAAAACAACTTGTTCTTTTTCTTCTTTACACAATATAGCAATCCAACAAAATGAATATTCATGTGCATCAATGAAAAAGTTGCAATCAACACAGTATTCATCTGAGGTCATTAGTTTACAAAATGTTCTACATTTGCCTTCTCAGTGGAAGTGGCATTACTCTAAGTTTCAATTTTACAAGTCAATTAAAAACAATAAAATAAAACAACTAACTAAAACAAATAATTAATATAACAAATTAAAATAAATAATTAAAATAATAAATACGTGGAACTTCATATGTCAGGACTCTTGTCCCCCTTTGATATGTCCCGACCAGCGATGTCATTTGGTTCATTTGAGTACACTTTCATCTTGGCAATCTTGGATCCATAGGAGTCATCTTTTCTGGCATTCTGGTTATCTTGTCTTCACCTCCACCTGGAGGCAGGCATCTTTTGGTCTTCATCCAGGGGACTCCAGGACTCCATCGTCTCCCGTGGCCTCTGATCCCGGAACCTCCGACCAAATAATGTTAATTTTCTAAATCAAATAGAAAAGAAACTAATTAAGTACATAGCACAAAACTAACTTCACCCTTTTGCCAAAAATAAAACATGCTTGGTAAAAACATTTCGTTTTTTTTTCTTTTTTCTGAAATTAAACACAAGTTAAAAAGAAAACAAGCATATATAAAACAGCATTCAATATTTAATACATTTTCTCTCTGCACATCAACCATGAGCTTCCATTATATATATTTATTTATTTACTTATTTTATATTATATATTTTTACATATATTACAGTGTTTATGTGCCATTATAACAATCAACTTTTTAACTTCTCTGTCACTGCCTCCTGATTGTATCCATTTATTTTCTATTTTTGTGTTCAAGGGACTTTATCTGTTTCTACATGCTCAAGCTGCCTGATCTCATGTCTGGGATGGCATGGTTTGATTTGATTTACATGGGCGAACTGCTCTATTGCCGTTTCACCTTCATTTTTCAAAATTTTATAAACTACAGGAGAGACCTTATCTATAATTCGAAATGGCCCCTGCCAGGCTGCTAGAAATTTAGAATTTTTCTGTTTACTTTTTCCAAAATGAAACTTGTACACCTGATCCCCTACACTGTATTCCTTTACTGATGTCTTTTTGTCATAATAAGACTTTGCACTGTCAGCAGCTCTTTCCAGATTTCTCTGCACAAAAGCAAATGCATGTTGCAAATGCCTCCTCAGTTCATCAATATATTCATGAACTGTGGATGCACTCACAAGTGTCTGCTCATGTGTTCTGATAAGTAGGTGTTGTGGTAACACCATTTTCCTACCTGTCGAGACCTCATGGGGCTAACAGCTGTTGCTTTGGCAGGAGTTGATCTGATTGCCATCAAAACCAACGGTAAACGTAAATCCCAGCTGGAACCTGCCTCTGCCACAAATTTCTTTAAAATATCCACAACAGACCTATTGCTCCTTTCAACTGTACCTGAAGACGCTGCCCGATATGCGATATGTAGTTTCCTTTTCACACCTAGTATTTGCCATACCTTACTCATTAGAGTACTTGTGAAATGACTTCCTCTGTCTGACTCAATTCTTTGTGGCAACCCAAACCTTGAGAACACATGGTTCACCAGCAATTTGGCTGCTGTTTGCGCACTACAATCTGGTGCAGGAATGCATTCAATCCACTTCGACATCAAACATACCACACTTAAAATATAACGGTTTCCCCTGCTCGACCTTTTTAAAGGACCTACATAGTCTATTTGCAAATCTGACCATGGGAGAGTTAGGCCTCTTTTCATCAATGGTGCTCTATGCATTGGTGATGCAGGTTTAAATTGGGCGCATACTAGACATCCTCTAGTATATAATTCCACATCTTGGGACATATGTGGCCAGTAAGCATAATCTTTTAGTATTTCTAATGTTTTTTGTGAACCTCTATGGCCTGCAGTTATGGCATCATGTGCATGGTGTAGTATTAGCCCTCTGAATGAAAGGGGTACTACCCACTGTATTTGTCCTGTTATGGACTCTCTAATCATGAGTCCATCCTGTAATCTAATTCGTGTTTTGTTCTTTAATAGCACCCTCAACTCTTCTTTTCCCATACAATCATTTTCTGTTAAAGAATTTTGTTCAGGATCTATCAAATGATTATAATAGATTCCCAAAATTCGATCATTCTTTTGTGCCTCAATCAAATCTTGATCTGGCGTGCCTTGACTCCACTGTACCACTGGTTGATCTACCTCCTTTGGTGCTTTAGAATGTGTTACTGCATCAATTTGTATTTCACCCATTAAATAATCAATAGGTAGCAATACTCCCATCACAGCCCCAATCTTAGCCAGGTGGTCTGCCTTATCATTTCCCTCCTTATCCTCTCTTGGTGTTTTTAAATGCCCACACATTTTTCTCCAGTATATTGTTAAATTATTCTCTGACACCAATTTGTCTATGGCTTGTATCATTTTTCCATGTTTAAGTGGCTTTTTGTTGTATGTAACCATGCCTCTTGCTTTCCAACCAGGCAAATACTCCACAAAGCTATTCCGTGCATAGTCAGAATCAGTCACCAGGACAATTTCACTGAACTTTTTATCAACTGCAGTAGCAATTGCTTTATAAATGGCTGCCAATTCCGCCATCTGACTGCTCCTAGCGCCAATCCTCATCCCTATACTGGGGACGCCTTCACATTTCAACCAGACATTTCCTATTCCTGCCACTAATTGTTTATTACTGTCATTTTCAATGTGAAAAGCACAACCATCCACATATACAGTTGGCAAATCCTTGCATGTTTTTTCATCAAAAGCTTTGTGTGGTGATTGTTCAAATTCCTGCAAACTAGTTTCCACTTCCATTTCATTTGGTATTTGTTCAGCTGCGCAGTCATGTAAGTCAGCTAACCCTTGAGCAATTGGGTTCTTTTTATTTTGTCCATATCTCACTTCTACGGGAAAACCTTGTAATGCCAGCGTCCATGAAGTGATTCTGGACTGCGCTAGATTACCTGATCTAATTCTTTTACTCTCTAAAAATTGCAAAGGTTGATGATTTGTTTCAATAATCACCTTTTCTCCCTGAACAATGGGGCGGAAATGTTGTAGTGTCCACACAGTGGTTAATAGGGCCTTTTCACATTCATTAAATTTCATTTCAACTTGGCAAAATGCCTTACTTGCATAGGCAATGGTTTTGTGATTCACATCGTGTTTTTGTGATAACACTGCTGATATACAAAGTTCAGAAAAGCCTATTTCTATAAAGAAATCCCTGTCCTTTATGGGGTATGCTAAACATGGTGCCTTTACAAGACATTCCTTTAATTTGGCCACTGCATCAGACTGCTCTTTTTCCCATTTCCAGGGAGTATTCAGTTTAAGCAGTTTAGTCAATGGTTGAGTGATTTCTGCATAATTTTCAATGAACTTTCTGTTATAGACTGTCATCCCTAATAAACTTTTTACTCCTTTCACATTTTTAGGATCTTTTAATCTTTGTATGGCCTCTATTTTCTTCTTTTGTGGATTTAGCCCATGTTCAGTCACTTCATGCCCTAGAAAGTTCACTTTTTTCTTGCACCATTGTGCTTTTTGCAAAGATACTTTGGCGCCTGCTTTCTGCAATTGGCCAAGTACATGTCTTATTTCATCAAAATGGCTTTTCAGGCTTTCATTTTTTATCAGGACATCGTCCACGTAAACTATTGTTCCTCTTTCCGCTGCATCCGGCAAGGCCTTTCTCAAAAATATGCCAAATTCACTCCCACTATTGATGTACCCGAACGGAGCTCTAAGCCAGGCGTATTGAGTCCTGTCAAATGTAAAGGAAAATAAATTCTGTATCTCCTCTGCCAATGGCACGCACCAATATCCAGATGTGAGATCTAATGTGGTAAATACTTTTGAACCATGACCAGAGCTAGGCCCTGATCAATGAATGGCAGTGGCCATCTAGATACTGGTACTCTTTTATTTAACTCTCTCAAGTCTGCACATAGCCGCCATTGACCATTTGGCTTTAACACACCTAAAATAGGTGTATTGGATGTGCTATGAGTGGGCCTGATGATTTCCCGCGATTCCAAATTTGTAATAATCTCTGCCAATGATTCTAAACATGCCAGCGGTAGTCTATACTGGGGTACAACCACTGGATTTCTGCTACACCCTTCTGGTAGTGTGGCCACATGTAAATCAGTTAAACCACAATCATAAGCATCTTTTGCAAATACATCCTTAAACTCCATAAATATCTCCCTCAGATTGTCCCTATCCTCATTGCTTTCAGACGCATCCGCTAAGGAGATCTGCTCTTCTACCATTTTGGAAAATTCTGGAAAATCTTCTGGTAAGGGAATCTCGGCGCTTTCCTCGAACTGTGTGGCTGTGTCTTTTTGTAAAGCTGCCACTTTTAAATATTATGGCATATCAGCTTCCACTTCAATGGGCTGATTTTCTGTTTCATTTTCATTTAAATTAAATATTATGCAATCCTCTTGATGGCAGCACACTGTCTCATTTGAATCATAAGGATACACAGAATGAATTTTAAATATTCCTTTGGGCTGAGAATCCAGGTGTTCTGGCAACTCACCCTTGGCATCTACATACTTTTCAGGGATATTTCCAATCACCATGTTATTTAAATCTGCCGTATAATGTGATTTTTGTATGGCCATTCCTAATGGGGAGTTTTCCTCTAAATGAATATCCTGACAACCTTTATTATTTACCATAATTTTTACAAATCCTTCACCAATGTCTACCAATGGAATGTATTCATAATACAGGCCTTGCTGTTTTATGGATTCATTCAGGCATACAAATGCATCAGAGCCTTTCATCTGCTGTCCATTTTTGCATTTCAGTGTTATTGCAAACTGTTTTGTAAATGCAGGAATAATAGTATATTTCCTCATTTGTAATTCGATTGCATAAGGAACCAGTTGTGCACAATGATAAGCCCTTCTTTTGTCTTCAAATTCAGCTGCCTTCCAAGCAGTTGACCCGGGTTCGGTTCCCGGCCAGCGCACCATAAATATGTTGGGTATTTTGTGGATATTTGGGGCTTTGCGGTATTTTCTTACCGCCAAAATACCTTTAGCAATAATCACTCTCTGTATTCATATTGGGTCACACATGACAATAATACATTGCATTATTTCAGAATTCAGACCTATTTAGATGATGTGCGCGGTAGTTTGCGTGGTTGGTTGGTATAGTGGTTGGTTTATTTGTGGCCCCAATGTCCAACATCCCTTGTTTTTTATCTAGATTGTTCTTGATCGCTAGAGAGACCTCAGGCCTACATTTTAGGGATACCACATTTTCAGTGTTAGTGTTGTGTGCCACCATGGGCTATTGTGGTATTTTTGTGGTAATTTCCACTACCTTATATACGGTATGGAACTATGTCCAGAGAGTCTCTCTTCCCGTTGGCTCATGTACCTCCAACAAGCTATGCTACAAACAGTCACTCACAACTGTCCATACTGAATATAACCATGCACACATCTGTTTTAAAATGACAATTGCACTGTTTAAAAATCTACCCACGTTTAAACCTTTTCCCATGCAAAATGAAAGAGAGAAATAATACACACTAGCTATCTGTTTTCAGATATTTTTGTATTATAGAAATTTCCTTTAAACACAGTTTAACCCTTTTTTACAGAAATAAATGAAATGGTACAACATTATTTGTGATAAAATGAACAGAGAACTGCGAGAATATATTCAATTGGTAACATTAAATATTCTGTAATTACCTTTCTGTTCAGCATGAGTTTTCTCCAGCTATTCTCTTTCTGAATTTGGCTCCCTTGAAGATTAACCCCAGTGAAAACAACCGTCTGCCGTTCTCAAACTGGGGTTATTGCCTGGAATTCTCAGCTTTTGCAGCAGGAATGCTTCAGCCAGGAAACAGGTCCTTCTCCCAGCTCTGCAAGATCTCGATTGTTCTCCCCCTCTCCTCAAGCTTCCCCAGCAAAACTCTAATCACAGCCTCTAGCATGATACTTGCTATGACGCTCCTCCAATCAGAATCAATCATGTCATCTCCTCCCTCACTACACAATGGCTCATTTCTACAGTAAAAATTGTAACAAACTGATTTCCTGTTCCTTCGAGCTCTTTGCTTCCTGTAGTTATGTGGACAGAGCAGCAGAGAAAAAAAAATGAATGTGCGTTTAAAAGTTCACTTTCAGAGTAGACCTAATTCTGCAGTGGAGACACATTTTTATTAGTGGGTTATGTTAAATGAAGTTTTATTAGTCAGGTTAGCTATTAATAAGGTTAGTTATTAATTTTCAAATGTGTCTCTTGCAACATAGGCATTTCAGGTGAAAAATAGTGTGCATTTTTGAATGTGCACATGTGTGCTTTTAACTGTAAAAATAGATTTGCATCTTATATGTAAAAATCGTTTTTGACTGAATAGCCTGTCTTTACTTATTTGTCCATGTTACTCTGGCAACACATATAGCTATGCACCACCGCCCATCTGGTGGTGCTGCATCAAAAAAATTGCTACTTGTGCAGTAGTGCTGTACTCTGTGCTGTAACACGCCAAATATCCTTACAGGTCTATACCACTGAAGTTTAAGGCACGTGATTGCGTGACCTGTAACGGGTGGACCATGCAGTCTGACACTGTGCCATGACGAAGGGCGCCCTAATTGAAAGTAAGGAGCTGCATGGCCTGATAAAGATTAAAGCTAAAAGGACTTGGTTCAGAATGGGGAAGGGAAAGAAGCCAGGTGAATTGTGAAGTTTTACAAGTGGAATCTTTTGTGTGAAAGGAAATACAACTGGGTCTAAGCTTGGGCAAAGGGAAGCTTGAGAGACTCATTGATGACGTGTGAACCAGAAGGCTTTTGGGTTCAAGGAAGGGGGGCCTGGAGAAGCCTGCAGAACTTACAAGGAAAAGAACAGTGAACTTTTTGGCAAGTGAACCTTTTGTCAAGTGAATTCTGAGAGACCTGAGGAACCTTATAATAAAATAGGAGTGCCTTGAAGGGAGGGGACCCACAGAAGAGCTTCATTGTCACATTAACTTTACTTTGAACACAACTGAGTTGGCCAAACCCCATACACCCTGTTATTCTGTAGAAGTGAGGGTAAGCATAGGCTTTGACACAGACAGTAGTTGGTTTTGGACTGACACTTAGACTTCCCTTAGTTTTCTTTCTGTTAGGGAACATTCCCACCTTGGAGTTAGGGCTAGGCGTTATACCTGACCATTGAAAATAAAGGTTTTGAAAATCTCCGTTATCTGTCTGTCTTCTCAGTATGCCATGCCTGTCTCATAACACCCACACAACCTCTTCATCACTGCTAGTACCAGACATATTTAAGCATGGGCCCGGGAAGGAAAAAACAAAGGGTAAAAAAGCACAACACAAAAAAGACTGCGCCACTTAAAATGGAAAAGGATTTAAAAGAAAATAACTAACTAAAATAATGAATTGACAAATGGAACAAATTGCTAGACAAAGAAAAGAGATAAATGGACAATGGTGGACGTGGATGACGACTATAGAAAAGCCCATGAACACCATAAGGTGAAAATGCATGGGGTTCATTCACGTGCTTCTACAGGTGCATCTACTTCTTCTGAACCTCCTTCGTCATCACCTCCAGCTACCTCTTCTTCTACAACCACTAAAATCATAACTTCTTCAAGTGGAGCACAAAACCCAACTGCTGTTATTTTACCGTCACCCAATCTTGGAGTATTTAAAATTCTTTGCACTTCATGCCACAATTGTGTTGTCCTGAGAGGTGCCACACTAGCCCATTGGGAAATGATTCTCTCATCAGGTGCATTGTCATTGCTAGTTTTCTTTTTTTTAAAGTGGCAATTTGTCCCCCTTTTTTCAAAAAAAGAAAATAAAACAAATATTATTGTATGTTCTCTTTTTTAATCCCTTTACGTGTTTCATCCTTAATGTTCCTCTCTTCCGAGTTCCACCCTCATTGTTCCCTCTCCCCCAAAATGGCCCTTTCAAGCCCACCCTCTAAGTTACAAAAATAGATTCAATAAAACACACACTGCACTAAAAGAGCACAACTTTTTATGTGATCTGTTTTATGTGTTACTGAAATGTATTTTTCAGAATTTTATTTTGTAGCTGTGGGAATGGAGTTCATTGACTTTTCATAGCCGCGGTTACTGGAAGATGGTTAAAAAAAGAAAGTTCTATATGTTTTTATACATATATACATATTTATGTAGTAGGTAGTCCTTAAAATAACTAATTTGAGGTACACTGAGTGTAGTATTTCAGCACATGTGGAGTGCTGGGTTGCTGAAATCAGCCGTGTAGTATGATTCCTGCACTACCATCCCTAACACTGTATTTTCTTCCAAATGAATGTCCTGTGTAGGGGAGGCGTGGTATCACATGTGTGACACTGACACCAAAGATATAATTTGTAAAACCTTTATTAAAGTTTCTGGGTTTGGAAACTCCTACTTTGCCCTGTAGCTAGGATGGGAGTAGTCGCGATCATCAAACGATGAAACAAAACAACCCTATTGGAGTCCGTCAAATCAAAATGGCCTATGCATATGTATGTGAAGGAAAATCAGTTTTGAAACATAAAGAATAAATGTGGCTGAATCAGCTCTCCTCCCCTCGTCAGACAGCACGTAATAGGGCGGTCCCCATAGGTAGGATGGCAAAATGTGGCATGGGGTTTTTACACATAAACATTTCAAAACGTGGTTCAAGGTCCACCTAGCCTTCCACATTAAAATCTTTTTCCAGCCTTTCAAACAACGTTCAACAAAAAAATGTTCTTGCTGGTCTTGCTCTGTCGGGCTCAGACCTCTTCAAAACAAAAGTTCACGTTGGTCCCCATCTGTTGGGCTCAGACCTCTTCAAAACAAAAGTTCAGGTTGGTCCCCCATCTGCCGGGCTGAGATCTCAAAAGGTTCATGTTGGTCCCCCTCTGTTGGGCCCAGACTTTTCACATCAAAAGGTTCATCAATCCTTGCAGGGGCTCCCTTCCACAAGCTTATTACACCTAATGTCTCCTGAGTCGGGCTCAGACCGTTTTTGTATGTCGAAGACTTTCGAATGTGCGTGTCTTTCTTTACAGACCTCTGCAGGGCCAATTCAACTCAAAGTTCAACATGCAGCTTTTGACCATCCTCTTTGATTGGGGTTAATTTTGATTACTTCGCTTTTACAGTTCATTCACTTTATCGCTAGAACACTTTACCTTTCACTGAGACTTTCGAGTGGGCTACTTCCTTTCGTCGGACCACTCTGTTACTCAGTATTGCTGACCTCACAGCTGTTCTTACTGCAAAGTTAATTCACAGGTCTGCCTTTCCTCGCATCTCATCCACACGCGTGCAGCCTTCACTTGTGATATGATGTTGCAACTTCAATCTTTCCTTAACACACACCTGCCTCACAGGCTGTTTGCCAACTCTCCGGCTGTGTGTTTCTTTCTTTTCTTTCCCATTTTCTATTTCACAAGTCAAGGCTAGTACTGCAGGTTTGGGGATGCCTCCCCAACTCTGCTGTTCATACGGGAGGGTCGCTAGCATCCTTGAAACACAATGCAGCCCTCTGCTTTGGGATTTGGCCTTCTACACATATCTTTTGTGTCTTTTTGGAGGCAACAATCTCCTATAGGGAACTCCTGGGGTTCTCAACCTGCTGCTCTTGTCCCTTGGTCCGTTACTCTGCTCCAGTAGGTTCACTTTCGCCACAGAGGTTCTGCTCTTGCTCGTGTTCCACCTTGCTCAGAGTGTATTTCTAGGTTCCACCTTTTATTGGTGTGAGGAGAGCTGATTGGCATCAGGTGTATGCACTTGAAGTCAAGTGCCTGACTTTGCTTGACCTGATTAGTGGGACATGTCGAGTATGATTTATAAGAGTTAGTCTTGTTACTCAAGTCACCCTCTTCCTCGGCCCAGTATTTGTGTAAAAATTGGGGTTGGGACATCAGAGAATCCTAAAAAATAGGAAGGGTTAGTTGTACAAAAAAGGGGGGAATACCACATCTCACCATCGGCTGCCTCACCCCCACTCCCTGAAGACCCCTCACGCAGGTGATCCTCCCGCACTGGTCCACCCCCAGGGTCTGGATGCAAAGGTGATGGCCATCCCCTGGCCACCTGAGATCGATCCCCGGGGACTAGCAGGTGAGACACCCTTGTGTTTCTCACATCTGACACCCTTTGTCATCCACCAGTATTTGAATGGGACCATCCCCAATTTCTACCAATGGTGTATAGTCACATTCTAATCTTTGCTGTCCCATGGATTCATTTAGGCATACAAATGTATCTGGACCATTAATCTGTTGCCCTTTTATGTACTTTAATGTTACTGTAAATTGTCTGGTAAATGCAGGAATAGCGACATCCTTCTTTACTTGAAGCTCAATTGCATATGGCATCATTTTGCAACAATGGTAAGCTTGTCTTTTGTTTTCAAATTCAAGTGCAGCTCTATCCAGTCTAGACCAGGCCCTTTGGTTTAAGAAATCTAACACCATACACATTCTGTGCATGATGACATTTCCCAAATAGAATTTATTTTGGGTTCCACTTACCATCCAAACATTGTGATGAATGCTTTTAGAGCCAATTGTAATCTTTAGCATACATCCTCCCATGATTCTTTTCCTCAATTCAGAGTCATCGAGCCCAAAAATGTGTTGATTTTTAATTTTGAAATTTGGAATGTCCTCTCTGTCAAGTATTTGTTTAAACACCTTTTCGTTAATGAACCTTCTTTCGTGCTCCAGCACCAAAATGGCTTCAATAATTTCAGGATGCACATTTACATGGATACATGTCCTTCTCCCATGTGTATTTCTACAATTCTTGAAATGTTTTTTTCCTGATATGATTCTGCAGTAATATTTGGTTTGCAGTTTTCCTCATCTAGATAACAGCACAATGGACCTCATAACAAGTGTGCTGGTCCGGTACCAACGGTGCCGGTAAGCCTACCAATACCATTGTTACCCGCCAGGTTCAGACTTTCACTGTTGCACACAGTGCCAGTGATTCTGTGGTCCCCATTCCCATGGACTCCTATGGTACTCCATGAGAATGGGGACTTACAAAATGACCAGCGTCTGACTTCCAGGTCACCGGGGTTCTAATACCACGGTGTTACTGGGTAGTCAGGCGCCGGTCATTTTATTTTAATCTGGCGGCAAGCTGCCGGTATCACTGGCAGGCTTACCGCCAGACTCGAAATGAGGCCCAATGTGTTTTCATCTATTTCTGTTTGTCAGTTTTTCTTAGGATCCAAATAAATCTCTAAAAATTGTTTCTCTTTTTCTCTTTGCATTTCATCATGACACATGAGAATGACAGTAACGCTAGGCACACAGCCATTCTGAAGATATACTTCCACTACACTGATTTAGTAGTGGTGTGGCATTCTTTTACGCTGTTGCTCTGAGTCATTATTTTCTTAGGTTTCAATGTATTTTTTGTCTAAGGACCACAACACCCAATTACCCTATCAATGTGGGGTGATATCCTCCTTAGGCAATTTGCCCCTATGGGGAATGGTATGTCATTAATGGGTGTGGCCAACACTTCCTGTCTCATCCTGGGCTTCCCTATCTTTATGTCAACCCCAGGGAGACCTTCGACGGGTATTTCTTCCCCCCATTGAAATTGTGCACAAGGCATTCATTCTGCCTCAACTTAACACAGTTTTGTGGGAATCTCCCCTCATTTATACTTAGCTTTCATTCCCTTGACATTATTGTTGCTTGGGCACCTGTGTCAATCATTGCAAATGCATTACATTTCCCTTCAATAGTGATAGGAGCATAATATATGTCCTCAAATTCTTCTAGTACACATAGAAAGTGTGAATTGTTACTAATTTCAAGGCTTGCTTTCCTCACACCAGCCTGCCTTTTTGCTAGTCAAAGGGGCATATGAAATTACATTTTACCCTCCTTTTTTCCGATTTCTTTTTGAATTTCTTTGCCTATTCTCTGGGGTTCAGAACCCATTTGAAGTGTAGTGTTACGCTCACCTGGTATCCATGGGGACGCCACTCAGCCCTGGTTGGATGATATGCACCTCAAACCCTCTGCCCAATCCCTGGTTAGTGCCTCCGACGGAAGTTGAGCCTAAAATACAGGAGGGCTGGATTCAAGACTTAGCCGTCTCTGGTAGGGTCTCTTCCCACCTCCCTTGGATTCAAAACCTTCCCTTGGCCCTCTCCTCACCTTAATTCTTTAGAAAGCGTGCTCTCCGTCCTGCTCTTCGTGGCAGGGGTGCGTAGTCTCGTGTGGGCGTGAGCGACCAAGTTACTTCACTGGTGTGAGCCCTTTTGAGTGTCTTTAAGGTAGGGCTTGCTGCTTTAAAGTCTTCTTACTCAATTATGTTCTTTCCTTCCTTCCTCCTATTGTTATTAATGTCTTATTTCTTCTCTTTAGGTGTGCAAAGAGATTTTGGCATTTTCATGCAGGCTGTAGCTGAGCACGAGCGCAGTGAAGGCGCAGTGTGCATGATGCTGTCCGGTAAGTAATGCGTGGCGCTGTTTTGCCTTGTATATGCTAACCTGTGTCTTTCCGCTTCTTTCGTAGGCCGCGGTGCTCTTTGCCGGTTGGAGTGATGTTCCGGAACGAAGCTGACCAAGAGGCGATTAACCAGGTAAGAATCTTGTGATTTTCGTTGTTCGTGTGGAACCGTGAGTATGTGCTCACTAATGCTGTTCTTCTCTCTCTCCTTTTCAGGTTGCTGCGTTTCAGGAAGCATGCAGTGCCCAGATGATGTAATTCGATGGATTAACTGTCCCCAGATAAGCAGAATCAGGAGCTGACGATGGGCTGAAGACAGGATGCTACTCACAGGTAAGATTCTAATAATGATGTTCTTTTTCTCTCTGCAGTCACGCGGTTCCAAGAATAGCTGGCATCAAAGAACACTGGAGACCCGACTGGACACGGTGAGCGTTACGCTGCAAACAGCAGAATAACTTGAAGCGTGTTCTGTTATTTGGGTGTGGTTTAAATAGCCTTCAAGTAAAGTAGTCCAGGTAAAGTAGTCCCAGGCCAGCCACACACTAAACACTATAACGCATAGCTCTGTTCTTGGTAACTGAGATATGTGAGTGCCTCCATGTTGACTGCAGCCCCAAAGAAAGTAGTTCCAAGGAAAATAGTCCCAATTTAAAGGTGTTCTCCATAGTCATTATGACCCTGGTGCCAAAGGCACCTGGACCGACTCCAAGAGGGTCCCGGGTGAGGTTTTAAGGCCTTTAAAGCCATAATGGAACCCCGAAACCTGGCCCTACCTGGCAGGCTGACTTGCCAGTGGGGGTCAGGGGTAGGGGTCATTACAGCACTCCTCCCCAAGGCCCTTCTCACGATAGTTCTTCTACCTGTTCCTGATTTGGTTGGATAATTCTGATTGAATGTTTTAGTCAGACGTGGTGCATGGATGTTTTCACTAGGTTCCCAGGATCTGTCTTGAGGGCCGTATCCTTTCCAATCGACTAGGTTATATAATTTGGACCTGGTGTATTTGGAGTTCAGGATATCCTTCACTTCGAACTCGGGTTCTCCATCGACCAAAACTGGTTTTGTTTGTGTCGTAACCCGTGTGCCTGGTTGTACTGGTTTCAGGAGTGATACGTGGAACACAGGATGAATTTGCATGTTGGATGGTAATGCTAATTTGATGGCTTCTGGATTGATTATGGATTTGACGGAGTAAGGCCCCAGATACCAAGGACGAAAGGTCCCCGTTCCTTTTATGGGTACATATTTTGATGCTAACCAAACCTTGTCTCCAACTTGATAGTCGGTGGCCTTTCTATGATGTTGGTCAGCAAATTTCCTTTGTCTGTGCTTGGCTTGGAGCAAGTGTTCAGCTGCCTTTTTGAAGGCCTGGGAAATGGTCGTATGTAGGTTTTTAGCCACTGGCATTTCCAAAGTGGTTGGAAGGTCCAATTCAGAAGTACGTGGGTGTCTACCATATAGAATGTAGGAAGGAGTTTGTCCAGTGCTGGAGTGTAACAAATTATTGTAAGCATATTCTACTATCCATAACAAGTCTTTCCAATTACCTTCCACTTGATGCAGCATGCAACGCAAGTATTGCTCGAGTCTTTGATTAGTTCTTTCTGTTTGGCCATCTGTTTGAGGATGGTGACTGGTGGATAGTCGGATGTTGATTTGGGCCATCGAACAGCACTTTTTCCAGCAGTTGGACACAAACTGACTACTCCGATCAGAGATCAGAATTGATGGAAAGCCATGTAACTGCACAATTTTTTTCCAGGAACACTTTTCCTAAACTGCATGCATTTGGAAGACCATTAAAAGGAATACAGTGAGCAATTTTTGAGAATAAGTCTACTACCACTAAAATAGTGTTAAATCCCTGACTGGGAGGTAAGTCTGTAATGAAATGGAGGGAAAATGTGTGCCATGGTGCGGGAGGGATTTCCAATGGTTGAAGAAGACCAGCTGGTTTCTGCTTTTGCGATTTATTTTGTGTGCAAACGCCGCATGACTGGATAAATTGAATAATTTCTTTATGCCAAGTGGGCCACCAATAGTTTTGTTTTACCTTGGCTAGGGTTTTGGCAACTCCAGGGTGACCTTCCATCAGGGAATCGTGATAACCTGAAATGACTTGCTGTTGAGGTTCTTTTTTTGGAAAATATAAACTGTTCCTAAAATATAGTAGCTGGTCTTTAATTGTGTACTGTTCTCCCTGAGTACACCATTCTAGTAAAGTGTTAGGATCCATTAAATGCTGAATCTTGTCTTGGAGTTCAGTCTGTGTCAAAGTTGTTTTAAGGCCTAAGAGTTTGACTTCTGGAATGATGGCTACTGGATCTGGAGTTGTATATACCTTTTCACCAATGCCCATGCGGTACAAGGCGTCAGCCTTTCCATTCCGGACTCCAGGTCAATATGTGATTACATAATCGTATTCGGCGAAGAAAAGGGCCCACCGCAGTTGACGTGAACAGCCTTTGCTGTTTTTAGGTATTGCATGTTTCGATGATCCGTTATTACTGTGACGGTATGTCTGGCTCCAAGCAGATAATGTCTCCATGCCTTAAAAGCGGATTTAATAGCCAAAAGTTCTTTGTCTGTGATAGCATAGTTGAGCTCTGGAGGTGAAAATTTTCGTGACCAGAAGGCCACGGGATGTAGCTGGCCAGTTTCAGGGTCCCTTTGTAAGAGAACAGCTCCCATAGCCATAATGGAGGCATCTGTTTCTACGATGTAAGGGAGGTCTGGACAAGGGTGTTGTGAAACTGGGGAGGAAGTGAATTTTATCTTAAGCCCTTGGAAAGCCTTCTCTGCTTCTTCGGTCCAAATAAACTTCTTATTGTTTTTTGGTAATAGTAATGCAATCGGATGTACAATTTCAGAGAAATCCTGGATGAATTAGCGGTAAAAGTTTGCAAAATCCAGCATACTCTGGATTCCTTTAAGCGAAGTTGGTGACTGCCAATTTAGAATGGTATCTACCTTGTGCACGTCCATTCTGATGCCTTTCGGAGTGAGGTTGAAACCAAGGAATTCAACTTCGGATACATGAAAAGATAATTTTTCAAGCTGAGCATACAGTTGATGTTGGCAGAGCTTGGTAAGAAGAGAGCAGACGTGCTTGACATGGTCGTGTTTTGAGGCAGAATATATTAAGATGTCATCTATGTAAACCAAGGCACAAACATCAATTAATTCCCGCAAGACATCGTTCATGAAGTACTGGAATGCAGCGGGAGCATTGCATAGTCCAAAAGGCATTACCTGATATTCATACAAGCCATATTTGGTACGAAAGGCGGTTTTCCATTCATCTCCTTTCTTTACCCGAACCAGGTCATATGCCCCTCTAAGGTCTAGTTTGGTATAAATTTGGGCATCCTTGACTTGGTCTAATAATTCGGGAATGAGCGGCAGTGGATAACGATTCTTTACGGTGATCTGGTTTAGTGCACGATAGTTGATGCAAGTCCTCATATCTCCTTCCTTCTTTGGTACGAAGAATAAGGGACTGGCTGCCGGTGATTTAGGCGGGTGGATAAACACATTTGCCAGGTACTGGTCTAGATAGGACTTCAAATGGAGGTTTTCTGGTTCTGTGAGTGCATAGATTCTGCCACAAGGAATTTATGCACCAGGTATGAGGTCAATTTGACAGTCATAGGGCCTGTGTGGTGGTAGCGTATTAGCTTGTTCTTTCTGGAACACATCCTGGTAATATTGGTATTCACTTGGTAAAGTACTAGTAGCGCCAAGTACTAATGCTGCCGTTCTGGGGGTCGCAGATGTGCATAAATCGGGTTCCTCTTTTTCTTGGTGATATCCGGTAGGAGCAAAGTCATCGGAAATGGCCAGCTTCTACGCACGCCAATCAATTTGAGGATTGTGAGATACCAACCATGACATCCCTAATATTAGTCGGAACTGAGGCGCCTTGATGAGATCAAAGGCAATAGATTCTCGGTGTCCGTCCTGGCACAGTAGGGTTAGTGCTGCTGTACATTGGGTTACTGGTCCAGAAGCTATTTCTGTCCCATCCACAGTGGTAACCTTTTCAGTGGTCGACTTTGAACATAAGGGAAGCCCCATCTCTCCTGCCAGTTCTTGATCTATATAATTCCCTACTGCTCCGCTGTCTATGTATGCCTTGATGGCATGCATCCGAGATGGTTATTGGTGATTCATTGGGATCACTGGTATTGCAAAGTGTGAGGTCGGTGGCTCATTCTTCACACTCGACAAACTGACCTCTACGCTTGCCGAGCTTGGTAGTTTTCCGACTCCTTATTATATTCTTTCTCTGTGGCCCCTACAATTCTCCTTGGCAGTTTCACTGGACAATCTTGGATGAAGTGGCCTGATTTTCCGCAGTATAAACATAGTTGCTGTTGCCTTCTCTTGTCTCTTTCAGTTTTTGTTAATGGGGGTCGCACACCTCTGATTTGCATGGGTTCTACAGTGTTCTCTGATACACGTGAGACATTGTCCTTTGATCGAACATACATAGCCCGAGTGTCTGATCTAGTCCGGTCTGCCTTTCGGTCTTGTAATATATGATCTAGTTGCACAACCAGATTGATGAATTCAGTACAGTCTTCAGGTGGGTCAACCACCTGAGCTAGGACGTCCTTCAATTCTCCCCGGAGACCTTGATGAAATAGCATGGTTCTTTTGTTTTCAGGCCACCCAGCTTCAACGTCTAATCTGTTAAAGGTTGCTATATACGTTAACAAGTCTTGATTCCCTTGACAGAGTGATACAAGTTTGTTGTCTAATGCTTGTTCTTGGTAATGAGGAGCAAAGAGTTTCTCCATTTCCCTCTGAAATCCCCCAAAGTCATGTAACAGTGGATCATCTTGACTTACTTATGGTACCGACCAATCTGCAGCACTACCGCTCAGATATGACCAAACCAAAGCAACCCGCGTCTAGTTGTTGGGGAATGGACCAGGTCTGCAAAGGAAATGAAGACGACACAGATTCATGAACATAGCATACTTCCTGGGATCTCCGTGAATCGTTCAGGTGGAGCTAAAGGAACTGCTCCAGGAAGAGTTATTTGTACTGGTCTGGTTGATGAGGTTGGTGTTTATGCCGGCGGAATGTTTCCAGGCAATGGGGTTTGTCCTGCCTGTGATTGGAGTAATTGTCTACTGATTTCATCGGTACGATCTTTAGTAACAATCAAATCCCTCCTGAGAGCATTGGTTTCTTGCCTGGCTGAATGTACTTCAGCACGTAACTGTCACAATAACTGAGCCAATTCGTCAATTTCTGATGTCTCCATGACACACAGGTGGATTATGTTATTTAGGCTTCGTGTTGTGTTACACTCACCTGGTATCCACGGGGACGCCACTCTGCCCCGGTTGGATGATATGCACCTCAAACCCTATCCCCGATCCCCGAGTAGTGCCTCCGATGGAAGTTGAGCCTGAAATACAGGAGGGGTGGATTCAAGACTTAGCCGTCTCTGGTAGGGTCTCTTCCCACCTCCCTTGGATTCAAAACCTTCCCTTGGCCCTCTCCTCATCTTAATTCTTTACAAGGCATGCTCTCCATCCGGCTCTTCGTGGTAGGGGTGCGTAGTTGTGTGTGGGTGTGAGTGACTAAGTTACTTCACTGGTGCGAGCCCTTTTGAGTGTCTTTAAGGTAGGTCTTGCTGCTTTACAGTCTTTGTATTAAATTCTGTTCTTTCCTCCTTCCTCCTATTGTTATTAATGTCTTATTTCTTCTCTTTAAGTGTCCAAAGAGATTTTGGCATTTTCGTGCGGGCTGCAGCTGATCACAAGCCAGTAAATGAAGGCGCGGTGTGCGCGATGCTGTCAGATAAGTAATGCGTGGCGCTGTTTTGCCTTGTATATGCTAACCTGTGTCTTTCCCCTTCTTTCGTAGGGCACGGTGCTCTTTGCCGGTTGGAGTGATGTCCCGGAACGAAGCTGACCAAGAGGTGACTAACCAGGTAAGAATCTTGTGATTTTCATTGTTAGTGTGGAACCGTGAGTATTCGCTCACTAATGCTGTTCTTCTCTCTCTCCTTTTCAGGTTGCTGCGTTTCGGGAAGCATGCTGTGCCCAGATGATGTAATTCACTGCATCGACTGTGCCCAGTTAAGCAGAATCAGAATCAGAAGCTGACGATGGGCTAAAGACAGGATTCTACTCACAGGTAAGATTCCAATAACAATGTTATTTTTCTCTCTGCAGGTACGCGGTTCCAAGAATAGCTGGCATCAAAGAACACTGGAGACCTGACTGGACACGGTGAGCGTTACGCTGCAAACAGCATAATAACTTGAAGCGTGTACTGCTGTTTGGGTGGGGTTTAAATAGCCTTCAAGTAAAGTAGTCCAGGTAAAGTAGTCCCAGGCCAGCCACACCCTAAACACTATACGGCATAGCTCAGTTCTTAGTAACTGAGCTATGTGAGTGCCTCCATGTTCACTGCAGCCCCCAAGTAAGTAGTTCCAAGGAAAATAGTCCCAACTTAAAGGTGTTCTCCATAGTGATTATGAGCCTGGTGTCAAAGGCGCCAGGACTGACTTCACGAGAGTCCCGGGTGCGGTTTTAAGGCCTTTAAAGCCATAATGGAACCCCGAAACCTGGCCCTAACTGGCAGGCTGACTTGCCAGTGGGGGTCAGGGGTAGGGGTCATGACATGTAGCCACTAACTGCCCCTCTGATTTGGGACCACTAGTGTTCACTTCCCATTCCTTCATTGTTTTTTCCCCATTGTCTGGCTCCTTTTTACTTACCTCCACTCAGGAACCTATTGAGGTGTATAATTCACATTTTGTTTTGCACGTGGCGGGAATTGTTCCCTGTGCTGATTTCCATTCTCAATGAATCTATCCACATACCTTGGTCTTTCTTGATGGTCATACACTATTTTGTTAGGGTTAAATCTACTCTGGGCCCCTAATGTATGTGTGGACTGTTGTACATCTGATTCTGTTTGTTGTTTAGTCCTGGCATATCATGGCGAAACCCCACCTTAGTAGCATAACCAAGATACCTAGGACTAATGTATGCATTTCTGTTGTTGGGATCAATGGATTGGAATGCAGGAGCTTGGGGCGAGGGTTCTCTGTGGAGCCACACCCCGTTGACTGTGTTGTCATTCCTCGCATGAGTTTGGGCTGACTCTTGTGGCATCTTTACAGATTTTACCTCTAGAATTGTTGGTGTGGATTATATATTCTTTGGTTTAGTTTCTTTACTTTTAGTTCCCTCTTCACTCTCATTAAATGTTACCTCATGTTACCTTGGTTGCCTGTTCAATGATCCATTCTAATGGGTTTTCCCTGTCAAATTCACAAATTAAATTAGACACGATATGTCTCAGAGCTGATTGCAGAGGTTATTGAAGTCACAGGCAGTCTATCAAATTCACAAGTCTTTCTACACACTCTATTCCTGTAGGAGGCCTGAAGGCACAAAATCTTGTCCACCACACAGAGCGGATTTCTGAGGTTATTGCAGTCACAGGCATTCAAGGGCAGACGGGCAGCATGGGAGAAACCAGCACTATTTTTGATACATTCACTGTTACGTGACAAGTGACTTTTGCACTCCTTTCCATTCAAATTACTGACTCTCTCCTTCACCTTGGTAAACTTCACTATAAACTTTATCTAAGGCAACTCGCACACAAACAATTCTCTGCTCATGGCTAGCCGCCTGGGCTTGAGAAGCCAGAAAATTCAAATTGAGGTTGAGGAGGAAACCGTCTGTGTGGATAGCTATGCTACAAAAAACATGGACGGCATGGGCACTCCCCAAACAGCCGGAATAAATGTCCCCTTAGCAGTCGGCACAGACGACATCTCGCTTGGCCAGCTCAAAATCCTCAGAGTAACCAAGAGACTGTATCCACCAGTTGACCCAGGCGAAGAGAAAATTGAATTAGAAGAATATACAGAAAAGAACGCGGACTGTGAAGATTTTCCCCAAATACCTCAAGCAAAGGAACCCAAATCCCATACTCGCCCCAAACAGAAGTATGGTGCCCTACATACATTGCCTATAGCTGGCTTGCGCATCACAGATTTCTTCCCTGCAACCTATGCCAGCATGGAAATAGAAGCCCTACTGGTTATGCGTGCCACGGCCACAAATGATCACACACATGTCCACGACTTAAGTATGATCTACTTTATGAACACCAAGGATGTCGGACCCATGTAGCTCTGGCCCGAACAACACAGAGGTCATAAGAACTTCTACAAACCCAGAGAACAACCGGAACCCCTCGGCACAAAATGCACCCAAGGAGAAGGGGAGGTACATTTCCAATCTACAATGCCTGTCAGGGACCGCAATGCTGAAGCTAGACACAGCCCGAGTTGGAAAGGATCTCACCCTTCCCAAAAAGAGCTTTGACAATACAACCCAGTTAAAGAAAGCACAGAACAGCATGCAGAGGTTCCTAAATGGCCTACACTCAACTGAACAAGCAGCATTAGCAGCTAAGAAAGTGAAAGTCTCCAGCTTTCCAAAGTCTTGCATAAGTAAAAACAAGGCCCTGCAACCTAAAGGACCACTGCCAGCTTCACTTACAACCCCTGGTGATCCACATACTAAGGACAGTTGCTGACCCTGTCTCTGGCTTTCCTGCTCATTTGCTACCATAAGTGTGTGCATATCACTGTTAATCACATTAATTTCAAGTTCATTTACTCTACCATCCGATTTTCTAGGGACTGGAATGACTATATAAGGTCTCAGTGCTTTTGTGGGTTTCATGCGTTTATCATCAGGTGGGTGCACTGAAATTGGAACGCTTAGTGCACCAATAAAGAATGCAGTTCTGATCGTTAACGACAGAAAAATAATTACAAATGTGATGCATAAGTACATTATGGTTCTGTGTGTTAGGCGACAGCATTTCCTTCCAGAGAAGCGAGGGCGCCTCTCTTCTTGTGGGAGGACCAGGTTACTGCCCTGGACCCCCATCTTAATCATTTAACAATATCTCACTGTTATTATTCCCCCACCCAATATCGTCTTTCGAGTTCTGTGCCAAAAGTGTCAAGTGCTTCACAGGTGTCCCCCCTCTTGCGAGTGACAATTGTCTCTGATTTCAGGATAGAGTTCCTTTGCTAGACTATGGGAAGAAAAATCAAATAAAATAATACTTCAGTAAGTCCCTTTACTGTGCATGTTCAAAGTAGGTAAGCTCCCAGTCCACCCCTCAAATCTGCTTCAGTCCCGAGGACATATTGGACACTGATCAGTATGAAGAAACATGGAGAAAATAACAAGTATAACAAGTGAAGTTCTTGAATCTTCTCCTTCGATCTGTCCCTCGGCAGAAGGCTTTCTTAAAATCTCCTCAGATAATCTCTCTGATGGTTGGAAAGTTACACTTGGAGTATGATTCCATGCAGGAGCATTCCCATCTGTGCGACATTAGCTAGATCTCTGATGAAGGTGAGGATGTCAACCTCGATACGTCTCAACTCCAGCTCTGGAAAGTCAGTGACTAGGCGAAAAAGGACATTGTGCGCGAATGTGCTGTTTTCTGGTGACAGGGACATCTGTCCTGTCTTGCTGGGTTCAGGATTATGTTTTTTCCTTGATGTAAACAATGTCTGCACTGTCCGGTCGCGTGGAGTGCGACTAAAATGACGATCTTATTTAAAAGATGGCTTAAATGTTCAGTGTTTGCCGGGTCTCGAAGAAACGTGAGTGTGTCTGTTGTTCTTCCAATAAGAGTTGGACAGTCTTAGTTTATGGGAAAGAACAGTGTGTTCATAAGCTCATTTATTTCCGCCTGCGTTGGGAACATTAGATTCTTTCTCACTGTACTCAGGGAGTAGGATGAGTTGTTCGGCAATGACAGTGAGGAGTTGTCTTATTGTCTTTTTTCGTGCTCAGGATCTTGTAAAAAGTCTGTGACACTGGTGAGCTTCCCTACCAGTGACGGGTATGACCACAGTACTAAGTCAAAATAGGTGACTAGGTCCTTTGTGATGTCTCTACTCTGGGACACCATAAGTGATTCCAAATGAGGTCTCGGTACTGAATAAATTGGGATACTGTATTTGCTTCCAATGTAAATATCCTCGGTCAAAATTTGGCATAGTCCTTTTCTCATCAAGGCTTAAGTGTGCCTCAGTTCAAAGTTCAAATCAACAGCATATGTTGTGGCTTATACATGCAATTTCCTTCTTCACCCTGCAACTAGGATGCACAGAGTGTCGGAACTGAGGTGCCTTGATGAGATCAAAGGCAATAGATTCTCGGTGTCCGTCCTGGCACAGTAGGGTTAGTGCTGCTGTACATTGGGTTACTGGTCCAGAAGCTATTTCTGTCCCATCCACAGTGGTAACCATTTCAGTGATCGACTATGAACATAAGGGAAGCCCCATTTCTCCTGCCAGTTCTTGATCTATATAATTCCCTACTGCTCCGCTGTCTATGTATGCCTTGATGGCATGCATCCGAGACGGTTGTTGGTGATTCATTGGGATCACTGGTATTGCAAAGTGTTAGGTCGGTGGCTCATTCTTTACACTCGACAAACTGACCTCTACGCTTGCCGAGCTTGGTAGTTTTCCGACTCCTTATTATATTCTTTCTCTGTGGCCCCTACAATTCTCCTTGGCAGTTTCACTGGACAATCTTGGAGGAAGTGGCCTGATTTTCCGCAGTATAAACATAGTTGCTGTTGCCTTCTCTTGTCTCTTTCAGTTTTTGTTAATGGGGGTCGCACACCTCTGATTTGCATGGGTTCTACAGTGTTCTCCGATACACGTGAGATATTGTCCTTTGATCGAACATACATAGCCCGAGTGTCTGATCTAGTCCGGTCTGCCTTTCGGTCTTGTAATCTGTGATCTAGTTGCACAACCAGATTGATGAATTCAGTACAGTCTTCAGGTGGGTCAACCACCTGAGCTAGGTCGTCCTTCAATTCTCCCCGTAGACTTCGATGAAATAGCATGGTTCTTTTGTTTTCAGGCCACCCAGCTTCAACGCCTAATCTGTTAAAGGTTGCTATATACGTTAACAAGTCTTGATTCCCTTGACAGAGTGATACAAGTTCGTTGTCTAATGCTTGTTCTTGGGAATGAGGAGCAAAGAGTTTCTCCATTTCCCTCTGAAATCCCCCAAAGTCATGTAACAGTGGATCATCTTGACTTACATATGGTACCGACAAATCTGCAGCACTACCGCTCAGATATGACCAAACCAAAGCAACCCGCGTCTAGTCGTTGGGGAATGGACCAGGTCTGCAAAGGAAATGAAGACGACACTGATTCATGAACATAGCATACTTCCTGGGATCCCCGTGAATCGGTCAGGTGGAGCTAAAGGAACTGCTCCAGGAAGAGTTATTTGTACTGGTCTGGTTGATGAGGTTGGTGTTTGTGCCGGCGGAATGTTTCCAGGCAATGGGGTTTGTCCTGCCTGTGATTGGAGTAATTGTCTACTGATTTCATCGGTACGATCTTTAGTAACAATCAAATCCCTCCAGAGAGCATTGGTTTCTTGCCTGGCTGAATGTACTTCAGCACGTAACTGTCACAATAACTGAGCCAATTCGTCAATTTCTGATGTCTCCATGACACACAGGTGGATTATGTTATTTAGGCTTTGTGTTGTGTTACACTCACCTGGTATCCACGGGGACGCCACTCAGCCCCGGTTGGATGATATGCACCTCAAACCCTATCCCCGATCCCCGAGTAGTGCCTCCGATGGAAGTTGAGCCTGAAATACAGGAGGGCTGGATTCAAGACTTAGCCGTCTCTGGTAGGGTCTCTTCCCACCTCCCTTGGATTCAAAACCTTCCCTTGGCCCTCTCCTCACCTTAATTCTTTACAAGGCATGCTCTCCATCCGGCTCCTCGTGGTAGGGGTGCGTAGTTGTGTGTGGGTGTGAGTGACTAAGTTACTTCACTGGTGCGAGCCCTTTTGAGTGTCTTTAAGGTAGGTCTTGCTGCTTTACAGTCTTTGTATTCAATTCTGTTCTTTCCTCCTTCCTCCTATTGTTATTAATGTCTTATTTCTTCTCTTTAAGTGTCCAAAGAGATTTTGGCATTTTCGTGCGGGCTGCAGCTGATCACGAGCCAGTAAATGAAGGCGCGGTGTGCGCGATGCTGTCAGATAAGTAATGCGTGGCGCTGTTTTGCCTTGTATATGCTAACCTGTGTCTTTCCCCTTCTTTCGTAGGGCACGGTGCTCTTTGCCGGTTGGAGTGATGTCCCGGAACGAAGCTGACCAAGAGGTGACTAACCAGGTAAGAATCTTGTGATTTTCGTTGTTATTGTGGAACCGTGAGTATTTGCTCACTAATGCTGTTCTTCTCTCTCTCCTTTTCAGGTTGCTGCGTTTCGGGAAGCATGCGGTGCCCAGATGATTTAATTCACTGGATCGACTGTGCGCAGTTAATCAGAATCAGAAGCTGACGATGGGCTAAAGACAGGATTCTACTCACAGGTAAGATTCCAATAACAATGTTATTTTTCTCTCTGCAGGCACGCGGTTCCAAGAATAGCTGGCATCAAAGAACACTGGAGACCTGACTGGACACGGTGAGCGTTACGCTGCAAACAGCAGAATAACTTGAAGCGTGTACTGCTGTTTGGGTGGGGTTTAAATAGCCTTCAAGTAAAGTAGTCAAGGTAAAGTAGTCCCAGGCCAGCCACACCCTAAACACTATACGTCATAGATCAGTTCTTAGTAACTGAGCTATGCGAGTGCCTCCATGTTCACTGCAGCCCCCAAGTAAGTAGTTCCAAGGAAAATAGTCCCACTTTAAAGGTGTTCTCCATAGTGATTATGAGCCTGGTGTCAAAGGCGCCAGGACTGACTTCACGAGAGTCCCGGGTGAGGTTTTAAGGCCTTTAAAGCCATAATGGAACCCCGAAACCTGGGCCTAACTGGCAGGCTGACTTGCCAGTGGGGGTCAGGGTAGGGGTCATTACATGTAGCCACTAACTGCCCCTCTGATTTGGGACCACTAGTGTTCACTTCCCATTCCTTCATTGTTCTTTCCCCATTGTCTGGCTCCTTTCTACTTACCTCCACTCAGGAACCTGTTGAGGTGTATAATTCACATTTTGTTTTGCACGTGGCGGGAATTGTTCCCTGTGCTGATTTCCATTCTCAATTAATCTATCCACATACCTTGGTCTTTCTTGATGGTCATACACTATTTTGTTAGGGTTAAATCTACTCTGGGCCCCTAATGTATGTGTGGACTGTTGTACATCTGATTCTGGTTGTTGTTTAGTCCTAGCATATCATGGCGAAACCCCACCTTAGTAGCATAACCAAGATACCTAGGACTAATGTATGCATTTCTGTTGTTGGGATCAATGGATTGGAATGCAGGAGCTTGGGGCGGGGGTTCTCTGTGGAGCCACACCCCGTTGACTGTGTTGTCATTCCTCGCATGAGTTTGGGCTGACTCTTGTGGCATCTTTACAGATTTTACCTCTAGAATTGTTGGTGTGGATTATTTATTCTTTGGTTTAGTTTCTTTACTTTTAGTTCCCTCTTCTCTCTCATTAAATGTTACCTCATGTTACCTTGGTTGCCTGTTCAATGATCCATTCTAATGGGTTTTCCCTGTCAAATTCACAAATTAAATGAGACACGATATGTCTCAGAGCTGATTGCAGAGGTTATTGAAGTCACAGGCAGTCTATCAAGATTCACAAGTCTTTCTACACACTCTATTCCTGTAGGAGGCCTGAAGGCACAAAATCTTGTCCACCACACAGAGCGGATTGCTGAGGTTATTGCAGTCACTGGCATTCAAGGGCAGACGGGCAGCATGGGAGAAACCAGCACTATTTTTGATACATTCACTGTTACGTGACAAGTGACTTTTGCACTCCTTTCCATTCAAATTACTGACTCTCTCCTTCACCTTGGTAAACTTCACTATAAAGTTTTTCTAAGGCAACTCACACACAAACAATTCTCTGCTCATGGCTAGCCGCCTGGGCTTGAGAAGCCAGAAAATTCAAATTGAGGTTGAGGAGGAAACCATCTGTGTGGATAGCTATGCTACAAAAAACATGGACGGCATGGACACTCCCCAAACAGCCGGAATAAATGTCCCCTTAGCAGTCGGCACAGACGACATCTCGCTTGGCCAGCTCAAAATCCTCAGAGTAACCAAGAGACTGTATCCACCAGTTGACCCAGGCGAAGAGAAAATTGAATTAGAAGAATATACAGAAAAGAACGGGGACTGTGAAGATTTTCCCCAAATACCTCAAGCAAAGGAACCCAAATCCCATACTCGCCCCAAACAAAAGTATGGTGCCCTACATACATTGCCTATAGCTGGCTTGTGCATCACAGATTTCTTCCCTGCAACCTATGCCAGCATGGAAATAGAAGCCCTACTGGCTATGCGTGCCACGGCCACAAATGATCACCACATGTCCACGACTTAAGTATGATCTACTTTATGAACACCAAGGATGTCGGACCCATGTAGCTCTGGCCCGAACAACACAGAGGTCATAAGAACTTCTACAAACCCAGAGAACAACCGGAACCCCTCGGCACAAAATGCACCCAAGGAGAAGGGGAGGTACATTTCCAATCTACAATGCCTGTCAGGGACCGCAATGCTGAAGCTAGACACAGCCTGAGTTGGAAAGGACCTCACCCTTCCCAGAAAGAGCTTTGACAATACAACCAAGCTAAAGAAAGCACAGAACAGCATGCAGAGGTTCCTAAATGGCCTACACTCAACTGAGCAAGCAGCATTAGCAGCTAAGAAAGTGAAAGTCTCCAGCTTTCCAAAGTCTTGCATAAGTAAAAACAAGGCCCTGCAACCTAAAGGACCACTGCCAGCTTCACTTACAACCCCTGGTGATCCACATACTAAGGACAGTTGCACTCAACAACTACATCTCAACCAACCCTCCAGCAAAGAGCCCCCAAATATGAATGGGCAAAAAAGATGCAACGAAGCAGACGCCCTATGTGGAAATTATTGACCTAACATCACCTGTTCGGACAACAAACAGGTCGGCTTCTCACATATTGCCTTCCCGGAAAGCAGGAGTTTTGCAGGTTTTGACCATACTGGCTTGCACAGTCTTTGTGAGTTTCTGATGGCTTCCTTGCTGGCTCCGAGGACCATCCATGCTCGGCAGATCACTACTCCTTGCTCCCATCTGTTTGGTGACAGTATTGTTCCCCAAATCTGCATTTGGCCTCTGTTTTTCCAAATGTGAGCCTCTTTTGGAGTTTTCCCTTGGACGTTCAGTCTTGGGTTTACTTCCCATCTTATTCCTGCTCCCCTAACCTCAGGTTTCTCGTATATAATCACATGATTCCTAGTGTGAGCTCTGTTTTTTGTTTTGATGTCCTGCACATAATCATCTTCATCGGGATAAGCAGTTTCAGTTGCCCATATCAATGAGGCGTCACTTCCCATGAACTGGCCTCTGGTCTTGTATATTGCTATGTGTGAGAGACAGTGTGCTGTCGGGACATCAATTTCTACAGCTGCGAAGAACTTGGACTTCCTCATGCTGTATGGTAGAAGTGCACAAACAAAGCATTCTCCTTCTGAATTTCGTCTTCCAACTTCTTTCATGTGCTGTGCCAAATGTTGTTTCCCAGATATGCTGTGCTGTCCAGGTAGTCATTTAGTTCATTGTCATCTTCATGCATGCTTCTCTTGATTCTTAAGGTTTTCCTGTAGTTCGCTATAACTACATCTCTGAATGCTTCTGTATGGCTTTTTCTTGCTGGAGGATCTTCAGGTATCCCGGTCCATGGTGCAGGTCTCCTCATCTGCACCATTTGAGTGGACAAGAATCTGGCAGCTTTTTCCTGGTCCTCATGCATCTTTTCTCTGCTGCGTGCAAATGCCCATGCCAACCAGCCTGACACTGGTCTGGTATATGGCTGTATTGTAGACCTGGTATTTGTCCCTTGTGTCAGAACATGTGTGCTTGTCAATACAGTCTCTGCCTTTTTGTTCTTCATTTCCTCTTGTAGTTTCCTCGCTCTGGCTATGTGTGGGAATAATGAGTCTACTATCAGTTGTGTTCTTGCAGAGAGTTTCTCTGAGGCTGCTTCTGTTTTCTAAAGGTTTTCTGATATGACTGCTTTTGTTGGTCTTTCTCTTAATTCTTCTTGTTTTCTCACATTATCTTCTGTGAAGGTTTTTATGGCAGGCAGTCTCATGTTCTCTGCTGCTTTCGTTTGTGGTTCTGTGGTCATTTACACTAGGCCTGTTTCGTGTGCATTCAGTGTGTGTGTGGTTTAGTTGTCAGTGTTTTTCTTCATTCTTTCATGCTGACCCTGTCTCTGGCTTTCCTGCTCATTCGTTACATTAAGTGTGTGCATATCACTATTAATCACGTTCATTTCAAGTTCATTTACTCTACCATCCGATTTTCTAGGGACTGGAATGACTATATAAGGTCTCAGTGCTTTTGTGGGTTTCATGCGTTTATCATCTGGTGGGTGCACTGAAATTGGAAAGCTTAGTGCACCAATAAAGAATGCAGTTCTGATCGTTAACGACAGAAAAATAATTACAAATGTGATGCATAAGTACATTATGGTTCTATGTGTTAGGCGACAGCATTTCCTTCCAGAGAAGCGAGGGCGCCACTCTTCTTGTGGGAGGACCAGGTTACTGCACTGGACCCCCATCTTAATCATTTAACAATATATCACTGTTATTATTCCCCCACCCAATATCGTCTTTCGAGTTCTGTGCCAAAAGTGTCAAGCGCTTCACAGGTGTCCCCCCCTCTTGCGAGTGACAATTGTCTCTGATTTCAGGATACAGTTCCTTTGCTAGACTATGGGAAGAAAAATCAAATAAAATAATACTTCAGTAAGTCACTTTACTGTGCATGTTCAAAGTAGGTAAGCTCCCAGTCCACCCCTCAAATCTGCTTCAGTCCCGAGGACATATTGGACACTGATCAGTATGAAGAAACATGGAGAAAATAACAACAAGTATAACAAGTGAAGTTCTTGAATCTTCTCCTTCGATCTGTCCCTCGGCGGAAGGCTTTCTTAAAATCTCCTCAGATAATCTCTCTGATGGTTGGAAAGTTACACTTGGAATATGATTCCATGCAGGAGCATTACCATCTGTGCGACATTAGCTGGATCTCTGATGAAGGTGAGGATGTCAACCTCGATACGTCTCCCCACCAGCTCTGGAAAGTCAGTGACTAGGCGAAAAAGGACATTTTGCGCGAATGTGCTATCTTCTGGTGACAGGGACATCTGTCCTGTCTTGCTGGGTTCAGGATTATGTTTTTTCCTTGATGTAAACAATGTCTGCACTGTCCGGTCGCGTGGAGTGCGACTAAAATGACGATCTTATTTAAAAGATGGCTTAAATGTTCAGTGTTTGCCGGGTCTCGAAGAAACGTGAGTGTGTCTGTTGTTCTTCCAATAAGATTTGGACAGTCTTAGATTATGGGAAAGAACAGTGTGTTCATAAGCTCATTTATTTCCGCCTGCATTGGGAACATTAGATTCTTTCTCACTGTACTCAGGGAGTAGGATGAGTTGTTCGGCAATGACAGTGAGGAGTTGTCTTATTGTCTTTTTTCGTTCTCAGGATCTTGTAAAAAGTCTGTGACACTGGTGAGCTTCCCTACCAGTGACGGGTATGACCTCAGTACTAAGTCAAAATAGGTGACTAGGTCCTTTGTGATGTCTCTACTCTGGGACACCATAAGTGATTCCAAATAAGGTCTCGGTACTGAATAAATTGGGATACTGTATTTGCTTCCAATGTAAATATCCTCGGTCAAAATTTGGCATAGTCCTTTTCTCATCAAGGCTTAAGTGTGCCTCAGTTCAAAGTTCAAATCAACAGCATATGTTGTGGCTTATACACGCAATTTCCTTCTTCACCCTGCAACTAGGATGCACAGAGTGTCTGTTTACATGTCTTTATCCCCTTTTTTGCTTAGAGGAAGTGTCCGAATTAAACCACAACTTTGCAAAAAGTTATTTGTCTTTACTTTGCTGGTCATGCGTCCTTCTTCCTTTTCATAGATCTTGTCTTCACGTGCTGTTGTTCTTCCCCATCGCTCGTTGCTTCCTCTTGTTGGGGTGCAGGCAGGGGGCCTTCTCCGATGTGGTTTGATATCACTGAGAAAAATCCATGCTCTCCTGCCCTGTAGCTTCACAGCGGGCAGAGTGCAGTCCTCTACGATAAAAGGACAGTTGAATCTTGGCTCGTCCCACCTTTTCCTTGTATGGTTTTTCACGAAGGAGGCATCTCCAGGGAAGATGAGTGGAAAACGTAGGCCTTGAACTGAGTCTGATGCAGTGTCTCCTTCTGTGTTTTGTGCTGCGCTGCACCCTTTTCGTCATCACTGCAGCTGGTCTGAAATTATAGTAAGGCAAGATGTCATGCAGTTCAGATAGTTTTGCATATCAGACCCTAAAACCTCTCCTGTTGACTGGGCATCACATCTAGCTCTATCTCAGGGTGTTAGGGGAGTTCTCATTCTTCTTCCTGTGGCTATCTCGTGTGGCGTAAGATGATGGTCGGAGCCTGGTTGGTTCCGAAGTGCATACAGTGCCAGTGGAAGGTAGTGCAACATCCCCTCTTTAGAGTAAGCTTCAACTTGGCTATTGTCTCCTTCAACAAGCCGTTGAGCTTCTCACAGATTCCATTACCTTGTGGATGATAAGCCGACGAGAACTTGTGCTTTATAAAAAGCAGCAAGTTGATCTGGTCAAATATTGAATTAACAAAGTGAGGGCCATTATCTGATCTCATGACTTCGCATACCCCCCACCTTGGGAACACTTCCCTCACTAAAAATGCTGCCGCACAGGTAGCGTTTTGGTGTCTACATGGACCTGCTTCTATCCATCTAGAGAATGGACACACCACAACAATTAAGTATCCGTACCTGTTGCATACTTGAATCATGTCAATGTAATCGATGTGCAAGTGCTGAAAAGGTCCATTTGGCCTGGGGATGACTCCTCTCATTACCTTTAATGTGTGCCCAGCGGTTAATTGCTGGCAGATCATGCAGTTCACCATAAAAAAGGCAACATGCCCTGCTAAATTCGGTATGAACCAGTCTTCCGCGAGCGTTGCTGCTAGATTCTCCTTTGTCATATGCGCCGGGTAATGTAACTGCTCCAGCGCTTTTTTTAGTAGAGCTACAGGCATTACTGGTTTACCAGTGCTGTCTTGTCACCACAAGCTGTCAGAGGGGTTTAAAGAACACCCTCGACATTTCCACAGGTTTTTCTCTTCCTCTGGGGCCTCCCCTTGGAGTTCCATTAACTGTGTTTGCCCAAGACTGTTAAAGGCTTCAGGTGTTGCTTGTGCGACCAACATTCTTTCATTGGTACAGGTAACTTCCACTTCCATAATCGTCTCACTTTTGGATGCCATATGCTTGGCTTCTGTGTCCGCTGCTTGGTTTCCTTGTAAGACAAAATCTGTCCCTTTCGTGTGGGCGGCGCGTTTCACGACTGCTATACCCACTGGGAGCTGTAGTGGCTTAATCAGCCTGTCCAATAAGGCTGCGTGCTGCACTGGTGTGCCGTCTGCTCGGAGGTAGCCCCTCCTTTTCCAACGCGCTAGTCCTGCGTGCACTGTTGAAGTCACATAGGCGGAGTCACTATACCGTTACTTCCTGGTCTGCGTGATTCTCAATGGCGAGTATCGTTGCCAATAATTCTGCAGCCTGTGCTGAAAAATGAGCTGCTATTCATGCACTAACAAGTACTCGAAATTCTCCATTTGCTATGTGGTTCACCACAGCGACGCCTGTATATCTTTGTCCATCATTTTGATCGATCCTTGAAGACCCGTCGATTATGACGATCTCTCCTCTTGCCAAGGCATTTTTTCTCACCCTGGGGATTTCATCATAGAATACTTCATAATTTGCACAGTCATGTATGGGCTCTCCTTCAGTGACTGGCTCTGCTATGAACATGGCTGTGTTCACTATTTTACATCTGACTATTTTTATTGAGGGATTTGATATGATCACTTCATAAGCAGAAGCTCTCTGAGCTGTCAATGTGCCTTTTGGTTTCTCTAGAATAGCAAATAGTGAGTGCTCGACGTACAATGTCATTGAGCATCCCATTACAATGGTTTTCTTCTTCACTATGGCGAATGCTGCGGCAGCTAAACTTTGATCGCATGGGAAGTGGTATCCCATTACTGGTCCAGCTTCCCACTGTACTAAGCCAGGGGCTTGTACCCAAACGAGGTTCTTTGAGCGAGCACTGCCTTTATGACGCTTCAAAAAATTCCTCTGCATAATTGGGGATCCCTAGAACTGGAGCTGTGCAAATAGCTCTTTTGAGTTCAGCAAACCCCTTCTCCATGGTCTCGGACCATTCGATCTTTCCCTTCGTCACTTGGGCTTTCTTTAGGGCCTGAAGTAAAGGCTTAATGTAAGAGCTGTAGTCTAAGACCCATGCCCTGACATAGTTGCATAGGCCTAAAAAGCTTTGCATCTGCTTTATCGTGTGCGGCTTAGCCATGTTCAATATGGCTTCATCCCTTTCTGGGGTTACCTTCTTTCCCTCGTGTGAGATCAGCTGGCCTATGTACAGCACTTCCTGTTGACAATATTGTAACTTTTCCTTGTCATCCTTATATCCTTTCTCAACCAATAGTTGAATAGAATCGTGCCTGCATTGCTCTTCTGTTGTGCTGCAGATTAGGATGTCATCCACATACTGCAATACAACACTTTTTACTGCAATATTGCTTAAATCCATCTGCAAAACTCTGTTGAAAATAGAAGGGGACTCGCAGTACCCCTGTGGGAGCCTCATACTTTTCAGATGCATTTGCTTGAACGTAAATGATGTCAGATCTTGTGAGTCACAGTGCAAAGGGATTGAGAAAAATGCATTTTTCAAGTCAATCACTGTGAAATATTTTGCCTCAACAGGTATTTTGGTTTTTTGACAGGATACACTGACATATTACATGGTGACTCTGACGTCACTAAGATGCTCTGGTCCATCATGGCGGAAATTGTCTTAAAAATCCCTTCATCTGCCTCTCTGGACATGGGATATTGTCGGGCTCTTGGTACAATTGCTCATGGTTTCAGTTTAATCCTTACTTCTCCAACCCCCTTCAAGAGACCCACGTCATAGGGTCTGGTAGTCCACACTGAGACAGGCACTTTAGCTATATCGTTATCAAAATTTTCAGGACGTTTTAGTGCCAACATTATTCTCTGAGGTACTTCTCTTTTAATCATCTTTACCCAAAAGGTGAGACTCACTTCCACCATTGTCTCTCCCATTTCTGCTTGTTCTTCAAACAGATCGTCGTTGGTGACGTCAGTCACTCGATATCCTTCTTCAATGGCAATTATCGTGCACCATTGTCTGCCTTCATCATCGTAACCGTCAACCAAGACCACTTTCTCTCGTACTGCAGTTGTGTATGTCATCAAGGGAAACACTTGTCCCTTCTCCTCATGCATAGGTATTCTCGGTTTGAATAAAAACTCACCAGGGGTTCTTATGAACCTGTCTGCAAGACCTGGCAATCCTGCCATGAGCACACACATGCCATATGCGAAGATTTCTGGCTGCAATGGTATGGCCCTCATGGCTATGTGTCCTGAGTATGCTCTAACCATTTCACATACATTTGAGTAGTGCATTCCTGGAGTGCAGCATAATATGCCCTCCTCCGTGAACGAAATGTCATGTTCAACTTTGTCATTAAGTCTCGACCCAGAATGTTTACTGGGGTCTGACGTGAATATAATAAAGGTACATTCATTTCGTACTCTCCTATGGAGACTGGGAGTGCGTTTGTAAAGGGAACTCGGATGTAAGCTTCTGTAAAACTCTACGTATCTATGGCCTCGCCGGACAAGGAAAACTTGCCTTCACGTATGCATGTGCGTGTCGCACCTTTGTCAACTAGGAAGGAATATTCTTTACCCCCTATAACGACATTCGCCCTAGGTTCCCTATGAGGGTCTGGTGTCACTGATAGGATAGAGCACATCAGGGTTCCCAGTGAGCTGTCCTAACTTATATATAAATTCGGCCGACTGTGTGCTGGTGGATTTCCCCCATTCCCAATGTTACCTCCAATTCCAGAGTTCATGGCCTGTGATAGTTGCAGCAGTGCCCGTTGGGATTGTCCTTGTTGCACCCCTTGCTGCACTCCTTGTGCTTGTTGTTGCACTGTGTTCCTTGGCTGTTCTGCATCATGCCTTGACTGTGCGCGCCAAATGCCCTGTCATTCCACACAGCCAACAAACTGGCGGTGGTCAGACCATTTTGCCCATTTGACATATCTTGGTTACCATTTTGCATATTTTGAAAGTCTCCTTGAGTATTTTGGAAACCTCCCTGATTGCTCTGCCATCCTCTGCCCCTAAATCCTCTTCCTCTGGGATAGAATCCTGTATTGCCCTGATTATTTTGCATGCCTGATTCAGCTGTGCTAGTTATCATGGCTCCATCAAGAGCATACTTTGACAATTTCTTTTGCACCAACTTTGCTTCCTCACTAGTCTACAATAATGTGAAATGGTCAACTGTATTTCTGCCCAAGGTTTGGCTTCGATTCCCCCCAATTTCTTGAGTTGTTTTTGCACTGGCTCTGGCAACCCTTGGCACAATATATGGTAAAACACAGATATAGATTTTGTCCAAGATTCATGCCTTTTCGAGCACCCACGCGTCTTGGAAATTCTGTATATAAATCAACGGATCTTCCGACTCCTTCATTTTTCGAGTCATTATAGCTCCCATATCGGAAGTATCTGGGTAAAGTACTCGTAACACTTTCCATACTGCGGCTCTACAATTGTTAAATGGAGCTCTGTCATGCGAGGTATTAATTGTGGTTACACCAGGGTAGCCTGTTTGTGCCCACACATCGTCTGCTCTCTCACCAAGTATGGCAATCAGGAGGCCTTTGATGTCCCCTATAGCTAGCGTGTTGCCTCCTGTCATTTATTCTAACTCATGTATCCATTTTCCGGCTCCCGATGTCAGCATTGGAAGCTTGTTTTTCAAATTTTCTCAATCCATGTGTGGCCATGGAATATATTGTGGTCTTACTCCCCCCTTCTCTAGTAGCGGAAATTGGAATGCTTAGCCCGCTTTCTCTTCTCTCATTGTTCTTCTGTCTATAATATTCCTGCATCGCCGTCTACCTGGCAATGTCCTTAGTCTATCTACATAAGGTGGTGAAGACACCCCCCTCTGACCGTGAGATGCTTCTTCATATTGGTCAGGCTGCGTGGCGGACTCTGACCCTCTTGGTGCAAACTCACTAGCGTCTGACCATCTTATTTCCTTTTCCCTTGGGAGTCGCCTTTCACTTCACCTCCCTTCTTCGTTTTCTTCGTGATCTTCCCTTTCGGAGTCGGACATTGTCTGTACCCAATTCACACAACTTCTCGTATCCTCCTTGTTCCTGCTTATTTCTAATCTATCCAGGTATAACTCTCTATTGCCACTACTTCGGATGACATCCTCAGTGTCGTACAGCTGCGTGCTCTCCAGGCGCTCGTCTTCCCCATCCCCTTGGGGTGTCTGTTCTAGCCCCATTTCATCATATATTCTATCGATCATTTCTCCGATGCTTCTGGTGTCAAAGTCATCTTGAACCAAAGCCCTAGACGTGCCTGGTACTGAATCGTACGCAGTAAAGAATTCTTCGATGTCTTCCCAATCTACTACTGGAGCAGGTTTTTTAACCTCTCTCCCCAGATATTCAAGATTGCGTGCTCTGTCTTCGCTTACATTCAATATCATCATCAAATTTGTTGCGCTTCTTCGCCTCTTCTGTGACCCTATCTTCATCATTTCTTTTTTCATTTCTTCGCTCATCTGCCCTTCGAATTTCCTCATCTCTTCGTCTCCTTATTCTTTTCTCACGTATCCTTTGCTCTTCTTCTTACCTTTGCTGTTTCTGTCTGTCTTGATCATAGGCCGCTCTTGGGTTGCAATCAAGCTTTTTTTTTTGCTCTTCGCGCTATAACTGTTCTCGCCTTTGTCTGTCTTTTCTTCTTATCCTTTTGTCTCTTAACTCCTTCTCTTTTCCCTCTCTCTCTCTCTCATCTAACCTCTCCTTTTGTCTTGTGTCATCAATGCCTTTCCCATTGACTTTGAATAAAATGTGTCCTCCCATCCATTCATCCTTTGCGAATGCTATCTCATCAGTTCTGCCTTCGCTTCCCATCCATCTCTTCCCTTCTCTCTCCTTGTTGAGAGATGCACTTGTCTGTGCCTGATCTTTCCTTTCATCCTCACGTTTCCCCCTTGTCCCTTGGGACTGCAGAGGTAATATTTGTGTCATTATCTTTCCCTTGATTCTCGTCACTACTATGTGTGGGTGACTCATTTGCGGGGTTGCTGTACGCCGTGGTTGCTTTAAGTTCCGTTAACTGGTATAATCCCTCGTACTTACTTTCTTCAACTCTTGTTTTGGGTGGGGCAGGTGGCGCGGTAGGTGTCTCACCCCCCTCTGTGCATACTTTAAGTATTCATTCTGTTGGCAGCTCTTCATCCTTTACCTGTTTGTACATTTGCTACAACTCGAGAACCGCCAGGTGTTTTTCTAACTTCTTTCCCGTATATGTGGCGTGCAAATATGTCATCATATGCTGTAAAAACTGCTTTGGATAAAGACCCATTTTGTGGCCAGGGCATAAACATCTTGCGGGCGGTACCCTTAACCCACTCGGTACTATATTTCTTTAGCTTGGGTGCGTGATTTGGCAATTGCTTGCATAAGTGTGCCAATGAAGTTAATCTTCCATGCTCAAATCTGTTCCCTTTCCTCTTATATAATGCTTGTCAATGCTTTCGTGTGGTTTAAACAGCTTCTAACAATATGAGCGAGCACCAAATATCGCAAGCTCCAACCCAAATTTTCCACAAAAATGTTGTGCTACCGATTTGTTCAAAAACATCAATTCATGTATGATTATGTCTCAGCTATCAAACTGCAAACATTTTTAAATCCGTTTTCTCAATAACTTTCAATACATATGTGTGACGTCACAACAGAGAAACATGTAAGAAAGACACTTAACAGACTAGACGGACACCAGCTGGACACAAATATCTCTGCCTCTAATCATTACTCCTTCATGGAGTGTAAACGTACCGCTTTCACATCGTCTTTAAACGTTGTGGTAGCCTAGTCGTTCCCCATTATGTAGGACTCTGGGTACACGTTTCCTCTAGCCGCTATATTAAAGCGCAGGAATAAGGCAAATCCTCTCTCTTCTCAGGTGTCTACCCCGGTAACCTCTCTTTTATTACTCTCGAGTCATTATCCCCATATATATATATATATATAACAGTCTTCTCTACTTCTAACTACGTTTTGTTTTCCCTCCTCCCTCTGTTACCTTTTCCCTTTACTTGTTCTAAGGCATGCACTATTTGCCAAAGCATTCAATTTTTTGCTTCACTCACCGTTTGCATGGTTCGTCTCCAGACTCTCGGGATCACTGCCTTCGTTACCACCTTCTTCAGCTTTTCGCTCACTCAGCTGCCCATAGGAATGGGAAGGGAAGTGTGGGAAAACGGGTCCCTTTAGGCCCTTTCTGCAGACTCTTGCTTATGCTACCATCGTCTACAGGGAGGTTCACGGTCTACTCAGCCGACCTACAGTTACTTTATGTTGACGGCCAATAGGTGTCTTACTTTAGTCAAATAATCGATAGTCGATAACCATCAAATCTCTGCTACCAAGTGTACTGGGGAGACCCCCGACCGGCCCATAGAGTTGGAGTTTGCTCTGCAGTACTTTAAGACGAGATAGCTGCACCTTTGAGATGGATGTGGGTGCAGGTATATTACTCCAACACCAATCAATAAGGACAACTCAATGGTTTGGCAAAGGGAAGTCCATTTAATGACAAGTACAAGAAACAGGGAAACATGGAAATCAACAGTGATGCGATAGTCCATCTCGCTTCAACTGCCGCTAACGTCATACAAACAGTAACATTTATACCCAAAACTCATCATTGACGTGCAACGCTCACAAGTTAACATGCAATTCTATTGGTTAGGAAAGGAAAAGGTAACTTTACTATAGGTACTATATCTGTATATGGCAACAGAGTGAGAGGATTGGATAAACACTATCAGGTGGGTGTCTAAGCTCTTCCTTCTAACATTACTCTTACAGACATCACTCAGAGTACGACGTCCCATTGGTTCTACTATCTATAGGACCCTACATTATTTGGTCCATTGTGATTGGGTTGGCTTCAACCCCATGCATAAATCTCCACTTTACTTAGCAGCACGCAGAATGGTCAGCCAGGTGCAGGGTGCCCCAAGATTCACGCGGCCTTCCTTCAATCCATCATTACTTTAGTGGCTATGTGTCAATTAGTTGGCTGTGGTCGGCCTCAAAACTGTATCTTCTTGTCAGGAAAAGTTATGATATCTCAGTCTGGGCGGCAGCCAGGCGTAGGTGTGAACCTGTGCTCCTTCTCGCTCGGATGGTCACGTGCGACTCACACCGTGAATCTGCCTAATTTCCTTAAATTTGTGCATTTATTCTTATTTGGCTTGCCACCTACCTCCTTATTTCAGCCTTCCTGAGAAAGGCTATCCTGTTCTTAAGTTTTGATTCCGCAAAGCTACTGTTCGCTCCTTCCATTGGTCTGACCTTGGCTCTTCCTGGCTCATGTTGCCTCTGCTGAGTTTCGATTCAGCCATCTCTTCTTGTTTTAGCTGGAATACGAATCCTGTCCTGTTTGACCTCTAGTAACCTGAGTTAATTCTGTTTTTGTGTAAAGTAGACTCACACTTGTATAGTGTGTTTCGTTGAGGTAGATATGTATAGGTGGCGCTTGCTGCGGTCTATCTTCTACTAAGCATAGCAAGCCGCACTGTTTTCTCAGCTTTCTTGCGGTTCAAGCATATGTACAGGCGTTAGCTGGTTGAATGACTTCATCCTGCTTTATAGCTTAAGTTTCTTTATATTTCAACATTGTCTCTCCTTCTAGGTTCACAATATCCTTATTCATGGCGTTTCGTCTCTGGGTGTCATTGTTTGGCTCTGCACGCTAGTCCGGGCCCTCGTGACGTCACCATTCGTCTTCCATTAAGGCCTTTTGAGTTTCTTCCGGGACAGTGTTTAGGCTATCTTCATTTTGTCTTACTTGCTGGTAGGGTTTTCTCAATGGATACCTTACTGTCCATGGTTTTCTAGGTATCGGTACTTCAACAGGTGTTGTTCTCCTGATAGGCACTGGGCAGAGCCCTACTGCAGCTCTCTGCTGGTTTATTTGCTCATCATACATCACATATCTCGGTGTGAGCGTGCCTCATACTTTAAAATGGGCGACTGGAGTGCAGGCTTTATTTGGGACCTCCTCTACAGGTGGACACCAGTTGCGAGCAAACCACATGTGCGAAGGGGAGGGGGAAAGCTACCATCGTTGGCCAATGAAGAGGGGCCCAGGATGGATTGTTTGACACCCAAAGCCTGGTAACATTTGAAAGATCGATAAGCAATCCATCTGTCTTGACCATTGATTTAAAACATGAGCAAGGCTAAACCAACCGGGTTAAAAACCCATGATGATAGAGAGATCCAGCAACCCAAAATCAGAGCACCAAGCTCAGCATATCGGATGCATTGAGATCAATGGGAATCCATCCCCACAAGGAAAGTGTCTGCACCCGAGCAGAAGCTCACTCTTAAAGGTCCACAGCTTCATAAGTCTCCCAAAACTGAGGGTGATGCATCAACATATATAATGATAGAATTTGTTCTCAACCCCTGCTTGTGTCCAGGCTTGGTTTTAAACCGCTGCAACTTTCTAATGCTATTTAAAGAAATCGCTGCGCTGTGTTTAATATCAAGCAAAGACATTACTGAAGTAAAACTGCATGATCACAAAAGATTGAATAAAGCAGTGATAAATGTTCCATCACAAAAAGTCTACCAACTGTTGCTAAATGAGAGCGCCTCACTCGAAGAGCTTGGCTTCAAGATCATTCCCTGCTCAAACCCAAACAAAGGATTTTTACTTGAGCAACTGGAAAAATTACTTATTAGGCAAACTAAACCATGGTGGACAGAATGGAGGGAATTGGTGTGCATTCAAGGGAGGGGCAAATGACAGTCCTACGTGCTGGAGCAGGCCTTCACACCCACTCACGATTAGTCGACCATACGGGTACCCCCCTCACCGCTCCCCCGGAGGCACAAAGGAACTTGTCAACCCCATTTGTCAAAAGATGACTCTAGTATCATGGAATATAAGAGGGTTTGGCAAGTTAATGTCACACTCTGACTTTTTGGAATTCTTAAGTACCCACGGCATAGTATGCCTGCAAGATCCTGGAGTGACTACATTGTAGTTTTTCAGGCAAGCTTCAAAGTATCTACTTATTTCGAGATTAAGCGTTCAGATTGTAGTGACCATGATATTCTGGTCCTAAATCTTGACTTTATAGTCAGATCCCAGGGTAAGCCACTTTGCTAAAATGTAGTGGTGAATGCCGGGAAAAATAGTCTTGGCTGGAACCCCAAGAACCTTGACTGTTTCAGTAACTATATCAGTTGTTTTTTGGTCCACCACCACACTACTAGACAAGTTTCAATCACTTACTATTGAGAACTTTCATTTCTTCCTCGACAAGGGTATGTCTGCATACTATCCAGGCAACCCTAATACACATAGGACTAGTCGCCCTTACCCTTTTGACAGGGAGATTCAGGCAAGGAAGACCGCCATGTGAAACAGAGTAAGAATAATTAAATCCGTTGTGCTAAGTGAGCAAGCACAGACAACACTGATTAAAAAGAGAGGCAAAGTTATAAGAACTGGACGATAGCAAATAAATACCCAATAGTCCAGAAAGAGGGGGAAGAAATGTTGGAAGCAATATTAAACCCGTCCAGCAGTTATTTTTGGTCTCTAGTAAACATGCAGTCAGGTGCCAATGTCCAAGAGATGACTAATCCAATTGCGGAGGCAAATTGGGAGCACTACTTTGAAGAACTATTTAAAAAATTGCAAGTCGCACCTTTTAATCTTGGGCATAGCGGGAAATGGACTTTGGATATCTCTCTGGAAACACTTTCTAGTATAATAAAATCTGTGTCTAATTCTCAAGCTCCTGGATCTTATGGTCTCTGAAATGCTATTATGAAACAAGATCCAGATCCCTGGGCGGCTATGTTACATACCTTGTTTCAGGGCATTTTGAATGAAAAAACGTTCCCAGTATCATGGGAGACTGCCATAATTATTCCCATTTATAAAAAGGGCAGTCTCATGGATCTGGGGAATTACTGCCCTATAGCCTTACTAGATGTCTTTGTGAAAAGTGTTCTAAAAAGGCTGTAAAAATGGATTCTCCTTATAAGGAGACCTTCGAAATTCCAAACTGGCTTCAGGAGAGCAATTGGCACTGATGCAAGGGGTTTACTGATACAGTCTCTAATTTATCTATCATGTGGCAGAGGGAGGGATCACCTCTACATGGCTTGGGTAGATCTGTCCCAAACTTTCAACATGGTTGATAGGGAGAGATTGTGGCGGCATGTATTGCAATGGGCTATCTCCAAAGGCCTGTGGTCTAAGGCAGGGATGCTCCCTGGCAGCATGCCTATTTAATCTCTACTTTGCCGACTTGGGGGACTTTTTGGGAAACACTGGTTTGGTCGCCCCTGTTTGTGGGTTGTCTATGCAGATGATGTTATCCTTCTGGACAGGAGGCCTGTGGGGCTTCAGAAACTCCTGACCCATTTTGATACATCTGTGGCTCTAAACAGGCTAGCAATCAATCCTTCCAAATCCATGGTTATGTCCTACAATGGTGGGGGAAAAAGCCCACAAACTTCACTTGGAGACTAAGCCGAACAGAGCTACATGTCTCTTAGTCAACAAAATATCGGGGCATAACCCTAGTAAGGCCTATAGATTTAAAGGTCATGAGGGAGGCCCTATGGGCTAGAGGAACACAATTTGCAGCCCAAATGAAGCATCTAAAGAATTAAATATATTTAGTTATTTATTTGGCTATAAGCCCAAACCCTCAGGTATCACGGCGTAGGTTACAAGAATACTTGGCACTTAATTGTTTCCAGGTAGCTCAGTACTTAGTTGGTACATGTTGTCAAATTTGTACACTTACAATGCATTATACAGGTCATATACGTAGTGTTAGCAATTCAAGCAGTAATGGTTCATAATGGATTGTACAGGTCGTGTACATGGGTTACAGAGTCAGACTGTATTTCGTATTATTAACAATAAATAAGGTTACGTTCTTGCCATCAATATATACTTTAAGTTTTGGTTATTGTGTAATAGATTTTTGAGGTTTCTTAGAATTAGTTAAAAAGCCGGGTTTTGAGTAATTTCCTGAATTTGGGGAGAGAGGGTTCATTTGAGATGGCAGTTGGAAGTGTGTTCCAGATTCTGAGGGCTGCTACTGGGTAACTGGAATTGTCTGTTCTCACATTTCTGAAGTGGGGGATGCCAAGGAGTGTGTCTGAGTTGGATCTGAATGTTCTGGATGAAATGTTGCAGGATAGGTATTGGTTGAGGTAACTTGGCGCTGTACCTGTGACACATTTATGTGCTAAAGTGAGGGTTTTGTGTAAGATCCTAGCTTGTACGGGCAGCCAGTGGGCTTCTCTTCTATGATGAGAGATATGATCTCTCTTTTTTATTCCTAGTGCTGCGCGCAGGGCTTTGTTCTGGATTAATTGCATTTTGTTTAGGTTTTTTTTATGTCCCTAATAGTAGTATGTTACAGTAGTCTATTTTAGCCAGTATGAGGGCTCCAGCTAGGGTGGTGCAGTTCTGCCTTGTGAGAAAATGTCTACTTAGGGAGATGAGTTTTGCAGTATATGCTGTGGATGAGGAGAGAGCGCTTATGTGTTTGCACATGGTAAGGCTATAATCTAAGTAAACCCCTAGGGTTTTGACTTGTTTGGAGATGTTGATTGGTGTGCTGTCAATGACTATGGCTGTGTAGTCTGGGTGTAGTTTGCTTAATCGGTCTGGGGATCCTACTATCAGTTTTTCTCCATTGAGGCAGAGGCTGTTGGTCGCCATCCAATTCTGGATGATTGAGTACATTTTGTTTATGGTGATGGTGTCCTGTTCAAGATTGCCAAAGATGGGGATGAGTATTTGTGTGTCGTCCGCAAAGTTGGTATATATTACTCCCATGGTGTCAAGTGCTGCAAAGAGTCATTTTGTGTATGCATTATAGAGTGTCGGGGAGAGGCAAGAGCCTTGAGGGACTCCCAGTGGAACTGTGATTGGGTTGCAGCAATATCCCCTATTGCTACTCTTGACGTGCGGTCTGCGAGGAAGGATTTGATCCAGGCAGTGGCTTCTTTAGAGAATTGAAAGTTGTTAGAGTTTATTGTGGTCCACTAAATGAAAGGCCACTGATAAATCTAGGAGTAGTAGGATGCATAGTTTACCTGAATCCCTGATGGCATCCATCTGGTTTTTTAAATCCAGTAGAGCAGTCTCTGTGCTATGTCTAGCACTAAAACCCGATTGTCTTTCCCCTAGTAGTTGGTTGTTTTCGAGGTGGGATTGGACTTGTGTGTATGCGATTTTGTCTATTATTTTGAGGAGGAAGGGTCTGTAGTTAGTGGGCGTAGTGGGATCTAGTGTGAGTTTTTTAAGGAGTGGGGTGACTCAGGCCTCTTTCATATTGGTTGGGACAGTATTTGATTTAAAAGAGGCATTAACAAAGTTGGTAATGATGGGTGCTAGTGAGGGTGCGCAGTCTTCAACTAGTTTGGCTGGGAAGCGATCACCTTTGCAGTTGGATGGTTTGAGTGAGGCTATGGTTTTGAGTACAGAATCGATGTTCACTGGCTTGAAGTGGAATTCCTAGGAATTGGATGTGATATGTAGCGATGTTGGTAATAATAGTTCAGTAGTGGGAGTTAGGAGTTTTCTATGTGTATCTATTTATTTTTGGAGAGTGTTTATATTGGAGGCTAGCTCATCATGAATGGTGGTGCACCATTCCTTACTACAATTCACTTGTTGGGGAGGGGGGATGGGGGTTTCTAATTCTCTGATGAAAGTGCAGTGACACAGGGAAGTCTTCAAAATACTGCCGCGTTAGCATTTACCGCTGTTGAAATGTATTAAGAGCAAAGTAGTGCTGGCCCCCCTTTATTGACTGGAAATAGGGGTTGAAAAAGAAAGATTTGATCTGAGTAAACTAGAAGCGTTGATTTGGTGAAGAGCATTGGGCCTTCCAATTGTGTTCCTGCTACCATCCTGCACTTTGAACTAGGCCAAAGCTCCCTGAAGTGTGCAGTACACATAAAGAAACTAATTCTGTACATGAAGCTTTTAACCGTAACACAAACTCATTAGATGTCTTCATGGGGAGAAACATTGCACAGCCAGCAGAGGGGCCAATCGTCCCATTTAGGGATGACTGCACTAACATCATGGCACGATATGGGATAAACGTAGAGGTCCTAATTGAGAATCCTGATGAAGCCAAAGCCAAAATGTTGGCGACAGATTGAATCATAAATAGTGATGCTAGGATAGCATACTCCTCATATGCTAATATATATTGAGTGCCAAAGACACATGAAAGTATATTGAAATATCTTAGACAATGCCCAGATGGCCGATTAAGAGGCAGTATTATGAGAATGAGGTTTAATCTGTTACCAGCCACAGAAATATTGTTGAAAACTCTGACTGTCGATATTGAGGAAGGGAAGCACAGTCAATAAAACATTTGGTGATTGGATCTCCTGAATTGCAAAATTTGAGAATAGAAGTATTTGGCAACTTTGTATATCGATTGGCCTCAATAAATGAAGAACCTTTTTTGTATTATGTTTTAGAAGGTAGAGAGGCTCCACTTTTGATTGAACCAGTTAATTCTTGAAAAATGTGGATCTGTGGCCTTGATACCATGAATTTCAAATGATTTTATAATTATTAATACCACGAATTCATGTTTTCACTACATTTACTCTATCAAACTCATGTATTTAATGTTTTGATATGACTGTATAAGGTTCAAATAAAACATGTACAATACATTTAAATATGTATATATATCTTTGAAGCCCATAGAAGTAAGCAGTTTTCAATTCTAGTGAGCGTTAAAAGCCACATCAAAATGTGATAATGCCCTTTTTAAGTTTTGAAAGAATTGGCGTGGGGATTCATTTGGCTGTGCAGTCATGCTATAGGCAGCCTTCTTGGCTTGTTGTATAGATTGATAGGATGAGAACTGGTGTCTAATTTCTTTCCTCAAAATCCGCCCATGACAAATGTTCCTGTTCATTCAGGCAACGGATAACACTGGCAGAAGCAGCATCTAAAGTGAGATGAAATTAATGGTAATATTGTTCCCTACGGATTTGAAGGGTATTAAATATATCATTGAACACCTCCAGATGGTCATCGATACAGTTATACCCATTCTTTTTAAATGGTTTAATCAAAGCTTTGATACATTTAATAATTTTCAAGGCACTATATAGTCCAATGCGGAATGCGTCATTTTGTCACCCACTCATGTTTTCTTATGGTTGAGCATGTGTGGGAGCAATTGTGGGTAATTCTGCCTCAAATACTGTTCTATATTCAGGCCTTGTCACGTGGACAGATTCTGGCAAATTTCCCTGGCTAGGGCTGTGATTAAATTCAGCTTCCGTAAACGTGGTTCACTGACGCTTTTCTTGAGATTTGAAATTAGCAACCTGCTGTTTCATTTCTCTGCACTGTGCATGGAGCTGCTGTGCTTCATGGCAAAGGGCAGACTGTGCTTCCCTTCCTCAATATCGACAGTCAGAGTTTTCAACAATATTTCTGTGGCTGGTAACAGATTAAACCTCATTCTCATAATACTGCCTCTTAATTGGCCATCTGGGCATTGTCTAAAATATTTCAATATACTTTCATGTGTCTTTGGCTCTCAATATATATATTCGCATATGCGGAGTATGCTATCCTAGCATCACTATTTATGATTCAATGTGCCTCCACATTTTGGCTTTAACAGGATTCCCAATTAGCACCTCTACGTTTATCCCATATCGTGCCATGATGTTAGTGCAGTCATCCCTAAATGGGACGATCGGCCCCTCTGCTGGCTGTGCAATGTTTCTCCCCATGAAGACATCTAATGAGTTTGTGTTACGGTTAAAAGCTTCATGTACAGAATCAGGTCCTTTATGTGTACTGCACACTTCAAGGAGCTTAGGCCTAGTTCAAAGTGCAGGATGGTAGCAGGAACACAATTGGAAGGCCCAATGCTCTTCGCCAAATCAACGCTTCTAGTTTACTCAGATCAAGTCTTTCTTTTTCGACGAGGAGGAGGAGGAGGAGGAGGAGGAGGAGGAGGAGGAGGAGGAGGAGGAGGAGGAGGACTTAGTACAGTACAAGATTTATTGTATATTCTATTAATTCTAATCGCAAAGAAAAAATAAGATCATTCCATTTCAGACTACGTATTATGTGCCCTGGTCTCTTGTGGTAAAACACAGACAGCTTTGAACCATAAGGTAATTGCATATTACTGCAGGTGGTAATTGTATGTCACCTCTTGTGGTAAAATACATAACAAAATTGGTATCTGTGAATTGGGTCCAGCTCAGGGGCTGTTTGCATGAAAAACAGCATTCAGGTGACCTGGTAAGTGTAGGCTGGTTTACTGCCAAAGTGGTATTGTAGATAGGATACCACAGGGTGATCAAACTATGATTTAGAGCGTATCAAATCCAGTTTTGGCTTAATGTTAATGGTCCCGGTATAAGAACAATATCAGGCAGTCCTGAGTATTTAGGTCTCACCTAGGGGTTAGTAATTGTTGCTTAGCTTGTATGTGTTTTGCGCCTTTACAATACTAACATACACTAGATTCAGCCCAGAACCTCACACCTCTGTTGACAAGGGTGACAAGTGGGATCCGTTTTCATCTTTGTTGAAATTCGGAGCCCTCTCTTCCTACAGATCTTAACTATCTTGACATTAAAAAAGGTTGACAAGGAGTCGCACAAAGCTTTAGTTGTAGGCACAGCAAGTGGCTGCAGCCACAGGAGAAAAGTCCTGTACTACTGTGAAGAGCTCTTTCGACTGGTTCCTAGTAAGCTATTTTTTAGAAGGGCTTTATCGTCCTCTAAATAAGCCGGCGGCAATGGTGTTCTGCCTGCTTATATTGCAGTATAAGAGTATGCAAATGAGAAGGAAATCGCGCAAGAAGCTCTAGATAGCTTGACATGGTCTTGAACAGGTGCCAAGTACTCTGCTGCACCCCAAAAGCAGTTTGCAATGTAAAGAGTGGGTCCACATCAGATGCCAGCATGGCACGATCGTAGTGCTCAAAGACAGAAGCAAGTAGGGTAGAGGATTCAACATGTTTCCAATCAGGAGAAGAAAAAAATGTAGACTTTGTGCCTAGGCAGGTACAAGGTACAAAGAACGTAAATTAGATGACATAATGGTCAGACCAGTCAACTTGGAGGGCACAGTGAGCGATCACGCTACCTGACTCCGAGAAGAATAAATCCAAAGAATGGCTATGTAAATGGGTGGGGCTAGATATCAGTTGCTGTAGATGTAAGTCAGCCATTGAGCCCCAAACATTAGTGGCAATCGTACCTGACAGGTCATCATCCCAGAGGTTGAAGTCCCCATGTATAACTAGCTGAGAATATTGTAGCTGCAGTGCTGCAACAAGATCGGAAAATGCCACAGGAAAAGCAGACAGGGCATGGCCTGGCTGCTGGAAGCACACCCACCCCGGGGCCTGGTGGGCCTGGAGGGGTGGGTGGTGAAGAGTGGAAAGAACCACGAATACAACAGCAGCATGTGTGGGTCCGCCAGAACCACCAGGGGGACCTGTGAGCCCTGCACCCTTCCCAAGGCCTGGTGTGGAGGGTGGTGCGAAGCAGGACTTACCTGGAAATCAGACAACTGTGACTGATGCGGCCGGGGATCATCGCGAAATACAGCAGTTCCTCACAGTCTCCATTTAGGTGGGCAGGGCCTGGGCAAAGCCCAACAGAGATGCTTCCTGCTCGCTGCCATGGATTAAATAAATTGGCGCACCATCACAGAGGAAATAGACAAAGGGCCTCATAAACTCTGACGCAAATTGTGTACATTAAGTGCACTGCCACAGAGGAAATCACAGGGCTGCCTAAGCCCAATTAAGTGGAACACTGCCACAGATAAAATCATAGGGCTGCCATAGCACATAAGTATAACCAAAGCCATGGTGGAAACTCTCACACATTATAACCACCAGTAAGGCCCCCTGACAAGTCCCTTGTGCACCCGTGGCAGATATCCATGGTAGAGTACGGGTGCATAATGGTGAATGGCAAAGATAAGTGACCATTGGACAGGTACTGTATTTTGGACTATTATTCTTATTGCATGACTGACAAGTGGGGAAATTAAGGGCAGAATGCAGCTTCCAATGTTATTTATAGACATGCAAAAGAAATGTGTATTGGGGTGTGGGATGCTGTGAAGTAAGGATGGGAAAGCCCAGGATGTTGAGATTGGGGAACCTGCCCAAGGATCACAGGAAGAGGGGTTTGTTCAAATGGATATCCTTTACCCTGTATACAGAAAAAAACAGTGTTTAGAACTGTGCAGCCCCCGGGCTACGGCAATAAAACCAGGGACTACAGAAACATAATCCCAAGACAGGGAACGAGAAACAATACATCAAGGAGGGGGGAAACAACTGACACGCCCATGTCGGGTCAAAGAGTTGAGTCCCCGGGGCGGGTCGGAGAAGCCAGATACCAAGGTGGGCAGAAGGAAACCATACCCCAAGGTGGGGTGAAAGAAACGAGATCCCCAGGTGGGGTGAGCAAGACCATACCCTGCAGCGGGATGAAAGAAACAAGACGCCTAGATGGTTTGAGAGAGACCAAAACCCAATGCAGCGTGAAACCCAAAAGCTGCCTTGAGGGCAAGAAAGCCTGGAACTTTCTTGGTAAAGAGTACCAGGGATATTCTTACTGCAGGGCAAAGGACACGAATCAGCCAGTTCCCAAAAAGGGAAGAAAAGAGGATCAGGAACATTTTTGCTGATTTTACAGAACTGGTGTAGAAGACAGATTAAAAAGACACTCGGCCTTAGACTGTGCACCAGGGGCATGCCTCTATCCTTCATTTCCCTAAAAGGCTGCCCATATACATTGTTTTAACTTGGATTCCTCTCTGAAATCTTGCCACTGGAACCAAAAGACACCCTGTTAAAGAAATCATGCAGCTGGTTGAATCATGTTTTACAGATGCAACACCTCTCTACGGAGACCGTTACAATGGCTAGGAGGGTTGCATGGATGGATAATAGTGTGTAGTCCACCAATGGGTATATGTAATCTAATGAGTCTAATGTTAATGACAGAAATGGGATGGTTTTGTCTGAGTTACTCTCTAGAATGCAACCTCTAAATGGAAGGATTCAGCTGCACATTCCAGTATAGCAGTATCATTTACTGATTATATGGTGGTTATTCTTGGCAGCATGGGTAATGGTGATACAAATGCAGATCGTGAGGTGTCTGGAAAGTGATCACAATCCCACTGTTGACCTTTTTTGTACTTGGGAATGTTCAATCCGATCGTTTTGCACAAAGGGACAGGATTAACCTGGACACAATGGAGATCATTCATAAGAGTAGAAATATTCAACGCAGTGACGACTGGTCAGAAAAGAGATTTGGGATAATCAGTATATTGAAACTATTCTCGTTGAGGCCTCCAATTGCTAATAAGGCTTTATTTTTCGGAGTAATCGGTAAGGATTACAGAGGAACTATGCTCTAGCATGGCTTCCAGGAAATGGAAGCTTCCAGACTATCAAGCAGACACGTTGGTTTGATGAAATCTGCAAAGAATTGATCTGAAAACTTTTAACATAAGCGAAAAGGGAGGATATAAATGCAGCTTCCCTAGAAAAAGCCAAAAAAACGATAAAATAATCTTGGCAGCTTAAAGGCTGCCTTATATTCAGGGGGTCTGGAATGCTCTGTGTGAGGCAGCTTTGAATCCTGAGCAGAGGAACTCTTGGACCATTATTGCAGAGGGGCCCTCGGAAGGCCACACATTTAAGGATGGCATTGATGATGATGGCATTAAAGATGATAAGTGGTAAAACCACTTTGCCCTTTGTATCAGCCTGAGTATGGCAGAGGTAGACCATGCTGATTCGGTTGAGCCTTGGCATTCAGTCTACTCTGGAATTTCGAAGGACTGTTGGTGGGGGGCTTGATTATCCATGGATTAAAGGTACCAATCAGACTTTTAAAATCTGGGAAAGCACCTGGTAGTCCCACCGTACCTTATGAAATATAAACCATAAATGTTGGTTCCTATACTGACTCTTTGTTTATCCATAAAGGGTCTAGAAGCCAAATTAATTGAAAAGGGCAATAATTGTTTCATTTTTCAGACAAGTGGACAGGGCCACTACATTTGTTATCCCCTAATCTCTTTCAGTCAAGATACAGGTGGTGAAGTCTTTAATTGGACTAACTAAAAATACTATGCAAAGATGGAAACACACCATTAGCTTTAAAAGGTCCACAGACATGTTCGTCAGATGTTGCAGAGTGAAACTCTGAGTTTTCAATCTACAATTTCTGATGATCAATTTCACTCACATTCAGAGTTTTCACTCTGCACCATCTGAAGAAGTCAGTGGGACTTCGAAAACGAATGCTTTGTTTCCATCTTTGTGTAGTATTTTCAATTAGTCCTATACAAGATATAAAAACCTACATATTGTGTCATTTTAAAACAGGACTAACCGGTTATCGAATTTTTCTCTGCAGATATTCATTCCAAATGATGTGTACGGGTTATCTATAAAATGTCATAAAAGTGGTTTACTGAAGCTAATGTTATCTCATCATGCCAGCCAGAATTTCAAAGACAAATGTGCACCCTCAAACATCAGTTTTTTGCCAAAGGTCGGCAGCTAAAGCAGAAGCTTTTTTTGGTTTATGAGTCTGTGCTCCTTTATTATTATAATTCAGGACACCTATAGTTATTTAAAAAATGAATGAGCTCTGGTGAGACACCTTGATGGTTTTAAAGCACTTTCTTCTGAATATGGCCTTAATATTAACACTCGTTAATTTAAGATTATGGTGGTTCGTCAGACAAAAACAGAAACTGAAAGTTACCATAAAAAAACCATACACCCATTTATTTTTTTATTTTTTGTTCATTTTATGTGGTTTGTTACAAACCTTTAAAATAAGTTTCATACTACAGAGTAAAAGAAAGTTACATTTACAATATTCAGTCACTTAATTGAATAGTTTTCACCAGAATTCCGACATTTGTTTATCTTTTTTCTTCAGATTTTGCGCTGCATACAGGTTCTGTCGCTAAGTGCTTTACTATTTCCTCCCAAAAAAATGTCAGTTTAGAGATTAACTTGTTGGTTGTACCATCAAAGCACACTTGCCACCAGTCTTCGGCGCTCAATGATCTTCTTTCTGCTATAAGCGTGCCCAGATGTATTTTGTTCTTTCCGATAATAGGGCCGGACAGTACAGAGTCAAGTGTTTTAAAGTTCCATCATGCTTAATGCAGCTTTGTTCCATGTCAATCTTATTGGACCAGCGACTTTGAACCTCTTTGGTTTTGAATTGATTGAGCCTAAATTTCAAGAAGATTCAAAGAAGAGGGTTTCAGGAACCTTCTCCAAATATTTTGGGATTTTGTTTAAGGTCTTTGCTTCAAATGGGACATTTTGCATTCTTATGTGTTTGGTTCTTAGATCTCCTTGATCGACTCAATCCTGTTCCCAGAGTGTTTTTTTAACTGAGTCATGGTTTGTCTGCAGGGTGGTGTTGTCAGTGCTGATATTCTCCAAAGTGTTTTCACATCACTCCACCCACAGAGTTAAAATGTTTTCTTTATCACCAGAGCTGGGATCATGAAAGATGTTAAATTGAGGGAGCCCATTTGTCATGATCTTTTTGCGATACATTATCAACATGTTCCATGTAACTCTTGCGTTTATAGATAGTAAGCTCAGCTCATTGCAAATACATGAAGTTGTTGTTCCCTTCGACAGCCATAGCACCTTAATCCAGAAGATGTTTTCCAATGTGACCTATACAGAGGAAGGACACCCCAACGCACATTCTGCACCATGGATCATCACTGGAACAGCCCTTTGTTTGTATAAGTCCAGCACTAGTCCTAATGAGAATTTTCCAAATTTCTTGTTTAGTACGGCTGCTTGCACCGCCAGTTGTTGACATTTGGCTTTATTATTCTCTACCCAGGGGGCATCATTTAGACTTGAGCTGATCCACATTCCGAGGTATCGTGTATACATTACACTTCTGATGGTCTCTTTCTCCAAATGCCATTGGAACTTTTTACTGTTTCGGGCTGGGAAAACCTGAAGTGTCAGAATTTCCGATTTATTGGGATTGTACACAGGCCGTTTGCTGCAACATATAGTTCCAAGGCGTGCAGTTGTGTTGTAGTCCGATAGGCGTCACATTAAGGAGCGCTAAGTCATCCGCATATAGCATTCAACTCACATGCGTTCTATGGATTTTAGGTGGAAATGTTGAGATACTTTCCAGGGTGACCCCAATGTCCGACAAGAACAAATTAAAGAGGATTGAGGCTTAAGGACATCCTTGTTTGACCCCACAGAATGTTTACATGGCTACATCCATTAATAATATGAGAGTTCATTTTTCCAACAATATTCTATGGGCCTCACATATATCTTACCACAGTTAGGAAAGGCTTCTTTTGGAGAGTGTGTACACAAAATAAGTGGAAGCCCCTTACAACTAGGACATGAAGGAAGGTAGGCTCTGCATTACATCATTAGGCTCCACATTTCATCCTTAGACTCTGCATTTCATCATTCACATTTAAGCGAAGGTTTGAATTTTAACTATGGCCAAGGATGTGTGACCCATAAATGGATTCAAGAGGATGAGATTCAGGCTGAATCTAAATAGATGCCCCTGCACAGACACATGCTAGAAAATGATCACTTTGCTCCATGATGCTATTTTAATGGTCTAAGTTGCAATTAAAAAAATACTAACATGAAACGAATATACTAATGTATCCCTGCCCATTTGATATATCATTCCCATAATGGTATGATATGGTATTGTTTATCTATATTGAGACTATACAGAAGCAAGTGTCTCAAGCGCTCAAGGAGGGTGGGAACGGAATCGTACAAAAATGTCGTCCTCATTTGTGCGCCCCCGCAGTTGTTGCGACTTTGGGGGCGCACAAAATGAGGGTGACAAGCAGAGCAGGGTTGCGGGGGTGTCCCCATGTCTGCTTGGGCGCCGTAACGGGAGTCGGTGGGTTGCAGGGTTGTCCCCCGTTTACCATTTTGTTAAGCGGGGGACACGAAAAATAAATAAAAGAAAAGCTACCTGCGGCATCAGCTCTAACCCACATTAGTGGGAGGAGCTGATGCTGCAGGAATAGCAGGGTGCAGGTGGCACACACAGAAGTGTGCTGCTGTGAAAGGTAAATTGGGGGTTGGGATGGGGGTAGGAAAGGAATTGGCCGGGGAAGCAGGCCGGGGAATTGGGCACAGTGATCTATATGATCACTGCGCCACGCCGCCGTAACTGGCGTAGGCATTTCGGCCGTTGCAGTTATGGGCGGAGCAGTGATCACATAGATCCAGTGGGAGCAAGGGGAAAAACAGCAGTCGCTCAGAGCCTTTGAAATTCTGAGACGATAGTAGTCTGCACAGGCAGGAATGAGTGCGTAAACATACATTTAACAGTTTGGATACAGCAAATAGGCCTAACAGCGATTCTGTGATTTTACAAGCGCAATTACGGGGGGTGAGACAAGGGAGAAGCGGCAAACGATCTTCAGGCACGATGCGTGCGGATCGTGCAAGTGCATAGAAGGTCATAGGGAGGGTTAGATAAGTGCACCAGGTTGGTTGAGACTAGTAAGTGCAGAGAGAGCCATTTTCATGGTCATTTCTCAAGTGCAGTGTGGGTGGGGTGCAGGGCCCAGAGGCAAGTGTGAAAGAGGACTCCGGGGGTACCGGGACCTCTGAGACTCTGAGGTACACCAGGCAGCCAGTCAGTAAGCTGTAAGGAGTAGGAGGGAGAGCAGGAAGGAACAGAGAAAAGAACAGAGAACCAGGTTAGCAGGGAGAGAGAAAGAGGAGGAGAAAGAGGTAGGTCTAGAGGCATTTCCAGAATTTAAGGAGAGCTGGCTCAAGGTGGAGGGTGGCAGAGCGGCTATTCCAGAGGGAGGCACCTGCTGAGGATAAGGATCTCCCTCCAAATCTCTACTTGGAGAACCGGCTCACTCGCAGAAGGTTGGAGGAAGATGAGCGGGGGGGTCATGAGTGACAGTATTTTGATAGGCGGAATTGCAGGTAGGTAGGTCTCAGGCCCCAGTAGGCTTTGTGAACAATGCAGATGGTCTTATTCTTTTGATCCTTGCAGCCACAGGGAGCCAGGGAAGGGATTTCAGCAACAGTGAGATGCAGTCCCTGGGCTTGAGGCCAAGGATAAGTCTTGCGTTCTGTTCTGGATGAGTTGCAGAAGGCGCTGGGCAGAAGAAGGGAGGTTTAGGAAGAGGCTGTTGCAATAGTTCAGCCTAGAGAGAACCAGGGCTCAGGAGGAGGAGGAGGAGGAGGAGGAGGAGGATGATGATGATGAGGAGGAGGATCACACGTGCCAGGGCAGCCATATAGACCTTGAAGAACCAAGGGAAAAGGTTAGATCCCTGGGGAAGGCCACAGGTTGAGAGAGTGATAGTCGAGTGAAAGGCTCCGAGTTCCACCTGGGATGAGTAGCAGTGGCGGCTGCTATTATAGGGCGGCCGGGCGCCACCCCCCAAAAAAGAAGGAGAAAGAAAAAGGAAGCTAAAAGAGATTCAATCTGAGAACTTCTCTGATTGAATCTGTTTTATCTTGCATTTGCCTTTGCCAACAGCGCGGGGGCGCTGTGGCAAGGCAACAATAACAAAGGGCCGGGCCCGCTGCTTTCACAGTTTTACGCTTCCTTAATCAATAGTAGAGTGCGTGGAGCTCGTAGCTCCAAGCACTCTACATAAGACCCTTTAATTTGGAAGGCTGGCGGGGCGTTTCAGGGGTGGCCCCGCCAGTCTAAAAAATGTGCGTAAACATCTCATCACTGAAATTCCCCTCCCCAGTCCCCCCCCCTGCATGGAGTCCATGGATGGACACAGTAATGTCATTGGCTGTTTGCCAGCCAATGACAACCCTTGCATTGGCTGGCAAACAGCCAATGACATTACTGTATCTATGCAGATCTCTGGTGCTGGTGCAGGGTGTGTGGGTATGCCTGCGCCACCTTCATACTCTCTCCCTGAGTCCCTGGGCCTTCATTCTTTCAGGACGATGACAACGGCAGGAGGAGTCACGACTGACCACCACCACCACCAGCCCAGCAGAGACGGTCTGGACCCTGGTCCACCACCACGACGAGTTGCTGGCGCCGCGGGTAAGTAACTGGTCCCAGGCCCAGCCAGCAGACGTTTGTGTTTTGGGCCCGGGCGGCCCTGGGGACGTCGTCCTCAGACCACAGACAGTCCACAGCCCCAGTCAGCAGCAACACTGAAAGACGTGTAGGTCCAGGGCCTACGTCTTTCAGTGTTGCTGACTGATGTGCCGTACTAGTTACTTGAACTTAATGGGGGGGGGCCGCCTGGCCTGTGTCTCACAAGTCGCTCGACTTGTGATTCAAGTCGTAGTAGTCTCCGCCGGCGACCGGCGGGCCTTGGTGGTAGCGGGCCCGGGCCCGCCTACCACCAAGGCGGGGGCCACCTGGCCTGGGCCTTTACCCCCGGTCCGTGGTGGGCCAAGGCCCAGAGCCTTGGCCCACGCGGACAGCAAGGCCCAGGCAGGCGTGCGTGCTGCTGATGCTGCCCAGTGTGGGCCTTGAAGTCCATGATCCAAAATGTGCCGTTTTATATTTTTGGCAATTTTCCACAGAAAATGCCGAAAATATAAAACGCCACAAGTCACCACTAGTGCCACTGAGCCAGGGCCCTGGCAGTGTGAGGGAGAGGCCTGGCCGCCCAGCACAGTGGCACTGGCACCATCCACCACGCTGGTGCGGTGCCTGGTGGCCAGGCCTAGCACAGGGCCTCAAGGCCCAAGGAAGGTGTGCGGTGCTGCTGCTGCCGAGTGCGGGCTGCCCACGTAGAATACGTTCATCCAAAATGTGCCATTTTATATTTTCGGCATTTTTTGACAAAAAATGACGAAAATATAAAACGGCACAAGTAAGTCAGTCACCACTAGTGCCACTGAGAGCCAGAGAGTATGCTGACTCCAAGGTCAGCAACACGGCCACTCCACGTTCCTACATAAACATTTTTCGGTACAGCAGTCTGAGTGTGGCCTACAGGGCAATGACTGAGGGCTAGCACAACATTCTACTCTGGTCCAGTTTTTTGCGGCCAAAGTGGTCCATTTTGATTGGTTATTGCACTGTGCAGATGGTAGATTTGCCCCGTGCCAATGACCAAATATGCTTTAAAATAGACTATTTGCAAATAAATTAACAAAAAGGCACCCTTACAAAGTTCTCAAACAGTTTGCTTTGAAAAGTAACACATTGCAAAGTTCTCAAACAGTTTGCTTTGAAAAGTAACACATTGTCATTTTTGCGAGTCTTCCCTTGTGTTTTGTATGGCGCTGTGCCTGTTTCATCTGCCGAAGTCAAACCCTGATTCTCCATGGCATTTATGAACAAAATCACGTTAATATCACCCAGGTGTGATGTAGTGAGATGTTATACATGACAGATCAAATGGACACAGTGCATAGCACGCAAGCCTGTGTTTTTATTTTTGTGTTGTCCTTTAAATGCAAACTAATCACAGTGTTTATCGCACAGAGTTTAAGCAACCCTTCTTGTATGATGTGGAAAAATCCTCTGATGGCCTGACCACATTTCAGATAGGGCCAAGTAAATTCTTCATCTATGATTGGTCGAACAGACTGTTCAGTCAGAACTGAAGATCAACAAATCTGTAATTAGTCTCTCTACGAATCAGAGATTCTGATTTGCAAATTAGATAATGTCATTTGCAAATTGATTTGTTTTTGCCAATTATTGATTTGAATTTTCACATTTGTATTTGTATCCATCTATCTATCTTTACACCTACACCCTACCTTCTACCCCCTCACCCCCCTGTTAACTTCAACTCCTGGGTCCTGGTGTTATCATCTCCTCCTGCAGCAGCCTGCTTCCTGATAATACAACATCTACATTACTCAAATATGTCTTCCCTCCTTCTTCACTCCCTTAGTTCTTACTACCTCCTCCTGCCTTCTCTCACCCTCTGGCATTGCCACTTTCTCGTTAATCTTCTCAACTCCCACCACCTTTTCTGTTCACCCCCCCTCTGAATTCTCCACCTGCTCCTTAAACGTCTCAACTCCCATCACCTCCTTGCTAACCCTCTTAGCTTCCCCACTTAATCCTGCTCTCTACTGCCAACACCTCCACCCACTCCCGCGTCTCTCCAGCCTCTGCTTCTTCCACCACTCTGCACTCTCCAGCCTTCTCCAAATGTAAGCCACCTGCAGTCGACACGGTCTGACTGGAGCTAGGTGCTTTTATAGTGTGTTCCTTCCTCCCCCTGGGTGGGTCTTTCAGTGCGGGTCTGCAGCCGCCTGGCACAGTCGCACCACGCCACCACCACCACGGCTGGTGCGGTGCCAGCAACACAGGTTTGATCCCCGGGGTCCGCGCTTAGAAACCTCTGGGTATTACGGGCATTATAAATAACTATTTAGGAGGATAAGAGCAGAGATAATTGTTTTAGCTAAGTGGGGAGCCCGCTGTAGGCAGATTTTCCTAATCTTTAGGAATGCTACTCTGGCTGAGTTGGCAGTGGCTGTCGATGAACTGAATGAGTTTCATGTAGCTGTGAAAGAGAACCCCAAAGTGGTGTGCCATGAGTAGAGGGCGGAGGTCATGGGGTGTCACTCTCAGTCAGGAAGCCTGGGGTCAACCTCTCAGAGGGGTGCAGGACAACATTCCCTGAATTATTCGTGGTCCCAGACTTGCATACCCATTACCCAGTAGCCTCTCTGGAGAGATCTTTAGGATGCACACAGATCCAGCATGCAGGGAGAATTTCATGAGTCATGAGCCCCGGAGCTGCAGAGGGTACTACAGCACAGTCAGAATTATGGTTATGAAACCACAGGGCGCAATCCTGTTCCCCCTGAGGGGCTATCACCTGGTGTGGCAGGAGTTGGGCAGGAATCAACCAATCCCTGTAGCATAAACTAAAGGATACTTTGTCTGTTGTAAGTCACAGGTCTACAGTAGCCTCAACGTGGTTCCTTCTTTATGTCGACCAGGCTCTGGAATTGGGAAGGGCTGCTTTGGATCGATGGATTAAGGCGCTATATAAATAACACATCATTATTTGTAAATGACGTATACCTGGTGTTGAAGATGTAAGAACATGATCATATATGAGGGGCAGGGACTGGACATTCTATTTTTCAATATTGACATCCTGACGACAGTATTTACATATAAAATAAATGCCATAGTGCAGTAGTCCTCAGGGTAGAATGTAGGGGAGGTGGGTTGGGCAGTTAGTTTGGATAGGAGTGAGGGGTGGTTTCAAGGGCTCCTTCCATTGCTAGCATTTAGAGTTTGCGGCCCGTTACCTCCAAGGCGGTGGCCGCCTGGGCCTACTTTGTTTAGCCCCGGTCCGTGCCATGGCCCATGGGCCTTGCCTTGGGCCACGCCGGACCGGTACGCGGCAAGGCCCAGGAAGGGATTGTGCTGCTACTTGGGCAGCAGCAGCGCACACCTGTCTCCCAGTGCCCTGGCCCAGGGCACTGGCAGGCAGGCGTGAGTCCAAGTAGCAGCATAATCCCACTAAACTACCCCTAGCACTGAGAAGGCACGAAGCATGCATAGTCCTTACCCACCCTGGTCTACTGGCACAGTGTCTGCATGGGCATAAGAACATCCAAATGGGGATGTGCAGGCTTTGCTGCTCTGTGCCTGCTCTCCCTGCAGCCCTCCCTTCCTGGCAGTTTCTCTTTTGGTATCCTACTGTCCCCCCACCTCTTCATTGAGCGCTTTGAAGCATGTCTCTATGTACAGGTGCTGTACATATAAACAAATTTTATATTAAATGAGTAAATATATCCCACTTGGGTTTGCCATCTGAAGCCAGTGCCAGTCTTGGCTGAACCATGTGCCTTCACCACACTTTGCTAAACCTCTTCCCTGAGCTGTGTCCAGGATGCATACATTATGCATGTTCTTATGCATACACCATAGTACCAGCTATTCTCAATACAAGCTGCTGTAAAATACACCATCACACTTGCACACGTATGAATAGTGTACCACCATTAATATGTAAAACCAAATGCTTTTTTTCATATTTCGGTGGGTTTTTTGGACAGTAAATTGCACATTCTGTAGGCCATTTTTCCAAAATTTTCGCAGGGGGAGAACCCCCCCGCACTCCCCTTGGGGGGTGGGCTTGCACGCGCTCGCTTCTAAATTCGCCCTGAAAAATTTACGCCCCACCAACATTCAAACTCACCAGCCGCCACTGATGAGTAGTCAGAGAGGAAGGAGGTTAACCACACCAGATCCTGACCAGTGATTCCCAGGGTGTCACGGAGATGTGCGATCAGGGTGTTGTGGTTAACTGCATCGAAGGCAGAGAGGCCAATGAGATAGAGGGAGTTTAGTGTTGATATTTGTAGTGCAAATCAATCCATTATATAAACTGGATGCAGATTGACAGATAATGCATGGTGGTCCGGAAAGAAAAATAAACTTTAAATGTGCAGGCTGAATCTGCACTGTATATGATGAGGAATGTGCAGATTTTTTCTTCTGAAGACCTCACATTGTTCCAGGGCAAGAAGCACAGGATAGATGTATCATTTTCTCTTCAGCAATGCAGTTTGCACAATGAGAAAGGCACAGAGGAAATTACGTGTTATTTTAGTGGGATAATCTTGTCAAAGGGAGGTGCTTTTGAGTGACAGGGTTTTTGTGAAAAAGGTTTGAAGAGAGAGGGCTGGGCATTCATTCTTCTACTCACTGACGAAGGATGCAGTGCTGGTTCCTGGGCAGACTGAGTTTACAGTGCTTGCAAGCTGACTGACAGGTAGGTCTGTGGCTGTCTCTTTCCTGCATTGGCAATCCTTAAAAAAGCTGAAGTCTTGAGTGACCTTATCTGTGAATGACCCTGGGTCACTGCCAAGCTGAGTCAGGGAATATCGCCAGTTTAACATAGGTAATTATGCCATTAAGTGAGGGGATGTGAAGTGCATTTTGATACTATGTAGCATAGATTCAATAATTCAGTTCATTTTAGGCGCTGCATTAGCAATGAGAAGTTAAACGTGCATGTAAATCTGTGTTTGTATTTCTACAAGTTTTGCTGTAAGTCAAAGCGTATTTATTGTGCCAACTTGTGTTGCTATGTAAAGGCTGATAACAGGCAGGGATCTGCACATTATCGCAGATAGAGCATTGAAATCTTATGTTGTGAATTACAACGTGGTTGCACGTGTCACTCTGTGTAACTTGCATATTTCTAGTTTATGATAAAAAATATTAATTTGAAAAGGTAATTTAGTCTCATTGTATTTTTCTGCATTCCGTCTCATTAGTTTGGCGCATAGGGAGAAAGAACGTGTGGTAAAAAAAATCTCAAAGCAAAGTTAATCATAGTAAATTGGAGAGGCTGAATGAATGTTTTCTATTTCATTTGCATGCTTTATATAAATATTACAAAACACAGCCAAAAGGGCATACAAATGATGTTGTAGATAAAACATCACAGAAGAGCATGAGCCATTTATTCACAGTGCACTAGGTTCAGTATTTGTTTACCGTTAGTGACCCTGGTGAAATAATTATTGGGCAGTATTCTGAAATTAGTCTCACCACTATTGAAATACCACCATAGCATATTACCACGAAATACTAGATATAACCCAGAACAAATCTCCAATAGACATGAGTTATCTCTCAAAAATCAATGGCATCAGTTGAAACCTATTTCTTTGAAAAAGTTTACATTTACTAAATCAAACTGAGTAATGTAAATATATTTGAATGTAATGAAAACACCTAAATATTAGCATAATCATAATCTCAAAATAGATTTCACCTATCAGATAAGAAAAACAAGGTCCTTGAATATCAACCAACAGGTGTTTTTCATTTACATCTATTGGCATTGATACAAGCTAACAGTTGAAGCTTGAATGATGCTTCTCTGCTTTGCCAGGGCCACTTGTTGCCAGTCTACGTTACCATTGACTATAAACTGTGCTTTCAGAGCTCCACGGAGGCATCTCTTCCAAGTCTGTAGAAAGGTGTAAGGCTGTTGCTAGGGTACACTGCCTCAAGTCAGAGAGCAGGCGCTGTCCTCTCTTTTTCTCATCTGAGCATGGCTGTGAGTTGTTGACCAGAAAGATCGGACTGCCCTTGGAGAAAGTGATGGGTCAGATGCCTCCAGGTAAGTAGAGAGCTCATTGGCGCTAGTAGCTCCCCCCTTGCACTGATGAACTCAGAAATGTTGGTTGACCCTGCCTTGCCCTACAGTGTAGATGACCATTATATTAGCATTTGGACTCATAGCTGGCTTACTCTGAGGACTTTATGTATTTTTTCAAACTATTAGCCGAGAGTTACGGATGGACACCATAAGTTGACAATCAGAGTGGGGTCAAGAATCAAACTGGGTTAGGAGAATTAACAGTACAAATGATGGCTGGGCATAGGCAGAAGGCGTTGACAATGTCCCAGGCTTGACATCAAGGCCTTTATGGGTATATCTGATAAATTATTCTTGCTGTTATATCCTGGGCTTTCTGGTATTTCCTTTCAGCAGTAGGATTGGGAGGTCTCCAACTTCTGGAGAGGGTTGGCTGTAGGCCAGCCTGATCTTAGTAGTTTTTGAACCCATCATTTTGAACCCATCGTTGGAATGGGGGAAGGTCCTAGCAAGAGGTGTAAGCAAGGTCAGATTCATGGAGCAGGTCAAAGCTAATGTTTGCAGTTTATTCACGAGTGAAAGCCATTTGGGAAGTCCAGGGCAAGATCAAGCCGAAGGGTAATGGGAGGCCCACAGGTGTGTGAAGGCTTTGGTATCCTTCCAGGCACCTCTCCAATTCTTATATGATACCCACAAATGTATTTCTAATAACACTTACTAGTATTTGAAAGCCACTGTTCATGCAAATAAAAGGAATACAACATATTTTGACATTGCAGGAAAAATACTCTATCCAATGATGGATGCGCCCCTTGCCCATTTTGATCTGAATTAATTAGCATTGATAGAGTTATGGTTACTTAATTTCAATTGGAAATTATATCTTTTAAACAAATATTGATAGGTCGGATACATCAGAGTCTGGGCAAAAAGGAAGATGAAGTACATTTTATATTGTTCTATCACTGGTATCATGACATTATAAAACAAAGGGGTGCCTGATTACAGTCCCAGGTCCTTCAGGCGTCATATAATAGTCAACAAAAATTGGACCAATGGAACCGGGAATAGCCTCTCAATGCATTTATTTACCTCATAAATGCCAATAAATGTTCAATTGTCAATTTCTAAAAACTTTTATTTGCATATCAAATTCATATAAAATACTAGAACATTTCCACAAACAAGTATCTACAAGTTCCACTCATACTCAATCACTCCTACCATTCATTCTACTTTTTGCTTTTTTGTATCGAATTATTGACATATAAATATATGTGGCCTCATATATGGACGGCCTCCAACCCTAATTCCACATTAAACAAAAGTCCTCCATTCGATTATCTGATGGTTCTGTCTGTGTGTTACTAATTACACCGACGTTCGTCTACACGTGTTTCGGTTGTCTTTTTTGGTTCGTCAACATTCATCGACCCTTCGTTCATACAACCTTCTTCAGGACAAAATTTAGGGGAGTTTCCTTATTCCCAAAAGCATCGAGTAGAGTGAGTATCATCACTCAAATAGATTATATCTCCATTTTCTGTTTTATTGCAGAACATTCAAACTCTTTCCTCAAGAGGGATTCTTCGCAGCTCAATCTGGAGGGACCTGTTAGTTCTCAATTTCCCAACGGCTCAGATTGCACATCAATTCTTTACAAAGAGCCGCCAACACTTGCGGTCGTGGTGTAAATTGACACGGTCTTGCTTCTTCTATTCAGAACCCAACTGCATGCCGTCTTGCTTTTCGTCTTCCAGCTTTGTCTTCCGGCATTGTTACTGGTATCATGACTTCAGAAAACGTTGTTTGATACACTTGATAGTATTGTCCAAATGCAATAACTAACTGGAGGCCTTGAAGTGTCTTCTCATCTTAAGATTCCAGACTTGTTTATAGAAAGTGGTGACATTTACTCAGTGTGCCCAAAAGATAAGAACAAGGAAGAGGGGCATTCTTGATTCTTAATATCTGAATTTGCAGTTCGGCTCTCAGATGCTTAACTGGGAGGGAGGGTCAGTAAGTATGTAAGTATTTGTATTTCATCGAGCAGACATTCAATAATTTGATGTGCTGTTGTCATCAATTTCAATGATTTGTAGTATATTCTTAATGTTCTGTTAAAACAGAGTTTTTGTACCAACATTTTATTGCTATGATTCAGATTGGGCCAATTATGTATGCTATTTGTTGCATTAACATTAAGGCAATAGGATGCTGACTGTATTTTATTTATTCATTTGTTTATTTATATTGCGCTCCTAACCCGAAGGTATCTGTGACAACATTTGTTCTTCCGTTTTAATTTTTTTATAATTATATTTTAATTGTTTTCAAATACAAACATGGAACTCATAACCATTCCCCCCCCCCAATCCTCCCTCCCTCCCCCCGCCCTGGAAGATCTTCTGATTGTCTCTGTGTTCCAGGGAATATCTATGATCTGCAAATGTCTGATACTGTAATATTATGTGGGCACCATTGCTCCATGTAGGTAGCCCTGAACTTCTCCCCATTCCTTTATGAAGGTTTCTTTTGATCCATATATGGTGCGTGTGAGCTTTTCCATGGTTAATTGTGACCATACCTTGTGTAGCCATGCATACAGGAGTGGGGGTTCTTGATTCTTCCAATTTTGGTCTATTGTCGCCCATGCAGCTATGAGTAGGCCCATGAAGCTTCTCTATTGTGATTTCTTGAATTTCTTGGCTGCCTGATCTTTCATTCCACATAGCCACATAGCCAAACTCTTTCCCCTAGATGTTCCACCTCTGGAAAGATCTTTGTCATTTCCATCTTTACTTCTGCCCAGAAGATTTTGATCCCCCGACAGTCCCACCAGATGTGCTTCCACGTGCCCACCTCTGTGTGCAGCCTCTCCAGCATGTGTTGGAAGTTCGGGGGTACATGGAGTGTAGCCTCTCCGGTGTAAAATGCCATTGGGTTATAGTTTTTAGCCACATTTCTCTTTTTTGGACTGATCGGGTCATTTTTGGAATACTATTCCACAGGTCCGCCCACTGCTGTTTGTGAATGTCCTCCCCCAGTGTCTTTGCCCACTTGATCATGTAGGCCCATTTGACATCTTCTTCTTGGGCGTTGATGAAGCTCTATAGCGAGGAGACCAGCTTCCTTGACCCCAAGTTGGTTGTTAGGTACTTTTCAAATGGTGTAAGGTTTCTTGTGGCCGCCGCTTCGATGTCTGGGGTCGCCAACCAATGCCTGAACTGTTCATATTTGAACCAATCTGCCTCTGTAAGGTTTAATAGTGTCTTGCAATCTTTAAACGTTCTTATTGTTTCGTCTTGATACATTTACCCTATTTTTGTGCAGCCCGCGGCCTCCCATTTTTCATAGGCTCCCCATTCTATTCCCGGAGGGAATTGGGGGTTCCGGCGGATGGGTGTGAAGTGGCCTTCTACCGTGGTCATGATGCCCCTCCGCGTTTGTTCATCCCAGGCCTCCAGGGTTGTTCTCATGACTTCACTGATACAGAGATTAGGGTGCCTATGTTGTTTTGATTTCCAGAGGGTTTCTTCCAAGGGGAACTGGCTACCGCCCGATCTTGTGTCACCCAAATTGTTAGTTGGTTGTCTGCCAACCATCCTCTCAGAACCCATAATTGTGCTGCCTGATAGTATTTGCGGAGGTGTGGTACGGACATTCCCCCTGCCCTGGTCGGAGCGTGAGGGTCGCTCTGGCGATCCGTGTTTTTTTTCTTCTCCATATATATATCGAGATTGCCTTGGAAAGTGCTTTAAAGAAAGATTTGGCGACCCTAATTGGGAGAGCCTGAAAGAAGTAAAGCATTTTAGGGAGGATGTTCATTTTTACTGCCTGGGGGGTAGTTTGCTATGTATAGTCCATCTATCTTGTATGTCAGGGTTACGCCCAGATATTTAATTCCTTTTTCTGCTATTTTTAGGTCTATAGTTGCTGCTACTCTTTCAATCTCCGTTCTATCTCCTGCCAGAAGTAACATTTCCATTTTTTTCTTGCTTCTTTTGAGGCCCGAGATTGCCCCGTATGTCTCCAGTTCTCTAATTGCTATGGTTAATGTTCTCCCAGGGTTTGCTAGAGTCAGCAGCATATCGTCTGCATACACTATTACTTTGTGTTGTATGCCTGCCATTTCTATCCCCATTATGTGGGCTGACTCCCGGATTCTGATTAGGAGAGGTTCTAGAAATATGGCATAGAGAAAGGGGGAAAGTGGGCATTCCTGTTTAGTGCCCCTAGTTATCTCTACTTTGTTGGTAACCTCACCATTTATGGCTATCCTGATTGATGGGGAGTTATAGTTAGCCTTTACCATCTTTATAAATTGATCCCCAAACCCCATACACTTTAGTGTTTTGAATAGTATTGACCACTTTACCCGGTCGAAAGCCTTATCGGCCTTGAGTGTGAGCAGGGCTGCCGGGGCATGTGTGATCCCTGTTTTTTTGACTTGATGTATTATTCTTCTCAAATGATCATGTGTTTGTCTCCCTGGGATAAAACCTGATTGGTCTGTATTTATTTGGGTGGGCAGTAGTGGGGATAGCCTTGTTGCCAGAATTTTTGTGTATATCTTGGCGTCCAAATTAATCAGTGCTATTGGCGGTAGGAGCTGGGAAGGAATGGGTCTTTCTTTGCTTTTTGGAATACCAACACTTTTGCTTCATTCATTGACAGGGTTATATCTCCCTTTTCTTTGAAGGAGTTTACGAGTCTCGTCAAGAAGGGGATGATTAGGCCTGCATATTTTTTATAGAAGGGGCGGTGAAGCCGTCCGGGTCGGGTGCCTTGTTATTTGGAAGTCCTGCTATCGCCTTTTTTACTTCGTCTTCGGTAATCGGATTCTCTAATGCTTTTCTGTCTTCCTCTGGGATTTTAGGGATGGGGAGAGACTGTAGGTACGTGTCTTTCGTTCGGGTGATCTGTTGTATATAATTTTTGATAGAATTCTCAAAAGGTGTTCCCTATATCCAGGGATCGTGTTTGAGTTTCTCCTTGTGAGTCTCGGATGCTTGTGATGGTCATTTTTTTTTGTTTTTTGTTTTCACATAATTTTCTTGCCAAATATCTATCTGCCTTGTTGGCTTTTATGTAGTGCCATTGTTTCAGGTATTGGGGGTTTCTCTGCCTCTTTGGTGCGGAGCATTTCCAATTGCCCCAGGGCGTGTTTTAGGGCCTTCTTGAGTTTCCTGGAGGGATGGGACATTAGCTGTTGTTGTGTATCTTTAATTTTATTTTCAAGTTCTCTTTCCTAGCTGTGTCTCTGGCTATCTTTGGTGGCCTTCAGTGCTATCAAGTGTCCACGGGTTACCGCTTTGAATGCTTCCCAGACAGTGCTCATTGGGGTGTCCCCTGTGTCGTTTTGTGCAAAGTACTCTATAATCGTTTCCCTAATCACCTCTCCCAGTCTCGGGTCCATGAGAATGTCCTGTGGTAGCTTCCATCACCATAGCCCTCCCCCCTTCCCTGGGGAATTCACTTCCAGCCAAAGCGGGGCATGGTCTGATAGTGATATCGAGCCTGCTTCTATTCCTTGAATTTTCCTCAAGAGGCCCACCGAGACCCAGAAATAGTCTATTCCTGACATTGTATTATATACGTGTGAGAAGTAAGTATATCTCTGTTGGCCCTTTAGTTCCCTCCATACATCACAAAGTGCCAGCTGGTCCATTCTTTGCTTGAGATGTTTGGACAGTGCACTCTGGCTCATGGGGCCCCTGTGCTCCTGTCTAATTGAGGATGCCATGCTATGTTTAGGTCTCCCCCTAAAACCACTTCGCCCTTTGCAAAGCCCTCGAGCTTCTCCAAAGCATCTCGGAGGAAACCATCTTGCCCTGTGTTGGGTGCATATATCATAGCTAGAGTTAGTCGGCATCCCTCGATCTTGACGTTGATGAACTCAAGTCTCCCCTCCTTTTCCGTTAGCCTGTCTGTAAGGACTACACCCGCACCCTCTTTTATTGCTATCAGCACACCTGCCCTTTTATCCATGGCATTTGCTTGTGCCCAAATTGTGTACCCCCTGAGATGCACTTTCTGTTTGTCCTGGCTTTTATGTGGGTTTCTTGAAGTAGGAGAATTTTTGCCTTTTCCCTCTTTAGCATGGTCTCTGTCTTCTTCCTCTTCACTAGGGAGTTCAGGCCCCTTTCGTTCTATGTAGGATTTTAAGTTTCCCCATTTTGTATTGGCCCGTTGTGAATATTTACGGTTCCCTGTGAGGTGAATCGCTTTCTTCTTCCAGAGTTGTCCCTCCCCCTTCACCCCCTCTCCCTCTAACTTCCCCCCAACTTTTAAACTTTGAAACACATAACTTCCCGATGAGGGCCCGGGTACCTAAGGATGCTAGGGTGTTGAGCCTATCACTCCCGGCCCTCGATGAACTCGGTATAAACGTTACGGGGATTCCTAAACCCCGCATTTCCTCAGTCCTCCCTGAGGATCAGATCCCAGGTCTCCTGCCGGGCCGCTGTATTGTGCAATCCGCAGACATTCATGTGAGTTCACTTCTTTACCCGTTTTGTTTCTTCTTTTGTCGTACTACTTCACAGCCTCTCTGCCTTTTGTGGTACCCTCCACTTATTTTGTTGACCGTTCCTTCCACTCCTTCTGTTTGTATGTCCATTATGTGTAAGCCTTCGTCGCATGTGGTCACTCTTCTTTGTTTGCCTTCCCAGGTGAATAGGAGGCCGAACGGGAATGTCCATCTGTATCGTATTTCCTTTGCCACAAGTACCTTGACTAGCGGTGCCATATCTCTTCTTTTCTGTAAAGTCACCGAGGCCAGATCCTGGTGCAGATGGATCTCCGTCCCATTAATCCTAATGTGGACCAGTTGTCGCGCTCTTTTTAAGATGTGTTCTTTTTGTGGGTATGAGGAGAGGGCTGCTAACACATCTCTTGGTCTTTCCCCAGGCTCCCCTGTTCTTTTCCGGCCCCACTCTTTGAACCCTGTCAATCCCAATGGCATCCGCTTCTGTCATGATCCCTGCTTCCAAGGGGTCAGGACTTGCCTCACATCCTTGGAAGCAGGCCCATAACCTTGATCCTGGGTACCAGCCAGTCCCTATCGGGACCTTTTGGACCTTGTCCTGGCGCCAGTGGCACCAGGCTCATTAAAGATGACCGGTCCCGGCACTGGAAGCGCCGGGCTCATAATGCTTAAGAGTGCTTGGGTGGACCTACCTGCAGCAGACCATGCTGCTTACTTACCAGCTCGATGGTCTTCTGATCCTTCTCTGCCTGGAACTACTTTTCCTGTCTGGGTGGGGCAGGAACCACTCCCTGGAATCAGAACACAGGAACTCTTTTCTTACCTGGGCGAGGCTGTGGAAGAAGACGCCTAAGCACTACAGAAGGCTATTTAAATCACACCCGATTGATGAAACGTGCTTCGCGTTATTCTTCATCTGCAGCAGGACGCTCACCGTGTCAGCGCCAGTCTTCCTGAGATTCTTCAGCTCCAGTTCCTGTGAAAACGAATTCCTTACCTGCTAGAGATCCGATCCTCAGCTGCACCTGCCAAGACAAAACAACAGGTTAGCAGAATTCAATTCGAGAGCAGCGCTCTTACTTACCAAATACGGCGGCATCTTCCAAAGCCTTCCGCCGCTTTCTTCGGCTCCCCATCGACATCTGCAAAGAAAAGGACTTGATTAAGCATTCCATTCTTGAATTGCTTACCTGCGCTCCGCACGTTCTGAACTTCAAGAAGCGCTGCATGCCGGCATCTGCAAAACAAAGGGAGACATTTTAAGGCGCATTCTAAACCAACCATAAACTTTCTACTTACGCGCTGGCACGTTCGCCGGCATCCATCTAGCAACGCTCTCTGCATCCACGATCTGCAAGGACAAAAGAGACATTAAGGCGTGCTTTTGAAACAAACAGCAGTCATTTTACTTACGTGCACCGCGCTTCATCTTCTTCGTACATACGCGCTTGCACGATCCTGGGCACTTATTCATCAGCGTCCATTGCACCTAAACCTGCAGGACAAAGAGAGACATTAGAAAGGGTGACAGCAACCGGTCATCTTTCCTACTCACCTGCTCGCCGCATCATTCCTCTACAATTTCAATCTTGACACCCTGAGACTGAGCAAGGGACTAAATTAAGGGTGCTCCAATAACTATCAAGAAACCGCTCGTGCGGTAAACGGCGGTATCTTCCAACATCAACCTCTGCAATCAAGAGGATTGTCAGTGAACCAGTGAAGTAACTGGTACTTGCGCCCCTGCAAAGACGCAGGATGGAGAGCCCGGCCTTAATATATCTAAGGTGAGCAAGCCACGCCCTGGGTTCGAATAAGAGGACTGAGGAAGGAGAAGTTCAGTCAATCCAGTTCCTAAATCCTTGTTCTTCCATCTGCAGACACCTCACTCTACACGTCCGGTACATCGTGAGAAGGGGACCAGCCCTAGGAGAAGGCCGAGATCTACGAGTCACACTAGAAGACACGGCGACAGCTCAGTACAGCCCAGCGCCTCTGTGGAAATCAGGTGAGCGTTACAGAACGCGAAGCCCACCACAAATCCTCCACCCAGGCGCAATGGAAACCTCAGATACTGACCAACTAGCCCAGTTGCTAGGGGAATTAAGAGCAGAAGTACTAGCAGCGCGCCAGGAAACGAACGCCCTAAGGAGGGAGCTAATTGCGTCCAAAGAGCGCACAGATGATCTTGCTAGATAGTTGTTACAAACGCAGGTGGGGCAAACAACACTGCCGACCCCAGGGGGGGGGGTAATATCCCAGCGACCTCCACTAATCCTATACAAATTAATCTACCTGGAAACGTGCCTTTGGCTCCACCCGAACGCTTCTCAGGCGATCCCAAAAGGTTTGCAGTGTTCATCAATCAATGTTGTCTGCACTTCCTGTGTAGGCCAGCTGCATTTCCCACTGATCAGGCCAAAGTGGCCTTCGTACTTTCATATCTAAGTGGCAGTGCTGCAGACTGGTCAATTCCCCTGGTAACCCGGGATGACCCGATTCTTCGTAATTTTCAGGCCTTCCAGTCCAGTATGGAAAGACTATTTGCCAGACACTCTCAGGGACAGGCCTTAGATAACGAACTCCTCTCTTTACGACAAGGTAATCAGGATCTTCTGGCATATATTGCATCATTTAACAGACTGGTAGTTGAAGCCAGATGGCCCGAGGATAAAAGGATTACGCTGTTTTATAGGGGGTTGCGTGGAGAACTCAAAGATGTCCTGGCCCAAGTAGTAAATCCTCCGCAAGATTGTTCTGAATATATTGACCTGGTGGTTCAACTGGATCACAGGTTACAGAATAGGAAGGCTGATAGCTCCAGATTCGAAGCTCGGGTTTTTTCAAGACCACAGAGTTCCGCCAAAGGAGTCGATACCGTAGAACCCATGCAAATAGGAGTCGTGAAAGGGCCATTAACACAAAAGGAACGAGAAAGAAGAAGACTGCTGCAATTGTGCCTCTATTGTGGGAATTCAGGACATTTTCTTCCTGAATGCCCGGTGAAACCTGCTAAGAAGACCGTGGGAGCTTCCGACAAAAGCATCGAAAAGCCAGAATCGGGAAACGACCTCGCCCGACAAGTGTAGAGGTCCGCTTGCCGAGCGTTAAAACCAGTTCTTTGACCTCGCATTTCATCGTGCCCATGGTCCTAATAAGCCCCGAGAAGCCAGATCGTTTGCATGCCATCAAGGCATACATTGACAGTGGAGCAATCGGCAATTATGTGGATCGCGAGATGGCATCCAGGATGAATCTACCTCTCTGTCCTAAAATGGTTAAAGACGTTATTACCACAGTGGATGGTATGGAAATAGCTTCCGACCAGTTACCCATACCACCGAGGGAGTGACGTTAGTAAGCCAAAATGAACATCGTGAGGAGATCGTGTTTGATGTGATCAAGGCCCCTCAGTTTCAAATTATCCTGGGAATCCCTTGGTTAGAAAAACACAATCCTCAAATTGATTGGCGAGCAAAGACGATTCAGTTTCCGGAATGTGCCTCCACTTGTTATCTGAAGTCCGACATTAAGCTGGCAGCAATTACATCCGAGGGTCCCCAACTGCCTCCTGAATATCTAGAGTTCCAAGATGTCTTCCAGAAAGAACAAGCCAACTCCCTACCCCTGCACAGGTCATACGACTGTCAGATAGACCTGGTACCTGGGTCCACTCCTCCATGTAGTAGGATCTATGCTCTCACCGAACCAGAAAATCTCCACCTTAGGCAGTATTTGGAGCAATACCTGGCCAATGGATTTATTTGTCCATCTAAGTCTCCAGCCTCTTCAGCTCTGTTCTTCGTTCCGAAAAAGGAAGGGGATCTCAGAACATGTATCGATTATTGCGCTCTGAATCAGATTACAGTCAAGAACAGATATCCCTTGCCATTGATCCCTGAACTTCTAGACCAAGTCAAGAATGCTCGCATTTATACGAAGTTGGATCTCAGAGGAGCTTACCACTTGGTCCGAATAAAAGAGGGCGACGAATGGAAGACGGCCTTCCGCACCAAGTATGGATTATTTGAGTATCAAGTAATGCCCTTTGGCCTATGTAACGCCCCGGCCGCCTTCCAGTACTTCATGAATGACGTCCTCAGAGAACTAATTGACGTGTGTACAGTTGTCTACATCGACGATATCCTTATATATTCGTCCTCTGAGGCCGATCACCGGAAACACGTCAGGGCAGTTCTTGAGAGGCTTCGCCAACATAAACTCTTTGCCAAGCTTGAGAAGTGCGTTTTCCATGTCACGAGGTCGAATTTCTGGGATTCATTCTGTCACCAAATGGAGTCCACATGGATTCAAGAAAGGTGGACGCTATCATTAAGTGGCCATCACCAACGTCGGTGAAAGGAGTCCAAAGCATGTTGGGTTTCGCCAATTTCTACCGTAGATTCATTCCAGAATTCTCCCGAATAGTCCAGCCCATTACTGCCCTTTTAAGGAAAAACAAACGCTTTGTGTGGTCTACCGAGGCGGAGCAAGCCTTCCAAGAGTTAAAAGCCAAGTTTATCTCCGCTCCTGTTTTGAGACATCCCCGCCCAGAGCTTCCTTACATCGTAGAAACCGACGCCTCCAGTCTTGCGATGGGTGCAGTCCTATCGCAAAGAGATCCAGAAACAAACCAGTTACACCCCGTGGCATTTTGGTCCAGCAAATTCTTGGCTCCTGAAATCAACTACACCATTACTGATAAGGAACTTCTGGCTATTAAGTCCGCCTTCAAGGCCTGGCGACACTATCTTCTGGGTGCCAGACACACAGTCACAGTGATTACAGACCACCGCAACTTACAATACCTAAAGACAGCTAAAGCTCAATCCTCCAGACAACTCTGCTGGACACTATTTTTTGCCGAGTTTGACTTCGTCATTACCTACCGACCAGGCAACAAGAACGGTAAAGCTGATGCCCTTTCTCGGATGGGAGTGGAAGAGCACATGGTCAATCCTGAACCTGTAACTATCATTCCCGAACAAAGAATCCTAGGTCTAATCGGCACACAATCCATCAAAGAAGTTGAAGCCAAAGTTAAACAACTTATAACTCCAGCAGACATACAGAATTGGCATCTTCAGGGAAAAGACTTCACGGTGAAGAACGACCTATTGTACTTTCAAGAACGGTTATATCTACCCTGTGCTAGTTTACAGAATCAAGTCATCTCTTGTTATCATGACTCCCTAATGGAGGGACACCCCGGTATGGCCAAGACCTCGGAAAAGATCAAGCGTCACTTCTGGTGGCCGTCTTGGAGAAAGGATATCAGAGACTTTGTAATGTCCTGTGGAGTGTGCGCTCAAAATAAAAGTCAAAAGGAGAAACCAGCAGGCCTCTTACGCCCACTTGACATCCCACCTCGTCCCTGGCATACTCTCTCCATGGATTTCATCACCGACTTACCTTCATGTTCCGGATATAATACGAGTAATCGTGGACCTATTCTCCAAGATGGCGCACTTCATCCCACTGAAAGGTCTACGGTCAGCAGCAATCCTGGCCCGGGAGTTTCTCGAAAACATCGTTCGGTTGCACGGCTTTCCTTCAGTTTTAATCTCGGATAGAGGAAGTCAATTTGTCTCCCACTTTTGGCAGAGTTGCTGTTGGTTGGCTCAAATTGATGTAAGGCTTTCAACCAGTAACCACCCCCAAACCGACGGACAGACCGAGAGGACCAATCAAACTTTGGAACAGTACTTACGCTGCATGCTGCAACAAACAGAAAGAACTTGGAAGGACATCCTTTGGATAGCCGAGTACGCTTACAATAATTCAGTCCACTCTGGAACCGGAAAAACCCAGTTTTTTCTTTTATATGTTAGCCATCCTCGAACCTCTAATCTGGATCCACCTCAGGATCTAGGGACACCAGCAGTAGACCACCTGCATTCTGCAATCACCCAAGCCTTTAAGGAAGCCACTTCTCATCTGCAAAGGGCTAAGGAACAATACAAGAAAGGAGCAGACCAACATCGGAAGGAGGCCCCTCAATATCAAGTAGGAGATCAAGTCTGGTTATCCACCAAACATTTACCCCTAAAAGGACCGCGCACCTTCAACCCAAGATACCTGGGACCCTACTCAATCACTACCATAATAAACCCAGTGGCAGTCAAGTTGGACTTGCCCCCTCATTTGAAAATGCACCCAGTCTTCCATGTCTCGCTACTAAAACCTGTGCAGCCAGAGACCCGATTGACTAAATCTCCAGAACCTATCCTAGTTGATGGAGAACTCGAGTTTGAAATCAAAAACATCTTAGATTCCACAATCTCCAAATCAAGGCTATTCTACCTGATTGACTGGAAAGGTTATGGCCCCCAGGAAAGGTCTTGGGAACCTGCAGAACATGTCCACGCACCTCGTTTAGTCAAGAAATTTCATCGAACATTTCCTAACAAACCAAGACCCCCGGAGAAGTCAAGCTTGGGAGGGGCCTTGAGGGGGGGTGCTGTCATGATCCCTGCTTCCAAGGGGTCAGGACTTGCCTCACATCCTTGGAAGCAGGCCCATAACCTTGATCCTGGGTACCAGCCAGTCCCTATCGGGACCTTTTGGACCTTGTCCTGGCGCAAGTGGCACCAGGCTCATAAAGATGACCGGTACCGGCGCTGGAAGCGCTACCTGCAGCAGACCATGCTGCTTACTTACCAGCTCGATGGTCTTCTGATCCTTCTCTGCCTGGAACTACTTTTCCTGTCTGGGTGGGGCAGGAACCACTCCCTGGAATCAGAACACAGGAACTCTTTTCTTACCTGGGCGAGGCTGTGGAAGAAGACGCCTAAGCACTACAGAAGGCTATTTAAACCACACCCGATTGATGAAACGTGCTTTGCGTTATTCTGCATCTGCAGCAGGACGCTCACCGTGTCAGCTCCAGTCTTCCTGCGATTCTTCAGCTCCAGTTCCTGTGAAAACAAATTCCTTACCTGCTAGAGATCCGATCCTCAGCTGCACCTGCCAAGACAAAACAACAGGTTAGCAGAATTCAATTCGAGAGCCGCGCTCTTACTTACCAAATACGGCATCTTCCAAAGCCTTCCGCCGCTTTCTTCGGCTCCCCATCGACATCTGCAAAGAAAAGGACTTGATTAAGCATTGCATTCTTGAATTGCTTACCTGCGCTCCGCACGTTCTGAACTTCAAGAAGCGCTGCATGCCGGCATCTGCAAAACAAAGGGAGACATTTTAAGTCGCATTCTAAACCAACCATAAACTTTTTACTTACGCGCTGGCACGTTCGCCGGCATCCATCTAGCAACGCTCTCTGCATCCACGATCTGCAAGGACAAAAGAGACATTAAGGCGTGCTTTTGAAACAAACAGCAGTCATTTTACTTACGTGCACCGCGCTTCATCTTCTTCGTACATACGCGCTTGCACGATCCTGGGCACTAATTCATCAGCGTCCATTGCACCTAAACCTGCAGGACAAAGAGAGACATTAGAAAGGGTGACAGCAACCGGTCATCTTTCCTACTCACCTGCTCGCCGCATCATTCCTCTACAATTTCAATCTTGACACCCTGAGACTGAGCAAGGGACTAAATTAAGGGTGCTCCAATAACTATCAAGAAACCGCTCGTGCGGTAAACGGCGGTATCTTCCAACATCAACCTCTGCAATCAAGAGGATTGTCAGTGAACCAGTGAAGTAACTGGTACTTGCGCCCCTGCAAAGACGCAGGATGGAGAGCCCGGCCTTAATATATCTAAGGTGAGCAAGCCACGCCCTGGGTTCGAATAAGAGGACTGAGGAAGGAGAAGTTCAGTCAATCCAGTTCCTGAATCCTTGTTCTCCCATCTGCAGACACCTCACTCTACACGTCCGGTACATCGTGAGAAGGGGACCAGCCCTAGGAGAAGGCCGAGATCTACGAGTCACACTAGAAGACACGGCGACAGCTCAGTCCAGCCCAGCGCCTCGTGGGAATCAGGTGAGCGGTACAGCTTCTTGCTCCTGCAGAATGTCTCTGAACACTTCCTGGACCGCACATTTGAGGTCCTTATCGAGTACCGATTCTGCCATGTTCTTTATACTGATGTTGGATCTACGGGACTGATTTTCGAGGTCCTCACATTGGATCTCCAGGTTGAGGGTCAGCCGCACCAGGTGTTCCTGTGTCTCGCTGTATTGCCATGCTTCATCTGCTAGGTTCTGGACAATTCTCTCTATCGTGTCTGTCCGCTCTTCTAGTTTGGCCACATCCCTCTTTACCTCTTGGACCACTTGTTTCATTTCATTTCTCATCGTAGTGAATTGGTCCTGGACCGTGGTCATAAAATTGACTTGTAGTTCCATGAACCTTGAGCGCATATCATCCCTTGATGGAGGTGATTGGCCAACACTGGGGTGGATGCGGCCCTCTGGGGGGTCTTCCTGTGCCCTTCCTCTGGTATGACCCTGGAAATCTGCCGACCACATCTGCACCAGATTTGTGTCTTATTTGAATGTCTGTGAGTTCGGTACTGTAGAGCCCCCCCTTTCCCTTTGTTTTAGAGATGACCCCCCTGATGTGCTGCCTCCTCCGGGGTGGGGGGGGGGGCCTTGTGATCCTTCCTGGGCCGTACCATCTGCTTATTGCCCCTTGGTTCCGCCTCCTTGTTAGAGTGGAGCTGGTGGGGGGCAGTAGATTTGCGGTGAGGGGGGGTGCTTTCTGTGGAGCTCCCCCGCCGGTATGAAGTCTCTTTAGAGTGTTCTGGGGGAGTGTTCAGTCGCTCCCATCGCTCCGCCGGGAGGCTTATTTTTTTTTTCCCTTGGGGGGTGGAGGGGCCCAAGTTATTCCCTCCCTTCTTTCTTCTCTGCCCCTGCCCCTCTCTCCGTGGCCCTGCTGATGGGTCCCACGGGCCTCTGAGGGGAGATTTCATGTGGCTATGTGTCCTCCAGGGATTATGACTTTCCAAAGTCTATTGCGGATGGGGGGTGTGCTCACCTTCAGCTCCTCTGGGCGACTGATAGCGATGGTAGTGTTGGGCCCTGGCGCCCCGCTCTCTTGGCTGCCGTGCCTCGCACTCCTCTCCTCTGCTCCCGGCCCAACTGCTGGTTGACTCTCCTGGGGACTGGCTCTTCGGGGTGGCTGCCGCAGTCCGGGGTGGGTGTGCAGCACTCGTGTGCGGCTCCAGGTGCCCCACAATGCCGGGGTGCTGCCGCAGTCACCACATCCCCGCGGGTCCCCTCGTTTGCGCCGAGGCCCGCGAGGTGCTCCGATGGGGGAGGGGCAGCAGCGTCTCTCCTCCGGCGAGCCCCCGCTTCCCTATGCGGCGTGTCGGAGGGTCAGTTCTCGGGTGCGGGGCGAGACGGGTGCTGGTCACACTTGTGCAGGGATGATTTAGTTTGTTTTACCTGATCTGTCCGGCTTTATTGATGTGCTTGTCGGGGCCCGGGCAGAGAGAGACCTAAACACATCTCTCTGTACCGGCGGCCATCTTGGATCTCCTCAACTGTACTTTATTTAACACTAATCATGTGTCCTTTTTATATAATGTACTTTCAAATTATGTGATTATAGTTGTATGAGTATTTCAGTTGATATTTTTTGCTCACTGGATATTTCTCCAAAATCTGAATAAAGCATACTTGACTTGAAAAAACATAAGATGACAAAGCGGGGCTACTAAACACTGTCCTCATGACTCCACCAATACACTTCTAAAATAACCACCAAGGTCCTCCTGAGTCTACTAAAATTCCTCCAAAAATACACGTTTTTGGCCTGCCCTGTACCAATCTCTTCCTAGGGCCTAAAATACCCACAAAGAGAGCGTTAAAATGATCATGTCTTAAAAGAGGGCTATCAAACCTCCGAGAAACACCTGAATCTCACTGGGTGATGGGTGGTGAATGGGCCACTGAATTGAAATCTGTCACACCGAAACTACATTGGGTTTGGGTGCTGTTCTGTGCTGCCGGTGAGTCCTGTGCGATCTCATGGGCCCACCAAATACCACCCAGGGTGTTCGGTTCAATAAGCAGGGCCTTTTCTGAATGCTCACTGGAATCCTGACTGCTGTACCATTTAAAGTAAGATTTACAGGTATTACTGGGAACATACGGAGTGGGCCGTCAGCCAACTTAGTGGGCATCAGAGTAGCTCTGGCAACTTCCTCTGAGCCTACCAAGGTAGAATCCACTACAGTTATACTGCACCCACTATCCCTAAGAGCTGGAGTATCTACTCCATTCATCAGCACACTGTCTTTAAAGTAGTGCTTGGTATTATCTGGAATCCTAGCATAAGCCTCTGCGACTTTAGGCTCCCAGGAACCCAGGGAAACTAAAACTACCTCAGCTTCTATCCCGCTGGGAAATGAGTCTGAGGAGAAGGATGCTCCTGTAATCTCTTCTTCCTCGTAGGAGGAGAAGGCCAGATTAGCGGAGTGGACCCCCAAAGGTCTAACCTTACACCAGGGATCCCCCTTCACGTGGTCAGTTGCTCCACAAGCAAAACAAGATCCATTGGGTCTGTTTACATAGGGAGGCTTATTGTAACCAGAGTTCTGTTTCGGAGGCTGACCTCCACTACCCTGTGAGTTCTCTTGTGTCTTACCCTTATTTTTCTTTTTGTGGCCATTTATCGGATTCTCCACCCTCCTTATCTTTGGACTTTTTCCCTTCCTCCTGCTTACCAGGATGAGTTTTGTCCTCATGGGACACTCGATGTGACACCCATAAAGCTGCTGCAATGGCCAGCTTCTTAGGATCTATCTCCTTCGAATCGGCCAAATGCTGCTTAAGCTCCGGGGAAGAAGATGCAAAAATGTGTTCCAGCATGACAAGATTTATCATGCCTTCAAAGGTAGAAACCTTATAACCTTCGACCCAGCCAGTTAAGTTTTTTAAGGATTCAGTTACATAAGATACCCAAGTACCACCTTCTTTTTTCTTATACTCTCGGAATCGTTTTAAATATTGGGCCGGAGTCTTCCCAAACGTTAAAATGAGAGTTTACTTTAACATTGCGAAATCAGCTCGCTCAGCCTTCGACATTTCCATAATGGCACTACAGCCAGAATGGGGCAGTCTGCTGAGTAACCAGGCAATCTTATCAGCATTGTCAACTTCTTGAACTTCACATGCATACTCAAACGTATTCAGCCAGTCCATAATGTCATTCCTTTCCTCATCCACACTGAGCAGATCATTCGGAAACCATGGATGAGAGGAGGCCCCAGACCCATGTCCAGGATCCTTGGACCCATTTGCAACCTGAAGCTTGGCCAGTTCCATCTGGTGATCCCTGTCTTTCTGTTTTTCTGCCTGTTCGATTTTTAGTTTGGCTATGCTGAATTCAAGCTCCTTCTGCCTAAACCGCAGCTCTTGCTTCTTGAATTCAAGCATAGCCTCCCCATCAGCACTGGTAGAGGAAACATTAGACATCTCATCCTCCCTGTCCTCGTGGTCGCGGTGGATCAGTGCAGCGGCAGAACCGCCGGTTCTACCAGTGAGAGCAGCCCCACCTCCTTCTGCACTGTCCTCAGAAGTTATAGCATCAAGCTGCGCTTCTTGCCACGCCACGATTCTTTGGATCATATCCAATTTCGTGCCTTGAGAGGAAACGCCTCTCTCCGCACACATCTTTTTCAATGTTTCTGATTTGGAAGCATTTAAAGTTAACAAGGTATTTGTTTCCATACTGTTAGATAGGACTGTGGCCTTTTTAAAGTTATACTATAAAAAATCACTACGTGTCCTGGTAGGAATAACTTGAAATGCCTTAGTTTGTGCGCAATGCTGGATACCTTCAGTCGTATCCCACCGCTGTACACCAATTTGTTAAGACGGATTTCTGAACTCTGTCCTTGCGGCGCAGAAGTTCAGAAGGCCAACCTAATTACTTGGAACAGGGTAACCTCTGGACAAGCCAGACCAATCAGGGTAGCGATTGCAGAGGTCAAGACTAGGTCTCAAGAGGGGTGAGGGTGACTGAAAGCCCGCAATGAGCACACAAAGCAAGGACACTTACAAACTACTCCAAACAGGTGTTATATTAAAAATATATACATATTTATTCCAAGGCCTTTGAAACAATGACCGTAGCGAGAAATCACAATACAACTCTAGTAAACCAACACATACCATACCAATACAATATATATACAAATACAAACAAGTCTCAAGCGTTAGATGCACGAAATGTGTAGTCCACCTAAAAGGAAGGAAAACAGGCAGTGCGAAATAATGCTTAGAGCCAGTCCGTCTTCAGAGGTACCTAACTAAAAGGAAGTCCGAGCCCTACGAAGAGTGGAGCCTTGTGCTCAAAAGTACCTGCACACGCTGGGGCCAAATGGCAAAAGGGGGAGTCTCTTCGAGGGAATCAGGCAGTTCAGTTTAGTGCACAAATGAAGAAGAACAGAGTTCCGTGACTCAAGCGCAGCCTCCACTGTGGACAGAAGCAGAGCGCTAGTACGGAAAGGCGTGCTGTTTTGACACAGCGGGGAAAAGCTATGGGCTCCTGCAGGAGGGCGACCAGTTCCTAGCTATGCTACTCACCGGTCCCCGATGCAAGCAGACCCAGGCTTCTCCGCGTCAGTTTCAGTCGCTGGCAGGTTCAGGAGAGCAGAGGACGTCTCGTCGTCGTGTTGATTCTGCAGCAGCAGAGTTGAGTTAAAGATGTCCCAAACGAAGTGAACCTGCTCAGTTTGTTACCACAGCAGGGCAACGGAGCGGCCGTGTGTATCTCAGTCAAATGTACACTACTCACTTCAGACCTGGGAACGCCAAGTGTACGAATCGTGTGAGAGTGCACAACCTGGCGGCGGTTACAGAGCAAGACTCCTGTGTAGGCTGGTCAGTCTGCTGGATGGCCCAGAGACACTTCCGAAGGCTTACGAGCAGGTGATGGTGAAGATGCCGAGAATAGCTGTCCCCGCTATTCCAAGGGTCGAAGTACCAGTACAGGCCTTCTGGTTCGATCAGAGGTAAAAAGGGTTTCACAAGGTGACAGCTGTGCAGAGGAGCATTCCTTCAGCGGGTCACCAGCGATTCCTCGGTTCAGCCTCTTGGTTGCAGGATACTTGGCTCCTGTATTCCTTCGTTCGTGAGAACTCAGGAGATCGACAAGGTAGTGGTGTTTCCGGCCCCCTCTTATCCACGGTTCCCTTCGCGCCAAAACGGAGGGGACCCAATGGGAGATCCGCTCATCAACACTCACACCATACGTGGACCTATCACGGACCACGGTGGTCCCAGGCATTCACACCACCCTAGACTCTCTGGCACCAAGGATGTGTATTGGGACCAGACATCCCAGCCCACATCCTGGAGGCACACACAAGGCCTGTAGAAGCCCGCGAAAGCATCTGTGTTTCGCGGGAAAGTACATGCTCAAATAAGGAAGGCCCCGGGTCGGCTCGACCTGGGGAAGGTGAAGGGAGCAAGACGGTCAGCGGACAGGACAAAGGAGCCTCGTGGTCTGGCCATTTTGGGAGCCAGGCCACCATTTTGGGCTAAGCGCGAGAAACGCGCTTAAAACGCCAAAAGGAGCTCAAAACACAAGAAACGATCGATGCCACCATTCCCGTCCGTGATTCACTTGCACCGATCAGTTACAATCCAAAAAGAGTATCTAGGGCCTGTAGAAGGCTAGAGACCCAAGAGAGCAGTAACTTAGCTTACAGTGCCCTCTTGTGTCATGTTGCACAAAAGCCGCAACATGATAAAAGAAACTACGGAAAACAGCGTTTCCCGGTACTGACTGTCTTAAGGGCATGTCAGTTTCCCCATAAGAATGGAGCGAAAGCCCAGAGGAGTGCGGCAGAAGGCTGCACTTCTCTGGCAAAGTCGAGATCAAGGTGAAAAACAACAGCAAAAAGTTTAGGGGTTGCCACATGGAAGGAAAATTACCCACAATTACGAAATCTTTCCTAACATATAGCACCAACATGTTTAAACAAGCAGTGGCAAGGCCAATAGGCGTGTCTTTCTATAAATGTTATTGTTTGGTTATAGATGGATAAAAGGTTGGCTGTTAGTATTTGCATGTATGGGCCGAGGATGAAACACTTGTGAATAGGCGCGTTATAAATGCCATATCATATCATATCATATCATGGAAGGGTTACTAAGCGTGCTTGTTTAGTTGATGCGGGAAGTTATTGTGTGAATGGATGCGATTGGGTGGATGGATCATTATGAAAGGTGTGATTTAGTGGATGGATGTACAGGTGCGAATAGCTCTGTGGCTGTGATGGATAAATGGGTAGGGATGTATTGATGAAACGTGTGATTGAGTTGGTTAGTGGATGGGCGCAACTGGGTAGATGGGTGCTATCAGATGAGTGTAACAAAGCTCACACTCCAGGCCTAAAAACAAGGAGCAAGACGCCCACACATATTCAGCATGTGGCCTTCTTAAGATTGACATTACAGTATGTGGCTCACTTTGGAAATCAAACTGCTTGCCCCATAGCTCCTCACCCACCTTAAAAAAGCAATCATGGAAACATACTTTTACAAACATTGTTGTGATATGTTCTGGACCACATATCTGCCTTTACGCTTATTTTCATATTAGTGAACCTGGAATCTGATGAACCCTTCAGATATGGGACGTGGGTCTCCTCGGCTCTTCTACAGTGGTGAGGACCTTCCTGGTGGCTAAGCAGTGTCCGCGACGCACCTCGCCCTACGCTTCAATGCACAGCACCTTCAGTCATCAATGCCGCAGACCATCTCTGGGCTGCAGTTTCCTCACTAAGTGAGGGCGGAAGAGTGGTCTGGGATACGTTTCAGCCTCCGCAGAAGTACACTCTTTCTGACTCCTGAAAAATCCCAAACAGAACACCGCAAGCTATGGAGGTGAAAAAGAAGGGGCTACTCACTGGATGCCACGCTCACCCGAGAACACCCCGCCCCCCCGCCCCCACACAGTTTTCACTGCTGATAGTAGCACAAGTAAAGAAGTCCTGGGTGGGTGTCGCATCACCTCCCTGTGTCTTGCAGGAATGTTTGACAGCCTATGAATCTAGAGCAGCAAAAACAGTGCACACAGTGGATGGTATGCAATCATGTTTAGTTGTAAACAGCACAACCGACAGCAGCAAAGCAAACTTCATGCACAAGCACTATGTAATGCATTAGGCATGTTTTAAACACATCACTCTCCAAAGTTGCATGGAAGAAAAACCCAATCGCAAATCTCTCCTCAACTTGTTATGCATCATGGAGCAGGTGCCAAAAGTACCCGGGTCCTGCTGCTTTGTGGCAGTAATAGTTGGGCATAGATTTTAACCGGAGGGTAAAACCCAAGGTCTATTAGATGGCACTGCTGGGGCACAAGGAGAAGCACTGGTCTGGAGGGTGGGTGTGCTGTGGCTCGGGAGTAAGAGGCAGTGGAGTAAGCAGCTCTGCAGAGGCTAATGTGGTGGGGGTAGCACTGGTAGGCATACAGCTGCTATCTATATGTGAGTGTCCATGTATAGAGTGTAAGGTGCTTTAATTTAAAAGGTGAGTCAGCCAGTTGGGTAAGGGAGAGATGGGGCTGCTCATGGGTCCTACTATTGGACTTTAAAGCTAGGCTGAACTAGTTGACATCCAGTCTGCCATCAGGCTGAAAGGTTGGGGGGACTGGCTCAACGAAATATTATTTCCAAGGTGCGCGTGATTGTAGTGTTTTGAGCATGTTTATTTGCACGTGCAAGGTTGTTACTCTAGTTATTCTTTCATTCTTTAGGTCCAAGTCCATGATGGTCATTACGATGTTAACATCTGAGTGCTCGGCCAGTGGGAATTGCATGGCAATGCTGGTTTGTGTGAGTGATTCTAGTGAGCCTCTGAGTGGCTAGAAGTGTGAAACGTGACGACTGTCCGGGGCTTTGAGGGTGTAGTCTTAGTTTTTCTTTAGTGGTCTTGTGAAGAGTTAGGCTTTGAAACCTCTTCTGAAGAACAGGTGGTCTGGCTCTGCACGACATTACCTGGGCATTAACTTCCATGGCTTTGTTGATAGAGGCATTTCCATGTGAAGCGTTATAACAATCGTGCCGTGGATTAATTTATATTTGCAGTATTCTTGGCTCCCACCGCAAAAGACCTGGCGGGTGGTGCAGAGGGTTTGGAATTGTATCTTTTGCATTTACAAGATGTTCTTACAACTTATGATGTTTTAAACTGTTCATATTTTGCCAACCTGAAGGTTGAAAATGAAACCTTCTCAAAATCCAGCCTGATGAGTATGCAGCAATAAAACCATGCTCTATGTCCCGAATGCAACTTGATGAATTATTTGAATTTCATGTTGTTCTAAATTTCTCCACAGTTTGTTCATGACTTGACTATAAATTGTAATATGTTTAAAACCCAACAACGACATAAACAACCCTGAGTAATTTCCTACATTTCGTATTGCCCACATCTACATAAAGTTCCTAGTGTCACGCCAGATATAAACATGTTGCAGTGCAGTTTCTGATCTTAGTTTTATCAAAATTGTCTCCGGTAACCTTGAAATCATGAGGTTTGCTCGGTGCTGCACGTAACTTTGCAACCATGTGGGATGTATTTACCCATGCATCCGAGCCCTACCTCAAAACTGTGCAGTACTGACATGAAAACATCATGATGGCCAGAGCTTCCCAGAAAATGCACAGGGAAATGCAGGAAGAATAGGCTGCCACCCATTTTTGCCGATGTTATGGGCACAGAAGGACACTGCCTAAAACCACCATTGGACTACCCGCACAGTAGTCTGAAACCATTGGGAGTGGCAATGCTGATTGCCAAAAGCAAACCCATAACTGTTGGGAATTCATTTTCTTAAATCCCAAAAATGGGTGTAGTACCAGTACTCACCACTATCCAAAAGCCGGCAGTTTAAAACCACCCTGTGTTTCTCTGAAGGCAAGCCAAAGTGTCTATTTTAAACATTGCAACACATCTAAAAACTCACTGGACACCAGCAGACATTTGGTAGAATGGAGTGTTGTGTGCCTACAAAATCTGGGAAATGAAGAGCCCAGAAAAATGCTTATAACAAAACTGGCAGAGCTATGGAGTCAGCAGTTTAAGTTGCACTGGATTTAAAGACACTAAAATCGAAAATGTTAGATTAAATGAGTGACCTATGTTTGGTGTCACATGCCTTTGTAATTGTTTAAATGTCATAGTTTTAAACTTAGAATCAGCCTTCTAGCTGCATATGTAAAAATGTTTAGTTTTATTTGAATGCAGGAACTGGGGAACAAAAAGTGACATTTTATCTGAAACCTGGCTTAAGGAACTGAATTCTGCCTGGCAACTACCCCCATCAGAAGGGAAACTTGAGTCACAGCTGTGTTCCCAGGCCAACCTTCCTTTTGCTGCCCACACTAAGGATATGCCATCTATCTGATAATTGAATTATCTGTGCTCTGCAGGAGAGTGAACAAAGCCCTCTTCACTCAGGCAAAGGTTTTTATTACCGCAGTCGTAAAATGTAGCTTCCTCTTGGCAGGAGCTGGGAGGGGCACTGCCTGTGAGAGCAAGCTGGCTTGGCAGAACTGGATTAACCAGAAATTCAACCTTGTGCTGAGGGTAAACCACACCCCTTTGGAGCCAGAACATAACTTTAAAAAGATGAATAACTCATAGAGCGGACATGTGAAAATTTTATAAATGATACCATAATTCTTGTGATTTTTCTGCCCACATTTTAAGAGGTTTTTCGACCCGGTGGCATGTTCAGGGGGGTTTTAGCGGAAAAGTGGATATAACTCTAAATGTATGCATGTTAAAAATCTGAAACTTCATCAGTTAATGTCCCTACTCCCTGCGCACATATATGTAAAGTTGGGTCAATGTCAGAAATTGCAAAATCAGTTAAAAAGTGAAATATGTGCCATTTCTGAATGCAAGCTCCCAGGAAGAGCAGAGTTTGAACAGGGGATACCTCCTGTAATGCATGATGGGTGCATATGATTTTAAACAATATGTACCTCTGCAAATATGTATTTGTTTCAAATCTAGATTTGTGTGTAAGTTGACAGGAGGAGTGGACTTTCTGCAGGCTGTAAAATGACATCACGCTGACTCACAGTTCATTCCCCAATCAAATGATAAATGGAAGTTTGACCAATTAGAAGCTGAGAGAGAGGTAGGGTCAGTGATGCTAGAACACACCCACATTCTAAACACATAAAAGCAGACAGACAGGACAGATAGGGACCTTCAAAATCCATCTGCCGCTGGAAGCTCTGCCGGAAAAATCCATACTTTACCTCCATCAAACTTCCAGAGAGCCAAACTAGAGACTTCAATCTATCCAGGACTAAGAGACCAGACCAGAGAGAAAGCAGTGCTGTACCCAGAGAGACCCAGACCAGCAGAGAGAGCTGACCCAGATCACTGTGAAGTGCAGAGACCAGAGGCGAATTTAAAACCCTGACCAGATCCGTGATGAGGCCCATTTCACTCAAGAATATAGTGTGAGTACCTAGAAAACTGTGTAGAACCAATCTCTTAGTTTAAATTCATCTAATTCAATCTATTTAACCTAAGTAGAACTGCCTCCTAGCTGTCACCTGTCATTTCTAGTTGCAAGCTGCACTTGTCATTTTGAGCTTTTGAAATTTGCAAACCCAAAAACGATCTTTATTAGATCGCTCATATCTCCGCGACCGTTTGGGCTAGAGACTTGCAGTAACTTTCCTCTGATAGCTTAGAATCGTAGCTTTGAATCGCACCAAGAACCGCATTCCTACCCCTTATAGTTTTACCGCAATCGCGGAACACGCATCCGCGAATTTTACCGCGATTTGCAATTTCTTCACATGTAAAAACTGCTGCTGTTTGCTTTCCATTTGCCAGAAATTCGTTTAACCTGCTAACTATCCCTGCATCATTGCTAGTGTGAGCCTGGACTAATATTGACTAGATACCACTCACCCTGAACCTCTGTAAGGGAATTAAAAGCGTTTCCAGCATATTTCTCATTCATTGCCAGCACATATCAAAGCATTTGGGCCTGTGATTTCAAAACTCCTATCTGTTTTCTGTTGTCTAAGCTTGCTGGATTGAACTGATTACATTGATTGCATTTCTGAGAACTGTGTGCTTTCCTCCCATTTCCTTGCATTGCATAAAGAGGGGGGGAGTGAATAGCCATAGAAAAGTGATTACATTGTTTGGTTGAAATCATATTGAGTATTTTCTGTACTGCATTCATTGAATATTGCATCCACCTGAGCTTACATAAAGCCTCCTCTACCACATTATACTTTTGTTCCTATTTACCAGTGTGCTATCTTGTCCATTTCCTGTTAACTCATTAGTGATTATAAAGAAGTGTGCTAGTGCCAGATTCTCCATTGTTAATCTTTATCATATCAGATTAAGGGTGATATTCAAGTATTAATTTATTATAAAGTGTGATATATCTATTTTAAATTATCAAATAAACCTTTTTAACTTGTAAAACAGAACTACTTCTTGGCTCAGTGGGGTCAGGGGGATTCCAAGAGAGGGGTGTTATATAGGGGTAGTCATCCAGAACGCATGAACTGGGCCTAAAGATATATCAATAAGGGTTTTCATTCAGTATTCTAGACTAGGCGTTAACTTAGCTGTAGTGCTGAATTGAATCCTCTTACAAATTGGGGGCTCGAGCCGAGACGTTGGGTTAGATTTACCACTTGTGCAGCTTAATACAGTGTGCTAACTGACGGGATACATACATCCGGTCGGATCACCACGCTGCATTACGCTGTGAAGCATTCCTCAAAAGGGACACCCCAAGAAAAGTTCTGTTCTGCAAAAATAAAATACAAACTTCTGTAAGTCAGGACAGAGACCAATCTCTAGAATGACGACCTTGGTAGACATGAAAATGGCCAGAGAGCACCTCTTGCATAAGCTATTTGTGAGAGGTGAATGGACCGAACAGGGCCAGGATGCGTGGTTGCAGGCAATCACACAACAGGTCACTGAAACAGGGTCAGATATATATAGAGATCAGGGTCCATTGCATGTGGCCCTGAGCGAACTATATATGGCTCCTAAAGCCAAAGAGGAACACAATAAGATTGCCAGGATAGCAGCATACCTGTACCTATATATGGGAGACATGCAGGATAGATGTGCTGAAAGCCAAAATCTGGCAAATAGGCAACAGATGGTGTTAGAGAAGGTCCAATCTGACCTGGTCTCTTCTGAGCAAAGGCTGCACAGAAGCCAGGAGTCAGAAAATGAGACCAGACAGTACATCACTAAAATAAAGGAGGATATGGATGTGCTGCAAAAGGAAAAGTCAGAACAGGATACCAGATTTCTGGCCTTGCAGAAGGAACACCAAGAAGGTTTGGACTCCCTACTGCAAAGCCAGAAAAAGCTGGAGCAACAGCTAGACTTCAATAGGGCATGTGCTGAGCAGGTAGTCACCCTGCAAGGCCACCTAGATGGAGTGAAGGAGGAGAGCAATAAACTGATTCTGAAAGACCTGGATACCCAGGCAGAGTTTGATCAGGAGCGCCAGAAAGCTGGTGCCTTCCAAAGGCAAAGGGACGACCTGGCGGCACAAATGCAGGCTCTTAGTCAGGAAAGAGACGCCTTAGGCCAGGAAGTCTGCCATTTAAAAAGAAAAATGGAAGAAAATCACCTGGCCCACCAGGGGCTGGGTGACCTCCAAAAAGAAAACCAGAACTTGGTAGAGCACACCAGAAGGGTGGAGGATGCTCTAGCAAGAAAGGAGCAGGCCAAAAGGGACACAGCTCAGGAGGTAACCCTCCTGCAGCAAAGACTGTCCCAGTTCTCCAGGACCAGCCAGGAAGCACAGAGGGAAAACGAGGCCCTCTGTGAACACAATGATAGGCTCCAACAACAGGTAGCGATGCAGGAGAGACTGATAGAGTCCAGTAAGGCCTTAACTGAGGAACTGAAGGCACAAATGCAGGCTCTTGCATTGCAACAGGGAGCAGGGGCGGATAGAGATGAGGTTCGCTGGGAAAGGGAAACTCCGGAGCATAACCCCAGGAGCCCTAGTACCAGAGGCCCTCATACCTCTCAGTCCCTGGACTCTGCCACCCCCATGTTCCCTGGCGCACATGAGCACAGGGCCACAGGGATGGCAGATTACTATCCAGCTAAGAGTATGGGGCTCATAGGCCAGTACCACCCAGGAATGGAGGGGTGGGCATCCGGGTATGGGCACCCAAGTACAGTACAATTCAATGGGGAACCCCAGGAGAGTAGGCCCATTAAGGGCATCCTGAAAACCTCTGCCCAGTTAGGTCAGTGGAGGGGGTACCCATCAAATCCTGGCAGCAAGGAGGAATCTGAAGACTCCTCTGAACTGCGCAGGACACAGGAGACCAGGTCCCCACATTCTGCCAGCCATTCCCAGGCTCGCAGAATCCGGGAAAACCTGGAAGAACAGACGGGAACCTCTGGGAGCAGTGCCTCTGAGTCCGAGGAAGAATGGACAAGGGTTACCCGAACCAAAAAGGCCAATAAGGCAAAAAGGGCCTTGCTTAAGGACCCCTTAAAGCAGATTAAGGCGATCAGGAGCGTCATCACGCCTTATCATAAGAACGCTAAGTATTCTGTTTGGGAGCACTTAGAGTTGTTTGAACAAATGATGGAGACTTTCCATTTGAAGGACAGCCAAAGCTGTATTCAATATGTAAAGTGGACATTCTCCCCGGAATACTCCAGTTTCTTTGCGGGGCTGGAGGACCAAAATCATTTAAGATGGTCCACATATAAGGCGGCCATCCTGAAACATTTTTCTGTTCACAGAAATCCTCAAGAGGCTCGCAAGGCGGCCTACAATTTGCAATGTGGGGAGGATCAGGCCCCACGAGAATTTGTGCAGGAGTTAAAGCGTCCTTTTGCGCAAACCACCAGAAGGGTGCGCACAGATAGTAGAGAGTTTGTCAATACATTTTTCCATGCCTTGCCCAAATATATAATGACCCAGCTCGTGAGAGATTTTCATGAGAAAAGATCTTTAGACTGGGTCATTGAACAGGCTACCCGGATCTACGAGGTGCAGAAGCCCATAGAAAATAAAAGCAATGCCCAGAAAAACCCCAAAGCCAACAGCACCCCTGCTGCTGTCAAGGTGGCAGAGGTAAAGGTCACCCCCGTTTTGGATCTGGAGATGGGGGGGCCTAAAAACCTACCTGCACCTAATAATGCTAGGCCCAGAAGGTCCTCGGGCCAGTCACAGACAGGGAGCCAGGGAGGCAGCCCCACAAATGGGGTCCCTCGCTCTCCTGATTATGTAAGTCCCCGTTACAAGGGAAATCGACCCATCCTGGGTTATGTGTGGACTCCTCCAGCCCAAGGGGGGGGATCCAGCCAAGCACCTAACCCAGGGAACTTCCCTCCAAACTTCCCACAGGAGGGCAGAAATTTACCAAACCCTGGGCAGAACTTTTTCCCCAGATATCCTCCCGACTTTCAACCCCAAAACCATCCATCCTTCTTTCCCCAATTCCCTGAGCCCAGACCACTGAATCCGGGAGAGGGGAGGCCAAGGGTGGAGGGGTACCCAAATCTTCCCAACCAGGGGTACTACCAAAGAAGGGACAGCTACCCTTCCCGGGATCAGCCCAGGGGAGAAAACAGGGCCCCGTATCAGCCTGAGCGGGTTTCCCAGTTAGAGCGCCAGGTTCAAAACATGGCGCGGGATCTGGGTCACATACTGAGGGCTCAGCAGAACCCTCAGATGGGCGTGCCGGCGCAGAACGCACCCAATTCTGGACCTGGTGCTCCAGAACAATGACGGGGGCAGCACTCCGATAACTCACCGGTTCCCAGGGAGGAGGCACAAAGGGAAGGGGGGTGTAAAGCCTTGGAGGAAGCTTCCTTCCTCACTTGTAAACAGCCCCTGGAAACCCAGGAACCGGAAACAAAATCTCTTGCCCCTGAAAGTCTGCCTCCTAAGGAGCAGAGGGGGGGTAGGAGAAACAAAAGACCCAAACAGACTCAGTTTGAGGAGGAGGTACAGATCGTCCAATTTGAGGGAGAGGGATCCTCAGAGGATCCTGGGAAAAGGATCTTCTCCTTCAGAGAGGGGGGAACTCCTCCCAAAGAAAAATGGGTCCCTAGGGATGCAAATCCAGACTGGGGAGATGTGGAGACTGAGCTACCGCCGCCCACCATCTCATCCCAGAACCAACATCAAGAAAATCCCCTGGTTCGAACCCATCCTGGGGACTGCCTCCAAAAAGGGGGGGGCGGCCCAGAACTGGAGCCAGGGGAACCCACAATGGCTCTGATCTCCAGTTGCAAATTTTTCTTTCAGATTCCCAAGACTCTCCACAGAATGTTGCCCAAATCTCTTCGCTAGCAATGTCCAAAACCAGAAAGTTAGCCCACCAGTTGTCCAAAAATGTGCATTATCTGTGCCCCCTTAAGGAGAAGGAGGGAAGATATTATGCCCCGGTACAAGTACAGGGGCAGGGTACAATCTCGGCACTGGTGGACACTGGATCTCAAGCTACCCTTCTGTCCAGAAGGGCCTTTGACGAACTGAATGCAGGAAGGGGAGAGAATTACCAAATTCCTCTCACTTCTCTTCCTGGACAACTGCAGAACTTTGACGGGAAGGAAATTCCCGTTGAGGGGACTGCAGACTTGGACATTAAAATTGGGCGACATAAGTTGAAACACCCGGTCATAGTTGTGACCCCAGAGGGCACCCCTTGTTTACTAGGGAATGACCTCCTGAGGAGGTTGTCACCCCTAATAGATTGCGTAAACAAGGTCCTCTGGACCCAGACTAGCCGACCAATAAAATTAAAACAGAGTGTCAACCATGTTAGTTTAAACGGCACCTGCCACATGGTTGAACAAAAATCTGACCAAGTACAATTTCACTTCCAGAACAACCAAATTCCAGACGTGACAGTAATAGCAGTAGGACAACAGACTGGTGATGGGGGGTCCTCTCTATTTCTGAAAATCAACCTTCCTTCCAGTCTAAAGTGGTATTCCACGCTGGAAGGAAACACTCTGAAATTCTATACTAATCCACAATCAGAAACTCCCACTCCTATAGTCCAGAAAGATGTGAAATCAGCTCAGAGCCTGGCTGAGATTCAGCAAATTGGAGAGCAGTTGTTCATCCCCTTTCAGTTAAATGATGGGAAGGACTCTGTTCTCGCTCGAGTGTGTGTGAACAACGGTAAGAGCTTCATCAGCGAAGCCATGTTTCGCCAACTCCCAAAAGATCCAGCCGTTCCCACCTTCAAACTGATAGACAAATGGGAAATGGACCTGGAAGCACCTAATTCCAAACATCTCCTGCCAAGCAGGTGTGTGCTCAAAATCTCCATTGGCAACAAGAGCATAGTCCACAATTGTTGGGTCGTGCGAGACGTCCCTGCCGCCTTTTACTTAGGCAGTGACATTCTCAATCGCTTTGCCATTAGTTTGGACCTAATAAACTTCAAAGCTTGGTCCCGATTAGCGGATAATCCCATGGGCTTTGATGATCCAGAAAAAGCATTTAGGTTAGCTCAATTGCTACCTTATGCAGTTGAAATTCAGGTTAAAGAGGAAGTCACCATCCCAGAAAGGACCCGACAATTCTCCCTGGAAGTGAAAGTTAAAAGGGGACAAGAGTTGAAAAACCCTGATGCTTACATACATCTAAATGCTTCTCTCCAACAGCAAGGGTTGGGGGTAAACCCAACTCCATTAGTCAACATAGAACATGACACCATTCCAATAGAGGTGGATAACAGCGACTTAAAGAGTATTACTCTAGCCGCAGGCACCATTATTGGAATGGCGGTTGATGACCGACATTTTTCCATTGATTTAGGTAACGAACTGTTAGGACCAATCCCCAAGGACTGTTTTGACAGTGACAGTGATGACAATACAACACCAGACAGGATTTCTACCCGGCATGGGGGGAACTTCCTGGTGTACACTTCCTGCCCCTATGGTAAGGAAGATGTGACTTGTGACTTCAGGAGGGATGAGGTGATTTTCCAAGTCCATGAGGGCTGCCTTTCCCACCTGAAGCCTCCGGTCCAAATCAGCACTCTGACCAGAGACTGCTCCACCCAGCTGGAGGAGGCCGCGGAGATAGCCAAACCAGAAGTCTTTCCAGGCTTCAGGCAGATGGTGGAAGAGAGAGTCAACCTAGCTGATGCCTGTGTGACTCTGGAACAAAAGCAAAAGTTGAAACAAGTTTTCTTGGATTTCCAAGATCTCTTTGCGGTAGACTCATATGACTGTGGTCGCACTGACATCCACACAACAACAATCCCCACGGACCCTGGCATGACTCCTGTGTTTGTGAAGCAATATCGTTTGCCTCTCGCATCAATGGAGTCCCTTACTGAAATAATTAAGAACCTTGAGTCCAGGGGAATAATCCGTCCAGTCCACAGCACCTTCAATAATCCGGTGCTGGGAATATTGAAGCCAAACGGCCAGTGGAGACTCTGTGCCGACCTCAGGGAGCTCAACAAACGGGTCCATACTTCCCGATGGCCTCTGCCCTACATTGACCAAGGGCTGGCCCAGATCCAGGGGTCACAGGTATTCACTGCAATAGACCTGACCAATGGATACTGGACTGTGCCTGTCAGTAGGGAGGACCAATACAAGCTGGCTTTTACCTTTGGGGGCCAGCAGTACACATGGACCCGGACTCCCTTCGGATACCTCAACTCCGGCAATGAATTCAACATTTTTCTACATAAGGCCATGCCCGACCTGGGTGTGAGGGGTAACCTGGCTTATGTAGATGATGTCCTCATCAAAAGTTCATCTGTGGAGGAACACATAGCGGAGATCCGTTATGTTCTGACACAGTTGAGGGCCGCCGGAGCAAAACTTTCCTTTCAGAAAGCACAGTGGTGTAAAACCCGTGTTAACTTCTTGGGGCATGAGATTACTCCTCAGAGTCTTTGTCCCCAGGAAAAGAAAGTGGAAGCACTTCAGAAACTGAAAGACCCCACAACTCTGCGGGAACTAAGGAGCCTCCTTGGACTGACTAATTACAGCAGAAAGTTCATTGAGGGCTACGCAGAGATCACCAGACCCCTGATTCATCTCCTGAAGGGGGGGGTCAAGTGGGAATGGGGTCCAGAACAAGCCGAGGCGGTAAAACAACTCAAAAGAAGCCTCTCACAAGCGCCTTGCCTAGCTTACCCTGTCAGAAACAAGGAGTTCTTCCTGGAGACGGGGTTCTCTGATACGTGCTTGACGGCAGTATTATACCAAAAGCATGACAAGGTCAATAAAGTAATCTCCTATGCGAGCAAAACTTTATCCTCTGTGGAGGAAAAATTCAACGATTGTGAGAAGGCACTCCTGGCAACGGTGTGGGCATTGAAGAATTACCGTCCGTTTATCCAGGGGGAACACATTATAGTGGAGACTCCACACCAGCCTCTGCAATATCTCCAAAGTGACAGAATCCGGGCCGGAAATGTGAGTAATTCCCGAATTACTTCCTGGATTCTGTCAATGCAAGGCTTTCCTGAGGAGGTCCGATATGGCCAAAACAAGAAGAGTCCCCTCGCGCAAGGTCTGGCTGACTTGCATGATTGTGCCAGAGAAAACTGTCTCGAGGACGAAAGTCTAAAAATAAAGGACAACATGGAGGCATACCTTAATTCCCCCCACAAAGTCTTTGAAGAAGACAAGTGTGAGGGAATGCCCACTGTGTATGTGGATGGATGCTCTTACCATGTTGACAACAACGGGGAGAAAGAACTGGTGGCTGGCGTAGGGAATGCATGGGTGAATGAGTCCCCAGAACCCTCCGCTGGATACAAAATTGGTCCCCGAAGTAGTCAGGTGGCAGAATTGATGGCTGTGCATCAGGCCATCCTCGCTGCTGTCCAGCATCAACTCCACGAACTGGTCATAATCACAGATTCGGATTATGTACGGAACGGGTTCGTGGAGCACCTGGTTAATTGGAAAACCAGAGGCATGTTATGTGCTAACAACAAACCCTTGAAACATGGGAAGTTGATCCAAAACATTGATTATCTGGTCACCTCGAATGAGATGACCATCTATTGGAAAAAGATCAAGGGTCATTCCAAAGTAGAGGGACCAGACAAAACTGGAAATGACTTAGCTGATCAGCTGGCCAAAACCGGGGCCATCCAAGGGGATCTAATTGAGATTGAGTCCCTGTTGGGGGAAATCCAGGTCACTGCTATCACTAGGTCCCAGACAAATGCTCACAACGACCTTTCAATTGCACAATGGAGTAAGGAGACCCCTGATGCTGATTTGATTACCGCTCAGAAGGGGGATCCAATTATTGGTAAATTTTACCAGCACCTTGAGGACCCTGAGAACTTTCCCCTGACGGATACCGATTACATTGGGAAAGAGGACCTAAGAGTGTTGATGAAATGTCCAAAAATGTTCCGAATCCAAGACGGTTTGCTGGTAAGGAAATCCAAAGCTGGCCACGATCAGTGGGTGGTTCCTACCTCATTCCGAAGCCTGATGTTAAGTCACGCCCATGATGCGGCCACCGCCGGTCATAGGGGGTTTCACACAACATTGGAAATCTTAAGAGAGGTTGCATACTGGCCACACATGGGGCAGGACCTCGACCAATATTTGAAGGGTTGTCTTGTGTGTGCACAATTTCAGCCATCATCCCTCACGCACCGGGCACCTTTACAAAAGAGGGGAATGACACTCCCATGGTCAGATTTACAAATTGACTTTGTAGGCCCTGTGATTCGCTCGGCTAGGGGGAATAAGTACATGTTGACTGTGACATGCTTGTTTACCAAGTGGGTGGAATGTCTCCCAGCCCCAAATTGCAAGGCAGAAACCGCAGCTGCCTTGATGATTAACCACATCTTTTCCCGTTTTGGTCTACCTCAAAGGATTGAGTCAGACAGAGGTAGCCACTTCACCAGTGAAGTAATGACAAAGATGTGGGAGATACTGGGGGTCAAGAGAAAGCTGCATATTGCTTATAGACCAGCTTCTTCTGGGGCAGTAGAGAGATATAACCGGACAATTGTGAGCATCTTAAAAAAGTTTGTGGCAGATTCTGGGCCAAGTTGGGATATCCGATTACCTCTGGTCCTAATGGCCATCAGATCTACCCCTTCATCTGCAACCAAAATGTCACCATTTGAGTTGATGACTGGACGCAAGATGGTGCTTCCTCAGCATTTGCTCTACAGGACCCAAGAGCAGACACTGATAAATGCCTCCACTACTCATGAGTATGTAGAGAATTTAAGGAAACACCTCCAACATGCTTTCGCTTATGCTCAGCGGAATCTAGAAAGATCAGCTGATAGCATGAAGACCCATTATGACCTGAAAACTTCCAGGAAGGAATATCAGGTGGGAGACCGGGTCTATCTATACAACTTCCAAAGGAACCAGGCCAAGCAGCGCAAATTTTTGCCTACATGGAAGGGACCCTTTGAGATCATCGACAAGATCTCCCCTGTGGCCTACAAAATCCACATCCCCAAAGGTCCTTCGGCAGAGGGGGAAGACAAGTGGGTCCACATTAACCAGCTAAAGTGTTGCCATCCCAGGCACACTCTGCAACAACTGGAGGAATCCTCTGGAATCCTAGCGGGTACTGTCTCAGACTAATTCTGTTCCAATCATAAACATACCACATCTAGTCTCTAAAATATTGTGATTTGCATGAAACTGTCTCTTAGTTATACTGTTTTTTTTTTCAAAATAAGAATGTAACGTTTCGTTATGATGAAATGCATATGCTGCCCCACTATCTCAACGGTGGTGGAAAAACGTCTATGAATAGGTATTGCCGCTCTTCCTTTGTCATCCTAGGAGAAAGAAAACCTTGAGACAGGCCAAGGAGGACGATCCGGAGACCGGGAGCTGAGACGCAACGGGCTCGGGGTACCGCCCAATATTCCCATCAGGACCGGCGAGGAGAACCAATCGATCCGACCGGATGGAGGAAAAGATGCTGAACTGTGCCATCTATTGGAAGAAGATGAGGAAACATCCCAGATCTTGCGAGTCCCATCAGTGAAACCGAATGGCCATCGCAAGAGGGGGTCTTGTGGGATGTATTTACCCATGCATCCGAGCCCTAACCCAAAACTGTGCAGTACTGACATGAAAACATCATGATGGCCAGAGCTTCCCAGAAAATGCACAGGGAAATGCAGGAAGAATAGGCTGCCACCCATTTTTGCCGATGTTATGGGCACAGAAGGACACTGCCTAAAACCACCATTGGACTACCCGCACAGTAGTCTGAAACCATTGGGAGTGGCAATGCTGATTGCCAAAAGCAAACCCATAACTGTTGGGAATTCATTTTCTTAAATCCCAAAAATGGGTGTAGTACCAGTACTCACCACTATCCAAAAGCCGGCAGTTTAAAACCACCCTGTGTTTCTCTGAAGGCAAGCCAAAGTGTCTATTTTAAACATTGCAACACATCTAAAAACTCACTGGACACCAGCAGACATTTGGTAGAATGGAGTGTTGTGTGCCTACAAAATCTGGGAAATGAAGAGCCCAGAAAAATGCTTATAACAAAACTGGCAGAGCTATGGAGTCAGCAGTTTAAGTTGCACTGGATTTAAAGACACTAAAATCGAAAATGTTAGATTAAATGAGTGACCTATGTTTGGTGTCACATGCCTTTGTAATTGTTTAAATGTCATAGTTTTAAACTTAGAATCAGCCTTCTAGCTGCATATGTAAAAATGTTTAGTTTTATTTGAATGCAGGAACTGGGGAACAAAAAGTGACATTTTATCTGAAACCTGGCTTAATGAACTGAATTCTGCCTGGCAACTACCCCCATCAGAAGGGAAACTTGAGTCACAGCTGTGTTCCCAGGCCAACCTTCCTTTTGCTGCCCACACTAAGGATATGCCATCTATCTGATATTTGAATTATCTGTGCTCTGCAGGAGAGTGAACAAAGCCCTCTTCACTCAGGCAAAGGTTTTTATTACCGCAGTCGTAAAATGTAGCTTCCTCTTGGCAGGAGCTGGGAGGGGCACTGCCTGTGAGAGCAAGCTGGCTTGGCAGAACTGGATTAACCAGAAATTCAACCTTGTGCTGAGGGTAAACCACACCCCTTTGGAGCCAGAACATAACTTTAAAAAGATGAATAACTCATAGAGCGGACATGTGAAAATTTTATAAATGATACCATAATTCTTGTGATTTTTCTGCCCACATTTTAAGAGGTTTTTCGACCCGGTGGCATGTTCAGGGGGGTTTTAGCGGAAAAGTGGATATAACTCTAAATGTATGCATGTTAAAAATCTGAAACTTCATCAGTTAATGTCCCTACTCCCTGCGCACATGTATGTAAAGTTGGGTCAATGTCAGAAATTGCAAAATCAGTTAAAAAGTGAAATATGTGCCATTTCTGAATGCAAGCTCCCAGGAAGAGCAGAGTTTGAACAGGGGATACCTCCTGTAATGCATGATGGGTGCATATGATTTTAAACAATATGTACCTCTGCAAATATGTATTTGTTTCAAATCTAGATTTGTGTGTAAGTTGACAGGAGGAGTGGACTTTCTGCAGGCTGTAAAATGACATCACGCTGACTCACAGTTCATTCCCCAATCAAATGATAAATGGAAGTTTGACCAATTAGAAGCTGAGAGAGAGGTAGGGTCAGTGATGCTAGAACACACCCACATTCTAAACACATAAAAGCAGACAGACAGGACAGATAGGGACCTTCAAAATCCATCTGCCGCTGGAAGCTCTGCCGGAAAAATCCATACTTTACCTCCATCAAACTTCCAGAGAGCCAAACTAGAGACTTCAATCTATCCAGGACTAAGAGACCAGACCAGAGAGAAAGCAGTGCTGTACCCAGAGAGACCCAGACCAGCAGAGAGAGCTGACCCAGATCACTGTGAAGTGCAGAGACCAGAGGCGAATTTAAAACCCTGACCAGATCCGTGATGAGGGCCCATTTCACTCAAGAATATAGTGTGAGTACCTAGAAAACTGTGTAGAACCAATCTCTTAGTTTAAATTCATCTAATTCAATCTATTTAACCTAAGTAGAACTGCCTCCTAGCTGTCACCTGTCATTTCTAGTTGCAAGCTGCACTTGTCATTTTGAGCTTTTGAAATTTGCAAACCCCTTATAGTTTTACCGCAATCGCGGAACACGCATCTGCGAATTTTACCGCGATTTGCAATTTCTTCACATGTAAAAACTGCTGCTGTTTGCTTTCCATTTGCCAGAAATTCGTTTAACCTGCTAACTATCCCTGCATCATTGCTAGTGTGAGCCTGGACTAATATTGACTAGATACCACTCACCCTGAACCTCTGTAAGGGAATTAAAAGCGTTTCCAGCATATTTCTCATTCATTGCCAGCACATATCAAAGCATTTGGGCCTGTGATTTCAAAACTCCTATCTGTTTTCTGTTGTCTAAGCTTGCTGGATTGAACTGATTACATTGATTGCATTTCTGAGAACTGTGTGCTTTCCTCCCATTTCCTTGCATTGCATAAAGAGGGGGGGAGTGAATAGCCAGAGAAAAGTGATTACATTGTTTGGTTGAAATCATATTGAGTATTTTCTGTACTGCATTCATTGAATATTGCATCCACCTGAGCTTACATAAAGCCTCCTCTACCACATTATACTTTTGTTCCTATTTACCAGTGTGCTATCTTGTCCATTTCCTGTTAACTCATTAGTGATTATAAAGAAGTGTGCTAGTGCCAGATTCTCCATTGTTAATCTTTATCATATCAGATTAAGGGTGATATTCAAGTATTAATTTATTATAAAGTGTGATATATCTATTTTAAATTATCAAATAAACCTTTTTAACTTGTAAAACAGAACTACTTCTTGGCTCAGTGGGGTCAGGGGGATTCCAAGAGAGGGGTGATATATAGGGGTAGTCATCCAGAACGCATGAACTGGGCCTAAAGATATATCAATAAGGGTTTTCATTCAGTATTCTAGACTAGGCGTTAACTTAGCTGTAGTGCTGAATTGAATCCTCTTACAACCACTTACTTCATGGTACTTGTCCGCTAGACAGACATCGTGCACAGTTGTCCAACGCCCGAGTTTGAGTGCCAGAAACATGTTCGAATTTCAGGATACTCCTCATTAATACTCATGAGAAAAATGTGCATCCAATGATTCCAAATGTATGCCATTTCTTTATAATGGATATTCATGAGGGATATCTTAAAAACCTGTCAGGTTTCCGGTCCCTGAGGCCTGGAGTTGGACAGCCCAGGAGGGTAGATGGCTCACTGGTCTGCTAGTCATGGCAATTATCTGATGCAGGATTACAAAATGAAGCAACCGGCAGAGTCTGATCCACAAAATGGGTTTCAGTGGTTGCTCTGCCAGAGGTTGGGTACTAGCGTGATCGGCAAGGCTAGCCTGGGAGGTCACACTTGCAAAGTTGAAGTAATCCTGATTATTTAAGCACCTTTGAAATAGTTTGTGAATTTAGTAAAATATGCAGTATTTCTGACCTAATTGTATCAATCTAAGAAAGTGCTAACTCCGATGGAAAGTGGTTATTCAGAACAATAAACGGCTGCCAATTTTACTTTGGTTCAGGTATGCTTCTGGCTTAACAAACCACTGTGCTTGACACCACTTAGTGTATTGCTCAGCTAAGACTCCACCCTGTTATGACACTTTCCTTTGAATCTCTATTTGAAGGAATGAATACCTGTTAGTTTAAGCACCAGTATAAAAAAGGGAGTGAACACACACTGGTTCATAATCCCTGTTCCACCTTTACTGGTTCCCGTCCCTCCCTGAATGCTGTCCCCCTTCTAACCACAAAGGGGCCTCAGCTTACCTTCCGCCCCCAAAGACCTATGTTCCCTGCAAAGCAACCCTTTCCTGCTCCAGCAACCTAATGTTGTTGACCACACACCCTTATTCCACACCCTGCTTCTGAGCCTTATTCTTTTTATTTGGTGTTATATGCTTTACAATTAACCATAAACACAAATTTGTTACAGAATAAGAATTACACAATAGAAATATAACGTTAGTACAATACACAAATATTCAGTTCCAGCCATTACTTCCCATCTCGTGAGATTAAGTATTGAAGAAAATATAAGTTAATACCGTGCATAAAGTACATACATCTTAAGTTATAGTTTCTTCACAATTTCTTTCCATAGATTAAACATGGATTTAGAGATCACAGTAGAACGCCCAGATGATAAATAAGAATACAATTGATCACAGTCTTGAGCCTGATCTTCTTAAGTTCCGGAAACTCGGTCAAGACCTTCCACTTCTCCTCCTCCTTCTCTCTCCACCTACTCTGCTAACCTAGCTCACCACTCTTCCATCTCTCCCTCCTCTTCCATACAGTCTGCTGACTGGCCACCTGGTTTACCTCAGAGTTTCACTGGTCCCTGACACCTCCAGTCCCCTCAGCACTTGTCTCAGGTCCCTGCACCCCATCCCCCTTCACTGCACTTGTACTAAAACCTGGAGAGCTTCTCTCTCCGCACTTACCCCAGATCGTTTGTCTGTCTTCCTTCTCTTCACCATTAATGTGCACTTGAGAAAACCGCATAATCGCTGTCAGGCCTATTTGCTGTATCTAAATTGTTAAATGTACCATGCTCACTTACTGTGCCTATGGAGAGCTTTATCTTCTCAGAAATTCAAGGGCTTTGAGCGACTGTTATTTTTCCCCATGTTCCCCCCCTCCTTGAGCGCTTTGAAACACTGTGTATAGGCGCTTTATAAATAAACATTACCATACCATACCATACATGCCATGGGTAGGTTTCCTATAATATGATTCATATTCTTGAATAAGGATTGCGAATGAAGTTGATAAATGGCGAGTTGTTCCAGTTGCCTAGTGTACAATATCTCTCTGTTCTAGGCACACCCTCCCATGCCCTGGTCATCACAAATGATGGCAAACAATTCCGCCTTAGTTGCATTATAAAGCGACACAGTTCTTTATTCTGTGGAACCTTTACATAATTTACCTGTGTTAAAAGCTTGAACGATTGTTTCGAGTATTCAGTCAGATTTATTTTCATCAAATGCTTTTTATTTGCGTTTTAAACTCATATAAAGATAAACAACTAAACAAACATGTATCGCCTGCAGATTCATAGTCCATTCATCACGTGTAAAATTACCATTCCAACAGCACTACAAACTTCAAAATTCTACCACCCCAGAAGGGAGATGGGAGAAGGGAAGAAGAAAGAAAAAGAAATAAGAAGAAAAGTAAAAAGAAATTAAGGCACAGAGAGGAGAGAAGGGGAAAGAGCTCTTAATACACGACAAGAAATGAGAAGGAGGTATCGCGGTCAAAACCCTGTATGTTAAAACCACCCCAGCTAATAGCTTTATACCCCCATTACATGAATTCATACATACAAAGTTACAATATAACATTACAACATCAAACAGTATAACAAGTAGCAAAGGATTTTACAACATTAGCCCCAGTTAAAACCAGGGCCTATTAACATTAGCGCTCATGCCTGAATTTCGCCTCTTTCCTCCTCCTCCTCTTGGGGGAGAATCGTAACAGTTCCATAAAAGCTTAAAACTGCTACCCCAAAAGCAGGTTCCTTTTGTTTTCCAAAATGTTCTAAAACAAGATCCATGCCGCATGAGTATTGCAACAACTAGAGCCTTTGCGACCAAGTTCTGTCCTCATCTGGTGGGTATATGCAGCCAAGTTCCACCACTTTATTTTAGAAATCTGTTTGTAATCCTTCCAGTTAAACATGATTACCTTAAGAGCAACTGCCACCAACATATAAAAAAGAAGCTTCTGGCTATTTCTGCCCCCCAACACCAGAGCAGCACCCCCAACCACATCTGCCCAGGGGGAGAATGGTATGCCTAACATACAGGTGTCCTCAATAGATGGGCATATTGACCTCCAGAAGGAATTCACAAGTCCACATGTGAACAACATATGCATAAAGGATCCACACTCCTCCCTACAAGACCACCACAAGGTATCCTGATCTTTTGAGTTAGCCTCCCGAAACCTTGAAGGAGTCCAGAGCGCTCTATTGTATACCAAATTAGAGCGTTTCGTTAATGGATGATGAAACATAAGTGTGAAGCACTTTTGCCCATATGTTCAGGCCCTTTGAAATCCGTCCTACAATCATCCATCCACACTTGCTCAATCTTACAGCTCGCAGTATGCTGATCATCCCTCGATAACAGCTTATAAATCGCAGCTGCTGACTTGGGGATACGACTGACTGCCCCCTCCTGCGGAGGTCCCAAGTATCTTGCACCACGGCCCACCCCCACTAACTGTGCATATCTCAAGAATTCCCTGAGGGCAGGTTATACTTCTCTCGAAGCTGTAGGAAGGGTATTGACCCCTGGTAAAACCAGACTTGCTCTGAAAACAGGATACCAGCTTGAACCCATGCTGACCCCAGAACAGTTTTACTGGCTACCATGAACCTATCATTATACCATATAGGCTGTGATCCCCTAGCTCTTGCCCCTCTTACATGCAGTTTTGCCCGCCATCGGACTACCTTGCCGATCGAATTAGCGCTAAAGGATTTTGGACAATCCCATCCAAAACTTCTCCCTTTCTCTACAAAATATTCTATTTAGATTTTGGAATTTAGAATCAATTCTCCTAAACAACAAGAAACACCCAGAAAAACATCCTTCCTAAAGAAATTGAAAACAAGGAAAATGCCCTCTATAACCTCCTGATGATCCACCTAAAATACAGTAGTGAACCACATGTCAAGGTTGAACTAAAGAGGCTGAACTAAAGAGGATTGAAAACTTTTCTGACAAAAAATCCTACCAAAGTCTGGAAAGGACTCCATAACAATAGGCTGAACAAAACAGGATTGACGCGGAACTAAAGAGACTGAACTAAAGAGGATTGACAACTTTTTGGACAAAAATCCTACCAAAGTTCGAAAAGGACTTCATACCAAAATAGGATGAACAAAAGTGGATTGAAAAGCCTTTGAGACTGAATCAAAGAGGCTGAACCTAATCTGAGAAAATACTACACTGAACTTAATTATCAGTAAGAACACAGTAGATGTAGTCACAAAACAAAAAAAGCTGGACCCTCTTTTTTTTTAAATCAAAGGAGACAAAGCCCCCTCAAGAACTACATTAGGACTTGACTGCATAGTCTGTTTTTGAAACTTAATGTCATCAGAAATCATTGCAATTTTTTTAAACAAAAATACAGTTCTGAACACTCCCCAAGTCCAAAAAATGTGTTAAAAATACTAAAGGTTGGTGCAATTTGTGTGACCAGAAGCAGCAACTTACCTTGCAAGTATGTTGAATAACATTCATACCAATTAGCGATGGCTTTGTTTTAGCACAGGAAATATCTCTTTGTCGAAACAGTGCCACCAGGGCGTTTCCAGATCTAGCCACCTTGGTGATAGGCCCCCATTGGAGACCGTGCACCATTCCAAACCCTGCTTAATCACGGAGGCATGTAAATATCTTTGGAAAAACAGGAAATTAATTGCTCCCTGGGATGGAGCCGCCCAAGTCTGCTAATAGAGATGCTGGCTCTCTAATTATTCCATAAAATCTGGGAAAGTTTCTTGTCAAACAAAACTCTGGTGACCACTGCAAGGGCAGCATCGACAAGGGATATAAAATAATCGGTGAGACAGACATTTTGACTGTCTCCATTCTCCCCACCAGGATAAATGCATTGGAGTCCATTTGGAAAGTAGAAAGTCAAGTGTCTCCTGAGTATTCTGTTGAAGCGTAGTATGCATCTCATTAGTAAAATGAATCCCTAGATATTTGATCCCCCGTGGCTTCCAGATGAAGCCGGGCCCTCACATTGGGCCTAGAAGCAGTAGTTATTCAGTGGCATAATCTCAGTTTTATCGACATTCAATTTATACCCAGAGACCTCTACATTCTCCTCAATCTCAGTTAGGAAATGGGGTACGGTGTCCTGCAGGTCCTCTATCAGAGCCAAAATATCACCAGCGTAAGCTGCAATTTTGATCTGGAACCTGTTAATCCCACCCCTTCAATCCTCCCATTCAACCTTACATGTTGCAATAGCAGTTCCAAACACAAGATGAACAGGAGAGGTACAGGGGGCACCCCTGCTTGGTGCCTCTTTTTAGCACAAAGAAGGGTGAGAATGTACTTTTCATGAAGACCGCAGCTCGGGGTTGAGGATATAGCGAGAATACCAGGGATATAAACTTACAGCCAAAGCCATGCCAACACAGTGCCTCACTCAGGAACTGCCACCCCACAATGTCAAAAGATTTTTCAGCATCTACTGTGACTGCTGCCCATGATTTGCCAACCTTCCCAGCCAGATCGATAATGTCACAGAGTAGGTGGAAATTCGCCCTGGCAATTCCCCCCTTAACAAACCCTGTTTGGCCCTTTTGCATTAACTTTGGCAATAACGTGTCTAGCCTAATGGCCAATATTTTCTCAAAAATGTTTGTCTCCGCATTATTAACAAGATGGGACTATAGTTCTTTAACAAGGAATAGTCCCTAGTTGGCTTCGGAATCACATGTATCATGGCTTCAAAAAAAGTGCCCCCCGGCTTCATATCTCGTTCATAGCCCTCATAAATTTGTAACAATTTTGATGCTTGAGTGACCAAAAAACTATGAGAGAAATCTATAGACAGGCCATTCAGGCTTGGTGCCTCTCCCACCTTTAGCATTACAATCGCCCTTTTAACCTCAGCCAAAGTTATATCCCTCCCCATTGCTCTCAACTCATCTGCAGGGATGCCCTGGCGAGTAGGGTCAGGAGACCTCTACAGATATGATCGTACCCAAACTGGCATAGGTGTCTCCTCAGGTATATAAAGGGACTTATAGTAGTCTGCAAATGCATGGGCTATATCTTCATCCTTCGTTATTCCTTTCCCATCTACCTTCAGAGATGCCACCTAGTTATTCTGACTTTTCACTCTCAAAAATCCACACAGGAGTTTTCAAGCCTTATTAGCTCCCCAAAGGATGTGGGATTGTATTTTAAGAGAACCACAGCCGCCTTGTTAGAACAATTCTTATTATATTCCACCTTCTCCCAAATTAAGTATTCAACTTCCCCTGACTAGGTGCCCGCAGACAGTCCATCCCTCTGTTTTTGATACTCTGGAGCCTAGCCTCAGCTTCCTGCCTTTCTATCTTGTTCTTGGTTGCCACAAAACCTATTATGTGCACCTGAAGGGTCACCTTATAAGCATCCAATACCATCCACGGTGGTAAGGATTCTGAAGTATTTCACTAAAAATAATCTGCCTTAAACTTCTCAATGGAAGTGACAAACTCAGGTACTCAGAGTTTACAGTCCATTTATTGCTATATATGCTGAATGTCTTCCCACTCCAGGACCACTCTCACCAGAGCAAGGTCTGAAAGTACAAGAGAATACATTCCTGCTCCATTTACCTACGTAACATGTTGTCTACTCAAAAATATATAGTCAATCCTTGAGTAGGAGGCGTGCGGGGGGGGGGGAGAAAAACATGAAGTCTAAAATCATCCAGGCTACAGATTCTCCATGCATCAACCAGACCACTCTCCCAGACCAAACACTCAAAGGTTTGTGTTCTCCTGTCCATAATGGGGTCCAGCGGGAGGTTGCACCCCCCAATAATCATGGAGGAGGAATTGACTCATTGTGATTGCCCATTTAATCCATCCCAGACGTCAGGATCAATTATATTAGGGCCATAAATATTGACGATTGTTATGTCCCGGTTTCCCACTCTGCCCTTTGCTATTAGCTATCTACTCTGTTTACCTAATTCAGCCTCAGTTATTTACAGCAGACAATGTTTAGGCACAAGGATAACCACTCCTCCATTGTACCCCTCAGTATTTGAAGCTAACGCCTGCCCCAACTCATTGCTTCTGGAGCCTAACACAACCCTCCCTGGAAAGATGCCTCTCTTGCATCAGGGACATATGCGCATGCGACCTCCTCAAATGCGTCAAGATCTTTTGGTGTTTTATTGGGGATTAATCATCCATATGGAATACCATGGCTGCCACTTAAGAAATTATATGATGACCATAACAGAAGTCAGTCTTGTCTATCCATTTGAATAATGGGGTTGCCCCTGCGTCTTCCATCTTCCCCCTCCACCAATGATAATCCAATAGCCGTTCCCTCCCCTAAACCTTGCAGCACCTCTCCCGAAGAAAAGAAGAGAGAAGAAAAGAAAGAAAAAGCAAGAAAGTCAATATAAGCAAAATCATCAATACTGACAAGCTACCCCACATCCTCCAGAAAAGACGGCACAGAGTCCGCCAGCTCAGGGAATTGCAAAGCCACAAGACTCCCAACATCAAATTCAGTCTATCCCACTATCAGAACTTAGAGACAGGGAGAGTTCAGAGTGACCCCAGGGGAACGGTAGAGCCCCAGAAACAACTCACCTCCCCCACCATTGTATATTCCTCCAACCATAAAGTTTAAAAATAAATCGGCCACCTACATGGCTTGATCGCCCATAAACTCCTGGACACTGTCATGAGCGGAGAACATACCCACATTTAACCTCATGGCCCTCAGGTGTTTCCCCCAGCCATAGCAGTTTGGTTAGACTTTAAAGGGGACCTGGATTTGTCTCTTTTCATCACTCCAATGTTCCTTGCAGCAGACGCATCCAAAGAGCCTGACCTAGGCTTCAGTAGTGTTGATCCAGCCTTTTGGATTCTGAAGCATGACAACCTCGCCTCAGCAGACTTCAGTTTGGAGGAGCGAGTCCTATTCACTGCCACTGACCATGCCTGATCTGAGGATCCCCACTCCAGCCCCGGGGTCACATACCTCTTTGTTGCGCTACCTCACCATGGGGCAAAGCTGCCACCAGACCCTCAGCATCTCGTACCAGATGCTCAACGATCCGGGAGCCTCTGCAAATTCGGGGAAGTTCTGCCACTACAAATCCGTTGTTCCTACCATCCGCTGCTCCTGCCCATCTGGAGCTCTGCAGAAACAGCTGAGATCCTGCTTAAATAATGTATTCACGGTGAGGGAGGTTAATAGCTTCAAGAACTAGCTGCCATTTTCCCGCTGCTAGCCATGCCCCCTCTTCAGTTAGATTTTTAGTGTAGATAATGCTTAGCATTTGCTAACCAGTCCCATTCGTGTACCTTTCTTCAGATTATTTTTTTATTTATCCAGTAATTATATCCCAAATTAGGATGCCACTTTATTTGGTCCTGTAATTCATTGCAAGACTTCGCAAGTATACACAAAACTTAAGGCATTCCAGTAACTCCACTATTCGGTAACAAGCCATAATCACCCAAAATTGTATTCTTAACCCCAGACATCAGCTTCAGCAGCGATAGGCTACATATCATTTTAGAACTGATAATTAATGAAGGTAAGCCAACTTCCAGTCTAATGGTCTCAATAGGAGTACCTATGCTGAGGCTTAATACTCTGCGTTACAAATTCCCCTCTTATACACTTAACCAACTGATTTCTGTATCTGTATACAATTCTATTGTACATTTTAAGTTTATCAAATAGTCAGGAAGTGCATATTTTAAAATGAAAATTCGTAGCTGTCATGTAATGAAAAAGGTATTAGCAGACTAACATTGTCATGAATGATTGCCATTTTCTATACATCTGATGTCTCCTTTCCTTTCTGTTTTGTTTTTTGCTTTTATTTAATTTAATGCCATTTATTTTCACCTTTATTCAACAAGAACAAGTCATTAAGCATACGACACACAATATCGATAACAAAGAAGAAAATGGTATGCAAACATCAATACAAAAGTGCTCAAATACTCCAAGGTGCATTCCATTTTAAAACCATTAGATACAAGATCTACAGCAAGCTTTCTATACATGATACTTATAACAACAATTCATATAAGATCAATTTTGGACATCATATTTAGCACAACAGTTCATCTAAAATCAATGAATCAATACATAGCCTTATTCAAGGCACTACTCTCAACGGTGCATCTCTCCTGAGCCAAGCACTATAAACACATTTGCAACTTCAAATACAGTGGCATCATCATTCATCTTTTTACAAAAAGGATGGCTTCTTCTATTCATCTTATCCTATTTCATAAAAAGGTATACCTTAGATACAATCTTCTTCAGTGCAGATACAGCTGGCTGGCTAAAAGAAAATGTTCTCCCCACTCAATCCTGGTTTTACAGGACAGGCATTTATTTGAAATGCTACTATCCCGTTTATTAAATAGATGTGCAACTGGACAAATTCCGCCCCTAACTTTTATGTAAAAGCACGTGTGGTTGGACCTCTGATCATCTTAACCCAAAGTAAGGCCACCTCTGAAGAAGCGCGTTCACGTTTGTCCGTAAAGCACGTTTATTGTACAAATTGCTGTGAGGAACTGGCTGATACTGTGGAGTCAAACTAACCCGAGCTTCTTCGAACCACACAAGTTTACACATTTTATATATTCTCAACAGTTAATACACTCCCACATAATTTATACCAAATAATCCCCCACACATGATTGACCAAAACTAGACAAAGAAATGTAATCTGCCTTGATTCCCACACTCTCATTGGACACATTTATTAACTACCATCCCCTTTCAACATATCTTTGCATAAGCTCATATTTACAGCACACCCCTTTTTGGGATCTTTGCTTGGTAGGTCATGCGTTGTCCCATAGTTACACATTCACACAACAAACATAATGAATTACAAGTTCCAACTGGTCAGCGACCTCTAACCCCGAATGTGATGCACATGGTCTTTGCTGGGACACTTCAACAATATGGAGAGGGGTCGGAAGAAACAAGTTCCCTTTGAACTTGTGATATGTCCAGACTTGCAGGCATCCTTATTTCACACACATTTATATGACTACCAATTCAGCAAGCATGGCCTCTGGGAACATCCTGAGAACCTGAGAACCTGATCGAAACCCATAAACCATTTGCCAACTCTGCCCTTAAGCATCCCTTGCAATGGGTTAATGACTCGGTCCCAAACTGACTCTTCCAGATGGCCGGACTTACCTGGACAATGAATAACTGGCTCGCATGTACTTAAAAAGATTGCATCTCCTCTCCACAATAGTATCAAGTTGTAAAAACCTGAGCCTGGCCATAGCTGACTATTTGACTTTACTCTCAGACTTAAATAAATTGGCCGGGATTTTATCAGGGCCTGGATGATTGTTGGGCTTCAGTTGCTACAGTAATCTCTTCTAGCGTGAACACAGATGGTACATTTCAATATATATTGCTATCACTAGTTTTACCCTGAGGATCTTCGGTTGCTCTTGTTTCGTAATAAAGCTGACTAACATATTCATACGATGCTTTTCCTGCAATGTTGCCCTGTATGATCATGTCCTCCCCGGGGGATGCAGAGGCTTTCTGTCATAGCATGTGATGTAAAGTGATCTTAGACAGCGCCGTTTTGCTATGCTTGTTGATCTGACTGCACATGACTATGTAAGGAAAGGGGGAAAGGGGATTGTTAGTGGATAGCAGAAGAGGCAAATGCAAATCTATAAGAACCTCAGACCTGAACACTGTTTTGCGTCTATGGGACTATCCAATACACTTAGGAATATAATACCTGAAACAAAGAGTCCACAATCTGATAGATTACAGTGCTTCGGGTCTAGTGAGATGCTGAGGTGTGGGAGGGTAATAGGGCTAAAGAGGAGAGACTAGTCTTAGCACAATTAAGGTTCAGGTGTAATGGCTAGGCCTCTTGTGGTTGTGTGTGGGGCTTTGTGTGTGTCGAGGAGGTTGGTGGGCTTTGTGTGTGTCAGGGAGGTTGGTAAGAGATTGTACTGGTGAGTCAGTTAGTCAAGGAGAAGTGTGGTATAGAGAAATGAGGGAGTAAAAGTGGTGGGGTAATGAAGCAAGGTGCCAATCAGTAGTGATATCATAAACTCAATCAAGAAGCCCACATATAGCAAATCATAACATGACATAGCAATGCACGAAAAAGTCACAAAATCATCACAAAATTGAAAAATCATAGTAACCTATAAAGAGGGCCTCACATGGCTAATCAACCTGTCATCCTCCCAGTGCTCATAACAAAGGACTCTTGCAGACAGGTCAAATTTGAATGTCTCACATTGCCTTGGACAAACCCTCGTCTCTCTTTCTCTCTTTTTCTTTATATATATGTTTCTGTTTATCGCTTGCTCTATCTTTCTTTCTCTATCTTTCTCACTCTCTCTCTCATATGGATATATTGTACCAGGTGTGCAACCAAGGTCTGGGATTTGGCAGATAAGATAAGGGACAGTCTGAACACTCCACACATTATCATAATCTATGTGCTAAGAGGAATGGGAGGTAAAACCTTTGTTTCAGGGAAAGGGGTGCTTGAGATATTAGCATGAAGGATGCTGGTCAAGGCTGGCTTAAACATAACTTTCTCAGTTGCGATTTCAGTGTGCTGCCGGGACTTTTGGCTGTTGGGACAATGCCCATTGGGGCATCCATTGGTGTTTGTCAGTAGGTTTTCAGCTGATCGGGGAAGGGGCCAGAATCCCTGTTAGTTTCTCCCAGTAAATTACCCCATTGTCTCTTAGAAACGTTCCTCTCACACAGTGCACACAGCCACTGGACAAAAGAAAACTCCCTTTTCCCTTACTACCACCCACCCGCCTGACATTGCAGCATCAACCTCAGAATGTTGTTGAAACCGAGCGGGGGTGGGGGGGGGTTTCATGATGAAATGAGAAGCAGGAAATCTACATTGTGGAGCGTGGGTTCCACAGAGTGCCCCACAAATCCGGGTGCTACAGCTTCTGTAGATGAAGAGAACATGTTGACTGTGAAAGAAATGGTGTTTGGGAGGAAGAATAGGATTGTAGTGCAATAACACTGCAACCTCGAAATTTCTATATCTCTAGCATGGTACTAAGTACTGATCTCTGCTTCTTGGGAAGCTTTGGGCAAGTGCTAAATACTTCAACGTCAAAAGCAGGTGTTCGGTATTTACTCATCTGAGGGACGGTCCTATGAGTGAAAGGGAAGGGCTGCCAGTGATTATCATATACACAAGGTGCGAGCTGCCCCAAAAGGGAGTTTTCCGGACAATTGAGTAAGCAACGAAGTACCGTAACTAAATGGGTGGCTTAACGTACTGGAAGGGGGCAATGGTATCTCCAGGTCCAAGTCATGAAGATATGTTGCTTGCTCTTATGCACAAATATATAAAACCCAAGGTATAGGTCCTAAATCAACTAGATCCCCATATTGTATTTTTGTTTTCTAATTCCTTTCTATTGTATGTAGAGTTGAGCATCTTGGTGAATCTGACCTGAAATGAGGAAACAGGATACAGAGAGAAACACGTGCATTTTCTGTATTACCCACTAGAAGGCGCACTTCAAATAAGAGAGAAAATGTGGTTCTCTTGGCTCGTGTTCCATGTGCACAACATTTGCCCATGTTCTATGTTGCTCATACATTATTAGAATACAGATAGAAGGGATACGTAGTTTTTCAGGCCCACAGAGCTTTGCAGCTCAGTCGAGCTATTATTATACATTGTCAGTAATCTACACAACAATCTGCTGTGAATTACTGGCGGTCAAAACATAGTAATGATTAAGATGATGTAATAATAGCCCTTACTAGTAAAACACCTAAGGGGACTGCAGAGTGTTCGTATGACTAGAGGTAAAATCTGTAACTTGCTTGATCACACTCTCAGAGAAAAACGCACTCACACTAAGGAAAGCAAAACGAAATAAGAAAAACGAACCAATATACTAAGCAGCAGGTGAACCATACATGCTTTAAAAGCATTATTCACTAATCTCTCCCCAAAATAGCCGATGTCCAAATAGCGCTTTCAGCAGGATGCATCCGGTATGCGTCTCAGGGAACCTGATGGACACCAGGGCCCCTTTATGTTTCTTCATGAGCTGTAGCACACAGCAAGCTCTCCACAGACTGACCTAAAACTCTGCCTTCTGTCTCCTCCCATTATATCAGTGGTCAGGGGTCTAAAGAATAGTTCAAAATGGAACCCGGATGTCAATTTCTCCTTCTGGTTAGTTTGAATACATTCTATAAGGAAATACCATGTTTTCAGCAGATGGGAAACGTGGCTGCTTCCTTCTGCCCGCAGCCTTTTTCAACATGAAATGTTTTTTGATCTATCGCAAAGCCATTTTACTGTGTTTTTTGTAATAGACACGTGCACAATTTTACTTCCTTTAACTGCCAGCTAGTTGTATTATCTGATTACTTAGGTTTTCCTTATTTTCTTTTTAGGTGTTCATTAAAAAGTTAGAAAAGGAGTACAGTGTTTTGGTTTCATCGGGCAAGTCCCACGGATGGTTGCCGTTATTCAGAAAGGGCTGTATGTGTTATGCCTGTCCAAACACTTCCTTCAATAGCTCCCTTGTTTTGGGCCAGAGTAGGACATATTGTCGTATGACAAACTATGTCAGTTATGCCTCCCTGCACCATCTGAAACAACCTTGTTTTAAATCCAGCACATATTTTCATGCTGCCCTTAAACCAATGGATTCCCATGGCATCCCCTGGATCTTTGAACTGGAAAAGGTAGGCGGATTCTATACGATTCAGTAGGAAATGCCTTCTCCAATCATTAATCACGGTAGATATTTTCACTTTTCCAAAAAGGTAAGTAGGGCTTCAAGGCGATTCTTGTTTTACACTTTACATTTCCCTACGTGCAGGAAAAGTTGACAATGGCACAGCGTAAAGATTGGAGGGGGTGTCTGTACTCCTGCTCTCTATATGGCAGAGGAGAGGCACAGAGGACCCCAGCCAAGATTATCTGTTATTGGTAGTAATGGACGAGCAATCAAGGCCTAGCTTCTCAGGAGGTGATGCATGCTGGTTCTTAAGTACAGTGTAGTCCCCAAGCACCCACAAAGGAATGTCCACACACTGGATTAGTTAAAACACAGTCTTTATATAATTAAGGTTCAAGGTTATGTACAATGGGCCTCATTCCGAGTAGGGCAGTAAGGGATACCGGGCACCGGTAAGGAGACCAGTGCCGGTAATCCCTTACCGCCCTACTACGAGGTCCCTTAGCAGGTCACTCCTTTAACACCTGGTCTGACCAGGCGTTATGGACGGGACCCGTTAAGGGACTTCAGAGCTAATAACGGTACCGCAATTTGCGGTACCGTTATTAGCACCTTCCCCATTCCCATTGAGCCCTATGGGGGCTCAATGGGAATGGGGAATGGCTTTTTCAACAGGGATTTACCAGTCCCGCCAAGGTCGGACTACACCGGTAAGTCCCCAATGAACGAGACCGGTGCCGGTACCGTTATTGGAGGCAGTCATGGTGCAAATAGTGCCATGACTACCTCCAATCTCGGAATGATGCCCAATATCACAATAAATCACTTTGTGCTCAGTTAATCTACAATGGCAAATATATACAGTTCGAATTGGTACCACAATTATTATCAGATTCAATTAAAGTGCATCAACTGAACTCTGGTTAAATGTCACACACATCACTTAATAAAGTTAACCAACAATAGATATAGGAAGAAAGCAGTTGGTTAGAACAATTGGCAGAATACTGGCCCCGTTACCTAGACACAGTTCTGTGTGGAGATCCCCCAGCTGGGCAACCTGTAAAATAAAGATATATCACAAACCCAGTCCATATATTGTTCAATTAGTCTTATTTCCTTCTACAATATTTCTACCACCCCAATGTACCTCGAATAGCAGAGTTTGACGACGGATCATCGACGGATCCTTCTTGAGCGGCTCCCGTTAAAGCAGGAGCAGCGGATCGTCGAGATCCCTCGAGATCCCTCAAAGAAAGTGAACTCGGCATCGAGGCGGCAGCTTTGGTCCCATCGGTGCTGGTCGACAACGGAGCGAAGACGTCCTGCAAGGAATAGGAGTGCGGGGCACCTTGATGTCAATAGATCAGGATCGCAAAGAGTTTGTGAAGAACTGTGGCCCAGCAAGGGTGTCAAGTCATCCGGCGTCTCTATGATCTTTTGGCGGTGGGAAACCCACTGGCGGATGCTCCTCGGCGCATCAACGGCCTGGTCTTCTCCGGCGGGATAAGGCAGGCGGCGGTGCGGACAAGCACGTCCGTGAATCAAAAAGTCTTAGGCAAAGGAGAGTTGCAGCTCCAGTCGTCGATGGCATGGCGTCAAGCGGTCCCCGCCTCTGGGCAACATGGCTTCGACGGGCCTCCAGCGGTTATAGCAAACCTGCGAACCCTGGTCGATGACATTGGACGGAATGTTCGGTGTTTCTCTTCGTTCTCCTCGGTGGTCCACGTCTCCGGCCAGCAGCCTGTCGAGGGTCTGACTTCCAGGGAGCTTCGGCGAAGGTTAGCCGTGCTCGGTGCTCCCTCGGAGCACGGGAAGAGGGCCCCTAACCCGGTCCTCTCTTGGATCAGTCTCGACATCACTGCGGCTTTCAGATTGCGGTGAAGGTAACAGCAGTCAACCTTCTTCTTCGGGCTCGGCTTCGAGATCAAGCATCAGTTTCGACTTCAGCTTCTGAACGATTTCTAGCAGTGAGAGGCCCCCAGATATACTAGTTGATCTCTCATTCATTCTGCTGGTTCACCCTCAGGCTACCAATCACTCAGAAGGGCGTTCAGCAGTCAGTCAGCCAATCAGGCATACAGTGCATTCAGGCCATTCTCTCCCTCTCAGACACTCACAACAAGGAATGTGTATTGGGGCAAGTACCCATCCATTCAACACTACACAATGCATTCATACCATTTTCAGACAGGGCTGTCTCAGTTATTGTGTTTCACACTAGAAACCAGACATCCACAACAAGAAGTGCATATTGGTCACACACTCCATTCACCCAGGTCCCACCCACAGGGTGTACACACAACATACAGTCACTGGGAAGGCTCCAGCCAGTCTGGCGTGGACTTCACAACAACACAACACAACACAATATATGGATTTTCCACCCAACAGCCAGTAAGGGGGAAGGGACAGAGTCAGTTCTTCCCAAGTCTTTGGGAAAACAAGGTAACAGGCAATGGAAAACAAGGGGCCAGAGGGGCCATCTTGTTTCCTATCAGGAATCAACTGATTCCAGTGGCAGGGCCACAATGGAGGATTCTCAGAGCACCTGTCAACTTCAGCATGGAGCTGCCACCAGCCCATACCCTGCTCTGTGGGCCACACACAGGTGCCCAAAAACATACACTAGGGGCACAGGGTTTTAACCTCCACCCATGGGTGCCATAAGAGTATCCCATGGGTCTGTACACCAAACCAAAAATAGGAAGAGCTGCACTGCCAGGAGTCCCACATGGACTCCTGGGCAGAAAACAATGCATAACACAAATGAAAAAGGACTAAAGGGCAAGGACAGGGAGGCCCTGTCCCTCCAATGCATTTCCAGCATCACACATGGCAGTGCAAATGGATGTTGTAACTTTCTGTGCAATTATAATTTCTTAAAATTAGTATGTATGACTTTCAACATAAAAAGCATAACATATTTTCTTGGGGATTCATTTGGTAACATTTTTTTTACCTTATTAATCTGAACATTTACAATCATACCTTCTTTAGCTAATTTAAAAAGTGAATTCTCTTAAGAGGTTAATGTTGGTATAATTGCCTATTAGGAGCACATTCAAATTGATCAGGGTACAGTTCCCAAAGGAGATAAATCGCAATATAAACTCAATGTGTAATGAACTATTCAGAACGGATTTGATGCTGCTGACAAAATGAAATGGCCGAAGCAATATCTAACTTTATTTAAATGAAAAATGTGGCAACGTAGAAGAACCGGCACAGGCTGAACTGAAATGATCTTGCACAGGTTGAATTTATGTTGCCAGGTACGTCTTCAAGAATCTAGATGGAAGATTAGACAAACATTCCTTCTCCAGTTAAGTAGATTTAGTGGAGGTGAAGTTAAGGATAGCCCTTCCCTTTGTTTGGTAACCGATTCCTGTAATTTAGAAGACGTTTGGTCGGTGGTACATGTGCTTGGTGGCTTTACCTCTTCCATATGATTACATATTCCAAGGTATTTCCACCAAAGCCATAGAAAGAAGGTTGCTACAAAGGAACCAGGTACTTCCGGCTTGCACGACTTGCACCCATCCATCTTTGGTACATGTGCTGGGTGGGACCAGGTAAGGTAGAGTCTGAGTGGACTCCCTAGAATAGGGAGGAAACCGTCAGACCCCAAAAGCAGTCTTCCCAATTCCTTTTCACTCTTTACTCACAGCAACTCCATTGCCTCCCATTTTACACGTGTAAAGACAATTCAATTTTTTTGGACCAGGCCTTTGGAAAACATTACCTAGTTTTTCTCCCACTACTTCTGTGCGAGGCAGTTTCATGCATCTACAACTCTTTCAGTAAATGTCTCTCCTTGGTTTCCTGCTTCCTTCCAGACCCTAATGGTGATTTCTGTTTCTAGCAGTACCTCTTTGCTGCTTCACTCATAGGCAGGTGCTGCAGCAGAGGGATCTGATAGAAGAATACATTTGAGGGCTTTGCCTAAATGTTTAACCGCCCATCACAAATATACCCAAAGCAGAATACATAATGCCTTACCCTGTATGCACTGGCAGAAACGTAAGCAATGTTGCCTTTTCAATGTGACTGAAATGGGGTCCCATCTTTATATGTTCTTAACCGGGAAGTTAGCCGACTGTATATCCTTTGAAAAACATCCACATTTTGCTTTGCAGAGGTAAGGTGAGTTGAAGCGGCCCAGACACCCCGAACACCTGAAAAGTCCAAAAGAAGTTATCCATTGGTACGAATGGTAGTAGGAGCTTTTTATTTCTCTAGAAGGTCAATATTGTTGAGACCTTTGCCAACTAGCAACATTTCTACATTTGCCCCAATAAGCAACTTCCTTTCTTGGTCTTCTAGCCATGAAAGCTGTTGCTTGAAACTTAATTGTCCTCTTGCCCTCCATTTTCTATTTTGACTCGATATTAGATTTGGTCATCCCCGTAATGCCTGGTGAACTATAAATCACTAGTGAACAAGGTGACCCTGAAGTATTATATATTTATCTGAAAGACACAGGGGACCCCACACTCTTGGTCAGGGCATTAGTATACTACTAATCTCTGAAAAAAGGATCCAGAGGATACAATTTTGAAAACAAGGGAATCAAGGAATTTGATTAGACCTGATCCATTATTTAAATATCAGAATTTTAATCATGATTTAATCATAGCACTCATAACAATTTTACATCGCAGGAAAGAATTTAAGAACACATGATTTTACATACAATTCATCTCATTCATACACAAGCGTCCATTAGCCATTCATACATACACAACAATGACTAATATAAGCTAAAACTTGATCCTAAAAAAGTCATAACAATTGATTACTTATTGTCTTCAATAAAAAGAAAAGAAATATATAATCAATATATAAGAGACCACAACAAATTGCCCAGGTGGTCATGAGTTGGGATGGGTCACATCGGTGTCCTAAATCAACCTCATCTCTGGGTTCTCAACCGGTTTCGCCGTATTTAACTTTAATTGAGTTACGTCTTCATCAGGAGATAAACAATTACACTCTGAAAAGACAGGGAGACATACATGCATGAGACCCCATCATAGAGTCATCAAGTGGGGAGAACCCCCAATTGTCAACCAATTGATATTTACTAAAAATAATTTAAAACAAGAACAACAAGAAAAACAGCCTGCCCCAAACTTGTGCCGTGACTACAAGGGGGGTCTTTGCATGCTTAAAAAAGTGCTACCATTATAATTGGTGCCCCATAGTGCAAGAGAGAACCCACCAATCATAGTCGACGTGAAGGCCTATTTAGTTTAAAGTGCCAGTGCATTAAGGTCCCGTCAACAAAGTGGAAGACACACCCTATGTCTTTAAACCAGGAGGGATTGTTCCGGGTTAGAGCAGTATGCTATATAAAGTGAGCAAACCGTGGGCCTAATTTAGATCACTAACCTAGAAGCGAAGAAAAACAGCTGGAAGTTCCTGATATAAGTTACAGGACGAACTGCTGCACCAATATGCAGTGTCCCGAAAAATCTGGGCTGCATGGCTGTCAGCCAAATTATGGTGATTGTCCAATCTGTAACAATTGAAAGAAATGTTTTAGATAGAGTATTTTGATCTCTATCGCATGTAGGTCCTGATTTATCCTAAACTGCCTAAAGAACCCAATCAATATTACCCTACAGTGACTGATTTGCTGCAGAATAGAGAGAATTTTTGAAGGAAGATGTCAGTCCTCCAATGGTTCCACTCATTAACACGATGGTCTTTTGGGAGTCGAAAAAACCTCCACAGCTCTCACATTCTCTATGTAAATAAAGGAGAGGGGGGGGGGGGAATCACAAAGATGGCCTTGGTGTCATGATCTCTGCTTCCAAAAGGTCAGGGTTTTCCCAACTCCCTTGGAAGCAGATTCATAACCCAGGTTCCGAGTGCCAACCAGTCCCAATTGGGACCTTTTGGACCCAGTCCTGGCGCCAGTGGCACCAGGCTCATAAATATGCCCAGTCCCAGCGCTGGAAGCGCCGGGCTCATAATGCTTGGGTGGACTTACCTGCAGCAGACCATGCTGCTTACTTGCCTGCCAGTTGAGCCTCTGATCCTCTTCTGTTTGGAACTACTTTTCCTGTTGGGTGGGGCAGGAGCCACTCCCTAGGTTCAGAACACTGGAACTCTTCTGGAAAGCAGGAACTCTTTTCTTACCTGGGCGTGGCTGTGGAAGGAGCCACCTAAGCACTACAGGAGGCTATTTAAACCACACCCGATGGATGAATCTTGCTTTGCATTATTCTGCATCCTCTGCAGCAGAACGCTCATCGTGTCTTCTGCATCTGATCCTGGGCCTAAGGAAAAAGGCTTACCATCCTGAATCCAGTCTTCAGCAACACCTATAAAGACAAGAAAGAACAGGTTAGCATTACGGTCTTCAGTGACAGCTCTTCACTTACCTGGGCCATCGGCTGTCACCAACGCCTCGCGCTGCATTCTGAAAGACAAAGGCTTACCTACTCTTCGTGCGCTCCGGAGGTCTTCACACTGCATTCCGGCATCTGAAAGACAAAAGCTTACCAACTCTTCACACGCTCCGGACGCCTTCGGCGCTGCATCCCGCATCTGAAAGACAAAACAAGGTGCGTTTATAGACATTGGGGAACTTTAATACTCATGTGCCATTACTCCTTTCCACATCTAACCCAGTGGGTATTCCGGCACCCTGCAGCCGCTCCGAACTTGTACCTGCAAAATAAAAAGACAGTTAGAGCGCATCGTGAAGCAGGCAACAAGCGCTTACTTACGTGCTTCCAGTCAGGCGCTTCTATTCATCACACGGGCTCCATCTTCAACTCACTTCAGCCCGTCATCCACCATCGCCGGAACCCTGCAAAACAAGAGACATCATTACTAAAGACTTTAAAGACATTAGAATTACTCGAAACTTACCGTTCGTGCAGTAAACGACGGACAGCAGTCCTCTGAAGTCAAGAGGCCTGCTCCCCTTATCCAGTGAAGAAACTGGTTACAGCACCCTGCCCCGAGGCAGATGGAGAGCACGGCGTTCACTTACCTAAGGTGAGAGCGTTAACCTTCGGGGTTCTACAGGAGAAGAGAAAGGGAAGAAGAGAGAGACATTCAATAACCCAGTTCATTAATCCCATATTTTCTATCTGCAGACATCTTACCCTTCGAGTCAAACATACAGTGCATAGAGGTCCAGCCCAAAGAGCCAGCCGTGTGTTACACATCACCTTTGAAGATACGGTATACGCTCAGTCAAGACCGGCGCCTCTACGGGAATCAGGTGAGCGTTACACTTGGAAGGCAATCCTGAGTCACACGAGTTGCAATGATAATTAGAAAGGCAACCCGGACAAGCGGGACCTAAGTTCAGACAATTGATCGCAGGAAAGGCACCCGCCACGATAAGACTATTGGCGGCCAAGAAATTCAACAATTCATAAAGGCACAGGAGCCCGACTATACACAAATAGAGAAACAACAAGTTGTACTAAGGGCAACTCACAAATGAGAAGGTACTCAAAACGGCTTACAAATGAGATAGTGCTGCGTTCTAAGCTTAGAATCAGCGTTTTATGAGAAATCTACTCACTATTCTAAAAGGAGCCATCCTGCTTGGGTACAGCCGCTTGCGGGAAAACCTGAGTCCGCCAGACATCAGGAACGCTCGGGCGACATGAAAACCGTATCTGCGCCATGTTAAATAACGGGCAAATGTAGTCTGGTGACCGCGATGGGAAGACACATGACCGGGAAACTGATCACATGACTATTGCTTGTCCATCAAGCTAGAAAAAGGACTACAGATTTCATGATGGCATTCTCTCAATGGTGTGCAACTGCTCGACATAATGTGTCAGGTGACCGCGTGACTATTGCTTGTCCATCAAGCTAGAAAAGGGACTACAGATTTCATGAAGGTATTCTCTCAAGGGTGTGCAACTGCTCGACATAATAAACTGAGTGCACATTAGAGCCCATGTGCACCAAGGCAATCCGGTACCTGATACTAATCGAAATAATCAGAAAACACCATCTCTGTTGAAAAGAGACAAAATCTTTCTACAGTTAGCTCGGATGGTCAACAGCAGTGACTCAATTGGAGATAAGGCAAGGTATGGTAACACTTATACCAACCAATTATAAAGGCACCTTAGGAGTATGAATACCCGGTTCTAATGTATTGAGACAATTAGTTAATGTTTTCAAATTTAAGATCCATAATTGTTCTTTGTAAGTCAATTTTTTTGTCAATTGGACCATATTAGGAGCTGTGACTTTTTCTATGCAGAACCACTCAATTTGTTCTGCAGTGTGGCCCATTTTTACAAAATGGATCACCATGGGGGCATTCAGATTCCGAGTATTAACCATGTAAATTAAACATGCTGGGTATAGAACCAAGCGTAAGGTGTTTTATACAGCGCAAGTCATGAGTGAAGGGAGAAGGGAGGGGTCGGGGGAGCAGGTGATCTGGACCCTACTTTCAACAGAGACATCTATTGTAAAAAGACCCTATCTGCATCAGGTCTGATGCTTCAAGGCAGCTGCTACTGTTGATGCGTAAGAGCATTGTGGTTAAAAATCATTTAAAGCAGAAAAGAATGTGTGTAAAACGTCGAATGTGCAAGAATGGTGACTGCTTTTGCAAAAAGAGGTGATTTTGAAAATGCCAATGACTTTTGCATTGTATTGTTAGATAATTATCTCTTCTCAGATTATAGTGTACCTTTGTCATTTTAGTTTCTTTCTGTGTTGCTCTTTCGCACGGATCCTCAGGCTTCAAGGAGGATGTTGGCAGGAAAAGGGTGAGGGGGTTGATACCCTTACAACTGTGTATTCGGAAAAGTAAAGAATTCTTGTATTTTGTCACTTTTCCTCTGGCCTTATTCTGGTGGGCATACAGGTGAAAACAAAGGGAAAAGGGTCAAGTAATGGATCAATGAATGGTTGCCGACATTTTCTGTTCCGAATGCCATTTTTCTGAATTTATTCCCAACGAATTTACCTCAAAATGCAGCGTGAGAGCCCCTGCACCAGCTCCTTCCAGCCCCCACCCATACCGTCGACACCCTTTTTTCATATACCTTACTCCAAAGTATTTTGGATAATTTTGTGGCAGAAATGCAGCAAAAACAATTCTGCAAAACTGTCATTCGGCAAAAGTGGGTAATACCAGAAAAAAATAAAAGTCCATCCACTTGATGGATGCGACATAGGCTATTACTACTAACATTAGAAAGGTTTTGTGTAACTGCAAGAAGAACTTGTCTAAAAAGCTGTGCGTTACCTTTTTTTTAAAATTGAGGATTTTTTTCATTCCTGTCTTGCACTACACAAAGGGCCTTATTGGGAGTTTGGTGATAATGTACTGCCCCTCAGTCTGAAAAAAATATCGCTGTGTTATGACTCCAGAGGCAGTGAAAAAAAGAGTTTTTGGAGTGCGTATGCATTTTTGGGGATTTTCTGTGAGCAGTAAATACCTGGCGAACAATCTAACAATTGTCGACTAAAAAAAAAGATTTACGTTCTGAATATTGTTGGGGGAAAATCGTTCACTTCAAGTTCAAAAGTCGGAATTCGGCAGTCTACTAAATGTGTCCGTGATTCCATTATCACCAAAAGAGGGGCAGTAATGGAATTACTGCACGTTTTTACTGCACAGTCAAACCTGTAATGCGGCCCATAATCAAAAACCCCTTCAGAAAGCAGAACCTGGGGCAGAGACCGAGCAGTATCTGGCGTAAAGCCCAAGATCAAATCTTCTAAGACCTTATTAATGTTAAACTTAATTGACCAGACCCTGACGACAAGCTATGCTGCCCCATTAAACATTTCTGAATGCTGCTCCCTCCTCCTTTGGTTCAGCAGCCTCCATCTCACTCGTGTGATCATGTTCTCTCCTGGTGCTCCTTAGCTTCCCTACCATGCAAAAGCTAGCCGTAAGGTTTACAATTATAAAACAGTTATTCAATAAAAGTACAAAAATTGATCACCACAATGGATCCTCAAACTACGGCAGCAGATTTCTTTAAAAAAATGTAATTTATCAAGTTTGCATCAAATGTATTTTATAGCCACAACAATATTGACATTCAAGATTCATTTAAAGTTCATAACTGGCAAACAAATGATAAAAAAATGTAAATGACAAGTCGACATGAATTCTTGTGATTTGAATTAATCGTACAGAGTGATAAATTCACATCACAACAATGACAGAGAAAATCCTATATTCCTTTTTTCATTCTTTTTCTAAATACTGTGAGAGTCAGTGTGTCATATTACTAAAATCTCAAACCTTGAGAATGGTGCTTGTACTTAGCCACAGATGGTTACATTTCAAAGCACCAAGAAATAAGACTTCAAATGTGGAATGAGCAAAGATTTGTTATCGGTTGTAAAAGAAAGCTTGTCAGTTAAACAAAGGCACTATTCTTTCGCGAGTGGCAGTAAACCAACTCAAGGATAACATTTTGTTAGAGCACATGTTCGCTAATAAAAGGATGAGGCAGTTCAATCCTCACACAAATTAAGCAACATTTAGATGGTAATGTGTAATGTGTTTGGTTTGTTTGTTCTCAGAATGGAGCATCCATCATGTGACGTAACGTTAGCACCTGGTGGTGGATGGCGTAAATATCACGTTAGAAGTAAATTAGCATTTGAGGAGTAATGAGGCTCCTGTAGGATGAACACGTCGATGCCTATGGAAAGTGTACACAGGAAGCTAAGGATCTATGAAAGTTTAATACAAGTTGGAGAAAGGCTTCTAGTTTGTTCTCCCTGAAATCTGGGCTGCAGGGGACAGCTGACATTTTCCAGGCTGGAATGAGCTACGCATTACACTCTGAAAATTCAAGGTGGATCCTGCCTCTGAGCATTTGCAAATGATATGGACATTCATTGACAGACCCAGGCCTCACAAATTGACTACTGGCATTCCTTGTGGACTGTAGTATGTGCAAATACATATATTTATACTACAACCATGACGAGCCAGGCACGAGAAGGACTGCATGTGGGTGCCTCTTGGAACACGGGAGACGTGCTTGCGTGTGAGGAGTTTGAGAGTTCTGATGCAAGCATTCAAACAGTGGCCGTCGGTTGGTGGAGCTCGACCTATATACTTATGCCTTATTGTATCACCCCAATATATGTATACATGTACCGTAATAAAAATATTATCCAAGCACCTACTGTATCGTGGCCTTCCTGATACTTCAAGTGGCGACGAGGACTGCGGCTTCGAGCTCCACCGTCCCCTTTACATTGTTTCCGGTAACCCGATCCACGACTCTCCTGCTGCAAATCCCTCTGCATTTTGTCGGGGGCATCCGCTGGCCGCTCCGTTCGTATGAACGTGTCAGCGGCTGCGGTTTCCAAAGTGGGTTTCCATGCCGTTCCTTAGCAGCGTTTGCAGCTGTCAACAAGTAAGTCTCTGTGCGCTGGCGCTGTCTAGTGAATATCTGACCTTCCGGTATCCAGCTCCGTTATGCTGGGAGCCCGGCTTATCACGAGTGGTTTTGTGTACCGTAGTACATGTTATTGGAGCGCAATCACTGGAACTACTTCATTGTTCATAAAAGTAACACTGTGTGGCTGTTGTGGACTTTACAGGCGTTTGAAATATATATATAGAAATGCCTCTTCTACAATTTTGGGAAAATTAACTGCTAAAGTGTATTACAACAGTGCTTTGTCACCTTGAGAGTAAAATAGCTGTCCAGCAACAGACTCATTTTCAAGACTCTTATGTGTTGAAAATTGTGTGCTAACAAGGACTATATGCATTAGCACATGTGAACTTTGGAATGAAAAGTATGTGATACAGCTATCACTCAGGACAAACGTGCAGGAGTGAAGAATACGATCTCTGAACTCACGTTACAATCTATCCTACTTGCTATTGCAGTGCGGATAAAGGTCATTAGCAGTATACTCAACCATCATGTCTTTCAGTGGTGTTCCACCTCCCATGTTTTTCTTGTCTGATGTGGGAGAGCCGGCTATTCCATGGAAGAGATGGATTAAGGCCTTTGAACACTATTCAGGTGTAGTATGTGGACAGAACTGTAGTGTGGAAAAAAGAAAATCGCTTTTACTACACTGTCTGGGACCAGCTGGGCAGGAGTAATTTGAAGATTTACCTGAATTATCCCCTGACGAAAGAGGAGATTTGAATGTTTATGAATGCTCAATAAAGAAGATGGGCAAACATTATGAGAAAAAGGTGAGCACCATTCTTGAACGTTACACATTTGGGAAAAGAGTTCAAGAAGAAGGTGAGAGTGTTGAACAGTACATTACTGGATTGAGGAAATTAGCCAGAACTTGTAATTTCAATGCACATATGGATGAAAGACTTTGCGACCAATTTATGTTAGAGTGTAGAAGCAGCAAAGTGAGAGAGAAGCTATGGGCTGAGGATGACCCACCCCTTGACACAGTTCTGCGGATAGCCAAAGAAGTTGAACATACTGAAAAGTGCATCCAGGAACTGGAAAAAAGAGTGCAATCTGTTGAAATTAAACATGATGTCTCGAAGAGTAATACCATAGTGAACCATAACAAGAGTAATGAATCTGTAGCCCAGGTGACTGAGGCAAATAGCAACAAGAACAAAATGGAGAAACCTCGCAGATTGTCATATGCTGAGGACAGGAGAGGCAGAGGAGTAACCAGGATGTATGCAAGAAGAAGGAGCCCACGCAAGGAAAGGAACAGTCCAAGGAGGAAGAACACTGGCAGGTGTTTTAGATGTGACGGTACAGACCATTGGGCGGACAATCCTGAGTGCCCGGCTTTGAAAATTATATGCGGTAAATGCAAGGGCAAAGGACACTACGCCAGATGTTGCAAGGTTCAAAATACCTCTGCGAATTGGATTGGCGATGACGACCATAGTGATGCTGATGCGGATGAATGTGTTTTTGTCACATTTGATGAGTTACATGAGGAAGAGATGGAGAGTCCGAAGGCTACATGATGATGATTGACTCTGGTGCCAAATACACCCTTATACCACAAGATATGTGGGACAAAGGAAAACATGAGTATTTACATGAACCCGACATAAGGCCCAGAGCCTATGGCGGAGTTAAAATAGATGTTATTGGTTGGTTTTGGGGTGCACTTAAATTCAAAGAGAGGAGAGCAAACGGAAAAGTATACATCACGAGAGCTGGAAGAATTCCTCTATTAAGTTGGACTCATCAAAGTAAATTTAAAGTAAAGTTGGATGCCAGTGCTGATGAGTCAGTAATGAATATTGTGAGTGGTAATACAGAACCCCATATGGGAGGTGCAGAGAACAGAGAAGAAATTATGAAAAATGTCTTCAAGAATGAAATTGGGTGTTTGCGTGGTTTTGCGCACAAAATCAAAATGAAACCGGGTTGTATTCCAGTGGCACAGAAAATGTGCAACATTCCCCTCTCTATGAGGGAAGAAGTAAAGAAAGAGATAAAGAATTTAGAAGAACAAGGTGTCATCGAGAGTATTGACGCCAGTGAATGGGTGTCTTCTTTGGTTGTCCTATGGAAGAAATCGGGGAAATTAAGAATATGTGTTGACATGCGGGAGCTAAATAAGTGTGTGATCCCAGACATGCACCCACTCCCTAACATCCAGGAGATAGTGTCTACCATTGGTCTGTTGAAACATTTCTCCACTCTTGATTTAACCTCGGCATACCACCAAGTTAAACTACATAAGGAATCGAAGAGTATGACAGCGTTCATTACGCCAAATGGAATGTATCAATATAAAAGATTACCTTTTGGACTCATATCTGCAGCTTCTGTTTTTCAGAAAATTATGCACAAATTATTTGAAGGTGATGAAGGCATCATCTGTTTCCAAGATGATATCTTGGTGCATGCCGTTGATCAGAGAACACATGATGAAAGACTACAATATGTATGTGGCAAACTATATAAGGCAGGTATGACTTTAAGTAAAGAAAAATGCAAAATCAATTGTCGTAAAATTGAGTACCTGAAGCATACAATATCAGGTGAAGGTGTACGGCCAAAGAAACAATTACTCGATGCCATAGAGAACATGCCACGACCCAAATCCAAAGAAGAAGTACGTACTTTTATTGGGATGGCTGAATACTACTCGAAATTCATGCGAGACTTTGCCACGCACACTATTCCCCTACAAGAACTATTAAAAGGGAAAACATTTGCATGGGACGTGGAATATGAAGAAGAGTTTCTGTGGATAAAACGTGAATTGAATAAGGCATCATCTTTAAAAAACTTCAGGAGTGGTGAGAAAACTGTGATCACAACGGATGCCAGTAATGTGGGTCTTGGAGCAGTTGTTACACAGGAGATTGATGGCAATGAGAGATTGATTGCTTTTGCATCTAGACTTTTGAAAGGGGCAGAGAAATCATATGCTGCCATTGAAAAGGAGACATTAGCCATAAAAATGGGCTGCAGAGAAGTTCCGAAACTTTATTTGGGGTACGGAGGTAGAATTCCGTACGGACCATAAACCGCTAATTCACGTCATTATGAACAAAGGTTTAGATAATGTTTCAAACCGAATAAAGAGATGGGTCATACTTCTACAAGAATATAACTGTGTAGTGAAATATGTGCCAGGTACGAAGAATAGAGCTGCTGATTGTCTGTCAAGACTTACCAATGTTTCTGAGATAAATGATAATGACAAAGCAACATCAGAAGTTGTGCTGAATGTTGATGCTCTGTCTATATCTGAAAAGGAATGGGAGGAAGCAGAAGAGTCGGACAACATGTTAATGCGATTGAGACAGATCATTCTGAGTGGAAACTCTTTGTCGAAAGTGAAATATGAAGAGAATGAACTTGCAGAATATTGGAAGGTTGCTAACGAACAGAAAGTAGAAAATAACAGAGTCATGAGGAGCGACAGAATTATTCTGCCCACAAGTCTACGCCAAAGAACCATCACGTTAGGCCATGAGGGTCACCAGGGAATAGTGAAGACGAAGCAAAGAATACGTGATGAATTCTGGTGGCCAGGATATGATCTACAGACCGATAGAGCTATACGAGATTGTATCTTTTGTAAAGAAAGTGATAGAGGGTGTATGAATGTGAAACATTCAATGGTGGTCACGGACCTTACAGGTAATGTCTGGGAAGACCTTGGCATGGATATACTGGGTCCGATTTACAGTGAGGGTAAGCAACAGTATTGTTTGGTAATTATTGACCTTTTGACCAGGTGGGTTGAGGTCATGATTAAACCGTGTATGACTGCAAAAATGGTTGTTGAATTTCTAAGTGAAGTTTGTGGAAGGGAAGGTTTGCCCAAGAGTATATTAACAGGTAATGGAGTTCAATTCCGTTCAAAAGAAATGAAATCATTTTGTGCGTAGAATTCTATTACACACAAAAGGAGTGCCATATATCACCCGCAGACCAACGGAATTGTTGAGCGCTTCAACAGAGTGCTTAAGGATGCCGTGCGCTGGGCATGGGCAAATGGTGTGAGATGGGAAGAAGCTGTCAGGCAGAAGATAGCTGCTCACCGTTTCACAACACATTGTACAACAGGACTATCACCATTTGAGATGAGTAGGGGTCGTAAGGCCAACACTAACTTGACTCCATCATGGATGATGTTAAGAAGGATTTTGGGGATGTGTGTGAGAACATTAGGGCGATGCAGTTGAAAAACAAGAGAGCCCATGACAAGTCCACAGGTGGTGACGTTAAGGGGGCACAGCCGATGTTTGGAGGATTGGTGAGGATCAAACTTCCACCTGTCCTGAGGAATGGTCCGTGCAAATGGTCAAAACCTGTTGGGGTAGTTGAAGTGTTTAAGCATGCAGTAAGGGTTGAGGATGGAAGAATCTGGAACATGGAGAGAGTATGTGTGTTAAAACCTCTCAGAGTGAATGCACCTGCATATCGTGGCTATGAATGTCCTAAAGAGATGGTTGATGGCAAGGATTGTAGTAAGGACTTTGGTGATAACCGAGAATGTGACAGGGATGTGGCATATAAAAAAAGTTTGTCAGTAATTGCCTTGCCTAAACCTAAAACTGATTCTTCGCACATGTCAAGGAGAGGAAGGATCATTTACAACCCACATCTTATGAAGGACTTTGTGTGGGAACAGGGAGCGTGCAGAAAGACTTTTAAATAGTTAAAATTAGTTTGAAGTGTTATTGTCAAAGGAGCTCAAGGAGGGGAGATGTGTAGTATGTGCAAATACATATATTTATACTACAACCATGATGAGCCAGGCATGAGAAGGACTGCACAAGGGTGCCTCTTGGAACACTGGAGACGTGCTTGCGTGTGAGGAGCTTGAGAGTTCTGATACAAGCATTTAAACAGTGGCCGTCGGTTGGTGGAGCTCGACCCATATACTTATCCCTTATTGTATACATGTACCGTAATAAATATATTGTCCAAGCACCTACTGTATCGTGGCCTTCCTGATACTTCATGGACCACTAGCCATGGCGTTGGCCATGGCCAGTGTCCATGATCCACCTCTAGGTTTCCTTGTGGCCCACTAGCCACTGCATGAGATCCAAGCGATTACCGCTGTAATTAGCGGGGTAAGCCAAAAAAAACGGAAAGTGGGAAAAAAAGTTATTTTGAGGAGGAAAAAGGCTGAAATGACATCAGAGTAGAGGTGGAGAGGGGGACAGATGACACCATGCAAGGTTGAGGAGTTGGAGGTGGTCTGGGGAGCCAGGTGCAGTCCAAAGGTTTTTGGAGGTCATCCAGGGAAATGGATTTCTGAAAAGCCTCACTAATGCATTTTGGGACACATATATAGCTATAACTTTGGGAGAAGGGACTCCCCCTTCTCCTTCAAATGTTTTAACGGCTGGATGGAATAACACCAGACCCCTCTCAGAAATCCAGTCAACACTTCCTGACCAAGTTATTTTGTACCTGGTCCAATTCCGTCCATCGGTATTTGCTGTGTGCAGAAATTTTGACTTTTTCTCTATAGATGCTTTCTTAATAACTTTGTCATTTTTTTTTAAATCAAATTTTTATTGGCATTTTATGGTTATTACATTATGCATTCTGCTTCGTCAATATTCACCCCAAAAAATTTTAACAATAACCCTTATTTCCCACCCCCTACCTCCACCCTAGCCCTCAGCCGTTGATCGAGCATTGGTATTTAGTTTGTCCAGCTGGTTCACAGAGAACGTTCCTAGCCATAGTCCGACATAAAATTCTTGTGCACAAATGTCTTGGGCTCAGCATGTTGAGGCCCCTGTGGAAAGGTTATCTACCCAGTGTCTCATGTCTTTGGGGTGTCATCCCCGGTGTTCATTGGTGTCTGGGTAGGTCCCTAGGTGTGCTTTTATCGCTTCAGATCGGGCGCTCATACTTCTTAAAAAAGGGGAGCCAGAGTTCTTCAATGTTTGACTTAGATTCATCAAGGACGTGTGTCAGAAACTCCATGTCATAGATAGCCCGGACCTTGGAGACCCAATCTCTCTCCCGGCATGTGTGGGTTCTTCCACTTTTGGGCTAGGCAACACCTAGCTGCCACCAGCATGACCTGTAACATGTGGCCCTGAGTTTCCTCGTGGTTATCACCTACATCAATCCCAAAGAGGAGCAGCCAAGGGCAGAGGGGCCTGCACACTCCGTCAATCCCTTTGATCCAAGATAGGACCTCTCCCCAATATGTCTGTACCCTAGGGCATATCGACCACATGTGTATGTAGTCACCTTTCGTTTTACGGCATTTCCAACAATGTGGGTCATATCTCGGTCTCATTCTGGCGATCCTCTGGGGGGGTAGTGCCACCTATGCAGTACCTTTAGGGCTTGGTGTCGGTATTGAAGCAAGGTCGTTGAGCGGTGGTCTCGGATGCACATCTTAGACCACCTCTTATTATCTATTGTACCTCCCAAGTCCCTCTCCCATTGTGTCCGGGCTGGAGCAGGTTCCCCAGGGGCCGAGAATAGGAGGAGTTTATAGAGACGAGATATGATCCCCTGGAGCTCCGGGTGGAGATGAGCATTTTTTTCTCGAAATCTGTTAGGTCTCTCCTGAGGGTGTCTCCCCATGAAGGCTCAGTGAGGACTCCCTTGAGCTGGAGGTAGCGGAACGGTGATAGCTTACCCAGCCCCAGGGCCTCGTCCAGGTCCAGTAGGGGCATGACGGAACCTCCCACCCACAAGTGACCTGCCTTGGTGAGGCCTGCCTCGTACCATTGTTGGAAGGCGGCTGGTTCGGCCATCTTGTCTATAAATGGGGGGGCCCAAATGCAACTCACCGGGGAGGGCCAGGTGGTGAGCCATCTATAGTAGCCTCCTTCCTTCCAAATCGACCACAAAACCCCCAGCACGGATGGTGTAAGACCCATCTTGGGACACGTGATCTTGCGACCCACAACCATTCATCCAGCGTGACCGGGGCTAGTATCCTGTTGTCCATTGCCACCCACTGTTTTTCTGTCCCAGGATTAAAGTGGTCCATAAGAATTCTCAGCTGGGCTGCCTTATAGTATGTTTCAAAGTCTGGGAACCCCACCCCTCCGTCTTCCTTGGGCCTTGTTGGAACCTCGTATGAAATCCTGTGCTTCTTGCCCTCCCAGAGGAATATAAGGGTAAGTTTTATTGCCGTTATAAAGGTCTTGGGCACCTGGACGGGGAGCATCTGGAACAGGAATAGGAACTTAGGGAGGACTACCATTTTAATCAGGTTTTGACGCACCATCCACGAGAACCCCGAGTCCGCCCATCTCTGTATATCCCTCTTGACTTCTGTCCAGAGTGGGGTGAAGTTGTTCGGGAAGAGGTCCGCAGGGTTGGCTGTGAACTGGACTCCCAGGTATCGAACCCGTCCCTCTGAAGTCCGAAGGGGAGCTCTTCCACGTATTCTGTCTCAGTTTCCGATAACTGTTCCCCTATGAATGCCACCAATTTACCCAGATTAACCTTGAATCCTGAGAGATCTCCGTAGCGCGCCAAACCCCGCAGGATTGGGGGACCGTTTGTGAGGGTTTAGTGATATAGAGGAGCGCATCATCGGCAAATAATAAGCTAATTTTACAGTGGGAATAACCTATCCGTACTCCGTTGATTGCTGCATCATCCCGAACAGAGATCGCCCAGGGCTCCATGACCAAGGCATATATTAGGGGGGATAGCGGCCAGCCATGTCTCGTTCCTCTCTCTAGCGGGAAAACCTCAGATTCTGTCCCATTAGCGACCACCTTGGCAGAAGGGGCAGAGTATAATGCTGACATAAATCCCAACCATCTTTGTCCCATCCCTCCCATAGAGAAAACCTCCCCCATGAATCCCCAACTAACCCTATCGAAGGCCTTCTCTGCGTCAAGTGCCAGCAACAAACATTGTCATTTTTGAACACATCTTTCCAAACATTTAGTTTCCAAAATATCAGCCAAATCCATCATGCAAGTCAAAAGTTATTATCAATTCAGTTTTCCGGTTTGCTTTATAACTTGATACACAACTATAGCGCAGGGATTGGCACACTACAATATTTAAGTCAAAATGACTTCCATTCCTCAAATGGAAATAATTTGTTTTCTAAATAATTTGTCAGCCTTATTCATTTTTGGAATGTCCACTTGATTTTTTTAACCTACTGGGGTTTAAAAAAAAGATAAGTGTATCACAATAATACAAAAAAAATCTAAAAATGTTTAAAATATATTACATGTACATGTCGATTCATGGAATCAATGTGCGCCGAAAATTTCGGCGCAAGCGGCCAAAAACGTGGGATTCGCAGTGAAAGAGCAAAAAATCGCAGTGCAAGTGCGAAAATCGCAGGGAAACCAGCGCACATCAATTCATGGAAAGCCGTGCACGAGAAAAATATTGGATGTGTGCTGAAAAAGTGCGCGGAGGATATCTAACGGCGTGCGCCACGGCCACAGCGAAATCGTACATAGCGCGGCGCACACAACAAAAGTAGGCGTAACAACACTCGGAATGGGGAACAACTCGTCAAAATGTGGGCGTCACGGGGGAAGTACAGGAGGCAAGTGCGCGGAACGCCCACACGTTCGCCTACAACACGTATTCATGGAATCCAATAGGGCAAACCAGCGCACGGTCAAACCAGCGCACAGGCCCAAACACGTCCGCCACAAGAAAGCAGGCGGTAGTGTCCCTGCCCCAGAAATAAATGTGCACCAAAATGTGCGCCAACAAAAAGCACCTATCTACAGCTATGATGAATGTCACATACTGTGGCCCTCTAAGACAAATGACGTGCAAAGAGGTACGCGACAAACACGGACACCTGCTGTGTGAAAAATAGCGTGTGCGTGTATTCCGGGGTGCGCGGGAAGTCCCACACGTGATTGGCCTGGGTACGTGTATTCTGCGGTGCGTGGGAAGTTCCACACGCGAATTGCCTGGGTACGTGTATTCCAGGGTGCGCGGGAAGTTCCACACGCGAATTGCCTGGGTCCGTGTATTCCGGGGTGCGTGGGAAGTCCCACACGCAATTTGCCTGGGTACGTGTATTCCGGGGTGCGTGGGAAGTTCCACACGCGAATTGCCTGGGTCCGTGTATTCCGGGGTGCGTGGGAAGTCCCACACGTGATTGGCCTGGGTACGTGTATTCCGGGGTCCGTGGGAAGTTCCACACGCGATTTCAGCAGGGTACGTGGATTCCGGGGTGCGCGTGAAGTTCCACACGCTAATTCTGCAGGGTACGTGTATTCCGAGGTGCGCGGGAAGATCCACACGCGATTGCAGCAGGGTACGTGGATTCCGGGGTGCGCGTGAAGTTCCACACGCTAATTCTGCAGGGTACGTGTATTCCGAGGTGCGCGGGAAGTTCCACACGCGATTTCAGCAGAGTACGTGGATTCCGGGGTGCGGGTGAAGTTCCACACGCTAATTCTGCAGGGTACGTGTATTCCGGGGTGCGCGGGAAGTTCCACACGCGATTTCAGCCGGGTACGTGTATTTCGGGGGTGCCGGGTAGTACTACATGTGAATTGGCCGTGTGGGTCCTCCCAGGTGTTCCCTCTACACCCTCCATGGCCCCTGCAGGCAGCCCACACCACAGGGGACTACCCTGCACCCCTGCTCATGTCCTGCAGGCAGCCCATCCACCATGGCCATGCCCCCCAGCCAACCCACATGTCACCTTGCACTACTGATCACCAACGCATGTACCCCACCCACCAGCATCCAGGGGCACCCTCCACCAGGCCCCCACACATCTCTAGCACCACCCCCACTCCCCAGCAGTCAGGGGCACCTGCCAGCAGGCCCCCACACATGTCTCCCACCACCCCACCCCCCAGCAGTCAGGGGCAGCCTCCACCAGGCCCCCACTCATGTACCGCTGCACCCCCACCCCCCAGCAGTCAGGTGCACCCTCCACCAGGCCCCCACTCATGTCCCCCTGCACCCACACCCCCCAGCAGTGCGGGGCACCTGCCAGCAGGCCCCCACACATGTCCCCCTGCACCCCCACCCCCAGCAGTCAGGTGCACCCTCCACCAGGCCTCCACTCATGTCCCCCTGCACACACACCCCCCAGCAGTGCGGGGTACCTGCCAGCAGGCCCCCACACATGTCCCCCTGCACCCCACCCCCCAGCAGTCAGGTGCACCCTCCACCAGGCCCCCACTCATGTCCCCCTGCACCCACACCCCCCAGCAGTGCGGGGCACCTGCCAGCAGGCCCCCACACATGTCCCCCTGCACCCCACCCCCCAGCAGTCAGGTGCACCCTCCACCAGGCCCCCACTCATGTCCCCCTGCACCCCCACCCCCCAGCAGTGCGGGGCACCTGCCAGCAGGCCCCCACTCATGTCCCCCTGCACCCCCATCCCCCAGCAGTCAGGGGCACCCTCCACCAGGCCCCCACTCATGTCCCCCTGCACCCTGCACCCCCCAGCAGTCAGGGGCACCCTCCACCAGGCCCCCACTCATGTCCCCCTGCACCCCCACCCTCCAGCAGTCAGAGGCACCCTCCACCAGTCCCCCACTCATGTCCCCCTGTTCCTCCACCCCCCAGCAGTCAGGGGCACCCTCCACCAGGCCCCCACTCATGTCCCCCTGCACCCCCACCCCCCAGCAGTGCGGGGCACCTGCCAGCAGGCCCCCACTCATGTCCCCCTGCACCCCCATCCCCCAGCAGTCAGGGGCACCCTCCACCAGGCCCCCACTCATGTCCCCCTGCACCCTGCACCCCCCAGCAGTCAGGGGCACCCTCCACCAGGCCCCCACTCATGTCCCCCTGCACCCCCACCCTCCAGCAGTCAGAGGCACCCTCCACCAGTCCCCCACTCATGTCCCCCTGTTCCTCCACCCCCCAGCAGTCAGGGGCACCCTCCACCAGGCCCCCACTCATGCCCCCCTGCACCCACACCCCCCAGCAGTCAGGGGCACCCTCCACCAGGCCCCCACTCATGTCCCCCTGCACCCCCACCCCCCAGCAGCCAGGGGCACCCTCCACCAGGCCCCCACTCATGTCCCCTTGCACCCGCACCCCCCAGAAGTCAGGGTCACCCTCCACCAGGCCCCCACTCATGTCCCCCTGCACCCCCTTCCCCCAGCAGTCAGAGGCACCATCCACCAGGCCCCCACTCATGTCCCCCTGCACCCACAACCCCCAGCAGTGCGGGGCACCTGCCAGCAGGCCCCCACACATGTCTCCCACCACCCCCACCCCCCAGCAGTCAGGGGCAGCCTCCACCAGGCCCCCACTCATGTCCCCCTGCACCCCCACCCCCCAGCAGTCAGGTGCACCCTCCACCAGGCCCCCACTCATGTCCCCCTGCACCCACACCCCCCAGCAGTACGGGGCACCTGCCAGCAGGCCCCCACATATGTCCCCCTGCACCCCCACCCCCCAGCAGTCAGGTGCACCCTCCACCAGGCCCCCACTCATATTCCCCCTGCACCCACACCCCCCAGCAGTGCGGGGCACCTGCCCGCAGGCCCCCACACATGTCCCCCTGCACCCCCACCCCCAGCAGTCAGGTGCACCCTCCACCAGGCCCCCACTCATGTCCCCCTGCACCCACACCCACCAGCAGTGCGGGGCACCTGCCAGCAGGCCCCCACACATGTCCCCCTGCACTCCCACCCCCCAGCAGTCAGGTGCACCCTCCACCAGGCCCCCACCCATGTCCCCCTGCACCCCCACCCCCCAGCAGTCAGGTGCACCCTCCACCAGGCCACCACTCATGTCCCCTGCACCCACACCCCCCAGCAGTGCGGGGCACCCTCCACCAGGCCCCCACTCATGTCCCCCTGCACCCACACCCCCCAGCAGTCAGGTGCACCCTCCACCAGGCCCACACTCATGTCCCCCTGCACCCCCACCCCCCAGCAGTCAGGTGCCCCCTCCACCAGGCCCCCACTCATGTCCCCCTGCACCCACACCCCCCAGCAGTGCGGGCACCTGCCAGCAGGCCCCCACATATGTCCCCCTGCACCCCCACCCTCCAACAGTCAGGGACAGCCTCCACCAGGCCCCCACTCATGTCCAACTCATGTCCCCCTGCGCCCCCACCCGAGCAGTCAGGGGCAGCCTCCACCAGGCCCCCACTCATGTCCAACTCATGTCCCCTGCACCCCCACCCGCCAGCAGTCAGGGGCACCCTCCACCAGGCCTCCACTCATGTCCCCCTGCACCCCCACCCCCCAGCAGTCAGGGGCACCCTCCACCAGGCCCCCCACTCATGTCCCCCTGCACCCCCACCCCCCAGCAGTCAGGGGCACCCTCCACCAGGACCCCACTCATGTCCCCCTGCACCCCCACCCCCCACCAGCCTGGGGCACCTTCCACCAGGCCCCCACTCATGTCCCTCTGCACCCCCACCCCCCAGCAGTCAGGGGCACCCTCCACCAGGCCCCCACTCATGTCCCCCTGCACCCACACCCCCCAGCAGTCAGGGGCACCCTCCACCAGGCCCCCACTCATGTCCCCCTGCACTCCCACCCCCCAGCAGTCAGGGGCACCCTCCACCAGACCCCCACTCATGTCCGCCTGCACCCACAACCCCCAGCAGTGCGTGGCACCCTCCACCAGGCCCCCACACATGTCCCCCTGCACCCCCACCCCCCAGCAGTCAGGTGCACCCTCCACCAGGCCGCCACTAATGTCCCCCTGCACCCACACCCCCCAGCAGTGCGGGGCATCTGCCAGCAGGCCCCCACACATGTCACCCTGCACCCCCACCCTCCAGCAGTCAGGTGCACCCTCCACCAGGCCCCCACTCATGTCCCCCTGCACCCACACCCCCCAGCAGTGCGGGGCACCTGCCAGCAGGCCCCCACACATGTCCCCCACCCAACACATCATCACAATCCAGATCCCAGGCTCCTATGCCCACCCAAATCCCACCCCACGCCACCCCAGTCCAAACACCCAACCAAGCTTTACATCCATTCAAAATTTAAATAACCATTACATGATAGATAACAAATAAGCAGTATGCGCATGAGTACATGTCCGTCAGACCCACACAATGGCAACACATGACTGTGAAAACCCACATTGTGACAGGCATGAAACCAATGAGAGAAGTCCGCACATTGAAGTAAGAAACAAAAATGTATTACAGTGTAAATGAAGTCAATGAAATCTAAACAAACAATAATGGCAACAAATATCAAAATGCAGCATGTCCACAAAAATAATAATTGTGTCCAAAGTCACCGTCCAACAAAGCAAATCCAAAGGGAAAGTAAAGTCAAAATCCATTGCTCCATGGTGAAAAACATAATAAAAGATGAAGGCCACAAATCCACTGTCAAACTATGTACAAAGAGCAAATCCAGGGTCCATGATCCCAACGATGTAAATGAAACCTACAATAAAACCTACCTAACTAATAACTATATACAAAAAAATGGGGCATAGTCCAAGCGCCCCAAATAAAAAAATAATAATAAAACCTAACACTAATTAACTATATACAAAGGCGGCGGGCTAGTCCAGCGGCTCACTCCGTGGTGTCCCGGGCCAGGGCTTAATCGAACTCCTGTTCGATGTCCCGGAGGCGGTCCTGTTCCATGGCACCGAGGGTCCGCAGGGACGCCGACATGTCCTCCTCCAACTCCTTGCGGATTGCCTCGAGGCACTCGGCCCGCCTCAGGGCCCTCCGCATGGAGTTCTCCGCCCTGACCATCGTGAGCCGCGCCTCATCCGCCCCGCCGCCGCTCCGCACCTATCTGCTGGCCCAACCGCTGCCACACAGAAGACACTTCCCCTTCCTGGGTCCTCCTGCCCTCCGGCCGATGCCTGCCCCTCCGATGTAGATTGCCCCGAGCCATGATGCCTCCCACGTTGACTCCGCTGCTGCCTCCGACGCAACTGCCTCTGCCAGCACGACGGCATCCAGGCTGATGGAATCCACCGACGCCGTCGTGCACGTGCCCTGCCCAATGATGCCGGCACATCCTCCATCTGCTGGGGTCCAGTTGCTGTGGTGTCCACCCCTGCGGACCTCCGACTCCCGACTGTGGCAGGGATGGGATCCCCACCAAGCTGGCTGCGTTGGTCAGGGCAGGTCCACAGGGGGCCCTGGTGGTATCTGGGCCGGAAGACGGCATGGAGAACGACTGGCGTATAGTCTCCACAGAGGAGGAGAGGGCCGCCAGATTGGCAGACACATGTAGGAAACCCCCGTCCACGGCCGATCCCAACTGGGCCACGTCGGCACGGTGCTCTTCATGATGACGTGCAAGCTCCTCCTGGGAAGCATGCACGTCATCACGAATGACACCCGTGCGCAACGCGACACCAATCAGGACCTTATCCATACGGCCACGGGTCCCCTCCTCCGCAGGTGGAGGGGAGTCAGATGACATGGACATCCCCCCTACCTGCGGACGGGCCTGGGATTGGGCATCCCTGCTGGTGCATGGTGGTGCAGTCACAGTGTCAGGGACAGTGACATGCACAGGCCCCTCCACGGTGACCTGTGATGCCTCCTGCCCCTGCCCCTGGACTGCACCACTTGCACCAGCAGGGACGCCCCCACCAGGCCCCATGTGTGCCTCAGTAGCGGCCTCCTCCTCCTCTGTGGAAACCACCAACCTGGATGGCTCCACACCGTCTTCTGCCGCTGCAGCCGTGGGGGCATCCCCGCCGCTTTGCTCCACAGCGCCGTCTCCGCCCTCTTTTTCACTTGCCGCTGTGTAGAGGGAGACATACAACACAAGCATCAGGGTACTGTACAATGGTCCCCTAGACAGGAAGCAATAGCAGATGAGTGGCACTGTCAAAGATCACTTCCATCATGTCCCTCCACAACACATGGGTCAGTGCAGGCAAAACACACGCAGTAACAGGCATGGCACATGCTATGGACATTTGCATACATGTCCAAGGGACTCTCCAAACAAACAATGTTGTTATGGAACTCACATGCATCATGGGTCATGCCTATCACATGCACACACATCACTGTAGTTTCATCCATCTGGCCTTGTACACCCCAGACACAGTGGATACAAGGATAACTAGGCTGCATCTGTGAATCTGTACATTGTCACAGACATGTTCCATGCATCCATGGCATTCACAAGTCACAGACACGCAGGTCAGACACACAGACATGGATACCATACATGTACATGGCATCAGCACCCATCCCTCACCCCCACCCATGTCCAGGAACAGAGACTGGCATGCTCTCATGTGTCCAACCAGCATAGGGCTCCCCATGTTGCATTTAAACACATGCACCAACCGTGTGGTTCACACATTACTGGTCTCACATGCATGACCATGATGTCCCTGCACACATACATGCGTACATGGCCTATGTCACACATACAGGCAAGCATCAGACAACCAGCACACTGCAACATGCCCTGTCTCACACAGCAATGCTTGCCCACTTACCGCTCAACTCCAGACGGGTCTGCCTCGCAAGGATCTGGGCGTGGAGCGCTGGGTCTACACGTTCCAGGACCCTGAGCTGGATGGTACTAATGCGGCCCTGGCCCCCCTCCACGAGGCGCCGGGCCTTCAAGAGGGTCCTGGACATCAAGTTCTCCCAGCGCTTCTTGACTTTCTGGATGTTGCGGGTTGCCACCCCCTCCGCGTTGATGGCAACCACCAAGTCGTCCCAAATCCTGTCCCGTCCTTCCTTGTTGGCGCGTGACGATCCGAAGAGGGCATCATACTGCCCCAGGACTTGCTCCACCAGGACACCAACTTCGGTGGCAGTGAAGCTGGTGCCCCTCTGCCTCTCTGGCCGGGGGTTGCCACTGGTGCCAGATGTTGCAGTGCCCGATATGGCAACCCCAGAGGCAGAGGTATAGAGTTAATTAGTATTAGGTTTTATTTATTTTTTTTAATTTGGGGCGCTTGGACTATGCCCCACTTTTTTGTATATAGTTATTAGTTAGGTGGGTTTTATTGTAGGTTTCATTTACATCGTTGGGATCATGGACCCTGGATTTGCTCTTTGTACATAGTTTGACAGTGGATTTGTGGCCTTCATCTTTTATTATTTTTTCACCATGGAGCAATGCATTTTCACTTTACTTTCCCTTTGGATTCGCTTTGTTGGACGGTGACTTTGGACACAATTTCATTACGGTTATTTTGGATTCCCATTTTCATTATTTATTATTTTTGTGGACATGCTGCATTTTGATTTTTGTTGCCATTATTGTTTGTTTTGATTTCATTCACTTCATTTAAACTGTAAATCATTTTTGTTTGTTACTTCAATGTGTGGACTTCTCTCATTGGTTTCATGCCTGTCACGATGTGGGTTTTCACAGTCATGTGTTGCCATTGTGTGGGACTGATGGACTTGTACTCATGTGCATACTGCTTATTTGTTATCTATCATGTAATGGGTATTTCAATTTTGAATGGATGTAAAGCTTGGTTGGGTGTTTGGACTGAGGTGGCGTGTGGTGGGATTTGGGTGGGCATAGGAGCCTGGGATCTGGATTGTGATGACGTGTTGGCTGGGGGACATGTGTGGGGGCCTGCTGGCAGGTGCCCCACACTGCTGGGGGGTGGGGGTGCTGGGAGACATGAGTGGGGGCCTGCTGGAAGGTGCCCCACAGTGCTGGGGGTGGGGGTGCTGGGAGACAGGTGTGGGGGCCTGCTGGCAGGTGCCCCGCACTGCTGGGGGGTGGGGGTTCTGGGAGACATGAGTGGGGGCCTGCTGGCAGGTACCCCGCACTGCTGGGGGGTGGGGGTGCTGGGAGACATGAGTGGGGGCCTGCTGGCTGGTGCCTCACAGTGCTTGGGGGTGGGGGTACAGGGAGACATGAGTGGGGGCCTGGTGGAGGGTGCCCCTGACTGGTGGGGGGTGGGGGTGCAGGGGGACATGAGTGGGGGCCTGGTGGAGGGTGCTCCACAGTGCTGGGGGGAGGGCGTGCAGGGGGACATGAGTGGGGGCCTGGTGGAGGGTGCCCCACAGTGCTGGGGGGTGGGGGTGCAGGGGGACATGAGTGGGGGCCTGGTGGAGGGTGCCCTGCACTGCTGGGTGGTGGGGGTGCAGGGGGACATGAGTGGGACATGAGTGGGGGCCTGCTGGCAGGTGCCTCACAGTGCTGGGGGTGCTGGGAGACATGAGTGGGGGCCTGGTGGAGGGTGCACCACAGTGCTGGGGGTGGGGGTGCAGGGGGACATGAGTGGGGGCCTGGTGGAGGGTGCCCTGCACTGCTGGGTGGTGGGGGTGCAGTGGGACATGAGTGGAACATGAGTGGGGGCCTGCTGGCAGGTGCCCCACAGTGCTGGGGGGTGGGGGTGCTGGGAGACATGAGTGGGGGCCTGGTGGAAGGTGCCCCACAGTGCTGGGGGGTGGGGGTGCTGGGGGACATGAGTGGGGGCCTGGTGGAGGGTGCCCCACAGTGCTAGGGGTGGGGGTGCTGGGAGACATGAGTGGGGGCCTGGTGGAGGGTGCCCCTGGATGCAGGGGGGTGGGGTGCTGGGAGACATGAGTTGGACATGAGTGGGGGCCTGCTGGCAGGTGCCCTGCACTGCTGGGGGTGGGGGTGCAGGGGGACATATGTGGGGGCCTGGTGGAGGGTGCCCTGCACTGCTGGGGGGTGGGGGTGCAGGAGGACATGAGTGGGGGCCTGGTGGAGGGTGCCCTGCACTGCTGGGGGGTGGGGGTGCTGGGAGACATGAGTTGGACATGAGTGGGGGCCTGCTGGCAGGTGCCCTGCACTGCTGGGGGGTGGGGGTGCAGGGGGACATATGTGGGGGACTGGTGGAGGGTGCCCTGCACTGCTGGGGGGTGGGGGTGCAGGAGGACATGAGTGGGGGCCTGGTGGAGGGTGCCCTGCACTGCTGGGGGGTAGAGGTGCAGGGGGACATGAGTGGGGGCCTGTTGGAGGGTGCCCCTGACTGGTGGGGGTGCAGGGGGACATGAGTGGTGGCCTGGTGGAGGGTGATCCACAGTGCTGGGGGGTGGGGGTGCAGGGGGACATGAGTGGGGGCCTGGTGGAGGGTGCTCCACAGTGCTGGGGGGTGGGGTGCAGGGGGACATGAGTGGGGGCCTGGTGGAGGGTGCCCAACAGTGCTGGGGGGTGGAGGTGCTGGGAGACATGAGTGGGGGCCTGGTGGAGGGTGCCCCACAGTGCTGGGGGGTGGGGGTGCTGGGAGACATGTGTGGGGGCCTGCCTGCAGGTGCCCTGCACTGCTGGGGGGTGGGGGTGCTAGGGGACATGTGTGGGGGCCTGCTGGCAGGTGCACTGCACTGCTGGGGGGTGGGGGTGCAGGGGGCATGTGTGGGGGCCTGGTGGAGGGTACCCTACACTGCTGGGGGGTGGGGGTGCTGGGGGACATCAGTGGGGGCCTGGTGGAGGGTGCCCTTGGATGCAGGGGGTTGGGGGTGCTGGGAGACATGAGTTGGACATGAGTGGGGGCCTGGTGGAGGGTGCCCTGCACTGCTGGGTGGTGGGGGTGCAGTGGGACATGAGTGGAACATGAGTGGGGGCCTGCTGGCAGGTGCCCCACAGTGCTGGGGGTGGGGGTGCTGGGAGACATGAGTGGGGGCCTGGTGGAGGGTGCCCCACAGTGCTGGGGGGTGGGGGTGCTGGGGGACATGAGTGGGGGCCTGGTGGAGGGTGCCCCACAGTGCTGGGGGTGGGGGTGCTGGGAGACATGAGTGGGGGCCTGGTGGAGGGTGCCCCTGGATGCAGGGGGGTGGGGTGCTGGGAGACATGAGTTGGACATGAGTGGGGGCCTGCTGGCAGGTGCCCCTGACTGCTGGGGGAGGGGGTGCTGGGAGACATGAATGGGGGCCTGGTGGAGGGTGCCCCTGACTGGTGGGGGGTGGGGTTGCTGGGAGACATGAGTGGGGGCCTGGTGGAGGGTGCACCACAGTGCTGGGGGGTGGGGGTGCCGGGGGACATGAGTGGGGGCCTGGGGGAGGGTGCCCCACAGTGCTGGGGGGTGGGGGTGCTGGGAGACATGAGTGGGGGCCTGGTGGAGGGTGCCCCTGATGCAGGGGGGTGGGGGTGCTGGGAGACATGAGTTGGACATGAGTGGGGGCCTGCTGGCAGGTGCCCCTGACTGCTGGGGGCTGGGGGTGCAGGGAGACATGAGTGGGACATGAGTGGGGGCCTGCTGGCAGGTGCCCTGCACTGCTGGGGGGTGGGGGTTCTGGGAGACATGAGTTGGACATGAGTGGGGGCCTGGTGGAGGGTGCACCACAGTGCTGGGGGGTGGGGGTGCAGGGGGACATGCGTTGGTGGGTAGTAGTGCAAGGCAACATGTGAGTTGGCTGGGGGGCATGGGCATGGTGGATGGGCTGCCTGCAGGACATGTGCAGGGTAGTCACCTGTGGTGTGGGCCGCCTGGAGGGGCTGTGGAGGGTGTAGAGGGAACACCTGGGAGGACCCACACGGGAAATTCACGTGTAGTGCTCCCCGCACACCCCTGAAATACACGTACCCTAATGGAATCGCGTGTGATACTTCTCGCGCACCCCTGAAATACACGTACCCTGATGGAATCGCGTGTGATACTTCCTGCGCACCCCTGAAATACACGTACCCTGCTGCTTTTGCTGTGATACTTCCCGCGCACCCCTGGAATACACGTACCCTGCTGCTTTTGCTGTGAAACTTCCCGCGCACCCCTGGAATACACGTACCCTGATGGAATCGCGTGTGATACTTCCCGCGCACCCCTGGAATACACGTACCATGATGGAATCGCGTTTGATACTTCCCGCGCACCCCTGAAATACACGTACTCTGATGGAATCGCGTGTGATACTTCCCGCGCACCCCTGAAATACACGTACCCTGCTGCTTTTGCTGTGATACTTCCCGTGCACCCCTGGAATACACGTACCTTGATGGAATCGCGTGTGATACTTCCCACGCACCCCTGGAATACACGCACCCTGATGGAATCGCGTTTGATACTTCCCGCGCACCCTTGAAATACACGTACCCTGATGGAATCGCGTGTGATACTTCCCGCGCACCCCTGAAATACACGTACCCTGATGGAATCACATGTGATACTTCCCACACACCCCTGAAATACACATACCCTGATGGAATCGCGTTTGATACTTCCCGCGCACCCCTGAAATACACGTACCCTGATGGAATCACTTGTGATACTTCCCGCGCACCCCTGAAATACACGTACCCCGATAGAATTGCCTGTGATACATCCCGCGCACCCCTGAAATACACGCACCCTGCTGCTTTTGCGTGTGATACTTCCCGCGCACCCCTGGAATACACGTGCCCTGATGGAATCGCGTGTGATACTTCCCACGCACCCCTGAAATGCACGTACCCTGCTGTTTTTGCATGTGATACTTCCCGCGCACCCCTGGAATACACGTGCCCTGATGGAATCACGTGTGTTACTTCCCGCGCACCCGTGATGTACACGTACCCAGGACAATCGCGTGTGAAACTTCCTGAGAACCACTGAAATACACGTTCCCCGCTTGGCGTTTGCTGTTTGGCAGCCCTGTGAACTGGTCCAGGGTTAGCGCAGCCCTTTGCGATGATTTGGGAATTTTGAAGGCTTTTCCTTGCACGAGGGCGTTCTTGGGGGCGTAACTGGCACTGCTGCAGGGTCGCTGCACCACTCTGCGCCACGGCTGTTTTTTTAGGCTAAAATCCATGAATACGCTGTGCGATGAAAAGGATTTTATCGCACGCGGCTGGCGCAGTGTATTGCACGGGGACACTGTGCGCCAGCCGCTTGCGCCACTTTTGTGCAAAATTCTATGAATTACCATGTAAATATTATAAAAAATATTACCAAAATGTTCAATTGCACACATTTTCAGAAAATGTGTATATATTCACAAGTTAAGGTGCAGTTAGGTTGTGCAGGTTTAACGCAATGAAGCCCTTGAAGTTCTGCAGATGTGAGAAGTTGATGTTCCCCATAATGCCATTTTGTATGTCATTGTGAATCCCTTCCCTTATAATATGTATGTGCTCATGGACTTCACAATGGGAACACGCAGAGTTAATCTGGTCATGGCTTCCCACATTCCCTGAATGTCAAGGGGTGTGTTGTGTTAAATCGGCACAATTTAACTGCACCTTAACTAAGGATTTTTTCAGCACATTTCAAAGGTTTTGTTATACCATAGTCAAAAAACCTGTCTCGAGAGACGATACACAGTGAAGTAACTAATACAGATCTTAATGATGTTTGGAGTGCTGGTACTTGGCTGAACAACTGCATAATGAATATTTTTGAATCCTCAGATCGGAAAAGCAAGAAAAATTACTATGTAAAACTGGCAGAGAAACTGTAGTTTCTTATAGATAGATTTGATGTGGAACAGGAGCAATTGCAAGATAGAATTACCTGGTTGCAAACAGACAAGGATTACCCTAAAAATATGTTGCTAGACCAAGAGACATAATGTGTGGGTGAAAGAATCCAAGAACATTCTGAGCTAATACATTCACAAAAAGAATGTGCACAAATTGTCACAGGATTAAATGCCACTGAGCAAGATCATGCAGAATGTCCCGCACAACAAATTGAAATGCAAATGGTGGATTGGCAGTGATCCGAAATAGAATCCTATTTTCACCAGATTATTTAATTAGAACACAAATTAAACACAAACAGAAAATAATCAAAGTCAAGAGTTTTGGCATTTGTGATTGTTTATTGCATCTATATTTACAGTCATGAATACAGTAACTACTTGGACCGTTGTTACCTAATGCTTACTTGAAACTTTTCACAAATGTCTCCAAGTTCATGTTTGAAGATGCAACATTAGTAATAATGTGAGGAATTGCCATCTGGCAAGGGTGCAAGCCCTGGCTTTTTTATTTTTATTTATGAATAAAATGATGCGGGTAATGCAAAATGGGAAATTGCTGATCAGGCTCCTCTTCTGTAAGCTCTATGCCAAAAGCATAGTGCACTTGTGCTCTACTGCATCAGTAGCCTTATGTGCAGCGCTTGCTCCACCAGTGGCAGAGAGCAGGTTGAGGGAACACAAGTGCCCACTCGACAGGTGCAGTGACAGCCAAGACTCTGCAGTGCAGGGGCGGCATTTACAATATGCCCAACACTGTCCAAAACTATGATGATCATAAGTGACCCATGATGGTGTAGGATGAACTCTAAAATAAAGCTATGCCTGAGTTTAGACATAGTGCATGGCGCTACCTATGATCATGGGCGCCACATCCCAATTGATATCACACACATGTCAGCTCCTGTGAGTGAGCTCCGCTGTGGACGGTGATGTGTATTCTAGTCAGATGGGTTGAGGCTGCCAGATGGCAGGACAGCAACCTGAATGGCCATCCCTCTTCTTTAATATCTTTGTGAGGGCAGGTAACATCCTGTGCTAGAGACAGTAACACAACAGGCAGCTGTCCTGTGCCCAGGCATCAAAGGAGCAAACCTATTCAAAAGGAGAAGCCTCACATTATGGTGTTGTATCTCTAAAACCCTTTGTTCTTAGTGAGAAGGGAAGGGGGTGGGATTAGAGTAGACCAGAGGGCTCTGTTCAATGGAAGGAGGCTGCCACCATTTTGTTTCTTGCTGCCTCTCTTTCTTTCCTGTCCCCTGCACTTCCTCTGGAGCAAAGCACTTTGGGTGTGATATCAGAAGGGCAAAGTCCACTTCTTCCAGGAGTAGGGATTGGACCACTAAGGCAGGCTAGCTTTAGTCCAATCGCCTGTGGGGATTTGCCTTTAAAAGAAGGGGTCTCCCACTTCTTCTTCGATTCAATGTAGAATAACACCTGAGAAGAACTATGCTTAAATGATGATAAAACTGAGATCTTGATGGTCGGCCCGCTTCAGTCATCAAAGATCTCTGCCCACAATTTGCCAATTTCAGTACAAAAGGCCTGCAGATCCTGGTCTCTACATCTGTGAAGACCCTGGGGGTTTCCCTAGACTCCTCTCTCTCCCTGACACGCCAGGTTAACGCCATTACCTCATCAGCCGTTACACGACAAAACTAATTAACACCGCCAGACCATTCCTAGCCGCAGTCAACTGCCTCACCATTGCCAGAATATACAAAATCAATGACCCTCATAAAAAATAAAATGTATTTTAATCAGTGGACAACACCATTTAATTCTGCAGCACTGCAATAGTCAATATACAATGAATAAAGACAACTGCACAGTCTTCAATCATACACCAATATAATACAAAACTAAATAAAAAACACACAATCTAGAACGTCATAAATATGTATATCTCAATGCAGATCTTTAAATAGAAAATATACTTTTTAACACCCAACACTTGCATACTTCATCCTCTCTTCAATCACACCTTCACACATTCATTCCAACAGATTACTTCACACGTTTCAATCAACGAACAATGAGCACAGTAATAAATCCTGGCTGGCATTTGCCTTCTTGACCAATAGCTAAATTCTTCACAAATCACTATGCCTGGTGTCACTGCACCAATTGGGAACCGAAGTCCAACAACAAAAAACAAGCTGAAAGTTTCACCAACTCGAGTTTCGGCTATGTCAACTTCTTTCCATCTCGGACCTGCGCCTTCATCAGGGCCATCAAATACAATTCCCAACACAAATTGGTTCTGTTACTGAGAAACAAAGTTTCAATTTCAAAAAAGCCAAAGATTACATTTTTTTAAAAACAACAAAAATGATTAAAAACAAAACTCAACAAACAAACACACGTAGGACAAACAGCTTGGGATAGACCCTATATCCTACAGCGCATGCCATGATGTTTAACACTAACATCAAAGCCCCACTGATCTTGGATCGTGCAAGTGCAATTTTTGCATGCTGTGTCCCTTAGTGAAATGGGCCTCATCATTGCACACTTTGCCATTGTCTCTGTCCATTCCTCCCATCTCGCCAGTGCACCACACCATTGCATGCATGCCATCAGCCAGGTCTGCCAAACATTAACCTTTGCAACAACTTTTTCAAAGCAAACTACGCCCTCACCGATACTCAGATGCCAATTAAATGCATCTTTTGTTCATCCTGTATCGCACCTCAAAGTGTGCTGTGACTCAATCTCAATTGAGAGCCACCACTCACACGCTGACAGGTGTCTGCCCACTGACTCTACACTCACCTGTGAATCTCTTGCAAGATAGCTAACCGCTTGAAAGTGCAGAGTTTGCTGTGGTCACACTGTGCCACTGCTGTACCCTGAGATCTCATTCCTCATTGGACCTGCACATAAACCGTACATAGGTTTTCAAAATATATCATCTACATGCGGGTGCTGCTATCCTCTTACTGGGGAGCAATCAGAATATAGGTGAAGGGAGTCACTTACCCCGCACATTTGAGCCGCTAAAGATTCTTTCCTCTCTTTCTTTGTCGTGCCACCAGAGTAGATTTAAAAGGACAGGCTGGCCTTCAAATGAAGTGAAATGCCTGAGGTCCTACTTCTCCGTAAACATTGTCACGCAGACCTTACTCGCTCTACCTGATTTAAAAAAGCCAAAATTGAACGTCAGATCTGAGATGCTGAGCCTGGGTGTGAACATCAATCACAGCTTCCCTCTTCCTGACACACAATGGTGCTGCTGGTTTTAGTTCTAATTAGCACTACAGGTTCACAGCATCTCGTCTCTTACCTAAATAAATGGCTGGATCACGAAACTGCCCTTAGTGCATTGCCATTTCTGGTCGCAAACGAAGTTCCCTGTGTTCAGCATTGCTTATGTTTATATATATCTCGGGACTTTCCGGTAATGGACCTGTTACTTGTCCATACTCGTCATGTCACATCATGCAAGAGCCACAGTGTAATCGAGCGGCCATCTTGGAGTGTGGCATTTTGCTATACTGTCGTGGTCAGTGTGTGCAACTTGGCAAAAGCACCCATGTCACTTAATCAGGAATAGCACCCCTTGTTCCTAGGCACAGCGCTACACAACCTACTGAATACCAAACTGCATCATGGCCCATTGGTGATGTACCAGGTCCACTGTTGCCATCGCCAGAGCCAGACTGGACTACTATTTGCCAGCCCATCGACACACAGCATCAACAAACTACGAGCAATCCAGAGCAATGCTATCTGCGCTGCTCTCAATATCCCTAAAAGAGAGCATATATCTGAGGCAAGAAGAAATGCACAATGGTTGCCAATCAAGGAAGGGATCATTTTAAAAACACTATTGATCACACACAGCTGCCTGTCCAATGCTGCTCCGCCATACTTCCCTCAATGCTTCATGAAAGCTCAGAAGTATAGTGCCTAAGTGCAAGTGAGCTAAAAGCAGAGGGGCCTGCTTCCCCTCTGTGGCTACCCTCCAGTGGAATGTACTCCCACCTCACCCAAGAGTGGAACCTTCTTACTGGACCTTTAGAAAAGCTCTGAAAACACAGCTTTTCCTCTAGAGCCCTTGACATTGACTGCTTTGCTTTCTGCTGTTTTTCTTCCCCCCTTTCAAGCTTAACTGTACATGGTTGTAACAACGCCTTGATGCCTGAGGGTTGTGTGTGCTTAATAAATATAATAGTACATAAATAAAAAAATAAAGGCATCACTGGACCATTTTTGGGGAAGTTGCACTTTCCAAAGCCCCCAGCCTGAAATGAAGAAGGAGCCATCCAAGGCAGATGAGCGCTCTTCCCACTACCCACTCCTATGGCACATTGGGGCTGACTTTTGCCTTTGACCAGGAATCTGTGCCAGAATCTCCTAAACAGGGAAAGCAGACCCTTAATGGAACCATCTTGTCCTTGAGTCCTGCTAAGTGGGACTCACAGCATCTGGAGGACCAGACCAACAGAAGCTCCCTGTTCTGCCACACCAAGCCGGTCACACCGTGATCACCGCCCATAGAACCAGAGGGAAAATGCCAGCACCGTTTTTTGCTCTCCTCCAGCCATTCAAACTGTATCGTTTGCATCTTGAACCAGTACAATGCTGCTTTTTGTCCTTGCTGAAGCCCATCACCAAAGATGCTTGAGTCAACTGCTCAACATGGGGATGTGACTCGAACCACCTGAAGGTCACATGCTGGCCCTACCCAGAGGTTAGAACCAAGACTTGGCCCGACTAGCCCTCGAATGGCTGCTTCACCGACTTGCACATCAGAGCAACCAGAACACAAATTCGATGACCGTTGGCCACCGACTCTAACTGCTGGAGTGTCACTCATCGACCTTCCCAGTGGTTACAACCCGACTCGCCTGGCTCTGCTTTGCAGAGATCCTGGGGAACGAATGACGTGCATTGCTGAAAGCCACCATAGAAACACACAGAGTGACTGCATTCACCTTTGCTCTATGCCCGCTTGCTGCTGGGGCCCACAGGATCCACCATATACCAAGTGAGCCTGATCCACTCAGTTCAACACTTGAACCTGGGTTTAGAAGCAAAACAAGGTACTGTTCACCACAAACTGCCCCCTCAGTCTACTTAGGCCCTAGAGACTGGTTAAGTCATGATTTCACCTTCTTTCACCCAAAGATATATTCTTTTTGTGGTTGGCATTTTGCCTATTACCCGTGTGCTCGCTCTCAGAGGGTCACTTTCTTCAGTCCATTGAATCTTCTCTGTTCTTCCACAAGGGTGGATTTTTGTACAGTGTTTTCTATTTAGTTCTGTTGCTGATGGTGTGTTTAATAAAGAATATATATTTTTATAGAACCTTGATTGCACATTCCCTTTATTTTGGACTGTATTACTGTGTTGCTTGGGTCACTACTGGACCACATTCAACTCTTCTTAACCTTTCCCTTGGCTCATGTTACAGGGAAAGGCGAAGACGGTATATCGCTTAACTGTGCCTGTTTTACCTTTATGATTGGCTTGACTCTTGGTTTATAGAAGTGCGAGGGCTGAGTGGGCATTTTTACCCATACTTATCCTTTTACTCCGGCAGCACAGAATACAATACGTCACAAATAGACATTGTTAAAAAGACTTCTGTTCACACTGGTGTTTGAAGTCCTTTCTTCCTCTATTGTCATTGGATCTGACAATGGTCTCCTCCATTTTAGGGTCCGTAACTTGTAAGAGGTGGTCTTCCAAAGCTTCATACAGATCAGGTGCTAGACCACACCTCTTTTTTATGTTAAAATCTCCCCCCCCCAGATTAATCTAAACTGGGTCCCCCCATCAATTTCCCGGAACTTATCCAAGAAATCATTCACCTTCCTCCATTTGTCCCCCTCTTCCTTATTCGGGCTATTATAAAAATTTAGGAGGTCAAACCTTTGCTTACCTGGGGGTTTAAACCTTAAAAGTTGTAGACAATTCATGTTGGTCTCTACCACCTCCACCCCACAGGACAATGAAGCCTTAACCATTACAACTAGACCCCCATTGCTTCTCCCCTTCCTTTTCTTAGCCAGGATACCATAGGAGGCATAATCATCCATTAGAGGGATTTCTAAGTCCCAAGTCTCTTGTAAGAGGATGCTCTCATGGCATTGCAAACATTCCAGATTCTCAACCAACTTAAGTTTCTGTCTGGAACCAGCTATATCCCTCTGACAACAATCTAGAGCAAGGGGAAAGAAGGGCAGTTTATTTTTATGATTGTGAAACAGGACAGTATTTTTAGAAATGGCTTTTTCTTTTGTACGATGCCTGAAGCTTACTTCCCTTGAAATGCTTATTGTGGCCATTGTCCTAGCAGAGTAAGGGTTGAGTGGGTGCATAGCTGGTTGCTGTCACACACTGTCCCACCTTCCAGTCAGAGGTTGGAGGGTAAATCCAAGACATCAAAGACAATCTGCACAGAATTGTTTCAAAGATAGTGAAAAGATTGAGTTTTAAGCCCACAAAGTAATATTTACTTTGTGTGACTCAGATTAAAAAAGATTTATTGGTTTTAATAATGTATTAAAAGCATATGAAAGCCTTTGATTATAGTTCGCTTTTTAATCCCTCCACCCCAAGGCTGCATCAACATATCATTAGTGTTTTTGTAGCTCCAAACTTTTTCAGATTCACCTGCAAACATTTACCTATACATTGCTGTATTATAACCCGCCAAGGTGTGAATCCTCTTGGATGGGATGGAGATGAGTCCTTCCCTTCTATATCGGCAGTATACTGACATCAAACCTTGAGGGAGTGATATATTAGCAGTTCATGATGAGGGCCTGGCCAGCAAGCAAGCAATTGCAAAAGTGGTATTTCACAGTTTGTCACATTGAGATGATACACCACACATATTGTCCCCAGCACTGCATTGTAGTGCATAGACACACACTAACCCCACACTGCCCAAACACTGCACACACACACACACACACACACAGACTACACTGCCCCAACATAGCACTAAAAAACCACACTACCCCAGCACCCACACCACTCCAGCAGTGCTTACATATGGCTTTAGCATTGCACAGAGACACACACACAGACACACACAAGCACATATAGGTGTAGGGTATTTTGGGGTGTTTTTCATTAGCCCCAACAACACAGGGCTACCTGATATTATTCTACATTGGGATCATGAGCAGTAAGCTAAAAACAGACGTGGTGTGGATTAGGACTTACTAGAATCTGGCACTTGCTCATAATTGGGCATCATGGAAACTGCCACTGCTATAATCATGCATAGCCTCGGCAATGGAGTGAGTACCAGGGAATTGGATGGTAATGGTGCAAGAACCTGGTGTTTTTATTATGTTGATGGCAATAGTTGGTAATTGTATGACCACCTTGGATTTTGATGGCATGACCTTGAAGTTGTAAGTACCTGGGTTTTGAAGCATTCACTGGACTAGGGCAGCACAATATGGTTCATGGTGTGAGTACCCGAGCACATCATGCCAATACCTGACAAATTGTGATACTTTCTGGGCTTATAATGGAAACCACTGGTAATTAGCATTACTTTATAGAGTTATGATGCCAATAGCTATAAAATGCTCATACATAAGCCAGAACGATTGGCTTAATCAGTACTTTTTCTAAAGGGTGTCTAAGGTGTTACAGCAGGAATGGTAATTGGCAAATGAAACTTTGGGTTTGGGTGTTTTTTGTGATCATTATGTATGTTTACATGTCGCTCTCCCACTCTCAAATGAACCTCCATCCTGATAATCTTTTACCACCACTCTCACTCTAATGATATGATATGATGGGTTATTTATAACGCTCGTAATACCCAGAGGTTTCTAAGCACGGACCCGGGGATGGAACCTGTTTTGCTCTATGTTGCCTTGCTTCCAAGGCGAGCATGTTGTCGCTGAGCTATCCTCCCGAGATATCTGTTAACTCTCCTCCTGTCCACTCCCTACCTTCATGAAATTCACGCAGTGCACTCCAGTGTAACAGTAGGTAACAGACAGAGTCTCATCTTAATGTTAAGAATTATAGTTAGATGGAACTCAAGGTGTGGAGGAGAAAGTTTGGTCCTGGCACATGGACCAAAAATACATAAGCAACAAATAAAGTTCCTAGAAGTAAGGGAACTCCCATCCCCTGCACACTGTCACTAGCTTGTCAAAAAGCCAAACAATGAAAGATACTTTTGCATCAATTTCGTGTAAAAGTTTGCAATTATTTCAAGCGGAAACTACTTTGTATGCATATACCAGACATGTGTTACATAATTCGTTTAACATAAAATCATTTATTTCACTAGTAGATGCTGACCCAACGCTTTTCGAGATAAACTCTCTTCATCAGGTGTATTGAGGTAATGATTGATCTAAGGAATGATCAATTAAGGTCATTAATTTCTTCAAAGAAAAACATATTTCCAAACATCGTAATTGTTAAAATACCATGATAATCATTCAATGTAAGGACATGCTCCTTAATAAGTGAATCACCAAGTGTCAAACACAAGTCAATAGGCAAAAATGGCATGCATTCATATTCCATGATATCCCCAGTGAGCTAATGCAGGTCATCGGAAAAATGGTAAAACAGCGGTCACTAGTATCACACACATTTTTGTCATTCATTTGCTCCAGAATGTCAGTACGCAATCTGTCCCTCTGTCCACAGTATAGTGTCATTACTAACTGAATCTTGTACCTTTCCAGATTTCAATCATATGAGGGGAATGAGGCGAATCAAACTCTGTTCAGATGTACAGAGGTATCACTCTTCTAATTCCATAGAGTTATACATTTGTAAATAATGTTATGTAGTATATGGGTACAAAAAGAGAGTACATATTGTGAGAAATAACATTTCATGGATTAGGTTATTGTCCGATTACAACACACACTTAATGCTACTTGTGAATGCAGGGTGACAGCATCACAAGTGTTTGCATGAGAATTGTTTGAATATATGTTTTCTTGATATCCTCACACTTACCACGTGTTATTGCATGCTTTTTGAGTTAGCTTTCACTAGTTCTCTGTGCAGCAATACTGTGAGCTTCCCCAAGCAGTGGCATGCCAATGGAACAGAAATCACACTGTGTCAGTATCTTCCAGCTATGCCACCTTACTGAGAGGGTACACACATGAGATATGATGACAATTAAAATACTGTAAGAATGGCAAGATTTAGACAAGACAAAGATAAACCATAGGAAATGAAATATAAAGATGGTCCACTTAGCTGTGAAAGTGATGACCTAGCAAATAAAGACAATTTGCAAGACAAAAATTGAGATAATAGTGGATTTAAAAGGAGGACATTGGAAAGCATTTGCAGCAGAGATCGAAATAACAGCACCAGTGGTGAGGTTGACAGCAGCTGGTGGTGGACAGCAGCAGATGGCAGTGTGTTATGGAAGTTGTCGCTGTGGCGGAGTTGCCTGCATGGGGGTGTGGAGCTGGCTTGGGCCCATGCTTGGACATGTACATCCATGGATGGGGGCAACTGTGGGCGTGGTGGACTCCCGGTCAGGCCTGCCATCTCAACTTCCACTGTATTGCAGGGATCCTTGAGCATCAGGGCACTGATGTGGCAGACTGGCTTGTCGGCCTTCGCTGGTTGGCAGGCTCCCTCCTGCCTGGGTATTTGAGTTGATGCCTTTGCTGTGGCGGGATGGACATGGCGAAGCCTTTGGCATCTGCACTGGCAAGTTATGGTGAGTCCCGACCTACTGATGTGGTGCTTTAATGACTGATGAGAGTTGTAAGGCATCCTGGTGGAGTGGCGCTCCTTTGGTCGACCTGGCATTTTATTGCTGCTCAGACTGACGTTTTGCCATCTGCCATTCGTCCCCTACCCTCACTTCCATTTTTGGCTGTCATCCTTTCAAATGTCCTCCAATTTATTGTCTGGCAAATTTGTCTTTATTTGCTGTGCCACCGTATTCACAGCTAACTGGACCATTTTTACATGTCATTTTCTATGGTATATCTTTATCTTGTCTAACTCTTGCTGTTCTTATTAGTATTTGAATTTCCATTATATCACATTTTTGTACCATCTCACTAATTATGTATAGCACTTTGGCGTAAAATGCTTTAGAAATGCAATAAATACAAATACAAATAAATACCTTAATGCTATAGGACAACTGCAGTGTGGCTTTCTCCACCAGTGTATTGTCAGTGCTATAGGCCTCCAACGTTGTTTTTGGCCATATAGAGCCAGAAGGTACATTCTAAAATGACATTTGGATTATTTCATTGTTGAATTTAAAATAGATGATGGTGACAGCCATACACTTCTCCAGACTGCATCCAATGCTACAGGACTACAGCAGTGCAGAAGCATATGTCTGTCTGTATTTTCTGTTTTGGAGGAACCTCATCAAATATCGATTTGAACTTTCTTACATAAGACAACACATTATTGTGACCCTCAAGCATTCTTAAATTCCTACATATATCCATTGAACACTACCAAAGCTCCCTCACTATAACTACATTGAAAGATTCCATGAGATTAAGAGAACTTTGTTTCCTTAAATTCCATGCTGTAAGATCCCAAATGATTGAATGTTTGTATAGCATAGCCCAAATACTTGATTTCTGACACTGCCTTGATGAACATTTATTTACAATCAGCTTCAAATATTGTGCCATAGATAAGACATTTTGAACTCAATTGAAGTGTGACTGTGTTTTTAAAACTACCATTATGTGGTGTTCTTTTTTAAATCTGTCTAACAACACGTGATTATATGGCGTTAAAGGCTTGGCGCTTGGCCCTACAGCACTTTGTATTGGATTGGGTTGTGTTAGAGGCATTTTGCGGTATTTTGGTGAGCATTTTGTGGTATTTCATGGTACGGTGCTGAGTCCTAAATACAGAATTGCCTTATATTTTGTATGCCAGGATCCCAAATGGTAAACCGAGACCGGACCTGGTACGCTCGGACTCATAATTTCATTTTCCTGTGGTATTTTATTTACAATACCACATTATGCCCTTTTGCGGTGTCTCAGGACACACTTACCATGTAAACTGAATACTGTCATTCATATAAACAGCCCCTGAGAAGGACCCAATTCACAGTGACCAGTTTTGTTCTGTATTTTACCACATGTGATAAAGTGAACTACCGCTTGCGGTAAAATGCCAACCTGTTCTGCATCAATCTGTATGCCAACAGACGAAACCAGCACACATACAAAGTGCTAATTCATCTTTCTCTTTAGTTCTTTATAAAAGATCAGAATTATGCAAAATATCAAAACAAGACATGCAATGCCCAATGTTCTCACAAATACAACTCATATCCAGTTGCTTTCCCCGTGATAAGTGAGCTCTCCACAATAAGCTACAAACACACTTCTAGTGTTGCAGTTCAAAGTGTGGTTATCACAGACCTTGAAAGATAGCAATTACTCTTTGCAGCTCTCTGCCTTCAGCTATATTTACAGCGTGGTGCTGTATGATAACTGTGAGCAGTGAAGTGCAGGGTTTTTTGTATATATGGTGGTAAGGGGTTGGCCGGCGCGCATCATAAATGAAATGCACACATTCTGGCAGCAGGCACATGTTAAAATGCTATAGTTCAGGGTAACATATCATCTGTCTGGCTTGCACTATATATATAAATACTAATATGTGCTCATCAACTAACAACCCCTTCCCAATAACTTATGACCTGTCATTAACAAATTAGTGCAAACGCGCTCAGATGAGATGAACTGAAATTGAGTGCTTTTCTGCAATGGAGTTAAACATGCAAGCAGTTACTGGCTGTGTGATTTCATTTAGCATGGCACAAACTGCGAAGATGAAGTATGCGCTGCTAAAGGCCATTGGCCCTCATTACGACCCTGGCGGAAAGTGACTGACCGGACCGCCAAAGCGTAAATAGCGTTTCCGCCATTGCACGATGGAGCAAAGTGCGGCCCATTCCGACCCATCGGCACGAGCACCACGGCATGGCGGAAGTGCAAAGTCTGCGATGGCGGAAATGACCCCAAAACGGCCCACACCGCCGCCGTACGGCGCCCTAGGTGCAACACCGCCACCCATCTTAGCGGACACCGCAGTGAGCGCCAACCGGAAAGTACGGTGACCGGAAATATACGGAAACGGAAGTAAAAACATGGGCCCGGAACGGGAAACAACACGCCGTACACCTATAAAACCACAAAATCCACACAACCACTAAAAACACTACCCTGAGACACATCCCAACCCGTCATCCACCCTAGCGAAACCAAGAAAAATGGGAAAAGTAGCGAAGAAAGCGTGCGACCGCAAGCGGCAGGTCCACTTCTCCCGTGAGGAACTCACCGTGCTTACAGAGACCCTCCAGGAGAATGCCGCCACCGTCTTCTCCACGCAAATGACCAGGACGGCACTTGCGAACAAGAAGGCCATATGGGCCTTGGTGGCACAGCGGGTAAGTGCGGTGGGGACCGCACCCCGCAACCCACAGCAATGCAGAAAGCGATGGGACGACCTGCGGATACGCGTCCGCAGCATACTTTCTGCCAACCGCAACATTGCCACAGCCACCGGGGGAGGATCGGAATCACCCATCAAGTTGACCCCCTGGGAAGAAATCTGTGCCTCCACCATTGGAATGGAGAGCATAGAGGGAGTCGGAGGGATGGAGAAAGGAGTGCAGACATCCGAAGAATCAGGTAGGTGTCCCAAATAAAACAATGCCAAAACCACAATGTCCAATCATGTGAAGTACCACGTGCCCACATAGTGCAACAGTAACACATGTCCAGGAGAACGTCCACACACATTGGCCTGATAGCGCACATTAAAACTCACAATAAATACATAAATAATTAAAAACCCCAAAAACACCCACTACAGGTGCAGCAGGCACACCCTAACTGCAGGCTGCCAAACAACTGCACCCTCACTCCACACACAAATGAAAGCACCTCCAAGGCCCCGACCCAAATCACCCTCAGGTACCACCCCAATGCATGTGATACATTGCCATTCCAATTCCCACAGACCCATTAATAACGCTCGCCCTCCTTTACTCCACCACAGGGTCCGATCCAAACGACGAGCTTCAGGACACCCCTACCAGCACACCTGCAAAGAGGGCCAAGACCAACGGCCAAAGACCCTCCACCTCAGCTGCACGCATCAAGACACGGCAGCAGCACAAATCAGGTGGCAGCACAGAGGAGGGAACATCAACAGGCACCCCAGCAGCCAGCATGCCCACAACAGCAGCACCACAGGTCCCCCCAATGGATGCCACAGAAGGCACTGCCTCTGGTGGCAGCAGCACCATAGGTGACACCCCATTAATGGCAGCATGCTCCGACACAGAAGACGGGGATGTCGAAGTCAGATCCATCCATGACCTGTCCCAATCCCCCTGTCTGTCCCATCCCGTACACCATGAGGATACCACGCAGGGGCACCCACAAGACGACGACTGGCCATCCCCCACAAGCCCTGTGGCAGGGCAACATGAGGCGAACAGCCACTCTGTGACACCACCGCAAATGGCCATGGCCCAGCAGAGGCAACAGTCCCTCGACCAGTTAATCGTGCATCAGCAGCAACTGGCCACGCTCCTCAAGGACCATGCCGATGAATGTGGGGGCACTAAGGCAGACATAGAAACATCAACTGAGACACTTAGGGCAGAAATGGAGAGAAGTACAGAGACACTAAGGGCACAAATGGAGAGTAGCACCGAGTGCCTGAGAGTCCAAATGGAGAGTAGCACCGAGTGCCTGAGAGTCCAAATGGAGAGTAGCACCGAGAGCCTGAGAGTCCAAATGGAGAGTAGCACCGAGAGCCTGAGAGTCCAAATGGAGAGAAGCATCGAGAGCCTGAGGGGGGAACTGCATGCGACGTCCAAAGACGTATGTGCCGAACTTGCCGCAGTGCGCCGTGTGCTCACTGAGCTCTCACAAACCCTTAGGGACATGCATGGACGTGAGCAGGCAGAGACATCATCCGTTGCAAGTTCCGTCCAGGGCAGCCCCCAACGTAGATCTGGGAGGAACCTGCGCTCCACAGGCAGGGGTGCCCCTGATACCCGCAGAGGGGGCTTGCAATAGCGACTGCCCACTGACAATGAGCATCTTTGGACACTGGTGTTCGGGGGGGAGGTAGGAGGGTGGAGGGGGTGTGTTGGGCTCACTTGGGTGGCGGGTCGATAGGGTGTTCAACATGATATCACATATGCCATAAACAATGCACGATCAACCAATGAGATGTGTGGACAATGATCTTTGTGTACTAGGCCATCATAAGCGTACAGTCCATATTGTGCATGTACCAGACACACACAGTGCCACGAGTCCCGTGTCCATGTATCAGCCACCAGGCGTGAGTGCTAGAAGCATGCATCAATGAGATGCTGACGAATGTCACGGCCCTCCTGTGCCTCGCGGACTCCTTGAGGTGCTGCCACATCCCCACCCTCATCATGACCATCTTCAGGTGCTTGCAGTTCTGCGTCAGGGGGCATGGGCACATTTCTACGTACGCACATGTTGTGTAGCATGACACATGCCATCACCATCTTTGCAACCTTCTCATGGCGGTACAGGAGTGCCCCGCCAGACCTGCTGAGGCACCGGAAACGAGTCTTCAGTAGGCCGAATGCCTGTTCAATGACTACACGGGTACGTGAGTGGGCATGGTTGTAGTCCTCCTCATGCTGGTCCCGTGGGTTCCGGACTGGTGTGAGGAGCCATCTCTTCAGTGGATATCCAGCATCACCTGTATGTGGACGATAAACGGATTATGTGGAATGCCATTGCTACGTACGCACCCCCCCCCTTCCTGCCAGGTCATTGCCGCATCACATACCCCACATCATCATGCATGAAATGAGACTCACCGAGTAGCCAGGATCTGCACCCTGCGTGTCGCTCCATGTAGCGTTGAGTTCCTCAAGACCATAGAATCATGGGTTGATCCAGGGAATCGGGCACAACAATGTGTAATGATCCTGTTGGAGTCACACACCATTTGTACATTCAGAGAATGAAATTGTTTTCGGTTGCGGTACTGGGCCTCCATGGCATGTGGGACGACCAATTCCACATGGGTGCAGTCGATGGCACCAAGGCAACCCGGTATGCCGCCAAGTGCATGGAATCCCACTTTTGTGTTGGTAATTTCCTGCTCCGAGCGTGGTAGAGAGATGTAGTCGTCTGCATGCTGCAGGAGGGCATCGAGCACTTGCAATAGTGTCCGTGAGAACAGTGGCTGAGAAATGCCATGCAACTGTCCGACTGTGTGCTGGTAGGTGCCTGTGGCCAGGAAGTGGAGTACAGACACCACCTTCAGTAGGGGTGGGATGGCGGTTGGGCTATCTATCATGCTGACAAGGTCAGCCTGTGTCATGTCCACAATGGCGGCTATGGTGTCCCGGTCCAAACGGTAGAGGGTGTGGATCTGCTCATCAGTGAGGTTGAACGGATGTGCTCGGAGGCGTGGGATTGCGGGCTGCCTGCGTGGTGGTAGTGGCTGTGCTGGCGGCCCTTGCTGGCCCTGCCTTGCCCTCCTCCTGCGTCTCCTCCGTGCGGCCGGTTGTAGTTGGTGTTCGTCTTCTTCTTGGAGTTGGAGTACTTGCAGTGCTATCAGGTCCCCCAGGGCCAACATCGCGAGTCCTGCCGGTAGCATTTCGGAGTGGGTGTGGTTGTGGGAGGAGACTGGGTGTGCAATTTATGTGTTTTCAGGCTGTATGGCCTCCACCTGTGGTGATTCATTCCACCTGTGCAAGCTGCTCTCCCCTTTGGCCGAGCACGTCCCGCACACAACGCTGCAATTCGAGGAATGGCATCTTGCTATTGCAATCATGTATTTGTACCCGATGGCCGTGTAACATTGGTTGATATGTTCATTCGGCTATGGTCCCATTGTTTCACATACAATCTTTGCAGTCGCGAACAGACTTGTGAAGGGTCAGTGGAACGTAGTACTCGAGTAACGGTGGACCCTCATGCATCACTGTACCGAGTTGCAACGACGGGCGGGGCGTCCCATTTGTGAGTGAAGGCAGTTGCCATTTTCACACACAGCCGCACTAGATGGATTAATTTGTGATTTCAAGCGGCCACAGATGCCTTTTCGACGTGATGTTGCAAATGAGGAATTCGAAGGGCGGCGCTTTCGGTTATCAGCTAGCGGCGAGGAGATGCCCACAGGTCTGATTGCAAATATAACGTTCTATTGTTCAATGTCCTTGGGACAGGGGCCATGGCGAGGATGCATGATTGATTTGAATAGTTTGGGATGCGCAATAGCGAAGTGGACGATGAGGCCGGACGTTCCCAAATACATGTTACTTCACAACACTGGAATTACGGGCTGGGGCACAGTGGATTTTGCAGGCTGCATAACGCACAGACTCAATGGAATTCTCACATGTTATGTGAGTATGGAAACAGGCGCTTTCATTACGGGATGAGGGAATGATGAATGGATGCATGGGCAGATGATTTGATGCAGTGTTTGCCATGTACAGGGCTTCTTGGAATCTGTCCGCCTCCCCTGCGCTATGTGATGCAGGGCTGCCATAGTGGGACCATCGTCTATCTGGCCTTGTTGAGCCCTCCCTGTCTCGACGCGCCCTCAGACACTTGTGTCCATGCACGTTACCAATCCCATCTGATGGATTCTGTTTTCACAGACGCATGCACAGGTACACTCGTTTGTGATGGTGTTTACACCTCGATATAGATAGTTATGAGTCGCAAGTGGTTTTGGGGTGGTGATGATCCTTTGGAGTGGGCTAGCATGCATATGGCTGTGGATTTAGTGTGATCATTGAAGTGAGTTGTTCGAATGTAGTTCTGATGGCCATTCTGTTCTTTTTCTTTTCTTTTGGTTGACAGGTATCTCCTCCCCTTTTGCCACTGCCATCTGTATGCCACTCCTACAGATGGCTTTTACTCCCGACACCTGCTGCTTCGTGTTAATCAGTGGAGCAGCATTACGATCTTATGGGACGATCGCCAATGGGCCACATGCCCTTACGCAGTACTAGTGGCTCGGAGCAACATTTCGGCCTTTCAGCTGGACTAGTGCCTCCCCATTGGGACGGCCCTGCGGTTCTGTGCGCTTCCATGTTGCCTTTTCGTACGAGAATGTGGCTCTGTGTACCATGAAGGAACAGGGCGTCACACAAGTAGTAGCTGGTCATTTCTTGCGGATGCAGCCCACAATGGTGAAATGTGTTTTGGAGTTCATGGCCTAATGGCTGTATGGGCTTGGTGAATTTGTTGTGCATTAAATTTCTATTCTGATATGGGCCGTGTAGCGTTCTTCTTTCCAAGTGATGTGGCATATTCCTATTTGGGGAGCGATGTATTGTGAGGAGATCTGCATTGGGTTCCAGCTTCGGAGTATAGTTGCGTGGTACTGTGCTGGGCGCGTTTGCCTACGAAGCCCAGTGAGGTCAGGGATGAGGGCTGCCAATATGACTGTTTGAATGATGTCATGCTCAGGGGCGGGGGATTAGGTTTTGTGTAACAGATGCCGGTCAGCCAGGTGGACTGGTGGAATGATGTGATTTTCGGAATATTGCTGGTCACAGGTGCCTGTGTTTGCGTGCGTTTCTTGGTGGGGGACTGTGGTCATGTCCATTGGAATGGCTTCTGTATTCGTGCCATCTGTGCCCTGCGGCTCCCATTGGCCCCTCTTGAGATTCTTTTGTTCGTTGGCATGCATGGGTGACTTGTACATTTCACTGGTTGCATTGTGACTTCATTGCACCTACGGGGAGTTGTACTATGTGGCCAGGGAGCGGTGTACAGGCACTCAGTGGGGCCGTTTACGGTTGATTCGCGATGCCGTACTTCTCACCATGGCGGAATGGTACTTTCCGCCGTGCTTGATGGCGTTAGGTACATGTCCGCTAGGGTCGGAATTCGCGTACCCTTGCGCCATGGTGGTATTTACGGTTTGGCATGGCGCGCGCGCACGTACTTGGTGCAGTTAGCGTTGGCGTTCACTACGGTGTCGCTAATGGCATCGTACTTTGCGGTGACGGGTCATAGTCGCACCGAGCGCTATTCGATGGCGGTATTGCATTTCCGCCATCGTTTTTCGATTTCCGCCAGGGTCGTAATGAGGCCCATTGTGTTTTCGCAGGAAGCAAAATGAAGAGAGATGTTACATTTGTAGTTTAACGGGCATTTGTAAAAATACTGAGCAGCTCGGGTGATGTGGGCATGTTCAGGAAGAGAGGCAGATTCTTTTGAGTGACAAGAGTAGCCTTTAAAAGTGGCAGAGCGAGGTTGTGATTTTAAACGGACAGGCTGACTTGCAAGAAGACGGGCAGGCTGACTTGCTAGGAGACGGGCAGGCTGACTTGCAAGAAGACGGACTGGCTGACTTGCAAGGAGACGTGCAGGAATCCTGTGCTGGGAGCCAGGCTGCTTGGGCTGGGCTGTGGCAGACAGTCTGAGAGACTTTGCTGGCTGAGGCAGTGCTGACGAGTTTGCTTATCGGTGGTGAGCCCAGAAAGAGGGGTTTTCCAGAGCTAGCAGTGCTAGAACCTCGCCAACTTCTAAGGTGAATATGTGTCATAAGTGAGGTTTGGTTGCATGTATGCATTTTTAAGAGCTAGTCAGGGCCAGCAGGTCGCTTTCATGCATAATGCTCATTAATGTGAAACAAACACATCTTTGAAAGTTCATTAAAAAAAAGGGTTTGCCTTGCTGTTGTATTTTTTTTTTCTTTCTTTCTCTCAAGCTGCATCTGCTGCCAATTGTATATGTCTACAAGCAGGGGCGCCTCCAGGGGGTGGCCAAGGGGGGCCACGGCCACCCTTATAGAAATGTTGACCCCCCCCCCCCACTGGCCCATTCAGTTATGTGTGTTTGTTTTGGTGTGCCACCCTAAGGTTTTCGGTGTGGCCACCCCTATGAAAAATGTCTTGGGGCGCCACTGTCTACAAGGACATTGGTAAGATAAAACCGAGGGAGCCTCTTGATGAGAAACATAATTTTCCATGTTTTCTTTTGTATACAATGTTTATATCGCATGACAGGTTTCATTTGAATAGCTCTAAATATCATTGCATATAAAAAGATAAACCTAAACAGATTGAGTCGGGATTTTCTGTGCATGAATTCGCTCACTGGCACTGAGGTTAGGAGTTTACAGGGACTAGCCCCATTTTTACAGCAGGTAATAATTCATTTTACCACTGGTGGTAAAATCTGAAGTGAACTTTTGGTTTTCATAGTAAGTTTAGAAGTGTGTGATTGTGTATCCAAAGAATTGTTCATAATGAAAGACTAAATTCTAACACAGAAATGCAGACTAAATGTAATGATATCGATAATCAGTTAATTCAGAAGGAAAAGCAATTTAAGGAGAGTGAACAGAAATTGATGCACTTAAAAGGGGTCTTATATGCAATAAGACAAGACAAGGTTGATGCTATTTCCGAATTACAAACACTTAGACAGAATGACATGGAAAAAGTTAAGGAATTTTGTGCAATAGAACAAGAAATGGTTAAAGTGTTGGTAGAGAATGACAAGAAAGACAGAGATTTTGACCAGTGCCAAGTGCAGATAAGCGAACTGCAAGCTGGGATCAATAAAATTAGGGATGAGAACTCTAATCTTTGCCAGGAGGCCGAACGACCTCATAGAGAATGCAAGGATTTGGAACAGCAAATATTTAGTTTTAAATGTCAGGAAAAGAGACACAGCACTACATTTAATGGGGTTAAGTTGGACCCTAGCTCTGCCCGAGGGAACAGTGAACCAATGGCCATTCCTAGGCTAAGGCTGATTGTAGCCCGCTGGGGGGTATGATTCACCCACCAGTGGATACAATCATTCCTACACACCAGGGAACAGGAATGAGTGACAGAATGATGCACCCCAAAATGTACCCCAAAATGCACCATGTAGCGCTATTAAAATCATGAAGTCTATCAAAACTTTAATTAAACCTTTCAAAAAGTGAGGCGATTGTTGAATGGAAGACCATTTAGAAACAGTCCACAAAAGCCCTCCAGATACCTAGGGAACAGTATCGACAGTACTTTCACCTAACACTGGACTGAGGAACTTGTAGTGTCATTCAGGGTCTCAATGAACAGGAAAAACTGTCATGATCACACTTTCAGAAAGAGATTAGACATAAGTTCTCTCCTTACCAGTCAATAAAGGAGGCTAAAAAAGCAGTGTATACAATGACTGCAAAGCCATATATGTCACCTCGCCAGTTCCTCCAAGAATTTAAAAGAGAATTTTCCCGGTTTGATGTGTCTTTTAATCCTAATTCTGTAGAATTTAAGACTGCATACTTTTATGGTCTCCAAAAAGATAATATATCACAATTCATTCACGAATTTGACAGGGAAAAATCATTTGAATGGATAATAGAACAGGGGACCAAACTATATGAAGTAATCTATGGTCAGAAAGAGAAAGGACAAAAGAATAAAGAGACAAAATCGAAATTTAAAGAATCTGCACCAACAGTAATGGAGATAAATCTGCAAAAATGCCACTTGAATCAGCCCAAACTCAGGTAAGGAACAACATGACACCTAATCCGAGGGGTTCGCCACCACAGAGGACACCACCCCAAACTCCTATGTTCCAATCAGTTGATCCAAGCAATATAGAGTCTTACATTAGTCCTAGATACATGCGCATGCTCCTAGGGGAGGATTTTGCCCCGATATGTCAGGCATGAACAACAATGAAATGGGCAATGGCCCGTACCAGACATTGGGGGCGCAGAGCAGATTTGATCCTAATACAATTATATATGGCCACCAAGAAAGACAGGGGTACGTGGATAGGTTAATTGAAAATGGAAATCAGCATAGGGGACAAATCCCACCCAATGAAAGACAAAGGGCCTCATCACAAGTTTGGCGGTAATCCTTAAATGCAGCAGTACCGCTATTACTGCCGCATTTAAGGGTCCGCCAAATCACAGGCTTCGCGGATTTACCCCCAGCTCTGAGCTGGGGGCAAATCCGCTGTGATTTTTCTGATTTTCGGCGTTATTACCGTCGCCGGTAATAGCGCCAGCAGTAATAGCGCCGAAGATTCCCCATTAGACCCAATGGGGAATGGGAAATTCCCAAATGGGCCCAATGGGGAATGAGGACCTACCATTCTGCCAAACCCGCATAATAGCGCCGGGGGGTTTGGCGGTAGGGCTAATAGCCCCGGCGGTAATACTGCTGGGGTTAGCGCCCAACTCGTGATGAGGCCCAAAATATGAATTATGTCCCACGCCATTATAACCAATCACCACCACCACCACCAGTCGACCACAATCAAATAATGGTCACGCCATGTTCCCCACCTCCTGGCCATGTGTTCAGAAGTAACCCAAATAGAAGTCAATCTCCTGAGAGGTACCAGAACAGGCCCAATCAAGGTGAGTTTAATCAATATCACCGCAGGCCGCAACAAGAAGAATCTTGGGACATGGACAGGTTTCAAATAGGAAAACTTTGTGCAGTTCAAAAACAGCAGCCAAGTGAAGGTGCAGAATGCCATAGGAGTGATCTTGTACGTTCTGACAACAAGTGACTATTTAATAGCGCCTGCACTGATAAAACTACAGAAGCCCATGAATCACTTTTGTATAACGGTTCTGAATTGCTTGTTGATTCAAAAATAAGAATACAAACGAATCAAAGTGAGACAAGGAATGCCCACACACACATAAAAGTAGTTTGGCTCAATTTAGAGTTGAACCAGACTATTGAAGTCGGTGCAGATGAAGAATGAAAAGGGGAAAATGAGCAAGAGAAACCTAAAGAACACAGGGACAGATTCAAAAAGAACCTTCTATGTGAAAATAAAACACATGAAGAGGAGGTAGGATTAGTTGTTAGAATATCCTCCCTTAATAGTCAAAATACTGTAGAGTTACAAACAGAAAGAATGGTAGCTCAAAAGAAGGGGGAAGGTTAGTCACCTGAGGAGTATTTTGAACCACAATTATTCCAATAGACAGAAAGGACAGGCATCATGCAAAACCCAAATAAATATCATGCGCCAGAAAATGACAAGCTGCCACATGACACTTGTGAAAAGGTTCACTCAAAGAGCTGTGGTGAGAACACTGGAAGTCCCAGGTCAGAGGGGCAGTCAGTTGCTACACTCCAGATGGGTTCTCAGCACTGGAAAATAGACCAATAAATCCAAAATGAAGTGGGCAAAAAGGATGGAAAAATATCATTTCACATGCCCATGTGATTACCAAGGAGTGAAAAGGGGCTAAGAAAAGTGAGTCCGGTGTATCTCCTTCAGAACATCTATCCAACAGTACTTGGCAGTGAAAAACACATGAAACAACTAGCCACGCTTGTATGAAACACAAAATTCCCCAGTCTGCAATTGCCTATAAAATATCCTTCTAAAAATATTTCATACACATTGCACCTCAATTTACTAGAAAGGATAATGTTTGATTCTGTGATACCCTGTTACAGCAAAGTCAAGATTCCTCTCTCCACCCAGCTGGTGGTAATCTCTCTTCCCGTCTGCTTCATTCCCTCTCAGCCTGAAAGAACTCCACAAAGTTTCTTTCCCAGCATGCCTGCCAGCAAATGCCAGAGATCAAAAGTGCCCGAAACACAGTGTACCATCGAGAGAGAGCCAGCCTACTCAGACAGCTAATTTTTAAAACCTCTGTCTGTCCCCTCCAATCAATGTATTTTCCCCTTATAGAAGGCATACAATATATCTGCCTCTTTCAGTGACATCATTCCATCAAAACCACCTCCCTTTGTCAATCAGCCAACCCTCTAGAAATTTCTGGTGACACGTGTTAATCTTGTCACCTCTGCACATAAATTCAGGCAGGCAACTGATGCATTTCTCTACGGTATTTTCCTGTCCTGAACATTTTAGACAATAATCTCACTTTGAGTTAAACAGGCTCTATATTTCCCACCTCGAATTCCTCATGTATTCACTGAAAATGCTACTTTTATTCTGCACACTTTATTCACTTTTAAAATAAGCCGGCTTGTCATCAATATTTTGCACTAATATTTTTGCACCACATAGCTATGTACTGAACGGCCTTGAATATTAGTAATGGGATAAGTTAGTGGTTAGGGGTTAATAATTGTTACTCTTTATGTTTCATTGCAACTCAGTTCATAACTACTGTGGTGTGGTGTAAAATGATAACACCAGTTATTATCAGTCCCAAATTGAAAACCCACTTTTAGCTGACATGTGCTCTGTGCATTTACAATACTGAATTGACTTTGCTGTCCGGAAGTCTGTCTACTGTTTTCACTGCTGCAGGGGTTGGACTACAGCCTAAAACCCCTCTGAGACTGGGGAGCGGCCGCGGAGTAGCTGCTGAGTAGCAGTCTATGGCACCGCTGGCCGCTCGAGCCGCAATGGACTCCGCCGTCTCTGTGGCTATCCCCTGTCCCGCTTCAGAAGATGAAGGTCACCACTGAGGAGTGCACGCAGTCCGCGCGAGGAGACATTTTGTCTTTCATGTGGTGGGAATTGTTCCCTATGCTGATTTCCATTTTCAATGAATCTATCCACATATCTTGGTCTTTCCTGATGGCCATCCACCTTTGTGTTAGGGTCAAATCTACTCTGGGCCCCTAATGTCTGGTATGGACCGTTGTATACCGGATTCTGGTGAGGGTTTTGTCCTGTCATATCGTGGTGAAAGCCCACCCTAGGAGTATTTTTCCAAGGTACCTAGGACTAATGTAAGAACTTCTGTCACTAAGATCAATGTATTGGAACATAGGAGTCTGCGGTGGTGTTCTCAGTTGAGCCACACCCTTTTGATGGTGTGCTGTTTTATTCTTTGCCTGAGTTTCAGCTGATTCTAGTGGCATCTTTACAGACTTTACCTTAGAATTGCTAGTGTGGATTCCTGAGTCTTTGATTTTATTTCATTACTTTTAGTTCACTCTTTTTTATCATTAAATATTACCTCATTTATTATATGATATTATATTTTATTTGTATTGCGCTCATACACATGTGTTTCAGAGTACGATGAGGCAAGTGAAGGGAACAGGGGAGGACATAAACAACGATCTTACTAAGCCCAGTGACATTGAGAACACACACGTTGCGGGGGAGAGGGAAGGGGGAAAGTGCACGGGAGAGAGGAGAGGTGGAAAGTTCTGAGCAAGGGTGTAAAAACATCTGGTAGTGCAGACAGCAAGGTGACAAGTGTGAGGTTTAAGGCGCAGACAAGGGGTCTCTGATAAGTGCAGGTGGGGGCTGTAGGGTTACAGATACAGACCCAAGTGCAAGGGTTGCCAGGTGGCAGTGCGGGTGTGTGTCTGTGTGGGCAGGAACCTAGGCCTAGGGTAGGCAGGTATAGGCAGCCAAAGCAGACAATTCAGCAGTGGAGCGGAAGAGCAAAGGCAGAAGCAAAGAGGAAGGTCTTGAGGAGCTTCCAGAACCGGAGATGGTTCTCTTCATGTTTCAGAGTGGCAGGGAGGCCCCAGCCGAGGAAAGAGATCTACCCCAACTCGTTGCTTGGAGAAGCGACTGACCGTTAGGGAGTTGGAGGTGGAGGAACGAAGTGTTCGAGTGGGAAGGTATTCATGGAGGGAGAGTTGAAGGTATTTTGGACCCATGCCCCAGAAAGCCTTGTGGGCAATGCAGAGGGTCTTGAATATAACCCTTGCAGCCACTGGGAGACAATGACGAGATTTCAGGGCTAGAGAGATATGATCCCTGGGCTTGAGGCCAGTGACAAGTCTCGCTGTCCTGTTCTGAATGGGTTGCCGAGGGCAGAGAGTATAAGCAGGCAGATATAGAAAGAGGCTGCTGCAGTAGCCTAGACTCGAGCGAACCAGAGCTCTAGAGACAGTAACCTTCTGGGGCAAGGAGAGGAAAGGAAAAATACCTCTGAGGAGGTGCAGTTGGTAGTTTGACTTCTTAGAGACGTCAGAGATGTGGGAAGCGAAGGAGAGTGTGGAGTCGAAGATGACCCTGAGGTTCTTGGACTCACAGGTGGGAGCTGGAAGAGGGCCAAGGGAGGCTGGCCAGAGAGTGACAGGAAAGGAGGGTGCAGGTGTGCCAATGAGGATAATCTCTGTTTTACTGGCATTAAGGCAGAGAAAAATCTTTAAAAAAGGTTTTATTTGTTTTTGGTACATTACCTTTACAAATTTCACAGTACAAAGATCACAATGTGTTACATCACATGTCAGATTAAGGCAATAGAAAAGAACAAGGAATTTCAAATAAGGATATGACTTTGTTAAAGGGACGTTATGGTTAAGTTGCGCTACTAAAAACCTATGAAATTCAGTGAAAAAATGTTATTAAAGGGACGTTATGGTTCCAAGTAAAACCGAAAAACCCTTGAAATTCGCAAGTTATGGTAAGCTAAGCAACCATAACTCGCGCCACCATCGTGCACTGCTAAGCCTAACAACCAGGACATCAAAGATGACATCACAAATGTCATTGATAACATCACTGATGACATCACATGTCTGGCTCCCCCGTTTTTCTTTACTGACATATCTAGGCCACATGTTTTTCTTCAGTAGCAGTTAGGAACTAAGAATTGTAAACATACTATATTTGTAGACTTATCCTTCAGGTATGTTCTTACAATAATTCCCTTATGGTCCAGTTATATCATATGAAACGTATACATAGGGGAAGACACAACCTTGAAAGACAGCAATCCTTTTTGTACATTAAAATAATCAGTAGAGTTATCAGCACTTTCTGATAGTTCTGATGTTTTTTTCTTACAGTACTTTCCCTGTATATGCTCCTATTTTTATATGTTGTACTTACATTATTTACCTTAGGGTCCACGCATATCATGTGATATATATGCATAGGGTAAGTAACAGCTTAGAAACAGAGCAATCATTTCTCTGCATAAAGGAAATCAGTTAGGTTATGAACACTTTCTGCTACCACTGCTTTTTTTTTTTACTTCTATTTCCTTGTATATATTCATATTTGTATGTGGTGTTGTCTCTTTGTGTTTTGTCTATAATAATTCAATTATGTAGTAAGTGGGTTTTATTACCTACTTATCACATGTTTCACAGTACGCAAAACTCTAATAAGAAAACCGTTATCATTTCACTATTCAACATGGCAAGCTTATGAATATTGCACCTCCATCATGTATGCTGCACACAATGCCTATGTTTCTACATGAGTACCTTAGTATACTGGATTGAATTTAACAATGGAATGCGATTTATATCAATGCATAGCTTAATGCACTAATTAGCACTTGATATTTATTCCAAAAATCCTTTACACTTTTTTTATTAACATTACCCTAAGAATCCCTTGTACACACTTTTCATGAAAGGTAAATGCACATGTGATGTGATCAGTGAAAGTGCACGATGGTGGCGCGAGTTATGGTTGCTTAGCTTACCATAACTTGCGAATTTCAAGGGTTTTTCGGTTTTATTTGGAACCATAACGTCCCTTTAACAATGTTTTTTCGCTGAATTTAGAAGGTTTTTAGTAGCGCAACTTAACCATAACGTCCCTTTAACAAAGTTTTTTCACTGAATTTCATTTGTTTTTATTAGTGTAACTTTACTATAACGTCCCTTTAAAAAAGTGTTTTCATTGAATTTCATAGGTTTTTATTAGTGCAACTTAACCATAACGTTCCTTTAACAAAGTTTTTTCATTGAATTTCATAGTTTTTTTATTAGTGCAACTTAACCATAACGTCCCTTTAACACATTTTATTTTACTGAATTTCATAGGTTTTTATTAGTGCAACATAACCATAACGTCCTTTTCAATGGATGAAGACCACTAGCATCCTAGGTTCTCAAAGTGGGAACCCGGGGTGGTAAAAAAAGATTTTTCTTCCCAAACCGGAACTGCTGCGGCGTCCCGGTGTAGGAAGGAAAATCTTTTACCAAGATGGACACCATGGAAAGGGAAGGCGGGATGTATAAAGAGAACACAACAGGGCATCGGCGGGGGGGACCAGGAGAGAGACACGGGGCATGAGCGGGGGGGGGTGGGGGGGAACAGGGAAGACACACGGGGCATGACGGGGGTGGGGGGAACAGGGGAGATACACGGGGCATAACCGGGGGTGGGGGGAACAGGGGAAAGACACGGGGCATGACCAGGGGTGGAGGGAACAGGAGGGAGACACGGGGCATGAGCGGGGGTGGGGGGTGAACAGGGGAGACACGGGGCATGAGCAGGGGGGGGAACAGGGGAGAGACATTGGGCATGAGCGGGGATGGGGGAACAGGGGAGAGACACGGGGCATGAGCAGGGGGTGGGGGCAACAGGAGAGAGACGCAGGGCATGAGTGGGGGTGGGGGGAAACACGAGGTAGACACGGGGCATGAGAGGGGGGTGGGGGTACAGGAGAGAGACACAGGGCATGAGCGAGGGGTGGGGGGTAACATGAGGGAGACAAGGAGATTGAGCGGGGGGTGTGGGGAACACGAAGGAGACACAGGGCATGAGCGGGGGTGGGGGAACACGATGGAGACACGGGGCATGAGCGGGAGTGGGGGTAACACGAGGGAGACATGGGGCATGACCGGGGGTGGGGGGAACAGGAGGGAGACACGGGGCATGAGCGGGGGTGGGGGGTACAGGAGGGAGACACGGGGCATGAGCGGGGAGTGGGGGGAACAAGAGAGACACACAGAGCATGAGCGTGGTTGGGGGAACAGGGAAGAGACACGGGGCATGAGCAGGGGTGGGGGGAACAGGGGAGAGACACGGGCATGGGCGGGGGGTGGGGGAACAGGGGAGAGACACGGGGCATGACCGGGAGGTGGGGGGAACAGGGTAGAGCCACGGGGTATGACCGGGGGGTGGAGGGAACAGGAGGGAGACACGGGGCATGAGCGGGGGTGGGGTGAAACAGGGGAGACACGGGGCATGAGCGGGGGGTGGGGGGAACAGGGGAGAGACACTGGGCATGAGCGGGGGGTGGGGGGAACAGGGGAGAGACACGGGGCATGAGCGGGGGTGGGGGCAACAGGAGAGAGATACGGGGCATGAGCGGGGGTGGGGGCCAACACGAGGTAGACACGGGGCATGAGCGGGGGGTGGGGAGTACAGGAGGGAGACACAGGGCATGACCGAGGGGTGGGGGTAACATGAGGGAGACACTGTCATGATGCCCACTCCCGGGGAGCCGGTTCAAGCCCTGCGTCCCCGAAAGCGGACATCCAGTCCCCAAGGAAGGACCCAGCAACCCCATATAGGGGCCCTTTGGACAGTGTCCTGGCGCCTATGGCGCCAGGCTCATAAAAGACATCAGTCCTGGCGCCATAGGCGCCAGGCTCATTATGGGAGTGCTTGGGTGCACTTACCTGATGCAGACCATGCTGCAGGATCCCGGCCTCCTTGAGGCCTGAAAGGAACTACTTTACCTGTGGGACTAATTTACCATCCGGGCGTGGTTGGGGAAGGATACATACCTGATTGGAGGAAGGATACATACCTGGAACTTCTTCCAAGGCTATTTAAACCCCACCCGAACAGCCACACGTGCTTCGCGTTGTTCTGCATCTAGCAGCTGGACGCTCACCGTGTCTGCTCCTGCATCCTGACTTCTGCCACACCTGCCAGCATCCTGGATCACCTGCAAAGGAAGAGAAGAAGAGAACAGAAGAAGGAAAAGTCCTTACCTGCTAAATCCGCATCCCGGAGACATCTCGCCGACAATCCTGAAAAGGAAGACTTTTATTTAAAAGCTCATCGCGTCGATTGCTGCAGCGCCGCATTCCACTCACCTTTACAGGGCGCCTCCATGTTCAGCAGCGATCATCCGGATTCGCAGTCACGCCCCTGCGCCTAGGGAGAAAAAGACCAGAACAAAAGGTGAGAGAGAGAAGGGAATAAGGAAAGCTAAATCTCCATGTTAAGACTTACCTGTTGATTCATTCCCCCTTCATTTCGGGTCCGCGCCGCATCCTGGCATTTCCGGACCCCGGCCCCTAAGGGGAAAAAGAGACATCAGCGTTAATGAGCGAATGAAAAGACATTACCAAAAAACGCTCATTAAAGACTCACCTGATTTCTACAAGGATTTCACCTCTCATCTCGGGTCGGTGCCTATTCCCCGGCATTCCGTACCCCGGCCCCTATGGGGAAAAAGACACTAGCATTAGTAATGCAGGGACACAAGGGGAATCTCTTATAAAAAAAACTTACCTAGAAGCCAAGCAAGTTTGGTTCTCACCAATCCGAAAATCCAGTGAAGTAACTGGATACCAACGTGCCCCTGCATCAGAAGCAGGATGGAGAGCTCGTCTTTCCAGACCCTAAGGTGAGATGCTACGAGGAATCACAGAAGGGTTTCAAGGAGGGTGAGAGGGGAAAGTGGGAGGCTGATTGCATTACCCCGCAGACAGTTAATCCCCTATTTTCGCCTACAGAAGGATACTTCTGCGAGCCAGACAAGCCATATTTGGGGGGCCCAGTCCAGTCCGTCTTCCGAACCCTGCGCATCACCTTAGAAGAGGTCACAGCAGCGCGAACCAGGCCAGCGCCTCTGTGGGAGTCAGGTGAGCGTTACAGAACGCGAAGCCTTCCTACAAATTCCCACCCAGGCGCTATGGAAAGTTCTGAGACTGATCAGTTGGCCCAATTACTGGGGGAATTACGGGCCGAAGTACATGCCGCTCGTCAAGAGACTAATGCCCTCAGGAGGGAATTAATAATATCAAAGGAAAGAACTGATGACCTGGCCAGACAGCTTTTGCAAGGTCAAGCTGGGCAAACTCCTCTACCCGGTTCCAGAGGGATCCCCGCTCCTGTGGTTTCCAGTAACCCTGTGCAGATTAATCTACTTGGAAACATGCCGCTGGCCCCACCCGAACGCTTTGCTGGGGACCCCAAATGATTCGCCGTATTCATGAATCAGTGTAGTTTGCACTTCCTATGCAGACCTGGGGCCTTCCCTAATGATCAGACCAAGGTAGCCTTTGTATTGTCATATCTCAGCGGCTGCGCTGCCGATTGGTCAGTTCCACTGGTTACTCAAGATGACCCGATTCTCCGTTATTTTCAAAGGTTTTAAGCAAGCATGGAAAGGTTATTTGCTCGACACTCTCAGGGGCAGGCTCTGGATGACGAACTTCTATCCCTGCGACAGGGCAATCAGGACCTCCTATCCTATATTGCAACCTTTAATAGACTAATTGTGGAAACGGGATGGCCAGAGGATAAAAGAGTCACGTTGTTTTATCGAGGCCTACGCGGAGAACTTAAAGATGTCTTGGCCCAAGTTGTAAATCCGCCCCAAGAATGTACAGAGTATATAGACTTAGTGGTCCAATTGGATCACAGACTTCAAAACAGAAAAGCAGATCGGTCCAGGTTTGAGACCCGGGTGTTGGTCAAGACCCATGCTAATCCCAAGGGAGTTGATGTCTCTGAGCTTATGCAAATAGGAGGGGTTAAAGGACCCTTAACTCAAAAGGAACGTGAAAGGAGGCGGCAGTTAAAATTATGTCTTTATTGTGGGAATTCTGGACACTTTCTACGAGATTGCCCGGCAAAACCGCCCCGAAAGGCGGTAGGAGAAGCTGATAAAAACCATGAAGACTCTTTTTCGGGAAATGACTCCGCCCGACAAGTGTAGGGGTCCGCTTGCCGAGCTTGAAAACTAACTCTCAGACCTCGCATTTCATTGTGCCAATGGTTCTCGTAGATCCAGAACAGCCTAAGAGGTTGCATGCAATAAAGGCATACATCGATAGTGGGGCTATTGGAAACTATGTGGATCGTGAATTGGTCTCTAGGATTAACCTCCCTCTCCGTCCTAAAACCAGCAAAGATGTCATCACCACAGTCGATGGAACTGAAATTGCCTCTGGACCGGTAACACATTCCACTACTGAGGTGACTCTTATTGGTCCCGACGGCCATCGGGAGGGTGTTGTGTTTGATGTAATCAAGGCTCCACAGTTTCAGGTTATTCTTGGAATCCCTTGGTTAGAGACACATAATCCTCGAATTGATTGGCGAGCTAAGAGAATAACCTTCCAGGATTGTACACAAACCTGCTACCGAGAAAACCTGAAGATTAATCTAGCATCTGTAACCTCTGCCTCCATGCAACTACCTCCGGAATACCAAGACTTTCAGGATGTCTTCCAAAAGGAACGGGCCAACACGTTACCTCCTCACAGATCGTACGATTGCCAAATCGATCTGGTGCCCGGTGCACAACCCCCTTGTAGCAGGATTTATGCCCTTACCGAACCTGAGAATCTGCATTTGAGACAATATTTGGATCAATACCTAGCTAATGGTTGTATTCGCCCGTCAAAGTCCCCGGCATCCTCGGCTTTGTTCTTCGTGCCCAAAAAAGGCGGCGACCTTAGAACTTGTATCGATTACCGCGCATTGAACCGGATAACGGTTAAAAACCGTTATCCTCTGCCTCTGATCCCTGAACTCCTTGACCAGGTGAAGGACGCTTGAAGACATTCAAGCCAGAGTGAAACAACTCCTGGACCCTAAAACCTTACAGGATTGGATACAAAAGGGATCAGACTTTACCATAGATAATGGTTTACCTTATTTCCAAGGACGCTTATTCCTTCCACATAAGGAATTACACGAACTAGTTATTTCCGGTTATCATGATACATTAATAGAGGGACACCCCGGTATTGCCAAGACAGAGGAAAAGGTGAAACGACAATTTTGGTGGCCCTCTTGGCGAAAATATGTTAAATCTTTTGTGATGTCCTGTGGTGTTTGCGCCCAAAATAAAAGTCAAAGAAAAGACCAGCTGGTCTCCTTCAACCTCTAGACATACCGCCAGCACCCTGGCACACCCTATCAATGGATTTTATTACGGACCTGCCTCCTTGTTCAGGGTACAATACTATTCTGGTAATTGTGGATTTGTTTTCCAAAATGGCCCACTTTATTCCTTTGAAAGGTTTACCTTCAGCTTCTGTCCTAGCCAAAGAATTCCTCGAAAATATTGTTCGGCTACATGGATTCCCATCTATACTAATCTCTGACCGGGGAAGCCAATTCATTTCCCACTTCTGGCGCAAATGTTGTCAAATGGCGCAGATCGACATAAGATTATCGACCAGTCACCACCCTCAGACCGATGGTCAGACTGAGAGGACAAATCAGACCCTTGAGCAGTACTTACGGTGTATGTTACAGCAATTTGAAAGCAACTGGAAAGACATTCTTTGGATAGCCGAATACGCATATAATAATTCGGTACACTCTGGAACTGGCCACAGTCCTTTTTATACTTTGTTTGGGCATCACCCTCGAACCTCAAACCTTGACTCACCTCAGAACCTCTGAATGCCTGCAGTAGAACATCTGCATTCTACAATTACCCAAGCCTTCAAAGAGGCAACTACGCATTTACAACAAGCCAAGAGAAAATACAAGGAGTTTGCTGATCTACATCGGAGTGAAGCACCTCCGTATCAGATTGGGGATCAAGTGCGGTTAGCTACCAGACATTTACAGCTCAAAGGGCCTCGAACTTTTAACCCAAAATATCTGGGACCTTATTCTATTACGGCAATAATTAACCCAGTTGCTGTTAAACTTGATTTACCAGCTAGTATGCAAATTCACCCTGTTTTTCATGTGTCGCTTCTGAAACCAGTGGTACCCGGAACCCGACTACTCAAACCTCCAGAACCTATTCTAATAGATGGGGAGCCCGAATTCGAAGTGAAGAACATTTTAGACTCAAAAATGTTTAGGTCAAAACTGTTCTACCTAATTGATTGGAAGGGGTACGGACCTCAGGAGAGGTCGTGGGAACTCAGCGACCATGTGCATGCACCTCGATTAGTCAGGAAATTCCACCGACTCTTCCCAGACAAACCAAAACCCCCGGAGGGAACAACCTTGGGAGGGGCCTTGGGGGGGGAGTGCTGTCATGATTCCCGCTCCCGGGGAGCCGGTTCAAGCCCTGCGTCCCTGAAAGCGGACATCCAGTCCCCAAGGAAGGACCCAGCAACCCCATATAGGGGCCCTTTGGACAGTGTCCTGGCGCCTATGGCATCAGGCTCATATAAGACATCAGTCCTGGCGCCATAGGCACCAGGCTCATTTTGGGAGTGCATGGGTGCACTTACCTGATGCAGACCATGCTGCAGGATGCCGGCCTCCTTGAGGCCTGAAAGGAACTACTTTACCTGTGGGACTAATTTACCATCCGGGCGTGGTCGGGGAAGGATACATACCTGATTGGAGGAAGGATACATACCTGGAACTTCTTCCAAGGCTATTTAAACCCCACCCGAACAGCCACACGTGCTTCACGTTGTTCTGCATCTAGCAGCTGGACGCTCACCGTGTCTGCTCCTGCATCCTGACTTCTGCCACGCCTGCCAGCATCCTGGATCACCTGCAAAGAAAGAGAAGAAGAGAACAGAAGAAGGAAAAGTCCTTACCTGCTAAATCCGCATCCCGGAGACATCTCGCCGACAATCCTGAAAAGGAATACTTTTATTTAAAAGCTCATCACGTCGATTGCTGCAGCGCCACATTCCACTCACCTTTACAGGGCGCCTCCATGTTCAGCAGCGATCATCCGGATTCGCAGTCACGCCCCAGCGCCTAGGGAGAAAAAGACCAGAACAAAAGGTGAGAGAGAGAAGGGAATAAGGAAAGCTAAATCTCCATGTTAAGACTTACCTGTTGATTCATTCCCTCTTCATTTCAGGTCCGCGCCGCATCCTGGCATTTCCGGACCCCGGCCCCTAAGGGGAAAAAGAGACATCAGCGTTAATGAGCGAATGAAAAGACATTACCAAAAAACGCTCATTAAAGACTCACCTGATTTCTACAAGGATTTCACCTCTCATCTCGGGTCGGTGCCTGTTCCCTGGCATTCCGTACCCCGGCCCCTATGGGGAAAAAGACACTAGCATTAGTACATTAATGCATGGACACAAGGGGAACCTCTTATCAAAAAAACTTACCTGGAAGCCAAGCAGGTTTGGTTCTCACCAATCCGAAAATCCAGTGAAGTAACTGGATACCAACGTGCCCCTGCATCAGAAGCAGGATGGAGAGCTCGTCCTTCCAGACCCTAAGGTGAGACGCTACGAGGAATCACAGAAGGGTTTCGAGGAGGGTGAGAGGGGAAATTGGGAGGCTGATTGCATTACCCCGCAGACAGTTAATCTTCGCCTACAGAAAGATACTTCTGCGAGCCAGACAAGCCAGATTTGGGGGGCCCGGTCCAGTCCGTCTTCCGAACCCTGCGCATCACCTTAGAAGAGGTCACAGCAGCGCGAACCAGGCCAGCGCCTCCGTGGGAGTCAGGTGAGCGTTACAGACATGGCGCATGAGCGGGGGGTGGGGGGAACACGAGGGAGACACGGGGCATGAGCGGGGGGTGGGGGGAACATGAGGGAGATACAGGGCATGAGCAGGGGGTGGAGGGTAACACGAGGGAGACATGGGGCATGAGCGGTGGGTAGGGGGAACAGGAGGGAGACACGGGGCATGAGCGGGGGGTACAGGAGGGAGACACGGGGCATGAGCGGGGAGTTGGGGTTACAAGAGAGTAGGGGGAACAGGAGGGAGCATGTGCGGGGGTGGGGGGAACAGGAGGGAGACACAGGGCATGAGCGGGGGGTGGGGGACAACACGAGGGAGACACGGGGCATGAGCGGGGGTCAGGGGTACAGGAGGGAGACACGGGGCATGAGCAGGGGGTGGGGGGTAACACGAGGGAGACACGGGACATGAGCGGGGGGTGGGGGAAAAGGAGGGAGACACAGGGCATAAGCAGGGGGTGGGGGGTACAGGAGGGAGACACGGGGCATGAGCGGGGGTGGGGGGCAAAACGAGGGAGACACAGGGCATGAGCAGGCGGTACAGGAGGGAGACACGGGGCATGAGCGGGGGTGGGGGGTAACACGAGGGAGACACGGGGCACGAGCGGGGGGTGGGGGATAACACAAGGGAGACACGGGGCATGAGCGGGGGGTGGGGGTAACACGAGGGAGACACAGGGCATGAGCAAGGGGTGGGGGGTACACGAGGTAGACACGGGGTATGAGCAGGGGGTGGGGGGAACAGGGGAAACACGGGGCATGAGTGGGGTGTGTGCGCAAATGGGAGGTAGACACGGGGCATGCGCAGGGGGTGGGGGGGAACAGGGCACACACGGGGCATGAGCGAGGGGTGGGGGAGAACAGGGGAGACACGGGGCATCAGTGGGGGTTGGGGGGGAATGGAAGGGGGACACGGGGCATGAGCGGGGGGTGGGGGGACAGGGGCGACACGGGGCATGAGTGGGGGTGGGGGGGAACGGGATACGATGCACTGCACGCTTCACCGCAGCCAATAGGAAAGCAAGTCAGATGTCTGCGGACATCACGCACGCTGCTTGCCCAATCCCCGTCCTGTCCACGGAGCGAACAGGGAAGTGTGTCCGCGAAGCGGACACAGATATCACACATTTTTTTCACTTACATTTTTGTCACTATTAAAAAAACTACTGGACAGATTTACACCAAATTAAAAAAAACACGCTTTCGGGACCAAGCCGCCGCTCCCGCCGCAAATTTGGTGTAAATCCGTCCAGTGGTTTGGGCTGTAGGCATGAGCAAAGTTTTTTCCCATTATGTCTATGGGAAAAAAAGAAGTTTTGGGACCCCCCTATAACTTTGCCCCCCCTGGACCAAACCTCACCGAACTTTGCAAAGAAATTCAAAGTGGGCAATATACTGTTTTTGCAAAGTTTCGTGAGGATTCGTCCATGGGGAGCGAAGTTATAAGCCGCCCAAAAAGTGCTCTTCCTATGGAAACAGCAACTTAACCATAACTACATGGCCAGTGTTAGGTGGGACCCTCCTGTGTGCGTTGCCCCTTTAAGGGGATGTGTTTTCTTGATGTGTATGGCCCCTTTAAGATGGGCCATGACTGCGTCATGGCCCAAGCTAATAAAAGGAGCCCCTGCAGGCACGTGAGATAGAGCGGCTGCAGACTCCCAAAGAGGAACGACTGAGTCCGTGTCTCATTATCAATGTAGGCCCCAGGCCTACACGTGGAGGCACAGGCCTGCACGCCCAGATACTGAGGGACCCGCGTGCCAGGATGGCAGCCGAGGTCCCCTCAGTCGGAGGCCTGGCAGGCTGTGACCCCACGCCAGGGTGCCGAGGCCCATGGCACCCGGGGCCATGCCGGATGTCCATGGCAGGCCCCCACCCCACACATGGTGGGCCTGCACGGCGCTGGCAGAGATAGCGCCCAGGGGCGCCTGCCGGATGACCATGGCAGGCGACCCCCAACAATGGCGACGAGGACCATGAGCCCGCGTTGCCCCCCTGCTGCTAGGAAGTGGTGGGGGGGGAGAAGAAGAGTTTCCAGCCCCACCGCGGTTTCGCGTGGCCTGCGCCTTACCGCCGTGGCACTGGGCGGTGTAGGCCCGGGCTGCCCCGCAGTGAGGCATACACCCGGCAACGTTCCGCCGCAAATATGATGAAGGTGAGGTGAGCCATGGCGTGTTTCGCCCCGGCCGCGGCCCTCAGTGGTGGGGGTGCTCGTGCGGCCGGGATCGAGGCATGGTGGCACCCTGACTCCTGCGACGTTTCATTTTGTGCAGGGGGAGGGGACGAACACCACCCGGTGTGGTGGGACATGTTGCGAATTATTCCCCGGCATCCTGCCATACGGAGGATGAAGGGGTGTGCCCCCGGAATTGCAATGAGCGGTGTACGCCGCGAAAGGAGGGGCTCATGGCAGACCCCTGCGGCATCCGCTGTGCGGAGCCGTCGTGTCGTGCCTGTGGCCCTGGTGCGCCTGCCGTTGCAGAGGCCCAGTGGTCATCCCGCCCCAGAGACTGCGGATGCTGCTCCAGTCCGGAGCAAGCAAGAAGAGGTACGGTCGCAGCGGCAGTGGTGCGCCCCCCATGGGAGTCGGACTGTCTTCCCCAGCCGCGAGAAGGTGGAGGACGCGCTGGCCCGCCCCGCGAAGAGGAGAAGGAGCGGCGTCTGCCGCGAAGCGAGAGGCCGTGCTGGCCCGCCCCTGTACGGTGGGTCCTCCCCAGCCGCGTCCCTCTGCGTGGAGGGTGCTCGTGCGGCCGGGGGAGAATCCAGTCTGCTGCTCCCTGCGGCGTTCGCTGTGCTGTGGGGGTGAGGTGGGGATGCCAGCCTGAATTTAAAAAAACGAAAAAATAAAGAAAAAAAAAAGGACGCTGACGCGTGTGTGTGCTGTTCCGGCACCCATCCTCGGGGTGCGGGGATGCCAGGCAGCGGAGAATGTCGCGCTCCAGTCTAGCACGGACAACGGGAGGTGGATTTCCCCTGCAGGTGGCAGTGCTGACTGGTGTTGTGCTACCGCCAGAGTCCCCACAGTGATCACAGGCCCGGCAGAGCTGTCGGATGCTCCAGTCGGGAGCAGGTGGATAAGAAAATACCCGTGGAAGATCCCGGGCCACTGCGGGTGAATGCTACTGTGCTCCAGCGGGAGCAGAATGGAAATAAAATACACATACATGCTCCCTGCTGGAGCGTATTCAAGTACAGCTGATGGCCCTCTGACAAGCATGGGCCCGGTGGGGAAATAGAAGAAGAGCTCCAGTGGGAGCGGACGCCTGGAGGTGGGTTTCCCATGCAGCAACAGCATGGTTATGCGCGTTGCAGTGCTGTTGGAGCCCAAGGATGATTCTGGGCTGACGGGCGGTGTGAAGTTGGGTGCAGAGTCCAAGTCCCTGCAGAAGACCATAACTCCCATATGACGGGAAACAGCAACACCACAGCCTATCAGTCAAGAAAGATAGCTGTTTTCCCCTAAGAACTGTTCAGATATCCATACAATCTGGAGAGGACAAGAAAGGCTAACCTCAGGCATACCAAAGGGGAAGGGCAGGACGGCAAGTTCTGAATTTGAGGCTATCCTTCCTCGGGTGCTGGTGCAGTCATCCTTTCCTACTACGGGGTAGGTCGGGGAGGTCGTCGGGAATTAGATGAGCAGCAGCCCCCACAGCGATACAACCCACACCCAGGCCTGAGTGAGGTGGGTAAATATGGACCACCAAATGCTTTTGGGGATTGGCTGCCTGGAGCTGTGTCATGTTGTCAGCTCGAGGAGAGCACAACAAAGAACGCGGCCACAACAAGCGGGGGAAAACACCCCATGTCGACTGAGGCAGAAATTTGGCCCCGAACATTGGAGCAATACTGTAAGACCCCGAGGCCCAATGGCAGCAATATGTCACTAAAGCGGAGCATCTCCAGCAGCGCCAGGATGGTTCTGCCACCCTCCGGCTCATCAGAATTCCACACATCGACAGTGGCATCTCCACCCTCATGCTCATCGAGGCTCTCAAGCCAGGACGTTGGAACTATCTGTACGCTGGTCACCGCCCTAGCAGCGCCAGCAATGAGGCGCTGCATGGGGTATGAAACATGCTGTGCTGCCGGACACTCAGAGAAAATCAGGCGTCATTGCGCGACTGCGGTGCCGGTGCTGTCCATCAAGAGATGTTGTGCTCACGGGGCAGGAGGAGGAAAAGGCCCTCCAGCACCGGGGAAGTGGCGCAAGGTGCTATCAGGTGGCTCGAGAGGGTGGCTCCCACCACAAACCTGTGACGCCAATCCAGCCCAGCGGTGGCAGCCGGGTAAGACCTGGCACACTGTTACAGTAGTCTGAGGGGAAGGCTAACCAGCGCAGGGGTTATCGTCTCCCGGAACAGCACCATCAAGCATAAACCACCCTGCCCACCATATTGGTGGCCCTGACTGCCCGCCACTGAAGACACCCTGGCGGCCTGTTGCTGATGACACCTTGCACGCGATGCCGTCGAAGGGACAAGCTCAACAGGGTTTGGGGAAGATACCTGCTGGAACCCCTGAGTTCAATCGACAACTTGTGTCTGACCAATTAACCAGGCAGCTGTGGGCCCTAAAACCAAGAATCAGTGCATCAGTCGAGAAATGGGTTGCAGCTCATCATGAGTGCTTGTGCGCCCTTCTGTGCCCCTGGAGGAAAGAGAAGTGCCAGAGCGGGGGAGCATCGCCAACAAAAAGGGGTGAGTGATGCCATATCACCCCGTACTTGATCAACAGCACATGGAGCAGCCTGGATGCCCCGCAACCGGCGTCTCGCTGCTCTGCTCGGAACATCAAGGGACTAGGCCGATGTGGCCCCTGGTGCCCGCCAGGTGCGGCTTTGCCGGCCGTGGACTATGCCATCAGACTAGGCCGATGTGGCCCCTGGTGCCCGCCAGGTGCGGCTTTGCCGGCCGTGAACTATACCATCCATGGACCGGAACTCGGGAAGTGACTCCTGAATGGATGCGGATGGGAGATCGACTGGTCTAATGCTGCCCTGCGATGGTTTAAAGAGGGCTCAGTAGTATTGTGCTTTGATGCTGTGAACCTGCATAGTAGCTAGATGTTTTAAGTAGTTTCAGCAAAGAATAATAGGGTGAGGCTGTGATCCCGCAGTGGCGTGTGTGCATGTAACACCAGCCGCCAACCATGGCATCTGTTTGTGTATTTCCCGTTCTGAGCCCCAGGTTAATAAAGGGTTTTTGCGAACTGTGGTGGGACTGCCCCCCATTCATCTGGCAGCTCACTTGCCACGACTGTCACCTGTTTTAGTGTGTTAGAAATGTGTTAATATATGTTAGGGTTGTAGATAGTATGTGTTAGGTCTTTAATGGTTTGAGCAGGCTGAGTATGTGGCGGTGGCCTGTCTCGTTATTTGCCTGCCCCACAAGTTTTAGACCAAAAGGTACGTCATTGTTTTTATCAGGTGGAATGCCTGTGTGTTTCAGCACTGTCTTGTTTGTTCATTATGAAAAAGGAGGAGTGTTAGGTGGGACCCTCCTGTGTGCGTTGCCCCTTTAAGGGGATGTGTTTTCTTGATGTGTATGGCCCCTTTAAGATGGGCCATGACTGCGTCATGGCCCAAGCTAATAAAAGGAGCCCCTGCAGGCACGTGAGATAGAGCGGCTGCAGACTCCCAAAGAGGAACGACTGAGTCCGTGTCTCATTATCAATGTAGGCCCGAGGCCTACACGTGGAGGCACAGGCCTGCACGCCCAGATACTGAGGGACCCGCGTGCCAGGATGGCAGCCGAGGTCCCCTCAGTCGGAGGCCTGGCAGGCTGTGACCCCACGCCAGGTTGCCGAGGCCCATGGCACCCGGGGCCATGCCGGATGTCCATGGCAGGCCCCCACCCCACACATGGTGGGCCTGCACGGCGCTAGCAGAGATAGCGCCCAGGGGCGCCTGCCGGATGACCATGGCAGGCGACCCCCAACAGCCAGTAGCGTGGCCATGTAATAAATCACAAAAGGTTAACCTCAAATATACATATTCATCAATAAACTACAGACATTTTACTACAAATGAAACTGAAGACAAATCATACTCTTGGCCATGTCTTACAAATTAATTACATCACAACAGTCTTGCAAATATAATATGTCAACACGATTCAAACATAATATCATACACAAATTACAAATGAGAGCATACTCTTTTGAGTTCAATTAGCTTTAGGACTAACACACAGTGGATTTAAGCCCTTTGGCACCTACAGAGTAAAGCAGAGTAAAGCAGTTAGGGTGGAGTTTCATTATTTTTCCTTAAGTTGTCCTTCTATATAAGTCACCATTCGAACTGTTTCGAATATGATTGTGTGACTGTGCCCCCACATACATCTCATCCAAGTAAGATTGCAAGAGTTTATTGATCTATCCTTCATATAAGGACCTACAAAGAGCATTCTGTGCTGTTAAAAATATGCACAGAACAAAAAATGTTTCAGATACGTCCTGGCCAACACAGAAGTGACATGCACCATCTGGTTTGACAGCAAGATTCGTGTTCCAATTTCTAGTTCGGTAACCCGTGTGGAACCTCATATAGACATTTCTAACTTTATTACAAGGAAATCATGTAATATATGGTCTATGTTGGTCCTGTGCATGTCTAAACTTAACATATTCTTCGAAAGAGGAATAGTCCGCAATTGCATCAGATGTGGCAGCCCACGCATTCAAAAAGTATCTCTTTTTGACTGCAGCAGGTCGCTCAAGAAGATCGTGGGTCTCGATGTTAAGGGAGGCCAAGATAGTCTTGATACGAGTGTGAAATTGTGTAATCGAAACCGGACAAGATGTAACAAGCATAGCATGGAGATCTTCATACAAAGAGTTAGCTGGCGGAAAGGACATCCTAGTAAAATTGGTTAACAATCTCCAGGTAAGTTTAGAAGCAAGAGAATAAAGACCCAGTTCATGTATAGGAATGGGATTAGGAAGATACATGGCCAGGCCTAGGACCGATTTCCATATTTTCCCCTGTATTTTATTCAGGATAGGGCCTATTTCCAAGAGGCAAAGGTCCAAGCCATACACAATTATGGCTTCGACCTTCAATTGATAGAAATCAATAAGCGGCTGAAGCGAGAATATACAATGTCGATGAAAGATTAGTTTCATCTGGGCAATAAGATGCAAGACTTTGATGTTGAAAAATGCTTTCCACTTAACTAGAGAGTTGGAATTGGATAGAAAATAGCCCAGATAAGTCATTTAAGTTGTAGCGGGAATGAGGTTGGAGTCAAAATGCCATTTGAAGCTACACATTTTTTTCTTACCAGTAAAAACCAAAATATTAGATTTGGCAAAGTTAATGGTCAAGTTGTTTTCCAGACAATACTGTTGGAAGTAGTTCAACTTGTTTTGGAGGCCGAATGGGGTGCGATCGAATAAAATGAAATTGTCTGCAAAGGCTAGCCAATTTTAGCGAAGATCTCCCAGTTTCACCTCAAAAATATCCAGGGCATCCCATAGAGCGTTGATGTCTGCCAAATATACATTAAAAAGGACGGCCGCAAGGTTACATCCTTGCTTAACACCAATCTCAGTGGGGATGATATCGGATAGAAGGACAGCACGATTAATACGTACCCTGTATGAAGTATTATGGTGTAGTAGCGCAATCAGCTCAACAGAGATGGGCGGGATACCATAAGCCAACATTTTATTCCACAGTTGATTTCTGATAAGACTATCAAAATCCGAGGATAAGTCTAAGGCAGAGAACATTGGTGGTACACCACTCCTGGATGGCAGACAGCCAGTCAGAGATGAGGGAGGGTGAATAGGTGGTGGAGGGGAGCCTGAAAACGAGCTGAGTGTCATCCACGTATCACTGAAAGTTGGAGCAGAGAGTGGCAATGTGGTGGGCAAGGGGTGGCAGGTATTGGCTGAACAGCCAGGGGGAGAGGTTAGACCCCTTGGGAACACCACAAGTAGAGAGTGAGATGGAGGAAAGGAAGGACCCAAGGTAAACATTGGAGGGTCAATCAAAGAGGAAAGGGGTCAGTCAGGCCAGGGCCTGATCGGTGATACCCAAGTTATCACAGAGACAGTTAAGCAGGATGGCATGGTTGACCGTGTCATGGAAAGTTGCCTGTTCAATGATCCATTCTAATGTTTTTTCCCCTATCAAATTCACAGATAAGCTGAGAGACAATTTCTTTTTGAAGCCCATAAAAATGAGTGAAGGTTAAAGGTCATATCAAAATGTGAAAATGCCCTTTTTAAGTTTTGAAAGAATTGGCGAGGGGATTCATTTGGTTGTGCAGACATATTATAATCAGCTTGCTTGGCTTGCTGTATAGACTGATAGGGTGAGAACTGGTGTCTAATTTCTTTCTCAAAATCCGGCCATTTATTTATTGTTTGCTTGTTAGGTGCTTATACAGGAAATACATTCTGTTTCAAAACGCCCACAGGAAGGCAGGGAGCGAACATGGGATAGCAGTACAATTAAATACAAAAATACAGAGGGGGAAGGGACGACCAAACCTAATATGCCTTGTGAGTATTCAGAATGCGCAAGGGCAGGTAGGAAGAAGGCAGAGGGGGTAGGTGCTTTGGTGTCCATGCTCGAGGGTGACCCACAAATGAAGTGCAAGGTATGTAAGTGTTATGCAGCCAGGAGCCCATTGGGAGGAAAGTGCAAATCTCCAGTGTGGAGGGTGTGCCGATGAAAGTGCTGAGGAAGACAGATGCTGGGGAGATTGGGTGTGAATGGTCAGAGGGCCAGAGGATGCATAGGTGTCCAGGACACCAATCACAGGAACTGTGGGATTAGCAGAAGCAGGAAGAAGGGAGGCAGGAGGAAAAGAGGAGAGTATTGAGGTGCTTTCGGAACTTCAGAAGGTCCTGCTCAAGATGCAGAGGGAGGAGGAGGCTGTTCCAGAGGAGGTATCCAGCTGACGAAAGTGAACAGCCTCCTGCTCTCTGTTTAGAGAAATGCTTTAAACATAGAGAGTTAGTGCCTGAGGAGCGTAGAGGTCTAGAAGGAGAGTATTTGGTAACAGTGAGTTGCAGATAGTGTGGTCCCCGGCCCCAGACAGCTTTGTGGATGATGCAGAGGGATTTGAATTTGATACGTGCAGCAACTGGGAGCCAGTGGAGGCTTTTTAGGGCAGGAGAGATGTGATCTCTGGGCTTAAGGCCAAGGATAAGTCTTGCTGCTCTATTCTGGATTAGATGAAGGCTGTTGCAATGGTCAAGCCTAGAGAGAACCAGGGCATGGGAAACATTGAGCTTCTGGGGGAAAGTGATACATGGGAGAATTCCTTTGAGAAGGAAGAGTTGGAAGTTGGACTTCTTGACAATGTCTTCTCCATGACAAATGTTCCTGTTCATTTAGGCCACGGATAACACTGGCAGAAGGCACATCTATAGTGAGGTGAAAGTAACACCCATATTGTTCCCTGGGGATTTGAAGAATTTTAAATATATCATAGATCAGTGCCAGATGACTTTCAATAGAGCTGTGCCCTCCTTTTTGAATGGAAACTTTGATAGATTTCATAGTTTTTAAGGCGCTACATGGTCATTCTGGGATGTGTCATTTTGTCCCCCACTCCCGTTCTCTTGTGCATGAGCACGTGTGTGAGCAGTTTCGGGGGATTCAGACTCTAATACTGGATGTTAGCTAGGCCTTGTCAGGTAGACAGATGCAGGCAGATTCCCCTGGCTAGGACTGTGATTTAATTCAGCTTCAATGAATGTAGTGCATTGATGCTTTTCTTGAGATTAGAAATGAGAGATTTGCAGTTCCATTTCTTTGCACTGTGCATGGATCTGCTGTGCTTTATGGCAAAGAGTTGCATTCGCATTCCTGACTTTAGTGATTATTCCTTGAAACTGATTGATTTGTGCCTGTCCTCTCCTCAGCTGTGCGCTTTGATCTTGCCTTCCATAGTTTTATTCCCATCAGAGAAGCCATTCCCAAGATCACGCATCCTGCCACAAGCTTGAGGCCATCTGAGAGCGATGATGGCATCCAGGACCAGATGTATGAGAACCAGTGACCGTCCTTCTTCACTCCCTTAGCTTCTTCTTCCATCTTGGCTTGCATCTTGGTCAGCTGTGATACTGCTTCAGATAATGTACCGTTGTCCACGTCGTTTTCAGGGCAAACGTGCAGCATGAACTTCCGATCTTTGCTCAAACCCCTCCTTCCATAGCTGTCAAGAGGTCCAGCACATACCTGTTTTGTAGGGCCACCATTCTAATTGTTCTCAATTCTTCCTTTATCGCGTTGAATCCGTTAACTGTGGAGTTAATCGTCATCATTAGCTCCCATCTTGTGATTTGTAACCATTTTGCATTTGCATATGCCTGCACACCTGGATGTATGATGAAGGAAAAGAACATTGCTGCTCTGCTACATAGTCTGTGTGCTGGTGGACTGTCACTCAGAGCTGTTTCTGACTTTCCCCACAAGTAATTTCCTGTCAGTGGTTCACCTTGTCTTTTTACTCTGGATAAATGTGCAGTGTCGCTTTGTGTCTTGCTTCCTATCACCTTCAGTGATCTCTTCTTCCTTTTGTTCCCTTTGTCCATCTTAGGGAAGTTGCCCTTGTTGACGTGCTTCTTTGGTACTACTAGTGATGGCACGTTGATGTGTACCATAGTGCACACTCCATTCCACAATGGTGGCAAGCTGTTGTATCCCTTGGCTCCACAGGCCCAATAGTGGTCCATCAATACTGCTGTTCCTGCACCCCCCTCAGGAAGCTTGATCGTTCTTTTGCATCCTTCGTTCGTTCCAACATCAATTTCTCCCTCATGCTTGTAACATAGTGTGGGTGCTGTAAGGGGAAGTATTGTTATGGGTTCTTCTTCTTTATCTACCCATGTTACCAATGCTGCACTCTTTGTACATTCCTTGTAGCATTTGTCGTTTTCTTCTTGTACTGTTACTACTGATGATTTTGTCAACATCAAGGGTTTACTTCCCACAACTCCATCCACCCATCCATTCTTCGTGTATACTTTGCCATATATTAATATTAGTGGCCTTTCCCAGCACCCTGTTTCACCCCCAATCTCTTTTGCGCTCCACTGGCACGGCAGGTATCCCAGTGTAACCTCTTTTGTTTCTCCTTTGTCGGGTCCATCTGTTATGTACTGAAGTCCTTCAGTACATAACTGAAGCTGCCAGTAATTGTCAAACATTGGTAGTGTTTTGATGAAGTTGTCTTCATAGGGGTATGTTGATCTTGATTTCCATCTTAGTGTTGCTCTCTTCCCCTGAAATCGTCCTCGTGTTTGAAATAACGCTAAATATAATAGGCATTTTGCAGTTTGTGCAGGTACTTCAGTTGCCACAAATGTATTTGATGCGCTCATGGTGTATGGGATCAACAAGCACACATAGCAGTGTCCTTTGCCGTGTCCTTACCAATTTTGGACATGTGCTTGTACCACATGTTGTTAGAGACGTGTGCTCATTCAGTGAAATATGTGTCCACCCCATGTATATCAATAGAAACTGGTCTGCAGTTTCATTACCTCTTGATATGGGGCCGTCACCCTTAGTGTGTGCCTGGCATTTTACCAGTGCTACCTCTTCTGGGTAATCAACAACCTTTATTAGTTCACCCAGTAGGAGAACATGTTGGACAGGAGTACCATCTGCTCTTCTGAATCCTCTTCTTTGTCATTTTATCAATCCTGACTGTACTGTTGACGTAACGTATGCACTGTCACAGTATATTGTTACTCGTTTCCCATTGCTCTCTTCTAAGGCCAAAATAAGTGCTAATAGTTCTGCTGCTTGTGCTGAATAGTGCTGAGGTAATTTTACACACTTTAGTGGAATGTAAGTCCAGTCTTCCCTCAATCGCACTACTGCTGCTCCTGTTCTTCTTATTCCATCATCTTGATCAATTATTGATGACCCATCGATGTACATTATCCCCCCCTCCCTCTAGGGCATTTTCATCCACCTTTCTGGTGCCTGAGTAAATTTCAATTGCATGTGTACAGTCATGTGCATACTCTCCATTTTCCACTTCCTCTGCTATGAACCGGGCTGGATTAATGTTACTGCATCTGTGATGCTGGAAATGCACAGTTGGAGGAACAGGGCCGCCATATCCTTGTCCTTTACTGCTTTATGTGGGACTCCTGGCGGTGCAGCTCTCTCTTTTGGTTTTGATGAAAGGAGGTATAACCCTGTGCCCCTAGTGTATGTTTTTGGGCACCTGTGTGTGGCCCACAGAGCAGGGTACGAACTGGCGGCAGCTCCCCGTTGAAATGACTGGTACCCCCCCCCCCCATGGGTACCATAAGAGTATCCCATGGGTCCGTTCACCAAAACCAAAAGAGAGAGCTGCACCACCTGAGCAGTTTTGGGTTCTCACCCTTCATCTGCATAAGCCACTTCATGGGCCTATGATCTGTTTGTACCTTGAAGGTAGACCCTGTAAGGTAGGGCCTAAAACGCCTAAAGCTCCAAACTATACTAAAACATTCCTTTTCAACAGTAGCCCACCTAAGTTCTCTACCCTTGAGTTGTCTACTGATGAATATGATCGGATGTTCTCTTCCTTTGTCATCTAACTGGCACAAGACAGCTCCTATTCCGGTGTCGCAGGAATCAGTTTGAACGATAAAGGACTTGCTGTAATCAGGGGCACACGGGTGCCCTACACAGACTTTCTTTCAAGCCATCAAAGGTCCTCTGACAGTCTTCAGTCCAATTAACCTTCCTATGTTGTTTGGGTGAAGTAAGAGCTGTCAGTGATGCAGTTATGGTTCCATAGTCTGTCATGAAATTGTGATAATACCCAGTGAGGCCCAAAAAGGCTCTCACCTGGGTCTGAGTAGTGGGAGTCTCCCAGTCATGTACATCCTATACTTTACTGGGGAGAGGTTGGAGTTGACCCCCCTCCTACCTCATGACCAAGATACGTGACTTTCCCCTGAGCTATCTGGCACTTGGTGGCCTTGATAGTGAGTTTAGCCCTTTTCAAGGCCTGCAACACCTTATGTAGATGTGTCAAATGCTCTTCCCAGGTGGAACTGTAGACGGCAATGTCGTCTAAGTAGGCCACGCAAAAGGCCTCCAGCCCACTGAGCGCATGATTGAAGGTGGTGGCAGGGGCATTCTTCAACCCAAAAGGCATGACCCTAAACTGGTAGAGTCCCTCTGGTGTTGAGAATGCCGTCTTTTCCTTGGCATGGTCCGTCAGAACTATTTGCCAAGAGCCTGAGGTAAGGTCAAAGGTGCTCACAAATTTGGCATCACCTATGGTGTCCACAAGCTAATCAGCCCTGGGCAATGGGTGCGCGTCAGTTTTGGTGACGGCATTGACTCCCCGGTAGTCCACACAGAACCTCCAATCCTTGGTACCTGCCTGGGAACTTGTCTTGGGGACAAGGACCACTGGACTGGACCAGTGACTGATTGAGGGTTCAATAACATCCAGATCCAACATCTTGTTGACCTCAGCCTGGATGTGGTTCTTAACTGTATCTGACATATGGTAGCACCTGATTTTGACAGGCACACTGTCACCAGTGTCAATCTCATGCCTACACCACGGTGTAAGGCCTGGTGTCAGTGAAAGCAGAGAGACATACTGCCGGAGCAAAGCCCTGCAGGCCCTCTGCTGCTCTGTCGTCAGATCGGGGGAGAGATGCAGTCCCTCCACTGGGCCATCCTGAGGGTTGCAATGCAGCAAATCAGGAAGGGGATCACTCTCATCCTCTTCTTGCTCTGAAGCTAGCAAGAGACATGAGACTTCTGCTCGCCTGTGAAAGGCTTGAGCCTGTTAACATGGAATACCTGAGGGGCTACCCAAGCGGCTCCCATGTCAACCAGATAATTGACCTCGCCCATCTTGGAGATTATCCTGAAGGGTCCAGTCCATTTATCTGCTAAAGCTCGAGGCTTGGTAGGCTCCATCACGAGGACCTCCTGTCCCGGAGTCCAATCCACTTACGATGCTTTAAGGTCATGCCAGTACTTATTCAATTCCTGGCTGGCCTTGAGATTTGCTGTTGCCTGACCCATCATCTGTCTCATCCTCCGTCTGAGGCCTAACATGTAGTCCCCCACTTGCTTGGCGGGACCTGGAGGGATGGCTTCCAAACCTTCTCTGATCAAGGCAAGGGGCCCCCTCATGGGATGTCCAAAGAGTAACTCAAAGTGGCTGAAATCAACACCTTCTTGAGGTACCTCTCGGTAAGCAAACAGCAGGCATGGCAGGAGGAGATCCCATTTCCTCCTTAGGGGCTCTTCCAAAGCGCCTAGCATGCCTTGAGAGTTTTATTAAATCTCTCAACCAGACCATTGGTCTGGGGATAGTAAGAGGTGGAGAACTTATAGGTTATCCCGCATTCTTTTCACATGGTTTTCATGTAACTAGACAAGAAGTTGGATCCTCTGTCAGAGACAACCTCCTTGGGGAATCCAACACGGGTGAAAATGCCCATAGTGATTGGATGCTCGAGAGTGACCCAGCGGAATGAATGGGAGATCAACAGTATATCTGGGGACCTCTCACTGCTAGGAATCGTGTTCAGAAGTGTTCGGAGCTGAAGTCCAAACTACGAAGAGTAACTGGAGTGAAACTGATGCTTGACCTTGAAGCCCTGCTTGAAGAGAAGAATTGCTGTTGCTTTCCTTCATCAATCTGAAAGCTGCTGTGTCTCCAAGGACTGACCCACAGAGGACCTGGTAAGGCACCCTCTTCCAGAGCTACGAGGGACCATCGTTCACCAGCTGAACTTTGCCAAAGCTCCCTGGTAGACAGACCTTCGACAGGCTGCCGACCCGAGACGGGGACTGCCGCAGAATCCCAAGGAGAAGTGCCCAGACTGTTGTCCGCCACTGTCGACGACCGCCATTGCCGACCGGAGCCGCTGTGCTCCTGTTTGTCTAAGAACTCTTGATTCAGGGACGCTCTTGTCTGCATCATCGGCCGTCTGATCCTGTTGGAGAAGGCCAGGCCGTCGATGCGCCGAGGAGCATCCGCCGGTGGGTTTCCCGCCACCCAAAGACCACGGAGGCACCGACGACTCGACGCCCTTGCTGGGCCACAGTTCCTCAAACTCTTTGCGATCCAGACCTATCGACAACGAGGTGCCCCACACACCTTTTCCTTGCAGGACGTTTATGCTTCCCCGTCGACGAGCGCCGCTAGGAAAGAAGCTGCCACTTCACTGTAGTAGTTCACCCTGTTCTCCATCAGACAAGGAACGCTACAACTCCAGGTACTTTGGGGTTGCAGAACTATTGAAAAGTCTCTTGTGAACAATATAGGGACTGGGCTTGTGATATATCTTTATTCTACAGGTTGCCCAGGTGGGGGGATCTCCACACAAAACTGTGTCTCTGTAGCAGGGCCAGTATTCTTCCAATTGTTCTAACCAACTGCTTTCCTCTGATATCTATTGTTGGTTTCCTTTACGAACTGATTTGTGTCCGTACAGTTGATGCACTTTAAAGAGATCTATTAGTAATTGTGGTACCAAGTAGAACTGTATATTTGCCATTATAGATAACCGAGTACATAGTGAGTTATCATGATATTGTACATTACCTTGAATATTAATTATATAAAGACTGTGTTATAACCAATACAGTGTGCAAACATTCTTTTGTGGGTGCTTGGGGACTACACTGTACTTAAGAACCAGCCTGCATCACCTCCTGAGAAGCTAGGCCTTGATTGCTCGACCACGTACCAATAATAGAGAATTTTGGCAGGGGTCTTCTGTGCCTCTCCTCTACCAAATAGAGAGCGAAAGTACAGACCCCCCCTCCATCGTCTTTACAGCACCTTACTATCTTCAGCGCAGGTCTGGACAGTATTATTTCATACCCTGTTGCTCTTTGAGTGGTCAGTGTGGATTTTGGCTTGTTTAATATTGCAAAGAGGGCGTGTTCCACATACAGTGTGGTAGAGCATCCCATTGTTATAGATGATGATTTTTCTACTGCAAATGCTGCTGCAGCTACACTCTGTTCGCATGGGAAATGTCCCATCATTACAGGATCCAAATGGCCACTGTAAAAGGCCACTGGTTTTTGTTCCATGCTTGTCTTTTGTGTCAGTACTACTTTCATTACCGCGCTATCACAATGTGAGAAGATGTAAAATTCCTCTTCGTAATTTGGGGTAGTTAGTACTGGCGCAGTTGAAATGGTGTGTTTTAGTTCGTTGAATGCATCTGTCATTTCTCTTGTCCATCCCAACTTCTTTGTCCCCCTCTGTGATTCGCTGAGAGCTAGCAGTGGTCCTATGTATGAGCTGTAATCAAAGACCCATGCTCTGCAGTAGTTGCATAGGCCAAGAAATTGCTGCAATTCTCTTACTGTCTGCGGGTGTGGTGTGTTCTTTATTGCTTGTGCCCTCTGTGGTGCAATGTTCCTCCCTTTTTGTGAAATGATCTGCACAAGTACTTGTGCAGATCATTGTAAGTACTTGTTCATGACAGTACTGCAGTTTCCCCTTGTCCACTTTGTATCCTTTCTCAGCCAGTACTGTGAGCATCTCTACAGAGTCTCTCCTGCACTTCTCAGTGGTGCTGCTGATGATGATATCATCTACATACTGCAGAACTGTGCTTTCCATCTCTATGTTACCTAAGTCCATTTGGATCACCCTGTTGAAGATGGATGATGACTCACAGTACCCTTGGGGTAGTCTAGTGTGTTTCCACTTTGTGTTGCGGTATGTGAAGCTTGTAAGATCTTGTGATTCAGGGTGTAGTGGTATTGAGAAAAATGCATTTTTGAGGTCAATCACAGTGAATCGTGACGTCTCTGCTGGTAATCCGCACAGTATTATGGCTGGGTTAGCTGCTATCGGGTACTCTGTCTCCACAATATGATTAAGTGGCCTCAAATCTTGTATGAAACGCCAAAACCCTCCCTTTGCCTTGTGCACAGGATACACTGCAGTGTTGCACGGTGACTCTGATGGTACCAATATTCCCCTATATATTAGGGCAGTTATTGTCTCGTAGATCCCCTCATCAGCTTCCTTAGATAGGGGGTACTGTTTCACTCTGGGCAGCATTGCACCTTTCTTTAGCTTTATTTGTACTCCTCCAATGCTTTTTATGCAACCCACATCATAGGGACTAGTAGTCCATAGAGAGGCGGGTACAGCTGCTAAGTCTTCCTCGTAGAATGGTACTTGGGTAGTGGTGGGTGCTTCTAGTGCCATTGCCATTTTCTGTGCAACTTCCTTGTATGTCACTCTCAACCAAATGTAGACGCTCAACTGAAACACCATTTCCCCATCTTCTGCTCCATCTGAGAACAGCTCCTCATCTGAAACCTGCGTCAGCCTGCACCCTTCTGCTAGTGCTATTACTGCTCTCCATGCTTTCCCTCACCCATCCTGGGCGTGAACTGCAATGTAATCTGCCGTTCCCACAAAACTTTCGATGTCCACTGATATTATTGCCCCTTCCTCCTCACTAGTGGGCGTTTCTGGCCTGAAAAGGTATGTTGCTGGTCTTCTCCACACCTTGCCCTCAATTCCTGGTAGCCATGCTATTGCCATGTCTGTCCCATATTGGAAATGTTCGCCGTCCACTGGTTCTGCCCTTGCCTCTGTTTACCACAGTAAGCCTGGCGTATGTGTCGTGCTGTGAGCATGTGTATGCCTGGTGTGGAGCACACTATTCCCTTGTCAGTGAAGGATATAGTCATGTTCAGTCTGCTCATAATGTCTCTCCCAAGTATATTCACTGGTTTGAATACAACAATGGTAGAGATAGATCATGATCTCCAACAGATAAGGAGATGTTATCAGTGAAAGGAACTAGCCCTCGAGACCCAGAGAATCCTTGAGTGTGCATGGCCCCGCCTGACAAGTTGAACTTCCCTTCCCTGATACAGGACCTAGTGGCCCCTGTGTCAACTAAGGAAGAGAATGTTTTGTCACCTATCGCCACCTTTATGCTATGCGTGGTTCCTCCGCAGGGTTTGGTGTTAACGATAGGATGGGACACAACAAGGACGTCTGTGGGCTGTCCTATTGGGGGTATAGTGATTGTCTGTTCCCTGTGTATGGGTTGTGACACAGTATTTTCACCTTTCCCAATTGCGTCTGTTGTATTGGTGTGTCTGCGGGTATTTGCTTACTGTCCTGTATTTGTGTGAGCAGTTGTACTGTTTGGACGTGTTGTTGTGATGTTGCCATTTGCTGTTGCGCTTGTTGTTGTGCTGGTTGTTACTGCACTTGTAGTGCAGGGGGCGTTGTGTATGTTTGCTGTTGCGGCTGAGGCGGCACTTGTGCTTGTGTTTCTGTTACCTGTTGTGGCTGTTGTTGTTGATAGTATTGTTGTCCCCCATTGTAACCCTGTTGCCCTTGCTCTCCCCACCCTGCTTGTGCTGGCCTTGCTCTGCATGTGCGTGATACGTGTCCAACTAGCCCACATGTCCAACATGTTGGCGGCTCTCGTGCGTGCCATGGGTATCCTTCAGTGCTGTCTAAGTACCCCTGATGTCCATGTTGTTTGTACCCTCGGAACCCTCCACCTTGCTGTGGTGCTGCTGGTCCAAATCCCCTTCCTCTTACTAGCCCACCCCTCTGCCTGTAGTCATTTGTATAGCCATTTCCCACTTGCGTGTACCCACTCCCCATCGGAGGAACATATATGTTGTGGGTTGTGTATGGAGGAGGTGGTGGCATTTGCTGTGTTATTATTTGTGCTTGCTGAAGTGGTGCGGCTGGTTGTTGTTGTTGTGCTGTGTCTGGTGTTAGAGTGACCTGGGAGGGGCTTGTTATTAGCGCACCTTCCATTGCATATTTTGATAGTTTCTTTTGTACCAACTTTGCCTCTGCTGCCTTTCTGTCTTCCTCTTTCTGTTTCATCTTTTCTTGCCATAGCCTACAGTGATGTACAATTGGTAGCTGTATTTCTGGCTATGCCTTTGCTTCCCTTCCTACCATTTTCTTAAACTGCCTTTGCACTGGTTCTGGCATTCCCTGTGTCAGTTTGTGGTAAAATATTGCTAGTGTTTTGACCCACGGTTCCCACGTTTCCAGGCGCCACTTCTCCTGAATTTCCTGGATGTAATCAACAGGATCTTCATTCTCACGCATTTTGCGTGACTTTATTGCACCTATGTATGAAGTGTCTGGATGCTGCACCCTCAGTGCCTGCCATAGTGCGTGTCTGCAATTTGCAAATGGCACCCCATCATGTGACTTGTCACTGATTGTCACCCCTGGGAATCCTGCCCTCTTCCAAATGTCATCTGCTGCGTCACCCAGTATGTATATTAACAATCCCTTGACATCGCCCACTGCTAGCTTTTGTCCTGCAGTTTGCTTTTCCATTCCATTTATCCATTTCCCGGCCCCTCCATTCAAAGATGGTAGCTTGCATTTAATGTTTTCCTTGTCTGCATGTTTCCATGGGAAATATTGTGGCCTTATCCCCCTCTCTCTACTAAGGGCATTAGCATGTATTCTTTTACCTCCCCTGTCGTGTGTCTGTGCAGTGATGTGTGCATATATTCGCTCTCCTCTTTCATGTCAGAAAGTTCTTCAAGAAAGTCAGTAAAGTGTTGTGTGAGTTCATTATCTCCTATGCTTTTATGTCCTCTCTGTTGACCCGTCTGATTCTTCTTGTGTGGTGTAGCTGATCCCTCCATTCTGCATCCTGGGAGGTCTATATGGCATGTGCTGTGCTGGTGGTGTTAGTGGTCGTTGTGTTCCTGCCTTTTGTTGTGTTTTGCCCTCCCTTCCTGTCATTCCTTCTTCTTGTGTCTTACATTCCTATGATGACCCGCAGTCTGTGCGTGTTTTGCCCTCCCTTTCTGTCATTCCTTCTTCTTGTGTCTTGCATTCCTATGATGACCCGCAGTCTGTGCGTGTTATGTATAATTTGTTTAGCCCCTCCCAACTTCCATCACTTCGTCCTCCGCACGATCCCTCTTCCTCCTCACTGCAAAATCCATCTGAGAATGTCAGTTTCGTGTTTGGGCATGTTCCCCCCACTGTTACAGTTTCTAAGTCTATGGGCCTCATTACACGGTATGCAGTAAGGGTTTACCAGTACCGGTAAGGGTACCGGTACCGGTAAACCCTTACTGCCTTACTACGAGGTCCCTTTGCCGGAGCCGACCTAAACAGCTGGTTTTACCAGCCGTTAAGGAACGGGCCCGCTAAGGGACCTTGGTGCTAATTACGGTACCGCAATTTGCGGTACCGTAATTACCTCCTTCCCCATTCCCATTGAGCCCTATGGGGGCAAAAATGGGAATGGGGAAGTGCCTTGGTGAATGGGGAATTACCGACCCCGCTCACCTTGGAGTAGGCCGGTAATTCCGCCATCCACCAAGGCAGACATGGTAAAATACCAGCGGCAACCATGGCGCTAATGGCGTCATGGTTACCGCATACCGTGTAATGAGGCCCTGTGTCTGTGTACTCACCTGTCTTCTCCATGCCTTCCTGTGCCGGCGTTATTGTTGCCTGCTTATTGCCACGCGTGTATGTCTTAACCCCATGTTCCTTGCTTGTCCCTCTAAGCTCTATATTGATTTCTTTGCTCCCATCATCCTCTAATTCCGCTCTTGCCCTGCAAAGTTCGTTCATTATTGCGTCACTTCTAGTTCTAGTACACTTTCATCTTCATCCTTGTCGTTCCATATCTCACCCTCTCTTGTCAATATACTCTCTATAATTTTCCCTTCCTCGTACTTTCGTGAGCTCTCTGATATAATCTTCCTTTTCCATAGTGTCATTTCCCTGTCGTTCTCTTCTCGTTCCTCTTCTTTCCTCCTTATCTCCCGCTGCTCTATGCGTGCTACTCTTTCTGCAATCCCCCTCATGCGGTCCTCCTCTCATTTCCTTCATTCTTCCTCTTGCTGTTTTAATCCCGTTCTGTACTCCTTGGCTTCCTTCCTCTTCACCTTCCTCTCCCGCTCTTCCTGTTCGAGCTGTCTAATCAACACACTCCGCTCTTCCCTCAGCTCTGCTAATTTTGCCTCCAGCACTGTCTCTACTTCCCGTGTCATGCTTCCCCCTTCCCTTGTACTTACCTCTCATCCTCTCTGTGTGTGTTCCGTCTCTTCCTTACCTACCCTCTTTACTGCTTCTTCCTCTTCTCCTGTTAACGTCCCTTGAAACTTCAGTATCACCTTTGCTGTTATCCATTCGTCTGGCCCTATACTTGCCAAATCTATCTGTGCCTTTTTTATATTGCCGGAGCTTACCTGTGCCAATTTTGTGTCTGTTACACTCCCTGCACCAACCCCCTTTTGGTAGTTGTCTGCTGGCGCGTATGGCGGTGGGCTGTATTTAGGGTTTGAGTATCCCTCAGCGGCTGTTAACTGTGTGCGTGTCGCTTCTCTCAATTCTCTTATTGGATACAGCCCTTCTGTTTCTTTCTTTACTTCTTTAGTTATGCGTATCTCTCCCTCACTTTCCTTTTATATCTCTACAACTGGGTATGATCCTTCTGCCTCTTCTTCACCCTCTTCAGCGTTGGGAGCTTGGAGTGCGCTGCTCCCGGCCTCCACGCTCACTTTCTCCTCCTTTACCCCCTGCATGCTGAACATCCCTGGCACACCTTGTACAAATCCTTGAAACATCTTCCAAAGATCAAAAACTTCTACGTGGCTCACTAACTTTTTCCCCTTATATGTGTTAGGTAAATATGCTAGCAATGAATGTTGGGTGGACATGTCAAAGCTGCCGTTGGGCGGCCATGGTATCCTGATCCTGTTATCTGTCCCTTGAGTCCATTCAGCACTTTACTTTACTAGTTTATCCCTGTGCGGTGTTAGTGTTGCACAGATATGTTGGAGTGGTGTTGTTAACGTGCTGGCTCTGTATCCCGACCCTGCCCCATAAAACATAGACATTTTGAAATGTTCACTTGTTCAATACAACCGTTAGCTGGCCCCGTAGATTGGGGACTTTCAACTTTCTGCTGCAAGGACAAACAATTTTTGTTACAATACTTACATGCTGGGTGCCACCGCCCTCTTGGTCTTTACAACACTATCACTTTCCTATGTATTCCTTCCAGGGCTAGGGCCCCCTTCGACCCGTGCTGCACGGAGCCCCCTGCGGCTTCATGCCCCATGCAGTGTGCTTTTGAGCGGCCCCACCTTTCCTGCGCCGCCGCTACTTGGTGCACCTGCAACGTACTTCTTACTCCTCCTCCTTACCTTCTACCTTCACCGCCTGCGCAGTGTATACCCTTCTCTTCCCCCTCCCCCTAGTTGCACCACCTCTCAGTGCAACCCCTGTGACCGTGGGCATGCTGCGTTCTCTGTGCGCGGCTGCCTCTGCCGCTGCACACCTCCTTTACCGCGTGTCTCTGCCCCGATCACGCTTGAAAAAGACTGCCGTGTCCTGTGCAACTATATGGGTGACGTCACCAACTACTACAATGGGTTACCGTACAATTTATAACAGAAACTGAAATGCGTGCTGTTTTTGACAATGCTATTCCCCATAATCCCCACAGCTGTCTTCCCACCACGCCTGGAGTGGAGTATTCATTAATCACTTCGTTATTACAATTCTATTGCGTGTGATACGCTCCTTCCCTAGGGGAACTTAACCAGCCAACTGTCTTCCGCACTGATAAACAATCTAGCTACCTCCTGCGGGAATACGTCATCTATTCACCGAGCTGAAACACTCAATCAATAGGGATCCTCATCTATTCATTGATCTACAACGTCAACTCATAGGAATGCCACACCCACTTATACAGGTGTCCGTGAGCTAGACCAATCAGCACGATTCGCTAGTCACACGTGGGTGCTTGAAGCTCCACCCAGCCTGTTCTGTAACACTAGAGGGGACAGCCCTCATGCCGATCCCCGCTACACCTTACACATCAATCGCTGCTCAATGACCAAAATCCTTTCTTAACACACTGTGAAAGCCACCCGGTACCCTAGTTACAATGCCTCCCGCCACCCGCACAACATTACACTGCTGATGTGTGCCATACTCACATCGGGCTCGCGCCTGCCGGTGCCGCTCGACTGTGGGCACCCCTCCCAATCAGCTTGCTGCCTCCCCTCATCTGGACCACGTCTGGACACTCGCCAACCGCAGGCGGGATACTTCTGAAGTCGGCTCCCGACAGACAATCTCCGGATTGCGTTGTCCGGTCGTCTCATAGTTCCGTGATGGTCCTGCAGTCCTCCAAAGGGGGCAATTGCAGAGGGGGCCGCATTTCTGGGCCACCTTGACCCAAGCGGCCTCACTGTGGTCTATCTCACTATCTCAGCAGTGCCTCCAACTTGTCGGGGTAATTTCTTGGGGGTCGGCAGGGCCGTCAGCGTACCACCTGAGTAGGGGAGGCCCCAACTCCTTTTGCGTCCCAAAGGAGTATGAGACACACACAAGAGCAAAAGAGTTACTGCTGTTTATTGCACAGACAGGGACAAGTTCTCGGATCACAGTAACCCAGGAAACGTCTCCCCATGGTGGGCTCGCAGGCCCTTTTTCTAGCTGTATGGCGTGGCTACGTGCGTCACCTGTGAAAACTAGCCACAAAACCTAACGCTATCTCAGTAGGGTCAGTATAGGCCCATATAGAAGGAGATGTTATTGGTAGAGAAAGGGTCAGGTGGTACGCTTGGGTCGTCCCTAATAATTGCTACATGAAAGTTGTTACAAGGGGAAACTTAGTGATTGGCTAAACTATAGTAGCGTCAGTGGTTAGCCCCTCGTATTCTGATTGGTTCACCCGTGAGCCCCCAAGCCTGGGACCATCGCCGTTCCCAGCTCGCGGTGTACCTGGTGCTGGCAACAATGTATGACTATGTGTCTGTGGCGGACAATGGACAGGTCTGACTATGGGCCGTTGGGTGTCCCTTTCCCATCGCTGTTGGTGTCTAATTTGTCACTTCATTGTTGCACTTTGTGTCCCAGACGTGAGACCCCAGAGCTTCTCAGATCCGCTGGGCTTGGCATCGTATCAGGTTGGCCTGGTCAAGTGTTGGGAGACCGTGGCTGGAGCAGAATTACAAGTATTTGATTTGTATTTCGGCTCTGATGAGCATTTAGCAGTAGCAGGTGTAACCTTGGCTCGGGAAGCGCGGCGTGCAGATTGTAACTTCATGGCCTTGGCTGTGGGCTCTCGTCAGGGTTCGTTCTGCTTGATCAGCGTCTTGCAGCCTCGTCTGAGCTGCTCCGGCATGGGGACTCTGGTTTGCGGCCTACCTTGGCCTAGCTCATGGGTGGCTGTATACAGTCCATAATACGGGGGTCGCGGGGGAGACCTGGGTTCTTATGCATTAGTCCATATTTGGGCTACATCTTCATAGGTTTAGTAGCGAGGAAGCCTCTGCAAGCACGTACACGAGCTCTTCTGGCGCCTTGCGTTTCTGCAGTGCTGTAGTTGGCCTATGAGAAAAATAACAACGATGCATACGTGAGTGTGAGTGGTCCTCTACGTCATAGTACTGAGTATGTTCTTCATGTGGGTTGGTGTGTGTCTCATCCATGCGCGTGGTGGCATGTGTGTTCTTGTCTGCTGGCTATGTCGTCATGGCATCTCTAACGATGGCGATGTTGGTGAGTGATGTCTAATCGAGTTGGTCCATATGGTCGCTGTCAGCTCCACCCGAAGTCCCAGCCCGAGGTTGGGATGACATGCACCCCGCCTGGGTGGGTGTGGCGTGGCCACGGTGGATCTTGACGTCCTGGGTAGCAGTAGGCTGATCGAACTCCTCACGTGGCGGGCGCTTAGGTCGTGACGTCATAGACCATGGTCTGGACGAGAATCGGGGGAAGGGATCATCCCATTTTCCCTCTTCAGTTTCGAGATAAGCCGATAGTTCGGAAAAACCAACTTCTATCTCAGGCATGGTGGAACTACTGCGAATAACACGATAACAAAGGTCAATGTGCACACAGCACAGTGCTACCACTTTCCTCAAAGTTCTAGATCAGAGAATGAACGCACAATATGGTTATGCTATATTATGCAAAGCCACATTCAGTAATTACTTTACTGCTTCCCGGCAAGCACACCATACATCTGTTAGAGGTATTTTGCTGTATTTTTGTGAGCTTGTTGGGGTATTTTGTGGTACAGTGTTGAGCCCTGAATACAGAATTGCCCCATCTTTTTTATGCCGGGATCAGAGACGGTTCGCCAAGACCAGACCTGGTAGGCTCTGACTCATAATTTCATGTTTCTGTGGTATTTTACTTACAATACCACGTTATGCCCTTTTGGCGGTATCTCAGGACACACTAACCATGTAAACTGAATACTGTCATTCATATAAACAGCCTCTGAGGAGGACCCAATTCACAGTGACCAGTTTTGTTCTATAATTTATCACACGTGATAAAGTGAACTACCGCCTGCGGTAAAATGAGTTTACAACCTGTTCTGCATCAATCTGTATGCCAACCCAAAAAACCACAACACATAATAAGTACTCTGAGGCTAATTCATCTTTCTCTTCAGTTCTTTATAGAAGATTAGAATTATGCAAAATATCAAAACAAGACATGAAATGCCCAATGTTCTCACATGACATTTCTGTGATGCAAACAATGAAAATGAAATATCCACAAATACAAATCATCTCCAGTTGCTTGAGCTCTCCACAATAAGCTACAAACACACTTATAGTGTTGCAGTTCAAAACGTGGTTATTACAGACCTTGAAAGATAGCTATTACTCTGTGCAGCTCACTGCCTTCAGTCAAATGTACATCTTGCTACTTGGCAGAGAACAACACATGGACCAACAAGCCACATTTGTATGAAATACAAAAGTCCCCAGTCTGCAATTGCCTATAAAATATCCATGTCAAAATCATTCATACACATCGCACCACAATTTACTAGAAACTTAGCAAGGATAACGTTTGAATTCTGTGAGCCCCCGGTACAGCAAAGTCAGGATTCCTCTCTTCACCCAGTCAGTCAAAATCTCTCTTCCCCATCTGCTTCACTCCCTCTCAGCCTGAAAGAACTCACTAAGTTTCTTCCCCAGCCTGCCTACCAGTGTATGCCAGAGATCAAGAGTGCCGGAAATACAGTGCACCAGCTAGAGAGAGCCAGCCTACTCAGACAGCTCATTTCTAAAACCTCTGTCACCTCACATTAATGTATGTCCTCCTTATAGAAGGCATTCAATATCTTTGCCTCTTTCATTGACATCATTCCATCAAAACCACCTCCCTTTGTCAATCAGCCAACCCTCTAGAAATTTCTGGTGACACATGTTCATCTTGTCACCGCTGCACAAAGATTCAGACAGGCAACGGATGCAAAGTGCTACATTTCTTTGCGCTATTTTCCTGTCCTTAGCATTTTAGACAATAAGCTCACTTTGAGTAAAACAGGCCCTACATTTCCCAGTGTGCATTCCTCACATGTTCACTGCAAAGCAACTTTTATTCTTCAAGTTTTATTCTCTTTTAAAATAAGCCGGTGTGTCATCAATATTTTGCACTAATATACTTGCACCACAGGGCCATGTGCTGATCTGCCTTGTATATTACTAATGGGATAAGTTAGTGGTTGGGGGATAATAATTGTTCGTCTTCATGTTTCATTGCAACCCAGTCCATAACTACAGTGCTGTGGTGTAAAATGATAACACCAGCTATTATCAGTGCCAAATTCAAACCCCTCTTTTAGCTGACATGTGCTCTGTGCATTTACAATACTGACATAACCTAGATTCAGCCTGAGTCTCACACCTGCGTCTCATACTCTTGCTGACAAATGGAATCAGTTTTCAACTTTGTTGAAATTCTGACCTGGCTAAAATTCAGAGCCTCCTTTCTTCCAACAATTGTATCTGTACTACATCCTCAAGGTGTCCCCTCTTGCCCCCCGATTTTGTATGTTTCCATGGCCCGCATGAAAGGCTGCAAGAGAGAGCTTTAAAGTGTCTGAGAGAGGGCACATTTGAAAGAGCAAGTGTGGTAGAATTCTATAAGGTCAGAGCATGACAATATGTCCAGTGAAATTAACACCCTGCAAATAAGGGTGAGTTGAGAAGTAAGGAGAGTGCCAGCGCAAAAAAGAGAAATAGAGCAAGAGCGTGCACTCAGTGGAACCAATGAGGGAGAGGGAATTTGAGAGATGAGGGTGATAAAGGAAGAGTCAGGGAGAGTGACTGATGGAGGTGGAGAGAGAGAGACCATGCAATAGAGAGAAATAGAGGAGGGCAACGGAGGAAGACTGGGCAATGGGGCAAGAGAGGGTCAGTGAGAGAGGAAGAGGGAAAGAGTGCGATGAAGGTAGGCCTACATAGAGAGAGAGCATGGACGAAGAAAAGAGGAAGAGAGTGTGTGGTGGGGAGTGAGGGATGGCGATAGACAGAGAGAAAGAGGGTGAAGGGGGCAAATGAGAGAGAATGGAAGTGCAAAGGTTAGAGGGTGAGAAAAAGAGCGCTTTTGAGAGAGCAAGCTAGGGGCAGGGCAATGGTAACAAAGGGAGAGTGATGAAAATGCTGGCACAAGAGAGTCATTGAGGGAGAGGAAAGTAGAGAGAAAGTGTGTGATGAGAGAGGAGGAGATGCAAAGAGAGCATGGCAGATAGGGACGAGGCAGAGTCAGAGTGCGATGGGGAGAGTGGCTACCAGAGTGAGATACTGTGAATAATTAAAAATGTTCTCGGCCTCCAAGACACATTTGGGAGGTTGTACAATGTATCTTAATGCTTGCTTCTGTTACTGATAAAATGCATACACAATCAGGCTCTTTGTAAAACAGAGAGATGCATGATTTTTATTCTGAACTCTATCCAGGGTCAAATAGTAGACAAAGATTACTCATTACATTTTTCTCCCTCGAATTGCATTTTAACATGGCAGTGTTGATGTGTGAAACCTTTAATTTCATTTTGAGCGATGTGGGTAAAAGAAAGCTACATACTTTCCGTTTAGATTATTCTTTAATGTACATTATTTCAATTATCCTGAGAGCTGAAAGCTTTGCTTTTAACTTAGATATTCAGAGCAATAAACTCCCGTCTAGAGGTGGCTGTGCTTCCCATGTGGTGAAAATCTGTTCCCCTCTGTCTCACTGGCAAAGTCTCAGCTTGCAGGTGCATGCATGAAGTAGTCGCCATGAAAAAGACAGACAGGTCTACAAAAATCAGATCAGGTGTAGGCTGTGGTGTGGCACAGTACACTAAATTGCTGGCTTTAAAAACGGATCCGGGTTTGAGACATGCATTCAGCATTTGTAATTCTGTACAAATTACTAAAATTGTAATTGTATTTAGGAGATGTCTATGGGTAAATAATACTAAATATTAAACTCAAGTGTGATGGGGACTAGAGGAGGCGCTGTTCTGCCCCTTCATACAAATTAACAGTCACACACTGGATATCTGTTCATAGGCACTAGTCTCGTTTTTCGGGGCTCGGGCCTCCTTTTATTCGAACGCCCTTGTACACCCGCGTCATGCACTCATCATGACGCTCTTCCCCCCCACCTCTACTTTGCAATATCACATCACTCCCCAACTTGCTTTAACAAAATGTTCATATTAACTTCAGATCATGGCTCGCCTGTACACTCCATGAAGGATGAACCCTCTCAGCTTGGTGGACGGTTGCAGGCGTCCGTGCAGGGAGTATTGGGACTGACTCCCTCGACTTGGTGGCAGGGTATTTGCCCTGGGTGTCCTTGGCCACCTCCCTCTCAGCTCCTCTGATCATTCCTTGGCCTTGTCCTGGCAGGGTTCCTGTTGATCGGGACTTGTTTGTTTGTGCATTTCTATAGCACTACTTCCCACGGTGTGTGGTGCTCATTTATCAACCTCGGAAGGATGAAAGGCTGAGTTTGGCCCTGCCGGGATTCAAACCTACGTCAGCAGGCTCTGCATGGATGTCAAAGCAAGCCTGCTCGCTGTGCTATCTGACCGACTTCTCCCTACTCTTTCTCCTGGCTACTCTTTATGCTGATAGTCGTGGTCTGGTTGCTGCTCTTTTTCCCTAATTAAGGAGCCCTCCATCCACTTTTCCTTTGCAGATCGGGAGCAGGTGCAGGTGGATCTAGGTGACCTGGCCTAAGCCCGGCCCACCTGGTGCCTTCCAGGTTGCTGCTCTTTTTCCCCACTTAGTAACCCCTGCCCACCTGATGCCTTCCTGGTTGCTGCTCTTTTTCCCTACTTAAGGAGCCCTCCAGCCTCTTTTCCTTTGCAGATGGGGAGCAGGGGCAGGTGGATCTATATTACCTGGCCTAAGCCCCACCCACCTGGTGCTTTCCAGGTTACCGCTCTTTTTCCCCACTTAGCAAACCCCACCCACCTGGTGCCTTTGTGGTTGCAGCTCTTTTTCCCTACTTAAGGAGCCCTCCAGCCTCTTTTTCTTTGGAGATGGGGAGCAGGTGCAGGTGGATCTAGGTCACCTGGCCTAACCCCTGCCCACCTTCTTAGCCTGCCTCTTCCTTCCTGCTCTTAACTCTTACATCAAGGGCGTCTCTTGCCCAGGCTTCCGAAGCGAAGGGCGGACTAAGAAAATGGGAATTCCTGTTTGGACCAGGAGGATCCAGGTCCCAACCCTCTGCTCAAACAACAGGTAACCATGCACCAACATGTGCTTACTCCCTCTGTCCCCACAGGCCATCCCCACCCCTCTGGTCCCCCTGTGCTGTTCCCTTGTGCCCTCTACCCTTCTTGCACACAGGTGTTGCCTGTTTTGCTTGATTCTTCTACCCTGCTCCCCCAGCCTACTTCTGCAGGAGTCTGTCCTGATACCTTCTGGTTTCACCATCTCCATCTTGTGGCCAATGCTGGATTTGATTTTCATGGACTTCATTGATTCACGGTGCATCACCCTTTCTCAACTCTCATGCTGGACTTCCTTTACATCTTGTACTCATGGCGGCCCTGAATCATGCTGATCCCATCTTCATCTTGTATCCTGGCTTGCAACATTATGTGTTACTACTGACTTCTGCAATTGTATTTGCTCTCCCCTCTTGCTTATCCACTCTTTTTGACTGCTTACTCTCTGTTCTCTCCTCCTCTCCCGTTGTCCCTTTTCCTATCTCCTCCCCTCTTCCCCTTACTTTCTTCTAAGCACTTACTCTACCAGAATTGTCCCTGGACCTAGTTTGATAGCAACCTTGTCTGTCTCCTCCCCCTCCCCTTACTTGTTTCCAGCCCCACCCTTCCAGCACTATCTGAAATGTCATCAGGCCTAATACGATAGTCGCTTGTTTTGTTCCTCCCCTACCTTTCTTCACCCCTGTCCCTCACCTTTTGTTTTTCTCTGACTCTACTAATAAATGTCGTCAGACCTAGTATGGTTGTCGCCTGTCTGGTTCTATTTACTTCCAACTCTCCCCCTTCCTTCCTTATCTCCTTATCTATGTCTTAGCTCTTGCACTATCTGAAATGTTATCAGGCCGAGTGCAATAGTTAATTTCACATCCTTACTGTTCACGGCCTGTAAGAATGTCATAGGGGTCATTACAACCCTGGCGGTAGGGGATTAACGGAGCCGGTAGAACTGCCGGTCCCGTTAACCCCCTACCGCCTCATTACGAGGTCCGCTCGCGGGACCAGCTAAGGACGCCTGGTAAAACTAGGCATCCTTAGCGGGTCCCGCGAGCGGTCCAGCATGCTAACAATGGGCCCGTCATTAACGGGCCCGTTGTTAGCATGCTCCCCATTCCCATTGAGCCCTATGAGGGCTCGAATGGGAATGGGTATGGGTTCCTGGAATGGGGAAATACCAGAAGCTCCAATGTCGGAATGGCCCAGTATTTCCCCATTCCAGGAACCCAGACCCGGTACCCGGAGTGGGGGTAGCCATGCCGCAAATAGCGGCATGGCTACAACCAGGGTCATAATGACCCCCATTGTCTTTTCCTTTGTTCCTTCCCTTGCCTTTCAGTGCTTTGAAGCACATTGTGTATCGGCGCTATATAAATAAACTATCATATCATTGGCGCACAATTAGTGATTACTGGCAGGTGCTAGTGTTCGGTAGGTAGTGCTGTGACTTCTGTTGGAGGTATTTCATGGTATTTTTTGGTCAGCTTTTTTGGGGTATTTTGTGGTATAGTGGTGAGCCCTAAATACAGAAGACTGCCTGATATTGACCATGAACAGTATGTCAAAACCTGACCTGGTACACTCTAACCCATAATTTCATGTTTCTGTGGTATTTTATTTACAATAGCATGTTATGCCCTTTTGGCGGTATCTGAGGACCCACTTACCATGTAAACTGAATACTGTCATTCCTATAAACAGCCCCTGAGAAGGACCCAATTCACAGTGACCAGTTTTGTTCTGTATTTTACCACATGTGATAAAGTCAACTACCGCCTGCGGTAAAATGAGTTTACAACCTGTTCTACATCAATCTGTATGCCAACCCAAGAAACCTGAACACATAAGAAGTACTCCGAGGCTAATTCATCTTTCTCTTTAGTTCCTTATAGAAGGTTAGAATTATGCAAAATCAAAACATGACATGCAATGCACAGCGTTTTCACCTAACTTCATCTGTGATTCAAAAATGAAAATGAAACATTCACAAATACAACTCAACTGCAGTTCCTTTCCTTGCGATAAATGAGCTCTTCCCCATAATGTGCTTCAATCACACTTCTAGTGTTGTAGTTCAAAACGTGGTCATCTACAGACCTTGAAAGATAGCAATTAATCTGTGCAGCTCACTGCCTTCAGTTATATTTACAACGTTTTACATAGAATGAGTAGCACAAGAGAAACACTGTGTTTATAATTGTGACCATACATTTCATAGCTGTTTAAAAATACACTCAAACAGAGCCCTCACATAACACCCACGGCCCGAGTCAGATCGTTGCCTCTGTCTTCCCTCTGTTTCCCATCCCTTGCCTCGCTGCGCTTTGAAACACGTGTGTATAGGTGCGCTATAAATGCCATATCATATCATATATACATTTTATGACAACATTCGACAAACTACACGCTCCTCCAATTAACTGGAACGCACCCAAGAATGCACTTGGTTCTGTGTGCCCTGGACTGCAAAACTCCTTACCTGGTTTCTTCCTACTCGTCAAAGCAGGGTCTCAGCCCCGTCTTCTGTACTACCATGTCTGCCTGCGAGTGCAGCACACTTCCCCAAGGACGGTGAGTGCTCGAGATCAGAAAGCACGAGAGACAGTGCACCAGCCATAGAGTCAGAGACCAGCCTACTCAGACAGCACACTTTTAAAACCTCTGACTGTCACCTCCTATAAATGTAAGTCTGCTTGCATAGAATATAATAAAATACCACCTCCGAAGGTGATGTCATATGTCCATCAAAACCACCTCCCTTTAACAATCAGCCAACCCTCTCGAAAGTTCTGCTGACACTTGTTCATCCTGCACCGTTAGAAACAGCAACGGAAGAAAAGTGTTCAATTTCTCGTGCTTTGCATTCCTGTTCTGAAAATGAACAAAAGGCTTACTTTGAGCCATCTTTCATTTACTGCAAAAACAAATCTAATTCTGCTTGTTTATTTTCTTGCACTTCCAGTTAGCCTCCATTCAGTTTACCAAGTGCACCAACAAACCATGGACTGAGCTGCATGGAAAATTGGTAATGGGACGTGTTAGTGGGTTTAATACTTAGTACAATTAATACATGTTCGTTTTTTTTTCCATTGCACTCAGTCCAAAGCTGTAGTGTGATACAAAATTATAACATCAGCTGTTATATAATGCCAAGTTCAGAATCTTCCTTTTTGCTGGCATGTGCTCTACTCATTCACAATACTGACATAAACTAGATTCAGCCCTGAGTCTCACACTCTTGCTGACAAATGGGATCAGTTTTCATCTTGGTTCCAAACCTTGGCCGAAATTCTGAGCCCTCTCTTCCTACACTTCCCAGCATGTGACCTGCTCCCCGACTGCATCAGCGAAATCCATGCATCTGGGAATATCCGGTGCTGCATTTATTTTGTACTGCTCTTGTCTGATGAGCGCAGTGCCTTGCCGGCATGCGTCAACCGGTGGCTGCGAGTCAGCATGGTGCGTGTCACAGTAGTTTTTGGTGTGAGCTGCAGAAGCTCACCGTTGGCTGTTGGTTCGTGTGGGGCTGGACCGGCTTGTTGCTAAAGTAATGGGGCCTAGCGGAGGTCCCGCTCGGCCATGGCATAAAAAATAAACAGTCACACACTAGTAATATCTGCTCATAGGCACTGACCAGGTTTTCGGGGCTGGTGCCTCCTTTTATTCCTACGCCCTCGTACACCTGCATCATGACGCTTTCCTTCTCCCTGCCTCTACTTTGCAACATCACATCAAGAACAATTTCAGGTTATCAAGAGAGGAGGGAGATGGAGCTCTTCTGTTTTATGCAGTGTGTTCCCCAATGTTGTTTTCTGGATTTCAAGAAAAGCAAACCCGTCTAAAACCAAACAGAGTTAGGAACCAGCCCAAAGTAGCCCAATAACATAGTTCTCAATGGGTGTAAATGTTCTGTTCAAAATATGATTTGTGTGCATAAACACCACTTATTTCACTTGGTATTTTAAGAACTGAAAAATCATGTACACACGAGTTAAATTGAAACAAAAATGTCACTGCAAGTGAGCAACATTGATTGCATGCAGTGGGTCTGCCTAGGCATACAAACAGGGAGGTGCGGGGATAATATACTATAAGATGTCTATGCTAAATTCCATTTACTAGTCCAGTTTTGGTTTCAATTTTGCATTCTGGGACATGCCATCCTGGGTTTATAATATGGAAATCCAATGTAAAGTTAAATCAGGACTGGATTAGTAGCTTCTGAATGGAATGGGGCATGTTGCCATGTATTTAAGAGATCTCCATTTAGGAACCTCTTATTATGTGATTTCCTCACCTCCATGTCTCTTTCTGGATGGCTCTGCAGAACACACTACATGCAATCAGTGATGTTTTCTTGCTGTGAAATCTTTATTTCACAGTGAGAGAGAGAGAGCATCACTGATTACATGCAATGTGTTCTGCCGAATCGCCCAACACAGAGGTCAGGAAATCGTAATAAAAGAGTTTCCCGTATATCACAGAAGGTATGAAGAGATGAGACCCTCACCACGCTATACGCTGACCATCCATCCCTGCACATCATATTGATCACCCATTGGACATCTGCCCCCCCAAACTCCTTTCTGTCTTCCATTATGTTTTAAGGTTTGACACTTATATTTTGTTTCTTAACATTCTTTAGGCTTCATTGTTTTAATAATGTATGGCTATGTTGTGGTAAATGCAGTGGCAGAAGTGGGGAAATGGGACTGGTGGTACTCAAGCTGCATCCAAAATAGGAGGATGTGGGAAATGGGGAGAGACAGAGGGGGCCATTAGTTTAGGGCGGGGCTTGTCCATTTGGTTTGCAATCTTTATTGGCTCTTGTTGCATCAGGGCTTGACTAGAAAATGCCTGGTCAGGGTTGGATTCCCTTCCCCTGGAACAATTCAGGTTTATCTGTAACAGAGTTCAGGTTGAAGAGAGTTCTGGTCAAGAACAGAGTTCCATTCAATATAGGATACAAAGTCTTTTCCATTCAATATATCCTTTCACTTCTCAAAGTGAATCTCTTGCTTCTCCAAGGCCTCTTCACAATTCAAAGTAATAGTTAATAATTCCACAAGCTCTTGCTTGAAAACCCACAGTCTTTTTCTCCATACATAAATTCAGAAATCAAATACAAGTGTTCTTTTCTCCAAATGCCAAACACTTGTTAGTCCATCATACTTCTTCTTTATAAGAACTACTTTACTTAGAATATCTCATTCAAAGGAAACACTGTAGTCAGGATGGTTCAAACAATCACATTCTGAAATGTAGCAGTTTATCAAAACACATTGATGGATTCAACATCTCTTTTCCACATCAACCTTGTACCACAATCACAGTACTTCAAATCACTTCTTCTTCCTGGTTCACGCACCTGCCAGGACTAACTACAATTGTTCCCTTTTCTGGTTTACTCGGGTGCTCCGTGGTAAGGCTTGTTCCAAATTCTCCACGCTAGATCCATCAATGTGGATATTTAAACCAACAACGCTTCTACGATTAGTCTTTTGACTTCTAACACAATTAGCTCACATCTTCTTCCAACTGGGTATTTCAGAAAAAGGATAATTACTCTCTTGTTGGTTTGGTTGCCCCAGGCAAGGCAGGTTACAGTTTTCTCCCCCTTGATCTCTATTACAAGGAGGGCTTTGCTCCTGTGACTTCTGATTTATAGCTGTGCAACCTTTTGGCTGCTGATAATGTGGGTTATAATTATCTCCCCTTGGACATCGTTTCTTAGGAGAGTTGCACCGGTTTTGTATGCATTTCTCTTTTCTTAGGCTTTGGCAATGCAGATTACAATGTCCCTCTTTTTGAAATCCTTCCTTAGGAGAATTGTGTAAATGTATTATCACCTTCTTCTGGCTTTGGCAATGCAGGTTATAATGTTCCCCTATTTGGAATCCCTTAATAGGAGATTTGTGTCCAGTTTGCCTGCTTTTCACTTTTCTTTGGCTTTGGCTTTGGCAATGTGGAATACAATGTTCCCCTATTCGCAATCCCTATTTAGAAGAGTTGTGCCCAATCTGGCTTAATTCAATTGTCCAGTATTCAAAATAGTTATTATTACCTAGTGGTCTCTTTTGGAGCACCCCGGGGTCACCTACATCAGGCCAACTCGCCGGTATGCCTTGACGTCTCCTTTTGACTCACCAGTTGTAGTGCTGCTTCACTTGTTCGGACTTCTCCTGGCTCTGACAGCTCCTGTTGGTCGGCCACCAGTTGCACTGACATTCAATGGAGCGTCTGCAGCTCTGTGTACCCTCCGGTGCACATCCAATACCACAGCAGTTCACGGCATGTAGAGAGCTTCTTGCTCTCACAGGGTGGCTAACTTCAATGTCGCTTCCCACTGCGTGTCCTTGGTATCTCCAAGGAGTCCCAACCTCAGCCTCATCTTTTAAACAGTGTCCCACAGGCACCACAACAGTAACCTCTGCTTCTGCTTCGCCCTGCTGCTTCTTCCTTGCACGCACCTGCAAGGCCTTTAAATGTTTAAAGGCCCCGCTCAGGTATTGATTATTACAACAACTAGACCGCTCACAACAGTTTAGAAACTCTGGGCCCCTCTTCCTTGTCTCAATATTAAGAGCATTATGGGACTTGGAGTCCATAATGTTCTTGTTTGTTCTTTCATTATTTAATCCAATCTCATTGGGTATTTGAGAGGATTTATACTTAAGGGAGGTTTTTAAAGGAGTTGATGTTTTTCCCTTGGATCTTAGATCTAGACATGAGGTAGAATCATAACTACTGGAAGTTGAAATCTTAACTTCCTGATCCTCCTGTGTACCATGTGCATGTGTATAGAAAGGGTTTTCCTACATTGCACTTTGGGTAATTCTGGCAGAGGGAGTCTTACAGTGACAACCTGCCATTAGATATTTGGCCATTAGGGAAATCCCATCCTCAGAAGAGGATGAATACTGCAGCTATCCAAATGGAGTCACTACTTTCCCCTGATAGCCGTCTCCTCCCACCTGATCCTCCCTCCTGAAACCACCCCCAGGGTTAGGATCAGGTAGCGGCTGCCTTCCCCGTGCCACATGCGTGGAGACATTAGGCTGGGGTGTAGTGATGACTCTGCAGGATTAATCACAACGTCAATCCAGTTGTGACAGGGGACACTTTAATATTAATTTGATATTTTCACTTTATTCTTTTCTCTACATAAATCAATTTATAAAATAGACTAATTAAGCAAGACAAAATGTAAATTGTGGGCAATCCCATACATGTACCTTAAATTCAGTACACTTTGCAGTTGGCAGTAATCTGGTTGCAGTCACTTCAACTGAATGAAATGCTCTCAAGTAAAACTAGGTAAAAAGCAAAGCCCACAAGTGGAGTAGGGTATTAGTCATCTGGCAAACCCGGTCCCTTGCGAAAGGCTCCTGTTGATAGTTGGTCCTTGGCTCCCTGGTAAATCACTGTTCTGTGGTCCATCACTCTTCTGACCCTTGGCTCCCTGGTGAGTTCTTAGAAAAAACAAACAGAAGCAAAATGCTTCCTTTTTCTGTATGCCATTACTGCACTAAAGTGCTCTTTGAAAGCTCCAAAATCCCATGCTTGCATGGTGGTTCCATGCAATCATTTTCAGCACTGATTGGAGAAATTGATGTTAATAATATCCATGTTAAAATCATGCTACCTCCCCCCCCTAACTGAGAACACATTTTGACACACAACTCATCCACCAAAACAAGATAGGTTACACTATGGAAGGAACCCCACAAAAAGGTGCCATAAACGTTCCTAAACATCACCCTAATCAGCCACAGATACACCAAAACAACTCTCCACACTCATTGGGCATTCCTCAGACAAACATCACAGACTGCCAAACAAACGAGTACCATAACCAACTGAATCACACATTAACTACTGCTGCAGACAGCTCACAAACTATCTAAAACGCACACTCCACAGAGCGTCCTATATTTTCACATCTGCACATATTGACATTGTAAACAAATGACCTTGCCCTGCTCACCCTGCTACTAAATTAGTCCCCTACCTACCACTTTCAAATTCTCAAACACTGAAAACCCATGAAAATGGCACAAGACAAACTCTCCAGGTTTTCATAGCATATAACAACATAGCATAACAGGGCATCGAACAGTTGTTCATACATTCTCCTTTGGTGTACAGCTCTGGACGGCCCAAGCAACTGGAAATTCATGTTGATTATGTGGCATTCCCCCCGCTATACTCAAATCTCTGGTGACCCGAATGGTAAAACTACATGTATGCCTTTCAAATCAAGTGATACTGAGCTGAGGGAGGGCAGTACAAGAATAATGCAATCCTATGTGACAGCATTGGGACCACTAACAGAGGAGTATGAGGGTACACTATTGTGTCCCTAAAGTTATAAAGTCTGCACCATTGTTAGGGTATCTTTTTTCCATATAGTGTGACGTTATCATTTATATGAACTCCAGTTAATGTAATTTAATTAGCACGAGATGAAATCAATTGCCCAGAATCAAACACTGGTTAAACAGTGAAGCAGGGATTTGAACGCACTTTACAGTTTAAGCATTTGAAGACACCCCTTCCAAGCTTTACTTGGTACACATATTTAAATTATGGATTTCAAGGCCTACAAATATAGGGCCTTGCAGAGTTTACTTGTAAAGTACACAGATAGCAGCAACCTGGCAACATGTAAATCCTTATAGAAACATTTTAAACTAAAAGAATATCACTGTATCTGTATTGTGTGCCTCGTCAAAGTCCCAGAATGCAAAATAAAGTATGCCTGAAACACATCCTATTTAACGCCACTGTACTTTCACCACTTTCAGACACCCACTAAAAGAATTGTTCTATAAACTAAGTAAGGTATGGGGAGATTCTTTGCCACAATCTTCCAGCTTATTGTTATTTACGGTGTTAAGAATACTTGACTATCTACATAAAGCAAACCTTATTTCTTTTTTGCATGTCAAACTAGGAAATATCATGGGTACTAAAAGGGGGCTTTTTTCTGTCACTCCATTTAACTGCTTTTGAAGTGGTCACAGATTTGCTATGTAAGTGTTACTGTTTCGGGTCTTTTAGTTGGAAATGTTCTATCACACATGAGAAAGGCTCTGCTGATAACAAAAGCAATGCATTAGCAGGTCAATAAGGTGCTGGCTGCAGAGCTGTGTGCGTGTGTGTGTGCCTCAGCCAAGTCTTGGCAAATGGACAGAGCGTGCATATCTGAGACGAGCTGATACCATATTTGCCTCCCGAAGAAAGAAAATACGTCCATGACGCTTTTCGTGAGTCTTTGAAGTAAAGGTACACACATGACAAAATGTAATCAGTGGTACAGCGTCCAATGATTGCTTAACACGTCCACATCTGAGCACATATGAACATTTGAATTCGAAAGCGCTGCCATGCTGAGTGGCACAAAACAGCCCACACATCCTCAACCCGCACATTCACGTAATTTCCCTAAACATGGATTTTGAGTAGCCACATTTTGTGGGAAATAGCACAATCTGTCATCTGTGGGTGTAAACTCTGCTTAAGGAAGCAAGGCAGATAAAGCCACACCCCAAAATGAAAGGCTGTCACACATAAAAAGAAGCTCTTGATTGATGTAAAGGTTGTGACTAGGGCTGGCACTTTCCTTTGACTCTCCCCCTGTCCCTGAAGCTGTCTGGTCCTTCCACCTGGGAAAATATTTTTGTTTCCCTTGACCCTCTCTGAGAAAAATAGCAGAAAGTATGTGCCCATTGGACTGCCTCAGGAAGTCCCGGCATCGCGGTCATGGATGGTGTGGTCAAACGCACGTAAGGTTAGGGTAGTCTGTGGGTACAGAATGATGTCCCCATAGACACATATGATCTGTACAGGCTTCCTGACATCCAGTTCGTCATCAAGGTGATTAGATCAGGTGCACTGCCATCCTCTTGTTTCCGGAATCTAAAAGAAGTCGTTCCAGAATCCCTGGGATTTCTATGGGAGGTGGAATTTTTGGTCAGTCTCCCCTGTGGTACACATGGCCCAGGCTCCTGGTTGTAGGTCGACCTCTTTGTCTGGTAACAAATCGGCCACGTACTAAGGCTCTGGCTCCTTCTCAATTGGTCTTGGGGGCACTTCCAGCTCCTGGGCTAAGTAATGTCTACCCAGGAGGAGACCATTCTCTACCGGTTCATCCTTGTTTTTTTGTGGGGCAGTAAATAGCTGGGTGTCCCGGTTTCGCACACGTATAATATCTGATAGGCTTGTGGCATGGTGGAGATCCTATTTTCTGTGAGTACACTGGGGTCGCTGGTCTGTGTTGGTACTCTCCTGAGGTCAGGGATGGAGAAATTGACTGTCTAACCATTGGACTCTCGTCTCTTACTCTGCTGGATGTTCGTGCTCAACTGGCTTTTGGGGAATCGTTCCAAATTCTCAGGCAGACATAGCCTTCTGGTGGACGTTGGTGGTTTGGATGGCACCCACCAATATGAGCTCATGTAACTGCCATATGACCTTCTGTAAGTTGGGGGAAGATAGTCTATGAACTGTTCTAACACCAGCTTCCCTTTTATTGACTCATGTTTCTTATCCATCAGCCACTAATTCTGGAGGTCTCTTACCCTATATGAGAGTTACCTAGGTTGTCGTAGGTGCTGGTGCTGCAGGCAGAATCAACAGTGTTCCCTATCTTGTCCCAGTCATTCAATATCCCCCTCTTCTACATTTAGTAGGCATCTTTCCATCTGGGTATAGGGCCTGGAAGACTTGTTGTGCTTCGCCTGTCAGCACTGGCGTAATATTGTTGAACACTCGCAGTGCCATTCTGCCCTTTCTACTATCCTCTTGTAGTTTATAATGAAGGTAGGTGGTCTTTTCCCAGAGCCCAGCTTTTGTTGGACCATCAGGGGTACCACTGGCTGGTCTCGTCTTTCTGCCCTCACCCCATGTAACATGTCTTGAGTCTCTTTGTGTTGACTACTGATAGCCATGTGTCCTTCAACGAATGCTCTTTGCAGATTTTCCATCATGCTGTATTGGGAGAAAAGTATTCTAAGTGGCAACTACAGGATCCTCTGTTTCTTAATCTTCCTCCTCTAAGGCGGGTTTCCTCCACTGTTTGAAAGCCACTCCCTCTGCTGGGCTTCCCAGCCCACTTCCAATGTCTTTAGCCTTTTCTTTGACTCAATGTCCAGGGTTTTGTTTTCTTTGGCTAGAAAACGACCTGCAGTGGAAGGTAGTGCTGGACCTCCCAAACTGGAGATACCATTGAAGGCTTCTGATATAGGCTTGAGGCTTAACAATACTAACAATACCCTGACCTCCAGCACTTGTCTGTCTTTTGGGATCTTGTCTCTTCTTTGGGTGTAGGTTGATCAACGTATTGGGGGTTGGAGAAATAATACTCTGGCTCCACTTGTCACAGATACTACAGAAACTATTCAGAGACTTTGAGATAGGCAAACCCCTGGAAAAACTGGCCATCTCCAAGCTTAATCTTCACACTGAATCTGTTGGTTGTCTCCATGACCATCAGTCTGTCTTCAGAGCAGCCAGAAGCATGGAAACTGCTCTCCTGAACATCCGTGAATACCTACTCTCTAACCTTGATTCTAATCTTCCCTCTGTCCTCATCTTACTCGATCTCTCTTCTGCCTTTGACACAGTCAACCATGCCATCCTGCTCAATCATCTATGTCATAACCTGGGTATCACTGATCAGGCCCTGGCCTGGCTGACCTTGTTCCCCTCTGATCGACCATCCCAGGTCCAACTACGGACCTTCCTTTCCTCTATCTGACTCTCTACCTGTGGTGTTCCCCAGGGGTCTAACCTCTCTCCCTGGCTGTTCAACCAATACCTGGCACCTCTTGCCCACCACATTGCCGCTCTCTGCTCCAACTTTCAGTGCTAGGCCGATGACACTCAGCTTGTTTTCAGGCTCCCCTCTGCCACCTCTTCTCCTTCTCTCCTCTATGACTGTCTATCTGCTATCTAGGAGTGGTGTGCCACCAACGATCTCTGCCTTAATGCCAGTAAGACAGAGATTCTCCTCATCAGCACACATGAACCCTCCTTTCCTATCACTCTCTGGCCGACCTTCCTTGGCCCTGTTTCTGCTCCCACCTGTGAGGCTAAGAACCTCGAGGTCATCTTTGACTCCACAGTCTCCTTTTCCCCTCACATCTCTGACGTCTCTAAGAAATAAAACTACCAATTGCACTTCCTCAGAGGTATTCTTCTTTTCCTCTCCTTTGACCAGAAGCTCACTGTCTCTAGATCTTTGGTTCTCTCTAGGATGGACTACTGCAACAGCCTCTTTCTAAGTCTGTCTGCTTCTACTCTGCACCCTCTGCAACTCATCCAGAACAGGACTGCAAGACTTGTCCTTGGCCTCAAGCCCAGGCATTGTATCTCTCCAGCACTGAAATCTCTGCATTGGCTCCCAGTGGCTGCAAGGATTAAGTTCAAGAGCCTGTGCATTGTCCACAAGGCCTTCTGGGGCCTTGGTCCTAAATACCTCCAACTCTCTCTTTGCAAATACCTTCCTACTTGAGCTCTACGCTCCTCCACCTCCAACTCCCTCAGGGTCAGTCGCTTCTCCAAGCAACAAGTTGTTGGTATATCTCTTTCTTCGGCTGGGTCTCCCTATGGAACAGTCTCCCTGCCTCTCTGAAACTTGAGACGAACCATCTCCGGTTCCAGAAGCACCTCAAGACCTTACTCTTTGCTTCTGCCTTCTCTCTTCCTCTCCCATGCTGATTTCCTGTCTGATACAGCACTGGTCACCTGACTATCCTCTGATTCAGGCCCAGGTCCCTGCCCGCCCAGTTGCACACCCACAATGCCTCCCGGCAACCCTTGACCTTGGGTCTGTATCTGCAACCCTACAGTCCATTTAGGGCACCTGCTATCTGCACTTACCCTTGCACCAGCCACCTGCTGGCCGCACTTCTTGTTATTGTTTTGATCCCATGTACAGCACTGCCCCCCTTTCCACTGGCACTTTTCCCCTCCCTCCTCCCTTGCACTTGCGTGATCTCAATGTCACTTGGCCTAGTAAAATAATTTTCTCTGTCCTCCCTGTGTTCCTCCTTCCTTGCCTCGTCGTGCCTTGAAACACTTGTGTATAGGCGCGTTACAAATGTCAAATCATTTCATAGTGCCAGGATTTTTCTTTAATATTTGTCGGGCCAGGATTTTTCTTTAATTTTTTTCGGCCCTAAGGTCATCACTCTCTTTCTCATCTGTCCTAGGATTGCCTCCCTAGCCCAGGAATCCATAACTCCTGGTTAGTGTTACTGAACGGTAAGCCCTATTGTCTAACCCTTGTCCTCGGCTATGTAAGTTCTTCCTAAAACGATGGTTCTCTAAACTCCCTCAGGGACTTCCTACCTTTCCCTACTCTAGCTAAAGGTTGGTATTCTCTAAGGGATTAGAAAGTGCCTTACACTTACTGAGTGGGATTCAGGCGTGTTCAGTCATGCCCAGGCTTATCTTCTCCCTTCTCTACTCTTACTGTCTCACCTTCGACCTTACACCTCTGTCTTCTGTCCCTCCAATATTTTACTCCTCCTACCTCTTGCCTCCACCCTTTGATGTTACTCTTCCCTCCTCCTTCATCCACACTACTACTCACTCCTCCAAACTACTCCCTCCCTCTTCCCCACTGCAACTCCCTCCTCCACATTACTACTCCCTCCTCCACGCTACTACTACCTCCTACAGACTACTATTACTCTCCCTTTGCTCTTCAGGTCATTCTCATCTCCCACCATGGAGTTCATGAATCAAATGAAAAACACTGGTTAGTATATAGACTAGGAGGTAAGGCTGGAGGTAAGGGTCTGCAAACTAGCATAGTGGTACAGAGGCAGGGTTCAGCACTTGGGAAGGATAGCTCAGGGGCAACACGCTCACCTGGAATCAAGACAACACAGTGCAACAAAGGTTCGATCCCCGGGTATTAAGTGCATTATAAATAACCAATTTCAATTACAACATGCCCCCATGACTAGGGCTAGCTCTGCCCCCCCCCATCCTTCCTTTGACAAAACCAGGTCACTGGCCTTGTGACACATGCCCAGATACTACTATGCACAAATGAGTTACAGTTGAAGAAGGATGTATGATTTCCAGCATTCACAAGACAACTCACATTAACTTTAATGCAGAGAAAGGGTTAGGAATTGAGAATATCTGGTGATTTTTGATCATTAATAACCACCTCCGATGGCAAGGTTTAACTGTGATTACACACCTTTGGTGGCTAAACTCCACACCTCTGGAGGCTCTTGCACCTCAGGTAGCAAAACCGTCAAAAGTTTTGAGTCAAAGCTAGCCCACAAAAAGAAGACTCGTAAGCAGTCCTTTTCCTGCCACGCTATGACCATCTGGAACTCAATCCCAGGTGAGACTCAAAATGCCTCTACCATCCTCCAGTTTTGCAAAATACTAAAAACATGACTCTTTCAACATTACCTGCTGAAGGAATAAGAATACCTCTCTCCCTCCACCAATAGCACTGCATTACTGTATAAAATGACAAGCCAAATTCTGGCACAATCCTGCTGTAAATCGCTGTGCTGCAATTGAGCTAGGTTTGCACTATAAGCAATAAAAGTAAATACAATAAAACACATTTGGTGGAAGTCATGGGTGACCCAATAAGTATTTTAAAATTACTTTTATTTTGGCTTCTGCCATGAGAAGTCAATATGGTTATTAACACATTAAACACATCAGTAAGCACATAATCAATTGATTCAACTCTGCTTATTTCTTTATTATCAAGTCCTACTGGCTCTATAAACAACTTTATCAGTATCAAAATACTAACCATTCGTACACAAAGGAAATCATTTTCCTGACTTTTTACATGCACATTATCCACGTTACAACTGGCCCCATTATTCGCTGCTACTGATTGATTCTGTATTGGGACGTTTACACTTGATCAGGGCCTTTTGGGTCAATAAGTAGTTTAAATCTGTTGGAAAGTGTTAGCTCTTTTGCAATTATACACGCCTTTTGATCATCTCCCTCTTTAGAAGGCAAGTTCCTTATGTCCTGGTCATCCTTCATATTCATGTTAGGATTGTTAGAAATGCACCTCTACTGAAAAGCTGAATGTTTCCCCCATACTTGGGCCTATAAATGTATCAGCCTCACATTTTGCGATATGGTCTTTCTCCACTGGTCTGCTACTCCCTTCATTAGTCTACAATGACAGCCTTTGAAGGGCCACTTCTATCTTCTTGTTTCTATATGGTGTTGTCTGTGACAAAGTCCAGTCATTCTCTCTCCCTGGGTGATTTAATAGGACCTCACTCTCTTGTATTGATGCATTTGCTTCATACATTGGTACATATTATGCATAATAATTTGTATTAGTCTGTGTTGGGGAGATTCCTTGTGGCTTTACTCTTATCTATTTTATTATATAGATGCCAAATACCAAAAACCACACATGTGCGCAAAATCGTTTGTTTCTGCACTAAAGTAGTCAAGTTTATTTGCTCTGTACTGCCTAATTCTTACACACATTCTTAATAGTTCTATCCTAAAGAGTGCATGTACTCTCCTATTCCTTGGTACAATATGCAATGCTACTGTCATATACATTACCAACCGATGTTACCATGACATCTATTCTGCTAAATCATCATGTAGATATTAAAATGCACAGCTACATTAATCAAACATAGATTTTATATTCTTTCAAAAAGGCAACAAAATGTACCATAACTTTCCCGCTCTTTAAAACAGAGTGAATAAAAACGAGTTTGCTCTGGACAGGTTCTTTTCCAGGTGTCAGTTGTGCAAGGTATTGTTCAGACGTAGTAATGAAGTTTGTGCCTGGTCTGATCCGAGTCTTACCTAGATGTCATTTTGACAGAATATGTCTTTGCATTACAGGGAGTTTTTGTGTCTAAGGTTTGAAAAAGTTGTTAACATCACACTTATCCTGCCTTATAGTCTTGGCTCGGATCAGTGGGCTACCTTTGTGGTAACCAAGAACTCCTCAAATGGTCTACAGAAATCCCCTGCCACATCCATACCTCTAATTCCTGAAGACAAATGAATGGGCTTCTGGGTGTTTTTCCTAATATTATCATATGCTGGGTGGAGGAACATGCAATGTTGGATGTTGTTAAGACGGATTTCTGAACTCTGTCCTGGTGGCGCAGAAGTTCAGAAGGCCAACCTAATTACTTGGAACAGGGTAACCTCTGGACGAGCCAGACCAATCAAGGTAGCGATCGCGGCGGTCAAGACTAGGTCTCAAGAGGGGTGAGGGTGACTGAAAGCCCGCAATGAGCACCCAAAGCAAGAGCGCTTACAAACTACTCCAAACAGTTGTTATATCAAAAATATATACACATTTATTTTAAGGCCTTTAAAATAATGACCGTAGCGAGAAAATCACAATATCACAATATTAAGCCAACACATACCATATCAACACAATATATATACAAATACGACAGTCGCAAACGTTATATGCACGAAATGTGTAGTCCACCTGAAAGGGAAGGAAAACAGGCAGTGTGATAATGCTTTAGACTCAGTTCGCCTTCAGAGGCACCTAACTAGATGGAAGTCCGAGCCCTGCGAAGAGTGGAGCCTTGTGCTCAAAGTACCTGCACACGCTGGTGCCAACGGGCAAAAGGAGAAGCTCTTCGGAGGAAGTCAGGCAGTTCGGGTTAGTGCACAACAGAAGAAGAACAGGTTCCGCGACTCAAGCGCAGCCTCCACAGGGAGCAGAAGCAGAGCGCGAGTACGGACAAAAGGGTGCTGTTTTTACACAGCGGGGAAAAGCAATGGGCTACTGCAGGAGGGCGACCAGGTCCTAGCTATACTACTCACCGGTCCCCGATGCAAGCAGACCCAGGCTTCTCCACGTTAGTTTCAGCAGCTGGCAGGTTCAGAAGAGCCGGGAATGCCTCGTCGTCGTGTAGAGAAAAAAGACGTCCCAATCGAAGAAACCTGCACAGTTTTGTCACCACAGCAGGGCAACGGAGCGGCCGTGTGTATCCGAGCCAAATGTACACTACTCACTTCAGACTCGGGAATGCCAAGTGTACGAAGCGTGTGAGAGTGACCAGGACTCGAAATACAACACAACCTGGCGGCGGTTACAGAGCAAGACTCCCGTGTAAGCTGGTCAGTCAACTGGATGGCCCAGAGACGCTTCCGAAGGCTTACTGGCAGGAGATGATGAAGTCGCCGAGAATAGCTGTTCCTGCTATTCCAAAGGTCGAAGCACCAGTACAGGCCTTCTGGTACGATCAAAGGAGGAAGGGGTTTCACAGGACGACAGCAGTGCAAAGGAAGAGTCCTTCAGCGGGTCACCAGCGATTCCTCGGTCCAGCCTCTTGGTTGCAGGATACTTGGCTCCTGTATTCCTTCGTTCGTGAGAACTCAGGAGATCGACATGGTAGTGGTGTTTCCAGCCCCCTCTTATCCACGATTCCCTTCGTGCCAAAACGGAGGGGAGCCAATGGGAGATCCGCTCATCAACACACACACCATACGTGGACCAATCACGGACCACGGTGGTCCCAGGCATTCACACCACCCTAGACTCTCTGGCACCCAGGATGTGTATTGGGACCAGACATCCCAGCCCACACCCTGGAGGCACACAAAAGACATGTAGAAGCCCGCGAAAGCAACCAGGTTTCGCGGGAAAGTACATGCCCAAATAAGGAAGGCCCCGGGTCGGCTCGACCTGGGGAAGGTGAAGGGAGCAAGACGGTCAGCGGACAGGACAAAGGAGCCTCGTGGTCTGGCCATTTTGGGAGCCAGGCCACCATTTTGGGTTAAGCGCAGAAAACACGCTTAGAACGCCAAAAGGAGCTCAAAATACAAAGAAACGATCGCTGCCACCATTCCCGTCCCTGAATTACTTGCACCGATCAAATACAATCCTAAACGAGTATCTAGGGCCTGTAGAAGGCTAGAGACCCAAGAGAGCTGTAACTTAGCTTACAGTGCCCTCTTGTGTCATGTGGCACTAAAGCCGCAACATGATAAAAGAAACTACGGGAAACAGCGTTCCCCGGTACTGACTGTCTTAAGGGCATGTCAGTTTCCCCATAAGAAAAGGAGCGACAGCCCAGAGGAGTGCAGCAGAAGGCTGCACTTCTCTGGCAAAGTCAAGAACAAGGTGAAAAACAACAGCAAAAAGTTTAGGGGTTGCCACATGGAAGGAAAATTACCTACAATTACGAAATCTTTCCTAACACTCGCCCCTCCCAGACTATGGACAGGGGGAACTAATCCACCCCTGGATGAGTCTCTTGTTCAGGTCGGTTAAACATTCTGGACAACCCATCAGCATTGTTATGTTGGACACCTGGCCTATGCTCAATAGTGAAGTCGAAGCCTTGTAGACTTATGGACCACCTAAGCAACTTTGGATTCTCCCCCTTCATGTTCATTAGCCACTTTAACGGCTTATGGTCAGTTTGCACAGTGAAGTGGGTCCCATAGAGGTAGGGCCTCAGCTTCCTTAGGGCCCACACAACAGAGAAACATTCTTTCTCTACCGTGGACCATCTGAGCTCTCTGTCCTTAAGCTGGCGACTAATAATACCGATAGGGTGTTCCTTACCCTTCTCATCTACTTGTGATAGTACAGCTCCTATCCCAGTGTCAGAGGCGTCCGTCTGCACGATAAAAGGTCTTTGATAATCAGGGGCCCTGAGGACAGGGGCCTGGCACAAGGAGTCTTTTAAGCCATTGAAGGCCTTCTCACACTCGTCGGTCCAAGTTACCTTCTTGGGTTTCTTCGGAGTTGTGAGGGCAGTCAGAGGAGCAGCTATGGTGCCATAGTCTGCCACAAAATTGCGGTAATACCCAGTGAGTCCTAAGAAGGCTCTCACTTGGGTTTGCGTAGTGGGGGTAGGCCAGTCTTGTACTGCTTGTACTTTACTGGGTAGAGGCTGTCTCCTCCCTCCACCTACTTCATGTCCAAGGTAAACCACTGAGCCTTGTCCAATCTGGCATTTACTAGCCTTTATGGTCAAGTGGGCTTTCTGAAGAGCCTGGAGCACAATCCCGAGGTGTTTCACATGGTCTTCCCAGGTGGCACTGAAAACTGCTATATCGTCCAGATATGCAAGACAGAATTCGTCCAACCCATTCAACACATGATTCACAAGCCTCTGGAAAGTGGCAGGTGCATTCTTCAACCCGAACGGCATTACCCGGAATTGGTAAAGGCCGTCTGGAGTAGAAAATGCTGTCTTCTCCTTGGCATGTTCTGCTAAAGCTATTTGCCAATAGCCAGCAGTGAGGTCTAACGTGCTGAGGTACTTGGAGGCACCCAAAGTATCCACCAGCTCATCTGTTCGAGGCAAGGGGTGTGCATCTGTCTTGGTGACAGCATTCAGAGCCCTGTAATCCACGCAGAACCTCAATTCAGAAGTGCCTGCCTTTGGAACCAAAACCACAGGGCTGGACCAAGGACTACTAGAGGGTTCAATCACCCCAAGGTCTAACATCTTGTTGACCTCGGTCTTAATATAAGACCGTACTTTATCTGACATCCTGTATCCCCTACTTTTGGTAGGTACACTGTCTCCTGTGTCAATGTTATGTTTGCACCAAGGTGTCAAACCAGGCGACTGTGAAAACAGGGGGGAAAACTGCCTAAGCAAACTTTTCACCTCAGCCTGCTGATCAGAAGTCAGGTGAGGGGCCACTCGGACACCCTCAAAGGAGCTATCTGAAGGACCGCTTTGGAACAGGTCGGGGAGAGGTTCAGACTCCTCTTCCTCAACGTCTGAAGCCAGTAGCAGTGCTGCGATTTCGACTCTTGGGACGAAAGCCTTCAGCCTATTCACGTGAAACACTTTTGGAGCCTGTTCAGGCCTTCCAAGGTCCACTGAATAGTTAACCTCACCAGGGGCTCCACCACTGGGTAAGGGCCTGACCATTTGTCCTGTAAAGCTCGAGGCCTTATGAGATTCATGATCACGACTTGCTGACCAAGTGTAAAGTTGATGAGGGAAGCTTTCTGGTCGTACCAATGTTTCACCAGCGCTTGCCCTGCCTTCAATTTATCACTAGCCAAGCCCATCAGAAGTACCATCCGTTTTCTGAGCCCTAGCACATAATCAACTACTTTGGTAGTAACAGGGGGAGTGGGCATCTCCCATCCCTCCTTGACGATGGCTAAGGGTCCCCGTACGGGATGACCGAACAGAAGTTCGAAGGGGCTGAAGCCAACACCCTCCTGTGGTACCTCTCGGTAGGCAAACAGTAAGCATCAAACAAGAAGATCCCATTTTCTTCTCTGAGGCTCCTCCAGAGCCCCAATCATGCTCTTTAACGTCCTGTTGAAACGCCCCCCCAGACCATTGGTCTGGGGGTGGTATGCAGAAGAGAACCTGTAGGTGACCCCACATTCTTTCCACATAGCCTGCCTATACTTCGACATAAAGTTGCTGCCATGATCCGACACAACTTCTTTAGGGAAGCCAACCCTAGTAAATATGCCGAGTAAAGCTTTTGCAACTGACTTGGCAGTTACAGTTTTCAATGGGATGGCCTCAGGATACCTGGTTGCATGGTCGACCAGCACCAGGATAAACCTATTGCCCGAGGATGTTTGCGGGTCAAGGGGACCAACGATGTCGATCCCTACCCTTTCAAATGGTACCCCCACAACTGGGAGCGGTACCAACGGAGCTTGGATTGTCGCGCCAACCTTACCAGACAACTGGCAGGAGGCACAACTCCTGCAGTGACTTTCTACTTGCACCCCCATCTTGGGCCAGTAGAAGTGCATGGATAACCTTTGCTTGGTCCTCTTCATACCAAGGTGACCAGCAAGGGGAACTTCATGTGCCAACTGCAGGAGGAAGGGCCTAACAGCAAGGGGAACCACCAACCTCCTATGGTCTCCTTCTGTAGACTCTGTGGGCTCACTATACAGGAGTCCACCTTCCCAATAAATCCTATGCGTCCCAGGAGGTTCACCCTCAAGCTGGGAGCAGGCCTGTCTCCTTAGGCCTTCCAGAGATGGGCACTCACGTTGGCCTTTACTGAATTCGTCCCTATCAGGACCTCCTTCAACTAACAAGTCTTTTAGTTCAGGATGATCGTTGGGGTCGAATACTTCAGGCATCGCCACCTCCTCGTCAGGTCCGGGCGATTGACCAACTTCCTCCACCGCAGTGGTAGGCGAGCTCGGGGGAATATTCACTTTCCCTCGTCGTGACTTGTCGACTCCTTTCGCCTTGGGTTTCCCCTTCGGCTGGGGCGGCGTATTGGACTTGGCCAATGCTGCCCGTGCTTGAGACCGTGTGTAGGGTCTTTCGGCAGTGTCTCCTACGAGCCCTAAAGCTCTGAGATCATTACCTAACAAGACCTTTCCCGGGACGTTTCTCTGAATGCTCACTGGAATCCTGACTGCTGTACCATTTAAAGTAAGATTTACAGGTATTACTGGAAACATACGGAGGGGGCCGTCAGCCAACTTAGTGGGCATCAGAGTAGCTCTGGCAACTTCCTCTGAGTCTACCAAGGTAGAATCCACTACAGTGCGACTGCACCCACTATCCCTAAGAGCTGGAGTATCTACTCCATTGATCAGCACACTGTCTTTAAAGTAGTGCTTGGTATTATCCGGAATCCTAGCATAAGCCTCTGCGACTTTAGGCTCCCAGGAACCCAGGGACACTAAAACTACCTCAGCCTCTATCCCGCTGGGAAATGAGTCTGAGGAGAAGGATGCTCCTGTAATCTCTTCTTCCTCGTAGGAGGAGAAGGCCAGATTAGCGGAGTGGACCCCCAAAGGTCTAACCTTACACCGGGGATCCCCCTTCACATGGTCAGTTGCTCCGCAAGCAAAACAAGATCCATTGGGTCTGTTTACATAGGGAGGCTTATTGTAACCAGAGTTCTGTTTCGGAGGCTGACCTCCACTACCCTGTGAGTTCTCTTGTGTCTTACCCTTACTTTTCTTTTTGTGGCCCTTATGAGAAGAAGATTTAGCAGATTCTCCACCCTCCATATCTTTGGACTTTTTCCCTTCCTCCTGCTTACCAGGATGAGTTTTGTCCTTATGGGACACTCGATGTGACACCCATAAGTCTGCTGCAATGGCCAGCTTCTTAGGATCTATCTCCTTCGAATCGGCCAAATGCTGCTTAAGCTCCGGGGAAGAAGAAGCAAAAATGTGTTCCAGCATGACAAGATTTATCATGCCTTCGAAGGTAGAAACCTTATAACCTTCGACCCAGCCAGTTAAGTTTTTCAAGGATTCAGTGACATAAGATACCCAAGTACCACCTTCCTTTTTCTCTGAAACGTTTCAAATATTGGGCCGGAGTCTTCCCAAACTTTAAAATGAGAGTTTGCTTTAACATTGCGAAATCAGCTTGCTCAGCCTTCGACATTTCCATAATGGCACTACAGCCAGAATGGGGCAGTCTGCTGAGTAACCAGGCAATCTTATCAGCATTGTCAACTTGTTGAACTTCGCATGCATACTCAAACGCATTCAGCCAGTCCATAATGTCATTCCTTTCTTCATACACACTGAGCAGATCTTTCGGAAACCGTGGATGAGAGGAGGCCCCAGACCCATGTCCAGGACCCTTGGACCCATTTGCAAACTGAAGCTTGGCCAGTTCCAACTGGTGATCCCTGTCTTTTTGTTTTTCTGCCTGTTCGATTTTTAGTTTGGCTATGCTGAATTCAAGCTCCTGCTGCCTAAACCGCAGCTCTTGCTTCTTGAATTCAAGCATAGCCTCCCCATCAGCACTGGCAGAGGAAACATTAGACATCTCGTCCTCCCTGTCCTCGTGGTCGCGATGGATCAGTGCGGCGGCAGAACCGTCAGTTCTACCAGTGAGAGCAGCCCCACCACCTTCCGCACTGTCCTCAGAAGTTATAGCGTCAAGCTGCGCTTCTTGCCACGCCACGATTCTTTGGATCATTTCCAATTTCGTGCCTTGAGAGGAAACACCTCTCTCCGCACACATCTTCTTCAATGTTTCTGATTTGGAAGCATTTAAAGTTAACAAGGTATTTGTTTCCATACTGTTAGATAGGACTATGGCCTTTTTAAAGTTATACTACAACAATTCACTACGTGTCCTGGTTGGAATAACCTGAAATGCCTTAGTTCGTGCGCAACACTGGATACCTTCAGTCGTATCCCACCGCTGTACACCAATTTGTTAAGACGGATTTCTGAACTCTGTCCTGGTGGCGCAGAAGTTCAGAAGGCCAACCTAATTACTTGGAACAGGGTAACCTCTGGACGAGCCAGACCAATCAAGGTAGCGATCGCGGCGGTCAAGACTAGGTCTCAAGAGGGGTGAGGGTGACTGAAAGCCCGCAATGAGCACACAAAGCAAGAGCGCTTACAAACTACTCCAAACAGTTGTTATATCAAAAATATATACACATTTATTTTAAGGCCTTTAAAATAATGACCGTAGCGAGAAAATCACAATATCACAATATTAAGCCAACACATACCATATCAACACAATATATATACAAATACGACAGTCGCAAACATTATATGCACGAAATGTGTAGTCCACCTGAAAGGGAAGGAAAACAGGCAGTGCGATAATGCTTTAGACTCAGTTCGCCTTCAGAGGCACCTACTAGATGGAAGTCCGAGCCCTGCGAAGAGTGGAGCCTTGTGCTCAAAGTACCTGCACACGCTGGTGCCAACGGGCAAAAGGAGAAGCTCCTCGGACGAAGTCAGGCAGTTCGGGTTAGTGCACAACAGAAGAAGAACAGGTTCCGCGACTCAAGCGCAGCCTCCACAGGGAGCAGAAGCAGAGCACGAGTACGGACAAAAGGGTGCTGTTTTTACACAGCGGGGAAAAGCAATGGGCTACTGCAGGAGGGCGACCAGGTCCTAGCTATACTACTCACCGGTCCCCGATGCAAGCAGACCCAGGCTTCTCCACGTTAGTTTCAGCAGCTGGCAGGTTCAGAAGAGCCGGGAATGCCTCGTCGTCGTGTAGAGAAAAAAGACGTCCCAATCGAAGAAACCTGCACAGTTTTGTCACCACAGCAGGGCAACGGAGCGGCCGTGTGTATCCGAGCCAAATGTACACTACTCACTTCAGACTCGGGAATGCCAAGTGTACGAAGCATGTGAGAGTGACCAGGACTCGAAATACAACACAACCTGGCGGCGGTTACAGAGCAAGACTCCCGTGTAAGCTGGTCAGTCAACTGGATGGCCCAGAGACGCTTCCGAAGGCTTACTGGCAGGAGATGATGAAGTCGCCGAGAATAGCTGTTCCTGCTATTCCAAAGGTCGAAGCACCAGTACAGGCCTTCTGGTTCGATCAAAGGAGGAAGGGGTTTCACAGGACGACAGCAGTGCAAAGGAGGAGTCCTTCAGCGGGTCACCAGCGATTCCTCGGTCCAGCCTCTTGGTTGCAGGATACTTGGCTCCTGTATTCCTTCGTTCGTGAGAACTCAGGAGATCGACATGGTAGTGGTGTTTCCAGCCCCCTCTTATCCACGGTTCCCTTCGCGCCAAAACGGAGGGGAGCCAATGGGAGATCCGCTCATCAACACACACACCATACGTGGACCAATCACGGACCACAGTGGTCCCAGGCATTCACACCACCCTAGACTCTCTGGCACCCAGGATGTGTATTGGGACCAGACATCCCAGCCCACACCCTGGAGGCACACAAAAGACATGTAGAAGCCCGCGAAAGCAACCAGGTTTCGCGGGAAAGTACATGCCCAAATAAGGAAGGCCCCGGGTCGGCTCGACCTGGGGAAGGTGAAGGGAGCAAGACGGTCAGCGGACAGGACAAAGGAGCCTCGTGGTCTGGCCATTTTGGGAGCAAGGCCACCATTTTGGGTTAAGCGCAGAAAACACGCTTAAAACGCCAAAAGGAGCTCAAAATACAAAGAAACGATCGCTGCCACCATTCCCGTCCCTGAATTACTTGCACCGATCAAATACAATCCTAAACGAGTATCTAGGGCCTGTAGAAGGCTAGAGACCCAAGAGAGCTGTAACTTAGCTTACAGTGCCCTCTTGTGTCATGTTGCACTAAAGCCGCAACATGATAAAAGAAACTACGGGAAACAGCGTTCCCTGGTACTGACTGTCTTAAGGGCATGTCAGTTTCCCCGTAAGAAAAGGAGCGAAAGCCCAGAGGAGTGCAGCAGAAGGCTGCACTTCTCTGGCAAAGTCAAGAACAAGGTGAAAAACAACAGCAAAAAGTTTAGGGGTTGCCACATGGAAGGAAAATTACCTACAATTACGAAATCTTTCCTAACAGATGTTCTCCAGAATATCTTACAAAACGGGATGTCTGAGGCATTTCTAGAATTCCATCTGTTTATAAGACTGCCTGCAGGTAAGATCCCAAAACTATACTTCGGATACACGGATCTCTTATCAGCTGGGCCTTTGTCTAAATAAAGTTTGAAATCTCCCGCAGATTTTGTGTATGGATATGAATGACCAAACATCATCATGGTCCCCTTATCCCGGTGGTAGAAGTGTGCCAAAAAAAAGTAGTGGAACTGTGGTCTCGGCAGGGGGGAGGGTAGGTGGAAGCATAGTGCAACATGTGACAAGGTGCAGCCGGGGCATTGCAATAGTCTAAGTGACTAGTAACTAAGGTTCCTATTACAACTTTACATTTGCACAAGGACAAATTCTCTACATAGAATGGTGAATAAGGTTGTAAAAAGCAGAGGAATGGTAAACAGAATTAACTAAAAGTAGTGGAAAACTGCTCCCCGACCGGATCACTGCCTTATCCACAAATTATAACCAGCTAATGGCCCTCAGAGCTTCCTTAACTAAACGCTTTTCATCTTTAGTAATCGAGTCTGGGAGAGGCCAAAGTGCTTGAAGACCTCGTTCTTTCACCATCAACTTCACATGCTTGGCCCAGGCAAAGGGCCCAATATTCCCTTTATTGAGTACATATATGATTTCTTTTATATAGGCCTGCTGTGACAGGGTCGTCCAAAGCCGTATCCATGATAGTAAGTGCATACTGTTAATCTTTTTACTTATATCCATATGACCTAATTCCAATTAGTAGCCGGCGAGGGGGCAATCAGAATGAAAGAACCATTCTGATTGGCCCTCGCCAAGGCATTCCCTGGCCGGGAATCCCTGGGTCGGGATTCCACTGCCATTGTCCCCGGCGTGGGGCGTGGCAGCCCCTCAGCCAATGAGGAGCCTCGGAGCAGGCATCCCTGCTCCGAGCCTCCCCATGGCTGAGAGGCTGCCTTCGCTCCCAGCCAGGGACTCAGGTAAGGCTTTTTCCTTTTTTTCCTTCCCCTTTCCTCCCTCCTCCCTGACCTCCCCACCCCACTTACCTTCTTGCTCCGTTGTCCACGGTGGGGGACGATGGCAGCCTCCAGCCGTGTGGAGACTTGGAGCGGGGCCATGCCCGCTCCGTGCCTCCATACGGCTGGAGGCTTCCATCGTCCCCCGCCGGGGACCCAGGTACGTATTTTTTTTTTGCTTTTTTTTCCCCCCTTCCTCCCTTCCGCTCTCCCAACCCAACTTACCCTCTTCTCTGTATTCTTTCGGGAACGGACGCTCTGGGAACACTTCTGTTCCCAGTGCGTCCGCGGCCACCATTGAAAGGGAAAACGGACTCCGTTTTCCCTTTCCTGGCGGCCATTTTCTTATTTGTTATTTTTGTCTTTTTGTCCCGAAACGCGGAAGCATTTCGGGACAGAAATAAATGATTTTAGTGCCCCGGTCACGCAGATATTGCGTACTAATAGCTATATGCCCCTCACGTTGGGGGCATTACCAACTCTGGTAATGCCCGGGGCCTTCGTTAAGGCCCCGGGCATTACCTGACTACCCTGGGGGCATTACCCCGGGCATTATTAACTATGGGCCCCAGGGCATTACCTGAGTCGGTAATGCCCCCGCCGCTCGGGACATATTGCTTAAGTATGTTTGTTGATTTTCTTGGGATACTTAATACTCTCTTTAAAAGGGTATTCTCAGTTCTCATCAGTTTGTCATCACACATAGGTGGCACCCAAAACTGTCTGTTTATTACATACTTCCACGATTGCTGATATAGATCTTTTCCCCATCCAAATGCCAAATTTGGCAAACCGTTTGTGCAGATCTTGTGAGTGTAATATTAATTTTTTCACTGTGCTCCATCCTTCTGTGTAATTATGCAATCTAGTCTGAGTCCCAAGTACTCAAATTATTTTACTACCTCAAATCACGCCCTGCCAGATCTATGTTCATCATTTTTGTTCTCTTGTTTTTTGGACGACAAACCATTGATTTTGCTCTAGTCGCATTTGTTTCTAACATCTTTTTACAAAGGTTAGGAATGTGTTCTAGTTGTTGTTTCTGCTGCGCAAGGGAAGCTTGTGAATGAAAAGTGCATCATCAGTGCATAATAATATGCTTTTTTCCTTGCCATTTAAACTTGGGGCATCCACCTCCAATGTATTAATGTCATTAGCTACTTCATTAGAATATGAACAGAATCATGTAGAGTCCAGAATGAAGTGTTGACGTACTCCCTTGTCAACAGGGAAATGATTTATAGACTTTGTGTTTGAACCAAATCTGACACATTCTCTGTTGTTATTATACAAATCTATGATGTTACCTTGAAGGCCAGAGGGAAGTCTGAAAGCTGCCAAGCATTGCCATAGCTCCAACCAGGGGAGGCTCTCAAAGGTGTCCTTCTGGTCTAGGCAGATAATGTAGATGCAACATATTTATGGATGATCAGCATTATGCTAGACACCTGATCTTTACAACTAATCCCGTTTTTGAAATCCTGCCTGTTAAGGGCTTAGAATTTTATTTTCATTTGCCCACTCCTCTAGTCTAAATTCTAGTGCTTTCTCATATATTTTAACTACCAAGTCTAATAATGAAATGGCTTGATAATTTGCAGAGTTGCTTTTAACTTAACGTATTTCTTAAATACGGGAATTATATCAGCACTTCCATAGGAAGGAAGGCTCTCTTTAAATAGCTCTTCTGCAGTTCTGCTATTGTGCAAAGCTCCTATTTTGAAGTTTGATGGCTCTGGATTTTTCCTTGATTACGAAAGGGTCCCTCCTCGAAATTTCATCATAATCCTGGGCCCTTATTTTAAGTAGACTTTCTTTTTCATTAAGTATCATGATGGAGATCGCTAAAATATTTAAACCAAATCTCTTTGGTCACACCACTCTCAGGGCTGACCCTGTTTTCAAGAGTTGTTTTATTTACGGTTATCCAGAATTATTTGTGTCTTTGGGCATCATTACGACCCAGGCGATAAGTTACCGCCTGGGCCGTGACTTTACCACCATGGCGTAAACTATGTTTACGCCATGGTGGTTGGCGGACTTACCGCCCCATTCCGACCTTGGCGGGGCGGTAAGTCCCCAATCCCCATTTACCCTTCCCCATTCCCATTTTTGCCCCATAGGGCATAATGGGAGTGGGGAAGGCGTTAATTACGCCACCGTAAATTACGGTGGCGTAATTAACTCCATGGTTCCTTAGCGCCATGGATTTTAACACCTGCTAAAAGCAGGTGTTAAATCCGCCATGGCGCTAAGGGACCTCGTACTCAGGCGGTAAGGGTCGGCGCTGTTTACGCTGCCGTAAACCCCTTACCGCCTGGGTCGTAATGATGCCCTTTGTTATTAACCCCCTGTAGAATTGATTCCCAGCTTGCCTCTTCAAACTTTAGCTTTTTACATTCAATAACTTACTTGGATTCCCTTCTTGCTTTTTTGATCGCCTCCTTGCTTTCCCTTTCTTTCTATTTAACTGTTTCCCAAAGGTGCTTTTGAACTAGTTTACATTGTTTTTGCTACCATGTTTTTTACTCCTCTTTTGCCGGGATTATTTGTGTTAGTTAAAAATGGGTATAGTTCCTTAACTTTGAATATTTTGATTATTTCTATTGGATCATTCTCGCCGTTCACCATTGTTGCCTCTACATATACATGTGCCGAAGTGGCTGTAAAGTGAGGCAGTCTGCAGCAGTCGTATGCTTTTTCTGTTAACTACTGGAGGGAGAAGACTTTTCGTGCTAGCTGAGCATACTTAGTGTGGCGCTGCCCCTTTAAGGGACGCGCACGCGGCGGCGTATCGTTGCACGCCGCCGCGTGCAGTATAAATAAAGGGGGCGTTCCCGGCAGTGTTAGTGCGACCGGGAGGCCCGAGCAGAGCGGACGTTTCCATATGAGTCTGTTGGTGCTTGGGGGTTTACGGGCATCGTGAGTGGGGGTCATGGGACACCCACAACAGTGGCGACGAGGTCGGTGTTATGCCTGGGCCCGGCGGTGAAAGTCACTTTTTTTTCTTCTGGAAACAGAGACCTTGGAAGATTTTCGTTTCACGCCGTAGGCCGTGCATTTACCACACGGAAGGCAGCCATCTTGGATTTCGGCCGTGGACACTCACCGAGCTCTGGTGCGAACGGTGAGAGGCACCCAGGCCCAATTTTTGGAAAAACTGTTAGCAGGCAGTCATACCTGCACATCCATGCCCGAATTTTGGATTATTCTTGATTTCTGGGCTTCCTACGTCGAGGGAAAGTGAGGTGGAGGGCTGAAATGGCTGGGCCTGCTTAGCCCAATATCTCCTTGGCTCAATTTTTGGGGCATCTGTGCCTGAACACAGTACTACTGCAGCTGAGGATTTATATCTTCATCATTCTCTTCATCATCATACCAAGCTGCTGCAGCGGAGGACTTCCATTTTCATCATCCTCTTCATCATCATGTCTAGCTGCTGTGTCTGTGCATGAGACATTCTGTGAGGGTAGAATCTCGACCATCAACATCATCACCACCAGGTTGGACATTGTATTGCCTGTGTGTGTCTCAGGACTGTGCTGTGGTGGTGGGAGTGAGTTGCGGCCCCCAAGATACACGATGGGGGTGCCTGTGCGCTCTAACCCATGAACGGGCCTGGTAACCAGGACGGAGGGCAGCCCGCAGACCAACAGCAGCCTCCAGCCCAGCCCCAACTTCCGGTGCAGCCTCAGACCCCAGCAGTACTTCAGACTCCAGTGCTTCAGGCTCCACCAGCGGCACAACCCGTTGTTCAGCCGCCACCTCCTGTCATGGCCCAAGCCCAGGCCCCAGCGGCTCTACAGCCTATTCCTGAATTCGATGTCTCAGGCCCACCATCCAGCCTGGGGCCCAGATGGAAGAAGTGGGTGGACTGCCTCGACATGTATTTCAGGGCCACAATGGAGACGGACGATGACAGCAAGCTGGCCACCATGCTCTATGCGGCAGGTCGTGCGGTGCAGGAAATTTTTGAGTCGCTACAACCAGTTGATGCCACCTATGCAGCTGCAAAGACAGTCCTCCAGGCTCATTTTCTGCCTCTCGCCAATGCGGACTACGAAAGGTTTGTGATGTTGTCTGCAAGGCAAAAGGAGGATGAGACTTTGGACACTTTTTATGGCCACCTCAGGCGCCTGTCGCTGGCATGTGCATGGGGTGATGTGGAGGATATGATACGAACGATGCTCATCCAGGCATGCTCCTCAGGCAAACTGAGACGGCAGGTGCTGAGAGAACCAGGCACCACGCTGGCTCACATCCTCGAGTTGGGATGCTGCCACAAAGTGTCTGAAGCCCTGGCGTCCAGGATGGAGGCTGGCACACGTCCGGTCAAGACCGAGGAAGTGTGTGCCATGTGGCGAGGTGGAAGAGGCATCAGAAGAACTGGATTTGGCCTCTGTGATAGAGGTGGAAGAGCGGGTGAGTCGTGCCAGAAGTGTGGGTATGACCTACCCCACACGGCTGAGTGTCCTGCGGCTGGAAGAACATGCATAAGGTGTGGTCTGGCGGATAACTATTCCCGGGTGTGCAAGGCAGCCTTGCCTGTGATGGTGCCCAGAGGCCCAGTTCGGTCCGGATTCCTCTGCTAGAATCGCCCACCGAACATGGCTCAGGTTGACCAGAGCGAGGAGGGTGCCCCAGGGGAAGAAGAAGAGGAAGAAGAGGAAGAGAACATCTTCTTCGTGTCGAGTGTGGGAGCCCTCAAATTGAAGAACAGGCAACAGCCAAGGTGTGTGGTGGAGGTTAACAAGTCACCGGTCCCAGTCCTTGTGGACACGGGTGCGTCGGTCAATGTGATGGCCCGTAGGCACTATGATGGAATGGACACGCCTCCCAAGCTGGTCTGCCCGAAGGCCAGCATCTTTGCCTTCGGGGGGTTGGAACACATCCCGCTGGACGGTGCCTTTGTAGCAAAGGTGGAACATGATGGCTCGCAGATCACTGCATGCTTTTATGTTACGGCGGTGAGCACGAACACTCTCCTGAGCTGCGCTGCAGCGGAGTTCGTCGGCATCATCAGCTTCGCATATTCATTGTATCTGGAGGATATCAGCAACCTGCTAGACAAGTACTCCGCTCTCTTCAATGGAATTGGGCAGATGGTTGGTGACCCGGTGAGGCTGCACATAGACGAATCGGTGCAGCCCATAGCCCTGAAACATCACAGGGTGCCTTTTCATCTTCGAGAGTAGGTGGACAAAGAGCTGGACAATCTTGTAAACCTTGATATCATTGAGAAGGTGGAGGGTCCGGCTCCCTGGGTATCCCCCATCGTCGTGGCAAGGAAACCTAAGCAACCTGACTCTGTCCGCATCTGCGTCGACATGAGGCTGCCAAACAAGGCCATTAAAAGGGGAAGACATCTTACTCCAACGATCGACGACATCATTGCGGTAGTGCAGGGAGCTCGGTTTTTCTCTAAATTGGACCTTCGGGCGGGCTACCATCAGGTGGTCTTACACCCTGAATCCAGATACATTACGACATTCACCACCCACCGTGGACTCTACCGCTATAAGAGACTCAGTTTTGGCATGTCATTGGCAGCGGAAGTACTCCAAAATATTATCTGGGACGCCCTTGCTGACCTGGAGGGTGTCTTGAACATTAGTGATGATATCCTAGTGTTCGCCAGAACTGAGGTAGACCACCTGCGCATGCTGGCAAGGACCTTTGAGAGACTGCAGTCGCTTGGCCTCACCCTTCACAGGGAGAAATGTGAATTTTTGCGCCCTTCCATTGAGTTCTTTGGCATTGTTTTCAAAGAGCGAGGTGTGTCACCAGATCCTAAGAAGGTCCAGGACATTAAGAAGGCGCAACCACCCGTGTCGGTGTCCGATGTGAGGAGTTTCCTTGGCATGGTTAGTTATTGCGGACATTTCATCCAGAACCTTGCCTCAAGATCTGAACCGCCGAGGGCCCTTACAAAGAAGGAATCCACCTGGCATTGGGGCCCCCTCGAGCAGGCGGCGTTCGACGACATTAAGAGCGCACTTGCGGCTGAAGATGCCATAGTGTTCTTCGATCCTACCCTGCCATCTGAAATCATCATGGACGCCAGCCCTTTTGGCCTGGGGGCCGTATTGACACAAGAAGATCGGGATGGGGGTGTCCGCCTGGTGGCCTACACCAGTAAAGCGCTGTCCGAGACTGAGCAGCGGTACTCACAAATTGAGCGTGAGGCTCTGGCGGTACTTTGGGGCTGTAGAAATTTCAGACTCTATGTCCTGGGCCGCCCGGAGACGGTCTTGACAGACCACAAAACCCTGCTTCCCATCCTAGCGGGGTCCTCATCCAAACCGCCGGCGAGGATAGAGCGGTGGATGCTTGCCCTCCTGGAGTATACGGTCACCCTGGTGTATCAGCCGGGGGTCAACAATGCAGCGGACTATCTGTCCAGACATCCAGGTGTGCATGGAGGGGAGGAGCAAGACACCTGTGATGAGGAGGCGGATGATCATATCTGAAAGGTGGTGGAGGCTTGTGAGATTTATCATCTGAAAATAGGCTCTGTGCCTTTAACCAGCAGAGGGGACGCTGTGTGGGCGGGACGAGCTCCACCCCCCTCACAGCCAACAAAATCCTGCAGGACCGCGAAGCGGCTGTGAAGTGGCTGTAAAATGAGGCAGTCTGCAGTCTGTAGTACTGCGGGCAGGCAGGTAGGCAAAGGAAACCATCTTCAGATTGATCGGCTAGAAGTTCAGGACTCGTGAACACAGAGTGACGGGGATCGGCAGACTTGTTGGTTCCCACGTGTACAAGCTGAGCCCCGGGGTAAGTCAACCTGATTTAAAAAATACATTCTGTTACAAGGGGCGTGTACCGGTTAGCCTTGTGTGGCCGCCAGATCATTTAAGCCTTCACACTTACAAACACCCCTTCCTTTTGAGCAAACGGTGCCTCGATACAGAGGGACACCAGTTGTTGCATTACAGAATTGCTAACACACTTACACCTAGTTTTAACTGTTCAGGCTCTCCTTAAACATGTAGAGGGAGAGGGAACCAGCTGTGATCAATCTGACAGGGTGTACAGAGGACATGAACGATGCGCAAACGGTCAAAGCAAAATGTCAGTTTGGCGTAACAGTGGAAATCAGGGCAAGCAGCACCTCCTCAACCAACTTATTGGAAAGGGTGTCAGAGGAATCAAACCAGGAGACATTCCCAGATGGTGATGTGTCTCCAACTCAAATAACCCCAGACAGGATGGAGCCCAATGGCACAATTAAGGACAATCTTCAGCCGCTGTTATTGCAATCAGATATAACAGACAACTTGGTCACTAGTGGAATAACGACTAGCCCCTTCGAAACGTACACATTCGGGAGACCATCTGTAAAACATGGTCAAGGGGTGCCGAAAGCCGGTTGGAAACCAAAAGGGCCAACGCCATTCAACTTTTCACATCAGCAAAGGTTTTTATATGGCAAATCAGATAGAACACAAACTTTAGTGAGCCAGGATGGAACTCCCAAGTTAGATCAAGCTAAGGTTTTGATGATGATAGCCCCTGGGACAAATATCAGGGGGCCCACTCTACCTACGGCTGAAGTAGAGAGTGACCCTGCTCAGGGGCACACAACGAGCAGCAAATCCAAAACTCAGTCATGAGGGAGCACAAAGATGCCCAGCAAGACAATACGGGGAGGGCTAAACATGACATTTGCAGTGCAGCTATGGCTCGACTCCCCAAGCCTAGTCCCTCAGAATCCATCCGGAAAAGGCCTCTCCTTGAGGGTCCAATACAGAGAGATTTTCATGACTTGGTTCATAAAAAAGCAAAATGCTCCTTTGAAACAGGTCAGGCAACGTCAAATCAATCTGTTAACTGGAGCGTCACATATCCTAGCTTGCCTTCAGCCCAATGTGACCTGGCTGAAGCAGCAGAGAAAGTCCTGACAGAAGAGGACCTACTATAAGACTTGGCTGCAACTCTAATCGAGGAACAAGCACTGCAGAAGCCCTTGTTAGATGCAGGGCTCATAGTAGTAGTTACAATTTCACTGGCACCCTTCATGAAGATCTACTAGAGCTTGAGTGACCAAATCAAGGACCAAACAACGGTCATGACGATGCTCCACTCAAAAATAGGTTTTGTGGAGGGTTTCATCATGGCAATCCATGGTAACTTGGAAAAGATCACCAAAACAAATGCTCTGTAAATTACCAACATATCATGGAGCATTATTGAACCCATTATTAACTAAAGGAAACAAGAGAAAATCAGTGCAGACAAATCAGCACAAGGATCTATCTAGTAACATGGACCTACCGGTTCCGGACACCATGGATACAGTCTTCGCAACTATTACAACCAACGAAGGTCATGCAGGAACGCCACTGAACACCACAAGGAAAGCGGATAGACTTACGCAATGGGATGATTCAGCCTCTAGAGCTATAATTGGTGTAAATGATCACTCCGGGGAGTGCATATGGATTGTAGACAGTTCATTACAAGAGAATCTTCCTCTCCCTGAGCCTCCACCCGCCTTGGAGAAATGAAGAACGAACACTATTGACCCCAATCAGAAGGTTATAGAAGCATTATCTACCTCACCTATACCGGTTAGATCATGCACAACCAAGGGTACGCAACTAACCCAGCCTGTGCAGCAAGAAAAGGTCCAGGGTGAATCATGTAAACAATACGTCATATTTTCTGAATTGGAATCAGGACTGAAGACCATTCAAGGAGCAGAAAACTCTCCCCATATGAGAACAAACTTATTCAAATCTACCCTGGTTAAAAACAAAAGAAAACAGGGGCAAGGTACCAACAGTGACTTACAACCACCAACTACCCTTAAACCCCAACTTAATAAGGTCAAAAGGCCTTTACTGACAAACCTTTTGCCACAACTACAAACAATGGTGAGGTTAACAGGGAGATCAAAATTGCAAGGGAACAAGACAAGACAAATAAAGCCCTGGTGAGGAAGATAAGAAGACTATCCATCAACTAATTCACTTTACAAATCCAGGATGCGGAGGATGAGAGTAGGGCCCTAATAAACCTCTCAACCTACTCCTACTCATCTGATGAGGACTCTTCCAGCCCTCTCACAAGGGCAATTGAAATAGGGCGAGCACACCAGAGAGAGGTCAGGAGAGGTAATTGGGAGGCTAGGACGGTGTTGGGTGACTCAGAGTCTGAAGTGGAAAGAGAGGAATCATCATCGAGTGAGGAGAATGCACGGGAACCTCGCCAAATGCGCAAAACACCAGGACCCACCAACAAGACCTTAGTGGGAGAAGGGCAGTTATCCCACGGGTGCCTGGTGAGGTACCCCACCCCTCCCGAGGTTCTAGAAGTAACCCAATGCATGAAGTATCACAGTTCAAGTCACTGGAACAAAAAAGATGAACTGGTTAATAAAGCACCTTAAATTATTGCTTAGAGCCCGTTCAAAACATCAAGACCTAAGGAGTGAAAATAGCACCTAGCAAAGGTGCAGAACAACAGCAAAGACACTTTTCGGATTTCTCTGGAAAGAATGCTTTATATAAAGGACAACCTCATCTTAAACAGATTAAATGTTCTACGCTTATTCTATTGTATACCAATTAAATCTAAGGACATCCTCTTGATCGAGTTTCTGGAAGAAGCTAGAATGGACAGAGTGGTGATTTAGCTTGATTCTTCAGCTAAACACCACCTACTGCTTGCTTCGGGAGACCACCTATTGCCCATGGGCTTTCTCTTGAAGAAACTGGAAATACAGGAAGCTTCCATGCAGAACCCTGAACGAGTGCCCTCATGTGGATCCTGGTCGAAATCCAAAGTTAGTGCCTCTGAAACTTCTAAACAACAGAGAAAAAGGGATAATTCCCCACACAGGGGCACCCAAAAGGGCATCTAACGGGTGAAAAAGTGGTCAAACCAACTTCCAGATCGTGATTAGACCCAGAAGAGCCAACATGGCATATATCGGCCATAGAGGTCTTGAAATCAGCCCACTAGAAAATGAAGATTAGAGCTGGCATCGGGCTCCCCACGCTCATAACGTTTAAACCCAGGGGGGAGGAGGAAAAGCCACTCTTTGTACTGGGAAGCTGGAACACAAGGGGATTTTCCCACCTTTTTGGTAAAGGAGACCTAGAATTTGACTAGTATGATGTTACATGCCTCTAGGAAACCTGGCTCTGTGAGACCATCACCCTGGAGGGTTTCGCAGTTCAGCAGAATATGGCTGAAAAAGGTCTTACGGATCGCCCAAGGGGAGGTCTAATGACTATAGTCAGTAACAACAGCGGTCTCGAAGTTGTGTCGACAGAAAACCTATCGCTCTTGATACATGCTATGACCATCAAAGAGGTTGACAAAGGAGATCAACAACCCTGGGTTGGGCTGTTACTGAACTTGTACTGAAACACCGCCTTCATGAGGGCCGAGGGATTTATAGAGAACATCACTACTTTAATCGATCAAGCAAGGGTGACATGGACAAACTTGGATATAATAGTGTGTGATGACTTGAACATCCACTGTTTTGATGAAAACCTGACCTTAATCATGGACTTAGCGCCAAACGTGACTCCACAAATCGTCAGAGGTCTGCAACTGAGAGAACAACAAGCCTATATAAATGTTAGGCTAGTGAATGGGCGCATCAAGGGTGACACTCCACCGGGAGCGGCGTGGAAGAGAGGGGCTGAATATAACATACTGGATTACATTTTTGTATCAGAAAGAGCTTTTAACAACCTAACTCGTTTAGACATACAAGTCTCTTACTTCAGTGACCACAATATCTTAAAATTGTCCTCTAACAATTGGATTACCTATAAAAGGGATGCGACTGGGCTTAGATTAAAACTTGAAGCGGGCAGAAACAGTATCAAGATTAACCAGGAAGAAATAACAGCACTGACGTAATTACTCTGGGGAGACTACAGCCTCAACGAGACCCCACAGCAATGGGATACATTGGATTATCTGAAACATCTGATAGCTTACAGTGAATCATCACTGCTAGGCCCTAAAAAACAGTTTCACCCTCGCCACCAATTTGACGTCCAGGTAGCTACAAGGAAAAAGCTCCTCCAAAGTCAAGTGAGGAAGTGGAATAAGATCAATTACCAGGAAGCGGTGGAACACATAAGAAGTCTGCGGCAATCCTATAAGAACTGGTGAAAACAGCACAGATCCCTAATGCTCCAACAGGATGCAGAGTTTATGTTAAAAACAATGGCAGCGAAAAGCACCTCACAAATGGGGAAGGTGCTGAATGACATTACAGCACCGCAGAACACCCTGAATGGTAAACCCTGTTTCAGGAGCAGTATGGGAGGAGTATTACTGTTGAATATTTAATGTCGGTCCAGATAAGAGCACTGACCACATCAACTTCCCTGGGGCCTAAAGAATTCAAGATCACCTGGCCCTGACGGATTCACAAACCTAGACTTTAAAAAACATCCGGAGGAATGGGTCGCATTTATGGACGTATTACTCAAAAACGTCAAGACCAGTAAAAACATCCCGACACCATGGAAACCTCCTTAATAGTCCTCATATTCAAGAAGGGCGATAGGGCAGATCTGACCAGTTACATGCCCATCGTTCTTCTGGATGTTATCGGGAAAATCTTTGCTGCCCATCCTGAAGGAACAGTCCGAATAGAGTTCCCGTACCAACCATTTTCCCGTACCAACCATTATGATCAGTGGCATGCCGGTTTTGTACGGGGAACAGGCACAGCACTCAACCTTTTTCTCATTAACATCTTGAAGATCAGGGCCAAGAGTATGAATCAAAATAAGATCTACTTGCTCTCTATTGACTTGGCCTAAGCCTATGACAGGATCGATCGGCCAACATTGTGGGCTAAATTGAAGACATGGGCCTGTCCAGAAGACCTAATGGAAGTACTAATGGTGTTATACTCCAACACATCCTTGAGAGTAAGGCTGGACAACCAAGGAAACCTAACTGACACCATCCTAACGTCTAGGGGAATTAAGCAAGGGTGTCGGCTGGCGCCAGCAATATTTAACATGTATGTATCGGATATAGAGTAAGCATTCAAGGAGGTTAGATGTTTCCCCCCCATTTTGGAGGGTACCCGCCTTAATAGGTTGTTGTATGTGGATGACCTAATCCTAATGGTTCAGACGCAGGTAGGCCTTCAACGCCAAATAGACGCATTGGCTGCTTATGTGTATGCAAACTGCTTGATAATCAACGCTAAAAAAATCCTTGTCCTCGGCCACAAACAGGGAGAAAAACCTAAACCGCATGCATGGTTCGTACAAGAGGAAAAGATCCAGGAAGTCTCCTGTCTGACATACCTTGGTTTCTGTCTGAGTGACTCCATCAACGACATACACAGAGAGTCTACTTAACGTATCAAGTTCAAAAACCTGGCTGCTCAGGCCAGCTTGATACTGGCACGCTACTGCAAATTTACACTGTTACCGGTGGTGGAGTTTTACACACTGAAAATCATTCCAATAACAACCTACGGGGCGGAGTCATCATTCTCTTTAGAGTGAGCCATCTGGCCTAAATTAGAAGTGTATTCTGGAGGAAGGTGTTCACCCTACCTCAGGGCTGTTCTGTTCTGGTAATCACAGCAGAACTGGGCCTGCTATCCTTATACACCATACCTGTTTGAAACATTCTATCACGTTACTGGAAGTGCCTAATGAGCCAAGAGGAAGGTGGTTCTGGTGTACTTAAAAGAGCATTGTCTGCCAACAGAGAACTATCGCTGAGGACCTGGAACTCGGCTTGTTTAGCGATACTAGCCAGTGTGCACCAGACAGTAGATGTACTGATCACCAACCCTATGCTAGCCAAGAAAAGACTACTTGAAACAGATTGGATGACACTTTGGAGGCCAGTGGGAAGCTTAAAACTTTGGGAAAACTGGGCAAGGATGAGGGAAAGAGAGGAACTCTGCCCGGTTACTTGGTGAAATGTCCTTATAGCAAGCTAAGGAGACAATGCCTGTGATTTTGCTTGAACTTGTTCCCAACTAGACAAGTGAAGGAGCCCTGGAAAGATAAGACAACCCGGGATTTCGCCTGCAGACTACATAAATATCCCTGTGAATCCCTATTCCACATTATACTATTCAGTCCGACACTGACTCCTTTTCGATAAAATTCTTGGGAGGATAGCTCAGTGGCAACGTGCTCGCCTTGGAAGCAAGACGACACAGAGCAACACAGGTTCAATCCCCGGGTCCATGCTTAGAAACCTCTGGGTGTTAAGCATGTTATAAATAACCTATCATATCAAATATCAAAGTACTTGGTCAATTAGATCAATGAAGCAAGCACTCTGACAGCTGAAGACTGGTGGACGATTCTGATCAGAGGTTCTAAGATTTCACTGATGTTAGCCCTACCTGCTTTTCTAAAGGAAGCATTTGTCATTTTGGACCCAGAGACATGAACCAGGGGAGAACAGCCCAATTAAACCTTAGCAATACTGACCTTAAAAGATAACTTCTGGACGGACACACGTCGCTATTTTCACCTTTCCGCCCTGGACAATGTTTGGGTCTGCTGAACATGTGTTTTATTGTTCATGTGACCAACATTTAAGATGGCGAATGTAACGTCTTACTTTTTGCATCTGTTTTCTTTGTTGGACTTGTTGGTTGGGAAACTGGTTATTTAATTTCTTTTTCTTGCATTACCATTTGTATTCTGTCAAACAGCTAAAATGTTTCAATTGTTAACCAAATGCTTAATTATAAAAAAATATATTAGTCTCTTGTTTATGATGAAAAACATATTTTGATCTTGTATCTTTTCCCATGAAATTTCTTTCCTGTGGATTAGTTCATTATTCCCAATCAATCCTTGATTGCTAGATTCCTCACAACTCCCCTGATCGCATGTCCTCCCTTCCTCCTGAGATCACCTGACTGTGCCACCCATGCTTGCATTACGCCCTAACCTGTGTGGTGCCTTCACAATCCTCTATTGCGTGGTTCCTCACAACTCCCCCTATCGTGTGTCCTTGTAACTTCCATGTGATACCCTGCCTCGCGCTTGCCCGCTTGCCCGCGTTGTCCCTCACAATCCTTGACTGCGTAGTTCCTCGCATCTCCCTCATCACGTGTCCTGGAAACTTCCTCGCATTCCCTGACCGCATGCCCCACGCATTGCCTCGCTCCTAGCCTGCGTGGTTCCTCGCAAATCTTTATTGCTAGATTCCTCACAACTCCCCTGATCGCACGTCCTACCTTCCTCCGGCGAGCCCCTGACTGCGCGACCCATGCTTGCCTTACGCCTTATCCCGTGTGGTGCCTTCGCGAAACTCCCTATCGTGTGTCCTTGTAACTTCCTTGCAATATCCTGCCTCGCGCTTGCCAGCGTTGTCCCTCGCAGTCCTTGACTGCGTGGTTCCTCACATCTCCCTCATCATGTGTCCTGGCAACGTCCTTGCGTTCCTGACTATGTGCCCCGTGCATTGCCTCGCGCTGCCCGCTTGCTCCCTCGCAATCCTTAACTGCGCGGTTCCTCGCAAACTCCCCTCTCGCGTGTCCCTGCAACTTCCTCGCGTTCAATGACCGCGTGCCCCATGCATTGCCTCGCAGTGCCCGTATGGTCCCTTGCAATCCTTGACTGCGTGGTTCCTCGCAGCTCCCTAACCGCATGTCTTGCAACTTCCTTGCATTCTCCGACCGCGTGTCCACGCACTTCCTCACACCCCTTTCACCCCTCTGCTCCCACGCGCCCAATGCTCTACCTGGACTGCCCTGATCACTGCTTTTCCTATTGTCCTGTTTCTGCCGTATCCTTGCCTACTTTGGTCATCTCTCTTCATTGCTGTTGTTTTCCTCACTGACTGCCCTGTTTTGCTTAAATTGCCTGGATTTCTCCTTTATTCTTCCCTCACCTAAGTCTGATTTTGCTGTTTTTACTAACACTGCCTGTATTACTCCTTATATTCATCGCTCATCTAGGTCCGCTTTCGCCGATTTCTCCTGTGTTGGTTTTCTGTTGTTTTTGTACGCGCCTCACTGACTGCCCTGTCCTATTCTGTACTGCTGTGTGTTCTGTTGCACTCTTCCTTCCTCTAGGTTCTCATTCGCCAACTACTTTGTCATTGTTGTTTTGGTTTTGTCTTTTTAGCAAAATAATTCATTTAGCAAACTGCTCCACTATTGTCTTAGCTCTTGTCATATTGTTCAATTGTCTACTATTGTCTTGTCCCTCTTTGGCTCGTTCGCTTGCACCACGCCTGTGTCCTTCACTAGTGTCTCCCTGCCTTCCAACCCCTTTCTTCTTCTCTCCTTTCCCTACCTACTCTATGGTGCTATCTGTTTCTCCTATCTTTTCTAACTGCTTCTCCATCGACAATCCTGCTGTCCTCACTATATCTGGTAGGAAGAAGTTCAAAAAGAACATCCTGGTCTCCAACCCAGGCCTCCCTATCACTGACACCTATACCAGTGCCGCTTCCAGGCAAACCCTCACTGACACCTTTTTTGTCATTCTCTTGCCAGACCTGTGGACTCTTCATATGGTCTCTGTGCTTTCTCCTTTCTCTTCTTCTCCCATTAATGGTGGCACCCAGTGGGAGGCCCTCCTAGCCCCCTTCCACTCCTCTAAGGTCATCATTAATGTTTACCTGAATGGTACCGTCTTGGTCCAAGGCCCTCAGGCCAACCTTCTCCTCTTTGATAGATGTTTCCCACGCCTCATCAATTTCCTTTCCTCTACTGCTGTACCCTCTCTTCCCCCAATGGCTTCCTTGCCTCCCCCCTCTGTCTGCCTCCTCCTTGGCTATCTTGCCCTGTTCCTCCCCCTTCTTCTTCTGTCCCGCCACCCCCTGGGCTTCTTCTACAACTCTGCAGAGCATACCTCTGATTTGTACCCTTCCCCAGAAGTCTTTCAAGGATGGCAACCTTCTCCATATTGCCACTCTCAACTCTCGCGGAGCTGTCAAACACTCCTCTGAGATTTGGCTCCTCCTGGAGGAACTTGACCTTGATGTCCTCGGTCTCACCGAGACATGGTTCACAGCCAGCTCTGTCACGAGCTTTGCCACTCTCCTCCCTGATGGCTACAAGATCCTCTCCACGCCCAGATCCAACCCTTCCGCAGGGGTTGTAGCCCTGATCTTCCCGGAGTGGGTTCCTGCCTCTGTCATTCCTACGCAGGCCGACTCCTCTTTTGAATTCCTTGTTTGCAGGCTATCTCTCTCCCCTGGCCATTCTCTTACAGTGGCTACCATCTATCAGCCACCTGGCCAGATCTCCTCTTTCCTCTCTGGGAGGGCGGACCTCTCCTCTTCCCTTGTGGTGTCGACCACTCAACTTCTCCTTGTTGGAGACTTTAACATCCACCTGGATACTTCCTGTCCTTCCTCTGGACACTTTTGCCACCTCTGCGACTCTCTATTCTCCCCTCTGGTCCAACTCACTCTGCAGGGCCCACTCTGGATGTTCTGATCTCCTCAGACCTTTCCCCTTCTATCCCTCTCACCACTCCTCTCTACTGGAGTGATCACTTTCTGCATACCTCCCAGCTCACCCTCTCTACCCCTCAGGCCAAGCCAACTCCAGCACTGCCACCTACCTTCTCGGTTATCCGACTGATGAAGCGTATGTCATTTGAGGCTTTTGCTGCCACTTTCTCACCCCCCATACTCCTTTGGCTTACACACACCTTGACACAACCATTTCCATGCTCCACTCTGCTTTATCTGACACTCTCGATGTTATTGCCCCTGTCATGAGGATCTGCTTGAAGCCCAAAGCCAAGTGGAACTCCTAGTACAACTCAGACCTCATCACACTTAAACACAAGTGCAGGGTTGCTGAGAGGAAATGTCATGCTTCTGGTACATCCTCTGACAAACTGGCCAGCCGCCTGCTCCAAAGGCAATACCGGCTCTCTGTCCACACCAAGAAGAGAGCCCACATCCAAGCCCAAGTCTCTGCAGCATCTAACAACTCGGCCAAACTCTTTAAAATCTCCCCCGCGTGTCCCCGCAACTTCCTCGCGTTCAATGACCGCGTGCCCCATGCATTGCCTCGTGGTGCCCGTGTGGTCCCTTGCAATCCTTGACTGCGTGGTTCCTCGGAGCTCCCTAACCGCATGTCTTGCAACTTCCTTGCATTCCCCGACCGCGTGTTCCGCGCACTTCCTCTCACCCCTTTCACCCCTCTGCTCCCACGCGCCCAATGCTCTGCCTGGACTGCCCTGATCACTGCTTTTCCTATTGTCCTGTTTCTGCCGTATCCTTGCCTACTTTGGTCATCTCTCTTCATTGCTGTTGTTTTCCTCACTGACTGCCCTGTTTTGCTTAAATTTCCTGTATTTCTTCTTTATTCTTCCCTCATCTAAGTCTGATTTTGCTGTTTTTACTTACACTGCTTGTATTTCTCCTTATATTCATCCCTCATCTAGGTCCGCTTTTGCCGATTTCTCCTGTGTTGGTTTTCTGTTGTTTTTGTACGCGCCTCACTGACTGCCCTGTCCTATTCTGTACTGCTGTGTGTTCTGTTGCACTCTTCCTTCCTCTAGGTTCTCATTCGCCAACTACTTTGTCATTGTTGTTTTGGTTTTGTCTTTATAGCAAAATAATTCATTTAGCAAACTGCTCCACTATTGTTTTAGCTCTTGCCATATTTTTCAATTGTCTACTATTGTCTTGTCCCTCTTTGGCTTGTTCGCTTGCACCACCCCTGTGTCCTTCACTAGTGTCTCCATGCCTTCCAACCCCTTTCTTCTTCTCTCCTTTCCCTACCTACTCTATGGTGCTCTCTTTTTCTCCTATCTTTTCTAACTGCTTCTCCATCGACAATGCTGCTCTCCTCACTAAATATGGTAGGAAGAAGTTCAACAAGAACATCCTGGTCTCCAACCCAGGCCTCCCTATCACTGATACCTATACCAGTGCCGCTTCCAGACAAACCCTCACTGACACCTTTTTTGTCGTTCTCTCGCCAGACCTATGGACTCTTTATTTGGTCTCTGTGCTTTCTCCTTTCTCTTCTTCTCCCATTAATGGTGGCACCCAGTGGGAGGCCCTCCTAGCCTCCTTCCACTCCTCTAAGGTCATCATTAATGTTTACCTGAATGGTACCGACTTGATCCAAGGCCCTCAGGCCAACCTTCTCCTCTTTGATAGACGCTTCCCACGCCTTATCAATTTCCTTTCCTCTACTGTTGAACCCTCTCTTCCCCCCATGGCTTCCTTGCTTCCTCCTCTGTCTCCTCCTTGGCTATCTTGCCCTCTCCTCCTCCTTCTTCTTCTTCTGTCCCGCGAGCCCCCAGCTTCTTCTACAACTCTGCATGGCGTACCTCTGATTTGTACCCCTCCCCAGAAGTCTTTCAAGGATGGCAACCTTCTCCACATTGCCACTCTCAACCCTCGCTGAGCTGTCAAACACTCCTCTGAGATCTGGCGCCTCCTGGAGGAACTTGACCTTGATGTCCTCGGTCTCACCGAGACATGGTTCACAGCCAGCTCTGTCACAAGCTTTGCCACTCTCCTCCCTGATGGCTACAAGATCCTCTCCACGCCCAGATCCAACCCTTCTGCAGGGGTTGTAGCCCTGATCATCCCGGAGTGGATTCCTGCCTCTGTCATTCCTACGCATGCCTACTCCTCTTTCAAATTCCTTGCTTGCAGGCTATCTCTCTCTCCTGGCCGTTCCCTTACTGTGGCTACCATCTATCAGCCACCTGGCCAGATCTCCTCCTTCCTCTCTGGTTGGGCGGACCTCTCCTCTTCCCTCGTGGTATCGACCACTCAACTCCTCCTTGTTGGAGACTTTAACATCCACCTGGATGCTTTCTGTCCTTCCTCTGGACTCTTGTGTGACCTCTGCGACTCTCTATTCTCCCCTCTGGCCCAACTCACTCTGCAGGGCCCACTCTGGATGTTCTTATCTCCTCAGACCTTTCCCTTTCTATCCCTCTCACCACTCCTCTCTCCTGGAGTGATCACTTTCTCCTTACCTCCCAGCTCACCTTCCCTACCCCTCAGGCCAAGCCAACTCCAGCACTGCCACCTACCTTCTCGGTTATCCGACTCATGAAGCGTGTGTCATTTGAGGCTTTTGCTGCCACTTTCTCACCCACCATACTCCTTTGTCTGACACACACCCTGACACAACCCTTTCCATGCTCCACTCTGCTGTATCTGACACTCTCGATGTTATTGCCCCTGTCATGAGGATCCGCTTGAAGCCCAAAGCCAAGTGCAACTCCTAGTACAACTCAGACCTCGTCACACTTAAACACAAGTGCAGGGTGGCTGAGACGAAATGGCATGCTTCTGGTACATCCTCTGACAAACTGGCCTGCCGCCTGCTCCAAAGGCAATACCGGCTCTCTGTCCACACCAAGAAGAGAGCCCACATCCAAGCCCAAGTCTCTGCAGCATCTAACAACTCGGCCAAACTCTTTAAAATCTGCATGGAGCTGGCCAGTCCTGCTTCAGTCTTTACCTCTTCTGTCCCCTGCCAGGCCCTCTGCACGGCCCTGGCTTCTCATTTCAGCGCTAAAACTCAGGACATCCTCTCCTCTCTCTCTTCCTCTCTGCCTCCTCCCTCTACTCCCTGCTCCTCTGGCCCTTCTTCCGCCACCTCTCCTCGTCTTTCTCTGCTTTCCCCCTGTTCTCCCCAGATGAGGTTTCTAGACAAGTCCGATCTCTGAAAGTCTTGTCAAAACAGGTTCACCCCTGGTCCTCTGAAACCATCAAGGACCACATTGACACCCTGGCTCCTGCTCTGGCTGACTTTGGCTGACTTCTGCAGCCACTCCTTAGCCACTGGAGTCGTCCCTTCTCCCTGAAGCACTCCCTTGTGCACCCTCTTCTTAAGAAAACCTCTGCTGATCTGTGCTGCCCGGCTAACTATTGCCCAATCTCCATCACTCCTTTCCTTGGCAAACTCCTGGAAAAGCTGCCCATCTCCCAGCTTAATTTTCACACTGAATCTGTTGGTTGTCTCCATGACCATCAGTCTGGCTTCAGAGCTGGCAAAAGCACCGAAACTGCTCTCCTGAACATCCGTGAAGACCTGCTCTCAAACCTCGATTCCAACACCCCCTGTGTCCTCATCTTACTTGATCTCTCTTCTGCCTTTCACATAGCTCAGAGCCGAAGATAGGATCAAGTTTAATTCCCCTACCCTTGCGCACAAATGCCTCTTTGGTAAAGCTCCCAACTACCTGAAGAAAAGCATTGTACTCTATACACCGAAGAGACAACTGCGCTCAGCAGGAAAAAATATATTAGTCGAACACAAATACAAGCTCAAATCAGCCTTGGGTAGATCGTTTGTGGTGCAGGCAGCTCAGATGTGGAACTCCCTCCCCGTGGTTTTGAGAACACAAGAGAATCGTTTTCAATTCCGAAAACTCCTGAATCCCCATCTTTTAAAGTAGCCTTAGTCCTTAATGATGGATCCTCTTAGTGGACTTAGTTAGGTCCCATTAGCAATCTGTGTGTTTCTGTGTTCAGCGCCCTGATGCCTGTGGGCCTTCGGCGCTATAGAAGTATACATTACATTACATTACATGGTCAACCATGCCATCCTGCTCAACCGTCTCCCTGATAACCTGGGTATCACCGATCAGGCCCTGGCTTGGCTGACTTCTTTCGTCTCCGATCGACCCTCCCAGGTCCAACTTGGGTCCTTCCTCTCCTCTATCTATATCTCTACCTGTGGTGTTCCCCAGGGTCTAACCTCTAACCCTGGCTATTCAACCAATACCTGGCACTTCTTGCCCACCGCATTGCCGCTCTCTACCCCAACTTTCAGTACTATGCGGATGACATTCAAATCATTTTCAGGCTCCCTTCCGCCACCTCTTCTCCTCTCATCTCTGACTGTCTGCTAACCAGGAGTGGTGTGCCGCCAATGAGCTCAGCATTAATGCCAGTAAGACCGAGATTCTCCTCATCGGTGCACCTGCAACTTCCTTTCCTGTCATCTCTGGGTGGCATCTCTTGGCCCTCTTCCTGCTCCCACCTGTGAGGCTAAAAACCTTGGGGTCATCTTCGACTCACACTATATTTCTCTCCTCACATCTCTGATGTCTCTAAGAAGTCACACTACCAACTCTCTCTTCCTAAATATCTTCCTTCTCGAGCTCTTCGCTCATCCGCCTCCAACTACCTCAGGGTCAGTCGCTTCTCCAAGCAATGAGTTGGTCGTAGATCTCTTACTTAGTCTGGGGCCTCCCTCTGGAACAGCCTCCCTGCCTCTCTGAAACTTGAAGAGAACCATCTCCGGTTCCGGAAGCACCTCAAGACCTTCCTCTCTGCTTCTGCTTTCTCTCCTCCTCTCCCCTGCTGATCTCCGGGGTGAAACTGAAACTGCACTGGTTACCTGGGTACCCTCTGATCTCGGGCCCAGGTCCCCTCCCCGCCAGTTGCACACCTGCACTGCCCCCTGGCAACCCTTGCACTCAGGGGCTGTTTCTGTATCCCCACAGCCCCATACTAGCACTTGACACCTGATGTCTGCACTTACCCTTGAACTTACCACCAGCTGGCCGCACTTTCTATTTATTGTTTTATTAATTTTACTGTTTATCCTATGTAATGCACTGCCCCCTGCCCCTTTCCCCTGCACTTTTCCCCTCACCTCCTCCCCTGCACTTGCACGATCTCAATGTCACCTGGCCTAGTAAGATCGTTGTCTCTGTCTTCCCTCTGTTCCCCCTCCCTTGCCTGGTCGCGCCTTGAAACACTTGTGTATGGGCACATTATAAATGCCATATCATATCAATTCATGTCTTAGTGTAGGGTCTTGTTTCTAAGGGATTCCTTTTTTTTCTTGTACAATCACACTTAGTCTAGGTACATTAGTCATATTGACTAGTTTCTCTTTTTTCTCCTCAGGATACTCTATTAGTGTCAAGCCTGAAATAGTTGTTTTGTGAGGCAGATTATTGACTATATCCCTGTAACCACTGTCTCTATGACATCCATAGAATTGTTTTTTATGGCATTATATTTGTTTGTTTCCCTTTACTTATTTCCCTTTTTAGATCTTTCCTACTCATCATTGGCACATTCCCATCCCCCTTCTCCTTTATAATCCCATGTTATTCTCCAATTATTCTACTCTTTGCTGATTTCTTTTTTTCTTTTCTTATCAAGTCCTACTGGCTCCATAAACAGCTTTATCAGTATCAGAATACTAACCATTTGTACACAAAGAAAGTCATTTCCCTGACTATTTACATGCACATTATCGACGTTACACAAAGTCCCATTATTAGCCGCTACTGATTGATTCTGTATTGGGACGTTTTCATTACATTTGATCAGAGACTTCTGAGTCAATAAGTAGTTTAAATCTGTTGGAAAGTGTTAGCTCCTTTGCAATTATAAATGCCTTCTGATCATCATCTCCCTCTTTAGAAGGTAAGTTCCTTATGTCCTGGTCATCCTTAATATTCATATTAGGTTTGTTAGAAATGCACCTCTACTGAAAAGCTGAATGTTTCCCCCATACTTGGCCCTATAAATGTATCAGCCTCATATTGTGCTATATGGTCTTTCTCCATTGGTCTGTTACTCCCTTCATTAGTCTACAATGTCAGCCTTTGAAGGGCCACTTCTATCTTCTTGTTTCTATATGGTGTTGTCTGTGACAAAGTCCAGTCATTCTCTCTCCCTGGATGTTTTAATATGACCTCACTCTCTTGTATCGATGCATTTCCTTCATAAATTGGAACATATTATGCATAATAATTTGTATTAGTCAGTGTCGGGGTAGATTCCTTGTGGGGTTCCTCTTATCCATTTTATTATGTAGATGCCAAATCGTAGGTTTATTTAACCACTAAGGTAATGTGTGGAGTTCGGGATAGTCAGATCCAAGAAACAATATTCAAATTGTATCATTTCCTATTGCCTTGATGTTATATATTTAAACACTCCAACCACCTTGCTGTGGGATGGGCATGGCATGAGGGGCTGCCTTACCCCTCTTCCTCTCCTCCCCCCTCAAGCTTAAAATTGATGTTATTTCTTGCCGAGACAAAGTCAATTAATAACCCATCAGAGTAGCTTATGGTTCACTGGAGAGTACCCAATGTTTTTGGCAAAAACAAAGATGGCACCACTCAGCTGATTCATGAGAGTGGAGGCTCTTGATATGGGCCCCCCATCCTAGGAATTTGGAAAGAGAGATATCAAGGTGACCAAAGTCCTCTGCCTAGTCCATCTTTTCTTTTTTACACCAGATACCCTGAGTCTTCGCTTTTCTCCTGCCCTACATCACCAGTTTAGGTTTGGCAGTATTCACAGTCAACCTGCATTTATTCATAAACTACACAAATGTGTTAACAAGGGTCTGTAACACCTTTGGGGTGCATGCCGGTAGTACTGCATCATCTGTCTGTAGCAATAATGGAAGCGGGTGACCGGCAACCCTTGGCGCGTCCCCTACTCCAGTCAGGTGCATTTATAAATCATTAATGTAAAGCTTAAAAAGAATTGGAGGGAGCTAAAACACAGCCTTATCACACTCCTCTCTCCGAGATCATCATTAGGGCCATGTCTCACTTTAATCACCAGATCCAAGTACAAACTCGTTAAAAAATGTTATTATTTTTTTATTTTGTGTCATGCTTATTGGTAATACAAATAAAACACTTAAAATATACAAGAATAAAACAGTAAAATGTAACTTGCTAAAATTCCATAATACTGTTGATATTATCATACAGCTATAAAAGTACAGCTCCAGATTGATTTATAATGGATTGATACACAGCATATATATCAACATAAATAATCAGGGTACATCAAGGTGCATCAAACAGCAATCAAACGTAGGGTTTCCCTCCAAACATAATAAGCAGCTGCAGTTATTACAATAGATTTGGCACAATACAAGGTGCTCCAGAATTGATTGTTCTCAATCAGCTCCAAACTGGAAGTACAGTTAGAATAGCTTAATATCTCATTATAAGGCATTCGGTAAGAAGATGACAGGCTGTTTCAATTGTCGATTTACATAATCAGCAAATTCTCTCCTGCCGGGGTATATTGGCCCACCACCCAGTGTGTTTGAATGTGGGAAGTATATTAAGTCGCAAATAAAAATATTATCTTAGCAATCACTTGGAGTATAGCTTCAGTAAATAAGTTCAGGTCATTTTGATTTAGCAAGAAAATTGATATTATTCGAGATATCATTGTCTCTTGCTTTACTTTTTAGTATTGCTCTCCTGTTAGGGTTTAGCACAATTTTCCCATATGACTCATCCAATTGTTCCAAAAATCTTTATGTAGTTATCCTTAATTGGTTTAAGAATTCATTTTTTTTACTACCCAATGCATACTGTTCAGCCAGCAAATTGAGCATAGGGGTGAGAACTTTACATGAGGAAATAATAGAAATGTAAAGGTTACTGTGCCGTACATGAAATATAGAGCGAATCGAGGGGCCCCTAACTCACATCTGAGGGCCTCAACCGACACCGATCAGGTTACACCCATGATTGATCACAGGATCTTACCCTCAAGTTGTCTAGATAGTCCAACATAGTGCAGGGTAATACGGCGAACCCATACAAAATACCTGGGATTATACTTTTGCGTTATATCGCAATTAATCCCTCAATAATATTTCCACCCAGTGCACACACACTGCTTAAGTAAGAACCATTTTTTCATTATTTTGGAATGAGCCATACTACCATATAGATTTTGGGACTGTAGACTGCTGATCGGGAATCCAAGGTAGATATATTTATCAACTATTTCCAACGGCTTCTTTCTAACTGACCAGCTAAAGTTTATATACTTGGGTTTGCCACCAATAATTAAGACTTTTGTTTTTTTGTGTTCACTGTGAGGTTATTAGCTCCAGCAAAAGCACATAGAGCCTCCAGTCAGTGCTGCAATCCAATAGGGGTACGGTTGAACAGAGTAGTGTCATCCGCATAGCCTATCCAAGGTACCAGAGTCATGCTGACAAGAGGGGAGAAATTGTGGGCAGCCTTAATTGCAAAGTCCATGTCACTGACAAACAGGTTATACAGAAGGGGGGCAAGTACACATCCCTGCTTCACAACAGTATTGGTGGGAATTTCAGAGGTGATTTCCCCAGTTTGATTCATGCGTACCAATACCGTACTGTCAGAGCAAAGGGTAACCAAAAAGTACTTTAATGGTGAATCAATGCCCCATTTTCTGAATTTTCTAGATACTGTATCAAATGCTTCGCTGAAGTCAAAAAAGCAGAACTATAGCTTATCATTGGCAGTGGAATTACAAGCAGAGATGAGGAATCGTAAAGCACATTCTGTAAAATGCTATGTCCCTATTGAAAACCAGTTTGGAAAGGAGGCAGCACATGATCTTCCTTGGCCCATTTAGCCAATTTTTTCAGCAATGGGACACTTATGGGCTTTTAGCCAGTTTTTATATTGAGTGGCCATAAGCACCTTTAAATGGTTCTTTTCATTTGTGTGTATCTTTGGTCTTTTTGTAATCTCAGCATATTTTTTCCAGAGGCTTTTCTTGGCCTGATATATTGAAATATCGAAACTAATATAATCATGTTCACGAGATTTCAAATGTGCAGTAGTAGTTAACTTTAACAATTTACCCAATAAAAATATCATACGGGGTAAATCCCACTTATTCTCTATGAGCCAATTATATAGGTGAGCACCATTAATGTCCACAAAGGTGCATATTTTAGTAACATGTCTACCAATCCATATAAGGCGATTGCCATGGATGGTAGAGGAAACATGGTCTTTAAGATGGTTCTTTTTCATTTTCGATGGCAGCTCATATGACCGCTTTAAAATGGCATGGTCGCTTAAAGTTGGAAATTGTGAAATTGGTCACTAGCTCCACGCTTCCCCGCCATGTCTGTTAATTAATATATACATAGTCCAATCATGAAAAACTAGTATTATTAGTCCACGTAAACAATGGAGACCTAGTATTTCTAGTTTTACGTTTCAGGCAAATAAGATCATGCATGTTAAAAATAGTAAACCACTCAAGATCACTCCCTGCCGACATAGAGCAAAATGGGCGCTCAATAGTACATCTTCCTCTGAAATCAAGTTATATTTTGCAAGTAAAGGGGCATTTAGGTCGCCTGTCCTGATAACTCTGCCCTTGGGGCTACGTTCGTACCATTTACACAGAATTTTCCACATGTCCCAAAGGATTTCCCTAACTCAAAAGCGCCCTGGAGGGGAATTGATGTTAATAACCAAAATGTGAATCTTAAGTGAATAAACATTGAGATGTGCAGATAGGACATATGGAGAGGCAATTTCCTCACAAAAGTCTCCAATCTAAGGAAGGATTGGGCGACAATAGCAAGACCACCATAAGGATGCCTACGGACAGCGTGTCTTTTCAGGATGTTACAACCATCAACATAAAAATCTCCCAGTGCCCAAGTGTCTTGGAGGACGAATATATCACAATTCTGGATGTACGAAATGCCAAGGGGTTGTTTAAAAAAGTAAAGGAAGCCACAAGTGTTCCAACTGAAGAATTTGAAAGATCCCAAGTTGTAGTACTGTCAATAATCGTCCATGCTCATTTGTTCATGAGGCCAGGAAGAATTTGGAATCCAATTAGAGTAGTTGTGAGGGTGGAATGCCACATCCACTTGTGTTTGTTTTCGTACTCTTGATGGTATCCTTGAAGGATTTGTCATTCTCTGCATGGAGGTAATCGGTTGAAAGTGAAACAGGGAGTTGCAGGGCACACTAGGTTTTTTGCAGCACACAGTGGGGTTAAGGCCCAATTTTTGTAGTGCACCTGTACAAGAACACAACAATGAAACCATGGCTGGTGACACAATATCAATAAGTGCCCAATTGGTGGAACTATTCCATTTGGGAAGCTCCACATGCAAGATCGCTGCTCTTTATGGCTGAAAGCCATGCAATGTTCCTGCACATATTTAAGAGATGGAGATGATTTAAAATCTTCCAGTCCCAGGAGAGTACCGAGATGAGCAGACATTTTAGAGTCAATCAATGTCATATGATCAAGACAAATGCCAGTTGCAGCCTGGTTACTGGTAGCGCCTTAGGATGCGAGAACATTAGTGGACGGTGACAGATCAAAAAGAGTATCTATCGTTTTGTTCACCAAGAGATGGGCTCTTACATGATTTTCTGGGAAGCATGTTTTCTTGCGATTACTTTTAAGCACTTGTTTGGGTTGCTCAGGAGTAGCAACTACTTCTTGCACGAGGATCCAACTATCTACAGGACCTCTTAATTCCACTTGCTTCATTAGGCCATTTCCCTGAGCTTTAGTGAGGCTAATCCTTTTAACAGGAGAGGCAGAATCACTTTCAATACGAGGACCATCAACTGCAAAGTTGGAGACATTCTTAAATTCCACCCGTCTAAGAGGCCGAGGCAGTTTTTTTCTTGCCAGTGGTCTTTTTCTAAGTCGCTTACATGTTTTAGGTAAGCTGTTTAACAGTAAAATCTCATTGCATAGTGGCTTGATTCTATCCTGTTCAGATCTGGAAGTGACAGTTATTGCATCATCCTGTGCCAGCCCGGCTTCAAGGACGATCAAATTTACCACTCTATCACCCATACATGTGACCGGGTTCACAGCAGAGGACCCATTACCCTTAGATGGCGTTATATTCCTTAGTATCACTGGGCTTTGTGATGCAGATAGATTGGGACTATGGGGGTCGTTTTCCTGAAGCTTGTGTTCGGAGGAACAGTCTAATATCACATCAACAACTTTCGAGATAATACCCTTTAACTCATGATGCTCGGCAGCCAAATTTGTACAAAGAGTGAAAAGAGCATCATCTTTGGATAAAATGGCTTACCACCCTTAGCACCCTCACTATGCAGGACGCATCTGCGCTGACATGCTAATTTCATGTAATCCAACCAGAGAAGTAGTTTGTAGTTTGAATGTTTACTATTTCCAAGAGGCAGGAGTGGGTCACTCCAATTTACCGCCGGTCCTAGTCAGCAAACTCAGCGGATGAGGAGATTCCCCACCCCAACAGCAGACTCTGCAGGCCAATCTAGCCTGGCTCCTACCGGAGGGGGCAGAATACACTCATTGCCAGGGAGCTGGGTGCACAAGCAACTGCAACCTCAGCAGTGGAAGTAGTACAACCTCACCCAGAGGAGGAGGCAAATACCTTAAATAAAGATGATGGCATGCCCTTGTCCCACAATAATGTCCATAGCTGATCCCTGTTCACACAGTCAAAGGCTGCTGATAGGTCCATAAAAGCCACATCATTTGGATTTCCATGTCCTATTGTTACCTTGCTAGTAAGCAAGAGTACATTTATAGCCAGCTTGTGTGTACAACCCCTTCCCTGAAAACATATTGGGTGTCAATTAGGGTAGTAGTCCTTCGCTCAGTCCAATACCCGGTTATAAATTAGCCTTCCAAATAATGTGGCTGCTGCATCTATCAGGGATTTTTGCCTGTAGAAGGAAGGGTCCCCTCTATTTCCCTTCTTAAAAATGGGGACTAGTGTTGCCTGCTTCCATGAATTGGGGACTAAATGGGTCTTACCAATTGCATTGAAAAGTGCTTTTAGTAATGGTACCCAAATCCCATTTTGTAGATATCTGCTGGACACTGGTCAGGGCTGGGACTTTTGCCATTTGCTACTTCATTAACTTCTGCATGGCAGAAGTTTAGGTTTGTGTTGTAATTATGTGCTGGAATAGTTGTTAGTCCAGCTGATTTCTCCCTCAGATCTTCACTGTGGCTAATTGTTCCATATAGTGTGGAGAATTATTTTACCCATGCCATTTTCCAAGAGATTAAAGCGGGATGCAGATGTTTCTAAAGGATCTTTTGTGCTCTCAGCAATGATGAGGCCCAATATCTGTGGTGATTCCTTTCTGCTGCCTTGTTTAATGTATCCCATAATTTCTCTTTGTGATCCTTCTTTCTCTGCTTTTGGGCATTCGTGTAGGCCTTTCTTTTCGCTGTTATTCAGGCCATGTCTTGGGTCTTCTTTTTTAGCTCTACTAAGAGTTCCCCTGTGCATATTTTTTACATGATTTGTTATACAAACCTGGTGCCCTCTGTGTCCTTATCCTTTGTTAAATTTCCTTTGACAGAAGGAGTCTCAACCTGATCATCAGATCTGAGAAAGAGTATACCGTTGTTAAGGGATCGGTGGACAACAATGAAGTCTCCTTAGTAGCGCATTCAGATGACTTAAATAGCGACCACTTATGGCCAAACTATATCCCTGACAATTTTAAAGCTTGTCTATTGTTCATGCCAAATGGAGAATTAATGTGCATTGAATTTAAAATGATGTTTGCGTTCTCCACTCTATTAACATCATAGGACAATATCACAGGATTATGATCACTTTTTGGTCTCTTGCCCTATGCCAGTCCTCAAGTCACACTACAAAATAATCTACGGTGCTGCTGTTTGGGATGCCCCCCTTATAGGTCACCCTCACAGGGACATACAGAGCCTTCTTCCGATTCAGGGCTCTAAGCCCTTTCTCATACATGTAAGCAGGAAACCTTACCGCTCTCCCATCTTTTCTGATAGCAGATACTTATGGGCGCAGGATACTGAGCCTCATATCCTCTTCCTCATCCTCATCAAAAGGGCCCTGATCATGATATGAGTCAACCTTTAAGTTGAAGTTCCCACCAGTCAAGACCCCCACAACATCCCTATCTTCCAAAAGGGTGTTATACATATAATTTCAGGCTGTCAAGTGATGTATCATCCTTTGAACCCTTTGAGGTGTTATCAAAATTCACTATAGTCAGTACTTGAGAAGATATAAATGTAATGTTACAGCCAAAGTTGAGCCAGTGTCTGTCATTGTCATGATTGAAGATATTTCTATATTTCAGGAGACCCAGATAATCAGTACCCCCTTATTTCTCCATCGTACAAATATCGTTGCATTTGAGCAAATACAAATAAAACCCTTGAGTTCTATAAGATTTTCTGCTCAAGTTTAGTTAGTGCATTCCATGTTTTGGCGGCAATGTAGGGGAAACCTAGCCCGCCAGCTTTGGCCCTATTGATTCGTGGGATGTGAAGTTGGTTGGTGTATTGTGTCCTGGTGGGTCGTGTAGAGGAGGATTTGGTCATTGTCTCTGAGAGATATGATGGTGTAGAGAGGGTGAGGCATGTATGTTGGAGGGTGAGGATTTTGAAAGTGATTCGCTCTTTGACCGGGAGCCAATGAGCTGATTGTCTGGCCTGGGAAATATGCTCCCTTTTAGGGATGCTTAAAACTGCATGAAGTGCATTATTCTGCGTGACTTGTAATCTTTTTATGTTTTTTCAGATGTACCTGCTAATAAAGCATTTCAATAGTCTAATTTGGCACCGATAGTTGCTCTAACGATTGATAAGTATGGTTTTATGGGGTTTATGAGCTTGGTGGTGTGTGCGGATGAGGATGTGATAGCGCTGACCTGTCTGGTAATGGATAGTGTGGAGTCTAAGTAGACCCCCAGTGTCTTGACAGATGTAGCCACAGGGATGATCGTATTATCAATGGTAAAGTTGGAGTACAGTTTATCAAGTTTGACTAGAATTTTTTTTGACCTAGTATCATTATTTCTGTCTTATCCCCATTGAAGTAGAGGCCATTGACCACCATCCAGGCCTGGATGGTGGTGTAAATTGTGTGAAGTGCCTCAGCGTCTTTGTGGTATGAGCCAGAGAGAGGTAAGAGTACCTGAGTATCGTCAGAGTAATTTGTGTACGCGATACCAAGTGAGTCGAGCTTGTTGAAGAGAGGCTTTATGAACAAGTTGTACAGTGTCGGTGCTGTGCAAGAGCCCTGTGGGACTCCGCAGTGAATGGTGGTGGGGGTAGCGTTGGCTATGTTTGAGAATACCTTCATTGCTCTGCCTTCAAGGAAGGAGGTGACCCAGAGAGCTGCTTGATATGATATGGCATTTATAATGTGCCTATACACAAGTGTTTCAAGGCGCGACAACGTGTTTCTTTAGAGAAGTTAGCTGAGTGTGTGAGAGTCTTGTGGTCCACCAGATCAAAAGCAACCGAGAGGTCTAGGAGTAACAATAGGGCTGGCTTGCCTTTGTCCATGACTTGGATGATCTGATTCTTTAAGTCCACCAGAGCTGTTTCAGTGCTGTGTCCTTTTCGAAAAACCAGATTGCCTCGTTCCGAGGATGGAGTGGGTTTCAAGGAAGTGTTCGATCTGGCTGTGGGCGGCTTTGTCCAATATCTTAAGGAGGAAGGGCACAGTGGTTATGGGTCGGTAGTTATTTGGTTGTAGAGGGTCGAGAGTAGGCTTTTTTAGTAAGGGGGGGCCCAAGCCTCTTTGAGGCTGTCAAGGATAATGCCTGTTCTGAAAGAAGCATTAATGAAGGCCATCAGGAGTGGTGTGAAGCGGTCTGCGCAATCCTTGATGAGTTTAGGAGGACATATGTCCCCTTTACACATAGACGATTTGAGGTTTTTGAGGAGGTTCATTACGTCTAATTCAGTGATGTCACTGAAGGTGAAGACGGGTTTGGTGGAATTAGTTGGAGCGGGAGTTGATTTGGTTTGCTTAGGCCCAAGATGAGGAGGTAGGGCTTTGCAGTGATCCTGGATTTTTTTTTAAGGAGATTTATTTTGTTTACCGTGGCAGATTGAATACTGGCACACCAGGTTTCATCTTTGACGATTTCGTCTGTGGTGTCGGGTGGCTAGATGAGCTTGTTGAAAATAGTGAAGATTTCCTTTGAGTGCGATTTGGCATTAGAAATGCGTGCATTAAATGCGTTGGCTTTGGCTTTGGTGATGGTAGCTTTGTATTGGCGGGAGATTAAGTTAAAGCTGTTTTTGGCATTGTCATTTTGGTTAATTTGCCAGTTGTTTTGTGCCTCTCTTTTGCATGTGCGCAGGGACAGTAGTTCTTCAGTGAACCAGGAATTGGAGTGTAAAGATTTATTTTCTTTTTTACATTCAAGTGGTGCTATTGCATTAATGGCTTTGGAGAGAATATCCTTGTAAATGTCTGCTAGGGTATTAAGATTGTTGGAGAAAGGGGGGGGGCTAGCTCAAGTGTATTAAGGTGTGGGCGAAGGTTATCCTCATTGAGTTTCTTGGAGCTCCTCACTTGAGATGCGGGGGCAGGGGTGAGAATTTTGTGGCTTGCAGTGATCGGTAGAGTGAATTCAATACAGTTGTGATCAGTCCATGGCATGGCTGTATTTGAAGAAATAGTGGTGAGGCAATTATGGTCTGCGACCCAGTCTACGGTGCAGCCTTTGGAATGTGTGGGATTCAAGACTTTTTGTGTGAATCCTAAGTCAATAAGTTCCTTTGGGAGGGTATCAGCAGCTTTATCTCTGGAATCATTGAATCCTAAGTATAGGTCTCCAAGTAGAAGGTTCTTGGTGGAGCTTTTGATGTTATTGCTGAGTAGGTGGATAAGGTGACCCTGAAAGTCTAAGACCTGGGGGGCGGTATAGCACATGAATGTTGATGGTGCTGTTGGGGGACATTGCGAGCTTAGCAGACAGAATGTCTGCGTTGCTAGTCGAGGGGTGACTGATAAGTCGAAGAGGAAGGCTCTCTTTGAAAATGACAGCTACTCCACCTCCCAAGCAGGCTGGTCTGTCTTGTCTGAAGATAGTAAAGCCAGTTGGGAGTGCAAGAGCGACGGGGGGCTGGAGGCTTCGTGTAACCAGGTTTCTGTGATTGCAAGTAGGTCAATGTTATTGTTGGTTATGAGGTCGTTAATTTCTGATGCATGCGCTGGGAGGGAGCAAACATTTAGGAGGGCGCATTTAATATGTGGTGTAGGTATGTTTTTGGTGTTTGTGGTGCTGGGGGTGGAGGCTGAGTCAGGCGTGGCAGGTGTAGTAGAAAGGAGTGGCCTGCTGTGATTAATGTGTGAATGTTTGAGTGTGATAGAATGTTTGATGTGGGGGGTGTACCTGTGGATGGAGCGGGAGCCTCTAATAATATTTCTAGAAGCCGTGGGAGTGGGACGAAGGCTGTATTCTAGAGGTAGAGTGCGAGCTCTGAGTCTGTCAAGTCTGCACGCTGTGCTGAGGTGCGGTGGTGGAGAGGATGTGGCTGGTGAGGGTGGTAAGACTGTTGCGATGTAATAGAAGTGTGCATGGCAGTAGGTGGCTGGGGAGCACGTTGAAAAGAAGTTAGTGCAGGGTGAGGGGAGAGATTGGAGAGTGTGAATAAGAGAATAAGCAACGTGGTAGTGGTAAGAGGATGGGATGTGAGGACTTTGCTTGTATCTTTGGGTATCATTAGTACGTGGGTCAAAGACCGCAGGCGGTAATAATGACCATGGAAGGTGTCAAATATCAGCAATTATTTTAACATGGATCCGAGTACGCAGTTAGCAATCGGCACATAGAGCTGCAATTGATACTGATATTAGAGGAATGACTGCGATTACACAAAATAGCGGCAAAAGGCAGGATCCAAATGAAAACATAGTTTGCAAAACGACTGCAATAGGCAGGTTCAAAATTAGGACACAGTGGGCAAAAATGACTACAATAGGCAGGTTCAAAATTAAAACATAGAATGCAAAACGACTGCAAATCGGCTGAATTAGGAGTGGGGCATAAAGAGCAGAGCAGGGCAACAGCGATCGATTTAGGCAGTAGAATGCACTAGTGGCCATTGAAGTAAATAGGCGTTTCTGCAATGAAATATTATGTAATTTGATTATACATATAGAACGGCAGGGTTACCTTGGACAGGAGGCGGCAATGACAGGCTCTCGTGGCTTGAGCTATGGCATACCATGGTCCAGGAATAAGTGTGGCTGGAGATAGTTAGTCGTTGTGCAATACGGAAATGTTATTTCGAGCGCAACCATGCGCAAACAGGGTCTAACAGGGCCTTTTACTGGCCTTAGACGGGCCGCCGGCTTTCCACCTGCCGGTGGATGTTGTTGAATTATAAATCAACACATTGCCTAGCAATGCGGGAAAAGCCAAGCCTCGGTTTCGGGCCGTGAAGCACCCAGCATTTTGTTTTTTCAAAAAATGCATCCGAAGACCGGGATGGGATGGGCATGTGTGGGCACAAAGTAATGTGCAAACACGGCGAGGTCAGCTCAGGCAGTGCAATCCTCTCCAGGATCAGCTGTTGTGGCGGTCCGCTGGGTTGCTCTGACACCGAGCCCCTTCTTCTGCTTCTCTGAGTTGCGGCTGGGGCTTGGTGGGGGCTCCATGGATGTTCTGCTTCAGCTACTTCCATGGTCCTGTGATCACACATGGCAGTCAGGGCCTGAATAGCCTCGCCATGTGGCTACAGTCTTCTCTATGGCCAATCCTAAAGCCATGCCAATTCATGTAATCACCATGTGCCATTTGGATCATGATTTGCTGCACACTCGGATAGCTTGGGGGCGCCCTCCTCTGATCTGTCCAATTTGGCTGATGGTGAATTCTTTAATAGACTGTAAAAGTAACCCAGAAGCACTGCCTGCATTTTGTTTATTTGTACTTGGAAAGCATGCATGTCTTTTAGAATTTGTTCTGCAAATGTCGGTGACCTACATGTAATGACGATGCAATCACTCTCTCTAGCCTTATGTCCTTGACCAACTCAGGTCACTCTCCTTGCCATCAGAATATGAAGATTTTTCTCCCATATTGCGCCTGTCGTGATGTTAATATAGTGGGTCATCTGGAAAATCAGGATTAGCAATAAAACTGAGGTTCTCGTTGCTGGTACCGCCTGCCCTCTTTCTTTTTTGACTACGGACTTCTGGCCTATCTCGCTCAGTCCTTTTCCTTTGCCGTCCCCCTCAATAAAGAATTTGGGGGTAAAAATCACTTAATCTCTCTCTATGGAAGAGCAGGTGGTGGCGGTCTGTAAGGCCGGTCACTTCAAACTGCGAATCCTTCGCAAAGTTCTTCCTTTCATTCCGGTCAAGTTTCAAGCTCTGGTGGTGGCTGCACTTGTTCTGAGTGCAGTGGACTATTGCAATTCACTTTACTTAGCTCAGCCACGTTTTCTCATCAATCGTCTCCAGCTGCTCCAGAATGCCGCTGCCAGGCCTATTCTTCATCCTCCTTTTGGAGCTCACATGTCTCCCCTGCTTAGACAGCTCCACTGGCTGCCTATTGAGAAACTGATTCTTTTCAAATCCTAGTGCATTGTTCATCGTGCTTTCTATGGACTGGGGGCAGAGTATCTACAGTCTAAGTTCCTGCGATTTATTCCCTCTCGTTGTCTTCGATCTCAGTTTGCCCTCCAGGTTTCGGTCCCCTGTGTTAGACTCTCCCGTATGGGTGGTCGTGCCTTTTCAGTGGCTGCGGCCAAGGCCTGGAATGCCCACCCTCATCTTCTCTGCGCTACTGTTGATCATTTTGCATTCCGCCGGTCACTGAAAACTCTGCTGTTTTAAGCCTTTCTTTATAAAGTTGTTGCCTCCTTGCTGCCAGAGCCATGATGCCCTTGGGCAAACGTGCACTTAACAAATATCAATAACATAACTTAACATAACATAACAAAGTAGTTTCCTCAGTCAAACCTTCCCTGGGGGGTGAACCCCTATGATCACTACTACCAGGGATGTGGCCGGTGGTAAAGATCTGATCGAGCGCCTTGACTGCTTGGCTGGAGGTTGTTCTCAATTTGGTTTGTGTAGTGTCAAAGGTCACAAGGACCGCATTTGCTCCTCTATTCGTCAGGGCTAGGTATGTCCTGGCAATTCTCAGCTTACTTTCTCTGTCCTTCTAATCTCCGACCTATTTAGAAAACATTCTTTAGGTGCCTGCTATGGGCTGTAGGGCAGGACCGCCATGTTGTTTGTTAAGTCTTGTTTGAGATATCAAAGGTTGAGTCTTCTTGTTGGGGAGGATTGTGTTGGCTTCACCCTCCCAGGTTTGGCAATTTGACCCTGTAGCTTTGCAAATTTGTATGTTAAACCGCATACTTCAGACTGTAGGGATTTTACATCCTCATTCACTTTATCTTATGACTGTTTTAAGACATTGATCACCATTTTCATTACAGATAGCTGATTGGCACAAAGCCCCCAATTTTCTAGTGAATTAATCTTGCAGGAAATAGTAACTATTTGATGCAGATCCTCTTGAAATGGCGTAAGCAGGGGAGAAGCAATATGTTCTGCATTACCAAAGTCCCTACATTACTCCTCATTTCTACCAGAGGTCAGTTTCTCTCCCCTTTGAGTGCCCTGTTTTAAATCATCTGAGGCAGACGTCTTATCCATCTCCCCTAGTTGCAAAAGGCCTTCATTTGTGTCATTCCACAACTCTCTCTCCTCTTTTCTTAAATTTTGTTGCAGGTTCGAATAGGCTTACACGTAATCAGTCCTGTTCCCATTCCCACCCCCCCTATTCTGCCCTCTTCAATGAGCAAAGCAGAAGATGCTACTAAAATGTGTTTCTTTCATCCCAAGGGCTGGCTTAGGGTGACTTGGGATATCTACTGGAACCAATAGGCCCTGACACCCCTGTTGGTGTGGTGGACTCGGTAAGACCATTGCAGTAGATTCACATGAGCAGTAATTCCTGAGGGGCCATCTCACCCCACCTTCATCATGGGTCCTGGTCTGTTGGGTCACTGATACTGGGGACGTTTATCTGCTAAGGGGTGTAGGTGATTCAATTTGGTCATCCATTAACACCACCACATTTCAGTGGATAGGTTCCTCAAGATTCTTGGTGCGATCAAGATGCCCACCAAGGGGCAGGTGAAGCATTTCCAGCCCTCATAGCCAGCTCCATTGACTGCACCCTCTGTCCTCTGAATAGCCCCCTTCTCCTGTGCCGATGGGTCTTTGGTGGATCTTGCTGCATGAACTCCTGTCTTTGCAGGATGAGGGACTAGTAGCCTTGATGATGCAGCTTTCCACTTCATTAGATCTGCCAAGAATGTATATGGGGCTGAGAATGGTACAGTCAAGGTATTGATGTGACTGGATGTGAGTGGTATGGGGGTGTGTGGGTGTGGGTGGATATACTTGCATCTTTAATATCTGTGACAAAGTCTTCATCACCACAGCCTATGGGGCTACCACAGCCGCCCCTAAATCTTTCTATAACCTCTATGGGGTGACTGTGGGGGTAGCTAAAGACAGCAAACATTAACACTAACACCACTAACACCTCCTTTGCACCCATTATGCCTGTTTCTCTTACTGGACACTCACACTTGCTTCCCACTGCAAAAGTGCAGGTGAATTACAACACAGTACACTGTACAGGCTGCTGCCTCCTGACCCCTCTGATTTTTAGGGCAGGGAGAAAAGCAAAAGAAAGGAAAAGCAAACAGGAGCAGCTGGCAGAAGATTAGAGAGCACTGTGGTGCAAAATAAATCTGGAGCATAAGCAGATTTAGTGCCAGAAGCTGCCGTGTCTCCAGAATGGGGAAAACCTTTCTAGTGGATCGGGTGGCTCACTGTGCTCAATCTACTAACTCTCACACCCGACCACATACACAAACACAAAACCTTTGTTGTATGCATGGAGCCAATTCCAAGCCAGCGTGGCAGAGTGAAAACAGAGTAAGTTGTGACAGCAAGAAGATGCAGCCAGGTAACACGCGCCAGAAACCTACAGCCTCCGTTCACCTCCCTCAGTCTTCTGGTCTCCATACACTGTCCCTGGGTCCTACGTCCATCAGCAACGAAGATAGACCATTCAATGGTCTAGAGAAAGGAATCCACAGGGATTAGGAACATCAGGGGCATCCGGCTATACTGCTCTAGTCAGACGCCTCCGACACTCAGAGCCAACCGTGGCTAATCAGCACCAAAACCTGTGAAATCTTTCTTCCGCAATCAAAGGTCAAGAATTGTTTCTGGTGACAGCCTATGCTAGTAAAGCTTTGTTCCAAATTGAGAGTAATTTCAATTAATGTGAATGTGCACTGTTCATAACCATATGGGGACTACAATATTTTTTGGCCAATCAACCAAGGTGAAAGAGTGATAATTGAGAATGCACATTAACCTTTACACTATCCCCAAAGTAAGAAAAGTAGTTTTGGTTATTTCCAATTCTAGGTTGCCTCATGGACTTTATCAATGCAGGCAAGTCAATTATGGCCAGAACAAAAAGATTTAAATTGCTCAAGGTTTGCCAGAGTTGCATGACCATGCACAAATGGAGGATAATGAAGAATTAGGATATGATGATAACCTTGAGGATTACCTGAAATCCCCATACAAATCTTTTGATGATGAAGACACTTGACAAAAACTTACCCACTGTTTAGGTTGATGGCTGTGCCTTCCATTTAAATGAGGAATCAGAAAAAGAATGAGTCTGTGGAATAGGAAACATCCGAGTCAGTAATGATAAGATTCAATCTGCTGGATATAAAATTGGTCTTAGAAGTAGTCAGGCGGATGAGCTGAGAAGGTTGTCATGAAGCTCTCGGGCCTGTATACACAGGATTCACTGGGTATACATGCTATTTATTCTGCCAACCCGGATTAGATGGTAGCTAATTATCTGGCTCTTAACACCAATAAAACAGAATGGTTGATTGTGGCCTCTGGCCCTAAACTCAAAAATGTGTCCTCTGAGTACAATAGCTTTAGCATTGCCAACAGGATTATTCCAGTGGCAAATAGGTGAAGACCCTTGGCGTTATATTGGACGCAGAGTTGACAATGAACCAGCATGTTGCCCAGATTTGGTCTTCGTGTGGCCTAATTAACAAACTACTCTATCACATACGGCCGTTCGTGTTGCATAAAAACGCCTCCATCCTGGCCTCTGCTCCCGTAAACTCCCGCCTGGACTATTGCAACAGTCTCTTGAGCGGCTCCTCCCAGTTCAACTTAGCTGCACTGCAGGTCGTCCAGAATGAAGTAGTATGGGCTATTTCTGGCTTAGCCCGACACGCCCATATAAACGTCTCAAGGCGGGAACTGCATTGGCTGCCCCTGAAACATCATATTACACACAAGATTCTCATGCTGACCCATAAGTGCGTGAGAAATACAGCTCCAAAGTACCATAGGGACCGTCTAAAGGCATATGTGCCTTCTCGCAGTCTTAGATCCAAGGGTCAATCCAGACTTGTGCAGCCTAGATTTAAGCTTGTGAAATCTGGAGGATCATGTTTTGATGTGCAAGGGTCGCCAGCTTGGAATGATCTTCCCATTGTCTTCAGAACAGTTGAAACTACAACTGAGTTCAAGAAGAGTTTGAAGAACCACCTCTTCAACTTCCTCCTTGATTGAGTTCTCCTTCATGGACCCTGCTGGCTAATGTCTCTGTTTATTTGTTATGCATCTTGTTTGCTGTGTGTGTGCCCTGAGGCCCTTGGGCATGTGGCGCGTTATAAAAGTCAAAATAAATATAAATAAATAAATATACATAAGGCCATAAGCACAACAGAATCAAATAAAAGAATGAGTAATAAATACGGATTAGCTTTGTAGAATATATCCCAACCTGGAAGGCCAGGGCAATGTTGAAATACAATAAGAAACCTATAGAGCATGGAAAATTGATTCAACCTATTGATTAATTTGACACTGAAAATTGAATGATTGTCTACTGGAGGAAAAGCAAGGGACATTCCAAAGTGCCAGGTATCTACAAATAGCAAATGATGTAGCTGACCAGTTGGCAGAAGAAGTGGCCCTAAAAGGAAAATATATAAAAATCAACCATCTGTCAGGAGAGGTACATGTATCAGTTGTTACACGGTCACAAACTAAAAAGCAAAGTGAACTCCGAATTGTTCAACATGGTTGTGATACTCCCGCCAAAGATTTAATAACTGCTTAAACCGAGAATCCCATACTGAGAGTATTCTATTATTATATTGAGGATCCTAAGAAAAATCGTATTTCAAGACTAGATTGTGCAGGAAAAGAAAAGTTACAAGTATTGAGGAAGAGCATGGATTTTTTTCAATTACCAGATGGGATTTTTGGATGGAAACCAATATCAGGATTTACTCAATAGATTGTACCTTTTGTTCTTCAGAGAGTTGATGATTCATCATGCAGACAACACCATTATTGCAGGGCATAAAGGGGCACAAAAGACTTTTGAGATTTTGAGAGATTTGCATATTAGCCGCACATGTCACAAGATATCACCTTGTTACGAGAGAATGTTTGGTATGTGCCCAATTCCAACTAAGTCCAACAAAACTGAGGGCACTGTTACTTAAAAGAAGATTGATATTACTGTGGTCTGATCTCCAGAAGGACTTTATTGCTCCCATACAAAGTTCATCTTGTAGGAATAAGTGTATTCTGGCAGTGGTCTGCATGATGACACAATGGATAAATGTTTAGCAGCTTCCAATTGCAGGGCCGAAAATACTGCAACGATGATGGTAAGTCACATTTTCCCTAGACTCGATCTACCCCAAAGGATTGAATCAGACAGAGGCAGCCATTAGTGCAGTGATGACAAAGAAGTTGGAAAACCTAAGGTGTGGATCTAAAGCTACACATTTCATCCTCCAGTGGGGCATTGAAAGGACCAGCCAAACAATTGCCAGCTTATTGAAGAAATATGTGGCTGAGGCACGACCTAGTTGGGATTTGCAGCTTCCTCTTGCCCTCATGGCAATTAGAACAATGCCTTCAAAAGCTACCAATTTAAGTCTGTACAAGTTGCTAACCAGCAGGAAAATGATGTTACCATAACATTTACTGCATACAACTATTGAACAAACACTGATCACGGCATCCACTATTCATGAATATGTGTATGATCTGAGAAAACATCCCCAACATGCTTTTGCCAAAAATAACATGCAGAAGGCATCTGAAAGTGCCTCAGTCTTTTATGACAAAAAAGCATCACTCAGCAAGTGCAAAATTCATTGTAGCGTGTAATGGTCCAATAAAAATCATTGACAAGATATCTCCAGTTTTGTAGAAGATCTTGATAAAAGTTGGTGGAAAAGTAGTTGTGCAGTTTATGCATGTTAATGAAATAAAACGATGTTATTATGAATCCAGAATGTGGCAGATTGAGGAATTGTTTAATAAAAAGTGTAAAATAAGATGAAAAGTTAATCAAGTCCCTTTTTGAGGATTGGCTGCTGAATCATTTTATTAGAAGCCTAGTGGCTGGGCCACAGACGATGCATCATTTATGTTGTAAGACCACTTTGAGATGTCAGTAGCATTTGCGCAGCATATGGGCCTCATTACAAGTTTGGCTGTAACCCATCCGGTGCTGCCGGCGGGTTGCCCCCGGACTTGCAATATTTTCCGGCGCATGGCTTGCCGGAAACACCAGGGGATTATGACCCCGGTGTTCCTGGAAGTCAGGCGCCAGAAAATCATTAATCCCCATTCCCATTTGAGTACCATCGGATTCAATGAGAATGGGGATCACGGAAGCAACGCTCTGTTAATAGCAGTGCTGGTGCTTCTGTGAAAGTCTGCGGGTGGCTGCCATTTTGCGGGACGGCAGCCGCCTGCAGACTCAGAGTGTGCTGGTCTGGTAACAATGGTGCCGGTAGGCTTACCGGTACCATTGTTACCGGACCGGCACACGCCTAATGAGGCCCTATGTGTCCGCAGGAACAGGCTTTATATGCCAAATTTTGCTTTTATGTTCTCCCATTGTATGCAGTAGAGTCCAAATGACACTCAAATAGTTCTGATAAATGCATAGTTTGCACTTTAAATAGAGAAATAATTTCACACTTTCTGTTTCATTGCATTCTTTATTCATCTTTATGGAAGCATTTCCTTGTGCCACTTATTGTAAGCAAGATGTTATTAAGTAAAATGCACTAGTTCTTCAAATTTTAATAATTGTGAGGTGACTAAAGCAACTGGAAAACGTTTGAGTTTGGCTTGGCCGCATTGTCTGGAAATCATGAATTTGGTTTTATAATTATTCTGTATATTTGATGATTATTTATTTTTTTACAGTTTTTATTGGAGGTTTCATTCCACAATTTGTCTTTGTTTTTATGAAACTTGTATTCCCTCATTTTGTTTATGTGTTGCTTTCATAGATTTTTGATTATCCGATTAAAGCTGCTTTGACTAACAGACTGAATGTACATGGAAATTACATATTTCTAATATTAAGTAGGTAGATCTCTGAGTCAAATAGAGCAATATAAAGGATTTGGAAACCATATGTGTTGCAGCTGAGTAGCAATGTTTAGAATGCTAGGGAAGAGAGAGTGGTTAATGTTTTAACTGCATATTTTGATCCTTGATAAGAGAGAAAAAAGACAACACAGAAAAGGGCAAAGTGTTAGTTGACTTAATAATGGACCTGTATACTTTTCTCTCTATTGTAAGGAACTCATGGTGGTAACAGTAAAGACAGACACAAGTGATCACAGTTCAAGGGTGTTTATTAAACTGCTTATGCAGGTTGAAAAAACGCCTAATCTAAACCTAAATCTAAGATGGGAGCAAGCTCCAACCATCAAATAATAATAAGGCAGTCCTAGTGGCGTCTTGTCAAATAAAAGGACCTAAACTAAGAAAAACGTATTGCCAATCCTTATGCTAAATACAAACAATGAGTGTGGGATAAGGTTCACAGGAAAGAAAGTGTTCATAAATGATAAGTCAGGATGTGGTAGCCAAGGTCTCCTTTCCCCACGTTTTGAGCAGGGGACAAAGCGAGACTCCGGAGCACAGCGCACGCTTGAGCTTTCCCAACACGAGCCAACCATTTCGCTCTCAGGTATCAGGACCTTTGGTGGTTAAGACTCTTTTCTACAAAAAAAGGCTCTTGCCTCCGAGGATCAGATGTGTTTAAAAATAATACACAAAGGTTCCTTTCTGCTTGCATGTTGGGTAGTGCCTTCTCACCCTTGGATCCCTCTCTTCCGGCTCAGATCCCCAGAAAGTTATTTTCGCTATCGGGACCTTTGGTTTTCAATCTCTTGCTTCTGAGGACCTGATATTCAAAACAGCAAAAACAAAATGTTATTTTCTTTATCTTTAGAGCAATGGTTTCTTTGCCCTTGGGTTTCCCTCTTCCGGGCTCAGGCTCCATTGCCTTTTCAACCCTGGATTCCCCTCTTCTGGGCACAGATCCCTCTTGATTATCAGCCTCCCTCCGTCGGGTTCACTATGGCTTTTCTTGTATTCACGAGTCTTAATATCTTTTTAAAGAGTTCACTGTGGACATCCCTCTGGCGAGTTCACTCTTGTCAACACACTGCATATTGAGACTTCAGATTTTTCCCCGTTCATCGGCATCCCTCCGTCAGGTTTACTCTTGCCAACTTTTGCAATTCACAAAATGCGGGATTCACTTTCCTCAACTTCACCTTCCCTTGCTGGTCAAAGTCTTTCAACTGTACAGAGGATTTTGCTAGACCACTGTATGACCACTTTGACCCAAGTCTCTTGTGCCATTCCAAAGGCCTTCTGGTAACGGTAGTTTCAACCATAGGGTATTCACCCAGAGTTTCTCAAGTCATCCGCTGCATGGTGCTTGACTCCCCTGTAGCTGGCGTTCCCCTCTTCTATGTGGAAATAACAGTTCATTGTACTTTTCTTCAATTAGCTGGTTTCGCTATTTTTGTTGAAACACAGTTTGGGTTCTCATCGGTTGTCCCCTCGACTCACCAGCTGTGATGACCTGCTCAGCTTTGCTTTTCTTGTCTCTAGAGTCAAGGCTGGTACCATGTTGTCAAGCATCTCCCTTCGGCTATTGTTCACAGTGTTACGATTCCTTCTGTGGAGGTTTCATGGGCCTGGCTTGGAAAGGGCAAGGTTGCTTCTCTTCTTGTCGCCCTCTCGGTTTGCACCGTCGTTCTCCTCCTCTTGAACTGCCATGTTGAGTTAGCTCGTGTGGTCTGCCTTGCTCGTCCTGTGCTCTCATACTCCACCTTACTCCACCTTTTATCCCTGAGGGAAAGAGCCAACAGGTGTGTGTGATTCTGGCAATTGCCTGACTTTGCCAGACCCTTGGGTTGGGACATGTCAGGTAAACAGTGTTCATATTAGTCCATTGTCTCTCATGTTGTGAGAAAGTGTTTGTGTCAGGAAAGGGGGGTGGTTTAGAGTTTCTGAGTAGCTCATGTGACAAGATGAAGAAAAAGTGTTATAAGGAATTGTAGCTCTCATACCAGGGGTTGTGTAAAACAAACAGGAATGATCAGCATTATCATCGTGAAAGGAACAGGGGTAATTGTGGGAATGAAAGTGTTTAGTCAAGGTAGACTGGGTGTTCAGAAAAGAATGATCAAAGTGAAATGGAGAAGAATGATTGGGAGCATTGGGGTCAAAAACCGGGAAACAGGGATTCTGGGAGGTGTGGTTTTCGAGTAGAATGGGGTTCGGGATCCTCGATCATTTGTTATATACGGCAGTGTTGTGGGATTTGGGCAAGAGAGATTTACAGGAAGGAAGGCAGACAGATGTGGCACAACCCACAAAGGTCTCAGAGATCTTGTCCTCCTCTGGTATAATACTGCGTCTCACCTGGTGCATTTCCCCGAGCACAACTCTGTGGTTCCCTACCCAGGTGATTCTCGCTCATCCACCCCCAGGGTTGGTATCTAAGAGTGACAGTCCTCTCCTGGCCACCTGAATAAGGAATTCCCAGTCTACTCGGGAGAATACCCTCAGGTTTCTCACATTATCTTAGAGCTCTTAACTCCTTTTCCTTCATAGCATACCAGATCCAAGGAGGAGAGATGGAGGAAAAGTGGGAGACAGAGGAAAGGAGAGGATAGTCCATTAATTGAAGAAGTGATGAATACAGCGGCTCACAATATTTAAGATGGTGGTCAGCCGATGATGACAAAGTCAATAGAACAAAAAGGATTCCGTGAAAATAGGCAAGATGCAACTGACCTCAGTTAATCTTGACCATTGAGAAGAAATGTGCAGACAACTACACTGAAAACTAAAATGCCAAGCACTTCCCTTTGCCTAGTGATTCATCAACACCCCCTCAAGGTCCACTCAGCTATCACCCATGCAACAGATATCAGTGATCGCATTACCACAAATGACCTTGACGCCATCTTCATCACAGATTCCTGACTGATACCCACCACCACCCACATCCTAGACATCCTTGTCCCCAAAAGGTACAGCATCCAACACATAGACCGCCCGAAAAAGACAGGCAGAGGCCTTGCAGTCATCCACAAGACCTTGCGGGCCTGCACCACAATTGACATAAAAAACATTGGCTCCTTTGAAGTTCTCTTCTGCCAATTCCCGGTCTCCCCAATGGACATAGACACCTTCCACCTCCTCTACAGATCAACCAAACCCAACACTGCTTAAATCAGAGACTTCACCAACCTGGTCACCACCATGTCCTTCACGCAGCCCAACAACATCTTCCTAGGCGACTTTAACCTCGCAAGCAACAAGGCCACCAGACCGATGAAGGAAGCTCTCCTCAGTTTTCTTGACACCCTCAGTCTCACACAGCACATGAAACACCCAACACACGAAATAGGTAATTTCCTCAACCTAATCATTCCCTACACTACAGCTCTCCTCTCCCGCTTGACTGGTCTGACCACATAGCCGTGCCTTTCAACATCCTCGACACCACCCCAGTCAAGCACTCCCAGCAGAAACCCATTAGACAAACCTTCAGGTCCTCCAAGAACTTCCCGGTGGAAGCCCTCACAGAAGACCTCGCCCATCTCCACCTTACATGGACCGAACACGCCCAATCAAACTGCGACTCTCTACTGGATGCACTCACCACCACCCTTTCAGCCCCCATCGACTGACAGGTGTCTCTGAATCAATGCACCTGCAAACTGACACCATTAGCAGCCTGGTACACGCAAGAACTCAACCTCAGCAAAAGAGTCATCAGGAAACCAAAGAATAGCTGGCGCCATGCTAGGACCACATCCGACCTGGTGCGCCTCAAGGAACTCCAAGCAACCCACTGACAACTCATCAACACAGCCAATGCCTCCTACTATCAGAACACCATAGCAGAAGTCAACAACCTAAGCAAAGACCTATTCAAAGTGTTCAAGCACTGCATCAACCCGCTACTCAACCATGTATTGGCAAGGGGACATGCTCTTTCTGCACCCCCAGGCATTTTAGGATAAGGCAAAGGCCGGCACAGGCACTATAGGAGACCAGGGGATATGGGTGTGCCCATAAGGTTTATGTACAATTACATTATTGCATGCTTTGTTGGCACAACACATATGCAAGAATATTTGCCATATTGCAGCACAAAGCTTAAACGTAGCCCGGCAGTCAGTGCACCGAGCTGAGGCCACGAACTGGAACAATGGGTTAGGTTGTATCTCACACACTGATGAGAAAGGCCAGAGCTCCACAGCCCCAAAAAACCCTTCATTGTCCTACAATGTTGCCAACCTTCGTGCCCTGGGAAGAATGTGCCCTGCAAGGCCACGGTAGGAGGGCAGTGCGTCTGTGAATGGTGCAATCCCATGAGAAGGAGGGCACAGGCCTCCAACCCCCAACAGTCCCAATCCTATGTTATAGTACCCCAATGCCCTGGCTTTAGGAACCCTGAAGTCCAATGTACCAGATAACACCAGACCACTGACTATAAACCTGTTGGATCCCCAATCATCACAAAGATCAGAAAGCAGAGCTTTCCTGCCTTCACTTCTAGGTCACATGATTTGTGCTGAGAGGTGCAGGGAGGGAAGAAATTATAGCCCAAAATGAGGGGGCCTTGGAGAGGTGCCAGCCTGCCTGAGTGCAAGTGAAGTGTGTGAGTTTGTGTGACCTCAGCTTTCCCCCTGGGCCCCTGTATGCTCATACCAGGTGCTTTGTTACATAGATAAACATGTATTGTTTAGTTTTGCAAATATGTGCCAATTACTCAGTTTCACCCTGATGACGGATTAAACATCGCTCATGTGAAGGAAGATGGACGGATGGGCTGGGACCAATGGTCTGGCTTCCCCTATGGAGCATGTCGCCTATGTATAGGGTCCTCCCAACCAGTCATGCAGGTTTTTACTGCAGACCTTGGCAGAACGTTCCGTGGCAGCAGAGTTCTTTGTTGGCACATATGTTTTTGTGGAAATATACCTTGTCATCCTTGCAAGAGGTGTAATGGGCCTTTTTCCCCAGCAGGTTGTATTTTTTCTGGTGTGAGCATCTAGGGGAGCATTCCTACATTTGGTTACCCCAGTGACCTCCTCCCGCGATGACAGAGGCTTCCAGGTCGCTTCTCTGAAGGTGCTGTGCCCGCATACAGTGACCAGTCCTGAGCGCTCAACCCGTAGCAGTGTGCAGGAGCTATTTTTACAGAATTCCTGTCTACTCTTTGGAGCGGGGCGTGGCTCCTGGGAGAGTGCAGGCCATTGGGAACCTTTCTGAGTGAGAGAAGATGATGTCAACATGTATTTTGTGACAAGGATATAAAGGAAAATATTAGGAACTCTGGACGGAGGAAGTAGTGGTTTATATTTTGGCTTGTTATTTTAGTTTTTTGTATTAGTGTATTACGATTTATCTTTGTATAAGAGGCAGAGGCCAGAGGTGGGCCAGTGTTGATAAATCAGTTTTAAGAAGTGTGGAGGCTGGAAAATAGATTTACGCATTAAAGAAGTAGGTGGCAGGGATCCCCTTGGCAGTGGGGGATATGAAGGACTTGCTAGTTGCAATAGTAGGGGGTCAAGCAGGTGAAGTATGGGTGAAAGAAGGGTACCCAGGAGTGACATTGAATGACGACTCACATGATGGCGCACCCTCCAATAATATCAGGGCACAGGTGTGGGATGTGCTGTGGTGAACGTACCCCGACACCCCAGATATGCAGTCTATCATGCAGTTTCCTATGGGGGACGATGACGACCCCACGCAATTTCTTATTAAGGTTCAGGAGATGTGGCAGGCCAAGACAGGGGACCAGTGAGACAGATCAGTTCCTCTTTTTTATTTTGTATTAAAAGGCGCTTGACAAAATAGTAGGCATTGAAGCAAAGGGGTGGCCCGAGATTCAAACAATAATAATAAACCACTGTAAAGAGTTGAAGAATGTGAGAAGGAAACAGTGCAAAGGCTGCAGGCTGAGGAAGTAAAACTTGTACAGATAAAGTTAGCAAAGATAGCAGTAGAAGGCATGGCACTCTCAAACACGCACACAGAGGTGACAGAGCAAACATCAGCACCCCCAGAGGTGAGAATGTCAGTGCTTTGGCCAGGGGGAGACAAGGACAGTGTGAAGGTGGGCCTTAGTACCCCTACCCGGAGTGGCAGCAGGGAGGTCAGCAGCACAGGAGGGGCGGATTCCAAGGAGGAAGGTGGGGATTTGGAGGTATGAGGCCCCAGGGTGTAGGCATGGGTCCCTCCCAGTGCTGGAGCTGTGGAAATTGGGGACATTTTGCAAGAGTATGCAGGAGCAGGCAGCGGGCAGGATACAACCCATATAGTAATAACTACCACCATCCGCCCCAACCCCAACCACAGTCACCAACACTGAGGGCGACCTCCATTCCCTATTGAATACATCAGGCTTATACCCAACTGTCACCTCAACCACAAGGTGTACACGGGCATAACCCACACTTGATGTAGCTGCCAATGCCCAACTAAATGTCATGTATGGGAGTAACATGCCAATAGCCAACTGTGTGCCGAACCTTATGGGGGAGTGGGCGTGATGGGGAACAACCCTTTCATGTTCCCAGGTACTAACACATACCCTGACTAGGACAGGCCACAGAAAAATCTGACTAGAGACAGTCCACCTTGACGAGGAATCCTTATTAGGTGCTGAGATACCTAACAAGCAATACATCTTCACGGTTGACACAGGTGCTACTAAATGAAGCATCAGCGAGAGAGAATTCCCATTAAGTTAAAATCTAGACACAAAGGGCTTCTCTGGGGCTGTCGCTACAGTTCCCTATACAAAAGGACTTGACATTAAAATAGTAGGAAAAGTGGTTCCCCCATAAATCTGTTCGGGTGGGACCTGCTAAGCAAGTTGAACATGACCATCTCTTTCACAGACAGTGGGGTAGTGTGTGCCACCCCAGGCATGTGTGTCACAAGTGCTATGATTTTCATCCACACACAGGGGGAGCATTGTTTCCAGTATTCCTGTGGATCCTGACATGTTTGTGTATGGCATAAATGCGCTTCTTGAGGCTGTGCCTCAGATTGGTAAGGCATTATTTGTCGGCCTCTGGTAACTCCTGAATTAGTGGCAGGAACAGTACTGTCTATGGATCTGCTGGGCATCGTAGTGTCAGCAAAGAGAATTGTTGTCATAGGGACTGATTCAGAAGGGTGCGAATGGCGCATAGTGTTATGCATTGACCCAATAGTGCCTCTTAAAGAAGTTACTGATGACGATTTGTTTGAGGACAGACCATAAGAGAGCGAAATTGTGCTAGCAATTTCCATTCCTTGTGAGATTATGGTGCAATATCGAAAAAAGTGCAGTGCCCCTTGATAGCTCTTTTGGCACGATCCTCTTTCACTGACACAGACTTAGAGCAGGTCAGTGAAAGAATATTGATGACAAATGCACAGGACGTAGGGCTCCTACAAGGAGTGACCACAGTACAGATAACATTGAAGCCAGGAACTGCACTGCCCCGAGTGAAACAATACCCCTTATCAAGAGAGGCTGAGGAGGGCATATGAGACACTATTGTTGCCCAATGGATAATTGCACTCTCCTCATGCAACACAGTGATCTATCTGATAAAGAAAGCAAAGGGGGGAGTTCAAGGATGATCCAGGATTTGCAGCCTCTTAATGATATTGTACAGGCAGGATTTCCAGCAGTTCTAAACCCTGCGACAATACTTTGTAGCATCCCTAAAGAGGCGACCCATTTTACGGGGGTGAATCTCAAGAACACCTGCAAGGGATACAAAGTTGATAAAATAAAATTACGGTACTGCCTCCAGATGGTGCTCTACTTGGGTCAATTGATCTCTGTGAATGGCAAGAGAATTGTCCCTGATCGCGATGTCTTTGTGCGTGCAACCCCACAGCCCAGGACAGTGAAGGAAATGCAGACATGTCTGGGTCTCTGCAACTATTGCAGGGCATGGCTACCTGATTATGCAGCATACACCAGACTCCTCCTTCAGGCCCTCAAAGAAGCACATAAGGGGGAGAACAAAATAGTGTGGATAGAGGACATGCTTAGAATTTTCAATGGCCTCAAGGAAGTGATATTGACAGTGCCAGTGCTAGCAACCCCAGATTATACTTAGGAGCTTTACTGGATTGTTCTCATTCCAATGGGCAACTAATGACTGCGGTTCTGACACAAAAGAGCACAATGGGCCACAAGCCACTGGCCTACTACAGCGGTATGTCAGATTCTGTGTTGCAGGACCAGTTTGCGTGTGAGCAGGCGTTTGCTGCTGCTGCATTTGCAATTGAAAAGAGCTCAAATATCAATATGGGATGCTCCGTAACTATGTATGTTCAGCATGATGTTTTTGCAATCCTACAGCGATCAAAATCCACCCTGACCACACAGCAAGCCTCTGCCTAAGAGGTCATTCTATCGCCTGCAAATATTCATATTGTTCTGTGTAAAACAGTAAAACAGTAGTGTGTTCTTGGAGAGAGTTGGAAGCGGCTGTCCTGAGCGAGAGAGTGAGTGAGAGTGTCTGCAGTGACACTGCGTGGCTTGACTCTGTGACCGCAAGGTCCTTTCCTCTAGCCATGTGTCTGGGGAAAGCGGTGAAGCTAGGAGCGAGGACCGAACTGCTCGTAACGGACTCCGTTGTACGTGGCAACCTACCAAGCTAGAATGAGCCGTCGACTGAGCCGTGGAGGAGGCACCGGTGACGGTGACGGCAACCTAAGGAGGTACAAGGAGGCTCCACAGAGGTATAGTGATACAATGATACAGTGGAGGTATCGAGATACACTGGAATCGGTACATCTGATCACAGTGTGTCCTCCATACTTGTGTTTGTGGGTTCCTTGGACAACCTATTGGTTAATCACTGGGTGTGCACACATAAGCGACTTGCCAGTAGTCGGTTGTGTCTGAGGAGACTTTCCTCTGGCCCCATGAGATAAGAGCTGGGACGTGGAAATCTCTGTTTACTGGGCTGCTTGGGCAGCCGTGGCCACTTTGAAGGACATTAGTGGGCAGCCCGGAGCATAAGTTCCACTTAAGGTGGGGCTGTTCTCCCTATTGAGTTTGTGGCTTCGCTCCCCCTTAGAAGGAAGAAGGGGGTGAGAAGCCTGCGGCTGAGGAGCGCTTGTTTTCCTCAGGCTGGTACCACCGATAGGTAAGCCCTGAGTTGCAAAGGGCTTCTATCTGTTCTCCTGCTGTGGTGTACTGGGCTGCGGTGAAACTTAGTAATTGCTGACGGGTTTCACTTACTCATTTCCAATTAAGGGCGGAGCCGCCCCTAAAGGAGTATCCTATCTGTCCGATGTCTATGGGCAAATTGTTTTCAAATTAGTGGACGGAGTGCTTAAGTGCCTCTGTACCTGACATCAGTGGCGTAATATCCCTGGTTTTGCATTTCATCACTACTATTTCAACCCTAAGGAGCATTGGTGGTGGTATCTAGACAATCGGGGCATGGTTGCTTCACTGGTGGCCTGCCCAACAGCATATATTAGTGGTGAAGAGGTATAAGCGTAGATCTGAAATGCCACCAACGAGAAAGGCTACCCATTCTATATATAATTTACAAAAACAAAAGGCTTCAGTAAAAACTCAGTGTATTCCGAACGAGGAGCCAACTGTGGTAAGAACTAAGATGAACAAAAAATTAAAGAAAGCACTGCCCCCTGACCAAGGAGTCATCACAGGTTTTTTTCTGTTAAATTCTTTGCCAGAAATTAACTCAACCATAATAGAGGAAGTGGGCCCATCAGGAAACAATGGAACCACGTCTCAGAATTCCATTAATCTTGGAGACATAGATAACAACTTGCTGCTTGACCTCTGCTTAAGCATACATAGGAGCATGACCCCGGCGATCCTATGCTACCTGGTCCCAAGGAGAGATATCATCAAAAGCCTTTACCTGAAATTACCTCTAGACCATCTTGTCATTCGTTGAGTGCAAACAGGTTATCAGCATCCCCCGGATTTAGCTATAAACTTAATGGAGTGTACGCCTGAAAGTGAAACGGAGGCCGAGGGAGGACTATTTGTTGGAGCAGCCGAAATTGCAGAAATACAATCTTCTGTGGCGGCCCTTCAGTTCGCCCTCAAGATCTTGCTACAAATGTCTGGACGCATTTTAGCTGATACAAACACGATTATTGTAATTAGTACAACTAGTGACAAGGAGATGGAGGAGGCTGAATGCAATCGGTCTGAAGCTATCCATATAGCGCAAGAGATAGAAGAACAACTGGAGGTGAATCCTCACACTAATCCTCCAGACAGTGCAGAGGCGTTGTACTCACGGAAACAGCACCACTTGGCCAAAAGGGTGCAAATCAGTAAAAGGCCATGTGTTGTGGCTTCACCACTTGCTGAATATGGTCTTCCAGTAGGGCACTCTAAGAAAACCAAGAAAAGAGCGGCCAGGGCTAAAAAAAGGATTGCCACAGGAGAAGGTCGTTTAACCAGTTGGTTGATATCTGATTCATTATTGGAGGAGAATTTGGGGTGTCCAGTTATAATGTCGACTGCAAAAAGTCGAATGCAAAAATGTTGGAAAAAAATGTCCAAAAAAAAATTCAAATGTGTTTTTTTTAATTTGTATGTTTTTTGGGGTCTAGCTAGTAAAAATAAATGTGGGGGTTGGGGGCAACCCCCCATTAAAAAAAAGAATTAAAAAAAACAAATCTTTTTTTTTTACATTTTTTTTCTACATTTTTGCAGTCGACATTTTTACTATAAACTGAATTTGGAAATCTCCATTTGCGATTCTCAATATAAGGCAGAAAGTAATCTGCAGACGCCCCTTAGCCCCCAGTCATTAGTGCCAATACAGAGTGTTCTAGTGAAGACATCAGCAAATATGGGGGCCAATATAGATGTAACTATGGGTAATCGTATCTGTCTGATAAAGAACTTGTATCGAGACAAAGAACAGAAATGGTTGCCTCGGACGGAATTTCTGGTCAGGCTCCATTCAGTCCCCCAACTAAGAGTTCTTACTTCAAACGACTTCAAGTTTGTGGAGCCTCTGACAGGACCTAACCCTAATGTTACTGCAATCCATTGTAAATTTCTGTCAAAGGCCCAAATGCTTAGGACATATAAGGACGAAATGAAGGCAGTGGATGTTGAAATAGACACCGATCCTAACAAGGAAGATCCTAGTTGGTCTAGTTCAGTCATGGACATTTCTACTAACAAGATCTCTCTTCCCGTAGTTCCCAAATAAAAATGGAACTAACTGATGTGCAGAATGTGCTAAAATGGTTGGCAGATTCGCTGCCGGAAGTGCTGAGTAAACATTGAGCATTTACAATTTGTTCCTGGAACTGTCGGGGCTTTTCTCATTGATTGGATCCCAATGGCTCTTTGCAAGACCTCACTAAATACACATGTATATGTTTACATGAGACTTGGGCCATGAAGCCACTGTTTTTAGATGGATATATGATTATTATTATTATTATTATTATCCACCAGTCCTTTGCCTCGAAAGGAGAAAGAGGTAGACCGTTTGGTGGCCTGCTTATAGGGATGGCCCATGATGTAGGTTCGAGACGCATTGCAACCAAGTGTGACAGCAATTTGATTGCCGTCGAAGTTGCTTACGGGAAGTCTGATAGGCTACTGCTTGTTAGTTTATATAACCCCCACGGGGCTGTCCTTAGAGAACAAATTCAGGACGCTCTTCATGATCTCTTGGATACTTGGGTGACAGACCCGGGGAACTCAGAGGTGGTAGTAGTTGATGACTTCAACTGCCATATGTATGGGAAGAGTGGTGAGTTTAACAATCTGAAACTTAAAGTCCAAAGTAGTATGCTCCATACTAAAAATGGTCAAGAGGGACAAGGATGGGAAACATTTTATTTTTGTTGGGAATTTTGGGAATTCACCATGATTAATGGGAGAACGATAAGTGATTACCCCGGTAATAACACATGGAAGAATCTAGTGAGTCATGGTACTTTAGATTATTTATTTACTTGCCCGAAAATGACACATCTGATGAAAGACATGAAAGTCATGCCCAATGTATGGAGTGATCATGACGCCCTGTTGTGCACGTTTAATGTTGCTAGGCCTTACGCTGCATCTATGCCCCTGGGAAACTTAAAGATAAATGGGGCAGGCTCCAGAATTAGTTGGTCTGACAAAAACATAAAACAAGCAGCTGAAATGCTTGCGGCAATAGACTCATATCATTTTTCCCTATTCCTAACCATGCCCATAAACTCTATGGAGAAGTGGATAATCTTATTCTGTGATCTATATGCATCCTCCCCTGTCACTTCAATGACTAGGGATTCTGAGAAGGTTCTCCCCTTCGATAGAACAATGAGAGTTATTAAACGGAAGTTTAGAGCTGAGTTTCGCCACGTTAAAAATGTGAATATCCCATTGGAGTCTTATCATGCAACAGTTAGGAATATTAAGAACAGACATAGAGCAGCGATTAAATACTGGAGAAGAACTACGAGAACTCTAGCTTGTCAAAAATGAGTGCAAACAATATGCTCTAAAACACACAGAGCATTTGGGCTCTCCTAGGTGAAGCAAGGGGCAACACATTTGCCCAGCAGATTAATCCAATTGGCTCTGTGGAATGGGTAAACTTTCTGGAGGGTTGTAACGCCCCTCTGATGGAGGAGCAGCCGATTCCTCTAGATATTGCTCCTCGGCTTACATCGATAGATGTATCATATGAGTCAATCTCAGGTAAAATTAAGCTGTTAAAATCTTCTAGAGCACCAGGACCAAATGGGCTGGCGAAAGTAGTCATCAAGTGTCAGTCTTTTGGGCTAGTTTTCTATCTATTATGTTTAAGAAAATCCTAGTGGAAGGCAATATACCTCCGTTGTGGCAGACGGCCATTCTTATTCCTGTCTTTAAAAAGGGGAATCGTTTAGACACAAAAAATTACAGGCTTCTCTCAATGCTTGACTCGACTGCTAAACTCTTTGCTTCTCTTTTACTTGATGAATTACAAGTATGGGTGGACAAAGCCAATATCCTTGACAAGTTCCAAAGTGGCTTTAGGCAAGGGTATTCTACCACCCATAATCTTATGATGATGGACACCATGCATACAAGAGCACGGAAAGTTGGTAACCCTTCTTTGTATGCATTATATGTGGACTTTAGAGCAGCGTTTGATTTGATTCTGAGAAACAGGCTTTGGATTATGCTAGAGAACATGGGCTGCCAGGAGGGATTGCTTTACTATCTGAGATTACTGAACTTAAATACCTCGGTTACACTCCGATTGGACTTAGAAGGGCATATGAAGGACAAGGTATTCCAGAATATGGGAGTGAAGCAAGGATGTGTCACCGCCCCTCTTATCTATAACCTTTATGTCCATGATATCCCTGAGGCAATTATTGCTGCTGAAAACTGCCCGCCCAGAATTGGTCTGGCGCCTTGTCCGGTTTTAGTATATACGGACGATTTGGTCATATTTGACCATACCTTTAGATCTGCCCTGGCTCTATGGGAGTATGCAAATAAAAATGGTTTTATCATCAATTTGGATAAGACACAATTAATTAGATATTCCAGCAAGACAACTGCTCTTGTAAGTCTCAAAATACATAATGTAGTAATCACATATGCTCCCTATTACAAATATCTCGGAATCAAATTTGAACCTAGTGGTGACTATGTCACATATAAGCGTATGCGCACCTTAAGAGCAGCTCAGGTTACTGCATTGATACATAAATTTACCAAGACACATGGGGGTTTTACCTGGTGGGCTACTCGTCAACTATATATACAAGTCTTTTCCCCTGTGGTTGTATATAGTTTGGAAGCTCTATTGCATTTAGATCTCAATTGGCTCCAGGTACTAGAAGGGAAATGTTGGCGGAAGATGTTCGTCCTACCCCCCTGTGTACCCATGGCCATGATTAGGTTAGAGTTGGGGTTGATTTCCCTTAAGGCATGTATCTTAAAGAAAAGGGCTATCTCTTACTTAAAGATGTGTGCCGGCACTAAGAATTTATTTTTGGAAGCTATTTTCCACGAAACATCTAGGAAGTATACTACCTGCTTATTGAAAATAGCTATGGATACATTCTTTGCAGAGATTAATTGGTCACCTAGAGCAGGGATCTATTCTGAAGAAATACAAAAGGCTTTAGTAAGGTGCATCTAATTGTGGGACTGGCTGGAGAATTACGCCCATCTGAATACGCTTAAAACATATCAATTTGTCCAATACAGATCTTATTTGTTTAAGAAGCCCCAGGGCTATCTAGACCTTTGCCCTTCGCAGAGGCCTAGGTGGTTTATGCTGTTATTAAGAATTGCCCGGCTTCCCACTTCGATGGTGACAGGACCTGTAAATAAGGTACCTTTAGAAGAATGGTCTTGCCGTATTTGTAAAGATCCTGTAATTTTAGAATCGGCTAAACATTTACTGACTGAATGCCACATAATGGCTAACCCTATTGAGTATTATCTGGGCAAATATGCTCACAATAGGGAAACAATTGGCGAAATGTCTTTCTGGTTGTATTGTACCAATACAAGGAATATGCGCCTATTAACCGCCCTCTATAATGTTTGGTTAAGGATTGAAAATAAATTAAGTATCTCATTATGAGGGTTGGGATACATGATGACTGGCTCCCCTGTTGCTTAGAGAGTTACTGGGTAGAACCTGTGTAAAATTGAACCTTTGCTGAGCATGTTCTTGTCATTGATCACAGGCTAATCGGCAAGATCCAGACAGAGTGTCTAAGTTGATAGGCAGTGCCATGGATTGGTCAGAGATAATGTACATTGCTGGAAAATTGCTCCCTGTGACAGTTTGATGTCTACACTTGAAATCTGTGTTATTTTATTTTGCCTTATTAGCTGTGTTATTCATAAATGGTTTTATTTCTCTTTTTCTAAAATGTGTATGATTCTAATTAATTATTCAGATTTAATTTTTTTGGAATTATTTGTATCTGACTATTTTAAATGAAATCAAATTCTAGTTTTTTATATGGATTAATTTGATGTATTATGTGTAAAGTTTGTAAACTAAACTATATCACATTATAAATAAATAAATAAATAAATAAATAAGTAAACCCAGCGACTTTCCTGACAGAAATGTGCTATGATGAGGATTTGGCCAACCACGACTGTGTAACATTTGAGGGGAAAGAAGACAACATTCCTAAAGCACATGAAAGACCACTCAAGGGGGAGGTCCTCTTCATTGATGGATCATCTATAATTGATCAGGACACAGGATTGAGACACACTGGTGTGTCAGTGGTCCGATTGGTGGATTGGGAATATGAAACACTAGTGCAGAAAAGACTACTGATGTACTACTGAAAAGACACCACCCGCCCCTCCCCTTCTTGCCATCCAGTACAGCTGTACCCCTCTTCTCTGCCCCTCTGTATCCCACCCCCACTGTATATATATTCTTACTACCTATGAAAAGCACTCCGTTCTGTATCTGTATTGTTGTATACCTCTGTAAAGCGCTCTGTTATGTATCTGTTATTCAAAGAATCCTCCTTATCGGCACACCTTCACCCTCCTGCTCAACCGTCTCTGTGACAACCTGGGTATCACTGATCAGGCTCTTGCCTGGCTGACCTCTTTCCTCTCCAATCGACCCTCCCAGGTACAACTTGGGTCCTTCTTTTCATCTATCTCCCTTTCTACCTGTGGAGTTCTCAGGGGTCTAACCTCTTACCCTGGTTTTTCAACCAATACCTGGCAACTCTCGCCCACTGCATTGCCATTTTCTGCGCCAATTTCCAGTGCTATGCTGATGACACTCAACTCATTTTCAGGCTTCCCTCAGCCACCTCCTCTCCTTCTCTCATCTCTGATTGCCTAACTTCCATTCAGGGTTGGTGTTCTACCTGAATGCCAGCAAGACAGAGATCCTCCTCATAGGCACACCTTCACCCTCCTTTCCCCTCGCTCTCTGGCTGGCCTCCCTTGGCTCTCCCCTTATCCCCACCTGCGAGGCTAAGAACCTCAGGGTCATCTTTGATTCCACGCTTTCCTTCTCTGCCCACATCTCTGAGGTCTCAAAAAAGTCAAACTTCCTACTTCACCTCCTCCGAGGTACTCTGTCTTTCCTCTCCCTCCCCCAGAAGCTCACTGTCTCCCGAGTCGTGGTTCTCTATAGGTTGGACTATTGTAACAGCCTCTTTCTAAATCTACCTGCCTCTACTCTTTGCCCTTTGCAACTGAACTAGAACAGGACTGCGAGACTTGTCTTTGGCCTCAAGCCCTAGGATGTTATCTTCCAGCCCTGAAATCTCTTCACTGGCTCCCAGTGGACACAAGGATTAAATTCAAAACCCTCTGCATTGTCCACAAGGCTTTCTGGGGCTTGGATCCAAAATACCTTCAGCTATCCCTCGGTAAATACCACCCCTCTCAAGCTCTTCGCTCCTCTACCCTAACTCTCTCAGGGTCACTTGTTATTTAAAGAAAAGAGCTGGGGTAGATCTCTGTCTTCGGCTGGGGCCTCCATCTGCAACAGTTTCCCTGCAACTTTGAAACTTGAGGAGAATCATCTCCATTTCCCGAAGCACCTCAAGACCTTCCTCTTTGCTTTTGCCCTCACCCCTTCTCTCCCCTGCTGATCTTCTTTTTCTCAGCACCGTGCACCTGGCCTATCCTCTGTCTTTGGACCCAGGTACCTGCTCACCCTGCCATTCCCCCGCCCGCACTGCCTCAAGGCAATCCCTTGCACTGGGGTCTGTATCTGTAACCATACAGCCCCCCTTTTTCCTGCACTTATCAAACATACCCTGTCTGCTGCCTTAAACCCAGCACTTGCCCCATTGCTAGCTGCACTACCACTCTTTGTTGCCTTTTATTATTTATTTATTTTAATATTGTGGTCCTTTCCTCTGCACTCTCCACATCTCCCCCTTCCATGCACTTTTCCTCTTTCCCTTGCACTTGCGCGTTCTCAATGTCACAGGGCCTACTAAGATCGTTGAGATTTTGCTTAAACTTACTCCCTACTCTAGAATTACTAGCTACTAGAGATAAGGAAGGGGGGACTTTATCAATTTGTGGTAGGTGCCCTAGTAGTGAAGTCCAGACTATTAAGCATTTATTATCTAATTGTCCTGGGACCTGGAGTATCAGGGCCAGACATTTTAGTAGATTTGTTTATGACGAGTCTTATCTTAATACCGAGGATTTTTGGGCAAGATTATCTTCTGGTAATGAGATGGCTCTATCAATCGAGGTGGAAAGATGTCTAAGGGGATTGAAGGTAATAACAGATTGAATTGTTAGTGCTGATTTGAATTTCTGTTCTCTCTTTATTCTTTCTGTATCCTATTTTCTTTCCCTTTTTAATTCTTTTTAATTCCTTTTTTTATGATGTATGTTTTGTCTCTATTTTTGGTATTTAGAGCTTGTAAAGTGCTGGTGGATTTTACTTGTTTTATTTTGGTGTATTGTATGTCGAAATGTGTTAAAAGTCAAATTTTGGCTATTGCACAATAAATAAATAATAATAAAAAAAAAGATCAGTGTTTTTGTTCTCCCTGTACACCTCCCTCGCCTTGTCACGCTCTGAAACACTTGTGTATGAGCGCGATACACATAAAATATCAATATCAATATCTGTTTTTTTGTATTCCTCTATAAAGCACTCTGTTACCTGTCTAAGCAAGGTCCACACTCAATAAATAGTATAACAATAATAAAAATAATTCTAGATTATGAATGATAAATTACAGGAGAAGAAAAGACTATCGGGATTGAAGCCTATCTTAAAATGGACCTTTGACTATATGGAACTAAGTGAAAAGAAGTGAAAAGAAGATGGAAAGATTTATTTTCATGGAGTAATTATTTGTAATGATTATTGCTGATCTACGTTCACTTTTATGTCCAAGGATTTACTGAATAGATGTTTTAAAGATGTGTATACAAATTATGATCTATTTGCAAAACTCTGAAGTTCAGTATGTCAGAATTGTATGGATTTGTATTTTGGCTGTCATTCTTCTACTTTTCAAAGATCATCTTGAGTATAATGATTTTTGAAAAGGGGAGGGGGCATGTCAGCAAAAGGTAAAAGATGAACGAGCCCTATTTACATGAGCATGTAGCATTTAGTAGATTCTAACCCACTTATCTTCGGTATGTAGTAAAGGGTATCCTGCTATAAATGTATTTTTCGAAATACTGTCAAAATCAATGTCATATATCTAAAATAGTGAACCCCTAGAATGGTGCTTCTACAAAGCCACAGTGGGTTACATTTGAATGAAATAAGACATGCAAAATTAAATGTGGAATGAGCAAAGCTCTGTTATTGGTTGGCAAAACACTCAAAACAATGTGATTAGTTAAACAAAGGCACTGTTCTTGCGTGAGAGGGAGTAAACAGGCTCAACAGGATTTTATTGCAGCACACTCTCGTTACAGGAAGGATGAGGCAGGTTTTGATCTGCATGGAAACTAAGGAACTTTTAGATTTTAATGTGTGTGACAGATTGCTCAAGAATCACTCCAGTTGCAGAGGCAGTAAAAGGGTATTTATTCAAATGTTTGAGGGCTTATGGCCCTCCCCGTCTATTTCTGGATCATCCTCCACCATAGCCCTGAGTTAGTGCTACTGATTGTTTCTTACTGAGTATTCTAAAACTCTAGCTTAGCTGTGATGATGTCCTACAGCCACTGGGCCTGATTCATTGGAATATTTGCCCGGTTCAAAGTGACTTTGCACTGCTGTAAAGTGACTTTGCACTGCCAACACAAACCCTGGCTCATGGAACCGTGCAAAGTGTATTTTTGCCCTGCAAAGTCCGGGAAGTGTCAGTGCACAGTCATGTTTACAGTACAAAATGACTTAGCCCATACTTTGCATCACAAAAATACTCTTTGCACGGTTCCATGAATCAGGGTTTGTGTCCTCGTCCTCTGACACTATTATTCTTTCCACACTGCTACACTCCCCCAGGCCCCTACTCAAACACCCCCCTTTCTACATGTACTGTTCAATTCACATTCACTCCTTACATTAATTTCTCTACTCATTCTTTCCACAAACACGTACACTCACACTGCAGAACCAAATACTTCACCTGCTCCATTTATTTATTTTGTCATTTGTACAGTACACCAAACCCAGAGGCATTAAGGCGCTGGTTACATTAATCTCAGTTGAGTCAGGTACGTATGGTACACTAAATGCAGATTTGTGAGTCAGTTACATGGATACAATGGATGCAGAATTGTAAATCAGATACTTAAGGAAAGACGTATAGTTGATGAGCAGAGTGATTAACAGGCTTAGGACCCCTAATGAGTCGACAGTGATTCAGGCACATTTTTGTTCATAAGTCTTGTGTAAAGAGCCACGTTTTGAGGGATTTGTGGAAGGTCCAGAATAACGGTTCTGATCTTGAAGGTAGTGGTTAGGCATTCCAATTTTTGGCAGCCATCACCAGGAAACTGACCCCCTGCTCTTTGTAATTTGAATCTGGGGATGGTGATCATGTGTGAGTGGGTAGCTCTGATAGGTTTTCTGGATTGCGATTTGGTACATTTTCTAGATAAGTATCTTGGTTCAGTGTCTGAAAGACATTTATCCGTTATGGTGAGAGTGTTAACCAGAATGCGCTCTCGAATGGGCAGCCAAGAACGTTTGCTCTAGCATGCAATATGTGGTCTTTTTTGGGAATGTTTAAGGCTGATCTTACTGCATTGTTTTGAATGATCTATAACTTCTTGATGTTGCAAGTGGCGCTCTGGCAATTGTGATACAGCTGTCTGCAGAAAAGAAGGGTCTGCAGGCATTAATGAGTTTAGTATTATAGGCCGCAGATGAGGCAATTGCGTTAACATGTCTAGTTAATGATAATGATGAGTCCAGGTAAACCCCTAATGTTTTGACTTCTTTGGCAACTGAGATAGTAATACCATCAATGATAAAGGATTTGTAGGCTCTGTCAAGTTTATTTAGTACAGTGTGAGATCTGATGAGGAGCAACTCGGTCTTGTTGTCGTTTAGGCATAAATAATGTATAGCCACTCAGGCTTGAATAGTTTGGTAGACTTTGCCCAGTATGTTGGAGTCCGTGTCATAGGTGCCTGAGATAGGTAGGAGGATTTTGGTATCATCCGCATAATTATTGTAGGAGATACCCATGGTGTCAAGGAGTTTCAATAGAGGCTTTGTGAAGATATTGTATAGAGTGGAAGAGACACAGGAGCCTTGAGGGACTCTGCAGGTGACTGGGGCTGGAGGGGCTGATGCTACGGCAGAGAAGACTCTGAGATCCAGGCTGTTGCTTTAGTGGAGAAGTGGCCTGCCGAAGAAATGTGTTGACATAGAATGTTATGGCCCACCAGATCGAAGGTGGCAGAAAGGTCAAGCAAGATGGGAAGAGCTAGTTTTCTGTTGTCTTTGATCTCATCCATTTGGATTTTTTAAATCTAGGAGTGCCGATTCCATGCCATGACCTGGTCGTAATCCGGATTGATGTAGCCCGAGAAGTTTGTTAACTTCTAGGTAATTCTGGATCTGTAGGCTAGCTGCCCTGTCTAGTATTTTAAGTAGGGCAGGGGCAGTAGTGATAGGACATTAGTTGGAAGGATATTTGGGTCTAGGGTGAGCTTCTTGAAGAGGGGTAAGACCCAAGCGTCTTTTAAGTTAGTTGGCACAGTGCCAGAGGAGAAGGAGGACTTAATGAGCAAGGAGATGATTGGGGCGTGCTCGGTTGCACAGTCTTTGTTGACTGAGGCTGGGCAAATGTCCCCTTCACATCCGGATGGCTTTAGGCCTTTGATGATTTTGGTTACATCAGAGTCATAGACCGGTTTGAACTAAAACAGGTGTGTGATGTGGGAAGGCAGTAAAGGCTTTGGGACTGGGAAAGCCTCAACGGTAGTTATTGAGTTTTTCTTGTCAAGGATTTTTGCTTGTAAAGATGAGATTTGAACCAATAAGGCATTTTGAATATTGGAACACCAGGTGAGGTATTGAAGGCAGCTGGCAGGGGGAGGAACCGGAGATTCAAGTTCTTGCAATATGGCAAAGAGTAATTGTATGCCTGAATTGGCTTTGGCAATACTGTCATTGTACGTGGAACGTTTGGCTTGGAGTATAGCCTGTTTATGGGTTTTGGCCAAGGAGGTAAAAAGATCTTTAATCAAGACTGTTGGGTGTTTTTTCCAGGTAGTCTCGGCTGCTTGTTTCATAGAGCGAAGGGCTTTGAGGTTGGGTGTAAACCAGGCATTAAGTTGAGCTGCAGGCTTAGGTTTGTGTTTGCTCATGTCCTCAATACAGGCCCGGCTCTAGGAGTGTTCATCTGGGTGGGCCAGGTTTGTGATCAGGGGGGCCCAATTTCTATTCTGTGTGGGCTTTTGAGTACCCTAAACAAAGTTCTGGCATTAATCCAGATTTCCCAGATCCATGATCCAGAAGAAAATGTCTTTCCAGATCCGGATAAAAATAAATGTGCACCGCTCTATAAAAACAGCACAGAGCCAAAGAGAAACTAGGGAAATAGTATTGCAACATCAATCTACCTACATTCACTTGTCATCTGCTCCTCCCGTTTCTATTATGTCCATTTCTCCTTCAGCTTGCACACCGAATCACCTTCCATCAGGTCAGGTAACCCCTTACCGCCAATCCCACCTACCCCAAAAACCCACACCATGGTCCTCATTACAAGTTTGCCGGTCCGGAAACAATGGTGCCAGTAAGCTTACCAGCACTGTTGTTTCCAGACTGGCAAACTACGAGTCTGCATGCCAGAGCCGCTGTGTCTGACAGGGGAGACGCTACCGGACACAGCGGCCACGGTAGGCAGACCATCACGGAAGCACCAGCACTGTTAACAACGGTGTCAGTGCTTCCCTGGTCCCCATTCCCATGGAGTCCTGCGGGACTCCATGGGAATGGGGACTTACAATTTACCGGCGCCTGATGTTCCGGAACACCCGGGTTGTAATACCGCAGACTTTCCGGCAAGTCTGGCGCCAGTAAATCATTAAGGGTCCAGCGGCAACCGGCCGGTAGTACCAGCACGGTTATCGCCGGACTATTAATGAGCCCCCCATGTCTTTCCTGGCCTGGCTGGGGAGTATCAAGGGTGATGCTTCCTCTTCCTCTGCAAGGACTGAGCAGCAAGGCCCCCAGTCTTTATTCCATTTCAGTTGGTGTGTGCCCAACAATGCCATCCTAAACACTGTGGCTACTCCCAGCAGGCCCAGAAGGAGGTGCTTTTTGTCCCGCCATCTAGTTGTAAAAGACAGTCCCCCCCACCTCTCCAGAATACTGAAGCAAAGAATAGGACATCTTGTTTCTTGCAAAATGACATTTCAAAGAAAAACATTTACATTTTTTTGTTATATTTTTGAAGAACACTTTAATTGAGTTGAGTTCACGAGGGAGTGGTAGCATGTAGGACAAATAGCTTAGGGTGGGGGGAGTAGGATCAATAGGCAGACAGTGCAGGTTAAGGGGTTTCCAGCTTCCTGGTATCGCTCCCGGTGGGGCTTGGCAGGGAGGAGAGATGCTTCCTCCCGTGCCATCCCCCTGTACATCAATGTCTAGTACATACTGTTTACATGCTGGTTAGAAAATATGCAATTGTCCATGATGGCTTTTTGTTTGATGTGTTTACTTTGATTTGCTATTCAATTTCACAATTTTGTTCAATATATGTGGCCTGATATTTTCAAAGAATGGTGCGTGTGTGTTGTTGGCAGGTCCTGACACATGCGCTGCTCATCTATTAAACAGCGAGTGAGGCTTTTTTTAAATGGCTTATACTGTGAACTGAATGATTACATTATTGCCCATGATCACACACTTTAGTTAAGCGGGAAAACCAGAATTTGAAACTTGCTTGAAATTTAGATATTTGACCACGCATCCTCCAAGCTCAAGTTGGTACAAATATGTGTTGAAGTTTGGTTTTGAATATCTAAAATAATACTCAATTTTAAACAATTGCTTTAAAAAGTCACATGATAAACCAACCTGATAAGGTTATCATTGCAGAAAGGTGTTGATGAAAAAGAGTAAGGGAGTCATTTTGTTTGCAATCCTAAATTGCACCACTCCTGTTTTCAGTTTTTTGCAAAAGTACACCTCCATGCAATTGTAATTGTTTCCACCAAGTACTGGTAAAGTAAAGCATAAAACACTGGTAAATATCGCCTTTGATCTTCCATTTTCCTCTATGTGTCTGGAAAAGTGTAAATACCTCCCACAATTAACAATTGTGGGAGCCATCCACAATGTTTTCTTTTGGAATCTGCCTGCTTTTACCAGTGTAAAGAAGTCAGGCGGATTCCATAGGAATCCATTGGTTTTGCAGCAACATAAAAATACATGCTGGTGGAAAACCAATCGGATTCGGCAGGGGGACCTTTAAGAGAAGGCAAACTTGTTAAGTCCGATCTGCTCTCCAACTTCGCCTGCCACACCATCCCAATTCCTGCAGTGAACTTTGCTTGACTTAGAAAATAACCCACTATGATTGTAGCTTTATTTTCCCCATCCTGAATGATAACCTACAAACTCCAGCATAAACGTTAATGAGAATTTAAAATAAATCTGATAAGAGTACCAACAGCAACCCCAGACAAGTGTTTCGGTCTGGTTGGACCTCATCAGTATGGTGGAGCTGTGCCTCTCTAAGAATAGTGAGCAAGGGGTCCACGTCTGGGGTTGCTGCTGGTACTCTTGTTCAGAGGAGAATTGCTTAGCATTTCGGTGCCGGACTGCCCTAGGGCAGGAGAAAGACTGGTATGTTTTAGATATTTCTCCTTTGTGAAAGATAGTGAGCTAACGATCTGGGTAAGTCTATCATAACCGGGACTAATGTCCGGCAGAGGGACTCACAGCCCCCTATCCCCCTTGTTTTTTTGCATATTAAGTAACTTTGGGTCTCACCCTAAGTTACTAGGGGAATCCAGACATGGAGCCCTTGCTCACTATTCTTAGAGAGACATAGCTCCACCCTACTGATGAGGTCCAACTAGACCGAAACACGTGTCTGGGGATGCTGTTGGTACTCTTGTTCAAAGGAGAATTGCATAGTATTTCGGTGCTGGACTGCCCTAGGGCAGGACAAAGACTGATATGTTTGGGATATTTCTCCTCTGTGAAAGACACCCAAGGCCCCATTGTTTTTTTCACTTTTTGATTTTACTCCTCTCCGCTCCAGAATTACATTTTTGTTACTACCAACCTTATTTTTTCACTTATACTGAAGTTGTTATTGCAGTAGAATATGTATGTTCAATGTAATTTGTAAAGGACCCCAGTTGATTGATGCACCTTCTGTAGACATCTGTGTGAAAGCAACATCATGTGTAATTTATTGTTTGATATAGTTAAACATTTAATAAAGCATGATGTGAAAAAATGCTATATTCCCACAACAAAATAAACATGCTTTAAATGACAGAAACCAACTTTGTGATTTTAGGTTTGAGAAAATATTTGTAGGCCTGCTTAAATGTGATTGAGTATGCTTGAGTAAGTGTGCTACCTCACTTAGTGCTGTTTAATGGTCCTTTATCTTCCTGGTTGTTTGTGCTTTCATGTCTGTGAGGCATAGATCATTGTCCAGGACAAGCAAACAAATCCTGGCTGGGCTTCCTGCAGTGCAGCCTCTCAGAATGATAATCTCTCAGAGGTTCCTGCTGCACATTTAGGGCCTGATTCACAGAACTTTTTCCTATGGGATTGCGCCATTATAAAACACTTCTTTAATCAGGCCCTTTGAGTGAAATGCCCAGTGCTGGCGATTGAGCCGGCTCTCGCCGGAACCGAGACCCGGCACCAGAAGTGTAGCTGGATCTCGGGATCCGGCCAAAGCCAGCACTGGGAGAAAAAAAAAAGGAAGCACCCCTGAGCAAACTATAACTTCCTCTGGTGACCTTGTGCAAGGGGTCACAAGAGGGAGTTACAGTCCTCAGCCACGACCCGGTTCATTTATTTATCTATGCAATGTTTGTCGGATACATGGACCCGGATTATTTATTTATTTCTGTAGCGTTTGTAGGATACCTGTATCCGACAAACATTGCATCAATAAATAAATATGCAGGTATCCGACAAACATTGCATGAATAAATAAATACCCCTATTAACAATGAAACTATCACACATGATGCAGCCACCCAAATGCTTTCAGAGGGGAGCTGCAGGAGCTGTGCCGGGTGTGGTTCAAGTAAAAGAAAACGTTGCTTATGGCAACAGAAATAACCCTGTTTGAATAGTACCGAAGGGGGAGTTTAAAAAAAAAAAATGGGATGCAAACTGTGCATTTTAAAGCATATTTACTCAAACACTGGTCAAAACTATTATCCGCATAGTGAAGTAATTCATCACCAGTGCCGTGGAAGTGGTTTAAAGTGGAATTGATATATAGTTTAGAAAAGAAGCAGCATGAAAGTAATAGCGCTGTTTAAAACTATTATTTTGGAAATTTCCTTTGATCGGCGGTCAACTGCTAACTACGCTCCCCTAAACCCTGCCTCCTCGGGCACCGCCCCCCCAAACCCCTGCCCCCACCCGGCCCTTGTGGGATCCCCCACCAATTTCTTTCCATTTCCACCACTCTAAATGCCCCCCCACACCCCAAATCCCACACTCCCTTGGGTCCCACATTCAAGGCCTCCTTTCTAGGGGGGGCCAGGGAGTGGCCTTGGGGGGGCCTGGCCCCCCTGGCCTCCCTGATGGAGCCAGGCCTGCCTCAATAGCGCGTAGAAGTGATTGGTTGTATAGTTCAACCATAGTATTGGGGTCCTTACTCCTAGGTTGGTAGGCTGTTATGCTTTTCAGCAGCAGAAGCAGGTTAGCTGGTGTGATGTTCATGGCATTTCTTGTGAAGGTGTCCGGTAAAGGAAGTGTCAGGGTGGGGGCTTGATTGATCAAAGGAATGGAGAAGGATATAACATTGTGGTCTGACCAAGGGTATGGCACATTAGATGAGATGGTGATGTTGCAAATGAGGTCTGCCAACCAGTCTAGGGTATGGGCTTTGTTGTGGGTGGGGCATGTGATCTGTTGGGTGAAGCCCAGGGCTTCTATAGAGTCAGCTGAAGCAAGTGCATTGAGGTCTGCAGTGTCATTATATTCATTCTAAGTTTATATTACCCATGAAGACTATTCTTGAGGAAGGCTTGGACTCCAGTGAGAGGAGGTGTGAGGTGTAATAATAATAATAATTTAGCATTTATATAGCGCTACAAACCCTCAAGCATCTGAGCGCTGCTTATATTACTCACAGTGTGTGGTGCTCATTTATCGACCTCGAAAGGATGAAAGGCTGTGTTTGGCCCTGCTGCGATTGGAACATGCGTCTGCAGACTCTGCACAGATGTCAAAGCGAGCGCTCTACTCGCTCTGTTATCTGACCGGCTTTCATCAAAAGAAAGTAGTGGACCTGGTGGTCTGTAAATAAGGTGAAGGGTTATGGTAGCAGTGAAGGATAGGGTAAGCCTGATAGACAACAGTTCCCCTGATAAAATATATGTTAGATATATTTTCTGGAGGAGTTACACCTAATCCTGTGGTATTTTATTATTGTGGTAAATGGTGGTATCTTATTGTGGTATATTATTATTGTAGTGATGCATTGGTGGATTTCCTTTATAGAGGTAAAACTCTCCTCAGAATATAGTCTAACACTTGCCTTTTGTTTTAATCCCTGGGTCTCTCACAAATACCAGATTCTGGACTTATTACACTTAATATGGGATGGTACCCCTACCTCTCAACACCTTATTTACAATGTTGACATATGCTCTAGCAGCCAAAGTGCAAAACATATTTCATTATAAACAGGTCATTGTATACACACACACAACATACACTCCTAAACTTACTTACTAGGAAAACCAAAAACCTACTTCAGATTTTACCACCTGTGGTAAAATGAAATACCACCTATGGTAAAGTGGTCCTAGTCCCTGTGAAATCTCAGTCAGTGTGCTAATAGCGCAGTCAAGCAATGAAAACCCGGCTCTCTTGTTATAAGTTTCTAATTTGATATACTTATGATATTCAGGATTGTTCAGATAAACTACATCATGCGATATAAGCCATGTGTACAGAAAATGTGAAGTGATATTTAACATTAACAATTTCGCAGACATTAATAGATTCTACTGAGCATTTTCTTACCAAATGACCTTGTACACGATGAAATTGGCAGGCGGTGCAGTTTGAGAGAGAGGAAAGAAAAATCACAACAGTAATACAAATTCCTTCATGAACCTTTGAACTCGTATTTACTTTGAACAATGATAAACATTACACATGAAAACAAACTGCTTTCTATCTGGCTGCCTGTCATGCATTCATGGATTCATTTCCTCACTTGTGACTCCTATTACCTCCAAGCTGTGAATTTCTTTGCTTGATCGCACTGGAATACCCCTCAGTTTATCCGCCCAGAGCACACATAAGAACAGCTGGGACCTCGCTCTGCCTGCACGTCTCAGCTTCAGCATTCAGAAAGATTTCTGCCCATCTCCCAGGAGTCTCCTGAACATCTAATCTACACACCCACTAACAGTCCCATTTATGACCTCTCGCTGCCACTCAAAAGGAATCCTTCCCCTTGCCCAGATCATACTATTTTCCGTCCTGCCCAGTATTTTTCCTTTTGAGAATGCCAATCCTGCTAACTTACAAATGTAACATCTTCCTGCACACACAATGATGTCCTTTTAGCAGCACATATTTAATTTTCGCAGCTTGTCACAAATTGCTGCTATGCTGAATGAAGGCACAGAGCTTATACTTGCACACTTAAAAGTTTTCAAGTTATTTCATCTGGACCAATTTGCACTAATTTGTTAAGGACATGTTACAGGTTACTGGGAAGGGGTAGGCCTGTTAGTTTACATTAGTATTTAGATGAAGTGCAAGCCAGTCAAATGAAATATTATCCTGAAATAAAACATTTTTAAACATGTGCATTCTGTGAGAATGTGTGCATTTCCATCTGGTGCGCGCGCCGGTTGCAATTGCCATTGCTTGCAGTGTTTCTGTTGCCCTGTCTCTACATAAGCCCACTAACACTACATATGCATGCTAAGCTAATAGACCCCTGTAACACAGCCCCCTAGCAATTCCAACACAATCCCTCCTTTTGTTTTACTGCTGGGATCCACCGGAAATCACTGCAGGAAAAACATCAAACCACAAGCTCCAAAACACATGTGTTGTTCGCATTTCAATTACCCATACCTGAAAATAAATATTATATTCATTGAAATCCATGCATCAGCAACATATATACCTGCCCCCACCTTTGTACCAAAAACTTTAATTCCCAATCAAAGCGACAATAACAATATTTTCAACATGGATACATAATAATGGTGTATATTTGAAGAGATCTTTTTTTATCTTCACATCTCATCATTTTTATCAGTGGTCCGATCTCTCTTTTTTTGTATGATATATTGTTATCTTCTTTTTTTGGTGAAAAAGTATGCATATATATTTTTTTTGAAGACCACGCTCTTTTTATGTAAAACATTTTTTAAGAGTTCTTTATCTTTTTCTTTTTATCTGATTACCAGCTTTGATTATTATTATTATTATTGTTTTACTGGTGATCGAATTTCTTTTTCTTTTTTTTTCATTAAGCACAATTACATCTACATATCTGTGTCATTTAATTAAATGTAAAACCAACTAAAATAAAATGAAAATAAACAAAAATAAAAATATTTTGTAACAAAATAAGATTTTAAGTAAATATGTCCTGTAGTAGGGTAGCTCATGGTAACAAGAGTAAACCCAACTGCGCATCAGGTAATACCTGTCCATTAAATGTTGCACTACAATCATATATAACGCTGTCTTTGGCAGAGCTCCTCTAGTTCACGACTCCATGGGGCCTCCTCCAAAGGCATCATGTCCATGGTGTTTCAGGCCCCTTATATGAACCCCTTTCTTCGGTCCTGGGGGCTTTCCAGGGGTCTCCGATCCAGTGGTGTCCTCCAGGGGTCCAGCGCTCCAAGGATCCGATGCTGATGAGAAATTAATTAATTTTCTGGAGTAAAAGGAAAAAGACACATTAAGTACCAAGCACAACACATTTTCACACCTTTTCCTACTGGAACATCTGAAATTAAGTTTATTATCATTATTTAATGCAAGTTGTAGAAACAACATGCCATGCTGGAGCACCTGAAATTAAATCTATTGTTATTAATATGCAAATCAGAGAAATAATATACCATACAATCAAAACAATTTCAAAATTCACCGCTCCCCCCATATTGTACCTTTATCAAAGATCCTTTGGCACTTACCATGCACCAGCAATATTTACATTTACCCACTTGCTAGGGCAACTTTCCATATCACATTCAATATTTTTTCTATTTTAACTAGCCTCAACTTGCTCAAGCCTTTTCACCTCAGGTTTCGGGTGGAAAGGTTTGATTTGATTAACATGGACAAACTGCTCCACTGTCAACTCACCCTCCTTCTTAGCAATCCTATACACTACGGGCAAGACCTTGCATGAAATTTAGATTTGTTATGCCTTCCCTTTCCAAAATGAAACTTATACACCTGATCTCCTACCTCGTACTCTTCTGCAGATGTCTTCCTATCATAGTTTGTATTTGCACCATCAGCAGCCTTTTCCAAATTTCGCTGCACAAATGCAAACACATGTTGTAAGTGCTTCCTCAACTATTCCACATATTCATGAATTGTGGAGGCATTTACAAGGGTTTGTTCATTGGTCTTGTAAAGTAAATGTTGTGGCAACACAATTTTTCTTCCTGAGGGCTGAGATTTGGTGATTTAGCAGGAGTCAATCTAATTGCCATTAATACCAATGGAAGCCGAAGGTTCCAACCAGAACCTGCTTCAGCCACAAATTTCTTTAACATATCCACTATTGACCTGTTACACCGTTCTACTCCCCCTGAAGAGGAAGGCAGGTAAGAAATGTGTAATTTTCTCTTCACACCCACAATCTGCCATATCTTTGTCATCAATGCACTAGTGAAATGACTTCCCTGGTCTGACTCTATCCTTTGAGGTAGACGAAATATTGAAAAAATTTGATTTACAAGTAACGTGGCCGCTGTCTGCGCACTACAATCCGGAGCGTGTTGGAATGCACTCCACCCATTTGGAAATTAAACAAACTACTGTTAACATTTACCGATTTCCCCTTGCTGATCTCTTTAAAGGCCCAACATAGTTGATTTGCAAATCAGACCATGGGAGGGTCAAACCCCTTTTCATCCCTTTTCATTAATGGTGCTCTATGAGTAGGTGACACAGGTTGAAGTTGTGCACATACTAGACACCCTCTGGTGTATAGTTCAACACCTTGGGACATGTGTGGCCAATAAGCATAATATTTTAAAATGTCCAACCGTTTCTGTGAGCCCCTTTGTCCTGCTATTATGGCATCATGAGCATGATGCTACAATCAATACCTGAAACGACAAGGGCACTATCCATTGTATTTGACCTGTCACAGATTCTCTAATCATCAGTCCATCCTGTAAGCTAATTCTCTTTTTGTTTTTTAGCAGCACCCTCAACTCCTCTTTCCCTTTACAAACTTCTTCAGTCAGAAGATTTTGTTCTGCATATAACAGATTATTATAAACATGCCTAAAATCAGGTCTTCCTTTTGTGCTTTGATCAGGTCCTGATCTGGAGTGTCAAAACACCAGTGAACCACAGGCTGCTCAACCGCTTTTGGAGTTTTGGAGCGTGTTATCACATCTATGATATGATATGATAGGTTATTTATAACAAACAATACCCAGAGTTTTTTAAGTGCGGAACCGGGGATCGAACCTGTGTTGCTCTGTGTCGTCTTGCTTCCAAGGTGAACACATTGCCGCTGAGCTATCCTTCCGAGACTACCTGTATTTCACCATGCAGGTGTTCAATAGGAATGTTGGCTAACTGATCTGCCTTGTCATTCCCCTCTTTGTCCTCACCTGGGGCCTTCAAATGACCACAGATTTTTCTCCAATGTATTAGTAAATCATTTTCTGACACACGTTTTTCTATGACTTGAATCATCTTAGCATGTTTAAGTGGTTTTTTGTTATAGGTGAGTATGCCTTTTACCTTCCAGCCAGGTAAATGTTCTACAAAACTATTTCATGTATAATCCAAATCAGCTACTAAAACTATCTCTTTGAGTTTGTGTTCCACTGCGGTAGCGACTGCTTTGTAAATAGCATCCAGTTCTGCCACCTGACTACTTCTAGGCCCAATCCTCATGCTTACTTTTGAAATGTTGTCACATTTAAACCAGATATTTCCTATTCCTGCCACAAGCTCTTTTTCTGTGTTATTTTTCACATGGTATGCACAATCATCTACATACGCAGTTGGTAAATTCCTACATATCTCTTCATTGAACGCTTTGTGTGCGGGTTGTTCAAATTCATTTAAACTTGATTCCATTTCTGTGACCTCAGATGCACATTCTGCTGCACAATCATGCAAATCTGCCAGCCCTTGGTCAACCGCTCTCTTCTAATTTTGTCCATATCTCACTTCGACAGGAAAACCCTGAAGCGCTAGCATCCCAGAAGTAATTCTTGACTGGGCCAAATTCCCTGACCTAATTCTTTTACTTTGCAGAAACTGCAGAGGCTGATAATTTGTTTCAATAATTACTCTTTCCCCTTGAATTATAGGACAGAAATGTTGTAAAGCCCAGACAGTTGTCAGGAGTGCTTTTTCACATTCACTGAACTTAGTTTCTACCTGTGACAAGGCCTTGCTGGCACATGCAATAGTTTTTTTATTCACATCATGCTTTTGATAAAACACTGCTGACATGCATTGACCAGTGAATCCTACCTCCACAAAGAAATCCTGGTTCTTTATGGGATATGCCTGACATGGCACTTTCATGAGACATTCTTTTAGTCTGGCCACAGCTTCACATTGTTCCTTTTCCCATTTCCAGGGTACACCCTGTTTTAGTAATATAAGTAAAGGTTGTGTAATCTCTGCATAATTCTTAATAGATTTCCTGTTGTAACCTGTCATCCCTAACAAACTTTATAACCCTTTCAGATTGATAGGATCTTTCAGTTTATGTATCGCCTCCACTTCCTTCTTTTGCGGGTTTAATCCATTCTCGGTCACCTCATGATCTAAGAAGTTCACTTCCTTTTACACCATTGTGCTTTCTGTAAAGACACTTTGGCTCCAACCTTCTGTAACTGGCTAAGTACATGTCTAATCTCATTGAAATGGCTTTTCAGATTCTCATTCGTAATCAGCACATCATCCACGTAAACTATTGTCCCCCTTTCCGCTGTGTCTGGGTGCGCCTTGCTCAGGAATATCCCAAATGCACTCCCACTATTGACATATAAGGTTTCCGGGACGATGCATATTGGGATGTGTCAAAAGAAAATGCAAACAGATTCTGGATATCTTCAACCAGTGGTACACACCAGTATCCATCTGTAAAATGTATTGTAGTAAACACATTTGACCAGTGAACCTGTGCAAGACCCTGGTCAATAAATGGAAGTGGCCACCTTGAAAGAGGTTGTTTAATTCTCATAGATCGGCACACAAACACCACTGGCCATTAGGTTTCAACACACCTAATATGGGATGTTTGATGTGCTATGAATGGGCCTAACATTCCTCTAGATTCTACATTTGTATTAATTATTTCAGCTAGCGATTCCAAACATTCCAGGGCAACCTATATTGTCGCACAAATACTGGTTCCCTACCATGTCCTTCTGGTAATGTGGCAACATGCAAATCTGTTAATCCACAATCATATGTGTCTTTGACAAAAACCTCTTTGAATTCCATAAATATTCTTCTCAATTGGTCTTTTTCTTCTTCATTTGTGCACTCATCTGCAGCCTGAATCTGATCTTCTACCATCTTAGAGAACTCTGGGAAGTCCTCCAATGGAGGAACCTCTGTACTTTCCTCCAACCATGTGGCTGTATCCCTTTGGAGAGTCAACACATTTAAATATTTTGGAACATTGACTTCCATTGCAATATGCTGCTTCTCAGTTTTAGCCTCAATTAAATTGAATAGGATGCAATCATCTTGATAACAGCACACCATTTCACTTGACTCATAAGGATACACAGACTGAACTTTGATCCCTTTAGGTTGAGTGTCCAAGGATTCTGGCAACTCACCCTGCGGTGATGTTCAGGGATGCTCCCAATCAATGCATTACTGAAGTCTGCAGCAAAATAAGACTTCTGCATTTCCATTCATATTGCTGAATTCACTTCTAAATGAATGTCATGGCATCCTTTATAGTCTGGAAGAATTTTAATGGATCCATCCCCAATCTCTATCAGTGGTGTATATTCACATTCTAGCCCTTGCTGCCTCATGGATTCATTTAGAGCTACAAATACATCAGAATCTTTTAATTGTTGCCCTTTTCTGTATTTTAACGCCATTGTAACTTGTCTGGGGTGAATGCGGGAATGGCAACATCCTTTCTCACTTGCAATTCAACTGCATATGGTGCCATATGCGTGCAATGATAAGCATGTCTTTTGTCCGCATATTCAGGTTCAGCCCCTCCTAATCTGGACCAAACCTTTTGATTTAGGAAGTCATAAACCGTACACATTCCGTGCATGATGTAATTTCCAAAATAAAATGTGTTGTGCGTCCTACTTACGATCTACACATTATGATGAATACTCTTAAAACCAATTGTAAGCTTTAACATGCATCTTCCCACAATCCTTTGCCCTGACTCTGGATCATCCAGACCAAAGATGTGTTGGTTCTTTATTCTGAATTTTGGGATCTCCTCCCTGTCAATTATCTGCTGGAGTACTTTTTCATTAATAAAACTTCTTTCATGTTCGAGTGCTAAAGTGGCTTCTATCATTTTAAAATTCCCATTTACACGGATAGGGATACAATGGTGACCATCTCCCATGTGTATTTCAGAAAGGGTTGAAATGCATTTTTCTGTGTTTATCTCTGAAGTGACATCTGGCTTGCATTTCCCTTCCTTTAGATAAAAGCGCAATGTGTTTTAATCTATTTCTGTTTGGCATTTTTTTCTTGGGGTCCAAATAAATCTCCAGAGACTGCTTCTCTTTTTCACCCCGCATTTTACCCTGACACATGAGAATAACAGTGACACTAGGTACACAGCCATTTTGAAGATATACTTCAACTGCCCTTTCTGATTTAGCAATGGTTGGCATTCTTTTACCCTGTTGTTTTGTGTTATTACTTTCTTAGGCCTCAATGGTTTTTTGGCTACGGACCATAATACCCCATTTACACCATCAATGAGGGGCGACAACCTCTTCAGGCAGTTCATCCTCATGAGAAAGGATCTTTCCCTGATGGATGTGATCAATAATTCCTGTCTCATCCGATGCTTCCTATCTTTATGTCAACCTGCGTGACACCTTCGATAGGTATTTCTTCACCATTGAAGTTGTGCACAAGGCCTTCGTTTTATCTCACCATTATGTGATTTGGTGGGGATCTCCCTTCTTTGATACTTTTGATCAACTCCTTCGACATTATCGTGGCGTGGGTACCTGTGTCAATCATTGGAAATGCATTACATTTCTCTTCCACAGTGATAGGCGCTAGTACTTGTCTTCACTTCCTCTAGCACACACAAAAAAGAGTGAGTTTTTGCTGATTTCAAGACTCACATTTCTAAGCCCCTTTTCAATCCTTGCTAAACACACGGACATATGAAAATATACTTTTCCTTTCTTTTTGCCCACTTGTGAGGTATCTTCCCCGAAGGAAAGTAGTGGGCCTGGTGGTCTGTAAATAAGGTGAAGGGTTATGGTAGCAGTGAAGGATAGGGTAAGCTTGATAGACAAAAGTTCCCCAGTTTGGAAGAATTGATTGTTCATTTCGCGGATGGGAAACAAACTTTTAGCAATGATCGCTACCCACCGCCCCATTGGGTGTCCAATCTATCTTTCCCGAGGAGAGTGTAAATGTCAGGGGTGGCGAGGGAGAGTGAAGGGCCTGCTGCCACATGAACCGAAGTTTCTGTAATGGCCAGTAGATCAAGATTATTAGAGGTGATCAGATCGGAGATGTCAAGGGCATGAGCCATTATATACCTGGCATTGATTAATGCTTCTTTGAGCAGTGGTTGTATATTGGGGTTAGGCGTTGTTGAGTTATTCAGTGGAGTTGATGGTGAGTCGGTCATTCCAAATTGCTTGCACAGTGTGCTGTCAGTACCCAGGGAGGAAGAGGTGCTGTTGGCAACCTTCTAATTGATTGGGAGACTAGGGGCATTTACCATATCTGGGGAGCCATATATGTTCCCATTGATCTGGGCCTGAAATGGATTTTCTTTGACAGGAGCACCAAAACATGGTTACCTTTGCATGGGGAGCAGGTGAGATTGCATTAGCCAAAGCAAAAGATGCATTTTCAAAGGCAAAGTCACCAACAGTCATTCCTTTACCATGAATCCCCTCCACACGATGCCATTTCTTCCTTCCTCCTGCTGATCTCTTGGTCCTCCTGCCTACAACAAACTCTGACCTCAGCCGAAAAACTGACACTTCTTGCTTTCTGTGCCCTGCATAAATCTCCCTCCCCCTGTGACCATTGGTCACTTTTTCCTTGCCAATTTGGCACTGTCCTCCCCACCCAAAGCATGTATGGGCAAGCAAAATTCATAGAAATTGAGCTAAGCCTGCCTACATTCTCCACCTGCCTCGCCACATAACAGAGATATCAGCAAATAAAGTCCAATATTCCAGTTTGTGTTCTAGGCTCTGTTCCCTGTTCACCAGTTGGATCTTTGAATGGTTGTGGCATCTTCTTGCAGTTCAGCCTTGTAGGTCTGCATGAGGGACACTAATGATGATTTGTATGCTTGGCCTTTGTTGGGGGGTGCTGCATCAGGCTGGTGGTTTCTGGAAGTGAATAGAAACACTGGCCAGTATCTGGAACATGAGACAAGCCTCGTGATAAGGGTCTTTAAGCAAACCTTCTAGCATGGTGGCATGAGTTGGTGCCTTCTCTGCTGCCACTGTCTACCTCAGGAATAGGACATGCTCTGGGCCCTGGTAGGCTCTCACCCCTGGCTGACAGGCGTTCCCATTACCTCTTGAAAATGCCAGGGCTGTACCTAGTTTGGTGGTATTTTACTATTGTGGTACAATTGTAGCATAGCGTGGTTATGGTAATGCCCTTTATGGTGTGACAAGTATCCCATCCATTACCTGTATTCTATTTAGGGTCTATTCTAAACACAGATCACTGGGCCTAACACACTTGAAATTCTTTTTGACAGTGCTACCTGTCACCACAGCCACTTTTCTATAAGGCTGGACTATTGTCTTTGTCAGATTTGTTAATAAACATTTTCCATTGTGAATGTTTCACCAATCACCCATGCAACATCCGCTTTTAAACTTGCTTGCTAAAAGTGCCAAACTTTACATCCAGTTTTACCACCTGTGGTAAATTATGTTACCTCTTTTGACACACTGGATATCTTCCCTGTAATTTCACACCCTCTTTGTCACTGAATACACTTAGACACAGAAAACTCAACCCCACTGATTCAGTTTTAAAATGCTTTTTTTTATATGCACTATTATTTCAAACAGGTTATGCAGTGTGAACATTACACAAAATAGTACCCCTACATTGGATCGCATGTCCAGTCTGTATTCATGACTAAATGTCCACATTTCTTATCTTACCTCATCCGTGGGTCCCGACACAATTGGCAGAAGACAGTCTAAGAGAAGAAACAAAAACAAACACACGACAGCAGGCTAGATTTCTTTTTCTCCCTTTACACTTATCCCTTTCAAATGTTAAAAAAGACATTGTTCATAAAATGACCATTTGATCCTGACTGACTGTAAAGATAAACTCTGTATGTGCACCTCACTTTACAAATACTCACTTCCAGTGTGTGTGGTTTCTGCACTGTTATCACGGGAAACCCCACTGAACTGGATTATCAGCATGCAGGAGTATCCCGGATTCTGCAAAAGCACGATTCTGCTCTCTGTCTACTTGCTTGTCTGCTGGCTGCCTGCTTCTTTGCTATTTCTGTCAGCTGAACCGCACACCACTTCTGTCTCCAGAATGTATATGCTAACCCTGTCAATCTCACTAAAACCTGCCTTTTTCCTGACATATATACATCATCCGAGCTGTTTGGCATTTCTTCCCTCAGAGAACAACCTCCCAAGGATGTTTGTATCAATTGCTTCCTGCAGCACACAATAGCGCCTTCTACAAATTGCCTTCACAGCTTGTGTAATGAAATCACAGCTAATGCACTCTGCCTGCACGTTTTATTCTACTGTAAATACCTCTGACATTTCATCTGAACCTGGTTTGCACTGCTTTGTTAAGGGTAAATTACCAATTAATAGGAAAGGTGTAAATTGGTTATTTTGGGTTAATATATATATACACAGTGCAAACTGGACAGATTACCTATTCACACTGAAGTGGATCATTTTAAAATGTGCTTACTACAAAAATGTGCACTTCCATTTGATGTCTTTATTTCAGCTATTTGATGTGTGTTCTCTATTGACTGCCTCCTCTGAATATAATGTCATGGCCCACTTACTGCCCCTCATATACAGTATCCCTACCTCTCCAGTATCTCTCCTCTCCTACATCTCCCTCCTTTTTCTACTGCTGGGATCGCCTGAGATATCACTGCAGGAGAAACTAAAACCATCTTCTCAGAATGTGTGAACCTTCCGCATTGTTGCCAGAATCAGAATCAACATCCTCATCTTAATGGTGAGAACAACTAGCCATCCCACCATCAAAACCATCATAACTGCCAGAATCACCGCACCTCTCTCTACCCAGGTCCCCCAATTGAATGTATTTCCTTCCATCATACCTAGACTACTCACAGTGAAATTATCCTTTTTTAAATTCTTCCTAATGGTATGCGTCTTTTTGTGATTCAACAAAAATTCTACATCCAGATCAATGGGGAATGTATTTTTCCGGAAGAACTCAATATTCTCCACCTGTCCCTCTCATAGACCATCACCAGCATGAAACAGAGTCAATCCCCCTATTGACACCACTGTATCCTTTGGAACAGATATGTAGAACACACCATGTTTCAATTGTTTCACAATGGAAGACCCATGATTCAGATGAGTGACTGTATAATTTGTCAGAGAGGTGCTCATCAACCGTTTATCTATAATCAATTTATCTTGGGCCAGTTCCTCAATCCCTGGATTACTAATGACCACTTCACATCCCCAGATACCCCGGGATCTGGTTTCAAACCGCAAATAGCATCTGCCGCATCAGAAACAAATGGTTTGCCCGGGCACATGTAATTCTGCTCTTTGAATTTTACACAGGTATCCAAATTTGGAATCAGTTAAACATCAGGTTCCCAGGATTGAAACGCTATCACATCCGGAGTTTTGATTTTAATATATTTATCATCCTGCTAAAATCCTACATTGTGCACCAATTTGGTTTGGTATATTAACTCGGGAGCAATGTATGGCATGCATAACAAAAACCCTACTTCCATCCTCTCTTTATTTATATATAGAGGCATGGCATTCCCCATTTTGAAAGCGATCATCACCTGTACCATTTCCACTTCTCTTTGTGTTATCCGTGCTATCATTTGATGGATGATATCGGATGACACAAAGTACAAAGGTATATGCCCTTGAATTAATTGAGATATCGCACTTTGAACTTCTCGCAGGTATTTCCCGAGCATTCTTTCAAATGGGTTGATCACATTTACAAGATTATTCAGTAATTTATCATTTTTAACAACAATATTTGTGGTGTGTTCTAACACCCTGGCCTGCTCATTAAAAATTAGAATAGTGTAATTTACATATTTGAGTTGCTCATTTAGTCCACCTTTAATTCCATCTAATGTTCACTGTCTAGTTCTAATCGTGTGTTAACTCCTGTGCCTTAGCACTTAAGGTACCCACAGACACTGCATTGGCTGAAGATATTGTTGTGCCTAACACAGCCCCAATAATAGTCATTACAATGGAGGCCCTGGGTAAACCTGCTACCCGTTTCCCCCTCCTTCTCTTCATCAGCTGATTTCCGAGCATCCTCCTTCCGCAGTTCCATCTAGTCTCTCACCTGATCCGATGCAATTACTGTTTAATTCACACATTTTTGATGATGCTAAGCTTTAAAAAGGAAAGCTGACATATTTTAAATCACATAGAACACACCATAGAGATTACCCGCATTAGCTTTGGGGAAAAAGTAGTTATTGTTCTGCACGGTGTGATTATCATTACAGGGATGCATAATCGATGGAAAAGGGTCTTGTGGAACTGTACGTTTGGAATCATACCTGACAATGTGTCACTAAATCACGTGCTGCAGATGAAATTCAACTCTGAGTGAGAAGTGCCTTGGAGAACACAGAACAGTGTCCGATGATTTTCTACGTGTTTCATAATGCTGGTCTCACATTCATGTGAAACCTATTGATGATTCTCTGACTGCTACTGCCTAGGAGTTGGTGTGTTGCATTATGCCTGTCAATTAAAAGAAAACTTGATGATTCTCTGACTGCTTGTGGCTTAGTATCATTGTGCTGCATCTTGATTTCAATTAAATGAAAGCTTGTTGATGTTATTCTCTTAGTGTTTGGTTAATTAATAATGTTTTTAATAATGACACCTGTGGGATTGCATTAATATTACCATTCAGATGCAATTATTGATCTGTATAAGTGTAGATAAGAATTGGAAATTTAGGTAAAAAGGATCCTGGGTGTGCCAAATATTATTTTGCTTGGTTGAAAGATTCCCATATTATAGAAATAAAAATTCATATTGAGATATAATAAGGAACATTACACCAAGAAAATAAACCATTTTCTTTCATTAGTACCCGGCGGTGCGTGCGTCCGCGGGATACACTAACATGATTGGATCCTTTCAGAGCCATAACACATAACAATCCCGTGGACGCACGTACGTGCCTGCATTTGTTCCCGGCGGAGGGCGTGGCAGCATCTTAGCCAATGAGGATGCTCGACACGGGGCAATCCCTGCTCCAAGCCTCCCCAAGGCTGGAGGCTGCCTTGGTCCCCCGCCGGGGACTCAGGTACATTTTTTTTCCTCCACCACACTCCCCTGCAAACTATCCCCTCCCACCCTCCCAACCCTACTTACCTTCTTTTTTCTTTTTCTCAGGTGCAAACGCACTGGGAACACTTCTGTTCGCCTGTAACTATGGGCACCGGGGGCATTACCTGGGGTTTTATTGGCCCGCCGCCTCGGGTCTTATAGCCACAATATAACCTACACAACTTCATTTCATGTTCAGTTGAAAGGGTTTATGCCTTAGGTCTATGTCTTTGGAAAAAAAGAAAGCTCCACAAGAAAAATGTCCCCACATGTCTCACTTTTTGTACAGACTTTGTAGACTCTCCAAGGGATTGGGGCCAGTTAAATACAACACTGTTTCTGCCAACGTTTCCTACTACTGGTGGCTCAGTCATCAAGCTGCTCGGGTGGAAAGTAGTGACTTTCATCAAGTGATAAAGCAGTCTGAGATGCTGTTTTGGATGTGGGGATCCTCTTTCAGCCTCTGGTTCATTATGCTCTCACCTGCATACATTTAGATCTGCGCTTGGTGTAACTCCATCATCTCAAAACAAAAGAATTCCTTATACGAATCCTATATGTAGCTTATAAGAAATTGTGAGAAACTAGAAGGTATTTGGGGACACTTCTAAGGGCATTATGAGAACTTATATGACACCCTATTACTCATTGACATCTTATAAGGGCTTGTAGGTTTTAAGTTGGTAAGTGTTCTGGTAAGTGTATTAAAAGAAAGCACTAGGAAACATTTGACTGGGCTGGACCAGGGGACACATGTAATTGAGACGAAGGAAAATGTACACTCCTGGGACTTCAGACAGGTTATGAGTTTGGTGGCCGAGCAACCACTTCCTAACTAGACCTGATGAAGATGGCTGGAAAGAAAGGAGCATATCTACTCCAGAGCTGTGCCAGATACTCCTGCCCACTTCCACAGTCGTTCAGGTTGGATCTCATGGTTGATTGTGCAATACGCTGCAGTATGATCCAGGGGAATCTGTCCCAATGCGATGCTCTGGTCCAGGGTGAAGAGTAACGTCTAGGACCACAGTTTAACACAGTCAGATGGCGTCAGGTTTCCTGAACTCCTGTTAGATATTTTAGTGGAAGTTGGTTAAACCAACGCTGAGGATACAGGCTTCCCCTTGGTCTAACGCATGTCCGCACATGTATTTCTGGGACTTAGAACAAATTTAATTCACCACTGTAACATAGCCATTGCCAAATAAATGAGGAGGCAGCAGCATGGGGAAGGACGCCTTCTTACTGCCATTGAAAAGGCACAGAATATGGACCAGCAATGTAGATCGTGATGAGGGGAATGGAACTGGCAAATGGGACATGGCAGGTAAGAATTGCGACAACTGTAGACACAAAGGTGTGTACCACAGGCAGAGGGAAAGAGCAGAGCCGGCAAGGATGAACAGAGAAGTTGTGCAGACTCACCCCAGGAGTAAAAAGGAGCCAGCTGGAAAAAAGATTAGGGACCGGTGACAAAGTAGTGAATCAGCTCCAGTGGCACCTTGACTTTAAACCACACACCCTGCTAACAAGATCTGTGCTCAGGAATGGGATAAGAGTGCATCATATCCCAAGGGTTGCTTGGGAGCTGCACTGCTATTCTACAGGTCAAAACCCATATTCCAGGCAACCTGATTGGCTGTGGCACACCTTGGATACCATCCAGGTTGCGCATCTCAGTTTAAGAAAAGAGGTTCGTATACAATTAAGCTGTGCCCATTTATTTTTTAAACCATCAATGGAACCCTTCTATATAGAGGTTTCGACATGTGCAGTTTTTCCCTGAATATGTCAGGAAGTTGTGCCCCGTCTACTGCTTTTATATAGCTTGCTATATATGTTGGTTTTAAAATGCATATATTGTATGTATCCCACATATATCAGCTTATTAAAGAGATATCAATTCCCATAGTGTTCATTTAAATCCAAGGCTGGGATTATTGGCATATGCATTCCGAAAGTAGAAAGCACTTTGGCTGAAATGCAATACCCATATGTTCTATATTTATTTGCATTTATTTAGAACGTGGTATTTTGACCAGAAATATGTACAGAAGAGTAATCAATGGACAATGAATCAGGAGAAGCTGGGAGAAAGGCAGGGCATGTGCTGTGGATGAAAAACGGGCAGAGCCAAGACAGGGCAGGGAGAGAGGGTTCATTGGATCGCAGAAGATGCACATTACTATAGTAGAACCTTCTGCTCGCTATTTACTTCTTATTTATTTTATTTCATTGCGTATAGCCGAACCTAGGTCAAGAGCAACTATGCGCTTTACAACAGGAGAGTGCCAGCATCAGGCGTAGCATTTTACATAGGAGTGGAGTACTGATGATGGAGGGAAGGAGGGATTTTTATTTGTCCGGCAAGTATTGTTGAAGGAGACACGTTTTTAGTGTTTTGCGGAACCGGAGTATGGTGGCGGCATTTTGAGCCTCTGTCGGGATTGAGTTGGGGCAGGAGAAGGTCTGCTTGCCAGTCTTGCCTTCAATGGGTGGCTTATACTCCATTACATCAACCTTCTAATAGTTTTGTGGAGTTCAGCAATAAGTTTGTTGGTGTTCCGTTCGAGACTGCTTTGTAGGTGATACATGCAGTTTTTAATGTGATCCTGGCAGGGAGACCTAGCACAGTGTAGGAGAGATACAGTAGGATGTATGGTCCCTTGTAATGAGGCAGGCTGCAGCATTGTGGGCTGCGTTGGGGGTGCATGTGTGTGGCTGGAATCCCAGTAAGGAGGGCGTTTCCCTGTGTTGATGTGTGAGATCATGAGGGTTTGGACCACTGTGCAGAAGTCATGCGGCGGGATGAAGTACTTTATTTTACAGAGTGGGGGCTGAAGGGTTGGGGTTTCTCTGCTAGTCTCTGTCTCGCAATTCCCCTCTTATTTCAAGCTTCTCCTCTGTATTTGTTCCGTCCATAGCCTACCAATAATTCTTATTTCTCCACTGTCATGTATTGCTATCTCATTATTTACCTCTCAGTTTTTCTTCCGTTCTTTCTGCACTATGTCACCTGTTTTCAACACACAATCCTAACCTCATTACCCTTTATTCCCTTTCTCCCTGTATCTCTAGTTCTCTGCTTCTGCCTTCTTGTCCAATAACTCCTTTCACGCCTCACACAAACGGACTTCACAAACAGTTCTTTGACCATTGTCTTTTTCCCTTGCTTCACAGGGAATATAATGAAGAAATGGAAGAGGTCAACGCCACTGTCTCCGAATTTATTATTTTAGGGTTTTCAAATCTCCAAGGACTTGAAAGTGTAGTCTTTCTGCTGCTTTTGTTGATGTATCTGTTAACAATCTTGGCCCATTTAGTGATCATTCTAGTCACTAGTTGCAACCGTCACCTCCAGACACCAATGTACTTCTTTCTTGGTAACCTATCCATCTTAGACATATGCTACATCTCAGTCACCATCCCCAAAATGCTGGCCGCTATTGCAGAGGGAAATAAGACAATCACCTTTTCTGGCTGCATCGTCCAGCTCTACCTCTTTGTCTCTCTGGAGGGGACTGAAGCCATCCTCCTTGCTGAAATGGCTTATGATAGATATGTGGCAATATGCCACCCCCTGCGGTACACTGTCTTCATGACCCACAGAGTTTGCATCCAGCTGGGGGTCTTCTCGTGGATCGGAGGCTCCATAAATGCTGTTGTGCACACTGCTCTGACATCCCGCCTGCCCTTCTGCAGATCCAACAAAGTCAACCACTTCTTCTGCGACATCCCACCACTTCTCAAGTTGTCCTGCACCAGTACTTGGGTCAATGAAATTGTGCTCTTTGCTATAGGTGGAGTGTTTGTCGGCCTCAGCCCGTTAATTTTCATTCTGGTATCATACATGTATATCATGGGCACCATTTTAAAAATGCATTCTAGGGATGGGAGGCACAAGGCCTTCTCCACTTGTGCCTCACACTTGACTGTGGTCACTTTGTTCTATGGGGCCAGCATGTTCACATATGTGCGCCCATCGTCAAGCTATGCCTTGGACCAGGACAGGGTGGTCTCCGTTCTGTACAGCCTATTAACTCCCATGCTGAATCCACTCATCTACAGCCTGCGGAATAAAGAAATCAAGGGTTCTCTCTTCAGGCTATTTGGGAAGAGATGTTCCTAAGCTTGTGGAATGCTTTATATAAGGGAAAAGGAAAAGGGTTGTCTTTGCTGTGAAACCTGCACATGCAGTGTTTATATTTAATTTTGATAAAGTATCACAACCCTTGTGGACACAGAGGGATGAGACATTTTTAAAAGCCAGCCAAATGGTACAGCTATTTATAGGTTCCATTAACATACCTGATAGTAATATATCAGCAACGGACAATGCAAAAGGTTTTGAAGTCAAGGAGACTTCTTTCTAATTTTCTTAACAATGTACCCTTTTAGTCCTCACCTGAACCCACAGGTTTTTCATAACAGTCTGAATTAATTTGTTATATTATTCCATTACCTGAGATCTAGTGGTGAGCAGAGCCAACCTCCTGTTTTATTAATCTGTAATCTTTGTAAAAGACTTTGTTAAAAAGACTGGCTTGTTTCCTTCATCTGTGTAAACGTTACTGAGTAATTCTGAATAGAGTTATGTGCACGTTTCTGCAGTAAAAGCATATATTTGAAGCACATGCGTGTATGTGCACAAAGCCTCTTCTAGAAGTAAATGCTACGAATGAGTGAATTGGTGTATGGGGTGAGTGAGTTAGTGAGTGAGGATGGCATCATTTGAGTGAGTGAATGACTTGATGGATGGGTTTGTGGGTTGGTGGGGGTGTGTACATGACAGCCTATAATAGAGTGAGTGAGAGGATAATGGAGTGGGTGAAAGAATGAATTTGCTGAATAGGAATTTATCTAGAATTAGCAAGTGAGGGAATGGTTGAGGCAGGAAAGAAGAAAGGAGGGGAAGGAACGAAGTAGAGAAGGAAGGTAGGATGGACACGAATCATTTAGAAAAAGGATAAATGAGTGAGGAAGTGAATGAATGAATGAGTGAGAGAGCAAATGTTTGCAGAATGATAAGATATGGAATTTGTAAGTGACTTAGTAAGTCGACGAATGACTAGTCTAGAGTGTAAATTGTTGACGACATGGAAATCTGACTGGTGAAAGAAAGGAATGAGGGAATAAGTGGGTGATTGAGAGAGTTAATCTGTGACTGAGATACAGAGTGATTATTGAAAAATGGGATTGGAATAGGAAGCATTAGGCGAGCTGTCTGTGTGAGAGAATGAGTGACTTATTGAGTGAGAGAGTGAAGAAAGGAGTGTTTTGTGGTTGAATGAGTGACCTGAGGAATGACTAAAGAAAGGGAGTTACTGGATGGTTGAGATGATGCACTAATAATACATGAGCGAGTCAATGAACGAGCTTAGTTGTTTTTGTTACATGATCCAACACACATTTCCAAGACTCTGCTCAAGCTATGCATGTGCCTTGTCCCTCAAACACCTTTCATCTGTCCCTTCAGTAATGTGTATTGCCAAAATTACATGCCAAAGTTATAATCACTGGTACATCTTTCTTGATGTAAAATGTATTTGGTCTCACTGTGAGTTGATTGAGTCAATGGTATCCATGGACTTTATCAAGAGGCCACTCAAAACCCAAAAGGTGTCCAATCGACATAACACTGTGCAGATATTTTATGCAATAGCCAGGTCTATAAATGTGGATGGAGTGTATCTTCAGAATGGATGTGTCCCTTCTGTCACTGATATTCTAATGTGCAAGGACAATTAAGTATAAAAAGAATCAGAACAACCACTTTATATCAACTTGGACATAAAGGAAAGCTGACCGTCCCAGATAGATGAGTTTTTATTTTTTCAATGGTAATTCCAAAGGTAACATACAGTAATGCTGGTCCTAACCATAAATCGTCACCATTACCAATCGTATTCCTCTTCAAGAAATCCATAAATTGAAAATACATGCATTTCCACTGGTGGTATCCCTGAAATACTGCCATACATTTTATACTGAACTACCACCAACAATAAATACAGCTGTATTATAAGATAGAAAAACACCCACTTCCAGCCAAATGTATGTCAAAAATACCTCAAGATAAAAGAAGGTAGTAATGATTGGCAGAGCACGACCAAAGAACAAAACTAGTTGCACATTTCAGATATTCGCAAAACATATATGAAACAAGTCACATAATCACACAATACCTGATGTGAAGCCCCCCAAATTATACCAATACACAATTTATCTTGTACAATATATTTAAGGCAATGCCAAACATTAATCTCTTGTCTAGGTATCAGCGTCAGCGTCAGTTGGGTTTATTTTGATGAGTTTCTCATGAACATTTTTCATCGAAAAAACGAATCAAATTTTTTTTATAAATGAGGTTGTTCCCCCCAGATCCCGTCTTCCCCTCTTCCCAGTTATTTAATCCCTATCGCTAGCCCTCACCTCATTTATCCTCTACGCCACCCTCCTTTCTCTTTCAATTAGTTTTTTCAATGAATATTCTGTAAGAAAACTCATCCAAAAAAGTTGCTGGCAAAATGACTGTATACCATCCTCAGATTTGCTACTCACACTCTCTGCACCCTACCCAGATACTGATGGTATTTTGCTTACTCGCATCTTGTTCCTCTGACCCTCCTCTGCACTCAACCTCACTGTCTCATAACCACCTTGTGCAAACTCTGGTTCTTTCTCACTACTCTCCAATAGAACCTGTTGCCCATCACAATCAATGGCACCCTTACTCTGGATCTCTTCAAAGCTCATCTTAGACTTCATTCACTTTCTAAAGAGAGAGCTCCCCCTCTCCCACCCCTATACCTGACAGCACCACTCCCTTCAGTGATGTTTCATAATGTAATTTTGTATATTTATATCATACTCTTTAGTTTGAAGCACTTGTTTCCTTAGGTTAATGTTACCTTTCTTATATATATATATATATATATATTTTCTTGTTTGTTTTGTGATGTTTCTGGTATATGTTCCACTTTATTTATTTATTTATTTATTTATTTATTTGGTTGCTAAAAACAACTTTTCAAATATTTGACACACTCAGACAAAGATCATACACTTTATACAAACATTAAAACATTAAAAGGCATTGCAATTTTAGACCTTAATTACATAGTCCTCTCCTAAAAAATAAAATCCTCTGTTATATAGTCATGTCTATTTTCTGTACCCTCACAGTGTTTTCTTGCGTAAGCATTCTAATTCTGGGACAGTTGCTTCCAGAAAGTGCACAATCGCTACCTTTACGGCCAGTCTTGGGCTTGTAAAAATCATTTTCCACAACCTGTTTTCACCTAATTCCAAAAAAGTTTCCATAACATTTTGAAATAATTTCATACGAATAGGTTTCAAAGCAGGGCATGGAACAATCAAATGTCGAATAGTTTCAATTTGTTGAACATCTAGGCAATATCTACAGTAGTTTTCATTTGGGGGTATTAAATTCCTCCTCTGTAGAATTTCCCGAGTATGCCACAGGTTGAGTCTAAGGGGCCGATTCATGGAACAAACGTGCGCCGAAAATCTACGCGCAAGTAGGCGCAAGCAGGCGCAAGCAGGCGCAAGTGGAAAAAAACAGGCGCACGCGCACGCGTGCGATTCATGGAAGTCCCTGCGCGTGTTCACCGCACGATGTGCGCCAAACCCGTGCATGGCGCACAAGTCACTGCAACATCGCGAAAGGCGTGCGCGACGGTGCGCGACGCGCACAGTGAAAGCGCACAACCTCAGCGCACACAGCAGAAAGTGGGCGGGACATGGGGCGTAACGCGCGGAATGGGGAACAACACGCGAAAATAAGGGCGTAACTGGGGATGCACTGCACGGAAGCAGAGGTAACGCCCACACGCACACGAACCACACGTATTCATGGAATGGAATAGGGCAAACCCACGCACAGCCAAAGCCGCGCACAAGCTGAAACACGTCCGCCACACGAAGGCAGGCGGTAGAGTCCCAGCGCATCAAAAAAGTGGCGCCGCGGGAAGTAAAATACGCGATTGAGCGGGGTACGTGTATTCCGGGGGTGCGCGGGAAGTTACACACGCGAATGAGCGGGCTACGTGTATTCCGGGGGTGCGCGGGAAGTGACACACGCGATTGAGCGGGGTACGTGCATTCCGGGGGTGCGCGGGAAGTTACACACGCGAATGAGCGGGGTACGTGTATTCCGGGGGTGCGCGGGAAGTTCCACACGTGATTTGGCCGGGTACGTGGATTTCAGGGGTGCGCGGGAAGTTCCACACGCGATTGAGCGGGGTACGTGTATTTCGGGGGTGCGCGGGAAGTGACACACGCGATTTGGCCGGGTACGTGGATTTCATGGGTGCGCGGGAAGTTCCACACGCGATTGAGCAGGGTACGTGTATTACGGGGGTGCGCGGGAAGTGACACACGCGATTTGGCCGGGCACGTGGATTTCAGGGGTGCGCGGGAAGTTCCACACGCGATTTGGCCGGGTACGACGATTCCAGGGGTGCGCGGGAAGTTCCACACGCGATTTGGCCGGGTACGTGGATTTCAGGGGTGCGCGGGAAGTTCCACACGCGATTGAGCGGGGTACGTGTATTTCGGGGGTGCGCGGGAAGTTCCACACGCGATTTGGCCGGGTACGTGGATTTCATGGGTGCGCGGGAAGTTCCACACGCGATTGAGCGGGGTACGTGTATTTCGGGGGTGCGCGGGAAGTGACACACGCGATTTGGCCGGGTACGTGGATATCAGGGGTGCGCGGGAAGTTCCACACGCGATTGAGCGGGGTACGTGTATTTCGGGGGTGCGCGGGAAGTCCCACACGCGATTCGGCCTGGTACGTGGATATCAGGGGTGCGCGGGAAGTTCCACACGCGATTGAGCGGGGTACGTGTATTTCGGGGGTGCGCGGGAAGTTCCACACGCGATTTGGCCGGGCACGTGGATTTCAGGGGTGCGCGGGAAGTTCCACACGCGATTTGGCCGGGTACGACGATTCCAGGGGTGCGCGGGAAGTTCCACACGCGATTTGGCCGGGTACGTGGATTTCAGGGGTGCGCGGGAAGTTCCACACGCGATTGAGCGGGTACGTGTATTCCGGGGGTGCGCGGGGAGCAGCACACGTGAATTGCACGTGTGGGTCCTCCCAGGTGTACCCTCTACACCCTCCACGGCCCCTGCAGGTGGCTCACACCACAGGGGCCTACCCAGCACATGTCCTGCAGGCACCCCATCCACCATGGCCATGCCCCCCAGCCAACCCACATATCAACTAGCACTACTGCCCACCAACGCATGTCCCCCTGCACCCCCAGCCACCAGGGGCAGCCTCCAGCAGGCCCCCACCCATGTCTCCCCCCACCCCCACCCCCCAGCAGTGCAGGGGCAGCCTCAAACAGGCCCCCACTCATGTCCCCCTGCACCCCCACCCCCTAGCATCCAGGGGCACCCTCCACCAGGCCCCCACTCATGTCTCCCACCACCCCCACCCCCCAGCCACCAGGGGCACCCTCCACCAGGCCCCCACCCATGTCTCCCATCCCCCCCACTCCCCAGCAGTGCAGGGCACCCTCCACCAGGCCCCCACTCATGTCTCCCACCACCCCCACCCCCCAGCCACCAGGGGCACCCTCCACCAGGCCCCCACCCATGTCTCCCATCCCCCCCACTCCCCAGCAGTGCAGGGCACCCTCCACCAGGCCCCCACTCATGTCTCCCACCACCCCCACCCCCCCAGCATCCAGGGGCACCCTCAACCAGGCCCCCACTCATGTCTCCCATCCCCCCCACTCCCCAGCAGTGCAGGGCACCCTCCACCAGGCCCCCACTCATGTCTCCCACCACCCCCACCCCCCCAGCATCCAGGGGCACCCTCCACCAGGCCCCCACACATGTCTCCCAGCACCCCCACCCCCCAGCATCCAGGGGCACCCTCCACCAGGCCCCCACTCATGTCTCCCATCCCCCCCACTCCCCAGCAGTGCAGGGCACCCTCCACCAGGCCCCCACTCATGTCTCCCACCACCCCCACCCCCCCAGCATCCAGGGGCACCCTCCACCAGGCCCCCACACATGTCTCCCAGCACCCCCACCCCCCAGCATCCAGGGGCACCCTCCACCAGGCCCCCACACATGTCTCCCATCCCCCCCACTCCCCAGCAGTGCAGGGCACCCTCCACCAGGCCCCCACTCATGTCTCCCAACACCCCCACCCCCCCAGCATCCAGGGGCACCCTCCACCAGGCCCCCACTCATGTCTCCCACCCCCCAGCACTGTGGGGCACCTGCCAGCAGGCCCCCACCCATGTCCAACTCATGTTCCCCACCCAACATGTCATCACAGTCCAGATCCCTGGTCTCTATGGTCAGCCCCCAAATGCAAAACACCCACCCGAGTATTGCATCCACCCACTCATATTCTGCAATTACATCACAGAACACCAATTGCAAGTTCCAAAACAAACACATGTCCCTCACATACACCCAATGGGTGTCAGTGAATCTCAAAACACATAACATGAAATGCATGAAAACAATGAGACACCACACATTGAAGTGCAACAAATAAATAATGTATTAAAGGAAAGATGAATAGAAACAAAAATGAAGAAACTGAAATGTGAATGGAAAACAATGAAAAGAAGCATGTCCGTCCAAAAAAAAGAAAAAATCAAAGAATATAGAAATCCAAAGTAATGTACTACAAAGTCAATGTCCACCAAACAAAATCCAATGTGAAAAAAAACATAAGCCATTGATCCATGGATAATTTTAAAAAATAAAGTATGTACAAGTCCACAACTATGTACAAAGCAAGAAGCCAGGGTCCATCATCCCAACAAAATAAAGGAAACCTAACTAACTACACTAACTAATAAAAAAAACTATATACAAAAATGTGGCCAATGTCCAAAAGGTCCAAATGAAATAAAAACAAAAATGAAACTTAACACTACCTACATAACTATGTACAAGGGCAGCGGGCTAGTTCCACGGCTCACTTCTGGATGTGCCGGGCCAGGGCATCATCGAACTCCTCCTCTATGTCCCGGAGGCGGTCCTCCTCCATGGCCCCGAGGGTCCGCAGGGCCGTCGACGTGTCCACCTCCAAAGCCCTGCGGATTGCCTCGAGGCACTCGACCCGCCTCAGGGCCCTCTGCATGGAGTTCTCCGCCCTGACCATTGAGAGCCGTGCCTCTTCCGCCCGCTGCCGCTCCGCATCTATGGCGTGGCCCAACCGCTGCCACACGGAAGACACTTTTTGTCCTGGGTCCTCCTGCCCTCCGGCCGATGCCTGCCCCTCCGATGTCGAAGGCCCCGAGCCTTCATGGCTCCCACCATGGAGCTGCTGCTGCTGTGCCTCTGCCCCTGCACTGCCTCCTGCTGCCTGCACATCCTCCGCCGGCTGGGGTGCAGTCGTTGACGTGGCCACCCCTGCTGGACGTCCGACTCCCGACTGTGGCAGGGATGCCTCCTCCACCAGCCTGGCCGCACCGTCAGAGGCAGCTCCACAGGGCACCCAGGTGACTGATGGGTGGGAAGATGGCACAGAGGACGACTGGCGCGTAGGGGGTCCAGCTGAGGAGGGGGTTGTGGCAAGCCCCATCAGACGGAGGAATCCGGCCTGGGTGACCTGTCCCAGCAGGCTGACGTGGTCAACGAGCCATTCGAGATGACCTGCAGTCTCTTCATGAAAAGACTGCAGGTCGCCTCGCATGGCCCGTTGACGCAACGCCACTCCAGCCAGGACAGGCTCAACCCGGGCCTGGATAGCCACGTCCGCAGGCAGGGGAAGGCCAGTTGACGTCAGCTCATCCCCTGCCTGAAAACTGGTCTGGTCATGGGCATCCCTGCTGGTGCAAGATGATGCAGGGACAGGATCAGGGACAGGATTGCACACAGGCACCTCCGCGGCGGCCTGTGCTGCCTCCTGTCCCTGGTCCTGCACTGCACCACTAGCACCAGTGGGATCCCCACCCCAGACCCCGTCTCCGGTGCTTGCACGGCCTCCTCCTCCACCAAACCCCCCACCAACCTGGATGACTCTGTGCCATCTTCCCCCGTTGGGCCCTGTGGGGTCCCAGCTGCCCCTTCTGCTGCCGAGGAGTCCAACTGCAACCTCCGCCTCTTGGACCTCCCCCCGGCAGCTGCGGCCTGGGACGCGGCACCGGACTCCTCACTCCCCGACGAGATGACAACCTGGGAGGGGAGCCGGGCCTTGCGTCTCCGGCTGGCGGTGGGATCCCCGCCGCTGTGCTCCACAGCACCTTCTCCGCCCTCTTCATCAGTTGACGCTGCAGACAGGGAGAAACAAAACACAGGCATCAGGGCACTGTACAATGTACACATACACACATGACAGTTGTACATGAGTGGCATTGGCAAACCTCTGACATGTCATCACAATCCCCAACACACATGTCATTACAACTTGCACACACGAGCCATACCACAGCCATGTTGCAACTGCCAACACCATCCATACACATACAACAGCATCAGCAGGCAAAGGTGAGCCAGACATCACATGCAACACAGGAAGTGCACCACACATGTACACACACCACCACACTTGCATGCATGTGTACACCTCTGCTAAGTGTCGCAGTGTTCAGACGGGCATCCATGTCACATCTGCCAATCAGGCTTCCACATACCGCTGTCACATGCATCCATGTTGCATCACTGTTGCACCCTTGTCAAATACACACACATGCACATGTACACAGCGCTGATACAATCAGCTGAAAACAACATACATGCGTGACATCACGGACATGTCTACTCACATACACATTCATACAGACTTGTGTGCCCACACAACTGCATTTGGCATGCAAGCCCACACACACAGGCACCATCCATGTCTCACACATTACAGCCCTCGCATGTGTCAGCCCCACGGCCCTGTACACCCGCACCCATACTCGACCCCATACAAACAGATGTGCAACCTGCACACTACTGAACAATCACCACACGCACTGCTCACAATCAGGATGCATGTACACTCACCGCTCGACTCCAGACGGGTCTGCCTCTCAAGGACCTGGACGTGGAGCGCTGGGGATATGTGTTCCAGGACCCTCATCTGTTCTTCCGACAAGTGGCCCCGGCGCCCCTTGGCATCCGCTGCCTTCAAGAGGCGCCGGGCCTTGGTCAGGGTCCTGGACCTGAAGTCCTCCCAGCGCTTCTTGACATGTTGGAAGTCGCGGACTGCCACCCCCTCCGCGTTGATGGCAGTCACGATGTCAGTCCAGATCCGAGTCCGTCCTTCCTTGTCGGCGCGGCAACTTCCGAAGAGGGCATCATACTGGCCCAGGACTTGCTCCACCAGGACACCAACTTCGGTGGCACTGAAGCTGGTGCCCCTCTGCCTCTCTGGCCGGGGGTTGTCAGTGGTCACAGATGGAGTTGGCCCCGACATGACAACCCCAGAGGCAGGAGTGGGTGGGCAACTGGGTCCTGGGGCTGGGCTGTGGAGCGATGGAATCCCAGTCGGGAGTCTTTGGTTCCAGCAGGGGTGGTCACACCAACAGCACCCCTGGCTGATGTGCAGGCAGCAAATGGCAGGGCACGTGGGCAGCAGGCAGTCAGGCAGCAGCAGATGGCAGGTGGGAGCGTGCTCGGGGCTCTGGGGGGCAGTAGTTCGGCCTTCTGGGCAGGAGCGTGGTCTTCCGTGTGCTTACGCGTGGCCAGCTTGATACGGAGTGATTAGGCACGTGAAAATTCTGCACGTCAGCGTGTAATTCGAGGAAAGGCCCTTAGCGCGTAAGCGCGTCTGCACGCATACGCATTTTCATTGGACCAAAGGCCCTCAGCGCGTGAGCGCGTCTGTGACGTGACGTGCGAGGGAGTATCCCTCATTGCACGTGATGACAGTACACACGTGGATCCCAACCAATCGCGTGTGAAAGTTCACGGGACCCCGAAACACACGTACCCCGGCCAATCGCGTGTGGAACTACCCGCGCACCCCGAAACACACGTACCCCGGCCAATCGCGTGTGGAACTTCCCGCGCACCCCGAAACACACGTACCCAGGCCAATCGCGTGTGGAACTTCCCGCGCACCCCGAAACACACGTACCCAGGCCAATCGCGTGTAGACTTTCTCGCGCACCCCTGAAATCCACGTACCCAGGCCAATCGCGTGTAGACTTTCTCGCGCACCCCTGAAATCCACGTACCCAGGCCAATCGCGTGTAGTCTTTCTCGCGCACCCCTGAAATCCACGTACCCAGGCCAATCGCGTGTAGACTTTCTCGCGCACCCCTGAAATCCACGTACCCAGGCCAATCGCGTGTAGACTTTCTCGCGCACCCCTGAAATCCACGTACCCAGGCCAATCGCGTGTAGTCTTTCTCGCGCACCCCTGGAATCCACGTACCCAGGCCAATCGCGTGTAGACTTTCTCGGGCACCCCTGAAATCCACGTACCCAGGCCAATCGCGTGTAGTCTTTCTCGCGCACCCCTGGAATCCACGTACCCAGGCCAATCGCGTGTAGACTTTCTCGCGCACCCCTGAAATCCACGTACCCAGGCCAATCGCGTGTAGACTTTCTCGCGCACCCCTGAAATCCACGTACCCAGGCCAATCGCGTGTAGACTTTCTCGCGCACCCCTGTAATCCACGTACCCAGGCCAATCGCGTGTAGTCTTTCTCGCGCACCCCTGAAATCCACGTACCCAGGCCAATCGCGTGTAGACTTTCTCGCGCACCCCTGTAATACACGTACCCAGCCCAGTCGCGTATGGAAACACCCGCACCCCCCTGGAATGCACGCTCCCAGCTCTGCGTTTGCTGCTGCCCTTTGCGCTCGGTTGGGGATTTTGATGGCTTTTCCCTGCGCGAGAGGCGTTCTTGGAGGCGTAACTGGCGGTGCTGCAGGGTCGCTGCGCAACTGTGCGCCACGGCTGGTTTTGGTGGCTGGAATCCATGAATACGCTGTGCGCGGAAATGGATTTTAGCGCACACGGCTGGCGCAGGGATTCGCACGCGCACACTGTGCGCCAGCCGCGTGCGTCACTTGTGCGCTGAATTCTATGAATCGGCCCCTAAATCTCATGTATTGCCTTCGTATGTGTGGCGAAGGACATTTGATTAGATATTCAGCAGGGACTTCATATCTCTTTAACCCAAAAACCGCACCATCAAAGTCCTTGTAGCTCTGACAGATTGCTAAGTTTTTGATCCAATAGCATTTAAAAATTCTCTTTTTTGCTAAATCTGGATTGGAGATCAAGGTTTCAATACTTATAGCCGCCTCAGCCATTTCGTTGTATACTAATGTGCACCACTTATTCGAAAATCCAGTTGTATTGAGAGCAAGTGCTGTGCTACTATACCCAATGCATTAAAGGCATTATGATCCAACAAACATTTCCGGAGTAGGGCACACATTTTCCAAACAACCTGAGAATAAAGGGATAGCGAGCCCAACTCAAAACGAATGATGGAAAGTGGGGTGCAATTAAGTAGAAGTTAAACTTGTCTCCAATATTTAGCCTCTATTTTTTCCCAATATAGTTGATTTCGTTGGTGTCCTGCTTCGACTCCATATAATAATATTGGGACTACTTTCATTTGATAAAGGGACAACATTTGCTTGAAGGAGTATTTACCAAACCTAGCAGCAAGAATTCTGGTCTGAGACACCAAGGTTTGCAATTTAGTACATAGTTCACAATTTTCAACCTTTGATGTAAAGAAGTTAGTGAAAATGAAGCCTAGATATTTGTATTGATCAACCACTTCAAGTTTCTTGCCCTGTATTGTCCAAGTATAACTCTTTTTCTTGTGCCTACAGGTATTATGACACACCAACACTTGCGATTTATTCAGATTTATTTGCAAGTGGTTGACTAAGGTATATTGATTCAATTTGTTTAACATTTGTTGTAGACCATATGGAGTCTGAGACAGCAATACTAAGTCATCCGGATAAAGAAGGTATCTAACTTTGTTGTTACCCAATTTTGGCGGATCACAATTGATGTTTATAAAGATCTCTCCCATGTCAAAACTGAAAAAATTAAACAAACTTGAGGCTAGCGGACATCCTTGTTTCAGTCCTCTCATAGTTGCGATAAGTGCAGATAGTAGGCCTTCAAACGTTAGCCGTACCTGCATAGTAGTATTTGAGTGTAACAACATCAACAGCACAAGTATAGAGTTTGGACAATTATACTTTTTGAGTTTTTCATAGAGCAGCACCCGATTTATCGAATCGAACGCTGCCCGAAAATCAATAAATGCCAAATAAATTGGCTGTCCTCTAGCAGCATATTTCATTTTAATCAAGTTTAGACACATAATATTTGGGATTGTGCCCAAACCAGATACAAACCCGGATTGATAACAATCTCATTGCTGATCCTGAAAAGGTCCATGCATCAAATTTCTTCAGAAGGAGTCTGCCAAAAAATGTTCCCGGTACATCAAGAAGGGAGATCGGACGATAGCTACCAGGTACTTGGCGATCCCCCTTCTTGAATATCGGAACAGTAATGGAGTGCGTCCATGTTTTTGGGATGATTTGTGCTGTGGTAATTGCTGTAAAGATGGAATACAATATCGAAGACCACAGCTCCGGTTGGAGTTTTAGGGTAAAATTTGAAAGGCCATCAGGGCCAGCTGCCTTGGAATTGGAGGCTGTTTTAATTAGTGTCAACATTTCTTCATACTAAAACTCAAGATTAAATTTACCACTCAGAATCGCCGCATCAAATGGTATGGCACCTTCTGGAACTGAGTATAGGTCAGAAAAATATTGTACCCATTTTGTTTCAGCTACCACATTTGATTGAGTTGCAATTTGTGAAGGCGCCGTAGCTCAGTTGATTAAAGATCACATTTTTGCGGTGTTCTTAGTCGCTAGTGTACTTAACATAACCACCCCATCTCGTTGATACATCTTTAGACGATATCTTTTTACCCAGTTATTATAACTTGATTTTCCTTACAATTAAGGCCCTGATGTCTTGAGGATGCCTTGGTGCTTGCCTCAATTCGGTACGCTTTTCAGATTTCTTTAATTTCATAACCGGATCAAAAGTATGCTGATGTTTAATTTTCAATTGAGCGTTTGGTCTTGTGTTCTGAAAAAGCTGCATTGTATTGGCATATTGAATACCCATGTTATTCACATCGAAGGGATCTCGTTGAATCGAATTTAGATATTGATTAAATTGGTGTAAGGCATCCTCTGACCATCTGAGTCTATTAAGCCCTGGTTTGACAATTAGAGCACCATAAGATTTACCAATCACCTTTGCCTTGATTGGTTTAAACAGGAATGTTTATAATTCCTGACTTAAGACATGGCATTTATATCCCCCTTTTGTCTCTGTTTTCACCACAGCCTCGGTTGTTACAGCAGCCATACACTGTCAGGCCAGCAAGATTGGAAATGAAAATAAACCTTTGTGAATCATTACACAGACTGTATTTCTAAAGAAGTGACACAAATTTGCTGCGTCCTGACGAATGTTCACCATATATTGGGACTGAACTGAAACATGTTGAGCTGATTGTTGAGGATAAATAACTCACACAGGATATGTGTTAAATGAAACAACATTAAGATAATACCATGTCAGTTTAAAACATATACTGCGTATGTCTGAAATGCTAGTTACATGGCATTTATATCCCCCTTTTGTCTCTATTTTCACCACAGCCTCGGTTGTTACAGCAGCCATACACTGTCATGCCAGCAAGATTGTAAATGAAAATAAACCTTTGTGAATCATTACACAGACTGTATTTCTAAAGAAGTGACACAAATTTGCTGCGTCCTGACGAATGTTCACCATATATTGGGACTGAACTGAAACATGTTGAGCTGATTGTTGAGGATAAATAACTCACACAGGATATGTGTTAAATGAAACAACATTAAGATAATACCATGTCAGTTTAAAACATATACTGCGTATGTCTGAAATGCTTGTTAGACCACTATTTATAGCGGTATAGACGTTTGCGTTATCCCAGTCACTATCTATGAATTGTATTTTATAATACTTTTAAACAAAAGATTGCTTTCTGGATTGTTTTATGTATGGACATTTTAACTATATTGGATTTAATACATGTATATTTGTTTGATAAATGTATTGTTTAATTGACTGCTCACAAACACAGGCTGTATTTTCTCAAATCCCAATTGCTTTATATCACATACCAGAATGCACCATGTAGTCTTTTAAAAATTATGAAATCTTTCAAGACTTTGATCAAACCATTCAAAAAGGGAGGCGTTTGTTGCATGGAAGACCATTTAGAGGCCGTTCATGATATTTTCAAAGCCCTTTAGATCCCTAGGGAACAATATAGACAGTACTTTCACCTCACTCTAGATGCAGCATCTGCTAGTATCATTCATGGTATCATGAACAGGAATGTTTGTCATGGCTAGACTTTGAGAAGGAGAGTAGACATCAATTCTCACCTTACCAGTCTATACATGACCACAAGAAAGTTGCTTATACTATGACGGCAAAGCAAAATGAGTCACCTAGACAGTTCTTTCAAAACTTAAAAAGAGCATTTTCATGCTGTGATGTGACATTTAACCCTAACTCTGTAGAATTTAAAACTGCACACTTTTATGGGCTCTTCAAATAAATTGTCTCCCAGTAAATTTGTGAATTTGACATGGAAAACCCCTTAAATAGACAATAGAACAGGGGATCAAACTGTATGAAGTGATATTTGGTCAGAAAGTGGAGGGGCCTAATAATAGAGAGACAAAACCAAAGTCTAAGGAATCCACACCAGCGATCTTAGAGGTAAAATCTGTAAAGATGCCGCTAGAATCAGCCAAAATTCAGGCAAAGAACGACATGACACCTAATCAAAGGGGCATGCCTCCACAGAGGACATCACCCCAAACTCATATGTTCCAATCCATTGATCACAGTGATAGAAATTCTTACATTAGTCCTAGATATCTTGGTAGTTCTCCCAGAGTGGGATTTCGCAATGATATGAGAGGCCTAAATAACAATCAAAATCAAATGTACAAGCCCCTACCAGACACTAGGGGCCTAGAATAGATTTTACCCTAATACAAAGGTATATGGACACCAAGAAAGACCAAGGTATGTAGATAGATTCATTGAAAATAGAAACCAGCATAGGGAACAGTTCCCGACAAATGAAAGACAAAATATGAATTATGTACCTTACCAATATAATCAGTCACCACCACTGGTCAACCAATGTCAAACGATGGTCACTACATGTTCTCCACATCCTGTGTCACGTGAATTCAGAGGTAACTCAAATATAAATCAATCTCCTAAAAGATATTAGAACAGGCCCAATCAGGGCGAGTTTAATCATTACCGGCCCAGACCACAAAGAAAAGAATTCAGAGACAAGGACATGTTTCAATGCTTAGAGGCCCAAGTCAAAATGCTGTCTGAACAGATAGGAAAATTATGTGCAATCCAAAAGCAACAGCCAAATGAAGGTGTAGAAGGCCATAAGAGTGATCTTGTGCGTAGTGACAAGTGACTAGCTGATCACATCTGTCCTGATGAGAATGACACAGATGCCCATTAATCACCCTTGAATAAAAATACTGAATTGCTTGCTGATTTAAAAATGAGAAAACAAATGAATGAAAGTGAGACAGAGAATTTCAACACACACAAAAAGGGAGCGTTGTTCAATTTAGAGTTGAACCAGACCATTTAGGTGTTTGAAGATGAAGAACCAAAAGGGGAAAATTAACAGGAAAAATCCAAAGTACAGGGAAGCAGATTTAAAAAGAGCATTCAATGTGAAAATAAAACACAAAACGAAGAATTATGATCAACAGATAGATTATCCTTAATTGACAATCAAAATACTGTTGACACCCACACAGAGGAAACAATTGCCCAAAAGGCAGGTGCAGGTAAGTCACTCGAGGAATATTTTGAACCACATATATTCCAAGGGACAGAAATGTGCAGCTCTTTCTCTCGGGCCTGCCCAGGTGAGTAGTTGTTGGCTTGTTGACCCTTCTGGGCCTTCTTGATCTGGTGCCTTTATATATTATTTGAGCCTCCCAAGGCCCACGTGCAGTGCTGCTGTTCTTTTCCCTTCTGTACTTCTCCTTCCACTCCCCTCCTTCCTCCCATCTCCCAGCCCGCCCTCCTCCCGTCATTGCCAGATCACTGCCTTAACTGACCTCCCAGGGCAGCCCTTTGCCCAGCAGCCCCAGCGGCTAAGGGCCCCATGGCAAAGGGCGGCTCCAGCTTGTGTATGCAGGTGTCAGCAGGGGAAGCCAGTGGCCAGCCGTCAACCAGCAGCGACTAAGTAAGGTATGAGTGGCCCTGGTTAGGAATAGAGCTTTCAGGCTACCCTGAAAACCGGGCCACATAGCAGACTCTCAGATTTAGGTGTCTTTTTCCTCTGTTGTTTAAGTTGCACTATGAAAGTATTTAAAATTGCATTGCGAAACCTAGGCCTTTTGCCCACTTTGCAGCACTCTCAGATTTAGGTGTTTTTTCTCTGTTATTTAAATTGCACTGCGAAAGTATTTAAAATTGCATTGTAAAACCTAGGCCTTTTCCCCACTCTACAGGACTCTCAGACATAGGTGTGTTTTTCCTCCGTTATTTAAATTGCATTGTGAAAGTATTTAAAATTGCATTGTGAAACCTAGGCCTTTCCCCCACTTTACAGGACTCTAAGACATAGGTGTGTATTTTCTTCTGTTATTTAAATTGCATTGTGAAAGTATTTGGTTTATTTTGATGAGTTTCTTATGAACATTTTTCATCGAAAAAACAAATCAATTTTTTTTTATAAATGAGGAGGTTCCCCCCAGATCCCGTCTTCCCCTCTTCCCAGTTATTTAATCCCTATCGCTAGCCCTCACCTCATTTATCCCCTTAGCCACCCTCCTTTCTCTTTCAATTAGTATTTTCAATGAATATTCTGTAAGAAAACTCATCCAAAAAAGTTGCTGGCAAAATGACTGTATACCATCCTCAGATTTGCTACTCACACTCTCTGCACCCTACCCAGATACTGATGGTATTTTGCTTACTCGCATCTTGTTCCTCTGATCCTCCTCTGCACTCAACCTAACTGTCCCATAACCACCTTGTCCATCTCTGGTTCTTTCTCACTACTCTCCAATAGAACCTGTTGCCCATCACAATCAATGGCACCCTTACTGTGGATCTCTTCAAAGCTCATCTTAGACTTCATTCACTTGCTAAAGACAGAGCTCCCCCTGTCCCCTCTCCCACCCCTATACTTGACAGTACCACTCCCTTCAGTGATGAGTAGGGTAGGTGTATTACTGGGGTTCGCGGGAAGTTTTACACGTGAAAGGGCCCTGTGCAAGTGTGGTACGTGTATTACTGGGGTGCGCAGGATGTTTTACACGCGATTGGCCCTGGGAAGCGGGATACCACTCACCGTCTGCCTTGTGTGTAGAAGAACGTGTAGCCAACACCCACCCATTGTGAAGTAATAGCGTGTGAACCCCAACTGCTGGAAATCACACGCCCGCACACCACAAAAAGTACGTACAGAGCAACGGAAAGCCACGTGGGATCTTCAACCCGTGCCAGGGCAACGCCTGTGCGCGATACATCACAGAAGAGCTTACGCGCTAAGGGCCATTGGTCCAATGAAACCGCGTACGTGTGCTGATGCGCTTACGCGCGAAGGGCCTTTCCTCGAATTACACGCTGACGTGCAAGATTTTCGCGTGCCAAATCACTACGTATCAAGCTGGCCATGCAACAACACACGGAAGACCATGCTCCTGCCCAGAAGGCCAATTTACTGCCCCCCAGAGCCCCAAGCACGCTCCCACCTGCCATCTGCTGCTGCCTGACTGCCTGCTGCCCACGTGCCCTGCTATTTGCTGCCTGCACATCAGCCAGGGGTGCAGTTGCTGTGACCAAACCTGCTGGAACCAAAGACTCCCGACTGGGATACCATCGCTCCACAGCCCAGCCCCAGGATCCAGTTGCCCACCCACTCCTGCCTCTGGGGTTGCCATGTCGGGCACAACACCATCTGGCACCACTGGCAACCCCCAGCCAGAGAGGCAGAGGGCCACCAGCTTCAGTGCCAGGGAAGTTGGTGTCCTGGTGGAGCAAGTCCTGGGGCAGTATGATGCCCTCTTTGGAAGTTTGCGCGCCGACAAGGAAGGACGGACAAGGATCTGGATGGACATCGTGACTGCCATCAACGCAGAGGGGTGGCAGTCCGCGACTTACATCATGTCAAGAAGCGCTGGGAGGACTTCAGGTCCAGGACCCTCAACAAGGCCCGGCGCCTCGCTAAGGCAGCGGATGCCAAGGGGCACCGGGTCCAGCTGTTGGACCACCACATGAGGGTCCTGAAACGCATATGCCCAGCGCTCTACGTCCAGATCCTTGAGAGGCAGACCCGTCTGGAGTCGAGCGGTAAGTGTACATGCATGGTGATTGGACGATGTGTGTGTCGTGGTGTGCCTGTAGTGTGCAGGTTGCACATGTGTTTTTGTAGGGCCATGTAGGGATGTGTATGAACATGGGCGTGAGGCTGCCACATGTGAGTCCTCTCAGGTGTGAGACACATCGATGGTGTATGTGTTGGTAAGCATGCTGGGCAAATGCAGGTGTGGGAGCACACGTTTGAATTTCTGTGTATGTACATTGGCATGGTTGTGGCATGGATGTTGGTCCATTATGCATGTATCTGCACTGTGTACATGAGCATGTATGTGTATTTGACAAGTGTGCAACTGTGATGCAACATGGATGCACGTGACACTGATATGTAGAAGGCTGAATGTCAGATGTGACATGTATGGCAATCTCATCACTGCGACAGTTGGATATGTACACATGCATGTAAGTGTGGTGGCGTGTGTGCATGTCTAGTGCACTCCCATTGTTTCATGTGATGTCCGGCTCACCTTTGGCTGTACATGCTGTTGAATGTGTATGGATGCTGCTGCCTGGTGCAATATTGCTGTGGAAATGCTCATGTGTGTGATTTAAAATGACATGTGTGTCGTGGAGTGTGATGCCGTGTCTGAATTTTGACTATGCCACTCATGTACAACTGTCATGTGTGTATCAGTCCAATGTACTGTGTCCTGATGCCTGTGTTTTATCTCTCCCTGTCTGCAGTGTCGACTGATGAAGAGGGCGGAAAGGGTGCTGTGGAGCACAGTGGCAGGGATCGCACCACCAGCCCGAGACGCAATGCCCGGCTCCCCTTCCAGATTGTCATCTCGTCGGGGAGTGAGGAGTCTGGTGCCGCGTCCCAGGCCGCAGCTGCCGAGGGTAGGTCCAAGAGGCGGAGGTTGAAGGTGGACTCCTCGGCAGCAGAAGGGGCAGCTGATACCCCACAGGGTCCGACGGAGGAAGATGGCATGGAGTCATCCAAGTTGGTGGGGGGCTTGGTGGAGGAGGAGGCCGTGGAAGGGACACACACAGGGTCTGGAGGTGGGGATTCCACTGGTGCTAGTGGTGCAGTGCAGGACCAGGGACAGGAGGCAGCACAGGCCGCCGCGGAGGTGCCTGTGTGCAATTCTGTCTGTTCTAGTGGAGGACACATCCCTGCCAGAGTCGGGAGTCGGACGTCCAGCAGGGGTGGCCACCTCAACAACTGCACCCCAGCCGGAGGAGTATGTGCAAGCAGCAAGAGCCAGGGCACAGGCAGAAGCACAGCAGCAGCAGCAACAAGGTGGGAGCCATGATGGCTCGGGGCCTTCAACATCGGAGGGGCAGGCATCGGCCATAGGGCAGGAGGACCCTGGATTTCAAGTGTCTTCCGTGTGGCAGCGGTTGGGCCACACCATAGATGCGGAACGGCAGCGGGCGGAAGAGGCACGGCTCACAATGGTCAGGGCGGAGAACTCCATGCGGAGGGCCCTGAGGCGGGCCGAGTGCCTCGAGGCAATTCGCAGGGAGTTGGAGGAGAACATGTCGTCGTCCCTGCGAACCCTCGGGGCCATGGAAGAGTACCGCCTCCAGGACATTGAGCGGGAGTTCGATGATGCCCTGGCCCGGGACATCCAAAAGTGAGCTGTCGGACTAGCCCTCTGCCATTGTAAATAGTTTTTAGAGTTAGGTTTCCTTTTCCTTTTCCTTTTATTTGTGGTTAATGGACAATGCCACACACATTTGTATATAGTTTTATTTTTAGGTAGTTTCTTAGGTAGGTTTAATTTGTTTGGTTGGGCTCATGGACCCTTTACATTGTTGGACAATGGATTCATTTGATATCTTTTTTGGAATTTTGCACATGGATCAATGGATTTTTATTTTGGACCATGGATTGTATATAGTTTGATCATGGATTAATTTGGAATTTTTTTTTCATTATGGACATGGAGAATTATTATTTTTTTTCCGGACAATGTATTGTAAATAGTTGGACTATGGATTGATTTATCTTTTTTAGTTTTCATTATGAACATGAAACAATGGATATCATTTTTTTTACTTTTCCTTTGGATTTGCGTTGGTGGAGGGAGAGATATCACTGTTGTTCTTTCAAATTTTTTTGGATTGGTTATCATTTTCATTCACTCATCTTTTTCACATGCTTTTCATTTCATGTTTGATATTTTGGTATGCTTTCATTTCATTTATTTATTTATGTACATAATACATTTTCATATGTTAGTTCCATGTGTGGGATTCGCTCATTGGGTTGATGCATGTGAAAATGTGGGTTTACACAAGCAATGCCAACCAGTGTATTTGTGTGATGGACATGTGTTGATGTACATAGTTGAGTTTTGGTTTGTGTCTTGAGATGGGCATGTCAGTGTGGGGTGGATTGGGAAATCATTGTGTCTCAAGAATGGGGTGGCGGCATATGGTTTTTTGGTGTAGAAGTGAGCCATGATTATGCATCTTTATTTCGTGTAGGGGGGGACATGAGTGGGGGCCTGCTGGCAGGTGCCCCGGACTGCTGGGGGTGCAGGGGGACATGAGTGGGGGCCTGCTGGCAGGTGCCCCGTACTGCTGGGGGGTGGGGGTGCAGGGGGACATGAGTGGGGGCCTGCTGGCAGGTGCCCCACACTGCTGGGGGGTGGGGGTGCAGGGGGACATGAGTGGGACATGAGTGGGGGCCTGCTGGCAGGTGCCCCGCACTGCTGGGGGGTGGGGGTGCAGGGGGACATGAGTGGGACATGAGTGGGGGTCTGATGGCAGGTGCCCCGCACTGCTGGGGGGTGGGGGTACAGGGGGACATGAGTGAGGGCCTGCTGGCAGGTGCCCCGCACTGCTGGGGGGTGGCGGTTCTAGGGGCACATGAGTGGGGGCCTGCTGGCAGGTGCCTCCGTACTGCTGGGGGGTGGGGGTGCAGGGGGACATGAGTGGGGGCCTGCTGGCAGGTGCCCCGGACTGCTGGGGGGTGGGGGTGCAGGCGGACATGAGTGGGGGCCTGCTGGCAGGTGCCCCGCACTGCTGGGGGTTGGGGGTGCAGGGGGACATGAGTGGGGGCCTGCTGGCAGGTGCCCCGCACTGCTGGGGGGTGGAGGTGCAAGGGGACATGAGTGGGACATGAGTGGTGGCCTGCTGGCAGGTGCCCCGCACTGCTGGGGGTGGGGGCGCGGGGGGACATGAGTGGAGGCCTGCTGGCAGGTGCCCCGCACTGCTGGGGGGTGGGGGTGCAGGGGGACATGACTGGGGGCCTGCTGGCAGGTCCCCCGCACTGCTGGGGGGTGGGGGTGCTGGGGGACATGAGTGGGGGCCTGCTGGCATGACCAGGGGTGCAGGATAATCCCCTGTGGTGTGGGCTGCCTGCAGGGGCCATGGAGGGTGTAGAGGGAACACCTGGGAGGACCCACACTGGCAATTCACGTGAAGGACTCCCCGTGCACCCCAGAAATACACGTACCCTGCTCAAATCACGTGTGAGACTTCACACGAACCCCAGTTATACACGTACCCCGTGTGCACAGGGCCATTCACGTGTGAAACTTCCAGCGAACCCCCGAAATACACGTACCATGCTCAAATCGCGTGTGAGACTTCCTGCGAACCCCAGTTATACACTTACCCCCCTCGCACAGGGCCATTCGTGTGTGAAACTTCCAGCGCACCCCCGAAGTACACGTACCATGCTCAAATCGTGTGTGAGACTTCATGCGAACCTCAGTTATACACGTACCCCACTCGCACAGGGCCAATCGCGTGTGAAACTTCCCGCGAACCCCAGTTATACATGTACCCCATTCGCACAGGGACAATCGCGTGTGAAACTTCCCGCAAACCCCAGTTATACACGTACCCCACTCGCACAGGACCAATCGCGTGTGAAACTTCCCGCGAACCCCAGTTATACACGTACCACACTCGCACAGGGACAATCGCGTGTGAAACTTCCCGCGAACCCCAGTTATACACGTACCCCACTCGCACAGGGCCATTCGCGTGTGAAACTTACCGCGCACCCCCGAAATACACGTACCATGCTCAAATCGCGTGTGAGACTTCACGTGAACCCCAGTTACACACGTACCCCACTCGCACAGGGCCATTCGCGTGTGAAACTTCCCACGCACCCCCGAAATACACGTACCATGCTCAAATCGCGTGTGAGACTTCACGCGAACCCCAGTTATACACGTACCCCACTCGCACAGGGCCATTCACATGTGAAACTTCCCGCGCACCCCCGAAATACACGTACCATGCTCAAATCCCATGTGAGACTTCACGCGAACCCCAGTTATACACGTACCCCACTCACACAGGGCCAATCGCGTGTGAAACTTCCGCGAACCCCAGTTATACACGTAACCCAGTCGCACAGGGCCTATCGCGTGTGAAACTTCACGCGAACCCCAGTAATACACGTTCCCTGCTTGGCGTTTGCTGTTTGGCAGCCCTGTAAACTGGACCAGAGTTAGCGCTGCCCTTTGCGCTGGATTGGGGATTTTGATGGCTTTTCCTTGCGCTAGGGGCGTTCTTGGGGCCGTAACTAGCACTGCTGCAGGGTCGCTGCGCCACTGTGCGCCACGGCTGGTTTTGGTAGCTAAAATCCATGAATACGCTGTGCGCGGAAATGGATTTTAGCGCACGCGGCTGGCGCAGAGATTTGCACGCGCACACTGTGTGCCAGCCGTGTGCACCTCTTGTGCGCTAAATTCTAAGAATTACCCCCATGCTCTTTCTAAACCAATACAATGTATTGTTTCAATCTAATTACATTTTCTTACATAATTACCTATTGGTTCAAAATCTAATATGCTTCTTAAAAGTATATTTTAATTAATTTTGAACCCTCTTTCTGCAAAGCCTTTGACACAGAAAGATATTCTATTCTTTTTACAAGGCAACCTACTTTCATGAATGTTTTCATATACAATGTGTAATGTAACTTTTAAATAATGTATTCATCATTTTTGTTTTATTCATGTAAAAATGACTAATAACGCACTTAAAATATATTTATTTATTTGTATTTATATAACATAACTCATATAACAAATTGTACTTGATGTAAAAGTGATTGTATTTTGCTGTACTTTTACATAAAGTGTAGATATGTAAATTAACTAACGTTTGTCACGCAAACTATTAACACATTACATTTAAACATCAAAAAAGTGTAAAGTACTAGTATTTACTAAATAAATGTACCATTTATATACAATGTACTGAACATATTATTTATTTATTGAGCATTTTCATGGCGCCTATATAGCAGAAAGTGTTTCCAGGCGCCACAAGACAAAATGGGGGGTAGAGGAGAAAACAACAACAACGGTCCTACTAGGCCTAGTGATATTCGGATTGTGCAAGTGCAGTATCATGAAGTGCAGGGGGAGGCGGGAGTGGAGGACAGGGGATGGGGTAGGGGAGGAGATGTTGAAGTGCTGGAGGGTGGGGGCTGACGGGCTGGGAAAGTGCTAAGGGGTGCCAGGAGGGCCAGTGCCAGGGGAAGCAAAGGGTAGGGGTCAATGGTGGGGTTGGAGGACCCTAGGAAAACAGAAAGGTGAGGGCTGGAAGGTTTTGAATTAATCATAACCACGGGCAAAGTTCTGGGCAACCCTCCAGGCCATCATTTTTTAGTCTGCCAAGCCATTACAGAAGGGGAAAAACCATATGCAAATCAGGCTTAGTCCTACCCCAAAAGGGGCAGTCTAGCCCAAAATGCTAGGTCACACCCTTCTGCATGAGACCACAAGCATCGCCAGACATGTTTCAGCCTTGTTGGGCGTCATCAGTGAGGAGTAGCTTGGGTCTCTAGGCCCAGCAGACTCGGGACCCACGTCTGGGCATACCCGTCCCACTCGGGGTGACTTTAGCAAAACAGAAAGGTGATGGCTGGAAGGTTTTGAATTAGTCATAACCACGGGCAAAGCTCTGGGCAACCCTCCAGACCATCATTTATCAGCCTGCCAAACCATTACATTGTTTTTGCTTTGTCACCCCGAGTGGGACGGGTATGCCCAGACGTGGGTCCCGTGCCTTAGAGACCCAAGCTACTCCTCACTGATGAGGCCCAACAAGGCCGAAACATGTTTGGGTATGCGTGTGGTCTCGTGCAGAAGGAATGTGACCTAGCAGTTCGGGCTGTACTGCCCCTTTTGGGGTGGGAGCAAGCCTGATTTGCATATGGAATTTCCCCTTCTGTAATGGCTTGGCAGGCGAAGAACGATGGTCTGGAGGGTTGCCCAGAGCAATGCCAGTGGTTAAGATTCATTCTAAACCTTCCAGCCATCACCTCTTTGTTTTTGCTTTGTTACCCCGAGTGGGACAGGTATGCCCTCCCACTTTGGAGGCTATTTAAATCACGCCCGAACAACAGCACACGCTTCGTGTTATTCTGCATCCAGCAGCATAACGCTCACCGTGCCTGCAGTCTGCATCCATTCTTCTGCCACGCCGCCTCGAATCTGGAGCTCCTAAAACCAAGAGGAAAGAAAAGGAAAAGATTAGAAAACGAACTATTTCGAATTCCTCACCTGATTTCGGATCCATCTCGCCTCCGGACCTGGAAAGAACATCATTTCTGTACGCGTTGCATCTCCAGCTGCAGTGCCGCGCCATACTCACCAGTCCTTGCAGCATCTTTCGATTCGGCGCTGCCTCCATCATTTCTTCGCCGAACTCCGGCACCTGAGGGACAAAAGAAAACAACAAGGTGAGCTGAGAAAACCAAAAAATAAAACACTTATCATCATAGACTTACCTGATTACCACCGGAGGCATTATTCTATAACTCTCCACATCTTCATGTGCCATACCTGCAAAGGGAGAGAAAACAACACGTTAAACACCACCAACATTTTGTAATACAGACTCTTACCTGAGCGCCACCAACTGCCACGAGAGGTATCTTCTCACGATCTTAGTTGCAAGACAAGGAAGGAAGGGGGGAACAAGAGTGAATCATAAGACATATTCAACTCTATGAACTTGATAGTTACCGAACCTTGCCAGGAACCTCAGAGTCAATACTCTCCGGAACTCTCCCACACCTTCAAACCAGTGAAGTAACTGACATCAACGCGCCCCTGGAATCCACGCAGGATGGAGAGCTCATAATTTAAAAACATAAGGTGAGGTTCCTAAAAGGGGATATCGGAGGTGACAAGAAGGGAGAACTAGAACAGTGGGAGGGGGCTATCACTCATATCCACGGGTGGCTAAATCCCTTTCTCCACTTGCAGGAGAATACTTCTACGGTCAAGCAGACGAGATTAGGCGGGCCAGACCAGACAGTCATCTCGGCACTACTCATCACATTGGTGGAGACCGCAGCTGTCCGGGTCCGATCAACGCCTCTGCTGTGGGAACCAGGTGAGCGTAACAGTGACCTAGCAGTTCGGGCTGGACTGCCCCTTTTGGGGTGGGACCAAGCCTGATTTGCATATGGGCTTTCCCCTTCTGTAATGGCTTGGCAGGGAAGACCGATGGTCTGGAGGGTTGCCCAGAGCAATGCCAGTGGTTAAGATTCATTCTAAACCTTCCAGCCATCACCTCTTTGTTTTTGCTTTGGGGTTGGAGGACCCGCCTAGGAGGATAGCCCAGAAGGGTGCCTGATGGCAAGTGCTGGTAGGAAGTGGTGAGAGGGTAAGACTGGACGAAGGAGGGCCAGACCCCAGCAAGACTCATAAGGGACACAGGCATCCAGTCGTAGTGCAGGATGAGACTAGCAGGGGAAGGGGTAATGGAAAGATGAAGAGAAAAGGGATCTCTTGAGAAACTTTTGGAAGTTAAGGAGATCCGGCTCAAGGCAGCGAGGGGCTAGGAGGCCGTTCCAGAGGGAGGCTTCTGCTGAAGAGAGAGATCCACCCACCACTCTCTGCTTGGAGAAACTTCTGATCCCCAGAGAGTTGGAGCTAGATGACCGAAGGACTCTAGTTTGGAGATATTTAGGTGGAGAGAGTTCAATGTAGCGTGGTCCCAGGCCCCAGAAAGCATTGTGGGTGATGCATAGGGTCTTGAATTTGATCCTTGCCCCCCTGGGAGCCAGTGGAGAGATTTATGGGCTGGAGAGATGCGATCCCTGGAATTAAGGCCAAGGATAGATCTTGCAGTCCTATTCTGGATAAGTTGAAGAGGGCGGAGAGAAGAAAGAGGCAGATTAAGGAAGAGGCTATTGCAGTAGTCAAGCCTTGAGAGAACCAGAGCTTTGGCGACATTGAGTTTCTGGGGGAAGGTGAGGAAAGGGAAAATGCTCCTAAGGAGGTGAAGCTGATAGTGGGCCTTCTTGGCAAGGTCAGCGATATGAGGTGAAAACGAGAGAGAGGAGTCGAAGATGACTCCCATGTTTTCAGTGTCACACGAGGGTGAGAGGAGGGGGCCCTTTGAGGGTGGAAGGAGAGAGTAGGAGTACCAATGAGAAGGATCTCAGTCTTACTGATGCCAAGGCAGAGATAATTATCAGCACACCATGACTGAATAGCAGTTAGACAATAGGGAATGAGAGAGGAAGGAGAGGAGGATGAGGTGGGAAACTTAAAGGAGAGATGTCTGTCATCAGCATAACACTGGATATGAAGAGAGAAGGTGGAGATCAGATGGGCAAAAGGGGCAAGGTAAATGTTGAAAAGCCACAGTGAGAGGATAGAGCCCTGAGGGACACCACACATCGAGAGTGAGGTAGAGGAGGGAAAGGGGCCCAGTTGCACTTGGGAAGTTCTATTTGACAGGAAAAGGTAAACCAATCCAGTGCCCGGTCTGTTGATGCCAAGGGAATTATGGAGCCGATTTATGAGGATGGAATGAGTGACCCTGTCAAAGGCAGAGGATAGGTTTAGGAGAATAAGGGCAGAAGGAAACCTGCAGTCGAGATGTGAGTGATGGTCATCACAGGTGTTCAGGAGAGCAGTTTCCATGCTCATACAACGTACAAAAATACTAACCACATACGTACATCAAAAATAATATGTTACACAGCCAATACATGTTACTAGAACTAATTTGGGAACACACATTACGTAGTCTCTGGCGGATAGTTTAGGGGCAACAAGCTCGCCTTCGAAGCAAGATGACATGGAGCAACACAGGTTAGATACCCGGGTCCGTGCTTAGAAACCTCTTGGTATTAAGGGCGTTATGAATAACCTGTCATATCATATCATATCATACATCCATATATTCGTAAATGTGAATTTACAATGATATTCCTACTATTAAAATAACTAATATGTACATTAGACATTTTGTATTATAATTCTCAAAAGTTACTATTGTTAATACCCTAATCACACATTACGTACGTCATTTTTGTAATGTTAATTTATCTAATTGTATTAATTGTACATGATTTGTTTTTTGGTCTAATACATTTATAGTATGAATTCATTTATATTTCAAAAAAATAATGTGACTAAACGCTAAATAAAAAAAAAAAGTAATGTTAATTTACAATGGTATTCCTAATACTACACACCAATAGGCCGATTCATGGAATGAATGTGCGCTGAAAATTCCCACGCAAACGTGCGAAACCGTGCGAATCGCAGCGCAAGTGCGAAAATCGCAGTGAAACCCGCACACAGCGATTCATGGAAGTCTGTGCGCATGTCAATCCCTGGATGTGCGCTAAAATCCACAAGTCTCCAAACAGCGTGCGCTTTGTGCACAGCAAAAGCGCACATAGCGCAGCGCACACAACTAAAGTAGGCGGAACAGGGGGCATAACACGCGGAATGGGGAACAACGCATGAAAATGTGGGCGTCATGGGGGAAGTACAGGAGCCAAATGCGCGGACGCCCACACGCGCGTTTACAACACGTCATGGAATCGAACGGGGCCAATGCATGCGCCAAAAAAGACGCGCTAATCCGGAAACACGTATGCCAGCAGGAAGCAAGCGTACATGGACCCGCGCAGCATAAAAGTGTGCGCAAACAACAAACAACCTCAAACGCCAAGATGAATATACCGTTCCTCACAGCAGTGGTCGTGGGATACCGCAGGAGGAGGAGGAGGATAGTCAGAGCCAGAATTTTTACACCCAGAACCAGCCTTTTTGGGATGCCTGATGACCAGGTGTATTGGAGGTACAGGTTTCCACCTCACATAATACTCGACCTGGTGAGTGAGTGGGAGGATGAACTCACATCACCCATCCTGTGCTCCCAAGCACTGAGCCCCTTGGAAAAGGCACTCAATGTACTGCACTTCTTGGCCACTGGTTCATTCCAGCGGACAACTGCCATAGTGGGGGGGGGTCTCACAGGCCACGCAGTCACGCTGCCTGCACCAGGTGTTGGCCATCATGACTGCACGCCCATCAGTCCGCAGGCACATATACCTGCCCAGAACACCTGCAGAAAGGCAGGCTGTCATCCAGGATTTTTACAGGGTGGCACACTTCCCCAAAGTGCTAGGTGCCATTGACTGCACCCATGTGGCTCTACGTCCTCGCAGGGCAACTGAGCACACCTACAGAAATCGCAAGCACTGGCATTCAATCAACATACAGGTAGTATGTGATGCCAAGGGAATCATCACCTCAGTATATGCCAACTATCCAGGGTCCACCCATGATAGTTTCATTTACAGAATGTCAAACCTAAACCGGGACCTAGAAGCTGGGCGGCATGGTGAGACATGGCTGCTTGGTGAGTATAAATGCCCCTGCACATGCATGCATGTCAGATACTGAGTAATGTCACAACCCCACTAATGATACCCATCATCACCTCCCCAGGGGATAGTGCCTACCCACTGAGCACCCACATGATGACGCCAATTCGGAACCCCACCACACCACCCGAGGTAAGATACAACACAGCCCATATTGCAACCCGGGGCATAGTGGAGCGCACATTCGGAGTGCTCAAGTCACGCTTTCGCTCCCTTGACCGCTCTGGTGGGCAGCAGCTATATGCGCCGCCAGTAGTGTGCAGGATCATAGTGGCAGCATGTGTCCTGCACAACATTGCAACATGCCGGGGCCTGCCCGTAGACATGGTGGTGCCCCCACATCCCCAACCACAAGCACGGCCACTGCGCATGGGAGGGGAAAGGGCATGTGGTGAGGCAGCCCGTACGTAGCTGGTGGCTAATTACTTCACCTAAAATCACACCCCTGTGGAGTGCACACAGCCCTGGCACATACCAGCTGACAATCAATGATGATGACATAAGGGACAGTCAACTGTCACAACCATACCAGCCTGAGATTGGTCACCTGGAATTGTTACATTGTGTGCATCCCTACCTGCCGAAAGACAACCAATGCTGTGTCACAAAAAAACACATATTTATGCTGCATGAATGACTGTCCCCTTGCAAAATACAGCATGAGAATAGCCCCATGTCACCCAACCCTTCCCCAGCTCGGCCACCCAACACACCAAGGCATGCCATGCAATGTGAAAGCAAACAAAGCCATGCTCAAGACCTGACACAAGTGTCACAAAGTGCACTGTCCCAAATGGAAACTTCCCACAGACAATATGCTCCCAGTAATCAATAACAAACAGCACACATGAACAAATACTTACCACCAACACAATACAGCAACACACCATGAAACATTGCAAAAACATGACAGTACTAAGTCAAAGTAGTGGTAGTCTTACAACCTGAATAAGCCAGCACATCGACCCCTTCCAACTGTAGAGTGTTGCTGCCACGCAAATGTGTCAGTGTACTGCATACAACATGAACTCCATCTGCAAAGGAGACAGCCTTGTGAAGACATGAGGAAGGAACCTGCAAATTAGGAGGAAGACATGGATGCACAAGCACATATCAATACACCATGCAGTGTACAATACAACAACAATACCCACTAGGGATGTACACACAGTATTGACTACAGACTGCCCACACAGCTCATGGGAGCCCAATGTCACTGTGTAAGTCACTGTCACTTGGTCACACCCTTTGCAAGCCCATGGAAACGGGAAGCAGGAGGGGTGTGTGTGTCACGAACCCAAGCATCTAACCCAAACTCAGGACAAGCCAAAATGTGCCCAGCCAGAATACAGTGGATGCCCACGGGAGCCACACAAGACAACACACTGTAAAAAAAAAAAATATCAAAAATGGCCATGTGGGGACAAGGGGGGGCAGCCACCCAGGAGGTTCGAGGACAGGGTGCACACCAACACCCACCTGCGTGGATGTTGCGAAAAAAAAAATAACTCCATGGGCTCATGGCCTGCACGGCTATGCCATTGTGGGAGAACTGCTGTCGGTCTCTTCACCCTCTGCTGCTGCATCAGGAGGTGGTGACACTATGGGAGGCAGCCCACGAAAAGCCCTGGTATGGTCCTCCATGGCAGCAAGAATGCGGGTCTGGAAGGTCTGATTCTGGAGGATTGAAGTGCGGAGATCCCCATGCAGCACGTCACGGGTTGCCTGCACTTCTGCACGCATGGCCTCGCGGGATGCCCGGATCTCCTCACATGTTGCCTGCAGCTCAGCTGAGATTGAACGTGTGAGCTGCTCCCGCTGCTGTTCTGCCCTAACCTTTCGGGAAGCCTCAAGTTCAAGCAGACTCTGCCTGAGGTTATGGAGTTTCACCCTCAGGGCTTCCCTGGGGCCCTGGGACTCTATTAATATTGATTTGCGCAGAGTCTCCAGTGCCACCCGTCGGTCCCTGTTGGATGCCAACATGTCTTCCCTGTGTGATTGGCAAATGGAGTCTGTTGCCTGCTGTTGTTGCTCCATCTGCCTTTCAGGGGGGATAATGGAAGTGGCCACCCTTTCCATTGCCTGAGCCATCATTTCTACTGATGCTGCCTGTTGGGTTGCCATACTGTACATCGAGTTTTCCCATACAGTCTTGCCTGGTGGCGCACGGCCACCGCGTCGGCGGGCACCACACCTGTTTGGAGCAAGGCGATCTGCACCTTGCTGTGCTGGCACTGCCTGAGGCTGCAGGACTGCATTCCCCCTCTGATCTGCTGCCCCAGGAACAGGATCAGATGCTGTGGAGTGTGACCCTGCATCCGTGACCGCCAAAGGCGGACCTACCAACACTGACATCCCCATATAGGGTTCTACCCCTGGTCCAGGTGGGTTGTATAGAACAGAATCCCTGCCAGAAGCACTGATCTGCGACAGTACATAAGTCTCATCATCCGACTCAGCACCTGAATAGAGGTCTGGGGAGCTGCACCCAGAGGCACCCCTCGACAGTATGGTCTGCAGTACCAAAGTGTTTTCACCCACCACCACACCATGTTCCTCACTGGTGCATGGTCGTGACTGAGAATCCTCCTGGGTCTGCACCATCTCCTGAACCTCACCAGCATCAAGTGCGTCATCACCTGCAAAAACATCAAACACAAGAAATGGAAACAGGCATGAGCACCATTGCACACACATAGGCCTGACAAGACAGAGATCCTGTACATGGTTAACACATGTCCCACATGACTATAACCCTGGCATGCATGCACTGTCAATGATTCTGCAGGGGAGTCAAAAAGGCAGACAATGAGGACACCAAGATGGAAAAGCAAAACATTTGCAGCATGTCGTGTAGCACTGGCATCACACATCAGCCTGTGAGTGGCATGTCCAATACACATATATGACACATGCCAGCACACAGATGTTATGTCGCATAGCCATGGTAAATTAGACAACTACAGCGATATGTCAGTGAATGAGAACTGTCACACAAATACAAGAATAGCCTTCCCAACTTGATGTAGCTGCCCATTGCACATTCACACACCTCCACAATCATCCTTACCATCATACTCAGACACTCATGTGCAAAGCATGCATATACTGCACAACAGCCCAACCAACACTTTTTTTCTCCAACAGACCCAAACGAATGCTTACCAAAAAGTAACTCCGTAGAAAGCAACGCAGAAGTAGAGCAAATCAAAATGTCCAAAAGTGTCCACAATAAGCATCCATTTCTAGGAGATTTTGTACAAAAAGTTCAAACAAAACAACTAATAAAGTTATTAAGCGAAACAAAACAAGCTTCCAGTACAGAAACTTTGCCTCCTCTATCAAAATGTAAAACAAAACAGAAAGTGATTAACAAGACTTCAGCTACCACTACTGCTAACACTGCACCTATAAATCTTGATGTAGTGGCAAGTAACCATACCAATTTTTTTTTACAAAAATGTTTCCGCCACAGAGTCCTTCAGAACCTTATAAAAACAGGAGAAAAATCATGCACAACTCCTAAACGTACCATAGAAAATTAATCCTAGATGCTCTCATAGGCAGTGCAATCCTTCTAAAAAGGAAGTCATTTATTTTAGTTTTAAACAGAATGAAACCACTAACAAAACTAACTACTAAACTACAAAAAAGACTTCTCAATAAACGGAATATCAACAAAAATAGCTTCTTAAATATCTGTGGTGGTGAATGGAGTCACACCACGAGCACAGAACCATATTTTAATGAAGAAGCATATAAACAAAAGCAAACAATCCCAATTGCCATACATAGCAGTGGACGAGGGCATGAAAAACGTAATAATACTGTTATGGAACAAGAAACTCTGCTATCAAAAATATCCCCAGAAAACTCAGTATCACCTCTCCATTCTACTGAACCAAAACGTCCAGTCTACAAATGGCCGTGCACATCACTGTGTAACATTGCCAAAAAATCTTTCAAATCTTTACGCCAGTTCCTCAATCAGTATGTAAAAAGCAAAGACAAATTCAAAATGAAACTACTACAAAATGTGGATGCTTGTCCACTGCGGAAATACACAGGACTACAAGGGCATTCATTAGCCTGCATTTCTATTATATTAAAATTATATCAACACATTATTCAACTATAAGAAATCTGGTCCATAAACTCTACAATGCTAAAAGTCCTGCTTTAACACTAGTCAATTTAAATAGCAATCTTCTACATGGGACAGCCAAACAACTACTCGAAGAAATAGAGCACATCAAGAGAAAATATTTTGGAAGTGAAAGCCAATTACAAAATGCAATAGCTTTACAACAAACTAGCAACTACTGTTCAAAAAGCAACCTTCTATCAAACACATACAAAAAAGAAATACTAAAGTTTAAAAGTACCTCCGCTGAAGTACCAAACCTTGTGTGTGTGTTGCCGCAGGACTTTTTATAAAAGTAGCACAAAAACTGTAGACATAACGTACAAAATAGAAGAAAATGAAGATTCCAAATGGTTCCAATTAGCTCTACCTTATAGCAGAAAACAAATACGAAATTACTGACCCCTTAATACTTTGCAATTACTGCACTGCAAAACTTGACAACAACCAAACACCTTCACCTGCTATCACAAATAACTTGGAATTATTCCCACTACCAAAACCCCCGCAACAACTAACTTTATATGAGAGCATCATAATTCAAACAGTGCACCCATTTCAAGCAATAATACACCTTCAACCAAAAACATCAAAATTACCTCCCTCTGAATTAGTGAAAGGCATTCGTGGCAAAGTAGTTTATTTACCATTAGATCACAAAGAAAATGTACACACTCTAGGAGTGCAACGGCCAATAGATCAATCTTTAATTATCTTAGTAAATGGCGCACCTACAAAAGACAAACAAATTTGGCAACAACTCGTGGACTTACATAAAGTGAGACAAGCCTTGCAATATCCAAAAAACAAAAATGAATACTAGAAAAACATTAATATTGAAGAAAACCTGAGAGAAACCATTGAATTAATACAAGAGTCACCAGAAACTGGTCAATTTCAACTTCTAGATCCTGCTACAGAATCCAATATTTTAGACTATTATACAATTCATCCGTTACACTCTAAAGACACTATAGAAACATACCAAATGCGACAAGCCAAAGAATCTCCAATCAGCATATGGGAAAAAAGTATAAAAGCACAGGCCTTTCCTCTACTCTTTCATACTGGGAAAGGAGGAAGGTACGATGATAGACCCACACAGATAACAGCATCAGAATATCGCTCTTTATGAATGTATTCTGACAACCCCAAATTCAGACAAAACGTGGAATACATACTCCACATTCTCTTGAAAAGTGAACTGGCAACTCTATGCTACGGAGTTGCACACACATTTAAATCAGGAACCCATTTTCAAAATATGTCAGCTACGCAATTATTACAAAATGTGCAAGAAAAAGATGAGGTTTTACAGTCAAGTATTACAAATCTTTTAGCAAACATGCGTCGTACAAAAGAATACTGTTTCTGACATCAGAGAGATGTATGCTGTATGACAAGAAACCTTGGCCCACCCACTTGGCTTGTTACAAGGAGTTGTGCAGAATATGCATGGGAAGATTTACACAAATTCCTACGCATAGCAAACAAAAACAAAACAAACATAGATACAAAAACACCAGGAGAACTCTGCTCTCTAGATCCTGTAAATGTATGAAGATATTTCCATCATCGCTTCACTGCTATGCTACACTTTATTTGTAATAAGACTGTTCCTCCCCTCTGAGAAGTTCAACACTTCTTTTGGAGAAAAGAATACCAAGCCAGAGGAGCATCACACATCCACATGCTATTATGGATTAAAGATGCTACTAAATTTGGTCAAGACAATGATGCCACTGTTTTGCAATTCATCCAAAAATATGTCACTTGTGAAATCCCTTCACAAACACCACATAGTGACCTTCATGCACAAATTTTACAATTTCAAAGACACACACGTGGGAAATATTGTCGTCGCAAATATTTTAAAAAAAGGGAAATATTACACCAAATGCCGTTTGGTTTCCCTAGACTAGTTTCAGCAACAGGTCAAGTAAACAACTTCATGTCTTCTGTCAGACATAGGGCCTCATTATGAGTTTGGAGGCAGCCATGGCGCTATTAGCGCCATGGCTGCCTCCAAACTTGTGTCCGTGTTGTCGGAATAGGGACTTACCGGGTCATTCCAACCTTGGAGGACCCGGTAAATTCCCATTCTGAAAACAATTCCCCATTCCCATTCGAGTCCCCATAGGGCTCAATGGGAATGGGGAAGGAGCTAATGACGGGCCACCAAATAGCGGGCCTTTTATTAGCTTCCTGGTAAAACCAGCCGGCCTTAGTGGGACCCACTAAGGGACCTCGGAATGCGGCGGTAGGGGGTTAACGGCACTGGCAACCTTACCAGTGCCGTTAACCCCTTAATGCCACACTCGTAATGAGGCCCATAGTGTCAAAGGTAAATCACCTAAGAACACATATTACATAAAAAGAACAGAAGAATCAAAATACATCAATGATTACAATGCAATCATTGCCCTCCTATGGAATGCAAACATAGATGTGCAGTACATTGCAGACAATTCCACTGCAGTTGTACGATATGTCACAGCCTACTTAACCAAAGCAGAGAAAACAGAACTTCAGGACCTCTGAGATGACATATCATCTGACAAAACACTATCACAGAAATTCTACAGTTTAGGCATAAAAATGCTCTGTCATAGAGAATGTGGCTGCTACTGTTTAACCAGTACTGTCTTGTATGGAAAATCTGACAATATAGTGTTTGTGCCCTCCCTGACTCTACGTGAAAAAATGAATAATACAGACACTCCCTGGACAGGGAATAAGGCACAAAAGAGCAGGCTGCGAGAGTTCAAGGAAAAGTTTATCTAGATCTCTGAGAGCGCTCTGACCACATCAAGGTTACAACACATTTATATAGTACATTGACATCTTTAACATATGATGCTACGTTGGACCTGGATTGGTCAGCCGGGGTGGTGTCTTAAGTGTGGGCATCATCTCTTCCTCCGGGTTGGTTGCTTGGTTGGCGGGAGGATTGACATCGGACATCTGTACTCCGGATGGGTGAAGGTCAGGTCTTTGTGAAACATGGTGGTCACCATCTAAGCTAAGCTAAAAAAATACATTCTGAGTAATGCATGCGCTAAATAATGGTTGATCAAAAGACCCTCAGTAGTGTATCATGTCATTGTACAAATCACTCAAGAGTTTATGTCATCTACAACATTTGGGTTATACAGGTCACAGGTTTACGGGCCTTGACCACTATAATACTGTCATTGAACTATAGGATTAGTCTCACAAGAATCTCAGGTATGTGGCATTTGTTAGTATTGGGCACGATATACTGCAGCAGGGGTCTAATGTTAGTTGGGGGTCTGTTGGGTGGGCTTCATTGCATGGTTGGCAGTCTGGCACATGAGAGGAATGCCTGCAAGGACATAGGGTTAGAATGGTAATAAGTTTCAACTGACGAGGGTAAGAGGGTAAGGACACTTTTGTGGAGATGAACGAGCTATGTGCTTGGCTCATGTTGGTTCACATGCAGGACAGTGATATCAGAGGAAAAGGGATGTGTTACATTTATTATTTGTTGCAAGCAGCTCTGGCTTCAGTGTGAGAATGGGGCTGCAGAGTTTTCCAGTTGGAGTGGGAACGAGGGTGGGGGCCATGTGCTCCGAGCTACTGCGGCGGGCAAAAGGGAGAGAGGCATTTTTGTACTATCACAGTGAGGCCTAGTCACCAAGATTGAGTCGAAAGGGGGTACAAAAAATGGATGCCCCGTGTCCTGCTCGGTGGTCCCATCTACGCGAATGTAACCCAAAGTTAACATTGCATGAGGGCGAGGGGCGTACCCACCACTAGAGGCACGTGGTCCGAGTTTTGTACTGAGAAATGATGGTAGAGAGGGGACCATTGGCCCCTCGCTACCACACATTCCCCCCTTTCATTACATCTAAAGTAACAAATATTTCTACTTTTTATTCTTTTCATTCTCCCTTCGGTAGTACTCAGCTTCCGCCACAGCCTCGTCCCACGCAGGGGTGCCTTTTATGGGCATCCATGCTCTGCATACACTTCTTAGGCTATTTCCTCTTCTGGCATATTCATCTGGTGTACACATTAAGTAAATTCCTCCATCCCCATCTAGATCTACTCATACTTCTTGGTACCATTGCAACTCCCTTGGTTCTTTTATCGTTGTATGATGAAAATTATCAACTATATCCCCATATTGCCTGTAAATTGCTGTCGTCCTGTATTTTGGTGTAGTGTATTCCCATGTTTGCATTTGTGCATCTATCATGGTAGCTACCATTGTTGGTCGGCCCATTGTTACTATCATCATAGCTGAGGTTGGCATGCTTTTCTCACAACACCGTAGTCCCAGTTGGCACACACAAAAGAACAGGAGCACAAAGACGATGATGGGGATCAGCTTTTTCATTGCCACATTTACCCATGATGGTATCTAGCTGAACAAATTGTCGAACCGTGTGCTTTCTTCTGCTCCTCTTTCCGTTCTCATTCTTTCTCCTAGGTTGTGTACTGCTGTTAACACATGTGAGAGTGTCCCGTTATCCCAATTTTTCGGCAAACACCACCATCCATCGCCATTAGGAGATCTAGGACATATCTGTTTTGCATTGTCATTAGGCGCAGTGCGCAGAGCGCTATTTTTATCACGTTGAACCCTTCTTCAGTGTCGTTAGCCAGTTGAATGAGCTCCCAGCGCAACCATTTAGCGTTCGCTCGTGCTTGCAGTCCCGAGACAAGAAGTGAGGCGAAGAATGTCTCTGCTGATGAAAAGAGCTTGTATTTCTGCGGGATCTCAGCAAGGAGTTTCAATGATTCGGAATAGTTGGAGGATCTTTTACTTCGTGTCAATCTTTTCTTTAGTTCATACTCTGACAATAGTTCATACGCTGGAGCTTCTGTCATTATTAGTTGGGGCGCTGTCGATGGTTCAGCCGATTGCCCTGCTGCCGAAATGCCAGCCGATTGCCATGCTGACCCTTGGATGTGGCTCTCTGGTATTACCATCAGGGCTGTGTGGAGGGTGGCTAGAGCACAAATTCCTTTCCACGATGCGGGGAGGTGCAGGTAAGCTTGTTTGCCGCAAATCCAGTACATGTCCATCAGTGCAGCGGTGCCTTTCTTCATGTCAGGTATTATGACCGTCTTGTTGCATTTCTTTGTCTCTCCCATGTTCACTCTTCCCTCCCCATGGAAGCACAGCTCATGTGGCACCTCTTTCTGTATTTTGATAGGTTTTTCTAATGCTGTGACCCACATTAGATTTGTGATATGTCGCAACCAGATGGGGTCACACACCTCTTTTATCCATTGGAAAGTGTCATTTGATAGGCCTCGAAGGGCTTCTGCTTTGCATTCAATTGTTTCTTCGTGCCACTTGTTTTCTGCATATCGCGTCCCCTTGATGACAAGAAATGGTTCCTGAGGCAAATTACTCCTTGGCGTCTGCTTGTGCACGTTTTCTCATTCTCCAGTTTTTTCAATGTGACGGTGTGAGCTTGGAACGTGCTCTTTATTCTGCATAAAACCAGATGAATTAAACATTGGGCCTCCGACAAGGGCACTTCCTGAGGTTCTAACATTTTCGGTGTTCCTGATGCGTGCGGAATGAGTGAACAGACTTAGCAGCTTTCATTTGTTGCTTGCTTAGCTGTGGCACTCATGTCGGAATACCATTTATTTGATTGATCAGGGTGGCGGGGATCTTCTATTTCGTCTAACCCCAGGTTATGATAGATGTCGTATCTTTTCCCTCCCTCCCCCCTTTTTCTCCTCCTCCTCCCTTCCTGGTTATTGTTTTTCACCCTTTTGTAATGTATTGGGAACATTCCAGCCCAGGTTGTATCATTACTATTCAATATGGCATGTGCATCATCATCAGTAGCAGCAATGTTGTGTGAGGTAGGGTATATGGTTGTCTGTGCATTAATACTAGTGTGAATTAAATCATTTGGCCAATAATAATCTCCATCATATTCGTTATATCCATAAGCATTACTCATATTTACATTGAGACGTAACACTGACACACTTGTTGATCCTACAGTGATGTATTCTGAGGGTTGCATCACATCTGTTTTGTTGACATTAATCTCATGTGACTCTTTCCATATAGTCTTTACCCCAGTCCACATCATTTGCGATCCTTCTCGTATCATGTTAACCCTACTTCCTCCCCTTTGCATGTCATTTACAAAAGATAAAAGGGTATAATACCAAGCTGCAAAAACATTACTGACATCAAAATTGCAGCGCATTTCAAAACACATTCAACGTTACTGAACCTTTTAGCCCTAATGGCGACCCTATCACTATCTAGCATTAATTGGTTCTGAGTGTTTGTAGGTCGTTGGGCCATTTTTCACCTGGAGGGGCGATATAAATTCGTTAAGTCACCACAATATATACATGTATTTACATTCTTTGTTCAACTTCATGTTTAATCATCATTTTTAGTCCTCTTTGTTCTTTTACTCGATTGGACATGTACTTTTGCTATGGAGAAGATGGTAATAAAACAGTGATGGAAAAAACTGTGGAACAATAATCAAAACGAAGGTGGGAGATAGAGAGGGAGAGAGAGTTGAGGTGTATTGAGAATATTTCGATCAATCAAAGAGGAGAGGAGGAAAACATAGAAAAGAAGGAAGGAGAAAATAAGTTGTGCAGAACAAAATACATATCATAACTTTTATCTCTGCATATTCTCTTTACTGACAATTTAGTTATCCCTTTTCAACCTCATTTGTGGTACCAGTGGCACCATCTTGCTCCTCCTAGGGGATTGTACTATTGTGTGCCCTCCTCACATCTGGTAAGTGCACCCAATACTTCAATCCTTTTACCTTCACCGCGGTGGGTGTACTATAGATGACCTCATAAACGCCATGAAACCTGGGTGAGTTCCACCTCCTCACAAAGCTGCGGGCGTACACATGTGCTCCTGGCATCAGTGGCCCACTTGAACTGTCTGTGGCCGGTGTGGTAGTATCAGTCGCCACATTTTCAGTAAAAGGTGGTGCTATTTGTCATGCTATGCTGCGTACTGCGCGTTTTAACTGGGTTGGGTATTCCTTGAACTCTTCCCCCAGCACTGTGGCAGCCCTGTGCGCATCCGATGCTCTTCTAATCGTGGATACCGGCGTGTGTATTTACCTCCCAGTCACAATTTCGTGGGGGCTCAGATGGTGGTCTTTACATGCTTGCGTCCTGAGTTGGAACAGTGCTAGGGGCAGGCAATACACCCAGTTTTTCCTCAATGTGTTACACAGCTTAGATAACTTACTCTTTAATAATCCGTTGATCTTTTCTACTATCCCATTCCCCATCGGATGATAAATTGAGCATAGTTTGTGTTTTACCCCCAAGAGTGATGTCACTTCCTTAAAGAGGTCATTCACAAAGTGCGTACCGTTGTCTGATCTAATCACATCGCATATTCCCCATCGTGAAAACACCTCTCGCACAAGGAACTTGGCCGCACACTTTGCGTCTGGGTGGGGACATGGACCCGCTTCCACCCATCTTGAAAAGGGGCACACCACCACAATCAAATATCTTGCTCCATTACACCGCTCTCCCATATCAGCATAGTCTATGTGGAGCTCTCTAAATGGTCCTGTTGGTCGGGGCAGGGTAACGCGCAGTGTTCTTAATGTCATTCCTGAATTATATGTTTGGCATGTTATGCATTCTACAATGAATTTCGACAGGTGCTCTTCCTGGATGTCTGCGGCAATGTGTTGCTTCGCTACATGGCCGGGGAAATGCAGCTGTTGGAATGCTATTTCTAGTAACTCTATGGTCATTACAACCTTTCCTGTTGTCTCCTGTCTCCAAATGGGATCTGTGGCCGATTGTTTACATCCCTGTTTGCTCCACAGTTCTTGCTCCTCTTGTGGTCCTCTTCTTTGTAATTCTATTATCTGCACTATTGGGGTTTTATTGTATGCTTCTTCTTGTGGATCTGTGGTGGTTACTTTTACAATGCATTCGAGTGTTGATGTCACATTGAAATACAAGGCCTCCTTCGCTGCTGCGTCGGCTGCCGCGTTTCCCAATGAGATTGCATCTGTGTTGTTGGTATGGGCTTGGCATTTGACCACTGCCACTACCGATGGTGTTGCTAATGCATCTATCAGCTCATTCAACAATGTTGCATGCTGTACTGGAGAACCGTCTGCCCTCCTGAATCCCCTTCTACGCCACTGTGACAACCCTGAGTGCAGTGTGGTAGTTGCATAGGCTGAGTCTGAGTATATTGTCACCGCACAGCCCTTGGCTGTGTGCAGTGCTTCGATCAGGGCAGTTAGTCCGACTGCCTGTGCTGAGTAATGGGATGGGAGGCACTTTTGCACAATCGTCTCATAGTCATCTTCCTCCATGCGCACTACTGCCATTCCAACGTGTTTTTCCCCTGTTTCGGGGTTTATTGATGCTGACCCATCTATGAAATATATTTCTCCCTCCTGTAGGGCATTTTTGCTTGCTTTTGGGATTTCATCACCTTCCCCCTCATATGTGGCAAAATCGTGTTCCTGTATGTCCTCTGTCGTGCATGGCTCTGTATTAAATGTTGCTGGGTTTACTGTTTTGCACCTCACAACATGTACGTTGGGGCTTGAAATTATTACTTCATATGCTGTTGCTCTTTGTGTCGTTAGTGTTGATTTTGATCGCTCAAGGATGGCGAACAGGGAATGCTCCGCATATAGCGTTACTGAACATCCCATGACAATGGTGGCGCTCTTTTCAATCGCGAAGTCCGCAGCTGCGAGACCCTGCGAGACCCTGTTCGTTCGCGAAATGGCCTTGCATTACTGGATCTAGTGTCCCACTGTAATAAGCCAATGATTTGTGACCTAGTGATGTTTTCTGTGTCAGTACTGCTGTCATCAGTGTCCCATTGCAGTGTGAAAACAAGAACAATTCCCTCTCATAGTATGGGTTCGCGAGGACTGGGGTGTCAGCAATGAGGTCTTTTAATTTCAAATACTGTGTTATCATTTCCTGCGTTCATTTTATTGCTGCTCTATTTTTCTGTGCCTCTTTTAATGCTTGTAGTAAGGGGCGTGTGTGTTCCGCGTAATGAAGGATCCATGCTTGGCAATAGTTACAAATGCCAAGAAACTTTTGCATGTCTTTCACAGTTTTTAGGATTATTATTTTGCGTCTAGCAGCTGCTCTGTCTGGGAGTATTCGCTTCCCATCTTTTGACATTAGCTGTCCAAGTATACAACCTCGGCGAGACAGTATTGCAATTTTCCTTTGTCCACCTTGTACCCCTTGGTAGCTAGAACATTCAGTAGTGCTATCGAGTCTTCTCTGCACCTTTTTTCTGTATGGCTACAGATGAGTAAATCGTCTACGTATTGAATGATGGTGCTCTCTACATCTATGTTTCCAATGTCTTCCCGTAACACCCTGTTAAAATTGCTGGGGCATTCACAATACCCTTGTGGGAGTCTGCGATGTTCATACCTGTTGTTCCCTAATGTGAACGCTGTCAGGTATTGGGATCCTGGGTCGAGTGGTATGGAGAAGAAAGCATTCTTCAAGTCAATTACAGTGAAACATGTTGATTCTTTTGGCACGCTGCACAATATTGATGCCGGGTTAGGCACTAATGGGAACTCTTTTTGAATGACGTCATTGAGTGGGCGGAGATCCTGGATCATCCTCCACGCCCCTCCTTTTGCTTTCTTGATCGGGAAAATCTCTGTATTACATGGGGAGTTTGATGGTACTATGATTCCTTGTTTCAGGAGTGCGTTTATGGTCTCCCTAATTCCCTCCTCCGCTTCTCTTGATATGGGATATTGTTTTATCCTTGGCAATATTGCACCTGGCTTGAGTTTTATTTTTATTGGTGTCACCTCATGTAGTAGCCCAACATCGTGGGGCCTTGTGGTCCAAATTTCAGGTTGCCATGTCTTCCTCAAATATAGTCAGTGGGGCCTTAATGCTAGCCATTAGTGGGTTGTGTACCTCTCTGTACTGGATCATGATATCACCTGGTATGCTTATTTCCATTATTATTTCTCCATCATTCTCACCATCAGTGAATAATTCCTCATCTGTTATATCTCGTAGCATTATGTTTGGGTCTATGCATAACACAGTTCTCCACTCGCACCCATGCGCGTCCAATCCTATGACCACAATACGTTTTCTGGATACTTGAACTGCCTCGATGTCTATGGACATTATTGTGCCTGGCACGACGTCTGTGTATGCAATTGGGTGGAATATGAAATCTGATGGTGTTCTCCATTCTTTTCTCGTTATCTCTGGCACCGCTCGTGCTAATACCTCGATGTCATAAATAAACATACTTATATCAATGGGTATTCCTCGCACCACAACTTCGTTCATTACTGTGCTGACCATCAACATGGATCGTACTGGGCATACTCCTGGGGTTGAACACACTATTCCTCGTTCTGTAAACAAGATGGTCATATTTAATTTGCTTAACAAATCTCTCCCCAGCAAATTGATTGGCGTGTCTTCGTGGTACAGTAAGGGTGCGCGCACGGTTTTTCCCCCCACCGTTATATCAAGATCTTTAGTGTAAGGAACTTTTAAAATAGCCCCAGAGTACCCCTGCGTCTCTAAATTCCTGCCTGAGAGAGAAAACCGCCCTTCCATAAGACATGATTTCTCCGCTCCTGAGTCTACCATAAAGGTAAACTGCTTATTTCCTGTCTCTGCCCCCACTAGTGGTTCCTCTTCTGCACATAGGGTGGTGGATAGGACTGGACACGCAAGTGTTCCCTGTGGGCTGTCCTAATCTGAATGTCTTTCTTGCCCTGGCACTGAGAAGACATTGGGCCTCATTACGAGTCCGGCGTTAACCGAGGCGGTAAAACCGCCTGGTTAACGCCGGACTCGTATTACCATTCCGCCTCCGTGACTCCCGGAATTACCGGGGCATCACAACCCCGGTTTTCCGGGAATCACGGAGGCGGAATGGTGTAAATCCCCATTCCCATTGAGTCCTATGGGACTCAATGGGAATCGGGATCATGGAAACACCGGCAGCATCTTGTAATGCTGCCGGTGTTTCCTCGTCCGCCTGCAGGCGGGCGGTGTTAAACCCGCCAGGTCAGACCTGGCGGGAACATCACCTCCCGCCTGCAGGGGTCGGGATCAGGCGGTCCGGAAACAACGGTGGCGGCGGGTTTACCGCCACCGTTATTTCCGGACCGCCACGATCGTAATGAGGCCCATTGTCTCCAATCACGGTCATGCCACGGTATGGTGGGGCGCACCGTTTGCGGATGTTGCATAGCAATTATTGTTGCGCTTCCTACTTCGTTTTGTCTTGCCATAGGTTGTGGTGGTGGTTGCTGTCCTTGCTGCATCTGAGGTTCGCTATAGCATTGGTCTTGCTGTCTCCCACTTCCCATTGGTAATCCATAGGGGCTACCTGGGTGTGGGCACCCCCAACCTTGTTCGTTCTCCATGGGCTGTTGCCCCTGAAAATACCCTGAAGGCCGCATTCAACAATCTCTGGAGTAGTGTCCCCATCTCCCACAGTTCCAGCATGACCCTTGTGGTCCGCCTCTCATTCCTTGACCACCAAATCCTCTATTTCCCATACCTCCAAACCCCCCTCTCTGGCCACGGTACTCACCTCTTCCTCTTGTTGGTCTTTCTTGCCACTGTTGTCCACCTTATTGCTCTTCTCCGTTCCACTGTCCTTGTCCTCCTGTGGCCCGCAATGCCACTATTGTTGCTGGTTCGTTTCCCGCTCCTTCATCCCCCTCGTTTTCTCGGTCTGTGGCTGCGCTGGCGTTGACGGCGGCAACCTTCACTAATATGTTCTGTACCAGCTTTGCTTTGTCTGCCAGCCTTTTTTTTGCTATCTCTTTTTCTCTCTCTTTGATCCTGCTGCAGTGGGGCACAATTATACTCTGTATTTCAGGCCAGCCCTTGGCTTCTATCCCAGCTATTTTGTCCAAGGTCTTCTGCACCTCCTTCGGGAGCCCTTTTTTAATGATAAAATAAAACAAGGCGGTGGACTGGTTCCACGCCGTGCCAGTTTCGGTTCTCCATAAATTCTGCACCTGCAGTATGAATTGCGTAGGATGCTCGTTCTCTTCCATTGTGCACTGCATCACTAAATGTAAATCTGGAATATCTGGAAACGTGCGCCTCAATGCATCCCATACTTGTGCTCGAACGTTATTGAACGCCGACCCATCGTGGCGGTCACAACTCATCGTTACTCTGGGGAATCCGGCCTTTTCCCACACTGCGTCTGCCTGGTCATCAATTGCTGACACTAATAAACTCTTCACATCCCCTATCGCTAGCGGCACTCCTGCTGTGTTTTTCTCAAAGGCGTGTATCGATTTCCCAGCCCCTCCCGATAGTGGGGGGAGGACCTTTCGCAAGTTGTTTTTATCCATTTGAGCCCATGGAATGTAGTGTGGCCTACCTGCTCCTTTATGTATCAATGGCATTTGTAACTTGTGTTTCTTTCCTACCTTACTTACCGCAACTTTCTTTATTTTACTTACCATCATATTTCCCCCTCGCTGTCTTAGCCTACCCTGCCATAGTGGTGGCGATGGTGTATCTGGGTAACGGCGGTTTGGCAGTGGGGACCCGGTCTCGGCAGCTGCCTCTTCATATTCGTCTAAGTCACTCCACACCTCTTCTATTTCTGATTCTTGCTCATTGTTCCCTTCACATCCTTCCCCTCTCTCACTTTCTGGGGTGGGTGGGCGTATAATCCTCACAGGTTTGTCATTTAGATGGAACAGGAACTCCCCTGACCGCCACTCTTTCTCTTGCCCTTGTGGTATGCGTGTTCCTTGTGATGATACTGATCGCACTAGCTCTGAGATTGCTTGCGCCACTTCCCCTGCTGTGCTCAATGTTGGCGTTAGATCCGCTATGGATAATGGTGGCACCTCTCCTCCCCCTGGCAGCATTTGGCCTCTATCGCACAATGCTCTTAGCCGCATTATTTCCATCTGTGCATGCGCTAGCTGGCGGTCTAATTCTCCAGTGAAGTGTGCCAAATTCACAGGGGGTGCACTTGTTGGGCCATACAAACCTCCTTTATCATAGGGTCGTGGTGCTGTGGGTGGGACATGCTGGTATGTACAGGGGCTCACTGTATCCTACTTCTGGCCTTGACATTAAAGGATATATTTTGGTTGTATCGCCTTCAGCTGTAGTGGTTGTGCACTCGCCCTTTGGCGTTCCGCTTATCTCTTGCTGCATTTTCTGTGTTTCGTTCGTTCTTTCTTTATTTACCTCTGCTGTAGGCGTAACTTCTTCAAACATTCGCCACAAGTCTAGTACTTCCTTTCTATTTTGTAGTTGTTGCCCTTTATACCTTGCTAACAAGTGTGTGAATACTAAATGTAATACTCTTTTGTCGAATGACCCACCTTCTGGCCAAATTGGCGTCACACTGTCCCCTTTTATCTCAGTCAACCATTGATCGTGTTATTTTTGTATTTTATCACTGTATAACGGAGGGTGCTGACAGATATGTGCTAGTGGTGTTATTCCCCCCATAACGCTATCTTTTCCTTTTCTCCCTTTGTTTGTACTTTCCCTTCAACCTCTCTTTCCCTTTAATCACTTCTTCACTAGTCTTTCTTTCCTTCTAGCTGGACAATACACCACAAATCTTCTCAGTTACTTGTAATTTGTATGCACATATATGTATCAAGATAAATATATCAATCACTTTTCAACATTAACCTAATACTTGTTGCATGTTCAAATTTAACAGTTCATTTTTGCATATTTTGCCACTTTAACCACAAATTAATCACAGTACTTGGATATCCTTGACGAAAAATGGACAGAACACAAAAGCACGTATAACACTTATCATGCACATGCACTACCGGCGCGCGTTTTTGCCCCGTTTTGTTCTTTTTTACCACCCCTTCCCCATTTCGCCTACTCTTCTCATTCACTCCCCACCTCTTACACCCTCTTACTCTTTTCCAAGAATCCTTTTGTACCCAGAAAAAGAATGTTCTAAATAACTACTCCGAGTCTACTCAATATACGAGACTCCTACTATTTTCTCTGTATCTTCACTTATTTATTCTGTACTGGACGAGACAATGCTATGCGGCGCCGCCTTCTACCCCGTTCGGGCGAAGATACCGCTTCTCTTTTTTCTCTTCACTTCTTACAAAAACCTAATGGCCATATAAAGGACAGATCAGAAAAGCCTCATCATCACTCACACAGGCCCTGCTCTTCCCTATTACCCGTTGCCACCTGTCCCCCCTATTTCCCCCTTACCTTTCTTTTGTAACCTTCGCAACCAGCACTCACGTGTTCAGTCAGGTGACCCGAGGGTCGCCGCTCGCAGTCCGACCCCAGTCCGGCTCGCACCCCAACCAAGCCGTGGCCCGCCTCGGCGAGCACCTTTTCAGTCGGGTATTCGTCAACCAGGAACCCTTGACCCTTCTTCGTAGTGCACACAGGCTGGTCGGCCGTGGAGGGGATGGTTTTGCTGGGGGCGTCCTAGATCTCGCCGCACGGTGCCGGCCTCGAGGCACCTCTCCGATCACGTTGCAGGAGCTCACCAAATGTTTGTGCCCTCCCCGACTCTACGTGAAAAAATGAATAATACAGACACTCCCTGGAAAGGGAATAAGGCATAAAAGAGCAGGCTGCGAGAGAGGAAAAGTTTATCTAGATCTCTGAGAGCGCTCTGACCACATCAAGGTTACAACACATGTATATAGTACATTGACATCTTTAACATATGATGCTACGTTGGACCTGGATTGGTCAGCCGGGGTGGTGTCTTAGGTGTGGGCATCATCTCTTCCTCCGGGTTGGTTGCTTGGTTGGCGGGAGGATTGACGTCAGACATCTGTACTCCGGATGGGTGAAGGTCGGGTCGTTGTGAAACACAGTGGTCACTATCTAAGCTAAGCTAAGAAAATACATTCTGAGTAATGTATGCACTAAATAATGGTTGATCAAAAGACCCTCAGTAGTGTATCATGTCATTGTACAAATCACTCAAAGGTTTATGTCAACTACAACATTTGGGTTATACAGGTCACAGGTTTACGGGCCTTGACCATTATAATACTGTCATTGAACTATAGGATTAGTCTCACAAGAATCTCAGGTATGTGGCATTTGTTAGTATTGGGCATGATATACTGCAGCAGGGGTCTAATGCTAGTTGGGGGTCTGTTGGGTGGGCTTCATAGCATGGTTGGCAGTATGGCACATGAAAGGAATGCCTCGCAAGGACACAGGGTTAGAATGGCAATAAGTTCCAACTGGCGAGGGTAAGAGGGCAAGGACACTTTTGTGGATATGGACGCACTATGTGCTTGGCTCATGTTGGTTCACATGCAGGACAGTGATCTCAGAGGAAAAGGGATGTGTTACATTTATTATTTGTTGCAAGCAGCTCCGGCTTCAGTGTGAGAATGGGGCTGCAGAGTTTTCCCGTTGGAGTGGGAACGAGGGTGGGGGCCATGTGCTCCATGCTACTGCGGCGGGCAAAAGGGGGAGAGGCATTTTTGTACTATCGCAGTGAGGCCTGGTCATCAAGATGGAGTCGAAAGGGGGTACAAAAAATGGATGCCCCGTGTCCTGCTCAGTGGTCTCATCTACGCAAATGTAACCCAAAGTTAACATTGCATAAGGGCGAGGGGCGTGCCCACCACTAGAGGCACTTGGTCCGAGTTTTGTACTGAGAAGTGATGGTAGAGAGGGGCCCATTGGCCCCTCGCTCCCACACAATAGTATACAATAGTATACAATGTTTATAAAGACTTGGTCCTGCTAAATCTAGAAAAATAGTTCTCAAAATCATATGAGGACATAGAAACAATAGCCAAAAATGATCCCAACAGCCAAGACATTTTGAAAAAAAATGTACTAGACACATACTGCCCAAACAGGAGTACCACTTTGGAAACCATGTGTCTCTACCACGTAGCCCAAGACTTCACATAAAAAAAATATGAATCCAGGTGAAAAGAAAGGTAGATACAGAGTTCTAAATTGTGAAGGCAGTTTAGTGAAACTTACCAAATCTAGCTTAATTAATCATATCAAATTGTCATTAAAAACTCCTCAACATAAAGAACCGTGTTACATCTCCCTGCTACAACTTTTTAGATCATGGAGAAAATTAGAAGAGTTACTGGATACCTATGACTCCTATGAAGACACTTTCAAAGCAAATTAAAGCACTATAACAGACGTAAACTTTACAAAGTACCAAACAATGGGCCTCATTACGAGTCCGGCATTAACCAAGGCGGTAAAACCGCCTGGTTAACGCCAGACCCGTATTACCATTCCGCCTCCGTGATTCCCAGAATTACCGGGGCATTACAACCCCGGTTTTCCGGGAATCACGGAGGTGGAATGGTGTAAATCCCCATTTCCATTGAGTCCTATGGGACTCGATGGAAATGGGGATCATGGAAACACCGGCAGCATCTCGTAATGCTGCCGGTGATTCCTCATCCGCCTGCATGCGGGAGGTGTTAAACCCGCCAGGTCCGACCTGGCGGGAACATCACCTCCTGCCTGCAGGGGTCGGACTCAGGCGGTCCGGAAACAACGGTGGCGGCGGGTTTACCGCCACCGTTATTTCCGGACCGCCTGGGTCGTAATAAGGCCCAATGTTGCACAATGAACAGCAACACGAAAAAGAACTCCAGGCCCAACTACAAGTGGACACTCCCGACAGTAGTCAACCTTCTATAACAGGAAGCCAAGAACCACTTGGACAGCCACTAATAGTAAATGAGGAAGAATTAGCCATGACAGAAGTAGAAAACAAGCTACTTGTTTTCAGTATGAACAAGCTACAGAAGAATTTGCTGTACTGAAATCACAACTAAAGTATAAGCAGCGTTGCATTTTCCAAGAAATAGCAAAACAAAGTGAACATGGTATGCAACATGAAAATAAAAACTGTACCTGCCAAGACTACAAACCTATACTGCTATACGTGAGTTGTCAAGCTGGTTCAGGTGAAACATTCTTAATCAAAATCATCAGCAAGTGCCTCCAACAACTGACAAACAACAAACTGTCAGCTGTTGTAACTGCCCCACCGGTTTAGCTGCCTACAACATAGGCAGTGTCACTTTACACCGATTACTACTCCTTCCAGTAGAACACCAAAACAAATTAGACTATCACAAACTTTCCACAGAAGCTGCAATGGAACTATGCAGAGTTTTCAAACAAATTAAAATGCTGTTTATATATGAGGTGAGCATGGTTTCCAACCTAATGTTGGCTTTTATTCACCTCAGATTAGAAGAGGTCCTCAAAACAGACTATGAAGAGCTCTTTGGAGGAAAACACATTATTGTTTTCAGAGATCTTCTTCAATTGAAACCAGTGAAAGGTGAACCTTTTTTTAAAACCTTAGGGCACAAACTGTGCCGTAAAACTCTTGGCAGCATAGGCAATGTCAACCTTTGGCAACATTTCCAATACAGAAAATTAACAGAAAACATGCGCCAGTCTGCAGACCTCACAAACGCCAATATTTTAAAAAGTATTAGAGTTGGTGTACTATCTCAAGAATCACAATCAATATTAAAATCCAGGCACATCCATGCATTATATAGCCATAACTCATGTGCTTCTGATGTCATGGAACAATTGGCACACAAAAATGTCAATTGTATGTCCGTGATGCCAACTCTTGCAAGCTGTTCAAAATTCAATGAAACAATGTTGAAAAAAGAAATGCAACCAATAATCGAAATGTGCTCTACAGATAAACTGGACATACATGGTACGACACTACCCATGTGTCATCAGGCCACAACAAGACTAACTATCTTATAAAACTCTATCTCCAACACAGCTTGTTTGGAGAAAATATTAAAATTATCTTTAAACTGTAGAGTAATGCTTAAACGTAACCTTGACGTGGAGCAAGGACTAGTTAATGGACGATTTGGTACAGTTGTTGGCTTTCAAACATACCCACGAGACAACAACATTCAATTTGTCAATATTCTCTTTGACAAACTATCAGAAGTTAAAAGGATAGGACGCTGAACAGCACGCTTCCTTCTTTTCAAAGACATGTATGTACGCAGAGAACAATTTTCACCAACTCTAGCATACGCAGTTACCATTCACAAATCACAAGGCCTTACCCTAGATAAAGCATTGATAGATATTGGTAGCACAGTCTTTAAATAAGGCATGAGCTATGTAGCATTATCACGCTTACGTACACTTGACGGGCAATTTCTAATCAACTTTGATGCAAGTAAAATAAATGCTGATATTCCTTGCATTCTAAAATACAACAGACTGCTTTCACTCTACAACCCACATCTAAAAACCTATCCGGTTCCACAAAAAGCAAAATGTTGTAAAAGAAAACTACTTCAAACTGAAACGATACAGGATCTCACTGCTATTCCTCCAAAGGAAAAAAAAGAAACTAATACTCATCAAGTACCACAACCAAAGAAGAATCTAATGGTCAAAGTAACTCAACTACTTCTTCAAAGAAGCAACACACACTCCAAACAAATGTCTTCGACACAGAACTGTAAAGTCCATTCAAATGTTCAAATACAACTGGTGTAAATTGCTACTCAAATGTAGCAATAAATATTCTATTCCAATTACCACCAATTATTGACACCATTTACTTACACAGTACAGACCAATTGTGTTTGCAAATGTTAGTCCTTCATAAAAATGCAACCAACAATCCTGACAATACTTACAGTGTTCCTGTAATAAGACAAGAGCTGGACTACTGTGCTGGAATTGTCAAATTCACTATAAACTCACAAGAAGATCCACACTAATTTCTAATGTACTTGCTACAAGTAATGGAAAACAAAAACATACCTATAAATGAAATCTTCCAGATATCATACATGTGGAAACATACATGCACTCTCTGCAGCCATGTGACACAGGAACACGTCCCTAATGAACGCTTCATGTATGTATCCGTACCTAACTGTGAATCCACTCCATTTCAGCAATGTGTACAAAATGCAAACCATGGCAGATTATGTACTACCTGCAATTCAGATAATCGCTCTACCTTATAAATACAGACACATAGTAAATACGTAATAGTAATGCGTTTACCTTACAATGCAGATGGTACCAAAAACAACTGTAAACTGAGTGGATTTGCACATGGTCAAGTATCACTTGGTAAGAAAACCTTCCCAACAATAGGTATAATCTACCACGCAGGAGCCACAACCAATGCAGGTCAGTACAATGCATATATAAAAAAGAATTGTGGATGGTTTGAATGTAATGATAGTACCATTACTCTAAATCAGAGATTACCAGCAAATCTTGTAAACGCTTACTTAATATTCTTAAAACCAAAATTGAATACGTAATCTGTGTATGAACATCAGCAAAACTTCAACTTCAAAACTATGCACAATTAGAGTACGCCAACATTTATCTAACTGCCCCAAGATTCTGCAACAAGCAAACAGATACATAAATCCACTAAAATCCAACAAGAAATATACAGTTAGAATACGCCAACAGGTATCTAACTGGCCCAAAAAATCTGCAGCAACCCAACATGTAGATGAATAGCATAAATGTAGAAATGAACAATTAGAATACACCAACAGGTATCTAATTGCCCCAAAAATCTGCAACAAGCCAACAGATAGAAGATTAGCAAGAAACAAGAAATAAACAGTAAAACAATGAAAGAAATATATTGTACCACAACATAGAAGGGTTTTTTTTAAAGTCCAGCATGGATTTTCTTTCACAGACCCAATGCTTTAGAAAACAAACACAGAAACTGAGAAAATTGCGCAGTACACTGGTTTGAACTATAGTACTTGCAAAGTACTAAATATGAGGGTAAAAAAATACAGAAATGTCTATTATGCAATGCAATAACTCATTATGAACTACCTACTCTAACATATGACCTTTTCTTTTATCACAGATATCGAAAAAGTATGTCTGGTCCAATTACCCATGTCATGAAAAAACTGCATACAACCACAAAATACTCAACCAGTAAGTATACAATAAATGGACTCACAAACACTGCTGCATAACACACCCATTCAAGCAAACATCTAACCATACACCACAATCCAAAATGTTACTTCCATGGGTATTTTATGACAGAGTCCTTGTTACAAACTCTACAATCTTAACTGCAAAACCTAGCCAAAACTTCACATACAATCTCTACAAATGAAACAGTACACAAACTTTTGGGTTGTGGGTATTTGATGGGTGTTTGATTCTATGGGAGTGTTATGCTGCGGTGGTTGTGGCCAGGGCCTAGAGTTTTGGGCACATGGCCGCAACCACTGAAGCATAACGCACCTTTGCTACCAAACCTTTTGACTGTGGTATGTGGGCTGGTATGTGGGCTGCTCATAGGGGATATTAATTACAATCATTGCTCTACTAACAACCCAAAACCAACATCATACTAAAGTAAAATAGCTAGTAGTGCGTTTATTATGTCTGCGGACAGCCGCAATGACCGCAGACATGGCGACCACATCAGGGTCACCTGCCACCTAAACAAATACAGTATTTGAACCACCCCAAGCACTCCTGCCCACCAACACACTCCCCAAAATTGCATTTTGCCTCTGTTCGCCTCCGCGCTGTCCGGATCCAAGATGGTGGGCGCATTGAAACAATGTGACGGACCGCACACCTCACTCCAGCCAAAGCATGCTTTTGGATTTAGCCGCTGCTCCTGCCACAAATTTGGTGGAAATCCATCCAGCAGTTTGAGCTGTAGGCGTGAGCAAAGTTTTTTCCCATTATGTCTATGGGAAAAAAAGACATTTTGTGACTCCCCCCCCTATGACTTTGCCCCCCTGGACCAAAGGAATTCAGAGTGGGCCATATACTTTTTTTTCAAAGTTTGGTGAGGATTCGTCCAGGGGGATTGAAGTTATAAGGCGCCCAAAAAGTGCTCTTCCTATGGGATTACCCACTTAACCATAACTACATGGCTGCTACCGCAGGCTATGTAATTAAGTTTGGTGCAAATTCAGTCAAATGGAATATCATCCTGAAGTGAAATAATTTTAAACATGTGCCTTTGCATTTCTGAACTCTATACCACTTCCATTGTGAGCGCTGGTTGCATAAGTTTGTATTTCTATGTTTCTATATAAAGCTCACACTAAAACTACATGTGCATGCTAAATTAATAAGCAACTGTAATTCATCCAAAGCCCCCAGCTATTCAGAGCCCCCCAGCGACTCCTACATTTCCCTCCTTTTTTTACTGCTGGAATCCATTGGATATAACTGCAGGAAAAACAAAACCAAATGCTGGAAAATGCATGTGTTGCTATCAATTGAATTACCCATACCTGAAAATAAATACTATGTACATTGAAATCCAGGCGTCAGAACATTATATATATATCTCCAGCTTTTAGTAAAATAATTATCATTCTCAATTGCAAGACCAAGACCAATATCTTTGAAGAGGAATAAAACAAAAATTGTATTTTATTTCATTCGTTTTTTTGTAATTTCATTTTTTTAGATATTGATGACCTTTGATCTAATTTATATATTTTATCAGTGACCTGATTTTTTCAATAATATGTACTTTATTTATTTTTGTTATCTTCTTTTGGATTTTTTTGTTGTTTTTTTAACTTTTTTATGAGATCTTTATATTTCTATCTTTTGATCACCAACTTTGAGTATATTGATTTTGGATTTTTTTTCTTTCTTTTAACCTGGTGATCTAATTATTTGTTTTTAAGCAACAAGTAAATCAGTAACATTTTCAGACAACATTTGAACACACCTGTGTCATTTAATCACATATAAAATCAGTAAAAATGTAAACAAAATATGAGAGTCTTTGTAAATACATTCTGTAGCAAAGCAGTTTGTGATAGCAAGAGTAAAACAGTCTTTACTTCAAGTATATCTTGTCCATAAGAGTTTGTGGTACAATCAAACAGAACACAGTTGTTGGCAGAACTCCTCCAGTCCAGGACTCCATGGGCCATCCTCCAGGGACGTAATCTCCACGGCTTTTTTGGGCTCTTCATCTTCACCCCCTTCTTCGGTCCAGGGGGCTTTCCAGGAGACTCCACTCCAGGGGTATCCTCGAGGGGTCCGCCGCTTCAAGGATCCAGCGATGACGAGGAAAACAATTATTTTTCTAAAGAGTAAAAGAAAAAACACATTAAGTACCAAGCACAATACACCTTTCATTTCCCTTTCCACTGGAGCATCTGAAATCAAATTCCATTATACACATAGGTACACATTATAGAAATAATATGCCATGCAACCAAAACATTCCTAATTAATTACCCCACTACTACATGGTATTACCAGATAAAAAACCCTTTTGGTACTTTCACTAGCACCCTTTACACTTACTCATTTACTCACTTGCTAGAGCAACCCCACATAATATATATATATATTATATATATATATATAAATATATATATATATATTTGTGTATATATATATATATATATATATATATATATATATATATATATATATATATATATATATATATATATATATATATATTAGCTTCAGCTTGCTCAAGCCTCTTCACCTCATGTTTCGGTTGGCAAGGTTTGATTTGGTTAACATGGACAAACTGTTGCACTGTCAATTCACCCTCCTTTTTAGCAATTCTGTAGACCACCAGTGAAACATTATCTGTAATTTGACATGGCCCTTGCCATTTAATTTAGTGTTTTTGTGTTTCCCCTTCCCAAAATTAAATTTGAACACCTGATCTCCTATTTCATACTCCTTTACATATGCCATCCTATCATTATATGTTTTGCATCGTCAGTGGCCTTTTCCAAATTTCGCTGCACAAATACAGACGCATGTTGTAAGTGCTTCCTCAATTCTTCCACATATTCATGAATTAGGGATGCATTTACAAGAACTTGCTCATTTGTCTTGTAAAGTAAATGTTGTGGCAGTACGATTTTCCTTCCTGTCAATACTTCATGTGGGCTGAGATTTTTTGATTTAGCGGGAGTCGATCTAATGGCCATATATACCAATGGGAGCCGTAAATCCCAACTAGAACCTGCTTCAGTTACACATTTTTTAACATATCCACTATTGACATGTTACATTGTTCCACTCCCCCTGAAAAAGAAGGCCGGTAAGACATGTTTAGTTTTCTCTGCACACCCAAAATCTGCAATATCTTTGTCATCAATGCACTAGTAAAATGACTTTCACGGTCTGACTCTATTCTTTGAGGTTAACCAAATCTCGAGAAAATATTATTTACAAGCAATGTGGCCTCTGTTTGCGCACTGCAAACTGGGTCTGGAATGCACTTCACCCATTTGGACATTAGACAAGTTACTGTCAACATGTACCTGTTTCCTATTGCTGATCTTTTTATAGGCCTGACAGTCGATTTGTAAATCAGACCATGGGAGGGTAAAACCCCTTTTCATTAATGGTGCTCTATGAGTAGGTGACGCAGGTTGACACTGTGCACATACTAAAGACTATCTGGTGTATAGTTCAACATCTTGGGACATGTGTGGCCAATAAGCATAATCTTTCAAAATATCCAAGGTTTTTTTGTGAACCTTTGTTTCCTGCAGTTATGGCATCATGGGCATGATGTAACATCAATCTCCGAAATGACAAAGGCACTACCCATTGTATTTGACCTGTCACAGAGTCTCTAATCATCAGTCCATCTTGTAACCTAATTCTCTTTTTGTTTTTAGTAACACCCTCAATTCCTCTTTCCCTTTGCAGTCCTCTTCAGTCAAAGGATTTTGTCCTGCATCGAACAAATGGTTATAGAATAGGCCTAACATCAGATCTTTCTTTTGCGCTTTGATCAGGTCCTGATCTGGTGTGTCGAAACTCCATTGCACCACAGGCTGCTCAACTGCTTGTGGAGTTTTGGAGCGTGTTATCGCATCTACCTGTATTTCACCAAGCAGGTGTTCAATAGGAAACAATGGCCCCATTACAGCTCCAATTTTGGCTAATTGATCTGTCCTGTCATTACCCTCTTTGTCCTCACCTGGCACTTTCAAATTACCATGTATTTTCTTCCATTGTACTATCAAATCTTTTTCTTACACAAGTTTGTCAGTGGCATGAATCCTCTTGCTGTGTTTAAGTTTTTTTCTGTTATAGATGAGCATGCATTTTACCTTCCAGCCAGGATAGATATTCTACAAAGCTATTACGTGCATAATCAGAATCGGTTACTATAACTATCTCTTTGAGTTTATATTCTATTGCTGTAGAGACTGCCTTGTAAATAGCGGGCAATTCTGCCACCTGATTACTTTTAGTACCGATCATCGTGCTTACCCTTGGAATGTTGTCACATTTAAAACGATATTTCCTATTCCTGCTACAAGCTCTTCTTCTGTATTGTTTTCTACATGGTATGCACATCCATCTACATATGAAGTTGGTAAATCCCTACATATTTCTTCATTGAATGTTTTGTGTGGGGATTGCTCAAATATGTTCAAACTTGATTCTGGTTCTGTATCATCAGGCGCACACCTGGCTACACAATCATGCAAGTCTGCTAGCCCTTGGGAAACCACGCTCTTTTTATTTTGTCCATATTTCACTTCTACAGGAAATCCCTGAAGCGCTAATGTCCAGGAAGTAATTCTTCACTGGGCCAAATTCCCTTATCTGATTCTCTTACTTTGCAAAAACTGCAGAGTCTGGTGATTTGTTTCAATAATGAGACTCTCCCCTTGAATTATGGGGCGGAAATGTTGTAACGCTCAGACAGCGGTCAGAAGCGCTTTTTTGCATTCACTGAACTTAGTCTCAACTTGTGACAAGTCTTTGCTGGCATATGCAATAGTTTTGTTATTTACATTGTGTTTTTGATACAACACAGCTGACATGCATTGATCAGTGAACCCTATTTCTACAAAAAACTCAAGTTTATTTTATTGGATATGCCAAGCATGTGGCTTTCATTAGACATTCTTTTAGCTTGGCCATTCCCTCTCTTTGTTCTTTTTCCCATTTCAGGGTACACATTGCTTCAGTAATCTCGTTAAAGGTTGTGTAATTTCTGCATAATGCTCAATACATTTCTTGTTGTAACCTGTCTTCTCTAATAAACTTTTTAACCCTTTCAGTTTAGTAGGATCTTTCAGTTTATATATCGCCTCCACTCTCTTCTTTTGTGGATTTAACCCATTCTCGTTCACCACATGACCTATGACGTTCACTTTCTTTTCACACCATTGTACTTTCTGTAAATATACATTTGCCCCACCCTTGTGTAGCTGGCTAAGTACATGTCTTATCTCATTGAAATGGCTTTTCAGGTTTATATTTTTAATTAGCAGATCATCCACATAAACTATTGTCCCCCTTTCATCTGCATCCGGGAGCACCTTGTTCAGGAATATTCCAAACTCCCTCCCACTGTTAACATACCCAAAAGGTGTCGGGGACCACACATATTGTGATTTGTCAAAAGAAAATGCAAATAAATATCTTCAGCCAGTGGTACACAACAGTATCCAGCTGTAAACTCACCTTTGACCCGTGAACCTGTGCGAGACCCTGATCAATAAATGGAAGGGGCCACCTTGAAACAGGTACCTTTTTATTGAATTCTTATAGATGTGCACACAAGTGCCATTGGCCATTAGGTTTTAACACACCCAATATGGTGGTATTTGACGCACTATGAATGGGCCTAATAATTCTTCTAGATTCTACATTTTTGATTATTTGAGCTATTAATTCCAAACATGCCGGGGCAACCTATATTGTTGCACAAATACTGGCGGCTCCCTACAATGTCCTTCTGGTAATGTGGCAAAATGCAAATCTGTTAACCTGTAATCATATGCATCTTTGGCAAAAACCTGCTTGAACTCCATAAATATTTTTCTCAATTGGTCTTTTTCTTCCTCATTTGTGCAAGCATCTGCAGCCTGAATTTGCTCTTCTACCATTTTAGAGAACTCTAGAGGAGGAACCACTGTATTTTCCTCTAACCGTTTGGTGGAATCTCTTTGGAGGGTCGCTATTCTTAAATATTTTGGAACACTGACCTCCATTTCAATATCTTGCTTTTCTGTTTTAGCCTCATTTAATTTAAATAAAATGCAATCATCTTGATGACAGCACACCACTTCAATCGACTCATAAGGATACACAGACTGAATTTTAAAGATTCCTTTAGGCTTAGAATCCAAGGATATTGGGCCACTAACCCTGTGTAGTCCTCATAGCTTTCTGCATTGCCATTCCTATTTCTGAATTCTCTTCCAAATGAACGTCCTGGCACCCTTTATTGTCCACCAGGATTTTAATGGGTGCATCCCCAATCTCTATCAGTGGCGTATATTGACATTCTAGCCCTTGCAGCCTCATTGATTGATTTAGGCATACAAATGTGTCAGAATATTTTATCTGTTGTCCCTTTCTGTATTCTAATGCTATTGTGACTTGTTTGGTGAATGCACGAATGGTAACATCCTTTTTCACATGCAGTTCAACTGCACAGGTTGCCATCTGTGTGCAATGATAAACTTTTCTTTTGTCTTCAAATTCAGGTACAGCCCCACCTAACCTGGACCAAACCTTTTGATTTAGAAAATCCAATACCATACACAGTTTGTGCATGGCATCATTTTCCAAGTAAAATGTGTTTTGTGTCCCGCTCACGATCCACACATTGTGGTAAATACTCTTTTGACCAATTTTATTTTTTAACATGCATCTTCCTACAATTCTTTGCCCCGACTCTGGATCATTCAGGCCAAAAAAAAATGGTTGATTCTTTATTCTGAAGTTTGGGATCTCTTCCCTGGCAACTATTTGTTGGAATACCTTTTCATTAATGAAACTTCTTTCATGTTCGAGTGCTACAGTGGCTTCTATCATTTCAGGATGCCCATTCACATAGCGAGGGATCCATGGCTGCCCCTTTCCCATGTGTATTTCTGAAAGGGTTGACATGTGCTTTTCTGTATTTATCTCTGGAGTGACATTTGGCTTGCATTTTTCTTCATTTAGATAAAAACACAATGTGTTCACATCTATTTCTGTTTGCCATTTTTTCTTGGGGTCCAAGTAAATCTCTGAAGACTGCTTCTCTTTTTCTCCCCGCATTTCACCCTGACACATAAGAATGGCAGTGACACTAGGCACACAGCCATTCTGAAGATATACTTCCACTGCACTTTCTGATTTAGCAACAGTATGGCATTCTTTTACACCATTGTTGTGTGTCATTATTTTCTTAGGCCTCAATGGTTTTCTAGCTAGGAACCACAGTACACCATTTACCACATCAATGAGCGGCGGCAACCACTTCAGGCAATTCGTCCCTATGAGAAAGGGTATTTCACTAATGGATGTGATTAACACTTCCTGTCTCATCCTATGCTTCCCTATCTTTATGTCAACTTCAATGACACCTTGGATAGGTATCTCTTCACCATTGCAATTGTGCACAGGGTCTTCGTGTTGCCTCACCTTTATGTGGTTTTGTGGGGATCTTCCTTCATTGATACTTTTGACTAACTTTTATGACATTATTGTCACCTGGGCACCTGTATCAATCATTGCAAATGCATTACATTTTTCTTCAACAGTGATAGGAGCAAGGAGCATAGTACCTGTCTTCAACCTCTTCTAGCACACACAAAAAGTGTGAATTTTTGCTGATTTCAGAACTTACTTTCCTTAGCTCCTTTTTAGTCCTTGCTAGACACAAGGGCATGTGAAATGACTTTTTTCCCTCCTTTTTGCCCACTTCATTTTGAATGTCCTTGTCCACTTTCCTGGACTCAGAACCCATTTGGAGTGTAGCCACTGACTGCCCTTCTGACTTGGGACTACCAGTGTTTACACTGCAACCTTTTGATTGGATATTTTCACCAGTGTCAAGCGACAGCCGGTCAATTTAGCCTGTCAATTTCTGGTGCATGACACTTATCTGTGTTTTGCATGGTGCCTGTCATTTCTGTCTCTTGGAATATTTGTGGTGCAAAATACTTCTCAGGTGACTAACCTGTACGCTCCTTTTGGGCTGCAGTTTTCTCTGTATGGAGCTCAACAGTATTCTGATTGTCAAGTGAGGATACTCTAACTGTTGATCCAAACTCTTTGATTTGTGTATTATTTTCACATTGGATGCTCTTTTTAAATCTGTTTTTCTGTTCTTTGGGTTTTTCTTGTTCATTTTCCCCTTTTTGTTCTTAATTTTCACATACCTCAATAGTCTGGTTCAACTCTACATTGAACCACACACCCTTTTCGAGTGTGTTGTTATTCCCTGTCTCAGTTTCATTAATTTGTGTTCTTAGTTTTGAGACAGTAGGCAATTCAGAACCGTTATTCAAAGATGATTAATGATCATCTGTATTTTTATCAGTGCAGTGGTTATTAAATAGCCAATTATTGTCAGAACGCAGATCACTCCTATGGCATTCTGCACCTTCCCTTTGCTGTTGTTTTTGAACTGCACATAGCTTTCCTATTTGTTCAGACAACATTTTGACTTGGGCCTCTAAGCATTGAAACCTGTCCAAGTCTCTTGATTCCTCTCTTTGTGGCCTGGGCCGGTACTGGTTAAATTCACCCTCATTAGGCCTACTCTGGTAAAGCTCAAGAGATTGATTTCTATTTGTGTCACCTCTGAATTCATGTGATATAGGAGGTGGAGAATGCGGAGTGACCATCCTTTGCCCATGGTCGACTGGTGTGGCGATGGGTTATAATGGCGAGGGACATAGTTCACATTTTGTATTCTATTATGTGGGAATTGTCCCCTAGGTTGGTTTCCATTTTCAATGAATCTATCCAACTATCTTGGTCTTTCTTGGTGGCCATACACCATTGTATTAGGGTCAAATGTACTCTGAGCCCCCAGTGTCTGGTATAGACCATAGTACATTTGATTTTCATTGTTATTCAGACCTGACATATCGGCACGGAATGCCACTCGGGGGGGCATTGCCCAGATATCTAGGGCTAATGTAAGACTGTCTGTTGCTGGTATTAACGGATTAGAACATAGGAGTTTGAGGCAGTGTCCTCTGTGGAGGCATGCCTCTTTGATTAGATTTCATGTTGTTTCTTGCCTGGGTTTGGGCTGATTGAAGCAGCATTTTTACAGATTTCACCTCCATAATGGCTGGTGTGCACTCTTTAGATTTATATTTTGTCTCTTTATTCTTAGGCCCTTCCTCTCTCTGACCATAGATCACTTCATATAGTTTGGTCCCCTGTTCTATTATCCATTCTAGTGATTTTTCCCTGTCAAATTTACAAATTAACTGGGATAAAATTTCTTTTCGGAGTCCATAAAAGTATGCAGTCTTAAATTCTAGAGAGCAAGAGTTAAAGGCCACATCAAAGCATGAAAATGCTCTTTTTAAATCTTGGAGGAACTGGTGAGGGGACATATCTGGCTTTTCAGTCATTGTATATGCTGATTTTTTTTGCATCTTGTATCGACTGCTAAGGTGACAATTGATGTCTAACCTCTTTCTCAATGTCCACCCATGACAAATGTTCCTGTTCATTGAGACTCCGAATGACACTAGAAGCTGCTGAATCAAGCATTAGTTGAAAATACTGTCTACATTGTATTCCTGGTATCTGGAGGGCTTTAAATATATCATGAACTGTTTCTACATGGTCTTCCATTTGAATGGTTTAATCAATGTTTTGATAGATTTCATGATTTTGCTAGGGCTACATGGTGCATTTTGAGGTGTGTCACTTTGTCCCTCATTTCTCTTCTCTTGTGGGTAGGGATGATTGTAATTATGTGTTTGTGATTCATACCCCACAATTGGTGTTATATCCAAGTCTGGTCATAGGAACAGCTGTTGGTACATTGTTCCCTTGGACAGAGCTGTTATTGACTTCAATACCATTGAATGTAGTGCCTTGTCGCCTTTCCTGAGATGTTAGACTAAATATTTGCTGTTCTAGATTCTTGCACTGTCCATGAAGTCATTCTGCCTCATGACAGAAATCAGAATTCTCATCCCTAATCTTTTTAATTATTGCTTGCAACTTACTTATTTATACCTGGCATCAATCAAATGCTCTGTCCTTTTTGTCATTCTCCTCCATCAATTTAACTATTTCCTGTTCCGCAGCACAGAATTCCTTGTCTTTTTCCATGTTATGCTCTCTAACTGTTTGTAATTCTGAAATGGCAGCATCTTTGTCTTGTCTTATTGCATCTAAAATCCCCTTTAAGTGTATTAATTCTTGCTCACTCTCATTAGATTGTTTCTCTTTTGGAAGCAATTGAGTAGCCATATTGCTACATTTAGATTTTAATTGTGTGCCCTCTTCTAATTCTGCCTTTAGTTGCTGCACTTGATCAACTGCATTATCCAAACTGCATTGTATCTTACTAATCACCTCAATATCATTTCCCTGAACTTTTAAAGATCGGTGTAACAGAAACCATAACTTTGCACATAATCTAATAATGCAGTTTTTCTACTCCATGCGGTCTGATGAGCTAAACTCATGAGGCATACCTGCACAATGCTCCATTCCTCAATTTTTTTAAAGTGGCTCTTTTTCTACTTCTGTGCAAATCCTGTCCTTCCATATTGTTGCATTTCCTGAAGACCAAACTGCATGGGCAAAAAGCTTTGCCTCAAGATAGCTTGTCAGTTCAGAATAATCAGCCTCAATTTGGGACATGGGGACACTATTGTGTGATTCAAATGAGTACACAGTGCTGCACCACTTAACAGCACTAATTCACTTCAAAAGTGCACAGTTCGGCTATGCTTATAATGCAATGTCACGCCCAGTAACTGTTTTAAAGTTCCCAATGGTCAACACACCAAATATGTGGGATATATTCTGTGCTTACACCTGATTTTGTGGTATTTTATTATGGTGGTAAAGAGGGGTATTTTATTGTGGTGTAGTATCTTTTGTGGTAATTCATTGGTATATTCCCTTTTACAGTGATAAAACTCACTTCAGAATATTGCCTAACAACTGTTCTTGTTACCAGGATCACTCACTGCAACACGGTACTGGACTTGGTACGCTCAGTGGGGTAATTAGTATTTCCACCTCACAGCATTTTATGTACAATGCCACTGTATGCGTAGATGGCCGAAATGTAAAACATATAGATCATATCATAAACACATAATTGTATACACACACATCTGGGACTCCTAAAACTTACTTATCAGAAAACAATCTATTTCAGATTTTACCACATGTGGTAATATGAATTTCCACCTATGGCAAAATAAACATATAATCTGTTGGTCCTCAGTCTACAAGCTAATATAAATGCAGACACATAATAAGAGCCCAAACCCAATTTCACTTTCACACCTTTTGGTTCTTATGAATGTTAAAATTCAAAGCTGTTCAGACAGTTGCCTTATGCGATATATGTTACACAGACATGAGAAGGCAAAATGCCTTTCATTAGAGTGGTCACACACATTAACAGGACCAGCTGTGCCCAATCTTACCATCCGACCATGGACGCAAGAAAATTGCAAAGAAATGCACTTTGAGAGAGAGAAAGAACAACCCGCAAATACTTTAATGTACATTTGAAATCGCATACACTTTTAACATTGAAACATTACACCTGAAAGGACCTATTTCCCTGTCCAATTAATAACAGACACTCCAAAATCCTCACGTTTGACCATATTCATCTAGAATCTGGTAATATTCTTGGCTCAGTTGGCACTGGAGAATCTACCTCAGTCAGTTCATACAGATAAGGACTGCCACGACCCCAAAAGCCTGCCAGCGCTGGACTCTGTCCTGCAAATCACCGTCCCTCACAGCAGTGTCCTTGGAAGCCTACCTGCCAGCTCATCTCAGTCCAGCATTCAAAGATGTCTGCCCTCTACACCCACTCACAGTCCCTTTTATAAGTTCTCCCTGTCATTCAAAAGAAATCCTTCCCCTCGACCAGATCATACCACTGAAACACACGTGGTTTTACTGTTGGAAAGCAAAATGATACATGTCTTCCTGCATTTCCTGCACACAATGGCCTTCATTTAACAATGCCATTCTTCACATAGTTCAGCATAGCGCACAAATCCAAGCTACATGTTTAAGAGCATCATTGAACAGAGCCACATGCATTTCAAATTTGGATTCAGATGATTTGCATATTGACTAATTTGCACTCAGTGTTAAAGGATATGGGATTCAGTTTGTTAATTGGGATTGTATTAAGTTAGTATGTTAATGTATGTTAGTTATTACATTTGGTGCAAATTCATTCAAATGAAATACCATCCTGATGTGAAACAATTTTAAACACGTGCCTTTGTATTTCTGAACTCTCTGCAACTTCCATTGTGTGCACTGGGTGCGTACGTTTGTATTTCTATGTTTCTGTATAAAGCCCACACTAAAAGTACAAATGCATGCTAAATTAGTAAGCCCTTGTAATTCATCCAAAGTCGGCAGCTATTCAGAGCCCAACAGCGACTCCTACAGTCTTTATCTGTCTTGGCTAAAATCCCTTCCACAGACTTTAAAGTCAACTTCAAAATGTTCAAAGGAAAAGAAAAGTCTTGAGTTAATTCTTGTCAACTCCAAATCAAACAAAAAGTTCATCAAACAAAAATCCACTGGTGAGACTTTGTTGTTCTTGGATGAAAAAATCCCCTTCCAATTTCCTGCAAAGAAAATAACACCAATGGTAATCATGGTTTTGATGATAAATTGCCTCTTCTTAAAAATAATTTGTCACAGTTTAAAAGAAGGTGCACTATTTCCTCAATGACAATAATACACAGTTATGATATGATATGATACTTTATTCATATAGCACCTATACACAATGTGTTTCAAAGTGCTCCACGGCAAGGGGGGAACAAGGGAAAATACAATGACATTCTTGCAGGCCATGAACCGTAAGGATGTGACATTAACTATCGTACTGGACCTGACAACATTTCAGATAGCGCAAGAGCTAAGACATAGATAAGGAAGGGATGACATTTCTGGTAGAGCCGGAGAAAAACAAAAGGTGAGGGAGAGGGGTGCAGAAAGGGAGGGGAGGAACAAAACAAGCGACTATCTTGCTAGGCCTGACGACATTTCAGATCGTGCTGGAGGGGGGAAAAAGCAAGGGGAGGAGGGGGGAGACAGACGAGGTTGCTATCATACTAGGTCCAGGGACAATTCTGATAGAGTAAGTGCATAGAAGAAGGTATGGGGAGGAGGGGAGGAGATAGGAGAAGGGAGAAAGGGAGAGGAGGAGAGAACAGAGTGTAAGCAGTCAAAAAGTGTGGAGAAGCATGAGGGGTGAGCGAATACAATTGCAGAGTCAGTAGTAACACATAATGTTGTAAGCTAGGATACAAGATGAAGATGGGAACAGCATGATTCAGGACCACTATGAGTACAAGATGCAAAGGAAGTCCAGCATGAGAGTTGAGAAAGGATGATACACCGTGAATCAATGAAGTCCATAAAAGTCAAATCCAGCATTGGCCACAAGACGGTGATGGTGAAACCAGAATGTATAGGGGCAGACCCCTGCAGAAGTAGGCTGGAGGGGGGGAGCAGGGTGGAAGAATTATGCAAAACAGGCAACACCTGTGTGTACGAAGGGGGGCACAAGGGAAACATCAGGGGGACCAGAGGGGACGGAGATGGCCTGTGGAGACAGAAGGAGTAAACACATGTTGGTGCATGCTTACCTGCTGTCTGAGCAGGGAGACATTCTTTAAAGCAGGGAGAAGCAGCAAAAGCAGGGGGATGCCAGGGGGAGTTCTGTAAAGCGTCTTCACTTAGAACTGGACATTTGATTAAGACTCCTTCAGTACATTTGGTATATTTGTCAGGATGCTTCTCTTTGGCCTGCTGCTTCGCTTTCAACAACCACTCTTCTACTGTTGTTACTATGAGAACAGTCACCTTTGTCCCACAGCACTTTGCTATTTCAAATGGATGTACGTTATAATATCGTATCCCAAAAGACCGAATTACAAAATCACTGAGCCACTAACCCATATTTTGTAATTCGGTCTTTTGGGATTTTGGCCGTTTGTCGCCCACACTGCCTATAATGTATGCAGGGGGCACCCCTACACACATCCCAGCACAGCCCATAATACTGAACTGGTGGTGTGGGGGAAAACGCTTCACTGCTGTTCGATATTATGGGCTTAGATATTATCTACTATGCCGAATGTGCTCTAAACATGCATTCAGCATTTTAGATACAATCTTTTCATGCAAACCCACTTCAAACTACTTCAATGTGACATCCGCTGACAACTTAGTATACCACCATAGTTCAAGTACTACTACTAGTGCTTCATCTTTTTTTTTTAAATTTGTTTATTTGTAAATCCATACACAGGAGAAATTATACAAGTACATTACATGTAGCATCTCAGGTCATGTAACCCAGAGTCCCCATTCCCCACCCCTTGCTTTCCCCCGCAAGCATAGTTTGTGCTTCATCTTTTAAGTTATCAGGCAAAATCTCACAAGTCACTTCAACCTCTTCAATTAGGCAAGGCACTCTTCCTTTTATTGGCTTTCTTAAAAGGAGCAGCCTTGTTGCCTCATCTGTTTGTCTGACTGCCACTAGAACAGCCTGCTTCTGCCCGCAAGACTTACTTCTCTCTATCTTCAGTATTCTTTAGCACCATAGGTTGTAACTTACTTCTGCATGTTCTTCACAAGCATTTAATTCCCCTTCCCCAGCTTTACTCACACCTCTTCTGCCCAACTAGTTACCCAGAAGCAGAATTGTCAATCGTTCAACTTCAGGTAATAATGCTGGGAAACACAAAGGAGACGCAGAGAAGGCTACAATGGAGTCGAGAGCAGTCCACTCCTCGTGTCGAGAAGACAAAGGGACTTCTTTGCCTGATGGCATCCAGACGGTAACAGGAGACTGGCAGACATTGACGTGAATGCAATCGGCAGCGTCTATACCGTGGGTCCAAGGGCCGGGCAGGAGAACTGTGAGGTGAAGGCACCAAGGCACAGAGATGCTAGTGCAGCATATGGCATAGAAGAGGGACCCATAAAAGAACCAACCTCACATCCCGGGAATAGGCAAGATAATGGGAGAGACCCGAGGACTGGTAGGGGCTGGAAGGTACAGGAGGAAAAAACCATGTATGGACATAATGAGCAGGACAATACCCCTCATGTCAGTGCTTGGCAAGCGAGGCAGCCAAGGGCACATAAAGAGAAGGGAAGAGAAACCAGGGTCGGGGACCCAAACCAAGAGAGTCATACAAGTCATCTTCCTCATGGCAGTACTTGCCAGGGAAGTGAACCAAGTGGGCAAAATCAAAGAAGAAGGGACACTAGGGTTGGGGATCAAAAATAAGAAAGTGATATGAGTCATCTTCCTCGTGGCAGGGAAGTGAACCAAGTCGGCCAAATCAAAGAAGAAGTGAAACCAGGAACCTAAACCAAGAGGGTGATACAAGTCTCCTTCCTCATGGCAGTACTTGGCAGGGAAATAAACCAAGTGGGACAAACCAAAGAAGAAGAGGAACCAGGGTCGGAGACCCGAACCAAGAGTGTGATACGAGTCATCTTCCTTTTGGCAGTACTTGCCAGTGAAGTGAACCAAGTGGGCTCAATCAAAGAAGAAGAGAAGTCAGTGTTGCGGATCCTCCTAAATCCATCCGAGCTGGGTGTCGTAGGTGTGAAACCGAATGAAGAGAAGCCTGAGGTAATAGAGTAATTCCACCTAGTTGTAAGAGATTATTTTGTGACTCAGACCAGGAGGAAGATCCAACAGGCCTGGGGAAGGGAGTCATTCCCCAAGTCTATTTTGAGACTGAAGGCCAGGAGAAGGGAGGCACACTCCTGGGCCATGAAGTAAATATTGTTTGGAACTTTGTGAACTGGGGAAGGCACTCTTTCCCCCAGGTTGAAATTGAACACCAGGAAAAGGGAGTCATTCTCCTGGGAGCAGAACTGTACTGCTTTATTCTTTAGTGTATAGTGCAAGGCACAAAAGTAAGATTTTCTTGACACACGTTGGTGGACACTTTTACTTTAACAGACATTCTGACTGCCACATTAAATCATTAGTTGAGGCAGATAAACCCCACTTAGGAATTGGGAAAGATAGGTTTTCTCTTGCTTTATTACTTATTAAAAGGTCTTCAGCCTAAAACATTCCACCTTTGTGTCAGAGTCCTTCTTCTGCACCCTTATATATGGTGTCATGAGTGGTATTCTAGTCCCTCTGATAAACAGTGGAGGGGCCCGAGATGTGCATTGCCCAGACAGGCAAATAATTACCACTTATAGGATTTCTGGGAATAAAACCTAGTCTGAAAAGACCACCCCATTTATATCCTGTAAGAACATATTTAACCTCTTCCTTACCAGAAATCCCAGAAAGCGGGGAAGAGACAGAAAAACCTACCCAGGGAAAGCTGGAAAACCCATTGAGGAGAGAGTCAAACCATCTTCCCAAGGGTCAGATCTCTCAGAGAAGTCTCAGGAGGAATTAATTAAGGGGGATGATTAGAGCACCCGTGTTGTTGCCCAGGAATATCTAGCGATTCCTCAGACACCCCCGCGACACCTGCTCCCCTTGAACCCATCTATATGGTCACAATATATAAAGTCGCCACAGCCTTTTCCTTTGGCAACCATATATATGGAGATAATATTACCGGATACCTAGCATTGGGCATCTGAATACAAAATACTTTGTTCCAATGGCTAGGTAAAAATACCTTATTTGAAGTCATGGAAGCTCTTCATGCAGAGGCCACCAAATTACTAAGGTCTGTGCATCTTAAAATGATACCTCTTAAGGATTTACAGTCCAATTCAGATAAGTCAAAATGTTGCAAGCCCACTGCTACACCATCAGGGAGAGCCAGACGAGCTCAGATGTAACACACTGTTCCTTTCAGTACAGGATAATGATGATCCAAAAAACACAGTTTGCACTCCTGTGAACTGCCACAGTTCCCCACAGAGACCAGCAGACTGGAAACTCACTTCAAACGCACTTCTCACGCTATATTTGTATATATTGTACTGCATATTTCCAGATTCCTATCGGTTATAAGCACCACAATAGTTGCTATCATTGCCTAATTTAATGGTGCTTAATGATTGATATTGAAACGATAAAGGACTGATTAAGCCCCTTTGCCTTAATCACCTCAAAAGGTGCTGTGGGATGTCTCAACCCACTAGTCCAAGCCCTGCAACATTACTGTGCATTGCTTGCAGCAGAAACATCATACAGAAAGTGTGCAGTAAAAATCTGAAAAATAGGCTGCCATCCACTGTTGCCTATGTCAGTGGTAACACAGGAGACCACTGCCAAAACTCATCACTTGGCTACCCACAGACCAAAATCATTGCAAAAGAAACACAGAGCTGTATTAAAAATCCATTTTTATTGGTTGTCAAAATTGCAGAAATCATGGCTCACAAACCACCCAAAAAGATCCAACCTCCTTGTTGGGTGTTCAACATCATTCTACTCCAAGAATCCACATAAATACAATGTCCACAGAAGTACACTTATCAAAGGAAAATCCACATTGAAGATTGCTTGCTGAAAGAAATCTGTCAAAAAAGGGTGTAGTACCGTTACTCACCTCTGTCAGAAGCCGGCGATTTAAAACCTATCATGTGCAAAGTTGAACATTGAACTCAAACTATGCCAAAGAAGAGATTTCCATCACACATTGATTTCATGTTGAAAAAGACTGGAAGTAAAGATGTTTGCTTATTTTAAATTTATAAATGTATATTTTTCACAAGGAACTATGTTACAATTGACCAGAAGGTAATCTAATTCAGTTAAAACTTCCAAGATGCCTTCTTCCCCAGAGAAACTCACACCGGGTTCCTTCCCACCAAAAGGAGAGCATTTCGCTTTGGCATGTTAATCAGGAGGGGAGGAGATTTCCTCTGCTGCCCGGAGAAAGAAACAATGGGTTCCTTGGGCTGAATAGAAAATGCTAATTCGGGTGTAACTGACAAACAACTGCTCTAGCAGGAAGGCAAGCCATGTGACCCTCTGACTCAGCCCAGCACTGGAGGCGGGCCAGACTGAAAATGTGGATTTGACATTGGATTAAAATTATGTTTTAGAAAAATGCTTATAGCAAAGTGGAAAATTCGCTCACAGTTTAAGACTAAGCTGGAATCTGTGCGATGTTCTGAGACTGAACCCTGGAAATTATTCATATTGTTGCCATTGTGTTTATGTTAGGAACATGATAAATTACAGGAATGTGCCCAGATGGGATGTGCATGCATGTTTAAAAATTGGTGCAGAACTAACATTGAGAAACCCACCAAAAGTGCAAAAAAGTTGTCATTTATGAACTGAAGCTTGCAGGAAGATGAGACTGGCACAGGAATGTACCTTAGGCAATCTGTCATGTAATTATGTATTGTGAACAAGTTGTGCATCTTGGAAATATGTTTTTTTGGGGGGAAATAGATTTCCTAAGTAAAAGCAAAGGGCAGGGATGTCCTTTGGATCATAAACAGTGTCATTCTGACACATATGACACACTGCTCCTGTCTCAAATCAGGAGAGGGGAAATTCTCTGACCTATCAGATCCTTAGAGGGTTGGGCATAGATAATCAGCCTCCCAACCCACTTTGGAAATGGATAAATAGGGACTGCTGAGGACAGACAGGACACACACTTTCCACTTCTCAACTGATTTCTTGGCGAAGCACCCTGCAGGAAGATCCAGGCTCCAGACATAGATCCAGATTTAAGACTCTAGAACTTTGAAGCAGAAAGGCCCAATCCCAAAAGCTGAACTCTTCTCAGCTGGCCTTCAGAATCTTAAGCAACCTGATTCTAACCCCTAAACTTCCAAGGGGCCCCATAAAATCCAACAACCTGGCTGAGCTGTTTTGCTATTCTAGCTAAGAACCTCATGCTAGAGCCAAGATCCAGACCCATAGAGCAGAGCTGTACCCAGAACCAACCCATCAGATCCAGTCCAAGAGGCCGCGCAGACCAGAGGGCCTTGCTGAGAGCAGAACCCAGTGCCTGAGACCTGTCCGGTGGTGACAGAATCCCAGCCAAACCCTTGACCAGATCTTTGATGGGCCCATCCCATTCCAAAGCCATAGGAGTGAGTATTTAGTATAGAACTGTCCATAGTCATCTCTTAGTTTAAAGTAATCCTATTCAATCCATTTCAACCTATCCAGAACTGCATTATAGAATATTGTGTCCATCCTGAATCCTTTTCATTATATAGGCTGTGATAATTGTAGAGATAATCATCTGTGCGCTGATATTTTTTTGAAGAAAGTCAAGTGTCCTTGTGCACAACAATCAGAGTGGAAGGCGCCCTGTTCTGGTGGTTGTCCCGTTGGGTATCTTGTACTTTCATAGTTCCTTAGTATAAGTCCATCTTGGTTTCAAATCTTCCACAGCTCATCTTTCATTTTGAAATCTTGACTTTTTGAGAAAAATCTACCTCTTCTAAAACCTCTGTAACTTCTGAACCGTACGTCCTAGAAACGGAAAAGTTGCTGCGATTCGCATTTGGCTCAATTTCACCCCATGTAAAATAGCTATTTCTTGCTTTCAACTTCTGAATTTCGTTTTCCATCTGCTAATCATTCTATAAGCATTGCTAGTGTTGACCTGAACCAATCCAAAGCAACTCTCACTAGTTCTGAATCACATTTAGTGAATTAAAGTCATTTTTAGCATTTTTCCCATTCATTGGAAAACACATTCAAAAGCATTTTGACCTGTTTTAAAGCATTCCTGTTCTCTCTAAGCTTGCTGGGGGAATTGGGATTGATCTGCATTCTTTCATATTAGTTATTCCTGAAACCTGTGTGCCCTCTTCCACCACTTCATATTGCATACTGGGGGGAGTGAGTAATAACAGGGGGAAAGAGTGATCATATTGTCTTTTGATTGAATTCATATAAAGTTTTATTTCTGTGTTGCATTCTTTCCTATTATTGCATTTCCTTGAACCATACAAAGTATTTTCTGCTACATTAATCTTCCTATTCCTACTCCTAATTGATTAAATAGATTGTTGATATTGTAATATTACCCATTGCTGATCATTGCATAAATATTCATAAGTGTGATATTCAGATATTATTCCTATTTATAAATGTGTAATCTATATATTGTTCAATTCTTCCAATAAATCTTTTAATTTGCAAAACAAACCTATGTCTTGGTTGAGTGAGACCGGGGGGATTCAAAGAGAGGGGCGTTATATAAGGGCACATCATCCAGAATTAAACAAACTTTTGACATAAAAATATATAAATAAGGGTTTCCATTAGGCATCCCATACTAGGCATTGACTTAGTTGGAGTGCTGGATTGAAATCACTTACAGAGCAAAGTAGTTGTCTACCCTCTCACGTGCCATGCTCTCCTGTTTTGCATCCCATGCTTTGAGACTTCTCATGTCCATGTCCCTAGCCCCTAATTCCTTGCACACAGGATCCCAATGCTCCCATGGGGGTAGGAAAAATCAAGTGCAGAGTCTGCAAATCCCAAAGGAGGATGATAATCCAGTAATCAACATAACCAATGCAAGCAAGAAAAGGAGAAATAAAGGGGGGGAAGACCACTGCCATCTGAAATGCCATCTGCCAGAAGGTGACAGCAGTGGCAAGTGTACCCCATGATGGAGAGGACTACTGAAAGCGGTGGAATGCCTGAGGGTCAGGGTGCGGGTACTGCTGTCTCAGCACTGCCAGGAGTCCCTGATGACTGGATAAGGCACTGTGGAGCCACTGGTCCTCGCTTCCTGGGAGGTGAAATGCAGTACAGTGCTGGACATCGAAGGTATAGAGGGAGTCTGCAGTTTGGAGGTGGGTGCCAGCAGCTAGGAAGCAGGAGGTGAGTCAAAACCCCCCCAACACAAGTGCATGCACAATGAAAGCCCAGCATAACAAACCACAGTGGACAGGGACACATGTCAGCAGACCCAGAAGCTGAGCATGCCAACAGGGTGGAGTGAGTGGACGGCACATCAGCTACCCTCCACAGCAGCCATGGGGCAGGGCACCAAGGGCATCCTTGAGCATCACAGCAGCGGGAAGGGGTGGCAAGTGACTCTTCCAAATGCCATGCACACCACACCCCTACTGATGAACCCTCTGCCAGTGGGATTGAGGTGCGTGAGTAACCACGACATCGTGCAGCAGTCACACCAGCATGTTGCGGGCTTCGGGAGGTACACATCCCCCATACCAACATCTGCTCAGCCTGCCAATCACTGTGCACCACAGTGCAGCCTTGAGCCATGATAGTGCCATGGACTGAGCCACCACACCCACCCTATGAGTGCCACCATGGGAAGGGGATGTGGCGCATAAAGGACCACAAGCAAGCATGCCATACATCAGCTGCCCCAGCATGTACACCCTGCCCTCCCCACACACAGGCCAAGACCAACTGGCCATGTGTCACACACTCATCGCTACAAGCAACCCCATGATGCTGTGTCCACATGCAATACTCCCTGACCACCCATGCCCATTTGCCCATATGTGTGGAGTTCCACTCTGTACCATAGCAAATGTGTTTTGCATGCCAACACAGTTGGGGGAACCATACCTGACATTTCCTATGTCCCCTACATGCACTCATGCAATGCCAGTGGCATCAGAGGAGGAAGAGGAGGATACAGGCCCATCTGGGAGGGGTGCACCCAGACCCTCAAGCTCTGCCACCACCACCACACCCCAAAGGGCCACTCAGGCTACACCGAGGCAGATGTCCTGCGGTGTTACACCACAATCCAGCAGGGCCAAGCCAATGCCCACAACACAGGCCACCAGGAGCAGTACAAGGCCCACTGCACCCAGGCCCACAGCTGTAGGCACAGATACTGAGGTCACACCTGCTGGCAGGGTGACTCAGGAGTCTCAGGGGGACACCATCCCAGTGTCACCACCTGCCCAAGGGCCACAGTTCCCGGCGAGGTCTCCACACTGCCAGTGTCCACACTCCCTGGAGAGCCCACCACGCTGCCAGCCTCCACACTCCCCGGAGAGGCCTCCACGCTGCCAGCATCCACACTCCCAGAGAGCCCTCAATGCTGCCAGCATCCACACACCCCAGAGAGCCATCCACACCACCAGCGTTCACACTTCCCGGGGAGCTCTCCACAACGTCAATATCCTCAGGCCCAAGACAGACCTCCACATTGCTGGTGTGCACAGTCACCTGAGCCAGACATTGAGACTCCCTCATATGGCTCCCCTGAATTTAGCCCAGGGCCAGTACAGAGCCCCTCTCCCACACAGCACACACCAACATGCAGCATGCTGATGCAGAGGCTTGAGGACATGGAGCGCAGACCACAGGAGATGCAGGCAATTGGTTACACGCACTCTGAACACCTGCAGGCCATTATGGACAGCATTCAAGGGGCCACCTGCAGGATTATGTGGGCTATCATGTAGACCAGGAGCACAGCTGACCTGACACTGTATGCCCAGAGGGACAGGGAGGTGACTAAAGGTGTCTCTGCACTGGCAGAGGCCATCTGGACGAGCACGGAGGTGCAACGCCAACAAAACCTGGGGACAGGCTGTGTCCTGTCTGCTTCAAACACACCCACAGAGGAGTCACAGCAGGGCACACCGAGGTATCAGTCACAGCACCTTCTGAGCTCAAAATCACTGGTGGCTGACAGGGGGGGGGAGGCAACAGTTGTGAAGGACTCTGAAACACTGATTGCTGTGAGTGGCCATCCTAGGGAGTTGGTGTGGGATGGAGGGATAGTGTGATGGGGAGCTGGTGCTGGGAGGTGGGTGGTGGGATAGTTGGGGCACTTCATTCCATTAGAACTGTTAAACTTCATCAATGCGAGGATATTCCTGTTTGTGCCATTGTTGTGTTTATTGATTGAGGTGGTGTCACACAGTCGTGCGCAGCTTGTGCCATGTGTGTCAGATGAAATTGTCAATCAGTCCCTGGCAGGCCAATCTCCCAACCCTCAGGTCATCTTTGGCAATGCGTGCATTAGCCTCTGCCATTTGCATTGCATCCTAATTCTCTGGGGGTGGCATGTCCACGTCAGGGGTTAGCAGAACATTCTTTGTCAGGCAGATATTGTGCAGCATGGCACACACAAGCACAATTTTGCCTACTTTCTCTCGTGCATACATCAGGGCTCCAGCAGTACGGCCGAGGCCGTGGAAACCTGCCTACAGGAGGCCGAAGGTATGCTCGATGCACACACAGGTCCTGCTGTGAGCGTGGTTGTAGGCATTATCCTGCAGTGTTTGTGGATCATGCACAAGGGTCATTAGCCAGGACAGCTGTGGGTATCCAGAGTCACCTGCATGTGGTGAGGAACAGGCATTAGTCAGGGTACAAGGTGTTGGGGTGGGCCTATACAATATCAGGGCAATGGCCAACTTGTGCATGAAAATGAGCCTTCATTTCAAGTCATGTGTCAATTCTATGTCTGTGGAAGCTGTGTCACTTGTGTCATGCATTGTTTCTCCTTCACATGCACCCTGTTCCCTTGCAGCATATGGACCCTAAGGTGTATGTCGGTGACATGTGCTGGTGGCATGGTGGATGTCATGTGACAGAGTATTTCCACTGTGCATGTGGCATGCTGGGTTTCCCATGCTCCCTCCCTGAGCATCTGGGGCTGCCGGTTTGCCATTGTGGGTTGTGCGCACATGGGTGCATGGCTGTGGTACTGGCAGGGTTGTTTTTTTGTGAGGCAATGTGGCAGTTTTTCTGCATCGCTTTGGTAAATTCATGTTGCATATTCGTACCTGTAGTCATGTTGGTGCTTATAGTTGCTACTGTATGTGTACATCTGCTTCTCCATGCAGGTAAGTCTGACATGTTCATGCTCCCTGTACTGTACTGTGATGTTGGTGCGGGAGGCAGTCAAGTTCGGATTTCACATTCACTTGTCATGCCATGCTTTGTGTAGTTATCCGCCCCCCCTTTTGGGCAAGTGCTTCACAGGGCATGTGTGCTGGCTTTTCTACAATGCTTTGTGGGCCTTTGGGGCCACCACTGCAACATGGGTACAGTCTAGGGTAGCAATCACATTTGGCTTTTGAGCAACGGCATATAACTGTGCCTTCATGGCATTGACCTGAGCTGGTGTGGTAGGCAGTGAGATGTGGTGTTACACTTGCCACAGGTGGGCTTCAAGCGCCTGGCCCAACACTGCACAGAAAGTGGGCTGCCATGCCGGGCCTCATGACCACTGAGTGCTGGAAGGTGACAATTCCAAGGAATTGCAGGACACGGACTAGCTTCAGAACTGGGGGCACAGCTGTCCAGATGTTGATCCTGCTCCCTAGGTCGTCCTGTATTGTGGTGAGCAGCTCTGTTATGGTCTCCCTGTTGAGGAGGTACAGCAGGACCAACTGGCTGCCGGTGAGGGTCCATGGTGAGGGACTTACCATGGGGATCGGTGCATGCCTCCTCCTTCTCCTCCCCCCAACCCTCCCCTGTAATCCCTGTGCCTTGGCCAGGTTTTCCTGCCTCTCTGCTTCCAGGCAGAGCATGAGCAGCTGCCTGTCCCAGCTCACAGTGGCTATTGGCTGCATGGTGTTGGAAACAGTGTTTGGGGTAGGGATTTGCCTTATGTAGCACTCTGGGGTGGATTGGGATCACCTGTGGCTTCATCTCAGGCATGTGTGTTCATTTACCACCAGCAAAGATGGAGGTGACTGCGCCGGGTTTTGGGCGGTATTAGCGCTGGTTTTCGGCACTAATACCGCTGGAGATGGACTTGTTATGTGGCTGTTTTTGCGCCTTGTGTTTCCAGCTGTAATAGTGACAGCTGTTATCACGCTGGATGATTTTACAGTCAGCTGTATTTGCGCCAGCTCATGATCTGCCGTAGCGGTATTGTTGGCCACGTTTAAGGGATACCGTCAGACTTGTGATGCGGCCCATAGTGTCTAACCTGTCAGAATTGCCAGCTACTATATATTTCTAAATTGTCAGACTCCATGAGTGATTTAACTGCCACGGTACATTCATTAAATAACTCATTTTTGACTTTATGTCATTTAATAGTACATTTCTACTGCAAGGTATTATTTGTGGTTTATTCACTTCAAATGTAAATGTTAGAAAATTACAACTGAAAATGTTGTCTTGCAATACTCTTTAACTATTTTGTACTATCTTTTCATTGGACATTTGCATGGCGCGTATACACAAGTGTTTCCAGGTGCCACAAGACAAGATGGGGAGTGGAGGGGACAAGGGAATCATGAACGTGCAACAACAAAAACAAAAAGATTGGTTATATTGGCCTTCTGATAATCGTATCATGCAAGCACTTGAGAAGGTGGTAAGTGCAGGGGGTGAGGGGCTACAGGGAGAAGTGCAGAATTGGGTGTCCCCAGGGAAGGGTGGCAGGGAAGTGCTCGGGTGGCCAAGAATAAGTACCAGGGGGAAAATTGGGGAAAGGGAGAATAAGTGTGGTGGGCAGGATGGACCAAGTTGGGATAGTCAGTGAGAGGGAGCCCGAGGGCAAGTGCTGACAAAGGATGAAGGGGGTTCTGGTGGGAGCTGGTCTGGCCCATGTACGACTCTGAAGGGACCAGTCCCAAGTCGTAGTGGCAGAGTGAGAGTTAGCACAGGAGGGGGAGAGGGAAGGAAGAGGAGAAAGGGAAAGTCTTGAGAAGTTTCCAGAACTTTAGAAGATCATTCTCATGTCGGAGGGGGGAAGGATGGCCTTTCCAGAGGGAGGAGCCAACCACGGGTAGATCTACCTCCCTCTGTCTGCTTGGAGAAATGTTTGAGAGCCAGAGGTCCGAAGGACTCTGGTCATGAGGTATTTAGGAAGGGAAAGCTGGATGTAAAGATGTCCAAAGCCCCAGATAGCTTTGTGGATGATGCGGAGGGTCTTACATTTGATCCTTGCGCTCATCAGGAGCCAGTGGAGAGATTTTAGGGATGGAGAGATGCAGTCCCTGGTCTTGAGACCAAGGATAAGTCTTGCAGTCCTATTCTGGATTAGTTGAAGGGGGCAAAGGGAGGAAAGAGGCAGATTGAGGAGGAGGCTGTTGCAGTAGTTAAGCCTATGGAGAACGAGGGCTCTAGAGCTATTGAGCTTCTGGGGGAAGGTCAGGAAAGGTAGACTTCTTGGCCAGGTCTGTCATGTGTGGAGAGAAGGAGAGAAAGGAGCCAAAGATGAGCCAAGGTTTTTGCCTCACAGGTGGGTTAGGGGATGGGACCTGAGGAGTCTGGCTAGCCAATCATGCTGTGGTATAATAGCTCAGTTTACAAAAAAACAAATGGTTAACAGTGTTAGAATACTCCATAAATACACAGCATTTCAAACGTTAGCTACCACTTAAAGAAGCATCTGAATTAGGGCAAGCTAGTTACATCTTTTTCTGTAATGAGTACCGCTCCAACTCGCATGTATGACTTCCCAGGAGAATCAATTAGGAAGGCACCTCTGGTGCACCGCAGTGATCAGAGTAAATAAAAGGTCGAGGGAGTGTATGATGCTCCATCACTCCTTGGAAGATAGGCTGAAAATTCATATCTGAGTAAATGAATTAGTATGTGCGTGAATGACGAAATCCTTAAGTTCTGATACATTTCTAAGATTTGTCCAAGTGGGCACCCAACAATATTCATAAGACCCTTTTATTCCTCCCCAGCTGTCCGTAAAAGAGAATGAAATGAACCAGTTGAACGGTAAGTCAGGCTAATTTTACTTATAAATGTATGAGTTTATTTATGCAAGATGATTCAAGAGTTGTCACGTGCCACTGGAATGATTCCCGGCCAGGCAAATCAATGACATATTTTCATTGTTACCACGCTCCGGCTTTTCAATAACAGGAGAATTCTGCATTTTAATGACACGAGAATATTCAGAAAAGTAATCACCAGCCATTACCAAAACAGGAGATGCAATTTGCAACCTGCTTCTTAAAAAAACACGAATATGCATTATTATTTCAGTTTTGCACTTAAAGTATTATTACTCTTATTATAGCTTACATTGATATGTTTAACTCCATGAAGAGAGAGGTTTCAAAGAAGCAAATTAACAGAATATGCGATGGGGTACGAAAGTTACCATGCTCCGCTTATGACCTTTATCACTTTCTGCCTTCCAGGGAAATGGTCAATTAGACCCCAAGAATTGCAGAGCAATGTAATTGAGTTGGCGCTCAAGGTACATACACTCTCCCTTTGTTCCCTCTACTATTTAATACCTACAAATTAATAGACATATTTTCAATTTGACATCAGAGTTTCACTAAGAAATTGGACACTGAGAGCCACTTTTCTGTAAGGTATACTCTGTAAGCAGCATTCTCTTGACTGTTGTAGTTCACTTTTTCAGACTTCAATCCAGTACAAAAGGGCTCATTAAAAGTATGCAGCGTTATTATCGTATATCGCCGCATTACCGCGGCCAAGATGTGCGGAAACTTGATCGATTCACCTACAGCTATGAGAAAGAGATCAATCCATCAACTTTCCACCTATTTTCCGTGGAATTATCGCCATGGATTAAAGCAGCGGTAATTCTGCCAAAAATGCCCCATTGAGTCCTACGGACTAAAAATAAAATGGGGATTTACACCGCCACTGCCACTTGCAATCAGGTGGTAATACCGCCGGACCAAGTGGTGGTAACAGTGGATTTGGAACACAGATGGCACCTTGACATGCATAGTCCCTAACTATCTAGTGGTGTTTCTAGGCATTGTCAGTCACATTCTAAAGATTCTAAATCCTAAGTGACATATCATTTAAATAAATAATACCCTGGACCAAGGTAGAATGGGGGTAGTAATTGTCCTGGATGAACCAGCAGTCTTCAATAAGTGGAGGAATATGATATGACTGGCCACCTCAAGAGTATGCCAGAAAGGCCCACCTTGGTCACCTTTGTTTGTGTCAGTGCAATCACAAGGCATAGGGCCTCATTACGACCCAGGCGGTAAGTTACCGCCTGGGCCGTGACTTTACCACCATGGCGTAAACTACGTTTACGCCATGGTGGTTGGCGGACTTACCGCCCCATTCCGACCTTGGCGGGGCGGTAAGTCCCCAATCCCCATTTACCCTTCCCCATTCCCATTTTTGCCCCATAGGGCATAATGGGAGTGGGGAAGGCGTTAATTACGCCACCGTAAATTACGGTGGCGTAATTAACTCCATGGTCCCTTAGCGCCATGGATTTTAACACCTGCTAAAAGCAGGTGTTAAATTCGCCATGGCGCTAAGGGACCTCGTACTCAGGCGGTAAGGGTCGGCGCTGTTTACGGCGCCGTAAACCCCTTACCGCCTGGGTCGTAATGAGGCCCATAGACTCAGTTGCTTTTCAATTATCAGATTATCAACATTGTTCGGACTGCACAGATCTACAATTCCCACACTGCCCGCACTGCTTTTGCATCCGATAGTGACATTTACTAGACCTATTGAAAACATACTTAGAGATTTAATTTATTTATTTATACAGCGCTAATTCCCATGGGCATCAAAACACTATAACATAGAACCAAAAAACAAATAACAGGCATCAATCCAACAGAGTCAGAATTTCAGATGATGAATTCACAGGATGTGGTGTAACTAAGTGAAGGATTCAGAGAAGAGGAACATTTTCAGCCTCAAATATGTTAGACTGGGATCAAGCCTGACACACAGTGGGAGTGTATTCCATGGAGCGGCCGCTCGGAACTGCAATGATCTGCCACCTACTCAGTGCGCTTAGTGCGTTCGTTAGTAAGTAACTGCTGCGATCCAGAGCGCAGTGAGCGGGGGGGTTTGTACCACTTTAGCCGCGCTATGAGGTAGGCTGCTACTTGACTATACAAGCACTTGTGGGCGATAGACGCTTGAATTTAATCAGTGTTGCTACAGGCAGGCAGTGAAGTTTTTTTCAGTGAAGGTGCGATGTGAGCTGATCATGCAACATTTGGCACAATTCTTGCAGCCGAGTTATGCACCACCTGAAGTCTAACAACTTCATAGGCTGGTCCATCCATCCGCAGGGCATTGACATTATCTAATGTACTCTTTTTAAATCTGTCTCAAAAAGCCATGGTTGATCCCTCAATGAATGGAAAAGATTGTAAGCCATCAAACCGTGGATGTGCCACAAAAACGTAATCAAAGAAAATTGGAAATGATGGTACTTGGGCCTATACAACTGGTAGGGACACATCTGACCACTCTCCATGGGAACGTGCCCATCTCCATTTCATAAAGCCAAGAATATACTAGGGCTGTAATGGTCTGCCCTCATCTTGGCACCATAGGTAAGGGTTCTAATGGCTTAAATAGAACCGACTAGTAGTGTGCTTCACGTCCTGACTTATGATCTTGCTTCCTGCACACCCAGAGTCCTGAGGCTCTTCTCCCAACCCCAAAGGTAATCAGTGAAAGTGTGATGGAGGGTCTGGATTGTTGCGCTAGCCTAAGTAATCAGCAAGTAAGCACGCATACGTAATTTGGAAGGATAAGGAATTTTAATGGTTATTTGTTGTCAATTTTTCTTGACAGTCAAACCATTCAGTCCTTCAGCCAACAAATGTTTTAAACTGGAAGCCCTAAATTTAATAGAGCTTGATTAACTTCTAACAGCCCTAGCTGGACTTCATGGTCCTCTAATACCTTCCCAATTACAGTACCACTTCACCACAATTTACGCTTGTAAGGAAGAGACTTCTAAGTGAAGGCAAATTGCCTTTAGAACTAGGTGCCTGTTAAATTTGACTGATCAAATCACTAAGAAATCTTTTAAAAGCAGCTTACAAACACAACCATTTAAGCAACACTTTTAACCAATTATCTCTCTTTTCCCGTACATCCAATGTGCTCAGCCTGTGTACTTCCTTTAAGTCAATTCATTTGACAGTTAGCATCAGCCACCATTTACCTCAATGCAGTAGAGCTGTGTTCATCAATGGAATATCACACCCTAGCACCTGATGAGACCACTAAGATCCAGCAATAATATATTCCTAACAATCCCACGATACTTCAGAAAGAGGCACTGAGGCGCTGGTTTCTCTACTATAACAGTTGTCACTGAAACCCATTTTTCAAAGGGACTTTTCACACTTCAGGACCACCTAACATTCTGGAGGTCACTGAATCCTTGTTATTTACTAAACCATAGCAACCATTTCTTGCCACCAAAGTGTGTTCTTCTGGACTCAGGATTGCATAGTTTGGCTTCTTATGACAGCTTACTAATGGCAAGCCTGGGCAAAGAATTGTCCCTGTCTTGCTCCTCACATAGCATTTTCTCCCTATAATGTGTCATGCGAAACAATTCTCCACCCATCAGCACAACCATATAGACCAAGGCCAATGTGTCACAGCCAGTGGTCAGCCCCCTGGGATGTCCACTGTGCTACTTGCCACTAGGGGTATCAAGTGCCATATTTGTGTTATGATACTGATGGCACCTACGGGGTCCATCATGATATCTGCATGGGGTTGTTTGCTCCTTGGGCCTTCTTTCTGGTACTTGCATTGTGATATTTGTTAATAGAAGGTCCATTGCGATATTTGCTATTAGAGGTCCATTTTGATATTTGCACTGTGCCTACAATGGTTCCATTGTAATGCAGTATATTTGTGCTTGTAGGGGGTACATTGAGCTACATTGTCCTACAATCAACATCCCAGCTAATTATTCCCCCCACTAGCCTATTCAACATTTTACCTTCCTCCTTATATTACACACATCGACTAAAACATTCAAATATGGCTGGTGAACACGATCCAGCACCTACCGTACAGACTAAAACCATCAAAACTCTAAACCTCTTCAACCACATTCTTCAACAAAGCCCAATAACAACCTTTCTCACTCTAGAGGCGCATAAAACTCCCTTCTAAATACAAAAACACTGGTACCTTCTCCACAAATCACCAGCACAAAGGGCCTGGTTTCTTTTGATCTGCACACACCAACACAAAAACGAATCAATGATGCAGCATTCCCCCTGTCTCTACTAACAAACCCAATCCACTTTTCTTATACATCTCAAAAGATGTACTGTGAATAGTAGCTGTGAACTACATAAAAACCAATTAAAGAGTGTGACATAACATAAAATAACAGTGGAGCATGCCAACAAATGGCAATTTCATATTGGCACCCAGCATGAAGGAGCTAGCCCATCAGCTCCTTCAGATGGAACACCACATCGAATGAAGGTCTTTGTTGCAAAATGGCAAAGGACTGCTCCCCTCATTCTTTGCATTATAACATTCTCCCTTCTAGGCCCTGCTCCCAGCTGTTACTCATCTCCCTGCTCACTCCAGCTCACCCACCCCAAACTTGCTGACTGATGTACCTCTGGCCACCTTTTGACGCCATTGTCCACCTGCACCACCAGGCTCTCTCTGAGGCTGCCACCATGGAAAGTGAAAAGGGGGTTCTTCTTATACGTCCTTTCCATGGTGGCATCTTATCTTGGGATGAGCTTCCCTATAATGAAGGGTGCACGACCGTGCAAGCCATTTCAACAAAAGGAAACTTTTTTTGGTTAAAAAGCATTATCAGCACTCTTTTAGTGATGCTGTGTCTTAATGTTGTTTATAGCCATCAGGGAGGGAGGATTAACTGGATGGTCATGGCACCAAGCTCTTCACCGGTGCTCTGCCACCTGCGACTCTCCAGATGTTTTGGACTATTGCTTTCATGATCTCACGCCATTCACTACAGTCGTTAGTGCTAAGGGGAATCATTGTCTAAAATATGTGATGAGCCAAAGTTCGCAGATCTCTCTCCTATTGTATAACTAAAAGCTTGAACTTGTGAATGGATCCCATACTATCACCAAGTTCTTCCTCCTGCTTCTTTTGAGTTAGAACGTTTTCTGACATTCTTTTCTCTATATTTATTTTGTAGAAATGGACTGCATGGCTAAATTCTCTTCCGACGTGTCTATGGTTGAATTACAGTTTGGAGTGCGCTTCCTTGAAATTATTCATAACCACATGGCCAAAGAAGTGTGCCATCAGATGGGCAGTATTCCGCTAGAATTGGGGAAATATTTTCAGTAAGATTGGGATATTGGGTTATATTTAATTTATAATTGTACTTTAATTTCAGTGGTCATAATACTTTCAAATTGTTTAGCAGCGCTGGAAACCATTACAGAGCGTATTTCTTAAAGAAGATGTTTTTATGAAACACAAAAAGGCAGTCCTTCAGTAGCTCTGTAATACTGAGGGCTGCCAAACTAGTAAAAGAAAAACGTTACACCATAAACATCAATGTGAAAATGATGAGCAAAGACTCAGGTAGTCATTGTAAAAAGTAGCACCATTTCGTGCTGACAAAAGCATGGGTAGCACAGGGGATTAAGGAGACAAGCTGGGACGCGCACACAATGAGATTATAAAGGAAAGGCCCTACAGGTCCTTACATCTTGAAGAAAATCCAGTCAGTCTGGAACCAGCTCTGTCTCTACTTTGGTCAAATCAAGTCCTTCAGCCCCAACACAGACTTCAGAACTGTCATCCATACACTGGCCGTTGCCACTTGGACAGGGACAACACTTGCTTCTTTAAAGAACAGACATCCTGCCTGACCCCATTGAAAACTGAACAGAAAGCCATATTCTACCCCATCAAAGAACTGAAGAAATACAACCCACCCCATCACCACAACCGTCATAAGACTATGATGTAGCATCAGAAGATAGAACATTGGCAGACTTGAATCTATGAAATGCTGCAAGGTAAGTGCTGCATGCAGGGCATCTTCTGCTATGCATCCACACTCCGGATTATCATACTGGGGTACATGAGGTGGGCCCGAGCTCTGCTGGACGCCAGGAAGGAACTGAAGACTCTGCTCTTCAAGGAACACTTTGTTGCACATTGACTCCATGATAGCAACTCTTCACTCTTGTCGCCTCTTCGTCGCCTCTTCGGCCATGGCTCCCCCAGTCTTTCTTTCTTTGGAGTCGCCACTTGTTGTAAGAGCTCTTTTGCTTGCTAGCTTGGTTTGTGCTCAGCTCAGGGGAAAACTAGCTAGAATGAAGAAGTCCCTTGTCACTCTCTGAATCAATGTATTCTTAAGCATTGTTTGTTCATCTCAGATTGATCAAGGGGGATATCTTATTGGATATTGGATTGTTCTTTCATTAGTTTGGGAAATGACATTCTTTATGGCATGACAATCAATTTATGACCATTATATTGCCATTTTGTCATCTTTTTAGCTTCTATTCGAGACTCCAAATCAGGAATGGTCTGATAAGTAGGTCGTTTTTGTAGCTTGCTGCTGAAACACATTGGCTGGAGGCTGAGCAGACACAGTGTGTTTTTTGGAGGGGTCTGATGGAAGAAATTAAGGATACATTAGCCAGTGTTATTTCTTCTTTTCCTTTATTGAGTTTGAATTGAATTGGTGATGAAGACTGATATCTTTAAAACAGCAAAGAGGAATTAAAGGAATCTGCATCTAGAGCCTCAGTTTCTCCAAAAGGAAACTTCAATAAGAGAAATGACGTTGTACAAATTCTAAAACCGGCAAGTAATATGGATGAATGGAGCCGGCTTTAGCCTTTTTGTCCATGCATATTTTGTTGTGCAAAGGAGAATTTACGCAGGAATTGTGCAGCAGGTCCAACTCAGCCAATGGAACTCAAGCTAACCAACATCAGTTGAGGGAGTTGAGGTGGGGATCCGTTTTGGTTATTATAAGGGCAATATCATCAAGATTCGTCGATTTGCCAGGGCCAGTTTTAACTATTTTTGTTTTTTTACATCTTTTTCTGGGCTGGTGCTTGAGGTGCCAGCTTTCTTGAATTCTGGTGTCTCTGGTATGTATATGGATCAGATTTGAACCAAAGAGATGAATATTCCAGTGTGTCCTAAACTAGAGAAGTTCTTACTCACTGTTGCCATCTGAGTGATTAGATAAATAGGCTAAATTACTTGGGGTCTGGCTGGGCAGCCAAAGTTGTCTTCACCGATTTTCCTAACTACTTGTTATAACATTTGTATATTTTTGTAAACTGGTGCACATAATATGATAATCGACTCAACGATTTGCAATGAAAATGGTTTTACTGAAACTGGATAGAGGAATCTGCAGTTGGAAAATGCAGCTAATAGTGATAATTCAGATGTTAATGTGTTGGTTAAACTTTGTATATTCGGCCTCCGAATCATATTTTAATGGATGATTTTGAGAACCAGAGAGCAATGCCTTAACCCCAGATATACAATGTGATTGTGCCTTTGAATTGGAGCATATTTTGTGGCTTGCTTTAGTGGCATGTGTGGCTTATGTGAAAGGGAGAAGGAGATTCTTATGGTATCTCCAGAAACATCCCCAAAAAAGACTGATTGTTATATCTCAACCACTTGTTGAATCATTTTTTTTTCTTGTGCTCGAGAAAACCTTAGAATTGCATGCCTAGGTGTATTATCAATGTTCACCAATATTAACATCATGGGCTGCTAATGTTTGGTTTTGCTAAGGGACAATTTGGAATATGTATGTGGAGCAATCATTTTCATCAAATTAAATTTGCATGGGAGCGTACCACTTGGTAAGCATAATAGATGGTCTTGAGTGGAACACCACATTTCAGACAACATTTAGGCATATATTTGGCAATATTTAATTAGATGCTTACACAATCTGCTGCCACAGCTCTGTACAATTCATTGTAATAAAAATATGAACAAGGCTGCAGAAGAGTATTTTTTATCTACCCAAACACATTGAACAACAAACTTAACTAAGTCTTTTTAGTCCTTTGAACACCTAACTTCCAAACGCACCATTAAGCATAATGGGGTCATTTCTCAAATAAATTGGGGCATCTAAAAATAGCACTTTAACGCCACCGTAGTGAGAATGCACTTCCCCACTGATAAGCAATGCATTTCTTTTTATGGCTTTCATTTGACTTTTTGCAGCCTTATCCGTGTCTTTTGTTTGCAATGTTTTCCTTCTCTCAATCCCAAACCTCCTCACTCCCACTGCCATTTGTCTGCCTGTGATTGGCCCTCTGGTTGGCCCACGTCTCCGGAAAATCTTTTAGGTGCAACAGAGACCTTTTCCCCTTGGCCAGGGTCTCTCTCCCTCCATTTGAATGCCACACGAGAGAGAATGTGCTTCCCTACTGGAAAGCACTGCATTGATTTTTATGTTTTTTTTTAATTTGTTGCCACCTTGCCCAGGTCTTTTGTTTGTTCTGTTTTGCTTTACCCCGTCCCCTACTAACAGCCTTCTCTGAAGCCACCCTTCCTTACTCCCCCTGACGCCTTTCTGCCTGTGATTGGCCCTCTGGTTGGCCCACTTGTCCGGAACATCTTTTGGGTGCAACAGAGACTTCTTCCCCCTGCACAGTGTCTCTCTCCCTCCATTTTAATGCCACCTGAGAGAGAATGCACTTCCTCACTGGTAAGCAATGCATTGCTTTGTATGTGTTTCATTTTATGTTTTGCCACCTTGCTCGTGTCTTTTGTTAGTTCTGTTTTGCTTCGTCCTGTCCATGTCATGATCTCTGCTTCCAAAAGATCAGGACTTGCCCGACTCCCTTGGAAGCAGACCCATAACCCCGGTTCCGAGTGCCAGCCAGTCCCAATTGGGACCTTTTGGACCCTGTCCTGGCGCCAGTGGCACCAGGCTCATAAAGATGCCCAGTCCCAGCGCTGGAAGCGCCGGGCTCATAATGCTTGGGTGGACTTACCTGCAGCAGACCATGCTGCTTACTTACCTGCCAGTTGAACCCCTGATCCTCCTCTGTTTGGGACTACTTTTCCTGTTGGGTGGGGCAGGAGCCACTCCCTAGGTTCAGAACACTGGAACTCTTCTGGAAAGCAGGAACTCTTTTCTTACCTAGGCGTGGCTGTGGAAGGAGACACCTAAGCACTACAGGAGGCTATTTAAACCACACCCGATGGATGAATCTTGCTTTGTGTTAATCTGCATTCTCTGCAGCAGAACGCTCATCGTGTCTTCTGCTTCTGATCCTGGGCCTAAGGGAACAAAGGCTTACCATCCTGGAATCCAGTCTTCAGCAGCACCTGTAAAGACAAAGAAAGAACAGGTTAGCACTACGGTCTTCAGTGGCAGCGCATCTCTTACCTGGTCCATCGGCTGTCACCAACGCCTCGCGCTGCATTCCGGCATCTGAAAGACAAAGGCTTACCTACTCTTCGCATGCTCCGGAGGTCTTCGCACTGCATTCCGGCATCTGAAAGACAAAAGCTTACCAGCTCTTCGCACGCTCCGGAGGCCTTCGGCACTGCATCCCGCATCTGAAAGACAAAAGAAGGTGCGTTTAAAGACATTGGGCAACTTTATTACTCACGTGCCATTACTCCTTCCCACGCCGAATCCAGTGGGTATTCCAGCACCCTTCAGCTTCTCTAAAGCTCCGAACTTGTACCTGCAAGATAAAAGGGACAGTTAGTGCGCATCGTGAAGCAGGCTACAAGCGCTTACTTACGTGCTTCCAGGCGCTTCTATTCCTCACGCGGGTTCGATCCTCAACTCTCATCAGCCCGCCATCCGCCATCGCCGGAACCCTGCAAAACAAGAGATATCATTACAAAAGACTTTTAAGACATTTGAAGTGCCCAGAACTTACCGTTCGTGCAGTTAACGACGGACAGCAGTCCTCTGAGGTCAAGAGGCCTGCACCCTTATCCAGTGAAGAAACTGGTTACGGCACCCTGCCCCGAGGCAGATGGAGAGCTCGGCGTTCACTTACCTAAGGTGAGGGCGTTAACCTTTGGGGTTCTACAGGAGAAGAGAAAGGGAAGAGGAGAGAGGCACCCAATAACCCCAGTTCATTAATCCCATATTTTCTATCTGCAGACATCTTACTCTTCGAGTCAGACATACAGTGCACAGAGGTCCAGCCCAAAGAGCCAACCGTGTGTTACACATCACCTTTGAAGATACGGCATTCACCCAGTCAAGACCGGCGCCTCTGCGGGAATCAGGTGAGCGTTACAGTCCACTGCTCCCATCCTTCTCTCAATCCCACCCCTCTTCAATCCCCCTTGGTCCTTTCTGCCTGTGATTGGCTCTCTAGTTGGTCCACGGAAACATCCTCACTTCAGTGCCCCTCCACTGGCAGCCTTGCTTTTGTCTAAGGGCTCAAGACAAAGAGCACCTCCCGAGCCTTGCTGCCTGATCACTGTGGATGCTGTACAAAGCGGCCTACTGCTAAAACAGGTAAACAGGTAAGGTGTAAGGAACTGGGAGCACGGTCTGCGCTGTGCTCCCTAAACCCTGCCACTTCTTTATTACTTTATCACTTCCATGCAACTCTTAACACTGGGCCTCATTACAACTCAGGCGTTAAGGGTTAACGCCGTCGTTAACCCTTAACGCCTGATTCCGATTTTAACGGCTGCTTTTAGCTTTTAATGGGAATGGGGAAGGGTAAAATGGGAAATGGGGATTTACCGCCCCACTCACCTTGGAATGGGGCGGTAAATCCGCCATCCACCATGGTGTAAACGTAGTTTACACCATGGTGGTAAAGTTGGCGTACTTACCGCCTGGGTCGTAATGACCCCCACTGTGTTGTATCTCGCTACGTTCCAAAGCTAGCTAATGTATTGCACTTAGATGAATTCTGAGGCTAGCCTATTCATCACACTTAGAAGAATTTTGAGGTTAGCAATGTATTGCACTTAGATGAATCTTGAGGTTAACAAATGTATTGCACTTAGATGAATTATGAGAGTTGCCAATGTATTGCACTTAGATGAATGCTGAGTTTAACAATGTATTGGACTAGGATGAATTCAGAGAGTTGGCCAAAGTATTGTAAAAACATCATTTGATCTTTACAGTGCTACAAAAGTGCAATATTGAGTAAGAGCCGTGAAAAGGTTTATGCCAATTATGTTTTAGTAGGGAGATGGTTAATTTTTGCCAGTAGCAAGGATTCCTAGTATACATTTGTTGATCCTTTTGCAGCCAGTAAGCACTTAGCGTTGATAACCCTGATGTGGAATATATAGCCCTAAAGCAAGCTTGTCCCTAAATCGATAATCCAATGCATATTAATGCATTTAGCTATATATTTCTGTTTTTAAATCTGAGACCAAGAAAATAAGCATCCCAAACATTTGTGTGGGTGTCAGGCCATATCCAACATAGTTAAGTAAAATAATGAGAGCTTAGTTAGAATGAATAATTAATTTGATTTTCAGTGTTTTTTGTGTTTTTTTTAGTCAGAGTTGTGCCTTCTCTCCCCTTTGAAATGGAAAGCTATCTAGCTGTGGAATGCTGATGCACCATATTTTCTGTTTTACTTCAAGATAAAGAATTTAAGCCCAAGAGAATGGTGGCAGCTTATCACCTCTCGCCCCATCCGCTTAGGAAAATATTGAGGCTTTTTCGGTATGATGATTAAATGCTCATTGTGGGTTGTATAGGTGGTTTGTTTCAGGAAGGATTTCTTGATGTTTGTTCTGAAGTCCCAAAATCGCCACCCGCTAAGGTTTGGATGTTCTGCTGATCACCTTTGGTAATGTGCTTTAAGCAGCTTATGCACACTTCTCAGTTGAGCAACAGAAACACTGGGTACCAAAGATTGATCAGAATGAAGTGTTGTCCACACCGTTCTAATTGCAAAGTAATGTCAGGAGGCCCAAGCATGATGAACACAACACCAGACCAGTTTAACAGCTTTATTTATATAACAAAATAATATTGGTGAGTCCTAGAAAAAGTGTTTGCCATGACATAATTAGTATTTATTTTTTTACTGACAATTAGTGCCCTTTGGAGGTGCGAGTGAATGTGGGGGTGCATACCACCTCTTCTAAGAACATGCTGGCCATAGACTCTATGGCCAAAGAGCCCAAAACCTCAGACCCCGTAAACCTTCTGAACGAGGTTGTGTCTGACCCATGCAATCCCACCTGCAGCAAGGTAGGGCTGCAGCTTGTTGAAATAGTCCCCATCGACTTGATGCCGGTTTCTGTCCGTGAACTACTACAGTCGAAACAAGATGTGAGGAGTGAAAATGAAGAAAATGGTGTGGTGTGGCCATGTGTGGGGACAGGGCATCAAACTCGATGGTGTTTATGTTTGAGGTCCCTCAAAACACCAAAGCCCCCCACCTAACAAGACAATAACATCAAGCATCCTTAAAAACTGCATGGGACCAGAATGGCTCAACGTCAGGCCCCTTACTAAAGCAGAGGTTCTTTTATAAGAAACCATCAATGACAGGCACTCTGGAAGGGGGACGGGAAACATACCCTGATAGGGCTCTAAGAACATCCCCGGACAGCAGGGTCCCTGACCTCCAGATATCAGACATTCAGCAGATTGTTATGGTTCCTGGCCGAGTCTTGCGGATCTAGAACAGGTCTCTTTACCCCTCAATAACAACCAACACTCAAAAGAGTCTGGCAAGGTAGATTGTATTGCTGAAAGGAGTGCCACCTCAGGAGTTCTTCACTCTGACAAGTTAGGCACCTCCCAGAGTGGGGTGAGTGATAAGGGCGATCAGTGTTGGGGAAAAACACACCCACTACAGGATACGATGGCCAGGTGAAGGGCCCTAGATCACTTTATGAAGAGACCCCACCCAATGAATTCTAACACAACCCAAATCGGGTTGGGTAAAAAGGCAGAAATTACTTCCAACAGCCCTGAGACTAAAGCTCAAATGGAAAAATACAGCGGCTCAGGATGAAAGGGGGCGAAACGTACACCCGGAGATACAGCAGCCTGCAAGCGCCTCTAATTTAATAGAGGAGGATTTACTCCTGCACATGGCTGCTGCACAGATGCAGGTTGAACCGGGATGTGAAATGTAACCTAATACTGGAATAAACCTTAACTTCATTGCAACAATAAATTTGTCCATGACTCAGTTTACTAAACTTTACGAAACTCTCAACGATTAATTAAATGACCAGACAACATTGATCGCAATGCTTCATCGAAAGTTGATATTTCTGGAGGGCTTTGTAATGGCCCTGCAATCTAACTTGGACAACAACACAGCAAAGATCGCACAGATTCTACACTTAATAATTGAACCCATTATGGAGGACAGATCAAAACACAGGAAATAACGCTCACTGAGTACAATGGAGGTGATTACTATCAGAGAGGACGCCCCCTCAACCGTCAGTCTGGTTAACCACAAAAATGCAACAAATGGAAGAGAGGATGAAGGCCTTGGTGCATAAACAACAATTTAATTAGCCCCCCATGAGAACTAGCTTTGATAACAGACCTTTGAAAAAAAGCCAATTGAACATTAATTCTATGAATAAGGAACTGAGGGAAAAGGATGTAACCTTTAGGCTGCTCTTACAAAAAGTCTTAAGAATTAATGCCAATCTCATCCTGGACTGGGCCAATGTCCTGAGACTCTTCCATTCTATCCCAACCTTAAAAGGAATTGCCACAGAAGAGTTACACCTGGTCGAGTTGCTGTAAGAGGATTGTTTGGATAAGGCGGTTCTCTATCTTTCGTCTGTGAAAGTAAAAAATCTCCTCTTGCAGGATGCACATAAGATGTTGTCAATGGGATTCTCGTTATGTAAATATAACGTAACCAACTCAGAGCAGGGCTCTCCTATGAGACCAAAGAGCAAGTTCCCAAAGAAGAATGCAACTCCAATAACCAAGAAGTACCCTTTGAAATCTTCTGCGAGAACAATCGTATTATCAAGAAGAAAAGACAATAAGCAACCTGAAAGAATGTAACCACAGTTGAATATTACAGTGGCAGGATATAACTCTGTTAAAAATAAATGGAACAAACCAGTATTAAAAACAAGAGGCATACAAGGAGATGACTGGGGCTGGTTGGCAGGAGTCCTGGCCCCAAAGTCACTGAGATCGTAATGTTTAAAGAGCTCCTTGCCCAGAAATCAATTGGTACTTACTTTAGGATGCTGGTGCACTAGGGCGTCTCGGCACCTATTAGGGCAGGGAGACATGGATTTTCCACAATTTTACATGGTATTCCTGCAGGAGACCTGGTGGCAAGAATTACCTACATTGGAAGGCTTTGCGTCATACTTGAAGCCTGCGATTAAGGGCCCGAAGGGCAGGCCCATGGCTGGTCTTTTAACAGTAATAAAACACATAAGAAGCTTGAAAGTCTTGGAGGTCCTGCAACCAACGCCACTAATACAGGCTCTGCTACTCCAGATGACAGACTCAAAAGGTAAAATCTGTGGAACTTTTATGGCTTTGAACCTTTATTAGAATTTTGGTTCGATCTTTGCAATATCATTTGAAAGTAAAGTCCTGCAACTTATTGATGACTCATTGGGTAAATACCCCAATTTGGCATTCATAGTCTGTGGTGACTTAAACATACAATGTTTACATACGTGAGGAGAGCTCGTCACTGACCTCCCACTGAATGCCTCTCCGGCTATAGCGAGAGGCTTCAGATGGAGAGAAGCTTTAGCAGATCGCATCATAAGCATAGTGAATTGGAACCTCCAAGGAGACATTCTCGCAACAATGACTTGGAAGAGGGGTAAAGAAGCAAAGATCTTGGACTACTTCTTCACCTCAGACTTTATCTATGCCAGGCTCAAGTCTTTGAAAATTGTGAGAACTAAAAACAGTGACCATAATATCATAACAGTTGTATTAGATCATTGGCCTCCAAACAATTTAAATAAAATGAGTCAGGAACTTGAAATAAACACAGATCTTACCAGGTAGAGACTTACTTCAGAAAACATCAGAAGAATGACACAAGAAATGCAGGATAGCTGAACTTATGTGCAGACAGATGCAAGGAATTTAAAAGATTACACTGTAGTTCTTGCTATGTTTGCAGAATAAAATGTATTGTGGCATGAAGCCCTCATTTGTTAGACGTCACTGTTTTGATCAAGAGGTTGCAACCAGGAAACAAGATCTCCGATGACAAGTGAAGAAGTTGGTGAAAATAGGATCTCCTGAATCCCTAGAAATGGCCAAAAATCTGAAACAATCTTATAAACTGAGTCCACTTGTTTTAAGAACAGGGATTGGACCACTTAAGGAGGCTAGCTTTAAGCCAGTCACCTGTGGGCTTTTACCTTTAAAAGTGTGGATCTCACACCACTTCTTTGAATCATCTTGGAATTATCTTTTGGACTGCAACCCTTGAAGAAGATTTCATTTGGACCCTGCTAGGAGAGCAATCTTTTCCAGAGTCCTCCAGTTGCGGGGTGAAGGCAGATGTTCCAAGGCAGAGGGGAACATTGGGGGTGAACCTGCTACTGGAACAAGACCTCCCTCTCTGCCAGCCGCAGCGGTAGCCAGGACCTCACCATGTTGAAGTACCCCTGCTGTTTTGTGTTAGCCTCCCTCATGGTTGGGAGCACAATAAAAGGATTCATCTTGTCCCTGAGCCCCTGGATTGGGACTCACAGCACTCTGCCAAGCAGCCAAGAGCCACGTTTCTTTCACTGTTGAACTGCTTGGAGCCATGTTTCAAGAACCGTTCGACACATTTGAACCACCAGGATACCCCGGTGCTGCCGTTGGCGCTCTTCTGATCTTCAAATTGCTTGCACAGTGCTAATAAGTCAGATTTGGCTCTGCCAGACCACCGAGAACCACAAATAGTTACTATTGATTGCTAACTGGTCCATCTCTGCACACTAGAAATTGGTTAGGTTACTTTTTTCCCTTTTGCACCCTGGAATATATCCCTTTCAACATTGCAGTCATTAATTGTCTTTTCACCCTGTCTCATTACACAATATGCTGTATCGTCTGGCTTTGCATATTGTACAGGGGTGAGTGTTTTGTAGTGTTTTCTATTTAGTTAATATGGTACATGGTGTGTTTTGATTGGTTAAAGTACATATATTTTTATAGAACCTTGATTTGACATTACTTTATTTTGCACTGTTATACTTTAAAAAAAAAATGTTGTATTAGTTTCCATAAACAACAAACAATAAACAAAACTCGCAGTACATGTCACAGTATTTCAACATTTTACTTATGCCAATCAACAACTACTACCTACCCCCTTCCCACCCTCCCACTCGAGCCTACACCATTCCATCCATCTTGTGAAGTTCAATTTGAGTTCCCTTCCGCTGAGTCCTGGTCTGACCAGTCCCGGACGGGCTCATACAGAATGGCTATCAGGAGTTTTCAGGCCATCAGGCCTTCCTCTTCCCCTCCTTTGTCACCCGCCTCTTGCCATACTGCTGTTTCTGCCTCAGCCCATTTCTGCAGATCTCCCTACCAGACTTCTACCCTTGGTCTATTACATGCCTTCCATGCCATATGCCATAGCTATTCTGCGCTTGGCAAGTATGTATGCCAGGTCCTTCAATTTGCTTATGTGCTTCATTTGGCACAGTCTGGGGCACCCTCCCATCACGCATGCCCACACTGATTCTACATTTAACTTCACCCCTTTTCCGTCTAGCCATTGAGCTATTTCTGGCCAGAACGTCCCAATTTCTGGGCATGCCCAGAACATGTGCATCATCCCAGCGTTTTCCTCTCCAGATTTGGGGCGTTTTTGTTGTTCCGCTTTCTTAAATTTGGCTATTCTTTGGGGCGTCATATATGCTCTATGAGTGACATATAATTGTATTTGTTGTAGCCTAGCATTTCTGGACAATTTCTTATGATAGCCCTGAGCTCGTTCCCACATCCCATCATTCATGGGTTTTCCTACTTCTTCTTCCCAGTCTTGTCTTAATTGGATCACTTCCTTCCCCACCCTGGACATCAGGAGCTCATATAATCTGGAGATCTCGTGCCCTCTCTCCGCTATGTCATACATTGTTTCGATGGCACTATCAGGTTCCTCCCCAAGTCTTATTTCAGACCATGTCTCTTTGACCTGCCGTGTAATTCGATTATATGTGATATATTGTCCTGCCTGTAGCCCGGTTTCCTCCACCAGGGTCCCAAATTCGTTTATTATTCCCTCTTGCCATATGTCTCCCATTGTAGATATCCCCACTGGTTCCCAGTACCTACGGATTGTCTGCATTAGTTGCCCATATCCTCCCGTCAGTGCCACTAACGGCACCTGTGGGGAACACAGGGTTGGGTTCTCCATTGCACTGTAATACTTAGTGGTGTGGGTTGCGGCTGGACCACGTTCTTACCCCCTCTTGAGAGGATAGCGTTCCCTCAGCCCACCTTACCACAAAAGGTGAAAGAAGTATACTTCATAACTGTGCCTGTTTTACCTTTATTAGTCTGTTGGCTCTTTGTTTGGAGAAGTGTGATGGTTGAGTGGGGGCTTTAGCATGTACTCATCCTTGTACTCCGGCAGGGCAAAAGTCAATTCGTCACAGATATGCAAAGGTAGCATAATTTATACAGAACTGTTCTGCCCCAGTAAAGATTAGTAAATATCTCTGAGTCATCCTTACCTAATTTCAGCCTATTCACCATCATTTTTAAACAGCCAAATGAGACCTATGAAAACACAGATGATAACTAAACATTGATGGCTTGAAATCCAATCCTTTAAAAGTAATCTATTAAATGAAAATGGTAAGGTACTTACTTAACCTTTAGCCAGCACATGATTTGTGCATTCTGCACTTCGTTAGAACCAGAGACACAGTGTGACGAACGCCAGGCTGACACAACCAATAATATCCGGTCCTGATGAAGTGCAGAATGCCTGAAACAATGTACATTGCCAATAAAACCCCTTAACAATGAAGCAATGGATGTCAGCATGACCACATTTGATCAGAATCTGCACTTTCTTTAACACTCCACTTTGCAAAGCACGTGTGCAACATTAAGCTACAATTCCAATAGGGAAAAAATGTACCTACGTAATCTATATGAATGAATATTTGCAATGTCTTAGATGTTTTCATGAGATCACCCTTGTTCTCACGCATTGAAAGCTTTTTAACATCATTGCAGGGGAAGTAGATAGCTCTCAAATCATCACCTGTTCAGGGAAAAATATTGTAACTAATAAACTATAATCGCCTGCCCAGCATCCGGGACTGGATGATTGAGCCTATGCCTCAGTGCAGACCATACATACTTTTCTGTGCAAATACTGTCTTAAATAAATCACACTTCATCCAGCCTGTCTGCATGTTTGTGTCTTTGCATGTACGGGGTTTAACAGTACAAACCTGGGGGTGGAGCAACGGATCACTGTACAATGGAAAGTGTTTATAATATAGATCAAGGACTTGGGAAGGGAAAGGTGAGGGAGTTGACATATCAGTGTTCTTTCAAAAGGCACACCTTTATTTTATTCTTGAAAATGTATGCAGGAGGGAGCAGCCCTAATATAGGTTTTTCCAGATTTGTTTTGGAGTAACATGAGAAAGCTTGCTTTTATTCTTTTCGCCTTATTGTATTTCTTGTTTCCTAGTCTCATAATGCATTGGCTTCTTGTGTTGAAGATCTGGTTCATGCATGTCTGTGAATTGCACCACCACCAACCCCACCTGCTCATAAAACATTCTATTTCTTCTTGTATTCCTCTGAATCACACTCAGGGGACGCCTGGCTCATCCCTGATCTTCCCAGGCATTAACATATTTGAAACAACACACAGATAGGGTCGGCTTTCGATCGACCTAGAACCGCTGACTTCTCTTTAGACAAAAATCTTTCTTTTATACAACTTCATGTATCACAAATGCATTCAAAATATTCATACAAAACGATGTACAGTACAATGTTTTGGGTGTTCACATAAACACAGGAGTAAAGTACATAAACATTACATGACATTTTTGTTGTATGTATATTTTATAGTCGTTATTCATTTCCAAAGTCAAACGCCTCCAATTGCATCTGGGGTTATCTTAATATACCTGCCTTCTCACTCGATTTATTGTACATTGTGTGTGTGTTACACTGTTATGCTCAAAACGTGTCGACACAGATGTGTTTTGGACTTGTTAGCTGCTGAATAAAGCTATGGATTAAATGGCCTGTATCAGGACAGAGATGACTATTTTCTTCTTCCCCATGTGGATTCCTGTGCTCCATCAATCGTCACTCTCGTCTAATCTTATGCACGCCCGAATCTTGCTGATCACCAGGATTTTTAATCCTCGCTTTGGCTGTCTCATATCTATTTTTCCAGTTCAAAGTTGAATGTGTGTCCTTAGCCTGAATCTGTAGTGTTAGCCTCGCTCCTATCACCAAACGAATTTCATATGCATGCTACCAGTCTCTGCAAGTTTGGCATCTCGTTTTCCATGTGATTTCTCAGAGGTTTCCGCACTGGAACTCGATTGTGCGGCTGTATTCCTCTACAAGATAGATTAAGTACTTTAACAGCAGATGTATATTCTGCCAAACCAAGTGACAGAACAGCTCTGCTAGTTGTAACGCTTCACAAGGTGATGTCACTTCTCCCCAAGGGGGAGTCCTTTTCCATGAGGCTAGGGAGGTGCAGCCGCTACCCAATAGTCTCCTTTGGGGTGTTTCAATGTGGGAGGAACTCATGGGGAAGGACTCCCCCTGCTGGGCACAAGGACGATCACCTGGGGTGCAGCCCATTGAGAATTGCCACTTTGCAACATTCCAAAGCCCTGCCCTCTGTTCAGAGCCATTTTATTGAGAGTAAACCTAAGTATTGTTGGACGTGACGTGGTGGATGACACTAACGACTAAAGTACTAGGAAGAAGAAGAGCACAGGAGAAATAAAGGCCACTGACTGTGCTAGTACTGGTACGAGGTGCACCCGAGAAGGCATGAAAACTAAGTTGTCAAAAGAAACAAAGGACTTTTACAATCAGCCAGGGTGGGACTGGCAAAATTGTATAAGTAGGGACGATGGACTAACAAACCTGTCAAGCCCAGCCGGGAGACGTAACAGGTACAGAAACCAGTGCGAGTTTCCAATGCTGTTGGCTGACCAGAGTCTCAGAAGAGCAGAGGATGCTGGCAAATCACGGAAGGAGTTCCCCGTGGGTCCAGCTGGAGAGGACCCGAACATGAAGAGAAGAGCTGAGCAGCATAGCAGAGCATGGAGCCATCGCAGTGCTGTTGAAAATCGGAGAGAGAAGCCCAGAGAATCGGAGAGACGAACCCCAGTCCTAGGAAGACCCGGTGGCGTATCAAAGCCCCTCAGAAGGTAGCAGAAGTGGCAGAACTCAAGCTCATCCTCTGAAAAAGTGGCCTGCTTCCTTCTCCAAAGGCAATTTTGTCTGTCCATTTTCTCCAAGAAGAGAACCCACATCCAGGCTTGCATCTCTGGTTCATCCAACAACACGGCCGAATGCTTTCAAATCTGCAAGGAACTAGCCAATCCCTCTGTAGTCTCGACCATGCCTCTTCCCTCTAAGGCCCTCTGCAATGCGCTGGCTAGCCAACTCACTGCTAAAACTCAGGACATCCTGAGCACTCTCTCTGCCTCCTCCCCCCAAATCCCCTGCCACCTCTGTCCTCCCATCCTCCCTCTGAGTGCTCTCCTCCTTCTCTCCTATCACATCGGATGAGGTCTCTAGGGTTGTCCGCTCTATGAGTGTCTCCTCCAAACAGCCCCCATGTTCCTCCAGAACTATTAAGGACAACATTGGCACCCTTGCCCCTAGACTTGCTGATTTCTGCAAGCACTCTCTTGCTACTGGATCTTTCCTTTATTCCATGAAGAACTCTCGTGTGCCCTCTCCTAAAAAGCCTTCTGCAGACTCCTCATGTCCAGATAACTATCACCCAATCTCTATCACACCCTTCCTTGAGAAACTCCTAGAGAGATTGATCCTCCTACAACTGACTCAGCATAGTGAGCTGGTTGGTTGCCTACATTACCATCAATCTGGATTCCGAGCATCCGGAGGCACAGAGACTGCTCTCCTGAACACCCGCGAAGAACCACTTGCATCCCTGGGCTCTAACTCTCTTGCTGTTCTCATTCTACTCAATCTCTCCTGTGCATTTGATATGGTCAGCCACTCCATCCTCATAAAAGACTCCAAAATACCATTGTTATCTCGGAGCATGCACTGGACTGGCTGCCCTCCTTCCTCACTAACCACACCTCCCAGGTTATCATGAGCTCTTTCTTCTCTTCCACCTCTATCTCTACCTGTGGCATCCCCAGGGCTCCAACCTCTCACCCTGGCTCTTTAATGTCCATCTCGCCCCACTTGCGCACCTTATTTCTACTTTCTCCCCCCACTTCCAGAATTATTCAGATGACACCCAGCTTCTTCAAACTTCCCTCTGACCCTCTTACTACCTCCTCTATCATACCTGACTGCCTCTCTGCTATACAGTCCTGTTGTACTTCTAGCAACCTCTGCCTCAATGACAGCAAGACTGAGATCCTTCCTATCAGGATTCTTGCTCCCACCTTCCTCCCTTCTCTCTGGCCACCCTTCATGGGCTCCCCCACCTCCTTCTTCTGAAGTCAGAAACCTCAGAGTCATCTTCAACACCTCTCTTTCCTTCCTCCCTCACATCATGGACCTTTCAAAATGTTCATTTGGAAATACTTTTTTCATATTCAGCTCCAAGCTCCATTGGAGAAAAGTCTACGCTAGTCCAAACATGTCAAAACAAATTCTGCTATCATCCAGCAAGTGATGAGCCTCGCAAAGCATGTTCATCTGAAATGTTGCATTACATAGTTTAATTAAATACAACCCGTGCAGGCCTCTAATGACAGCAGGCCTGAACCACTGTATGTTACTATAGGTAATATCCCGTTTTAAACCAAGCATGGTGCAACTAGCTTTTATTTTTCAAAACATGCTTGACACATATCTAATTGCCCTGGGTAGAAAAATTATAACTGGACCAGCAAGCTCATAAATACTTAGACAAGACGAAATTAAAGTGTATAAAAGTTGAAGAAAATTCTGAGAGATGACCCGACATGAGACAACACAGAATGTTTGGATGTCTGGAATACAAGAGAGTCAGCAAAGGTTGTGCTGAGAAATCACAAAGGGAACAGCGAATTACAAGCCGGGAAGCAGATTTGGATCTGGGTTGTGTCCAGACCAGCCCATACATACGGTATGCTGTGTTAAGCCATTGAACCCTGAACATGCTACACATGCTTATGTTACATCCCTGTACTTTACAAAGTTACAAAGAGACAAAAGGCCTAGTATTTCTGGTCTTTCTAAGGTTGAATTAAAGGAATTAGTTTGAAGTTTTGTTTGTGTCCAATGCAGAACAGATCCATATTTAAAGGGGAAATTGAAAGATTTTTTTGCATACTTTTTTTTTAAACAGCTTGTCCTAGCAGTGTTTAGGGTAGAGTACATCTAAGGAGTGAGGATGTATCACTGGTGCACACAATAGAGACTAGTCTGCACCCTTAATAAGCATATACAATAGGATTTTGCAAGACACTTGATCTTAGAAGCAATTATTTTTAGAACAATTGACAAAATTTGCCAAAATGTTTAAAGTAAATTAGAATTGTTTGGTATTCCTGAAAAAATATGCATGCTGATTCTGACAACAGCAAAAACAATTTCAAATGCTTTATTCGGATAGACCATTAACACACAAATAACCAATACATCACAGTAGAATACCAAAAAAATCACCAACATAAAAACAACATAATACAAAAGGAACGATCAGTGGCTAGCCATAAAAAACAATAAATGTCATAAAGTTCCTGTGATCCGGAATCACTTAAAAGAATGACGGAAGATTCACGGGCATAGTGTACTCACAGCCCCAGTTATTCAATATAGCTTCCCAGTCATAGAGCTTGCAGGGAGGGGAATACTGGCAGCCCCTCACGGAGCACTATTACTGGGACCCCCACTCCTCAGCAATCTCAAGTGCAGGAGCCATGCACGGTGGACATACTTAGCTATGGAATACACCACCTCTCAGACACCGAGCAGAACATTTTTTTCATTGCCTCACCAGTGGTACTTATATGCATCTGTAACAGGAGAGGTCACAAATATATTTTCCGCAGCTGCAATAAAACTGGGCATATCAGGGTAAAATACACCAGGGATTCGTCAGTTAAATTGCAAACCGGACAAACCTGTAGAAGTTAATGGGGGCTATGAATAGCTGGGGGCTGTGAGTTACAGGGTTTTATTAGCTTAGCATGCACATGTAGTTTTAGTGTGGGCCTTATTTAGAAATACAGAAACACAAAAATATGCAAGGCATAGGTTGCCAATGCAACCAGTGCGTGCCAGATGAGAGATGCACCGAGTTCAGTAATGCAGAGCATGCTTTAAAATTGTTTCACTTCAGGGTGGTATTTCATTTGACTGAATTTGCACCAGACTTAATAACTAATATACATTAACTTAATCCAACCCCAGTAACATGTCCCATGTCCTTAAACATTGAGTGCAAATTAGTTTATATGGAAAGATCCTGAATCCAAATTTGAAATGCATGTGGCTCTGTTTCCATGGGGTTCTTAAATGTGCAGCATGAGCTTGTGTGACAAGCTGAAATATACGAGAACTAAATACAAGCTATTGTGTGCACAGGACATGCAGGAAGAGATGTATCTTATTGCTTTCCAAAAGTAAAATCATGTGAGTTTCAGTGGTGTGATCTAGATGGGAGGTATTTTCTTTTTGAGTGGCAGCGTGAGGTCATAAAAAGGCTTTGAGCGGGTGTAGGAGGGCAGACATCAAGAGATGTCCACAGAGGGACATCCTGGGGAGAGAGCTTTGAATGCTGGGCTAAAATGGGCTTGCAGGAAGGCTTCCTGGGACACTATCCAGAGTGACAGTGATTTGCAGCGAGCTGGCAGACAGACATACTCCAGAGCTGAGGGCTGTTTACTGGGCTTATCTACGCAACCCCGGGTTTCCTGTCAAGTTGAGACAGAAGTATCGCCATCAAGTCTAGGTGATTATAAAGTTAAATTGAGGTGCAAGAAGTATGCCTGGAAATACTTACAGGTTTTATAATAACAATAGATTGTTGTTCCTGTTTAACAGTATTTATGATTTGCCATGTTACGTGGGCTCCATTTACAAAGTGAGCTTTGTTAGATGACAGGCTCTTATCTGCTAACAGTTCAAGGTTACCTGCCAAGTGTGCTGGACAGCTGGCAAGAAGTGTGTAAGTGAAACTTATCATTCAAAAGGCTATTTTATGTGTGCAAACACTCAAAGGAAATTAATTTTTCCTTTCTCATGCCCAAGTAACTTGTATCGCATAATACAACTGTCTGAACAGCTTTGTATTTTAACATTCTATAAAAACCATAAGGTTTGAAAATTAACTGTGTTGTGCTCTTATTATGTGCCTGCATTTTTTTTATTAACACATAGACTGAGGTCCAACAGGTGATAGGTTTATTTTACCATTGGTGGTAATTCATATTGCCACATGTGGTAACATCTGAAATAGATTGTTTTCTGATGTGAGTTTTTAGGAGTGCAAGACGTGTGTGTGTATACAATTATTTGTTTATGATATGATCCATATGTTTTGCATTTCAGCCACCAGGGCATACGGCGGCATTGTACATAAAATGCTGTGAGGTGTAAAAATAGTAGTTACCCCACTGAGTGTACCAAGCCCAGTAACCCATGCAAAGAGGTACCCTGGTAAAAAGAACAGTTGTTAGGTTATATTCTGAAGTTAGTCTCACAAATATAAAACAAAAAGAAACACCACAACGAATTACCACAAGAGACACTGCCACCATTAAATACCACAGAATTAGGTGTAACTCCAGAATATATCCCACAAACCCCAGAGTTAAGATGAGGCCAGGAACGTGTATAGCTTACAACAGGCAAAAAGCAAAGTTTAAACTGTACGAAGAGAGTGCGTTCGTAAGGGGGGTGGATCATATCGAAGACATTACGGCAATTACCCAGCAAAGTTATGCGGAAAATGTCCGGCCCATTCTTTAATGCAATTGCCAAGGACTCCAACTTTTCTTCGTAAGCAACCCTGGCCCGCAGTTGTAAACCATGTTTCGAGGATGCACAACAATCCCTGAGAGAAGACAACAGTTGGCTAGCATTCAATCTTGACAAGATAAATCTAACATGCCACACCCAACCACAGTTCCCAGCCCCATTTAATTTCAAGAATTCCACTACTGCCTCCCTACAGGGAAAAAAATCTGGAGATGCCCACAGCCAGAGCCAATATGGAGCTGGTTTTAAAGATATTTGTTCGGCCACGGGCCACAATTGCAAATCCAAAAGAAGCAAGGAAGTAGAGGCATTCTTTGGTAAAGACAATACGTTCTGGAAAAACATGTTCTCACTCACATACAGCCCCTTGGTAACAGCATACCCCCAATCCTTTGTACCATATATTGTGGAAGTGCTTGGCTCCTGTACAGTTCTATAGCCAGGGAAATCACATTGCTTCTCCTAGAAAGAGGAAATTCCACCCCGTATTTAGATAAGGTTGCCCTGGCTTTTACTGCTTGGTCTTTCCAACTTGATACCTCATTAAACCTTATCCCTAAGTAGTCAAATTGTTTCACCTGTTCTAAGGCTCTCCCGTTAACCGATACCCTCAGATTGTGTGAGTTGGTAAAGGACGCTTTAAATACCATTACCTTTGTCTTTGAGACATTAACCGCCAAGCCAAGGATATCACAATTCTTCACAAATATATTCAGTGCTGCTGCAAGACCCTTTGGGGTAGTGGCAAGGATTGCAGCATCATCCATGAAGAATAAGCATGGCCATCGTTTTACACCAACTCTAGGGGAGGGATCAATTGCACCTACTTCTAGTGCGTCAACCATTTCTTGAATAAATAGTAGAAAAAGAAGCGATGCCGGGATGCAGCTTTGGTGAACTCCTCTTTTAATGATAAATGGATTTGTGTGTTCGCCTCACGTCCCATACCTGAATGCTATGGTAGAATTGGCATAACGAAGCTTAATAGCATTCAACAGGGGCCCAGGAACATTCCTTTTCTCCAAAACCTCCCACAGTTTACCGCTAGAAACTGAATCGAATGCCATCCTTAAATCAATAAAAATGATGTACAGCTTCATTCTAGGAGTTTACTGTATTTCTCTATAAGTAGGAACAATAAAAAGCAGTGACCCACTGTCCCTTTACCTGCTCTAAACCCTACCTGAGCATCTGCCCATATTGGAGTTTAATTTGTAGAACCTTGCCAAATGTCTTGTCAACACTGTCCAATGGGAAGATCGGGCGGTAATTCTCAGGCCACTCCTTGCCTCCCTTTTTGTAGACTGGAACAATTTTAGCCTCCTATCAGGTAGGGGAATCAAACCGGACCTAATAACTGCATAAACAAATTCTCACCAGCATCAGGATCCAAATTGCTGGCTTGTCACGGAAGAAATCAATTGGGATCAGGTCCGGACCTGGGGCCTTACCCAATCGCTTGGACAATAGTGCTTCCGCAACCTCCGACTCACAAATAACCAGCAGCCCCTCTGGTCGATCAAAGATTTGAACCATCCCTCCCTCCCAAGAATCCCTCCTACCCTGTTAGAGTATAATTCAGTAAAGTGGACCTACCATTCTTTCCCTGAAATAACAAGTCCAGGTCACGTCCGCCGTTAAGCTCTTTAGCGGATATCAGCTTCCAAAATGACACCATATCCCTAGCCACCATAGCTGCAGTCAGGCTTCCCATAATGTGGAAGCGTGTAGCCGATGCTTTATAGTTAGAAGGTGTTTATATTTCAATCTCAAATCCTTCCGGACACCGTTATCGCGTAAACCTGGGGATTTGACATAACACACTATGGGCCTCATTACGACCCTGGCGGAAATCGAAAAACGATGGCGGAAATGCAATACCGCCATCGAATAGCGCTCGGTGCGATCATGACCCGTCACCGCAAAGTACGATGCCATTAGCGACACCGTAGTGAACGCCAACGCTAACTGCACCAAGCACACGCGCGCGCGCCATGCCAAACCGTAATTAGCACCATGGCGCAACGGTACGCGAATTCCGACCCTAGCGGACATGCACCTAACGCCATCAAGCACGGCGGAAAGTACCATTCCGCCATGGTGAGAAGTACGGCATCGCGAATCAACCGTAAACGGCCCTTCTGAGTGCTTGTACACCGCTCCCTGGCCACATTGTACAACCCCCCGTAGGTGCAATGAAGTCACACAATGCAACCAGTGAAATGTACAAGTCATCCATGCCTGCCAACGAACAAATGAATCTCAAGAGTGCCCAATGGGAGCTGCAGGGCACAGATGGCACGAATACAGAAGCTATACAAATGGACATGACCTCAGTCTCCCACCAAGAAACGCACGCAAACACAGGCACCTGTGACCAGCAATATTCCGATAATCACATCATTCCACCAATCCAACTGGCTGACCGGCATCTGTTACACAAAAGCTAATCCCCCGCCCCTGAGCATGACATCATCAAAACAGTCATAATGGCAGCCCTTATCCCTGACCCCACTGGGCTCCGTAGGCAAACGCGCCCAGCACACTACCACGCAACTATACTCCGAAGCTGGAACCCAATGCAGATCTCCTCACAATACATCGCTCCCCAAATAGGAATATGCCACATCACTCGCAAAGAAGAACGCTACACGGTTCATATCAGAATAGAAATTTAATGCACAACAAATCCACCAAGCCCATACAGCCATTAGGCCATGAACTCCAAAATATATTTCATTATCGTGGGCTGCATCCGCAATAAATGACCAGCTACTTCTTGTGTGACGCCCTGTTCCTTCATGGTACACAGGGGCTACATTCCCGTACGAAAAGGCAACATGGAAGCGCCTAGAACCGCAGGGCCGTCCCAATAGGGAGGCACTAGTCCAGCTGAAAGGCCGAAATGTTGCTCCTAGCCACTAGTACTGCGTAAGGGCATGTGGCCCATTGGCGATCGTCCCATAAGATCGTAATGCTGCTCCACTGATTAACACGAAGCAGCAGGTGTCGGGAGTAAAATCCATCTGCAGGAGTGGCATACAGATGGCAGTGGCAAAAGGGGAGGAGATACCTGTCAACCAAATGAAATGAAAAAGAATAGTATGGCCATCAGAACTACATTTGAATTACTCACTTCAATGATCACACCAAATCCACAGCCATATGCATGCTAGCCCACTCCAAAGGATCATCACCACCCAAAAACCACTTGCGAATCATAACTATCTATATCGAGGTGAAAACACCATCACAAACGAGTGTACCTGTGCATGCGTCTGTTAAAACAGAATCCATCAGATGGGATTGGTAATGTGCATAGACACAAGTGTCTGAAGGCGTGTCGAGACAAGGAGGGCTCAATAAGGCCAGATATACGATGGCCCCACTATGGCAGCCCTGCATCACATAGCGCAGGGGAGGCGGATAGATTCCAAGAAGCCCTGTACATGGCAAACTCTGTATCAAATCATCTGTCCATGCATCCATACATCATTCCCTCATCCCGTAATGAAAACGCCTGTTTCCATACTCACATAACATGTGAAATTTCCATTGAGTCTGTGCGTTATGCAGCCTGCAAAATCCACCGTGCCCCAGCCCGTTATTCCAGTGTTGTGAAGTAACATGTATTTGGGAACGTCCGGCCTCATCGCCCACGTCGCTATTGCGCATCCCATACTATTCATATCAATCATTGCATCCTCGCCATGGCCCCTGTCCCAAGGACATTGAACAATAGAACGTTATATTTGCAGTCAGACCTGTGGGCATCTCCTCGCCGCTAGCTGAAAACCGAAAGCGCCGCCCTTCGAATTCCTCATTTGCAACATCACGTCGAAAAGGCATCTGTGGCCGCTTGAAACCACAAATTAATCCATCTAGTGCGGCTGTGTGTGAAAATGGCAACTGCCTTCACTCACAAATGGAACGCCCCGCCCGTCGGTGAAGCTCGGTACAGTGTTGCATGAGGGTCCACCGTTACTCGAGTACTACGTTCCACTGACCCTTCACAAGTCTGTTCGCGACTGCAAAGATTGTATGTGAAACAATGGGACCATAGCCGAATGAACATATCAACCAATGTTACACTGCCATCGGGTACAAATACATGATTGCAATAGCAAGATGCCATTGGTCGAATTGCAGCGTCGTGTGCGGGACGTGCTCACCCAAAGGGGAGTGCAGCTTGCACAGGTGGAATGAATCACCACAGGTGGAGGCCATACAGCCTGAAAACACATAAATTGCACACCCAGTCTCCTCCCACAACCACACCCACTCCGAAATGCTACCGGCAGGACTAGCCATGTTGGCCCTGGGGGACCTAATAGCACTGCAAGTACTCCAACTTCAAGAAGAAGACGAACACCAACTACTACCGGCCGCACGGCGGAGACGCAGGAGGAGGAGGAGGGCAAGGCAGGGCCAGCAAGGGCCGGCGGCACAGCCACTACCACCACGCAGGCAGCCCGCAATCCCACGCCTCCGAGCACATCCGTTCAACCTCACTGATGAGCAGATCCACACCCTCTACCGTTTGGACCGGGACACCATAACCGCCATTGTGGACATGACACAGGCTGACCTTGTCAGCATGATAGATAGCCCAACCGCCATCCCACCCCTACTGAAGGTGGTGTCTGTACTACACTTCCTGGCCACAGGCACCTACCAGCACACAGTCGGACAGTTGCATGGCATATCACAGCCACTGTTCTCACGGACACTATTGCAAGTGCTCGATGCCCTCCTGAAGCATGCAGACGACTACATCTCTCTACCACGCTCGGAGCAGGAAATTACGAACACAAAAGTGGGATTCCATGCACTTGCCGGCATACCGGGTTGCATTGGTGCCATCGACTGCACCCATGTGGAATTGGTCGTCCCACATGCCATGGAGGCCCAGTACCGCAACCGAAAACAATTTCATTCCCTGAATGTACAAATGGTGTGTGACTCCAACAGGATCATTACACATTGTTGTGCCAGATTCCCTGGATCAACCCATGATTCTATGGTCTTGAGGAACTCTACTATACCACGCTACATGGAGCGACACGCAGGGAACAGATCCTGGCTACTCGGTGAGTCTCATTTCATGCATGATGATGTGGGGTATGTGATGCGGCAATGACCTGGCAGGAAGGGGGGGGGTGCATACGTAGCAATGGCATTCCTCAATATTCCTTTCCTGTCCACATACAGGTGATGCCGGGTATCCACTGAAGAGATGGCTCCTCACACCAGTCCGGAACCCACGGGACCAGCATGAGGAGGACTACAACCATGCCCACTCACGTACCCGTGTAGTCATAGAACAGGCATTCGGCCTACTGAAGACTCGTTTCCGCTGCCTCAGCAGGTCTGGCGGGGCACTCCTGTACCGCCATGTGAAGGTTGCAAAGATGGTCATGGCATGTGTCATGCTCCACAACATGTGCGTACGTAGAAATGTGCCCATGCCCCCTGACGCAGAACTGCAAGCACCTGATGATGGTCATGATGAGGGTGGGGATGTGGCAGCACCTCAAGGAGTCTGCGAGGCACAGGAGGGCCGTGACATTCGTCAGCATCTCATAGATGCATGCTTCTAGCACTCACGCCTGGTGGCTGATACATGGACACGGGACTCGTGGCACTGTGTGTGTCTGGGACATGCACAATATGGACTGTACGCCTATAATGGCCTCGTACACAAAGATCAATGTCCACACATCTCATTGCATGATCGTGCATTGTTTATGGCATATGTGATATCATGTTAAACACCCTATCGACCCGCCACCCAAGTGAGCCCAACACACCCCCTCCACCCTCCTACCTCCCCCCCCGAACACCAGTGTCCAAAGATGCTCATTGTCAGTGGGCTGTCGCTATTGCAAGCCCCCTCTGCGGGTATCAGGGGCACCCCTGCCTGTGGAGCGCAGGTTCCTCCCAGATCTACGTTGGGGGCTGCCCTGGACGGAACTTGCAACGGATGATGTCTCTGCCTGCTCACGTCCATGCATGTCCCTAAGGGTTTGTGAGAGCTCAGTGAGCACACGGCGCACTGCGGCAAGTTCGGCACATACGTCTTTGGACGTCGCATGCAGTTCCCCCCTCAGGCTCTCGGTGCTTCTCTCCATTTGTACTCTCAGGCTCTCGGTGCTACTCTCCATTTGTACTCTCAGGCTCTCGGTGCTACTCTCCATTTGTGCCCTTAGTGTCTCTGTACTTCTCTCCATTTCTGCCCTCAGTGTCTCAGTTGATGTTTCTATGTCTGCCTTAGTGCCCCCACATTCATCGGCATGGTCCTTGAGGAGCGTGGCCAGTTGCTGCTGTTGCACGATTAACTGGTCGAGGGACTGTTGCCTCTGCTGGGCCATGGCCATTTGCGGTGGTGTCACAGAGGGGCTGATCACCTCATGTTGCCTTGCCACAGGGCTTGTGGGGGATGGCCAGTCGTCGTCTTGTGGGTGCCCCTGAGTGGTATCCTCATGGTGTACGGGATGGTACAGACAGGGGGATTGAGACAGGTCATGGATGCATCTAACTTCGACATCCCCGTTTTCTGTGTCGGAGCATGCTGCCATTAATGCAGTATCACCTATGGTGCTGCTGCCACCAGAAGCAGTGCCTACTGTGGCATCCATTGGGGGGACCTGTGCTGGTGGTGTTGTGGGCATGCTGGCTGCTGGGGTGCCTGTTGGAGTTCCCTCCTGTGTGCTGTCACTTGATTTGTGCTGCTGCCGTGTCTTGATCCGTGCAGCTGAGGTGGAGGGTCTTTGGCCGTTGGTCTTGGCCCTCTTTGCAGGTGTGCTGGTAGGGGTGTCCTGGAGCTCGTCGTTTGGATCGGACCCTGTGGTGGAGTAAAGGAGGGCGAGCGTTATTAATGGGTCTGTGGGAATTGGAATGGCAATGTATCACATGCATTGGGGTGGTACCTGAGGGTGATTTGGGTCGGGGCCTTGAAGGTGGTTTCATTTGTGTGTGGAGTGAGGGTGCAGTTGTTTGGCAGCCTGCAGTTAGGGTGTGCATGCTGCACGTGTAGAGGGTGTTTTTAGGATTTTTAATTATTTATGTATTTGATGTGAGTTTTTAAGTGTGCTATCAGGCCTATGTATGTGGACGTTCTCCTGGACATGTGTTCCTGTTGCACTATGTGGGCACGTGGTACTTCACATGATTGGACATTGTGGTTTTGGCATTGTTTTATTTGGGACACCTACATGATTCTTCGGATATCTGCACTCCTTTCTCCCTCCCTCCGACTCCCTCTATGCTCTCCATTCCAATGGTGGAGGCACAGATTTCTTCCCAGGGGGTCAACTTGATGGGTGATTCCGATCCTCCCCCGGTAGCTGTGGCAATGTTGCGGTTGGCAGACAGTATGCTACGGACGCGTATCCGCAGGTCGTCCCATCGCTTTCTGCATTGCTGTGGGTTGCGGGGTGCGGTCCCCACCGCACTTACACGCTGTGCCACCAGGGCCCATATGGCCTTCTTGTTCGCAAGTGCCGTCCTGGTCATTTGCGTGGAGAAGACGACGGCAGCATTCTCCTGGAGGGTCTCCGTGAGCACCGTGAGTTCCTCACGGGAGAAGTGGACCTGCCGCTTGCGGTCGCACGCTTTCTTCGCTACTTTTCCCATTTTTCTTGGTTTCACTAGGGTGGATGACGGGTTGGGATGTGTCTCAGGGTAGAATTTTTTATGGTTGTGTGGATTTTGTGGTTTTATAGGTGTACGGCGTGATGTTTCCCGTTCCGGGACCATGCTTTTACTTCCGTTTCCGTATATTTACGGTCACCGTACTTTCCGGTTGGCGCTCACTGCGGTGTCCGCTAAGATGGGTGGCGGTATTGCACCTAGGGCGCCGTACGGCGGCGGTGTGGCCCGTTTTGGGGTCATTTCCGCCATCGCGGACTTTGCACTTCCGCCATGGCGTGGTGCTCGTGCCCGATGGGTCGGAATGAGCCGCACTTTGCTCCATCGTGCAATGGCGGAAACGCTATTTACGCTATGGCGGTCCGGTCGGTTGATTTCCGCAAGGGTCGTAATGAGGGCCTATATGTCCTTCTTAGTTTGGGTGCATTCTGTGTCATACCACAGATTGTTTCTGAGCAAGTGCTTCTTAATTCTACCCGGCGGGCAGTTAATAAGGGCATTTGAATATTGCTCATCCTTACAAATTCTGCAACCACCAGCCCTTCTGAGATGCTCCTATTGGCAATAACAGACATATTGCCCCCGATAGCTGCTGCATAAAGTTGCTGTTTCAAACCTCTCTCCGCCCAGGTTTCCCATTTAACAAACTTTCTTGAGTGGCCCTCCACCAAAATAGGGGAAGAATGATTATCAAGAGAACACCCTCCAGACCTACCTACCTCAACTTCACAAGTGAGCGAGAGGCGCCTATGATCACTATTACATCGGTCAATTAGGACCAATTCATGAACCCGCGCCCAATAACTTGCTGTAATAAAAAAGGAATCTATATGGGACTGGCCCTGGGTTCCCCTAAAAGTGGGTTGCACAGGGAGATCAACTAAAAGTCTACCATTACAGTCCCTTAATTGTGAACTAGCAATAATACAGGAGATCTCCACGGCCGCCTTATGTACTCTCCTAATGGGACTAGTCCTCAAGGGAGGGGTAGACCAGGCCGAGTCCAGATCTTCCAAGATCTCTTCCAACACAGTTAAGGGTTCCATCTGGCGATTAAGATCACAGCTAACAGCTGCCCCGGTTATGTGTTTTTTGGGAAACATAGGCAGGAAGACACAGGAGACGGGGTGGCCATCATATGCAAAAAACAGCTTGGGTTCTATGAGGCCAAAATTGAGTGTGCCGGTTGTGATATTATCCATGTTAAATTGATTTCCAATTTTAATCACAGCACGAATTTAGTACTACGCTACCGGCCACCAGGGGAATCGGATCATTTTAATGATGACCTAGTTAATACTGTTGCACCTATGCTAAAAGTTAATTCAGCCCTGGTCATTTTGGGAGATTTAAATCACTGGAAAAATGACAAAAAAGATACAAAAGCATTTGAACTGGAAAAAATGCTGAAAAGTCATTATATTACGGTTCATAACACAGAACCTAGGCATAATAGGGGTCATATTCTTGACTGGATTGGCAGTGAAACATCCCGATCAAGAGCATTATTACAACTTCATGAATTTGGTCAGACCACTCCATTGTTTCTTGCCTGATGAAACTTCCTAGTAAAGTGCATAAAGTACATGAACCTGCATGCAAGAAAACAACTCAGAACTTTAAGGATGTTACTTCCCCTATTGTGGCCGCATGTATGCAGGATCTGATGACTAAAACCAATGACCTTGATGGTCCAGAGACCCTCATTAACAGCTACAATGAGGAGATTACAGCTATGCTAGGTCAGTGCCCCCCTCTGAAAGTGAAATCTGTTAGAGATTCACTCAATCACCAGAAATGTTTTTTTCCAGTCATGGCCAAACTTAAAGCAAATAAAATGACAGACGAGACATATATGGCTAAGAGATAACTCTTCAAAAAACCTGCTGGCTTGGAAACTCAAAGAGAGGCGATATAAAAATAAGATCATTGAAGCAAAAAAACCTTCTATAATGATCAAATCAACTTGGCTGCGGATCAGACAGAAGAACTCTTTCGACTTTTCAGGTCTTGGGAAAAACCCATTGCCACTAGCCCCTCTATTAAACCTACAAGTGATGATGCAATAGAGTGCAGAAACCCTTTGCTGATAAATTATTGAAATGCAACACAAGATAATGAAGCAATCCCTAACAGAGCCACCTTCCCCTATAGCGACCCTACCTAACCATAATCAGTCTATGGTAAAAGAGGATCTTGTTAGTTCCCAAAAGGGCCCATTTGATTCGGGACCTGAAACCCTAATTCAGCAAGACTTGTATATCGGTTTTAGGTTCAAGGAATTCTCTGTGGCAGAGATGCATGATATACTTAAAACCATGCACCCTACTAACTGCCCAGGGGAATTGCTCCCTTTGAAATATATACTAGAACACAAGGACCTCTTTGCTCCTTTTCTTTGTAGGTATGTAAACTCCTCCTTTCAAACATGCGTTATTCCTCAATCCATTAAGAGTGCAGCAGTTACACTGCTGTTAAAAGAAAGCGGGATTAGAACCTACTGATGTAACAAATCTCAGGCCAATTACAAACACCTTATTCTTTCTTAGGTTAATTGATAAAGTGGCCATGGTACAGCGTCAATCTTATGTCCGGGCTGCTGGTATTCTGCATGGGAAACAGTCGGGCTTTAAGAGCTATCATGGCACCGAGAGTGCACTTCTTGACTTACAGACACATGTGAACAAAGCTGGAATATAGCAAGTCAGGGCTGCTGATGCTACTGGATTTATCGGCAGCCTTTCACTTGCTAGATCATAAAATCCTACTCAACCGGATGCCCATTGTCGGGGGTCTCTCTATGGAGGCAATGAGTTGACTTAGGTCTTTCCTAGAGGGTCGCCATTCCCACTTCCACCGGGGGCTTGTCTTTCTCCCTTGTTATTCAACATTTATATCCTCCCTTTGTGTAATGATCTGGAACTGATAGACACATTTTTCTGCAACTATGCTGATGACTTCCAACTGGTCTTGGAGATCAGTGGGGACCATGAGAAGGACCAACTGATGTTCGACTTCGTATATCAGACCATTAAGTGTTGGATGCCAACAAATTGGCTTTGTCTGAATGCGGCTAAGACCAAACTCATGTTGTTCGGTCTCTGGCAGGACCGAGACAGCTTGAATCAGAGGTACAACAGTTTAGTAATTGATGGCAGCCAGATCATGGTTGTACACAAGGTCAAGACGCTTGGTACTTATATGGAAGAAAGTTTGGACTGTGATGCTCATGTAGCAGCCATTATGAAAAGCATCTCAAGGTGCTTTGGTAAGTAGTGCTGCTGGAATCAGTAGAGAACCACACCAAACTTGTGAGAGCAGTGATCCTCCCTCGTGTGGACTGGTGTGGACTACTGCAATGCCCTACTGGGAGGCACAAACAAGACGGACATCCAAGGACTACAAAAAATTCTGAACGCTGCCATTCGTATCATGTTTCAGATGAAGCGTTTTGAACCGACATCTGCAGCAAGAAAGAAGCTGCATTGGTTACCGGTGCCGCCCAAATTCAGTATAAATTGTTGCCCATATGCCACAAATGTATTTTTGGAAATGCCCCAGCCTACCTGAAAGATAGGGTAAATGTATATCATCCCAGAAAAAAACCTGCGATCAGCTGAAGGTTTCGGGCGGGAATTACACTGCGTCAAATGAACCAGTGGATATGGTTGGGCTTTCCATGTTCAGGGAGCGCAGGCATGGAATGCATTGCCTGTGCAGTTGCGCAAAACCAAGAACTACCTGGCTTTTAGAAAGCAGCTGAAAAGTGCCTTATTCATGCAATATGAATGATCTCTCTTTGCAGTTTTAGGATACCTACTTTATCTGCCTCTCGGCGCCTGGATGCCCACAGGCTTTGGCGCGGTATAAATAAATTAACATAACATAACAATAGAAATTGGGCCGACACCATAGATGGATGATCAGACCCACACAGTCCCTGCAGGTTCAACAATGAATCCAAACATGCCCCCATGTTGGGTCTATTGTATAGGTTAGCCAGCAAGAACCTAATACCAGAAGAAGTAACTACCCCCAAGACCTGTAAATCGGGGTTCCCTGTAGCGATCATTTCCAACTTCCAAGCCAGATTAATATCTACCCAAATCTCCAGTCCCTCCAGGGTCTCCCTTAGGTCCCCCAATAGCAGGGATTGTGTGTGACTTCGGATCAAGGGTCCAGGTTTCCTGAAATAGGATTGCATGGTGGGTTATCACAAACTCACTCCACAAACTCACTCCAGGCTATGTCCACAATATGACGCTTAAGTCACGTGATATTCCCGGACAAATTCTTTAATTTCCCAATGGCAACCCCCTTGGTTGAGCCAGGCAGTCAATCCACCAGGTCCAACAATGCGGGTGAGTCTTCCCTAACAACCTCCTTGTTGCAGTCACCGCTCCTCCCTCTTGTCGCAGGAACCATAAGGACCCCAGGTTTTGAAATATTCACTGGTGGAAGGCCCCGGGCATAATTCTTTTCAAAAAATGGTTGTGAACGGACCATAATCCTTACCCCCACAAGGGGGATGGTCTGCACATCTATATTTGAGATACCCTCCACCATGGGCCATAAATTCAGTTGGATCTTAATATAGCCAAAATTTGAATGTGGCAGGAGGCCACAGGTACAATGGGCCAAGTTGGATCTAATAACTGCTAAGCATCCACTCACCCCCCAAAACCAATGGAACCTTTATTTTTCAACCCCTCCACGTCCTCATAGACTCCCTTTCCCTGACATGGGACATTGGTTAGCAAGAGTAACAGGGAGCTCAGCATCCCATCCCCACCTCCACCAGTATGCAAGCTATGGACAACCATTTTGGCTCTCAGGGGCTGTACGGTTGAGCAAGTCAAGGGTTTACCCACCTCATTCACCCACCCTGGGGGGGAGGGGGGGACTTTCTTAAGCAAAGGGCATGATGTTGATTTTGTGGCTCGTGCACCCGGGAATGCCAAGTGGATCTCTGCCCTCCCCGGGTAAGGTTGTCTACATCTCTGCTCCGATGGGCAATCATTTAACTAGCCCGAGGATCACCATCAACTGCTGGGGGACCGACTCCCATACCCACCTCAGTGCCTCTCCTTACCACCTGGGAGGGGATAGGGTCCTGGTTGTTCTTCTCCTGGTGTGGTTTAGTACAAAACAACTGTTCCAATTCCCTCGGCCTAGGACCCATTAAGTGGGGCACTCTAGATTTATTAACTGTTTCAATAAGTCCCTTAAACTCCTTCAATTTTCCAAAAAGGGGGCGCATACAGCCTTCCAATACTGCAACTATTTCTTTCTTGATACAACCAATACTCTGGGTTATCAAGTAGCCAGCTCCTGGACATTAGAAGGGGCCAACTCATGGGCACCCTGCACTTCCGTTTGGGTACCCATTTCTTGTGGGTCAGCACAGGTCCCCCCCATCCGATTCATCTATGGCATAGCAACTCCTTGTCTACGTTTTATCAATTTTTTTTTTCTTCTCATGGGTTACCCTCTTCCAAGGGTTCTCGTTAGTTCTAGATCCCTCTAATAAGTTAACTGGGTCTTTAGCACAGGCGGGCCCCTTTGGAGCCAAAGGATCAAACTTGTTCTGGAGCTCCAGTGGGGATATCCTACCCATGGAATATAGGGACTCGGCTTCCAAAGCCAATATCAGCCTTTTCTGCCTGCACTATACAAAGTGGTGGGGTATAGGTATCCACATTATTTGGACGGGTGGATGACTTAATTGTGTGCAGTAGAAATATATTGCCCTCATCTTGAGTTTCCTTGGAGGTGACTTGGTATGGGTTCAGGTGGTCTATTTTGGCTATATGGGGCAGGGTGACCCCAAACAGCCCCTTTTTCTGAGGGGAGTTACCACATAAAGATATAAAATCATCAGTCATATCTGACACACAATTAGATATGGTAGTAGAAGGGACATTAATGGGTCCAATAGCCTTATCCCGAAGGGAACCCACCAATACGTTGGTTGCAGCCACATTTTGAGCTGGGTCATTAATATCATATAAAAAAAACTTTATTTCGGAAATCAATTGATTAACCTCATTGATTGGTAGAAAGAGCTTGGAGATCTTGTTCTCCACCCGCACCCCATTGGATTCTCGGCCTTCCTTTTCCCCATGTTAGTTAATAGTAAAAAAGAAAATTGATTAGTTAATGGATCAAAGGTTAGCGTAAATTAGAACAGTAGCAGTAGATAATGCAATAAACACAATAAAAATATGAAACCTATTTAGCAAATTATTATAAAAGCCACAGACCGCTCCAACCTCTAACAGTCCTCAAAACAAGTCCTGAGAAAAAGCACAACCTCTAATAGTCCTCAAAACAAGTACTCAGAAAAAAACTAAATAATTCACAGGAACTATCAGTTAAAACTAAATACAACCATAGACCCTTATGATAGGTCAGTTCCAGTGTGGGCGCAGGATTGATCAAACTAATGAAGGTGCCCAGGGCACGCCCAACAGCTTAAAGGGCTGCTCTGGTCCATAGATAGAAGAAGGCTTGAAATAAGACCACAAGGGCAATGTAATCAGTAAAACCAAGCTTGAGCAGAATATTCTATTGTGGGTCCTTTTACAGTCTTGCTCACGGGAACCAGTATCACCACCAGGGATCAAGAAAATGAAGGCCACCAGTCTATGAGAGCTTTTGGGAATCAACAGTGGCTAGTAGAAAAGTCATGTTTGATTGACCCAATGTTCGCGCAAGCTTTTAGTGGCCTTAGTGCCCGAAAACCATCAAACACTTCCTGGGGGCCACAAAACCCAGCTGTCTTCTATCACAAGTCATATAGATGAATTACCTTCAATACGACGGACCGCAGTTTCCCTGCGGCCACCTGGAGAATCAGGACCTCAACAGCCTCAGAAATACAGTAACGGAGTCGGTAAGGAAATCAGTATGTAGGCCAGCTCTTTGCCAGTCGCCAGCGCCAAACAGCTCCAGGCAGCACAGACAGAAGGGACAGCAGCACCATTTACTGCGGCAGGCTTTGCCACAAGAATCACTATGCACGGGTTTTAAACCCTCCACTTCCTTGCCTCGTGGTGAAAAGGGGGCATGGCCTCATGGCTGAAAGGGGGCGTGGCTTCCAGCAGGGACGTCATTTCACCAAAATGCCTGGGGTAGCAGAAGTGACACCAAATGACCCTTGACCTCTGATGACATCACAGGACGTGATGTCATCTGACCCCGCCCCAAAGTGATATCGCAGGAAGTGATGGGACCTGACCTTTCACCCCTTGACAAAACAGGAAGTGGCATCACATACCATTGTTCCTAAGTACACTACGAAAAATATGGTTATGATATCACTATCATGTGATGTACATTTCATACAAGAATGGATCCCCATATGTATTGGTAGGATCAGTGTGTATTGACCCATATTACCAAACTACTGTGCATGCAAGCAGACGTCCAAGAGCTTCATATAGAAAAATATACACCCAATATCACCCGACCTGTGTTGGTACTCATTTATCGACCTCAAAAGGATGAAAGGCTGAGTCGAGGTGTTTAAGAACAGACTAAACCAATGACTCACCCCCTGAAGTGTGCCTGAAATAAACCTTTAAAGAGTCTAGCAATTATTGTATAGAATTTCAGAAAGACACATTAATTGGTATTCCTATTCTTTCTTATTTAGGGTCAGTGATGAAAGTGTTAGACTTGTGGCATCCCTGTTCTTTTTTTTAAGATTCTTAAACAAGAGAGCCAGCCACTCCAGAAGAGCCACATGGTACTGGCCACAGCCCAGGAGCTTGCATTACACAAAATAAAAATAAATACAAAATAAACGTTTTTTTTCTTTTTTTTTTAGGGGTAGCAAGGGAGACCTCAGATGTCGCATTTGCGACCTTTGGCGACCCCTGAATGACGTCCCTGGCCTCCAGAAATAATGGGCCAAATCCCCAGGTTCCGACAGGCAGGACAGCAGGGACAGCGGCACCCTTAACTGTGGCATACTTTGCTGCAAGGGACACTATCACAGGTTTTAAACCTTCCTCTTCCTTGCCTCGTGGTGAAACGGGGGCGTGGCCTCGCTGCTGGAAGGGGGTGTGACCTCCAGAAATAATGGGCCAAATCCCCAGGTTCAGACAGGCAGGACAGCAGGGACAGCGGCACCCTTAACTGTGGCATACTTTGCTGCAAGGGACACTATCACAGGTTTAAACCCTCCTCTTCCTTGCCTCGTGGTGAAACGGGGAAGTGGCCTCGCTGATGGAAGGAGGTGTGACCTCCAGAAGTAATGGGCCAAATCCTCAGGTGCAGGCAGACAGGACAGCAGGGACAGCAGCACCCTTTACCGTGGTAGGCTTCGGCACAAGGGTCACTATCCACAGGTTTTAAACCCTCCTCTTCCTCTTCCTTGCCTTGCAGCAAAAAGGGGGCATGGCCTCGTGGCTGAAAGGAGCGTGACCTCCAAAAGTAACAGGCTAAATCCTCAGGTGTAGGCAGGCAGGACAGCAGGGACAGCGGTACCCTTTTCCACGGCAGGCTTGATTTTGATTGAAGACGTGATTAAAGGTTAAGATCATTGTGACAAGAACACAGCATTGATGCATTGTTTTGATGAATTGCAATAATAAACAACACACATGCAAAAAATTGATTAAAACTAAACGTTTAATGAACGCTTTAAAATATATAAAGCAATTCATTTTTCTTGGACCCCTCAAGTAGTCAAGTGGCTGATCAAAAGTGTAAAATAAATGTGTTCTTTTATTATGAATAAATGTGCAGCTGAAAGTGTATTCATATTATGTTATGTCATGTTGATTTATATCACACACTGCTACCACCCAGGCGCTCACGTGGCTCTGCAAGAAAAGAGGGCTGGGAGTGTTAGTGGGGATAGGTTCAGAACCAGGAGGAACGGGAGTCTGTGAGAGTTTGCATGTGGAAGTTGGTTCGGGGTTCCCCATGTGTTGTAACTGTATGGGTAGGATTCAGTACCTCAGATGTGTGCCGTTTGATGTTACGGTAGGGTTTGTGGTCGTGCGCATTGTTTAGTTGTATCCATAAGGGGTCCAGAGTTGCGGATGGCTGCTCTGTGTTGAGTATATAATGTTGGTGTGCATTGTGCAGGGGTGTTCCCTCTAGTGTTGTTTCAGCAGTTTCAGAGGTATGTTAGGGTGTGAGCATTAGATTAATTTCTAGCTAGCCACTAGTCATGTGTAGTGGCGTTGGTGATGTTGGAGGAGTAGGAGGGGGAGGTGGGTTAGTAAGTTGGTCGGTTTGACGATGCCTCTGGCATGGGTCTTTGGTTTCCACTCCATGGTATCTACCAATGTTACTGGTTGTGGTTTGTCGGCCACTTTTGCCACCTCTCAGGGCCTGGAGGCTGACTTCCCCTGCAGGTTTGGTGGGAGAGCATTGGTTGTACCTAGTGTGTTTCCGGTTATTCATTTGGGTTAATCTTGCCAGTTCGGTATGGGCCTGTTGTGTGGTCGGCCACGAAATCGGTGCACAGTTGGTGTTAAAATAAATAGAGGAAGTGGTGCAGGCCAGGGAGTCCTAGTTGTGCAGGTGGGCAAGTTAGGGCAATGCTTAGGTGTTAATGCTTTACCTATACGGGTTTTCCTAGGTGCATAAATTGCATGTTGCTGATTTTTCTGTCTGTTGTCAGGCCTGCCTTCTCTTCATGTATTGCTCTAGATGTTGGCCGTGGCTTGGGGTAGGAGTAAGGGCAGGGTGGTCCGGTGTTCTGGTCCTATTTGATTTTTCTGCTGTTATCGTCGGCCGTGTGCCTTAGTGTGTTTCTTTTGGTCCGCAATGTTTTTGCTGTCGATCTCCCTTTTGGTGTGTCATTGTCTCTTAAATAACCAGGTTTTGAGTCATCTCCTAAAGGTGATATGGTCTTCTGTGGTTCTCATTTTTTTTGGGCATGGTGTTCCAAAGTTTAGAAATTAGGCATGTACACTGATTAAAACATAAAATCCCAATTTTAAAAAAGGGGGGTTGGTAGCGCATGGCTTATTAATTGCAAGATTTGAGGTAGAACTAGAAAAGCAATTATAACTGACTCATTTTTTTATTTTGACATGAATCAGCAACATTTGTTTATTTAACCCTTCAAACCAACATCCCTCAAACGAAAGGCTTCAAAGAGGTTGCAAAGCGCAAAATTCTGAAAAAGAAAGTCCCCATGAAAAGGTATATTTTTCATAAATTCGCCCTGAGGTCAAAAAGTCGCTGAGTTAAAATACATGTCATTAACTGTATTAATGTAACCACTGTTTGCACTTGTTCCCTAGTACTTAAAACAACAATATTGCATGCAAGAGAAAATCCAATGTTTACCCTGATTTGCAGCATAGCCATATAGATATGAAACGTGAAAGGTCGTGTTTTGATATCCTAACCATATTTTTGTAGTGTACAATGCTATGTGATACCACTTCCTGTTTTGTCAACGGGTGAAAGGTCGTGTTCCATCGCTTCCCACAATATCACTTCGGGGTGGGGTCAATGACATCACTTCCTGTGATGTCCTCAGGGGGTCCAGGGTCGTGTGATGTCACTTCCGCTACCCCTGGCATTTTGGTGAAATGATGTCCCTGACATACAAAAGAGATTCAGAAGGGCCACAATTCTGATGCAACACTTTTATAATTTCAAGGACTCTTTCTACCAAACGCATTTTCATTACTTCAGGAGTTCATTGATTATCTATTTTTCACCATTAAAATAGAAGTAATCACATTTGACACACGCACCCTGGAAGCTACCAATTCACTAAGCAATATCCTTAGTATAGAGCCATGGGCAACATGGCAGTAGGAAACAAGCTTAATTCAGTCCAAGGATACAAATTGCACAATATGGATATGCAAAGTAAACCCAATTCTTTTTTTATTTAACATTAACAAACTTCTTAATAATGTTCATTAACAATGTCTCTGAATTCAAAACTCTTTTTAGTTTCTATGATTTTGTTGTTTATTTTATCTCTCACTTATTAGTCATATACTCCTTTACAGTACTTGCGTTATTTATCAAATTATTATTCATATGCATGTGTGAATTAATTAATTATAGTAAATTCATTAGATTTATCACAATCAGATATTTTATATAAACGGTCACTAGGTGGCGAGAGGTTACAACTTTTCGTTGTCAAATTGCCATACAGAGTAGTTTGAATGAACAAACTGTTTTAGGTGAGCACATTAACAGTCAACACCTTAAAAACGATTAGAAGACACACAACACAAAAACCCCGTTAAATGAATTGTACACATTCTAAAGACGCCTGGCCATGCCATTATCAAATATTTACACTGGACCTATTTACGACCTTGTCAGTTCAGAAATCAGGGTTCCAGTAAGCTTAACGGCACACTTGTTTCCAGACCGGCAAATGACAAGTTTGCCTGCTGAGGCCGCTGCGCCTTTCGGACTGACCCTGCCGAGCGCATCGGCCCTGTTAGGCAAAATCATCACGGAAGCATCAGCACTGTTAGTAACGGTGCCGATGGTTCCGTGAACCCATTGGAATGGGGGATAACTTTTACCTGCACCCAGCTTCCCGAACTGCTGGAACTTGTAATGTCCCAGTGGCACCAGGAAGCTAGGCACTGGTAAAATGTTATGTGTCTGCCGGCAACCCGCTGGTAGCGATGGCAGGGTTACCTCTGGACTCGTAATGAAACCAACTGACTCCAAGTTGAGCACAACGCAACCTTCAAAGTACTGTGATTCTGAGACTGGACACTAGGGAAGCCCAACACTACACTCTGGCAAAACACATAAGACCCACTTCCAGAAGCACACACTGCCTAAAGGAACGTAGAGTGCAGTAGTGGTAAACTTCTTTCCTGACTTGGCCTGACAATGTGGAAATGCATTCACTGGAGCTGAGGCCATGCGAAACGATCCAAAATCCATGAAGGCTCTGGAATCCTCTGTATCGCACAAGCATTGGCAAACAGAATGAGACCTGGTTCACCCCATCAACAAGACTGTAGGAGATTTTGTCTTATTGGGGTAAATTTGGGATTTGGCTGTATTTTCTTTCTGTAAAAATATTGGTGGTAATTTTGCGGTAAACCGGCCTTACATTTAGAATGGGTTTGGTATCATATTTCAGTAAACAAATCTTATTAGCTTGTATTGGTGGTAATTTTAGTGGTACCTTACCTCACGGTATTTTTAGGATTATCTTATTCTTGTGGTATAGTGGTGAACATGATCTATTTTTTTTTATACTATAACCCCATCATAAAACAAACCTTTCTTTTCTATTAGAATATTTTCTAGTTGCCTGTAGAGAGCCCCAGACCTAGCACACCTCATAGCACCCAATGAGTTTATAAATAGCGTGTCAGGGTTCCGTTCAGCTCTTCCTCATCACGTCCAGGACCAGGTACACACAAGAGGAAACATCCCCATGCCTCCAGCAAATCCATCTTTATTCCTGAGGATGTGGGTGGGACTCAAACTCCAATTACAAAGCCCTCAGAAAACACGCTCATCCAGAAATGTGCGTTCCTTCAGAAAACACTATAGGTTGACGTGGAAACGCTGGCTTCCACTGCATAGACGTATGCCTCCTGGATTACGGCGGCACGTTATGCGTGCAGTCAGCGGTTCCTAATATAAACTCTGCCCACTCTGCACGGCGTTGCTTCGAATTTGTTCTGAAAGCTTTGTTACGTCTTTGATTACCTTGATTCATGGTCTTGAATTCTTGGTCTGCATTTCGGCTACTCTTGCTTCGTCTCCTGATTCTGCTCAACGTTGTTTACCTGGTCGACTCAAAACGCTTACTGGATTGTCACGGTTCTCCCTGCTGCATTTCCCTTGCCTGTTGCCAAATTGGAACGCTTACTGGACTGTACCCCTGCTGCGCTTCACCTGTCTGTTGCCGACTCGGAACGCTTACTGGATTGTCACAGTTCTTCCTGCTGTACTTCCCTTGCCTGTTGCTAACTCAGAACGCTTTCTGGACTGTAAGTGCTTATCCCTGCTACACTTCTCCTGCCTGTTGCCTACTCGGAACGCTTACTGGATTGTCATGGTTCTTCCAGCTGAACTTCTCCTAACTGTTGTCGACTCAGAATGTTTACTGTACTGTCACGCTTATCCCTGCTAGGCTTCCCCTACCTGTTGCCGACTCGGAATATTTATTGGATTGTCAGAGGTTTGGAACATTCATTAGTTCATCACATCTAGAGTCTGATTTTTTCCACTTGGGACCTTCAATGAATCTACAAAGAACACTGGGGTCATTGGCGCAACAGCGCAAGGATCAAGTACTTTTGTTTAGGCGTCCTCATGCCGGCGGGAATAGATGACCATTGTTACTCCCGGAACTAACACACCTATTGCTGCAATATTCCTTCAGGAACACCCCAAGGTGCATAGCATTCTTCTATAGATAAGCAGACTGTACTGAATCAGTGTTTGTTCGTCCGTACTTTGTTTTCCCCCAGTAATTGCTACTTCTATTTTCTCAGGGTTACTCATCATACTAGTTTGGAATACATTAGTCAATCCACTCATTCCTTGATTGTGAGTCACAACTTCTATTTCTGTTTAGTTTCATTGTTGCTCTGAACAATGCATTAATCCTTGTTTTTTCTTTTGCAGCCAGCTGTGTGGGTTCCAGGGTGTACCAAAATATTTTCGGGCAATACTCACCTCAATCTGTCCTTTTGTACTCTTGAGGGGTATATTGTCAGAAAGACTCAATTGCTTCACGACGTGTCAAGCCACCACTTCTGAGTTTATCCCTTGGGCCTAACATAGCGCCACCTATAGTTTGTGGCTGATATTACTGGCTTATGTACATCCAGTAACCTATGTGTTGGATTAGACACCCCCTTCCATCAGCATGCAAGGAAGGACTCACTCATCACAAAGCACACAACCCTCTACTTTGTAGCTGTTTATTTCTAACTTTCTTTTGTTTGCTATTTTAGTTACAGTGGTAAATTGGTAAATGCACTACTGCACTGATATGAACCTCCCCTTTGTACTTCACTTATGTACAGCATCACCTGTAAGATATAGAGAACAAAAAAACAAGCATGTATTTTACAGACACAATTTTATGTTGTCACACTTTACATAGAGAGAGATAAACATGCAATTTCTCTGACCTCTCTCAACTGCAATAAATCCTAGCCCCACACGTTCAGCATATTTTTTTTCCTCACTTGGCACAAATCTCTTACAAAGGCCAGTAATCTGAAATTCCCGCACAACCTTGCTGTCTTTTGCAGTCCCAGCGTCAGCACGAAGCTCCTCCGTACCTTTGTGTGTGGGGGAGCACCAACTGATTAAATTCACAGTCAGCGCCCGACCCTCTGAAATCCCTGTCTGTCTGTCTGTCTCCTGAGCCCAGCATGAAATGACTGCTCTCTTCATTTCTTTTCCTTCGGAAAACTTTTTCTCAGCCCTTTACTGATGTGGCTTGTCTGCCTACAATTTCTACCAATCATAATAAAAAGAATGTGCTCTGTGCCAGCCTTCGATTTCAGAACAATGAAATATTCATATCCAGAGTAACTGTTTCATTTTGCTTCCTGCATCTTGCATATTTTCTGTTCTCCACAAGCTGAAGAAAACGCTAATGCTCATTTTCTCATTTAAAAATGAATTTTAAACAATGCACCCAACACATGTACTGTACCTCATTTTGCATAGAAGACTACATTATCATGTTAGAAATTAGCACTTAGTACTTTAGTTAGGTTAGTAATGTTAGCCAGTTATGTATTCTAATGTAGTCTTCACACATGAAGTGTACATTGTGCACCTCATTATTTGAACCTGGCAGCGCACTAAGTTTTTCTATGTGTCCTCTGAATATCTGCAGTTTCAAACTGGGCCTGGCTGTGTACTTTGTATGCCAGCAATAACGCTATATATTATATACTGGCAAAGAAAAAATGCTATATTACATACTGGCAAAATGCTATTATATGCTGGCAAAATGCTATTAAATGCTGGCAAAAATGTTGGCAAAAATGCTATACCTGTCCTTTCATACCCTGCTTTTTCTGACAATTCTGGCTAACCAAACCCACAATTGGAGTAAACTCTAATTCTTCTTCATTCTTTTTCTTTGAAACAATAGCAACTCAATAAAAAGAACATTTCAATGTTTCATAATAAACCACTGCTTAATCATAGCAAAAGCAAAACATCTCCCAAACGGGCTCGTAAATCCTCATAAAAATATTGTACATGTTTCTTTCAAACCAAATTGTCCATGTAAGTTTGAATGTCTTTACACTCATATTCTTTATATAGTTGTGAAATCAACCTTTCAGTTATGACACAAACATAATAAAATAAAATAAATACATAAAACAAATAAGTAACATTACTAATTAAAACAATTAAATAAAATAACACATTTGTGAGTCTCCATCACCCTTACTTTCAGTCACATAGAATGATATTATGCATTATCAGGAACGCTGCAGTATTAAGTTCAACTCACTACTATTCCCTTGATGGCATTCACCATCTTTATGACCGCACCTCTATGATGTCCTGAACATCAACTTTCCATCATCTGGTTCATTCGGTGAAATTCTTTCATCCTGGCACTCTTGAGTGCTTTTTCCATAGAAATCATCTCTTTAGGCATCCTAGTCGCTTTGTCTTCACCTCCACACCTTGGTCCGGAGGCTTTATTTGGGCTTCATCCCGTGGACTCCAGGGCTCTGTCACCTTTCGCGTCCTCCGGTCCTGTGACCTCCGACCCCAACCAAATATCAGTTAATTTTCTAAAATAAATAGAAAAGAGACAGATTAAGTACATAGCATAACACCAATTTCACCCTTTCTACCACTTTGCCAAAAACAAAATGTAGTTCAAAACATTCTGATTGCCCCTTGCGATATCTGCAACTAAGCACATGTTAGAGAGAAAACAATAATATACATATGACATCATTATAAATCAAAAACATTTTTATGTAGAACATTTCAGCATTATACCATAGTAAGTCAACCTGATTCAGCACCTTCTATCAATTTTTATTACTGTACTTTTCTCAAATGTGCTATTTTCATCTGCATTTATTTCCACAATAAACATATCTATTTTTTTATGCCGTGGGACACTATGAAAATAGTCACTGCATCTTTCTCTCCATGTACTCATGGCACTTAAGCTGTCTCTACTTGCTCAAGCCTCCTGATTTCATGTTTTGGGTGACAGGGTTTAATTTGGTTAACATGAACACATTGTTCAGTCACCATTTCACCTTCTGTCTTCAATATCTTGTAAACTACTGGGGACACATTATCCACTATCTGAAATGGCCCTTGACACGCCGCAAGACATTTTGAATTTTTATGTTTACCTTTTCCAAAATGAAACTTATATACCTGATCCCCTACATTATACTCTTTCACAGAAATCTTTTTATCATAATATGACTTTGCACTGTCAGCAGCTCTTTCCAAATTTCGCTGCACAAATGCAAATGCATGTTGTAAATGCTTCCTCAGTTCTTCCACATATTCGTGAACTGTAGATGCACTCACAAGTGTCTGCTCATGTGTCCTGTATAATAAATGTTGTGGCAGTACCATTTTCCTTCCTGTTAACACCTCATGAGGACTGATACCTGTCGCTTTGGCAGGAGTCGATATAATTGCCATCAATACCAGTGGCAATCGTAAGTCCCAACTGGAACCTGCCTCTGCTACAAACTTCTTTAATATCTCCACAACAGACCAGTTGCAACGGTAAACATTTCCAGAAGAGGTGGGCCAGTCCGCAATATGCAGTTTCCTTTTCACCCCAATATCTGCCACACCTTAGTCATTAAAGTGCTTGTGAAATGACTTCCTCTGCCTGACTCTATTCTTTGTGGTAATCCAAATCTTGAAAATATATGATTTACCAGTAATGTAGCTGCTGTTTATGTACTACAATCTGGTGCAGGGATACACTCTACCCATTTTGACATCAAACAAACCACGGTCAAAAGATAACGTTTTTCGCTACTCAACCTCTTTAAAGGCCCTACATGGTCAATTTGTAAATATGACCATGGAAGGGTTAAACCTATTTTCATTAGTGGAGCTCTATGCATTGGTGAAGCAGGTTTAAATTGTGCACATACCAGACACCCTCTGGTGTATAATTCCACATCTTGGGACATATGTGGCCAGTAAGCATAATCTTTCAGTATTTCTAAAGTCTTTTGTGAACCCCTGTGTCCTGCAGTTAAGGCATCATGTGCATGGTGTAGTATTAGCCCTCTGAATGAAAAGGGTACCACCCACTGTATCTGTCCTGTTATGGATTCCCTGATCATAAGTCCATCCTGTAGTCTAATCCATTTTTTATTCTTTAATAATACCCTCAACTCTTCTTTTCCTGTACAATCATTTTCAGTTAAAGGATTTTGTTCGGGGTCCATCAAATGATTATAATAGATCCCCAATATTGGATAATCGTTTTGCGCCTCAATCGGATCTTGATCTGGTGTGTCATAACTCCATTGCACTACTGGTTGTTGTACCTCCTTTGGAGCTTTATAGTGTGTAACTGCAACTATCTGTATTTCACCAATTAAGTGTTCAATGGGTAACAACTCTCCCATAAACGCCCCAATCTTGGCTAATTGATCTGCTTTATCATTTCTCTCCTTATCTTCTCCTGGAGTTTTCAAATGTCCACACATTCTCCTCCAGTACACTGTTAAATCATTCTCTTACACTAATTTGTCCATAGCGTGTATCATTTCCCCATGCTTAAGGGGCTTTTTATTATATGTGATCATGCCTCTTGCTTTCCAGCCAGGCAAATATTCTACAAAGCTATTTTGTGCATAATCAGAATCAGTCACCAGGACAATTTCACAGAATTTGTTATCAACTGCAGTAGTAATTGCTTTATAAATGGCTGCCAACTCTGATATCTGGCTACTCCTAGCCCCAATTCTCATCCCTATACTAGGAATGTCCTCACATTTCAACCAGACATTTCCTATCCCTGATACCAACTGTTTTCTAATGTCATTTTCAATGTGAAAAGCACATCAATCAACATATACAGTTGGTAAATTCTTGCATGTATTTTCATCAAAAGCTTTGTGTGGTGACTGTTCAAACTCCTTCAAACTAGATTCCACCTCTACTTCATCGGATACACATTCAGCTGCATGTTCATGTAAATCTGATAATCCTTGAGCAACTGGGCTCTTTTTATTCTGGCTATACCTCACTTCTACAGAAAAGCCATGCAATGGCAATGTCCATGAAGTAATTCTGGACTGTGCTAGATTGCCTGACCTAATCCCTTTACTCTTTAAAATCTGCAATGGTTGTTGATTTGTCTCAATGATTACTTTCTCCTCCTGAACAATGGGACGAAAATGTTGCAACGCCTACACAGTGGTCAAAAGAGCCTTTTCACATTCACTGAATTTAATTTCAACTTGAGAAAATGCCTTACTTGCATAAGCAAGAGTTTTGTGGTTCAAATCATGTTTTTGAGATAACACTGCTGACATACAATATTCAGTGAAACCTATTTCTATAAAGAAATCTCTGTTTATTATGGGATTCGCTAAGCATGGTGCCTTTATGAGACATTCCTTTAATTTAGCAACTGCCTCAGATTTCTCCTTTTCCCATTTCCAGGGTGTATTCAGCTTCAATAGTTTAGTCAATGGTTGAGTAATTTCAGCATTATTTTCAATAAATGTCCTGTTATATCCCGGCATTCCTAATAAACTTTTTAAACCTTTCACATTTCTAGGATCTTTCAATTTCTGTATGGCCTCCAACTTTTTCTTTTGTGGATTTAGCCCATGTTCAGTTACCTCATGGCCTAGGAAGTTCACCTTTTTCTTGCACCATTGGGCCTTCTGTTAAGATACTTTGGCACCCGCTTTTTGCAATTGGTCAAGTACATGTCTAATTTCATTAAATTGACTTTTTAAGTTTTCATTTTTTATCAGGACATCATCTACATAAACTATGGTTCCTCTTTCCGCTGCATCTGGCATAGCCTTTCTCAAAAATATGCCAAATTCGCTCCCACTATTGACATACCCGAATGCTGTTCTAGCCCAAGCGTATTGCGTTTTGGCACACACCAATATCCAGATGTAAGATCTCATGTGGAAAACACCTTTGACCCATGAACTTGAGCAAGGCCTTGATCAATGAATAGACACTGGCACTCTTTTATTTGACTCCCTCAGGGCTGCACAAAGACGCCATTGACCATTTGGCTTTAACACACCCAAAATAGGAGTGTTGGAGGTACTATGAATGGGCCTGATGATTCCCCTAGACTCCAAGTTTTTAATTATCTCTGCCAGCGATTCTAAGCATGCCAGTGGCAATCGGTATTGGTGCACAAATACTGGATTTCTACCACACCCCTCCGTAATGTGGCAACATGTAAATTAGTTAGGCCACTATCATATGCATCTTTGGCAAAAACTTCTTTAAATTCCAGAAATATTTTTCTCAATTCATTTGTATCTTCTTCGCTATCACATGCATCTGCTAACAGAATCTGCTCCTCTACCATTTTTGAAAATTCCGGTAAATCCTCCAGTGGAGGAACCTCTGTACTTTCTTCCAACTGTGTGGCTTTATTTCTCTGTAACTCTGCCACTTTTTAATATTTTGGCATATCAGCTTCCATTTCATTGTGCTGATTTTCTGTATCATTTACATTTAATTCAAATACTATACAATTCTCTTGGTGACAGCACACTGTCTCATCAGAATCATCAGGGTATACAGATTGAATTTTGAAAATCCCTTTGGGCTGAGAATCCAAATACTCTGGCAACACACCCTCTGCATTTACATATCTCTAAGGGATATTTCCAATCATCATGTTATTGAAATTTGCAGTATAATGTGATTTTTATATGGCCATTCCTAGTACAGAATTTTGAATATCTTGACATCCTTTATTATTCACCATAATTTTTACGAACCCCTCCCCAACATCTATCAATGGGATATATTCATAATCCAGCTCTTGCTGTTTCATGGATTCATTCAAACACACAAATGCATCAGAATCCTTTATTTGCTGTCCATTTTTGCAATTTAGTGTTATAGAAACTTGCTTGGTGAATGCATGGATAGTAATATCCTTCTTCATCTGTAATTCAATTGCATATGGGACCAATTGTGCACAATGATAAACCTTTCTCTTGTCTTCAAATTCGGGCGCAGGCCCACCTAGCCAGGACCATATTTTTTTGTTAAGAACATCTGACACCATGCACATCCTGTGTATGATATCATTGCCCAAATAAAAAAAAATGTTGTGTTCCACTCACTATCCACACATTGTGGTAGATGGTTTTTTGTCCAATGTTAATCTTTAGCATTCACCTTCCTGCAATGCGATTTTCAAAATCTGGATTGTCCAAACCAGAGACATATTGGTTTTTAATTCTAAATTTTGGGATCTCCGCCCTTTCCATTATTCTCTGCAGTAGTTTCTCATTAATAAAACTCCTTTCCTGTTCAAGCTCCAAAGTGGCTTTTATCATTTTACAATGGCCATTTATACCAATGTGAATCCATGGCTGCCCATCTTCCATCAAAGTTCACACCACAATCCTCCAACTGAATATGTGTATAAACATCACATGATAAGCTGTCATTTTCTAATTTTGGACATTGGTGGGTATTTGGATTGGTACCAATCTTTTTAACTTCCTCAAAAATCTGTGGCTCAAAGAATTCTTCAGGTGACTGATCGGTACCATCCTTTTGAGTACTTATTCTTCCTGCCTGTATTTTATTAGTGTCTTGATTGTCTAGGGAAGGCGTTTTAACATCCACACTTACTTCCTGATCAATTATTTTATCCATGCATGAGCTGTCTTATTTATGTTTGCAAAGGTAGCGGGCGCCTCTCTCTCGACAGAACAAGGCCTGATAACCTGTTCAGTGGTTATTAACCACTTGAGAGTTCGCAGCCACTGCTTTTACTCACTGTGCCTTTCACAGATGGGAAATATCCATTTGCATATCAGTCTTTGTCCTGCCCTGGGGCAGTCCAGCACCGAAATGCAATGGCAATTCCAACCTGAACGAGAGTACCACCAGCAACCCCATACACGTGTTTCACCCTTGTTGGGGATCATCAGTGAGGTGAAGCTGATGCCTCCCTAAGCACAGTGAGAGGGAGACCACGTCTGGTTGCCCCCAGGAGACCTAGGGTTACCAATCCCAGGTTCCTTGAAATTTAGTTTGCAAAGGTAGCGGGCGCCTCTCTCTCGACAGAACAAGGCCTGATAACCTGTTCAGTGGTTATTAACCACTTGAGAGTTCGCAGCCACTGCTTTTACTCACTGTGCCTTTCACAGATGGGAAATATCCATTTGCATATCAGTCTTTGTCCTGCCCTGGGGCAGTCCAGCACCGAAATGCAATGGCAATTCCAACCTGAACGAGAGTACCACCAGCAACCCCATACACGTGTTTCACCCTTGTTGGGGATCATCAGTGAGGTGAAGCTGATGCCTCCCTAAGCACAGTGAGAGGGAGACCACGTCTGGTTGCCCCCAGGAGACCTAGGGTTACCAATCCCAGGTTCCTTGAAATTTAGTTTGCAAAGGTAGCGGGCGCCTCTCTCTCGACAGAACAAGGCCTGATAACCTGTTCAGTGGTTATTAACCACTTGAGAGTTTGCAGCCACTGCTTTTACTCACTGTGCCTTTCACAGATGGGAAATATCCATTTGCATATCAGTCTTTGTCCTGCCCTGGGGCAGTCCAGCACCGAAATGCAATGGCAATTCCAACCTGAACGAGAGTACCACCAGCAACCCCATACACGTGTTTCACCCTTGTTGGGGATCATCAGTGAGGTGAAGCTGATGCCTCCCTAAGCACAGTGAGAGGGAGACCACGTCTGGTTGCCCCCAGGAGACCTAGGGTTACCAATCCCAGGTTCCTTGAAATTTAGTTTGCAAAGGTAGCGGGCGCCTCTCTCTCGACAGAACAAGGCCTGATAACCTGTTCAGTGGTTATTAACCACTTGAGAGTTCGCAGCCACTGCTTTTACTCACTGTGCCTTTCACAGATGGGAAATATCCATTTGCATATCAGTCTTTGTCCTGCCCTGGGGCAGGCCAGCACCGAAATGCAATGGCAATTCCAACCTGAACGAGAGTACCACCAGCAACCCCATACACGTGTTTCACCCTTGTTGGGGATCATCAGTGAGGTGAAGCTGATGCCTCCCTAAGCACAGTGAGAGGGAGACCACGTCTGGTTGCCCCCAGGAGACCTAGGGTTACCAATCCCAGGTTCCTTGAAATTTAGTTTGCAAAGGTAGCGGGCGCCTCTCTCTCGACAGAACAAGGCCTGATAACCTGTTCAGTGGTTATTAACCACTTGAGAGTTCGCAGCCACTGCTTTTACTCACTGTGCCTTTCACAGATGGGAAATATCCATTTGCATATCAGTCTTTGTCCTGCCCTGGGGCAGTCCAGCACCGAAATGCAATGGCAATTCCAACCTGAACGAGAGTACCACCAGCAACCCCATACACGTGTTTCACCCTTGTTGGGGATCATCAGTGAGGTGAAGCTGATGCCTCCCTAAGCACAGTGAGAGGGAGACCACGTCTGGTTGCCCCCAGGAGACCTAGGGTTACCAATCCCAGGTTCCTTGAAATTTAGTTTGCAAAGGTAGCGGGCGCCTCTCTCTCGACAGAACAAGGCCTGATAACCTGTTCAGTGGTTATTAACCACTTGAGAGTTCGCAGCCACTGCTTTTACTCACTGTGCCTTTCACAGATGGGAAATATCCATTTGCATATCAGTCTTTGTCCTGCCCTGGGGCAGTCCAGCACCGAAATGCAATGGCAATTCCAACCTGAACGAGAGTACCACCAGCAACCCCATACACGTGTTTCACCCTTGTTGGGGATCATCAGTAAGGTGAAGCTGATGCCTCCCTAAGCACAGTGAGAGGGAGACCACGTCTGGTTGCCCCCAGGAGACCTAGGGTTACCAATCCCAGGTTCCTTGAAATTTAGTTTGCAAAGGTAGCGGGCGCCTCTCTCTCGACAGAACAAGGCCTGATAACCTGTTCAGTGGTTATTAACCACTTGAGAGTTCGCAGCCACTGCTTTTACTCACTGTGCCTTTCACAGATGGGAAATATCCATTTGCATATCAGTCTTTGTCCTGCCCTGGGGCAGTCCAGCACCGAAATGCAATGGCAATTCCAACCTGAACGAGAGTACCACCAGCAACCCCATACACGTGTTTCACCCTTGTTGGGGATCATCAGTGAGGTGAAGCTGATGCCTCCCTAAGCACAGTGAGAGGGAGACCACGTCTGGTTGCCCCCAGGAGACCTTCACCTCACTGATGATCCCCAACAAGGGTGAAACACGTGTATGGGGTTGCTGGTGGTACTCTCGTTCAAGTTGGAATTGCCATTGTATTTCGGTGCTGGACTGCCCCTGGGCAGGACAAAGACTGATATGCAAATGGATATTTCCCATCTGTGAAAGGCACAGTGAGTAAAAGCAGTGGCTGCGAACTCTCAAGTGGTTAATAACCACTGAACAGGTTATCATGTCTGTTCTTGCGAGAGAGGGGCGCCCGCTACCTTTGTAAAACTATTTGTTAAGGAACCTGGGATTGGTAACCCTAGGTCTCCTGGGGGCAACCAGACGTGGTCTCCCTCTCACTGTGCTTAGAGAGGCATCAGCTTCACCTCACTGATGATCCCCAACAAGGGTGAAACACGTGTATGGGGTTGCTGGTGGTACTCTCGTTCAAGTTGGAATTGCCATTGTATTTCGGTGCTGGACTGCCCCTGGGCAGGACAAAGACTGATATGCAAATGGATATTTCCCATCTGTGAAAGGCACAGTGAGTAAAAGCAGTGGCTGCGAACTCTCAAGTGGTTAATAACCACTCAACAGGTTATCATGTCTGTTCTTGCGAGAGAGGGGCGCCCGCTACCTTTGTAAAACTATTTGTTAAGGAACCTGGGATTGGTAACCCTAGGTCTCCTGGGGGCAACCAGACGTGGTCTCCCTCTCACTGTGCTTAGAGAGGCATCAGCTTCACCTCACTGATGATCCCCAACAAGGGTGAAACACGTGTATGGGGTTGCTGGTGGTACTCTCGTTCAAGTTGGAATTGCCATTGTATTTCGGTGCTGGACTGCCCCTGGGCAGGACAAAGACTGATATGCAAATGGATATTTCCCATCTGTGAAAGGCACAGTGAGTAAAAGCAGTGGCTGCGAACTCTCAAGTGGTTAATAACCACTGAACAGGTTATCATGTCTGTTCTTGCGAGAGAGGGGCGCCCGCTACCTTTGTAAAACTATTTGTTAAGGAACCTGGGATTGGTAACCCTAGGTCTCCTGGGGGCAACCAGACGTGGTCTCCCTCTCACTGTGCTTAGAGAGGCATCAGCTTCACCTCACTGATGATCCCCAACAAGGGTGAAACACGTGTATGGGGTTGTTGGTGGTACTCTCGTTCAAGTTGGAATTGCCATTGTATTTCGGTGCTGGACTGCCCCTGGGCAGGACAAAGACTGATATGCAAATGGATATTTCCCATCTGTGAAAGGCACAGTGAGTAAAAGCAGTGGCTGCGAACTCTCAAGTGGTTAATAACCACTGAACAGGTTATCATGTCTGTTCTTGCGAGAGAGGGGCGCCCGCTACCTTTGTAAAACTATTTGTTAAGGAACCTGGGATTGGTAACCCTAGGTCTCCTGGGGGCAACCAGATGTGGTCTCCCTCTCACTGTGCTTAGAGAGGCATCAGCTTCACCTCACTGATGATCCCCAACAAGGGTGAAACACGTGTATGGGGTTGCTGGTGGTACTCTCGTTCAAGTTGGAATTGCCATTGTATTTCGGTGCTGGACTGCCCCTGGGCAGGACAAAGACTGATATGCAAATGGATATTTCCCATCTGTGAAAGGCACAGTGAGTAAAAGCAGTGGCTGCGAACTCTCAAGTGGTTAATAACCACTGAACAGGTTATCATGTCTGTTCTTGCGAGAGGGGCGCCCGCTACCTTTGTAAAACTATTTGTTAAGGAACCTGGGATTGGTAACCCTAGGTCTCCTGGGGGCAACCAGATGTGGTCTCCCTCTCACTGTGCTTAGAGAGGCATCAGCTTCACCTCACTGATGATCCCCAACAAGGGTGAAACACGTGTATGGGGTTGCTGGTGGTACTCTCGTTCAAGTTGGAATTGCCATTGTATTTCGGTGCTGGACTGCCCCTGGGCAGGACAAAGACTGATATGCAAATGGATATTTCCCATCTGTGAAAGGCACAGTGAGTAAAAGCAGTGGCTGCGAACTCTCAAGTGGTTAATAACCACTGAACAGGTTATCATGTCTGTTCTTGCGAGAGAGGGGCGCCCGCTACCTTTGTAAAACTATTTGTTAAGGAACCTGGGATTGGTAACCCTAGGTCTCCTGGGGGCAACCAGACGTGGTCTCCCTCTCACTGTGCTTAGAGAGGCATCAGCTTCACCTCACTGATGATCCCCAACAAGGGTGAAACACGTGTATGGGGTTGCTGGTGGTACTCTCGTTCAAGTTGGAATTGCCATTGTATTTCGGTGCTGGACTGCCCCTGGGCAGGACAAAGACTGATATGCAAATGGATATTTCCCATCTGTGAAAGGCACAGTGAGTAAAAGCAGTGGCTGCGAACTCTCAAGTGGTTAATAACCACTGAACAGGTTATCATGTCTGTTCTTGCGAGAGAGGGGCGCCCGCTACCTTTGTAAAACTATTTGTTAAGGAACCTGGGATTGGTAACCCTAGGTCTCCTGGGGGCAACCAGACGTGGTCTCCCTCTCACTGTGCTTAGAGAGGCATCAGCTTCACCTCACTGATGATCCCCAACAAGGGTGAAACACGTGTATGGGGTTGCTGGTGGTACTCTCGTTCAAGTTGGAATTGCCATTGTATTTCGGTGCTGGACTGCCCCTGGGCAGGACAAAGACTGATATGCAAATGGATATTTCCCATCTGTGAAAGGCACAGTGAGTAAAAGCAGTGGCTGCAAACTCTCAAGTGGTTAATAACCACTGAACAGGTTATCATGTCTGTTCTTGCGAGAGAGGGGCGCCCGCTACCTTTGTAAAACTATTTGTTAAGGAACCTGGGATTGGTAACCCTAGGTCTCCTGGGGGCAACCAGACGTGGTCTCCCTCTCACTGTGCTTAGAGAGGCATCAGCTTCACCTCACTGATGATCCCCAACAAGGGTGAAACACGTGTATGGGGTTGCTGGTGGTACTCTCGTTCAAGTTGGAATTGCCATTGTATTTCGGTGCTGGACTGCCCCTGGGCAGGACAAAGACTGATATGCAAATGGATATTTCCCATCTGTGAAAGGCACAGTGAGTAAAAGCAGTGGCTGCGAACTCTCAAGTGGTTAATAACTACTGAACAGGTTATCATGTCTGTTCTTGCGAGAGAGGGGCGCCCGCTACCTTTGTAAAACTATTTGTTAAGGAACCTGGGATTGGTAACCCTAGGTCTCCTGGGGGCAACCAGACGTGGTCTCCCTCTCACTGTGCTTAGAGAGGCATCAGCTTCACCTCACTGATGATCCCCAACAAGGGTGAAACACGTGTATGGGGTTGCTGGTGGTACTCTCGTTCAAGTTGGAATTGCCATTGTATTTCGGTGCTGGACTGCCCCTGGGCAGGACAAAGACTGATATGCAAATGGATATTTCCCATCTGTGAAAGGCACAGTGAGTAAAAGCAGTGGCTGCGAACTCTCAAGTGGTTAATAACCACTGAACAGGTTATCGTGTCTGTTCTTGCGAGAGAGGGGCGCCCGCTACCTTTGTAAAACTATTTGTTAAGGAACCTGGGATTGGTAACCCTAGGTCTCCTGGGGGCAACCAGACATGGTCTCCCTCTCACTGTGCTTAGAGAGGCATCAGCTTCACCTCACTGATGATCCCCAACAAGGGTGAAACACGTGTATGGGGTTGCTGGTGGTACTCTCGTTCAAGTTGGAATTGCCATTGTATTTCGGTGCTGGACTGCCCCTGGGCAGGACAAAGACTGATATGCAAATGGATATTTCCCATCTGTGAAAGGCACAGTGAGTAAAAGCAGTGGCTGCGAACTCTCAAGTGGTTAATAACCACTGAACAGGTTATCATGTCTGTTCTTGCGAGAGAGGGGCGCCCGCTACCTTTGTAAAACTATTTGTTAAGGAACCTGGGATTGGTAACCCTAGGTCTCCTGGGGGCAACCAGACGTGGTCTCCCTCTCACTGTGCTTAGAGAGGCATCAGCTTCACCTCACTGATGATCCCCAACAAGGGTGAAACACGTGTATGGGGTTGCTGGTGGTACTCTCGTTCAAGTTGGAATTGCCATTGTATTTCGGTGCTGGACTGCCCCTGGGCAGGACAAAGACTGATATGCAAATGGATATTTCCCATCTGTGAAAGGCACAGTGAGTAAAAGCAGTGGCTGCGAACTCTCAAGTGGTTAATAACCACTGAACAGGTTATCATGTCTGTTCTTGCGAGAGAGGGGCGCCCGCTACCTTTGTAAAACTATTTGTTAAGGAACCTGGGATTGGTAACCCTAGGTCTCCTGGGGGCAACCAGACGTGGTCTCCCTCTCACTGTGCTTAGAGAGGCATCAGCTTCACCTCACTGATGATCCCCAACAAGGGTGAAACACGTGTATGGGGTTGCTGGTGGTACTCTCGTTCAAGTTGGAATTGCCATTGTATTTCGGTGCTGGACTGCCCCTGGGCAGGACAAAGACTGATATGCAAATGGATATTTCCCATCTGTGAAAGGCACAGTGAGTAAAAGCAGTGGCTGCGAACTCTCAAGTGGTTAATAACCACTGAACAGGTTATCATGTCTGTTCTTGCGAGAGAGGGGCGCCCGCTACCTTTGTAAAACTGTCTTATTTATGTGTGTCAGAGTCCAGTCAGTCTTACTCTCAGTCAGACAGTGGGCAGGAAACAAAGATCTGCCTTCCCCCTCCCCTGTTGTTAGCTCCCTGCTCCATTGTATCACTGCTACCGTCACTATGTACTTTACCCTATGAGTTGTAAAGCATTCCATTGCTTTCCCGACTCTAGGTCTGGGCTCAATCAATACCATAATAATAACAATAATAATAGTAATCAAAATAATAATAGTACAAATAATACTCTTGAGTGGGTATGGTAGTGTGTGCATTTCTGAATTTGTATTCTTTATTTGTGAACACCCTGAGCAGAAATGTTGTGCAGAGGCCAAATAAAGCAGGATCATAGAAATAGCCTGCAGAAGAGGGCCACATCTGGAAGAGGTGGTGATATGCAGAGCAAGATAATTACTGTAATTACATCAAAAGTTATACTGGGAAATTTGTTAAAAGAGACATATTGAGGATATATTCACTAATACTTGAATGGTTGTGATTTACATCCCTATCATTAGGTACCCCACATTCATGGTCATCTCAAGGGTCTTTGAGGTCCATTGGCACATATTTGCATCCATAAAGCAAAGCAAGTAAGGCGTTCAAGAATATTCACCCCCCTTCTTCACCCTAGTCACACCCCATAACTTGATAGACTGCTCCTTCAAGAATAAAAGTGTGGTAACTCCCTTGATGTACCCCAATTCCCCTTCATCCAAGCTGGGATCAAAATAATAACCAAGTGCCATTTCAGAGGCAACATTGGTGTAGCACCATGCGGCTTGTTGTATTCTAGAATTGGTAAATGGCACAACACAGCTGCCATGAAGAAACTATATGGGATGTAATATAGCTGTATGACACAGGTCATTAGCCATAAACATAGACACAGAACTCAGAGTAAAGTTCACAAGGAAGGTAATCATGCCAGAACATATTTTTTGATTTATAAAACCACAGATCGCCTAGCATAGATAGGAGACATATATTGGCAGCTATGTTAAAGGTATGTGTGCTCCAGCATGGATAGAGGACAGATTAGAAGCTATGAGAAAAGTACACATACTGAATCAGGCTGAAACTGAATCTGTACTGGTTACCTGGCCACCCTCTGATCTCGGGCCCAGGCTCCTCCCCCGCCAGTCACACACACCTGACCTGCATTGCCTTCCTGGCATCCCCCGCCCTTACGGACTGTTCTCTGTCTCCCCACAATCCCATTCAAGCACTTGACACCTGATGTCTGCACTTACCCTTGCACTGCCATCTGCTGGCCGTACTTTCACTTATTGTTTATTTATTATATTGTCCCATGTACGAGCACTGTCCCCTCCCCCCACACTTCCTCCTTCCCCCTTTCAATGCACTTGCACACCTGGCCTAGTAGGATCGTTGTCTGTCTTCCCTCTGTTCGCCCTCCGATTCCTCCTCGCGCCTTGACACACTTGTGTATATGCACGTTATAAATGCCATGTCATATCATATCATATCATATCACATCATACAGATAGAACTATCACAGTTCCAAGACACACAGATTGTATATTTGTTCAGGCATGGATGGTTAAGACAGTTTATAAGCAACACAGGAATGTACAAATTGTATAGCATAGATAGCAGATACATATTTGAAGTTACCAGGGAGGTGCATGTATCCTAACATAGAGTGAAATTAGAAAACAGTTATTGCTTTCAAATGGTGTTGTTATGAGGCATCTAAAAGAAAATGCCTTTGTGGTGTGCAATATATGAATGGTCACTTTGAATATATGGTATTGTCCAATTTGAACTAGTGCCAATTTGACCTACTGCAATTTGACCGCATCTTTTTGACCTTATTTGGTTGGTCAAATGGTACACTTCAATTAACAAATAATTTTGGGTTGGGGTAAGGGAATATGTTGAGGTGGAGGTAAATCGGGGGGGGGGGAGTGCGGGAGGTCGCCGCCCCGGATTAGGGGGAATTGCGGGGGTCTCCCTCTGCAATAGGTCAAAAATAATTAGTTCAAACAAATTAGGTGAAATGGGCAGTAGGTCAAGTTTTGTTTTAGGTCAAACAACCCATATCCTAATATATACATAACAAAACTAATGCCAGCTTAACGAGCATTGGCAATGCGTTTAATGCTGTTCTTTGAATTTTGCAATTATAGGCACTAGGGTGCAAGGAGGCGAGTGCAATGTTTTCAAGGAGGATGTAGTAAGGGTGTAGGTGTGCAATAGAATGAGAAGGGGAATAGAGCAATGGAAGAAATCATTGATAGACAGTGCCATCGATGGTTAGAAGAGGAAATATGAGGAACAAAGGGTAAGAGAGAATATAAGAAATAAGGTGAGAGTGTGATAGGAATGATGAGAGGGGGTAGAAATTGGGGGTAAGGTAGTTTGGTGGGGGAATAGAGGAGGTAGGGTGGTTTAGGGTGGATGTGTGGGAAAATAAAGCATGTAGGGTAAGTGGGGCTAGAGAGAGAGGGGGTAGCATGCATGGTGGTGGTAAAGAGAGGGGTGGTAGGGTTGATAAAAAAAAAGGGGTAAGATATGTGGCAGTAGAAAGAGGGGGTAGGGTGGGTGCATATAGAAAGAGGATTAGGGCAGGTGGATGGGGTAGAGATATGGGGGTGGGGTCGGTGGGGATACGAGGGCAAGGGTAGAGTTGGTGGGTGGGTGGAAAGAGAGTGGGGATAGGGTGGGTAGGGGTAGAGAGAGTGGGGGTGGGTTTGGTGGGTAGGGGAGAGAGAGTGGGGGTTGGTTGGGTGGGTGAGGATAGCTAGGATGGAGGTAGGGTGGTAGGTTGGGATAGAGAGGGTAGGGGTAGGTTGGGTGGGTATGTGGGAAAATAAAGCATGTAGGGTGAGTGGGTCTAGAGAGAGGGGGTAGCATGCATGGTGGTGTTAGAGAGAGGTGGTAGGGTTGAGAAGAGAAGGTGGGCAAGATAGGTGGCAGTAGAAAGAGGGAGTAGGGTGGGTTGCGATCGAGAGAGGATCAGGGCAGGTGGATGGTGTAGGGAGAAAGGGGGTGGGGTCAGTGGTGATAAGGAGGCAAGGATAGAGTCAGTGGGTGGGTGTAAATAGAGTGGGGATAGGGTGGGTAGGAGTAGAGAGAGTAGCAGTAGGTTGGGTGGGTGAGGGTACATAGAATGGGGTAGGGTGAGTAGGTTGGGGTAGAGAGAGTGGTGGTAGGTTGGGTGGGTGAGGTTATGTGGAATGGAGGCAGGGTGGGAGGGTCAGGGTAGAGAGAGTGGCAGTAGGGTGGGTGGCTTGGTTTAGGGAGAGTGGGGTTTGGGTGGGGGTGGAGAGAGTGGGATTAGGCTGTATCGTGGTAGAGAGTGGGGGTTGGGTTGGTGCATGGATAGGGTGGTGGTAGAGACAGAGTGGGGGTTGGGTGGGTGTGTGGATAGGGTGGGTGGTGTGGCAGATCAGAAGAATGACACTGACTTGGGTGCTCCATTTTACTAGTTATTCCTTATTCAAATGAAAAGAGAAAACGCCTAGCTCTCCCTAATTTATGGGCTTTTCTTACCTAACACAAACTAACTGGGGTGCTCCTCAGTGATTGATGTGTCCAAAAGGAAGATCTGTCCTCTGTCCAAACTTATCTGACCTGACCCTGCCACTACCAAAACAACTATTAAAACAACTATTCAAACCTGCCATTTTGAATGATCGCTTCTGTGCATTATTTGATTCATTCATCCAATTGTGCGTACAGCCACTACTGCATACCCAATTCTATGCATTGTTTACCGTACTAGCGACTAAGCGACTAAGCATAGAACTCTACTGGTAGCCTTATCCAACTGTGAGCCTAGTCATTATTGAATACCTACCTCTATACATTTTTTCCCTGAATCCTCTATTGTCCATGATTATGCGCTAAATACCCACCTTTCCTGAGAACAACACTTGGCTCTTGCCTATAACCCTCATTTGAACTAATGGAAAATTCTTCCACTCACAGCCACACTCTGACTTATTGATGAACATGACAGGTCAAAGTATCACTTACCTCACTTTTGTTGCCTTACTACTCTTGGCCACCAGTCTCTTAGACTACATCAACGGGTCTACATTAGAGAAGACCAGACTGGTCCCACACAACCCGATAAACATGGCTCCTAATACTTTTAGTCCTGCCCTGTGCATGTCTTTAGGAGACTACACTACAGCCCCATGTACTACAATCACTAGAAATCTCAAATTGCGCGCCAGACTTCCTAAACTGCACAAACCTTTGACCAGATCCATACCACCCACAAATAAGAAAATAAACGGTCTCCACAGTGTGATTACCAACTCTGCCAACCGACCCACTTCCCCATTCGCTCTCTGTACCACGGCAAATCAAAGCAGTACAACCCTGACCAAGCCTATGGTTCCTAGTACCCATACTCCATGCTTGACTCCAGCTATAGAAGATCACCCCATTAAAGGAGCTCTTCTTAATGCCAGATCCCTTGTGGCACATGTAATTGACATATCTGACTTAATTACAGAAGGCAACCTGGACTTCTTAGCTATAACAGAGTCCTGGCTACATAATGCTGCAGGACCTGCACTCATGCTAGCCATCCCAGAAGGCTACACCATTTCTAGACAAGATAGAGAGGAATCCTGAGGTGGTGGAATAGCTATTATATCCAGAGAAAGCCTCTCAGTGAGACTAGTCCCTCACCAAATTATGCAATCAGGTGAAATCCTCTCTGCCATTCTCCTGTTAAATAACTCCCAATCACTTACTATGCATATAATATACAGACCTCCTGGTCCCCTCTGAACATTTGAGGAGGATTTGCATAATATACTTGCCAATAACCTCAAACCTACCTCCCAACTTCTGTTGCTAGGTGACTTTAATCTAGGTTTTAACGATCCAGCACTGTCCCAGCCAACCTTAAACAATCCTGGGTCCTCCCACTTCTAAAGAAGCAAACGTTAGATCCCCTCATTGCCACAATCTACCGCCCAATCATGAAGGTACCATTTCTCCTCATAATTCTGGACAAAGCTGCCTATATGCATATTCAAAAATACCTTGAGCTCGACCGCTACACGGGATGGAAACGGCATTGATAGACTTAAAAACCCAAAACGATGAGCTGAGAGATAAAGGGAAGACTGCATTACTTCTATTACTCTATCCTTCAGCAGCATTTGACCTGGTGGATGACAAGGTCCTCTGCAGTCACCTGGACTCATCAGCCCACTTCTCTACTGAAGCTGTCAGGTGGATAGAATATATACTTAGTGATAGAACCATGAGAGTGTTCTCCCCTTCAGCAGAGGCCGACCCGACCCCGATCGTATGCGGGGTGCCTCAGGGCTCATGCGTGTTGCCAACTCTTTACAACATATTGACCAAACCTTTGTTCGATGATCTGGACCTTCTGGGTATCACCTACACTAACCATGCAGGCGAATCACAGATTCTCCTCCTGCTTTCTGGGGATCATGGCAAGGACCTGGTGCTGGTGAATAGGATCTATCTCATCATTCAGGCATGGATGGCCACCCATGGTCTCTGCCTAAATGATGACAAGACAGAGTTGATAATCCTAGGCACCCCCTCTAACATCATTAAATGAGGTCATGAATATGCATCATTCACCATTGATGGTAACTACATTAAAGTCTCAAAGGAAGTAAAAACCCTGGGTTTCTATCTGGACGCAGCCATGTCCTTCAAAAAACAACTGAAATCCCTGGCCTCTACAAAAGCATACACATGTAAGCTGATCAGAGCGGGCAAGCCCTTCCTTTCAAACGACAACTGCATTATCTTGGCGAGAGCATTCATTCTATCCAGATTAGATTACTGCAATGCCCTCTACAGTGGCGCTAACAAAACTAGCATCCAAAAACTGCAAATATTACAAAATGACGCTCTGAGAGCCGCACTAGGCATCAATAAAAGAGTGCACATGACTTCCATCAGGCGCCAACATAAATGGCTGTCCACACATAATAAGATACAGCTAAAAATCACCTCCTTGACACATAAAGCACTACACAATGCTGCCCCTAGTGACCTAACTGACAAATTGATGAGAAGATCATCCAATATGCCTAGTAGAGCTATTAATGCGAACTGCCTTGTGGTACCGAGATTCAAATCCACAAAGATTGGCGGCAATAGTTTCCCTGTGAAGGCCGCCAAACTTTGGAACTCCCTACCCCACGAGTTGAGAGCTGAACAACCTTATTTGCATTTCAGAAACAGTTATATCACCCTTCTCAACCGGACTGAAGACTAGTGTAAATTGAGACATCTGTATAACTGTTTACTTCGCTACCCATTACTGTAAACTGTAAACTATTGTATATTACTCTTGGAATTCACTGTACTGAAACTGTATTCTATATGTATGTTCATATCTACATATGGCTTTGTAGTTACCCTTTATGCCATATTGTTATTCATTATGTAACTTTGTAAGCCTTGCACCTTCTAATTGCTGCGCCCTGTTACCTCCGGGTCTGGTGCGCATTAGAAATTCAATAAACAAATAAACAAACAAACAAACAAACAAACTAAGGCACAGGAGCATGACTCCCTACTCCTGTGTAATGATTTCTCAGTAATTTCACTTCAAAAAATAAATGAGTTGTAGATACTTCCTAGTGACTACTTTGACCTAGTCATTCAATTCAGATATCAAGCTCTTCAATTGTTCACTGGTGCTGTTTGCACATTGGTTCTGTCTCTCTTGTTTATTTTTTACTCTTGTATCATTGGTTGGTTTTATCCCTCTTTTCCCTTTCTACCACTCTGCTCTGTTCCTCTTAATCCAATTTGCGACTTTATCTATATTCAGTGTCCAATCCTCTTTCTGACTAGGTCTAATTAGATTTTTTGTTCAAAACATTTCTCTCCCTCTTATTCTGGACTTCTATCTCCTGATCGTGTCTGTGACAAGTAGGAAGGTTCCAGAAATAACTTTTACTTCTCTTAGGTAACTCCAACTCTTGATATTTACTGGGAGAGTATGATTGGCTCCATTATAATTGTCACTTTTCTTCACTACTCTGTCACTACTGGGGTGAGTTTGATTTTTCCAATAATGATTCTTACTTTTCTCCCATACTTGGTCATTACTGGAACGAGAATGAGTACTCCAGTAATGTTTGTCGATTTTCTTCGGTATCTTCAATATTTGGTTTACACTGGATGAGTATTAATAGTCCCTTCGTTCTTCTCAGCTGACCGCCTGGTTCTCCCGCTTTCTCCATTACCGTTATCTTGTCAGGGTAGCATCACCGGGTCTGTGTTCAGGACAGGATTCTCCTCCGTAAATATCAGGTTGGCTTCTCTGTTGCTGCTTCGGTAAGCATGCTCCTCAGTGCCCTCGGGCAAGTGGTCTCAGCATGTTTCTTGGACTCCCAAGTCCATTGACTCTCAGTCATGCCACCACTTCTTACTTGACTGCAATTAGGACTCAGCAGTCCTTCAGTTTCTCTTTCTCCTTCCGTTTGCCACAGGTTCACATTCACACGCCAGCTTCCAACTGAGCTTGGAAGCCATGGATCTCTCTCTCTCTCAGCTTTACTCGTACAGCTGATTTAGAACTCTGAGGCCTCTCTCTCTCTCCTAGGTTTCCTATTGTGAGCTTAATGACGCTGCCGTGGGACTTCCCCAGTGCAACCTCAAAGTCCTTCTTTTATTTTCTGCTTCTGTATTACTCCTATGGTTTTCTTTGTCTCATTACCATAGAAGTATTGTTTTGAGGGGTTCTACATGCAATAACACATATCAATGTGTTCTTCATGTCTTCTTCCAGCAGATGTTATTATTGATGGTTTATAAGTAAGTGTGTTAGAGAGTTCCTCATCGGAACAGGAGTCCTTGTCCTCAAACAGGGGAGTCTCTCCTGGGGATGTCCTACTTGCCTCTACCCCTAAGGATGGTAATGCATAGCGGGCTGTTAAGGATTTTGTCAGAGGGCTATTACATAATTTAGGTGGTATTTTAGTACTGTGGTAAAATAGTGGCAATGTAGTGGCAACGTGGTGGCACAACGCATTTATAGTGATGCCCTATATGATGTGGCAAGACTCCCCTCTAATATCTGTATTCTGCTTAGGGTCAACTGTAAGTGTAAGAGAGCGGTCTTTGTACTTGCAGGGACACAACAGTGCTAACTGTAATTCTAGTCACTTATTTACAAGAGTGGACTATTGTCTATGACAGACCTGCTCAGCTGTTAGCATGCACAGCCAAGACATCATACTCACACAAACTGCCTATATATAAAGCCACAGTAAACAAATGACACAACCCAGGTCACGTGAATATTATATCAAGACACGCAGTAACTTTTAGAATGGGCATTTATATAATTGAACTTACCAATTTAAAAACAGCAAACATTGAATAGCGCCACAAAATAATCATGGAAACATAATTCAGCAAAAGAAATAAACAGCAAGCGAAAAAAGATTTAATTATGAACTCATTTCCCTGACACAATGTAAGTTTCACCCACTTCGACCTTGAGTCGTGAACATTTGGCAGGAGCTATGATTAGTATGAAATACAATTTCCCCAAGTAATATTTGAAAGGGGCTGAAATCTTTTGACATAAAAATAACATTTCCCTAGCTATCTCAGAACACATTCACACACGTGCGCCTCAATTCACAAATATGCTCACATCAAATATGAGCAAGGTTCTTTGTTGTCCTGCCAGTTTACAGCAGTATTGCAACTCCCGCACTCAAGCAACCCAAATACAAGGCCACAACCTCCCTCTCACCCGACTTCTCAGTCAGCTGCCTGGGGGAATCTTGCCTCTCTGCACTGCACGGCTTCGCTCTGCTGATGGCTTTCTGCCTCCTAAAATTATAGGTTAACGTCTATATCATCCAAGCTGATTCCTGTAGAAGCATGGCTTAAAAAAAAAGATTTTGCAACACACTTCCTCTGAACAATGGGAATTTTCAATAGCAATGAACCACAGCACATATGTTCTTTCATACTTTTTGCACTAAAACACAGCCAACCAATTGCTGCTTCCACATTTAAACTTCCACTGAAAAAACAGAATCCGTCATCTGGATCATTTTGCCCTGCTTTGTTAAAGGACAAATTATTAATGACTGGGAAGTGTTATTTGATGGGAAAGTGTAATTTGATTAATTTGGGTTAACATATATATTCAGTGCAAACTTGACAGATGGTCCATTCATCATAAAATTGATCATTTTGGCCTGCTTAATGTGCATTTTCCATTTGCTGTATTTATTTTGCATTCGGTTTACTCTCTCCACTGAAAATAATGTCATGTACTATACTACAGGGCTCACCTCCCTAGTCTCATAGGGAAAGGCTGCCCTCTGGGGAGAAGTGACAGAATCCCACGATTTGTCACAGTGTGTAGGGGTAGAGAGTGGGGGTAGGGTGGCTGGGTGCGGTAGAGAGAGTTGGGGTAGGCTGGGTGGGAGGGGGTAGAGAGAGAATGGGTAGGGTGGGTGGGTTGGGGTAGAGAGACTGGGGGTATATAGAGAGAGTTGAGGCAGGGTAAGTGGCTCAGGGGTAGAGCAAGTGGGCTTACAGTGGGGGTAGAGAATGTGTGGTAGGTTGGGTAGAGGGGTCTGGGTGGGGTAGAGTGTGGGGTTAGGGGGTGCTGTCTGGGAGAATGGGGCTAGGATGGGTAGGTGAAGGTAGAGAGAGTGGGGTAAGGTGGGTTGGGTTAGAGAGAGTGGAGGTGGGTGGGTAGGGGCAGAGAGAGGGTGGGGGTGGGGTGTGTGATTGGGTGGGGTGGAGAGAGTGGGGTTGGGGTGGCTGTGTGGTGGTAGTCGGTTGGTGGCAGGAAACATGAAAAACAAAGCATCCTAAGGAGAACTTGTCAAATGTAGCTCAAAATAGCCCAAACATAACCCAACTAGCACATGTAATGGGAGTGGGGTGGCTGAGGGTAGAGACAGTGTGGGTGGGGGTAGAGAGAGTGGGCATTAGTATAGATGTTGCCTCGGGAGGAATAAAACAAATATTGCTGCCAAAAGTGCCCCCAAATAACCCATTTGTACACAGAATATCACAAAATAGCCAAATAAGGCAAATCACTAGACAGCTGGAAAATGGAAAGCCCAGCCGACTTTATTTTTACAAAGCAGATTTTTGGAGCAAATCTTTTTAGGGAGCTCCTCATTAGTTAGTATGGGGAAAAGGATTTTTTTAGTGAGTTGGTCATTTCATCCTGCGGTATTGCTGGTTGCTATGGCAACCAGATATTCTCAGTTCAGAATCCCAGTTCCCGTTCCCTCTCTCTCTCTTCTTTGTAACAATGCTTTTGGAAATTTTGTGGCTTGCGCCAGAAAAATTTGCCAAAACCAAAAATGAGTTTTTTTATACGTGTACCCTGCCACCTAAATCACTTATGGAGCCAGACACTTTAGAAATGTAAAGCAGCTGGCAATTTTGACAAGCTAGGCACTATGATATTATGTGAGTTGCCAAAGATCAGAAAGTTGGCTATGACTTCAGTTTTCAATTTCAGCAAATTTATTTCAGTTCTTGTCATAAAACAAGGTGTGATTGTTTGAGTTTTTTAGATCTGACTTGAAAAGTACACAAATCACAGGATGAACCGACAGTACCATATTTTTAAACGAATACTTTCAGAAACATGTCATGTGAAAGGAGCATGATTGTAGCTTTATTTTATCATCATAAATGGAATTGGGGGGAGCCTACAAAATCTCATCTTGGTTTTACTTTTGTGTTACAAAGATCTAAATACATCCAAGAAACAAAACAGTGTGATAAGTAATACAGCTTTTATTCATTGTTTGACACAGACTTGCAGATTGTTAGATATGCTGTGTAGATGGACATTTGAAATTCTAGAATAAAACAAACCGTGTATTGTGTCATGTAAGAAGATCTACATATAAGTTTCACAGAGGGTTGTGGTATTTAGTTGGCTTACTCCCATCTAGGGCCTGTCATGTCTATAGAAGAGATCTTTCAGAACGTGTACACTGAGCGGGAACCATACAAGGGATAGGGCAATGGTAGTGTCAGGATATGTCCAGTGGCTTTCACTAGTAGAAGTGCAAAATAAGTTAAAGTTCAAAGTGACTTCAATCCAGTCTCACAAATTTCAAGGATCCCTTCCAGGGCTGACATTGAATGAAGCGCAGCAAAGATTGCTAACAAAGAAAAGTCTCTTGTGTCCAAGTGTTTTAATGGTTTTCAGCAGCACTGGACTTACAGGGATTCCCCACTCACTTTATTTCTCCTTTACTTGCTTGCATTGGTCTTGTTGATTACTGGATTATCATCCTTTTATTTTGGGATTCCCAGACTCTGCAGCTTGATTTGCCCTAAATCCATGGGAGCTTCGGGATCCCATTGTCAGTTTCAGAAAACTCCTCCCACTGGCTCTCCTCACCTGAAGCCTCTGAAGCTTTGCCTGGAGGGTCGGTCTTCTTTCTTCTTCTCTGTCTTCTTAGAGTCTTCCTCCTCCTCCTCTTCTTTGTTCTCCTCTCTTTTTTCTTTTTGTGAAGGTAGGGAGAGCCCCTCCAGGAGCCACCTTGACTGCAAAAGGAACACAGCCAAAGGGGTATCCAGAGGAGCCAGCCCCTTAACAGGGAGAAAGCCGAAATAGGCAGAAAAAACCGTGTGCCGCTGTTTGCAGAACACCGTAACTCAAGATATTCGTATGGAGGTAAGTAAAAATGGTAGTATGTATGTGGAACTCCTGACCGAATAAGAATAAGAAATAAGGAACAATGGAGAAAAGCCTAGTACAGTGGTACAAAGGATTGAGACTAGAACCAAAAGGCAAAAATGCAGATCTCAAGGATAGGAAAGAAAGAAGAGATAGAGAACCAGATGAATACTCAAAGGAGCCAGAAGTACCAAGCTGATGCTCTAAGAACACTGGGGAATAGGTCAGAATCAAGGATGAGAGGAATACAAGGGAAACAGGGAGAGAGAGAGAGAGAGAGAGAGAGAGAAAACGAGACAGAGAGAGAGAGAGAGAAAGGGGGAGAAAAGGGAGGGAGAGAGCGAGAGAGAGGGAAAGAAAGGAGGGAGCGAACGAACGTAAAATAGAATGGGAAAGAACAATAGCGAAGTAGAAGCAGACAAATATAAAGACGTGACCACAATGGCTGGAAATGCACGTTCAGAAATGCCTGCCAAAAGGAGCCGGCACAGCGAGAGGCAAAGGATACAATGTATCCGCCCAGGAAGGACACACCAGCAAAAGAGGAAACAGTTAGCCGGCTCCGAAAACGAAAGTAGCCAGGAAACAGAGTTGGTAATGGTTCCAGAGCGCAAGGGGGACAAGAGTCAGAAGGAAATCATGCAGGAGTAAGAAACGAACTAGGAGGAAAGGTCTGCAGTAAGCTAGGAGGAAACAGGAACAGAATCCACGGAACAACGAACAACGGATAGCAGCTCGAGCATCTGTAACTGAAAAGTTGCAGTGCTCCGAGCAGGGGGCGTGGCTAGAATATGTAAGGCTGGAAAATGAATATCTAGTCTTAACCAGGGGTTGAAGGAGGCATATTGTTCGCACGGCTTCCAGGGTAGCGTTGTGACACCCATGTCCAAGGAATTAGGGGCTATGGACGTGATAAGTCACCAAGTCTGGGATGTAAAACAGGGGCACCTGGCACAATACTTTGCCCTTTTCTCATTGGCGTACTCTTTCAACCAATGTTATCAGTGAGTGGGCCTCCCTTTTGTTCACTTCAGTATACTTTGTGCACTTTAACATCAGCGCTGCCTCCCATGTCTCACTAGACAAGTCCCGTCATAAATCTTCTTCTGTTTGTTCTTCTGCCCATACCATGCTGACCAGCCATCAATCTCGTTGGTAAATTCTTGAACCACCCCCTTATCTCTTTCATTACATTCTTTCTCCCTTTGTAACCACCTCTCATCTGTATCCACCTCTCTGCTAACTTGTCACTTTCTTTACCCCTTTTTTCACCTTCATGGTGGGTGTTTGTTTCCCAGCCTCCGAAAATATCAACCTCTTCTTTTAGTACTTCAACAAACATATCTCTCCTTTCCAATGCTTTCTCCTTCTGTAAACACCTCTGATCTTGCCCACCTTCTTCACCCCGTCCACCACTACCTTTGTTTTCATTTTCACTGTTTGCACACGCAGGGCTATCTTAAGGAATTTTGTGGCCCGGGCATTGACACCTTTGGGGCCCCCTTCAAACTAAATAAATATGCTGGCCTTGCAGTACGTTCATGTTCTCCCTTAAAGTCCCTTTGCCCTCTTCATTGTTATTGAAATCAGAATAATGAAACTAGTAGCATTTCAGTGGCAATATTAGCCGCTTACGACAGGATATTTGTGATCTAGCACAGATGCAGGACACTTTTGAACAACAGCATCTGGAAAATATTTATATTGGCCATAATAAAATTGCTGGCTAGGTCTCGGATCAGTAGCCGTATGAAAACCAGCAAAGGCAAAATACTTGGATGAGTAGCTTCACAGAACATAAAAGTGCCCAAGCATGGCTACAGGAGACATATTGGAAGCAACGAGAAAGGTACACATACCATAGCATAGATACCGGATACAGAATAGAAGCTACCTGGAAGGTGAACATAGCGGGACTTAGATGAGAGTCATGGTTTCAAGTGATATTGCTGTTAATGAGCAGAGAAACAAATTACTTTGTGGTGTGTGATATATCAACAGTCATTATTATGGTATATAAAATAACACTATATCCAGTTTAACCCTTAGTACTAAATCACTGACAGGGGCTGACAGTTTTGAAAAATATTGGCACTGACAAATGTGACCAGTTAATTGAATTAACGTAAGTATGGTAACTGGACAATTTCCAATGGCAAGTTCTAGAGTGGCTGTTGTAAATACATCAAATATATACACCTAAAATGCTTGGAAACTGGATTATATTATTTTTCTTCCAACTAGGCAATGTGCCATGATGATTATGAGTCACATTTAGTGCCTTGTTACACTAATGAGCAAAGATAACTGGACATCACGTTGTAATATTCAAAGAACAGGTATGATTTATCAGGACCATTCTGTTTAATTAAAATGTGGTGTATATACAGCATATATGCCGCTATAAGGAATTGTCTCCATGAGACTACATTTGTTGTATTTCTTTAGCGCCCGCCCTGAAGAAGGACCATCAGTCCGAAATGCATCGGCCACGGCTTCTGAACAAAATTAACTGAAAATTAAAAGGACTGATGTAATATTTATTTATTTATTTATTAATTGATAGTTCAATTCTACAAGTTGAACATCTGTACCTTTTTTGAAGTAGTATTCACTACACAACTGGCTTCTCGAGGTTCATTGATTGTTTCACTGAGCATTTTCTTTTCCAGTTAATTGAGCTGCCCAGGATATCTCATTTCAATTTAGAGGGGAAGCCAAACATGAACACAGATGAGGCTAAAAGAATTTTCAGACTTTGTGTAATTCAAACTCAGAATTAGAAACAGCGACACTCTTGACTAATTGTGAATATACTTGCAACTCCAGATATGTGAAAAATGGGTTTATGATAATAATGATTTTGCCACAGAATTATTATAGCATACTGTTATGGAAGGACAACAATTTAGGAAAATAAGGGATTTTTGTCTTGCTTTTAACCTTTTGCTGTTAGAATAATGAGTTTTATCAAATGTATTATTTTATTTTTTATTTAACGTGCATTAGCCAGAACCAATTCTGACTTTTTACACCGGAATCATCACAAGAATAAAAATAATAATAACAATTTCACTAAGCATACAATACCCATAGGTTATTAATATTCTAATGTAAAAGAAAAGGGAAGAGAAAAAAAAAAAATCAAACCATATATACCATAATTACACATAAACATCATTCAAATTAAATTCACCAGATAATTCATAACCAATTACACATTTTTTATAAATTGCCCACATATTTCCAAACTAATAATAAAACAGACAAAAAAACCTTCAATGTGCTTTGTATGCATTGGGCCTCATTACGGGTCCGGCGGTAACCGAGCTGGAAAAAACGGCAGCTTACCGCTGGACTCGTATTACCATTCCACCTCTGTGATTCCCGGAATTACCGGGACATTACGACCCCGGTGACCGGGGAATTCTGGAGGCGGAATTCTGTAAGTCCCCATTCCCATGGAGTCCCAGAGGACTCCATGGGAATGGGGAAGTGGAAACACCAGACACCGGCACCGTGTTGTAATGGTGCCGGTGTTTCCATGTCTACCTGCAGGCGGGTGGTGTTAAACCCACCAGGTCAGACCTGGCGGGAGTGACACCTCCCGCCTGCAGGACTCTTATTCAGGATTTACAACCACCGTTCTTTCCGGACCGGCTGACTCGTAATGAGGCCCATTGTGTGGAAGTATTTGTTGTGAATGATTTATAATTCCTTTTTTATATGAACCATAACACAATAGAAAAACAAAGGGAAGTACCGTGATACTAAATGAAGCAAGCCTAAACAATCTCATCGTGGGTTTGCCATTTCATTTTATTTTAAAACTTTAGCTACACCCAATACACAGATTTGTGGATTATTGTTCATGATCTGCAGAAGAACATTTGAAATTGTACAAAAAAGTAAACAGTTTAGGCAGACCTGAAAATAAGCTTGCCACACGCCTGTGATATTGGGTCGGCTCTTTTCTGTCTAGGGCAATCTTCCAATCAAATGGCATAAATAAAAGCAAAGAGCAGACAATGGCATAGACCATTTCAGCAGAATGCCAGAGGGCGAATAGTTCCACAGAACATAGAAGAGTACTATAAAGCGAGATAAGATGATATGTCCATGATCACTTTATTGACCAGTGGTAAAGCTGGGATATGAATATCAGTATTTAGGTCCTACAGTTTTGAGTTTGACTACCTATTCATCTCTCCCGACTAACGTTTTATGCTCTTCATTGGGGGTTACCACCCAATTGTTACAAACCTCTTCAGGAGGAACAAGGATCTAGATACTCACCATACTGATGCTTTGCTAATTTGCATAGCTATTGAGATTTAGTGCATGTATGCTGTTTTGTAGCATAATAGGTGCTACTATCCACAAAGTATACAGACATGCATGTTTATCAATTTCAGACATGAGAAAGGCAGAGTCGGCGTTACCAGAATTTGGCACTGTGATCTGGCACATGAGCAAAGACCTCTGTAACAAGTGCTTAACACATTAAGCAATATTTTCAATCAAAGTGACCCTCAACGTTATCAAAATGCATTTTAAGTTTCGTTTTGTAAATGGTTAATACATTGTTCACAAAAACACGATAACGCTACATGAGTTGTACTGTAGTAAATGCACAAACAGCATGTTCTACAGTGAACACAGGAAGTATTACCTGATTCATAGGTCTGAACTGAATTTACTATGCAACAATACCTAGGAAACAGGTTTTCTGCCCCACCAGCGAACTATAAAATATCCTGGCATGTAACTTTTATGGCTTCTAAAAACTGGGCATAGGGTTGTTTGCATCAGGCAGCCATAAGCCCCCCCCAAAGGTGAGAGCCTGAAGCATGTCCCCCTTTTTGCATTCCATAAAGAAGTCTCTGTTCACAAACTGTTCTTTTCCCCTCTGGACACCTTATTTAGACTTCTGAGCACCACCCTCCTTTGTATTACATTCACTCATTCTTTCTTTAACCTTCAGAGCACCTTCTTCACCCCTCTCATCTGTATTACCTCCAACCTTTGTTTCTTCTCCCTTATGGGCACCTTCATTGCACATTCATCGTTCCTTTGAGCACCCCCCTTCTTCGTACTTCTCAGATCAATGATCAATGCTCTCTAGATCTCTCACACCTTCTCCACAATGATTTCACTCTCTTTGGTCTCCTCTGTCACACTCTTTTCCTCTTACTTGAGCTCTCTTGGCTCCAATGAATGATATCCTTGGTCTCGGCACTAGAACCCAGGTTTCAGTGTTTCCCACACTACCTGATCTCACCAACAGGCTCCTAGCTCTTGCGCAGCCTCCTGATCTCTCCAACCTTCTGAACACAAACTTTTTTCTCCTGTCCACGGTATCCACCTCCTATTACAAACACCTTCACTGACACTCGGGGGATGTGCACTTGTATAGAGCTGGTTCCTGTGTTTCACCCTCTCGCTTTGAAACAGGATTTAGGTATGCTTACTGGATGGAGATTGCCTTTCGGGCTATAGCCACTGGGATAATTTACAGTCGTAAAATGGGACTTGGCATTGGCTCATCCCTTCCCTTGGACAGTCCCCTCTCTGCCTGTCACACCCAGGCCCTTCCTTTCAGCCTCCGTCTGGTGTAAGGTGTGCCTCTTCAGGAAGCCTTTGTGGGGATTAGTTAGTTGGATCCACTCGGGTGGTCCTCCCACTGGTGTTAATACCCCAACCCTGCCCCCTGGTGTGGACTCGCTTAACCTATCTGTTCTTGACTGTATGACAGTGGAGGCCATGTGCAATGCATAGCTTGCTGTCTGTCAAATTGCCCTTCCTATTTCAGGTCCCTATATTTACATTTGTAGATTTAGATTGGATTTCTGCTCCTACGAGAGGGGAGCCAATCGTGCAGGCTCTGCTGGTTCTACAGGACCACTGTTCCTTGCTTCCCTTAATGGTGCAGTGGCTGCGATTCTCCAGTTTCAGTTGAAGTAAAAGCCTTGTACTTTGGCAGAGCCGGATTTTCCTTATCCTATATGGCCTACATTTCAAAAGGGGCAAGGACTTTGACCCTTAAGGGGGCCCTGTTCCTAGCAAATGGCAGGTAACTGTGCCCTGCCCTGACCTGGGAAATTGGTAAGGGTGACCAGGGGAACTTCCCCACATATCCCCAGAGCTATATAATCTGATCAATAGGGTAGGAATCCGGACCCCTTCGTCTCCCCCGGGGCATCCTAGAATGGGGCAGTTGACTTTGTCACAGGGGCCTTCCATGTAAATGTCTTTCAAGAAAATAAAGAGCAATAGGTGAGTTAAAGAGTGTTAGCAGAATATGAGAAAGCAAACATTTTCAAGAAGACACCACAGTACTGTACCATTAGATGAGGTGTTAAAAAAGAACAGGAATACAAATGATTCAGGGCTCTTGACCTTATTTCAAGCTTAACAGAAAACAAGCAGTAATTCAAGCTGCCATGTACAGGCATGGCAGCCACCATTGCAATAAAATCTGTCTAGATCCTGCCTTGCTTTTACGGGTGGAATCCTTACAGACTCAAGCTTCTCTGCCTGAAGTTAGATGGGGACTGGGGTTCTGGCGTATTTTCTGCACATAGCTGAAGTAAACGCTGGAGAGAATTTCACGCTCCATACACTAGCTCTGTGCAGAAAATGCTGTTAAAATGGCATGAAATGTACTTTACAGGCAGAGTGCTTGTTTCTGCCTGGAGTAATGTTCTGCCCATTTTAACACAGTCATGAAAATGAGCCCCCTGGAATCGTCACTTAAAACCGTTAATTGCTATCAAATTAAATCAAATTTAGTTTATAGCTAAAATATCTGCAAAACCCCTCAAACTATTTACGAACACAATCACAATAAAAACATGAAATAACATAACAACCATACGTGATATTACTGTCAAATTAATTACATATTTTAGTGTGTGTGATAAAAAAAACTATCATAGTATAGCTCAATAATCTATCATCTATAATCACGCATGTCACGCCTTGAAACACTTATGTATAGGCGCATTATAAATGCCATATCATATCATAGCAAATCATATCATGTGCACAAATGCAGTGAACAAATCATTGATTTAGGCATTAGAAATGCTCAGTAGCTAATTTGATGACCTAGATTGCTAACCATCAGACCATGAGGTATGTTTCCTATCCTAGCGTTCTACTTGACCAAGCAAATCATGTGATTATTGGTGACTCACATTATGTCATCAAATGTCACATTTATAACATATTGAATCTAATGCAAATATATAGAATAATTGGAGAGTGTCTTGCATGGATTTCCCTATTGCTTATGCCTGCTTCCTACCCCCCCATTTCATCCTGGTTTCTTTTATCTGGTTATAAACAGACTCTAAACTCCATCCTGTTCATGTTTGAGATAAACGTCAATGATAAAAGTTCTCTGATCCTTGAAGCTGATTCCATTTGATTTCAAATGCCTAAGATTGGTTTGCCTCATATCTGCATGGTTTACAAATGTTGGAGTTAGAGTAAATCACATTGCTAACCATAACTGTCATATTTGATCTTTTATAGCCTTTGCAATGTAACCATAACGTTCCTTAAACTAAAGTATTTCATTTCTTGCTAGTCTTTATGGTTGAGTCATGATGTTTGAAAATGCCTCAGACAGGATGACTCTGCATGCACTGTTCACTGGTCATTGTTTGACCATGCCCAGCGGTCCCTCTACTCATGGCAAGTCCTCAGCCATGCACCAGGTGCAGTGACCCAACTTTCTAACTTCTTGTCCAACAGTTCATGTGCTCCATTTTAGCAGAGATTTGAAAGAAAAATATGTTCCTCTCTCCCACCCACATACAATAGCGTGCATACACTGAAATTGAACTTCATGAATCTCTCCAAGAAATAATCTCAGCGGCTTGTCTTTCTTCTTTGGAAAGTTTCATGTAATTCCATCTCTTACTGCCAAAGTTAAATGGGAAATGTGTTTTGGCTATCTACACCTATGTAAGAATGTCACACAACTTTCGAAAAATGTTTAACGCTGCCTGTATATGTTTTTTTGGCTGTTTCAAGCAATTCCAATGATGGGATTAAAGTTTGAAGTCTCTTAAAATATCCTTCTCCTATGACTAAAAGTTGCGCCTACTTTGCAGTTCATGGATAAAGAAACATAGCCATGTTCTGGAATCCACATATCTGAAATACATGTAGCAGACCCTGCACCGAAATCAAAAACCTGGCAAAGGGTGCATTCATCTTCCTCCTTTCTTCAAGACAATGATGCTTCTTTGCAATCACGTTATTGACCTGGACATGTTTTATACTTCTTTGTGTGCCATGTAGTGGGTGATCAGACAATTGTACCCTCTGCTCTCATTTCCTAAAATATCACAAAACATCAATTTTGATCAAATTCTTCAGTTTCAAAAAATTTACAATTTTTGATCACCAGTATAGCTCATTCACATTTCCAAATGAAATAATCTCGATTAATTTCTTATGTGTCTTCAATCAATATTTTTTAACGTCAATGTGTTGCAAGAAGAACTCTCTTCTTCAAGAGGGAATTTTCTGATGTAATGATACTTAATAGGTACAGTCTCTGCAAATATACCAACAGACATGTAACATATAACAGACTTATATTAATATTTAAGACTATAGGGCCTCATTACGAGTTGGGCAGTATTGCAGTGGTAAATCTGATGGAATACCGCCCAACAAAATTACTGTTACTGCCACTTGGTCTGGCGGTATTAACGCTGGATTACAAGTGGCGGTGGCAGTATAAATCCCGATTATTTCTGAGTCCATAGGACTTAATGGGGCATTTTCGGCCGAGTTACTGCGGTGCAAATTCCGTCATGTCAATTCTGCCGAAAATGGATGGAAAGTCCATAGATTTACCTCCACTTCATAGAAACCTTCCTCTGAACTCATAGTGGGGCTGTAATGCAGCAGCAACTGTATTACCACTGCATCTTCACTGTACCGCCCAACTCGTAAATGATGCCCTAACTAGTATCTTAAATACTTTTTGCGTGGTCCAAATTCAATGACCACTGCTCTCTGGCAGTCATGTCTCAGAAGTAGGAACTTGCAGATGCCATCCCATCATGAGCCCCTTTGTGTAAAACACAAAGTACTCTGTTTCCTCCCAAAATTAGAGGCAGTAATCATACAATCCAATCATTTTACAACAATCAAATCAAATAATGCATTACATTTCAATAATGTATTGATCCCATTTTGTTGTGCATCCAAAGGTTTTTCAGACAAGAAAGCTTCTTTTGTGGGACAGAATTTGCTCCAGTTTGCCTCCCCTATAACGGCATTGCTGTTTGAGACACATGACACATTGTACGTATGTTAGTGTATACATTTGCCATAGAATGTTTAGCTTCTGTTCATTTGCCATTCCTTCTAAATTTATTGGATTTTAAACCAGTGAGCTTGGGGTTAGAGAGGTAAACTTTCAGATAAGAAAGAGATTATAAAGTGACCATGACCCATTGGTTTCCCTTTAAGATTTTGGAGATTTAATATCTGATATTTTTCAGAAAGTGATAAAGTTATTCTAGAACCATTGGAGGTTGTGGGGAACAGGTGAACATCACATGTAATGAGGAATTGTCTGATTTGATGTCATGTGAAATATTAACACAAGATAATACTGTTTTTTAAGTAAACTTGAAGAGAGATTCGTCAGATTCAGGGGATGATTGAAATATATGAACAATTAGTGAGGGTACTGCAGGAGTAGTGCTCTGGGTCTTCAACCAGGAGAGGTGGCCTACTGAAGATCAAACAATGGAAGGGTGGGGGGGGCAAAGGCCTTGGCTTCGCTTAGATTGGCTGGGGAAACTATAAAACCACTGCTATTTGAGGTAGTGAATGGCAGTGTTCAGCGAAAATTCTGGCCAATTATGGCAAATCGGGGCAAAGAGCAAAGTTAATAGCACCCGCATTAATGAAATTCTGGTACAATTATTTTGCAACACTATATCAAGTACCAGCAAGGAATCAGGATAATAGACCAGAAAGAGACTTGGCTCCTGCCGAAGGATACTTAGTTGCATTCGGGGTGAATAACAGCTGACTAGTGGCAGCACCAATGTATCATTTATGTTGGCTATACTAATGGATGTTAAGGAATGGAATAAGGTAATTTGTATGAACCACTCTTACTGATATCACTGAAGTGATATGACCTGAAAAAGATCAAATGCTCAAAATACGTGTTTGCATGAAATTGCATTTGAATAGTTTAATAATTGAAAATTCCCAGTTACATGAGGAGATTATTAGACTGTGACAATGGTAGTTGTTTATAGTGTAAATAATGAAACTTTAATGGAGGTTTGTATAATTTGTGACTTTCTACTAAAATAAGACAGGACACAGTGTCATTAGTCTAAAGAGTGTGTGCATATTTTTGCATTGTGAGTGAGGTCAGAAACTTGAAAGCAGTCTCTATTTTTGGACTAGGACTGACATACATTTGCAAAGAAATGTAAGTCACGCCACTTTATGCAGCAACGCCATGAGAGACTGACCTTTCCATAAACAATAGGTTTTTACATTATTGGATCCTGGTTGACAATCAACTAGGGGAGGAAACAGTGGGGTTCAGATCACTCAGTCGGAGGAAGGGTGGGGATTGGATGGTGTATGGAGGAGCCATTCCTTGAAGAGAAGGCTCTTGAGCTCTTTCCTGAACTGAAGAATTCAGGGGGTGAGTTGGTTGTTGATGGGGAGGGAGCTTCCAGAGTCTTGGGGCATAGACAGTGAAGGCCTTTATTCTGTTTCTTTCCTTCTGGCAGCAGAGGAGTGCACGTCTGCACATGTGCTTAATTCTGGTGAATTGTAGGCCCCTGGAGATGCTAAGATTCTTAGTGAAGTAGCTTGTGGACTTTAGGGTGACAGCCTTGCAGATGATGCAGCAGGATTTGAAGATTATAGGGGCTAGCTGAGGGAGCCAGTGCAGTTCGACGAGGGGCGGAGTGATGTGGTCAGTTTGCAGAGACCTTTGTTAAGTCATGCTGCAGCATGCAGGACACATCTCAGAGGAGCCAGGGTAGTCACTGGAAGACACTGCCACTATCCTGATGGGTGAAGACCTAGGCTTGGCGAGCTGATCTGAAGTGGTTTTCTGGGATGAAGGGCTTGATTTTCCAAAGGAGAGAAAGTTGGTACCGAGCCAGATACCATTCCTCATGTGTTATGTTAATGTGTGTGTTGTCCAGAAGTAATAGTGACTTAGGACGCCCGGCTCAACTGTTTGGAATCATGTGTTAACCTCCTTCAAGTCATGCAGGACATGATGTCTGCTGCCTTGGCCTTTTTTTCTTGCAGAGATTCACACCTTTTGAAAGAGAAAGGGTGACGTCCGTCTACCCATTAGGCAAGACAAGTTTGAATCTCATTGTTACAGTACATTGCCTAACTAATGGCTGTTCATGCCTACCAGCTTTATACGACTCACATTCATTGTGTCTGACAGCTCCACCACCCAGCGTGATAACCACCTGCATGATTTCGTCCCACTCACACCACGGCCACTTCACAGCAGCATTATTGTTCTGCCAGCCTGAACAGGTGCACATTTTGTATTATAGAACTTCAAGTGTGATTCTGGAACTTCAGGACCCTAGGTGGCACCTAGGTAGTGACTGAAGTGTAATGCCTTGAGCTCCGTCTGAACTGCAAGCACATTGCTGCTGTCCGCAGGGCAAAAAGGATGGTCTTCCAGGGGTCAGAAGAATTGGTTCATGATTGTTTCTGCTTGTGTCAGTTTTGTTTCCACGCTAGTAATGGCCTGACTCCTGAAGGATTGTGAACAGAATTTTGCATCTAGGCAGGCAGGTTTGCAAGTGAGTGTCATCATATATGTAAGGCAAATTCCTAAAGAGTATTGTGGCTGGAATGGGACGCCAGTGAATCTCCCATGGGATAGAAGAAATGTGCCTGCATTTCTTGTTTTCAATGATGAGTCCTGCAGCCGTGTGTTCAGAGGCTCTAAGAGGATGTAAGAGGGGCCAGGTGCATCATGTATGGATTAAAGATCATTGGACAGAATATTGAGCCCTGCAGTACTCTGCATGTGAAGAGGCCTTTCCAAGAGGTAAGATGCAAACCAGCTGTAAACTGTGCTTAAAACAACATTCTGTTCATGAGTAGACTAGTCAGTGTAATTAAGTCAATCATGTTGAATACAGCATAGAGGCCACTGAGGACCAAGGGTAATGAGTTCCATGAATAGAAGAGCATCATTTATAAAGAAGACAGTGCTTGTTTCAGTGCTACCTTTCCGTTCTAAACCTAGATTGGTAATTGCAGAGCAGCCTGTGAAGGTTAATCCGATCACTTTGTTGGTTGCAACTGCCTTCTCAGTGATTTTTCCAGTGAATGAGAGGCTATTGGTTGATCGGTAGATTGCTAAATTGTCTAGGCCCAAAGTGTTTTTTTTAGGAGAAAGCAGATTAGTCCTCTTTTTAGAGTGCTTGCGAAGATGCTTTTTAGTGAGTGAGACAATATGCTGTTTTCAGAAGGGTGGTTGTGGTGGTCCCCTTGAGCTGCTTCATGACAGCGTGTTGTTTAGTTTAAGTGTGTGGAATAAATAATTTATCGTATGTCATCTATCTTGTTGATGAAAAATATATTAATTGCATTGCAGCTTTCTGTACAGTCAGGGCAGTGGGTTTACTCCTGTTGGCAGTTGCCGAGATAGTTGATGAGTAATATGCAGTTGTGGCTTCAATGATGAGAGAATAGTGGGTGCTGCGTAAAACCTCAATTGTGACAAGGTCTTCATTCCTTTGCTTTGTGCCTTGTGTGCCAGAATCTGTTGTGTGACTGCTTGGTTTTCTCATTTTGTGATCATGTATAGCCTATGGTTTGTTCCATTTGAACCCAATTAAAAGGGTGTGCAATAAGTTGCACTCTTGGTAAGGCCATTTATTTGTTGCATGTAATTGAAGACATATCTCCTTTGGCCAGTCAGCCAAACCATATAAATCAAGACATTTTTAGTTATGGTGAATTATAGTGAAATTCACAGTCATACTGTAAACAACAGTGAAGAAGGTGTTGCCCTTTTTGTACCACAGATACACCTCGCTCTGTCTGTTTTGTGAAATCATAATGCCTGAAAATGCCATGTGTTGAACTGTTTTACTAGTGCAAATGGCTACAAGATATACTTTAGTCATGTTTACTTTGGAAGTGCAAGGCAAACTTATTCTCATTAGTAAATCCTTATTCTTCAAATGTGACTATTCATTGTGTACTGTAGACAGAACAGTAGGTGTGTGTCCTTTATCTTTAATTATACTATTTTAGGGATAAGGAGAAGTTGGTGTAGGGATGAGGAGGCTCTGACTGCACTGTACTGTGGTCTACTTTAATTTGTGGCATTGATTTTCACTGTATAACGTTTGGACCCACAATTATTTTTAGTACAACTTCCATCATTACTGACATGTCCTCCTTTGACTTCTTTTCTGCCTGTGAGCTGCACTCATTCTGGTAAGTGATGAGTTTATGCTGCAAGTTTTTACCACATGTTTTACTACAACTCGCATCAGCCATTTCCATGCTACCTCTTGAGGAGAATGGTAGACTTACACATCTTGTAGACCCTGCCATAACTGCTCTTGGTATGCATATGCCACCATGGCAATTTACGCAGTGATGCTTAATGCCAATCAATGTGAATGTTTTGATTCTCCATCGACCCACACGTTGCACTTACTCTAAGAAGCAATGCCTATACTCTGCAGCTGTGACCAGACAGTGTGTAAACTTATGGTGATAGGAGTGTCATCTAAATCATTGCGAGAGCTGAAAGGTTGCAGATCTTGGCCCAACTTCCCTTGGTATAAATATACTAGCATAGAGTCATACACTGTTACCTGGTGGTTATTAAAGTCAATAGAGAGAACCTTTTTTGTTTTCCTGTCTGTCAGTGAGCCACACTCATTCTGGTAGGCAATTCCCTCATTCCAAAAATTGACCAAACAGTGAGTGCAACCATTATAGTGAAAAGGGAGTTCATGGGAGTTTTAGTCCAAAATATCTGAAGAGCCATTACCTCACCAAATGCTTTTGGTACAAATCTAATTGGACCCCCATACCATAGTGAATGTTCAGGGATGTTGGTAATTGCAGTTATTTTCTTTGTATACTCATGCCGACATAGCAATGTTGTTGTTTATTGTCTTCTGTAACACCTTAAGCCAGGGTGCTTTACATGTTCATTCTCAGTAGACGGGCTCCCACACTCCTTTTCAATTTTGTAAAACTAAACTAATTAACCAATTGTAACCCATACGCAGACCCCTCGTTCACTATTACTTAGAGAGGTTCAGCTTCACCTCACTGAGGAGGCCCAACAAGGCCGAAACACTGGATCAACATGCAAAATGTTGCCCACAACTACAGAACGTGAAATTAGAATACTCACAGAAATCGCTAATTGATTATCCTTCTTAGATTACATTAAATCGGAGACCATTTTAAGTATGATAAATAATCAATTGAAAGTAATAGCATCTTTAACAATAGTGTAAATTCATATAAGCCTGCGTACAATGGCACTGCTCTGATTATACCTGTTATAGGAGATTATGGGACTGGATGTTTATAATTAGGGAATGATAAAGCAAACTCCATGAAAGCTGGACAGGCGGTAACAGAAAAAATTTAAGTTAATTAACACATTGGCCCTCATTACGACCCTGGCGGAATTCGGAAAACGATGGCGGAAATGCAATACCGCCATCGAATAGCGCTCGGTGCGACTATGACCCGTCACCGCAAAGTACGATGCCATTAGCGACACCGTAGTGAACGCCAACGCTAACTGCACCAAGCACGCGCGCGTGCGCCATGCCAAACCGTAAACACCACCATGGCGCAACGGTACGCCAATTCCGACCCCAGCGGACATGTACCTAACGCCATCAAGCATGGCGGAATGCACCATTCCGCCATGGTGAGAAGTACGGCATCGCGAATCAACCGTAAACGGCCCCACTGACTGCCCGTACACCGCTCCCTGCCCACAAAGTACAACTCCCCGTAGGTGCAACGAAGCCACAATGCAACCAGTGAAATGCACAAGTCACCCATGCATGCCAACGAACAAATGAACCTCAAGAGGGGCCAATGGGAGCTGCAGGGCACAGATGGCACGAATACAGAAGCCATCCCAATGGACATGACCACAGTCCCCCACCAAGAAACGCACGCAAACACAGGCACCTGTGACCAGCAATATTCAGAAAATCACAACATTCCACCAGTCCACCTGGCTGACCGGCATCTGGCACACAAAACCCAGTCCCCCGCCCCTGAGCATGACAACATTCAAACTGTCATATTGGCAGCCCCCATCCCTGACCTCACGGGCTTCGTAGGCAAACGCGCCCAGTACAGGACCACGCAACAAAACTCCGAAGCTGGAACCCAATGCAGATCCCCTCACAATACATCGCTCCCCAAATAGGAATATGCCACATCACTTGCAAAGAAGAACGCTACACGGCCCATATCAGAATAGAATTTTAATGCACATCAATATCACCAAGCCCATACAGCCATCAGGCCATGAACTCCAAAACACATTTCACCATTGTGGGCTGCATCCGCAAGAAATGACCAGCCACTACTTGTGTGACGCCCTGTTCCCTCATGGTACACAGAGCCACATTCACGTACGAAAAGGCAACATGGAAGCGCACAGAACCGCAGGGTCGTCCCAATGGGGAGGCACTAGTCCAGCTGAAAGGCCGAAATGTTGCTCCGAGCCACCAGTACTGCGTAAGGGCATGTGGCCCATTGGCGATCGTCCCATAAGATCGTAATGCTGCTCCACTGATTAACACGAAGCAGCAGGTGTCGGGAGTAAAACCCATCTGCAGGAGTGGCATACAGATGGCAGTGGCAAAAGGGGAGGAGATACCTGTCAACCAAAAGAAAAGAAACAGAATAGAATGGCCATCAGAACTACATTCGAACAACTCACTTCAATGATCACACTAGATCCACAGCCATATGCATGCAAGCCCACTCCAAAGGATCATCACCACCCCAAAACCACTTGCGAATCATAACTATCTATATCGAGGTGAAAACACCATCACAAACGAGTGTACCTGTGCATGCGTCTGTGAAAACAGAATCCTTCAGATGGGATTGGTAACGTGCATGGACACAAGTGTCTGAAGGCGCGTCGAGACAGGGAGGGCTCAACAAGGCCAGATAGACGATGGTCCCACTATGGCAGCCCTGCATCACATAGCGCAGGGGGGGCGGACAGATCCCAAGAAGCCCTGTACATGGCAAACTCTGTATCAAATCACCTGCCCATGCATCCATTCATCATTCCCTCATCCCGTAATGAAAACGCCTGAATATTTACTCACATGACATTAGAAATATCCATTGAGTCTGTGCGTTATGCAGCCTGCAAAATCCACAGTGCCCCAGCACGTAATTCCAGTCTAGTGAAGTAACATGTATTTGGGAACATCCTGCCTTATCGTCCACTACGCAATTGCGCATCCCATACTATTCATATCAATCATAGCATTCTCGCCATGGCCCCTGTCCCAAGGACATTGAACAATAGAACGTTATATTTGCAGTCAGACCTGTGGGCATCTCCTCGCCGCTAGCTGAAAACCGAAAGCGCCGCCCTTCGAATTCCTCATTTGCAACATCACGTCGAAGAGGCATCTGTGGCCGTTTGAAAACACTAATTAATCCATCGAGTGCGGCTGTGTGTGAAAATGGCAACTGCCTTCACCCACGAATGGGACGCCCCGCCCGTCGTTGCAACTCGGTACAGTGATGAATGAGGGCCCACCGTTACTCGAGTACTACGTTCCACTGACCCTTCACAACTCTGTTCGCGACTGCACAGATAGTATGTGAAACAATGGGACCACAGCAGAATGAACATATCAACCAATGTTACACGGCCATCGGGTACAAATACAAGATTGCAATAGCAAGATGCCATTCCACGAATTGCAGCGTTGTGCGCGGGACGTGCTCGGCCAAAGGGGAGAGCAGTTTGCACAGGTGGAATGAATCACCACAGGTGGAGGCCATTCAGCCTGGTAACACATAAATTGCACAGCCAGTCTCCTCCCACAACCACACCGAAATGCTACCGGCAGGACTCGCGATGTTGGCCCTGGGGGACCTGATAGCACTGCAAGTACTCCAACTCCAAGAAGAAGACGAACACCAACTACAACCGGCCGCACGGAGGAGACGCAGGAGGAGGAGGAGGCCAAGGCAGGGCCAGCAAGGGCCGCCAGCACAGCCACTACCACCACGCAGGCAGCCCGCAATCCCACGCCTCCGAGCACATCCGTTCAACCTCACTGATGAGCAGATCCACACCCTCTACCGTCTGGACCGGGACACCATAACCGCCATTGTGGACATGACACAGGCTGACCTTGTCAGCATGATAGATAGCCCAACCGCCATCCCACCCCTACTGAAGGTGGTGTCTGTACTCCACTTCCTGGCCACAGGCACCTACCAGCACACAGTCGGACAGTTGCATGGCATTTCTCAGCCACTGTTCTCACGGACACTATTGCAAGTGCTCGATGCCCTCCTGAAGCACGCAGACGACTACATCTCCCTACCACGCTCGGAGCTGGAAATTACCAACACAAAAGTGGGATTCCATGCACTTGCCGGCATACCGGGTTGCATTGGTGCCATCGACTGCACCCATGTGGAATTGGTCGTCCCACATGCCATGGAGGCCCAGTACCGCAACCGAAAACAATTTCATTCTCTGAATGTACAAATGGTGTGTGACTCCAACAGGATCATTACACATTGTTGTGCCCGATTCCCTGGATCAACCCATGATTCTATGGTCTTGAGGAACTCTACAATACCACGCTACATGGAGCGACACGCAGGGAACAGATCCTGGCTACTCGGTGAGTCTCATTTCATGCATGATAATGTGGGGTATGTGATTCGGCAATGACCTGGCAGGAAGGGGGGGGGGGGTGTGCGTACGTAGCAATGGCATTCCACATCATACGTTTCTCGTCCACATACAGGTGATGCTGGATATCCACTGAAGAGATGGCTCCTCACACCAGTCCGGAACCCACGGGACCAGCATGAGGAGGACTACAACCATGCCCACTCACGTACCCGTGTAGTCATTGAACAGGCATTCGGCCTACTGAAGGGTCGTTTCCGCTGCCTCAGCAGGTCTGGCGGGGCACTCCTGTACCGCCATGAGAAGGTTGCAAAGATGGTGATGGCATGTGTCATGCTCCACAACATGTGCGTACGTAGAAATGTGCCCATGCCCCCTGACGCAGAACTGCAAGCACCTGATGATGGTCATGATGAGGGTGGGGATGTGGCAGCACCTCAAGGAGTCTGCGAGGCACCGGGGCCCGTGACATTCGTCAGCATCTCATTGATGTATGCTTCTAGCACTCACGCCTGGTGGCTGATACATGGACACGGGACTCGTGGCACTGTGTGTGTCTGGGACATGCACAATATGGACTGTACGCCTATGATGGCCTAGTACACAGAGATCAATGTCCACACATCTCATTGGTTGATCGTGCACTTTTTATGGCATATGTGATATCATGTTGTACACCCTATCGACCCGCCACCCAAGTGAGCCCAACACACCCCCTCCACCCTCCCACCTCCCCCCCGAACACCAGTGTCCAAAGATGCTCATCGTCAGTGGGCAGTCGCTATTGCAAGCCCCCTCTGCGGGTATCAGGGGCACCCCTGCCTGTGGAGCGCAGGTTCCTCCCAGATCTACGTTGGGGGCTGCCCTGGACGGAACTTGCAACGGATGATGTCTCTGCCTGCTCACGTCCATGCATGTCCCTAAGGGTTTGCGAGAGCTCAGTGAGCACACGGCGCACTGCGGCAAGTTCACCACATACGTCTTTGGACGTCGCATGCAGTTCCCCCCTCAGGCTCTCGGTGCTTCTCTCCATTTGGACTCTCAGGCTCTCGGTGCTACTCTCCATTTGTGCCCTTAGTGTCTCTGTACCTCTCTCCATTTCTGCCCTAAGTGTCTCAGTTGATGTTTCTATGTCTGCCTTAGTGCCCCCACATTCATCGGCATGGTCCTTGAGGAGCGTGGCCAGTTGCTGCTGTTGCACTATTAACTGGTCGAGGGACTGTTGCCTCTGCTGGGCCATGGCCATTTGCGGGGGTGTCACAGAGGGGCTGTTGTCCTCATGTTGCCCTGCCACAGGGCTTGTGGGGGATGGCCAGTCGTCGTCTTGTGGGTGCCCCTGCGTGGTATCCTCATGTAGTACGGGATGGAACAGACAGGGGGATTGGGACAGGTCATGGATGGATCTGACTTCGACATCCCCGTCTTCTGTGTCGGAGCATGCTGCCATCAATGGGGTGTCACCTATGGTGCTGCTGCCACCGGAGGCAGTGCCTTCTGTGGCATCCGTTGGGGGGACCTGTGGTGGTGGTGTTGTGGGCATGCTGGCTGCTGGGGTGCCTGTTGATGTTCCCTCCTCTGTACTGCCACCTGATTTGTGCTGCTGCCGTGTCTTGATGCGTGCAGCTGAGGTGGAGGGTCTTTGGCCGTTGGTCTTGGCCCTCTTTGCAGGTGTGCTGGTAGGGGTGTCCTGCAGCTCGTCGTTTGGATCGGACCCTGTGGTGGAGTAAAGGAGGGCGAGGGTTATTGGTGGGTCTGTGGGAATTGGAATGGCATTGTATCACATGCATTGGGGTGGTACCTGGGGGTGATTTGGGTCGGGGCCTTGGAGGTGCTTCCATTTGTGTGTGGAGTGAGGGTGCAGTTGTTTGGCAGCCTGCAGTTAGGGTGTGCCTGCTGCACGTGTAGTGCGTGTTTTAGGGGTTTTTAATTATTTATGTATTTATTGTGGGTTTTAACGTGCGCTATCAGGACGATGTGTGTGGACGTTCTCCTGGACATGTGTTTCTGTTGCACTATGGGGACACATGGTGCTTCACATGGATGGACTTTGTGGTTTTGGCATTGTTTCATTAGGCCCACCTACCTGATTCTTCGGATGTCTGCACTCCTTTCTCCATCCCTCCGACTCCCTCTATGCTCTCCATTCCGATGGTGGAGGCACAGATTTCTTCCCAGGGGGTCAGCTTGATGGGTGATTCCGACCCTCCCCCGGTGGCTGTGGCAATGTTGCGGTTGGCAGAGAGTATGCTGCGGACGCGTATCCGCAGGTCGTCCCATCGCTTACGGCATTGCTGTGGGGTGCGGGGTGCGGTCCCCACCGCACTTACCCGCTGTGCCACCAGAGCCCATATGGCCTTCTTGTTTGCGAGTGCCGTCCTGGTCATTTGCGTGGAGAAGACGACGGCAGCATTCTCCTGGAGGGTCTCTGTTAGCACGGTGAGTTCCTCACGGGAGAAGTGGACCTGCCGCTTGCGGTCGCACGCTTTCTTCGCTACTTTTCCCATTTTTCTTGGTTTCGCTAGGGTGGATGACGGGTTGGGTTGTGTCTCAGGGTAGTGATTTTAGTGGTTGTGTGGTTTTAGTGGTTTTATAGGTGTACGGCGGGTTGTTTCCCGTTCCGGGCCCGTGTTTTAACTTCCGTTTCCATATATTTCCGGTCACCGTACTTTACGGTAGGCGCACACTGCGGTGTCCGCTGTGATGGGTGGCGGTATTGCACCTAGGGCGCCGTACGGCGGCGGTGTGGGCCGTTTTGGGTTCATTTCCGCCATCGCGGACTTTGCACTTCCGCCATGCCGTGGTGCTCGTGCCCGATGGGTCGGAATGGGCCGCACTTTGCTCCTTCTTGCAATGGTGGAAACGCTATTTACGCTGTGGCGGTCCGGTCAGTCACTTTCCGCCAGGGTCGTAATGAGGGCCATTGAGTGCTCACCATCACGTGGGCTGCCGAGAGTGCTGGTAATTCAATTATTCCCAATTAAAATATAATGTATGCCTAAGGGCAAAACAGTACCACTTTTTTTAGGACATATATATTGATCCTAAGGTCACCCAGAAGCTCTCAAAGGGTTGAAGAAGCCATAGTCAAAAATTGCTGGAACAAAAGACAGTTTGACTGAGGTCTCCCTGTCTTGATGTGGGTGAACAAGGCTTACTACCTACGTACTTCAGATCGACATTTGTACATATCAGCATTTCTAACTGCCAAAAGGCCATCTCATCAACACATCTTCTGTCACAATCAAGGCACAACTCTTAGAGCAACATAATGCAAAGGGCTTAACAGAGAGAAGGTTGATACTGTCAGGAATATCCATTACTTCTCAGGCCCTGATGAAAGATGGGTCACTATGTAGGAAGACCTTACGCCTTGTAATCAATAACAGACCTTCCCAATGATACACCCCACTAGCTGCTAATAACAAAAGAGCTAGAGAAGCTAATCATTTGAAAGGGCACAAGATCCATAAGTACATGAACAGACCAGGCTGTAAAGAAGAGTATAATTCAGACAGTACCCATAAGGAATTGTAAGAAGACCTTGAGAATAAAACTAGACTGACCTGGGCTTAAGATCCTAAGCGTCCTAAGTAGCGGTGTAGTACCTCCTTCTTGACTCCCCTGTAATGGTGCTTGTGCGCAGTCCAGTAGATGGTCCAGGGTGCAGAAGATGGAATTGAAAAAAAATGAGGAATTAAGGGAAGGTTAGTAAGGGACTAAACCCTGTACAGCACAACGGATGCACTACAGTCGGGTTGGTGCACTGGTTGATAAGCTGCAGAGCGTTCATAAGTACTTTGCACTGAATAACAAATATCAGTGGAATAGTGGACAGTAGGATATGGGATAGGAGTGTTATTCGTGGTATAACTGTAACGCTCACCTTGTATCCACAGGGACGTCACTCAGCCTGTTCTGACCTCTTACGACCTCGAACCCTTCCCTGGAGTCTACTCGACTGGAGACTGGGCATGAAACACAGGATTGGTAGAGTTTAACTCCCTATTGTCTCTGTGTGCTTGAACCCCTTCTTCCCAGGGGTCCAACCCTTCCCTTTGATCCACAGCTCACCTTGTTTTCATGGAAAGTCTGCTCTCCGTCCTGCTTTCAGCGCAGGGGCACGTTCATTGATGCGGGCTCGTTGCTGCCTAGATACTTCACTGGCAAGAGTCCGACAGGTAAGTATAATGAGTCTTTTGAACAGATCTCTAACTTCATTCCTTTCCTTCCTTAGATGATGGCCGGCATCTGGGGATGGTGACGTGCTGCTGAGATGAGTAGCACTGAAGGTGAGTGAGAGCGCGATGTGTGATGCAACCCTTTCATAGTTTTATTGAACTGAGTTCTTTTTCTGTGTCTTTTAGGTGCTGCAACGTTTTTCAGCATGGATGCCGGTTATGAAGAAGAGATGTGGTGAGTCAGCACGGTATGCAGCGCCTCTAGATGTTTCCACGCTAACCTGGAGTGTCTTTTCCCTCTTGCCGATGGATTAGAAGTTCCGGGGACAGTGTTCCCCCAGAGAGGCTGGGATTCAGGTAAGCGTTTGAAGCTCCTACAGTCTTTAAAAATAAGCAAAGATTTGCTGAATGCTTACTAATGCTTTTTTTCTGTTCTTTTCCCTTTTCCTTAGGAAGCGGCGTGCCGGGATGGGAATGACACCGCTGAAGATGCCCGCAGAACAGAAGGAGCGATGAATGATGGGCAGGAGCGCCGCAAGGTAATGCTGTTCCTAACAGTGTTCTTGTTCTTGCAGGAGCTGAGCGCAGAAGAAAGATGCAGGCCTACTGGAGACCGATCCGAACACGGTGAGTGTCACGCTGCAGGTGCAGAAAACGCAAAGCATATTTCTCAGCCTGGGCATGGCTTAAATAGTCTCTGGGTATCCTAGGTGTCTCTGGGCTGAACCACACCCAAAAGACTAGACTGCACATGCAGTTCTGGGAATCGAAATATGTGGGGGCATCCATCTTGTCCCCATCAATGCACTACAAGTCCAATCCCCAATGTTATCCTATGGGAGTGAGTGAGTCTGGTGCCACAAGCGCCAAGTCTGACTCCAAGTGGGTCTTTGGAGGGATGGAGAGGCCCTTGAGGGCCATGTAGGTGACCGTGGCCTGGCTCCAGCCTGACATCTTGGAGGGCTGGGGACATGAGGGGCAGGAATCATGACAATAACTAGTGGTTCACTGGAGGAATTCACTAGATGAGAAACTGAATGTTCTGTGTAGCTCAGGAAATAGAGGCTTGCAACACGTGAAAGGAATTCAGCCTAGAATTCCAGGGGAGCCCCGGAGTGGGATGTAAGGCTGGAGACGTGCGAGATGCACAAAAATGTATGGCAATCCCGACATGGAAGCGAGGTACCAAAACCGCAAGAGAATAACGGGTGCATGAGCAGGCAACGTATCCATGAAGAAAAGCTGGTGCAGTCGTGGGCATGTAACACTCCAGAATGCGATGACCAGGCAAGTCGTAGTAGGGAAGAAGGTAACACGGGCAGAGCGGAATTCAAACCAGGCCGTTCAACCAGTGTCAATTGCGAAAAGAATTGAACAAGGAGGTTCGCAAGGAAGTGGGTAACGGATAAGCTTCAGTATAATTACAATAATCAGAAGCACCGGATCTCCGCCTCATAAAGTTTAAATAGCTTCCTGATCACACGTTACACGAGAGCTCATAGTTACCAAGCGGCCTAACTGAGCGCTACTGCACAGTCACCATGGCACCTGCCTAAAAATCTCCACCGCTTATAGAACGGCCTGGCAGCCATTCTATAAGCCGTTTTATGAGCAGGTGGCAGTTGTGCTGTTTGTGAACCGGCATGGCCCCTGACAGTAGTGAGGGTAGGAGAACGGAGACCAGCAGGCATGACATCTTCTCACTATTTCGGTCCAATTTATATTTCATACATGGCAAGATACTTTTAATAATTACAATAGCCGGAGGGGCTCCTTGCAGTCAAATGAGGTCAAAGAACCTGCACATCCTGGCCAAGAAGTGTGAGGTGGAGGAGAGTGTGATGTAGATGTCCTTTTAAGTACATAGGCATCAGGCACTTGGTGGATCTGAGGTTAAGCAACTGCCTCTGTGAACGCAATTGATTGGGTACCAGGGTTCAGTCCTGGTGAACCTCTAGTCAACTAGATGAACCCCCTGAATCAACTAGGCGCATTGTTTGATCCACTCTTATCAAAATTATTTGATCATCATATAAAATAGACACTGCTAAGAGTTGTGTGTTTTGTATTTATATATAGTTATTATTTCTTGTTTTAAGATGTACAGTTTTGTGCAAAGGCAATCTGCATATAGTACCACACTGCAAGTGTCAAAAAATCAACAGAAGCATAATCAGTGACTAGTAAGCAATGTGCACATTTAAGCTTAGAATGTTAATGAGAATACAAAAACCCCCAGAGGTTGCTCCCTCAGACAACATTCCTTGTATTGTGAGGGTGTATTATGTGTGTGTGCCAATAACATATATGTTTATTATAATAACTTACATTAATAACTATGTTAAATTCAAAAACATGACAGAGGGGACAGTGCTCGTAATCATACAAGGGTTATCTCCATGTCTGATGGGAACTGGAGAAAAAGTAGATCTAAACACAGAGGAAACGTGTTCCCATCAGGCATTATTTATAGCCACTGAGGCAAATCTCTATAATAGACTGAAAGGATTGACATTCATTGGTTTAGTCAACTCTGCGAAGAAGAAGTAATAAATACATCTTCATATTATAAAACGAAAAACTAACAATAAAGTGATATTAAATATGAAATGTATTTAACAACTGTACAAAATGTGTTTCCCTTTTCTTAAAACAGTGCTGCCTATAGAGAAATTCAAAGCAACACGTGTACATCAACAGTGAAATAAGCCATCCAAAATACAAAAGTCATAATGAATGTACATAAACATAAAGAACAAAGATTCCAATTCAATCAATCAAACAAAAAATTGAATGGCGGGGGACATCCAAGCATGAAATATTAGATGTCTGAAGTCACCCATAGACTTCAATCCAAACCCTAGTCATTTATGAAGGCCCTTCCTGGAAGCCAGAGGGCATATGGCACCTAATCTATATCTATCTAACGGTGAAGTGGAAAGAAAATACACCTCAAACGTCTATGTAAAGTAATGCACCTTAACATCACATATTCAAATGACTGTAATACATAGTTGTGATCAGCAGTAGGATAGAATCCACCCACAATTATGTATGTAAACAAAAATCAGATGGAAAGTACATTAAAATATTTTGGTGGTTTGAATTATGTTCTGCCTTCATCAGGACCAGGAAAGTAGAGGACCCTGTAGATGTGAAAATCAATAAAACCAATTAAAATGACCAATGTACACAGCTTTGGTAGAAGGTTGCAACATCCTAACATGAACCATTACCAAACACATATACCTCTATGTGTGCACACCATATCAAAAAGGAATACCAAGTCCCTTCACCCTAGATACAGATCACCACTGAGAAAGAAGAAATTGCAAGTGGTTATATTTATAAGCACCAAGTTCCAACACCATGTGCATAGCCAGATCAAACCAACCCAAAGAGGCATGAATCAATTTGGCTAAAAATAGAAGTAATGACAACTCACCAGGACAGCTAAGCCTGGATTCTTGGCAAGAAGGACAGGAGGACCAAGTCTGATTCTATCTTCAGTTTGTAACTGCAGAGCCCTAGCCACAATTCACCCAAGTGGGGTCTGTAAATCACAATTAAGGAAGCTGTTTCCAAAAGGTGTCAAACTGAAACAGACAGGAAGATGAGTCACAGTGCATGCATCCAACATGAATCAGGAAGGCATAAAAAGGCCAAGCACGGCCTGTCAAATGTAAAATTCAATTATGGATAGATACCTTGATTCACAAAAAATGTAGAACCTGTATCCAGACCAGATGGTTGTCCGAATGTAGAGAGCAGAAACAGTTGAACACACATCCACTGTTGCTGAAAAATATAAAGAAATACAACCATGCAAAGTCAGCCAAGGGGAAGGCAATAACTCGAGGCTAGAGCGAGAACCCCGTCTTATCCCAAGGAATTTATATACACGAAGTGACCGAGAGTAACAGGGGTTCTAAAAATGAAAACAGGCACATACCGCTCTCAGTTTGAAGATAGCAGGAGGGGTTGTGTGTAGAGGTGCAGACCACCTAGTCTTGCCAGGTGTAGGCGTATCTGACAGAGAGAAGCGTTGGGAAGCCTAACCATACTGGTTCCATGGCTTCTTGCTGCGCTGCGCACATGGAGAGAATCGCGTGTTGTTTGGCCGAAAGAACTAATCGTCTAGTAATCTTGGCTGTGGAAGGAAGGAGGTGAAGGGCATGATAAATGCTACAACAGAAGGGTGGCAACATTTAAAAAAAGAAAATGAATAATCTCGAGTAAATGTTTACCTTATCCAGCCAGTGTATACTCTTCCCAACCTCTTGGGCAGGATGACAGCAGCCTTGGGAAGGGAGCCCCTGTGACCTATTCAAGAGTAGAATCACGTGACTCGAGCCACATGGGTGGAATCTGAATTAATTCTAAAGCCTATGTGCCGCCGAATGCGCCATCTTAGAATGGACTGAGGTGCAAACTGCCATGCTTAGTGCTAACTGTGTGAAGACAAATTTAATAAGGTCTTAAATCCTAAGTCTGTCACTTCTAGTGCCGGTCTAAAAGTGGCCAGGCTACCTTGTAGACTAAAGCTTAATAATGCCTCCCAGCCTCATCACAAGGAACAAGGTTGACAAAATGTAGGAATGCATCCTAAAACCCCTAATCCAAAGACCATTGCCGAAAATGCAGGTGATAGCCTATAGGGGAACTCAATTGGTCTAGAAGTAAACAGAAGGCAGCAGCCTACAAGGACTAGAAGGACTAGGAGACATTAGGGATGTTTCAGCCGACGGCTCTAGTTCACAAGGCACAGAGACTAATCTAGATGTCTACACACTAGACCTGTGTGATATCTGTGTAGCTTGGCAGTCAAGCTGGTCGCTAAAGTAACCAACCAGCAGCCAAACTGGACCCCTGTTGACAAAATGGAGTGGAAGGAGGTTACCAATCCAACTGATAGATCCACTTGGTTTCCTTAAGAGCCAGTGCTCGCGTAGAATTAGGGGAGTTTCTAGCAGTTTCTAAAATCCACCATCATAGGTCATTCGCTGAGTGTACAACCTCAGTGTAATAAGCCACCAGTGGAGCTGTGGCATTTTTACACCGGATGCATGACCTGTGGTCTGTGATGCGTGTATATACAGGCCTTGATAGTCTGTTTTACATATTTAAGTCTGCATGGACAGGGGGGGCAGTGCTAGCATAAAGTGCAGTGGGGTTTAATGGTTCATTGAGACGGCTTTGAGAAGTACTGTACACGGTTTAATGGTGGCTGCCATTGACAGGTGACTGGTGTTGAAGGTGCAAACGCCAAGTAGAAGGGTCAGGAATCGTGTTTTAGGGGAACACTTGACCGACGCTTTTCCAGATTTCAGTAGCAGGCCTGAGAGTTATCCAGCCATAGTACAGACTCTCTCCTTACAGAGCACCTGTTCCAAAAAGGAAGTAAACATTTGTACCTACGCTGGCACTGAGAGAATAGCGCTGGGAGTTTCCTTGACTCGCGCTTCATCGACTCTCTTTTCCTGGAGGGGGAGGAGCTTCGTGCCGCACACGTGACTGCTCACGTGACACTGCCTGCCATCAAAATCAGGGCGAGTGCAGCAGAGCGGCGCAAACTCTCTCCTTACAGAGCACCTGTTCCAAAAAGGAAGTAAACATTTGTACCTACGCTGGCACTGAGAGAATAGCGCTGGGAGTTTCCTTGACTCGCGCTTCATCGACTCTCATTTCCTGGAGGGGGAGGAGCTTCGTGCCGCACACGTGACTGCTCACGTGACACTGCCTGCCATCAAAATCAGGGCGAGTGTACCCTTGCGGCGTGAAGCCCTTTGGAGTAAAGTCCACCGGCTGTTGTGAGGCTGTTCAGCGGTGGAGGAGCATGGTCACAGTTCTTTCAGCTTTTGGACATCATCCTTGAAGTGCTGGGAGTGTAAGAAATTGTGATTGAAATGATGATGACGACGAAGGATGGCCCTCAGACTCGCCAGAAATCCTTGATCTACAGAAGAAAAGCGATTTCAAGTCTCGCAAAGGAGGTAAGCCCAGCTCACCCGGTGGAGTTAAAATCCCATGCAGATCTAATCGAGTATGCCATTGAGAGCGGATTGGAGGTGGTTACTTGCTTGGGCAAAGGCTTGGTGCCATCATTAGCCACACTGGCACAAACATCGTTGGCCCCCCTGAGAAAGCTGACTGATTGTCTTAGCAATACATGTACTCCAAGGCCAACCTCCGATCTTAGCATTGTGGAATCGTCCCAGGCTTTTTCTCCATCAGTGTATGTTGTGCAGACATCTCCATTTGAAATAACTGACTCAGACCCGATGGGAATCAATCTACCAATTGTTTTACCGCAGGAAGCGGTTCGGGCAAAATCGTCACTGGGAAATTTCTTTCCCGCCGAAAAGTCTAGAAAGGCTGACGCACCCCCGCTTTTCTTGCCCTCTACTGAAGGTGAGAATACCTGCGTTGCACATAGCCCCTCAAATGACAATCGTAAGCACTCAGATTGGAACACGGAATCTGGTGTGGGGGCTCCTTCAGAATCGTTTCTAGTATCTGTGCCAGTAACAAAGCAAAATTCTATTGATCTTTCGGCTTGTGAAGCTCGTCTGATTGCTCGTTTGAAAGCAGACTCTCTAGCTACATATGAACGTCTGAATATCAGTTTCTTGAAAAATCAGTCCATAAGGAAAAGCAAGTCTCATTTTCAGAAAAAAAGTCGTTCTGTGAGCGAAACACACAACTGCACTGAAAGATCTGATACTTCGTTACTGTCTAGTTCAAACGACTCCTTCCATCAATCATTACATGAAAACCCTGAGGTATCTGGTACAGACGATGCAGAAAAAAGAGCTGTAACGTGTATGCTACCCGTGGACGACTTGAATAAGAAGAGTACTACATCTTCTAGGACGATAAAAACTGTCCCTGAGATGATCAAAACTGACCAACCGTCTAAAAGCTCCATATCTACTGCGGCCGGAATCCAAATACATAACAACGTATTAGCTGCAACATCAGTCGCTTTACTTCCATTCATGAAGCTTTACGAATCTATACATGATGCCATTACCGATCAAATGACCTTGCTAGCGGACATCAATGAAAAAGTGAAAAGTTTAGAAAGTTTCTCGAATGTTATAGCCGCTAGATTGGACACTGAAGCGGAAAACTCCTTAAAATGGCAAACAAGATTAAGTGACTTAGCGCGCCAGTCACACAGTGAGAATTTCACTTTAATGGACGCAGTAATTGAGGGCACAAAGTGGATGCGACACAATACCTCCACAGCCAGGAGTTCAGTCTGTGATTATCCTCATGCTCCACGCTGTCAAACCAACCTGATGAAGGATCAACCCTTGGAGGCCGGCCAGGCTTTACAGAAGGACCTGTCGACCTTGGGTGGCACTGCATGCAGTACCAATGTGGGATGTTCACACTGTAAAATAAAAGGGACCCCTTGTGGGCAGGCAAAGAGTTTGGTGGTGTGCGTCAAAAACGACGGTGTACTGCCTGATGGGGATATTACGCATATGCCGCAGCAAGCTCATATAGACACTTTTGCCAATGGTGTTGCCCCGCCAGCCATGCTTGATGTGGTGACTCAGGTAGAAAAAGGCACTGAAGCACAAGACCAAAGGAACGTAACGGAAAAACTCTCCTTTGGGATTTTCAAACCACCCACAGTACTGACAAAGGTGAGCGAAAAGCAAACCCAGCAAAAAAAGTCTTGCGGCACAAAAGGTTCTCGTACTCATACATCTCAGAAACAAGCAGCCAAACGTGCCCGTACATCTTGTAGGAACAAATTTATTCGAAACTTATCAACTCCACCAGCTCTGTCTCTATTTAAGCAGCCGGAGAAAGGATTGGAGGGGCAATCAAAACCCAAACCGGCTCTGGTGAAAAAGTTACCATCTCAGCCAAATGCCAAAAGAGCTAGAATCGCCTCCAGTAATGATAATGATTCAAGTTCTGATGCTTCCTTGGAGTTATGTGAGTACTCAACCTACTCGATAGACGATGATGACACCAACGAGAGTGTTGACACTGTTGTAGTACCAAGGTCAATTGCTGAAAGAACTGGCAAACATCTCAGGAAGCGGCCAAGCAAGTCACTAGTGACCTCATCTAGTCTTGCTGTGCAGGTCCCCAAGATACCCGCAAAAGCTCCTCTCATACCAATTGCCAACGAAGACAGCTCAGAGTTGAATGTAATTAAAAGAGGGGCGGATGCCCTCCCTAATCCCCTGACGGGAAAATGAAATCCAAAAATGACAATTGCACAATTCGAAAAACTTGACAAAAGATCAGACAGGTCTAACAAAAATCGACCTGACAGAACTCGAAAAAGCCTATGGAAAATCCAAATCAAAAATGCTCTGCCAGAACAGAAGGAGGTAAATCTAAACAGAAGGAACATTTTGAATCTGCTTCAGTGTATACCAACGCTGCGTGCTATAAGATCAGAAGACATCGCGGTTGTCGAATACATGTCTGAGGATTTCTCGGACTGGGTAAATCTACACCTACACTCTAGTGCCCTCAAGGTGGCCATACTGGATGCCGTGGATGATTTCCTGTTTTTCGGCTTCGAAATACTAAATGTTGATGCTGGTGACGAGGTCAGTCTACACCAATCATCAGTGGAACAAACGGAAAATGAAAAAAGAAGGAAAGTTCTGTGGGACCACATGAGCATTAAATATTCACCTTGCATAAAAACAGCAAAACAACAAGATTATTAGCTAAGAGTGGATAGCAGCGAAGAAAATTACCAGCTGCTATCCTGGAATACTCGCGGCTTTAAACATTTGTTTGACGGAAAGTGGCAATTTCCGATGGATTTGTCAATCATATGCTTACAAGAAACATGGTTGCGAGAGTGCCCTGGTTGTGATGGGTACACTGTCCTTCTGAATCCTGCTGGAAAAAACCTTTTCGGCCGTCCTTTCGCTGGCTTGATTACAATGATCAAGAACAATAATGATTGGATGATGATATCTTCTGATAACCTGAATATGTTTGTACAAGCAACAAAAATTCAGATTAAACAATCTTATCCACTTAGGAACAAAGTACTATTGATTGTCAATATATATTGGAATACTGCAATGATATCGCAAGCAAAATTCATTTGGGGCTGTATTGGTGGAAATTGACAAGTGTCTCCTAGCAGATGATGATCCGGAAATCATAATATGTGGTGACTTCAACTATGCCTGGTTAAATAGGCCAACATCTGAATGCAAGGAAGATGGCAGTATGTTCAATGGTAATCTGCAGGATCGAGGTGTCAGATGGAAAAACGAAATGGCATTAAGAGAGTGCATAATGCTGAACGGAGCGACCCGTGGCGATATTCCACCTGGCTTTACTTGGATAAGTGGCGTGTGCAAAAAGACGCTTGATTATATTTGGGTGTCTAAAAATCTTCTAGCAACAATCTTGTCATTCGAAATAAAAAAGACGGATAAGAGTGACCATAGTGCAATGCTGCTAAGTTGGGAAAAAACCACAAAATCTGTCCCAATGAAGTATCTTGCGAATATAACAATAAATAACAGAGCAAACAGGCTGCAAATGAGTACACCTCAGTTGCTAATGTTAATAAACAACCTGGAAAAAGCGCCTTCAATAACCTCAAGGATAAATGACCTCTTGTTAATACACTACCTTAAAGGGAGGAATGCAATCCATAAAGGTTCTGCAAGTGAACTAAAACATCCTTTCAATACAGCAATAAGCCAGGAAAAGAAAAAGCTACGGGACGTATAAGGCACCTGAAAAAAGTAGATCCAAGAAAATCTACCATCAAAATAAAATCTAGACGCCAGAAATATCGCAACTGGATTAAATCCTTCAATACCATGCGATTGCAGTCTTAAGCTGAACAGATGTTAAAATTGATTATTATGAAGGACAGTAGACACATTTGGGAGATAATCAATAATGGCTGCTTGAATAAAACTTATTCAATGGCGAATGGAGTGAATGGAGCCAGCTGGGTCCCTCACTTTTCCGCTGTTTTCGATGATTGCAAGTGCATCGCTATACCCTCGCTATTAATATCTTCTACAAGGTGGAATGTAGCTGATTCCGCAGAAGACATTGAATGGGCAATCTCGAAGTTAAAGGCATCCAGAGCTGCAGGCCCTGATGGTATTTCAAACGTGATGTTAAAATCTCACAAAACCCTCTGGGCCAATATGATGAGTTCCTTGTTTGAACGAATCTCGCACGAAAAAGTTCTGCCGGAGTCTTGGTTAAGAGCAGTGGTGGTCCCAATATTCAAAAAAGGGCAATCGGGACGATCCTAACAACTATCGCCCGATTGCCCTTTTGGACACAATCGGTAAGGTCTTTGGTGCCTTCCTGCAAAAACGGTTATCTAATTGGGCAACTGAGGCTGCCGTGTGCGATCCCAGGCAAACAGGGTTTACCAAAGGAGTAGGAGTTGAACTAAATCTGGTCCTCCTATACTGTTTAAAACTTGATGCCCTGAAGAGAAAGAAAATGCTGTATTTTGCCTTTATAGATTTGAGTCAGGCATTTGACAGCATAAATCGTAACCTCCTTTGGAAAAAACTAAACGACTGGAATTGTCCAAAAGATTTATTGGAGCCTTTGATTGCTCTCCACTCAAAGACGTCCTTTAGAGTAAGGTTAAATCAGCAGGGTGACTTGTCAGACGAAATAGTCACAAAAAGAGGTGTGAAGCAAGGTTGCCTGCTTGCTGCTTTACTCTTCAAACTTTTCATATCAGACTTATCTCTGGTATTTAAGGATCAAAGGATTTTTCCGCCATTAGTAAACGGCCAACAAATAAGCTGGGTCATTTACGCTGATGACACTCCAATTGGGCTCCAGAGACTATTGAATGCGTTTCAAAATGACTGCCTGCAAAATGACCTACTAATCAACTCCAACAAGTTGAAGATAATAGTGATTGGATGTGGTTCGAAAGCACGCCTTCATAAATTTTGCTGGCAAATAATGGATAAACAACTGGAAATATCAAATAGCATAAGATATCTAGGCGTGCAATTTAACAATTCGATTCATGAGTGGGATTGGACACAAGATCTGGTGGCCCGTATGCAAATGTTTGCACTGCAAGGGGCCAAACTGCACGCGGCATATGGCAAATTTTCCTTCAAGCCAATTATAACATTCTACCTACAAAAAGTGACGCCAGCGATAACCTTTGGAAGTGAATCAGGCTGGAACATACCTCAGGATTTGTGGAATAAGCTAGAGGGAAACTTTTGGCGGAAAGTCCTAAGGCTGCCAAAACACTTGTCAATGACAGCGATACGTTACGAATTATGTACTGAGTCACTCTACGGTACAGTCCTGTGGAAATCCATCTCCACTCTGAGAAAAATTCTGCTGATTCATGCCACAATACCATACGAAATTTTGCAGTCAGTCTCAGAGCACCCTTCTGCTGGTTTGATTAACAAGTGGAAGGCCAAGCTGGTTAGCATTTTACATAATGCCGACATTTCTCTTGAGACCGTAATCCTGAGACCGCAAGTGGCAAAACAAAAATTGCGCCAACACAATTGGATTGTAAATGAGGAGGCTAGAAACAAAATGGCTTCGTCCTTAGACTTTGGAAGTGCCTTGAACAAATTGGACGTTTTGCCAAAATTCCTGGATAGATTTCCATCAAACTACCATAGGAACATGTTCCTTCGATTACGCCTCAATCTCTATAAAACCAAAGAGATCCTTATACTGCGGCGTGAGATATCTCCAGCGGAGGCTCGATGTCGTTTCTGTAATCAAGCAACAGAATCATTACGGCACTTAATCACTGCTTGTGAGGCGATTGCTGGGCAGCGCAATCTGCATTTAATCCATTTTGCTCCCTTATCTGGAAACATGGATGCATGGTGGAACTATTTGATTGGTGGCATAAACACTCAGCTAATTTGTGCCACCATAAACTTTCTGGACTCCTTAGATTTATCCAATCTGGAGGGCCTGATCTGAGGGCTGAGCATCCCTTGGTTTCCGCGATTGAGTATGTGTGGATACTAGAAGACAGTAATCTGTAACTTAAAGTTGTCTTTCTTTTGAACAAACTAATGTTACATAAAAAACAAAACAAAAAAAAAAAAATAGTACAGACTTTCACAGCTGCAACAGACATCAGAAGTGCCTCACGCTTCTGCTTAGCAGCAGACTAAATAGTCTCTTCATTTGGCAAGACAGTGCTAACCTAAAATAGGGTTAAATACTTGCTTGTTGGTCATGCTGCTGGGGGGAAATACTGTATTAGGTTTAAAGGTGGCACGTCAAACAAGCAATTGTCACTAGATGAGAGAGCCCAAGTGTGACAATAAGGGGCTCAACCTGTTCTTAAGCCAGACCAAACCTGCACATTTACAGACATCATGTGCCTTGGAGCAGCGCTTCTGCTCCTCTTTTTCAAACTCTGCAAAAGGGCCTCCTAGCACTAGAGCATTAGAGAACCACACAACAAACGCATCCTATAGGTTTCTACATATCAAAAACCACTGGAGTCCATCCATTTCAAGGGGCATCCCAGTAACATACAGTAACATCTTAGTAGGCATAGTACATGTGATTCTGGGTCAAGGGCAGATTTATTTGTGCAAGCTTGGGTCCTATGAAATACGACATTTGTATTTGACAGAATTACCAGCGAGATACCGGGAAACTCAAAATGATCCCCACTGTCTTTATTAGCTGTTTCTATCAAATATTAAAATTAGAATAGAGCAATAAGAAAAGAGAGCTATCTCATAAATGTTCTGTCTACAATTTGTGATCTAAGAATCTTATCTGCCTATATTTTTCTTGAGAGATAATATGAACACATGGTCTGGGCAGTCATTCACAGAATATTGTATCTCACTACATAAACTATCAGATTAACCCTTGGTCAAAATGATGTCCTGGCAAATTCATATTTAGTTATTTCTTTAGGACCCCCTTGTGTTTAGTGGGATTGTATATGAACACTATAGCACTGTTAACTTAAAGTGTAATGATGAACATTGATAGAGCAGACACCTTTTTATGGCCCACTTTGACAGCATCCCCAAATGATTAATATTGGTTTGGGGATTGTAGCTTGAGTATTCTCAATTTTTCACAGTTGTAAACTGTTTTTGAAGGGTAAGTGTCATAGTATTTGGAATTTGAAAGGTGTTTTGCAACACAAATATAACTAAGGCATTTATTACCTACTGCAGCTTCCTCTAGTAGATAAGCCAGTTATAAAATAGGCTTCCAAATTCTGCTTTCAGATTCCTCAGCATTGATTTGAAGCAGTTATCATGTCGCTTGTTGTAATATGGCATGTTTACCTGTTATGTCGAGTAAATGAGTGCTCTCTTTTTTTTACATCAGTGATCCTTGCATTAGCTGCCCCTTAATTTTACTTTTTGCATCCTCAATGTCATTTACTTGTGGTAACCAGCATAAGATAAAGTAATCTAGCAGTCTCTGTCTCTTTCTCTATTTGAACTCTTTCTCTCTAGCTACTTCTCTCCCTCTTTCTCGCTCTCTCATCCCTCTCTTTATGTCTCTGTCTCTATTTCCTTTATGAGGCTCATGTTTGCTAGAACCTCCCCAGCTGGAGAGTGCCCAATGAAAAACAAAGATATTATGAAGGAGGAGGTCGGTTGTGTTTTTATGGTGGAATGAGAGCAGCAGAGGTAGAGGCATCCTTGAGGTGGTTGGCAGCTTGGTATTAGAGACTTACTTTATCATCAGATGTGTCCTGTGGGAATGTTGCCATCTTAGAGATTGCACATTCTTTGTACAGAGGCAGTGGGAGGATGAGAATAGGCAATGTGGGGGCTGCAGGGACTCTGACAGACCTTGTAAGGGATCCGAGAGCAGGCAGAATGGTCTACAACTGTTTTCATTATTTTCTGTGTTTTTACCAACCAAACTGTGGCCAGCATCCCAATTTAAACATTGCGCATAGATGAAGCAGATCATTGATTTTAATCTTTGATTGGGCATCACAAACTACAGCTTGCTTTCTTTTTCATCATGCGTTATATAATTGTATAATCAATAGAAAGATTGAAGGAATGAGAAGAAACACAAGATGTAATACATTATGATAAATATATTATATTTCACTTCAGAACAAATGCTAAATATGAAGTCTGTGAGGAAATCACCCAGTGTCACCATCACATATTATATGGATTGCTTTGGAATCCTCCTACATTGAGACTGTCAAAAAGTAAGCAGACTAGATAGGTATCCATCACATCTTAGCCAGCATCAGAATCACATGCATGATAAAAATGCTTCAGTATTTATAAGGCGGAAGAGAAGGTTTATGTGGCTAACAAATTGTGATAGGTGTTTCAGTTCCATCAATTCCACAGATGTGAAAGCATGATTGACTAATGTAAAATATGCTGGAGAGGGAATATTTTCCAAAGAGCATATAGGTCTACTTCCCATGGATGTTGGATACAATGATTGCTAAAGAAAAAAAGCAAAGATGGATTCTAATAATACTTTAACTTATTATAGGCCCAAGAGAAATTGGTCGAACTTCTAAAGTTGTCAAATCTCAGTTTCAAATAATCATTGTGCTAGAGTATCAGAAATATTTTATACATTTTTTTAAAAGGTTATGTTATTGTCTGTACAGAGATGGAAATCTTGTTCAATACATTTGTTGCATATTTCAACAAATAAATACTCATGTATTCTTTTGATTATTTTTACAGAAGAGCGCATCATGCCAATACGTAAGGAGAATGGAAGCTCAGTTACAGAGTTCTATCTTGTAGGGTTCTCTAGCCACCAAGGAATGCAGTTTGTACTCTTCAGCGTCCTTGTGGTCATCTATTTCTCGACAATTGTGGGAAATATGTTGATCCTAATCCTGGTGTGGTCAGATGCCCGCCTCCACAAGCCCATGTATTTCTTTCTTGCTAATCTATCTTCCCTGGAAATCTGCTACACATCAGTGATTGTGCCGAAGACACTGGACAACCTTCTTAGCCAGTACAAAGCCATCACAGTTGTCAGCTGCTTGGTCCAGTTGTACTTTTTTGGTGCATTTGGTGGCACTGAAAGCTTGCTGCTGGCTGTGATGGCCTATGATCGGTTCCTGGCCATCTGCAGGCCACTTCATTATAACCAGTCAATGGGCACCAGATCATGCATGGGCTTGGCCATTACCACATGGGTGGGAGGATTTTCTGCATCCTTGTTCCCAAACTTGTTCATCTCCAGACTTCGTTTCTGTGGACCTGCTGAAATTAACCATTTCTTCTGTGATGCGTTCCCTCTTCTGAAGCTTTCTTGTGGAGATACATCTGCCAGTGAGATCTCCATTGTTTTCTTTTCTTCAATGGTTGCCCTAAGCTCATTTCTGCTGACCCTAGTCTCTTATGGCTGTATCATTTACGCTATTTTGCACATCCCCTCCAGCACGGGCCGGCAGAATGCCTTTGCCACCTGTGCCTCGCACCTCATGGTTGTTGGGATTTATTATGGAACAGTTACCTCCATGTACATTTGTGGACCCAGAGCTAACAGTTCTGATTATCTTAGCAAATTGTTAGCTCTCCAGTACACAGTATTAACACCATTACTGAACCCCATTATATACACCCTCAGAAATAAGGAAGTCAAAGTCGCCTTTCACAAACTAATTAGTCAAAAAAAGGTCTGTGCAACACATGCAATGACTGCTGGCACTGCACAATTTCACTAATGGAAGATTACAACATTTTGCTTTTATTTCAAAGACAAAGAACAGGCAAAGCTGCACACACATTTCTCTTCTATTCAGGACTTCGAGAGAGAGTCGATTACATTATGCCAACTGGAGGAGTGCGATGAATAAAGGTGTGGGCCCTGCTCTTGACTCTTCCCTCCTTCTCCACAGTGGCCATGCTTGACAGCCTTGACTCCCTCACGGGAATACTAAAGGACGTGCTCTTTGTAGTCTTTAGGTAGATGCAGACTTCATGTAATATGTTTATTATAATAGATTTTTATCATGTGAAGTTGCAAGTTAATCATTGCGATGTCTCCTGAGCTGTGTGTCATAGTGGGGTTGATATTGTACTTATTTTAATTTGGATATATTACAATCTTCTATTAGGTGTTACCACTCTCATCACTTGTCATAAGAACATCATCCGTATGCCATCCAGAATAATATCTGTGGTGTTTATTGGCAGTGACGGGTGCTCCAGACATGTAGTTTTTCAAAATGCCCAATGCACAGATTGGAATACTGCAGGGCAAATTGTATGCCCATTCCTGTACATTGCTCCTCGAAAGTAAATTATGTTATCACAATACAATGGATACACAATATGCTAAGAAAACACCTATCTATTCCAACGTATGCTCCGTTAATGACTAAGGGCCTCATCATGAGGTGGGCTGTAGCCCTTAAATGCGGTGGTAACGGTATTACCGCCACATTTAAGGCCTGGCTGTGTCACGAGTTAGGCACTAAATGGGCTGTTCTAACTCCAGCCTTTCCCTGGAGGTGAAAATCCCGTTTTCAGCTTTATTACCGCTGGCTGTATTAGCCCTCATCATTAGCGCTGAAAATTCCCCATTGAATCCAATGGACCAAATGGGGAATGGGGATTTACCATTAACACCCAACCCATGATCCGGTGGTAATACTGGTCGGTGCTAGGGATATTACAGTCGGGCGGTGTTACAGCCGTGATACAGCCCAACTCGTGATGAGGCCCAAAATATTTTCTGGAAATTACTGTTAATTGTAGCTTTCATCAGAATGGACATAACCATGGTTTTGGCTTTGTGGTCATATTCCAGCATAGTGCAGGTACCAGTGCTAAATTGAATGGATTCCACTAATCATATGTGATTATATTGATAGGCATAATCAATTGTTTATTTTCATAATGTAAGGTCTGAGATGGATTGTTCCAGCAGAATCATCTTCACCTATGAGTGATTGTTACGCTATAATAAAAAAAAACAATCTCTACTTGTCTAAAATTTCATTATTTACTTAAAAGATGAGCAGAGACCTTACTGTAGTGCATTCCTTTTTCCAATGCTAGTATGTTTTGTGGAATATTATGCATTGCTCTCTTCTGGGTTGTGGGAGCCTTCATCTTGAGCATGTTGTCTCTCTTAAATTCTTTTTTAAATTATTTAATTATGATAAAGTTTATTAGAAACATCTCATAACAGTGGGCCTCATTACGAGCCCGGCGGTAACCGAGCCGGAAGAACTGGCAGGTTACCGCCGGACTCGTATTACTATTCCGCCTCCGTGATTACCGGAATCACTGGGGCACTACAACCCCGGTGACCCGGTAATTCCGGAGGCGGAAATCGGTAAATCCGCATTCCCATGGAGTCCGATAGGACTCCATGGGGATGGGGACCATGGAAACACCTATGACAGAGCCGGTGTTTCCATGTCTGCTTGCAGGCGGGTGGTGTTAAACCTGCCAGGTCACACCTCCCACCTGCAGGACTCTTAATTAGCCGGTCCGGAAAGAAAGGTGGTGGTGGATTTACCACCACCGTTCTTTCCGGACCGGCAGGGTCGTGATGATGCCCAATGTATCCATTTCATCCTAATATTCAGTGTCCATTCTCACCTAAAAGAATGTGTCCAAAGCCTATGCTTAGAATTTTCCTGTAACAATTTTTCCCTTTAATCCTGAATAATCAATGTCCTTACTCACATCCAAGCCTAATAAAAAGTCCAGCCATAGAGCAAAAAAGAGGGAAAGAAAAAGCAGAAATGGAGAACAACAGAAGTGGCAAATAAAGGAAGTTTAACCCCCTGGTGTTCATTTATTCAACTTTATCCCTCAATTCATTTTTAAAATCTCTCTCATAAATGTCATTACTGCGAAGATTAAGAAATTCAGCTCTTCCAATAGGAAGGTGTTCCACCACTAATGTTTAGTTAAAGACTCAAGGATATACATTTTATCCCCTATATGTTTAAATCGTATTAGTTCCAAAGAGGGGCATTCCAGGATTAGATGTTTAGATGTTTCCACCTGGTTCTCTCTTTTTGGTCAAGTTGTCTTCTCATAGCCAAGACTTCCCTTGTCGGTAAAGTGTTCAGTCGCAGTCTCATGAATAAATACCTTATTTGCGGACATGGGAATTTGCCCAAGTAGAGTGACAGTTGGTGTATTGCATGATTTTCGAGAGGGATATCCAGGGACATTTTATACATCGTCCTTTTTTCACGGGTATCAATCCAATCCTCTAGGCGTACTATCTTCCTTGCCCCTTTGGGATTACCTGTTAAGATCTCTGTGATGATTTCTAATTCCCTCAGACATTTTAGGCATCTGCCATTCCATTCTCCATTCCATTCTCCAAGTGTCCCCTTATAGTTATTTGAGACCTTATTTTCTAATATTTTCTAATATCCTAAAAGGAGTTGGAACTTCTTTCAGTATACATTTGCAAAGTTAATGACTTCCATAAAACCAATGATTGCATAGATTAAAGCGCTAGCTAATTTCCTATTAGGGCGATTGGAAAAGTTGCTGAAAGGTGTAGAACTTATCACCAAAACTGAGCCTCTAGCAGGTTCCAAATCTCACATGTCAATGTCAAGATGCCTTCCACCCCATATGTTAGAATAGGCACAACTTTCTGCTTCTAGAAGCTTATTAGGGACTTCATTGTAAACCTCCATATTTCCTATGTGGACAGGTTACTTGTGCTGCAAACCTTTGCTTTTCCTTCTTAATGCTTCCTGTCATTCATATTCTATGATTCTTCCGTTCGCTAGAACCCCCAAATATCTCATGGATGGAATCTGGTCAAGCGTGGTATTTCCCATATACCATTTAAATATTTTTTTTACATGCTCCTCCGATGATCTCACTGAAGCACCTCACTTTTGTTGTTTCTGCATTGATCTTAAAGAAGTTCACCTTGATATACTACTCCAGAGTTGCAATCTTCGTTGCAGACCGATAGGGGTCCGATCTAGAATCACTATGTCGTCTGCCTATATGACCCATGGTACTTGGTGGCCATTAATCATTGGGGGAATGCTTTAGCATCTCCCTGGCTGGTGTTCTTGTCTGATATGAATAGGTTGTACAGTGGGTCATGGGGCACCCCTGTTCTAGCCCACAATAGGTCTTGACTCTCTCCGATAGTGTCCCTTGCTGTGAGAATTGAGGTCTCTGAATAAAGGGCATGAATAGCATCTACCAAATCCCTAGGGCAGTCCCATTCCTCAGTTGTTGCCATAGATATTCTCAGTCAATGCTATCAAAGGCCTGTTTAAGGTCAATGAATTATGCATATAGTATGGTTTTACTTTTCATGGCTCAATACTAAACAGGATGAGCAGGAATAGGTTAAGCCCCGTCTGTCTGTTACTCTTTATCACCCATTTCATTAGTTGATCCAATAGGATGGATGCAAATAACTTCCCTACAGAGTTGATCAGCGCAATAGGATGGTAGTTGCAGGGGTCAGTTCTAGATCCCTTTTTGTATATTGGAACGATGAATGCTGTTTTCCATGAAAGGGGGACTTCTTTTACCCACATAATGCGCTTGAAAAGTTTATTGCAAAAGGCTGCCCATTTATCTGGGTTGGCCTTTAGCATGTCATTGGAGATACTAACTGGACGCGCCATCCATTTAAGCCTTTGATTTTTGTCAGGATATCCCCTTTATCCATAGGTATTTCCCATTCTTTCCCAGAAGAGTAGTTACATTCCACATATCTTGGACCTTTTCTTTGAATAGTTCAGAGAAGTGAGTAATCCATGCCCTCTCTGGGGATGCTGAGGTAAGTAGAGCTTGCTGGAGGGTTTGATAATTTTGCTTTCCCCATAGATTGCGTGTGTTCTGGCCGCTGATTGCTCTTAGCATACTTTGCACATCCGCTTGATAGCGTTACGCTCTCATTGCGGTCATCCTTTTTATACTTTTGTTTCCTTTTTTTCTGTTTTATCCATTGTGCCATTGGTGCCTTATTCACCTTTTTAATACCACCACTTCTTGGTTATAAAAGTGTTTTGGTTTTATTAAATTTTTTAGACTTCCATGCTTCTTTTCCCAGAAGTCTATTAGAGCGGAGAGGTAGTCTAAAGTCTGGGCTGAATCTTTCATCCATCCATTTAGTCTTTGTATTACTCCTGATATCTCTTTCGGTGTAATGTTCAGCTGGTTTCTTCCTTGTGAAACTAATATCTTCTCATTTGAAATTGTCCAGGAAGTATTTAAGTTGATCTGATAACTAATGGACACCAAGTGGTGGTCACTTTTGTGGCTTCTCAATACTGCAAAGTCCCCCATTTGGTCAAATATGTAATCAAGGCATGCTTTCTGTGTGCCTCTAGTGCATGGGCCTCATTACAAGTTTGCCGGTCCGGTAACTATGGTACCGGTGAGCTTGCCGGTATCATAGTTACCGGACCGGCAAACTACGAGTTCTGCTTGCGGGTGCCTTTTCCTCCGCCAGGTCTGACCTGGCGGGTGTACCTGCACCTGCGAGCAGAGCATGTAGGATGCACTGGCACCATTTTGAATGGTGCCGGAACATCCGACCTCCCCATTGGCTCAACATGAGCCAATGGGGAGCATTTAATTCCGGCGCCCACGAATGGGCAATTACCAGGTCCGGCTGGCCCGTAATGACCCGGTAATTGCCCATTCGCGGGTGCCAGAAATAATTGCAAGTTTGGCAGCAGCCTGAAGGTTTTACCGGCAACGCTACCGCCAAACTTGTAATGAGACCCCATTTCATCCTCACCGGTATGTCTCCTTTTATTTGGCCATTCAACATCAGAATACCTCGATCTGAAAGTTCTTTCTACCATACCTTCACTCGTCTGGATGGTTCATGATTGTCCAGGGGTTCCCCCTTGACATTAAAATAGGCGATGTTAAGATCCCTGCAGATTATTGTTTGTAGTGGTGAGGTATGCTCATGGGCCTTGTCTATTAGACCAACAATGTGATCAGTGAAGGCCTCTTCTTTGATCCTATTTAGATTCGAGTATAAATTCATGATTTTTAATATGCTTCCATTATCTTTTTCTGAATCACTTCATCTTGTTCGCACTTGAGTATACTGGTTGGGATTTTCCTCTTTCATCACAATCAGCCCACAATCATTCTTGACCAGTGTCATCAGACCTGCATAAGGGCACCTACTCTTGCCCTTCTCAGCCGGATTTAGGTGAACAGTATATGCATCGCACATTGGGGGAGACATCATCCATGTTTCTTGCATGGATAGAATGGTGTAATCTTTCAGTTTCTCATTATTCCCCCCAAATAGATGTGTAAAGTCTCTAGTTTTCCAGGTGCCCAACCGGAGAGGGATTCAGATCTTTTGTGTTGCCCATTACTTGTTATTGAAATTTGACACATTTTTTAGTAGCCATGACCAGTCCCATCCTCCTTCCCTCTTTGTCATGTTTACGCTTGCCTTATCCAAACTAATTGTGTCCTGGTTCTGGGTACTGTATACCATTTTTATCAATGAGTCAATTGTTTCTTGAAGGGCTCTTTTTAACTGATTGCACCTTATTTCCACAGATTGTGGATGGACCTGTTCTTCTTTTCTTATTTTTTATTCCTTCTGTGAAAACACTTCACTGACTTTTCTAACCCTTTTCCTTGTTCGTTGGTGGGTCATTATCAGCAGACCTTCTAGAATCTCATACCCCATAGGAAAAATGTATACTGCCGATTCTTGGAGGAGTTTTCTTACCAATGAGTTTAGGTGCAGGATTACCCAGTTGTGTCTTGCTTCTTCCACAAATTCTACAATTTGTATGTCATTCTTATCAATATTCCTGAGTTTGGGTACATAGTTTAGGGGCTTTAGAACATTTGTGCGATATAATATGCAATCCAAATCGTCCCTCGATGACCACTGTACAATTCTCAGTGTACTTATTTTTTTCTTTGGGTAAAGGTTATTCTCCCATTTGCTTGGCTTGCTCCCAGGTTTCCCTTTCATTTCCCTTTGGGTCTTCCAATTTCTCCTCCATCTTCCTCTCTTTTCCTTGCTTCTTTAGCTGTTGTTGTAGCTGGGGCTGTTCTCTCTCTCTTACCACCCGCTGGTTTGCCGCCTGTTTATGCTCCAACCCCTCTAGCACTCCAATCTCGTCTTGATCGTCCATTTGCGCACCATCTTCATTAGAGTATGTTGAGAGGTTCATCAGTAGCACATCATCCAGATGACCTTCTTCCTCCTGCTCCATTTGTGGAAGTTCTTTATCCATTTCAATCTCAGCTTACTCTCTTTGCGGTGTATTATTTTTATTTGTTGCACCCTTTTCTTCTCTCTGCTGTTGATATCACTTTGGTTGGTGGGGTTTTAAGGTTACGGAAGAAAGCCCAGGATCCATTACATTTCACTTTTTGTAGCAGGGTGATATTTTTGGGCAGATTTCCTGTCTTAAGCTCTTTTGAACAACTTTTTGAAACATTGGGTAGATCTCCATCTGCTTCTTATTCATTGTCAATATAACTTAATTTCTGGAAGGGGCAATTTCTGTTTGGCTTCCTTCCTCAATTAACTTTTGTCTTTCTACCTGTATATTTTAAAGCATGGTTGTATTCTCCTCTTCCAGTTGTATATCTTCTATACATTCTTCTAAGTCTATGCAGCATTGGTTTGACAATTGGATCCCCCTTCTTGTGCCCTTTTGCCCCTTTGTTTCACTTTTGTGGGTTCATTCGTCAATTCAGAGTTGGCTTCTCTTACTTCAATCTCTGTTGTTGACATTTTATTGAGGGCGTTTTTTGTACGTAGCTATTTCATTATATCTAATATGCTATTGAACATGTGATTTTTTTCCGAATGATCCCCTTTCGCCTGATCACATAGGCGGTTCTGCCACTCGGATGAATGTTCCGCCTCTCTGTCAAGTCTTGCTTGTAGCATGTTTGCAAATGTTTCCAAAAAGATCTGTTTGGAGTCAACCATGGCTAATAGTGTGGATTGATCTCTCAAGTTCTCGTTTAACGACTCATATAGCTTGGTAAATGGAGCTAGCGATATTGTTAATGATGACATGCTGTTCTTCTAAAATTGCATCATTATTCTTGGTGTTCTTCTTGCAGTTGTCTCATTTCAGGTATTCACTCATTGGTTCTGTAATAAGAGCTGTTGTCCGCTCCTGAGCTATCCGATCTCTCTGACACTGACCTGTACACCAATGCTTTTCCTGACTGCTTGGTAATTCGATAACTCTTTGATACAGTGGGGTCTTCATTTGCCAATCCTCCTCAGTTTCCAGGTTTCCATGGATAGCACCTTCTGTCGGTGCCATGTCATTTGCCACCTCATCATCCCATTCATAATCACAATGGCCATTCAGATTAACAAGCAACAAGACAAACCGCCGGCTACCATGAAATGAAATTGGAGAACCATCAAAAATTCCAACCTATTGAACTCCGGGAACTTAGCAAACCACAGGCATCAATTATGGAAGAAGCAGAACTTGGCAAAAAAAAGTAGCCTTACTCCACACATGGATCGTAACTACTCTAGACGAGATCGCCAAAGAAAAACCTTTCACTCCATCATGTAAAAAAATCATGGCAAAATGGTTCACCCTGCTACTCAGTGCCATGAAAAGAAAAAAACAAAAACTAGAATCAGAATGGAGGATCAACAACAACTCTACAAACAAAGTGATATTTCTGCAACAGATCCGCTCTTACAAAAGGGAAATTCAAAAAGCAAAGAGGAAACCCTACGACAGCCAAATCTTCAAAGCACCAAACCCAAAAAGAACTCTTCAAAATTATAAATGAAATAAAAAACCCACCTTGATGTAACAACACGCCAACCCCATCGATTAAACTTTGCAATGACCTAGGAGAACACTTCAGAAATAAGATCACTACCATCCAACAAACCCTACGAAGCAGACCACGCAATCACACCACAGACCCCACACGTCCTCACAAGGAACACACAAACAAACTACGAAGCTTCCCCGAAAATATCAGTCGAGACTTTCGTCGAACGGGTAAATCAAAGCAACAAATCAGGCTCTACGCAAGACCCTTGCCCCCCGGACATATACAAATGAATCCTCAAACAAGGAACTCCCATGGAATACCATAGAAACGTCCTCAACCTGTCAATCTCAACAGGTAAAGTACCACAGGCTTTTAAATCGGCGTACATCAGGCTGCTACTCAAAGACATATCAGGAAACGTAGAGGACTTATCAAACTACAGACCCAACTACAGACCCATCTCCAATATCCCATAAATAGCCAAGAACACTGCCTACTATACCAGGCACAAGTTGGATTCAACCCAATGAGAGGAACAGATTCAGCTCTCCTCTCAATACGACCCAAAAACATACACAGACTCGGACTATAGTTCCGCCTTCATACTTCTTGACCTATCTGGAGCATTCAACACTGTCAACCCTGACATCCTCATAACGAGATTAGAAGGATTGGGAATAACAGACACCACCCTACTATGGATCAAATTCTTCCAAACAAAAATAACAGAAACCGTATGGATGAAACCTTTTAAATCCAACCCAAGAGACTCCACATACGGAGTACCACAAGGCTCATCCTTCTCCCCGCTCTTATTCAGCATCTACCTATATCTATTCATCAAAATCATCAAAGGACATGGCCACACCTGCTACAACTACACCGACGACACACAAATAATCTTCAAAATACAAGACACCCGAGAAGAAAACATGACACTAGAGCTTTGCCTTCAGGATATATTCAATTGGATGAACTTGAACCACCTCAAAATCAACCGAGATAAAACTGAGACAATGATCATCACAAAAAATTGAGGAGACATTAACTACATCCCCTGGCCAAAAGAACTCAGCTGGACCCCAACGCCATCGTCGATTGTAAAAAACCTAAGGGTCCTAATGGACAACAACCTCACCCTAGAGCCACAAGTAAACGCTCTACTCAAGAAATGCTTCTTTCTCCTATGAGCGGCAAAAAGGATCCTACTGTTCCTGTCATTCGCCAGCAAAACTCTTACCATCATCGCTCTGGTCATGTCCAGAGAAGATTATGCCAATAACCTATACCTGAGCATGCCTGAAAGACGTCTAAAAAAAACTACAATGCTTACAAAATTCAGCGGCCAGACTCCTTCTCAATTTACTGTGGCGAGAACACATCATACCTGCGCTAAAAATACTGCACTGGTTACAAATAAAAAAGCGTATAAAATTCATATCCATGCGCATCACGCACAGAGCTATACACAACCAAGGCGCAGAATTCCTGAGAGACAAACTATGCCTACACCAGCCGACAAGACTGCTCAGATCAAGCAACGACATACGCCTAGAACCGAAACCCTATAACATAAGAAAACTTGGAGGATCCTCGTTTTCTCACAGGCACCGAAAACATGGAATGACCTACCGAAGAATATACAGAACACAAGAAACCACCTAGCATTCAGGAAACTGCCCAAATCCTGGCTCTTCACTGCGTACCTAGAAGACCACCCACAAGAACACCCACACCGCCTATCGACAATGAAAAAAGAGACCGACCTCGGCCCCCACCAAATAACCAAACTCGATCAGAATGCACCCCACGACAGTCCATAAGACATCTCGAGAGATAGTCACAAGAGGAGGACACTACAGACAGAACACATAGTCAGACCAAGACGAAACCACTCAGTCGACGCACCCCAAGCACCACGGCACGTACAACACTGAAGGTTCAAGCAGACATTCTCACTTAGGGTAAGAGGAGACACCTACTCCTGCTCCGACACCCAAGGGGAGAATAGACACTCCAAACTCATTATACATAGTTCAATAAAATACTACAGTAGACATAGCTCATTAGAACACAATAGGGAATGCGTCGCACAAAAACCGAATCCTTGTCAGGTGTGGGCCTCTCTCTCACCTTGTGGAACTCTCGATTCTAGCTGTGTTTTAGGTCTGCACTGAATTATTCAATTGTCTCTGAAATCCAGCGAAGTAAGTTACTATACTCAGTTGCTCAGTTGGGCGTAGGCCTCTCCCACACTATGCGGGTCTCTCAAGTCTAGCCATTTCCGCACCAGACAGGATTCCTGAAACCCAGGCATTCAGCCATATTGTGATTAGCTGCAAAACATTTAACCCACTAACCAAAAAATCTCTAAACTTTCTATATACTTATCTCACTCAAACTAACACAACCACCTCTCTCGCATCACAATCCACATGCACTTCATCACACCACTACAACACATAAACCGCGCCAACAGCACACAAAGACTGACATCGCCCAATACTTGCACCAAAAGCTCAGCACCCGGTGTATACCGAGTTGAAGCTGCCAACAGAACACCACTCCTCTCACTATCCTACTCCCTCTTCACCCTACTAACCCATCCCACCTTCTCGTTTGCAGATCCGTCAGAGCGCCTGGGGACCAAAGCCATTGGTGAGGTTCCACAGTACAAATACCTTTAACATTTAACATTTAACATATCCATTGTGTTATTACTTGTCTTATCACTTATTACCAGCTGTTCATTTCGATTCTCCTCTGATGGCTTTGATTCTTGGTTTATTAGGTTAATTTGGAATACTTTGCTTCGTCTTCTTTTGCATTCCATTAATAACTGTATTTCCGCAATGTCCTTAATGAAGCGGGCTGCAAGTTCGCCCCTCTGGGACTTTCAAATGGTTCCCCGTTGTCTACTTCCTCAAAATTGCTGCTGACAGTGCCGCTCTTCAAAGCAAGATATTTCCTCCCTAATCTATCCTGACATTGTTAATTCCAATCATGACTGCTTGTGGACTCCATGCCCTGGAGGAACTTCACTTTCAGTGTTGTTGTCTCCTACTCCCTCCCCTTTTTTATTCTATAATGCTGGAGACTGGCAGTTTAAGGGAGTCCGGTCACTGGTGGAGATCCACTCTTTCTCTTGCTCTGCAGGGGGTAGCTCAACAGTAGTGTCATCTGCTCCCCTCATGTCCTCCTCCACCCCTAGTTTCACATCCACCTACAGGATTGTCTGAGCCTCTAGTAGGGGCTTTTCATAGTTAGCCTACACCTCCATTGCTACCTGATCAATTAACAAGTCACTTTGCGAGGCAGCCATATTAGTTGCATTTGCAGGGCTAGCTGCAATTTTGTTAGCAAATCTATTCTTCTCTCTCACCTCCGTAATGCCAAATGCTGTTGCCAGCCGATCTTCCGAGTGCTCCAACAACTTTGTCTGTGCGTCTGGGGTCTAGTCCTTGGGCCAGTCCCCTCCGTTGTTGCCGGCAATGGTGATGTTTGTCTCCCACCGCTCTCCCTCCGGACAAACTCTGGAATAACTCTGCCCAATACGCGCCCGGCACGGATTAAATACAGTGGGCTGCCTTGTGGAGTTAAAGGGAGTTAAAGGGACACCATCAACAGCAGTCTCTTTCCTCAGTCACTCTGGAACAACTCTGCCCCAACTCCGCCCCAACTCACGCAACAATGCTATGCGCCCGGCAAGGATTACATACAGTAGGCAGCCCGGTGGTGTTAAAGGGACACTAGCACCAGCAGTAGCAGTCTCTCTCCTCGGTCACTCCAGAATAACCCTGCCCAAATCCTTTATTAATCCTGCTGCATTCCTACTCCTGTTCCCCTCCTTTTTCCATCTTTTTGCTCTTGCATCTCTGTGGTCATGCTCCTCGAGTGGAACTTTTTTGGTGGGAGCCATAATATGGCTGTTGCATCTGCAAATGAGAATTCCCTCTTAAAAGATAATGTTGTTTGCTCAAATCCAAATCACTGAGAGAATCTGTATGACACTGTATACACATGCAGTCTCTGTATGCTGCTGGGATTGAAATAATTTCTGAAAAGTGAATATCCTTCCTTAGGTATAGTTAAGTCCATCCTTTGCTCTTTACTTTTGAGTTCAACTTCAAACAAAGTGAGAACATCTTCCAATTCCTGTCATGTTTCTTTCTCAATTATATATAGGGCCTCATTACAGGTCGGGCGGTCCGGAATTAACAGTGGCGGTAAACCCGCTGCCACTGTTAATTCCGGACCGCCCGATCCCGACTACTGCAGGCGGGAAGTGGCGTTCCCGCCAGGTCTGACCTTGCGGGTTTAACACCTCCCACCTGCAGGCGGACATGGAAACACCGGCACCATCATGAGATGGTGCCGGTGTTTCCACTTCCCCATTCCCATTGAGTCCTAATGGACTCAATGGGAATGGGGATTTACCGAATTCTGCCTCCGGAATTCCCGGGAGACCGGGTCGTAATGCCCTGGTATTTCCGGGAGTCACGGAGGTGGAATGGTAATACGAGTCCAGCGGTAACCAGGCGGTTTTACCACCTCGGTTACCGCCGGACTCGTAATGAGGCCCATAGTCTATATTAATTTTTGAAACTGCTTTTTATAATTCTGCTTCTTCAAGTGCTTTATGTACTGTATTATCAGTAATTTTAACCTTTGACTTGGGATACCAAAAAATAATGGTTTAATAACTCTCGCCAAGCAAGTTCCCAGCCTTCACAGGATCCGTCAGACCTCTAGATATTTGGACACAGTGGTTTTCTCCTGCCATTTGCACAGCCTTACAAGCGTAGACAGTCATGCCCTAAAAACATATGTCTTAGAGCTTCACTGGCATTGTCTGTCATTTCACTGCCTGGTTCGTCTACTCGTGGTGGTCCTATCAGACCATTTGCACCAGTAATTAAATGTTTGTGCCATTATTTAGATATACAGCAATAGTAAGTGTTCCTGCTGAGTAGTAATGCATTGTATTCATTTTGTATAAACAGTTTACGTTTCTAAATAGTAAAGAGCAGCTCCCTAATTTAAAGCAAAGCAAATTAGACTTTGCAAAGTGTATGGAAAAATACCCAGACCGTTTTATTATAAATGTATGCATATTATAAGAATAATTGGTTAATACATGTAGTTTATAAATCAATAACTTACTAAACAAATGAAACAACAACAAGATAAAATATCTTTATACTGACAGTACCCATGAACTAAAGACAACATACTACAAATTCATCTGAGATGCCGTTTCTTGAAATACAAATCCAGGCTCAGAAAAACAAAGTATTGTGTCTTGATGGGCTAGCATGTTTTGTCTATTCATGATTTAGTCATTTTATCAAAGTCTGCCTCAGGTCACTAGAAAAATTGGATCATTTATTTATTTGTCAGAAGCACCATGTACCCCGAAAAACTGTTTACATCTATTGCAATCCGGAATCTTGTCACCATTGAATCAATTTTACAACTTTAAAATATTTCAATTTTTATACTGATTTTATCAATTAATGTGATGTACTGAAACATGTTGGTCTGCCAACTAAATGAAATTAAGTATTGAACGAATGTTCCTAAAATGTCCTGCATTAAGGGTTGAACAACACTCCTCATGTGTGAGTTATATTGTTATATAATAACAAGTGTTTAATCATATTTTTGTGACCAAGGAGTCTGAGACATTACATCTCCTGAAAAAACATTGCTGGGACCAGCAATACCTGTTCTCCTTCTTATCAGCAATCTAAGCATATTCTATTACGGTTAAAATAATAAAAACAAACTCCAGTTCTAGAATATGTGAAGAAAGTGCTGAAAAATGGGATAGAAAAAATTGTTTCCCTAATACATCGAGGAAATATAATAACTGGATATTTTGACCGAGTGATAGTATTCAAAGTACTACACTTTCTTCCCTTCTCAAATGCAACATAAGGTGGAAGACCTTTAGTGTTATTTGGAGAAGAGATCTACACATGTCTGTAGTTGGGCTTACACAATTACTTAATTCACAATTTACAACTAATTAAGAACAAGGCCGGCCATCTCATCTCATCTTGGTTCTCATACCTTTTCACCACAGGCACCCAGCTCTTCTAGCTCTGCATTACCTCCGCACAAAGGAAACGTTTGACTTCAAAGTTTTGTGCATCCCATATACAGCTAGGAATGAAGACAATCTTGCTACATCAAACCTAATTTAATCTATACAGCCCTCCACATGAGCTGCGATCAACTATGGCCAGCCTAATATCATACACGACTTTCAGGAAAACGAACCTTGGCCTTTCTAATCAGTTCAGGGGGTTCACCCTCTGCAAATGTTGCCTTTGAACATCCCGTCAGTAGAAAATCATTTGAAATTCTGAAAACTGGTAAACACTAAGCTCTTCAAAAAAGACCAGTCCTGCCATCTAATGGGGGTGGGATGGCTTAGGTCATAACGTACATGACAGCGCTTGGTGCTACCCTTTTGTCATCTCACCTGAACCAGTGTAGCCGACCCTGCTAATGGACGTTTGGCTATTCTTATCTTGGAACACTCAACTGCCATAACTGGTGGGTTATGCACTAGTTTGATGCCAAATTATATGCTCTTCTCTCCATGCCTCTCTCCTTTAGGTGTGAATGACCCAAGAACTGTAAATGACATTTCTGTTTCCACCCCTCCTTGTGCACATGTTCCTCTCTTTCCATTGAGATGGGGCTATGAAGCTTCAGTATATTGGTATGAGGGCAATGTCTGTAATGTAATGTGGAAAGAATAAAGCTGAGCAGGTTTGTGAATGGTGAGATGCTGGACATAAATTACGAACTAGGGGATGGGGAGGTTGCCAGTTTAAGGAGGAGTTGTCTTTCCTTCATGCCTTCTTACACTGCTATTTTGCCATTGCCAGTTGATCCTGGCTTTGGTTAGGTAACTTGCTTCAAAATGTATAGAATGTGTGTAATCTTATTCCCAGGACATAGCCTTGCTGTCCTTGGTATGTTGTGATGGGCATATGAGCGGCTCCAACTGGTGCTTTGAAACACTGTCTTGCTTTATAAGCACCTTATAAATATCCAATACATAAAATCAATAAACTATTTGTGGTGGTGAAAAGGTCCCTAATTGAGGCTAATTTCTCTACTGGAAGGTCCTGGGTGAAGACTAATTGCCAAGGTGGATGGTCCTGGTCAATTGGATTCAGTCGCTTGATAAGTACAGAGTGTTTGGAACTGACCTGCACTACTTCCAAGGTCTCTTTTTCCCAGGTCCATTGGGAAGGGTGAGTGGGCAAATGTGACCCATGGAGTATGTTCCAAATTACCAGCATGAGCATATCACTTATTTGTACTTCTTGCTCCCTAGTGAACAGCCATATCTTCAGGAGTTTCCGGAAGTACAAATGGTCTTCTAATAAGCAGAGTAACTTGGTGTTTCAAGTTCGATAGATTGGTGGCTATGACTGAGAAGGAAATCCCACTATTTCATGCTGAGTTTGATTAGATACAAAAGGCAAACCTCTTCATGAGACTTTAATCTGTTTCTCAATAGGAATACATGTGATGTCTTCACCTGCATGCTTTCTACCTTATTGTGCACATTCCTATGCACCTCTGATTTGGGTATAATGGTTTCTGATTGAATGTCCTGCCTACTAAAGAAGTTGTTACTTCTCTATTATTGATCACGAATGACCCTTTCCGGATGGGCATCCAGTGAACTCTTCTTCTGAACAGTCACTAGCAAATGATTCCACGAACATCAACCATTTGTTCCCCCTTCTGCATGCAACGCTCCCTCTGTGATGTTGTAAATCAAATCAACTGTATTGACACAGACAGCACATAGATACGTGTACATTAATTCTTTATTGAATACCTTCATGTCTTTGACTAATTTCTCAGCTGTTTTCTAATAGTTTTCATTTTTAAATGTGCAGTGTATATATTGATGATGATAATGTTTAGGATTTGCTTTTATGTAACAATTGTTAGTTAATCCAAGTAAATGTTTACTTCCATCAGTAAAGGTGATATGGTTGACCCACAGTTTTATTTAACTGCTGATACACAGATCCAGCTTATTCATGTTTTATGAATAGAGAGCCTCTAACCTACAGCATCTCAGCTGGCATTCCTCTGTTCCAGAAACACCTTTCTTCTTAAAATCAGTTTGTCTTGGCTGGGATTTTCAGTAGTTTCATAAGCCAATCCTCCAGATCTCCAAATGTTGACGCATGCAGTAACATGCCATAATGAAAAGCCTGTCTGTGTTCCAATTGACATTTGCCTCATTATGTTCTATATGGTTTTGCTGTCGCTTTCTAAACAAACAATATGTGTGTGCTAAGGATTCTGACCTATAAACGTTTGTGGCAATGAAAAAGCTGCCATCTTTCTGTGCATGGGCATTATGGCACCCATTGACTGTATTGTCTTGTTCTGAATCTTAGTCACCTACAAAGCACATGACAGATTATCAGAAAATCAGATCTACAGTATTTAAACCTCCTCACTAACTTTAAGGTAATACCATTGCACACATACCTTAATTTTAATATCTCCTTTGCCCCACAAACATTTTCGATATTTTGAGTTGATGATCAGGTCAACATCATCACAGAACATAACAAAAAAACACAGCAATATATCCCAAATCGATTGTTGCACAGGACTCAGTTTCAGAACAGTATTCTTATGTTAAGTAAAGCAAATAATGAAGGTATGTAATGAAAAGATAGACATTTCAATGATTCTTTTTTAAATAAGTGTTAAGACGGATTTCTGAACTCTGTCCTGGTGGCGCAGAAGTTCAGAAGGCCAACCTAATTACTTGGAACAGGGTAACCTCTGGACAAGCCAGACCAATCAGGGTAGCGATCGCGGCGGTCAAGACTAGGTCTCAAGAGGGGTGAGGGTGACTGAAAGCCCGCAATGAGCACACAAAGCAAGGACACTTACAAATTACTCCAAACAGGTGTTATATTAAAAATATATACACATTTATTGCAAGGCCTTTGCAACAATGACCGTAGCAAGAAATCACAATAAAACTCTAGTAAACCAACACATACCAAACCAATACAATATATATACAAATACATACGAGTTTAAAGCGTTAGATGCACGAAATGTGTAGTCCAGATGTGTTAAAGCGTTAGATGCACGAAATGTGTAGAAGGGGAGGAAAACAGGCAGTGCGAAATAATGATTAGACCCAGTCCTCCTTCAGAGGCACCTATCTAAAAGGAAGTCCAAGCCCTACGAAGAGTGGAGCCTTGAGCTCATAAGTCCCTGCACACGCTGGTGCCAACGGGCAAAAAGGGGAGTCTCTTCGAGGGAATCAGGCAGTTCAGTTTGGTGCACAAATGAAGAAGAACAGAGTTCCGCGACTCAAGCGCAGCCTCCACTGTGGGCAGAAGCAGAGCGTGAGTACGGAAAGGCGTGCTGTTTGACACAGTGGGGAAAAGCTATGGGCTCCTGCAGGAGGGCGACCAATTCCTAGCTATGCTACTCACCGGTCCCCGATGCAAGCAGACCCAGGCTTCTCCGCGTCAGTTTCAGTGCTGGCAGGTTCAGGGGAGCAGGGGACGTCTCGTCGTCGTGTAGATTCTGCAGCAGCAGAGTTGAGTTAAAGATGTCCGAAACGAAGTGAACCCGCACAGTTTGTTACCACAGCAGGGTAACGGAGCGGCCGTGTGTATCTCAGCCAAATGTACACTACTCACTTCAGACCTGGGAATGCCAAGTGTACGAATCGTGTGAGAGTAACAAGGACTCGAAATACAACACAACCTGGCGGCGGTTACAGAGCAAGACTCCTGGGTAGGCTGGTCAGTCTGCTGGATGGCCCAGAGACACTTCCGAAGGCTTACGTGCAGGAGATGGTGAAGATGCCGAGAATAGCTGTCCCCGCTATTCCAAGGGTCGAAGTACCAGTACAGGCCTTCTGGTTCGATCAGAGGTAGAAAGGGTTTCACAGAGCGACAGCAGTGCAGAGGAGCAGTCCTTCAGCGGGTCACCAGTGATTCCTCGGTTCAGCCTTGTGGTTGCAGGATACTTGGCTCCTGTATTCCTTTGTTCGTGAGAACTCAGGAGATCGACATGGTAGTAGCGTTTCCAGCCCCCTCTTATCCACGGTTCCCTTCGCGCCAAAACGGAGGGGACCCAAAGGGAGATCCGCTCATCAAACACTCCCACCATACGTGGACCTATCACGGACCACGGTGGTCCCAGGCATTCACACCACCCTAGACTCTCTGGCACCCAGGATGCGTATTGGGACCAGACATCCCAGCCCACATCCTGGAGGCACACACAAGGCCTGTAGAAGCCCGCGAAAGCATCCGTGTTTCGCGGGAAAGTATATGCCCAAATAAGGAAGGCCCCGGGTCGGCTCGACCTGGGGAAGGTGAAGGGGGCAAGACGGTCAGCGGACAGGACAAAGGAGCCTCGTGGTCTGGCCATTTTGGGAGCCAGGCCACCATTTTGGGCTAAGCGCGAGAAACACGCTTAAAACGCCAAAAGGAGCTCAAAACACAAGAAACGATCGCTGCCACCATTCCCGTCCGTGATTCACTTGCACCGATCAGATACAATCCAAAAAGAGTATCTAGGGCCTGTATAAGGCTAGAGACCCAAGAGGGCAGTAACTTAGCTTACAGTGCCCTCTTGTGTCATGTTGCACGAAAGCTGCAACATGATAAAGAAACTACCGAAAACAGCGTTTCCCGGTACTGACTGTCTTAAGGGCATGTCAGTTTCCCCGTAAGAATGGAGCGAAAGCCAAGAGGAGTGCGGCAGAAGGCTGCACTTCTCTGGCAAAGTCTAGATCATGGTGAAAACAACAGCAAAAAGTTTAGGGCTTGCCACATGGAAGGAAAATTACCCACAATTAAGAAATCTTTCCTAACACTCGCCCCTCCCAGACTATGGACAGGGGGAACTAATCCACCCCTGGATGAGTCTCTTGTTCAGGTCGGTTAAACATTCTGGACAACCCATCAGCATTGCTATGTTGGACACCTGGCCTATGCTCAATAGTGAAGTCGAAGCCTTGTAGACTTATGGACCACTTAAGCAACTTTGGATTCTCTCCCTTCATGTTCATTAGCCACTTTAAGGGCTTATGGTCAGTTTGCACAGTGAAGTGGGTCCCGTAGAGGTAGGGCCTCAGCTTCCGTAGGGCCCACACAACAGAGAAACATTCTTTCTCCACTGTGGACCATCTGAGCTCTCTGTCCTTAAGCTGGCGACTAATAAAACCAATAGGGTGTTCCTTACACTTCTGATTTACTTGCGATAGTACAGCTCCTATCCCAGTGTCAGAGGCGTCCGTCTGCACAATAAAAGGTCTTTGATAATCAGGGGCCCTGAGGACAGGGGCATGGCACAAGGAGTCTTTTAAGCCGTTGAAGGCCTTCTCACACTCGTCGGTCCAAGTTACCTTCTTGGGTTTCTTCGGAGTGGTGAGGGCAGTCAGAGGGGCAGCTATGGTGCCATAGTCTGCCACGAAGTTGCTGTAATACCCCGTGAGTCCTAAGAAGGTTCTCACTTGGGTCTGTGTAGTGGGGGTAGGCTAGTCTTGTACTGTTTGTACTTTCCTGGGAAGAGGCTGTATCCTCCCTCCACCTACTTCATGTCCAAGGTAAACCACTGAGCCTTGTCCAATCTGGCAATTACTAGCCTTTATGGTCAAGTGTGCTTTCTGAAGAGCCTGGAGCACAATCCCGAGGTGTTTCACATGGTCTTCCCAGGTGGCACTGAAAACTGCTATATCGTCCAGATATGCAAGACAGAATTCGTCCAACCCATTCAACACATGATTCACATGCCTCTGGAAAGTGGCAGGTGCATTTTTCAACCCGAACGGCATTACCCTGAATTGGTAAAGGCCGTCTGGAGTAGAAAACGCTGTCTTCTCCTTGGCATGTTCTGCTAAAGCTATTTGCCAATAGCCAGCAGTGAGATCAAACGTGCTGAGGTACTTGGAGGCACCCAAAGTATCCACCAGCTCATCTGTTCGAGGCAAGGGGTGTGCATCTGTCTTGGTGACAGCATTCAGAGCCCTGTAATCCACGCAGAACCTCAATTCAGAAGTGCCTGCCTTTGGAACCAAAACCAGAGGGCTGGACCAAGGACTACTAGAGGGTTCAATCACCCCAAGGTCTAACATCTTGTTGATCTCGGTCTTAATATAAGACCGTACTTTGTCTGACATCCTGCATCCCCTACTTTTGGTAGGTACACTGTCTCCTGTGTCTATGTTATGTTTGCACCAAGGTGTCAAACCAGGTGACTGTGAAAACAGGGGGGAAAACTGCCTAAGCAAACTTTTTACCTCAGCCTGCTGATCCGAAGTCAGGTGAGGGGCCACTCGGACACCCTCAAAGGAGCTATCTGAAGGACCGCTTTGGAACAGGTCGGGGAGAGGTTCAGATTCCTCTTCCTCAACCTCTGAAGCCAGTAGCAGTGCTGCGATTTCGACTCTTGGGACAAAAGCCTTCAGCCTATTTACGTGAAACACTTCTGGAACCTGTCCAGGCCTTCCAAGGTCCACTAAATAGTTAACCTCACCCAGGGGCTCCACCACTGTGTAAGGGCCTGACCATTTGTCCTGTAAAGCTCGAGTCCTTATGGGATTCATGATCAGGACTTGCTGACCAGGTGTAAAGTTGATGAGGGAAGCTTTCTGGTCGTACCAATGTTTTACCAGCGCTTGTCCTGCCTTCAATTTATCACTAGCCAAGCCCATCAGAAGTAGCATCCGTTTTCTGAGCCCCAGCACATAATCTACTACGTTGGTAGTAACAGGGGGAGTGGGCATCTCCCATCCCTCTTTGACTATGGCTAAGGGTCCCCGTACAGGATGACCGAACAGAAGTTCGAAGGGGCTGAAGCCAACACCCTCCTGTGGTACCTCTCGAAAGGCAAACAGTAAGCATGGTAAAAGAAGATCCCATTTTCTTCTCTGAGGTTCTTCCAGAGCCCCAATCATGCTCTTTAACGTTCTGTTGAAACGTTCCACCAGACCATTGGTCTGGGGGTGGTATGCAGAAGAGAACTTGTAGGTGACCCCACATTCTTTCCACATAGCCTGCATATACTTCGACATAAAGTTGCTGCCACGATCCGACACAACTTCTTTAGGGAAGCCAACCCTAGTAAATATGCCAAGTAAAGCTTTTGCAACTGACTTGGCAGTTACAGTTTTCAATGGATGGCCTCAGGATATCTGGTTGCAAGGTCGACCAGCACCAGGATAAACCTATTGCCTGAGGATGTTTGCAGGTCAAGGGGACCAACGATGTCGATCCCTACCCTTTCAAATGGTATTCCCACAACTGGGAGTGGTACCAATGGAGCTTGGATTGTCGAGCCAACCTTACCAGATAACTGGCAGGAGGCACAACTCCTGCAGTGACTTTCTACTTGCACCCCCATCTTGGGCCAGTAGAAGTGCATGGATAACCTTTGTTTGGTCCTCTTAATACCAAGGTGACCAGCAAGGGGCACTTCATGCGCCAACTGCAGGAGGAAGGGTTTTACAGCAAGGGGAACCACCAACCTCCTATGGTCTCCTTCTGTAGACTCTGTGGGCTCAGTATACAGGAGTCCACCTTCCCAATAAATCCGATGCGTCCCAGGAGGTTCACCCTTAAGCTGGGAGCAGGCCTGTCTCCTTAGGCCTTCCAGAGATGGGCACTCACGATGGCCTTTACTGAATTCTTCCCTATCAGGACCACCTTCTACTAACAAGTCTTTTAGTTCAGGATGGTCGTTGGGGTCAAATACTTCAGGCATCGCCACCTCCTCGTCAGGCCCGGGCGATTGACCAACTTCCTCCACCGCAGTGGTAGGCGAGCTCGGGGGAATATTCTCTTTCCCTCGTCTTGACTTGTTTACTCCTTTCGCCTTGGGTTTCCCCTTCGGCTGGGGCGGCGTATTGGTCTTGGCCAATGCTGCCTGTGCTTGAGACCGTGTGTAGGGTCTGTCGGCAGTGTCTCCTACGAGCCCTAAAGCTCTGAGATCATTGCCTAACAAGACCTTTCCTGGGACGTTTCTCTGAATGCTCACTGGAATCCTGACTGCTGTACCATTTGATATGATATGATATGATATGGTATTTGTAACGCGCCTATACACAGGTGTTTCAAGGCGCGAAGAGGCAGGGAGGGGAGGAACAAGGGGAGACAGACAACGATCCTACTAGGCCAGGTGTCATTCAGATCGCGCAAGTGCAGGGGTGAGGGAGGGGGAAAAGTGCAAGGGGAAGGGGAGGGGGGAAGTGCAGTACAAGGTAAGTGGCGTAAAGTAATAAATAAACAGGGCCAGCTGGTGGCAAGTGCAAGATAAGTGCAGAACAAGTGCTGGGGAAGGGGGGGGCTGTAGGGATACAGAGACAGTCCCGCAGTGCAGAGGGGTTCCAGGGCATCAGTGCAAGTGGAGAGTGGCTGGGCCCAGGACCGAGGCCGTTTAGAGTGGTCCAGTTGCAGGATCAGTGCAGTTTCAGTGAAGAATTAATTAGCTGTTCAGCAGGGGAGAGGGAGAGAGAAAGCAGAAGCAAAGAGGAAGGTTTTGAGGTGCTTCCGGAACCGGAGATGGTTCTCCTCAAGTTTCAGGGAGGCAGGAAGGCTGTTCCAGAGGGAGGCCCCTGCCGCGGAGAGAGATCTACCCCCAGCTCGTTGCTTCGAGAAGCGGCTAACCCTGAGGGAGTTGGAGGCGGATGAGCGAAGGGCTCGGGAAGTAAGATTTACAGGTAGTAAGATTTACAGGTATTACTGGGAACATGCGGAGTGGGCCGTCAGCCAACTTAGTGGGCATCGGAGTAGCTCTGGCAACTTCCTCTGAGTCTACCAAGGTAGAATCCACTACAATTCGACTGCACCCACTAGCCCTAAGAGCTGGAGTATCTACTCCATTGATCAGCACACTGTCTTTAAAGTAGTGCTTGTATTATCTGGAATCCTAGCATAAACCTCTGCGACTTTAGGCTCCCAGGAACCCAGGGAAACTAAAACTACCTCAGCTTCTATCCCGCTGGGGAATGAGTCTGAGGAGAAGGATGCTCCTGTAATCTCTTCTTCCTCGTAGGAGGAGAAGACCAGATTAGCGGAGTGGACCCCCAAAGGTTTAACCTTACACCGGGGATCCCCCTTCACGTGGTCAGTTGCTCCACAAGCAAAACAAGATCCATTGGGTCTGCTTACATAGGGAGGCTTATTGTAACCAGAGTTCTGTTTCGGAGGCTGACCTCCACTGCCCTGTGAGTTCTCTTGTGTCTTACCCTTATTTTTCTTTTTGTGGCCCTTTTAAGAAGAAGATTTATCAGATTCTCCACCCTCCTTATCTTTGGACTTTTCCCTTCCTCCTGCTTACCAGGATGAGTTTTGTCCTTATGGGACACTCGATGTGACACCCATAAGTCTGCTGGAATGGCCAGCTTCTTAGGATCTATCTCCTTTGAATCGGCCAAATGCTGCTTACGCTCCGGGGAAGAAGATGCAAAAATGTGTTCCAGCATGACAAGATTTATCATGACTTCAAAGGTAGAAACCTTATAACCTTCGACCCAGCCAGTCAAGTTTTTTAAGGATTCGGTTACATAAGATACCCAAGTACCACCTTCTTTTTTCTTGTACTCTCGGAATCGTTTTAAATATTGGGCCGGAGTCTTTCCAAACTTTAAAATGAGAGTTTGCTTTAACATTGCGAAATCAGCTCGCTCGGCCTTCGACATTTCCATAATGGCACTACAGCCAGAATGGGGCAGTCTGCTGAGTAACCAGGCAATCTTATCAGCATTGTCAACTTGTTGAACTTCACATGCATACTCAAACGCATTCAGCCAGTCCATAATGTCATTCCTTTCCTCATACACACTGAGCAGATCTTTCGGGAACCGTGGATGAGAGGAGGCCCCAGACCCATGTCCAGGACCCTTGGATCCATTTGCAACCTGAAGCTTGGCCAGTTCCAACTGGTGATCCCTGTCTTTCTGTTTTTCTGCCTGTTAGATTTGTAGTTTGGCTATGCTGAACTCAAGCTCCTTCTGCCTAAACCGCAGCTCTTGCTTCTTGAATTCAAGCATAGCCTCCCCATCAACACTGGCAGAGGAAACATTAGACATCTCATCCTCCCTTTCCTCGTGGTCGCGGTGGATCAGTGCAGTGGCAGAACCATTGGTTCTACCAGTGAGAGCAGCCCCACCTCCTTCCGCACTGTCCTCAGAAGTTATAGCGTCAAGCTGCGCTTCTTGCCACACCACGATTCTTTGGATCATATCCAATTTGGTGCCTTGAGAGGAAACACCTCTCTCCGCACACATCTTTTTCAATGTTTCGGATTTGGAAGCATTTAAAGTTAACAAGGTATTTGTTTCCATACTGTTAGATAGGACTATGGCCTTTTTAAAGTTATACTATAACAATTCACTACGTGTCCTGGTAGGAATAACTTGATATGCCTTAGTTCGTGCGCAACACTGGATACCTTCAGTCGTATCCCACCGCTGTACACCAATTTGTTAAGACGGATTTCTGAACTCTGTCCTGGCGGTGCAGAAGTTCAGAAGGCCAACCTAATTACTTGGAACAGGGTAACCTCTGGACAAGCCAGACCAATCAGGGTAGCGATCGCGGCGGTCAAGCCTAGGTCTCCAGAGGGGTGAGGTTGACTGAAAGCCCGCAATGAGCACACAAAGCAAGGACACTTACAAATTACTCCAAACAGGTGTTATATTAAAAATATATACACATTTATTCCAAGGCCTTTGCAACAATGACCGTAGCGAGAAATCACAATAAAACTCTAGTAAACCAACACATACCAAACCAATACAATATATATACAAATACATATGAGTCTAAAGCGTTAGATGCACGAAATGTGTAGTCCACCTAGAAGGGGAGGAAAACAGGCAGTGCGAAATAATGATTAGACCCAGTCCGCCGTCAGAGGCATCTAACTAAAAGGAAGTCCAAGCCCTACGAAGAGTGGAGCCTTGTGTTCAAAAGTACCTGCACACGCTGGTGCCAACGGGCAAAAAGGGGAGTCTCTTCGAGGGAATCAGGCAGTTCAGTTTGGTGCACAAATGAAGAAGAACAGAGTTCCGCGACTCAAGCGCAGCCTCCACTGTGGGCAGAAGCAGAGCGCGAGTATGGAAAGGCGTGCTGTTTGACACAGCGGGGAAAAGCTATAGGCTCCTGCAGGAGGGCGACCAGTTCATAGCTATGCTACTCACCGGTCCCCGATGCAAGCAGACCCAGTCTTCTCTGTGTCAGTTTCAGTGCTGGCAGGTTCAGGGGAGCAGGGGACGTCTCGTCGTCGTGTAGATTCTGCAGCAGCAGAGTTGAGTTAAAGATGTCCCAAACGAAGTGAACCCGCACAGTTTGTTACCACAGCAGGGCAACGGAGCGGCCGTGTGTATCTCAGCCAAATGTACACTACTTACTTCAGACCTGGGAATGCCAAGTGTACGAATCGTGTGAGAGTGACAAGGACTCGAAATACAACACAACCTGGCGGCGGTTACAGAGCAAGACTCCTGGGTAGGCTGGTCAGTCTGCTGGATGGCCCAGAGACACTTCCGAAGGCTTACGTGCAGGAGATGGTGAAGATGCCGAGAATAGCTGTCCCCGCTATTCCAAGGGTCGAAGTACCAGTACAGGCCTTCTGGTTTGATCAGAGGTAGAAAGGGTTTGACAGAGGAGCAGTCCTTCAGCGGGTCACCAGCGATTCCTCGGTTCAGCCTCGTGGTTGCAGGATACTTGGCTCCTGTATTCCTTTGTTTATGAGAACTCAGGAGATCGACATGGTAGTGGCGTTTCCAGCCCCCTCTTATCCACGGTTCCCTTCGCACCAAAACGGAGGGGACCCAATGGGAGATCCGCTCATCAAACACTCACACCATACGTGGACCTATCACGGACCATGGTGGTCCCAGGCATTCACACCACCCTAGACTCTCTGGCACCCAGGATGTCTATTGGGACCAGACATCCCAGCCCACATCCTGGAGGCACACACAAGTCCTGTAGAAGCCCGCGAAAGCATCCGTGTTTCGTGGGAAAGTACATGCCCAAATAAGGAAGGCCCCGGGTCGGCTCGACTTGGGGAAGGTGAAGGGGGCAAGACGGTCAGCGGACAGGACAAAGAAGCCTCGTGGTCTGCCCATTTTGGGAGCCAGGCCATCATTTTGGGCTAAGCGCGAGAAACGCGCTTAAAACGCCAAAAGGAGCTCAAAACACAAGAAACGATCGCTGCCACCATTCCCGTCCATGATTCACTTGCACCGATCAGTTGCAATCCAAAAAGAGTATCTAGGGCCTGCAGAAGGCTAGAGACCCAAGAGAGCAGTAACTTAGCTTACAGTGCCCTCTTGTGTCATGTTGCACGAAAGCTGCAACATGATAAAGAAACTACGGAAAACAGCGTTTCCCGGTACTGACTGTTTTAAGGGCATGTCAGTTTCCCAGTAAGAATGGAGCGAAAGCCCAGAGCAGTGCGGCAGAAGGCTGCACTTCTCTGGCAAAGTCTAGATCATGGTGAAAACAACAGCAAAAAGTTTAGGGGTTGCCACATGGAAGGAAAATTACCCACAATTAAGAAATCTTTCCTAACAATAAGAAACTTAGTTTTTAATTGTAGATATCTTTATAGAATCCCTAAAGGTAAACATGCACCTAGAAATCAAGTTAAATGGTATTGTTTATATCTAATGGGTTCTTTGAATAAACTGCTAAGCCAAAGAATAGATTTGATGGTGTATTTATTAGAGTACTTTACACCTTTGCAACTGCTGGAGTTTCGCCATGCATATGGCTTTTTCAAGGTTAATAACAACATTGAAAAAGAACCAAATCCAATTTCTTAACATAATGAAACAAAGAATATTCATTTGAAAAGACTCTCTCATTTGAACATTTCCTTAATTGGTCCAATGACCAATCCAAACTGTTACATTAAAAACAACACAATTAATCTAAGCATGAGTAAGTCCTAGTTTAAATGGCCTTTCATCATGTTGTTATCTGAGCCGAAATAGAAACCTATACAGAGGTTCCATAGGAGGGTGGTCAAGGGTGGAAAAGAAAGAGAAAGAAAAGACAAAAATATCTTTTAATCATTTACACTGTCAGATGAATTAAGTAGTAACATAGTGTCAGGAATCAGGACAAACACCCACAGAGGGATGTTCCTGTTAACAGTACTGTGCGTAGTCTAACATCAGAACGTTTAAGCACCTGTGTGGGAAGCTATAAACATTCCTTGCTCCAGAGAAAGTCTCTGTTCCTGTTTTGTTACAAGTTGTCATGGCAACAAAGGACGTGTGCATTTTCACATCACTCAGCTGGAAGCAAAACAACAGCTGAGTCTCGCGTTGCGCAGGGATGTGCACGCTGAACTATTTTAGCCTCCCCATTAGGAACAGTGGGTGCTTCTGATTGAGGTTCTGGACCCGTTTGTTCTCGTTATGTATTTTAGATCCTGCAGTGTGTTTCTGTCTGGTTTTGCTGCCCTCGCCTGTTCACACCCTGTTTCCCTGCTCTCGTTTGTACGGAACCTTCCTTGCTTTTCGCCTTCACCCATTTGGTTTGTTTGCTTGATTGACCTCCTGGTTGCCGAGGGGGACTGCTTATCGGATCGATTCGGAAAACACATTTGTCTCCAGATGCCACCCGAGTGTGCACCGACCCTGCAATAGAACACCGGTTTCCCATTGTCACACAAACAGTTTCTTTCATTCCACCAAGTTATATTACCTGCTAGTTACACAGACTGATTCTTGGTACATGATTTGTTTATGACGCTGCCCGTACGTTACCAGACCTGGCTTGTCTAACGGATTGCTGATTGAACTTTTCATACTGAAACTGCTGCAACTCTTACACCATTGTTGTTATGCCTAGGACATATACAGCACCAGGACTAGAGACGCTTGCAGCAGGTGCTTATAGGCGTCCTCGTGACATCAGGGTAGATTTGGGAACTTGGACTTCGAACAGCCCTAGGTGTCCATGTGCCACCGGGGTAGGTCTCCAGGAGTTCTTCAGACTACAGACCTTCCATCTCTGCCAAACCCTACTGTAACAACAGCTACACCAGACCTTCCACCGTACTGGTCTCATGGTAAGATTGTTTTCCCACATATTCTTAGCTGCATTTACTGTCCATGGTTGTTTAGTTGCTCAACATCATCTCTGTTATTTTCCATAGACGCCAGTACTGGTATCCTGGGGACATTAAATCCTCGCCCTAGATTTACCGCCCTGCTTCATTGTACCCCATTAAGGTTGGTCCAATTCTTTGGGAGGCGGGGGAGGGGTTCAGGGTTCAGTCTTGTGATACTGATATTGTTCTGACTTGTTTTCCACAGCCGGTGAGTCATGGGTGTGTGTCTCCTCTTTCGACTGCTAGATCTTTCTGTCTGTTTCATTATAACAGCAAAGAGTTACAACAGTGGGAAGAAATCTTTAGCTACTGTACAGGTCTTCTGGAACTTGTCCTCCTCCCAAGTTATTCATCCTTGGCAGTGAGTCTTGACACATAGTATCACCAAGGAAAAAAGGATTTAGATCAAAAGATAATACATCTATTTGTTAAGACAAGTGCACCTTGCATCTAAAGAAATTATCACTACTGACAACAATGGCACAATAGAGAGGAAAATTCAATTGAGATTAAAAATAAAACATTTTTCAAATAATAGATACATCCCTTATGTAAGGAGGGTGTTGCTAGATTCAACTGTATCAATGTATATCAGAAATAGCAGGGAATACCGATCAGCTGGTACAGTAAAAATATCAAGATAGAGAAATGTAAAGCACTGATGCAGAATATGAAGTAGTTGTAACAAAAGTTGTTGCTTCTTCAATATGATTCAATTTCATAAATTCATGGAACTATATCTGAAAAGAATTGGAAAGATCAAAATCAGTGTATGCAATAAGTCGATTGATGTAAGAAGATAGTAACGTCATGAAACTCTCACCTATCCATGTAGCATTGATATTTAAGAATGGGGAGATTGTTCTATGTAGAAAGGGATTCTGAACCGGGCCCTCCCAAAACTAATATGTGGAGCCAAAAAAGGTGACAAAAAAATAAAAATAAATGAAATAGTAGGGCATTGTGCACACTGAGGTCTAATGTGAATGCTGGGGTAAGACAGCTACTTGGAGACCATTAATTTTATTTTGTTTGTCCATGGTTGGACTTAAAATAATCTTTAATTATGAGAGGCGTTCCGTGTGGATGAGCTGCCATTTTGTGCCAAGTTATTATAAAGGAGATTGAAGGATATGACATCATGTGCGTGTGACGTCAGCATGTAGCGTGCAATTCAATCTTGATGATGAAATCAATCCATTTTAGACCACGTATCTTTTAAAGAGACCTTGTGATAAATACATTTATTTGTTCACTTGCTTCAAAAATAACCTGAACCTCATGTGTTAAGTTATGTCTGTCAAATTCGTTATTATATGAAAGGTTAATAATACCTCAGACTGAAAATGTTATTACGCAACGTCCTTAACTGCAACAGAGAATGTCCTACTCTGTTTTGGTTCAATTGTAAAGTGATTTTAAGTGCTAATCTTAGGATGAAACAAATAATACCATAAATACCTGCAGCAATAAATGACTGCTGTGAAATTACTTATGCTCAAATGGATGCAAGTTGTTAGAGAATTACATTTTCTTAATTAGGATCCAATATAATAGGTAATGTAAAATGCAAATTTGTCCAGAATAAAGCCAATTGGGTGTGCAACTAATACTCTGCTAATTGATGATATTGAGATGTTCTTATTTTCCATTGACACCTTCTTCATTAAATTTGATCACAAACCAGTTTGAGTTCAAAGAGGAGAAGTCAGGAAGAGACATAATTTGCCTTAAACATTAGAAGGTTGCTAATGTAGATGATATATGACTGTTCCCAGTCGAATTTGAACTTGAAGTCATTTTGAAAATTGTTTATTTCACAGAAACAAACTCATCTCATGGTCCTTATTTAGAGCAATTTCAATATGTCAATCTACAGATTATACTTGCTTCCATTTGTCCCAATTTAGCTGCATGGTTTTCTTACCTGGGCTTTCCTTGAATTAACTTAATACCCAAAAATGTTATTCCATCTGTTTTATGTAGTTGGTGTTCTTCTTGCCATTGAGAAGTCAAAGGGAGTCTACAATCTTGTGAGCTGATCAAACAGAGATGTTCTCCTATCCTTGTGCAGAGTTCTCTAATCATGCTGCCATGGAAGGTTTCATACACACACATTGGAAAATGTATACCGCAGACGTAGTTCTACAGTGAATAGGTTAGTCAGTACATAGTTGATGATCTGAATAATATTTTAAGATTTGAGTATTATTGTGAATGCATCAAAAAGCAAGACACAGACAACAGATTCAAAGTTCATAGTGAAATAGTTTATTAAATCAAATGTCAGGATGTTTCAAGGCCTAACTTGCCCTATGCTAAGGTGTTACATTTCCCCGGCACGGACCTGCAGTACCTGCTTTTTCCGGGAAATACATGCGAGGGACGGCGCGCTCCAGATCCTTGCTATGGCTCAATTATCGGTTGCAGCGGAGGACGCCGGTCAGCTGAGACGTTCCGCGCACGGACAGCGCGTAAGGAGACCCCACCCCCCTGCACCATATAAACCGAAGAGCTCAAACAACTAGTTGCTGCTAATTGTGGCGTTACTCTTCTTCGGTTACTACCCGCTCCTGGATTACCGCAGCTTTTAATCCTTTCTTCCTGTTGCCGACCTCGGAACGCCTCTGGACTGCTTCTGCCTTCTCCTTCGGTCCATTTCTTGATTCCTGTTGCCGACCTCGGAACGCCTCCGGACTGCTTCTGCCTTCTCCTTCGGTCCATTCCTTGATTCCTGTTGCCGACCTCGGAACGCCTCCGGACTGCTTCTGCCTTCTCTCTCCCCAAACAGCACCCTAACAAGGTAAAGACACTTTCTGCTTTCATCCTCAGTTGTCTGTTTACCTTACCTGAACCACAACTTCCCTTCCATCGTGGTGTGGATTCCTGGAACTCTGCATTGACTCCTCAACCTACTAAACTTCTCCACTGTGCATTTAAGTGACGCTTTCCAGTTCATGCACCATCCCGTGACTAGTGCGACCCTCGTGCCGCCCAGGTATTACTCCCTTTACTAACCTTCCTGTTTGTTGTTTTATACCTGCCATTGTTGTTCCTTCCCTTATTGATATCCCATGGGAATTCCACTTCTCAGGTCTGTGTTGTGAATTACAGTCATAAGTAGAATCTTTGTTAGTTAGCACAGATTTCTTACATTTGGGTTTTCTTGTAGGTGCAACACATATCTCTACACCACGGCAACCAACCTCTAGGTATTCCCAGAGTTATCTGATTGTGTTGATTTGATTCCACATTACCATATTTTTCCTAATCATTCCGTATTTCCTTTGCAGCATTGGTTTGGCAGTGTGTGTTTCTCCCCTGCTGTTTTATGGGATAGACTTCTCTGCTAGTCCTCATCCTATTAGCAGAGGGATACTTCGTGGAAAAGAGCCCCTCTTTTGAGGAAGCCTGAATCTTTGAATTCAGGGGAGCTGGATTCCTGAGGCTGGATTGTACCTATCACGCTTTCCCTTCCTTGGTGAGGTCTGCTTACTACGCTCCAATCAAATACCGGAGTGGTAAGTAACATAAGGTTGGATTTCCCTACCTGAACAAAATGAAGGATGGTCTGAGTTAAAAAGTTCAACTTAAAAGTCTGTATGTGTCTAACACCTATCCTTGCCCTTACAACTAGAGCTAAACAATGTGTAGTTATGTCAATAACAAAACAAATGTTGATCAACGTAAAGTTCAGAGCTTCTTCGAGTGCTTAGCTTCCTTTTCCAGCTCCCCTTTCCCAAGTTCAATAAGGTTCCACGAAAATCTCAAGATTACCTTTCTCAAGTTCCAGGTAATATAGTTCCACACAATCCTCGGGTTCCCTTCCCCAAATTCAAGGCAACAAAGTTCACACAATCCTCGAGATCCCCTTTCCCAAGTTCAAGGCAACTTAGTTCCAAAGAAAGAGTCTTGAGGCACTATCCTCAAGACAATGGGCCTCATTCCGACCCATGCGGTAACCATGGCGCTAGTTGTGCCATGGTTGCCGCCGGTATTTCACCGATTCTGCCATGGTGAATGGCGGAATTACCGCCCCATTCCAAGGTGTGCGGGGGCGGTAATTCCCCATTCACCATGGCACTTCCCCATTCCCATTTTTGCCCCCATAGGGCTCAATGGGAATGGGGAAGGTGGTAATTACGGTACCGCAAATTGCGGTACCGTAATTACCTTCAAAGTCCCTTTGCAGGTCCCGTACTTAACAGCTGGTAAAACCAGCCATTATGGTAGGGACCTGCAAAGGGACCTCGTAATAGGGTGGTAAGGGATTACTGGCACCAGTGCCCTTACCGGTACCGGTAATCCCTTACCGCCCGGGTCGTAATGAGGCCTAATGTCTGCAGTTCATAACGTCTCAGGGTTCCCGTCCCCAAGACTTCAACGTAGAAAGGTGTATAAATTTCAACAAAAATCTACATCCAGTTGACCATCCTATTGGCTTGTTGCACCAGTTCACTCACATTGCTCCTTCTTGAGTTTATTTCACAATGTCTTTGACTTTCACCATTTAAGGCTCTCTGGTCTAGGTGCAGTTATCAGACCACATGGGCCACCCATCACATGTTGCACAACCAGGAACCCTAGGCTCTCTAGCCCACACAGGTTCTTCTGTACTTGTCCCTGTGTATAGATTCACATTCATGTATTTTCGCCAATAAAGTATTTTTGCCCACACAGTTTTAATCAGTTGAGAGATCAATATGCTTAATTTTTCTTGGTTTTATGTTTTCATTCAGTTTGGTATTCAATAGTATTTTGTTCATTCATTCAGTATTCACAAGGTTGCATGTATCAGACACTTATGATTGCACTCTGCCCCTTCTAGACCACCCTTTTCCCCACGGGTGTCTGGCAGGCTCATCAGACTTTGCAATGTTCCATGACCACTGTTTGATGCAGCGTCGGCTGCGTATTCGCTGAGGAGATCCAGCGGCTTTCCTACCTGCTTCACAGCTTCCTGTGCACTTGCCAGCTTCCTCTCTGTGGGCGGACCAGCGAAATCTGGGCAGGTGAGTGGCCCGACCATCCAAATCAGTTGCTTCGCTTCTGGTCCCCTCGCAGCCCTGTCTGCTCTTGCCTGCCCCCTTGCTGCCTGCTCCCTCTCTCCCGCTCTGCCTCTCCACGTGCTCCAGCCTCCAGGTTGTCGCCCGCTCTCCTTCCCATCACACACCACATCTCCTGGTTCCCGCCAGCCGGTTTCTCCGGTCTCCCGCTTCCCTGAAGCAGGTTTTCCCCAGTCTCTTGCTTTCTGCCAGCAGGTCCCCTCAATCTTCTGCTTTCCTCCTGAACTCCTTGAACTCTGAACTGCTCGCCTTCTTATACTCACACCAATTATTAAGTCACCTCAGGTGTGGGTCATTTGATCTAAGGCTGGACCATAGTTAAGGAGACATATCTGATCGCCACAATACTTTACATGCCTCTTCCTCATCTCAATACCAGAGTGGTGAAACAGTCCACTAGTATTCATTTCTCTTAGTTACCTCTTCCTCGTCCCAGTACCGTCATAGTTAAAGTATAGGAAAATGAGGGGAGCTACCTGACAATAGCCCATGAAAGCAGGGGGAGGGTTAGGTTAGCCTATAGTAGTGAAAGGGGGATACCATGTCTCACATGGGGTTACCCCACTTCCAATCCACAAGGACTCTCCACCCAGGTGATCCTCCCTCGCTTTTCCACCTGGAGGGTCAGGATCCAAGAGCTATGGCCTTTCCCTGGCCACCTGATTCAGGGGGAGTACGAGTGAGGATACCCTCAGGTATTTCACTTTATCCATGGCAAATTTACACATGCTACATGTATGATATGTATCACATCTTGAACAGGAGTGCCTACTAAAAAAGTGTACCTGAGCTGGTAAAGTGTCTACTTCCTTTTTCATTTTTTTATTGTGCATACAGTTGAAAGTGAGCGTCCCGCAAAAAGGCATTTGAAACTCCACAATGAGAGTCAATAATGGACACAACCCAGCAGGGAATGAGACCAAGACCAAGTGCGGGTGGAGTTATTAAAAGTTTTATCTAAATCAATATAGGGCAAGCAGAGAACTCTGCAAACTCTGAGAGCGCTTTGCCAAACAATTGCAAACAGTCACATTTTGTTACAAATCCACGTCATCTATGACGTGGGAGCTAGGGATTACATGAATCAATGGGAGTGGGCAAAGCAGCATGGCCAGTATAGAATCTGTAGGGTTGGCACTTCTGATTGGTGAGACTCTGCATGGTGTCGTAATGATGCTTCAAGGTCAGCTGGGCTCATCGGGGTTGAGTGTCAGGTCAGGAGCTGTCCTAGTTGATACATCTTGGCTGTGCTAACATTTGCCCTTGTGGCCACACATACCCATTCAATAGACACTCTATTTTATGCTGTCCTGTAAAAAATATGGGTTGTTAATCTAACATCACGCAATAAATAGCACATAACTCTAAGTGCTCTGAAGTCACCATCATAAAGACATTATTCTAAAAGGTAGTTTTATGAGTCCAGGTGCCTTATCAGGGGGCACGTGTCAGGATACCTTTATCCTTCTGCTGTGTTAGATTTAGTAGGCAACCTCATTATAGTACATTAGTACAAGAGAGAATAAACTACCACCATGGCCAGATAAGGTTGGGATGAACTAGAATACCATTGGGTCAGGGGGGCACATAGCTGGTACATCAAAAAGATGGCGGGATGTGGGGCCTTGCTGCCCATAATTCTTTTAACCAGAGCATGGAGGTACACAGTGGTTTTATGGTGGCATCATGTGTCAGGGGGCATGAGTGGGGGCAAATACCTTGTGCAGGTTCAGGAAGAAAGAAAGGAGGTGTATCTGTGTTATTCTAGCATCAAAAAACCAAGGACCTTCAATCACCAGCCGGGCCTTGGAGGGAGGAAGGTGGGGGCTGAGTACGCGGCTCTCCAGGGGAAGGGAGAGATGGCCTTGTAACTTCTCACGCGTCTATGTTACAGGGTTGCATGCAAATCATTATAAATGAAAACCTGAGTTATGCCAGTATAATTGTATGTATACATATATATATATATATATATCAATGATCATGTGAGTTTATGAACACTATTTGTATTACACCTTTTCGTAGGTCATGGGTACCATATTTATGGAATCAATAAAAGGTTTTGTTAGCATTACATCATTCACTGGGCTATGGTTTTACATCTGGGTGCGGGGACACATGGGAAAAGCTAGCATAGAAAACGTGAGGTAGAACCAGGTTGGCGAATACATCAGCATCAGCAAGAGTCTGCAACATTCTACTTATGATTAGACTTGTGTACATTCTTAAATGTTAAACAATTGCTTCAAACGACATTTCATTAATAGGCGGTGCTTATTACTTTAAAAGACCGTACATATTGCAACATCTACTTGTGAACTTGCGTGTTTATGGGAAATCATATTGATCTCACACATTGCTTTTTAAATATTGTGCAGCAGCAATAACCCTTGATTAGTAATGGCAAGTTCGAATATACATATATTTGCTAACTTTACTTGTGGGTGTTCTGGGATGGGCAAAGGTCGTCCCATTTTAATATGAACAATCGGCCTTATGCACTTGAGGCTATTTCATCGTTCTAAAAAATGGCTTAGCAGCACGGGTAAAGCTGGGTGGCACACAGACTTAACATTTATGTCTGGCACTTCAAACGCGGAACAGGCTTGAGGGTTATTCACAACATATATTATAGATGCAGGGGTCTGCGAGGAGACCGGACATGTTTTATAGAGGAAGCTTTGTTTTTCTTGGACCCCAGCCTTTGGTCCGGTCATCATCAGGTCAATGATGTACTGCGGAAGATGAAAGATACACAGGCCGATTCATGGAATTAATGTGCGCTGAAAATTTCGGCGCAAGCGTGCAAAAACGTGCGATTCGCAGTGAAAGAGCGAAAATCGCAGTGCAAGTGCGAATATCGCAGGGAAACAAGCGCACATCTATTCATGGAAGTCCGTGCGCGAGTAAAATCGGGGATGTGCGCTGAAAAAGTGCGCGGCGCACGCCGGCGCACAGGTCATCCAACAGCCTGCGCTAAGGCCACAGCGAAAGCGCACGTAGCGCGGCGCACATAATAAAAGTAGGCGGAACACAGGGCATAACACTCGGAATGGGGAACAACTCTTGAAAATGTGAGCGTCACGGGGGAAGTACAGGAGGCAAGGGCGCAGAACGCCCACACACTCGCCTACAACACGTATTCATGGAATCGAATAGGGCAGACCAGCGCATGGGCAACGACGCGCACAGACCCAAACCCGTCCGCCACACGAAGGCAGGCGGTAGCGTCCCTGCGCTGGAAAAAAATGTGCGCCAAAATGTGCACCAACAAAAAGCACGAATATACAGCTCTGATGAATGTCCCATACTGTGGCCCCCTAGGACAAATGACGTGCAAAGGGGTACGTGACAAACAGCGACACCCGCTGTGTGAAAAATAGCATGTGTGTATTTCGGGTGTGCGCGGGAAGTTTTACACGCGATCGGGCCTGGGGGAGCGGCGTACATGTATTTCAGGGGTGCGCGTGAAGTTCTACACGCGATCGTGCCTGGGGAGCGGGGTACGTGTATTCCAGGGGTGCACAGGAAGTTTCAAACGCGATCGGGCCTGGGTGAGCGGGGTACATGTATTACTGGGGTGCGCGGGAAGTTTCACACGTGATTGGCCTGGGTACGTGTATTTCAGGGGTTCGAGTGAAGTTTCACACGCGATTGGCCCTGGCCGAGCGGGGTACGTGTATTACTGGGGTGCGCGGAAAGTTTCACACACTCGCCTACAACACGTATTCATGGAATCGAACGTGGCTAAGGCATGCGCCCAAAAAGACGGTCCAATCCGGAAACACGTACGCCAGCAGGAAGCAGGCATACGTCGACCCGCGCAGCATAAAAGTGTGCGCAAACAACAAACAAGCTCAGATGCCAGGATGAATATACCGTTCCTAGCAGCAGTGGCCGTGGGATACCGCAGGAGGAGGAGGAGGATAGTCAGGGCCAGAATTTTTACACCCAGAACCAGCCTTTTTGGGATGCCTGATGACCACGTGTATGGGAGGTACAGATTTCCACCTCACATAATACTCGACCTGGTCAGTGAGTGGGAGGATGACCTCACATCACCCACCCTGTGCTCCCAAGCACTCAGCCCCCTGGAGAAGGTCCTTAATGTACTGCACTTCTTGGCCACTGGATCATTTCAGCGGACAAGTGCCATAGTGGGGGGGGTCACAGGCCACGCAGTCACGCTGCCTACACCAGGTCTTGGCCATCATCACTACACGCCCATCAGTCCGCAGGCACGTATACCTGCCCAGAACACCTGCAGAAAGGCAGGATGCCACCCAGGATTTCTATGGGGTGGCACAATTCCCCAAAGTGCTAGGTGCCATTGATTGCACCCATGTGGCTCTATGTCCCCCCAGGGCATCTGAGCACATCTATAGAAACCGCAAGCACTGGCATTCCATCAACGTACAGGTAGTATGTGATGCCAAGGGAATCATCACCTCACTATATGCCAACTATCCAGGGTCCACCCACGACAGTATCATTTACAGAATGTCAACCCTAAACCGAGACCTAGAAGCTGGGCGGCATGGCGATACATGGCTTCTTGGTCAGTATAAATGCCACTGCGCATGCATGCATGTCAGATACTGAGTAATGTCACAACCCCACTATTGATACCCATCACCACCTCCCCAAGGGACAGTGCCTACCCTCTGAGCACCCACATGATGACGCCAATTCGGAACCCCACCACGCCACCCCAGGTAAGATACAACACAGCCCACATTGCAACCCGGGGCATTGTGGAGCGCGCATTCGTAGTGCTCAAGTCACGCTTTCGCTCCCTTGACCTTTCTGGCGGGCAGCTGTTATACGCTCCCCCAGTAGTGTGCAAGATCATAGTGGCAGCATGTGTCCTGCACAACGTTGCAACACGCCGGGGCCTGGCCGTGGACATGGTGGTGCCCCCACATCCCCAACCACAGGCACGCCCGCTGCGCATGGGAGGGGAAAGGGCACGGGATGAGGCAGCCCATATGCAGCTGGTGGCTAATTACTTCACCTAAAATCACACCCCTGTGGAATGCACACAGCCCTGGCACATACCAGCTGACTATCAATGATGATGAGTCAAGTGACAGTCAACTGTCACAACCATACCAGCCTGAGATTGTTCACCTGGAAGTGTTCCATTGTGTGCATCCCTACCTAACAAACACCACCAATGCTGTGTCATCAAAAGACACACTTCTATGCTGCTAAAATCATTACCCCCTTGCAAGATACAACATGACAACAGTGCCATGTCACCCAACCCCTCCCCAGCACCGCCACCCAACACACCATGGCATGTCATGCTATGTGAGAGCAAACAAAGGAATCCCCAAAACATGACACAAGTGTCACAAAGTACAGTGTCCCTAATGGAAACTGGCCACACACAATATGCTCCCATTAATGTAGAACTGACAACACACATGACCGAATACTTACCACAATACAATGCAGCTACCCAACCGCAAACATAGCATTAACATAACAGTACTAAGTTAAAGGATACGTAGTCTTACAACCTGGTGATGCCAGCACATCGACCACTTCCAATTGTACAGTGTTGGTGCCACGCAAATCTGGAAGTGCACTGCTTACAACATGAACTCCATCTCCAAAGTAAACGGCCTTGTGAAGACATGAGGAACGAACCTGCAAATTAGGAGGGAGACATGGATGCACAAGCACACATCAATACACCATGCAGTGTACAATACTACAACAATATGCACTAGGAATGTATACACATTATTGACTACAGACTGCCCACACTTGTCATGGGAGTCCTACGTCACTGTGTAAGTCACTGTCACTTGGGCACACCCTTTGCAAGCCCATGGAAATGGGAAGCAGGAGGGGTGTGTGTCTCACAAACCCAAGCATCTAACCCAAACTCAGGACAAGTCTGCATATGCCCAGCCGGAATACAGTGGATGCCCATGGGAGCCACACAAGGCAACACACTGTAACAAAAAATCAAAAATCAAAAATCAAAAATGGCCATGTGGGGGCCAGGGGGCATGGGGGAGGCCACCCAGGAGGTCCGAGGACAGGGTGCACACAAACAGCCAGCTGTGTGGATGTTGCAAAAAAAAAACACCTCCATGGGCTCATGGCCTGCACGGCTACGCTATCGTGAGAGAATCAGAATCGCTGTGGTCGCTCTCATCACTAGGTGCTGCTGCCGCCACAGGAGGTGGTGGTGCTATGGGAGGCAGCCCGCGCAAAGCCCTAGTCTGGTCCTCCATGGCATCAAGCATGCGGGTGTGGAAGGTCTCGTTCTGGAGGAATATGGTGCGGAGATCCCCATGCACCACCTGACGTGATGCCCGGACCTCCTCCCGAGTTGCCTGCATCTCTGCTGAGAGCGTACGTGTGACCCGCTCCAGCAGCTTTTCTGTCCTCGTGACAGTGGAAGCCTCAAGGTCCACAAGAGTCTGCCTGAGGTGATGGACTTCTTCCCTCAGGGCTTCCCTCTGGCACTGGGACTCTAAAGAAATGGCTTCCCGCAGAGTGTCCAGGGCCGCCCGTCTGTCCCTGTTGGACGCCAACATGTCCTCCCTGAGTGATTGGCAAATGGAGTCTGTTTCCTGCTGTAGTTGCTCCATCTGCCTTTCTGGGGGGACAATGGAAGTGGCCACCCTCTCCATTACTTGAGCCATCATATCAGATGATGCTGCCTGTTGGGTTGTCATACCGTATATGGATTGCTCCCATGCGGTATTGCCTGGTGGTGTACGGCCACCGCATTGGCGGGCTCCACACCTGTCTGGGGCAAGGCGAACTGCGCCTTGCTGTGTCGGCACTGCCTGAGGCTGCAGGACTGCATTCCCCCTCTGATCTGCTGGCCCAGGAACAGGATCAGATGTTGCGGAGTGTGGCCCTGCATCCGTAACCACCAAAGGCGGACCTACCAACACTGACATCCCCATAGTGGGCTGTACCCCTGGTGCAGGTGGGTCAGACAGAACAGAATCCCTTCCAGAAACACCTACTTGCGAAGCCACATAGGTCTCATCATCCGAATAAACACCTGAATAGAGGTCTGGGGAGGTGCGCCCAGAGACACCCCTGGAGAGAACGGTCTGCAGCAAGAGTGGGTTCTCACCCACCACCACACCACGTCCCCCACTGGTGCCCGGTCATGCCTGAGATCCCTCCAGGGTCTGCACCATCTCCTCACTCTCAACAGCATCAAGTGCGTCATCCCCTGCAAAAACATGAAAGACAAAAAATGGAAACAGGCATTAGCACCATGGCACACAATTAGGCCTGACAAGCTACAGAACCAGTACTTGATTGACACATGTCCCACATGACTATAACCCTCCCATGCATGCACTGTCACTGAGTTTGAAGGGGAGGAAAATGTCAGACACTGATGACACCAAGATGGAAGAGCAACACATTAGCTGCATGCCAGCTAGCAGTGCCATCACACATTGGCCTGTGAGTGGCATGTCCAATCCACATACATGACACATGCCATCACACAGATGACATGTACCATAGGCATGTCACATATTGTTTGACAATAGGGCTGAGAAATGCATAGTGAAAGTGGGGGAATTGGAACAATCAGCCTGAATGAACACTGAAAAATACGGAACAATGTTGTTGCAAGATGCCACTTCAAGGGCAACTGGCGTGATGTTGCACAAAATGTCTACTGTGGGCAGAAGGGATACTGTAATACCCAAATCCAGGGGCGCAGAATGTTTTGGATGAAGCACATGGGTGACCCAAACCACTCAGGCACACACACCCTCACCTGGCACTCAATCAGAACCCCTCACACACACAACATACACATGGATCACACACACATGCATGTGCACTCACCGGACAATGCCTCGTAATCTGGCAGTTCTCCCACACCTTGGATCTGTTCCTCTGTGACGTAGGTCCCAGCAACAGACTCATGTACAGTGAGTTCAATGTCCTCTTGTGGAGACCCACCTCCAGTCACCAGAGTCGCGGCCTGACTTGAGGCCAGCTTTTTCTTTGCCCTCTTTCTTTTGGAAGGTGGTAGGGATCCTGAGTGGCCTACGCCGCTCTGGCCACTAGGGGCAGGAGCACCGGTGGACTGGGTAGTTGGAGTGTGGGAATGCACACTGAGCATGGGACTTGGTGCAGGCATTGGCTGAAGTGTGACGTAGTCAGGGGGAACGTTAGCAAGATGGACTGGGACCAACACTGTCCTGGCTGGGAGAGTCAGAGCTGGGGTGGATGGAGCTGCAGCTGCCCCTGCAGCCTCCCCACCCTGCCTACTCGGGGCAGCAGATGATATAGCTGCCCCTGATCCACGTGGCCTGGTGACACCAACTTGCACCGCCACACGTGGCCTAGACTTGGCGACCTGGAAGTCAGCCTGGGAGTCACCCTGTGCCAGGTCAGGTGCCACAATGGGCCGGTCCAACAAGGGCTGAGCAGAGATGGTGTCAGCCACGTTTCCCTCAACCATGGGGGGGGGCATAGGTGTCCCTGACCTGTCCTCCACACATGGGGGGCTAGGGGTACCCTGCAAATCACGGCCACGTCCCATACCGTGCCCACCTCGCCCACCTCTTGAGGCTCGGCCACCTTTGCCACCCTTACCGCTTGGTCGCCTCCCAACCATGGCACTGATGTTGTTGTGCGTATGGGAGTTGCAGTAAACTATTGTCCTGGGCAATTGGGGGTCAAAGGGGTAGGGTACTAGATAGAATTCGTACCCTGGTGCTCTAGCAAGGCTGTATGTGACCCCTGGGGAAAGATGACGGGTCACGCAACGCACAGGCACCCCAAAAACAGAAAATAACATGCACGCAACCCCTCGTAGACCACGTGCGTGGAAAAATGAACCCGCACTATGCTGTGGCACCCAGAAACACAAAAATGAACGTACACGTGTTACACGCAGCCTACAATGACCTCTGAAGGGGTACGCGACACATGGGGCAAGCACAGTTGGTAAATACGTGCACGACTCACCGTCTGCCTGGAAAAAGAGCATGAAAAATACGCGCGTGTGCGCGTTTGCAACACCCCCACCAAAAGAAGAATTGTACGCTGTCTGAGGAGACAGGACAAAAGAAGAAGTGAACGCTGTTTGAGGAAACAGGCCCAACAGAAAATCAGAAAAAAGCTGTCAGAGGTAACAGGGAGTACGAACTAGAAACGCTGTGAAGTAAATCGCGTGTGAACCAACAAGAAGTACAGAATTCCCCCACTCGCTCTCCACGAAAAGCACGTACAAGGAAATGACGTCCTATACGTACCTTTTGAACCGGCCCACACGTCCAACGTCACTTCCGCGTATACGCGCTAAGGCCCTATCCTCCAATTACACGAGCTGACACTCGGACGTGCAGTTCTTGGACGTGTAACATGCACCTGGGTTCAGGGAAATGCCCGCGCGCACACGTCACAGACGTGCTTATGCGCTAAGGGCCTTTGGTCCAATGAAATCGCGTACGTGTGCTGACGCGCTTACGCGCAAAGGGCCTTTCCTCGAATTACATGCTGACGTGCAAGATTTTCACGTGCCAAATCACTCCGTATCAAGCTGGCCACGCGTAAGCACACGGAAGACCACACTCCTGCCCAGAAGGCCGAATTACTGCCCCCCAGAGCCCCGAGCACGCTCCCACCTGCCATCTGCTGCTGCCTGACTTCCTGCTGCCCATGTGCCCTGCTATTTGCTGCCTGCACATCAGCCAGGGGTGCAGTTGCTGTGACTACCCCTGCTGGAATCGAAGACTCCCGACTGGGATTACATCGCTCCACAGCCCAGCCCCATGACCCAGTTGCCCACCCACTCCTGCCTCTGGGGTTGGCATGTCGGGCACAACACCATCTGGCACCACTGGCAACCCCCAGCCAGAGAGGCAGAGGGCCACCAGCTTCAGTGCCACCGAAGTTGGTGTCCTGGTGGAGCAAGTCCTGGGGCAGTATGATGCCCTCTACGGAGGTTCGCGCGCCGACAAGGAAGGACGGACCAGAATCTGAACGGACATCGTGACTGCCATCCACGCGGAGTGGGTGGCAGTCCGCAAATTCAAACATGTCAAGAAGTGCTGGGAGGACTTCAGGTCCAGGACCCTGAACAAGGCCCAGCGCCTCGTGAAGCCAGCGGATGGGAAGGGGCGCCGGGGCCACCTGTCGGAACATCAGATGAGGGTCCTGGAACGCATATCCCCAGCGCTCCATGTCCAGTTCCTTGAGAGACAGTCCCGTCTGGAGTCGAGCAGTAAGTGTACATGCATACTGATTGTAAGCTGTGCATGTGGTGGTGTGCCTGTAGTGTGCAGTTTGCACATGTGTTTTTGGAGGGGCATGTACAGGGCCGTGAGGCTAACACATGCGAGTCCTCTCTTGTGTGAGACACATGGATGGTGCATGTGTGTGTAAGCTTGCATGACTAATGCAGATGTCTGAGCACACATGTTTGAATGACTGTGTATGTAAGTTGTCATGGTTGTGGTGTGACACATGGATGTCGGTTCCAGCTGCATGTATCTGCACCGTGTACATGTGCATGTGTGTGTATTTGACAAGGGTGCAACAGTGATGCAACATGGATGCTTGGGACACTGATGTGTAGAAGACTGATTGCCAGATGCCACATGGGTGCAAATCTCACCACTGCGACAGTTGGTGGAGGTGTACACATGCATGTAGGTGTGGTGGCGTGTGTGCATGTCTAGTGCACTCCCTTTGTTTCATGTGATGTCTGGCTCACCTTTGGCTGCTGTTGTATGCGTATGGATGGTGCTGGCTGTTGCAATATGGCTCTGTAATAGCTCATGTGTGTGAGTTGCAATGACATGTGTGTTGGGGATTGTGATGCCATATCTGAAATTTGACAATGCCACTCATGTACAACTGTCATGTGTGTATGAGTCCATTGTACAGTGCCCTGATGCCTGTCTCCTATCTCTCCCTGTCTGCAGCATCAACTGATGAAGAGGGCAGAGAAGGTGCTGTGGAGCACAGCGGCAGGGATCGCACCGCCAGCTGGAGACGCAAGGCCAGGCTCCCCTCCCAGGTTGTCATCTCATCGGGGAGTGAGGAGTCCGGTGCCGCGTCCCAGGTCGCAGCTGCCGAGGGGAGGTCCAAGAGGCGGAGGTTGGAGTTGGACTCCTCGGCAGCCGAGGGGCAGCTGAGACCCCACACGGCCCGACGGAGGAAGATGGCACAGAGTCATCCAGGTTGGTGGGGGGTTTGGTGGAGGAGGAGGCCGTGCAAGGGACAGAGACGGGGTCTGGAGGTGGGGATTCCACAAGTGCTAGTGGTGCAGTGCAGGGGCAGGGAGAGGAGGCAGCACAGGCTGGCTCGGAGGTGCCTGTATGTAATCCTGTCCCTGATCCTGTGACGGCATCATCTTGCACCAGCAGGGATACCTACGTCCAGACCCGTTCTCAGGGAGGGGATTGGCTTACACCAACTGGCCTTCCTCTCCCGGCGGATGTGGCTATCTGGCACCGGGGTGAGCCTGTCCTGGGTGGGGTGGCGTTGTGTCAACATGCCATGCGAGCTGACCTGCAGTCTTTTCATGAGGAGACTGCACGTCTTCTCGCATGGCTCGTTGACCGCGTTGACCCACTGGGACAGCTCACCAGGGCCGGATTCCTCCGTTTTCTGGACCTGGTTCCGACCCCCTCCTCAACTGAACCCCCTATGCACCAGTCGTCCTCCGTGCCATCTTCCCACCCATGTGTCACCTGGGTGCCCTGTGGAGCTGCCTCTGACCATGCGGCCAGGCTGGTGGAGGACACATCCCTGCCACAGTCGGGAGTCGGACGTCCAGCAGGGGTGGCCACCTCAACAACTGCACCCCAGCTGGAGGAGGATGTGTAGGCAGCAGGAGCCAGGGCACAGGCAGCGGCACAGCAGCAGCAGCAACAAGGTGGGAGCCATGATGGCTTGGGACCTTCATCATCGGAGGGGCAGGCATCGGCCGGAGGGCAGGAGGACCCTGGATGGGAAGTGTCTTCTGTGTGGCAGCGGTTGGGCCATGCGATGGATGCGGAGCGGCAGCGGGTGGAAGAGGCACGGCTCACGATGGTCAGGGCGGAGAACTCCATGCGTAGGGCCCTGAGGCGGGCCGAGTGCCTCGAGGCCATTCGCAGGGACCCGGAGTTCCAGATGTCATCGTCCCTGCGAACCCTCGGGGCCATGGAAGAGGACCGCCTCCGGGACATCAAGCAGGAGTTCGATGATGCCCTGGGCCGGGACATCAACATGTGAGCCGTTGGACTTGCCCGCTGCCCTTGTAAATAGTTAGATAGTGTTAGGTTTCCTTTGGTTTTTTCTTTATTTTGGTTGCGCTTGGACAATGCACCACGTTTCTGTATATAGTTTTTCATTAGGTAGTATTTTTGATAGGTTTCATTTCTTCAGTTGGGATCATGGACCCTGGATTGTTCATCTGTATATAGTTCACTATTGGATTCATCTTTTTTTTTTGGATTTCCCCATGGAGCAATGGTTTTCACTTTTGTTTTTCCCTTGGATTTGCTTTGTTGGACTGTGACTTTGGACACCTTTCCTTTGGATTATGATTTCTTGTTTTTCATTATTTTACGGACATGCAGCTTTTCTTTTTTATTCCCATTGTTGTTTGTTTGATTTTAATTCCATTCATGTTGCTTTTAATACATTTTTTTCTTCATACTTCGATGTGTGGTATTATCTCATTGGTTTCATGCATGTCATGATATGGGTTTTCACATTCACTTGCAACCATTGTGTGTGTGTGACGGACATGTGTTCATTTACATACTTGCCTTTGGGGTTGTATCATGTAATTGCCTTTTCTATGTGGGTGGATGCAATACTTGGTTGGGTATTTGGTCTGGGGAGGCTGGCCATAAGGGCCATGATTGAGGATCATCATGACCTGGGGGCAGGGGAACATGAGTGGGGGTCTGCTGGCAGGTGCCCCGCACTGCTGGGGGGTGGGAGTGCTGGGATACATGAGTTGGTGATCATATTGCAACGTGACATGTGGCTTGGCTGGGGGACATGCCCATGGTGGATGGGCTGCCTGCGGGACATGACCAGGGGTGCAGGGTAGTCCCCTGTGGTGTGGGCTGCCTGCAGGGGCCGTGGAGGGGGATAGAGGGGACACCTGGGAGGACCCACAATGCCAATTCACGTGTAAAACTTCCCGCGCACCCCTGAAATACATGTACCCAGCCCATTCGCATGTGTAACTTCCCGCGCACCCCTGAAATACACGTACCCAGGCCAATCGCGTGTAGAACTTCCCGCGAACCCCTGAAATACACGTACCGAGGACAATCGCGTGTAAAACTTCCCACGCACCCCTGAAATACACGTACTCAGGACAATCGCGTGTGAAACTTCCCGCGCACCCCTGAAATACACGCACGCAGCCCATTCGCGTGTGTAACTTCCCACGCACCCCTGAAATACACGTACCCAGGCCAATCGCATGTAGAACTTCCTGCAAACCCCTGAAATACACGTACCCAGGACAATCACGTGTAAAACTTCCCACGCACCCCTCAAATACACGTACCCAGCCCATTTGCATGTGTAACTTCCCGCGCACCCCTGAAATACACGTACCCAGGCCAATCGCGTGTAAAACTTCCTGCGCACCCCTGAAATACAGGTACCCAGGCCAATCGCGTGTAAAACTTCCTGCGCACCCCTGAAATACATGTACCCAGGCGAATCGCGTGTAGAACTTCCCGCGAACCCCTGGAATACACATACCCAGGACAATCGCGTGTAGAACTTCCCGCGAACCCCTGGAATACACATACCCAGGACAATCGCGTGTAAAACGTCCCGCACACCCCTGAAATACACGTACCCAGGCCAATCGCGTGTGAAACTTCCCGCGCACCACTGAAATACACGTACCCAGGCCAATCGCGTGTAGAACTTCCCGCGAACCCCTGAAATACACGTACTCAGGACAATTGCGTGTAAAACTTCCTGCGCACCCCTGAAATACATGTACCCAGGCCAATTGTGTGTGAAACTTCCCGCGAACCCCTGAAATACACGTACCCAGGACAATCGCGTGTAAAACTTCCCACGCACCCCTGAAATACACGTACCCAGGCCAATCGCATGTGAAACTTCCCGTGCACCCCTGAAATACACGTACCCAGGCCAATCGCGTGTAGAACTTCCTGCGAACCCCTGAAATACACGTACTCAGGCCAATCTCGTGTGAAACTTCCCGCGCACCCCTGAAATACACGTACCCAGGCCAATCGCCTGTAGAACTTCCCACGAACCCCTGAAATACACGTACCCAGGACAATCGCATGTAAAACTTCCCGCGCACCCCTGAAATACACGTACCCAGGCCAATCGCGTGTGAAACTTCCCGCGAACCCCTGAAATACACGTACCCAGGACAATCGCGTGTAAAATCTCCAGCGCACCTCTGAAATAAACATACCCAGGCCAATCACGTGTGAAACTTCCCGTGCACCCCTGAAATACACGTACCCAGGCCAATCGCGTGTAGAACTTCCCGCAAACCCCTGAAATACACATACCCAGAACAATCGCGTGTAAAACTTCCCGCGCAACCCTGAAATACACATACCCAGGCCAATCGCGTGTGCAATTTCCCGCACACACGTGAAATACACGTACCCAGCCCATTCGCGTGTGTAACTTCCCGCGCACCCCTGAAATACACGTACCCAGGCCAATCGCGTGTAAAACTTCCCACGCACCCCTGAAAAACACATACCCAGCCCAATCGCGTGTAGAACTTCCCGCGCACCCCTGAAATACATGTACACAGGCCAATCGCGTGTAAAACTTCCTGCAAACCCCAGGAATACACGTACCCAGGCCAATTGTGTGTGTATCTTCCCGCGCACTCCTGAAATACACCTACCCAGGCCAATCGCGTGTAGAACTTGCCGCAAACCCCTGAAATACACATACCCAGGACAATCGCGTGTAAAACTTCTCGCGCACCCCTGAAATACACGTACCCAGGCGAATCGCGTGTAGAACTTCCCGCGAACCCCTGAAATACACGTACCCAGGACAATCGCGTGTAGAACTTCCTGTGCACCCCTGAAATACACGTACCCAGGCCAATCGTGTGTAAAACTTCCCGCGAACCCCAGGAATACACCTTCCCAGGCCAATCCCATGTAAAACTTCCCACGAACCCCAGGAATACACATACCCCACTCGCACAGGCCCTTTCGCGTGTGGAAGTTACCGTGAAACACGTAATACATGTTCCCCGCTTGCCGTTTGCTGTTTGGCAGTCTGGTAAACGGGTCCAGGGTTGGCGCAGCCCTTTGTGCTGGATTGGGGATTTGGATGGCTTTTCCTTGTGCAAGGGCGTTCTGGGGGGCATAACTGGCGCTGCTGCAGGGTCGCTGCGCCACTCTGCGCCACGGCTGCTTTTGGAGGCTAAAATCCATGAATACGCTGTGCGCTGAAATGGATTTTATCGCACGCGGCTGGCGCAGTCTATCGCACTCACACACTGTGCGCCAGCCGCGTGCAACACTTTTGTGCAAATATCTATGAATTACCCTGACAGTGTTTGTACTGTTGCTTGTTCGCACCTAGTCTCTCATGAAAGCAGGCCCTCAGCTGAGCCGCCATGGGGAGGAGGGTGAGGGGAGTGCTGGCACGCTGTGCGCGGTCGGGTGGGGGAGAGCCGCAGCCCTGCAGGCCGCTTGTGCCACTGAGGCCTAGATTGGTGTGCTCAAAATGGAGTCTAGGTGTATCACAAAATAGAGTCTGTATCATGCTACAGGGTGAGCCGTGTGGTCCCATACGTTGTCCCGCAGCCATCCCGCATCCCGGGCCCAGGTCAGTCATAAACCCCATGTTGGTGAGAAATGTAGGGGGAGGAGGGTCCTAGAGACCCTTCCTCCCATACACAGTCACATAAAATGACTTTTTGCACATTCTTCATTCAATTTAAATGACAATTAAAAAGGAGAAAGTTCACTAATACAACAGACATTTCATAATTCTAATTCTCTATACAAGAAACAATTGTCAATTAAGGAAATGCAACTGATCAATTATTACTGTTATTATTTAGTACAATGTGTGCAATTACAATGACATGTTTATGAAATTCAATTCAATTAGGTATTTAAACAAAGCAATAGACAGGGGGATTTCCTTGCCAGATGAAATCCTATACCAAAAGTCCTGTTTAGAGAGCCAAAGTGGATCATGGACAAAGGGTGAAAAAAAGTGTTCAGATAGTGTACCAACCCTTCACCACACAATGTACAGTCCCCTGCAGAGGGGTCTAATATTAACCATTTCTGCTGTGTTTTGCTTGTTTTGATGAGATTGAGACGAAAACGCAGTAACTCAGCTCTCCAGATCTCCAGACAGGATTCGGAAAACATCTTATGCATGGAAGAACATATTTACTGCATTTTTCACATAAAGTAAATGTTTTAGTATTTTTTTAAATTACTAATCGAAGCTCGAGTACTAATCCAATCTGTTTGCATAAGTGCACGCTTAACTCATCAGGGCTTTCTATCAAGGTAGAGTAAGAGCATGCACAATAGGATCAGATTGATTTGGCTTTGTGATGTAGACTTTTCAAATAGGAGTTCCTATGCATGAAGAGATCAGCATGGATATCCTCGTACATTGAATGTTCTTTCAGAATAAGAATTAGTCTATATAGGGCGAGAACCTTCCAGTTGTAATATGAATCCAAGGAATGCAAACCTAACTCATAGTGCAACTTCGAGATAGGTAGAGAAGGGGGTAAAGATAGTGCCTTTTTCTGCAAACATCCTGCAAGCCTGTCCAAATTAATGTTTTTGCGCAAGAGTTACACTCTATGCCACATAGGATGGACAGAATGATCTTGCCCTTATAGTAATTAATAAGCGGCATGAGAGAAAATCTAACGAATGAATGGAGCAGTTTTTTCCTTTGGCACATAAATTGATAACTTTTTTTTCAAGTCCACCTTCAAATCATGTACTGAGTGATTAGAATGTAGAGTTGGTCCCAGGTATTTTACACTTTTCTTTAGTAGAATGACTTTGTTATCAAGGGACCAATAAAGATTCAATCTCTTTTTAAGTTGTTTTCCAAACATATTTATGTTTGATTTATTAGGATTGATAACCAAGTCATTCTCTTTGGCATACCCTTCAAGAGCGTTGATTAAACATTGGAGACCTATGCAAGTGTTATCTATCAGCTCTATAGCATCAGCATATGCACGGAAAAAAGCTTACACTTGTCTATGGTGGGAGAGAGAAAGGTTGAGTTTTCTAGAAAAGCTGGCAGGTCTGCAAGATATAAGTTAAAAAGAAGAGTGGCCAAGAGACACCCTTGCCTTACCCCTTTACATGTGGGTATCGAAGTGGTTAAATCACCTGCTATTCTAACCTGGATCGATGTATGATCATGGAGCACAATAATGATTTGCAGCAGGCCCGACCGAATATGCCATGATTTTAATTTGGTCCAAAGTTTTGACCTATTAATGAGGTCAAATGCCTTTGACAAGTTAATTAAGTCAATATATGATGGTAATGACATTTTTTGTTGAGATTGGGCTTTACAAATGTTAATTGTCAACCCATTCAAAATGGTTTATAGCCCCTTCCAAAAACCAACTGGGAATTTAGAAAGTATGTGATTACTAGTGACCCAATTTTGAAGATCCTGCAAAACTAACCTGGCACAGATCTAACTGGTGCCATCCATTAAGGCGATTGGCCGATAGTTTGCAGGATAAAATCGTTCTCCTTTTTTTTAAATTGGGATTACAATAGCTTGTTTCCATGATAAGGGTATATTTTTAAAATCGATAATAATTTGGAAAAGTTTGCTAAAAATAAATGCCCAATTATGAGGTTCAGAAGTGAAGATTTAATTGGCTGGCTGCACGAGATGTTGATAGTTGTCTAATTATTACCCAAATATCATGTTCTACAATATTTAACGTCCATGGAATATTGCAATCTACATGTGTAATCAAAGTTGTATTTAGAATAGTATTTACTCCCACACAACTGCTGGAATAATAGTGGTTTGTTGGGCCATTTCAGATGATTTTTTTTGGTTTTTGAGTTGGTCGAAGGGTTGTGAGCATACACTGGCCATCATGGATGTTACGCAGAATTCTATGAACCTGAGAACCAGTGCTTGTAATTTTTTTCAGTTTGGTCTTTATAATGGAGTATTTAAATTCAGACACTCTGCTTTTAAGTCACATAACTTTTCATTTTTTTGCATAGGTAATTTCATCAAAAGTATGGACATGGGTTTTTTTTTTTCCTGCAGTAATACTCAGGGGATTTAGATCTCTTATGAATTCAATGAAGGTATCCGGAGAACAAATCATGTCAAGGTCACATTCATGGCCATACTGTGCTACGAAATCTAGTTTGTTACTTCACTTACGACCTCTATTTCTAAAGCAGGTGATACGATTACCTTGTGCATTAACATTTAATTTTACATCGTATTTAGTTTTAGATACTTGAGAAACAACAGAGAATGCACTTTGCAAGGCATTATGATCACTGTGCAACATAGGAGTTACATTAAACCATAAGAAATGTTGGAACAATTCAGGACATGTAATAAGATAATCAATTATTGAAGTACTTTTCCCATTTGACCAGGTCCATGCTGGTGGAAAATCAGAATCAATGTTGCTATTAATGATGTTTAGATTCCAATCTGCAAATAATTGGTCCCAGGTTTCGCCTTGACAATTCTTGGCCTTTGATTTGGAGGAAAACCTAGCAAAAGAGGAGCAACATGCATTGAAGTCACCTCCAATCAAAAGCAGATCATTAGGAAAACACATTTTTCAAGGAATGTAGTTATTTCAGTAGTCCCAGGTTTCCAATATATATTTATTAATTGGAGACCACGGATCTTCAAGTCCCATCTGATTTGGCACCTGAGTGCGAGAATGCCAGGAATGGCTTTGTTGAAACATAGGACTTCAAATCCACCAGTATTGCGTATTGCAGTTAAAAGTCCACCAGATAGGCACTTATGAATCAGACTCATAGCTGGCTGACAAATAACAGTAAATCCATCCAAGTACAGATCACTCCTAGACCAGGTTTCCTGAAGAAAAAGTCAAAATCTTGAAAAATTGTCTGACCGATATCTTTATGTCTGAATGACAGGGGACCCCTTGTATTCCAAGTCAGTAAAGTGATTTATTCTTGTACCTATAGTTTGGCTTCTATAACAGTGAGATAATTAAATACTTGCGTTATTATTCACAAAGTAAAGAAAGTAGTTGTGTTTTATCTTTAAAAATGTAATTAGAACTTGAGTTTTGAGAAGAGTTTCCACTCAAAACAGACACTTGACAGCTATGTGATGATGTTATCTGTGCTTCAGAAGATGAACCGGATAAAGAGGTTTGACAAAAGGCTTGGGGTAGCAGCAGAAAGGTCAGAAATACCTCCATACCTATGTTTTTCAGATCTTTCCCACAGATCATCAATGCACTTGCTCCTTCATTTGATTTTAAGATTATTTCCATGATGTGAGTGATTTTATCATAAGAAAATCAAAGTCTCTCAATATCATTTGATGAGAACAAAATAAGGTCGGGGATCCGTTTGGTATAGGATAACACATTGCTTCGATTAAGTGCCATTTGACCTTTTTTTTATTCACCTGTTGGAGCCATATTTTTGGAACAGCAAAAGGCTTGTTCGAAACAACAGCGTCTGAATTATTGGAGATCTGTACAGGCATAGGTAAGGGATTGACATCAAACTCACCCGAATTTAAAGGCAGAAATTGCATGTGTGCGGGGTCAGGTATTATAATAACAATTTTCCCCATTTGTATAGATTTAATTATTTTGCAAACAATTGGGGCTAATTTCAGGGGTTTGTCTGAACTGGTGCCTTTAGATGTTTGATCATCAGTTTGAGAGCCTTTGGTCGTTTTAGATATCTTAATATCTGTGTTGAGGCATGCCTTTGGTTTCGATACTGGGGCTGCTAGAATGGGTCCTTGCGGGCATGACTTAACACCAGATTTCGAGCCTTTCGCAATCTATGGTTGTTATTCATTGCCCTTGCTTATGTTGTCTAGGGCTTTGAAAAAGTTTATTTTCCCTGGGGTTTTCTGTTTCCCACTTTGTTGGTTCAGCTTAGATTTTTGTGGTTGAACATCCTCATTATTATTTTTTAGCACTCTTTTTAATTTTTTTCTTTGTCTTCCTTTTTTTAGCTGACTCTTCTTATGAGCCTGAAAATCTTGTTGCAGTTCTGAAATTCAGATGGCATTGCTAGCATTTTCAACTTGCCGCAGAGCCACTTTTGGATATGGGTGAGAAATTGAGTTGGGAGAATTATGTAGTTGCTCAGTCTCACTCATGGGTGTGTTGGGTGTCCTGACCCACGTTTGAGCTATCATGCTGCAATATTTGGTGCTGTGGGCTTAGAAAATCCAAGATGACCAAAAAGCCCACATGTGCGCCAGAATCCAGGAGAACCACGCAGTTTGTGCGCACACCAAAATGGTTACCTAACTTGCCACCGACGAGTGTAAAGAAAGATCTTTGTTAACAAAATCCACTGTTACTGATGTCAAAAAGTTGCTGAAATCGTGGCTCATCGGACCACTTTAAAGATTCAACCCTTTTGTGGGGTTCCACATAACCATTTTACTGTCAGGAGCCCCATCAAAACAATGTTAAGCAAGGATTATTTACTACCATGTAAGAACCATTCCTGTTTGGAATGCATTAATCCAAGAAAGATCCCAAAAATGCATGCATTACCCGCTTTGGACTGAGGGCGGCGCTAGCGGTCTAAACTCTGACAGGGAAACTGCATGTCAGGAGTTGCAGGAGAGGCCTTTACATCAAAGGCTGGGAGTTAATTAAAATCTTAACCACATGCTGTTCCCAGAAGACAATCTGATTTAATTAACAGGCCAAAAGCTGGGAAACCTCTCACCTCCAGAGATTCACACCAGGAGTCAGAATCTCACATGACCTCTTGATTGATAGAAGGCAGACTGGCTGGCAGCCTCCTGGAGACCACACAATAGGCTCTTGCACTTGAATAGAATATGTTGATTTTGACTGTTTCCTGTCAACAAAGGCCTGCCTGCCAGCAGAGGCATGGTCACTGACCCACCCAAGTCTTGGAGGCGGACTCCAACACTCTGAGAACTGAATTGAAAGCAAAATATATAGTTTATAAAAATACTGATAACTCTTTGTAATCAAATGACAGGAATGTATAACTTTGAGAGCCTTAATTTAAAAAATTTACCTTCGATTCAAGCCCAAACTCCAATTTGTGTGATGTTCTGGGGCAAAACCCTGCCATTTATTGATACTACCGACTCTGTGTTTAAACTAGAGACATGGGAATTTACTGGAGTATGTATGGACAGGCCGTGTATATGTGTATAATTTTTAATGAAGAACCAAGGTTGCATAACCCACTAAAATCGAAAATAAGTTGCCATTTTTGAATGCAAGCCCTCAGGAAGAGCAGAGTTTGAACAGAGTATACCTCATGTGATAGGTAATATGTACATGCAATGACAAACCACTATGTATTTGAGAAATGTGTATTTTGATCAAATATAGATTTGTGTGCAATTTGACAGGGGAGTGTCCTTTCTGCAAGCCATTAAATTACATCATTCTGACACACAATCCTGCTCTCCAGTGAGAACGCAAAGAATTCTCCAACCTATCAGAACTCTGAAGGGGTTGGGCCTAGAAAGCTAGCCTCTCCACCCACTTTCAAAACACATAAAAAGAGACTGCTGGGACAGGTAGAGACATTAAATTCCATTTGCTGCGGAGCATGCTGACCGACGACTTCACATCCAGAGATCCTACACTTAGACTTCCAAGCTAAACAGAGACTACAGACCTTTGAACCAAGAAGGCCCACTGCAAGCAAAAGTATTTGTCAGCAGGCCCAAAAATCATTTGCAGACTATTCACAGCCGGACCCAGGTGTTGATTCTGGCCTGAAACCCTGTGCCAGAAAGATCCAGAAGCAGTGCTGTACCCAGGGAAAGCAGAGTAGTATCCAGAACCAGAGGCCAGAGATCCAGAGTGACCCAGACCGCTGTTAGCAGAACCAGAGTGCCGGTGACCCAGAAAGCAGAGCTGTACTCGGAACCGGAGACCAGATCGCTGTGAAGTGCTGTGCGCAGTGACCGGATCCGTGACAAAGTCGCCTTCCTGTCCAAAATCTCTTGTGAGTACTCAGCAAAACTCAGAACCTATCCCTTAGTTTAATATAATATAATTCAATCTATTTAACCTAAGTAGAACTGTCACCTGTCATTTTCTACCTGCAAGCTGTAACCTGTCGCTTTGAACTTTTAAAATTTCAAGTCCAAAAAACAACCTTCACAAAATCGTTCATAACTCCGTAACCGTTTGGGCTAGGAACTTGGTTTAACTTTCCTCCGAAAGCTTAGAATCTCAGCTATACAACTTGGAGCCGACTCACTACTCCTTATACTTTTGCCGTAATCGTGATTCACGCATTCGCGAATTTTGCCGCGATTCGCGATTTGGTTAAAAATCCAGCAACGTGTGAAAACAGCAGCTTCCTTGCTTTCCTTTGCCAAAAATTCGTTTAACCTGCTAGTTACTCCTAGATCCTTGCTAAAGTGAGCCTGAACTCATCCCAAGTATATTTCACTCACCCTGAACCTCCTAAAGGGAATTAAAACCATTTTCAGCATATTCCTCACTTCATTGCCAGCACATATAAAAGCATTTTGGGCCTGTGTTTCAAACTTCTGTAGTCTAAGCTTGCTGGGGTGAACTGAATTAAATTGATTGCATTTCTATGAACGGTGTGCTCTCCTCTTCAGTTCCTTACATTGCATAAGGGGGGGAGTGGATTGCCAGAGAAAAGTGATTACATTGTTTTGTTGAAATCATATTGAGTATTTTCTGTATTGCATTTTCATTCAACATTGCATCCATCTGAAACTAGATAAAGCATTCTCTACCACCTTATTCTTCTGTTCCTATTCCCAAGCGTGCTACCTCATCCTTTATACTACTCCTGGGTAATCAAATCAGTTTGTTAGTAGAACATTACCCATTGTTGTTAACTGCCCATGTTCTGAAGTGTGATATTAATTATTAATTTATCATAAAAGTGTGATATATATATATTGTTTAATTTTTCTCAAATAAACCTTTTAAACTTGCAAAACAGAACTACTTCTTGGCTCAGTGCAGTCAGGGGGATTCCAAGAGAGGGGTGTTATATAGGGGTAGTCATCCAGAACTCATGAACTGGACATAAAGATATATCAATAAGGGTTTCCATTCAGTATCCTAGACCAGGCATTGACTTAGATGTAGTGTTGAATTGAATCCTCTTACAGGTGCTAATTCAGTCTCAATATGTAAATCCACTGTCTGAGCTAAACGTATACATTCTTCCATCATCTTTACATCTCCATAACCCATGCAGGACTGGTTCTACTTGACCTAATACACCAAGATTTGCAGTATGTAACGCCAAGAAGGAAGTTTTTATGTCAGACCACATAAGATCATTTTGAGTCTTCAATATGTTTAGGTTGTTTGTTATGTTTATTACACCTTTCATATGATCCTGTTCACTCATTTTGAACTGATTTGAAATTTCTTCAAATTGGTGGTGGAGAGCTCTTTTGAGACCGACCAGAGAAGAGTCGCAATTGCTCACTTCCTTATTGTGTTCCAGGACAATTCTTGAGTAAGTATGGACTTAATCTTTTCATGATTCAAAGACGTTTACCAAGGAGTTCAACACAAAGCTTAATGCTGTTAGTGTTGGATCTTGGCATCGTTGTTGGTCATTGTAAGCATTTTTATCAGGTACATTCGTAACTTGTCTTCGTCTCTCCTCAGTTCGCAATCCCAAAGCTGTTTTTGTAATAGGCATTACTGAGAGGCAGGGATTTTCATCCTGTTGATAAACATCCAGCAGAGGCTTTTTCCAGTCCATTTGTATTGAGTCGGGTGCTTATTTTGTCATTTGGTGGTAGAGAACAATTGGCTAAAGCCATAAAACGATCATCACAGCATTCCAAATGTCCATCTATTTCAGGGTCCTTTAGATCATCCCCCAAAATGTACTGCACAAATAGTACATTTTTATCACGTTCAGTTTGCAACTTGAAAGTAGGTAAAAAGCGCTTGGTCAGCCTACTAATAAAACACATGATCAACACGTGTGAGTCTGATGAACGTGCAGCAGGTGAAGAAAATAAGGAGAAAAACCAAAATGTGTTTGCCACGTACGTGGAGGGGAAATTAAAACATCCAACTGCTTCGGTTGCACCAATCAAATTAACTCAGGCACAAGATTTGTGCAGAGATGTCACTTAGGGGCTCAAAGGCAATAAAAATGCCCGAAGTCGCCCCTACAATGTGCTTTTCCACTCGAGTAGCAACTCTGTGCGTAAATAACATGCGCCTCGGGCCATCAACAATGGGAGTTCTCAAACAGGTACAGAGGCACAAGGGCTTATGCAACAGTCAGGGTTCAAAGGCATACACCCACAGTCACCCTGACTGCTCCCGAGAGATGCTAGCTCTTTTAAACTTGTAGTCAATACACTGTAAAAAGTGCAAGCAGAGGCTTTAACGTGGTTTACTGTGCCAGACCATGAGAGCAATGTATGGTTACAATTTTTTTAAGTTTCATAAGTGAATATAATGGAACTTACTTGCTTACTTGCTTGTGCTTACGGGCTCCACAGGCTCCACAGCCAAATACTTCTGCACACTTTGCTATGCTTTGCATAGTGAGTGTTTATTTAAAGACACAAACGTCCAATCCTCTTAAAGGAACAGCTCTTCAACTTTTCGCAATGCTAAGTGAAAAACAGGATGTCATCAATGTATCTTTTCCATTTAATAATGTTTTGTGTTAAAGTAACATCTGAAATGGCATGCGTTTCCTCAAATTCTCCCATAAAAAAGGTTGACATGGACTTGTGTGAAGCAAGCATCTATTGTGATACCATTTGTTTGGCTATATATTTCGCTGTTGAAGATGAAAACATTATTTTGAAGTGTGATTGCTAATAGTTCTTTGGGCATTTTGACAAGAAAATAATTTGATGCTGACTGACTGATTCCTGAAGAGAAAATCAATAGTTCTCAGTGCTAGTTGGTGGCCAATTGATGTGTAAAGAGATGTAACATCCATGGCCACTAATATATCATCTCTATGCCATTACACGTTACCAAGCATTGTGTCTCTGATATATGAGTCTAGTTTAAAAACCTCCAGTCGAAGTATTTTGTCAATATATTTAGATATGTTTTTGGTTACCCTTCCAATGCTGCTTGCTATAGGTCTGACTTCCAGTAGTTGTTCAGATCCTGTGTGGACCTTCAGTAGAAAGTATATGGGCAAATGTAAAATTTGTCATGGGTGTCTTGCATGACTTCATTAGGGCTGTTTATGTTGAATGGAAATATTTCTAGTGATATTCCCAGGCACTGAACTTGGCACGGAAGTGCCAAACAATTAACACTGGAATATATTTTTGTTAGTAAGAGTCTCTATTTGTCCTGCAATTTAGTAAATGCAATCATAAATAAAGCTAGTGATCATAATCTGCGATTATATAATTTTGATATGCACATTAATATGAGTTTGGATGGTGGTCCAAAAAATCTATCACCTATCCCTGGTAATAATAGAATTCAGTGATGTGGTAACCAAATTAAAAAATGTAATGGGAAAATAACTGAAGTATTTAAACATTCGACATTCGACACTTGAAAAGAAATTTGACACATTCAATTGGAATCGTTTGCACTCTTTTGTTAACAAAAAGATTAAGGAAACCTTCTCTAATTACAGGACCAAAATAACGATTTGAAACAGATTAAGCACACACACAGATTAATGTCTCACTCATTTGATGTGCATGTTTTTGAGCGGAAATACATTTGAGATGAACAATTAACAGGATTAAGAATAATGACTTAAATCCAATGCAACAGAACGTTTAAACATTGTTTCATGGTGACAATATTTTGGGAATTCTTTTGGGAAAAGCTGATTCAAATATTTGGGCTACTATCAATGACCTAGAAGGATTAACCCCATTTCAGAACAGGTTAGGGTGAAATATTATGGGGATTTATATGCTAATACCCCTCCCTCTAGGGGTCATGTGAATTTTAATATGGATATTAAAATTTCATATTTTTCTATTTTTTATTTATATCTGAGACCTTTTTTTCTGCAAAAGTTTTATCTCACCTTAATTTACAGATTTTAAATGTTCTTGGTTGACCTACGCCAATGATTTCATACGGTTTGATAACACACAGATTGGGCTCCATAGATTAATTCATGTTTTCAGTGCTTTCACTAAAGTTGCCTGAAGATGAATCTATTAAAAACAAAAATGTTGCACTTGAGTGCTACAAAGAAACCTCCATGATTTATATGGTTTTGAAATAACATTAAACTCGAACCCATGGGTAATCTAATTTCCCTGGGGATTCCCATCACCTCTAAACCGAATAAGGTACATATTTATGATTTTTTACTTCATACGGCCATCTCTCTGGATGGGCCAGATGTGTAAAAAATACGGAAAATTTTCAGTATACCCTTTAATCAAATTCTATGAAGCAAAGGTTGTTCTAAAAATGATCTACGCTATTGAGATCTTGCAGCCATGGGTTATAGATAAACTGGACTGTCTCAGGCAATGATATGGCATAAAATGTTCAAGCATCCAAATTGAGTTCCAGAAGCTGTTATTTGCTTTCAGCTTTGCTTTAAACTTTGCGAGCAAGAGTAAAATCCAAGAACATATTGCTTTATCGAAAAATCCTTGATTCAACTAAGGATTCTCTATTTCATGATTTTGAGACTTTATGAAGGGCTTCCAGCGGGGAATCAACCTTGGAGTTTCTCTCAATTGTGCTCTAACATGTTGCAAATAGAAGAAACCACTAGTGAGGTCCTGGTAGAAAATCTGTGTAGCGTCAATCTATCTATATACCATAAGAACTGGCTGGAGACGTGATTCAACCCATAATTACGGTCATTACGTTCAATTAGGGAATAAATATACAATTATTGGCCTTTTGGCACCTTACTTTAGGCGGTTTCCAAATAACAAGATGCATGTGCATTTTATGAGGTTTGGCTTAATCGCCTATCCAGCAGAGGAATTTAAAGTATACATAACTTGCTTCCCAAAGAAATGTCTTATTGTTGGCTTTGTGGTAATTTAAATGAAATTGAGAATTTGAAACATTTGATTATGAATTGCCCAGCCTTGACTGCACTGCACACTTTGCATTTTAAAAATGTTGTGTACAGTTTGGAAGGTATAGGCATCAAAATATGTGGAAACATCTATTGGGAAGAAATCCTACTTCATTTACTTTATCGGTCCTCGGATATATTGCCCAACTAAACATTTATTGAATGTTGCATGAACTAGATTTGACCTGTTAGGTTTCATGTTTTTTTTTTTAAATTGTATTAATCATCGCAAACGTTTTTATTATTCTATTTTTGTGATATACATTGTAAGAGGCTGATATGTGTGCTATCTGGGAGGATAGCCCATGGGCAACACGTGTGTCTTGGAAGCAAGACAGCACACAGCAACACAGGTTTGAATCCTGGGCTTGTGCTTAGAAGCTGGTCTCCAGAATTAGCGCTTTATAAATGAACAATTATAATTATAACCATACTCCATCAAAACAATTAAAATAAATAAATAATAATAAATATGTATTTTCGAGCACATATGTGTTCAGTCACCCCAATCACAGTGCAAGTACCCTTGACAGCGGTGACGCCCTTATCATTGCTCTTCTAGTTCCCTTATATAGTTATGGTACACAGTTGTTTTTGCTTGTAGTATTTTTTTAGATAGACATAAACAGGGGGCTCCATTCTTATGAATGCATATACAAGACCCTGACTACCGAGTTTGGCAGGTCATTGGTAGATGATGTGAACTGTTTGAGGCCTAATTTTCTTTAGCACCTGTTTTAGAGAATGCGCTAAGAGATACATATAAGTTATTGTGGCACTTGTTCTAAAGACTGTGCTAAGAGATACTGTATTAAACATATATTCCCAGTGTCACTGTAAAACTGCACTTTGGGCTAGGCTCTCGGTAATCAGGGATGAATGTTGATCACACACTTTGGAGACTGCCCTTCTCAGTGATTCCCCTTTCCATAAATAGGAGCATACTGTAAGCTACTTAAACTCCCCTTCTTCACTCATTTCGATCAGAGTGCTACAGTAATAAGGTCTTTCATCAAAGGTACTTTGTGCTGCCCTAGAACTTGAGCTCCAGCCTCAATGTGATCTCCTATTGAAACAAGCAGTTAGAACCACAATGTAGAGCATTCTTGTTTATATTGTTGTTGTGGTATTACCAAGGCTACTGCCCTCTTGTCACAGTGATATATATCTACAATTTTCAGGATTAGTTGTCTCTTGTTTCTGTCGCCTTCCTGTCTGTGTTCTCCACTGCTTGAGGAGTGGGAATCACTAGAGCCGCACCTCCAAACATGTGACTCTAATTGGCTCTCTTCTGTTTATCCATGCTGATTTTCAATTGATTGTGTGGCCAGATTCCAATTTGCATCCATTAACAAAACAATTTCTAACTTTTAACTAATGCGCAGAGAGTTGGCTGCATGCTCAAGCCGCTGGTCTACAAAGAATCATGGAGGACTGCTAGTACTCTGTGGGTGGTGAGGTCCCTGTCATGGACCAGCGTGTCAAATGCTTCCAACACATTCTCGGGGTCTGCCATGCTGTGTTTGACAAGCACTCTTGACGGTCTAGTTTTTGGGCCAGCATGGACCACTGTTAAATTGTGATGTCACTGCCATGGCGAACGGCATATTATCCATTCGGATTTGCAGGACTAAGTTTCGCAACTTGCCTTTAAGGTTTCTACGATGTTGCGTGTGATTCTGTTTTTTCCTTCCTTCATTGCTCTCAGGACCCGCTACCTTTCTCTCTCCTGCTGTCTACATCAGCCTCCTTCTCCTTGTTGAAAGCTGTGCTCTATCCTTTGGAATATGTTCTCTTCAGCCCTTACAGGTTCTGACTTGTACTCTGACCGCACTCTTGACATCACTACCTTTCTGAATCAGAGTTTCCTTGGAACTACCCAGATACTGGACAGGGTTTTGTATTCTCCAGAGGGGTTCCCCCCTATCTTGGATAAGTTTTTGAGGAAGGTATTTTTGCCTACCCTGGTACCCTGGTACCTCAGGTGGCAGACTGGCCTCTTCCAGAAACAGGCCTTACCTCTTTGAGCCATGAAACAAGCACAAGAACATGCGTCTGATACATCTGACAATCCCATTGTACATGAATGTGATGATAGTTTAGGAGGAAATCCCATGCTTCATGCAGATGATTTTGCAGACGGTCACCCACTTATCATATAGTGGACTGCATTTATTTCTGGCTCAGTAACATAATGACAAAAAGGTGAGGGAAAATGTTATGACTGAGAAACTTTGTCAGATTCAAGAGCTCCTGAACTTGTCCATGAAATGGTGGCCTTCTTAAATAAGTCTAGCAAGCATCATAAGAAAGGGATGGGCAGCGCCCGGAAGGCCTTTCAAGATGAGCTTTGCGATTTTCTTATCAGGCACATTCTTCTCATTTCCTATTTGACCTAGAAATTGTTAGAGGATTTGACCAACATTATATTTGTGTGGCTAAACAATTAGTAGGGAAATTGCTTTTCTTGTTAAACACTGTACTTTATTTTACTTGATGCCTATATTATCTTATTTTTATGTTTATTAGCTTCTATAGTGCCTTAGTCTTTACACAATTTAATGAAATCGTACAATATAATAATATAATGACGATCAATAGCAGAATACAACAGGAGGAAAACCGCAAAAGAATACCAAGCATAAGGAAAATGAATTGATGGTCCATTAAAACAGTTGAAGTGAAGGCCAAGAAACATAATGAACATTTGCAACACAAAAAAACAGGCTACCCCCAAACAGAAAAAAAAATGTTGGATGGAAGCCAAACTAAAAAAGTTCTGAAATACTAATAAATCCCAACACAAGAAAGAGCCTCTAGTCACAGCCCAATGAAACAGCTTCAGATGGTAAATATGATCTGACTACTGCTCCAGATGAGTAATACGAGCTAAAAAGAATGGCCTTCAAAGTCCAAACTCACACTTTAAAAAAACACAGATGTCCTTCGGCATGATGGTAACACTCTTGTCGTGGATTGTGAAAACGTTGGTATCCCCCACCCCCAAAAAAGCAAGTAGACCAATGGCATCCTTCAGGTCTGTAATGGTGGAGAACTGTAATCGCTGGCTGATCTTCAAATGCTGTGCTATTTCTCAAGCCAAGCTTTCGAAAGACTGATTTTTGGAAGAGCAGCCTAGCAGATTTCAAAGAAAGTGGAGTCTCCTTGAGGGCCACGGTACCACGGCTACAGCATTGAGGTTTATTTACGCTGCCCGTGGCAGGAACACTCATACAGGCAGCTATGGAAGTCAGACACCTGTGAGTGCGCAAGTCTGCCCAGTATGGTCCATGGCAAAACCTCAAGACCTGCTGCATGCAGCTCCTGGGTTGGAACATCCCCACTGCTGCTCTGCTGTCTACTCTGCTGTGACTAACACTGTGCCCTTGGTTCCTTGCTGACTTACCCACCTTTTCTGTTGGAAATGTGGCTACCTCTCTTACCTTTGCACGTTAGGACCAGCTTCTTCACAAAAACCAGTTGACCACTGTAAAAGAATGGTGTGATACCTGATAGGGCTAGGTACGCTGAAGTACCATTAAAGCGATGGTTGGGGAGAATAAGAGACAAGAGATGTCAGGTTTGGTGTAGTGGTATCAGTGGAGTATAGAGAAAGTAGAAAATGGTATGCAACCATAAAATATTATACTTTTGGTCCTCAAAGAACTTATCTGCAATTTTAAGGGTATGAAATTGAAAGTCATTCATGGATTATATCAATCCAGATGTAGCATGTCTACAATAAGCACATATTTCATAGAGATATCAGGCTTTCGGCCAGCAGTCATAATACTGCTTGGACGATTTCAGAAATCCTGAAGAGTCATCTAGTGAATGAGCCGAGCTTGAGTTGAAATATGTAAGAGTCACACTGAGGGCTCTTTCCATGCATTTCAATCAAGTTTGTTGTGCACAGTACATGATGTATCTATTTGAAATCTTTAAAATGGGGCAGAGACAGAGAGAGAGAGATACAGAGTGGCATGCAGAGTGAGAGATGCAGGCACACACACACACACAGACGGAGACAGACAGAATTAGGGAGCAACAGAACAAATAATCCTCGAACAAATAATCCTCAATAAAGTTAGTTAATCTCACACAAACATACACAACCCAACATAACACAGAATGCTTTTAGGGTGAACTGAACTTAAGCACATTGCAGAACAATGATGCTCCTATCCCACCCTCCACTTCCCATACACATTGTATTTCAGAGGGCTTCAGGTGTTCAAATACAAACAAATAGATTGCCTTATGTTACTGGCTCTTCTGCATAGTGTATTTTGCTCTTTGTCTTTTATAGCACAATATTAGCTATTACAATTCCTGGGTTGTTACAATACAGACCCTGGAAGATAGTGTTATTTCCTTGCTACTTCCCATTTACACTGCTCAAAACAATATTAACATGCAGTATGTTTGTGTTCTCTAGCTCCAACGCCTAGATATCGAAGACTTATCGGTGCCTGCAAAATATAAATGGACTCTGCAGCCCAAAGCATTGTGTCACCTCCTAAGAAGTGGTGTGCACATATTAACAGAGACAGCAGGCCTCAGTCCAAGGTCACTGGTCCACAAATAAAAACCAGAATACCAGCACTGGCATTGTTTCTGGATTGGGGAAACAAAAGCTTGTCGGTAAGGACAGTGAGCTGCCAGCAGGCCTGACCTGCCAGGAGTTCAGGCCGCTACTGGCAAATAATAGCAGGATTCACTGGCACCTGTGCTACCAGTGCCGTTAATTCTGTCAATCCCATCCCACTGAGTCCGGCTTCTCCACTGCCCATAATATATCGGGCTGCGGAAACGTTAATACATTTTTTGCCGGTATGCCACCAGTAATTCCGGCAAGATGCCAGCAAAACTGTAATCAGGGCCAGTCTCTCTGTCTATCTTTTTTGCACACACACTTATTTTTAGGGTGCATTCAACTCCTGTACCTTTTAGATATATCCTTGCCTGCCCCACTACAAACACCATGCTTGCTACCATGATAGCCACGGAAACATTTGCATGGCCCAAAGCCAAACAACATCCCCAGCAACCCCTATACAATAATCTTCCCTTCTGTCATATCGGTAACAAATTGCACTAACCTGAGCAGACTGCGACCCGGAATGGAGACAACTGGCGGATGTCGTGGAAATGGATGAATCCCCCGTGGGAGTCCTGCTTCCCAGCTCCCTGAATGATAAACCAGTTAGGAGGAGAGCAGGATCCCCAGGGAAACCCTCCTGGGGGAAAAAACCCTGAGCCGCTGCAACTCTTCGGAACGGGAGGTGGAAGTCTGAACGGATCCTCTATGCGCACTGGACAACAAAGAGGGTCGGAGACTTTTCCAGGGAAAACAAGATAGAACAGGTAAGTTCCAGGAAGACAGGTAGCGAGATATAAGTGAGAGTGTGAAGAGTGAAACCACGTACAAGAGATTAAGGAGGATGTCCTCGAGACTGCTCTCGGAAGTGTCTGAAGGCTTGAGAAGCCCGTCTTGTTCCGGGGATGTGGTGGCGCTAGCGAACAGAGAATAGAAAGTAAGCTTTAGAATGCCGGGGAGAGAAATCTACTGAAGGGAGATGAGTCTGATTGTACTCACTAACACGGGTGGCCAACCCGCCAGAAAGCCCACGAATCCCACCAAATACGGCCAGCAGCTGAGTCTAAGCAAGGGAATAGAAGTCAGAACAGAAGTAAGGAAAAAGGAGAAACTCTGGGTCAGTAGAGGAAAGGATTGTGAGTCCTAGAAGCGAACTTACGGAGCGTCCACAAAGGCAGTAGCGACGCGTATACAGGCAGCACTTCCTTCCTTATCAGGAGTCACGTGACCCGGCGCGAGTGCATCAGATATACGTGAAACAACTAGACCGTTGTTGTCTCTAGGAAAAGTCGCCGTTATGGGAGTCTGCATTATCACGTTATGCGCCGCTCTCCCTATTCTACGGCTTTGCCACCATGACCAACATTGATAATGTGTAACAGTATGACCCCTCCTCAGGGGAGGTGCTCCTGGTTTTCCGGGGTGGAAACGGTAGAACCTTTTCACCAATTTGGGGGCATGGACCCCCAAAGCGTTTTCCCACGTCCTTTCTGACAGTGAGTACCCTTTCCAGTCAATAAGGAACTGAAGTCGACCTCGATTGAATCTTGAGTCACAGATATTGGCCACTTCGTATTCCGGACCTGTGTCTGTGTCCACTGGAGGAGGGTGAGAATCAGGTCTTCGTGCAAAACGGTCTGGTATGGATAGTTTAATCTGGGAGATGTGGAAGACCGGGTGCATTCGAGACCAAGAATGAGGCAGCTCTAAATGAACTGCCGAAGATCCTACCAAGGAGAGGATCTTAAAGGAACCAAAAAATCGAAGAGACAATTTAGAAGGAACTAAATGTTTGGGGAGAAAACGGGAAGCCAGCCAAACCAGGTTGCCCTCCTGAAGTGTAGGTATCGGTCTGCGATGACGATCTCCATATCGTTTGGCTCGGTCCTGAGCGTCCTTCAAAGACCTGCGGGCCAAGCGATGACCTTCCTGAATGTTGCTCATAATGTGGTTGACCCCTGGGCATTGTGACAAAGAAGGAGAGACGGTAGGGAGAAAGGAAGGGTGATAACCATAAGAGCAATGGAAAGGAGTAGTCTTCAATGCAGAATGATACGCATTATTGTATGCGAATTCTGCTAGTGGAAGCAACTCCAGCCAGTCGTCTTGAGCTGCGGAGACAAAGCATCGTAGATACCCTTCCAATGTCTGGTTCAAATGTTCCGTTTGACCGTTGGTCTGCGGGTGGTATCTGGAACTAAGGGATCTCTTGATGCCCAATTTCCGACATAAAATTCTCCAGAATTTAGAGTTGTATTGAGAACCCCTATCGGAAACAATGATCTCTGGAAGGCCATGTTGGGAGAATATTTCCGCTAAAAATATCTTTGCCATCTGTTCTGCCCCAGGAAGCTTGTGAAGAGGAGAAAAATGAGCCACTTTAGTGAGGTAATCGATAGTTAGCATAATGGTCGTGTGTTGAGATGAAACGGGAAGATCAACAATAAAATCCGTAGAAATGTACTTCCAGGGTCGATCTGGGTAGGCATCCAGTTTAACAGACCGTATGGAGACACCCAAGGAGTTTTAGACTGTTGACACACGACACAGGCAGAGACATAATCATTTACATCACTCCTTATCGCGGGCCACCAGAAATGTCGAGATATAAGTTCTAGAGTGTTTCATACTCCTCTGTGTCCTGCAGCCTTGGAATCATGGCACATGTGGAGCACCTGCTTTTGTAAGGATGCAGAAGGTACAAGAACTTGATCCTTGTGAAAGTAGCAACCTTGGGTCAAATTGAGCGAGTGAAGATCAGCTAACTCTTCGCATCTTTGTCGGTTCTGACACGTGGCCAGTCTTAGTTCTTGAAGAAAGTCACCCGTCATTGCGACAAATTTAGCTTTGGCAAATATGGGTTCTGGAGAGAAGTTATAGGAGGAGTAGTCTTTTCGTGAAAGAGCGTCTGCTCGAAGATTACGATTACCAGGGAGGTAGATGAACTCGACCCTAAAAGGCAAAAAAAATGTGCCCATCTTGCCTGCCTACTATTCATGGTATATGCTTGCTGAAGCACCTTAAGGTTCTGGTGATCCGTGTGCACTTCCAATGGATACTTCGTTCCCAAGAGCAAATGTCTCCACTCTTCAAAGGCTCTTTTAATGGCCAATAACTCTTTTTCTAGAACAGAATAGTTTTCTTCTGAACGATTGAATGTCTTCGATAGATAAGCTACTGGTTTCTCGTCTCCTTGTTCGTTCTTCTGGAGTAACACGGCCCCCAGAGCATGGTGAGAGGCATCCGACTCTACCACGAATGGTCGATTTTGATCCGGGGTAGCCAATATCTCAGCAGAAGTAAAAAGACGTTTAAGTTTTTCAAAGGCTGTCTGTGCCTCAGTATTCCATTTAAAGGAAACTCCTTTCTTAAGCAGTTTGGTTATGGGTTGAATGGTTTCTGAAAAGCTTGGGATAAATTTACGGTAGAAATTAGTGAATCCTAAAAACCTCTGGATTTCTTTTATTGATGATGGAGGAGGCCAATCCAATACTGAGGAAACCTTTCTGGGGTCCATAGAAATCCCTTGAGGGGACAGCACAAATCCTAGAAATGTAACTTGGCTCTGGTGAAATTCGCACTTTTCTGCTTTACAATATAATTGGTTTTCTTCCAGACGAGATAATACAAGGTTTACATGACTGATGTGTTCTTCCTTGTTTTTAGAGAAAATCAAGATGTCATTGAGATAAACTATGACAAAGTGAAGGAGGACATCAGAAAATAGGTGCTCCATAAATCTTTGAAAGATCGCCGGTGCGTTAACTAGCCCGAAGGGCATGACGTGATATTGGTAATGGCCAAAGGGAGTGCGGAATGCTGTTTTCCATTCATCTCCCGGTGTAATCCTGATGAGATGATAAGCTCCCCTGAGATCAGGTTTGGTGTAAACCGAGGCCCCTTGAACCGCCTCCAAGATGTCAGTAATAAGTGGCATGGGGTACTTGTCTGGGATTGTGATCCGGTTTAGACCGCGGAAATCAATACACGGTCGTAATTCTTCTGAGTCCTTTTTTGGAATAAAAAATAGTGATGCACCCGCAGGGGAAGTGTATTCTGAGATCAACCCATTTTGTAGGTTTTGATGAAGATATTCTTTTAGAGCAGCCTTTTCTTTCTGGGATAGTACATACATGCGGCCGAAAGGAATAGGCTCATCAGGCAATAGGTCAATACGACAATCATCTCTGCGATGAGGTGGAAGAGTAGGAAATTTGGGGTTAGAGAAAACTGACAGAAATCGCTGATAACAATCAGGAATCCTACTAATGTGACTAATAGATGGAATGCTCAGACATCTTTCTATTTCAGACGGAATATGTACTCCTACTGTAGTATGGGACAAACAATGAGTGGTGCAATACTCCGAGCCTAAAAAGAGAGTGCCCGCTGACCAGTTGATGAAGGGATTATGTAATCTCAACCACGGGAGCCCCAAGATTATTGGAAAATGTGCCGTCCGGATGAGATCAAATTCTATGTTTTCTTGATGTGTCCCTACAGCACAATGTAAATTTTCGGTTTGTTCCCTGATAAGACCTGAACTCAAAGGCGTCCCATCAACCCCTTGAACTGGAGTGGCTAGTGTCTTGTCAACCCCAGGAATTCCTTTCTTGGTCGCCCATGCATCATCCTCAAAATTACCCGCCTCCCCGCAATCGTTCAGTGCCGGGACATTAGTAAGGATGATTGTTGGAAGGGTTATAGTTAAAGAAATCACAACCATAGACTGCTCTACCTGTCCAGGATCTGAGGAAGAATTCTTGTTAGTAGGGGAACCCTGTCAAAAGACTCCTACCGTGGTTCCCCCTACGGTAGGGTTCTTGCGTTTCCCGAAAGCTGACATGGAATTCTACATGGGGGAACAAGTGGGCAGTCTCTTAGAAGGTGTAAGGAAGAACCACAATACATACACAGACCGCAAGTCTTTCTTCTCTTCCTTTCGGAGTTGGAAAGAGGGCCCTTCACGGTCCCAATTTGCATTGGATCTTCTGGAGAGTGTGTCTTGGTAGTTCCGGGAAAGAATTCCATATGAACCCGAGAAGCTTTTCCGTTCTTTTTCTCCTGATGGCGTTCTTGCAATCGATAGTCTATCTGCATAGAGATCGAAATCATCTCTGCCAAATTGGCTGGTCTAGGGACTTTGGACACCTCGTCTTTGAGCTCTTCTGAGAGCCTTCATCGAAACAAAGGAACCAGACCATCATCTGGCCATCCTGTCTCTGAAGACAATTGTTTAAAAAGTGTGATATATGAGATGAGGTCTCTAGATCCCTGCTTTAAATCAAGTAGGTGTTCCTGAATTGAAACTGATATTTCTTTATGACCAAACATGGTTTTCAAGCTATTGGTGAAAGCAGCATAGGAATCGAGAATGATATTTCCCGAAGTTACCAAGGGGGTAGCCCACGCTAAGGCTGGGCCTGATAGCTGGGAAATAACGAATCCCACCTTATCTTTCTCTGTGGGAAAAAATCTAGGTGTAAAGGTGAACTGAACATTGCAGCTGTCAAGAAACTCCTTTAACTTAAGCGGATTCCCGTCAAACTTGTCTATCTGGAATGTTGACGGAGGAAGATCAGAAAATGCCCGACCTTACTGTTGTTTTAATTGCGAGTTATCCTGTTTTAAAGTCTGCATTTCCAATGTCATGGACTGGATGGCCGCCATAAATTGGTGCATCTGTTGTTCCATTTTGAATTGCCATCTGCCGCGGCCAGTTTTTTTTTTTTTTTCTATGGCGTCGCTATCTGTCATATCGGTAACAAATTGCACTAACCTGAGCAGACTGCGACCCGGAATGGAGACAACTGGCGGGTGTCTTGGAAATGGATGAATCCCCCGTGGGAGTCCTGCTTCCCAGCTCCCTGAATGATAAACCAGTTAGGAGGAGAGCAGGATCCCCAGGGAAGCCCGCCTGGGGGAAAAAACCCTGAGCCGCTGCAACTCTTCGGAACGGCAGGTGGATGTCTGAACGGATCCTCTATGCGCGCTGGACAACGAAGAGGGTCAGAGACCTTTCCAGGGAAAACAAGATAGAACAGGTAAGTTCCAGGAAGACAGGTAGCGAGATATAAGTGAGAGTGTGAAGAGTGAAACCACGTACAAGGCATTAAGGAGGATGTCCTCGAGATTGCTCTCGGAAGTGTCCGAAGGCTTGAGAAGCCAATCCTGTTCCGGGGATGTGGTGGCGCTAGCGAACAGAGAATAGAAAGTAAGCTTTAGAATGCCGGGGAGAGAAATCTACTGAAGGGAGATGAGTCTGATTGTACTCACTAACACTGGCGGCCAACCCGTCAGAAAGCCCACGAATCCCACCAAATACAGCCAGCAGCTTAGTCTAAGCAAGGGAATAGAAATTAGAACAGAAGTAAGGAATAAGGAGAAACTCTGGGTCAGTAGAGGAAAGGAGTGTCAGTCCTAGAAGCGAACTTACGGAGCGTCCACAAAGGCAGTAGCGACGTGTATACAGGCAGCACTTCCTTCCTTATCAGGAGTCACGAGACCCGGCGCGAGTGCGTCAGATGTACGTGAAACAACTAGACCGTTGTTGTCTCTAGGAAAAGTCGCCGTTATGGGAGTCTGCATTGTCACGTTATGCGCCGTTCTCCCTATTCTACGGCTTTGCCACCATGACCAACGTTGATAATGTGTAACACCTTCTCTCTGAAACTGACATCCCGTATGCTGATAGAGAACCACACATTTTTTCTATGTAATCAACATTCCAGATCACAAAAATATAATTAGCTTCACAGAACGTCTTTTAACATAACACATCACATACATGCCACTGCTTCACTCCTTTCGATGACCACTCATAATACCTAGTAGCAGGGGCACTTGTGCAATGGGTGTCTCATCTATGAGCAGCCAGTCTTTGAAATCTTCAACTGTCTTGACCCACTGTTTTGTGTGCAACTCCTGCTTCTCCTTATTCACATAATGGTCCTTAGCCTGGAACGTAACTGAAACACCCCATTACTTCAGTGTTTGCACCACAACATGGTCTCTCAGGTGTTAGAGATCTTTTTTGATAACTTTTGATATATCATGGTATTTTTGTGGTATAGTGATATTTTTGGTATTGTGGGGACCCCAACTTCAGAACACTGCCTAATAATTATTTTTTACCAAGGTCACTAACGGTAAGCAAGTACTTGACTCATCTTATCTGCTTGCTGTATCTTATGCACAATACCACAATATGCCCTTTCGGCTGTGCTTCAAAATACATTTATCATGTCACATCTCAAAATAGTTATATTCACACAGCATAGCACTTCTGAAAAACTCAGTTCACAATAATAAATTCACCTTATTTTTTACCACATGTGGTAATGTGAACTACCGCCTGCAGTTAGATGAGTTTATCACCTGTTGGACCTCAGTCTATGTGCTTAACACAATAATTCAGACACATAATGCTTTTATGCAAGGTTAAAATTCAGAAAAATGAACAAACAGATGCATTATACTGTGCTACTTTTTACAGTAATTTATATTTGAACATGGATAAAATGTGTTTCGTTAGAGAGCTGGCACACAGTAAATAGCTTTTCTAGTAATAATCTTCAACTACACATTTGGTGCTGGATGGCTAATGCACAGTTATATGTAACCTTTAATGTTTCTTTCACAATTCTTGGCAGCTATGAGCCTCTTGTCGTAACCAAAGCTTGCTTCATAAATGTGGAACCCATGTGAAATATAGATCGTGAAAAAAAACATATTTCTATATCACAACAGCCTATAAAATATTTCTTGCATATGTTACACGCTCAATTACTGCATAAATACCTAGATCTGTTGGGGTCAGTGGATTATCAGACCACAAGGTCAGGCTAGCCCTTCAATGCATCATGTGGTGATATTCCCCCTTTCCGTCCACTGGACAGGACATGACAGGAGAATTCTTATCGCGTCCACTCCCCGTCTCAGCCTTGAAGTAACCCACAAAGTCCTTCCCCAACATTTCTACTTGTCACACCACCAGGGTCAACTACCTATAAGGGTGCTCGAGACTGCAAATTCTTCTGATGACTGCTAACCCAGGAGAGAGAGAGAGAGAGAGAGAGAGAGAAAGAGAGAGAGAGAGAGAGAGAGAGAGAGAGAGAGAGAGAGCACACAAGATAGTCAGCCTACAGCACTGACACAGGAGCGTCAGTCTGCCCAGGAACTAACTTCCAGTCCTCTAGACAGTCACTTTTATCATCTCCCTGTCCCTCCTCCGTCACGTATATCTAAACTTGTATACATGTATGAAGCATCTGCCAGTCAAATCACCTCCCCTCGACAAACCATCCCATTACATAGCACATGATTTCATGATTTCCTTTGCGCCTTCGACCGAGATTCAAGCTGCAGCACTGAAGGAAAATATTACATTCATCCGGAGCTATTTCCTCCTACTCTACAAATTAACAATGGAGCAAGTTTAAATAAATCAACTCGCATCTAAACCCTGTCACGTATTCACCACAAAACAAATCTATTTCCACATTTTCCGTATAAATGTTAACCTTGCACAGCTCAAATACCTTTACATTTGATGAAATGGGCCACTTTATCTCAATGCACCAATTTATTGCACTCATAAGCAATGGACTAAATTGCAATGAATATTAGTATGGGAGTTTGTTATAGGGTCCTGGGATGTTAGTAGGATTAATATGTTAGTTTTATTTTTCATTGCATTTAGTCCTGAACTGTGGTGTGGAGTGAATGATAAAAACCTGTTGTGCAGGGTCAAATTCAAATTAGCTGGCATGTGCTTTATGCGTTATAAGATTGACATCTACTAGGCAGAGCTTGAGCCTCATACATGAGTCCCACACCGTGGGCCCTAGTTAAAATTCAAACCTTTGCTAAAATGTGGATGATGAAATGTGGAGCTACCCTTGTTGAAATTCAGTGGGCCCTAGTTAAAATGCAAACCTTTGCTAAAATGTGGATGATGAAATGTGGAGCTACCCTTGTTGAAATTCAGAATAGGGAAAAGCATTTCCCTATTACATTTCCCTACACACCCTCCTTTTTTTCTGCTGGGACACGACCAAAATCACAGCAGGAAAAAACAACATAATTGGTAATATTCATACACAAAAACATTATATATATATAACCACTAGAAAGCCTACGAAATTCAATGGAAAATCATTGCTGCAGTAAAACCTAAAAACCCCAGAAATTTGCAAGTTATGGTACGCTACGCAACCATAACTCGCACGTCCACTGTGCACTGCAAGGACTAACACCCATGACATCAAAGATAACATCACAAATGTCATTGATGACATCACGGATGACATCACAAGTCTGGTACCCTCTTTTTTTACTTTAGTGAGATATGTACACTATGTGATTTTCTTGACTAGCAGTGAGGAATTGCAAAGTGAGAAGGTACTACATTAGTACACCTTACTGTTCTCATATGTTCTTACACTCCTTTCCTTAGGGTTCAGTGACATCATATGCTACATATATATACGGGAAGAAGGAAGCCTGAAATGCAGCACTTATTTCTGTGCATTAAAATAATCAGTTAGGTTATGAACCCTTTGTGGTAGTACTGCTATGTTTTTGCTTACTTTACTTTCTTTGTATATGCTCCTATTGATATTTGTTGTGCTGTCTTCTATTTGTGTATACAGTAGTATATGTATATAGTAACCAAGGGATTGGTAGCTACTTATGACATGTTTAAAAGTCCACAAAAGTCAAACAACAAAGCATGCATCATTTCAGTATGCAACATGGGAAACCTTTGGATATTGCACCTGTATTATGCATGCTGCACACACTGCTTATGTTTGTACATAAGTTTGGTCTTGTAATGCAAATACATGTGTAATGCATTACTGTTTATATCAATGCCTTGTGTAATGACCTACTTTTTAATGATAGATGTCCCCATGATCTCCGATAGTTTTTTGGCAACATTACAAAGACTATCCCTTCTGGAGGCTTTTCATGACAACTACATATACATGTGGTGTCATTAGTGATGTCATCAATGACATTTGTGCTGTCATCTTTGATGTCATCAGTGTTAGTCCTTGCAGTGCACAGTGGTAGCGTGAGTTATTGTTGCGTAGCGTACCATAACTTGCACATTTCTGGCGTTTACCTGTAACCATAACGTTCCTGCAGCAACGTTTTTCCATTGAATTTCATAGGCTTTCTAATGCTTCAACTTAACCATCACGTCCCTTTAACAAGGTTTTTTGTTAGTGATTTTCATAGGTTTTTTAATAGTGCTCTTTAACCATAACGATGCTGTAGGCTACTTTTTTTGCAATGAACTGGATATGGTTTTAGTACCGCAACTTATCCATAACGTCCCTTTAACAACATTTTTTGTGAGTCTATATATATATATATATATATATATATATATATATATATATATATATATATATATATATATATATATATATATATGCAAGGACTAACACCCATGACATCAAAGATGGCATCACAAATATCATTCATGACATCACTGATGACATCACATGTGCATTTAGTTTTCATGGAAAGCCTCCACAAGGGATTCTTATTGTAATGGTTGCAAAAAAATCAAAGTTCATTGAAAAAACTACCGTGACAGAAGTACTTCATTCCGCAATGCACAACTATACACACCATAGTATTACACACTTCTGTGCAGTACATGAAGCAACTCAGGTGGAACTAAAGCCATTGCCTGCACCATGCCCCATAGAAGTGTAATCTTCAAAATGTTCCCATGTGACATAGTAAAATCATGAATGCTTTTGTTGTACAGTTGTGGGTACTGTGAAACAGGTATCTCAGTACCTACATAATTGGAGTACTGTACAGAAAACAAAAAAAACACCACATTGCATACCAATAGGAGCATACACAGAGAAATTAAAGTAAGCAAAAAAGGAGCACTATTACCAGAACCTGTTCATAACATAAGTCATTATCTTCATGCACAGCTATGCTTGCTGTATTTTATGCTTTTCCCTCCCCTACATGTATATATATGACATCATATAAGTGTACGCTAAGGAAAGTAGTGTAAGAACATATGAGAAGGGTGCCGTACACAAAGGTAGAACCTTTAGAAATGTTACTTACTGACTGTTACTGAAGAAAAGCACCTTGCCTCCTTATGGAAAGGAACAATTAGAGGGAGCCAGAAATGTGATGTCATCAATATTGTCATGAATGAGATTTGTGTTGGCATCTTTGATGTCACAGGTGTTAGTCCTTGCAGAGCACACTGGTGGTGTGAGTTGTGGTTGATTAGCTTACCAAAACTTGCGAATTGTGTTTTTTTTCTCGGTTTTACCTGTAACCATAACGTCCCTGTAACAATGTTTGTCCATTGAATGGCATAGGTTTTAGCTAGTCCCGGGATGATAGCTCAGCGGCAACATTCTCACCTTGGAAGCAAGACGACACGAAGCAACATAGGTTCTATCCCCGGGTCCACGCATAGAAACCTCTGGGTGTTAAGTGCGTTATAAATACAAACTAAGACATACTCCTGTAACAGCGCCTCGATTTCCCCGTGCTGTGTGAGCGCTTTAGAAATGCAATTAAATAGATAAAATAGTGCAACTTAACCATAACGTTCCTTTAACAAAGTTTTTTGCCAGTGAATGTCATTGGTTTTTAGCAGGAAACCCTTGGTTTGCAAAGAAAAACTCTCCAACACAGGGAAAGAGCTGGCAGCATGTTAAAGCACACAGCTGTCACAGACTATGCGTCTGGTTGTGCACATTGTGTGGTATCCAACCTGCTTAGAAAGGCACCTGTTCTCTTATATAGTGGTGTCAATCACCTAATGGCAAAAAGGTATTACAACAGCAGCATGGCAAAGAATGGCAAGGGAAAATTGAGTACCTGTGCACATTGTGTATATACAAGGCAAACAGGAGAAAGTGAGCAGGAGTACACCATAAGGGAATGCATTAACAACATAAAAAACATCTGCCTTCACCAATCGTACCGCACTGCTACTGTACATGGGAACAAACAACTAATGGACAGAGTAACGTCGGCAAAAGCTTAGTGCAAAACGGCGGTACAAACTAGTAAGGAAGAAAAACTGTGTCTAATGATTGCACATGTGTTTCATATGTATAACGTGTCTTTTTTAAACGTGGCAATGCGAAGCACCTTTGAGTTGCAGAAAAACATTTCCCTCGCAACAGAAACACTTCCTACAGTAACCCCATTGGTACACACTGTAGTGTGAGGCTTACATTATGGACTATATATTCCTGCATGTACAGCAAGGACATTCTGTTTTCTGTAACAAAACGTATTGAAAAGGAAAGCAAGGCAGTAGAAGGTGCAATCCTTGCACAACACCATTCACTCATAGGGAAGGAAACAAAGTGTGCAAATAGCAAAATAGAGAGGCTGGAAAGCAAAGTAAAAAAAATGGCCAACAATTGTGCCCTGTTACAAGTTCCGTACAAACAAATGTTTTGGACAAAATTAAGTGGCTCTGGTACACCTGCATGTATGCTGCTTCCCCATGTACGAGTCTGGCATACCCTGAAAAATTGTGTCATGGGAGACGTGCCAATGGCACAGCAATCTATTCCTTCCCTAACAACCAAGTTTTGCACATCCGCATTTCCCCACAGTAAGTATGCACTTGTGCTACCCCTTCCCTTCCAGTAATGGGGTGAACGAATGTCCTAAAGTGCAAAATAATAATAATAGTGTTCCTCAGTGTTTGGGTGGTATGCTGTTTTCCTGAAATTGCATTCAGACTCAGCGGCACACAGTCCTCCTTCCAATGCTTACAAGTAAACAAAAGATAAGTATCCTACAGAATACCCACAATTACAATGAACGCATCCGTACGATAACAGCAGGCTGTGCATGGCCTCATGTTCCCCACCACCTACCAATGTGTGAAGGAACGGATGTTTGTACGTACTGCAAATACAAGCATGTATGTGTGTGCCTCTGTGTCCTGGTCACATCCGCACCGTGCAGCGTATGCAAAGGAATGTTGATGTGGTCGGGGCGTCAACCCACATCGTACAGATAGGTATGCAAATAAGCATCCCACCTCCAGTACCCTACAAATAGGTAGCATCCCCCCACAATGGTTGACAGATATGTGGCGCGGTATCCAGTCATATTTTCGAAAACGTATTTTTGCAAAATGCAATGTCGTCAAAAACATTTTGCCGAAATTCTTTTTTCAAATGTATTTTATTTTATTTATATATATTTTGTGGGGGTTTTGTTAGTTAAAAAAAAGTGTTAAAAAAACATTTGATCTTTTTTTTCTGCAAAATGTTTTCGAGAAAATGGCACTCGAAAATAAGCCATTCAAAATAGTCACTATAAACCATGTGGCGCACTATTACTCCATAGAAAATTGGCAATGGTATACATAGTACACCCACGCACATGGACACAATGCAGTTCAGGCACAAAAAGCGTCCAGCTGACAGTCGTCCAAAAGTATCATGCCAACACTGTATATCCAAACATGTGTAGGGATATCTGCGTTTCAACAGTCATACCTACCATACTGATGACACAACGCCAAATGATGGCACATCAACTTCACCCAATCAAATGACAACACATAACATCAGAGTATATTGTAGCACGTGAACTTTCGCCTTATGAAATCACAACAAATGGCCCCAATTGGCGTATGGCCTTCAAGAGATCACAATATTCCAGTGCATGTGGTGCTCCATCCCATGTCCTCCAACTCATCATGTTAAAGAAAAATACCAAATGAGTGATGTGTCCATACTGTCACCAGTGTCTTCCTCAGGGTAGCAGAATTTTCTCTTGAAACATGAATTAGAGCAATGTAATCAACCAGTCACTTTCGACTTTTGACAACTGCATGAAACCTGGTGAACAATGTATGACATCACAACACATGTACTACTTCTGTACAAATTAACCATTTTAATAGGTATTGGTAAATCAAACTACATGTCAGTGAGTAAAGACTTGCAAGTAAACAAAGTCATAAGAGTGTAGTCAGTGGGTAAGTGCAGTAACTTTTGAAATACTACACTATACCTTCACATGAAACAGATGTTGTTTTAAAGAGGCCTCAAAAAGGCTAACATTTTCAGAAAACATAAGTGTACTTGGTGTTACAAACCGTACTGTTACATTGAAATAAGTAAGCAGCAGAAAAATGGGACCAAACTATGTGCAAACATAAATACAAGGTTCCAAAATCAGGGAAGCTTCTACCAATGTAAATATGACTGGTAGCTGAGAACGGCCTGCCTAGGTGCACACCCAACAGTTAGCAGATGCAACATCGCACTCCTACACCAACTACTGCCAAACAAGCACACATATGGCAATTTGGAACAATCTGTAATTTAACATTACAACACATGTACATGACAATTTAAGTGTAAGGGGTGTTCAATAATAAACAACATGAGGTGTTCCCTTCTTTTCTGAAAGCAACATTTGCAGAACCGCATTCACTACCTCCTTCTTGCCCACTGTTACCTCCTCAGCACTGGTGAATGCTGGCTACCCAGGAGCTGGTTTCAACTACTGCTTCTGCACTCTTTCTTTCAAGGCCTGTAGTACTTATTGCGTATTACAGTACACTCCACAGTGCACATACTAATTGGAATACCGCCACATTTAAGAATGTAGCAATAACAGGAGAGGACAGTAACAAGTAAACAAAGTCCAAGCATCAAACAGTGCCAATTTCCAACAGGGTACCCCCTGTGAAAGGTGCATTACTGGTCAACATAGTACATCACTGAGTTTCCTACACACACAATGTGATCTCACAAAGAACACATACACTATGGCGGCTTTGTGTAAGGTGGATACAGGTTCAAATAACATATCACTGACTTTCCTACACAGTCACAGACACCGCACAAGTTACACCTACACTGGTGGGGATCTGCCCAAAGTACATTAGGCACTTCAATACAAAATCACACACTTGCCTACACAATCCGTCACACTCCACACAGTACACAAACAGTACGGGGGGCCTGCAAATGTTCATGAGCACTGTGTCACAAAAACATGCGGCAGGCCTACGTAGGCAGGGGTAAAACACTGTGGCCCTCATTACGACCCTGGCGGAAATCGAAAAACGATGGCGGAAATGCAATACCGCCATCGAATACCACTCGGTGCGATTATGACCCGTCACCGTAAAGTACGATGCCATCAGCGACACCGTAGTGAACGCCAACGCAAACTGCACCAAGTACGCGCACGCGCGCCATGCCAAACCGTAATTACCACCATGGCGCAACGGTACGCGAATGCTGACCCTAGCGGACATTCACTTAACGCCATCAAGCATGGCGGAAAGTACCATTCCGCCATGGTGAGAATTACGGCATCGTGAACCAACTGTAAATGGCCCTACTGAGTGCCTGTACACCACTCCCTGCCCACATTGCACAACACCTCGTAGGTGCAATGAAGTTACACAATGCAACCAGTGAAATGTACAAGTCACCCATGCATGCCAACGAACAAATGAATGTAGGGGCTCCAAGTGCCTTGTGAGTGGCCATCCATATTTGGCATGGCACCATTGCCGTACTGATGCAGCACAGGCACGTGAAGGTTCAAGTACAGCAATATGAACTGAAACATGAGACAAAACAACAACAGGCCCCCATCGCTTGACACCAGTGTAAGGCAACATTCAAAGCAGTATCCTGAGGGAGACTGCACCAGCCCTGTACCCTTGCCAGTAAACAAACCAACCATCAGCATAAGCATGTACCACACAAGTTGGCAGAGTGACTGAGCAGCCAGGCTCATCTCAAGAGGGGCCAATGGGAGCTGCAGGGCACAGATGGCACGAATACAGAAGCTATTCCAATGGACATGACCTCAGTCTCCCTCCAAGAAACGCACGCAAACACAGGCACCTGTGACCAGCCATTTTCTGATAATCACATCATTCCACCAATCCACCTGGCTGACCGGCATCTGTTACACAAAAGCTAATACCCCGCCCCTGAGCATGACATCATTAAAACAGTCATAATGGCAGGCCCCATCCCTGACCTTACTGGGCTTCGTAGGCAAACGCGGCCAGTACAGTACCACGCAACTATACTCAGAAGCCGGAACCCAATGCAGATCTCCTCACAATACACCGCTCCACAAATAGGAATATGCTACATTACTTGCAAAGAATAACGCTACACGGTTGAAATCATAATCAAATTTTAATGCACATCAAATTCACCAAGCCCATACAGCTATTAGGTCATAAACTCCAAAATATTTTTCATTACTGTGGGCTGCATCCGCAATAAATGACCAGCTTCTTCTTGTGTGACGCCCTGTTCCTTCATGGTACACAGGGGCTACATTCACGTTCAAAAAGGCAACATGGAAGCGCCGAGAGCCGCAGGGCCGTCCCATTAGGTAGGCACTAGTCCAGCTGAAAGGCTGATATGTAGCTCCTAGCCACTAGTACTGCGTAAGGGCATGTGGCCCATTGGCGATCGTCCCATAAGATCGTAATGGTGCTCCACTGATTAACTCGAAGCAGCAGGTGTCGGGAGTAAAAGCCATCTGCAGGAGTGGCATACAGATGGCAGCGGCAAAAGGGGAGGAGATACCTGTCACCCAAATGAAATGAAAAAGAATAGCATGGGCATCAGAACTTCATTTGTATTACTCACTTCAATGATCACACTAAATCCACAGCCATATGCATGCTAGCCCACTCAAAAGGATTATTTCCACCCAAAAATCACTTGCGAATCATAACTATATAAATCGAGGTGAAAACACTATTACAAACGAGTGTTTGTGTGCATGCGCCTGTTAAGACAGAATCCATTAGATGGGATTCGTAACGTGCATAGACACAAGTGTTTGAAGGCGCGTCGAGACAGGGAGGGTTCAACAAGGGAAGATAGACGATGGTCCCACTATGGCAGCTCTGCATCACATAGCGCAGGGGAAGGGGATAGATCCCGAAAAGCCATGTACATGGCAAACTCTCAATTAAATCATCTGTCCATGCATCCATACATCATTCCCTCATCCCGGTATGAAAACGCCTGATTATTTACTCACATCACATTTGAAACTTCCATTGAGTCTGTGCGTAATGCAGTCTGCAAAATCCACTGTGCTCCAGCCCGGAATTCTAGTGTTGTGAAGTAACATGTATTTGGGAACGTCCTGCCTTATCGTCCACTACGCTATTGCGCATCCCATACTATTCATATCAATCATTGCATTCTCGCCATGGCCCCTGTCCCAAGGACATTAAACAATAGAACGTTATATTTGCAGTCAGACCTGTGGGCGTCTCCTCGCCGCTAGCTGAAAACCGAAAGCGCTGTCCTTCGAATTCCTCATTTGCAACATCACGTCGATAAGGCATCTGTGACCGCTTGAAATCACAAATTCATCCATGTAGTGCGGCAGTGTGTGAAAATGGCAACTGGCTTCACTCACAAATGGGACGCCCCGCCCGTCGGTGAACCTCGGTACAGTGCTGCATGAGGGTCCAGCGTCAATCGAGTACTACATTACACTGACCCTTCACAAATTTGTTCGCGACTGCAAAGATAGTATGTGAAACAATGGGACCATAGCAGAATGAACATATAAACCAATATTTCACTGCCATCGGGATTAAATACATGATTGTAATAGCAAGATGCCATGCGTCACATTGCAGCGTTGTGTGCGGGACGTGCTCGCCCAAAGGGGATTGCAGCTGCCACAGGTGGAATGAATCACCACAGGTGGAGGCTATACAGCCTGAAAACACATAAATTGCACACCCAACCCCCTCCCACAACCACACCCACTACAAAATGCTACCGGCAGGACTAACGATGTTGGCCCTGGGGGACCTGATAGCACTGCAAGTACTACAACTTCAAGAAGAAGACGAACACCAACTACTACAACAACCGGCCGCACAGAGGAGACGCAGGAGGAGGAGGAGGGCAAGGCAGGGCCAGCAAGGCCCACCAGCACAGCCACTACCACCACGCAGGCAGCCCGCAATCCCACGCCTCCGAGCTCATCCGTTCAACCTCACTGCTGAGCAGAGCCACACCCTCTACCGTTTGGACCGGGACACCATAACCGCCATTGTGGACATGACACACGCTGACCTTGTCAGCATGATAGATAGCCCAACCGCCATCCCACCCCTACTGAAGGTGGTGTCTGTACTCCACTTCCTGGCCACAGGCACCTACCAGCACACAGTCGGACAGTTGCATGGCATTTCACAGCCACTGTTGTCACGGACCCTATCGCAAGTGCTTGATGCCCTCCTGAAGCACGCAGACGACTACATCTCTTTACCACGCTCGGAGCAGGAGATTACAAACACAAAAGTTGGATTCCATGCACTGGCCGGCATACCGGGTTGCATTGGTGCCATCGACTGCACCCATGTGGAATTGGTTGTCCCACATGCCATGGAGGCCCAGTACCGCAACCGGAAACAATATCATTCTCTTAATGTACAGATGGTGTGTGACTCCAACAGGATCTTTACACATTGTTGTGCCCGATTTCCTGGATCAACCCATGATTCTATGGTCTTGAGGAACTCTACAATACCACGCTACATGGAGCGACATGCAGGGAACAGATCCTGGCTACTCAGTGAGTCTCATTTCATGCATGATAATGTGGGGTATGTGATGCGGCAATGACCTGGCAGGAAGGGGGGGGATGCGTACGTAGCAATGTCATTCCACAAACATCCTTTATTGTCCACATACAGGTGATGCCGGGTATCCACTGAAGAGATGGCTCCTTACACCACTCCGGAACCCACAGAACCAGCATGAGGAGGACTACAACCATGCCCACTCACGTACCCGTGTAGTCATTGAACAGGCATTCGGCCTACTGAAGGGTCGTTTCCGCTGCCTCAGCAGGTCTGGCGGGGCACTCCTGTACCGCCATGAGAAGGTTGCAAAGATGGTCATGGCATGTGTCATGCTACACAACATGTGCGTACGTAGAAATGTGCCCATGCCCCCTGACGCAGAACTGCAAGCACCTGAAGATGGTCATGATGAGGGTGGGGATGTGGCAGCACCTCAAGGAGTCCGCGAGGCACAGGAGGCCCGTGAAATTTGTCAGAATATCATAGATTCATGCTTCTAGCACTCACGCCTGGTGGCTGATACATGGACAGGGGACTTGTGGCACTGTGTGTGTCTGGAACATGCACAATGTGGACTGTACGCCAATAATGGCCTCGTACACAAAGATCAATGTCCACACATCTCATTGGGTGATTATGTAATGTTTATAGCATATGTGAAATTATGTTACACACCCCATCGACCCGCCACCCAAGAAAGCCCAACACCCCCCCTCCACCCTCCTACCTCCCCCCCGAACACCAGTGTCCAAAGATGCTCATTGTCAGTGGGCAGACGCTATTGCAAGCCCCCTCTCCGGGTATCAGGGGCACCCCTGCCTGTGGAGCGCAGGTTCCTCCCAGATCTACGTTGGGGGCTGCCCTGGACGGAACTTGCAACGGATGATGTCTCTGCCTGCTCACGTCCATGCATGTCCCTAAGGGTTTGTGAGAGCTCAGTGAGCACACGGCGCACAGCGGCAAGTTCAGCACATACGTCTTTGGACGTCGCATGCAGTTCCCCCCTCAGGCTCTCGGTGCTTCTCTCCATTTGTACCCTTAGTGTCTCTGTACTTCTCTCCATTTGTACCCTTAGTGTCTCTGTACTTCTCTCCATTTGTGCCCTAAGTGTCTCAGTAGATGTTTCTATGACTGCCTTAGAACCCCCACATTCATCAGCATGCTCCTTGAGGAGCGTGGCCAGTTGCTGCTGTTGCACGATCACCTGGTCGAGGGACTGTTGCCTCTGCTGGGCCATGGCCATTTGCGGTGGTGTCACAGAGGGGCTGATCACCTCATGTTGCCTTGCCACAGGGCTTGTGGGGGATGGCCAGTCGTCATCTTGTGGGTGCCCCTGCGTGGTATCCACATGGTGTACGGGATGAAACAAACAGGGGGATTGAGACAGGTCATGGATGGGTCCTACATCGACAGCACCGTTTTCTGTGTCGGAGCATGCTGCCATTAATGCAGTGTCACCTATGGTGCTGCTGCCACCAGAAGCAGTGCCTTCTGTGGCATCCATTGGGGGGACCTGTGGTGCTGCTGTTGTGGGCATGCTGGCTGCTGGGGTGCCTGTTGAAGTCCCCTCCTGTGTGCTGCCACTTGATTTGTGCTGCTGCCGTGTCTTGATCCGTGCAGCTGAGGTGGAGGGTCTTTGGCCGTTGGTCTTGGCCCTCTTTGCAGGTGTGCTGGTAGGGGTGTCTGGAGCTCGTCGTTTGAATCGGACCCTGTGGTGGAGTAAAGGAGGGCGAGCGTTATTTATGGGTCTGTGGAAATTGGAATGGCAATGTATCACATGCATTGGGGTGGTACCTGAGGGTGATTTGGGTCAGGGCCTTGGAGGTGGTTTCATTTTTGTGTGGATTGAGGATGCAGTTGTTTTGCAGCCTGCAGTTAGGGTGTGCATGCTGCACGTGTAGAGGGTGTTTTTAGGATTTTTAATTATTTATGTATTTAATGTGAGTTTTAAAGTGCGCTATCAGGCCAATGTATGTGGACGTTCTCCTGGACATGTGTTTCTGTTGCACTATGTGGACACATGGTACTTCACATGATTGGACATTGTGGATTTAGCATTGTTTTATTTGGCCCACCTAACTGATTCTTCGGATGTCTGCACTCCTTTCTCCATCCCTCCGACTCCCTCTATACTCTCCATTCCAATGGTGGAGGCACAGATTTCTTCCCAGGGGGTCAACTTGATGGGTGATTCCGATCCTCCCCCGGTAGCTGTGGCAATGTTACGGTTGGCAGATAGTATGCTCCATACGCGTATCCGCAAGTCGTCCCATCGCTTTCTGCATTGCTGTGGGTTGCGGGGTGCGGTCCCCAGCGCACTTACCCGCTGTGCCACCAGGGCCCATATGGCCTTCTTGTTCGCAAGTGCCGTCCTGGTCATTTGCGTCGAGAAGACGACGGCAGCATTCTCCTGGAGGGTCTCTGTGAGCACGGTGAGTTCCTCATGGGAGAAGTGGACCTGCCGCTTGCGGTCGCACGCTTTTTTAGCAACTTTTCCCATTTTGATTGTTTTAACTAGGGTGGCTAACGGGTTGGGATGTGTCTCAGGGTCGGATTTTTGATGGTTGTGTTGGGATTCTGATTTTATAGGTGTACGGCGTGCTGTTTCCCGTTCCGGCCCCATGTTTTTACTTCCGTTTCCGTATATTTACGGTCACCGTATTTTGCGATTACCGCTCATTACGGTGACCGCTATGATGGGTGGCGGAATTGCACCTAGGGCGCCGTACGACGGCGGTGAGGGGCGTTTTGGGGACATTTCCGCCATCGCGGACTTTGCACTTCCGCCATGGCGTAATGCTCGTGCCCGATGGGTCGGAATTAGCCGCACTTTCCTCCATCGTGCAATGGCGGAAACGCTATTTACGCTATGGCGGTCAGGTCAGTTACTTTCCGCCAGGGTCGTAATGAGGGCCTGTGTCTTAAAACCATTTTGATAAGTAAATGGGTGTATTTCACTTTTGGCAATGGTGAAATTGGTGAATGTGCTCTGCCACAGAGTGTCTGCAACTACCAGCAACCATTCCACTGTGGCGGAGTACACACAGTAGTGTTGACAATTATGAACATCCCTTCCTGACACCTACACCCGCAGCATTGACAGTTCCCATTTTCCCAATGGCATAGATTGGTTCCAGAAAAAGGGAGTATATGCATGTGCGTTGACCGAAGGATGGCAACGCCCTTCTCCGGACAAAGGTGAAACATTACTTCTTCCCTCTTCTTTACAGCACATCCAGATTGCGTGAGCATACATAGTTGCACACGCTCCCTCCAATAACTTTGAAGAGCTCTCCATGTCACAGTACGGCCACACACGTACTTGCGCAATCCCTGTAGCTGTACAGTCCCATTTGCTTAGTCGTCACCTTCAAAGCCACACAAATGTGCCTTTCAACCAGCGTCACGACAACAGTGCCACCTTAACCAGCCGAACACATTGAGGGTGCTCATCGGCTCTCATTTTGGGAACAAGAAGCGGACTATCCGACAGTGCCAAAGCATAGGGTTCAGCAATGTATGCAGTATTTTTTGGAAAGGGCAGGCTTACAAACACATCCCTCCCTATGTCCCATTGCACATGCATTCATGTTTGCGAACAATGTGCAGCTGCTTTCTGGGTGAGAAATGTGCACAACAATCTGTTCAAAATACACACCCTACAAGTACTGTGTACTGAGTTTGCCCCTTTTCTGAGCAGCGGAGTACGGGCCTTAACTTTGCCCTGCAAGTTATGGTGCACCAATCCTGCTCACCAACAGTGTGTGTGCAGCTACAACCAGCCTTATCACTGTGCTTAAGTACGCACACGAGTAGCGACAATTATGAATGGGCCTTGGTGGTACCCACACCTGCAGCACTGACAGGCCCCATTCTGACAGTGTCATTGGTAACTTCCTGAAAAAGGGAGCATACGCAAGCAGAGCGATGGCCTTGTCAACATAAAGCACAAACATTCCTTCTTCCCTTTCCATTCTGCTCTGTACAGCATGGCGTCATTCCGTAGTAGTAAAACGTTACCCACGCTTGCACCAATCACTATGAAGAGCTCTGCATGTCACAGTATTACTTCTGTACAACAGGGCTCTGCGTACACACCACGGCCACAAACGCTGTTCCGCAAGTCCTGTGGCTATACAGTCCCATTTCCATGACCGACATCCTCAAAGTTCCCAGATGTGGCTTTGGAACTGCGTGCGACCGTGTGGGAAGAACTTCCAAGCAGGGTACGGGAAGGTTGATGTAGGAGGTGGCTGTCAAGATGGATTTTTTTTTTATTGGAAGTTTTCTGCAAAACACCTTTCCCTTCGGATAGTCTTTGCTTTTCTGTTATCTTGTGCGGACATTCTTCTAGTAAACTCTTCCCTGCTTCGTACAGATGGTCAAACAACACAGCATTGCCAGTGGGCAACAAACAAATGCCATTTTCTTGAAATAACTCCTCATTCCAACGACCAATGAGGTCATTGTTGCAGAAGAACATTCCAGCAGCGGACAAAAAACTGTTCATGGACCTGTTAATGAGACATCTTCCTGCGTTGGCCTCCGAACGACATCCAGGAGCACTCTCCCACAATGTGCGTGGAGTGTTAGAAAGTAGGAAAAAGCCACTTCACTAGATTCACCAACCTCCTCAGTCAACGAAACAAACCTTCACAATGCACCTTACCCATATGCATACCGCCGTAGTGGAGCACGACAACATCTGCTCTACCAAAGTGGGAAAGTCTTTCAAAAGTCGATGCATGTCGGCAAAACAGTGCGTGTACACTGCGTTTCACAATGCATCTAATCCTTCCAATCTGAAATTGCCAGCAAGGTTTCTTTTGAGGGCATACTTGTGCAGATCTATAATGAAGGCTTCTCCCAAAGTCCACACAATGCGTTTCGCCATGTCAGCCATCCTCACTATGCACTACATAATGGAAAACATTATCACTGCCCCTTCCTGTGAAGCGCAGTCACACTACCTCGTTGGATAATCCCTGCAGTCCCATGGCCATTGGCCAGCATCTTGAGAAGGGCAGATTATGGCACGTGCGGTGCTCAAAACACTGCGAGGACCGCACCCCAGTAAAGCAAGAGCAGTCCATCTTCCCTGTCCACTACTTTCTCTCCACCGCTACCTCATTGGATACAAGTACATAGGCACAAGCGATTCCACCAATGGCATGCAAGAGGAACATCCAGGAGCACTGTCCCATTCTCCTCGTCGTTGTATAGATGTGAAGAGCATCTTCGCGGTGGGCAAAAATGCACTTCAATACATTTGGAAAGGTACTCACTCGACGAAACAAACTTTTGCAACCAACGTGACCCATGTGGATGCCGCTGTAGTGTATACCACCATCTGCTGTACCAAAAGTGGCCAAGTTTTGGGCAAACTGAATGCATATCAGCAAAAGGGTGCTCGAGCACAATGCTGCACATTGAGGCCACTCCTTCCAAGTGGAAATTCTGAGCAAGGTTTCTTTTCAGGGTGCACCTGTGCAGATCTATCACAAAGGCATCACTGAAAGTACACACAATGCGTTTCGCCATGTGAGCCACCCTCACTTGCGAAATTTTAAAACAGTTACTGGGCGTGGCCTTGCATTCTAAAGCATAACCATATTGTGCACTCATTCATTGAATTAGTGCTGTGAGGTAGTGCAGTACTGTGTGCTCATTAGACTCATACAAAAGTGTCACCATGTCCCAAACCCAGGCTTAGTTTGCTGAATTGGCAAAATATCTTGAGGCAAAGCTTTATGCCCATGCAGTTTGGTCATCAGAAAATGCGACAATATGGAAAGACCGAATTACCACCAACGTAGAACAGGAAGCATTTGAAAATATTTTTGATGAAGGAAGCATTGTGTAGGTTTGCCTTCTGAGGCTATTCCAAGCATGAGAACGCAAGGAGGAGAAAAACTGCATCATCAGATTATGCAGAGAACTGTGGTTCTTGCTAAGTAGTCCATAAGGATGCAAGGGAATGACACTGAGGTTATTAGCACGTTACAATGCAGTTTTGACATCAAATGTGGTCAGGTTCAGTGGGTAAAAGCAGAATTAAAACAGAGGGGGCTTGACATGGAATTGCAAGCTAAATGCAGCAGTATGGTTACTCAATTGGCTCAGAAAGAAAAACAATTCGATGAGAGTGAGCAATAATTAACTCACTTAAAAGCAATTTTAGATGAAATAAGACAATACAAAGATGTTGCTATTTTGGAAAAACAGAGAAAGACAGAGAATTCCATGCTATGGAACAGGAGATATTCAAATTACTGGAAGAAAATATAAAAAATGACAAAGCACTTAATCAGTGTCAGACACAAATCAATGAATTGCAAGCAATAATCAATAAGGTCAGGGATGAAAATTCTGATCTCTGTCATGAGGCAAAGCAGTTTCATGGGCATTGCAGAAACTTAGAACAGCAAATAGTTAGTCTCAAGTCTCAGGAAAGGCAAGAAGGTACTATAGTCAATGGAATTGAAGTCAATCACAGCCCTGGCCAAGGAAACAATGTACCCATGGCTGTTCCTGTGGCCAGAGCTGGTTATAGCCCAATGGTGGGGTATGAATCACTGGAAAATATCCACAATCATTCCTGCCCACAAGAGAACAGAAAGCAGGGACAGGATGACACACACACCAGAATACACCATGTAGTCCTATCAAAATCATGAAATCAATCAAGACTTTGATTAAACCATTCAAAAAGGAAGGCGATTGTTGCATGGAAGCCCATTTAGAAACCATTCACTATATATTTAAAGCCCTCCAGATACCTAGGGAACAATATAGACAGTACTTTCACCTAACCCTAGATTCAGCAGCTGCTAGTGTCATTCGGGGTCTCAATGAACAGGAATATTTGTCATTGGCAGACTTTGAGAAAGAGGTTAGACATTAATTCTCACCTTATCAGTCTATACAGGATGCCAAAAAAGCAGCTACGATGGCAAAGCCAGATATGTCCACGCAGCAATACCTTAAAAATTTGAAAGGAGCATGTTCACGCTATGAAGCAGCTTTTAACCCTAACTCTGTAGAATTTAAGACAGCATACATTTATGGACTCCAAAAAGAAATTGTATCTCAGTTAATTTGTGAATTTGACAGGCAAAACCCATTAGAATGGATAATAGAACAGGGGACCAAACTATATGAACTGATATTTGGTCAGAGAAAGGAAGGAACAAGGAGACAAAACCAAAGTCTAAAGAATCCACACCAGCAAATTTGGAGGTATAATCTATAAAGATGCCGATAGAATCAGCCCATACTCAGGCAAGAATCAACATGACAACTAGCCAAAGGGGTATGCATCCACAGAGGATATCACCCCAAACGCCTATGTTCCAATCTGTTGATCCCAGCAATAGCGATTCTTACATAAGCCCTAGATTTGTGGCTAATTCTCCTCAAGTGTGATTTTGCCATGAGATGTCATGCCTAAATAACAATTAAAATCAAATGTACATTGGCCCATACCAGACACTAGGGGCTCAAAGTAGATTTGACTCTAATACAGTGGTATATGACCACCAAGAAAGACCAACATATGTGGATAGATTCATTGAAAATGGGAACCAGCATAGGGGACAATTCCCTCTAAATGAAAGACAAAATATGAATGTTGTCCCTCGCCAATATAACCTATCACCACCACCAGTTGACCATGGTGAAAGGATGGTCACTCCGCGTTCTCCACCTCCTGTGTCACTTGAATTCAGAGGTAACACAAATAGAAATCAATCTCCTGAGAGGTACCAGAATAGGCCTAATCAGGGTGAGTTTAATCACTATCAGCCCAGGCCACAAAGAGAAGAATTCATAGCATTAAGGTTTCAATGCTTAAAGTGAAAATGCTGTCTTAAAAGATAGGAAATGTAGGTGCAGTCCAAAAGCAACAGCCAAGTGGAGGTGCAGAATGTCATCTGAGTGATCTTGTGTGTTCTGACAATAAGTGACTAGTTAATCATCTCGGCACTGATGTAAACACAGATGCCTGTGAATCATCTCTGAATAACGGTTCTGAATTGGAAACTGATTTAAAAATAAGAAAACAAATGCATGAAAGTGAGACAGGGAATTTCAACACACACAAAAAGGGAGTGGGTTCAATTTAGAGTTGAACCAGACTATTGAGGTGTGTGAAAATGAAGAACAAAAGGGGAAAAAAGAACAAGAATAACCCAAAGAACAGAGAAACAGATTTAAAAAGAGCATCCAAAGTGAAAATAAAACACAAAGCGAAGAGTTAGGATCAACAGATAGATTATCCTCACTTGATTGCGAGAATAGTGTTCATAACCATACAGAGGAAATGGTAGCTCAAAAGGAGGGTGCAAGTCAGTCACCTGAGTAGTATTTTGAACCACGTATATTCCAAGGGACAGAAATGACATGCTCCATGCAAAACACAGATAAGTGTCATGTGCCAGAAATTGACAGGCTGTCACGTGACACTTGTGAAGAAATATCAAGTCAAAGTGTTTCATTGTAGAGAATCCAGACAATGAGTAAAGTACAATAAGAAATTGGGGTGTGAACACTAGTGGTCCCAAGACAGAGGGGCAGTCAGTGGCTACTCTCCAAGTGGGTTCTGAGCCCAAGAGAATAGACAAAGAAATTCAAAATGAAGTGGGCAAACAGGTGGGAAAGATGTCATTCATATGTCCATTTGCCTAGCAAAGAGTAAAAAAGAGCTAAGGAAAGTAAGTCCTGAAATCAGCAAAAATTCTCACTTTTTATGTGTGCAGAAAAAGGTTGAAGATAGGTACCATGCTCCATGCTATTGAAGAAAGATATAATACATTTGAAAAGATTGATACAGGTGCCCAAGCAACAATAATGTCAAAAGAACTAGTAAAAAGTATCAATGAAGGGAGATCCACACAAATCGCATAAAGGTGAGGCAAAATGAATGCCCGGTGCACAATTTCAATGGGGAAGAAATACCTATCAAAGGTGTCACTGAGGTTGACATAAAGATAGGGAAGCATAGGATGAGACATCCATTAATGAAATACCTTTTCTCGTGGGGGCGAATTGCCTGAAGAGGTTGTCGCCCCTCATAGATGGGGTAAATGGAGTATTGTGGTAATTAGCTAAAGAACCATGGAGATCTAAGAAAATAATGATACAAAGCAACAGTGTAAAAGAATGCCACACCATTGCTAAATCAGAAAGTGCAGTGGAAGTACATCTTCAGAATGCCAGTGTGCCCAGCGTCACTGTCATTCTCATGTGTCAAGAGGAAATGCAAGGAGGAAAAGATAAGCAGTCTTTGGAGATTTATTTGGACCCCAAGAAAAAATGGCAAACAGAAATAGATGAAAACACATTGGGGGTAATTCATAGAATGCAGCGCACAAGTGGCGCAGGCGGCTGGCGCACAGTGTGCGCGTGCGAATCCCTGCGCCAGCCGCGTGCGCTAAAATCCATTTCCGCGCACAGCGTATTCATGGATTCCAGCCACCAAAACCAGCCGTGGCGCACAGTGGCGCAGCGACCCTGCAGCAGCGCCAGTTACGCCCCCAAGAACGCCTCTTGCGCAGGGAAAAGCCATCAAAATCCCCAATCCAGCGCAAAGGGCTGCGCTAACCCTGTACCAGCACGGCAAGCGGGCTACGTGTATCACTGGGGTGCGCGGGAAGTACCTCACGCGATTGGCCCCGTGCGAGCAGGGTACACGTATTTCAGGGGTGCGCGGGAAGTTCCACACGCGATTGCCGCAGGGTACATGTATTTCAGGGGTGCGCGGGAAGTTCCACACACGATTCCAGCAGGGTACGTGTATCTCAGGGGTGCGTGGGAAGTTCCACACGCGATTGGGCCCGTGCGAGCAGGGTACGTGTATCTCAGGGGTGCGCGGGAAGTTCCACACGCGATTGGGCCCGTGCGAGCAGGGTACGTGTATCTCAGGGGTGCGCGGGAAGTTCCACACGCGAATGGCCCCGTGCGAGCAGGGTACGTGTATTTCAGGGGTGCGTGGGAAGTTCCACACGTGATTGGGCCCGTGCGAGCAGGGTACGTGTATCTCAGGGGTGCGCGGGAAGTTCCACATGCGATTGGGTCCGTGCGAGCAGGGTACGTGTATCTCAGGGGTGCGCGGGAAGTTCCACATGCGATTGGGCCCGTGCGAGCAGGGTACGTGTATTTCAGGGGTGCGCGGGAAGTTCCACACGTGATTTCAGCAGGGTGCGTGTATTTCAGGGGTGCGCAGGAAGTTCCACACACGATTGGCCCCGTGCGAGCAGGGTACAGGTATTTCAGGGGTGCGCAGGAAGTTCCACACGCGATTCCAGCAGGGTACGTGTATTTCAGGGGTGCGCGGGAAGTTCCACACGCGATTGGCCCCATGCGAGCAGGGTACACGTATTTCAGGGGTGCGCGGGAAGTTCCACACGCGATTCCAGCAGGGTACGTGTATTACAGGGGTGCGCGGGGAGCACCACACGTGAATTGCACATGTGGGTCCTCCCAGGTGTTCCCTCTACACCCTCCACGGCCCCTGCAGGTGGCTCACACCACAGGGGCCTACCCTGCACATGTCCTGCAGGCAACCCATCCACCATGGCCATGCCCCCCAGCCAACCCACATGTCAACTTGCACTTCTGCCCACCAACGCATGTCCCCCTGCACCCCCAGCCACCAGGGCCACCCTCTACCAGGCCCCCACCCATGTCTCCCACCCCCCCACCCCCCAGTAGTCATGGGGCACCTGCCAGCAGGCCCCCACCCATGTCTCCCACTCCCCCCACCCACCAGCAGTCATGGGGCACCTGCCAGCAGGCCCCCACCCATGTCTCCCACCTCCCCCACCCCCCAGCACTGTGGGGCACCTGCCAGCACGCCCCCACCCATGTCCAACTCATGTTCCCCACCCCTCCACCCCCCAGCACTGTGGGGCACCTGCCAGCAGGCCCCCACCCATGTCCAACTCATGTTCCCCATCCCCCCACCCCCCAGCACTGTGGGGCACCTGCCAGCAGGCCCCCACCCATGTCCAACTCATGTTCCCCACCCCCCCACCCCCCAGCACTGTGGGGCACCTGCCAGCAGGCCCCCACCCATGTCCAACTCATGTTCCCCACCCCCCCACCCCCCAGCACTGTGGGGCACCTGCCAGCAGGCCCCCACCCATGTCTCCCACCCCCCCCACCCCCCAGCAGTCATGGGGCACCCTCCACCAGGCCCTCGCCCATGTCCCATCCATGCCCCCCTGCACCTGGGTCCCACCAATCCCCAATCATGTCCGTAATGGCCATCCTCCCCTGCCAAAAGGCCCAACCAACTATCACATCCACCCACATATCAAAGGCAATTACATGTTACACACCCAATGTAAATAATGCAAATGAACACATGTCTGTCACACACAATGGCTGCAAGTGAATGTTAAAACACCCAACATGACATGCATGAAAGCAATGAGATGATACGACACATTGAAGGATGAAAATAAAAATGTATTTAAAATCAACTTGAATGGAAATGAAATGAGAAAAACCACAAAGCAAAACAACCAAAAGAAGATGAATGTCCATGAAAAAAATCAAAAACACACAGCACAATCAAAATAAATGGTGTCCAAAGTCACAGTCAGAAAAGTAATCCAAGTGTAAATGATAAACAAAAACCATTGCTCCATGGCGATGAAAAAAATCCAAAAAATAGAAAAATCCATTGAAGAACTATTTACAAGATAATCCCGGGTCCATGAGCCCAACCAAATGAAACCTAACTATGACAACTAACTAAAAACTGAACTACATACAAAAATGTGGCGCATTGTCCAATCGCAACCAAATAAAAAAAAAATAAAGGAAACCTAACACTAACTATATAACTATATACAAAGGCGGCGGGCAAGTCCAGCGGCTCACTCCGTGGTGTTCCGGGCCAGGGCATCATCGAACTCCTGTTCGATGTCCCGGAGGCGGTCCTGTTCTATGGCCCTGAGGGTCCGCAGGGACAACGCCATCTCCTCCTCCAACCCCCTGCGGATTGCCTCGAGGCACTCGGCCCGCCTCAGGGCCCTCCGCATGGAGTTCTCCGCCCTTACCATTGTGAGCCGCGCCTCTTCCGCCCACCGCTGCTCCGCACCTATCTGCTGGCCCAACCGCTGCCACACGGAAGACACTTCCCGTCCTGGGTCCTCCTGCCCTCCGGCCGATGCCTGCCCCTCCGATGTGGATGGCCCCGAGCCATGATGCCTCCCACGTTGACTACGCTGCTGCCTCCGACGCCACTGCCTCTGCCAGCACGATGGCATCCAGGCTGATGGAATCCACCGACGCCGTCGTGCACGTGCCCTGCCTGATGATGCCGGCACATCCTCCATCTGCTGGGGTACAGTTGCTGTGGTGTCCACCCCTGCTGGACCTCTGACTCCCGACTGTGGCAGTGATGGGATCCCCACCGAGCTGGCTGCATTGGTCAGGTCAGGTCCGTAGGGGGCCCTGGTGGCATCTGGGCCGGAAGACGGCAAGGAGAACGACTGGCGTATAGTCTCCACAGAGGAGGAGAGGGCCGCCAGATTGGCCGACACATGCAGGAAACCCCCGAACATGGACGATCCCAATTGGGCCACGTCGGCACGGTGCTCTTCGTGATGACGTGCGTGCTCCTCCTGGGAAGCACGCACGGCATCACGAATCACAGCCGTGTGCATCGCGACCCCAATCAGGACATACTCCATACGGCCAGGGGTCCCCTCGTCTGCAGGTGGAGGGGAGTCAGATGACATGGACATCCCCTCTACCTGCGGACGGGCCTGGGACGGGGCATCCCTGCTTGTGCATGGTGGTGCACCCACAGGGTCAGGGACAGCGACATGCACAGGCCCCTCCATGGTGACCTGTGCTGCCTCCTGCCCCTGCCCCTGGACTGCACCACTTGCACCAGCAGGGATGCCCCCACTAGGCCCCATGTGCGCCTCAGGCCTCAGTGGCGGCCTCCTCCTCCTCTGTGGAAACCACCAACCTGGATGGCTCCTCACCGTCTTCCGCCGTAGCAGGCCCCTGTGGGGGCTCACCCACACCTTCCGCTGCAGCCGTGGGGCATCCCCGCCGCCTTGCTCCACAGCGCCGTCTCCGCCCTCTTCTTCACTAGCCGCTGCGTAGAGGGAGACATAGAACACAAGCATCAGGGTACTGTACAATGGTCCCCTAGACAGGAAGCAATAGCAGATGAGTGCCACTGTCAAAGTACACTTCCATCATGTCCCTCCACAACACATGTGTCAGTCCAGGCAAAACACACACAGTGACAGTCATGGTGCATGCCATGGACATTTCCATACATGTCCAATGTACTCTCGAAACATACAATGTAATGGAACTCACATGCATCATGGGTCATGCCTATCACATGCACACACTTCACCTCAGTCACATCCATCTGGCCCCGTACACCCCAATCACAGTGGATACAAGGATGACTAGGCTGCATCAGTGAATCTGTACATTGTCACAGACATGTGTCATGCATCCATGGCATTCACAAGTCACAGACACGCAGGTCAGGCACACAGACATGGATACCATATATGTACCTGGCATCAGCACCCATCCCTCACCCCCACCCATGTCCAGGAACAGAGACTGCCATGCTCTCATGTGTACAATCTGCATAGGGCTCCCCATGTCGCATTTAAACACATGCAACAACCGTGCGGGTTCACACATTACTGGTCGCACATGCATTACCATGATGTCCCTGCACACATACAGTACATGGCCTATGTCACACATACAGGCAAGTATCAGACAACCAGCACACTGCAACATGCCCTGTCTCACACAGCAATGCTTGGCCACTTACCGCTCAACTCCAGACGGGTCTCCCTCTCAAGGACCTGGGCATGGAGCGCTGGGTGTACGCGTTCCAGGACCCTCATCTGGATGGAACTCATGTGGCCCCGGCCCCCCTCCACGAGGCGCCGGGCCTTTATGAGGGTCCTGGACCTCAAGTCCTCCCAGCGCTTCTTGACCTTCTGGATGGTGCGGGTTGCCACCCCCTCCGCGTTGATGGCAACCACACAGTCGGCCCAGATCCTCTCCCGTCCTTCCTTGTTGGCGCGGGACGATCCGAAGAGGGCATCATACTGCCCCAGGACTTGCTCCACCAGGACACCAACTTCGGTGGCAGTGAAGCTGGTGCCCCTCTGCCCCTCTGGCCGGGGGTTGCCACTGGTGCCAGATGTTGATGTGCCCGACATGGCAACCCCAGGGGCAGGATTGGGTGGGCAACTGGGACCTGGGGCTGGGCTGTGGAGCGATGTTATCCGAGTCGGGAGTCTTCTGTTCCAGCAGGGGTGGACACAGCAACTGGACCCCTGCAGATGGCTGATGTGCAGGCACCAAATGGCAGGGCACGGTGGCAGCAGGCAGGCAGGCAGGCAGCAGCAGATGGCACGTGGGAGGCTGCTCGGGGCACTGGGGGGCAGTAATTCGGCCTTCTGGGCAGGAGCGTGGTCTTCCGTGTGTTTTCGCGTGGCCAGCTTGATACAGAGTGATTTGGCACGTGAAAATCCTGCACGTCAGCGTGAAAATCGAGGAAAGGCCCTTAGCGCGTAAGCACGTCAGCACGCGTACGCGATTTCATTGGGCCAAAGGCCCTTACAGCGTAAGCGCATCTGTGACGTTTCGCGCACGGGCGTTGCCCTGGCAGGGCTTGGAGATCCCACGTGCCTTTACACTGCTCTGTACGTGCTTTTCGTGCGGTGCGTGTGTTTTCCATCCGTTGGGGTTCACACGCTATTACTTCACAGCGGGTGTTGGCTACGCGTTCTTCTACAAGCAAGGCAGACGGTGAGTGGTACCCCGCTCCCCCAGGCTCGATCGCGTGAAAAACTTCACGCGAACCCCTGATATACACGTAGCCCGCTCCCCCAGGCCCGATCGCGTGAAAAAGTTCACGCGAACCCCTGATATACACGTAGCCCGCTCCCCCAGGCCCGATCGCGTGAAAAAGTTTACGCGAACCCCTGAAATACACGTAGCCTGCTCCCCCAGGCCCGATCGCGTGAAAAAGTTCACGCGAACCCCTGAAATACACGTAGCCCGCTCCCCCAGGCCCATAGTTCACGATATACACGTAGCCCGCTCCCCCAGGCCCGATCGCGTGAAAAAGTTCACGCGAACCCCTGAAATACACGTAGCCCGCTCCCCCAGGCCCGATCGCGTGAAAAACTTCACGCGAACCCCTGAAATACACGTAGCCCGCTCCCCCAGGCCCGATCGCGTGAAAAACTTCACGCGAACCCCTGAAATACACGTAGCCCGCTCCCCCAGGCCCGATCGCGTGAAAAAGTTCACGCGAACCCCTGATATACACGTAGCCCGCTCCCCCAGGCCCGATCGCGTGAAAAACTTCACGCGAACCCCTGAAATACACGTAGCCATATACACGTAGCCCGCTCCCCCAGGCCCGATCGCGTGTGTGACTTCCCGCGCACCCCCGGAATACACGTACCCCACTCAATCGCGTGTGTAACTTCCCGCACAACCCCGAAATACACGTGCCCCGCTCGCACAGGCACAATAGCTGTATGTTGCCACTTTTGTAATGCGCAGGGACGCTACCGCCTGCTTTCGTGTGGCGGACGTTTTTCGGCTTGTGCGTGTCTTTGGCTGTGCGTGGCTTTACCCTATTCGATTCAATGAATACGTGTGGTTCGGGTGCGTGTTGTCGTTCCGTCTGCTTCCCTGCAGTACATCCCCAGTTACGCCCTTATTTTCGCGCGTTGTTCCCCATTCCGCGCGTTACGCCCAGTGTTCCGCCCACTTTCTAGTGTATGCGCCGAGGTTGTGCGCTTTCACTGTGCGCGTCGCGCACGTCTTTCGGGATGTTGCAGTGACGTGTGCGCCATGCACGGGTTTGGCGCACATCCCGAGGAAAACACGCGCAGGGACTTCCATGAATCGCCTGCGTTTTTTTGCGCTTGCTCCTGCTTGCGCAAAGGTTTTCGGCGCACGTTTGTTCCATGAATCGGCCCCATTGTGTTTTTCTCTAAATTGAGAAAAATGCAAAACAAATGTCACTCCAGAGGTAAATAAAGAAAGGCACATTTCAACCATCTCGGAAATACACGTGGGAGAAGGGCAGCCATGGATTCCTAGCCATGTGAATGGGAATCCTGAAATGATTGAAGCCACATGAAAGAAGTTTAATGAAAAGGTACTTGAGCAAATAATTGACATGGAGGAGATCCCAATGTTCAGAATAAAGAATCGACACATTTTTGGCCTAGCTAACCCTGAGCCAAGACAAATAATTTTAGGAAGATGCATGTAAAGATTTCAATTTGTCCTAAGAGTATTCATCACAATGTGTGACTTGTGAGCAGGACACAAAATACATTGTATTTGGGAAATTACATCATGCAAAGGATATGTATGGTATTAGACTTTCTAAATCACAAGATTTGGTCCAGGATGGGTGGACCCGCACCTGAATTTGAAGACAAAAGACAAGCTTACCATTGCACCCAAATGACACCATATGCAGTTTTGCTGCAGGTGAAAAGGGATGTTCCCATTTCCGCATTCACCAGACAGGTTACAGTAGTGTTAAAATACAGAAAGGGACAATGGATAAAAGGTTCTGGTGCATTTGTATGCCTAAATGAATAGATGAGGCAACTAGGGTTAGAATCAGAATGTACACCACTGATAGAGATTGGGATGGACCCATTCAAATGCTGGTGGACAATAAAGAGTGTCAAGACATTCATTTGGAAGCGAATCCAGCAATAGGAATGTCTACACTGAAGTCTTACTACACTGCCGATTTCAGTAACGCAGTGATCGGAAACATTGCTGAAAGCTATGAGACTGCACAAGGTGAGTTGCCAGAATCCTTGGATTCTAAACCTAAAGGGCCACTATCAGCAACCTCGGTCCAGGGCCCAGCCACTCTCCACCTGCACTGCCTCCCCGGCTCCCCCTGCACTGTGGGACTGTCACTGTATCCCTACAGCCCCTTTCCCAGCACTTGCTCTGCACTTACCTCGCACTTGTCACCAGCTGGCCCTTTCTATTTATTATTTATTATTATTTTATTTTTATTTATTTATTTATTTTTTTTTACGCTACTTACCTTGTACTGCACTTCCCCCCCCCCACCTCCTCCCCCCTGCACTTCCTCCTTTTCCCCTTACCTCTGCACTTGCGCGATCTGAATGACACCTGGCCTAGTAGGATCGTTTGTCTGTTTTCCCCTTGTTTCCCTCCCTCCCTGCCTCGTCGCGCCTTGAAACACTTGTGTATAGGCGCGTTACAAATACCATATCATATCATATCATATCATATCAAAGGAATCTTTAAAGTTCAGTCTGTGTACCCTTGTGAGCCAAGTTAAATAGTGTGCTGTCATCAAGATGATGGTATTCTATTCGAATTAAGTGAATCTAAAAGAGAAAAGCAGCATATTGAAATGGAGGTCAATGTTCCAAAATATTTGAGTGGAGCGACCCTCCAAAGAGATACTGCCACACAATTAGAGGAAAGTACAGAGGTTCCTCCTTCGGAGGACTTCCCAGAGTTCTCTAAAATGGTAGAGGAGCACATTGAAGCTGCAGATGCTTGCACATGTGAAGTAGAAAAAGGTCAATTGAGAAAAATATTTATGGAATTCAAACAGGTTTTTGCAAAAGATGCATATGATTGTGGATTAACAGGTTTGCATGTTGCCACACTACCAGAAGGACATGGTAGGGAGCCAGTATGTGTGCAACAATATAGGTTACCCCTGGCATGTTTGGAATCACTATCTGAAATAATTGAAAATGTAGAATCTAGAGGAATCATTAGGCATATTCATAGTACATCAAATACCCCTATATTAGATGTGCTAAAACTTAATGGACAATGGCACTTGTGTGCAGATCTACAGGAGTTAAACAAAAAGGTACCTGTTGTAAGGTGGCCTCTTCCATTTATTGATCAGGGTCTTGCACAGGTTCATGGGTCATAGGTGTTTCTAACATTAGACCTTAAAGCTGATACTGGTGTGTGCCACTAGCTAAAGATATTCAAAATTTGATTGCATTTTCTTTTGACAAATCACAATATGCATGGTCCCGGACAACTTTTGGGTATGTGAATAGTGGGAGTGAGTATGGGATATTCGTGAGCACGGCACTTCCGGATGCAGTTGAAAGGGGGACAATAGTGTATGTGGATGATGTGCTAATCGAAAATGAAAATCTGACAAGCCACTTAATTGAGATTAGATGTGCTTAGTCACCTACAGAAAGCTGGGGCAAAAGTATATTTACAGAAAGCACAGTGGTGTAGAAAAAAGGTAAACTTCCTAGGTCATGAAGTGACAGAATATGTATTAAACCCAACTTTAACAAGATTACTGAAGCAGGGCGTACCCTGGAAATGGTAAAAAGAACAAAATGAGGCAGTAGCCAGGCTAAAAGAGTGTCTAATGAAAGCACCATGTTTGGCATATCCAATGAAAAACCAGTATTTCTTTGTAGAAATAGGATTTACAGATCAATGCATGTCAGCAGTGTTATATTGAAAACATGATGTGAATAACAAAACTATTGCATATGCTAGCAAAGCATTATCACAGGTAGAAACCAAATTTAGTGAATGCGAAAAAGCACTTCTGACCACTGTCTGGGAGTTACAACATTTCTGCCCATAATTCAAGGAGAGAGGGTGATTATTGAAACAAATCACCAGCATCTACAATGTTTGCAAAGTAAGAGAATAAGATCAGGGAATGTGGCCCAGAATTACTTCCTGGACATTGGCTCTTCAGGGATTTCCCATAGCTGTGAAATATGGACAAAATAAAAAGAGCCCAGTTGCTCAAGGACTAGCAGACTTGCATGATTGTGCAGCTGTATGTGCACCTGATGACATAGAGCTGGAAACAAGTTTGAATGAATTTGATAATTCTCAACAAAAAGCATTCAACCAGGAAACATGTAAGGATTTACCAACTGTATATGTAAATGTATGTGCATACCATGTAGTAAATGATACAGAAAAAGAGCTAGCATCAGGAAAAGGAAACATATGGTTTAAATGTGACAACATTCCAAGAGTAAGCATGAGGACAGGTCCCAGAAGTAGTCAAGTGGCAGAACTGGCCGCTATTTATAAGGCAATATCTACAGCAGTAGAAAATAAACTCAAAGAAATAGTTATAGTAGCTGATTCTGATTATGTGCGAAATAGTTTTTCTACCTGGCTGGAAAGTGAAAGATATGGCCACCTATAACAAGAAACCACTTAAACATGGCAAGCTGATTCAAGCTTGTGTGAGAAAATGATCTGATCTCCACCTAATTGGACACTAGACAAGTTACTGTCAGCATGTACCTGTTACGCCTTGCTGATCTTCTTACAGACCCAATATAGTCAACTTGTAAATCAGACCATGGGAGTGGCAAGCCCCTTTTCATCAACGGTGCTCTATGAGCCGGTGACACAGGTTGAAACTGTGCACACACTAAACACCCTCTGGTGTAGAGCTCAACATCTTGGGACATGTGTGGGCAATAGGCGTAATCTTTTAAAAATTCCAAAGGTTTTTGTGAACCTCTGTGCCCTGCAGTTATGGCATTGTTGGCATGATGTAACATCAATACAAATAAAAACTCTACATTTCTTGCAGCATAGCAAGGGCCATATAGAATTGTAGATAAGGTTTCACCTGTGGTCTAGAGAATTGCTAAAAAGGAGGGAGAATTAACAGTGTAACAGTGTGTCCGTGTTGATCAAATCAAACCTTTTCACCCAAAACATGAAGTAAAAAGACTATAGTGAGTTGAAACTAACAGAGAGTACAAAATTAATAAGAAAATTGCCATAGCAAGTGTTTAGGTGTAAGTAGTGCAGTAGTCATGTCTTGGCTGCATGGCAGGTTTTCTAAATTTGGATTCAGATGCTCCAGTGGAAAAAGAAAGTAAAAGGTTTGTTGTGCTAGATGCTTAAGTTGTCTTTTCGTTTTACTCTAGAAACATTAATTGTTTTCGTTGTCAGCGCTGGATCCCTGGGGGATACCACTAGATTGGAGTCCCCAGGAAAACCCCTGGACCAAAGAAGGGGTGAAGATGATGACCCCAAAAGATGTGGAGATGATGACCCCAAAAGAAGTCCCATGAAGTCCTGGAATGGAGGAGTGCCACTAAGATTGGTTTCTTGTGTTATTTTTTTCTCACAAACTATTATTTACAAAGTCTACTTCTATTACACAGATTATTTTTGCTATTCTCATCACAAACTATTTTTATTACAAGATGTATTTACAGAGACTCTTTTTTTATCAGAGACTATACTGATTGATTCTTGTTACAAACTGTTTTTTTACATTTTTTACTGATTTTTGCATTTGACTGAAGCAAATGACAGAGTTGTGTTGGATGTATGTTTTCTGAAAATGTTAATGATTTATGTTTACAAAAAGAGAAGATAAAACATGGATCACCAGTTTGAAACAAAGAGAAAAATATAGAGGTGATCAAAAGATAAAAAGATAAGAACAAAATAAAATAAAAGGAACAGATCAACAATTAAAAACAAAAAAAGATGAAAAGATAAAGGTGATCAAGAGCTAAAAAGAAAAAAAAATGTTTCCATTCTTTCTTAAAGATATTGTTTTTTAAATATCAAGACTCATAATTCTTTTGCTCAAGACGAGAAATGTATACGTTATGTTTTTCATGTTTGAATTTTGGCATTTGCTTGTTATTTATTTTGGACTGATAAGAGAAGATTGAGTTAGAAGACGCACATGGGTTTTAGAACATCTGTGTTTGTTTTTTCTGCAGTGATTTTGGGTTATATCCAAGCAGTAAAAAAAGGAGGGAGTGTAGGAGTAGCTGTATGGGGTCTGAATTTTAGCATTTTAATGATTGCTCATCATTTTAGCAAGCACATGTTAGCGTGGGTTTGAACTGCAATAGGGGATCAAGGGGGTGAAAATCATTTCTGGACAAAAGTGTGAGTCTCAGGCAGAATTAAATAGATGGCAATGCACAGAGCACATGTTTGCAATTGCACGTTGCTTCAGGATATTTCATGGACTGGTCTGCACTTAATATAATACTAACATCAATTAACATACTAATCCAACCACAGTAACATGTACCTAAATCCTTTAATAACATTTAGCACACATTTAGCACATATTAGTCCATGATTAATGCAGATTTGGAAAATGCATGGTGCTCTTTAAATGGGAAATTAAAACAAGCAAGGTGATTTTGCGATGGGTGATAACACATGTGAAAATCCGTTCCACTGAAAACAGGGCATTGTCTTGAGCAGGAAATTCAAGAAGAGATGTATCTTTTGCTCTCCAGCAATACAATCACGTACCATTTTTCGTGGAATGATCTGCTCAAGGGGAGGTATTTTCCATGAGTGGCAGGGGGATATAATAAAAAGGGTGTGAGAGGGAGTAGCCAGTCAGACCATTTCAGGCACTGGGAGATGATACAACAGAGAGCTGGCTGGAGAGAGAATTCACTGCTGTTAGACTGTCTGATTGTGAAGAGTCCTTATCTGAGCGACCCTGGGGGAAGCAGGCATTTTTTGATGATTTCCATGCAAAACTGAATCAGAAACATCACCAACATATTTGGGTTAATATCATTTTAAGTGAGGAGCTGCTGTTTTGAGTGAAGTCAGATAGTTAGACAATTTCATATTAGCTGCTGTCCATTTTTAAATGTGCATGTAATCCTGCATTTATGTGGAAAACTGTTTTTAAATTTGTTGTTTTAAAGTGTATTTCTCTTGCCATGTTTCACATTGCCAAGGACGGTTGGTAAGACTTGACACAGATAAGAACCCTGAAAGTTTTCACAATGTATTTGCACTGTGAAACATAATGTGAGCAAAGCTGTTATTCTGTGTAACTTGCATATTTTTATTTTATGATAAAGAAACAGAAAATATTGCATATCGCTGTGTTTGTTTTTTTTTATTTGACATGCTGTAGGCCCACTCCCTGACTTGCACGCCCAAGATACAAAGAAATAAGACAAACCCCAATGGGGAATGAGATCAGGATGACAGGCTGCAAGAGTTAGTCGTTTATATGAAAATCGGGCACCCAGAGAACTCTGCTGCCCAAGAGCGCTCTGGCAAATATTACAAAGGTAGCAGTTTAAGTAAGAATATCGCGTCATACATGACATCATTGCATAGGGGACTACATAGATACAGGATTGGGTAAAACAGTTGGATACATATGTAATACATGATGTTGCTCCCGCTGGATTGGTTGTTCAGTTGGCGGGAGGGTTCATACGACGAGGTCCAGCTGCCTGTGTCCGGGTGGGGTGAGGGTCAGGTCACGATGAAGCAGCTAGTCTAACATAACAGATTGCTTCAAGCATGCACTAAATAACAGTTACTGAGGCTCCTTTGAGCAAATCATTATCTCTATAAATTCTAAGTTTACATCATTATTCACTGGGGCCTTAGGGGGTTTATCACAACTCGGGAGGGCTCGATCCAGGTGGGATCATTGATCATGGGGTGGGTCTAGGTGCATCAAAGAGACTTGGGGGCATGCAGACATTTGTTAGTTCGGATGTGCAATATACTGTGACAGAGGTTGACTTTTATTAGTCATGGCACACTGGGGTGGGCATCGCACTGGGGTAACATGTCTGGCACCTCAAGAAAATACCTATCGGGGCCATGAGTTTGCATTGGCAGTAATTTTCCAGTACCGGGGGTTGAGAGGGGCATAGGCAGGTTTTGTGGAGATGGATGTTGCAAGGCATGGTTCGAGCCGATTCACGCACAGGACAGTGATCTCAGAGGAAGGGTGAGGCGTTACATTTATATTTTTGCAATTACCCCCGGCTCAGGCATGAGAATGGAGCTGCAGGGCTTTCAGAGACAGGGAGAAAAAGGTGGGGGCCTTTGAGAGCGCTGTGCGCGGCGCTGCAGAGGGCAGAGAAGCCTTCTCGTAGTGACGCGGTGAGGCCTAATCCAAAGATGGAGTCGGAGGTGTCCAAGATGGATGCTACGTGTCTCTCCAACAGCCCCACCTGCGTCGTCATCAGCACAGGGGCTGGTTATGTACACATGGGCAAAAATAGGAAGCATCCTCCACTGTTGGTCGAGCAAGTGATGCATCTTAAACTGAATGGGTGAGGGGGGGCCTGAATGGCCCTGCCACTCCCATAAAATGCATAAAGAGACAGAAGTGTGGTAAGAGATATCTGAAAATAAAATAGCTGCTGTGAGTTATCTTGCTAGACAGATTGAATGAATGTGTAGTATTTCAATTTGCATGCTTTACAATTGCTGAACTCTGCCAGAAGGGCGTATTGTGGTGTTGTATATAAGATACAACAAGGATACATGAATCATTTATCTACAGTGTATCAAGTTGTGTTTGTTGTTAGTGTCCCTGGTAAAACAATTATTAGGCAATATTCTGAGATGAGTCTCACCACTATATAAATACCCCAATGAATTACCACAATATAATATCACTATAAAATACCAACCAATTTACAATAATAAGAAAAATACCACAAAATAATAGGTATAACCCCCAAATATATCCAACATAATGCTGCAAGGACATCTTTTTAGGACCATTCAAAAATAACATAACTTAACCACCCTAATACAACACTGCACTTTTTCAGGCAACTGTTTAAAACAAAGCCAACCTTAACACAACATCTAATAAAAAATAATACCAATTAACTAAGCCTTTACATATTTTCCATACCCCTTTCTTTTAGTTACCTATTTATACTTTTGTTCAATAAGTTGATATATCTTTACCCTTTTATCCCTTCAAACCCCATTTTGATATCTTCAAACTATTTACACCTAGTCACCTGCTATGGTAAGTCTATTTAACATGTAAGCATTTTACTTTCATACCATCACATCTTTTACTCCCTGCTAGTCTCAATTCGCTCTAGCCTTTTAACCTCATGTTTCGGGTGGAAGGGCTTAATCTGATCAACATGGACAAACTGTTCCACTGTTAATTCTCCCCCCTTTTAGCAATTCTGTAGACCACAGGTGAAACCTTATCTACATTTCTGTATGGTCCGTGTCATGCTGCAAGAAATGTATAGTTTTTATGCTTACTTTTCCCAAAGTTGAATTTATAGACCTGGTCTCCTATCTCTCACAGATGTCTTCCTATCGTAATATGACTTTGCAAGGTCACAAGCCTTTTCCAAATTGCAAGTGCTTTCTCAGTTCTTCCAGATATTCATGGATTGTGGACGCATTCACAAGAACCTGTCAATTTGTTCTGTTGAGAAAGTGCTGTGGCAAAACCATTTTCCTACCTATCAAGATTTTGTGTGGGCTATTTGGTGATTTAGAGGGCATTGACCTGAGAACCATTAATACCATACAAAGCCACAGGTCCCAATTAGATCCTGCTTCAGCTACAAACTTTTTCAACATGTCAACTATTGATCTGTTACACCGTTCCACACCCCCCTGAAGAGGAGGGCCAGTAAGAAATGTGTAGCTTCCTCCTCACACCCAATATTTGCCCCATTTTTGTGATTACTGCACTAGTGAAATTACTTCCACGGTCTGATTCTATTCTTTGATGTAAACCAAATCTTGAAAAAATATGATTCACAAGTAAAGTGGCCGTCATTTCTGCACTGCAATCTGGAGCTGGAATGCACTCCGCCCATTTAGACACTAAGCAAATGACCGTTAACATGTATCTGTTTCCCATTGCTGATCTCCTCAAAAGCCCTATAAAATCTGCTTGCAAATAAGACTATGGAAGTGTCGAATTCCTTTTCATTAATGGTGCTGTCTGAGCTGGTGATGCAGGCTGAATCTGTGCACACACTAAACACCCTCTGGTGTAGAGCTCAACATCCTGAGACATGTGTGGCCAATAGGCATAATCTTTTAAAATCTCCAAAGTTTTCTGGGAACCTCTGTGGCCTGCAGTTATTGCATCATGGGTATGATGTAACATCAATCCCCAAAATGCCAAAGGCACTACCTATTGGATTTGGCCTCTCACAGATTCTCTAATCATCAGTCCATCTTGTAACCTAATTCTCTTTTTGATTTTAATAATACCCTCAATTGTTCTTTCCCTTTGCAGTCTTCTTCATTCATAGGATTTTGTTCTGCATCTAGCAAATGGTTGTAAAATGGGCCTAGAATAAGATCCTCCTTTTGTGCCTTTGACCAAGATTCAAGCTGCAGCGCTGAAGGAAAATGTAACATTCATCCGGTGGTATTTCCTCCTTGTCTGCACATGAACAATGTAGCCTCTTTGAATAAATCAACTCAGATCTAAACCCTGTCACGTATTCACTGCAAAACAAATCTACTTCCACATTTTCCGTATAAATGTTAACCTTGCACAGCTCCAATGCCTTTACATTTTATGAAATAGGCAACTCTATCTCAATGCACCAATGTTTTGAACTCATAACCAATGGACTAAATTGCATTGAATATTAGTAAGGCAATAGGTTATTGGGTCCTGGGATGTTAGTAGGATTAATATGTTAATTTTATTTTTCATTGAATTTAATCCATACCTGTGGTGTGTTGCGAATGATAAAAACATGTTGTCAAATTAGCTAGCATGTGCTTTATGCGTTATAATACTGACATCTACTAGGCACAGCTTGAGCCTCACATATGACTCTCACACCCTTGGCCCTAGTTAAAATTGAAACCTTTGCTAAAATGTGGATGATGAAATGTGGAACTACCCTTGTTGAAATTCAGAATAGGGAAAATAATTTCCCTTTTACATTTCCCTACAAGGTTACCTGTTGTTTCAGCTCTAACACCTGTAGTGCACCAGGATCCTACTACTTCTATAAAACCCATAATTACTGCTCTGTACTGTACATAAACAAGGAATATTAGCACATGATGTAAGAAAGACACCTATAATACCCTCTAAAGTTAAAACATTTTGAAGGATGGCACCACTGAACTCAGGAGCAACCCTCCACCCAAATGACTGTGTGTTGGGTGGCATGCCTTACTGTACTGCAGACATGATTGACATAAACAAAGCAGAAACCTCCCACACTGTCAATCCATGGAAACTTTAAAGTTTGATTGATGTTACAATCCTTCAATTCCAACCGAGAAGTCACCGAGCATGGTCGATGACTACAATAACTTGAATCCCGAAGACAGCAGACATTTGAACTTCCACACAGTTTTCTTTTCATATTCCTTAATAATGGAGGCAACGATTTCATTCAGGCACCTTAAGGTAAAGTAAAAAAGATATGCAAGTCAATGTAAGTATTCAGAGCTATGCAATAAACTCACAAGTCATTGGGCTTCCGATACAGAAGTAGAATCACCAAACCTGGCATCATTTTAGGTTACTCAGAGGGAGATTGTGTGAATGAAACTGGGAAAACTCAATGGGCCTCATTCCGAGTAGGGCGGTAAGGGTTAACGGTCACCGGTAACGAGACCGGTGCCGTTAAACCCTTACCACCCTACTACGAGTTCCCTTTGCGGGTCCTTCCTTAACTCCTGCTTTTAGCAGGTGTTAAGGATGGGACCCGCAAAGGGACTCCAGGGTCAATAACGATACCGTAATTTACGGTACCGTTATTGCCGCCTTCCCCCTTCCCATTGAGCCCTATGGGGGCTCAAATGGGAATGAGGAATGGCTCTGGTGAATGGGGAATTACCGGTCCCTCCGACCTCAGAATGAACCGGTAGTTTGGACGAGTTCGGAGGCAGCCATGCCGCAAATAGCAGCGTGGTTACCTCGGAATGAGGCCCAATGTGTCCATTGACTTACACTGGAATGATTGATATTTTAGAAGGAAGCTAGGAAATATTTAAGCAATAAAGTAACACATGTGTCGAACAAATCGTGAATTTGTGTGTAGAACAAATCGGGAATTTCCACTCCTGCAAGGGGAGATTTGGCATGCATGGGTGCCCCCAGATACCACAGCATAAATGGCAACACTCCACAGCGCCTCACCTCCTACATTATATACTGTACATCACTGCACTTCATCCTCATAGCACCCCAAAGAACTTGCTCATCCCCATTATTAATTCTATTCTGTGGTTGAGATTTTTCACTGGGGTGGTATTACATGGCAGGACACCGAGGGAAATCCAGAGTGCTTTGAGTCATTGCTGTAATTCTGCAATGAAATATCAAACCCTGGAATGCTCCCTCGACATTGCACTCATCTATGGACCAATTAGTTTAGACATTCTGCAGCACAAGAACAATGGAGAGGGCCGCCTGTGCCTCGGGTGAATTAGCCCAACAGTGCCAATACACAGTGAATAACTCTACAATAGTCTAATAAACAGGTTCGTTTTTGGGTAGAATTATAGGAGCAGGCAAACGCAAAACGTTCTTGTACCACCATCAGTGTTTGCCACCATAATCAATGCCTACAGCCTCTGGGTAGAGAGAAATTGCACATGTGAAAAGGTGCAAACAACTTTGAAGATGCCCTGCAAAAGCTCTGCATCAAGCAATTCTAGCTTATTAAGTCACACTGCCACTCGTCACAAGTGTGAGGACCAACTGGAGAGGCCCTGCCAGCCAGTTAAAATACTCCAGTTAAGGCTCATAATGGCTTTCATAATAGTCCCCGTCCCCACATAGGCCTAGGCTCCTGCCTCAAGAACGCCAAGTACACAAGGGTTTACCCTCCCTGGACAGCTCTTCTCTCTGGCATACCTCATGTTCACTGGATCAAATATTGCCTCCCTTCTGGAGCATTCCTGTCTGCTCCTTTATATTCATCCAGGAAATAGCTCTACTGCCTCAAGAAATGGGTCCAAGGCAGAGAAAAATAAACACACAGAGAAAATCCTGCATTGCCAGAGCTTCCCAAATTTGCTGTCGGCACACAGGAAAAAAACACTGGGCATTTTGAAATGAAGGGGTTTGAGGGCCATGCTTTGCGTGTGTGAGGAACCTATAGTCGACTATTGGTTGTTTTAGAACAATTTCGTTTTCTATGCACAAAGGATGCTTGCTGGGGCGGCGTACACCCTATTTCATGCAAGAACGGGCATGAGGAAGTAGATGAGGAGCTCATACGCACCGGCTGCTTAGTAGATAGCTACCTGTTCAAGTAGTTAGCATCACGTGTGACAAACCACTCCCCACCATTAAAGTGAGATTATAATGTAGTGAAAATGCATGGTTTGTGAGCAGGGTCGAAACTGAGTTAGATGTGAATGATGTCATTCTTAAAACAATTCTACATGTGTAGCTATGTTTGAATGGTTTTCTTGGGTAACTTTATAACCAGCGATGCAAGTAATAAAGTTTATCTTTGAACAGTTTTAAAAATAGATGCATAATGATAGTACTATGATATTTGTATAGGTTGGAGTGCATAAGTGCTCCCTACCGCTGTTAAGCAACCCGATTGTTGTTATCAATGCCTAATTTAATGGTGTTTTATGATTGATTTTTGGAAAGATAAAGGACTGATTAAGCCCTTTTGTCATTCAGCCCTGTGTCCTTAGATTTTGGCCAGAAGCGAACCTGAATGAGCTGGGCTCCTTAGTGTATGCCATTTAATAGCACATTTCTACTGCAAGGCAGTTTTTGTGGCTTATTCACTTGAAATGAAAATGTCAGAACATTACAACTGAAAACGTTGTTTTGGAATACTCTTTCACTAGCTAATCATACTAAGGTATAATAGCTCAGTTCTAGAAAAACAAACCGTTACCAGTGTCAGAATACATCATAATTGCACAGCATTTCAAACGTAAGCTAAAACTTAAAGAAGCATCTTAATTAGGGCAAGTTAGTTACATCTTTTTCTCTAATGAGTACCTCTCCACCTCGCTCGTATGATTTCCCATGAGAATCAATTAGGGAGACACCTCTGGTGCACCGCAGTGATCGGAGTCAATAAAAAGTGGAGGGAATGCATGATGCCCCATCACTCCTTGGAAGATATGCTGACAATGCATATCTGAGTAAATTAATGAGTATGTGCGTGAATGAGAAAATCCTTAAGTTCTGATATATCAAGCGGCCACCCAACAATATTCTCAAAACCCTTTTATCCCACTCCAGCCGTCCGTAGAAAAAAGACTGTAGTGGACCAGCTGAAAGGTAAGTCAAGCCAATTGTATTTATTAATTTGTTTATTTATGCATGATGATTCAAGAGGTGTCACGTGCCACTGGGATTTTGTTTCCTGGCCAGGCAAATCATTGACATATTTTCATTATTACCGCGTTACAGTGAGGGTTGACATTCTACATTTCAGAAATACTAACTACCCAAAGTATTGTCAGAAAGCCAGGTTATAGATAAAGTAATGGTTCCAGACTAGGACACTTGCTCGCGTATGAGAAGCACAGTTCTTGATCATCAAAGCGAGAAGGTCTTTTGGAAGAACACTCTTGGTTATATGTCAAAATCCTGAAAATCATAAGTTAAAATGTGGGAATCTAGAACAAACAATCTTGAATCTTACAAGCTAGAAGTGTTATCTTTTACATTATACGTAAATTAAAATGAACATTTAAACTTGAATTTTCTACAAAAATAAACATGTATGTAATTGCTTTTTTTGACACATGATTTGTCATGCCCACACACTACTGCCCTTCCTACCTCAGCAGATTCAGAACTTTTTTAACCCAATATCGCCCTAAACAGGGTTTATTCCCATGCTCTGCTTACATTTACCTAAGACATATTCAGTAGATCTGCTCCTGGCTATCTCCCCAAACTCGCCTATTCATCCAGCACCTGGACCTATATTTTCAAATGCGTCTTTTTTTATTCTGCACTTTCAAATTTTAGATTTTGCTTTCTTAATTTTTCATTTTTCATGCTTGCCGCGATTTAGCCCACTCTTGATGATTTCCCTAAATATAATACCCTTCATCCACAGCAATGATAAGTGCGGACACTTCATTATTTAGTTTAATCGTGCAATAAGATATTCTTATGTAAATGCTCCATCCTGTTATGTCTTATCCTCGCAGAGTCCCACTACTGTATTGAGAGCTCCGTCTTTTCAATAACAGGAGAATTCTGCATTTTAATAACAGGAGAATATCCAAAAAAGTAATCCAATAACCATTACCAAAACAAGAGATGCAATTTGCAACACAATTTGTAAAAAAACATAAATATGCATTATTATTTCAGTTTTTCACTTTAAAGATTACTCTTATTATACCTTACATTGATATGTTTAACTCCATTAAGAATGTACAAAGAGAGTGGGTTCAAGGAAGCAAAGTAACAGAATATATAATACTAAATAATAATATGGCAGGGTACGAAAGCTACCATGCTCTGTTTATGACCTTTATCAGTTTCTACCTTGCATAGAAATGGTCAATTAGACCCCAAGAATTGCAGAACAGAGCAATGTAATTGAATTGGCGCTTAAAGAATATGAACTCTCCTTTTGCTCCCTCAGAAATTTAATACCTACATATGAATAGACATATTTTTTATTTGACATCTAGTTTCACTAAGAAACTGGACACTGAGAGTCACTCTGCATTAATCTTTTATCTGTAAGGTAACCTTTGTAAGCAGCACTCTCTTGACCAGGTATGAAATACCTGAAACAGTCCTGTAATGGCTCAGCAGCCGTTCTAGATCAGTATTTCACACTTCAATCCAGTCCTAAGGGCCTCATTACTAGTATGCAGGGGTATAACTGTATACCGCCTGCATTACCGCACCAGTCAAGTTGGGCGTATACTTGGTGGATTCACCCTCAGCTATTAGATGGAGGTAAATCCACCAACTTTCTGCCCATTTTCTGTGGAATTATCACAGCGGAATTACATCAGCAGTAATTATGCCAAAACAGCCCCACTAAGTCCTATGGACTAAAAATAAAATGGGGACTTACACTGCCACCGCCTCTTGCAATCTGGTGGCAATACTACCAGACCAGGTGGTGTTAACAGTGGATTTGGAACACAGATAGCACATTGACATGCATAGTCCCTAAAGATCTAGTGGTGTTTCTGGACTTTGCAATCACATTCTAAATATTCTAAATCCTAAGTTACATATCATTTAAATAAATAGAACCCTGGAACAAGATAGAATGGGGGTAGTATTTGTCCTGGATGAACCAGACATCTTCATTATGTGGATGAATATGATATGACTGGCCACCTCAAGACTATGCCAGAAAGGCCCACCTTGGTCACCTTTGTTTGTGTCAGTGCAATCACAAGGCATAGACTCAGCTCCTTTTCAATTACCAGATTATCAACATTGTTCGGACTGCACAGATCTACTATTTCCACACTGCGTGCACTGCTTTTGCGTATCTCTCTTGTCACCTTAATGCATCAAATTGAATCTAATGGTGACATCTACCAGAATTATTAAAAACATAGTCAGAGATCTTTTTAAATCTGTCTCAAAAAGTCATGGTTGACCCCTCAACACAGGGAAAAGATTGTAGGCCTGAAAACATACTCAAAGAAATAGGAGATAATGGTACTTGGGCCTGTACAACATTCTGGTAGGGAAAAATCTGACAGCTCTCCATGGGAACTTGTCCATCTCATTCATCATAAAGTAAATAATATACTTGGACTTTAATGATCTGCCCTCACCTTGGTAGCATAGGTAAGGGGTTTGTACAGATTCTAAGATTGTAGAATGTTTCTCCATATTTATTTCAGTATTACACCAAGCATCATGTGCAATGTCTGCAGTATTATACCGCACTAACAGTCTAGGTTATTTTATCAGTTTTTAGAAGAGCCTAATATGACCAGGGAAATAGCAGGACTCATATAACAGTCTGTTTTTATCACAAAAGCTCCTACTTTTTTGCTGTCATTGCAACATGGGGTTCTTATATACCAATCAATTGGATCTCTGTTAGTCCTCACAGAATCATATATACAATTCAAAGCTGACCTTTGTTTTAGTCACAGGGTACCCATTGCATAATTGACTGTACAAAAACGAATATGGTGTCCACAATAAATAAAGTATATACTTTGTTACTCCTTGTTATGATCACAATATCCCTAACAATCACAACTGTAATGCCCTAACATCTAAAATGTTGCCCTTACGCCAAAACGTTTTTCTAGGTTACTATAGGTCTTTCTCAAAGCCAGGCTTGTCTACTAACACTTATGAATAGCAAGATTGCCTTGTTACTTTATTTTTAAATGTTTTTATTGGCATTTTGGTAAAAGACATTCGCGTTACAAGAGGTTGATTATGCAGTGATGCCAGTTTTAAATAATAACCCTCAAACAAACAAACAAAACAAAACAAAACAAGTGATTCTCGCTGCAGTCTAGGCATATGAAACATGAGAACGAGCGGATGTCTCCTCATCTGGGGTGCCGTTCTTGCCCTTCTTGGGGGCAACTCCTCCAGTTCACTCATGTTGGGGGTGGGCAGTTTACCAACCAGGCATGGGGGAGTGCTCATCAGGGTGTGCAGTTCGTTCATGGAGGCTTGTCTTCGGAAGGATGAAATATGTCACATACTAGTGAGATTGCCTCGTTACAATGTATGATCTATAAAGATTGTTGAAAACAAGTTATCCTGTAGATAGGAAACAAAATATAATATAAACATCATACATGGAATCAGACTAGGATCATAACAAAGTCAATTTTGACTGTAATTATTCCATCACCTCTTGTTTGGTTAGTATTAGTGCTCACTCAAAAATGATTGGGTCGGTTCAGTTTCCATGCCAGTCAATGATCAAATATAAATCCATCACCTTTAGTGAGTGAGCTGTCCCGCCACTTTGTGCTGCTAGTCTTTGTGTGTCATCTCTACTGTTGTGGTTTAACGCCATATTAGAAAAACCTTGCCAAAATGCTGATCTTCATTTAATCCACTGCAATGAGTGCTGAATTATCCTTTGTTAGTAAAAATATAATTTCATAAGTAAGTTTACGTTGTTGATGAACACAACATGATTCAATAATTCATGCTTATGTCTATTCATCTACTCACCTTAATATGGTGAATGTATTAAACCTGTCATATTTTTTGGTAAAGTAATCCAGTTTTAATGATTTGGGTACTGCAAATAATATTAAATAAAGGAATGTTCAGAGAACTGTTACTTTAGTTATACAATTTGGGCTAGTTAGGCCTAGTTACTTTTTGGCAAGACTCATTAGTAAGTATTAGAACACTAATTCTCACCTGGTGAGGATAGGTACGTCTCACTGTCAGTTTAAGTATCCAGGTGATTATGGTTACAAAGTGAAACCTCTGAAAAAATGATCAAATCCTGATTTATTTTGTTTTTAAAGCCCCTATATGGCCTACATATAAAAGTGATAATATAGGCCCTTACTAGTCTTATTTAGTCTCATCTTATAAGTGTTTAGCCTCACTGCAAATTAATTAGTCATGATACATTATTATAATTACTATACTCCACAAAATAGTTTCTATAGTCTAAAATCCTCTTGTAGTTTGTTATGTTTAAATTAACTCACCCATTCCTGTAAGGAGCAGTAGGCTAGGCCACATTATTCCATACCCTTCAAACGCTGTGGTCTGCCTGTTTCACGTACCGCGTGCATCGTCATTGGTCACTCTGGCCACTGTGTATGATGTCACACACTTTGCGCGCTATACAAATGTCATTTATTTACAAATAATCCTACCCTAAAGATATGGTGTGCTTCTTGAATTGTGCCGGCTCAACATAATATTAGTCTCTCAACAAACTAAAATTTAGAAATAGTGGCTCCTAACATAAAATCATGGAAATGTTCCCCACCATTCTGAAAATGCCCTATACATTAGTGTTGAACAAAGATCATTGACTTAAGGTATCAGATTCTAGCTATTTAGCATTCATAAGAAACATAGAAAATGAACCATCTCTTTAGAGATGAATCAAATGATAATTATTATTTTAACTCCAATTTTAAGAAAGGAAGCATATTTGAACTGGTAATTATTAGTTTAGAGTCCTGCAATAGATATGTCATATATCTATGTCACCAGTCCAATCATATCTTATGAAGTGACAAGAACAATATGATCACTCACTAATTGTGATGCCTCCACATTATAGGCATAGTGACCCCGTCACTCTCTGATTGCAAAATGCATTGTCATTTTTTGAGGCAAAACTCAGATCTGTATCATTTGTGCCCACAATCAAACTCATAAAGTATACTCGAAAAATGAAGCAGGTCATCATGGCATCACAATTACTGTCCCAAACTCTGACCACGCATTACATCTCTCACAAAATATCCATGCTATATAGTATGAAAGTGGTCATAAAAAGACGGCCTTCTCATGGTCGATATTTAATACATTGAATGTGATGCATAGCTTGCATATAAGTGTTGCCTCCAGTTGGCATAGCTTCAGCTCCAAGTCCCTTCCTCTCTTGCCAACCATGGCTTTCAACAGTCCAATCAATTTTATTCCTGATTTCTCTCCCCATTGGTGCTCCTCCTGCCAATGGGATACAAGTGGATATCTCTGGTCCTGGCTGCCAAGTGTTGCCAGATGTTATGGGATTCAGACTCTAAGTTGTCTGATGGTACTTCACACAGAGATTTTATTGCACTGACATATGATAGCATATACAACACATTTGGTACGGAAATTAATGAAGTTTTTAATAGCATTTGTCATCCCATTGTTATGAACAAATACCTTAGTTTTAAACATCATGCACGTACCACATTGAAAAAATCCAGTGGTTGGCGGTTGAAGCCAGGTTATAGCAGTATCGGTAATAACCTTGGTATATCTATAAAGTATGGACTCAAATTTTACCTAAGTGTGGATACCTTAGTATAGATGATGCCAGGCCTGAGATCAATACAATTACTCAGATCACGGTCCAAGTGCAATAAATGCAAATGTATTCTTACAATACCTAGTGATCAGTTTGGTAGTATGTGCAAAAGCATAGATTTAGTTTGCAGAGTAGAGTCTCTGCTTCATGTTAGAAGCCTCTGCTTGTGCTTTAGACACTCGGGTGCCAGTGTATCCTTTTGCCTTATACCTCTTGGTAAGCAAAGTACATCCTTGGTAAGGCCACTACAATTTCTTATAGCTCTAATGAACTCCCCTACTGGGATACTGTTAATACCACTTTTTCATGAATCATGGATCATGAATCAAAGTCAATACAACAGTTGTCGGAAGCAGCTGTGTGTGAGGAGACAGTGCGGCATGACTCAGTGACTCAGTGTTACGCGTTACATTTCAGTTTGTCTTCTGTGTCCTTTCCTCTAACTGATTGAGAGAGGAAGGCGAGGAAGATGAGAGGAGTTGTAGTGCTACTGGTGGTGGCTGCGGTGCTGTGTGCTGTGGAGCTGCCTTGGAGCAGTTTTTGAGGCGTCAGAACAGCCTCCAGTGAATTGTGGAGCGGCGGGGTCCCTTGTAAGACTTAGATGTGCTGCACACGGCAGGCGGCACACAGGTATCCTGATCTCTATTTACAGGCAGAGAGCTCAATTTGTGCCTGCAGAGCTGCCGATTTTCTGAGCAGTGTCTCGACACCTTGAGCAGAGGTTTCTCTTGATTTTTGAGGCACAATCCCGCTGAATAGCTGGAGGAGCCTCCACACTGTGAGAGTGAGCGCTACTAACATTGGTGGAGTGGTGGGCGTGCTGCCTCCAGTGAGCGCAGAAGTTGCTGAGATCTGATGTGAAACGTGTTGATTATGGGTTTTTGGTGCATTTTAAACTTAATCAGGAATCATAACTACACTAAGTAAACCAGCAACTAGGTATTTTTGTGGATTATTGCAATTAGGCGGGGACTGTGGTCCTAGAGCCTTTGACCTGTGCTGGAATATACCTTTGGTGTCACTGCAAAAGATATAAAATGACTTCCTCTTTAATCAAGCAGGGACTGCGGGCCTAGGGCCTTTGACACGTGTTGGAACATACCTTTTGATGTTATTGGAGACAAAATAGTGCTGGTATATTTTGTGCAATTGAAGGCACAATATTGTGTAGTGCCCTAGACTGCAGGAGAGCTCTGAATAGGTTGCTTTTGTTGATTACAAATAAGAGCATACAGAACACATATTTAAAACTGTTGTTTGGTCTGTATATAAATATTGACATTGGGCACTGGTTAGAGCCCCTTTAAAATCTAAACCCCAAATTAGCAGAAGAGCAACCCTACGTAGTGCTGTGGTAAGCGCAAAAAGGGGTCTGAGCGAAAACATATCTACCAGGAGTAATAAACGTAGGAACAGCAAAAAGGTACAAATTAGACACAGCACAAATCATCAATCTAAAATATCAGAGTTTTTTTCTGTGGAAGATAAAAAGTCTTTTAAAGAAATGAAAGAACAAGCAATCATGCTTAGTGAGTCAATTGAATCAGGTCAATTTGGATCTATTGATAATAACAACTCGCTTCTTAAACTTGTCGTTGGCATAAGCCAAACTTCAGGGTGGGCCAAGCCTCTGAGGCTGAGGATAGCATCATCAATATAAATATTTCAAGCCTCCTGATCTTGAAGCCTTGGTCTCAGCAGAAGATGATGAATCAAAAATCAGGGGGGCCCAAGCCTCTGAGGCTGAGGATAACATCATCAATATAAATATTTCAAGCCTCCTGATCTTGAAGCCTTGGTCTCAGCAGAAGATGATGAATCATCTGCATGTACAAGTGATGAAAGAGAATCAGAATATGGTGTAAATTATGAAATAATAAAAAGTAAAAACAACAAATTGATGATCCTTACTTCCCTAGGGGACATTTTGACAAAGGTACAAGAATTGTCCCAATTGACATCAATGCTACTTAAGAATCAGGCCGATATGAAGACAGCCCCAGCATCGACATTAAAGAAATTGGACGTAATCACTTGGCTATTGGCTAAACAAAAGCCAAGTACAGACTTGGTTAAACCTATAAGATCCTCTTCAACTTTGATATATGTTGATAAAGCATCTCCTAACTTGGCCCCCTGTCCTTTCATCCATCGGGACCCAGATAAGTCAACCTAGTATTTTTATATTGCCTGCAAAGCCAATGGAAGTGGTCCGTGCAAATCCAATTCTAACAAAAAACGAACAACAGAGAAATAGACAAATTGTGCCCCTAGTTGAAAAGACTCACAAAAATGATAAATTAAAAGTGAGTACTAATACAAAAAAAGTTACGATATGGTCTGGTTTGACAAAATTAATAAATACATTACCTGACAGCTCAGTGAACAGTGTGATGATGAAGCTAAAAGTCCCAAATGGAACAAAAACGCCCCTCAAGTTCATTATCTCCAGTTTAAAAAAGTGTTGGACAGACTTTTGGTCTCCATCAAAAATCAAGTGTGGTTCTTTCACCAACTAGGAGAACAGATGTTAATCAACTGGAAAGATTGGTGAAGAACCAGGGAGAAAATATACAAACTATGGATAAGGACCTAGGTCTATGGACTTTGTTCGAAGAAATACATCCAACAAATGATAGTCCTTTTCTGAACTGTACACAAATGTTGTCAATATTTTGAGAAATTCCAGAGCTGAGTTTGATCACCTCTCCTGATATGAAAAGTATTGAACTAACAAGGCCTAAACGTAGCTCAAACTGGGCTCTTATTGAGTTCTTTTCAATGGTTACTCCGGCCCCATGCTCATACTTTGAACAAGGCAGGTTTATCACTTATTTTATGTCATAAAGATAAAAGGTTAATTTAATCTATAGATAGAAGATCTAAGCCCACACGAAGAAATAAGATTTCTCATGAATTCACAACAGAAAGGGAGTCTCTTAGGGGGCTACAGAAAGAAAGAGATGTAGTAATTGCAAACACTTGTGAAGTGGTTCTTTGCCAGCCCACTCATGTAAGTAATGGAGCAAACTGATGTGGGTTAGAACAGGAGTTATCATCTTGGATATCATGGAATACCCGAGGTTTCATCTCCTTCCTCTCTCAGTTGCAAGATCTTGAGCTTATTAGAGCGGCAGATGTGTTTCTATTACAGGAATCTTGGCACACTGAGCCTTTTATCTAGAGCGTTTTCAAATAGTTCACAATGTGGCAAAGAAGTCCGGACATGGTAGACCGAGTGGGGGCCTATCCATTGGCATATGGGTGGAAAACTAGGTGGAAGTGGTTAAAATTGGCCCTCTTATACAATATGTGTTACCTACAATTATTAGATTAGCTGGTGAGCCAAGACGCCCAATGTTGCTAATACACATATATGATCCCCCTCATGGAACCTTCACAAAGAAGATTCTTCAGGGAATCAAGGAAGTAATCTTGAGGTGGTTTAAAAAAGGACCTGTAATAATAGCGGGTGACTTGAATGTGAAAGATCTTTATGATCACAACAAGAGATGTCACAAATGAAACAGCGACTGGGTTACATTTCTGGGACGTCATGATTTGACATTCATAAAATGTAAAAAAAATGAAAGGTGTTAAGGAAATATTTACATGGTCAAACGGTAAAGTGCAGTCGCACATTGATTACATCATCACCAATAGTGGTACACAGATGTATTGAAGTGAAGTAGAGATCTCACCAAATCTTTTGAGTGACCACGCTGCCTTGAAATGGAAGATCGAAGGATTGTCAAAATGAATTAAATTTAACAAACAAAATATTGTAGGTACATGTACAGACTCTAGGGGTTTGAGATTAAATTGGTTTGCTGAAAAAATGTAAAACATTAATGTTGTACTGCTAACAAAAAAGAGAGACATCAAACAGGATTTAAGTGGTGCGTATGGTAATATAGTATTGTTGTTAGAGAATTATGTGAACACTCATGGAACAGAAAAGAGTAGAGTAAGGGTTTATAACAGTAAAAACAGAAATAGAATTAGGCAACCATAACATGTAGTCATAGCTGATAGTAAGAAAGATTGTCGGATTGGAAGGAATTTAATTTACATTTTTTCACTAATGAATCAATGTGAAAAACAAATACAGTTAAAAAATTGGCTACAGGTTGTAAAAATTTGAATAAACAACATAAATTTGCTAAACATAATTCGAATTGGTTATTACTGTTTCGTTGGTGGTTAAGGTCCCATAACAGCAAATCTTTTTGGTCAAAGTTTAATGCCTATAAGTAAGACTTAACTCTGATGTAATTGAATCCAATTACAGAGGTAAAATGGCTAGAGTACATTGAAAAATTGTATTATGACAGCGGTGTAAATCACAATCAAATTATAGAGAATACAGCCTCATTCAATATGTTATCTTTTGACATAGATGAAGAAAATCTGTGCAATATGATAATTAGGTTAAAAAGTTCTCGGGTGCTGGGACCCAATAATATTGTATTGAAATCCAATCCTCAATTATGGGCGTGTGTTTTGGTATCATTGTATAAATATATTGAAAAAAGTGGGAATATTCACGAAAGTTGGCATAAAGCCATTTTGGTACCAAGTTTTAAAAAAGGGAAAAGGATTGATCCCAAAATGTATAGATTAACCAGTCAAAAAGTCTTTGCTAGTGTCCTACTTAAAGAACTAACAAAACAGGCGGAAGAGAAAGACATTCTAAGCCCTTATCCAACAGGCTTTAGGAAATATCACAACACATTAACAAACATTTGTGTGATGTAATATCTGAGGACTGAGTCAGAGAATAAAAACATCAAGCACCTTTACAGCTGTTGTGTAGACTTTTCTAAGGCATTTGATTTAGTTCCACGACAAAAGCTGTGGGAAAAACAAATAAATCGGGGTATTGATAAAAATGTGTTGTATTATATTCAATTATTATAAACAAATACATCAATTGCAATCCATTTGAATGTCCCTGGACAATGTATGGAATTTCAAAACACGAACGTTGGTCTGAAACAAGGTTCTGTTTTGGGACCAATTCTATATAATATGTTTACGGCAGATATGAAATTAACATTTCTCAGATAAACAACTTCCCATTTAGGATTAATGGCGTTAAGATTCCATGGTTGGCGTATGCCGATGATGTGATCTTATTTGACTGTACCCAGGTAGGATTGCAAAGATCATTAAAAGCGTTAGAAGGATATGCAAACGAGCATGCCATGAGAATTAATATAGAAAAAACAAAAACTTTACGGTTAAGCAAAAAGAATATCGGGAATAAAAAAAGATTGACCTGGCAAATATATGGATCATCTTTGTTTAGTGTATCAGAATGCAATTACCTGGGTTTTTTCATAACGTCAAATCCGTGTGAGGAATTTTACCATGAGAAGGTTAAGAAAAATGTCTGGGGGAAGTGGCAAGCAATTAAACATTATATATCACAGTGTGGAGGTAACAACGTGGAGGGTTTGTCGGAAATATATATAATGAGCAATACTCCTACTGTAATGTACAGTTTGGCAGCTTTAAATTTGGAGCAGATTACATGGTTGGAGAGGCTTGAAGGGAAAATACTATGCTCAATTATAAATGTACCAAGAGCTGTACCGGTGGAAGTGTTACGTTTCGAATATGGGGTTACCTCACTAAAAACCCTCGGGCAGGTTCAAAGAACATTACTATACGCAAAATGTATTTGCAGTTGTTGTGAATCAAACTATCTGTTGCTGCTGATGGGGAAAAGCTGGGATAACCAAGGTAAAAATGCTTTTTTGTTAGCACTCAGAAAATCTGCGAACTTATTTATAGAACAATTGAACCTTGAAACTGATATATTAGTACAAGATCCCAATTATAAGGGGAAAATAAAAAACAAAGCTAGGTTTTGGGACATGGCCAATAATGTGGACAAATTACATAAGAAGCTGAGATATCAAGAATTGGCACTTCAGTGATGGTCAATCCATACTCCTTCTCCATACTTGACAAAATTAAGTAGTATGGAGCTTAATAGGTTTGTCCTGTACCTACAAATGAATGTGTTGCCCACAATGGAATGTATAGGAGCATGGTCAAATACCACCTATTTAAGGGAGATTATGTAGGTTTTGCAACAAGGAGATAGAAACATGTCGGCATGTTTTAACAGGATGTAACTCCTTGAAGTACCTATATATTAGGGGATATACATTTTTTTCCTATGATTGTTCAGGAGACAAATTTTGGTTGTATAGCTACAGGGAAACATCGATAGTGGCTTGTACAGCGGTATTTAATATTTGGAAAGAGATTCAGATGAAGGAGATCTAATTGTTGGTGGAAGGGAAGTATGATAATGCACGGCAAGTAATGGTGTTGGTTCTTTATGATTATTAGGTAAGGAAAAGGAAATATTGTGATGTATCGATGTTACAGATTGTACAAGTTGTTTTGAATTGTAATACGTTTAAGCTTTTAGGTGATTTTATGAACTGATGGAAGTGTAAATTCTTTTTCTTTGTATGTTAAAAAGTGTGCATACATTTTTAAATGGCTGAAACTGATTGAACAATAAATACATTATAAATAAATACCACTTTTTGGTGACAACTCAATGCATGCAAAGTTGAATTAACCTCAGTGGGTTTTCTATAGTTCCTTTTTCTAATTTGCCATTGGCTACACATATATGTAGCTATAGAAAATACAGTTCAGAATCATTGCAATGTACGTAAATGTGATGGCAAAATCATTCCTCATCAGATATTCAACATAACATCTGTATATCGTTTCCACTTCCACAGTACAATATTACCCCAATACATATGGTCATTATAAACACAGGAGTCCTCAAAATGTCCCATGAACCAATTAGCTAAAAGTGGTGCGTACCTTGCCCAATTGCTATCACTGTTATTAAAATGGTCCTTTTATACTGCACTTAATACCAGAGCTTGGTTTCTAAGCATGAGATCGAATTTCAACACTTTGTTGTGCTGCGTTCTCTTGCTTCCAAGACAAACGCGTTGCCCCTGAGGTATCCCCGTTAAAAAAGAAACATTATTGCCTAATGTGAATGTTAACATTTACTTGATCATTTCAATGTGAGTTGGGTATGAGGCAGAGTCTTTCTTAAAAATGTGGTCAATGGCCACTATGGCCAACTTGTGTTTGATTGAGGTGGACAATGCCTTAACATCAAGTGTTACCAACAAAAGCCCTATGTCCTATCTTGCATTCTTCAAACTATATAGTACTTCAGTAGAGTCATGTAGATATGATGTAAGTAGCACACCTCAGGTCTAATTGCTGTATCTATGTATGTGACAACTTTTCCGTCGCCCATCCTATGCCACTCATGATTGGCCACACTTCAGGAAATCTATCGTAGGGCTTGTGTAGGGCTTGTGTATTTTCGGCAGAAATTATATAGTTGGCATGATGGTTTCTCTGTGACTGCATAAGCTGTCGAACCCTTTTGTCTTCCCATCCCTCCACACTCTCCTCACCTGAGTCTTCAGAGTGGCCTGTGTTCCGTAGATTCCGCCGGCTCAGATAGTCCCGTTCTTTTTTAGGTAGCACTTGCCTGTCTCGGTGAGAAGCCACAGTGACTGCTGATAATACAGCCGTCCTGGGGCCCCTTTTCCGGGATCAGGCCGGACAAAGGGAAAAAAACCCCACACGTGGGAAAAAACCCTTAGGATACTTCTGGTAACGAGGTAGGTGGAGATCCAAGATTGAAATCTGTAGGACTGGAAGCAGATGCGAGGTCCGCAGGGTAGAACACGGGAGGGAAGCCCAATGCGACACCAATGAGAGGTGAAGGGAGCCTAAACAACTACCGGCCCAAGGACCTTAAAGGCATGGGGAGAAACTAAAGAAGAGAAAAACCAGCAACAGACGGAAAAAAGGGAAAACTGGAGAGCCGCGGGTAAAAAAGCGGCAAAGAGGAGAGAAGAAAAAACGCCCGCCGCCGGAGCAGCGAGACTAGAAGGAGAAGCGTGAAAGTGCCGAGGGATCGGCAAAGAAGAGGCTGTGAAAAGAGAGGCCGCTGCTGAAAACAAAAGACGGCCAACAGGTACGTAGAAGAAACTTTATCCCCAGGGCCGGGGACAAGCAGACAGAGAAGAACCTCCGCACGCCGAGGCGAGCAGAGGGCAATACGCTGGGGGAGCGCAAGAACCAGAGCCGCTGGAGCGAGGGCCAGCAATAGGTTGAAACGCAGCGACTGCCGGGCTTGACGGGCAGGTAAACTCCCGTCAGTGCGGTGATTGGCCACAAATCAATACTAGACACAAAGAAGGGACTATACCGCTCTACCTGCCGGTTAGCCTCCAACGTGGAAGGAGCCGCCACCCGCGGTAGCGATTGCGGATGACAGTATGACCCCCTCCCCACCTAACCGCCCCAGGCTTCCCTGGATAGCGGCGGTGAAAAGTCGCCAACAACCTTGGAGCATGAACCTGAGAAGCCGGTTTCCATGAATCCTCCGACTCAGGGTATCCCTTCCAGGACAAGAGGTACTCAAGACGTCCGCGATAATACCTGGAATCACGGACCTGAGATACCTCATACTCATCAGGCTCCGAGGACCGTGCCAGGATAGCTCTGGGAATGGTTCTATGGTGAAGGTCAGGATAGTAAGGTTTGAGAAGAGAGGAATGAAAAACTGGGTGAATGCGGCGAAGAGAGGAGGGAAGCCTAAGGCGAAAAGTGACAGGATTGACTTTAGAGAGAATAGTGAAAGGTCCCAAAAAACGAGGAGACAGTTTAGAAGGCCTTGCCCATCTGGGAAGAAACCGGGTGGACAACCACACCTGATCACCTGGCTTCCATACTGGACATTCCCTCCGATGTTGATCGGCACATGATTTTGTCCGTCTTCTGCTGACCTCTAAACTCCGCATAGCTGAAGTCTGGGCTTCCTTAATATTCCCTAACACCTCTTCCACTGTCGGGGAGTTGGTGTAACTGGGGACCTCCGGAAACACGGCACGAGGGTGAACCCCATAAGAGCAGAAGAAAGGAGAGAGTCCCGTGGCAGAATGCCTGGTGTTGTTATACGAGAACTCTGCCGTGGGAAGCAGCGAGACCCAATTTTCTTGTTGTTGAGATATGTAACACCTTAAGTATTGTTCCAGGGTCGCATTCAGGCGTTCCGTCTGACCGTTGGTCTCCGGGTGAAACCCTGAAGAGAGAGCTCTTTCAATGCCCAAACGGTTGCAGAAGGCAGTCCAAAATTTTGAGATATATTGACTTCCCCGATCCGAGATTATCTTATCGGGGAGACCGTGTAGCTTGAAAATGTCTCGAGAGAAAACCTCTGCCATCTTAGCCGCAGTGGGCAGCCCTAGAAGGGGAGAAAAATGTGGCAACTTCGAAAAGGCGTCTACCGTGACCATGATGCAGGTACAGGATTCCGATACCGGCAGATCGACTATGAAATCGCAAGATATAAGACCCCAGGGGCGTGTTGGAAGTACGACCTGAGTGAGCAGACCCAAAGGTTTTCCCAGGCGATATTTGGCTCTGGCACAAATTGGACAAACATTGACATACTCGTATGTCTCTTTTCTAGCGTTTGGCCAAAGAAACGTTCTAGAGAGAAGCTCAAGGGTATTCTCGGCCCCTCTATGGCCTGCCGAGCGAGAGTCGTGACTCCACTTCAGGATTCTAGCACGAAGAGAACCTTTGGGGATGTACAATTTCTGTTTGTAGAAAAGCCAGTTTCCTCTTTGTTGAAAAGGAGAGGTAATACGTAGGGGTAGTTGGTGCTTTTCCTGAAGGAGAGCAGTTTTCACCTCTTTAAGAAAAGAACCAACAAAGGCCAGGATTTGGTTGCGTTTGAACATGGACTCCCTTTTCGTCTCCAGGTGTTCCTTGGTGGAGTCTTTGCGCGATAAGGCATCCGCCAGACTATTCTGTGATCCCGGGATATACAAGACTTGGAATTCAAACTGTGCAAAATGATGAGCCCACCTGGCCTGCCTGGAATTGGAACACTCCAATTCTTGTAGTCCCTTGAGGTTCTTATGGTCGGTCCTAATCAGAAATGGATGTCTGGCTCCTAGTAGGAGATGGCGCCACTCTTCACAGGCAAGTTTCATGGCCAGAAGTTCTTTCTCCAGGACTGAATAGTTGAGTTGGCTAGGAGAAAGGGTTTTTGACATGTATGCCACGGGGTGTTCCACTCCTTGGATGGTCTGGAGCAATACCGCTCCTACCGCTACCGCAGAAGCGTCGGTCTCCGAAATAAATGGCTGTGATTGATCAGGATGCTGGAGAATGGGGGCAGTACAGAACAATCTCTTGAGAAATTCGAAACTCTTCTCTGCCTCGTCAGACCAAAAAAACGGAACTGCCTCCTTCTTGAGTAGGCGTGTAATCGGGTATACTACCTCCGAAAAGTTTGAGATAAATCTGCGGTAGTAATTTGCTAATCCCAAAAATCTCTGGACTTCTCGGACTGAAGTGGGAGCTGGCCAATCAAGAATAGCATCAACCTTGGTTTGGTCCATGGCCTCCCCTTCTTTGGAAAGAATGAATCCGAGATAGTGAACCGAGGATACCGCAAATTTGCACTTCTCGCCCTTGACCAGCAACTGGTTTTCCTGAAGGCGAGACAGAACCTGGGTGACATGTTGGATATGTTCCTCCATGTTAGGGGAGAAAATCAGAATGTCGTCGAGGTATATTATAACCGAGACTGACAGCAGATCTGAAAATAGCCTATCCATGAATCTCTGGAATGCAGCCGGTGCGTTCACTAAGCCGAATGGCATCACTCTGTACTCAAAAAGACCGTATGGAGTTCGAAAAGCCGTTTTCCATTCGTCCCCATCAGTGATGCGAAGCAGATGATATGCGTTCCTGAAATCCAATTTGGTGAAGGTTCGAGCCCCTTGTACTGCCTCAATAATGTCGGTTATGAGTGGCATGGGATACCGATCACGGATTGTAACCTTATTGAGGCCCCGGTAATGGATACAGGGTCTGAGGTCAGTCGTGTCTTTTTTCTTGATGAAGAACAGAGAGGCGCCAGCTGGTGACCTTGAAGGTCGAATAAGATCATTCTCCAGATAGACTCTTAATACCTTCTTTTCGGCCTGAGAGAGAGAGAACATGCGCCCAAATGGAACCAGTGCATTAGGCTCCAGATCAATTGAGCAGTCTTCTGGCCGATGAGGAGGTAGACGGGCATGGAGATTCTCTTGGAACACCCCAGAGAACTTTGCACAAAAATTAGGAAGCGCGTGAATACCCACATGATCCTTGGTGAGAACCCTAACCGACTGTTGATCCTCCCTAGTATCGGGAGGAAGACAGTTGACCGAACAGTACGTGGAACAAAAACTTAGTCGATTTTCCGTCCAGTTGATATACGGGTTATGCTTGCGCAGCCAAGGAATGCCTAGAATTATGGGGAAATGTGCGGCTCTAATAATGTCGAACTGCAGGGCTTCTGTGTGTTGGTTGATGACCACGGAGAGTTGTTCAGTGGTATGAGTGATTAGTCCAGACGATAAGGGTGTACCGTCCACTCCTTCCACCTTTGACCCACCTTGCGAACTATCCGAGTGAGTCCCATCTTGTCAGCCCACAGAGTGTCCACGAAATTCCCTGCCGCTCCACAATCCAATAAGGCTAATGTTTCCACTGGTCTTCCATTTAGATTCAAGGCAATAGATAGTACCATCAGTCTGGAATCCTCTTGGGATTCTGAAGCTGTCACCGAAAGCGTGACATAGGGACGCTGAAAAAGATCTGAGTACCCCCGGCTGCCCGTCCCTATTGATGCCGAGGGTAGTCGTTTCCCGCCTTTCTCTCCGGTACCTCAGAGCAATCCTTCAGTACATGTTGATCGGAACCACAATAGGCGCACAACCCTCTTTCTCTTCTTCGCCGTCTCTCCGCTGATGACAGAGGTGCCCTGGTAGCTCCGATTTGCATCGGTTCTTCGCTCTGAGTAGAGGAGAAATGTCCAGAGGGAGAGTGTGAAGGAGGGTTCATGGGATTTCCTGATCCTCTTTGCTTCCGGCGTTCTGCCCTTCTCTCTTGGAGGCGGTACTCGATGTGGAGAGCGGCAGTAAGTAAGTCTGGAAATGTGGGGGAGCGTGGAGATCTGGCTAGCTCGTCTTTGATCTCATCTCTCAACCCTCTCCGGAATACAGCATATTGTGCTTGTTCGGACCATCCCGCTCCTGCTGCCAATGTCTTAAAGGAGGAGATGTATGACAGCACGTCTAGAGCACCCTGTCGTGCATCCAGCAGGTCCTCACCTGCAGTAAAAGATAATTCAGGTCGCTCGAAAGTCTGTTTCAGTAGGTTCCGGAACCCCGAAAAATCTTGTAAGATAGCATTACTGTTTGTAACTAGCGGAGTAGCCCAGGCTAAAGCATTCCCTGTCATATTTGAAATCATAAACCCTACTCTGGCTTGGTCCGTGGAGAAAGTATGTGGTCTGAAGGTGAAGTACACATTGCAGGCCTCCAGGAATTCCTTTACCCTCTTAGGTGAGCCATCAAATCTTCCTGAAGATAGAGCCATGGGAGGCAATTCCGGTGGATGTGAGGGGTCCCGGACCGCTACCATCTGTTTTAGAAGGGCGTTCTTAGTCTTTACCCCCTGTAATTCCAGTGACATGGCCTGAAAAGCCTTCCATAACTCCTGAACTTGTTCTTCGGCTGACATCTTGGCCTTTCTTGGCGTTTCAATCTGTGACTGCATAAACTGTGGAACCCTTTCGTCTTCCCGTCCCTCCACACTCTCCTCACCTGAGTCTTCAGAGTGGCCTGTGTTCCGTAGATTCCGCCGGCTCAGATAGTCCCGTTCTTTTTTAGGTAGCACTTGCCTGTCTCGGTGAGAAGCCACAGTGACTGCTGATAATACAGCCGTCCTGGGGCCCCTTTTCCGGGATCAGGCCGGACAAAGGGAAAAAAAACCCACACGTGGGAAAAAACCCTTAGGATACTTCTGGTAACGAGGTAGGTGGAGATCCAAGATTGAAATCTGTAGGACTGGAAGCAGATGCGAGGTCCGTAGGGTAGAACACGGGAGGGAAGCCCAATGCGACACCAATGAGAGGTGAAGGCAGCCTAAACAACTACCGGCCCAAGGACCTTAAAGACATGGGGAGAAACTAAAGAAGAGAAAAACCAGCAACAGACGGAAAAAAGGGAAAACTGGAGAGCCGCGGGTAAAAAAAGCGGCAAAGAGGAGAGAAGAAAAAACGCCCGCCGCCGGAGCGGCGAGACTAGAAGGAGAAGCGTGAAAGTGCCGAGGGATCGGCAAAGAAGAGGCTGTCAAAAGAGAGGCCGCTGCTGAAAACAAAAGACGGCCAACAGGTACGTAGAAGAAACTTTATCCCCAGGGCCGGGGACAAGCACACAGAGAAGACCCGCCGCACGCCGAGGCGAGCAGAGGGCAAGACGCTGGGGGAGCGCAAGAACCAGAGCCGCTGGAGCGAGGGTCAGCAATAGGTTGAAACGCAGCGACTGCCGGGCTTGAAGGGCAGGTAAACTCCCGGCAGTGCTGTGATTGGCCACAAATAAATACTGGACACAAAGAAGGGACTATACCGCTCTACCTGCCGGTTAGCCTCCAACGTGGAAGGAGCCGCCACCCGCGGTAGCGATTGCGGATGACATTCTCTCACAATCAAAACATACTTCTCATGGCAAGTTAAAAGGCCTTGTCTGTGCCACTTGATGATTAATTCCATCATACACAATTTGATATCTCCACTACAGTTGGAAAGTAGTTTAGCATAACACCCTGGGGTATTGAGGTGCATCAATCCCATCTCAATATAATCTACTGTGTTAAGAACAACAATATTACCTCTCTTGTCTGCTTCTTTAATAATGATATTCAAATCACTCTTTACCCTAAATTGCGTTCAGGCAGTTCAAATAAGCTTCTGTTCTTAAAATTGGAGTTAAAATAATCATTACCATTTGATTCATCCTGAAAGAGATGGTTAATTTTCTATATCACTAAATCAATGCTGGATATCTAGTATTTGATTCTTTAAGTCAATGATCTTTGTTCAACACCTATATATAGAACATTTTCTGATGGTTGGGGAAAATGTCCATGATTTTATGTTAGGAGCCACGATTTCTAAATTTGTGTTTGTTGAGCGACAACTATTATGTGGATGTGGCACAATTCAAGGAGCATACTGTATCTTAATGGTATGATTATTTATAAATGAACAATGTTTTTATAATGTGAATAGCATGTGACATCATCAAAGTTGGCCAGAGGGACCAATGACGATGCACACGGTATGTGAAATGTGTGATGGCACACACCACATATAAATCAAAATCAAATTGGCGGCGTCATGTTGAACACACAGACCACAGCATTTGAAGGGCCTGACATAATGTGGCCTAGCCGACTGGTTCTTGCAGGAACGGTTGAGTTAATTTAAACATAATAAACTACAAGAGGATTTTAGAATATAAAAACTATTTTTGGGTGTATAGTAATTATAATAAATAATCATGACTAATTCATTTGCAGTGAGGATACTTTTACAGTTCATAATCATTCAACACCTATAAAATGAGACTAATAACAATAACAATGGTAAGCACCTATATTATAATTATTATTGTATTATTGTAATTATTGCAATATCAACATTCAAAAGGGGGACTAGTCCTGCACCCATATACAGGTGAAAAGATTGCAATAAAAAGCTATGGAACTTGTAACACTGAAAATTGCATTTATTGCATACGCTGTCCATGCGGACTCTACTATGTCGGAGAAACTGGACGGAAATTGAGAATCCGGATGAATGAGCACAAGTCGTGTATCAGAAACAGAAACACTAATTCAGCAGTGGCAAGACACTTCAATGAGAAACAACATAATATCTCTCAAGTCAAGTTTCAAGTCTTGGAAACATTGGAAAATACACATACAGACTCCAAAAGGAGAAGACAACAAAGAGAAGCCTGATGGATAGATCGCCTAGAAGCCTTGGCACCGCGAGGACTCAATGAAGAGTTTGATCTCAATTGCTTTCTGTAATAATGATGTAACAATGCATGCTAATCATGTGAAATACAATAAGGTTGCAATGTTATACGTTCATCATGTCACAAATATACTATTAGCAGGTTTACCAGGTTTTACAAAGGGGTTGTTTTAGACTCCAATATCTCAGTCTGGAGAAGACTGCAAAGGACACTGAGGAATAAGAGTTACACTTTCTATTTCCTTTTTTTGACTACATACATGTCTGAGTATTGATAGTGTATTAAGATATATCTTTATTATTTCATGATTTCATCAAGAAGAACACAGACGTGACACATGTACCTCCAGCATAATACTCGTCATAATATTTGTTACTTTACAGCCTCACGCATTAGCTAGCCATTACATGTCTACAACCTGTCTTTTGACAGTGTGCAAGCCTAATGGCAATACATGTAACCTAAAGCCACATTAAATGACATTATTCTTTACTTACATTTGCTACAATTCGAATACTACAGACACGGCAATTTATTACATTAAATTATAGCTCGCGGCTCTAAAATGTAACACAAGGAATACCTACGCGTATTTATAATGAAGACCTATTGCCCCAACCAACATGGCCGACACGTAAGTGTACGTGCGGCCATATTGTTTATTTCACGTTGCTAATGACAACCATACGAACCGCGAGCAGCACAGGCCGTTCGCAGTCGACACAGCAGGACGCTGAAGCTGCACTCCAGGTAAGCCGTATAGATTGAACAGGCATACGCGATCCAAGATCGCAAGATATTTTAAGTGAATTAGTAAGATTAACAAGAGCAGGAGCTAATAGAATTGCTCTCTTCATGCTAGGCAGCGTTCTCTTGAAGATAACAACACGCACACAGACCACGTGCATTTCAAAACTTGGCAATCAGGTTAGTGACAAAAAGCACATCACTTTAAGCATGGGTAAAAGACTTTTGAATGCATTTAATGTCGTGAAGAATTATTTTTGGCACAACACGGGTGACATTGTGCATGAAAATAAGGTTATACTGCACTCAACTAAATGTGATGGTGCCATGCAGGTATTTATTGAAGCACATATGTGATTACGTAAATTAGAAATTATTTAAGTAATTATGCGATCAATCGAAGTAGAATATCATGGCCTATAAGGTATAACCATTGTCATGTCAAGTAAAATATGGGTATGCTTTGCTATGCCAGGAACACATGTAATGATGGAATCTTTTTTCTTTTTCTTTCCTCTTTGTTCTCGCATTTTTGTTAAATATCTGTTTATCCTTGTGGGCGCCCTGTTTAATTTGGCATAATTTGTGTTCTCTTGACGTACGGTGCACTGTCGAACTCTAACCTGATAATGTGGCGTGTTCTATTGAATGTTGATATTGCAATAATTACAATGTGTGCAACACAGTAATACCCTGGCTCTGAAGAAGGAAAACTCCGAAATGCATTAGCCATACGGGTTTCACATTTTGCCCCATTCTTGAGCAATAACTTCATTGGTGGAGTTTAAACCAATGAAGTACAAAATAATTTTCAAGAAGTTCTAATTTGGAAAATTAAATCAAGAATATAATTTTTTTGACAAATCATCAAAGTGTGTCTTTTATTTTATTGCAAACAGAAAGAAACTTACTAAATCTCAAGTGGGAAACTTGGGTATGCGGCCCACACCGAAGGCATACATGCCTAGGTATTTTCTCTCCATGTTCATTTTCTGTGCCCTACACGGTGGCACATGACAGTGGGCTGCACCCCAATAATTAATATATAATCCATAGGATTAAGAATTATCAGATTAAAAGGAAAAAGTCCAATTAAAGAAGCTGTGCACTCTCGCCTCTCTCTCAAGCACCTATATTATCACATTTATATGTGACAATAGGGGACTTTATTAACAAAATAAATCAGGAATTGATGATTATTTGTATAGGTTTCACTTTGTAACCTTAATCTCATGGATACTTAAATTGAGGTTGAGATGTACCTCTCATCATCAGTTGAGAATTTGTGTTCTAATAAATACTAATGAGTCTTGCCAAAAAATATCTAGGCTTCACTAGCCCAAATTGTATAACTAAAGTAACAGCTATCTAAACATTCCTTTATTTCATATTATTTGCAATACTCAAATCAATAAAATTGGACTACCTTAACCAGTAATATAACATGTTTAACACATTCACCATACTAAGATTAGCAGATGAATAGAGATAAGCATGAATTATTGAATCATGTTGGGTTTACTAACAAAGGATAATTCAGCACTCAATGCAGTGGATTAAATATTAATGGGCATTTTGGCAAGGTTTTTCAAATATGGAGTAAAATCACAAGAGTAGAGATGACACACAAAGACTAGCAGCACGAAGTGGTGGGACAGTTCACTCACTAAAGGTGATGGTTTTATATTTTATTATTGACTGGCATGGACACTGGACCAACCCAATTATTTTTGGGTGAGCCCTCATGCTAACCAAACAAGTGGTGATGGAATAATTCCAGTCAAAATTGACTATGTTATCACCCTATTTTGATTCCATATCTGATGTTTAAATTATATGTGTGTCCTATCTACAGAATAACTTGTTCTCAACAATTAATATAGATCATTCATTGCAACCATGCAATCTTGCTATTGTTAAGTTTATGTAGACTAGCCCGGTCTTGAGAAAGACCTATATTAAGGTTGAAACACGTGTTGGCGTAAGGGCAACGTTTTGGATGTTATGGCATTGCACCTGTGATTGTTAGGGATATTGTAATTATAACAAGTACTAACAAAGTAAATTATAATTGTAATTGTTCTTCTATAATGCGCTTAATACCAGCAAGTGGTTTCTAAGTGTGGGATCGGGAATTGCACCTGGGTTGTGCTGTGTTGTCTTGTTTCCAAGACAAACACATTACCCCTGAGCTATATTTCCTCCCCAATACTTTTGTTATTGTGGACAACATGATATTAGTTTGTGTACAATCATGAAACTGTAATTATGCAATGGGTACCTTGTGACTAAAGCAATGGTCACCTTTGAATTGTTTATATGACCCTGTGAGGACTAACAGAGATCCAATTGATTGGTATATGAGAATGACATATTGTAATGACAGCAAACAATTATTCTTTTTTTGTGATTAAAACAGAGTGTGATACGAGTACCTCTATATCCCTCTTTTTATTAGGCTCTTCTAAAAACTGATAAAATAACCTAGACTGTTGGTGTTGTTTAATACTGCATACATTGCACATGGTTCATGGTGTAATACAGACACTTGTTTCAGATTGCTAGAGGGTAAAGGCTAGCCATGGTACACCATCGCAAGCAGCATTTACAATTACTATTGATTAATCCTTGCGCTGGATAAGCTGAATGTATCCTGAAAATTGTTTTGGTGTTTGTTCTATATATAGCTTTCTGACTCTTCAGTGAGCATGTTAGGCCTCTATTTAAAGATTATATGAACAACCTTCATCTGGGTCTACCATCATAGCTGCCCTGTTGCCTTGAGTCCCCTTGAAATGCTGCAGGAAAGATGATGCTACACCATAAAGGCAGAGATCATGAAATGCATCCTCTCAGTCCATGCACTGTCTGCATGCTGCCAGACAGATACATATTAATGCACTCTGTGTAACCTAAGAAGTCACCATTCACAGGTGGTTATACTGTTCTCCAACCTCATCAATTTTAGAACAATGTGTAGGGAGGCATGGTGTCGCAAGTATGATACTGACAAAAAAGATACAAATTGTAAAACCTTTATTACCTTTGTGGGGTTTGGCCCTATAACTAGGATGGGGGTTGTCTCGACCATCAAATAATATAGAAAACAGTCTTAGTCATATCTGTCAAATCAAAATGCCCTATGCTAATAAGGCCTAATGCCTGCCCTATCTCTTGTAGAAAAAAAGTGTGACAAAGAAAAAATGTGGCTGAATCAGCTTGCCACCCCACTTTTAGACAGCATGGAACAAAACAGTCTTTATAGGCAGGATGACACACTCTGACTTTAACACTGAAAAAGTTCAGAACGTGGATTGAGGCCCACCTTGTCTTTCACTTTGGAGGCTCTTGTTCTGGTCTTCCCCAAATAACCAACCAAAAGGTTCACACCGGTCCCCCTCTGTCGGGCTCAGACCTCTTAAAAAAAACAAAAGTTCAACATTGGTCCCCCTTTGCTGGGCTCAGACCTTTCACAGTTCAACGTTGGTCCCCCTCTACGGGGCTCAGACCTTTAACCGTTCAACAACACTTTCCGGGGCTCCCGTCCCTAAGCTTTTTACACTTACCCAAAAGACCCACTCCCTCAGTCGGGCTCAAACCGCTTTTTGGATGTTGAAGACTTTTCAATTTGAGTGCTTCCTTCAGGACCACTTTGACTCAGGATTCAATGTTCAACTTTTCCTTTCCCCTTCTCTTGGGTTAACTTTGTTCACTTTCGCTTGTACAGTTCATTCACTTTTATCGCTTCAAACGATGCACCTTTCACGGACACTTTCGAGTGGGCTACTCCTTTTTGCTGTACCACTCCGTTACTCAGTATCGCTGATTCCACAGCTGTCTTTATCTTAAAGTTCATTCACAGGTCTGCCTTTCCTTGCGTCTCATTCACATGTGTGAAGCCTCACTTGTGATATATTGTTGCAAACCTCCAACACCAGTCTCTCAGGTCGCTTGCCAACTGACCGACTGTGAGGGTCCCGGGAGGGTCGCTGGCGTCCATGAAACACAAAGCAGTCTTTGATATTGGGATCTGGCCTTTGCCATGCGTCTTTCACGGCCTTGTGGAGGCTATGACCTCCTATAGGGAACTCTTGGAGTTTTCAACCTGCTGCTCTTGTTCCTTGGTCTGTCGCTCTGCTCAGTAGGTTCGCCTTCACCTCGGAAGTTATGCTTGTACTCGTGTTCTACCTTGCTCAGAGTGTGTCTCTAGGTTCTGCCTTTTATCCGTGTGAGGAGAGCTAAATTGGAATCAGGTGTATGCACTTGAAGTCAAGTGCCTGACTTTTCTGTGGTTGACTCTCTGGGGAGGATGGGTAACACCTCCCTGCAAGCCCAGAAACTCTTACCGGTATATGTTCTGGGAACCATTCTTCAAAGATGCACACACATAACAAAGGCCAGCCTCTCACCAGGATGTTGCATACCAAAGTGCCTTTGATGCTGCATATATGAGAAGGGGACAGGTTTGCACTAGTGTAAGATCTATTCCAAGCCAATGTTCTCTCATAACAGTGATTCCACAGGCTAGGCTAGACACTAGGAAGACTTAGTACTGCACTAAGCACAGACCAAATTGTAACAATGTATTTTGTAAATTGAATAGGACACACAATAACAGACCACCATACAATTCAATACTTTTATATGAAGATTTGTAGGTCCATTAAGAGGTGATCATCATTTCCGTTTGCATTGGTTATAGATAAAAAAAATAAACGATGTCCAAAATAGAAAATGAAGGCATTCCAAAACCAACCAGCAAAACATCCATTCAACCATGCATTGTATCAGAGAGAAGGAAAACAGAACATGTAATTCTATACCGACTATTTTCTTGGGGTTCTAGAAACCCTGATTAGCATTTATTGATACTGTGACATGACATACCATCCATAGTTGCCCCCGCCGTTTACTTTTAATAGATTGGGGATGCAATTATGAGACACCCTGGTAAGCACTTTATTAGTTTATGAAAGCAAATGCATTTTAGATACAGCCTCAAATCCCATTTACCCCTTGCCCTCAAGCTAAGGTTCGCCTAGTATGAGATTAGCGATAATAGACTCTCCTGCATAGCAGAATAATTCCCATAATCAATTTGGATTTAGGCAACTACCTTGATCCCCGGGTAGGTTAGGGATATAGGTAATTATGCCTTTTGGGTCTGTTTGACCTGGCCAAATCACTCCTGCAAGAGATTCCAGTCACTTTGGTTCCTATTAATACTCACTTGAGACTCTTGTGACACCAGCCCTTCTGGGCTGCTTGCTGTCTTATCACCACTCGACAGTAGCCCCCACTGTTCAGCTCAGGACTCTTCAGAACACTGCAGCACGAGCTCTGTCGCCTACCAGCTACCCAGATATTGCCTTTGCTCCAGTCCCAGTTCAGGGCCCCAGCAACATTAGTCAAGATGCCTTTATACTCGAACAGCACAACCACAAATGAGGCAGCCCGGATTTCTCACTTGATGATCTCTTTCAGAATGTGGAAACCACAGCACCAGGCCTTGCTTGAAATCAGAGCTTGTGAAATCTCAGCCTTGTTTTAAAGTTTCAACCAACGCCCAACCACAGACTCCATCACAGGCTAAAACTTCAGCAAAAACCCCACGCAAAAATCTAGGTAAAAAAACAGCCCCCAGCCATATATCACATATGGTTCCTGCACATTTTACCCACCTATCTGTTGATGTCAATTCCTTCAACTCTAGCCCCTTGTGTCACTCCCAGCTTTGAAACGTGAAAAAGCCTTTGAGAATATTCCAGTGCCTTCTAGCGCTCATTTCAGGCCCTCTACTACTTGGTAAACTGCATCCCTGCCCACCATTTCTTCCTGTGCTCAGAAGAAAATGAAACATCCCATCCTCTTTTCGTGTACCTCTGACTGAACAGTGGCATTTTTTTAATGTTCCAAGCCCTTTGATCTTGTTATACCGCACATTTCGCCTTGCAAAACAGGCTGTTCACCTTTTGATTTCTGCTGAATCTAATCCTCACAAGAAAAGCTGTTTTGTGCATGCACATGCTGTAATATTGATGCGTTAAGGCCTGCAGCCCCCAAATGTAGCCCCATGGTTTAACCTCAATGCTACACATTAGTACTAATATACCACATCACACGTAGCACTACAGTGTTAGTTTCTGTTGAACCTGGTGGCATACCACCTCTGTTGAAATTAGTGACACACCAACTCCAGACATCTCCTCTTTCTTCTGCAGAGGACACCGCTTAAATTTGGGACTCTGCAGAAGCATGAATCCTAGCTAAAAATCATGCGCTCTGTTCAACTCTATCTTTCGTCTTTCAACAACAGTCAATGCAAAAGGTATGGTATGCAATTTCATCAGAAGTACTATCAACCATATTATGATGGATGTGACAGACAGACCTTTGACTACCAATCCCTTCGCTGTCCATTGCCATGCTCCCATTCATGAACATCCTCATTTATCAAGCCCAAGTCACTCATCGTGATATTATTTTGGCATGTACTCAATTTGATTGTATGTACATTTTTATGGTTCAACACATATTCAATGTCAGGATCTATGGGAAACCTATTTCTTTGGAATAATTCAATAATTACCTTCCCACAAGTCTACATCGACATGAAATAATGTTAGCCCCCAACTGCCACCACAGTATCCTTGGGTATTGTCATATAGAAAGCATTGTAACGGTTTGATAACAAATTAACCATGATTATGATGGGTCATTGTTTTATTTATCGCACAAGTACTGAGCAGCCACCTGTCTTTAATCAATTTGGCATGTGCTAGCTCCTCAGGATTTGGGTTGTTTAGAGACACTGCACACAACAAAACACCCTGATCTGCCCATAAATTGCACCTGTTGCATCACGTACAAATGGCTTCCCAGGGCATATGCAATTCTGCGCTTTAAACTCTGCACAGGTATCTAATTCTGGAGCTGGATATAAATCAGGCTCCCACGTTTGAAAAGCTACCACTTCAAGAGTTACAATTTTGACATATTTGTCACTCTGGCAGAAACCCACATTGTGCACCAACTTAGTCTGATACATTAATTTTGGGGTGATATATGGAATGCTCAATAGAAACCCTATCTTCATCCATTCCACATCTATATACATGGGAATTGCACTTCTCATTTCAAATGCAATATTTTTTTCCTATATTGTTTCTACCTCTCTTTGTGTGATCCGAGCCAACATTTGATGGATGATATCAGATGACAGAAAATACAAAGGAATGTACACCTTTACCATCTGAGACACCCTGTTTTGAACCCATCGCATGAACTGTGTCAACAGACTTGCAATGTGATTCACCACATTCAAGATGTCCTCCAGTACCTCATTGTGCTTAACATTGTTGTTTTTACTCTAATAGCGCTGATTGCTCATTAAAGGTCAAGACAGTTTGATGTATGTATTGAACCAACTCCTTCTGTTCAATTCTGTTCAATTCTGACTCTGTCAGAGACGTTACAATTATCTTTTAGAATCAAATCTGGTTTTACACTGGTGTAAATGTTCTGATATAATAGTCTCCTGTTTCCCAAAATAAAACCTCCACCACAATTCCTGATGCCGGCCCTGGTTCTATTAGAACTTTCCCATTTGCTGGTATAGCACATGTCAAGGTAAATAAACATATTCTTGAATAAAATAACACAGTAATTCTTCCCACATCGCGTTGACCGTCATCTGGATTTGCCGTTTGCGTTACCAAGCCTGCTTTCTCCTGCCGTATGCCTCCTCTTTCGGTCCCAGGGATTCCACCTTGCTCCGTCTCGATGCTTCCCCCATGGACATCCAGCTCCAGGGACCCACACAGAACAGAACACGGATGAAGGAAAATTAATTAAATAATCTAAACCAGAAGAGAGAGACAGACAGCTTAAGTACTGATACTTTTTTACTTTAGGACTTGCCCTGTTTTCAAACTGTCTGGTATAAACCTTACATACAATTTGTATACATGTACATAGTTACATTTTTGTTATTAGTATACATCCTTACTTCTCATTCATTCCTTCAGGCACACCACGCCCAACACAACTACACACCTGCTCCAATGAACCCTTTTTACCTCTTACGTGAGCTGCCCACCCTACTGCTACTCACTTCACTGACCTACTCACCTCGATTCTAATGTGATTATCACACTTCTCACTCCCTACTGGTTCTCCAGGCTGCTCTAACCTCTGGATTGCATGTTTTGGGTGACATGCCTTTATCTGATATACCTGGACAAATTGTTCCACAGCCAGATTCACTTACTCTGTCATTATTCTGTACACCACAGGAGAAACCTTATCCACAATTTTGATTGGGCCACACCTGGATGCCATTAATTTGGCATTTCTACTCTTGCCTTTCGCAAATTGAACTTGTACACCTGGTCACCCATTTAATACTCCCTAACAGATGACTTCATGTCATAGTATGATTCGTATGTCGAAAATGCTAAACTCTTCCACATATTCATGAATTGTGGATGCATTCACCAAGACTTGCTCATTTGTTCTATACAACAAATGTTGGGGCACTGCTGTCATTTTTCATTCTTCAACATCACCCTCAATTCCTCTTCTCCTTTGCAGACCGACTCTGTTAAAGGATTATGTTCTGCATCTGACAAATATGCCTAGGATTCGGTATTCTTTTTGTGCCGTGTAGAGAGGTTGTATGCCAATAATTTAGACATAAACTAATTGTGCCGCATATGCTATGAACAAATGCAATAAATAAAATAAATAAATAAAATAATATTAATCACTAACATGGTTCTCTAACACAGGAGGGTGTCTGTAGCATTAGGGAATGACGTGGGGGTGATTATGAACCAACAGCTGATGTAGGGGTTATATTTGTGGCCTGCAGACATTAACATGAAGTCAAGAGACACAGGGAGAGAAGTTTATTTTTCCTCCGAGTGCAGGAAGAAACGGTCTGCAGAGTTGCAAGCAGGGGCACACACAATACCCTGCTGTCTGATCTAAGGTAGAAAAATCCTTCCACCCATGGACTTCGGCAAGGCCTTGGTCAATGAATGGGAGAGGCCACCTTGACACAGTTCTCTTAAGTCCATACACAACAGCCATTAACATTGGGCTTCAACACACCTAATATAGGCGTGTTTGAGGTACTGTGAATACGTCTAATGATTCCCCTAGATTCCAAGTTTTTAATTATTTCTGGCAAAGACTCTAAATAGGCCAAGGGTAGCCTATACTGTTACACAGATACAGATTCCCTACCATAGCCTTCTGGCAGTGTAGCAACATACAGATTAGTATGCCCACAATCGTGGGCGTCCTTAGCAAACACCTCCTCAAATTCTATAAATATTTTTCTCAATTGGTTTTTCTCTTCTTCATATGTGCATGCATTTGCAGCCTGCATTTGTTCCTCTGCCATTTTAGAACATTCTGGAAAATCCTCTAAAGGAAGAATCGTTGTGCCTCATTCTAACTGTGTAGCAGTATATCTTTGTAGAGAGGCCACTCTCAAGTACCTTGGCACTTTAGCCTCCACCTCAATTTGCTGTTTTGCCCCTGTCTCATTTTCATCCACCTGAAAGAGGATGCAATCATCCTGATGATGACAAATCACATATTTTGGTTCATAAGGGTATACTGACTGAATTCTGAATATTCGCTTTGGTTTAGCATCTAAAGATTTGGTTAATTCACCTTGTTAAGTGACATAGCTTTTAGGAATAGTCCCAATTACTGGGTTGTTTAAATCTGCAGTATGATTCTTGCATTGTCATCCCTAATGGTGTACCTCCTTTCAAGTAAATACCCTGACATCCTTTGCTATCCACAAGTATTTGAGTGGGACCATCCCCTAATTCCACCAAGGGTGTGTATTCACATTCTAGCCACTGCTGTCTCATGGATTTGTTGAGACACAAATGCATCAGGCTCCTTCATTGTTTTGTACCTTCCTGTACTTCAAAGCCATTGTGAATTGTCTTGTAAATGCAGGAGTGGTAACACCCTTTTTGAAGCTCAATTGCATATGGCATTATTTGCGCACAATGATATGCTTGCCTTCTATCCTCAAATTCAGGTGCTGCCCACCCATTCTGGACCAAACTTTTCGATTCAAGACATCTAAAACCATACTCACTTTGTGCATGATGTCATTTCTCAAATAGAAGTGGGCTTTAGTTCCATTTACAATCCATATGTTGTGATGAAGGCTTTTGGACCCTATAGTTATTTTCAACATGCATCTCTCCACAATTCTTTGTCCCAAATCAGGACCATCTAATCCGAATATTTGTTGATTTTTTATCTTAAAACTTGGTATTTTTTCTCTGTCAAGCATTTGTTTTAACACTTTCTCAGTAATGAAACTCCTTTTTTGTTCCAGGCCCAAAACTGCCTCAATCATTTCCCGATGGCCACTCACATGCATGGGTATCCAGGCCTGACCTTCCTTCATGTGTATTTCCGCAATGGTTGAAATATACTTTTCCTGCACTGACTCTGAAACATCACATTGTACACAGTCTTAATCACTTAGGCCCTCATCATGAGTTGGACTGTATCCCGGTTGTAATACCACCCGACTGTAACAGCCTTAGCACCCACTGGTCCAGCGTTATTACCGCCGGATCACAGGTTGGACGTTAACAGTAAATCCCCATTTCCCATTGGGTCAATTGGATCTAATGGGGCATTTTCGGTGCTAATACTGTGGGCTAACACAGCCAGCAGACATACTGCCGAAAACAGGTCGGTAAATGAAATTTTCACCTCCAGAAAAAAGCTGGAGGTAAACCTGCCCATTTAGCACCCAACTTGCTATACAGCCAGCCCTTAAATGCAGCGGTAATCACAATGTTACTAATCTCAGGGCTGATTTTCTTTAAGCCTGCCTTCTTGCTAAACAAAGGGGCATATGAAAGGACATTTGAACCCCCTTTTTGCCCATCTCTTTTTCAATCTCTCTGTTTAATTTTCTGTCCTGTGAACCCATATGAATATTTGCTACTGATTGGCCTCCTTGTGTAATGGGGCCTCCTGAGTTCTCAGCACGTCCCTTTTCTTCTTTCTCCACATCCTTTTTGATTTCCTTCCCTTACCTCTACTCTGATGCATGACTGTTATGTGTTTTCATTATCATCATGTGACAGTATGTCAACATTTGGTGTTTGGTATTCACCTGGTTCTAGTACCATACCTGTTCATTTCACCTCTGTGGCTTGAAATATTCCTCTGGGAACTTACCTGTAAGTGTCCTTTGGGAAGCTTTAATGTCTTTGGAGATATGAGCACTATTAGAATCATCAGGCAATGAAAACCTATCACCTGTCTTTGTACTTTTTATGTTCCCACCTATCATTTCATTCAGTTTTATTTAATTTATTTCTGATTCATTTAGTGCAACATTAAACCTCCAATGGTTCACTTGCTCACTGGCTATCTATCAATTGTTAAAGAGTGGAACAGAGAGCACAGATTACGCTAGAGACATCATTTACTCCTGGCAGGAGTTTTATAATACCAATGGACAGGGCCCTTCAAGACCCCAACAGAGACCTACTAACCCCACTCCTGTTAACACTGATAGTAGTGACATCACCAGTGGAGAAGTTGAGATGGGCCATAGGACATCCATAGTGACGACAGCCTCTGTACACGCCACAACACCAGCAGTAACTTTACCAAGTATGAGCACATTCGTGCCACCAGTAAAATCAATAGGCCAGGCTCCTTTTTTAGAAGGAGGAAACCCTGAAGAGGCAAAACGAAAACCCAGAGGAAGAAACGAATAGGAGAATCATTGGTTATGAATATTTCTTCCAAAACACTGATGCCAGCCCAGACCGAGACACTCAACTTGGGATTTTCCTACATCCCTACGTGTAACACAACTTGCTTTGAGGAGGAGGTTAATCTCTTTAAGTTAATTAGGAAGATGGAACTCAAGGGTTTCTTTGAATTCCTACCAGAAACGAGGGAAGGATCCAAGCCATTTGATTTTTGGGAAATTAAATCTAAAAGCACCTTTCATTCTCAAGTCAATAATGCTGTTATGGATTTGTTTAAGTGCAAGACCAGTAAAGACCTGAGACGCATCAAATAAAGCTGTCACTCAAGTTGAATCTGTGTAATTTCCAGGTACGCTTAATCAGAGATCTTGCAGATGAGACACGCATCATTATGAAGCTAGCTGACAAGGGTGGTGCTCTTGTTATCATGGATTCTACTTTTTACGCTAACATTTTAGAATTATAACAAGATCCCAGAATGTATCTGGAACTTTCCCATGATCCAACAAGCACCATTCTGATGCTGATAATAGAGATTATTGACAAAGCTTTAGATAATGAATGGATTGCAGCTCATACCAAGGAATATTTGATACAAAAGCATCTGATTGTTCCGGTGTACGCAGCATTACACAAAGTGCACAAGAACCTCCACAGACCACCATTTAGATCAATAGTGGGGGGTACGGACAATGCCTCTAATCCACAAGCGGTTTACTTCGACACAGATCTCCAACCCTTGGAGCCACAAACCTCCACTTACCTTAAGGACACCTCACATTTTGTGAGTCTACTAGGGGAATTTGAGTGTAATACACCTGACCTCATATTCTTCTAACTTGATGTCTGCAGCCTGTATACCTCAACCCCACATGGTGAAGGGATAGAGGCAATGGAATGGTTCTTACTGAGACATGAGCAAGTACAAATACATAAAGTCTTTGCCATTGAGCTAATAAACATCAGATTGTACAATAACTTCTTCAGATTCAAGGGAAAATATTATCTCCAGATTTCCAGTATCTCAAAGGGTTTGGCAGTGGCACCAACATATGCCAACATGTTTATGTACAACTTTGAGAACAACTATATATTCAGTCAAGATCCATGGGCCACAAAAATCCTGTTTTGGAGGGTGTCCCTACATATTATCCCCACCAAAAATATTGCTGTATATATGGTCATCTGGAATGCCACAGGGTGTCCCCCGCAAATTTAAAAAGAATGCATGGGTTGCCGGGGTGTCCACTGCAGGGGTCATGCGTCAGTATCGGCGCTAAATATGGCGATATTTTTGTATTGCAATATTTTTGCAGGGATATTAACGCATGGAACCTTTTGGAGGAGGTATATTGATGATGTTTTTGTCATCTGGAGGGGAACCAAAGCAGAACTAATGGAGTTTTTTGAATATTTTTACTCCTGCCATGATTATACTAAGTTCACCACAGGGATTGGTGAGCTACATTTACATTTCTTGCATGTTCCTTTAACTTTAACTGATAATACACTCTTGACAAAAATGTATCCCGGAAGTGCATTCGCAAGTGCACTGACTGTTGGACTGTCTGCCCGTGTGTGAGCTGCTCCCAGGATTGTGCCGACTGGATTTCATCTCGCAGGACTATTTCGAGGTGCCCGTCGGCAAGAGGAATTTCCTTGTCCCACGAAACGCGCCTTGCTGGACTGCCGCTGTGACGTGGTGCTCCGTGTGCCCACAAGTGCTTTCATTGGTTCCCTCCAACTCACGCCCACCAACGAGTTTCCCGCAGCCCATATTTTCCGAGTGCACGCGCATCCGCGCGCGCGCATCCCGGAAGTGCATTCGCAAGTGCACTGACTGTTGGACTGTTTGCCCGTGTGTGAGCTGCTCCCAGGATTGTGCCGACTGGATTTCATCTCGCAGGACTATTTCGAGGTGCCCGTCGGCAAGAGGAATTTCCTTGTCCCACGAAACGCGCCTTGCTGGACTGCCGCTGTGACGTGGTGCTCCGTGTGCCCACAAGTAATTATACGAGACGTGTGTTTAATCCCTTTATGGTGTTGTGTTCTGTTGTGTTTGGTCTCGGTTAGGAGATACTGTGTTTGTCCTGCTTTTCTTTTCTCTATTTTGAAAAGTTCCTTCTTTTTGTCTTAGGTGCTTTCATTGGTTCCCTCCAACTCACGCCCACCAACGAGTTTCCCGCAGCCCATATTTTCCGAGTGCACGCGCATCCGCGCGCGCGCATCCCGGAAGTGCATTCGCAAGTGCACCGACTGTTGGACTGTTTGCCCGTGTGTGAGCTGCTCCCAGGATTGTGCCGACTGGATTTCATCTCGCAGGACTATTTCGAGGTGCCCGTCGGCAAGAGGAATTTCCTTGTCCCACGAAACGCGCCTTGCTGGACTGCCGCTGTGACGTGGTGCTCCGTGTGCCCACAAGTAATTATACGAGACGTGTGTTTAATCCCTTTATGGTGTTGTGTTCTGTTGTGTTTGGTCTCGGTTAGGAGATACTGTGTTTGTCCTGCTTTTCTTTTCTCTATTTTGAAAAGTTCCTTCTTTTTGTCTTAGGTGCTTTCATTGGTTCCCTCCAACTCACGCCCACCAACGAGTTTCCCGCAGCCCATATTTTCCGAGTGCACGCGCATCCGCGCGCGCGCATCCCGGAAGTGCATTCGCAAGTGCACCGACTGTTGGACTGTTTGACGGGACACGGGCTGGGCTGCTTAGAGGTGATTACAACGATTCGAAGCATACAATTGTAAAGACGTGTGACCTAGAATATTGGAAGGTCCCGTCTATCAGTTATACGAGATTATAGGAAAATCAGAAAAAAATGGTTAATGGCTTACGTAGTGGGCGAAAAATCCGTGCCACCATTCCTGAATTTAGCAACGACTCAGATAATACTATAAATGAGTCTATCAAGGAGGTCTCCCTATCTGCCACAGCTAATATGGGGCTATCTATAACCGATGTTTCTTTGTGCGTCGGCCCTATGCACAACTCATGCCCCAGAGTTATGGCTAGGTTGAGCCCGTCGGAGAACGCCCCCACTATCCCCCCCTTGATTGGTGTCGATGATATGGGAATGACCGACTCTACTGAGACTGTTGCTACTTTCAAAATTAATGATCTTAATGATTGCGAGGAGATATTGTACAACCAGTCTCCTTTGACAGCTTCAAAGTCGTTTACCAACTCGAGCGTTCCGCCTCATGCTGGGGGCACGTTAAGTAACATCAAATTAGTAGATGTTTCTATAATACCACCTGGCATTGAGGCTGCATTGGGGAATCGTATGAGGTTCTCAAAGGCTCCTTCCACACCTGTTACCCAAGCTAGATTTGGCATAGAAAATGTGCACTTATTTCACAATGCTGATGCAGTATCACAAACCACGAGTGGGACAGCTAGTATTGGCCCTAATAAATTGATGGGAAGGGACTTTAATAAACTTAAATCGAGTTCCCCCACTGACACAAAAATCAATAATAATCCAATAGATGTACTTTCCCTCTCAGAACATGAAATTGCGATGTTCTCTGCTTCACAGAATCCAGATGTTAGACACCTTAGTCCCCATAATGTAATGGAGAAGCAACAATCATGTAACGAATATATGGGTTCTGACTTTCCGGTAATGACAAGACTATTAAACATGTTAGACAAAGGCCATGAGCAAACGCATGGTGAAATAGGTATCCTAAAAGGTGTTTTAGTTGATGTTTTGTCAAAGATTAGCAGGATAGAAGGTTTTCTATTTGCCTGTGACGTGGGTGCTAGTAGTAAAGGTATAAAAAAAGTGGATCACGTGTCAGTAAATCAAACGATTTTTCCAGATCAGAAATCTGAGGCGACTCAACCGCGTATTGAGTGCATACATAAGGCCTCGCAAACCTTGGCAGATCCAAGGATGGCAGGAGAGAGTAAACCATCCTTTGCTGCCATTATAGCTGCCCCCAAATCTGATCCCAAAGAGGTGATAGAACCAATGATTCAGAAGCTGTCTTTGGCCATCTCAGATAATGTGCTGGCCATTCAGCAGCTGACGAATCGTCTTAGTGAGCTTCCGACTGCTTTGCCTCCTGCAGATCGCATTCTTGGAGAAATGAAGGGTACAGAGACAGGGCCACATATAGAGGGGAACATACTCCCTTCCAACCTCTCTGATCTTACCAATCTAATCGATTTAGGTGATGAATTATATCCAAAAGAGCCCTCCATAGTCACCCTATCCTCACCCATTCTTGCTCAAGTCCCGAGAAGAGAAGTTATGACTAGGAAGCAGAGAAAAATGGCTGCTAGAGCCCAAAAAAGGAAATTCCACCAAGAAAAAAATATTAAAGCTGCCAACAAAAAAATAAAAAATGACTTTACGAAATCACACGCCCCCAACGAGGCGGACAAGAAATCTTGCTCTTCTATAATATCTGAAGACCAGGTCATTGACTTGGAACAACTTAATTCAGAATCCAAGGAACTGCTGAATCTACCTAGGTCTTGTGATTCTCCTGGTTCGAACCCTAAGGGACAACGTGCTAATAATTCCAAAACGCATGCTAATCTGGAACGAGGTACCCTAGGTCCCGCAACAGATTCCGTACAACAAGATTCAAACCGGGAACCTATTAATCTTAAACAATCGAATTTGTTGAATTTTTTCCCTAATATGAGAGTTAAGAAAGCATCGCACATAATGAAGGGAGGAAGCGGTTCTATACCGTTGAAAGAGCATAGAAAACCAGCTCAAACACAAATACCCAAGATTGTTATTAAAGAACCTCAGGAAGGTCCTCAGGTTCCTGTGCGTGGGAATGGCTTAACTGACGATCTGACTTTGGAAAACCATCGTGGAGCAATCATTGGGGCTGAAGTCCCCCCTGTTAAACTCCCAGACGAGGTTGATTTACATCTTTCCCCAGACATCCCATCTATTATGGGTTGGGAATCTAATGAAACATCGCATGGGAAAATGCCTTTAAATCGATCTGCTATTCTTAAAGCCTTCCAGGATATACCAGCATTAAGAACCATTAGATCCTCTGATATTGATTGGGTCCGACTCTCTTCTAATAATAACAATAGGATGATCTGTGGTTATCATTCGCACATTATCATGAGAATGATTTGGGCCCAAAGATCTGATTTCGAACTGATAGGTTTAACCCCATCGATATTCCAAAATGAAGATTCAGCTAAATCTTTTGTTGACAAAACAACTCCCAAACAGGTCACACAATTAGGGTTGAATGAGGGAGTATTCCCCGCCCCATTAAATGACGAACTCTTCAAACAATTTATGACTTTAGCGATGGCCTGCTCTGGTATTAAGTCAAATGATCATCCTGTCCAGATTTCGACTTCTCACAACATGGCCAATAAATAGAATAAGGGGCGGGGTTTTACTTTAATGTCCTGGAATGCCTGCGGCCTGAAAAATTTTCGGCTTTGGGCATCTCGAGTGGAACCTGAAGTACGCCCCGAGATTATCCTGATTCAAGAATCTATGCATTTGTCCCACTTCGATGTCCCAGGGTACTGTACCCATGTCCAACCTGCTATCAAGAGCCCACTGGGTCGTCCTTCTGGCGGCCTTGCCGTTCTCACCGACAAGGCCTGCAGAATCTCCTCCGATTTAGTCTTTGCTAATTATTCTATAATAGCAGTAAAACTAAGAGGTATGGGATGCGGCACCGGTACACTGATGGTTATTTGTTTGTATTGGAATCATGTTTACATATCTCTCCCTAACTTACATGAGATACTGGACAAAATCCTTGTTGATATCATAGCCGACGATCCCGGCATCCCTATAATTGTTGGGGGGGACTTTAATGCCTCGTGTTTCACACCACTCAACGGGATACACTCCCGTTCTTCTACTCTTTCTATGCATCTGGGGAAACAGTGGGTTGACTATTTCCTCACATGGGACATCCAATTGGTGGCCCCCAACCTTGACCATTATGGATATACTTGGGCTCGAGGTGGGGCTTCATCAATGATTGATTATTTCTTTGTCTCTACTAATCTTATGCCAGATGTTGTTTCATTGGACATACGTGACCCAGCACTAGGTGATCACATGGCTTTATTCCTTAATTTGAAATCTTCTCTCCGACATTACGATAAAGATTTGGCTCTAACAACCATTGCTTTAGATAGGCCAAATATCAGTTTGCGTTGGAATGGTAGACTGTGCTCAAAAATAATGGATCGACTGAGATATGACACCACTATATATGTTCCCAAGGTTAGAGCAGGTAGTGACTGTCCCATTGTCGAAAGGAATAACGAATATACTATCCAGACTCATGTTCAGTCGCTCATATTTACAAATCAAAATACCCAAACAGTGTCGCATCATCATACATTTAATCTAGTAATAAAAAACCTTCGCAAAGAGAAACGCAAGGACATACGGAGCCTTGGCCCTCCCTATCTAATGGGGGATAATTACGTAAAGCTAAAAGCGAAAATCAATCAGAGATATCGCAATACGCTCAAAATCATGAAATATGAGTTGTTGATAGCTGACAATCAGAAGATCTTATCCTGCCTTTTAAGACATGACTCCAGACAAGTTTGGTCTACCTTACGACAGTTGACAGGAGTCTCATCATTGGTGAAAGAAGCCGCTGTAACTGCCACTACCTGGGTCACATATGTACAAGCTAAATTTGCCCTTCCGCCACGATTTGCTGTTATTGACACCAAGAACTATCATACCATGATCTTAAAAAAATCCCCTTGGGTTTTGGATGATATCATTCGAGCGATTGATAAGATTAAGCCCTCTCGGGCCCCCGGCCCTGATGGCATTCCACCATGCTTGATAAAGAAGGATCCCCTTTTTTGGGCTAGAATTCTTGAGAATAAATTTGATAGTGTCTACCTGACAGCCTGCATTCCACCTTCCTGGTGTTCGGCGAATATCATCCCGATTTATAAAAAAGGGAGTTGGGATGATCCGAACAATTTTAGACCCATTGCACTTATGGATGCATCAGTGAAGATTTTTACCTATTTACTACTGGAATCCATTTTACAGATCATAGATCAGCTAGACATTTTGCCTAAATATCAGGTGGGCTTTCGCAAACGCATGGGGTGCACTCTTAATGCGTTTATACTAGCACATCTATATGCCCAAACCAAGGGGAAACATACTGGTCCAATTTATATGGCGGCCTTGGACTTAACGGCGGCGTTCGATTCAATCATCCGCGCAATTCTATGGGAAAAAATGGTTGCTTTTGGTTTCCCGATGTCCTTGGTGGCCATTATAGCACTGTTACATCAAAATACCACATATCGAATAAGATTAACCAAAGAAGGTGCGCTAACTGATAGAATACCTACAGAAATTGGCCTCAAACAGGGGTGTAATTTGGCTGCAGTGCTGTTCAACCTATATCTGGCCGACCTTGATTCAGCTTGGGCTGATATTGTTTCATTTCCAGTGAAATTGGGTAGTTTGGCAATCGACTGGCTTGCTTTCGCGGATGATCTTTTGTTTATGGATCGCACCCCGTATGGCTTACAGGCCAAATTGACAGCTTTTCAATCCTATGCCTACAAAAATAACCTTCAAGTAAACACACAGAAATCGTTTATCATTGTGATCTCTGATGGGAAAAGGAAAAATATTAAGTTTACTCGGTTGCTTAACGAGTGTGTGATCCCTAAGGTCAAGATGATGCGCTATCTAGGCTATCAGCTTTCCGACTCTTATTCTATAGGAATGTGGAAAGAGATGATTAATAATAAAGCTAAACCCCTCATCTCACAAATGAAGATCATATATCACAGATACTGCAAATTTTCCTTGGACCCCTTAATACAGTTCTACCTCCTCAAGGTAGAACCAATACTTCTGTATAGCCTAGACATGTGCTTATCCGAGATAGAGCCTTACCTGGATTGTATTCAGGGGAAATTATGGAAGCAAGCTTTGGGGATGGCGATGTCAATACCGAACATGATGATCTGTCATGAAGTTGGGATCTTACCCCTATCTGCTAAATGGTATTGGCGACGACTTAATAACTACGTCAAAATATTGGCTCCACCGAAAAAATCCTTATACGAGGACTTAGCACAATTATTGTATGAGGAGAATGTACCCTCTTTGGTAAAATTTAAAGACAAAATGGATAAAATTTTAAATGAAACCTTGATTGACAAGGATGACTTAATCTTAGGAATCCCAGCTTGTAAAAAGAAATTCCAAAAATACTTCTGGTGTGCTATGGTAGATCAAATTGGTAAAACCAAAATGTATTATGAATATGCCAAATTCACCAGAAAATTTGGAGATCGTGCGAAATATTTGGACATCTTTCCGTGTAACATTACTAGAAAACTATATATGAGATTCAAATTGAACCAATTCATCACAAATTAAAGGTTGTTCCTGTGGGATTCCTCGAGCCACTGTAAATCTATGGGTTACTGTCGCTTTTGCGGACAAGGAAGAGTGCTCGAAACCCTGAAACACCTTACTATGTTTTGTCCATTTTTTAATTCCCAAAGAAATCTATCCTTTGGGCTGTACATGTATAATGAATCTGACACATGGAGAGAATCCTTGTGGAGAAGGTGTATGGAAGGTGTTAGCCAACGGTTGACACTATGTTTGACAAGATTTTTAGGATCTTTGGACTCAATTTTAATAGCGCAGTATAAACTGCTTATAGAAACTACGGTTTAGCTCATTTCGAGACACTGAAGTTTTAATCAGAGAATGTTAGTCTATCCTATTATGTGTTATCTTACTATGTGTTAATTTGTTATTGAGGAATCGTTGATGAGAATATTAGATGTATGTAAATGTATAAATGTGACTGTAATTTGAAAAATTGATTCATAATTCTCGAAAATGTTTTATGCTACAACTTTATATGTAAGTTGATTAATTTTGTAAAGGTTTGTTTTAAACCATAAACAATAAAAAAAAAAAAAAAAAAAAAAAAAAATGTATAGGAAATTAACAGATGTCAATAACACTTTGTATTATGCTAATTTCCATCAGACCCATCTAAAAGAGGGTCTCACCTAAAGTCAGTTTGTTAGACTTACATGGATTGTATCAGACACCACTACACTGCAGAGGAATACGATCTGATGACCAACAGAGAGCGAGGTTATACATCTGAAAATTTGGATAAATCAGTCTTAAGAGCAGATTCACACAGAAGGAAGGATCTATTGAGATCAATAACCAAGAAAGAAAACATTAGGAGGATACACACCTTACGATATTCGGCACATAGTCACCAAGTCTCCAGGATCATCAATACGAATTGGAGTCTTATCCAACTATACCCACACCTAAATCAACTTTTTCCTGATCAACCACAAAAGACAAAATTGTGGCCATTCCCATGTCTAAACTGTCAGCACTGGTCTAACATTATCAAGGGGGATCCGAGTTTGGGATGTAAGATGAAATTGAGACATTTTGCTACTTATGAGACCAGAAATGTTATTTACACACTGAGATGCCTGTGCAGCAAATACTATGTCAGCCAAACCATCAGAAAAGTTAAAGACAGGTGGAAAGAACACCAGTCGAATATTAGAACAGCTAACACTAGATCCCCGGTGTACAGGCACTTTTTTGCGATGAAGCACTCAATAGCACAAATGAGATGTGTTGTTTTGGAGGTGATCCATCCGCTACCACGTAGTGGCGACATCCAGAAAAAACGGGCACAAAGGGAACTTTTTGGGATACATCAACTTGATGCATCTCACTCCTTAGGGATGAACAAATATTTTTTACTTGAGTCCATACTTATGAATATGGTTACCAGAATCCAGAGTTTTGCTATTTGACACTTGGGTTAACACACATTGTTATAGGTCCTAATGTTTGGTTCTAGAGTGATTATGTATTGAACAAATTGTAATGTCATAACGACCGACAGGTCCAGTGTTTTGCATGAAATATATGTACCTTGCATGAATCCCTATTGGGATGACACACACAATTATACGATCTAATGTTGTGCTTTATTATATCATTCTGAACACATGCCTATGGTGAACGTATGACCATTGGATTTCATGTAACTAATCTGGATGGAAATGGCGATAGGGTACACTTATTCTTTGGAACTCAGATGATCTAAACCTCCTGTATTATCATCTTAACTAATCTTTATTGGTCCCTAATAGTGGCACTGAAGGCTTGACCAATGACTTTAGTGATTTTACCTAAACTGACATTACCTGCGTATTTTCTATCCGATGCCTAACATTGAATATTTGATTTTTCAGTAAGGTCTGGTTTATTCTTCTTCCTCCTAAACAGGAGGGCAGTCTCTCTCAAGCCTAAGCGGACACAGTTACAGCTGGGCACACTTTCTCTTATTCAGGAGTTTTCTCTGTTATACTTGTCACTTTAGGTCTAGTCCAACACATGGACCGTTTATTGCATAGTGTTTTCCTTACTCATTATCCCTTGTTTTGGAGGGGCATGTTTAGGTTCTTACATACAGTATAAGCAAGCTAAACAAACTTGGTTCATCTACTTTTGACAAATTGCATTTCATTGGTCATTACCCCTTACACACACCAGTTGCAAACGCGTGTTATTACATAACACAACAATTCGATACTCAGGCGGTACATTGTAAACAATGTGCGGGTAGTGATCCAATGACATCATCATGCCATGGGACACAATGTTTTTAAAGTGTTGCATCTCGCTCAGCGATGATAGCGGATTACATCGATTAGCTATAGGTGACCCAATATTGAAAACTGTAGTGGGCACTGTTCCTGCACATAAGCAATTAGCATTTAGGTTCCATTTTAATTTCTGGATATGAGTTCAAGTAATGCTGTATTTTTTACATTTAGGTGACCACTTACACCTTGGAGATTTGCGGGATCCCTGTACTATTGATAATCCCCATTAAGTGCTACCTCATAGGTAAGATGACTATTTAGTCTTCCCAAGTATGGATGCTTATTCTGTGATTAATGTCACATTATTTATGTGATCCCACATACCTACTTCTGTACAATGTTCCCCCTCGGTAGCCACCAGTTAAGGACAAGACCGAGGAGGTCAGGTATTCCACTGTCTTTCATGAAAGATGGACCGGATCACTGGTGAGCCACTGGATTCATCTTTATAGTACACTAATTACAAGTCATGTTTTTATTTAGACACGTACATTTGTTTTCTAATTTAGGCATTAAAGCCAGGGATAACGTTATGAGTTAGAAGGAAGACTTGTGCTTACATTTGAAGTTCTATAAGGACCACGTTTTCGGTAAGACCCTTTTAGTGACCGACACAATATATTTCAGTATTTCCTATGAGAGGGTGTACGTTGGCGGATCACCTTAATATGGGTTCTTCATGTCTTTATATATGGGTCATATTTTCAAGCAAGCATTTGAGTGAGTAGCTCTAGATTCAACATTTGGATTGAACTTTTAACATTAGCGCCAAGGGACCACTACGGTGGTGATAGTGCGCGGTACAAATGTCCTTTAACATTAACATTAACATTAGAGGTGATTTATCAAGCCTTCTTTGAGTTGCCTTAGATTGGCTTACATTTTTTTGAAATTCTAGTCTGTTGTGACATACCTTTGTTCACACAAATCATTTTTGTGATTACTTTCAGATCCTGATGAAGAGAACTACTTCTCGAACACGTTGGGTTTATCTGTCCATGTTTGAGATTAAAATATGTATTTCTTTATTATGAATAATAATTTTGAATCACTAAGCAGTACAGTTTGTTCGGTTAACCAGTGTGGGAAGTTTGTCTGATTAGTCATTTGTTAATTCCATCTGCAATGTCACTCTTATTTTCAGCCTTCTCACTTAGCTGTTGCTTTTGCCCTGCACACAGCCTTTCTATCTGCTCAGCTAACATTTTCACTTGTGCCACTAGGCACTGGAACCTATCATGATCTCTAAAATCATCCCTCTGTGTTCTAGGCCGGTACTGGTTAGATTCATATTGGTCAGTTCTATTTTGGTTTCTTTCAGGAGACTGACTCCTGTTAGTGTGTTCCCTGAATTCCCGGGACAGCAGAGGTGGGCAGAGTGGGGCTGCTGTCCTCTTCCCATAATCTCCTTGTGAGGAGGCCTGAAAATATGAGCGAGAGATGTAGGTCACATTATGTCTCTCATTTAATTGATATTGCTCCCTTTGTTGATTTCTATTTACAATTAATCTATCTACGTAGCTTTGCCCTATTTGATTGCCATTTCTCATTGTAGCAATGCCTGGTAAGGCCCATCATGTAATTGACTTTGGGTGTTATTAGACCCTACCATGTCATACCGAAACTCTGCTTGCAGTGAATTGCCAAGTCACCTGGGACTAATGTAAGTATCCCTCTGACTTGGGTCTTTGGATTAAAATACAGTTGCCTGAGGTGCTGCCATTCCCTGCATGGCCACACCCTTCTGTCTCTGCATTCTGTCATCTTTCGTTTGAGCAGTCTCTCATGCCATCTTTTTTCCTGATCTGATTTCTAACACTGCAGGGACATTCTCTTTTGACTTCTGCTTTGATTCCTTGCTTTTATTCTTACTGTGTGACATCACCTCAAATATCTTTTAAGATTGATCTAGTATCCACTGCAAGCTTGTGTCTCTACTAAATTCACGGGCCAATATAGTGACAGTTTCTTTCTGTAAGCCATGAAAGAACTTGCTCCTGAAATCTACTGAGTGCACATCACAATTCACATCAAACCTAAAAAATGCTATTTTCAAAGTTTGCAAGAACTGTCTTGGGGATTCATCCAGCTCTGCCAATAAACTATTTGCTGTCCTCTCCCTGTATTTTCCCTCTGTCCTCATTCTTCTTGCCCTCTCTTCTGCTTTCGATATGGTAAACCACAGCATCCTGATCTCCCGTCTCTGTGATACCCAGGGCATCACAAATCAGGCCCTGATGTGGCTTGCCCCTTTCTCTCTAACCGTCCTTCCCTGGTGGAACTTGGGTCTTTTCTCTCTGCTATCACTCTCTCTACTTGTGGTGTCCTCCAGGGTTCTAACCTATCCACCTGGTTCTTCAATGTTTATATGGCACCTCTGGCCCGCAGGATCTCTGTCCTCATCTCCAACTTTCAGTGTTATGCAGATGTCAAACAGCTCTTTTTCAGGCTACTCTCGGCCTCCTCCTTGCTCCTTCCTGACTGTCTGTCCACAATTCAGTCTTGGTGTGCTGCAAACGATCTCTGTCTTAATGCCAGTAAGACAGAGATCATCCTTATCAGGACCTCTGCTCCTGCCTTCCAACTTCCACTCTGGCCGACCTCCCTTGGCCCTGCCCCCTCACCCACCAGTGAAGCAAAACATCTGGGGATTATCTTGGACTCCACTCTCTCCTTCTCCTCTCACATCTCGACATCTCTAAAAAGTCCCACTACCAGGTGCACCTCCTCAGAGATTTAATACCATTATTCACTTTCCCCCAGAGGCTTACTGTCTCCAATGCCCTGGTCCCCTCTACACTGGACTACGGCAACAGTCTCTTTCTCAAGATGCCTACTTCTACCCTCCAACCTCTACAACTCATCCAGAACAGAAGCGTTAGACTTATCCTTGGCCTCAAGCGCAGGGACCGCATTGCTCTGGTGCTGAAATCCCTCCACTGGCTTCCTATGGCTGCAAGGATCAAGTTCAAGACCCTCTGCATAGTCCAAAAGGCCTCCTAAGGCCAGGGCCCACATTATATACAACTCTCTCTCACTAAATACTCACCGTCTAGATCCCTCCGCTCGTCCTCTTCCAACTCTCTGCGGGTGAGCCATTTTCTAAACAGAGATTTCTGCATAGATCTTTATCATCAGCAGGTGCTTCCCTCTGGAACAACCTCCCTGCCCATCTGCATATTGAGCCTGATCTCCTTAAGTTCAGAAAAACTCCTTAAGACCTTCCTCTTCTCTTCCTCTTTCTCTCTACCTCCCCCTTGCTAAGCTCCTCTCCATTCCCTCCTCCTTCTCTTCCCTAATTCTGCTCCATTGTTGCTGACTGGTCGCCTGGTGTAACTACAGAGCCGTACAGGTCCCAGGCTCCCCTGCCAGTCTTTGCAGTTGCCCCCAGGCCTCTGCACTCCTGTCATCACTAATGCACTTCTGGAATTCGTTCCATGAGAAGGGTAACTTCTCTGCATTTAAACCAGGGCACTGCTTGACTGTGCACACTTGTTCCCCTCCCCTCCCTTTCACTTCCTGTTTGTGCAATTACATTACCTAGAATGCACTAGCCCTAGTATGCCTGGCCTAGTACAGTAGTTTTGTTTCTGTATGTTCTTCTCCTCCTCTTCCCCTCCCCTATCACCTCACTTTTTCTCATGCACTTGCACTATCTGAAATGTTGCTGGCCTAGTATGGTAGTCTATGGATTGTATTTCATCTCCCTCTCCTCCCCAGTTCGCCATCCTTCCTGTCATGCACTTCACTAGTAGTAATGCCATCAGGCATAGTATAATAGTAATTTTTTGTTAGATCATTCCGAAACTTTAAGGCCTAAGAATGACTCTGTATTCCCCTGTCCCCTTCCTGCCTTGAAGCGCTTCACTTGTGTATACGAGCTTTACAAATAAACAATTACAATTACAATTATGCTGCACATTTCGCGTCTTGAATAGATTTAAATGTAGAGAAGTCTTATCTCTCTTTGAAAATCATACCACAGTAGGTTTTCCTGCTCATTAATACTACATATAAAATACTACGTTTAAAGATGGCATGTATTGGATCCATTGTTAGATGGAATAAGCGAACATTCTGCTACTTCAGAATGTTCAAAGTACGATATAACGCAGGAACACCTTCCAAATGTCCCTCAATGGTTACACATGAATCTTTTCTAAAAGGTTTAACTAGACTTTTAAGAGATTTCTTGAGTTGAAGTGGATTAACATGTGCTTCATCTCAACCCATGTCTCTCTGTTCAGCAAGACAAGGCACATCCTGATTCTCACTCTCCAACACTGTAGTCTGTCCAGCCCCTGGTTAACGTACATCAGCTGGCAGAGTTCCGAGACTGTGACTTCGCATAGCCCCAGTAATAGTCATGCCTTGCTGTTCACAATGCATTGAGCACAGCCCTGAATTTCTGAAATCCGAATCTTGCCATTTTATTCCTCTAAGCCGGGAATGAAAATCATGTATCTCTTTATGAAGTGCAGAGCCCTCATCTCTCAGTTTGACTATTAAACCATTCATTTCTGTGACCTGCACTTTTTAATCCGCAATCGCTTTCATTGTTTTATCATCTTCTGACATTAACCTAAACACCTCGCTTTCTAACGATTGTTTATCCCTAGAAGATTGATTATTACTTCGGCTTAGTGAGTGCAACTCTGGCAAAGCAAGATCTCTGTCAGCCAGGATGCCTTCTAAAATGGTTCTTAAGTAGTTAATCTCTTCCAAACCTTCTTCTAATTGCTTCCCTGTCTGCTCTACCTCCACATTCAAAGCTTCACATCTGGCTTGCAGTGTGCACTGGACTACCCCTCCTCTGAGGCCTCTTCTAACTGAAACACCCTTTCAGGCATCGCTAGCAACACCCTTTTTAACTCTAAATTGATCTCATCATCTTTCTTTTTCATATTAATTAGTTTGTGGAGAATGAACCATGTTTTCACACCCAAACGGATTACACAAACCTTAACAAACAAGAATGTAACACTGTTCCTTCTGCAAATAGTTGCTTAGGGGAATCCTTAGCAATTTCTGATAACACCTGTTCTCACCAGACAGTAACAGACTCTGACATCCAGGTTGTTGGAGCATAGAATTTAGTTTCATCACGTATCTGTAACTTTAAATTCTGCCATCTCTGCTTGGATAATGCATAGTGTGCAATGCACAAACACAGGTAAGCTATATTCCCTGCCACGTGTCTGTTATCACAGTGATTCTACAGGCTAGGCTAGACACTAGGAAGACTTAGTACTGCACTAGACACACACCAAATTTGAACACTGTATATTATAAATTGAATAGGCCACACAATAGCAGACCACCACGCAGGCTCACAAATCCATACTTTCATATGAAGATTATTAGATCCGTTAACAAGGTGATCAACATTTTCATTTGCATTGGTTATAGATAAGAAAATGAAACATGTTCAAAATAGAAAATGAAGCACATTACAAAATCAACCAGCAAAACATAAATTCAACTTTGCATGGTGTTCGAGAGAAGTAAAACAGAGCACGCAATTCTACACTGACTAATTTCTTTGGGTTCTAGAAACCCTAAGTAGCATTCATTGATACTGTGTGTAACACGGCATGCATTCTTTCGTTGCTCACCCCCTGATTCCTATTAATAGATTGGGGATGAAAATAGTAGACACACTGGTAAGCACTTTAGTTGGTTTATGAAAGCAAATGCATTTAGATACAGCCTGAACTCCCATTTCCCCCTTGCCCTCAAGGTAAAGCTGGGTTAGAATGAGATTAGAGATAATGAACTCTCCTGCATAGCATAACAATTCTCATAATCAGTTTTGATTTAGGCAACTACCTTGATCTGCGGGTACCTTAGGGATAGAGGGAGTTATAACTTTTGAGTCCATTTGACCTGGCCAAATCACCCCTGCAAGAGATTCCAGTCACGTTGCTGCCTATTAATACTCACTTGAGACTCTTGTGACACCAGCCCTTCCTGCCTGCCTGCTGTCTCAGCACCACTTGACAGTAGCCCCCACTGTTCAGCTTCAGGACACTGCAGCTGGGAGCCCTGTCACGCTGCCCAGTTACCCAGATATCGCCTTCACTCCAATTGCAGTTCAAGGTCCCAACAAATTTTGGCAAGATGCCTTTATACTTGAACAGCACAACCACAAACTAGGCTGCCTGGCTTTCTCAATCGATCTCGATGGAAACCTGTTGGGTATTTTGTATAGATTTGGGGCCTAGCGGTATTTTCTTACCGCCAAAATGAAAATAATTCAGTAATAATCACTCTTTGCATTCAGATTAGATTTGGTATATAGTACTACAGTATACATACATTATTTCAGCACACAGATACATTTAGTGGTATACTTTATGTTGGTAGGCGTTATTGGTGGTATTTCTGGTGAGCATAATTCCTTTGTTTTATATGTGGCCCCAATATCCAGAACCCCTTATTTTTGTTTAGTTTGTTCGTGTGATCACTAGAGAGGCCTCAGGCTTACATTTCAGAAACACCACATTTTCCTTTGGAGTGCCACCATGGGCTGTCCTCACTGACCTATCTACGACAGCGAGCTAACATGTGGTATTCATCACCAACTTATCTACATCAGTGAACTATGTCCAGGGCCTCTCTTTCTGCTGACTCATGTACCTCCAGCAGCAGGCTATTTCATTATGTTATTATTATGTTCCGTTCAGAAAACACACACTTATATACTGAATGGAATCGTGCACACAGCTAAAATGACAATTGCTCTGTCTAAACATCTCCCCATATTATCAGTACTGTAATGGTAGATGCACAAAGAAAAGAGAAAAATAAAACACACTACCCGTCTGCTTTCAGATATTTTTGTATATTATAAAAAATTGCATTTCAACACGATCTTACTCTTTTTACAGAAATAAATGGAAATTGCACAGTAACAACATTATCTGTAACAAAATGAGAAGAGAGCGGCGAGAACATATTCAATTTGCAACATTAAACATGTTGATAAAACACTGGAATTCCCTCTTCTACTCGGACTGAATAGTTTCGCACACATACACACTGCCCCCACACTCTGTAATATAATTACCAAGCCTGTCCAGCATGTGAAATTCTTCGGCTGGTCGCCTTCTGGAAGTGGCTTAATGCTCCCCCTTAAATCACCCCAGCAAGGACGAGCATCTGCCGTCACTCAAACCGGGGCTTATTGACTGGAATTCCCAGTCTCTGCAGCAGTGCACTGGGATCTGCTTTTTCAATCAGGAAACTCCCCAGCCACCAGCCAGGTCTTTCTCCGAGCTGTGTAAAAATGTCTTCTAACTCTCTTCTTCCCCGAGATTCATTAGAAAAGCTCTGTTACAGCCTACCAAACGAGTTCAACCAATGACATTCTATCATGTCCTACCCTCCTTCTCTTGAACAATGGCTTGGCTTATACAGTTGCAACTGTAACAAAACTGATTTCCTGCTTATTCGAGTCTTTGCTTCCTGCAAATACTGTGGACAGAGCACAGATAGAAGCAAAGAGAAAAAAATCTGGATGCACGTTTAAAATGACTTTCAGAGCCTGTCATTTTCCATCTCATTTCGCACTGGAGAACACATTATATTATTAATGAGTTAGAATCATGTTAGTATTGTTAATGAGGTTAGTTCATTAATCCTTGTGTCTCCTGCAACAGAGGAATTTCAGGTGAGAAAAAAAATAAATGCTTTTAACTGTGAAAAAAAAATTATTTGCATTTTAGATGTAGAAATCGTTTTTGACTGAATAGCCTGTTTTCATTTACATGTCCATGTCACACTGGCAACACATGCCTTGCTGTACCGCATTATAGCAATGCACCAAACCCATGCAGTGGTGCTGCATGAAAAAAATGCTAAATACTCTTACATATTCCCTCCTTTTTTCTGAGAATTCGGCAGTCCAAGCCATAATTAGAGGAAAATCAACATGCTCCCTTCCTTCTTTTAAAATGTAGCAATCCAACAAAATGAATATTCACATGCAAAAACAAAAAAGTTGAAAAACCACTGTCCAATCAACATAATATCAAAATTCATCTTTGGGTCCATATGTTCCTTCCCAATGGAAGTGTCCATAGTCCAGTGCTTCAATTTTATACTTGAAGTCAATCAAAAACAATAAGATAAAACAAATGACTAAAACAAACAATTAACATAACAGATTAAAATAATTAATTAAAATAATAAATACGTGGAACTCCATACGCCAGGACACTTGTCTGCCTCTGATATGTCCCAACCAGTGATGTCACATCATTTGGTTCATTCGGGTGTTCTTCCATCTTGGTACTCATGGATCCTTTTCTATAGAAGTCATCTTTTCTTTGGCATTCCGGTTATTTTGTCTTCACCTCCACCCGGAGGCAGGCACCATTCGATCTTCATCCAGGGGACTCCAGGACTCCATCATCTCCCGTGACCTCCGGTACAAATATGTTAATATTCTAAATCAAATAGAAAAGAAACAGATTAAGTATATACCACAATACTAACTTCACCCTTTTGCCAAAAATAAAACATGCTTTGTAAAACATTTCGCCCTTTTTCTTTCGCCTTCTGAAATTAAGCCGAGGTTATAGAGAATAAGCATACATAAAACAACATTCAATATTTGATGCATTTTCATTCTGCACACCACCTCCATAAACTTCAGCTTCTATTTTTTTTATATTATATATATTTACATATATTACAGTGTTTATGTGCCATTATAATCAACCATCTTTATTTAACTTCTCTGTCACTACCTCCTGACTGTACCCATTTATTTTACCTTTTTGTGTTCAAGGGACTTTATCTGTTTCTACACGCTCCAGATTTTTTATCTCATGTCTTGGATGACATGGCTTGATTTGGTTTACATGTACAAACTGTTCTGTTGCTGTTTCACCTTCAGTCTTTAAAATTTTGTAAACTACAAGAGAGACTTTATCTATAATTCGGAATGGCCCCTGCCAGGCTGCTAGGAATTTGGAATGTTTCTGTTTACTTTTTCCAAAATGAAATTTATACACCTGATCCCCTACGCAATAGTCCATTACTGTTGACTTTTTATCATAATTTTAGCACTGTCAGCAGCCCTTTCCAGATTTCTCTGTACAAAAGCAAATGCATGTTGTAAATGCTTCCTCAGCTCATCAATGTATTCATGAACTGTAGATGCGCTTACAAGTGTTTGCTCATGTGTTCTGTATAGCAGGTGTTGCGGCAACACCATTTTCCTACCTGTCAAGACCTCACGTGGGCTAATACCTGTTGCTTTGGCAGGAGTTGATCTGATTGCCATCAAAACCAACGGTAAACGTAAATCCCAGCTGGAACCTGCTTCAGCTACAAATTTCTTTAAAATGTCCACAACAGACCCCGTTCAACTCCACCTGAAGAAGCCGCCTGATATGCGATATGTAGTTTCCTTTTCACACCCAGTATTTGCCATACCTTGCTCATTAGAGCACTTGTGAAATGACTTCCTCTGTCTGACTCAATTCTTTGTGGCAACCCAAACCTTGAGAACACATGATTCACTAGCAATGTGGCTGCTGTTTGCGCACTACAATCTGGTGCAGGAATACATTCAATCCACTTCGACATCAAACATACCAGACTCAAAATATAACGATTTCCTCTGCTCGACATTTTTAAAGGCCCTACACAGTCTATTTGCAAATCTGACCATGGAAGAGTTAGGCCTCTTTTCATTGGTGGAGCTCTGTGCATTGGTGAAGCAGGTTTAAATTGGGCACATACTAGACATCCTCTAGTATACAATTCCACATCTTGGGACATATGTGGCCAATAAGCATAATCTTTTAGTATTTCCAATGTTTTTTTGTGAACCTCTGTGGCCTGCAGTTATGGCATCATGTGCATGGTGTAGCATTAGCCCTCTAAATGAAAGGGGTACCACCCATTGTATTTGTCCTGTTATGGATACTCTAACCATGAGTCCATCCTGTAGTCTAATTCATTTTTTATTCTTTAATAACACCCTCAATTCCTCTTTTCCCACACAATCATCTTCTGTTAAAGGGTTTTGTCCAGGATCTATCAAATGTTATAATAGATTCACAAAATTCGATCATTCTTTTCTGCCTCAATCAAATCTTGGTCTGGGGTGTTGTAACTCCATTGTACCACTGATTGTTCTGTCTCCTTTGGTGCTTTAGAATGGGTTACTGCATCAATCTGTATTTCACCCAGTAAATGTTCAATAGGTAGCAATTCTCCCATCACAGACCCAATTTTAGCCAGGTGGTCTGCCTTATCATTCCCCTCTTTATCCTCTCCTGGAGTTTTTAAATGCCCACAAATTTTTCTCCAGTATATTGTCAAATTATTTTCTGACACCAATTTGTCTATGGCTTGTATCATTTTTCCATGCTTAAGTGGCTTTTGTTGTATGTAATCATGCCTCTCGCTTTCCAGCCAGGAAGATATTCCACAAAGCTATTTTGTGCATAGTCAGAATCAGTCACCAGGACAATTTCACTGAATTTATTATCAATTGCAGTAGCAATTGCTTTATAAATGGCTGCCAATCCCGCTACTTGACTAGCTCCAATTCTCATCCCTATGCTGGGGATACCTTCACATTTCAACCAGACATTTCCTATTCCTGACACTAATTGTTTGTCACTGTCATTGTCAATGTGAAAAGCGCAACCATCAACATATACAGTTGGCAAGTCCTTGCATGTTTTTTCATCAAAAGCTTTGTGTGGTGATTGTTCAAACTCCTGCAAATTAGGTTCTATTTCCATTTCGTTTGATGCTTGTTCAGCTGCACAGTCATGTAAATCTGCTAAACCTTTATTTTGGCCATATCTCACTTCTACAGGAAAACTTTGTAATGCTAGCGTCCATGAAGAGATTCTGGACTGCGCTAGATTACCTGACCTAATTCTTTTACTCTCTAAGAATTGCAAAGGTTGATGATTTGTTTCAATAATCACCTTTTCTCCCTGAACAATGGGGCAGAAATGTTGTAGCGCCCACACAGTGGTTAATAGGGCCTTTTCACATTCATTGAATTTCATTTCAACTTGGGAAAATGCTTTACTTGCATAGGCAATGGTTTTGTGATTCACATCATGTTTTTGTGATAACACTGTTGACATACAATGTTCAGAGAAACCTATTTCTATAAAGAAATCCCTATCCTTTATGGGCTATGCTAAACATGGTGCCTTTACAAGACATTCCTTCAATTTGGCTACTGCCTCAGACTGCTCTTTCTCCCATTTCCAGGGTGTATTTAGTTTTAGCAGTTTAGTCAATGGTTGAGTGATTTCAGCATAATTTTCAATGAACTTTCTGTTATAGTCTGTCATTCCTAATAGACTTTTCATCCCTTTCACATTTTTAGGGTCTTTTAGTTTTTGTATGGCCTCTATTTTCTTCTTTTGTGGATTTAGTCCATGTTCAGTTACTTCATGGCCTAGAAAATTCACTTTTTTCTTGCACCTTTGTGCTTTTTGTAAAGATACTTTGGCGCCTGCTTTCTGCAATTGGCCAAGAACATGTCCTATTTCATCAAAATGGTTTTTTAAGCTTTCATTTCTTATCAGGACATCATCCACATAAACTATGGTTCCTCTTTCCGCTGCATCAGGCATGGCCTTCCTCAAAAATATTCCAAATTCACTCCCACTATTAACGTACCCGAACGGAGTTCTTACCCATGCGTATTGAGTCCTGTCAAATGCAAAGGAAAATAAATTCTGTATCTCCTCTGCCAATGGCATGCACCAATATCCAGAGGTGAGATCTAATCTGGTAAACACTTTCGAACCATGTACCTGAGCTAGGCCCTGATCAATGATTGGCAGTGGCCATCTGGACACGGGTACTCTTTTATTTAACTCCCTCAAATCTGCACATAGCTGCCTTTGACCATTTGGCTTTAACACACCTAAAATGGGCGTGTTGGATGTGCTATGAATAGGCCTGATGATTCCTCGCGATTCTAAATTTTTAATAATCTCTGCCAATGATTCTAAACATGCCAGCAGTAGTCTATACTGGCGTACAAATACTGGACTTCTGCTACACCCTTCCGGAAGTGTGGCCACATGTAAATTAGTTAACCAGCAATCATAGGCATCTTTTGCAAATACATCTTTAAATTCCATAAATAGCTTCCTCAATTCATTTCTATCCTCATCGTTGTCACACGCATCCGCTAAGGAGATCTGCTCTTCTACCATTTTGGAAAATTCTGGAAAATGTTCTGGTAGTGGAATCTCGGCGCTTTCCTCTAGCTGTGTGGCTGTGTCTCTTTGCAAAGCTGCCACTTTTAAATGTTTTGGCATGTCAGCTTCTATTTCAATGGGCTGATTTTCCATTTCATTTTCACTTAAATCAAATGTCATACAACTCTCTTGATAACAGCACACTGTCTCACTTGAATCATAAGGGTACACAGAATGAATATTAAATATTCCTTTGGGCTGAGAGTCCAGGTATTCTGGCAACTCACCCTTGGCATCTACATACTTTTCAGGGATATTTCCAATCACCATGTTATTTAGATCTGCAGTATAATGTGATTTTTGTATGGCCATTCCTAATGGGGAGATTTCCTCTAAGTGAATATCTTGACAACCCTTATTATTTACCATAATTCTTACAAGCCCTTCACCAATATCTGCCAATGGAATGTATTCATAATCCAGGCCTTGCTGTTTTATGGATTCATTCAGGCACACAAATGCATCAGAGTCTTTCATCTGCTGTCCATTTTTGCATTTCAGTGTTATTGCAAACTGTTTTGTAAATGCAGGAATAATAGTACCTTTCCTCATTTGTAGTTCGATTGCATAAGGAACCAATTGTGCACAATGATAAGCCCTTCTTTTGTCTTCAAATTCAGGTGCCGGCCCACCTAGGCGTGACCATATTTTTTGATTAAGGAAATCTAACACCATACACATTCTGTGCATGATGTCATTGCCCATGTAAAAATCATTTTGTGCTCCACTGACTATCCATACATTATGGTAAATTGTTTTCTGACCGATGCTAATTTTTAGCATGCATCTGCCTGCAATTCGGTTTTCAAAATCTGGACTGTCCAACCCAGAAACATATTGGTTTTTAATCCTAAACTTTGGGATTTCCTCCCTCTCCATTATTTTTTGCAACAATTTCTCATTAATGAAGCTCCTCTCCTGCTCAAGCGCTAAAGTGGCTTTTATTGTTTTAAAACAGTCATTTATACCATCATGAACCCGTGGTTGCTCATCTTGCATGTGTATTTCAGCAAGAGTGGTAATGTGTTTTTCTGAATCTGCTTTAGGAGTAATATGTTGTTTGCATATCTTTTCTTTTAAATAAAAATATAATGTGTGCTCATCTATGGCGGTCTGCCAATTTTTCCTTGGGTCCAAGTATATTTGTACAGGTAGTCTTTCATTGTCGCTCTGCATGTTGTCTTGACACATTAATATAACAGTGACACTAGGTATGCAACTATTCTGGATATATACCTCCACAGCATCATTTGTTTTGGCAACGGTGTGACATTCATTTATGTTGCTGTTTTGTGATTTTAGTTTCTTAGGTCTCAATGGTTTTTTGGTTAAGGACCACAGCACTCCATTCATCCCATCTATGAGAGGAGACAATCTTTTCAGGCAATCTGTCCCCATCAGAAATGGAATTTCACAAATAGATGTGATCAATACCTCTTGTTTCATTCTGTGTTTTCCTATTTTTATATCAACCTCAGTTATACCTATAATGGGCACCTCCTTCCCATTAAAGTTATGCACTAGACCTTGATTTTCCTTCACTGTGATTTGATTCTGTGGGGATCTCCCTTCATTGATACTCTTTACCAGCTCCTTGGACATAATTGTGGCCTGTGCGCCAGTGTCAATCATTGCAAATGTTTGGCATTTTTCTTCTACAGCGATGGGAGCATACTACCTGTCCTCAACTTCCTCTAATACACATAAGAAGTGTGAATTCTTACTGATTTCAGGACTCACCTTTCTCAGGCCTTTTTCACTTTTGGCTAAGCACATTGATAAATGGAAAGACATTTTTCCCTCCTTTTTACCCATTTCTGCGCAAGAGACTTTATTAATTTCTCCATGTTCAGAGGTTTCTTGGACTGTGGCCACTGTTCGCCTATCCATCCAGGTATCATCAGGGGCCACATTACAACCCTCCAACTGAACATGTGTAACAACATCATTCAGCAATCTGTCATTGTTTCATTCTGTGCATTTGTGATCATTTATTGTGGTAGCAGCCCTTTCAGCCTCTTCAAAAATATGTGGCTCAAAGAATTCTTCAGGTGATTGACCTGTACCCTCCTTTTGAGTATTTCATTTTTCTGCCTGTGTTTGGTTATTGTTCTGAGTGTCTGTCCAGGGAAGAAATTATAGCATCCCCACTTACTCCCTGTTTACTGGTATTCCCCATGCATGAGTCATTTTTCTTAAATCTGTCTCTTTGTTCTCTTGGAGTTTCAGGTTTTCTTATTTCATTTGTACAAATCTTCAATGCTTGATTTAGCTCTAGGTTAAACCATACCTCTCTTTAAGAAGTATTTACACTTTCTGTTACATGTTCATTTACTGGCATTTTCACTTTTAAATCATTAGACATCTCAGAGTCATTATGCAAAATTACATCAGAGCAATCTATCTGTTGGGCGCTGTATGTATCCTGAGTACTTAGTCACTTTTCAGAAGAAGCCCCCTGGTCATTGCTATGGTCGTCAGCCCCCTCCTTTGATGACTGTTTTTGTGCTGTACAAAGCTTCCCTTTTTGTTCAGCTAACATTTTCACTTGGGCCTCAAGACACTGGAACCTTTCCATCTCTCTAGAATCCTCTCTCTGTGGCCTAGATCGATATTGGTTGCTTTCTCCCTGATTGGATCTATTCTGATACCTCTCAGGTGAGTGATTTCTATTGGGATAGTTTCTGAACTCTTGATTCATTTGTGGAGGGGAGCGGGGTGCACCCATCCTTTGGTTGTAGTCCCCTGGTGGGGAATCATTGTACTGACGTGGAGTATAATTCATGTTCTGTCTCATGTCCTGTCTCTCATGTTGTGGGTACTGGCCCCTATGTTGATTCCCATTATCAGCAAATCTATCCACATATCAGGGTCTATCCTGATTACCATATATCATGGTGTTGGGATCAAATTTGCTCTGTGTCCCCAATGTCTGATAGGGACCATCATTTCTTTGATCGTGATTTTGTCTCTGATTATGGTTCATACCTGACATATCAGGCCGATAGCCTGCCCGGGGCCTATCTCCTAAATACCTAGTACTGATGTAGCTCTCCCTATTACTAGGATCATGTGATTGAAACATTGGTGCAGAGTGTGCTGACCGTTGTTGATTAACCCTTTGTTCAGGTGCCGAATTATTTTTGCCTGGACTTTGAGCAGATTCAAGGGACATCTTGGCTGACCTGTTTTCCATCACTGTTGCTGACGGTTCTTTAGATTTAGGTCTAGTATCTTTCATTTTATCACTTTCTCTACCCTGACAATAGAGTACCTCATATAGTTTTGTGCTTTGATGCACAATCCACTCAAGGGACTTGTCACGATCAAATTCACGAACCAATTGGGATATGATGTCTTTCTGTAGCCCATAGAAGTAGGCGGTTTTAAATTCATTAGAATTGGGGTCAAAAGATACATCAAAGCGAGAAAATGCTCTTTTTAAGTCTTGTAAAAACTGGAGAGGGGATGTATTAGGCCCAGCAGTAAGTGTGTAAGCAACTTTCTTTGCCTCCTGTAATGACTGGAAAGGAGAAAAATGACGCCTAATTTCTTTTTCAAACTCCACCCATGTCATATTCTGCTGTTCATTTAATCCCCTTACGATGCTGGCCGTTGGAGCATCTAAAGTTAAATGAAAATATTGTCTGTACTGTTCCTTAGGTATCTGGAGTGCTTTAAAAATGTCATGAACCGCTTCTAAGTGATTCTTAATGCAGCATTCCCCTCCTTTTTTAAATGGTTTGATCAGAGCTTTAATAGATTTCATTATTTTTATGGGGCTACTTGTTGCAATGCATGGAATTGCACTACTTGGTGACTCAATCCTGGTTCCAGGTGTATGGGATTGGTGGCGGCCCCCAATGGGAGTATCAAATCCCCTAAGGGCGCTGCAACCAAGTTCAGTCACCGGCCCAGTCACTGGAGCACTAGCTCTTTGGGCAGAACTAGAATTCACCTCCACTCCATTGAATGTAGTACCCTGCCGCCTCTCCTGGGACCTGGGAATGCGCATTTGCTGTTCTAAGTCCTTGCACTTTTTAAGGAGCATGTCTGCTTCATTTTGCAGATAGTTGTTTTCATCACTCATTTTATTTATTACCTCCTGCATGTCGCACATTTGCATTTGGCATTCATTGAATTCTTTGATTCTCTTGTCTTTTTCTTGAATCATTTTAACCATTTCTTGCTCTGCACCTTGGAGATCAATCTCATCTTTATCCTGTCTAATGTGATCCACTAAGGCTTTTAAGTGTACCAATTATTGCTCACTGTCTTCAAACTGTTTCTTGCTTTGGACAACTGAATATCAAAATCTCTGTATTTTAATTGTATGTCTTTTTGGCATCCTTCTAATTCTGTTCTTAACATCTCCTCTTTTTTACTTGCCCCATCTAAGTCAGTCTTTAACCTGTTAATTAGCTGGGTATCATTTTCTTGCATTCGCAGGGACCTATTCAAAATAAACCATATTTTGTCGCATAGCCGTATTATTCTCTGCACTTTTATCGGCTGCATTCAATAACCTTGTAAGGCAGACGTGAATTATGCTGCAAAAATATTGTCTAGTTTTTCTTTCTGCACCTCACTCTGAATGCGGTCATGCCATTCTGAGGTACTGTTTGATGACCACGTCCCATGTGCAAACAACTTTGCCTCTAAATATTGCACTAGGTCTGAGATTGTGGTTTCCCTTTGTGACATTCTGAAATTCGTTTTTGGTGACACACTGTTATTATGAAATGGGTTCCCTTTAATGTACAGATGGCAGTGTGAAACACACTTGCCACGCCCAGTAGGTGCTCTATGATCACTTTCCCGGCCTGCAACGCACCATAAATATGTTGGGTATTTTGTATAGATTTGGGGCCTAGCGGTATTTTCTTACCGCCAAAATGAAAATAATTCAGTAATAATCACTCTTTGCATTCAGATTAGATTTGGTATATAGTACTACAGTATATATACATTATTTCAGCACACAGATACATTTAGTGGTATACTTTATGTTGGTAGGCGTTATTGGTGGTATTTCTGGTGAGCATATTCAATTTGCAACATTAAACATGTTGATAAACACTGGAATTCCCTCTTCTACTCTGACTGAATAGTTTCGCACACATACACACTGCCCCCACACTCTGTAATATAATTACCAAACCTGTCCAGCATGTGAAATTCTTCGGCTGGTCGCCTTCTAGAAGTGGCTTAAGGCTCCCTCTTAAATCACCCCAGCAAGGACGAGCATCTGCCGTCACTCAAACCAGGGCTTATTGACTGGAATTCCCACTCTCTGCAGCAGTGCAATGGGATCTGCTTTTTCAATCAGGAAACTCCCCAGCCACCAGCCAGGTCTTTTTCCTAGCTGTGTAAAAATGTCTTCTAACTCTCTTCTTCCCTGAGATTCATTAGAAAAGCTATGTTACAACATAGCAAACAAGTTCAACCAATGAAATTCTATCATGTCCTACCCTCCTTCTCTTGAACAGTGGCTTGGCTTATACAGTTGCAACTGTAACAAAACTGATTTCCTGCTTATTCGAGTCTTTGCTTCCTGCAAATACTGTGGACAGAGCACAGATAGAAGCAAAGAGAAAAAAATCTGGATGCACGTTTAAAATGACTTTCAGAGCCTGTCATTTTCCATCTCATTTTGCACTGGAGAACACATTATATTATTAATGAGTTAGAATCATGTTAGTATTGTAAATAAGGTTAGTTCATTAATCCTCAAATGTGTCTCCTGCAACAGAGGAATTTCAGGTGAGAAAAAAAATATATGCTTTTAAATGTGAAAAAAAATTATTTGCATTTTAGATGTAGAAGTCGTTTTTGACTGAATAGCCTGTTTTCATTTACATGTCCATGCCACACTGGCAACACATGCCTTGCTCTACCGCATTATAGCAATGCACCAAACCCATGCAGTGGTGCTGCATGAAAAAAATGCTAAATACTCTTACAAACCACAGTCCCAGGCCTTGCTCAAAATCACAGCTTGTTAAATCTCAGCCCTGTTTTAAAGTCTCAGTCAGCCAACACCTAGCCATGGACTCTGTCACAGGCTCAAACTGCCACAAGTCATGCAGCATAAAACCCCAGGCAGAAGACCACAGGCTAAAAGCCTGTTAAAAAAAACAGCTTCCCCCAAGCAGCCGTCAAAAGCCTTTCTCCAGAACCCAGCCCTCGCTGCTATATCACATATCGATCCTGCACATTTTAACCACCTATCTGTCGATGTCAATTCCTTCAACTCCAGCCCAGTGTTTCACTCCCAACTTTAACACATGACAAAGCCTTCTCACACATCTCACCCCCTTTGGTTCTTGGCAACTTGTAACCCTGCCGACCATTTCTTCCTGTGCTCAGAAGAAAATGAAACATCCCATGCTCTTTTCCTGTGCCTCTGACTGAATAATGGTGTGTTTTTATTTTCCATGGCCTGTCATCTTGTTACACCACGGATGTCACCTTGCAAAACAGGCTGTTCACTCATTAACTCCTGCTGAATCTAACCCTCATAAGCAAAGATCTTTTGTCGATGCACATGCTGTAACATTAATCGTTTTGTTTCATTTCGTTTTGTAACTTTATTTCATCTTGACACCATAAACGTTCTCGCAGCAACAATTTATACATCACCAAAATATACCCTTACTATTAGAAACACAAAGTAAATGACAAAGACAAAGTAATCCCAGGCTCCAGAATTGTCTCACAACAGTACAATGGCCCCTGAGTCTAGGTTATTCTGCGGCAACCCCTGGTACTCATGATTAATGGAGGGCCTTCAGACCTATTCCCCAAAGGAACTACATTCTCTCCTGATAGTACAGACCCCTCTGGCATTTTTTCCCAGGAATATGGACAATTGCACTGTTTGCCAGGGACTTGCCAGACCTATTAATCCTCAGTATATCCCTATCCAGAGGGTCTCAGAGCTTTATCTCGACAGTGTCTGAAGTTTCCTCCCCCACTGTAGAGATCCTTGTGCAATCAACAATAGGTTCCCTTATTACAAAGTGACATCCCCTCATGAAATAAAGCCAGTGTAAGCATTTATTGCTTCCCTTGGTTCATACTGCTTTGAAGTCAGTTTAGGAAATCCATGCAAGAATATAGTCCAGGGTGCAGAGTGTCTGATAGATTTGTCAGGGAAATTGAGCAGATCTTGGCCCAATACATAGGTTGTTCTCGCAGGAGTCATGTTCACCCTGGTGGATCTATTCTCCTGCAGGCCACAGTTCTGCCTTATTGGGAGTGGGACAGCAGAGTGCAGGGACCCTTTGGGCGCTCACTGTCAGATGGTACTAGTTAGCCAATTATCACTATGCACCATTGAGCACCTTCATTATTAGCCTTTCGTCTACTCCCGTTGCGGGCCCTCTGTTTCCCTGCCTCTTCTCAGGGGGGTAGGTGCCAGGTTCATGGACTCGGGAACCCACTGTCCTCTGACCATGGGGTTGGTTTGAGGCCCTTTTCAAACCCTGCTGATTGGTCGGAGGTTCCCTGCTTCCACTCACTTGTGAGCAACTTCTGTTAGAGACATAAGCAGGAGTCTGTATTAAAAAAAGTTCAGACAGAACTAACCTGCAACTACAACAACACTCCTTTAATCCTGGGTCCCCCTCCCCTTTCAGTTCAGTGGTAGAACAAATTGTTACCCCATAGTTAGATATTGGGCTAAGTGGGATGTGTTAATTGCTGATGTTGCACATGCTGATGCACATGCCAGACCTTCCACAAGCTCCCTAACCGGACCTACAACTGATGTGCTGGAACATTGTTTAGGAAACTTGTCGGTGGTCATGGTCATGGTAGGTGGTAACAGTGCCCGCCCACTCGATGACAGTATTGGTCTGAGCCAAGGGACAATAACTTGGCATGAATGGCATATGGGAGAAACAGCAAGAATCACATTTTGCTTGTGTCCAAGGCTGCTGGGGGCGGGGTAAGGAATTGGGGGAGCCGGTCCAGACTCGCTGAGACGTCCCTACAGACCCATATGATTATGGGAAAATGGGTGACTGGCAGTCTATCGACTAAGCCCCGCACCTCTAGCCCCAGACGCTCAGAAAAAGATCGACATCAGGTAAACAAGTTGAAGGTTCAAATGTATTGACAGCCAAGGTAGTGAGATTGGTATCAATATTTACCCCCTCCCTATAAGACAAACTGATAGGGACATTGGGTACAGCCAAAAAGTGTTGGAAAATGTTAATATGTTAAGGTCTGTAGTCCTCAAATCTAACCCCCTGGGTTTACTTGCAATGCTACACCTTAGTATTAATATACAAAATAACACACAGCACGTGCTGCAATGTTAGCATATGTTGGAACTGGAGGCACACCATCTCTTTTGAAATGAGTGGTACACCAACTCACCCCATTGGCCAAAGAGGACATAGGGGAGCTATGAAGGTGTTCAGCATCTTGCTTTTCTGTCTTCTCCACTTCCTTGCAGAACAAAGCACTCTTGGTATTATGGAAGAAGGCAGAGGTCACCTTTCGCAGTGACAGGGTTTAGAGCCCTTACTGCAGGCTTGCTTTTGCACAATCACCTGTGTTCTTTTACTTTTACAAGGAAGGGGTCTCCCACTTACGAAGACATCTCTGGAACCGTGTTAGCAGTGCCATCCATTCCTCTGCTAGAGAGGTGAAGCCAAGCTCATCTGAAGCAGAGGAGAGCTTGTCCCCTTCCCAGCCCCAGGGATCATTGTGAGAGTCTGCTGTTTGGACTAAGGCCTGGTACTCTGGCAGCTGCACTAGAAGTTCATCTCGGAAGTGAGCAAACCCCTGTCCACATCAGCCAAGCTCCCTGTACAGGGAGTAAAGAGTAAGAAGTGCTCACCTTGTCCTATAGCCCCTATAGTGGGACTCATAGAATACTGAAAACTCAAAGCAGCTCAGACTCCTGTTTCTTCTGCTTCCAACAATCTTCAAACTGATTTAACCATGTTCTTAGCTATTTAATCACATATGACATGTGGTACTGCCCTTGGCACCATCATCAACCTTCGAACCACTGCTGACGTCCTTCAAACCGATTTGTTGCTGCATAATACCAGCTGGGCTCATTGCTGCTTCAGCTCATATGAAAGCTCACCACTGCAGAAGCCTTCAAATAGCTGCATCTGCGAGCCACACATTGAACGACTAGGACTTTCACCTGGACCTAGACTCAAACTGCTGGATGAATTGTGTAATACACCGACATGACCTAGCATACCCATCATCTCGATCCAGCTCGACCGTAGAACAAACCCTTGTGGACTTATCAAACTACACCACTCCAATGTTGCATCAAACCGCAAAGAGCTCCACTTTGCACTATACTTTTCGCTGACTCATAACGTATATCAATGCAAATCATTGCATTTGACACGATTTGACTTGCAAGGACTGTTGTCGAACCACCATAGAACCAGAATAAAGTACTTTTGAGAGGCCCAGAACCCATGGAACATTTTCGGCACCGTAGTCACTGATGAGCCACCCATTTGCCCCTTTTTCTAACAAGACATATTTTTCAACTGACATTGCTGCAATGTTTTGCCTATTCATCTTTGTTCAAGTACCCAGAGTGCTCTGGCATATATGTTCCGAATTTTCTGTGTTCTTTCCACAGGAGTGGGCCTTTGTTAGGGTTTTCAGTTCAGTTATTTGCATATTGGTTTGCTTACATGTAAACATGTAATAAAAGTAATAAAAGTATATATATTTGTATGGAACCTTGAATGGACATTCTTGTATTATTGCTGTTTGGTTTGCTCCTTCTCTCTGCCCACGTTACCACAAAAGGTGAAACAGGTATATCTCTTGATTGTATTTGTTTTTCACCTTTGTGATCACTTTTAATTTGTAGTAGTGTGATGACAGAGTAGGCGGTTTAGCCACCTTTTCGCCACAATCAGTAAGAAGAGATGTCTAAGGTAAAGGTCCCTGACAGTCCCACCTGACACATCAAGCTTTTAACCTGGAAGCACTAATTATAGAGGTTGAGTCGCATTTTTACAGACCTAGTTGGACTTTATGGTCCTCTAATACCTTCCTATTCAGAGTGCCACTTCACCACAATTTCCGCTTATAACCTGTAGGTTTTACTCCTTAGATTACCTAAGCAATAAGCCCATAGCGAGGGGGTATTACTGCATCAGGTAATGCCCCGCGGCTCATAGTTAAAGACCGAATGAAGCGAGGGCCTTAACGAAGGGCCTGGGGCATTAGCAGATTCAGAAATGCCCCCTCTCGCAAGGGGCTTATTGCTATTAGTACCCCAGCCCATTAGACTGAGTACTAATAGTTGTGTGATGCCTTCGGCGTTGCGTAACTGAAAAAAAGAAAAATAAAAAAATTACTGTCATGGAACTGGGAGAAGGGACTGCACATAGTCCATTCTCCCTTTCCATGTTGGCCATTGAAAAACAAATAAAAAAATAAACAAAAAAGATGACCTTCCTGGAAGAGGGAGAAGGAACTGCAATCCCTTCTCCTTTTCCATGGTGACTATTGAAAAAAGTGGGGAAAAAGATGGCCGTCGGGGAACGGAGAGAAGGGACTACAAGGCTTTGTTGGGCTAGTAACGACTGGGCGAGGTCTAATGAGCTTGCTTGTTACAAGCTCATTGACCCTCCCTGGGTACTAATAAGAAATCTTTCCAAAGCGGCTTACAAACATAATCCTTGAAGCACCATTTTTACCCTATTGGTTATGTCTCTTTTCCCATACAATTAATGTGCTCAGCATGTGTACTTCCTTAAATCAATCCATTAGACAGTTAGCATCAACCACCATTCACCTCAATGCTGTAGAGCTATGTTCATCCATGATCAATCAAACCTTAGCACCTTATGAGACCACTAAGATCCAGCAACAACATATTCCTAACAATTCCACAAGGCGCTGGTTTATCTAACATAACAGCAGACACTGGAACTCATTTTTCAAAGGGACTTTTCCCACGTCAGGACCAACTAACTTACTGGAAGTCACTGAAGCCTTGTTTTTTGCTAAACCAGAGCAACACTTTTTTGCCACCAAATTGTGTTGATCTGGACTCTGGCAGCTTACTCATGCCAAGCGTTGCCAAAGAATTGTCCCTGGATTGTCCCTCACATAGCATTTTCTCCATATACTGCGCCATGCAAAGCAAAGCTCCTCCCAGCAGCACAACCATATAGACCAAGGCCAATGTGTCACAGCCAATGGTCAACCTCCTGGGATATCCACTGTGATACTTGCCACATTTGTGTTATGATACTTCTGGCCCCTATGGGATCCATCATGATGTCTGCACTGGGATGTTTGCTCCTTGGGGTTTCTCTGTGATACCTGCAGTGTGATATCTGTTAATACAGGGTCCATTGCGATATTTGCTATTAGAGGTCTATTTTGATATTTGCACTGTGCATAGAAGGGTTTCATTTTAATGCAGTAAATGTGTGCTTGTAGGGGATACATTGAGATATTTGGTCCTACAATCAACATCCCGGCTAATTATTTCCCTCACTAGCCTACTCAACATTCTATCTCCTCCTTATACTACACACATCAACTAAGACATTCAAATAGGGTAGATGAACACGACCCAACACTCACTGTACATACTAAAACCATCAGAACTCTAAACCTCTTCAACTACATTACGTAACACAGCCCAAGACCACCCTTTCTCACGCTAGTGGCACGTAAAGCTCCCTTCTAGATACACACACTCTAGTGCCTCCTCCATAAATCACCAGCACACAGGGCTTGGTTTCATTTGATTTGCATACACCAACACAACAACAAATCAATGATGCAGCATTCCCCCTGTCTGTACTAACCAACCCAACTCACTTTTCATATACACCTCAAAGAGCTAGGATATATTGCGAATGGTAGTAGCAAACACCATAAAAAACAATTATACAATATGACATAACATAAAAACAAAATAACATAACAGTGGAGCATACCAACAAATGGCAATTTCATATTGTCACCCAGCATGAAGGAGCTAGCCAATCATCAGGTGGAACACTAAATTGAATGAAGGTCTGTGTTCCAAAATGGCTAAAAGCTTCTCCCCTTATTCTTTGCATTAGAACATTATCCATTGTATGCCCTGCTCCCAGCTGTTCTTATCTCCCTGCCCACTTACCTATAATTAAGGGGGCACGGACGTGAATAACCTTTCCACAGAAGGACACTTTTGTTTGGATAAAAAGCGCCATCAGCACTCTTAACTGGATGATAATGGCACCAAGCACTTTTCCAGGGCTCTGCCACCTGCGACTCCCAAGATGTTTTGCACTATTACTTTCATGATCACTCACCATTGACTCTATAGTGGTTAGTACTAAGGGGAGTTATGGTCTAATATATGTGAAGAGCCAAAGTTTGCAGATCCCTCACCTATAGTGTAACTAAAAGCTTGAACTTTTGAACAGACCCCGTAATATCACCAGGGTCTTCCTCCTACTTCTTTTGAGGTATGACTTTTTCTGCCTTTATTTCTCTGTAATTTAGTAGAAATGGTCTGCACAGCTAGGTTTGCTTCAAAGGTGGTTTTTGTAGCAAAGATAGAAAAGGATGTTACTCTTAATGAAGTGGATATCAAGCCAGTGGTGTATGGAGGAAAACAAATTAAACTGGAAGGATGGTTCTGGACTGACCTGCAATTTAAAGACTGATCAGCTGAAGGAAAGGTGTATGTTTTAAGTAGAGGGAGCTATCCACTTTTAAGGTGGTCACATCATAAAAGGTTAAATATAAAACTTGATCCCTATGCTGCGAAAACAGTATATGCCGTGGATGGTACGAGTGATAAATTGCCTGAGAAGTTTACACAGAATTCAGTTTTCAAGGAAGAACTGGATAACATGAAGGGTTTTATGCACAAGATAAGAATGAAATCTAACTCTGTTCCAGTTGTACAGAAACTAAGAGTGGTGCCATTAGTTATCAGATCCGCTGTAAAAGAAGAGCTGGATCTGATGGAGAGGCAGGGAGTGATAGAGAGAGTTGAATTTTCTGAATGTGTTTCTCCTTTAGTGGTTGTACATAAACCCAATGGCAGGCTCAGGCTGTGTATTGATCTGAGAACTGTGAATCGCTGTGTAATACCTGATAGACACCCTTTTAATCAATATAACAGAGATGTTAGGCCCCGTTAGTGGTTGCGAAAGTTATGAGTAGTTTGGATTTGAAGTCAGTTTATCATCAGATGGTATTGCATCTGACTTTTAGGAATATTATGGCATTCATCACTTCAGAGGGATTATTTCAATGCAAACGCATGCCCTTTGGTTTGGTGCCTGCTGCTGCAGTATTTCAGTGTGTCATATATCAGCTGTTTCATGATATAAAGGGGTGTTGTTCTTTCAGGATGATGTGTTGGTGTTTGGGAGACATGTTGAGGAACATGATGCAAGACTAAAAAGGGTGTTAGATATATTTAATGGTGCTGGTCTGAAGCTGAGTAAAGATAAATGCAAATTTCACAAATCAGTCATACAATATCTAGGACATGCGATTTCACTACAAGGTATTCATCCACAAGTGAATTTAGTAAACAATATGCTAAGTTTTCCCAGTCTTCCTGATAAAGAATACATTGTGCCATTTCTTGGAATGGCTCAATATTATTCCAAATGTATTCCATACCTAGCAAGCAAGTCTGTTCACATGAGGAGACTGGTTAAAAATGGCGTGAGGTTTCATTGGAATGATTAGTCTAAGCAAGAATTCCAAGGGATCAAATTAGCTTTGAGTAAGGCCCCTACTTTAAGCAACTTTGATCCGAGTAAGAAGAGTATGTTCACAACAGATGCCAGTAATCATGATTTAGATGTGGTTCTCTCTCAGAAAGATGAAGGAAAGGAGTGTAACATTGTGTTTGTATCCAGGGTGTTAAAGGATGCAGAAAACAATTATTCCACGATTGAAAAGGAATTGTTGGTGATCAAATTGGCAATTGATAAATTCCACCCTTTTCTTTGGAATGTGAGTTTCATTGTTAGATAAGACCACAAACCTTTGAAGGAAATATTGACCATGAAAGGGTTAGGTAAAGTATCTTCAGGGATTTGCAAATGGGTTGCAAATTTGCAGGATTATATTTTGGAAGTAGAATATGTATCGGTGTGGAAAACAAAGCAGAAGATTGTCTTTCCAGGTTGACGAATGTGCTTGAGGATGATGAAGAAGATGATGAAGAGGGTCAGGTTCTAGCTATTACTCAAGAAGTAGTGTCGGATGGAGAATGGCAGGAGGTAATGTTGGCAGATGCAGTGTTGACGGATGTTAAAGAGTGACTTCAGCCTGGTGTCAAAGGTAGTTATTTTAGGAAAATAGTCATTTATGATGCTGTGAGGTATGTCTTTAATGAATTTCTCATTAAATATGGTATGGTTTTGAGGGGAAACAAGTTGTTTCCTCTGGTTGGTGTATGAGGACATTTTTTGGAGATGGGACATGAGGTAATGCGGGCATGACTAAAACAAAGCAGTTGATAAGACAGGACTACTGGTGGCCTGGTATGGATTTGCAAGTTGAGAGACTAATCAGAAATTGTCCATTGTCTGAGGACACCGCTAAAGGGTGTGTTGCAACAGTGGAACCTATGACTTTAATGTCTATTCCATCAGTGCTTTGGCAGTGAGTGGGTTTGGATATTGTAGGACCAGGAAGGATCAAGGAGCATTGAAGTATTGCATTGTATTGATGGATATGCTGTCATGCTGGGTGGAGATCTCTTGGGTAAAGAACATTTGTACTAGGGATATTGCTTATTTCTGGATGAAATATTCAGCTGAGAGAGGTATCCCTTTACCATTGTGACGGAAAGTGTTATTCACCTTGTTTATGATGAAATGGAGATGTTTTTGAAGGAGAATGGCATACACCACAGAACTAGTTCATTGTATCATCCAGAAACCAATGGTATGTTTGAAAGGTTTAACAGAGTCATCAAAAATAGCATTAGGTCTGCCATTTCATAGGGTGGAGATTGGAGGAAGGCTGCTAAAGACACAGTGGTGGCCAACCGGTTTACCCCTAATGCTACGACAGGGGTCTCGCCTTTTGAGATGCTGAGAGGAAGACAACCCAATACTAGAGTTTGTCCACCTGGTTGGGTAGAGAGTGCCAGAAGGACCTTGATCTACAATTAGTCAGGGAGAGTATCAATAAGAAGCAGATGTGTAATAAGATTTGCTTTGATTGATTGATTGATTGATTGTTTATTTATATAGCGCCTACACACAATGTGTTTCAAAGTGCTTCAAGGAGGGAGGGAACATAGGAAAATACAGTTATATTCATTAAAGTCCTTGAACAATATAGAATGTGAAAAATCACTATCGTAATAGGCCTGACGACATTTCGGATAGTGCAAGTGCATGGAACAAATAAGGCAAAGAGGGACGGGAAAGGATGGACAACAAAACAAGCAGTAACATTACTATGCCTGACGACGATTGATGTAGTGCAAGTATAACAAGAGGAAGAGGGAAAGGGGAGGATAGGAGTGGGGAGGAGAAGAACAAAACACGCTACTGTGCACATTTGTCAAAGACAAATTTATAGAGCAGGGGTGGGGGAGGTAGGAGAGAACAAGGAGGGGAGGAGGGGAGACAGACAAGCTGCTATCAAAAGTCACAGGACAAATGTTACGAGTAAGTGCTAAATGGGGGGAAGTAGAAGAGGAGGGAGAAATATAGTGGGGTGAGGAGTAGGAAGGTGGCAAACGAAGGGGGATTTATGGAGGAGGGAGGGGCAGACAGGCAGTTCAAGGGGCAAGGGGGTACACACCTAAGGGGAGTCAAGGGAGCAAGGGGGGCACACAGATACTCACATGGGGCATGGGGGGCATACAGACACTCACGGGGGGCACACAGACACTCACGGGGGCACACAGATACTCACTGGGGGCAAGGGGGGCACACAGACACTCACAGGGGGTATGGGGGGCACACAGACACTCACAGGGGCATGGGGGGCACACAGACACTCACAGGGGGAATGGGGGCACACAGACACTCATAGGGGGCATGGGGGGCACACAGACACTCACAGGGGGAATGGGGGCACACAGACACTCACGCGGGGCAATGGGGACACACAGACACTCACGGGGGCATGGTGGGCACACAGACACTCGCGGGGGCGGCAATCCAGCGTACTGTGGTGGACAGGGGTAGACAGGGCCTTCGTTGTGGGCCTTAGAAGGTGTGGCCGGCTCCCGCCTCCCGGTTTGGTGTTAGGAAGGCCACGAAGGAATGTGTTGTTGAGAAAGGGGACTGGGTGTTCGTTAAACTTACTCAAGGCAGGACAGAAGGGGGGTTTGAACTAGTCTGAGGCTGTGGAATGACAACAGGGTGTACAGTTGTGTTGGTGAAAAACATGCTGGTGAGAATTCTGTGAAGATGAAGTCCAGGAGAGAAAAGTAGTGTGCTCAGGAGAACGGTATGTTGGGGCAAATTTGTTTCATTGGCTCGTTCCAAACAGGTCTGTGGTAGACCATTGTATTTGTGAGATTATGTTGAATAGACATACAATTGCCTTATAAGTTTTCAGCAGTGTTGTTAGTTTCTATATTGAGCAAAATACTGCTGCAATGTAAATTCTTTTAAGTATCTATGCCGTGTGAGTTATTTACTACAATGTATGTTTTGTAATACCAATGCCTTCTAAGTTATTTACTTTAAAAAAAACAATTTCCTATAGATAGTTGTTTATGTTTGTTTGCAATGTTGTAAAGAAGGGAGATGTGTAGAATTCTATGTGATGTAAAACAGGAATACAGAATGTAGAATGTAGAATGGAAAAGGACAGATGCAGAATTGGAGGCAGTTGAAGAAAGAGCTTAGAGCTGTCAGAGGAGCTGGTGGGGCGCTACATGTATTAAATAATAAAGGTTTATAAACTTACCTGACCCTTGGATCATTTCATTCTGTAATGCAAAGGTTGCCAAACTAATAAAGGAAAAACACTGAAAACATAAACATCAATGTAAAAATGATAAACAGAGACTCAGGTAGTTATTGTAAAAAGAAGCACACTCTCATGCTGTCAAAAACACTTGGGTAGCACAGGGGATGAAGGGGCAAGCATTGGAAGTACAAACAATGAGATTATAATGGAAAGGTCATACAGGTCCTTGCATCTAGAAGACAATCCAGTCAGTCTGGAACCAGTTACATCGCTCTCTCTCCTTTGGTAAAATCAAGTCTTTCAGCCCCACCACAGACTTCAGAACAGTCATCCAGACACTGGGCCTTTGCCACTTGGACAGGGGCAACACTCACTTCTTCAAAGAACTGACATCCTGCCTGACCCCATTGAAAACCGAACAGCAAGCCATAGTCTGCCCCATCTAGTAACGGAAGAAATACAACCCGTCCCATCACCACAACCCTCATAAGGCACACTAAGGCTATGCTGTAGCACTAGAAGCTACAAAATAGGCACACTAGAATCTATGAAATGCAAGAAGGAATGAGCTGACATGCAGGGCATCTCCTGTTATGCATCCACACTCCGGATTAGCATACTGGGGTACATTAGGTACATAACATGGGCCTGAGCTCTGCTACACTTCAGGAAGGAACTGAAGACCCTGCTCTCCTAGGAATATTTTGTTGCAAATTGACTCCATGATAGCAACTCTCTTGTCGCCTCCACGTCCATGGCTCCCACAGTCTTTCTTTCTTTGGAGTCTCCATTTTTGTAAAGCGCTCTTTTGCTTTCTAGCTAGGTTTGTGCTACATACACCTGAGCTCAGGGGGGAAAAACAGATAGTCCTCTCTGCAGCAATATATTTTTAAGCATTGTTTATTCATCTCAGATTGATCAGTGTGATATCTTATTGGATGTTGGATTGTTTTTTCATTAGCTTGGGGAATGCCATTTGTTTTAGCATGGCATGAAATTTATAACCATTATATTGCCCTTTTGTCATCTTTTTAGCTTCTGTTTAAGACTGCAAATCAGGAATAGAATAGAGGCTGCATGTAATTTATAGGAAGTAGCTAGTTTTAAGACGTTTGTTACTGAAACACATTGACTGGAACAGAGACAGTGGGCCTCATTAGGACCCTGGCGGAGAGGGTATTACGCCAGCGTAGTGCATGGCGTACCTCTCCGCCATACTACGAGTTCCCGTAGCGCCATGGAGGTTTTCTCCGCCTGGTTTTACCAGCCGGAGAAAACCATGGCGCTACGGGACCTCGTTGTTAATTACGCCACCGTATTTTACGGTGGCGTAATTAACTCCTTCCCCACTCCCATTATACCCTATGGGGCAAAAATGGGAATGGGGAAGGGCAGAATGGGGATTGGGGATTTACCGCTCCGCCGAGGTCGGAATGGGGCGGTAAATCCGCCAACCCCCATGGCGCTATCGGCGGCTTTCTGCCATGCTTCGCGGTGCATTTAGCACCGCGAAATCCGCCTGGGTCGTAATGAGGCCCAGTATGTTTTTTAGAGGGGTCTGTAAGGAACTCATGGTGGCAACTGTAAAGACAGACACAACTGATCACAGTTCATAGGTGTTTATTAAACTGCATACATGGGTTGGAAAACGCATAATCTAAGCCTGAATCTAAAATGGGATTAAGATACAGCCATCAAAATAAAAATAGGGCAATCCTAGTTGAGTCTTGTCAAATAAAAGGACCTATACTAAAAAACCTATTGCCAATCCTTACAACTAAATACAGAAAGGATGTGGGATAAGGTTCTTGAAAAAGAAAGAAGTATTCAGAAAAGATAAGTCAGGATGTAGTATCCCTTCCCCACAATTTTAGCACGGGACAAAGTGGGATTCTGGAGCACAGCACACACTCAAGCTTTTGTCAGTACAAGATTACAGTTCCATTCTCAGGTACCAGGACCTCTGGCAGTTACATTTCTTTTCTACAAAAAGTCTCTTGCCTCTGAGGATTCACTGCATGCCAAAATAACAACCAAATAGTTCCTCTCCATAGGCTTAGCAATATCAGGACCTTCAGTAGATCTGTATCTTACTTCCGAGGTTATGATGTGTCCCAAATAACAAAACAAAATGTTCCTTATGGTGATTTCACTTGAGTGATACCTTTTCACCCTTCAAACTCCCTCTTCTGGGCTCAGATCTTCAATGAATCTTTTAAGAATATCACAACCTATGGTAGTTCTGTATCGTACCTCAGAGGGCCTGGTTTGTTCCAAATGACCAAACAAAAGTTATTTCTTGATTACACTTGGGGATAGATTCTTCAGAGCCCCCACCAAGGGTCACTCTGTGGGTCGCCCTGTTCCCGGGCACAGACCCACCTTTTGAATGTTAGCCTCCCTCCGCCAGGTTCATTGTGGCTTGTTTTTCAAAGGATCTCTAAATAGTCCACCCTAGCTTACCCTTGGCTTGAGCTTCCTTGCTTGTAAACTCCACCTATTAGAATAACCATTGTGGGAGACTTAAACAAGTGGCAAGATAAGCGATAAATAACCTAACACAAGAGTTAATTAACAAATGTAAGCGATGTGTTTTTTTTTAAACTTTGCATTTATTTGATTTATAACACAAGGAACAATTGCATTGCCTTACATATTCTCAACTTTAAAGGTTCCCATTTTTGCCCATCATCCCTCCACCTGACTCCCCCGCAATACAACTTGCACAACATAGCGATATATCGATTATCTTTTCACATTTGCACTCGTAACCACATTAGGGCAAGGTTTATGGTAGCCCACAGGATAGAGTAGTTTAGGCTCTTCTGTTTCCCTGTGCTTAATACCAAGAGGCCCCCCCCTGTTCCTCATAATGATCACCTTCGATACTTTACAAGACTAGGGGCCTCATTACGACTTTGGAGGTCCGGGTCCAGGTTACCTGAATGGGGAATTACCAGGCCATTCTGAGTATGGAGGGCCCGGTAATTCCTCCTTCAGGGAACCCGGGCCCGGTCCTTCCCTATTCCCATTGAGCACCTTAGGGCTCAATGGGAATGGGTGCGGGAGCTAACGATGGGCCAATTCCGACCGGCCCGTTGTTAGCTCCCTGGTCCCCTCGCGGGACCCGCTCTGGACGTCTGGCAAAACCAGACGTCCAGAGCGGGTCCCGCGAGGGGACCTCGTAATAGTGAGGAGTGTGTTTAACGGCGCCAGCACTATTACCGGCGCCGATAAACCCATTCCTCACTTCTTATAATGAGGCCCTAGGTCTTTTGGCTCCTTATGAGGTTCTTGTTAACCATTTATGGTCTGTTTTCGCCCCATTTCTGTATAAACATTACCCAATCTGCGTGGAAGGCCTCCATTTTATCATTTACCATCGCTGTGAGTTTTTCCAAGATAAAAATGTCCCAATGTATGTTTATCCAGTCCTCCTTTGAGGGGATGGAGCTGTTCTTCCATCTTTGCGCTATTGCTACCCGGGCCGCCCTTAACATCACCTCCCATATTCTTGGTAGCCTGCTTTCCTCTCTATTGCTCTCCGGTACCCCAGTAGGATTTGCAGAGGATCCAGAGACAAGGCCATGCCCCGCCCCTTCCTTCATCCAACTAAGGAACTCCGCCTAGTACACCCAGATTCTAGGGCAGGTCCACCACATGTGATATGATGTGACTAGCATTCCACATTCCCGTTGACAGAGGGGGGACACCCCAGAGAAAATTTATGACATTTTCTGGGGGGTGAGGTGTCAATTGTATAACATTTTAAAGTTGTGTTCTATTGTCGCTATCAACAGGTTCCCATGGAACATAAATCTTTATACCTGATCCCATGTCTCCTCGGCTATTTCCCTCCCAGTCTCTGCCTCCCAGAACGGCTTGAAATATTGTCTCCCTTCCAAGTTTGCTTTGATCATAGCTCTGTACATCTTAGATATGATCCCTTTCCTGGAAGAAGCTCCGTTGATGACTCGTTCAAAGGGTGTTAGTGGGCGGGAGATTTTAGGTAGGATCTTGGGGTCGGTACATATGCCCTTTAATCGCAAGTATTCAAACACTGTAATACTCTCCTCCCCCAGCATTTCCCTCACAGTCTCATTTTCCTGAAATCATCTCCCCTGAAAGAGATGGCTCACGTGCTCCAGATCTCTGTCAGACCACCTTTGTGCATTTTTGAATTCCCTTTTTCCCCAGGTCTATAGGGGGACCCGAAACTGAGCTCAGTGGGGATGGCCAGGTGGAGAGGCACTCATTTTGCCCATAGTTCTTCCACAGAGCCCATATTACCACCAGTACTGGATTTTCCCTGAGTCTCACTGGCACAGTCCCGATGGGGGACCACAGTTCGTCTCTCACTTTCCCAGGGTGGGAGTACATATCCTCCAGTAGGACCAGAATGTGTTCATATCATCCCTCATGTGTTCTAGTAGTGTACGCAGTTGGGCTGCCTTGTAATATAAGTAGAAGTCAGGGAGGGCAAAGCCTCCAAAGTCTCTGGGGAGGGATCTTTTGACTCTGGGTCGCTTCCTTTGCCATATAAATCGGGAGAGCATGGAATTAAGTTTCCCAAAAAAGGAATCTTGGAGATGTGTGGTGATAGCTGTGAATAGGTATAATAGACGTGGGAGGACCGTCATTTTGATTGAGGTCATCCTGCTGTACCAAAAGAGGGTCAGGGGTGCCCAGCGTGTAAGGTCCGCTTCTAGTTTAGTTAGAGCTGGGGTGAAGTTGACTTCAATCAGGCGGTTCAGGTCTCGAGGGAGACATATCCCCAGGTAGGTGATTTCTTTTTTTTCCAGCCTCACCCCTCTCAGTGTTCCCTGGGCAATCCTGGGTGTGTGCTCTAATTGTAGTGGCATTATACTAGACTTGTGTTGTTAAACTTTAGACCCGAGAAGGCTCCAAACATGGTTATCTGGTCTAGGAGTCTTGGGAGGGATTGGGGCACGTCAGTCAAGTAACATAGGATGTCGGCTGTGAAGAGCAACAGTTTAAACTCAACTTTACCACACTGAATCCCTCTGATGTTCGGGTTGTTCCTAATTGCTATCACTAGGGGTTCCATAGTGAGGGCATATACGAGCAGGGAGAAAGGACAGCCCTGTCTTGTTCCCCTGGATAAGTGAAAGGTTGTGATATTCTGCCATTAACTAGAACCTTGCCCATCGGGTCTCTATAGAGGGCCCAGCTCCATCTGTGAAAGTTGGGGCTGAACCCCATTTTCTCAAGTACCCTCACAATGTACCCCCATTCTACTCTGTCAAAACTTTGTTTGAGTCGATGGAGACCAGGAAACCTTCTTGGTTCCGATCTTGAGCCAGGAGCATTAAATCAACTGTTTTCCAGATATTATCTGCGCCCTGTCGGCCGGGAATGAATGCAACCTGGTCTCCATGGACTAATGATGGCATGAGTGACTCCAGTCTATTGCCTAATATATTTGCAAAAATCTTTGGATCTGGGTTTAACAGGGAGATCAGTCTATAAGATTGACATTGTGATGGATCCCTGCCTTCCTTGGGAAGTACTACTATTAAAGACCCCAATAGTGAGACAGAAGGACCCCTGTTTTCATTTCCTAATTGAACATTCTAGTTAAGAAGGGTATTATAGTAGAACAATATGTTTTGGAAAAGCGGACCGAGAACCCATCTTCCCCTGGAGATGTTCCCAATTTAATTTTCATGATCAATGAGATTATTTTGTCAACTGTGAATGGGGAATCCAGTATTGCCCCTTTTTCTGGTGGGGATAGTAGGTATCAGGAGGGCATTGAGGAAGTTGCTTATCTGGGTTCCATCCCCTTTAAACTCAGTTGTATAGCGGACCTCATAGTATTTACAGAACTCTTCCGCTATATGTTGGTCTCTGTACAACCTTTCTGAGCCTGGTTGATGTATCGACCCCACTTTCCTACAGACTCTCTGGGCCTGCAGTTTCCAAGCTGATATTTTATCTGCGCGTTCACCCTTTTCCATATATTTATGCTAAAGAAACACAAGCTTCCTCTCTGTCTGATGTAGGAGTAGGGCCCTCAAATGTGCTCCGTATTTTTGCACGTTTGCCAGTTTGTCTGGGATAGTTTGGGTTTTAAGCGTCCCCTGGGGTTTTAATGTGTTTATTTTACTCCTCAGGTCCAGTTCCTCTCTCTCTCTTTCTCTTTTATTTTTCACTCACAGACGGATTAATTCCCCTCAAATTGTGGCCTTAAATGTCTCCCAGACTGTTATCAACCCCTCCCCCTTTTATTGTTAAATGGGAAGAACTCTTTTAGCGATTCGATGTTAGTAAGCCCTGGGCCACCTCTCTACCTTTCAACAACAGATCATTGCACATCCATCTCCCCTTTCTCTATTCGGGAGTTCAATCACCCAATTCAACTCTGACCAAGTTGTGGTCTGACCACAGAACAGGTTCTGTGGTTAATTTTGACACTCTATGTATCAGGTCCGATTCTAGGAGGATATAGTCTATCCTTGAATAGGTATTATGGACCTTTGAATGAACTGTGTATGCTGGAGCAGCTGTTCTCTCTCAGGTGAAGGCATCTGCCACTCCCAGTTCAATATTTATTTGCACAAAGTGGCAAGTCATCTTAAGTTGAGTGTTGGATCCCCTGGACGGCGGGTCCAGGACCAAATTAAAGTCTCCCCCGATGATCAGATACCCCTCTACAAATGTTTGGATCTTTCTTTTCTCTTTCTCCCATTGTTGGTCTTGACCCTCGTTTGGACAGTAGATTGAAGCTAATGTCACATTTTGTCCTTTTATCGTTCCCTTAACCAATATGTAGTGTCCTTCTGGGTCTCTAAGGGTGGAGAGCTCTGTGAATCCCAACTTGTTAGCAACGGCCACCGCTACTCCTCTCTTTTTGGTTTCATATGAGGCATGGTCAATTTTGGCAATAGCCCTCACTTTCATGGCTGGTCCCCCCCTTCCAATGGATATCTTGCAAAAACATAACGTCTAGTTTCAGATGGATAAATTCTCGGATAGTTAAGGATCTTTTCAGAGGCGAGTTAAGACCGCTAACTTTCAGTGAGTCTAATGATATCTCGGTATTCAAATCAGACATTTGGGTCACCATTTGTATTCACTCTCCCCTCTTGCTTCTCCACTCTTTTTGACTGCTCACTCTCTGTTCTCTCCTCCTCTCCCTTTCTCCCTTTTCCTATCTCCTCCCCTCCTCCCTTACATTCTTCTATGCACTTACTCTATCAGAATTGTCCTTGGACCTTGTATGATAGCAACCTCATCTATCTCCTTGACCCTCCCCTTACTTGTCCACCCCCTCCAGCACTATCTGAAATGTCATCAGGCCTGGTACGATAGTCGCTAGTTTTGTTCCTCCCCTCCCTTTCTGCACCCCTCTGCCTCATCTTTTGTTTTTCTCCGACTCTACCAGAAATGTCATCAGGCCTAGTATGGTAGTCGCCATTCTGTTTCCATTTGCTTCCCACTCTCCCCCTCCTTTCCTTATCTATGTCTTAGCACTTGCACTATCTGAAATGTTGTCAGGCCGAGTACGAGAGTTAATTTCACATCCTTACTGTTATTGACCTGTAAGAATGTCATTGTATTTTCCCTTGTTTCCTCCCTTGCCTTGAAGCACTTTGAAACACTTTGTGTATAGGCGCTCTATAAATAGACTATCATATCATATCATTTTGTTTAGTTTCAAAATAAATATCTGTCTTGTTGGTCATTTGTGTGCAGGCCATAATGACACTTTCCCTTGCTTTACATGGTGTTTTGTTGTCCCCCAATGTTGCGTCATTCTGCAAGTGTTCTTAAATCAACCTCCTGCAAACAAATAAAACTTTAATTTTCCCCCATCCTCCCCCTTTTGGTTGCATCTGAGCCTCTGGTTGGATGTCACCATTGGTCCAGACCATCCTTCTTCCCTCCTTTTCCAGGCTGAATTGTTTCCTTAATAGCATTCCTTTGAGCCCCCTCTCAATACAACCACATTATACTTTGTGCCCTACCCCTGTCCTTCCCGCACCTGTCCATGGTACACCGATTTGGTTATCGTAGACCTCATCCCCGAGGTTGGGCCTCCCGCATCTGCTGGCTGTGCCTTCTCGGCATCAATCATTGCCCCTCGACAACTCGCATTGTATGTTCTATGGCCAACTGTGTGTGGGCCTGGTCCCTCTCCAGAGACACCAATAGGACCCTTGCATGTCGCTTCAAGATTTTGCTGGCGATGTCAGGTTTAGCTTTTTGAATTTTTGTAATCCCCTAATCCGTCTCCTGTTATTGGGTCTCTCGGCCTTTGGGTTTTTCCCTCTTATCTCCCCCATCTCAATGGGCGCATTGTGCTGTTAAGGCTCTCCCATTAGTTCTCATGAAACCCTGCCAATGTCTTCTGATATGAAATTGTATTTGTATCCTTCATACTCCAAGTTCAGGCAGTAGGTAAATCCCCATCTGTTGCGGTTGCCTTTTTTGTAGTTAGCCATTTTGTCAAGGGGGCACAGAGGCGACATCTGGAAAGAGTGAATGAGGATAAATCTCCCCATTCTATTGGACCCATCGTCTTGCCCATTATTTTTTTTTCCGGGTAGTAGTGAAACCTCGATAGTACAGAGCGCAGGCCTCGAGTTCCTCCACCCGCTCTGTGGGCTCTATCAATGGTGGGTTCCATGGTATTTTCATCATTGAAGAGTTTTTTTAAATTATTCCATTGATTGCTTGGACGATGTCACATTGTGTTTATCCTTCTTTTTCAGGAAGCCCAAAGAGACAGAGGTTGTTTCGGCGCTCCCTATTTTAAAAATCATTAATTTTTAGGGCTCATTCTTCTTACCGTCTTTGTAGTTCTGAGATACGCATGTCTAGTTGTGTTTCTAGGACCTCTGCTGAGGACTGGTTGGCCTCCAGCCCTTGGAGTCTCTCATCCATATTTTCTACCTTCTTATCTAGACCGTCCAATCTACGGGGAATGTCGGATCTGAAGCCCTTAAATTCTTCCAGGATCGCTGCCATGTCCCTCCTGATTAATGTTGTATCGTCTGCCTTGGCTGAGTTCACAGGGGCCAAATGCTCTGTCCTGGGCCTGTGGGTCGGGTTGAACTTGAATTTCTGGAGTAGGCTGCCCAACTCATGAATATGCAGGTGGAATCAGCTCTTAGGTCGTTGAGCACATGTAGGTCTGGGGGGACTTTGGTTCCAGCCTTCTCCCTGCCTTGCACTGTCTTGATCGTTCTACTCAAAGAGATCTAAAAGCCAGGGAGTACCACACCTCACCTACACCAGGATGTCATGCTCAGTTGTCAGTACTGGTGTCATTTTGGGGATGTGATCGTGGTGTACATCTAATTGATCCACCCCAGGAGCTGACCACTTTATGCTACAATTATAGTGGTCTTGTACATTGAATGCACTTTATAAAATCAAATCTGTTAGCCATGATTTTTAAACGGCTCTTTCATATATGTATTGTTGTTGGGTAAAACGTTTTTATGGAATGTGTATGTATGGTGGCTGTTTGTGGACGAATGAGCGAATGATTTATTGTCAACTGTATGAATTGTATGAATTATAATGTTCTCAATGTTCCTGCAATGTAAATAATATGCTAAGTGCTGATTAAGTCATGATTAATTTGTTTGTTTAAATGATGTACCAGGCTCAATAAAATCCTTTTTGATACTTTGTTTATTAATTAAACTCCTCTGGAATTTTTCTTCTGAGCTAATTAGTTATAATAATACCCTAACCCACAGTGTAGGGTTTCCTGTGTCTTTCAGAGATACAAAGTACTGGTGTCATTGCCATCGAAGACCAATGGGCGTGGCCCAGATGGTCCTGACCATGGGTTCCAGCACTCCCCATGGGGGAAGTGAGGGATTGTTGTCCCAACCACAATATTTCGGGCCTTATTGATGCCGCTCTGTGCCGGATGGTTGCAGTATTATGGGCTTTGACCTCCCGGATGCTGTCAAGAGGTAGGACTGCCCTGCACAGGTCTCTGCACTGCACCGGGCCTTCCCCCAATGAATGAACAAGTTTGCTGCCTGAGGAGGGAGTTGTTACCCTGGCTCGTTCTCGTTGGCTGGTGCCTTCTAATCTCCCGTTATGTGCTCCCCGCCCCGTGTGTTTTTGAGGGATTTTCCAAGGGGAGGGAATGCTGTTGATTCACCCGTACCGGGAGCTCCGTTATATTAAATGGGAGGAAGACGTTTCCTCCGTAGTAGTGGTTGTCTGTGCGGACTGAAGGACGTTTATTTTTCCCCCTCCTTCTCCCCAGCCAGACTCTGGCTGCCTGGCTCTTTGACAGGGGGCGGGCCTGCAGGGTATCGTATCTTCCCCCCAGACCTTCTGGACCTTTGGTACACTGCGGGCAGGGTGCACTGGCAGTCACTTCTGGCCTTCCTCCTTGGGCTCTCCCACTGCTCCTTTTTCTAAAGCCAGAAACCTTGGAGTCATCTTCGACTACTCTCTCTCCTTCCTCCCTCACACTCAGGACATTGCCAAGAAGTCCCACTTTCAGCTCTTCCTTCTCAAAGAAATTCTACCCTTTTCTCACTTCCCCCAGAGGCTCAATGTTACCCGAGCCCTGGTTCTCTCTAGGCTTGGCTATTGGAATAGCCTCCTCCTTAATCTACCGAATTCCACTCTGCAAACCCTCCAGCTAATCCAGAATAAGGCAGCAAGACTTATCCTTGGCCTTAAGCCCAGGGATCGCATCTCTCCTGCCCTAAAATGTCTTCACTGGATCCCTGTTGCTGCATGAATTAAATTCAAATCCTTCAGCTTCATCCACAAGGATGTTTGGCCGATGGAACAAACTATCTTCAACTTTATCTTACTAAATACTTTCCCTCTAGACCTCTATGTTCCTCTGGCACCAACTCTTTGTGTTGAAAGAGTTTTGCTAAACAGAGGGTAGGTGGTCGATCGCCTTCCTCTGCTGGCTCCTTCCTACAGAACAGCCTCCCCCTACCTCTGCACCTTGAGCAGGACTTTCTTAAATTCTGGAAGCTCCTTAAGAATGTCCTCTTTACCTCCTCCTTCCCTTCTTCTCTCCTCTGCTAATCCTACAGTTGCTGTTATTGGTCTCCGGGGCCCTTATGCATCCTCGGGGCCCTTTGATCTCCTACACCCATTCAGCCCAGCTCCTGTCTACCCTCAGCACTTACCTGGCACACGCTTCACCCTGACGATTCGCACTTACTTCTAACACGGCCTCTGGCCGTTTAGCACTGAACAACCCAAGCACTTCATCTGTGGCTCTCCCATGAGCTCAGACTCCCCAGCACTTAACTCCCTCTGCTCTCTTCCTTGCTGCACTTGCATGTTCTGAATACTCATAAGGCATAGAAGGTTCATACTTTCTTCCTTTTTCCTGTCACTGCTCTTATTAAATATTATGTTTTGTAATGTATTTCAATCCCTTGTTCCCTCCCCTCACCCTGTGGGCGCTTTGAAACAGTATTTTACTTGCTGTATTAGTGCCTAACAAGCAAACAGTAAATAAATAAAAAAAGGAGAGAAAAATGACAATATAGTGCAACAAGAGAAAAAGGCGACATAGATAGGAAATCATAAACAAGAAGAGAGAGGAAGAGGACACTAGCCACAATAACGAACATTTCGCAAAAACAAAGGACACCAGAACATAGGAGCCCCTCAAGCACCATATCTCCCACTACAGGAGGAATGGCGTGCAACAATCAGTGAAGCAAATGGTAGCCAGAGTTACTTGAGAGGATTCAGGCCCATCAGCAGAGAGCCTAAGGTGAGTCCAGCCTCCCCCTTGCCACTAGCCCTACAAGACTTGGGAACGGGGGGAATAAGAGAATAGCCCTGCAGTAATTGGCTGTATTTTGGTTATAGGTGGGGGATCCAGGTTTCCAAACAAAACATCGCACAATCACAGGCACGACTCGCCCTACAACTACAACCCCTTCCACCCTAAACATTGAAGTACCCCATTGATCTATCGCTGCATGTGGTTGGGTGGTGAGAGGTGCAGGACACTCAGTGGGAAGTCCAGACGCTCCTGCAAGACATCAGGTAAGTGTTACAGCTAGGTCCACGTGCAATAAACACCATAATGATAACACTAATAATAATAATAATAATAATAATAATAATAATAATAATAATAATAATAATAATAATAATGATAATACAAATAATAACAATAATGAGGAGTCAGTATGGGAGTGAGTATATTTCTAAATTTGTATTCCTCATTTGTGAGCACCGTGAGCAGAAATGCTGTGCAGAGGCCAAATAAAGCAGGAACATAGAAATAGCCTCCTAAAAGGTCTACATTTGGAAGAGGTGATGATGTGTGGAATATTACGAGATTATTACTGTTATTTATTACATCAAATGTTATACTGGGAAAATTGTGAAAAGTGTGAAAAGAGACATATTGAGGATATATTCACTAATTCTTTACATCCCTATCATTAGGTACGCCACATTAGGTTCATCTCAACGGTGTTTGAGGTCCAGGGCACGGATACATGTTTTTATCCATAAACCAAAGCAAGTAATGGGGTCCAAGAATAGTCACCCCCCTCCTTCACCCTAGTCACAACCCATCACTTGATAGGCTGCTACTTCAAGAATAAAAGCGGGTTAACTCCCTTGAAGTACCCCTGTTCACCTTCATCCCAGCTGGGTTAAAATAATAGCAAAGTGCTGTTTCAGAGGCAACATTAGCAGTACATCATGCATGTGGGTTCTTGCATTCTAGCATAGGTAAATGGCACACCACAGCAGCCATGAAGAAGGCATATGGGATGTAGTATAGTGGTAGTACACAGATCAGTAGTCATAAACATAGAGAACTCAGAGTAAACTTCACACGGAAGGTAGTCATACCGCAGTACATGTGCTGAGTTGTGACACCACAGGTCTCCTAGCATAGAGAGAGGTCATAGATTGGCTGCTATGTGAAAGGTACGTGTTGCTCTAGCATGACTACAGGGCATATTAGAAGCTATGAGGAAAGTGCACACAGACCGATCACAGTTCCAAGACACACAGATAGTACAATTTCTTAGGCCACGGATGGTGAAGACACGAGGTAAGCAACAAAAGAAGATGCAAATTGAATAGCAAAGATAGCAGATACATATTTGAAGTTACCAGGGAGGTGCATGCATCCTAACAAAGAGTGAGATTAGAACACAGTTATTGTTTTCAAGTGGTGTTGTCAAGAGGCATCTAAAAGAAAATATCATTGTGCTGTGCAATATATGAATGGTCACTGTTAATATATATGAAGCAACACTGACGGCAGTAAAAAAAAAAATGTTTTTTAATGCATTTACCCTAGCACTTAAAACACTCATGGAGCCTTACAAATTACAAATATAGAGTAGCTGGCAACGTTGTCAGGTTGGGCACTAGGAGATCAAATGAGTTGCCAAAGATCAGGAACCTGTCTATGACTTCAGTTTTTTAATTTCAGCAGCTGACCATAATGTTTTTCAGTTCTTGTTATAAAACAATGTGTGGATGTTTGGCTTTTTTTAGAACTGACTTCAACAGTACATAAATCACTGGATACATCGACATCACACTATTTTTTAACCAATACTTATTGTAACATGTCATGTGAAAGGAGCATGATAGTAGCTTTATTTATTATTATTTTCTATTTTTTTTATTTTACTTGATTCAATTTACAAAGACATGTTTACAAGCACATTTTACGAATTCTTCCTCGTTAGTAGAAGTCCTCCTTTTACCGAAAGTAGTAGAAGTCCTCCTTTTACCAAAAGTATTGTTGTCTCCAGAGGAAGCATCGACTTCGAACGAGTCCCAATCCGGAAAGCAGTAAATGAACTGGAAGAAAAGGGAGGAGGCCAAACCAATCCTCTAGGTGGTGGCTTGAATAGCGAAAAGAAAGGTAGAGGAAGGAGAGAAAGGAAAGCGAGAGGAGAGATATGTGCCAGAATCCTACTGAATGTCCACAAATTCATAAAGTGGTGTAAAAAGGTTCTTCCATTTCAGTTTCTATCCTGTAGCTTTAAGTTCATGAAGAACTGGGAGACCGCCATCACGTAAGAAGTATTACCTCCCTTAATTAGGGCACCACCAGTCGTCTTCATCACAGGTTCTCAGGTCTGTGAATATGTGGCCGATGTAAGTTGTTCTTAGCGCAGTCAGGCCCGTCCATGACAGCAGGAGATGTCTAATTGTCTCCTGTTGTTCTTTACTTCTACAAAAATGGCAGGAATTGTCCGTTGTTAACTTTCTTTTGTCTCGGATCTCGTTGGTTATTAGTAAGTTCAATCAAATTCGTAGAAAAGTATTTCTCAGAGTCTTATTAGGGAATTTTGCCATGCACGTTGGTAATTCATGTAGTCCCCTTGTTGTCGGTGGCAGATGGGATATCAGTTTACTTTAGTAGCTTTATTTCATCATCATAAACGGAAGTATAACAATACCAAAATCCTAATTGATGGGAGCCTAAGAAATCGCATCTTGCTTTTACTACTGTGTTATAAAGATCTAAATACATCCAAGAAACAAAACCATGGGATAAATAATGAAGCTTTTATTCATTGTTTCACTAGTGGCGTAACACAAAATTAAGGGCCCCGCTGCAAGCCATGACCCACCCCCAACTGGGCAACAAATCACAGGTCGCGCCTCTCTCTGAGCTGGCCTAGATTACCACACTTGCGCAATATGCATAAATGTGCTGCTGCAGGGGTACACCGCACACTGCACTAGGAGAAAGATATAAATATGTGTTTTAATTCATTATACAGAACAACCACAATCCAAAAATCAAATACATGCAAGTTGGCAACAGTGGACAACAGTGAACAGGAACATTAATGCTTTCATTAATATAATGCTTTGCTATTAAAAATGCCATACCACAGTGAAAACATGTCCAACTGGCTGCACAATGTAGACCAGTCTAGACACGTAATAACATATTACAGTAAAGCATGCCAGGCCACATTTAGACATAGCTAGACTAGTTTCACCAGAATGCCATTCGAAGCAATAACACTTATCATGGTTATTTTATGGTTATTTTATCACAGATGGTGTCTGGTTTCACCAAAATGCCAGTCGAAGCAATAACACTTATCATGGTTATTTTATCACAGATGCCCAGAAAAATATAGAATGCTGCAGTAAGAAACGGCTAGACTGGCAGCACCTAAATGTTATGTTATGTTATGTTACTTTGCATTTATATAGCGCCTTATGTACCATTGGTATGGTCTCAAGGCGCTGGTAGGTTGAACACCCTCCGGAACCGAAGTTCAGGTCAGTAGAGCGAATAGAGAGAGCCAAAAGGTGTGTGTGAGCACCAGATATGTGTGCAGCTGGTGTGGCATTCGTGTGATAGCTGCTTCTTAGCGGTAGATGTGGAGGTTGAGAGATCAAGAGTATGGGCCTCATTATAACTCAGGCGGTCCGGAAAAACGGTGGCGGTAAACCCGCCGCCACCGTTGTTTCCGGACCGCCTGATCCCGACTCCTGCAGGCGGGAGGTGATGTTCCCGCCAGGTCTGACCTGGCGGGTTTAACACCGCCCGCCTGCAGGCGGAAGAGGAAACACCGGCAGCATTACAAGATGCTGCCGGTGTTTCCATGATCCCCATTCCCATCGAGTCCCATAGGACTCGATGGGAATGGGGATTAACACCATTCCGCCTCTGTGATTCCCGGAAAACCGGGGTTGTAATGCCCCGGTAATTCCGGGAATCACTGGTCTACATGGTTTTACCGCTGCGGTTACCGCCAGACTCGTAATGAGGCCCTATGTGTTCGTTCTGCCAGGTTGTTATCCAGACCGATTTTGGCTGCGTTAGGCGTGAGGAGAAACGGCTAGGCTGGCTGGTGTGTAACCAGCAGTGTTTAGTTAGGGTGATGGAGAGTATGAGGCAAATGATGGTATGTGAACAGCTATACCGAATGGTGTCATAGTTTTGCTGTGTTCTATTTGAGTGGTGGTGTAAAGAATAGAGTAAGCGTGGAGATGTGAATATGGTAGTTTACATTAGGTGCTTGAGATCGAGCCTACTCCAATAGTTCCATGTACTCTATCCGTTCCATGTACTCCGACTGTTCCATGCATTACGACCGTTTCAAGCACTCAAAACCGTTCCTTTAAATGCTCATTCAAACGTTTCGTGCCCTCCAAACCATTCCATGTAAGTCACACCATTCTATGTACTCCAATCCGTTCCATGCACTCGCATCCGTTCCATGCACTCGCATCCGTTCCATGCACTTGCATCCGTTCTATGCATTCGCATTCGTTCCATGCACTCCACTTCGTTCAAAGCTCTCCACTCCGTTCCAAGCACTTCAACCATTTTATGCACTCCAACCAAATACCAGTATAGCCAGGTAATTACACTTGCCCAGTTAAAACAAAGCCAAGCCAAACTAAGGTATGACTAGACTGGCTGCACCAAAATGCCTCTTTAGCCACCAATACCACATATAATGCTTTCTTAGCCTCGATATGGATGACCATTACGATTTATCGCACAATCCCTGTCCCACCACACCCCCACACATCCCCTCTCACTCCCACCCACTGCCCCAAACCCCAGAATAAGCTTCTCACCCCAGAATTACCTCCATCCACTTTTTCCTTGTTCCAGTCCTTACGTGTGAGGCTCCTTGCCTCATATCTAAGTACCGGGATGAGGAAGAGTGGGACTAGGAGTAATGAAGATTACAGGTAACTATGCCAGGCATTACCCCCATGTCTGTCTACCTCATCCCAGTACTTGTGTATGAGTCACAGTGTCTCATACAAAAGTACTGGACTAGAAAGAATAGGGCTATGAGTAATGAAAATGACCAGTAAGTAACCAAGGGATTAAACACAAGTAGTGGCCAGCCCTCTGCCCCAGAACCCTCTTGAAATGTTGGGCTATGTTGACTCAACCAAGTTGACCTACAGAGCTGTTGCCGGACAGAAAAGGACACAGATGTTAAACAGCACCTGGGTTTCGCTGTTAACAAAGGCCCAGCAATTACTCACTTAAAGTATTTCACTGTTAGTACGGCATTCAAATGCATAATTCTTTAGGCAATTGAAATCTTGATGTGGGTTTAGTACTTGCATGCCAGGGAAGTGATTGGAAGGGTAGCGAGTGGACAGGAGACCGCTTATTCTCACAGCAGTCCATGAGTGGGTGCTTTCAGACTTAAATGAGAGAGTTAACTGCTTGTAACATTGAAGCTGCACTAGAATAGTCTCATTAGAATGCATAAAGAAGTTAGATGCCCCACACAAATAAGTTTGCTTCTCCACCACTGCCCGTGAAGTTAGCCCCTGTAAAATGTAGTTTTCGTTTCGCCCCTGAACACAAGCATGCACACGCTTCACCATACACATTTCACCATACACACACATACACGAAAACACCTAGCCGCCCATACATTTAAGTGTGAACCCTTTCACCAAATAAGCACACCCAGGCAGCCACCCATACATTTAAGCATGCACCCTTTCACCATAGAGGCACACACACCCAAGGAGACACCTTTACATGTACGTGTGCACCCTTTCACCAATTTCTTTATGAAGGTTGAGTGATTAAAACAAATAATATTTTTGTTTTAGTCCGAGGGGGCCCCTCTCCCAGGACATGGGGTGGCAGTGCTCCCCACACCGCAGGGGCACCAGGGGCCCCCGTTACAACAGTGTGTTTGACACAGGCTTGCAGATTGTTAATCATGATGTGAGATGGACATTTGAAAAGTCTAGAATAAAACAGACCATGCACTGTCTTATATAAGAAGACCTACGTACAAGCTTCACAGAGGACTGTGGCATTTGATTGCCTTACTCCCATATAGGGCCTGTCATCTCTATAGAAAAGATATTTTGGAATATGTACACTGAGTGGGAAAAACCATACATGGGCAGGCAATGGCAGTGTCAGGCTAATTTAAAGTTCAAAGTGACTTCAATCCGGCCTGTAGTATAATTTATTGTGCTTTGGAGTATAGTGCTTCACTGAATGTGATAGCATTCTAATGCCAGCAATAATGTGGCACACATATAGCCAGCCCTATGTTGCTAGCATAACATATCGGTATGCAAATGGAGAAAGGCTGCAGGTTTAAATGTATACACATTTTTATTTTTTTTCTCTTACTTGAAATGCCTCATTCACAGGAGACTACATTAGCTATCTAATTGACTGACTTAATTAACAAATACTAATCACTAGTACTAACTCAGTAACATTATAATGTAATATCTATGTGGAAAAGAGGTAGAAATACATGTTCTGAGATTCATTTTTAAACATGCACTTGGATTTTTTTTTCTTCTCACTTTGTTCACTGTGTTTGCAGAAAGCAGAATCTGAATACCAGGAAATGATTTTAGCTACAGTTTCTTACTGTAAAACTTTAGCTATTGGGGAAGGAAGGGTGATACAGTCTTTTTAATTTGATTGGTGTAAAGTATCTACAGTGGTTCCACGTAAGCAGAGGGGGATGAGGCAGAGGTTTGCTGGAAAAGTCGGACAGAAAAAAATTCAGATTGCTTTTTGCTGAGCTGCTGACACGGACCATCTGAGACTGGGCTGCGAGGAGGCATTCCCAGTCTCACTTAGCACCGGCTTGAGAACTGCAGACAACTGCATGTTCTCGCTGTGCACTTCAAGCTTTCAAGATTACGAAGACAACCCTGGGCCCATTCCTCGGAGGCGAGCAAAGGGAGGTCGCGTGGGGGACAGACAATTGGTAATTATCCAAGTGAATAGAGGTTATTGTGTGCTGTACGGATGACCTTCTATAAATATCAGGCAGGGAGAGTAACCAAGGGAATCCCCTGTGTTTAATTGACAAAGTGAAGTTTGTTCTGTCACTGTAATTTCTTTTCTTCTTCTTGTTACAAATAATGCGGAGTGAATTTCGTTTTGTTGCTGTATTTTTTTTCTCTTCTGTTTGTTATAGATAATGCGGCAATAAAGAGGGTAAGGTGTTATTTTGAAATGCAACTGTTTATAATATAAATGATATGTACACAAATTGTGTAGAGTGTTTTTGCTGTTGTCTTTTCTTGGTGCATTTAGAATAATATCTCGGGAAAGGAGGAAGATTTTTAGGTAATACATGTGTCATCTCTCCAATGCAGATGGAATAATAGCACTAGCAGTGATATATAGCTGTGTGTGTGTGTCCAATCAGTGCATGGTGTTTGAGTGGAATTTAATACAATAGACATTGCTGGGGGTCCATGAACCAGCAAAGAGGCCTATCGAAACATAGTTCACTAATGTATATAAATTAGTGATAATACACAGGTTATTGAGAATGCTATATGTGAAACTGTGGTGTTTCTGAATGTAGGTCCGAGGCTTCTATAGATCACAAGAACAGTCTAAGAATAAGAAGGGTTTTGTGTATATTGGGGCCACAAATAAAACAGAAAAATTATGCTCACCACTAAACCACCGACAATAATGTATACCACTAAATCATCCCATATAATGTAATAAGGAATGGTCACTGAAAGGAAATAAATGTTTGGAAACAGCCAAGCATTTGTTGACTGAGTGTTCGACTCTGGAGCGTTCAATCTCCAAATATCTTGGGGAATTTGTACACGATCCTCTAACCATCTGTGAAACCTCATTCTGGCTCTATTACACTAACACCAGCAACATGCATCTGTTTATTGCATTGTACAATGTTTGGCAGCAGATTGAAAAGCACCTGGGTTCTTTGCTTTGATTTGAAACATCTCATTATGGTGGGTTAAAAGATTGCCGGTGTCACTCTGACCAGTCAGGGATTTCACATCTATGGCACCCTTATTTCGACTCCTAGGCAGGATATCAGTGGGTGAGAGGTCTAATGTTTGCAATTATGGCTAAGACTGTGTTGACGTGAAGGCAAAGATTATAAGTCACATAAAACTGTTCTTATTTGAGCACTTTGTTTTTCCTGAGGTCCTAATATTTTAAAGAAATTTTGTTTGTTTTATTATATATCTTCATCTGTTTATGATATCTGCTGATTTGTTTCTTTTAACGAGTTAATATTAATGTATGTAATTTGTATTATGTGTAAAGTTTGAATTTATTTGCAATCTGTATCATATTAAAGAATTTGAATTTGAAAGGAAATAAGGCCAAACCCAATCTAAATGCAAGGAGTAGTCATCACCAAATTACCATTATTTTTGGCGGTAAGAAAATACCACCAGACCCCAAATCTACACAAAATATCCAACAGGCATCACAAGATTCAAGGATCCCTTCCTGGGCTGACATTGAATGAAGTGTAGCAGATTGCTAACAAAGAAAAGTCTCTTGTGTCCAAGTGCCAGGACTCCAGAGATCTTTTAATGGTCCTCAGCAGCACTGGCTTCACAGAGATTTCTGCCTTTCTTTCTCCTTTTCTTGCTTTCATTGGTCTTGTTGATTACTGGATTACCATCCTCTTTTGGAATTCCCAGAATCTGCAGCTTGATTTGCTCTACCTCCATGCAAGCTTCAAAATCTTGCTGTCCAATGAATTATGGGCTAGGGACATGGACGTGATAAGTCCCAAAGCCTGGAATGTAAAGCAGGTAAGCGTGGCATGGTGAGAGGGTGGCCAACTACTCTGCCCTATTCTCATTGACTTACTCTTCCAACCAATATTACCAGTGAGTGGCCCTCCCTTTTGTTCACTTCAGTCTCCCTTGTGCACATTAACATTAACACTGTCTTCCGTGTCTCACTAGACAAGTCCTGTAATAATTCTTCTTCTGCTTGTTCTTCTACCCATACCATGCTGACCATCCATTTATATCTTTAGTAACTTCTTAAACCAACCACTTATCTCTTTTATGAAATTCTTTCTCTCCTAACCACCTCTCCTTTGTATCCACCTCTACTAACTCTTCACCTACTTTACCCCTTTTTTTACTTTCTGTCAGGGTTCTCTTGGAATCCTCATTTTCATATCATAGAGCGGGTACAAACATGAGGAAACATTCCTGGTTCCCCAGGAGATTCAGCAATACACATAATATTGAGGGAGTTACTTTGTGTCCTCAGAATCCTTGTTCGTTCAAAAGGATGCGTCCTTTCAGAGAACGCTATGGGTTGCCCTGGAAACGCTGGCACTCATTGCATATCGGTAGGCGTTCAAGCCTATGGTGGCGCGTTGTACGTGCGGTCAGCTAATCAGTGTATTAGCCCCACCCCTGCTGCACAGCGCTGCTTCTGAATTTGTCATTTCTAAGCTGCGTATTTTGGTACCTTGTTCCCCTGATCTACCTTGCCTTGTCCTTTTGTCATTGTTCATTGGGTCTCTGTTGCCGACTCAACACGTCTCAGGACTGCAACCGCTTAGCCCTTTAAGTCTTACCTGCCCGCTGCAAACCCGGAACGTTATTTGGACTGCATTCGTCTTATCCTTCAAGTCTTACCTGCCCGCTGCCAACCCAGAACGTTTCCTGGACTGCATTCGTCTCATCCTACACGTCTTACCTGCATACTGCCAACTTGGAACGTTTACTGGACTGCATTTGTCTCATCCTTCACGTTTTACCTGCCCGCTGCCAACCTGGAACGTTTCCTGGACTGCATTCGTCTCATCCTCCACGTCTTACCTTCATACTGCCAACTCGGAACATTTACTGGACTGCATTCGTCTCATCCTTCACGTCTTACCTGCATACCGCCAAGCCGTAACTTTCCTTGGACTGCATTCATCTCATTCTTCCACGTCTACCCGCTACTAAACCGGAGGACTCTAAAGAACTTAAAAAGACATCAGCGCATCAGCGCTAGGATCAACTAACTTAGGCGTCATTGTGCCGGCGGGAATAGGAAACAAGACTTTGTGTTCACAGAACTACCACGCAACTATAGTAATCTTCTCTTCAGAATTACATCAGAACTCAACATCAATCCCTTGGTAAGCTGCCACTACCTGGTTCCTTCTTGTTTTTGCTACATTGTGTTAATAGTCATAGTAATAGCTACATCTCTTGTTTTCAGGGTACTCACCTATCTAGCTTGGAACTTATCAGTCCCATCCACCATTCTTGCTTGTGAGTATCAGCTCATATCTTGCCTAAGTATTTCATTGTCCTGAACCATGCATATTAATACTTGCTTACTTTTTCTTGCAGCCAGCTGACTAGGTACCAGGGTGTACCAAATATTTTCGGGCACTACTCACCTCAATCTGTCCTTTTGTACTCTTGAGGGGTATATTGTCAGGAAGACTCAATTGCATCACGACGTGTCAAGCCACCACTGCAGCATTTAGCTCTTGGGCCCTGACACTTTCATGGTAGGTGTTCATCTTCCAGCCCAACTTCTTCTATTAGTACTTTCACAAACTTACATCTCTCCTTTCCTTTGTGTTCACCGTCTGTAAACACTGCTGATCTTGCCCACCTTCTTTACCCCACTGAGTATAACGTTCTTCTTCACTACTTGCACACACAGGGCTATCTTAAGGAGTTTTGGGGCTTGGTCTGAGACAGCTTTGGGGCCACCCTTGAACTAAATAAACTCAGGGATCTCTGGTCATGCAGTCTGCTTGTGTACTCGCTTAAGACCCCCTTGCCCTCTTCATTTTTATTGGAATCTGAATAATAAAACTAGTAGCATTTCAGTGTCAATATTAGCAGTTTACAACCAGGATATTTGTGATCTGGCATAAATACGGAACACTTTTTACCAACATAGGGAGTCATTCTGAGTTTGGAGGCAGCCATGGTGCTAATAGCACCATGGCTGCCTCCAAACCCGTGTCCGTGGTGTCAGAATGGGGAGTTACCGGGACATTCCGACCTAGGCTGACCCGGTAAGTCCCCATTCTGAATGCCATTCCCCATTCCCATTCGAGCCCCCATAGGGCTCAATGGGAATGGGGAAGGAGCTAATAACCGGCCCGCAAATAGTTGGCCCGTTATTAGCTCCCTGGTCCCTTAGCGGGTCCCTTAGCGGGTCCCGCTAAGGGCGGCTGGTAAAACCAGCCGGCCCTAGTGGGACCCACTAAGGACCTCGGAATGCGGCGGTAGGGGGTTAACGGCACTGGCATCCTTACCTGTCCATTTAACCCCCTACCGCCGTACTCGGAATGACCCCCATAATCTGAAAAAAGGTATACCTGCCATAGTGTAAATGCAGGATAGGTCTTGGCTCAGTAGCTGTATGAAAACGACCCCAGGAAAGACAAAGGAGTTGAATAAGTAGCCTTAGAGAATATAAAACGGTAATGAGCTATGGCTACGAAATGTCATTTTTTGCTTTTGTTTCATTACTTTTACTATTGCATCTTGTTTTTATTTCATTTTATCTTACTTGTATTTTCATTTTTCTTGTTTTTATGTATGACTTATGTGTAAAGTTTTTATTTAAAAACTGTATCACATTAAATAAATAATAATAATAAAAGTGCCCAAGCATTTTCTTTTTTAAAAAATGTGTTGAACATGTGTATGGTACCTATACAGCAAAAGTGTTTCCAGGCGCCACAAGACAAAAGAGGGGGGGGGGCATAGGAGAAAACAACAATAACGGTCCTACTAGGCCTTGTGACATTCGGATCATGCAAGTGCAATATCAAGAAGTGCAGAGGGGAGGGGAAGGTCAGGACAAGGGATGGGAAAAGGAGAGGATGGGAAGGGAGAAGTGCTGGAGGGATTGTGCCCAGTGACTGGGCAAGTGCTAAGGGAAGCCCCGGAGGGGTAGTCCCAGAGGTAGGCAGGGGAAGGGGTCAATAGTAAAGGGGGTGAGGGGACCGGCCATAGAAGGCTAGTCAGGGAAGGATGCCCGAGGGCAAGTGCTGGTAGGAAGGGGTGAGAGGGGAAGACTGGATGTGGGAGGCCTGGCCCCAGAGACTCATAAGGGACACAGGTATCCAGTCGTAACGGCAGGAGGAGACCTAGCAGGGGAGAGGGAGAGGGAAGGAGGAGTAGAAAAGAAAGGTCTTGAGAAGCTTCTTCAACTTAACAAGAACTGGCTAAAGGTGGATAGGGGAAGGGAGGCCGTTCCAGAGAAAGGCTCCTGCCAACGAGAGAGATCTACCCCCCCACTCTCTGCTTGGAGAAACGTCTGATCTTCAGAGAGTTGGAGCTAGAGGACTGAAGGACTCTAGCCAGAGGTATTTAGGGAGAGAGAGTTGAATGTAGTGAGGTCCCAGGCCCCAGCAAGCTTTGTGGATGATGCATAGGGTCTTGAATTTGATCCTTGCAGCCACCGGGAGCAAGTGGCGAGATTTTAGGGCTGGAGAGATGCAGTCCCTGGCCTTGAGGCCAAGGAAAAGTCTTGCAGTCCTGTTCTGGATTAGTTGAAGAGGGCGCAATGAGGAAAGAGGCAGATTAAGGAAGAGGCTGTTACAGTAGTCAAGCCTTGAGAGAACCAGAGCTCTGAAGACATTGGGCCTCATTCCGAGTATGGCGGTAAGGGATAGCGGCCATCGGTAACGAGACCGGTGGTGGTATTCCCTTACCGCCATACTCCGAGTTCCCTCTCGCCCTCGCCCTTAACGCCTGCTTTGAGCAGGTGTTAAAGTCGAGTGCGCAAAGGGGCCTGCAATCCAATAACGGTGACCGTAATGAACGGTCACCGTTATTTGCATCTTCCCCATTCCCATTGAGCCCTATGGGGGCTCATTTGGGAATGGGGAAGAGCCTTGGTGAATGGGGAATCACTGCCCCGGTCCGGGTACGGCGTCAACCAAGCCGTTAATAGCGCCATTGGTTAGCGCCGTACTCGGAATGAGGCCCATTGAGTTTCTGGGGAAAGTTGAGGAAAGGGAGAATGCATCTGAAGATGTGAAGCTGATAGTGGGCCTTCTTGGCCAGGTCAGCAATATGAGGAAGGAGAGAGAGGAGTCAAAGATCACACCCACATTATTTGCCTCACACAAGGACGAGGGGAGGGGGCCCAAGGAAGGCAGCCAGAGTGTAGGAGGGAAGGAGGGAGTAGGAGACCTAATGACAAGGATCACAGTCTTACTGACATTAAGACAGAGATCATTAGCAACACACCATGCTTGAATAGCAGTCAGGCAGTGGGGAATGAGAGAGAAAGGAACAGGAGGGAAGCTTAAAGGAGAGGTGTGTGTCATCGCATAACACTGGAATAGAGGAGAAACAATGGGGATCAAGTGGGCAAGAGGGGCAAGGTAATTGTTGAAAAGTCAAAGCAAGAGAATGGAGCCCTGAGGAATGCCGCAATTCAAGAGGGAGGTAGGGGAGAGAAAGGGGCCCAGTTAAACTTGGGAGGGCCGATTCAAGAGAAAAGAGGCTACCCAATCCAGTACCCAGTCCATGATGCCCTGGGTGTCACAGAGCCGATTTATGAGGATGGAATGATCGACCATGTCAAAGGCAGAGGATGGAGAATATGGGAGGATGGAGAATTGCAGTCGAGGTTTGAGTGCAGGTCATCACAGGTGGTCAGGAGAGCAGTTTCTGTGCCTATGGCTGCTCTGAAGCCAGACTGATGGTCGTGAAGGCAACCAATAGATTCAGTATGTTGGATTAGTTGGAAAAGAACAACTTCTCCAGAGGTTTACCCAAGATGGAGGTAGTGGAGATAGGGCGGTAGTTAGCCAGGCAGAAAGATCCACAGGTGCATGTTTAGGATGGGGGCACAACAAAGAGCTTGAAAAGTGAAGGGAAGGAGCTAGTGGTTAAAGAGTGGTTACAGAACTCAGGAGGGAGCGAGAGAGGCAATGTTGTCCTTGATAGTTCTAGAGGAGCAGGAAATAACCTGTTTGGAGGAGACTTTCCTAGAGCAGACTGTCTTAATAGTGAAAAGGAGGAGAAGAGTAGGGAGTGAGATGTTGGGGCAGAGAGGCCTGCATGCAGGTGGAGGAGGAAGGGTAGTGGAGGAGAGAGAAGACACGATATCCTGAGTTGCGGTAGTGAAATGGGAGGCCAGAACCATGCAGAGGGCCTGGGAAGTGGAGAATGCAGTACGATTGGCAAGTTCCTTACAGATTTTCAAAATCTCATCTGTGTTTTTTGTGGCCCCTCAGATGTGGGCTTGGAAGTGGGTCCGCTTCTTGGAGCGGATGGAGAATCTGTATTATCGTTGGAGTAGACTGCATGCCAGTTTGTCAGAGTATGAGCTAGATGCCAGCCACTTCCGTTCTGCAACTTTGCACTTGCAGTTCAATGAGGCAAGTCGAAGTCATATCAACTGTTGAACTTGAAGGCAGGCTTCATGTGGATCCTCGTGGCAGGTGGAAGGATGTCAAGGGTGTTGTAGATGGGGAGGTGAAGGTTAATGAGGGCAGAGTCAGTGTGAGAGTCAGTCATAGAGGTGTGGGAATGAAAGAGGTGGCAAAAGCAGCTACTGACACTCTCTTCATCAGTTGAATGACAGAGAAGGAGACTGGAAGCGTGGGCAGAGGCTTAGCTGGGGAGCCAGTGAGCTCCAGATGTGAGCAGAGGAGAGCATGGTCAGACCAGGGGAGAGCTGCTATGAGAGGGTTAGAGAAGGAGATGCCAGCTGAGATGAGCGCATCCAAGATGTGCCTGGCTGATTGGGTTGGCCCGGAGGGAAGAATGGTGAGGGAAAGAAAGTCACAGAGGTTGTGGAAGAGTAGAGTGCCACATGTAGGAGGTTTTGTCTTTGGGCTATTACCTAACTTGGCGGTATTTTAGTATTGTGGTATATTGGTGGTAAATTGGCATTTCCTCACTTTGGTGGTAATTTAGTGGTGAGCATACCTTTAATAACACTGCCCTATATGATAAGACACACCTTCCCCTGTTTATAACTATGTTCTTTACTTGGGTTGACTGTAGGCACCCACCCAGGTTTAGCACATTTAGAGGGAACACAGATTGGTCAAAAATCGCATATAACTTGTGCCAATGACTTATCTACATCACCAGCCTTTGCCCTTACAGGGCTCTGTTCCACCTCAGCATGCATGGTGGAACACACACTCACACCCACACACAGACTTTCTAGCTTGTACATATATATATTTTTTTCTTATTTTACCTCCAGCAGTAAATACTTTACCACTGTGGTGTAGGTACTAAAGTGCCTCCTAGTTATCTCCCCTCAGTTAGATAATAAGGCTTGGAGACATAAAAAAATAATCCTTACACCAAGTCAGTCTTCACACTTTATGAATCTGTTAAACATCATGTCATTTACAATAAAAGCATAATTCAATTGGCAACAATGCATTCCCCAAATCTTACCCACATCAACACTGCTGCAGTTACCTAAGAGAATAAACATAAATGGGCATTGCAGTACATAGAAAACATTTATAACATGGCACTCTGTTCTTTTGTCATTTAGCGCGTGTAAAAGAAAACATTGTACATTTGTTTTAAAAATAACCTCATGTGCTAACTGATAAGAACCGCATTCAATCGTCCAGACTCCTCATGTTTTAACTTCACTTACAGTGAGTTATGAGACTTCTGCGTTTCATCTGGAGCAATCTCTTTCTGCCGTGGTTTATCTGTGCTGAAATCATACAACCCCCACGCTGCCTGTTCACGCCCCAGGAGTCCGCCTTAGGATCCCAGCAAGCTTCAATGCCAGGGCATCCAGCTTTCTCTCCGAACTCCCATCAACAGGCTGCTGTGCCAGGAGGACAAAAAGCCATCTCCCTTGTGTGCACCTCTATTTATTTACTTTGCCTGTCAATCACCACAAAACTGCCTCCCTTTCTGACGTATCTGGACACCGCCTATGCTCCTGATCCGACTGACCAATCCTCTCATGAGAGCATGTATGTGCCACTTTATTTCTTGCACAGACAAAGAGGCTTCAGAGTGCACACAAATACAGCTTCATTCCTCATTGTGTTTTTTATTTTTAGTGCAACTTTCTCTTCCATGGAAAACCACAAAGACAGAATTTCCATCCGTGATCATTGCTATTGCATTGTAATGTTAATCAGGAGAACTAATTAGTTACTGGGTGTTGTTAATAGGGAAGTTAGTTGGTTATATGGGTTATACCTTTCAATGCAACTTTACACAGATGGCAATGCACATAATTTGTATACTGCACTTTGAGTCCACTGTCTTTTTTCTGCATTCTGCTTTGTCATTTAAGGCCTAATTCACTGTTATAATGAACCAATGTGGCATTTCACCTACTTCATATAATTCCCCATCTCTTTTCTGCATTTAGACTAATATCACTAAAATGCTAACCTGTATCCCTAATCTGCTGCTCCCACTTGCACCCATTTGCTTTTAAAATGACTGTCATCTGCACCCACTTTGCTTGCTGCTTCTATTGAAAGCACTGTCATCTGCATTTACGCCCATTTGACTGGCTTTTTTATAAAATGCCCGTCATCTGCACACATATTGTTGGCTGCTTTTAAAATTATAATGAACCAATGCCATATATCCCTACATATATTCCCTCCTTTTCTGACAATTATGACTGCCCGCAATGTCATAGTTGGAGGGACTACACACCAATGTCTCTGGGATAGCCCATTATCAATCATCAGATAAATAACGGTTGAACATAATACCACGGTAATGAAAATGAACATATAGGTATTTCACAATGAATAATTTCTTGAATGTAAAGCACAATAAAACAGACTAAATATAGTGTGTATATCAGTCCTCACATGCATGTGCATATGTAATAGAATAACATATGTGCACACTCTCGAACTGAATTGTACACATCCAGTAGTTCACGTGTCCATGAATTGTTCAAATCCCATAATACCACGGTTTTTTAATCATAGTATCAGAATTTATTTATTTTATGGGGTAAGCATTTCCTTTCTTTTATGCAATATCAGCAGGTATGCACAAAAAATAAAAAAATAAGATAAAAATAAATATAAAAATAAATGACTTCCATTGTCCCCAGTTCAAGTCTAAACTGGCAGCACAGTAATATGCTCTATCAGCAATAGATGAAGAACGAAACGCACTGAAGATGAACCTGGCAAAATGAGGACCAATCATGTTCACTTTCTGATACCTAGAATCCTCATGACCACGCCTCTGGGTGTCCTATCCATCAGTCTTTTCACCAATTTTCTGCATAACAGCATCCTCAGCGAGATTTCTCTGGTTTCTCCGGTGTGACATTCCATGGAGTCCCCTTCATAGAAGTTATGTTTTATGGTCATCTCTTATGGCACCTCTGGCTCTTTATCTTTACCCCAATTCTTCAGTCTGGGGGATTCACGGGGTCTCCTCCCGTGGACTCCAAACCCATGCCCTCTGATCCCGTGGCCTCTGATTCATCGTCTCAAGGAACCAGCCCAGCCAAGATAATAGGTTAATGGTATGTAATTTGAATAGAAAAGAAACAGGTTAAGTACATAGCATAGAGCAATTGTCTATCCCTCTTCCACTACAAGGCTTGAAAAGAAATGTTGGTTAACAACATATCTCCCTGGATTTTCCACCTTGCATACCTGCAATTAAACACACATTATAGAGAAACAAAACAACATTTTACACTTTGCATCACTTTGCACCAGAATAATTCCCAACTAACTACACACCCTTCTACAATATTTTACATCTCTGTTCCTTTTCACCATATTTCTTTGCTTATTTGATGTCGAAGCAGAAACATCTTACTACACAATATTAGAATAGTTCAGTCTGATTCAGTGCCTTTTCATGAAATAATACAGCACTTTTTAAGATTATATGTGGCAATTCTGTTTGTTTTTGCTTACTCACCAGACCATTTTTCTGATTACTCATGGAGTGAAATATATACCGCCTTGCACATGCTCTCATGTTATCAGGTTACATGCATTATGAAACAGTCACTATTCAATGTATCTGCCAAAAGATAACTTACTGTGCTTTCATCATTGTTCCCATAATTACACTGTCAGCTTTATTTTCATTTCAATCAAAACATTCAACTTTTCTCCACTCGCTCAAGTCTCTTGATCTCATGTTTTGGGTCATAGGGCTTAATTTGGTTGACATGAACAAATTGCTCTGTCACCATCTCACCCTCTGTTCTTGTTATTTTATATACAACAAGGGATGTCTTATCTACAATCTTAAACAGCCCTTGCCATGCCGCGAGAAATTTATAATTTTTGTGTCTGTTCTTCCCAAAATGGTATTTGTACACCTGATCACTTATTTTATATTCTTGTACAGATGTCTTTTTATCATAATATGTCTTTGCACTTTCAGCAGCTCTTTCCAGATTCTGCTGTACAAATGCAAATGCATGTTGCAAGTGTTTCCTCAATTCTTCCACATATTCGTGAACTGTGGTGGCACTCACAAGTGTTTGCTCGGGTGTCCTGTACGATAAATGTTGTGGCCATTAGTACTAAAGGTAACCGTAGATCCCAACTGGTACCTGCCTCAGCTACAATCTTCTTTAGTATCTCTACTATAGATCTGTTACTTCTCTCTACATTTCCAAAAGAAGCCGGCCTATAGGATATATGCAATTTCATTTTTACCCCTAATATCTGCCACACCTTGCTCATCAAGGTACTCGTAAAATGACTTCCCCTGTCTGATTCTATCCTTTGGGGTAACCCAAACCTTGAAAATATGTGATTTACCCACAATGTGGCTGCTGTTTGTGCACTACAGTCTGGTGCAGGAATGCACTCCACCCATTTTGACATTAGAAATACCACTGTTAACAAATGTCTATTTCCTCTGGCTGATCTTTTCATAGGCCCTGTGTCACATAAGGGGGTAGCCGCCTAACAAAGTTCAAACATACTATAACTTGTGTGTGTGGTAGATACTATTCAAATCGGTGGTATATGCAGAAATTTACCTCTGATTCATCCTAGTGATATAATCTAAAATCCCCTGGGGGGTGGACAAGACAATATAAATTGTATGGTATGAGTAAGTTCTATGTTATTACAAGAAACCAATTTTGTGTGGTGCAGTTTTTTTAAAATATTGCACTCTATTTTCTTTATCAAAACAACAGAAACCAAAATACAGTGTCCTGATGTGTTAGAAAAGCCAAAAAAGTTGAGGTAGTAATCGAGCATAAGTCTCAAGCCTGTTCTGTAACAGAAAGCAGAATAGCTGAAATAAGGTAATGAATTTATAGCATCATCATTTACATGGTAGGATTCTTTACCAACAACAGTAGGGATACATTTGTTTTAGTTACAAAAAAGAAGTTAAACAAATTGTTTTCCCATTCGGGGAACTCTGTAACACAAGTAAAGCAGGACAGAGTGATGGTGTGTTAGTAAAGTAGTGTACATTTACATATAGGCGAGAAACAGTTTTCCTCAAAATATCAATTATGAGTCCTATATAGTTGTACACTGATATTTAGATATTTAGATCTATGAGTGACCAATCCTCAGTCGGTCAAACCGACCGACTGAGGATTGGTCACTCATAGATCTAAATATACAAAAATACACTACTTTACTAACACACCATCACTCGGTCCTGCTTTACTTGTGTTACAGAGTTCCAATTCTCATCCCTATACTAGGAATGCCTTCACAGCTTATTCAGACATTTCCTATCCCTGCCACCAGCTGTCTTTCAGTATCATTTTCTATATGGTACGCACACCCATCTACATACACAGTTGGCAAATCTTTGAACACATTTTCATTAAAAGCTTTGTGTGGTGATTGTTCACATTCATTCAAACTGGGCTCTATTTCTATCTCATCAGAGGTATATACAGCTGCACAATCATGCAGGTCTGCTATTCCTTGAGCAATTGGGCTCTTTTTATTCTGTACATATCTTACCTCTACAGGGAATCCATGCAATGTCAATGTCCAGGAAGTGATTCTGGACTGTGCTAGGTTGCCTGAACTAATCCTTTTACTTTGTAAAAATTGCAACGGTTGGTGATTTATTTCAATAATTACTTTCTCTCCCTGAATAATGGGATGAAAATGTTGCAACGCCCAGACAGTGGTCAGGAGAGCCTTTTCACATTAACTGAATTTAGTTTCAACCTGAGATAACGCCTTGCTCGCATAGGCGATAGTTTTATGATTCAAATCATGCTTCTGAAATAACACAGCTGACATACACTGTTGCGTGAATCCTATTTCTACAAAGAAATCTTGATTTTTTATGGGATAGGCTAAGCATGGCGCCTTCATGAGACATTCTTTCAATTTCTTCACTGCCTCAGACTGCTGTTTTTCCCATTTCCAAGGTATGTTCTGCTTCAATATTTTAGCCAAGGTTTGAGTAATTTTGACGTAATTCTCAATAAACTTCTGGTTATATCCTGTCATCCCTAGTAGACTTTTTAGACCTTTCATATTAGTAGGATTTTTCAATTTCTGTATTGCTTCCACCTTTTTCTTCTGTGGATTCAATCAATGCTCAGTCACTTCATGGCCTAAGAAGTTTACTTTATTTTCGCACCATTGGGCTTTCTGCAAGGATACATTGGCTTCTGCTTTCTGTAATTGACCAAGCACATGCCTAATCCCTTTAAAATTACCTTTCAGGCTTTCATTTTTAATCAGAACATCATCTACATAGACTATGGTTCACCTTTCCACCAGATCCGGAAGTGCTTTTCTCAAAAATAAGCCAAATTCATTCCCACTATTAACATACCCAAATGGTGTTCTGGACCAAGCGTATTGCGTTTTATCAAATGAGAATGTGAATACATTTTGAATGTCTTCAGCCAATGGCACACACCAGTAACCAGATGTAAGGTCTAATGTGGTAAATACTTTTGATCCATGAACCTGGGAACGGCCCTGATCAATAAATGGGAGTGGCCATCTAGACACTGGTACCCTCTTGTTTAATTCCTTCAAGTCTGCACACAGACACCATTGACCATTTGGTTTTAATACTCCAAAAAGGGGAGTGTTTGAGGTACTATGAATGGGTCTGATAATTCCCCTGAATTCAAAATGTTTAATTATCTCTGCCAGTGACTCCAAGCATGCCAGTGGCAAACGATATTGACACACAAATACCTGATTTCTAGCACATCCCTCTGGTAATGTGGCAACATGCAGGTCAGTTAGACCGCAATCATAGGCAAAAACCTCCTTAAATTCCATAAATATTTTTCTTAATTCATTCCTGTCCTCTTCACTATCACATGCATCTGCTGACAGAATCTGAAAATTCTGGAAAATCCTCCAATGGAGGAACCTCTGTGCTTTCCTCTAGCTGTGTGGTATCTCTTTGTAGAGTTGCCACTTTTAAATATTTTGGAACATCAACCTCCATTTCAATATGCTGATTTTCTGTTTCATTTTTCACTTAAATCAAATAACATGCAAATCTTCTGATGACAGCACATTGTCTCATTGGAATCATAAGGATACACAGACTGAATTTTAAATATCCCTTTAGGTTGAAATCCAGAGACTCTCGCAATTCAACCTGTGCTTTCATATCCCTTTCGGGGATGTTCCCAATCACTGTATTATAGAAATCTGCAGTGTAATGTGTTTTTTGAAATGCCATTCCGAACACGGAATTCTCCTCCAAATAAATGTCTTGACACCCTTTGTTATCTACCATGATTTTGATGAGCCCATCCCAAATCTCCACCAATGGTGTATACTCACATTCCAGCCCCTGCTGACTCATGGATTCACTTAGGCATACAAATGCATCAGAATCCTACATCTGATGTCCATTTCTATGCTTTAATGTTATAGCAATGTGTCTAGTGAATGCAGGAATGGTAATATCCTTCTTCCCCTTTAGCTCAATTGCATGTGACACCAACTGTGCACAATGATAAGCCTGTCTTTTGTCTTCAAATTCGGGTGCAGGTCTGTCTAGCTGGGACCACACTTTTTGGTTACGAAAATCTAACACCATGCACATTCTGTGCATAATGTCATTTCCCAAATAAAAATCATTTTGTGTCCCACTCACTATCCACACATTGTGACAGATGGTTTTTGTGCCAACTGTAATTTTTAGCATACACCTTCCTGCGATTCTATTCTCAAAGTCTGTATTGTCCAACCCAGAAATGTGTTGATTTTTAATTTTGAATTTTGGGATCACCTCCCTTTCAATTATTCGCTGGAATAGTTTCTCATTAATAAAACTCCTTTCCTGTTCAAGTGCTAACGTGGCTTTTACCATCTCAGAATGACCATTTATACCAATATAGATCCATGGCTGCTCATCTCCCATGTGTATTTCAGAAAGTGTGGTAATATGTTTTTCTGTGATTACCTCAGGGATAGTACTCTGCTTCCACTTCCTTTCTTTTAAGTAAAAGCACAATGTATGTTAATCTATTTCAGTCTGCCATCTTTTCCTAGGATCCAAATAAATCTCCATGGATTGTTTCTCCTTTTCACTTTGCATTTCACCCTAACACATCAGGATGACAGTGACACTAGGCACACAACCATTATGAAGATACCCCTCGACTGCATCATTTAATTTAGCAACGGTATAACATTTGTTTACACTGCTGTTTTGTGACTTTATTTTCTATGGCTTTAATGTTTTTTTTGTTAGAGACCACAGAACACCATTGACTCCATCAATGAGGGGCGACAACCTTTTCAGACAATATGTTCTCATCAAGAATGGAATTTCACTGATAGATGTGATCAATACTTCCTGTGTCATTCTGTGTTTTGTCTTTCGGTGACACCTTCGATAGGCACCTCCTCACCATTGAAATGATGTACTGGGCCTTCATTTTGTCTCACTCTGATCTGATTTTGTGGGGATCTCCCCTCATTGATACTTTTTACCAACTCTTTGGACATGATCGTGGCCTGTGAACCTGTGTCAATCATTGCAAACGTATTGCACTTCTCTTCCACAGTAATGGGAGCATAATACCTGTCCTTAACTTCTTCCAACACACACAGAAAGTGTGAATTTCTGCTAATTTCAGGACTCGCTTTTCTCAGGCCCTTCTCACTTTTTGACAAGCACAGGGGTAAGTGAAAGGATATCTTTCCCTCCTTTTTGCCCATCTTATCTCAGGAATCTTGGTATGTCTTTTCACGTTCAGAAGTCATCTGGAGTGTAGCCACTGTTCGCCCCTCTGTTCGGGGACCATCAGTGTTCACAGTGCAGTCCTTCAACTGAACATGCTCATAAACATCACATGGTAACTTGTCATGTTCTGACTCTGAGCACCTATTTCCATCTGGCACGGTATCAGTCTGTTTAGCCTCTTGAAATATATGTGGCTCAAAGGGTTTATAGTGATAATACCGAAAACAAAAATCTCGAAAACAAAAATCTCGAAAACAAAAGGGCGAAAAAAAAAAATATCGAATTTTTTTTATGACGTTTTTTTCTCGAAATGGGGGGGTTCCCCCCAGCCCCCCTTTTTTTCTATTTATTTTTTATTTTAACCCTTTTTTTTTACTTACCTGACCCCAAAAACACATATAAATAAATAAATAAATAATTCGATATTTTTTTTTTCGAGATTTTGTATTCGAGATTTTTGCAGTTCGAGATTTTATTTTCGGTATTTTGACCGACCACCGGCTCAAAGTACTCTTCAGATGAGTGGCCTGTACCCTCCTTTTTAGTACTAATGTTTCCTGTTTGCATGTTATAGGCATTTTGAGTATCTGGGGAGGATGTTTTTTTACAGTCAAACCAACTTCTTCATCAGTTGTTTATCATTGCATGTGATGTCTTTTTTTAATCTGTCTCTCCACTCTTTTGGAAGTTCTTGTTTATTTTCTCTGTTTTCCTTTTCATTTGCACACACTTCAAAAGTATTATTTAACGCTAAATTAAACCACACTTCCTTTTTAGGTGCAGTTGTATCCCCTGCCTCATTCTCATCCACGGTCACCGTTATGTTTAAATCAGCAAGCAATTCAGGGCTATTACACAAAACTGGTTTATGAGGTTCTGTATCTTTATCATTGTACGTGCCATTAGCATTTAGTCACTTATTATCAGAAGACACCAGATCGCTTCTGCAACCTTCTGCTCCCTCATTTGATGGCTGTTTTTGAACTGCACAGAGTTTCCCTATCTGTTCAACAACAGTTTTACTTGGGCCTCAAGACATTGAAATCTGTCCATTTCTCTAGAATCTTCTCTTTGCAGCCTAGGCCGGTACTGGTTACTTTAACCCTGGGTAAATCTGTTCTGGTATCTCTCATAGGATTGATTTCTATTTGAGTTGTTTCTGAATTCTTGATTCATATAGGTGGGGCGTGCAGTGTGACCATTCTCTGGCTGTGACCCACTAGTGGTGGTGATTGATTATAGTGGCGTGGGGCATAGTTCATGTTTTGTCTTTTATTTTGTAGGAACTGTCCCCTATGCTGATTTCCGTTTTCAATGAACCGATCCACATATCGTGGTCTGTTCTGGTCCCCATATACCATAGTGTTGGGGTCAAATCTGCTCTGTGCCCCTAATGTCTGGTATGGACCATTATTTCTCTGATCTTGATTTTGTCTTTGATTGTTATTGCCTGACATGTCAGGTCGGCAACCCACCCTTGGTCTGTCTCCCATGTACCTAGGACTAATGTAACTCACTCTATTGCTCGGATCATGTGACCGAAACATCTGCGTTTGGAATGGCAGTCTCTTTGGTGCGCTTCTCTGATCCTATGTCATATTATTTCTGACCGGAGTTTGGGCTGATTCGTGTGCCATTTTAGAAGATCTTATCTCCATTACGGTTGGTGAGGATTCTTTAGATCTTGACTTTGTTTCTTTAATCCTATCTCCCTCTCCACTTTGACAATATATGACTTCATATAGTTTAGTGCCTTGCTCTACAAACCATTCAAGGGACTTCTTGCGATCAAACTCACGAATTAACTGGGATATAATGTCTTTTTGTAAGCCAGAAAAGTAGGCAGTCTTAAACTCAATTGAATTAGGACTAAAACATACATCAAAGCGAGAGAAGGCTCTTTTTATTTCTTGGAGAAATTGGCAAGGTGACACATGTGGCTTGGCTGTCATTGTATATGCAGCTTTCTTTGCATCCTGCAGTGGCTGATATGGTAAAAAATGGTGCCTAACTTCTTCTTGAAATTCTCGGCATTACATGTTTTCTTCTTCATTCAAACCCCTGATACTGCTCGCAATAGCAGCATCAAGAGTTAAATGCAAGTACTGTCTATATTGTTCTCTGGGTATTTGTAGGGCTTTAAATATATCATGCACTGTTTCCAGGTGGTCCTCTTTACAGCAATCATCTCCCTTTTTGAATGGTTTAATTAGGGCCTTGATTGATTTAATTATTGTGATAGGGCTTCTTGACGCTATATTTGGAGTTGCATTATTCTGTTGTTCATTCCTCTTCTCAGGTGTATGGGACTGGTGGCAACCACCAGTGGGTGAGTTAAACCCCCCAACTGCGTTACAGCCGGGCCCAGCCACCGGTATGGCAACTGGGACATTATTCCCTCGTGTAGAGGTGGGACTAACCACAATCCCATTGAATGTGGTGCCTTGTTGTTTTTCCTGAGATTTAAAATGACATATTTGCTGTTCCAAATCTTTGCACTTTCTATGTAGCCGGTCTGCCTCCTGACACAAGTAAATATTCTCATCACCCATCTTATTTATTACATTCTGCATCTCACTCATCTGCATTTGGCATTGATTAAGCTCCTTGTCCCTTTTATCCCTTTCCTGGAACATTTTAGCTATCTCTTGTTGAATAGCTTGGAGCTCACTTTCTTTCTCCATATTGTCCTTCTGGAGAGTTTGCATCTCTAAGATAACATCCTCTCTGTCCTGTCTGATGTTGCTTACCAACCCTTTCAGGTGTTTTAGTTCTTGCTCACTGTCTTCAAAATGCTTCCTTCTCTGAGACAGTTGGGTGTCGAATTCATTGCATTTTGACTGCATTTCTTTTTAACATAACTCTAGATCTGATTTTAGCTTTTACTTCTGCTGATTAGCTCCATCTAATTCGATTTTTAGTCTGCTAATTATCTCAGCATCATTTTCCTGCATCCGTAAAGATCTATTCAAAATGAACCAGATCTTGGCACAGAGCTTATCAAGCAGTCTCTCTCAGAATCTTTGACAGTAGCTCTAAACAATCTCAGAAAACACACCTGAATTATACTGCCCTCTTCAAAGATGGTGTTCAAATGTTCTTTCTGCACTTCTCCACAAATGCAGTCATGCCACTGTGTGGCATTGTCTGATGACCACACCCCATGCACATATCATTTTGTCTCTGGGTATTTCACCAGTTCAGGAAATGTGGCCTCAATTTGAGACATATTGATGTGCAGCAATACTCTAAACACACAGAATTAATTCCCTTTAATGCACAGGCTGAAGCACCAAATATGGAGGAGGTTTTGTCTTTGGACTATTAGGCAGTATTTTAGTATTGTGGTATATTGGCGGTAAATTGGCATTATCTCATTTTGGTGGTAATTTAGTGGTGAGCATACCTTTCATAATGCTCCCCTATATTATAAGACAAACCTTCCCTGTTTATAACTATGTTCTGTACTTGGGTTGACTGTAGGCACCCACCCAGGCTTAGCACATTTAGAGCGAACACAGATGGTCAAAAATCGCATGTAACTTGTGCCAATGACTTATCTACATCACCAGCCCATGCCCTTAGAGGGCTGTGTTCCACCTCAGCGTACATGGTGAACCACACATTCACACCCACACACAAACGTTCTAGCTTGTATATATATATATATATATATATATATATGTTTTTCTTATTTTACCTCCAGCGGTAAATACTTTAGCACTGTGGTGTAGGTACTAAAGCGCCTCCTAGTTATCTCCCCTCAGTTAGATAATAAGCCTTGGCTACATTAAAAAGAAATCCTTACACCAAGTCAGTCTTCACACTTTATGAATCTGTTAAACATCATGTCATTTACAATAAAAGCATAATTCGACTGGCAAAAATACATTCCCCAAATCTTACCCACATCAACACTGCTGCGGTTACCTAAGAGAAGAAACATAAACAGGCATTGTAGTACATGGAAAACATTTATAACATGGCACTCTGTTCTTTTGTCATTTAGCGCGTGTAAAAGAAAACATTGAACATTTTAAAAATAACCTCCTGTGCTAACTGATAAGAACCGCATTCAATAATCCACATTCCTCATGTTTTAAATTCACTTACAATGAGTTATGCGACTTCTGCGCTTCGTCTGGAACAATCTCTTTCTGCCGTGGTTTATCTGTGCTGAAATGTTACAACCCCCATGCTGCCTGTTCGTGCCCCTGGAGTCAGTGTTGGGATCCCAGCAAGCTTCAATGCCAGGGCAGCCAACCTTCTCTCCGAACTCCTATCAGCAGGCTGCAGCGCCAGGAGGACAAAAAGGCCCCTCCCTTGTGGGCACCCCTATTTATTTAATTTGCCTGTCAATCACCACAAAACCGCCTCCCTTTCTGAGGTATCTGTCATGATTCCTGCCCCTCATGTCCCCAGCCCTCCAAGATGTCAGGCTGGAGGCCACGATCACCTACATGGCCCTCAAGAGCCTCTCCATCCCTCCAAAGACCCACTTGGAGTCAGACTTGGTGCTTGTGGCACCAGACGCACTCACTCACATAGGATAACATTGGGGATTGGACTTGTAGTGCATTGATGGGGACAAGATGGATGCCCCCACATATTTCGGTTCCCAGAACTGCATGTGCAGTCTAGTCTTTTGGGTGTGGTTCAGCCCAGAGACACCTGGGATACCCAGAGACTATTTAAGCCATGCCCAGGCTGAGAAACATGCTTTGTGTTTTCTGCACCTGCAGCGTGACACTCACCGTGTTTGGATCGGTCTCCAGTAGGCATGCATCTTTCTTCTGCGCTCAGCTCCTACAAGAACAAGAACACTGTTAGGAACAGCCTTACCTTGCGGCGCTTCTGCCCATCATTCATCGCTCCTTCTGTTCTGCGGGCATCTTCGGCAGTGTCATTCCCATCACGGCACGCCCCTTCCTTAGGAAAAGGGAAAAGAACAGAAAAAAGGCATTAGTAAGCATTCAGCAAATCTTTGCTTATTTTTAAAGACTGTACGAGCTTCAAACGCTTACCTAAATCCCAGCCGCTCTGGGGGAACTCTGTCTCCGGAACTTCTCAACCATCTGCAAGAGGGAAAAGACACTCCAGGTTAGTGTGGAAACATCTAGAGGCGCCGCATACCACGCTTACTCACTGCATTTCTTCTTCATAACCGGCATCCACGCTGAAAACATTGCGGCACCTAAAAGACACAGAAAAAGAACTCGGTTCAATACAAATACGAAAGGGTCGCATCGCGCATCGAGCTCTCACTCACCTTCAGCGCTACTCATCTCAGCAGCACGTTGCCATCCCCGGACGCCGGCCATCATCTAAGGAAGGAAAAGAATGAAGTTAGAGAACTGTTCAAAAGACTCATTATACTTACCTGTCAGACATTTGCCAGTGAAGTAACTAGGCAGCAACAAGCCTGCATCAATCAACGCGCCCCTGCGCTGAAAGCAGGATAGAGAGCACACTTTCCAAGAAAACAAGGTGAGCTGTGGATCAAAGGGAAGGGTTGGACCCCGGGGAAGAAGGGGTTCAAGCACACAGAGACAATAGGGAGTTAGACTCTACCAATCCTGTGTTTCAGGCCCAGTCTCCAGTCGAGTAGACTCCAGGGAAGGGTTCGAGGTCGTAAGAGGTCAGAACAGGCTGAGTGACGTCCCCCTGGGTACCAGGTGAGCGTTACAGTATCTGAACACCTCCGATGCTCCTGATCCGACTGACCAATCCTCTCACGAGAGCATGTATGTGTCACTTTATTTCCTGCTCAGACAATGAGGCTTCAGAATGCACAAAAAGACAGCAATTTATTTCTCATAGTGTGTCTTTCTTTTTTTAGTGCAACTTTCTCTTTCATGGAAAAACACTAAAACAGAATTTCCATCAGTGTTCATTGACATTGCATTGCAATGTTAATCTGGAGAACTAATTAGTTACTGGGTGTTGTTAATAGGGAAGTTAATTGGTTAACATAAAAATTGAACTATGGATGGGGCAGGTTGCGCTCAGATAGATTAGTCCAAGGGTAATGTATAATATGACAAATAGCAAAGTTCAGTTTTGTAGATCAGTGTTTTAATCCTCATATCAATTGGTTGATACAGCCTGGTACAGCCGCCATGTGTTTCGATCCTTACAAGGTCGTTATCAAGGCTGTGTATTGAAAAAATATTACAAAGCCAGAATACAGTAAAGTACATACGTGATTTGGTAACAACAAACAATGTCAATTGTTCCATAACATGATATTGAGACCAATACATGTTGAACATTAACAAACAAAATAATGTTTAGATAATAAGTGTTGAAAAAAGTAAATATCACACATACCACATTTCAGGATGGAAGAGGATTGATGATTCAAAATATGGTCCAAAAGAAACAAGATACAGAGAGTGAATGTAGATTATAAACATTCCACTATTGTATCAGAATAAATAAAACACACACCCAGTGAATAGTAAGTCATGCCATCGAAATGTGTGAACCATGAAACCTTCAGCAGTTACTAATTCTGTCATGCAGTAAAAAGGTATTGTTGCACAAGGTTGATGTAAAGAAATGCCAAGTGGAGAAGGCAAAATTGTGCTGTGTGCGATGTTACCTGGTGTGCCAAATGATAGCAGTAAGCAAGAAACCAAAAGTAACCGATAAATACCAATAATTCAGCAAGGCAGCATGTACAAACAAGATTCCATTTTCAAAGCTCACAGGTAAAAAGCCAGTGAATGAACAAAGGCAGCATGTACAGCAGTTAGATTCGATTTTCAAAGCTAACATGCGAAAAGCCAGTGAATTATCAAAGGCAGCATGTACAAACAGCTGGATACAGATTGGAAGCAACGAGAAAGGTGCACATACCATAACATAGATAACACATACAGATTGGAAGCTACCAGGAAGGTGCACATAGCAGGACTTAGAGTGAGATTAGATGAGAGCCATATTTATCAAGTGTTATTGCTCTTAATGAGCAGAGAAATAAAGGACTTTGTGGTGTGCGATATATCGACACACATTATTATGGTATGTGAAGAGACACTATAACCAGTTAATTATTGTCTTCCCATTCATCTTTTGATGTATGACTATTGAATGTTATGACATTTCTGAATATGTTTTGTATACATTTTGCATTTGTAGTTGTTGTAAATGGTTTATAATTATTTATTTTTATGAACCATAACACAATAAGAAAACAAAGGGAAGTATACAAGTACTATGATACTAATGGAGGCAGGCCTAATAAATCTCATCTTGGTTTTCCCATTTCATTTTTATTTTAAAGCTTTAGATACACCAAATACACATACTTAGTTTATTGCTCATGATCTGGAGAAGAACATTTAAATTGTACTACAAAGCAAACAGTTTAAGCAGACCTGAACATAAGCTTGCCACATGCCTGTGATATTGGCTCTTTTCTGTCTAGGACAATCTTCCAATCAAATGGCCTGCATAAAAGAAAATAGCTTGCAGCAGCCTAGACAATTTCTGCAGCATGCCAGAGGGTGAACATGTGCACAGATGATAGCACAGTACTATAAAGTAAGAAAAGATAATTAGTCTTGAATTTGACTACCTAATCACCACTACTGACTATTGTTTTATGCTCATCATAAGGCGTTGACTCACAATTGTTACAACCCTCTTTAGGAGGAGCAGAGATCTAGATATGCACCATACAGATGCTGTGCTAATTTATGCAGCTAGTGCGATCTAGTACATGTATGCTATTTTGAAGCATTGTATGTGTTACAATCCTCAAAGTATATGTACATGCAAGTTTATCAATCTCATATATAAGCAAGGCAGAATCGGCCTTATCAGAATTTGGCACTGTGATCTGGCACATGAGCAAAGGTCTATGTAACAAGTGCTTAACCCACTAAGCTATATTTTCAATCTAAGTTGCACTCAAATGTATCAATATGCATTTGAAGTTTGGTTTTGTAAATGTATACATTGTTCACAAAAACGTGATAATGCTACATGAGTTGTACTGAAATAAATGCACAAACGGTATGTTCAACAGTGAATACAGGAATCCTTACGTGATTCATAGATCTGAACTGAATGTATTCAGCAACAGTAGCTCGGAAGCAGGTTTTGAGCCAGAACAGCACACTATTAAATATCCTGACATGTTTCATTTATAGTTTCTAAAAACTGGGCACAGACTTCTTTGCAACAGGCAGCCTTATTGCCTCCCAAAAAGAAGTCTCTGTTCACACACTGTTTCTTTACCCCTCTGTGCACCTTCTTTTCACCTTTGAGCACCACCCTTCTTTGTATTACATTTACCCTATCTTTCTTTACCCGTCGGAGTACTGTATTCACCCCTCTCACCTGTACTGCTTCCAACGTTTGTTTCTTCTCCCTGACAGGCACCTTCATCGTTCCTTTGATCACCTCTCTTCTCTGTACCTTTCAGGTCAATGCTCTCTAGATCTCTCCCACCTTCTCCCCAATGATTTCACTCTCTTTGGGCTCCTCTGTGCACTCCTTGCCTCTTACTCAAGCTCTCTTGGCTACAATGAATGATCTCCTTGGTCTCACCCCCGGATCCCAGGTTTCAGTGTGGCCCACACTACTTGATGTCACCTGCAGTCTCCCGGCTCTTGCTCATTCTCTTGATCTCTTCAACCTTATGAACACAAACTTCTTTCTTCTGTCCCAGGTCTCCAGCTCCTATTACAAACACCTGCACTAAGGTCTGGGGCTGTGCACTTGTATAGAGCTACATTCCTGTCTTTCAACCTCTCGCTTGTGAAAGAGAATTTAGGTATGTTGACTGGATGGAGGTTGTCTTGCAGGATCCATTCACTGGGATAGCCACAGTCCTAATATGGGACGTTGCATTGTCTCATCCCTTTCCTTCGAAAGTCACCTCTCTGCCTGTCACACCCAGGCCCTTCCTTTCAGCCTCTATCTGGTGTAAGGTGTGCCTCTTCAGGAAGCTTTTGTGGGGATTAGTGGGTTGGTTCCATGCCTGAGGATGCCTGAGGATGTCTTCTTATTCTGATGTGGGATTTGGGCTGGCTAGTCTATAATCTTGGGTGGTCCTCTCACTGGTGTTAATACCTGAACCCTGCCACCTGGTGTGGACTCCCTTGGCCTATCTGCTATTGACTGTATTGAAATTGAGGCCTTGTGCAATGCATAGCTTGATGTCTGTCAAATTTCCCTGCCTATTTCAGAACCCTATCTTTACATCTGTAGATTTAGATTGGATTCCTGCTCCCACAAGAGGGGAGCCAATCATGCAGTCACTGCACGTTCTACAGGACCACTGTTCCTTGCTTCCCTTAATGGGGCAATGGCTATGATTCCCCAGTTTCAGTTTAAGTAAAAGCCTTGTGCTTTGGCAACGACTTATTTCCCTTATCCTAGATAGCCTACACTTCAAAGGGGCGGGGGATTTGACCTTTAAAGGGACTCTGTTGCTAGTAAGTGCCATGTGACTGTGCCCTGCCCTGAGGTGCAGGCATAGTAAGGGTGACCAGGTGAACTTCCTCACCTATCCCCAGACCTACATCATCTGATAGATAGGGGAGGAATACAGCCCCCTTGGTCACCCCCATGGGCATCCTCAGAATGGGACAGTTGACTTTGTCACAGGGGCGTTCCATTTAAATGTCTTTCAAGTAAAGAAAGAGCGGTTGGATGAGTTAAAGAATGTTAACAGTATGTGAGAAAGCAAACATGTCAAGACACCACAGTACTATAGAATGAGATAAGGATGTTAAAAAAACAGGAATACAAATGGTGCTGGGTGCCTAAGCCTTTTACAAGCCTAACAAAAACAAGCATTAATGCAAGCTGCCATGTATGTCCATAGCATCCACCATTACAATAAAATCTGTCTAGATTCTGCCCTGCTTTTACAGGTCTACAAAATAGGTGGAATCCTTACAGACTCAAGCTTCTCTCACTAAAATTAGTTGCAAGCTGGGGTTTGGGCATATTTTCTGCACATAGTTGGAGTAAGAGGTGGAGCGAACTTCATCCTCCATCCACCAGCTCTGTGCAGAAAATACTGTTAAAATGGCATGACATGTACTTTAAGGGCAGAGTGATTGTTTCTGCTTGAAGTAATCTTCTGCCCATTTTTACATAGACAAGAAAATGAGCCCCCCTAGAATCTTCACTTAACACTGTAAATTGATATCAAATTACATAAAATTTTGTTTAAAGCCAAAATATCTACAAAACTGTCATAGTGCAGCTCAATCTTTATATATAAAGCTGAATGTATTTATGTGTGTGTATATGTTTTTCCGCTATACAAATCCACACGAATGTTGTGTGTATGTTTGGCTATACACATCCACACCGTTGAACCCACTGCTACCAAATTTTGTGTTGATTCCTCATTTGTCTGCGGCAAGATTGTAGTCTATGTTTGGATGCAAAAAATGTACTCCGTAGACACCTTAATTTACTGATGATGACCCCGATTCACTACAGGATGTACTAGAAGGAGGAAAAATTTGGAAAAGTGTCTGGAGCAAAATGTTCGATATGTTGGTTATTCCTTTAAAATTTATAACTACTGTATATAGTTCAAAACTGTGTATTAAAGCATTTTTAAAGGGAATTAAAAAATGTTTTAGATTTTTTTAAATCACTTTTGAGAAACCTGAAGGTGTCTCCCTAGCTGGTCCCCCGGCATCTGTCATCTAGGTTGTCAGGACACAGCTATCGCTATTGGATCCAGTTCCTGGGGGTGGGCCAGTGAGGTAGGTTCATTTGGATGGAGGTCCTTGGGGTGTGGGACACTGACAGGTAAGACGCAGTATGCTTTTTTTTCAACACCTTTTCCCCATCCTACCACATAGGATATTCCAAAATACTGCCCCTCCTTTTCCGACACAAACACTTTCGCACACCATGAAAGACAATGGACTAACACCTCAGCCGTTAACCTAACAATGTCCCAATACAAGGGTCAGGCAAAGTCAGGCAATTGACCAGAAACACACACACCTGACGGCCCTTTCCCTTCCCCACAGGGATAAAAGGTGGAGCATGAGAGCACAGGACGAGCAAGGAAGACCGTAAGACATGTGGGCTAACTCAGCACAGCAGTTCAAGAGGATGTGAAAGACAGCAAATACCGAGAGGGTAAAGCCTGAAGAGCTGTTTAAAAAGACATTAAGATTCGTCAACCAAGAAAAATCCATAGTGATCCCGGAGGATGGAGACTGATGTACGAAAAGGGTCCGAACCCGAAGGAGGGAGATCCAGGGGTGGAAAGTCAACACCCCAAAGGTTCATTGAAAAAGGAACTGTGCATTTATTTTGTCAAATACGACTTGTGACTTGTGAGGGGCCTGCGCCTAGAAGAGGGGGACTCAGGAGTGAAGCCTCACCCAACTTATGTGTGGAATGGAACTTTGTGTTTGTTTGTTGAATACATCAGGCCCTCGAAGGCAAGATACATTTTATTGAAAAGAGACTTAATCATCGAAGAACCTTATAGCTGGAAGAGAACTGTCGGCTTGTGCTGAGAAAGATCCAGCATGTGTTGTGCTCCAAGGTCCCACCTTATACTGTGCTGAAAACGTGGGGAAAGGAGACCCCTAGTGATCACATCCCGACTTATTATTTAGAACACTTCTTTCTTTATTGAAACCCTATCCCACACTTTTTCTGTAATTAGTTGTAAGGAATTGGCAATAGGTTTTTCTTAGTATAGGCCATTTTATTTTGACATGACTGCCTTATTTTCATTTTATGGTCGACGCTTGCTCCCATCTTAGATTTAGGTTTAGAGTAGGCATTTTTCCACCCTAACATTTACAGTTTAATAAACACCCTTGTACTGTGATGACTTGTGTCTGTCTTTACTGTTGCCACCATGAATCCCTTACATATGGTGTTAATGGTGGGATGTGACTCAATTGAAACTAATTGGGGGACCCTACAATTTCGAAAGCTTACTCAGAGAGCCTCTAGCCCTTCCATTGCCACTAAGAAATCAATAGGGTTTGATATCTGTAGCAGTAGGGAAACTATTATTCCCCCTGGGAAAAGAGGAATGATTCCTACAGACTTGGTTTAGATACCCCCTCTGGGGTGTTACATTTGACTGGTCCCAAAATCTGGCTTAGTGTGGAAGTTAAGGATAGACGTTTTAGCAGGCGTTATTGTTCCTGGCTTTTGGGGAGAGGTGAAGATTCTCTTACAAAACAATGGCGAGGTCCCTTTTGAGGTACATCAGGGATATCAAATTGCCTAGGGAAGTTTGGAAAGAGCTCTATTTCCTGACTTTAATGAAAGTGAACCAAATTAAACAGAAAGAGGTAACTTAGGCTTTGGAGAAACTGATAAATTGATTAACATTGAAGAATGGAAGGAAGAAGAACCCACCATCTATCCCGACCTAGCCTTCCCCCAGCAAAATGATCCAGTTCTCGTTGAAGCATTTTTACAAGCAATTACAGAGGAAGAAGGCTTAGAGAAGAGGAGTTCCTTTTTCTTTCTAAAACAAGGATTGCTTTACAGAAGAGGGACATCCCCAGAAGGCATGGTACAAACACAATTAGTGATATACAAACGCCACCAAAAGGTTGTATTGGAGATTGTGCATTCCCATTTTACCGGAGGGCATTCAGGACAATCTAAAACACAAGCACATATTTGTGGGAAGTTTTACTGGCCAGGCATCCACGCCGATGTAAAAACTGCATCCCGTCGTGCGACATATGTCAAAAGACCAGCACGCACAACCAACCACCAGCCCCACTGAACCCATTGCTGATCACAGAAATCACCTTTCGAGAATTGGTATGGACATAATTGGACCGCTTCAAACATCCACAATAGGTAATAAATATGTCCTGGTGATCGTGGATTATGCAACCCGATACCCCAAGGCATTGCCAATGCAAAATAATACTACCCAGCAGATCCTTAAACAACTTCTACCATATTTCTCCAGGGTAGGTTTTCCCAAGGAAATTCTAATGGCCCCGGGCTCAAATGTTATGAGTAAGCTGATGGCCGAAGTCAAAGAGCTACTCCACATTACCACCTTGCAAACTTATGTGTACCATCCTCAGACCGATTGCTTGGTAGAAAGATTCAATAAAACCCTAAAATGAATTCTACGAAAACTAGTAGACAAGGACGGGAAAGACTGAACGATCCCATGGGCACTATTTGCAGTGAGGAAAAAACCCCAAGCTGCCACAGGTTTCTCTCCCTTTGAGGTGCTCTATGGAACAGAGCCAAGAGATGTCCTGGACATGCTTCGGGAAACCTGGGAAGAACACGAGGAGCCCCTATTAACATCTCGCAAACTGAAAAAAATTGGTCCGAGACTTAGTTTGTACTCATATGGAAAAATCCCAGAGCCAACAAAAGACCACTTATGACAAGAAAGTGAATTTAAGATAATTCTCCATAAGATGGAAATTACTGGTCCTCTTACCAACCTCAGAGAACCAGCTTGTCTCCAAATGGCACAGACCTAATGAGATAGTAGATAAGAATGGAAACCTGTGCTTATAGAGTAGCCCAACTGGATAGAAAATGGAAAATCGAATTATATCATGTAAATCTCTTGAAAGAGTGGAAAGAGAACCCGTCAGCCACCCATGCCAAAGTACTAGCCTGTCTGATTCCCGAAGACATAGATAACTTTGATTTAATTCCACACAACACCAACAAGAGCTAAAAGATGAAATAATTTAATTACACTATGTATTCTCAGAAAAACCAGGAAGAGTAAAAGGTGCATACCACTATGTTAGGACACCTAAAGGTAAAGTGGTACACTTAAAACCATATTGACTCCCGGAAGCCCATAAACAGATAGTGATAGTTATAGTGATCGAGGAAGTCAACAAAATGTTCGAAAGCCAACATTATTGAGCCCTCCTCAAGTCCATGGTCCTCTCCTATCGTGTTGGTCACTAAACCTCACCATTCCTGGAGATTCGGTATAGACCTACTGTCAAGTTAATGCCATATCATATTTCGATGTGAATCCCATACCATGCATTGACACGCTAATTGATAAACTCGACCGCCACCTTTTTATCGACCCTAGACTTAACTAAGGGGTACTGGCAAGTTCCCGAATATGGACCAGATAAGGAAAAGACAGCGTTTTGAATGCTGCTAGGATTATTTCACTTTAAAGTGCCTCCCATTTGGTCTACACAGTGTGCCCGCCACTTTCCAATCCCTCATGGTCGAATCCTACAACTCCATTATGATTTCTGTGGAGCTTACATTGACAATATCGTCATTTATAGTAAAACTTGGGAGGACCATCTCTTTCATCTTGATACCATCATTAAAGTAAATGCTGGCCTTACTGCTAATCCAGCTAAGGGCAGATTGGCACAATCAGCCAAAAAATATCTTGGCTTCTTTGTAGGGAATGGGAATGTACAACCACAACATGAGAAGGTAAAAGCCGTCTTAGATACACCAACTCCTAAAACCAAAAGAGATCTTAGAGCTATTCCTGGATTAATAGGATATTACCAAAATTTTATCCTTAACTTTCAAGACAAAACAGCCCGGCTGACAGATAAACTTAAGAACGCCAAAACCCAGAAACTTCATTGGAATAACAAGGATGAGACATTCTATAACACCTTGAAGCAGAGGCTGTGTCAGAACCCAGTCCTAAAGGTAGTCGACATGTCTAAGGAGTTTGTTTTACAAACAGATGCCTCCCTTACCGGGTTAGGAGCCGTCCTGTTCCAGGTTTGCGATGGATTGGAACATCCCATACTATTCGCCAGCCGCAAGCTGTTCCCATATGAAAGAAATAACTCCATGTTGGAACTGGAGGCCCTGGCCATCAAGTGAGCCATTATCCATCTTAGGTACTACCTATTGGGATGAAAGTTCACACTCGTTACAAACCACTCACCTCTAATTTGGATTAGCCAACGCAAAGACTCCAACCCTTGGGTCATGCGATGGTCTCTAGACCTAGAACCCTACTGTTTCACTGTAGAACACCGAAAAGGAAAAGACCAGGGAAATGTAGGTTTTCTTTCCCTGTTCCCCTGTGAAACAAATGTGGCTATATCGCATGGGGGAAGAGTAGGTGACAAACCTGAAGGTGCTTCCCTAGCTAGTCCCCAGGGATCTGTCATCCAGGACACAGCCATCGCTATTGGATCCAGTTCCTGGGGGTGGACCAGTGCAGAGGATCACCTGGATGGGGGGTGCATGGGATGTGGGAGTGGAACACTGACAGGTGAGATGCAGTATCCCCCTTCTTTCAACACCTTTTCCGCATGCTTCCAAGTAGGATATTCCAAAGTACTGTCCCCCTCCTTTTCTGACACAAACACTTTCACACAACATAAAAGACAACAGACTAACACCCGAGCCGTTTACCTGACATGTCCCAATACAAGGGTCAGGCAAAGTTAGGCAACTGACCGGAATCACACACACCTGACGGCCCTTTCCCTTCTCCACAGGGATAAAAAGTGGGGCACGAGAGCACAGGACAAGCAAGGCAGACTGCATGACGTGTGGGCTGACTCAGCACAGCAGTTCAAGAGGAGGTGAAAGACAGCAAATATTGAGAGAATGACAAGGAGAGAAGTGACCTTGCACTTTCCAATCAAGGCCTGTGAAATCTCAGCAGACGGAAACATAAAACCACAAACAAAGGCCAGTGGGTGTTGCAGCAGATGTCTATGCTACCCAACGTATCTGTGGAACGGAACTTTGTGTTTGTTTGTTGAATACATCAGGCCCTCGAAGAACCTGATAGCTGGAACAGAACTGTCACCTCGTTCTGAAAACGTAGGGAAGGGAGACCCCCAAGCGATCACATCTTGACTTATTATTTGGAATACTTCTTTCTTTATTGAAATCCTATCCTACACTCTGTAATTAGTTGTAAGGAATTGGCAATAGGTTTTTCTTAGTGTAGGCCCTTTTATTTTAACACAACGCCACAAGTACTGCCTTATTTTTCATTTGTTTATTATTTATTTATTTAGTTGTTTTTAGTTAATAAAACTGAACAACTTTTACATTTCACACATCAGATGACATTTCACATATTTCGCACATCAGGGAACTCTTTCTAAAATTCATATTCTAACACATTCCTCATTTGATGGTCGACGCTTGCTACCATTTTAGATTTAGGTTTAGAGTAGGTATTTTCTCACCATACATTTACAGTTTAATAAACACCCTTGAACTGTGATCACTTGTGTCTGTCTTTACTGTTGCCACCATGAGTTCCTTACACACACCACTACAAATATGGAAAATGGCAAGGTTACAGTTTACTTCATGAGAAGAGAGCACAATCAATCAATCATTCTTGGACATTTTCTCAAATGTGCTGAAGCCCTTAACTGACTGAAACATGTCGCACACAAAATTAACATCACTTGGAAAAGCTCCATCTGATGCTAAATGATACTCAATATCAATCGCTTCTGAAACACAACAACAAACAGCAGCATGACTTGCCGACCAGAGCACAGGACCAACTTTCTCCACGGCAAATGAGATGCCAGTGCAAACTGAAGCAAGACTTGTTGACATGAGGACAAGAGCAACACCCCCCAAGGCACTTGAGACACCAGAGAAAACGCAAGCAAGACTTGCTAACAAGAGGACAAGAGCAACATCCTCCTGGGCACATGAGACACCACTCGATCAGGACATGGGCAACACCGGGTACCCTAGCTATAATCTACAATCGTGCATGTGCACAAATGCAATGAGCACATCACTGATCTAGGCATTAAAGCTGTTCAGTGGCTAATTTGCTGTCCTAGATTGCTGATCACCAGACCATGAGGTATGTTTCTTACTGCAGCATTCCACTTGGCCAAAGGAATCATGTGATCATTGGTGACTCACATTATGGCATCAAATATCAAATATTAAACATATTGAATCCAATGCAAATATGTAGAATAATTGTAGAGTGTCTTGCATGGATTTCCCAATTTCGTATTCCTGCTTCCCCTCCGCATCTCATTTGGGTTTCTTTTATCTGGTTATAAACAGACTCCAAACTCCACCCTGATCATATTTGGGATGGTACTCAAATGATGAAAGTTCTCTGATCCTTGAAGCTGAATCCATTTGATTTCAAATGCCTAAAATTAGTTTTCCTCATAGCTGCATGATTTACGAATGTGGAAGTTAATGTAAATCACATTGGCAACCACACGTGTTAAATTGTACTTTTGTCTCCCCCGTCCACACACAATTGTTTGGATAAACTTAAATGGAACTTCATGAATCTTTCCAAGAAAAAATCTCAGTGGCTTGTCTGTCTTCTTTGGAAGGTTTCATGTAATTCCATCTTCTACAGCCAAAGTTAAATGGGAGACTTTTTTGGATATGTACACTTCTGTCAGAATGGCATACAGCTATTTAAAAATATTTAAAGCAGGCTGAATAGGTTTGTTGGCAGTTTCATGCAATTCCAATGATGGGATTAAAGTTTGACGCCTATTAAAATAGCCTGTTCCTATGACCAAAAGTTGTGCTTTCTTTGGCAGGTCATAGAAAGAGAAACATAGCCATGTTCCAGAATCCACACATCTGAAATATTAGTAGCAGACCACGCCCCTAATTTTAAAAACCTGGAAATGGGGGTATTCATGTTCCACCTCTCTTCAAGATGGTGATGCTTCTTTTCGATCAAGTTATTGGCCTGGCCATGTGTTGTACATGTTTGTGTGCCGTGTATGGGTGATCAGACAATTGCACCCTCTGCTCCAAATAATTTCCTAAAAAATTACAACTCACTTTGGGTTGCGCACACTGTGAAGTTTTTTAACCAATATTTTACATTGATGAAAGAATACATTGATTTAGCTATATACAAGAAATAGAATACAAATTGAATTATTTTGACTCCTTTACTATAAACATAATTCAATCACATCATATACAGAATGTCATCAATATTCCTATTAGCATACAGACCAATAACTGAGGGTCCATTTAGTGTGTTGATGGTACTAAACAGATCCTATTGATTTTTCAGTGAAGTATTTAGACTCAGTAAGATTCTCTAACATGTCCATTTGCATTTTGTACTATGCTAATGTAAATAATGGACAGTTGTTCCAAAGATATTATTCTGTTTCTGGATACCATTTTCAAAAGGGAAGGTTATCCCACCACTATCATCACGGATAATGGTGTACAACTTGTATCACAGGAAATTAGGAATTTTCTGAGGGACAATGGGGTGGAACACAAAACCAGTTCCATTTATCATCCCCAAACTAATGGAATTGTGGAGAGATTCAATAAAATGACTAAGCACAGTATTAGGGTTGTTTTGCAGACTAAAGGTGACTGGAAAAAAGCTGTTGAAGATACTGTTGTAGCACACAGATTCACCCCACATTACACCACTGCTATTTCTCTTTTTGAGATGCTTAGAGGTAGAAAACCCAATGCAAGAGTTTGTCCGTTGTGGTTGAGTAGAGCATGCAGAAATAGATTGATTTAAAGGAGATTGAGAAGAGGATTACGCATTGACAGCTAACCAACAAAAAGTGTTTTGACATAATAAAGGCGGTGAAGGAATGTGATGTAGAAGTAGGTGATTGGGTGAGTATAAAGCTTCCGCTAACGGCTACGAGTGGTTATGCAAGATGGTCAGCTCCACACAGGCTGTAGAGAGGTTTCATGGAGCTGTAAAAGTGTCTGATGGAAGAGTGTGGAATGTGAATAGGGTGTGTGGATGTTCAAGGGACAATTTCCGAATTGCCAATGTGGATAAAGGCAATACGAAGGGTTCAAGAGAACAAAAAAGGAGGTCATGTCAGAGAGGGAGAGACAAAGCAGATAATTGCAATGAAGAAAGTATATGCACCTAACGTTTTTTGTAAGAGTCTCACATATTTGAAGGATTAAGTTAACTGAACTTATATAGGAAGTTCAGCAAAGTGTGGTTTTATGTTTATTTTAGTAATGTTTCAAAATGTTTGTAGCACATTGTATTTATTGTCATATGTGTACAACAAATAAGTGTGTCCAATATAGTTAAATATTTTGTTTGAATAAAGAAGGGAGGTGTGTAACATCTTGGATTACATGTTCCATATATTATATTTCACTCACCTCTATCTTCTGTGAGAGTGTGTGGAACCTAGAGCATGGAATGTAGAACATAGAACATTAGGGGAAAGATGTTGCATTAGAATGTGTTATTTATGCAATATGCCCCGAGCGGCAGGGGTATTACCGACTCAGGTAATGTCCTGGAGCCCATAGTTATCAGCCCGAGTGAAGCGAGGGCCTTAACGAAGGCCAGAGTCAGTAATGCCCCCAACGGGAGGGGCATATAGCTATTAGTACCCCGGCCCGCAAGATCTGCGTGACCGGGGCACTAAAAACATTTTTTTTGTCCCAAAACGCCACAAAAAAATATGACCTCGAAAATGTCCACCGGAAAATGGAAAACAGAGTCCATTTTCCCTTTCCATGGTGGCCATCGGGAGCAGAAGCGTTCCCAGCGCGTCTGCTCCTGAAAAAAAAGAAGAAAGTAAGTGGTGATGGGAGGGCAGAAGGGAGGGACGGAGGAAAAAGAACGCTTCACCCTGCGCGTAATAAATCCCATATGTATATATATTCACTGCATCTGAGATTCTTCAAAAGTATACACATAAGATGAATTTAAATCAATCCACTTTCTTTGTAAGTAACATTTTATTATACGTAAGTACTAAGGAAGATCCTTTTGTAACTTTTCTAGCTGAAATTTTATTAGATAAATGTAAAAACTCAAGACCCTCTAACTTTTTTGTCATGATTCAGCTTGTCATACATTTGTTTTTCTTTCCCTGCTCTATCTTTAGCCTTAAAAATGTGTATCTTCTATGATGGGTTTGCCGTTTCTACCATACTTACTTTGTAAATGTTTTGATTTCTTCCTTAGTTCACCTTGATACATTTGATATTGATGTTTGCAAGGGGCATCAGGCCTCATTTTCTTAATCAGAGCCAAACCTTTAGGGATGTGATGACGTTGCCTGTCGTTTAGGATGGATTCATTATAGAAGATAACTTTCTGTATGTAAATGTCTTTGTTTATATTTACAAAAGTATGGGAGCTCCACTACTGAGGAAGAACATGATTCAAATAATGTTTAGTTCCTTATACCTTTCACATCAGAGAAACATACATTCACATATCAGTCTTGTCCCACTCACAAGGGAAGTCCAGCACCGAAATGCTTAGCAATTGTCCTCTGAACAAGAGTACCATGAGCAACTCTAGACACGTGTTACCTCCTGGTTGGGCCTTATCGGTGACGTGAAGCTCAACCTCTTTAAGGCACAGTGAGCAAGGGCTCCAAGTCGTTATAGATCCACCTGAGTGAGATACATCTAATAGAGCAGGTTGTTTAAACCATGCTCATTCTTAGAAGAGGGGCTCCCACACTTTCGTACTTTTTTTCTTATTCCATTTCACAACATTTCCAGATTGTTTTATGTTCAATTTCCAGCATACGATTGTTAAACTGTTCCAATGTTATTTCTGGTTGGGAATAGTTCCTCCTTATTAATAAAATCGAAAAATAGGATCCAAGGAGCATTTATGTTAAAGACTCTCCCCATAAATAACAATATCTTAGATCTTGAGTATTTGAGTACTGTAAGGGACATTATCACATCTTTCATTTTTCTTTGAGAATACAAAAGAAAATAGTATGTATGTGCACCTGGTACACATGGAGAACACAAAAGGGAGTCCTGTCTAAAGAAATCAAGTTGGTTGCAATTTAATTATATGCAAAAAGAATTTAAAGTGTATCTGCTCCTAAATTGTAGCATAATTTATGCATATCCGAAGGATGAGTGTACGGGCAAAGGAGAAAGTGGTGCATGCACCCACTAAATAAAATAGAATGGAAACTGAGAGTGGTTTTTTAATTTTTTCTCTTCTCAGTCATTCAACAAAAAACTGGATTATAAATTCCAGTACATAAGGCAGACATTGCATATAAACAGTTATACAATTATTCCGCATAATAATAAAAAGGAGAAGGCTGCATTAGAAACTTTTGCAGCACATGTGTAACAAACTTAGGTAAGTGGATATATCAAGATGCCGTGTACTGACGTTTCAAAGAGAAAGGCACATATATACAGGCTCAAAATATTAACACATTTATCACAAACATATATATTCAACAAGAACAATTGTTGCTATAAGCGCAGAACCTTGGATAGGTCTGACAAAAGCCAGGCTAAAGGGTGACCAAAGTGGATCCGCTTTTGTCAGGCCTGTATATATGTGCCTTTCTCTTTGAAACGTCAGTACACGGCATCTTGATATATCCACTTACCTAAGTTTGTTACACATGTGCTGCAAATGTTTCTAATGCAGCCTTCTCCTTTTTATTATTATGCGGAATAATTGTATAACTGTTTATATGCAATGTCTGCCTTATGTACTGGAATTTATAATCCAGTTTTTTGTTGAATGACTGAGAAGAGAAAAAATTAAAAAACCACTCTCAGTTTCCATTCTATTTTATTTAGTGGGTGCATGCACCACTTTCTCCTTTGCCCGTACACTCATCCTTCGGATATGCATAAATGATGCTACAATTTAGGAGCAGATACACTTTAAATTCTTTTTGCATATAATTAAATTGCAACCAACTTGATTTCTTTAGACAGGACTCCCTTTTGTGTTCTCCTTCTACTGATAGCCCTTTGTCCTGTGCTATTAATTGGGGCTTTCCATCCTGTATCCCTTTTTTCACCTGGTACACATGCCATTATTTTTCAAGACTCACTGTTCCTACATATGCCAAACATTGTGTGATTTCTCAAACAGTATCTTTTGTCCACACTTGTTCTTCTTTTGCAGGATAGTTTCTTTTTTTAAATTTTTTTATTATTGATTTAGTTGCATTATTTTTATGTTACAACTTTTCAATAAACATGACATATCAACACAGTCTGAACATGGTAGATTAAAATAATATTAAAAACAATTTAAGATCATTTCTCTAAGGACCATTCAGGGTGGACAACAGTAAATACAAGATAGATATTAATAATCTGGTATTCACATAAAGTTCATCGTACTTGGTTCAACTAAGAATAATCAATTTTTCCTTGATCTAAGTTTAAAGAGAGAAGAAAATGGACCGTTGCTATCTGAATTTTCAAATCTGACGAGCCAAAAATAGGATCCCAACAATCATCAGGTTCATACATAGCATATCCAGGACAGTATTTATGAAAATGCAATTGCCTCAGACTGGTAAGAATTGGACATACAGTGATTAAATGTGCTAAAGTTTCTGGGATTTTGGTTGTTTGACAAAACCGACAGAAGTTTTGAAGAGGTCCTATTAGGTGACGCGTATAGAGCAGGTCTCTCGTTTCCCATATATGTAGCCGGAAACAGAGAATTAAATTTCTATATTTTGGTGAAGGGGCTCTTGATAAATAGGATTGTGTGGTGCCTCTCGTATGTGGTGGAAAACGAAAGCTCGAAGCATGTTTATAAGTTAGACATTTTTGATGATTCATGATCCAGGAGGTCTGATGGATTTTTTGTTTAGCCTTATCAGGATTTTGCAGAAGAATTTCAATTGAGATATCTGCGTCAGCCAAGATCTTGTAAACTGCTGACCATCTTCGGATAAAAATGTGATCTGTCGTAAAGATGTAGTTCGACAATACCTTAAGTAGGTTGTCTATCTGAGATGATATTAGACATTTCCTAAAAAATGAACATTGTTTCCAGTTAAGATGTGCAGACAGAGAAGAGAGGCCTAGTTCATATCGTAACCATGAGATGGGAATACACTGCGGCAGATGCAACACATTCCACCAAAATTTAGCCTTCCATTTATCAAGAGTAGTAGATGGTATGGGGGATCCTGTTTCCAAACCATATAATACGGTGGGAATGACTTTCATCTGCCAAAATGTTAAGGCCGGGATTATGGAAAATTTTCCAAATTTTGCAAGAAGAATACGTGATTGTGACATCGCTGTAAGAAGTTTAACTTCGATCTGAGCCATATGTTTCAGTGGATGGAGAGAGGCTTCAAAAATAATACCTAAGTAGGTATATGATGAAACCAAGGACAAAGAAATATTATTACCAATCAGCCAATGTTTCCGAGTATGGAAACCAGAATGAGGGTTGTACATCAAGACTTGAGTCTTTGTGGAGTTAATTTTTAAATCATTCTCTATGACATAGTGGTCTAGGGCTGATAAAAGTTTTTGTAAACCATTGGGAGTCTTTGAGATGAGAACGATATCATCGGCATAGAAGAGAGCTTTAATTGAGACAACATTAATTTTCGGAGAATCTGATTGGATGGGTTCAAAGGAAAATTTGATATCTTGGATATAATAATTAAAAATGGCTGCCGCTAACAGACAGCCTTGTTTAAGGCCGCGTGTAGTCGGAATCGGATGGGAAAGTAAGCCATTCAATGTCAATCTAACCTGAACCGTGGTAGTAGAATGAAAGTGATAAATAAGATCAGTAATGGAGGGGGGACATTTGTCATGAATAAGTTTAGACATAAGTTTGACTCTAGAAATTGTGTCAAATGCAGAGTGCAGGTCCACAAAAGCAAAGTAAACCTGCTGTTTTTGAATGTGACACAAAGATTTAATGGAATTTAGAAGGAACAAGTTAACTGCTGTGCCCATTCCGGCAACAAAACCTATTTGGAATGGGTTACGATGTAGATGGATTGATGTCCATGCAGAAAATTCAAGCAATAAAAACTTTGCAAAAATCTTGCTCGGCGAGTTAAGGAGCGCGATGGGTCGATAATTCTCGGGGAGCGAACGATCTCCCTTCTGGTAAATGGGCACGAGAATAGACGAGTGCCATGAAGATGGGAGTGTTCGAGAGATCAACATATTTTGAAATAAAAGGAAGAGAATTTGGGCCCAATGGTTTATGTTGGATTTAAGCATTAGATTGCTGATTCCATCGGGTCCTGCAGCTCTTGAATTTTTAGCCAATTTTATGTAATTAATAATGGTTTCCATCTCGCAGTTCAGGGACCATTGCGTGGTGGACTGCATTTGGTATTTAAAATTACTGAACTCCGGATCAGAATATAATTCGGAGAAATGTTGGACCCATTGCGCTTTTTGCACGCCATTGGCTTGTGCATCTAGTTGATGATTACAATGTTTATGCTTAAGTAATTTCCATACACTTGCAGAATTTTTTGTAGCTAGAATGTTAAGCATAAGCTCACTATCTTTTTGAAATAACAAGGCTCTATGTCCACGGACCCAGTTGGTATAGCAGGTTTTTGCCTGCCTTGCATGGTCAAACCGAGAGCTTAGTGACGAGGAGAGCAATAATTTCCGTTCTTGCCTATAACTAGACCTTCTATGATGTAATTCATGATCAAAGGAGTGTAAGTGAGTAATCGACCTCTGTTTAGAGATAAGAATGTTGTTCTGAAATTGTTGTAACAGGTGTGTATATTCGACCTTGGAATTGGAATTGGGCACCGTAGAGGGGGCAAGAGATTGTTTTAACATCCAAAACATTCTAGAGGACACCGAGAGGCGATTACCAGAGGGATTGATAACAAGTTGTTGACAGGACCTTTTAGTATAAGAAGGCGCTAACGCCAGTGGTTTTAGGAAATGTAGTGTCAAAAGCTTGTGGTCACCATACATCTGAGGAGTGATGTTTAGTGAAGTGATATTATCAAACAAATTTGAATCAGCATATATGTAATCAATTGTACTGGTGCTTAAATCACGGCGCCAAGTAGTTGCGGGTGGAAGATCACCAGGCATAGACCCGTTGATCATCATAAAGTTATAGTGAGACATAAAGGTAGACCAAGTCAGGACCTCCTGGGCTGTAGATTCAGAAGTTGGATTAAAACAATCAAGATTAAGATCACCAAGAAGAAAAGTGGCAGTAACATCAGATGCCCAAGCAACTATTTCCAACATATAGGAAAGTTCTCTAAGGAATAAATTCAAAGAAAGTTTTGCCGGATTCCGGTATATATTGAAAATGGCCATATTGCCTCCGCAACCAATTACTCGGACTAGTTGTATATAGAGGTCGAAGGCGCACCATGGAACTATTTCTAGGTCAGAAGATTGTCTAACTGCTACCAAGAGGCCCGACATTGGACGACCTTTCTCACCTCTTACAGCCGCAATAAGAGCAATTGCATAATTGTCACAAACAGGAGGAGTTAGAAACCATGTTTCCTGGGGGCGCTGTTGCGCACGTCGAAAATGGCTGCCTAAACCCGTGGCTCCCGCACTGCCTCTACATCCTGAGCCTATAAATCCGCATTCCGGCTGACTGATTTGCTGCAATTTGGTTGACCTCCTGCGGCCGGGGTCCTGCACGGTCTGTGGAAGTTTGAGCCGGGAAAAGTGCTTCATCTCCGAGATTTGCCCCCGCGAAGTTCCTCCGATACGAGCGGCGCTCCCTGGCCGGCTCCCGGCTCCGGAGGAATCTACCCGAGTGCCGCGGCTGCTGGTTGGTGTGGCCTGATCTGGGCGGAGCTTCCCCTCCTTGGAGCCTGATCCTGGCATAGGTGCCGCTGGCGCCGCTCCCTCTTGAGACCTGGTCCCGCTATCGGACGTGCGGCCCCCCTGCTTTTCCGCCTGCCCCCCGCTTGGCCCCCGGCCGGGTTGAACGCGGGGCCCACACTCCTGCTTCTGAAGGCGACGTTCCTCGAGACCGGCTGTGCTGCTGAATGCTGAGGCCCCTGCGTGCGGCCACTTCCAGCCGGGCTGGACGCCGGGGACATCTGGAATATCCTGCTAGGTGAGGGGGCTTCCGACCCGAGGGGGATCGGGGGTTTATCTCTAGAACTCCTGATTCTGAGCAACGGGCCTCCCGCTTTTACCTGCCTCTCTAGACCCTCTGTTTATCTGTCTATCGGGCCGCAATCCACCCTACGCTCTGCTGTGAACGATCCTGCTCGTTGTGACTATAACTAGTACTTCGCTGCACTAGATACGCGGCCGATCTGCTACCTTCTGGTGTCTACCTCTGGAGGCCGGTATACTGGATATCCTGCGGGTGTGCTTGACATCATTGGCGCATTTAGTTGAGGCCCACTCGTGTCCGCTCCCTGGGGTGGTGGTCTCGTCCCTGCAGATAACCGGTTCCAGATACAATATATAAATAGAGTTACTGCAATCATGGGGGAACCTGGCAGATCCAACAGAGCCCCTAAGACCCCTAGTGGCAGGAAGAAGGGCCCTATGGACACATTTACCAATGCGGTCAGTCAATCTGAGCCAACTGACACCCAGCAGAGTGAGGACGAGCAGGGCGGGCATGTGATGCTGGACAGAGAGGATAAATTGGCCATGCTAGTTCAAAACGGATTTCTGGCTGTAAATACCAAACTGGATGAGATAGTTGCTACCATAGGTTCCTTGAAGGCCAGAATCGATAAGGAAAGTGCGCGTGTCACTGATGCAGAAGGCAGGATAGGTGCCACCGAGGATACTGTTGGTCAACACAGTCGTGATATAGCTCATATCCAAGACACTATGAACAAGCTCCAGAGTAAGTGCGAGGATCTTGAATCAAGGTCCAGAAGGAACAATGTCCGAGTGGTAGGTTTGGCCGAATCCTTCGGCAAGGGCCAAATGGAGAAGCAAATGGAAGAACTTTTTAAATCCTTATTTGGGCCCGACACATTGTCTGAACACTTCCTTGTTGAGAGAGCTCACCGCACCTTAGCGCCGGTTCCCAAACCTGGGGCGCCACCACGAACTATAATTGCTCGTCTACTAAATTACAGGGACAGAGACACAATCCTCCGTTTGGCCAGAGAGATGGGCACGCTGCACTACGAGGGCAATCGCATACACATCTACCCTGATTTCTCCGCCTCTGTCCAGGCTAGCAGACGCTCGTACGAGCAGGTCAAGAAGCTCCTCAGAGAACGACAGATCAAATATGCCTTAATGTTCCTGGACAAAATGAGAATCCAACACGCAGGGAGGTCGCACTTCTTTGAGAACCCATCCGAGGCCCTTTCATATATTGAATCTTCTATACCCCTCCCTCCAAGGGGAGAGCGACCGGCTCCGAGCAATAGGCCTCGACCAGCAGACTAGGAAGTGCATGCTTTCATATTCGACATTAAGAGTTTTTAGGCCCCGTGACATGGGCCCTTTTGTTCTGAGATTACAGTCAGCCATCTTCTGTGAGTGGCGGCGTTGGAGGCCTGGGATGGCGGTCATGTGAGGCAACATGGCTACCCCGGGAGTATTCCACAAGTTTGGGGTCGCACACTGTCGAGTTGGGGGAGACGGTGCGGGTGGCGGGTGGGTTGGTGGGGGGAAAGGCTGGGAATGTTTGTTTCGAATCCCATGCTACAAAATGAGTATGCTCCCCCTCTACATGGGTCTCTGCTCTGAGAAGGTTTTTTGGGAAGTTCTTGTTGGTTACTGTTTGTACTTGTGGTCTTGAGTGCACTTACACGGTCTAAAAGACATGATATTTTCTCTGGGAATCGTCCGTTACTACCCACACAATCCTTTTGTAAGGCCCTCCTCACATTCTGGTTATTACCCGTATATTATATTTCAGGTAAAGCTCTGTCCATGCTCTGAGGGTTAAACTTATCTCATGGAATGTGAGAGGGCTGAACAATCGCTCGAAAGCCAAAAAAGTGGGTAATTACATTGTCAGACATGGTGCCCAAATCGTTATGTTACAGGAAACCCACACTATGGGAAATGATAATGAGGTCATCATGTCCGGCTGGGGCAAGTCCAGGTTCTATACCAACTATTCATCCCAGTCCAGGGGGGTTGCCATTCTTATACACCCGAACCTTGGGCTCCGGCTCGATGGCCATAAACTGGACCCTTTGGGCAGATACGCACTTGTCTGGGGCTCGATATTGGGACAACAGATATTGTTGGTCAACACATATGGGCCTAATATTGATGATCCCACCTTTTATGCTGATGTATATCAATTGATCGCTACTGTCAACATCCCCACCATAATTTGGGGAGGAGATTTCAATATTGTTATGGACCCGGTGCTTGATAGATCCAGCACAATTGTAAGAGCACCTAGCAGGGCCTCTCTTGCTATGCAAAATGTTCTGTCTCAGCTTTTCCTTGAGGATGCCTGGCGAGCTCTCCACCCGACTACGAGGAGTTACACCTACTACTCTTCGGTACATGATTCCGAGTCCAGGATCGACTATTGGTTTGTCTCCCCCTCTTTAATTGCTGGTATAGAGACATGTGAAATACTAGCCCGCACTCTATCTGACCATTCCCCAATAACACTTGAAGTCACTTTTCACAATTACCCTAGACCCCCTAGAAGATGGAGGATGCCTGAGGGGTTGCTCCGGGACCCCGGGACGGTGGAGGGGCTCCACACCGAGATTGCTGAATTCCTTGAAATCAACATAGACTCAGTCGATAAATACTCCACGGTATGGGAATCCTTTAAGGTCTGGGTCAGGGGTGCGCTACTGTCTAAATCTGTTGGTCTTCTTAAGGGAGTCAGGGCTGAACTGTCCCTGACTGAAGACAAGCTGAAATTACTGGAGGACACTTATTCTCGCACCCATGACAAGAACATATTGGCGGACATACAGTCACATCTTCAGGAATTCAGTAAACTGGCCTCTAGAGAGGTACAATACATGGCAGCCCCGATCTGTGCACGCAGATATGGCGAGGGCAATAAAGCGAGCAGGTCTCTTGCCAACTTGCTCAAACAAGACAGACACCCAAATCGTATTACCAGCATACAGACACCTGGGGGTACGGTTATAGTGAATGAGGACGAAATAAATTCGGAGTTTGCGGGGTTCTATGAACGATTGTATAGTAATAGAGACACTAAATCGCCCACCGAGATAGGGACATACCTTTCGGCACTGAAAATGCCAAAACTACATGATGAGACCCGCCTCGCACTGGACCAGCCTCTTACTACAGATGAGATTGCTGCGGCGATTAAAGATTTAACGTCCAATAAAGCTCCAGGATTAGATGGCCTTGGTGCTGAATTTTACAAAGAATTTAGTTCGGAGCTTGCTCCATTGTTGTTGCGGGTCTGGGAGGAATCCCTTCAGTGTAATATACTACCTCCATCCATGAGAGAGGCGTTAATAACTGTTCTCCCTAAACCACGCCGCCCTCCCCAGGATATGTCGTCCTACAGGCCACTGTCTCTTATTAATACAGATGCCAAAATATTCGCCAAAGTCCTGGCCAACAGGCTATTGCCGGCGGTCCCAACACTGGTCCACCCTGACCAGAATGGGTTTGTCCCTGCTAGATCTACGGCACTTAACCTACGCAGGCTCTTTGGAATACTGGCCCAGGTTGACCCTGTCAGGAACGCTGTGGCCGTATCATTAGATGCCGAGAAGGCCTTCGACTCTGTCTCTTGGGCCTACTTGCTGGCAGTATTGGAGTCATTTGGGATTGGCCCGAACTTTATCAGGTATGTGCAATTGCTCTACACGAAACCTGTAGCCCGGGTGCTAACAAATCAAACAATCTCGGATATGTTTCTGATGGGACGAGGCACTAGGCAGGGCTGCCCATTTTCGCCTATACTATTTGCCCTGACAATAGAACCAATGGCAATCACGATAAGACTTCGACACTTCAATAGGGGCATTAACTTGAAGGGAGCCACACAACTAATATCCCTATACGCGGATGATACACTCTTATATATTCGTGAACCGGAGGATAACCTACCCCCCATAATGGCAGAGATTCAAGAATTCACTACATACTCTGGGTACACCATAAACAAGAATAAGTCAGAGGTTTTTCCACTTACACCGGCAACAGACTGTCCTGTTTCTCTGGGCGGGATGAGATGGTCCAGCGAGTCCATCAGATATTTGGGTATACTCATCTCACGTGGGAAAAACAGATTATACGCTGACAATCACGATGCCATGTTACAGGCCTTGAAGACCAAACTGTTATTGTGGGACCGCCTTCCGTTGTCATTGCATGGCAGAGTAGCAGTCCTTAAAATGGTAGTCCTTCCCAAGCTACTTTACCTATTTGTAAACATTCCAATTTGGCCGGGAAGGCTCTTTTTCACTAAACTTAGGTCCATGGCCACGGCCTTTCTTTGGCACGGACAGACTCCAAGAATAGGCTGGGAAGGGATAACTAAACCATACTCTTCGGGTGGGCTGGCGGCCCTTGACTTTGAACTTTATTATCATGTATCCCAGGCCCAGTTCTCTAAATATTGGTATTCCAGGGATGGGGGCCCCCCACATGTTGATGTAGAGGAACTTACCACTGCACCCACGAACATACAGTCTGTCATTTTTGACGATCACTACAGAGACACATGTGATTTCAACCCTGTCAGTAGTACGGTCGCTTCCTGGCGGGCAATATTTAAGAAGCTGAGGCTTTCGTGCTTGTATAATCCGGAGGTCTCCCTCTGGAGATAACCTGGTATCCCCCCAACACATGATGCCTGCTTGCGATCGGCCTGGGACCCTGATGACGAGATGTGCCTGGGTGATATGTTTATCGATGCAAGGTTCGCGACCCTTCAGCAGACAACCGGGGCTCGGGGCAGGGGCCCACTTAGGGTTCTGCAATACTACCGTATGAGATCGGCCTTCCAGAAACACTGGGCGTATTTCCCTGATGAACCCCCTACACACACTTGCGTTCAGATGATCACTGCCGGAGGCCGCTTGAGTGTTTCCAGTCTATATGCCATGGTACAAGCACACTCTCCCATGCCTGGTCTTAGCAGAGATAAATGGGAAAAAGATCTCCAGATCCCTATTGACGATAAGACTTGGGATAGATACTGTTCATTAACTAAAAAGGTTTCCCTTAATGCTGGGCTAAGAGTGATCCAATTTAAAATTCTCAATAGATTGCACTACACCCCGGCCAAGATAGCCAAGTTTGTCTCAAACGCTCCGAGTCAATGCCCAAAGTGCAAAGCAGACTACGCTGGCTCGTTTCACATGTACTGGAGCTGCCCGGTGGTGGCTGGGTTCTGGAGGGAGGTGGCAAATATACTAGATGAGATCACACAAATCCCCCCGACGCTGTCCCCACAGAAATACCTATTCGGTGACATCGGAAAATGTTCTGAGAAGACCAGAAGACTGTTTAATGTCACATGTGCAGTGCCAAAAAATGCATTCTGCTACATTGGAAAAATCCGTGGCCACCCACTGTGCAGCAGTTCCTCCGAGAGCTGGTCTATGTGAATGAGGCTGAGGAACAGTTTGTTCTCACACGCCCTTCGGCCTGCAGACCTAAGGATATTTGGGGTCCCTTTAGAATGTTTCTTTGTGATATGATCTCCGACGGTGACAGCGATACTTAGACCCAATGCTCCGTGAAAATGTATATTATATGCACTATGTCCCTCTGCTTTACCGTACCATGATGATTGTGATCTGTATGTTGAAGCTCTAACTGTGTTTTGTGTTTCTCTCGACCACTAATAAAAAGAGTTTAAAAAAAAAAAAAAGAAACCATGTTTCCTGAAAAGCCAGTATATCATAAGAGTGAGTGAACACATCAATAGAATGTTGTAAATGGACATGGCCTCTGGTATTCCAACAACCTAATGAAATGGAACGATATTTCAGAAAATCTTGAGGTTATAAATTGGGACAGCCATTTTTGGTAGATTGGTAAACATGTGTGGTTTGAAGGGATTTACCTGAGTCACAAGCCGCTAAATTTGTTGAGGTGAACAGAGATTGTGATCGATCGGGGTTCTGAGAGATAAGAAATCCCATCTCAAACAATATCAGCTTAGCATCCCAAAGCAATTTCGCCACAGTAGCTGAAGGAATCCATAAACGGACAATGGTGAAGTCAGCATCCGCAATGAATTTCACCAGGTCAATGTCTGTTGACGAGATATGTTCCAAGGTGTTAACATCGTTCAGGATGTTTAATACACACTGTCTATTGAGATCGTACAGAGGATGAGAACCACCACGGCATTTCATGATCAATGAGTGGCCATTTGGTGCATGAGTTTTGGGAGGTATTTTACTAAAGTTCATATTTTTAGATGACTGCAAGGTGACAGGGCGGGGAAGGGGGTGGTAATTCAACTTTGTCGATGAAGGGGTGGTGACAGACCAGGACTAGCGAGTAGGAAGGCTACGTAATGAGTCCTGAGATTGATGTGGAACTGCTATTGAGGAACCAGGGCGTGGACCACTTTGGACATGAGTGATAGCCAGCGCATTATTATTGGAAGAACCAATATATGGAACACCGTGGGTTTCAAGAAAAGCGTCCATCAAAGATTTAAACTGAGAGGTCATCAAATCAGAATTATGTAAAGAGTTGTCACACGGCATGTTGTTAGGAGCTTGATCTTGGACTGTGGTAGGGGGTAACATAGGAACTAAAGGGGGAGGCGTTGTACTTTTAGATGCCATTCTGAAAGAATTATTGGTTGAAATCAGAGGAACGGCATCAGTAGACTGAGTGGGAACACATGTGGGAGGAATAGCCTGGTTTTTCAGGGAAAGATATTCATCAATGGCATTTTTAATGAGAACAATTTTTGCAGTAGATGAATTATCAGGGCAAATTATGGGGCCGGAAGTGATCAAAGCAGGCACAGAAATTGGAATGGAGGTGATAGAAGTAGCAGCCTTTGAACATGCAGGAGGCACAGAGTTTTCCAAAGCATTAATTAAATTATGTAGAGGAGAATAATGAGAATTATTGAAAGGAGGTAGACTACCACACGGGCCACTCTTATCAATTTGACACACAGGCTTGGGTTGATTGATAGATGGAGCCTGTGGATCACTTGCAGATGAAGGTTTAAAGAAAGAAGCAATGGAATTCTTCGGGAGCTTCGGGGCAATCATGTTCTTAGATTTCTTGATAAGTGATTGCCTAAGCGGCAATTTCTTTTTCTTTTGACGATTGCCTTTTAAAGGCTCCCGAGCAATGTCAGGACAAGAAACAGGAGGGGGGCTAGTGGAGGGGGTTGGTTGAATAGAGTCAGTAACCACCAACTCAGGAATCTTGATTTCCTTGAGTCATGGAGATATTCTCCCAAGAGGAATCATTGACCACAATGGCTTCATTAACGAGATCGTCCTCAGTGTGGCGAATGATTTCTTCAAATGAGGGAACAGTGGGAAAGGGTCCCAACTGGGTAGAGACTGGATGAAAAGGCACTTGAGTTGGCACAGGATTTAGGGAGGTTATCCAATCATACATGGTGTCAATCTGCAAGGATTGAGTAGACATTTTGTCGTCAAGGCGTTCAAACAGTTTATAAAGACTTAACACCGTGGTATTTAAAGCAGCAAGCGTGATTTCAAGCATGGAGGGTAAGGTGATAGACGCAGAAACCGGTGAAGATGGTTGAGGCTGCGCACGCGGAGTCGGATGCGCGTAAAGAGAAACATCACTTGGAGCATTACCGATGGATGAGATTTCATGTGGCTGGGCTAGATCGTGAATACTAGCCACAGAGAATGGGGAGTGGGGTAAATCATCATAAGAGGAGATGGTCTCCTTATTTGCAGGGGTAAGACATTCATGAATAGTATCTACGGTAGGAGCTATTGGCAGGACATGCGTTTTAAAACGATGGTTATCGGCAGCAATCAAAGTTGAATCAGAAACAAGTTGTGACATTGGGGCTATTGGAGACCCTGTCCATTGACGGGGACCAGCAGCATGGTACGGAGCATGCACCACATGTTGAGAGGTGCCAAACGTGCCGTGCACTGGAGTTATGGGTTGACAAAGAGATGTGCGAGTGTGGTTGCTTTCCGTAATAATTGAGCCATGGGTTGACAGAGAAAAATGATCTGTGATTCTCTGTTGTGATTGCAATGGAGGAGCTGATAGGGACGGCAACCTACGAAACGCACAAAGATTATTCATCACAGAATTTGTCAGATTAGCAGCAATTACAGAATCATCAGGCATGCCTACTTTGAGAGACTGAAGATGGGTAAACATAGTAAATTATGCAAAAAAAATTGGAAAAAAAGAAAAGTAAGAAGGAGAAAAAGAAGTAATAATAATAATATATATAAAAGACAACAGCAAACAAAATGGAGCACCCTCAACGCCCTCAACACCCGTGGACAGCCGTAGACAGCCCTTGCCAAACAGCGCTTCACAAACAAGCGCGCGCGCAAAAAGCGCGGGTGTCCAGGATTAAATGGATTGTGGGAAAGGAGGGCGGGGCCGAGGGGCTTGAAGAAAAAAAAAACACAAAGTCCCTTCTTTGTTTTCGTTTTCTAGGGAGAAAGAAAAATAGTATCAGAAAAATAGTCAATCAGGCTATTTCCGGCTTGCACGGATCGTGTCAGAATCAAAGTCCCATACCCTTTGAAGTCACGGGAAAGAGGCAGCAGAAAGGCACAGCTAGCAGCAACCCTTCAGCGAGTCCAGCCGTAGACAGCCCTTGCCAAACAGCGCTTCACAAACAAGCGCGCGCGCAAAAAGCGCGGGTGTCCAGGATTAAATGGATTGTGGGAAAGGAGGGTGGGGCCGAGGGGCTCGAAGAAAAAAAAAAACACAAAGTCCCTTCTTTGTTTTCGTTTTCCTTTGAAGTCACAGGAAAGAGGCAGCAGAAAGGCACAGCTAGCAGCAATCCTTCAGCGAGTCCAGCCGTAGACAGCCCTTGCCAAAGAGCGCTTCACAAACAGTTTCTCTTGGTTATATACATTTGTAGCGCTAAAAGAATACCCTCACTTTCCCTAACCCTCTCTTTTTATCTACACTAGTAAAGGAAAATAAAATTAAAATAAAACAATATCTAACATAAAAGATACTTTATTAGCTTGTTCTATCAAATATTAAAATTAGTAGAGAACAATAAGAAAAGAGAGATATCTCATTCACTTTACTGTCTACAATCTGTAATCTAAGAACCTTACCTTACATTTTCTGGGCAGTAATTGATGTTTCACAGACTATTGTATCTCACTACATAAATGAGCTGATTAATCCTGCATCAAAATTATGGCCTGGCAAATCCAAATGTTCTTATTTCTATATGACTACCCCTTTGCATTTACTGGGATCTAATATGAACACTTCAGAACTGTTAACTTACAGGCCGATTCATGGAATTAATGTGCGCCGAAAATTCCGGCGCAGAGGTGCCAAAACGTGCGAATCGCAGTGCAAGTGCGAAAATCCCAGGGAAACCAGCGCACATCGATTCATGGAAGTCCGTGTGCGAGAAAAATATTGGATGTGCGCTGAAAAAGAGCGTGGCGCACGCCGGTGCACAGGTCATCCAACGGCGTGCACCACGGCCACAGCGAAATCGCACATAGCGCGGCGCACATAACAAAAGTAGGCGGAACACGGGGCGTAACACTCAGAATGGGGAACAACGCGTGAAAATATGGGCATCACGGGGGAAGTACAGGAGGCAAGTGCGCAGAACGCCCACACGCTCGCCTACAACTCGTATTCATGGAATCGAATAGGGCAAACCAGCGCAGGGTCAAAGACGCGCACAGGGCCAAACAAGTCCGCCACAAGAAAGCAGGTGGTAGCGTCCCTGTGCCTGAAATAAATGTGCACCAAAATGTGCCCTTACAAACAGCACCTATATACAGCTATGATGAATGATCCATACTGTGGCCCTCTAGGACAAATGAGGTGCAAAGGGGTACCGACAAACACGGACACCCGCTGTGTGAAAAATAGCGTGTGCTTGTATTTGGGGGTGCGCGGGAAGTTCCACACGCGATTGGCCTGGGTACGTGTATTTCGGGGTGCGCGGGTAGTTCCACACGCGATTGTCCGTGGTATGTGTATTTCGGGGTGCGTGTGAAGTTTTACACGCGATTTCAGCAGGGTACGTGTATTCCAAGGTGCGCGGGAAGTTTCACACGCGAATTTGCAGGGTACGTGTATTTCGGTGTGCGCGTGAAGTTCCACACGCGATTTCAGCAGGGTACGTGTACTCCGGGTGTGCGGGAAATTCCACACGCGAATCCAGCAGCCTACGTGTATTTCGGGGGTGCCGGGGAGTCCTACACGTGAATTGGCCATGTGGGTCCTCCCAGCTGTTCCCTCTACATCCTCCACGGCCCCTGCAGGCGGCCCACACCACAGGGGACTACCCTGCACCCCTGCACATGTCCCGCAGGCAGCCTATCCACCTTGGCCATGCCCCCCAGCCAACCCACATGTCACCTTGCACTACTGCCCACCAACACATGTCTCCCAGCACCCCCACCCCCCAGCATCCAGGGGCACCCTCCACCAGGCCCCCACTCATGTCTCCCAGCACCCCCACCCTCCAGCAGTCAGGGGCACCCTCCACCAGGCCCCACTCATGTCCAACTCATGTCCCCCTGGACCCCCACACCCCAGCAGTCAGGGGCACCGTCCACCAGGCCCCCACTCATGTCTCCCAGCACCCCCACCCCCCAGCAGTGCAGGGCATCCTCCACCATGCCCCCACTCATGTCTCCCAGCACCCCCACCCCCCAGCATCCAGGGGCACCCTCCACCAGGCCCCCACTCATGTCTCCCTGCACCCCCACCCCCCAGCATCCAGTGGCACCCTCCACCAGGCCCCCACTCATGTCCAACTCATGCCCCATGCACCCCCACCCCCCAGCAGTCAGGGGCACCCTCCACCAGGCCCCCACTCATGTCTCCCTGCACCCCCACCCCCAGCATCCAGGGGCACCCTCCACCAGGCCCCCACTCATGTCTCCCTGCACCCCCACCCCCCAGCATCCAGGGGCACCCGCCACCAGGCCCCCACTCATGTCTCCCTGCACCCCCACCCCCAGCATCCAGGGGTACCCTCCACCAGGCCCCACTCATGTCCAACTCATGTCCCCCTGCACCCCACCCCCCAGCAGTCAGGGGCACCCTCCACCAGGCCCCCACTCATGTCTCCCTGCACCCCCACCCCCCAGCATCCAGGGGCACCCTCCACCAGGCCCCACTCATGTCCAACTCATGTCCCCCTGCACCTCCACCCCCCAGCAGACAGGGGCACCCTCCACCAGGCCCCCACTCATGTCTCCCTGCACCCCCACCCCCAGCATCCAGGGGCACCCTCCACCAGGCCCCCATTCATGTCTCCCTGCACCCCCACCCCCCAGCATCCAGGGGCACCCTCCACCAGGCCCCCACTCATGTCTCCCAGCACCCCCACCCCCCAGCATCCAGGGGCACCGTCCACCAGGCCCCCACTCATGTCTCCCAGCACCCCCACCCCCCAGCATCCAGGGGCACCCTCCACCAGGCCCCCACTCATGTCTCCCTGCACCCCCACCCCCCAGCATCCAGGGGCACCCTCCACCAGGCCCCACTCATGTCTCCCTGCACCCCCACCACCCAGCATCCAGGGGCACCCTCCACCAGGCCCCACTCATGTCCAACCATGTCCCCCTGCACCCCCACCCCCAGCAGTCAGGGGCACCCTCCACCAGGCCCCCACTCATGTCTCCCTGCACCCCCAACCCCCAGCATCCAGGGCACCCTCCACCAGGCCCCCACTCATGTCTCCCTGCATCCCCACCCCCCAGCATCCAGGGGCACCCTCCACCAGGCCACCACTCATGTCTCCCAGCACCCCCACCCCCCAGCATCCAGGGGCACCCTCCACCAGACCCCCACTCATGTCTCCCAGCACCCCAACCCCCCAGCATCCAGGGGCACCCTCCACCAGGCCCCCACTCATGTCTCCCAGCACCCCCACCCCCCAGCATCCAGGGGCACCCTCCACCAGGCCCCACTCATGTCCAACTCATGTCTCCCAGCACCCCCACCCCCCAGCAGTCAGGGGCACCCTCCAACAGGCCCACACTCATGTCTCCCTGCACCCCCACCCCAAGCAGTGCGATTTGCCTGGGTACGTGTATTTCAGGTGTGCGCGGGTAGTCTTACACGCGATTTCATCAGGGTACGTGTATTATGGGTCCGCGTGAACTTCCACACGCGATATCAGCAGGGTACGTGTGTTACGGGGTTCGGGTGAGCTTCCACATGCGATATCAGCAGGGTACGTGTATTACGGGGTTCACGTGAACTTCCACACGCGATATCAGCAGGGTAAGTGTAATACGGGTTCGTGTGAACTTCCACACGCGACTGGGCATGGGAGAGCGTGTTGCGTGTATTCCTGGGGTGGGCGGGAAGATTTACATGGTCGCCTACAACGCGCCCAAAAAAAAGGTCCAATCCGGAAACACGTACGCCAGCATGAAGCAGGCGCACATCCCGCGCAGCATAAAAGTGTGCGCAAACAATAAACAAGCTCAGACGCCAGGATGAATATACTGTTCCTAGCAGCAGTGGCCATGGGATACCGCAGGAGGAGGATAGTCAGGGCCAGAATATTCACACCCAGAACCAGCCTTTTTGGTATGCCTGATGACCAGGTGTATGGAAGGTACAGGTTTCCACCTCTCATAATACTCGACCTGGTCAGTGAGTGGGAGGATGACCTCACATCACCCACCCTATGCTCCCAAGCACTGAGCCCCCTGGAGAAGGTCCTCAATGTACTGCACTTCTTGGCTACCGGATCATTTCAGCGGACAAGTGCCATAGTGGGGGGGGGTGTCACAGGCCATGCAGTCACGGTGCCTACACCAGGTGTTGGCCATCATCACTGCACGCCCATCAGTCCGCAGGCACATATACCTGCCCAGAACACCTGCAGAAAGGCAGGCTGTCAGCCAGGATTTCTACAGGGTGGCACAATTACCCAAAGTGCTAGGTGCCATTGATTGCACCCATGTGGCTCTACGTCCCCCCAGGGCATCTGAGCACATCTATAGAAGCCACAAGCACTGGCATTCCATCAACGTCCAGGTAGTATGTGATGCCAAGGGAATCATCACCTCAGTATATGCCAACTATCAAGGGTCCACCCACGACAGCTTCATTTACAGGTTGTCAACCCTAAACCGGGACATGGAAGCTGGGCGGCATGGCGATGCATGGCTGCTTGGTGAGTATAAATGCCACAGCACACGCATGCATGACAGATACAGAGTAATGTCACTACCCCACTAATGATCCCCATCACCACCTCCCCAGGGGACAGTGCCTACCCTCTGAGCACCCACATGATGACGCCAATTCAGAACCCCATCACGCCTCCCGAGGTAAGATACAACACAGCCCATATTGCATCTCGGGGTATAGTGGAGCGCACATTCGGAGTGCTCAAGTCACGCTTTCGCTCCCTTGACCGTTCTGGCGGGCAGCTGTTATACGCTCCCCCAGTAGTGTGCAGGATCATAGTGGCAGCATGTGTCCTGCACAATGTTGCAACACGCCGGGGCCTGGCTGTGGACATGGTGGTGCCCCCACATCCCCATCCACATGCACGCCCGCTGCGCATGGGAGGGGAAAGGGCACGGGGTGAGGCAGCCCGTATGCAGTTGGTGGCTAATTACTTCACATAGAAATCACACCCCTGTGGAGTGCACACAGCCCTGGCACATATCATCTGACAATCAATGATGACTCAATCTGACAATTCTGATGAATTAAGGGACAGTCAACTGTCAGAACCATAGCAGCCTGAGATTGTTCACCTGGAAGTGTCACAATGTGTGCATCCTTACCTACACAAACACCACCAATGCAGTGTCATCAAAAGCACACTTCTATGCTGCAAAAATGAATACCCACTTGCAAAATACAACATGAGAACAGTGCCATGTCACCCAACCCCTCCCCGGCACCGCCACACAACACACCATGGCATGTCATGCTATGTGAGAGCAAACAAATTAATCCCCACAACATGACACAAGTGTCACAAACTACAGTGTCCCTAATGGAAACTGGCCACACATGAAATGCTCACAGTAATGCAGGACCAACAACACACATTACCAAATATTTAGCAATAATACTAATCACCTACACAACCTCCAACCTACCATAAACATGACAGTACGGATTTTTAAAATTGGTAGTCTCACTACCTGATAATGCCAGCACTTCGAACACTTCCAACTGTACAGTGTTAGCGCCACGCAAAAGTGTAGGTGCACTGCTGGACTCCATTTCCAAAGTAGACCGCCTTGTGAAGACATGAGAAATGGACCTGCAAATTAGGAGGATGAGATGGATGCAGAGGCACATATCAATACACCATGCAGTGTACAATACAACAACAATATGCACTAGGAATGTATACACAGTATTGACTACAGACTGCCCACACATCAAATGGGAGTCCACCTCACTATGTAAGTCAATGTCACTTGGGAACACCCTTTGCAAGCCCGTGGAAACAGGAAGCAGGAGGGGTGTGTGTCACACCAACCCAAGCATCTAACCCAAATTCAGGACAAGCCTGCATGTGCCCAGCCATAATACAGCGTATGCCCACGGGAGCCACACAAGGCAACACACTGTCAAAAAAATCAAAAATCAAAAATGGCCATGAATGGGCCAGGGGGTGTGGGGGAGGACGCCCAGGAGGTCCGTGGACAGGGTGCACACCAAAACCCATCTGTGTGGATCTTGCGAGAAAAAAAAACACCTCCATGGGCTCATGGCCTGCACGGCTACCATATTGTGAGAGTTTTGCTGCTGTGGCTCTCCTCACCCTCTGCAGCTGCATCAGGAGGTGGTGGCACTATGGGAGGCAGCCCACGCAAAGCCCTAGTCTGGTCCTCCATGGCAGAAAGCATGCGGGTGTGGAAGATCTGGTTCTGGAGGATAATCGTGCGGAGGTCCCCATGCAACAACTCACGGGATGCCCGGACCTCCTCCCTAGTTGCCTGCATCTCAGCTGAGAGCGTACGTATGAGCCGCCCCAGCTGCTGTTCTGTCCTCGTGTCAGTTGAAGCCTCAAGCTCAACAAGAGTCACCCTGAGCTGACGGAGTTCCATCCTCAGGGCTTCCCTGTGGCCCTGGGACTCAATAGAAATGTCTTCCCGCAGAGTCTCCAGTGCCGCCCGTCTGTCCCTGTTGGACGCCAACATGTCCTCCCTGTGTGACTGGCAAATGGAGTCTGTTGCCTGCTGTAGTTGTTCCATCAGCCTTTCTTGGGGGACAATGGAAGTGGCCACCCTATCCATGGCCTGAGCCATCATCTCAGATGATGCTGCCTGTTGGTTTGCCATACCGTATATGGATTGCTCCCATCCGGTATTGCCAGGTGGCGTACGGCCACCACGTCGGCGGGCACCACACCTGTCTGGGGCAAGGCGAACTGCGCCTTGCTGTGCCGGCACTGCCTGAGGCTGCAGGACTGCATTCCCCCTCTGATCTGCTGGCCCAGGAACAGGATCAGATGTTGCGGAGTGTGACCCTGCATCCGTAACCACCAAAGGCGGACCTACTAACACTGACATCCCCATTGAGGGTTCTACCCCTGGTGCAGGTGGGTTGGACAGTACAGAATCCCTCCCAGAAACACTTACCTGCGACCGCACATAGGTCTCATCATCCGAATCGACACCTGAATAGAGCTCGGGGGAGGTGCACCCAGAGACACCCCTTGAGATAATGGTCTGCAGTAAGTGTGGGTTCTCAACCACCACCACACCACGTCCCTCACTGGTGCCCGGTCGGGCCTGAGACCCCTCCTGGGTCTGCACCATCTCCACAACCCCAGCAGTATCAAGTGTGTCATCCCCTGCAAAGACATGAAAGAAAAGAAATGGGAACAGGCATTAGCACCATGGCACACGATTAGGGCTGAGAAGCAACAGAAACAGTACTTCATTGACACATGTCCCACATGACTATAACCCTCCCATGCATGCACCGTCACTGCGTATGAAGGGGAGGCAAATGGCACACAGTGATGACACCAAGATGGAAGGCCAACACATTTGCTGCATGCTGGCTAGCAGTGCCATCACACATTGGCCTGTGATTGGCATGTCCAATACACATACATGACACATGCCATCACACAGATGGCATGTACCATAGCCATGTCAGACATGTGACAACAGGACTGAGAAATACCTAGTGAAAGTGGTGGAATGCAAACAATCAGCCTGAATGAACACAGAATAATACGCAACTATGTTGTGGCAAGATGACACTTCAAGGGCAACTGACGTGAGGTTGGGCTGAATGTCTACTGTTGCCAGTAGGGATACTGCAATACCCAAAACCTGGTGCGCAGAATGTATTGCATGAAGCACATGGGTGACCCAAACCATTCAGGCACACACACCCTTACCTGGCACTCAATCAGAAGCCCTCACACACACACCATGCACATGGATGACACACACATTCATGTGCACTCACCGGACAATGCCTCGTAATCTGGCAGGTCTCCCACGCCTTGGATCTGTGACCTCCGTGACATAGGTCCCAGCAACATACTCATGTGGAGTGAGTTCCATGTCCTCTGCTGGAGACCGACCTCCAGTCACTAGAGTTGCGGCATGACCTCAGGCCAGCTTTTTCTTTGCCCTGCACTTCAGGTCATTCCAGCGCTTGTAGCAATCATTAGCTGTGCGCCTCACGAATCCAAGGGCACTTATGATGTCCGCGTTGGTCTGCCAGTGTGCCCGACGTTGTGCAGGTGTGGTCTTGCATCCTGCAGTAATCACCATTTCGCTGTCATGTGCGGACACATACTCCACAAGTGCATCAAGTTCGGCCTGATTGAAGCTGGGCTTCCTTGGTGGGCCGGACTGTGTAGCCGTGTCTGGGGCATCAGCCTGTACTGGACGAGCACTCTTCCTCTTCAGCTTGGAAGGTGGTGGGGATCCTGACTGTCCTATGCCGCTCTGGACACTAGGGGCAGGAGCCCCGGTGGACTGTGGACTAGGAGTGTGGGAATGAACACTCACCATGGGACTTGGTGCAGGCATTAGGTGAAGTGTGATGTAGTCAGGGGGAACGTCAGCAGGATGGACTGGGACCGACACCATCCTGGCTGGGAGACTCAGAGCTGGGGTGGATGGAGCCGCAGCTGCCCCTGCAACCTCCCCACCCTGCCTACTCGGGGCAGCAGATGACATAGCTGCCCCTGATCCACGTGGCCTGGTGACACAAACGTGCACCGCCACACGTGGCCTAGACCTGCTGACCTGGAAGTCAGCCATGGAGTCACCCTGTGCCAGGTCTGGTGCCACAATGGGCTGGTCCAACAAGGGCTGAGCAGGGATGGTGTCAGCCACGTTACCCTCAACCAGGGGGGGGCATGGGTGTCCCTGACTGGTCACCCACACATGGGGGGCTAGGGGCACCCTGCAAGTCCCGGCCATGTCCCCTACCATATCCACCACGGCCACCTCTTGAGGCTCGGCCACCTTTGCCACCCTTACCGCGTGCTCGCCTCCCAACCATGGCACTGATGTTGTTGTGCGTATGGGAGTTGCAGTAAACTATTGTCCTGGGCAATTGGGGGTCAGAGGGGTAGGGTACTAGATGGAATTCGTACCCTAGTGCTCTAGCAAGGCTGTATGTGACCCCTGGGGGAAGATGACGGGTCACGCAATGCGCAGGCACCCCAAAAAAGGGAGATAATGTGCACGCAACCCCTCCTAGACCACGTGCGTGGAAAAATAAACCTGCACTACACTGTGGCACCCAGAAACACAAAAATGAACGTATGCGTGTCACACGCATCCTAGACTGACCTCTGAAGGGGTACGCGACACACGGGGCAAGCACAGATGTTAAATACATGCGCGACTCACCGTCTGCCAAGAAAAATCGCATGAAAAATACGCGCGTGTGCGCCTTGGCAACACGCCCACCAAAAGAAGAATTGTACGCTGTGGAAACAGGCCCAGGAAAAAGACAAAAAGACAAAAAGCTGTCAGAGGTAACAGGGAGTACGAACTTGGAACGCCGTGAAGTAAATCGCGTGTGAACCGACAAGAAGTACAGATTTCACCCACTCGCTCTCCACGAAAAGCATGTACAAGGAAATGGTGTTCTACACGTACCTTTTAAACATGCCCACACGTCCAGCGTCACTTCCGCGTGTACACGCTAAGGCCCTATCCTCCAATTACACGAGCTGACACTCTGACGTGCAGTCATTGGACGTGTAACATGCACCCGTGTGCAGGGAAATGCCCGCGCACGCACGTCACAGACGCGCATACGCGCTGAGGCCCTTTCCACCAATTGCACGCTATGACACTCTGACGTGCTTATTTTTTCTACGCGCCATGGAAAACGCACGTGCGCGTAACGTCATAGACGCGCCTACACGCTGGGGGCCTTTGGGTCAATGAATTCGTGTACGTGCGCTGACGCGCTTACGCGCTAAGGCCCTTTCCTTGAATTACACGCAGACGTGCTGGATTTTCACGTGCCAAATCACTCCGTATCAAGCTGGCCACGTGTAAGCCCATGGAAGACCACTCTCCTGCCCAGAAGGCCAAATTACTGCCCCCCTGAGCCCTGAGCACGCTCCCACCTGCCATCTGCTGCTGCCTGATTGCCTACTGCCCACGTGCCCTGCCATTTGCTGCCTGCACATCAGCCAGGGGTGCTGTTGCTGTGACCACCCCTGCTGGAACCGAAGACTCCCGACTGGGATTCCATCGCTCCACAGACCAGCCCCAGGACCCTGTTGCCCACCCACTCCTGCCTCTGGGGTTGTCGGGCACTGCAACATCTGGCACCACTGGCAACCCCCGGCCAGAGAGGCAGAGAGGCACCAGCTTCACTGCCACCGAAGTTGGTGTCCTGGTGGAGCTTGCCCTGGGGCATTATGATGCCCTCTTCGGATCATCACGCGCCGACAAGGAAGGACGGACTCGGATCTGGACGGACATCGTGACTGCCATCAACGCGGAGGGGGTGGCAGTCTGACTATTCCATCATGTCAAGAAGCGCTGGTAGGACTTCAGGTCCAGGACCCTCAACAAGGCCCAGCGCCTCTTGAAGGCAGCGGATGCTAAGGGGCGCCGGTGCCACTTGTTGGAAGATCAGATGAGGGTCCTGGAACGCATATCCCCAGTGCTCCACGTCCAGGTCCTTGAGAGGCAGACCCGTCTGGAGTCGAGCGCTAAGTGGCCAAGCATTGCTGCGTGAGACAGGGCATGTTGCAGTGTGCTGGTTGTCTGATACTTGCCTGTATGTGTGACATAGGCCATGTACGCGTGTGTGTGTGTGCAGGGACATCATAGTCATGCATTTGAGAAGAGTAATGTGTGAAGCACACGGTTGGTGTATGTGTTTAAATGCAACATGGGGAGCCCTATGTGGAATGGACACATGAGAGCATGCCAGTCTCTGTTCCTGGACATGGGTGGGGGTGAGGGATGGGTGCTGATGCCATGTGCATGTATGGTGTCCATGTCTGTGTGTCTGAACTGCGTGTCTGTGACTTGTGAATGCCATGGATGCATGACACATGTCTGTGACAATGTTCAGAATCACTGATGCAGCCTAGTTATCCTTGCATCCACTGTGTCTGGGGTGTACGAGTCCAGATGGATAAAAGTATGGTGAAGTGTGTGCATGTGATAGGCATGACCCATGATGCATGTGAGTTGAAAAACAACATTGTATGTTTCAAGAGTCCCTTGGACATGTTTGCTAATGTCCATAGCATGCGCCATGCCTGTTACTGCATGTGTTTTGCCTGCACTGACACATGTGTTGTGGTGGGACATGATGGAAGGGATCTTTGACAGTGCCACTCATCTGCTATTGCTTCCTGTCTAGGGGACCATTGTACAGTACCCCGATGCTTGTGTTCTATGTCTCCCTCTACACAGCGCAAAGTGAAGAAGAGGGCGGAGACGGCACTGTGGAGCAAAGCGGCAGGGATGCCCCCACGGCTGCAGCGGAAGGGGTGGGTGAGCCCCCACAGGAGCTTGCAACGGCAGAAGACGGGGTGGCGCCATCCAGGTGGTGGTTTCCACAGAGGATGAGGAGGCCGCTACTGAGCCGCACATGGGGCCTGGTGGGGGCATCCCTGCTGGTGCAAGTGGTACAGTCCAGGGCCAGGGGCAGGAGGCAGCACAGGTCGCCGTGGAGGTGCCTGTGCATGTCACTGTCCCTGACACTGTGACTGCACCACCATGCACCAGCAGGGATGCCCCATCCCAGGCCCGTCCGCAGGTAGGGGGGATGTCCATGTCATCTGAGTCCCCTCCACCTGCGGACGAGGGGACCCCTGGCCGTATGGAGAAGGTCCTGATTGGTGTTGTGTTGCGCACGGGTGTCATTCGTGATGAGGTGCGTGCTTCCCGGGGGGAGCACGCACGTCATCACGAAGAGCACCGTGCCAACGTGGCCCAGTAGGGAGCAGCCATGGTCGGGGGTTTCGTACATGTGTCGGGCACTCTGGCGACCCTCTCCTCCTCTGTGGAGGCTATGCGCCAGTCGTTCTCCATGCCGTCTTCCGGCCCAGATGCCACCAGGGCCCCCTGTGGACCTGCCCCGACCAACGCAGCCAACTCAGTGGGGATCCCATCCCTGCCACAGTCGGGAGTCGGAGGTCCAGCAGGGGTGGACACACCAGCAACTGGACCCCAGCAGATGGAGGATGTGACGGCATCATCGGGCAGAGCACATGCACCACGGCGTCGATGGATTCCATCAGCCTGGATGCTGTCGTGCTGGCACAGGCAGTTGCGTCGGAGGCAGCGGCAGGCTCGACGTGGGAGGCATCATGGCTCGGGGCCATCAACATCAGGGGTGCAGGCATCGGCCGGAGGGCAGGAGAACCCTGGAATGGGAGTGTCTTCCGTGTGGGAGCGGTTGGGCCAGCAGATAGGTGCGGAGCGCCAGCAGGCAGAGGAGTAACGGCTCACAATGGTCAGGGCGGAGAACTCCATGCGGAGGGCACTGAGGCGGGCTGAGTGCCTCGAGGGTATTCGCAGGGAGTTGGAGCTGGACACCGCATTATCCCTGCGAGACCTCGGGGCCAGGGAACATGCCCGCCTCCAAGCCATTGAACAGGAGTTCGATGATGCCCTGGCCCATGACAACAACCAGTGAGCCGTCGGACTAGCCCGCTGCCCTTGTAAATAGTTATGTAGTTAGTGTTTGGTTTCCTTTGCTTTTTAATTTTGTTTGGACCTTTTGGACAATGGACCACATTTTTGTATATAGTTTTTTTATTAGGTAGTATTATTAGATAGTTTTCATTTCTTCTGTTCGGATCATGGACCCTGGATTGTTTATCTGTATATAGTGGAGTGTTGGATTTTATTTTTTTATTTGGAATTTACCCATGGATCAATGGTTTTCGGTTTGGATTTTCCATTGGATTTACTTTTTTGAACTGTGACTTTGGACACCTTTCCTTTGGATTATGATTTGTGGTTTTACTTTATTTTACGGACATGCTGCTTTTGGTTTTTAATTCCCATTGTCGTTTGTTTATTTTTGATTCCATTTATGTTGCTTTTAATACATTTTCTTCATCAAACTTCAATGTGTAGTATCATCTCATTGGTTTCATGCATATCATGATATGGGTTTTGACATTCACTGACACCCATTGTGTGTATGTGAGGGACATGTGTTCATTTACATACTTGCCATTGGGGTTGTATCATGTAATTGCCATTTCTAAGTGGGTGGATGCAATACTTGGATGGGTGTTTGGCATGTGGAGGCAGCCCATAAGGGCCAGGGATCTAGATTGTGATGACCTGTTGGCTGGGGCACATGAGTCGGGGCCTGGTGGAGGGTGCCCTGCACTGCTGGGGGGTGGGGGTGCTGGGAGACATGTGTGGGGGCCTGGTGGAGGGTGCCCCTGGATGCTGGGGGGTGGGGGTGCTGGGAGACATGTGTGGGGGCCTGGTGGAGTGTGCCCCTGGATGCTGGGGGGTGGGGGTGCTGGGAGACATGTGTGGCGGCATGGTGGAGGGTGCCCTGCACTGCTGGGGGGTGGGGGTGCTGGGAGACACATGAGTGGGGGCCTGGTGGACGGTGCCCCTGACTGCTGGGGTGTGGGGGTGCAGGGGGACATGAGTTGGACATGAGTGGGGGCCTGGTGGAGGGTGCCCCTGGATGCTGGGGGGTGGGGGTGCAGGGGGACATGAGTTGGACATGAGTGGGGCCTGGTGGAGGGTGTCCCTGGATGCTGGGGGGGTGGGGGTGCTGGGAGACATGTGTGGGGGCATGGTGGAGGGTGCCCTGCACTGCTGGGGGGTGGGGGTGCTGGGAGACATGAGTGGGGGCCTGGTGGAGGGTGCCCCTGACTGCTGGGGGTGGGGGTGCGGGGGGACATGAGTGGGGGCCTGGTGGAGGGTGCCCCTGGATGCTGGGGGGTGGGGGTGGTGGGAGACATGTGTGGGGGCCTGGTGGAGGGTGGCCTGAACTGCTGGGGGGTGGGGGTGCTGGGAGACATGTGTGGGGGCCTGGTGGAGTGTGCCCCTGGATGCTGGGGGGTGGGGGTGCTGGGAGACATGTGTGGGGGCATGGTGGAGGGTGCCCTGCACTGCTGGGGGGTGGGGGTGCTGGGAGACATGAGTTGTACATGAGTGGGGGTCTGGTGGAGGTGCAGGGGGACATGAGTTGGACATGAGTGGGGGCCTGGTGGAGGGTACCCCTGGATGCTGGGGGGTGGGGGTGCAGGGAGACATGTGTGGGGGCATGGTGGAGGGTGCCCTGCACTGCTGGGGGCTGGGGGTGCTGGGAGACATGAGTTGGACATGAGTGGGGGCCTGGTGGAGGGTGCCCCACAGTGCTGGGGGGTGGGGGTGCAGGGGGACATGAGTTGGACATGAGTGGGGGCCTGGTGGAGGGTGCCCCTTGATGCTGGGGGGTGGGGGTGCAGGGAGACTTGTGTGGGGGCCTGGTGGAGGGTGCCCCTGAATGCTGGGGGGTGGGGGTGCAGGGGGACATGAGTTGGACATGAGTGGGGGCCTGCTGGCAGATGCCCCACAGTGCTGGGGGGTGGGGGTGCTGGGAGACATGCGTTGTTGATCAGTAGTGCAAGGTGACATGTGGCTTGGCTGGGGGGCATGCCCATGGTGGATGGGCTGCCTGCGGGACATGAGCAGGGGTGCAGGGTAGTTCCCTGTGGTGTGGGCTGCCTGCAGGGGCCGTGGAGGGTGTAGAGGGAACACCTGGGAGGACCCACACGGCCAAATCACGTGTAGTACTCCCCGCGCATCCCTGAAATACACGTACCCTGCTGAATTCGCGTGTGAGACTTCCCGCGCACCCCTGGAACACACGTACCCAGGACAATTGCGTGTGGAACTTCCCGCGCACCCCTGAAATACACGTACCCTGCTGAATTCGCGTGTGAAACTTCCTGCGCACCCCAGTAGTACATGTACCCCGCTCACACAGGGCCAATCGCGTGTGAAACTTCCCGCGCACCCCAGTAATACACGTACCCAGCTGAAATCGCGTGTGAAACTTCCTGCGCACCCCAGTAATACACGTACCCCGCTCGCACAGGGCCAATCGCGTGTGAGACTTCCCGCGCACCCCAGTAATACACGTGCCCCGCTCGCACAGGGCCAATCACGTGTGAAACTTCCCGCGCACCCCAGTAATACACGTACCCCGCTCGCACAGGGCCAATCGCGTGTGAAACTTCCCGCCACCCCAGTAATACACGTACCCCGCTCGCACAGGGCCAATTGCGTGCGAAACTTCCCACGCACACCAGTAATACACGTACCCCGCTCGCACAGGGCCAATCGCGTGTAAAACTTCCCGCGCAGCACAGTAATACACGTACCCTGCTGAAATTGCGTGTGAAACTTCCCGCGCACCCCAGTAATACACGTACCCTGCTGAAATCGCGTGTGAAACTTCCCGCGCTCCGCAGTTATACACGTACCCCACTCGCACAGGGCCAATCGTGTGTGAAACTTCCCGCGCTCCCCAGTTATACACGTACCCCGCTCACACAGGGCCAATCGTGTGTGAAACTTCCCGCGCAGCCCAGTAATACACGGACCCCGCTTGACGTTTGCTGTTTGGCAGCCCTGTAAACTGGTCCAGGGTTAGCACAGACATTTGCGATGATTTGGGGATTTTGATGGCTTTTCCTTGCGCGAGGGCGTTCTTGGGGGCGTAACTGGCGCTGCTGCAGGGTCGCTGCGCCACTCTGCGCCACGGCTGGTTTTGGAGGCTAAAATCCATGCATACGCTGTGCGATGAAATGGATTTTATCGCACGCGGCTGGCGCAGTGTATCGCACGGGGACACTGTGCGCCAGCCGCGTGCGCCACTTTTGTGCGAAATTCTATGAATTACCCTGCAAGTCTGCAAAACATAACTATTCTAATGAGTCAGTAGCAGAAGGTCAAAAGACCTTTACAACAAATTCACACTTGCCCTGTAGACAATTCACTGGTCATACTAGGTAGGGAGGAAATAATGTAGTTTAATTCCTACTCATGGTGCTGTGTCATTGACTTAAAAAGCATCCGGAAGATTAGGATGACAGTGTAACCACAAAACAAGATAATATGGAGTGGACCACATCAAGGCATTGAGGGTAAAGCACACAACGAGATGGACATACAAACAGGTTGGTAAAAATACAAACAAATTGGCTAGAGGCAGCAAAAGGAGAGAGAATGGAAAAAGGTTCATGCCCTCTCCAAAATATTTGATAATATTCTCCAGAGACAAAGAATTACAAAATGTTTAACAATATCTCAGCGGTAAATTGCACTATGTCCTTCAAAATGTATCCAACACAGTACAACCATTGCATATAGAAACCATGGTAATGGTATACCAAGAGAAAATACATACACATCGACACTTATAACATCAAACACCCATCTCCTAGTTATTAACTAGAACTGTTGTCACGATCGTAAGTTGTAGATGCTCGTAGCAAATATATAAACAGTTGGAAAGCTGGTATATGTTGAGTGCGAACTGTAACAATATAAACATTCGTTGTGCATCAGAACCATCGTAATGAAACAATGATGGTCAGCAATAAACGTGCTTTAAAAGGTTTCTAAAACACTTACTTAAAAGAAGGTTAACAGGTCTAGCAATATTATGGAACTTCACTGATCCACTCGCAATGTTCCACATACGCATACTCCAAACTGATGTAGTCTCGTTGCTACAATGAATCAAAGCACAACGGACGACCATGTAAGATGTAAATAAGGAGCCTATTCCATGTGCAGAACTTCAAAGACTGTTTTTTCAGAAAGAGCTTAAAAAGATGGTGTTTACTCTAAAAAAAACATATTGCAACTCCTATCGGCTACAATTAACTAGTAAAAGCCAAATCCCTTAACGGTACGGCTAACCACCGTACTGCAGCATCACTCATGTGGTAAGTATATTCGTACAAAGCGCAATCCGGTGCTACTGTATAGCCTCTAAAACGGAAAGCATGTGCGATCTAGCATACTGCCCGACTCGTATCCTGCCGTGAGTCTATCTCGGACTTGGCAGTGGATATGAGTTTACCTTAAGTGATAATGAACGCCAACCACTCTGGTGATTTTTCATCCATCAAGGTCATGAGAAAATCGGACTACAAGCACACTCTATATATAGTCTCATACTTCTATTGAACAAACAAGCTGGATCAAGTTAATTCTGAGGCGGCCATATTGAAGTGTCACGTCTGTCGTGCGACCTACCAGTAAGAGCCGGAGTATTCCGAGGTGGAATTTGTTGATAGAGAAAGATGCGAAAATGATGGGGCATCGGACGACAGTTGGGAAGATGAATCACTGGATCCTGAGCCAGAGCCTAGTCGATATATAGTAAATTTCATCATTGTCAATTGTAATAGAATCGCATCTTTCTCGGACCATGTCTATAAGCATGTTTCCTTTTGAGGCATGAAAGTACGATCAACGGACGAGTAACACGTTACGATTTGCATCATATAAATCAATTTTGTATGTATGTCAATTCTGTATTTATGTAGTATTCGACTACGCTACACAGGTTTTGCTTCTTTGACCAAAACAAACATTGCATAGAAAACTGTGATATAATTCCAACAATTTCATGCATTCAGTAAAAAAAAATTCAAATTCTTTATACTTTTTTTATACAGATCTTATCGATTTTTCCAGAATGCCTGCTTGTATGGTTTTGGGTGCCGTTCTGGGAGCCATGTCAAAAGTCAGGGCACAATCCTGCATACATTCCCGAAGGATATTGATTTAATAAGAAAATGGGTTCGACATTGTGGTTTTGCAGTGGACGAGAATGAAAGTAGTATGCTTATAAGGACTTGCCCGAACGATCGGGACAATAACATTTTTGTGCGCACTATTCCTTTAACCTTTTGCATCCACAATTTAATTTGCTTGCTATATCAAGCATATGATAGACCAATCTAGCACTCTCAGTGTCTTTCTCTCTGTGAACTCTCGCTCTCTATGCCTCTTTCTCTCTCTCTCACTCTCATCCTCTCCATCCCTCTATGTCTCGGTCTCTAGTCCCTTTGTCAGGTATACGTTTGCTAGAACCTTCTCAGCCGCAGGGGACCCAGTGAAAAAATACAGATATTATGAAGGAGGCGGTGGGTTGTGTTTTTATGGTGAAAAGCAGAATGAGAGCACTTTATCATCCGATGTGTCCTGCAGGAATGTTGCCATCATAGAGATTGCACATTGTTCATACAGAGACAGTGGGAGGATGAGAATAGGCAATATGGGGGTTCTGAGAGACCCTGTAAGGGACTGGAGAAGCAAGCAGAATGGTCTACAACTGTTTCACTATTTTCTGTGTTTTCCTATTCCTGTTTGTGCATGGTGTAACACATGTGCTGGTTCAGCAGTGCTACCAACCAATAAGTGGCCAGCACCCCAAAATAAACATTTCCATGGTTGTCACAGATGAAGTAGTTAATTGATTTTAATCTTTGATTGGGCATCAAAAACTGCAGTTTGCTTTCTTTTTCAAAATGTGTTATATAATTTTAAAATCAATAGAAGGATTGAAGGAATGAGAAGCAACACAAGGTGCAATACATTATGGTAAATATATTTCACTTCAGAGCAAAATCTAAAGATGATGTTTATGATGATATCATCCAGTGTCACCTTCACATATTACATGGATTGCTCTTTAATCCTCTTATATTGAGCCAGTGAATAAGTAGGCTGACTCGAGTGGAATCCATCACATCTCAGCCAGCACCAGAATCACATGCATGCTAAAATGCTCAACTATATAAGGCAGACCAGAAGGTTTATGCAGCTAATAAATTGTGACCAGTGTTTCAGTTCCATCAATTCCCAGATGTGAAAGCATCATTAACTAATATGCTGCAGAGGGAATGTTTTCCAAAGCGCACATGAGTCTGCTTCTCACGGATGTTGGATACCATGATTGGTAATGAAAAAAACAAAGGTGGATTCTCATAATAATTTAGCTTATTGTAGGCCCAAGGGAAATTGGTTCTAGTTCCAAAGTTAGTGCTGCCTCAGTTTCAAATAATACATTGTGCAGAGTATCGGAAATATTTTATCAATCATTTAGTAAGTTATTTTAATATCTGTACAGCAATGGAAATATTGGTCAATGCATTGGAACTCAATAGGGTGCATATTTCAACAAATAAATACTCATGCATTTCTTTGATTATTTTTACAGAAGAGCGGATGATGCCAATAAATATGGATAATGGAAGCTCAGTGACAGAGTTCCATCTAATGGCGTTTTCTAGCCTCCATCATATGCAGTTTGCACTCTTCGTAGTCCTTGCTGTCATATATTTCTCTACAATTGCTGGAAATATGTTGATCCTAATCCTGGTGTGGTCAGATGCCCGCCTCCACAAGCCCATGTATTTCTTTCTTGCTAACCTATCTTCCCTCGAGATATGCTACACCTCAGTGATTGTGCCGAAGACACTGGAAAACCTTCTTAGCCAGAACAAAGCCATCACACTTGTCAGCTGCTTGGTCCAGTTGTACTTTTTTGGTGCATTTGGTGGCACTGAAAGCTTGCTGCTAGCCGTTATGGCCTATGATCGGTTCCTGGCCATCTGCAGGCCACTTCATTATAGCCGTTCAATGGGCAATAGATCATGCATGGGCTTGGCCATTACCACATGGGTGGGAGGATTTTCTGCATCATTGTTCCCAAACTTGTTCATCTCCAGACTTCGTTTCTGTGGACCTGCTGAAATCAACCATTTCTTCTGTGATGCTTTCCCTCTTCTGAAGCTTTCTTGTGGAGATACATCTGCCAGTGAGATCTCTGTCATGCTCTTTTCTTCAGTGGTTGACCTAAGCTCATTTCTGTTGACCCTAGTCTCTTATGGCTGTATCATTTACACTATTTTGCACATCCCCTCCAGCACGGGCCGGAAGAAAGCCTTTGCCACCTGTGGCTCCCACCTCACTGTTGTTCTGATTTATTATGGAACAGTTACCTCCATGTACGTTGGTGGACCCATAGCTAATAGTTCTGCTGATATTAGCAAATTGTTAGCTCTCCAGTACACAGTATTAACACCATTACTCAACCCCGTTATATACACCCTCAGAAATAAGGAAGTCAAAGTCGCCTTTCACAAACTAATTAGTCAAAACAAATGTCTCTGCCAAACATGCAATGCTTCCTGGCCTTGAAAGATTGCACGAATGGAAGATAACAACAAAGACAAAGGACAGACAGAGATGCACAAACATTTCTATTCAGGACTTCAAAGAAGGTGGATCACATTATGCCAACAGGATGAGTGCCATGGCTCAAGGTGTGGGCTCTGCTCTTGACTCCTCCCTTCTTCTCCACAGTGTCCATGCTTCACACCCTTTACCCATCATGGGAATGCTAAAGGAAGTGTTCTTTGTAGTCTTTAGGTAGACATAGATTTCATGTAATATGTTTATGTTAATAGATTTTTATGATGTATAGTGGCAAGTCAAAAACTTTAAATTGCTATGTTTCCTGAGCTGTATGTCATAGTGAGGCTGACATTTTACTTTTTTAATTTGAATATATTACAATCTTTTATTGGATGTTGCCACTCTCATCACATGTCATAAGAACATCATCCATATGCCAACCAGAATAAATGATGCTGTGCTCTATTGGCAGTGATGGGTCTCCAGACAAGTACTTTTTCAAAATGATCAACCCTGCATTGCTTTTCGAAGTAAATTATGCTATCAAAAATCAATGTTTGCAATATCATCTGGCCATGCTCTAAATATCTAAGTTTCAAAATGCAATCCATGGTTTGTGTGAGTGTTAGCAAATATTTCTCTTTCAGCAACTTCCCCTCCATATTTTATGGGCCCTCAAACATTTTGTTTTTGTTTTTTATCCTGACCTGACGTTTTACAGTGAAGTGAAGCCTTCAGCTTCACTCCACTGGACATTTGCTCACATATTATGCGGAAACTGATGAGTCCTTCAGGCTATCAGTAGTGGCAAACTATGTTTCCCCTAGTCTTTTGACTGCGTTCTGTTTTTGAGTAACTTTTTAACATTGCACAATGGGGTTTCTTTGTATGACCTTTGGCTACACTCAAAGGGATTTGATTTACTGGTTACCTAAGATGTGCTTATGGACAAACTGGTGGCAGAAGTTAGTTTCTCTTACTTTTCACTTTACTTTTTATTATCTTATCGCGTTTACTGCGTTTGGCTACTAAGAGTGGCTAGTCTCCAAACATGGCAGGGACATCATTTCACCAAAATGCCTGGGGTAGCGGAAGTGACATCACACGACCCTTGACCCCCTGATGACATCACAGGAAGTGATGTCATTTGACCCCACCCCGAAGTGATATCGTGGGAAGCATGGAACACAACCTTTTACCCGTTGACAAAACAGGAAGTGGCATCACTTAGCATTGTACACTACGATAAATATGGTTACAATATCACTATAATATGATGTACATTTCATACAAGAATGGATCGCCATATGTATCATTAAGATCAGTGTGTATAGGTCCATATTACCAAATTACTGTGAATGCAAGCAGACGTCCATGACCAAATGATAATGATGTGTTATTTCAGCCAACCTGTGTTGGTACTCATTTATCAACCTCAGAAGGATAAAAGGCTGAGTTGAGGCGTTTAAGAACAGACTAAATCAGTGACTCAACCCCTGAAGTGTGCCTGAATTAAACCTTTAATGAGCCTAGCAATTATTGTACAGAATTCCAGAAAGACACATTATTTGGTATTTCTATTCTTTGTTATTTAGGGTCAGTGCTGAAAGTGCTAGACTTGCACTCCTGTTCTTATTTTTCTTCTTTTTTTAAGGGGCCTGAACAAGAAAGCCAGCCACTCCAGAAGTAAAGAGCCACATGGTGCTGGCCACAGCCCAGGAGCTTGCATTACAAAAGGTCGCAAGGGAGACCACCGATGTCGCAAGGGAGACCTCATTGGTCGCAGTTGCGACCTCTGGCGACCACTAAATGACGTCCCTGAAGCATGGCAATGCCACAAGGTTTTTTGTTTGTTTTTTGGCCATCTTGCCTTTCAGCCTTCTTCCTGACAAAGACCTTTTATGGGCATGCACTGCCCAGGACAAGCCTGGCTTTTCTCAGGCTAGTGCATGGCTTGGGTGTGGTGTCCGTGGAAATGGGTGGGGATTATCTGGTCCGAATCCACATGTTGGTGCCTGAATGGCTGGTGTGCATGCGTGCGTGAAACCCACCATGGTCTCTGATTGAACCGCTGCTGGTGTGTAAGTGTGGGGCAGATCTTGACATCGGAGGGCTGAGTATGATCACTCACCTGACTTTGGGATAAGAAGAAGTGTCCTCAGCCATTCCAGCAAATCAGAAGAGGGGCCAAGTATCCTGTGTAGCTGTGAAGACCTAAGGAAGACCTATGACCGATCACTGATGATGCTGGTGACCAACTCTTGCTCAAGTCTTGGTGAAGCCCTGTCGAGCTGCTGATCCCAGAAGACCCTTGATGGTGCTTCAACCCTCTGGACCAGTGGGAGCAGCTGGTCCCTAGGTCTCCTGGTGCCCAAGCCAACTGAAGTCTTGGGTAGCGACCCTGGGCCATCCAGTGGGGTGACGAACTACAAAATTGGGCAACCATGATAGGAGCATCACGGTTCCATATTTTGGCCGGGAACTGTAGGGACTGCCAGTTTGTCCTACAGAGGTCGTCTCTGGCACATTTTGCTGTTCCAACATGCAAGGGACCCGAGATATGAGACTGACAACTGTGTCCTCCGCTTTCGCCCTGCAGGGGTGACTTTTTCTAGAAAATGCCTTCCTGCATCCAGTCATGTGCTGAGCGCAAGCGTACACTGGAGTGAACTGCATTCTGCAACTCCTGGGCACCAATGTCTGGAAGAAACAGAGGGAAACATGACCTCTAGTGACCCTCTAAAGACCTACCAAGTCCAAAGAGAAACTATAGAGTACGGGGGTGAGTTACAGTTGTACTTACCTGAACCCCTATCTCCCCTTTTAAAAGTTTTCATAACTTTTGAAACTTTTAAATTAGTTTTGCTTTGCCAAAGCTTGTCTGTGCAAGCACTCCAAAAGCTGGGGGCAGTTTTAGTCATTAGAATGCTATCTCATCTAACATTTTGGCCCATTGCCATGTACCCAGGAACCGTCTCCTAATTTTCTCCAACTCACAAAACATTGCAGAACTTTGGGCACAAGGCCTCATCTAACTTATGGTTGAACTTATGAAGTTCGAATTGTACATCCTGTGGGCAGTTGGTGCTATCTCTAACCATTTGCCTTTCCTTTCAGGTATTGTGGGGGTTATTTGATGTACTGCACCAACTACAGTGACTGTATATTTGTTCGATACTATTTTAGTATTGTGTGATAATACTACTTGCAAGTAGTAATTTTTCATGTTCTGTACTTTTCCCACTTTCACTCTGGCCGGCCTCCATTGGCCCTGCGCCTGCATCCAGCTGCGAGGCAAGAAACCTTGGGGTCATCTGCCTAACATGCCCCCGCTCCCCAAAGACCCCTCACCCAGGTGATCCTCCCGCACTGGTCGACCCCCAGGGTCTGGATCCAAAGGCGATCACTATGCCCTGACCATCTTAGAAAGAGATCCCTGGGGACTAGTAGATGAGACACCCTTTGGTTTCTCACATATCCTTTCCCTATGCGATATAGCCGCATCTGTTTCAGAGGGAAACTGGAAAAGGAAATCGATGTTCCCCTGTTCTTTAACTTTTCAGTGTTCCACAGTGAAACAGAAGGGTTTCGGGTCTAAAAACCATCACATGACTCGAGGGTTAGAGTCCCTTCATAGACTTATCCATACTAAAGGTGAGTGGTCAGTGACCAGTGTGAACTTTCTCCCTAGAAGGTAGTACCTCCGATGGATAATTGTCCATTTGAGGCCAAGGGCCTCTAAATCCAACACATAGTAGTTCTTCTCACGTGGGAAGAGTTTACAACTAGTGAATATGATGGGGTAATCTAATCCATCGTATATTTGTGATAACACTGCTCCTAACCCTGTGATGGAGGCATTGGTCTGCAACACAAATTCTTTTGAGAAGTATACTACTTTTAGTATTGGATTCTGACATACAGTTTGATTTAGATTGTTGTAACATGCATCATCCTCACCAGTCCAACGAATCCTCTGGGGTTCAGCATTTCTTAGCTTATCTGTCCATCTGGCTGTTCTAGCTGAAACATAGGGGATAAAGCTACAGTAATAACCAATAAATCCTAGGAATGCACTGAGGTCCCTCTTGGTCATGGGTATGGGGGCATCTTGGACGGCTTTCACTTTTTCTTGCTGGGGCTGGACGCTGCCATTCCCTCCAAAGAGGCCTAGGTATTTCACGGCCGATTGAGCCAGCTTACATTTTGATGGATTGGCAGTTAAGCCGGCCTATCTGAGGCTTCTCATAATAGTAGACAGATGAAAAAGTTATACTATAAATGACTATGTCGTCAATATAGGCCCGACAGAAATCAGAGTAAGGCTGTAATATCCTCTCCATAAGTTGTTGGAAAGTGGATGGGGCCCCATGCAGTCCAAAAGCGAGGACTTTGAATTGGAATAGTCCCATTGGTGTCAAGAAAGCTGTCTTTTCTTATCAGGTCCATATAGGGGACCTGCCAATATCCCTTGGTTAAATCTAGGGTTGACAGGAAGGTGGAATTTCCAATTTTATTTATTAACTCATCGATGCATGGAATAGGATAGGCATTGAAGGCGGAGATGGCGTTGACCTGCCTAAAGTCTATGCAAAACCTCCAAGAATGTTCGGATTTAGTCACCAACACAGTAGGGTAGGGCCATAGACTCGAAGAGAGTTCGATAATGTTTATCCTAGGCTTTTTTTTTTACCTTCGTCCATTATTATTTGTTTTTGGGCTTCTAGGAATATATATGGTTTCAAATGGACCACGTTTCCCTTTGGAGTTCTGATATAATTATAAGTTCCATTTACTCTCCCTGCTTCCTCACATAATACATTGGGGAATGCCATGATAATGTTGTTCACATTTTCTTGTTTCTGTTTAGATAGTTCTTGGGGAATAAGTTCATAGTTATGTCATGGATTGAATCACCGTATCAATGAATACAATGAAAGGATGCAGGGCTATGACCACTTTAAAAGGATACGCTGGAGGTAGACGATCAGGTCTGGTGATTTCAAGTGGAAGATCTCAGGAATCAGAGCTTCCAATTATTGACCCTCTATGACTGTAATAAAACACAGTCTGAGAGAAGAATCAATGGAAAGGGTGCAGAACAACAAAAACACTCGCCAGGCTGTGAAGAACAGAGAGTAAATCAATATGTGTACTGTAGTCTGAATTCCCTGTTGCTGTAGATAACTGAAAGTGCAACACTGACCTGTTGGCGTATGGTTCTTAGAATTGAGTCTGTCACAGAAAACACCAAATCAATCCAAGGAAAACAACGGCAGGGAAGGAAGGTTACTAAAGGAAACTAATCCTAAATGGAATGAGGGTCACGCTAGTACCGGGACGGTGCAGTACAGGGTAGCGTCCATGTAGTCCTGTGCACAGAGGGTTAAATCAGCGAAGAGCCTTTGATGTGGAATATTTCTTGAGGGAGGAAAGAGTTAATGCCCTTGTAGTTTACAAAAACAGAAAGGCGGTAATCCCGTCTGCTGGGTTGATGCAGATCAAAGGTCCTCAAATGAAGGTAAAACTAATAATGTCTATAAAACCCCTTCAAGACCGGAGAATAATTGCAGCTGGAGAAGGTTTCAGATTAGCGTAATCACCATTAATCACAGTTGGAATGTCCATGTAATAAATACAGCAACCTCTGTGTTAACACGGCATACACACATAACAGGGTCACTGATATTTATTTCCCTGACCATCAGGCAGTGCCCGACGATTGAGACAGCATCAAACGCGAGGTGCAAATGCAATATCCAACCACAGACTGCGACTCCCCAGCTGAAATAAACGTAGAGAACGCAAAGGTGGCATTTACAGCTTACGCCATGTGCCCCATGAGTAAGTGTAAATATAGGGATCATTTCACTTGAAAATGTACAGACCACATTAGAGGTCTTTGACTAAAACTCCCTCCCATTTTCTCCCTCTCCCCCGTCCTCCTCCCCCCCCCACCTGTATATGTCTCAGCAGCAGCACAGTTGAAGACGCTGTCGGAGACTACACAGCAGTGATTCCCTCTCGCCCACACCTAAGGGGTTGACATTGTACCAGGGAGCATTTTATGCTTCCAACCACTAACAGGTAGCATCCACAAAAATATATGTGTGTATGTGATACTAAAAAAAGCATTGAAGAGAGCTAAAGGGAGAGAGTTGACGTAACCCCTCCTTGTTTGTTTTTTTACAGTTAGGAATAACACCATAGACAGAAACATGATGCCAAATAATGAAATTTGACTCCCACACGGAAAAGAAACTACGCAAGTAGCAGGTCAGTAGGGTGTGAACTCCCTGTGCTGCCTTGTACAATAATCATGGTCACAATCACGATAGGTTTTTAATGGAGTGTTTATTTGTCTTTGTCTATGGGTAGTATATGCTGAACATATGTCCTACTTCTTTACTGTGTATATATTGGAAAATCGCCAGCGTCCTGAAGAAGGGGGGCAGACTGCACACTTGATATCTAGATCTTTTCAGTTGTGTTGTATGTCCATCTCCTGAAACACAAGTCGGTGTAGACGTGCTATGACTCAAGTCAGGATGTCATGCTTATCCAAAGTCACTCCGGTACTAACATCACAGTTGCTAAAATAGATTCTATGATAGACCTGTGTATCTAAAAGTCAACAAGTTGTCACCAGTATATCATTGTGAAATGTTGAAGGTTGATGTCATGACCGAGGCTTTGAAGTGCCCTGAGACCACACTGTATTTTTTGTCTTGTATTTTAGCCAGACCATTGACTTACTTGGCCCTGAGCCGGTCGTTTTAACGATTTGAATATGAATTAAAATTGTGTTTTTTGATACCCACGTGTATGTGATCAATGCAGCTAAGTTAAAATAAGAATCACTTATAGCAGTAACCACTCTCCTGACAGTGTGTGGGGAAGTTGGGTAGCAAGTGGTGTTCTTGTGCTTTTTGAGACAGTTCCTTCCTCACACACTCTCGCCCCCGAAAAAAAAGAGGAAAACCTTCTTGCTCAAACTATTAACTACTTTAGGACAACCCGTTTGGTTGGTACAGCTAAAGTTCGAACTTGGAAAAAGTTAATTACATCTTATTCTCCGATGAATTATACAAAAAATGCCTGGAATTGCCATCTATCCTGGGCCCAACAGCAGTAGCCTCTACTACAGCACCCACATCCAGTAATCATAATAATTTGGATCACCTTATCCAAAAAAAGAAAAAATTCATCCGGACGGAATCACACGGCCAACTTATACTAGAATACCTAAAAGACGGTGTGATTCCTGAAGGGCTACAGGTGAAAAAGATTCCTTGCGTCTTTTTAGATAACCCGAAATTCATGGGGAACTTTAGTGGCCGTTGCCAATAAGTGTTACCGTGATGGGGTTATTTTAGTCATTGAGACGGCTGAAGAAGAGGCTAATAAACAAAAAGAAGACCTGCTTACACTAGAAAAAAAAGATACAGGAGGAATCAGCTATCCCTGAGACTAAAATCTTATTGGAAAAAATAGAGGAGGAAATGAAAAAGTTTAAGACTTTTACATTAGAAAAAAAGGTCTGGAATTAAAAAAAGACATCTTTAATTACAAAGAGGAATTAACATATCCCTACCTAGAACCAAGGGTTTTCCCAGCAACAAAATGCTAACCCTAACTATTCCAAAGGTCCTCAGAATAACAGACCCCGGAACAACAAATATGTGACATTTTCCAATTCCTCCAACAGCAGTGACTCGGACTCCACAACGGGCCAACCATCTACCAGTGGAGGAGTCACTGCATCCGGGGGTTAACCACCATTCCCTTTTTTTTGGGGCCAGGGGAGACGAGGCAGGACCAAACAGCGGGGCAACCACAACATGCGGACCTGCCAGTGGCAACCTCCACAGATGAGTTGGTAATCCCGATTTTCAATTTAAGTTCACATGCACTAAGTGCCACAGAAATGAGTGTACTTAGTAAGGGCTTTTCATTTGTTCCCACTAAGATTGCAAATCAATTCACTACTGAAATTGAATTTAAGAACTTTTGCAGAACATTAAGACTGAAATATTTATTTCGAAATGCTAAGAGACGGAACCCGGAGAAACATAATATCTCAGGCCTTAAATTACCCTCACACTTTTACCTCCCACCATGATGGTATCACCAGAAATATTGACCTTTGAAAATAAGATCCAGCGGGATATTCAAAGCTTATTTAAAAAAAAAACCAACAGAGGGACAAATTGACTAGATCTGAACTAATTGCTTTAAAACAAATTGAAGATAATCCCTCTTTCAAGATTAAACCTGCGGACAAAGGTGGAGGTATCGTCCTGTAGGACTCAGCAGCATATGATCAGGAAGTCAATAAACAAGTGGGAGTTTTGAAATCTTATAGGAAACTCCCTGGGAATCCTACTCTAGCACTAACGGAGGAAATAGCCAGTCTCATGAATCATGCAATGGATCACGAATGGATTTTCAAAGACAAACTAGCATTCCTGACAAAATCCAACCCTATGACTCCTGCCTTTTACATACTACCGAAAGTGCATAAAGATGCACTTACCCCTCCTGGTAGACCTATAGTGCCAGCAATTGGGTCTCTGTTAGTACCACTCTCTATTTACGCTGACTCCTTCCTTAGACCACCATTTATAACATCTATGCGATCCCATATCCAGGACACCACCGCTATGATACGCATTATTGACCAAACCCCAATAGGGAAGGATGACATCTTAGTAACATTTGACGTTGAATATCCCACAGAGTAAATGTTTAGAAGTCATGCATCTATACCTTGAAAAAAGAGAAGACTGCACGGTACCCTTTGATTTTATCACCAAATGTATCAGACTGGCCCTGACGAAGAATTTCTTCCTATTTGAAAAAACATATTACCAACAAATACAGGGCACCAGTCCCCCGACCTGGCCAATCTGTACATGGACCATTAAGAGGAGTCCATCATCTACGCTGCCACCAACCCTTACCGGGATAAGATCGTCACCTGGCACCGCTAAATAGATGACATTTTCATGGATTGGAAAGGACAAGCAGACAAATTGGTACATTTCTTTAATTGGCTTAACCAACAAGCCCCTACCATAAAATTCACCATGTCATCCTTTGAGGCAAAAATACCGTTCCTAGACCTCATCATCTTCAAAAGACCCAACAATACTCTGGGGACTACACTCTATAAACAGCCTACAGACAAAAACACGCTTTTAATATACAGTAGCTTCCATCCGTTAAGTATGCGAGATAACCTACCATACGGGCAGTCCCTCAGGATTCGGCGCAATTGTAGCGATATAGACGACTTTAAACTTAACAGTAGTGAATTAAGTAAAAAACTCAAAAGCCGCGAATATCCCTCAAGAACCATGATAAAATCAATGAAGCGAGCACGTAACACTATTAGAGACATCTGCTTGACAAAACAAATCAAATTTACAGATGATAGAATGACATGTATCTCTACATTCTCTCCATTGAGTAATGACTTTAGGAAAATCATCCTCAAAAATTGGAAAACTCTACAAACTGATAATTTTAAACCAGTTCTACCTAGATTTGCATTCAAACGTATGCCTAATCTACATGACAAACTGGTACACACCTACCCCATTGATAGAAATCCAACCACGGACCAGAATCCGCTTTAGCAACTACCACCGGTATTCGGCCACTTCGAATATGGCCACTGCTTGGTGTGTCAATTGACAAGCAATCTGAAACAACTTCATCTTAATGGTCGGATATGGAAACTCAACACTTTTTCGAACTGCCTGACGAAATGGGTCATTTATGGCATTATATACCCTTGTGGTCTTTTGTACATCGGGAATACCAAAAGAAAAGTGAAAACCCGCAAATGCGAACACAGATCGGCTGTAAGGAACCATACCGCAGATAAACCTCTGGTAGCACACTATGAGACAGCTTAACATTCACACGACAAGATGCACTGGTTTGTGATCCAAACAATACAAGCACATCCACGTGGAGGTGATAGGGACTTGTCCCTTAGGAAAACAGAACAGAAGTGGATTTATAATTTGGACACGGTTAAAACCAGTTTAAACTTAGCCGTGGAATGGAACCTGTTTTATTACTAAGTTGTGATCCATACGATTAATTATTTGTCTACTCAATTTAAACTGTGCGAGATACTTTCCCAGAGTGCGGATGCTCAAATCAGCATTAATCGATTCTGTGCGCGTAGGCAGGAGTGCTATCTTCGAGGCTAACACTTAGATGGCCAGAACTAGCGATGTATGCCCCTATGCCCCTATTTATGGCTGAGGAGTGGTTGTGCAACTCTCCTTCCTATGGGTCATTACCGTAGATGACATGGTATGTTTTCTAAAAAGTCTCTCTGATCTCTCTGAAGGCTGGCCATGTAATATGGCAATACAAGCAGTGATTCACCATAAGTGATACAACATGCTTTTTTATATGGCATGTGCACACATAGTGAATATTAATGAAGGTGACATGGCTGGTCACAAGGATTTCCAGAAAAATTAAGATCAAAATAAAAAACGAAGAATATTGTTTTTTGACCATCCCTAATGCGATCCATGTGCACACAGCTTGCATGTTACCACTTTTAGCCTAAATACCTGTACAGATGGCATTCTATTGCCATGTAATTATTGGTGAATACACAAGTTTAATTAAATACAATACAGTGTAAACATGGCGCAGCGCGGCCCCAATCCAACATGGTGGTGCCGTAAATACACACGTACACGTGTCCACGGAGAGTAGGTAAATAAGACCTCTATCCAAGATGGCTGCCGGACGAATAGAGCGGCAGCCCGATTGCAGTAGTATCACGAACGTAGAAAGAGATGGAGCTTCATAAACTAGAAGTAAGTGGATGAAACATGGATCGCGATATGGATAATTAACACCATAGGTTTGCCATCCCGGGGTCACTGATATTTATTTCTCTGACCATCAGGCAGTGCCCGACGTTTGAGACAGCATCAAACGCGAGGTGCAAACACAATATCCAACCACAGACTGCGACTCCCCAGCTGAAATAAACGTAGAGAATGCAAAGGTGGCATTTACAGCTTACACCTGGCGCCCCACGAGTAAGTGTAAATATAGGGATCAAATCACTTGAAAATGTACAAACCACATTAGAGGTCTTTGACTAAAACTCCCTCCCTTTTTCTCGCCCTCCCCCTTCCCCCCTCCCACCTGTATATGTCTCAGCAGCAGCACTGTTGAAGATGCTGTCGGAGACTACACGGCGGTGATTCTCTCTCGTCCACATCTAACGGGGTGACATTGCACCAGGAAGCATTTTATGCTTCCAACCACTAACAGGTAGCTTCTGTTAAGACAGATTTCTGAACTCTGTCCTGGAGGCGCAGAGGTTCAGAAGGCCAGCCTAGTTTCTTGGAACAGGGTAACCTCTGGACAAGCCAGACCAATCAGGGTAGCGATCGCGGCGGTCAAGACTAGGTCTCAAGAGGAGTGAGGGTGACTGAAAGCCCGCAATGAGCACACAAAGCAAGGACACTTACAAATTACTCCAAACAGGTGTTATATTAAAAATATAGACACATTTATTCCAAGGCCTTTGCAACAATGACCGTAGTGAGAAATCACAATAAAACTCAAGTAAACCAACACATACCACACCAATACAATATATATACAAATACAAACGAGTCTAACGTGTTAGACGCACAAAATGTGTAGACCACCTAGAGGGGGAGGAAAACACGCAGTGCGAATAATAATCAGACCCAGTCCGCCTTCAGAGGCACCTAACTAAAAGGAAGTCCAAGCCCTACGAAGAGTGGAGCCTTGTGCACAAAAGTACCTGCACACGCTGGTGCCAACGGGCAAAAAGGGGAGTCTCTTCGAGGGAATCAGGCAGATCAGTTCGGTGAACAAATGAAGATGAACAGTGCTCCGCGACTCAAGCGCAGCCTCCACTGTGGGCAGAAGCAGAGCGCGAGTACGGAAAGGCGTGCTGTTTGACACAGCGAGGATAGGCTATGGGCTACTGCAGGAGGGCGACTAGTTCCTAGCTATGCCACTCACCGGTCCCCGATGCAGGCAGACCCAGGCTTCTCCGCGTCAGTTTCAGTGCTGGCAGGTTCAGATGCGAGCAGGGGACATCTCGTCATCGTGTAGATTCCACAGCAGCAGAGTTGAGTCGAGGGCGTCCCAAACGCAGTGAACCCGCACAGTTTGTTACCACAGCAGGGCAACGGAGCGGCCGTGTGTATCTCAGCCAAATGTACACTACTCACTTCAGATCTGGGAATGCCAAGTGTACGAATCGTATGAGAGTGACAAGGACTCGAAATACAACACAACCTGACGGCGGTTACAGAGCAAGACTCCTGAGTAGGCTGGTCAGTCTGCTGGATGGCCCAGAGACGCTTCCGAAGGCTTAGGTGCAGGAGATGGTGAAGATGCCGAGAATAGCTGTCCCCGCTATTCCAAGGGTCGAAATACCAGTACAGGCCTTCTTGTTTGATCCGAGGTAGAAAGGGTTTCACAGAGCGACAGCAGTGCAAAGGAGCAGTCCTTCAGCGGGTCACCAGCGATTCCTCGGTTCAGCCTCGTGGTTGCAAGATACTTGGCTCCTGTATTCCTTTGTTCGTGAGAACTCAGGAGATTGACATGGTAGTGGTGTTTCCAGCCTCCTCTTATCCACGGTTCCCTTTGCGCCAAAATGGAGAGGACCCAATGGGAGATCTGCTCACAAAACACTCACACCATACGTGGACTTATCACAGACCACGGTGGTCCCAGGCATTCATACCACACTAGACTCTCTGGCACCCAGGATGTGTATTGGGACCAGACATCCCAGCCCACATCCTGGAGGCACACACAAGGCCTCTAGAAGCCTGCGAAAGCATCTGTGTTTCGCGGGAAAGTACATGCCCAAATAAGGAAGGCCCCGGGTCGGCACGACTTGGGGAAGGTGAAGGGGGCAAGCCGGTCAGCGGACAGGACAAAGAGCCTCGTGGTCTGGCCATTTTGGGAGCCAGGCCACCATTTTGGGCTAAGCGCGAGTAATGCACTTAAAACGCCAATAGGAGCTCAAAAACACAAGAAACGATTGCTGCCACCAGTCCCGTCCGTGATTCACTTGCCCCGATCATTTACAATCCAAAAAGAGTATCTAGGGCCTGTAGAAGACTAGAGACCCAAGAGAGCAGTAACTTAGCTTACAGTGCCCTCTTGTGTCATGTTGCACGAAAGCTGCAACATGATAAAGAAACTACGGAAAACAACGTTCCCCGGTACTGACTGTCTTAAGGGCATGTCAGTTTCCCCGTAAGAATGGAGCGAAAGCCCAGAGGAGTGCGGCAGAAGGCTGCACTTCTCTGTCAAAGTCTAGATCATGGTGAAAACAACAGCAAAAAGTTTAGGGGTTGCCACATGGAAGGAAAATTACCCACAATTAAGAAATCTTTCCTAACAGCTTCCACAAAAATATATGTGTGTATGCGATACTAAACAAAGCATTGAAGAGAACGAAAGGTAGAGAGTTGACATAACCCCTCCTTGTTTGTTGTCTTACAGTTAGGAATAACTCCATAGGCAGAAACATGATGCCAAATAATGAAATTTGACTCCCAGACAGAAAAGAAGCTACACAAGTAGCAGGTCAGTAGGGTGCGAACTCCCTGTGCTGCCTTGTACAATAATCATGGTCACAATCACGATAGGTTTTTAATGGAGTGTTTATTTGTCTTTGTCTATAGGTAGTATATGCTGAACATATGTCCTACTTCTTTACTGTGTATATATTGGAAAATCGCCAGCGTCCTGAAGAAGGGGGCAGACTGCACACTTGATATCTAGATCTTTTCAGTTGTGTTGTATGTCCATCTCCTGAAACACAAGTCGGTGTAGACGTGCTATGACTCAAGTCAGGATGTCATGCTTATCCAAAGTCACTCTGGTACTAACATCACAGTTGCTAAAATAGATGCTATGATAGACCTGTGTATCTAAAAGTCAACAAGTTGTCACCAGTATATCATTGTGAAATGTTGAAGGTTGATGTCATGACCGAGGCTTTGAAGTGCCCTGAGACCACGTTGTATTTTTTGTCTTGTATTTTAGCTAGACCATTGACTTACTTGGCACTGAGCCGGTCATTTTAACGATTTGAATATTAATTAAAATTGTGTTTTTTGATACCCACGTGTATGTGATCAATGCAGCTAAGTGAAAATAAGAATCACTTATAGCAGTAACCACTCTCCTGACAGTGTGCAGGGAAGTTGGGTAGCAAGTGGTGTTCTTGTGCATTTTGAGACAGTTCCTTCCTCACACACCCTTGCCCCCGAAAAAAGAGGAAACCCTTCTTGGTCAAACTATTAACTACTCACATAACAGGAAATAGTTGCTGTTCAGAGCGGCAAAATACCTTGCTCATGAGCCGCTGCAGAGTTCCACGTAGCCCATGTGAGACTCCAGAATCAAGCGAGGTGCGCTCGTGCAGGGTAATGGAGATAATGAGAACTCTGCAGATAAACCAGGCAGTGGTAAAACACGAAAAGGAGGCCGCTTTGAATATCCTGCAGCCGTGGATGTCGTCCGGAATCCGGAAAGCTGTTCTGAAAACAGGTGTGTGGTCTTGACAAGGAAAAAACAATGCTGCTTCAGAGTGAATACAACGCTGTAGCTTACTTAATCAGAAGCAGTGAGCAGCTGAATCCAACACTGCTAAATACGCCATAATAGGACAGGTGATCCAGAAGGCTGCACATGACTCTAACGACTTGCGTGCAGCAGATGTAATTTCCCTGGCAGATAATTGAACAATCTCCAGTGTGTATAGAATGGTCTAGCTGTTGTATACGCAAATTGTGCAGTTTGAAGACGGGGAGCTGTGGGAACAGCAACATCAGAGGAGGTAGGTGTGACAAGTTATCTATTTCCTCAGGTAGCAAACATGACAATATTGAGAAGGTAGTGGTAGAAGGATTTTATTTCCACTCTTTTAGGAGATTTACGTGGTAGAGGTGGGTTTTTCATTTCTATCAGGTTGGGCTTGTTTATAGGTACCGTTTACTGTTTGCTCTAGCACCTCATAAGGCCCATGCCACTTTGAGACTAGTTTATTTTCAGAGGTAGGTAGGAGGATTTATACTTTGTGTCCCACTGAAAAAGATCTTAGGTTTACCTTCTTGTCATAGGTAGATTTTTTCTGGGCTTTCTCCATTTAGTGTGGACTATGTTCCGGACGAGTTTCATGTGCTCTAGCCATCTGTGAGAGGGGAATTGGTGCCTCTCCTCTTTCTTCCCAGGCCTCTCTGAGCATGTGTAAGATATGTATTGGTTCTCTACTGTAGATTAACTCAAAAGGGTCGAAACCAGTAGATGCCTGAGGGGTCTTTCTTTCTGCAAATAGGGCCCACTGGATCATACAATCCCAGTCCTTCCTATCCTCGTCTACCAATTTTCTCAGAATTATTTTTAAAGTTTTGTTAAATCGCTCTACAAGTCCATCCAACTTCCAGGCCAGGCCATATTTTGGGGCCAATCTTATATAACAACCCACAGGAGGTATCAGAACTAAGTCCATGGGAATCATCCCTCGTTTCCTGAGAGGGATAGTGGCTTCCCTGCTACCACAAATGTCAAAGCCTATGGATTCTTTTGTGGCAGTAGAGGGGTTTGAGACTCTGTGACTAAGAATTTTAGAGTCCCCCAATTTGTCTGAATTCAGTGGCATTCCACTCCTGACACCATATGTATGGGAGGCATGGTATCACAAGTATGACATTGACACAAAATATACAGTTTGTGGGTTTGGAAAAACTCCTGCTTTGCCCTACGACTAGATTAGGAGTAGTCTCGACCATTGAATAATAAATAAAACAGTCCTAGTAGAGTGTGTGAAATCAAAATTGCCTATGCTAACAAAACCTAATGGCTGCCCTGTCTCTTGTACAAACAGTGTATAAGGAGATATGTATGTAATGGAAGATCGGTGTTCAAATATAAAGAATAAATGTGACTGAATCAGCTCTCCTCACCAAGTTAGACAGCACGGAGTAAGGCAGCCCCCGGAGGCAGGATGACACACTGTGGCTTGGGTTTTCAACACAAGAACAGCTCAAAAACGTGTATCAAGGCCTGCCTGGACTTCCGCATTAAAGTCTCTCTTTTTCTAGTCTTCCAAACAACATTCAACAAAGTTCATGCCTGTCCCCCTCCGTCGGGCTCAGACCCTTTCAAAACAAATGTTGGTGCTGTTAACCCTCTGCCAGGCTCAGACCTCTTCAAAAGAAAAGTTCATGTTGGCCCCCCTCTGTTGGGCTCAGACCTCTTCAAAACAAAAGTTCACGTTGGTCCCCCTCTGTCGGGTTCAGTCCTCTTCACAACAGAAGTTCAACAATACTTGAAGGAGGCTCACTTCCCCAAACCTATTACACTTTGTGTCTCCTCAGTCGGGCTCAGACCGCTTTCGGATGTCGAAGACTTTTGAATGTGCGTGGTTTTCTTCACAGACCTCCGCAGGAACACTTTGACTCAAAGTTCAATCTTCAGCTGTTTACTCTCCCCTTCTCTCTGCGTTAATTTTGATCACTTTGCTTTTACTGTTCAGTCGCTTTATACCTACAAACAATTCAGCTCTCATGGAGACTTTCGAGTGAGCTACTTCCTTTCGCCGGACCACTCAGTTACTCAGTATCTCTGGTTTCACAGCTAACTTTACTTCAAGGTGCATTCGCAGATCTGCCTTTCTTTGCATCTCATCCACACGCGTGCAGCCTTCACTTGAAATATAATGTTGCAACTCCAATCTTTTGCTAGCACACACCGGTCTCTCAGGTTGTTTGCCAACTCACCGGCTGTGTGTGTTTCTTTCTTGTCTTCACAGTTGTCCAATTCATGAGTCAAGTTAGTACCACAGGCATGACCTCGCCTCCCCAACTCTTCTGTTCCACCGGGAGGGTCACAGGCATCCTTGAAACCCAATGTAGCATTCTGCTTTTGGATTTGGCCTTCTCCACATGTCTTTCATGGACTTTTGGACAGACCCGGTTCCGGGAATGTTCATCTGGGTGGGCCAGGTTTGTGATCAGGGGGGCCCATATTCCATTGGGTGTGGGTCTAGGAGTACCCTAAATAACATGCTGGTGTTGATCCAGATTTCCCAGATCCATGATCCAGCAAAACAATTCTTCCCAGATCTGCAAAGAAACATGTGCACCCCTCTATAAAAAAAACAGTACATACCAAAAGAGAAGCACTGAAAATAGTGTTGCAATATCAATCTATCTTCCCTTCCCATCTGTTATCCCCTTTCTGATCCTCCTTCACTTTTCCCCGTCCAGTCACCTTCCTTCAGCTGCCCTAACCACTGTGCCCCTTTAGCCCCCCCCCATCCCCACCCATTCACACCAGCACCCAGCTTGCCTTTCCTGGCCTGGCTTGGGAGAATAGCCAGAGATGCCTCCTCTTCCTCCTCTGAGAGGGGTTAGCATTGAGGCCCCCCACCCTTTGTACCATATCAGATGGTGTCCTCCCAACAATACCTTCCTGAGCACTGTGGCTACTCCCAGCAGGCCCAGGAGGAGATGCTTGTGCCCCCTCCATCTTGTTGTAAACGATAGACACCCCCCACCGCCCTCCAGGATACTGAAGCTCAGAATAGGAGAGATGTTGTTTCCTACAAATTTACATTCTTTTTCAAACTTCTTTTAATTTCAAGAGCAGAACATACCATGTCCAATCAATACAGGTAGCCTTGTTGATCTTAACAAAATTTCGAGCACACCAACATATCCTCCAAGAACATACACATGTATAAAATGCCCCCTTCACCCACCCATTCCACAACCTCCTCCCCCTCATTTCCAACTGAATCCCTACAGTAGTCCCATTATGAATGTCTCCCATCAATGGTTCATGTCCAAAATTACATTTTAAACACAAAATGTAATTTTTTGTTCCATTTTTGCAGCACATTTTAATTGGGTTGATAGTGCAGGAAACTGCTAGGGCTGTAAGGGCTGCATCAGGAGGCAAACAGTGATGGTTGAGGGGTTTGCGGCCATCTGGTATCGATCCAGGTGGTGCGTGCCCCTGTACATCATTGTCTGGTACATATTGTTTACATACCTGCTATAATATGCAATTTTCCATGATGATTCTTTGTTTGATGTGTTTACTCTGATTTGCTATTTAATGAAACAATTTTGTTCAATAAATGTGGCCTGGATATTTTCAAAGTTAGATATGTGTGTCCTAATGACTGGGCTTTCCATCTATTAAACTACGCATTGGCATTTGTCCCTTGTCAAAATGTTATATCCACCTATGATTGAACTCTTTACAAAATATTTAAATACTGCCTTTTAGTTATAAAAGATCTACACCTTTTATTCTTTGCCCGTAACATTATAGAAAACGCTCTTCTTTTTTGTTATTTTACGGGTGTTCATGTTTCATTTCCGGCACTGCCTAAACACCCAGCACCCAGGATTTACATCATACTTTCCAAACAAATCCCACAACACACATGACATATTCTGTTTGCATGCAAACTCTGTAAAGTTACTCAAACAGAATGAGGTTATCAAGTCAGTACTTATCAGTTTGAATTATGAAACGTTCTTGCAGAGTAGACAAGGCTTCCAAACAAATATACATTCTATTTAGCTCAGAGCCCCTCTGGTAAGTATGCATGAGAAGATCTGAAACTGGTCAATACTTGTCAACCTAGCCTTATCATTTTCAGGTAGGGCCTTGTTGGACGAGCTCCGTGAGGTGCAGCTTGATTCCCTAGGCATAGGAAGCAAGGCACCCACATCTGGGCATATACACGCTCACTTAGGGAGACAAACTCAAGGCAACATACATTGGCCTAGCCAACCGCTTGGGCTTTTGATTAGGCATGGATAGGCATTTTCCAGGCACTGCCATAAGGGTACTACCTGGCCATAAGGTGGGAAAAGTTGGAAAAGGGTGTCAGTAACTGGGCATATGATGGCATGACACGTGTGCTAATACATATACGCATTCCAAAACTGCTGGCTCTGTGATTGCTTGTTTAAGACAGGACTTCAGTGCAAGTCACAGAGGCATTGACAAATATATTGCTTATACAATCAACTGGCTAAAGACACACATTAGGAGAATTCTACTACACCAGGAACTCATTTACAGTGATTATTAACCAATCAAAGGAATGCTTCGATATAAAACTGTCAGGCCCTATACAGCAACACGTTTGGTGTTTCTTTGTGATAGCACTTGCTCAAAGAGTTCTAGAAAGGTTAGGTTTTGGTGGTGAGGCATTAACATAGCCATGGCTAGTCATTAGGTGGGTAAATGATCAGACACAACCATAGGATGTGTGTTTCTCTTCACATTTTATTGCCATCCTCTACGTGTTGGACAGCATGCGTTCTGGTTGTACCTCATAGATAAAAAGTCTCTGAATCAATTAGAACCAACGTCATTGCTCTGGCCAGCCTTCTATACCATTGTTTGCATATCAGCCTTTGCCCTGTCACTGGTGTCAGAAGCCCATCCAAAACTGCTAGACCACAGGCCAAAGCATTCATGTGGTTGCTTGTGTTCCAGTGCAGATGGAACACAGCCTAGCAATTGAGATTCAACTGCACCTTTTGGTGGCAGCACCAAAAGTAATTTGCTAATGGCTTGTCGCCTTCTCTATTCACACAGGCATAGTACAGAATTATGGCATGGAATGTTGCGGAGAGCAATGGTAGTGGTAATGTTTAATTCAAAGCATTGCATCTATCAATTTTTTATTTAACTACACTCTCCCCCCAGAATTACATTTTTGTTACTACCAGCCTTATCTTTTCACTTATACTCAACTAGTCAATGCAGCAGAATATATACTTTGAATGTAATTTGTAAGGGCCCCCCGTCAGTTGAAGCACCTTCTGCAGAAATCTGTGTTCAAGCAGTTTTACCTTTCATTTATTGTTTGATATAGTTAACCCTTTTATTAAGCATGATCTGAAAAAACACTATATTTCCACAAAAAACAAACATACATTAAATTACAGAAACCAAAATTGTGATTTTAGGTTTGAGAAAATAGTTGTAGGCAGCTTGCTTGAATATGTGTGCCACCTCACTTAGAGGTGTGAATGGCCCTCCATCTCCCTTGTCATTTGTACTTTCATGGCTGTGGGGCATAAATCATTGTCCAGGGCAAGAAAACAAATCCTAGCCAGGCCTCCTGCAATTCAGCCACTCAGAATGATGTCTCTGAGGTTTCTGCTGAATGTTTAGAGCGACATCCACCCCCCACTCCCTCGGTTACCAGTGGTGTATAACACCACTGACATGGCCTCTTTTCTAGGGGGGGCCATAGGCTGGCTGTGTGGGCCTGTCTCCCCTGACCCTCCCTCTGGAGCCAGGCCTGCTTTTGGAGGCAATGACCTCCTGTAGGAAACTCCTGGGTTTCTCGACTCACAGCTCTCGTCCCGTGGTCCGTTGTTCTGCTCCAGTAGGTTTGCCTTCACCTCAGACGTTCTGCTCTTACTTGTGTTCTACCTTTCTCAGAGTGTGTCTCTATGGATCGCCTTTTATCCGAGTGAGGAGAGCTAATTAGTATTAGGTGTATGCACTTAAAGTCAAGTTCCTGACTTTGCCTGACCCGATTAGCGGGACATGCCCTGTGCAATGTATAAGAGTTAGTCTTGTTACTCTCAGTCACACTCTTCCTCAGCACAGTGGTGTTTAGAAAAGGGGGGACTTGGGACATCAGAGAATCCTAAAAAATAGGATGGGTTAGGTGTACAAAAAGGAGGGTATACAGCATCTCACCCTCGGCTGCCCCACCCCGACTCCTTGAAGACCCCTCACCCAGGCGATCCTCTCGAACTGATCCACCCCAAGGGTCTGGATCCAAAAGGCGATGGCTGTGCCCTGACCACCTAAGAAAGAGATCCCCGGGGGCTAGTAGGTCAGACACCCTTTGGTTTCTCAGGTCCACACACACTATGTCATGTGAGGTGATTATTCGCAATTCCGGCACTTGGTGAAGTAAACATAATAATTGCATGCGATTATATAGGGACTATCACAAGATGTTTGCTTTTCCTTGAATCGAATATTGGGCCTCACTATGGGTCGGGCGGTCGGGAAATAACAGTGGTGGTAAACCCGCCGCCACTGTTAATTCCGGACCGCCCGATCTTGAATCCTGCAGGTCTGACCTGGCGGGTTTAACACCACCCGCCTGCAGGCAGACGTAAGAACACCTGCACCATCACGAGATGGTGCCGGTGTTTCCACTTCCCCATTCCCGTTGAGTCCTATGGGACTAAACGGGAATGGGGATTTACCGAATTCCGCCTCCGGAATTCCCGGGACACCAGGGTCGTAATGCCATGGTAATTCCGGGAGTCACGGAGGCGGAATGGTAATACGAGTCCGGTGGTAACCGAGCCAGAAAAACCGTCTGGTTGCCACCGGACTCGTAATGAAGCCCAATGTGTGTCAATGGCACATTTGCAATTAGGCCATGGGCCTGGGAGATAATGGGCAGTCCAGTGGGTTGTTGATACCAACCACCTGTATGCTCATTAGAGTATGTCACCAGGTCCTAGTGATATATTCCCATATTTGGTTCATTAGATGCATCGCATCTGGCTTGTGCAGCTGCCCCATTCAGATGTATACTTCATGGTATAGGTTCACGAGAAACTGGTTGCAGTGCGGGTCAGTCTCTAGTATTCATCATGCCAGCAGAAACTTGCAATTGCTTAGGTTTAATTAGTCGACTTGATCCTGTACCCTGGCCATGTAAGACTTTGCTACTGTGAGCAGTTGATTTTTCAGGGATGACTCATTTTGTTGTCTAAGGATGTAACAATATTTTTTTTCTATACAGATGATATCTGCTTGATTGGACGTTGCCAGACATTGTTTGTTTTTCATCCGATTTTGGGCGTTAGTTTTCCTCACCATGTTGTTTTGCTTACGCCTATTTCGACGTTTCTTACTTCATTTATCTTTATTTTAGTTTTTTGCAGCATGGATTCTTCTATGTCCATACACTTTTCTTTCTCATTTGCTGAAAACAACTCCTGATCATATTGTGCCATGGCTTCAAGGCCAGATTCCTCCCTAGAGGAAGGAAAGAAGGTGGCATTCCATATACACAGCCATTTCATTTTGCTCCAGATTGCTGTCCCCAATGTTACTACGATGTGGCCTACAAATGCCCTTACTTTGTGTTATATTAATATCCACAACTCTCCCAATACATTTTCATTTTACGTTGTTCTGTCACCAGTGAGAAGCATAAAGCAAATATAGCTTTAACTGTGGCTGCGATGGTATCTAGGCTTGCCCTAATACATGTTCGTGTTTCATGAACAGTACCACCAACGTCTGTATCCTCCAATGATGTGGAAACACATTTCTGCAGATCAGCCGAGGCTGATACAATTGTGCTCGTATTCACGTTTGCTTCAAAAATGTCAAGCGATGGTGGTATGGTAAGCACTGTGACCCGTAAGTTTAAACATAGATTTATGCGTGAATTATTATTGTCTATACCATAGACCTATACATATAGAGGTTGAGGGGGGAGCCACCACAATGTTATCATTTGCACATGGTGTAATCTTGCTTTTTGTGGGTTTCAGAGTCACCTTAAATAAACCTGTGATTTTCGTAGTCTCAAGTTTTTTTACTTTGTGGTGCTTCCAATTCAGATTGGTTTACCACCTGCATACTTGGTGAAGAGCAGCTGACAATCACAGTAGGGAGCACTGTGGTTACTTTTTCAGAACCCTGTGTCAAATTTCTTTCTCGACCTCAGTGTGGAAATGGGTCTGCCCACCCTACTCCTTAATGCAAAGGAGCGGATCAGGGGAGGTTTCAGGAATTATTTCTGACACCTTATATTTCCTGTAATCACCATTGAGTTTCGAGCAAAGAAGTCCAACTAGATAGTAGGTTAATTTAGTGCTCACCCGTGTGGGCCCGCGGGGACTGCAGAGACTGCAAACACCTCATCTCACACCTCCGTGAACACTCCGCGCTGGAAATGATCTGCTACCACAAAGCTCTGCCTGCTGCCACACAGTAACGAGGGTGGAAAGACTCTCCAGCTGAAACTGCAAACCCCTTGTCTCACACCTCCACGCCTACTATTAGCTTTACATTTTACCATTATTCGCAGAGGAGATTAAAATCCCTTATTACATTTGGAATACAAAAATACAATTCTGCAATTAATATTTAAGAGCAAACACCCAGATCAAAATGAATCATGCAAGGTTATAATTGACTAGCATTTCAATGCTCTGCTGCCCTTCTGCGGGGGACAAGAATGGGAAGCGTGCAGTGAGCTAAATATGGTTATAGACCGCCTGAGTGGCATACACCCCAGAGAACGTGGTTTCTTAACCATGTTCATACTCAGTAGAGGGGCTCCCATACGTGTGTATATTTTGTAAAAGTTGGGAGTTTACCCTAAGTCACTCAGGGTAATCCAGACATGGACCCCTTGCTCACTGTGCCTGAGAGATGCTCAGCCTCACCTCACTGATGAGACCCTACAAGGCTGAAACACGTAGCAATGCCCCCAACAATGCCAAATTTGCTAATAATGGTACCATGTCTTTAATTTCCAATGTTAAAAATGACCACATCCATGCCAAATTTGAGAAGAATGTTAGTATGCCTATGACTTCCAATGCTAGAAATGCCCCCAACAATGCTACATTTATAAATAATGTTCCGATGTCTTTCATTTACAATGTTAGTGTCACGTCTCCCAGTTCACGCACTGTTAAACAGTCCACAATTACACAGATCAGCCCGCACCTACCTGGCACAACAGTCACCTCTCATCAGGGCGCAAAGAAGCAGCATTCCGCCCAACAATTGAGAGCGTTTACTGGCACTCCGGGAGTTTTCCGACCCTCATTGCTGTGGCAACTTCCATGGAAACCTCTGCATACTTTGCATCATCACCGAGGAACACGGAGATCCACGCGTCACGTGAGGTGAATTACTACCAATCACATTCATCATCTGTTATCACGTGGTTTTCCTCACGCTTCCGTGATGCGCATCATGTGACTGTTGTTAGCAGTTACAAGCATCGGAAGCCACGAAAGCAGTGCTTCCCAGCTGCTTCTTGTATGAAGTGTTTGGCGTTTTGTTTTTCCTTGGATACTTAGGCACTACGACCACAGACTGCTTCACGGATTGTCTTCGTCCTTCTCCCTGCATCTGTTACCTTTGCCCGGGATCTTGTTATTGCTTCTACTGGTATTTGACCTCGGATCTCTTCAACGGACTGCATAACGGACTGCTTTTGCCTGGAACTTTTTGGCTTTTGAAACCACTGGTTTTTGACCTCGTTCCGTATTCTGGACTGTTGCGAATTTTCTCTTGTGCAAGTTCATCTTGGCCCAGGTGTTGAACTGTTATCCAAGCCTCACTGGATACCCGACCCATTGACTTTGCTGATGGTCCCCTGCTACTTACCATCCTTTGCGGCCTTGTTTACATCACACTTAGGTAAGCCCTATTTCTACTTGTTTCCATATTGCATTATCCACATTTCACCTTGTTTGATAACCATCTATTGCCTTACAGTGGTCAGGGGGTCCTTCCGGCGTTCCTGGTTCCAGATTGACGGCTCACTACACCTGTGGCCTCAAAGATTGCACAGGCAGTGATGGGTCATTCTGCCTCTGTGGTACTTGGGGACGGAGGTATTCATTAATCTGCTTGACCATCAAGTTCAGAACAGTTAGGAATGCCCCCATCAATGCCAAATGTGACCCCATCAGTGTCAATCCTGCTAAAAAGGTTTCTATGCCCCGGCATACCATTACCATAGATGGTCCAGTGAAAGCTAGCTCTGGAAATAAAGTCCTATCGCCTCCAACTACCTGCTCCTCCAAAATAGCCTCGGCCCATGCTAATTGCTCCAAAAAAGACTGATCGCCACTGACCTCTAGGGTTTTGGACTGTACTTGCACTAGGCGCGCAAATACTGTCCTGATACCCCTGCACACCATAGATGCTAATATTGTCTTGCACCTGTCCAGATGCTCCAGAAACGATCACAGCACCTCCCGGGCTGGCCCATGCCTGGCCTCCACACAGTTGAATGCTCATCTACCTAAAAACAAGGCCAGCTGTCCCAAACTAGCGCATAACAGCATCCCAGACACCTCAGGCCCTGACCCAGCCTCTGCCAAGACTAGCTCTCCTAAAACTGCCCAGACCTCCACCAGCCCCCTCCCAACCACTCCTCAAGTCAACTCTCCCAACTTCACATGCAGGGTCTCTCCAGCCTCCACAATTCAAACTAGGCTCAAGGAGCAGGAGCCCACCCTTCCTCCTATGACCTGCACCCTAATCAATGCCCACTCCCTTTCGGCACATGCCCTGGACATCAATGACCTACTTATCCAACACAGCCTCGATGTCCTAGCTATCTCTGAAACTTGGCTCCATGACGCATCCGGTCCTGCCCCCTAATTAGCCTGCCACATTGGCTACACAATTTATTGGCAAGCCTGCCCCAATGCCAGAGGACGGCGGTTGGCCCTCGTGGCCAAAGAGTGCCTTCCTATCAGGCAGGTCAACACCTCTCCTGAAGGGAATGGGGATATCTTGTCCCTTAAACTGACCACTTCACCCGTCTGCACCATCACGCTCCACATTGTTTACTATCATCCTGGCCCTATTCTTCAGCTTCCACGAGAATCTCCTCCACGTCCTGGGAGATAACATCAAGAATTCGTCCAAAATCATACTAATAGGTGACCTGATCTTGGGCCTCAATGATCCTGAGGATTCTCAGGCCAAGTCACTCTCCAAAGCCCTTGAAACCTTAGGCTTCAAGCTCTGGATCAATAATCCCTCCCATTCCAAAAGCCGCACTTTGGACTGGATTGCTGTCCTCAACTGTCGGTCCTCAATCATTTCCAACACCCCATGCCCCTGGTCAGACCATCATGTCATCCACTTCTCCATCCCCACCTCAAGAAACCCAAGCCCTCGACTGTACCATTGCCACCTGTACTAGCGTGCAGCTCTCACAAGCTGAATAGAGAGCGATTGCTGCCATTCCTTGACTAACCAAATCTTAAGCATCCCTTCTCCAAGGATCCCGACTTCCTTGCAAAACTATATGCCACAACATTAGCTAAGGCACCAGACTCTATTTCCCCGCTGAGGGCTTTGAGAGCGTAACCCTTCAGACATTCTAACTCATGGTTCACCCCAGACTTGCTAGAACTCAAAAACAAAAAACAGCTTGCCCAATCAACCTGGCAAAAGAAACCTCTGCTCTATGAAACTGGAGTTCACTAAGACATCCAAAGCTTATAAACATGCGATTACCTTTGCCAAATCCGCCTCCTTCAATGTGAGAATTGTGAACGTGAAGTCAGACAGCACGGAGATCTTCACTATATCCAGGGAACTGGAGATCCTGCCCCCACCCCAGTCCCTCACCAAAGACAAAGCCTGGTGTACAAACATCCAAACTGCTATGCTCAACAAATCAACATGCTAAATAAAAAAATCCACACAAATCAGAGTAGCCTGAACACACCCCACTATGATTCAGCCACAGCCACCATCGTGGACCCACCAACCCCTGATATTTCATGGTTCTACTTCAAGGAGGTTACTGAACCAGAAATACTCTCTATCCTGAGAAACCTAAAACCCTCTAAATGCAGAGGTGATATCTGTCCATTCACGATCATCAAGGATTGATCTGAAATCCTACCGCCGTTCATCACCTCCTTTTATTAATGCCACCTTCGCCTCAGGATTGGTCCTGTCCAGCCTCAAAGAAGCCTGGATTCTTCTCCTCCTAAAAAAACCTTCTCTGAACCCTATGGCCCCAATAATTACAGGCCCAGCACAGCCGTCCCATTCTTACTGAAATTTCTAGATAGAGCTGCATATATGCAGGTCCAACACTTCCTAGAAACCAACTACATACCAGGCTTACGCCAATCCAGACTCCGCCCCGGCCATGGCACCGATCTGCACTGCTGGATTTAAAAAAACAGATGGATGCGATCAGGTACAGGGTAAACTGGCCCTGCGCCTCCTTCTGGACCTGTCAGCCGCATTCGACCTAGTGGACCACAAAATCCATTGTCACCACCTCACTACCTTGGCCCACTTCTCTCGTGAAGCAACAACATGGATCGCCTCATTCCTTGAGGGCAGAGTCATGAGAGTGTTTCAGAGCATGGGAGTGGTTCTGCAAGGCACTTGCACCTCCAAAACCTTATATAACATATTCACCAGTCCTCTGTTTGGCATCCTGGACTCCAATAGGCATAGCCTACACCAAATATGCTGATGATACCGAAGTTCTCCTCCCCCTCACAGGCAAATATGCAGAAGACTCCAAGACCCGCAATATGGCATATTCCACCATCCAGGGCTGGTTGGCGGCAAACCGTCCCTGAGTAAATATGATAAGGCAGAAATCCTGCTGGTTGGGACCCCAGCTGTACTAAAAAAACTCAAAACCAATATGCAGCATTTGATATCGACAACATACAGATCCCCGTCTCATCTTCAGTGAAGACCCTGGGGGTGTACCTGGACGCCACCCTCTCACTGTCACACCAGGGCAACTCCATAGCTTGCTCCGCAGCCTATGCAACTGAATGACTGCATGTGGCCAAATGCTTCCTGTCCACTAATAGTTGCCTCACCACTGCTAGGGCCTTCATAGGCTCAAGGCTGGACTATTGCAACGTCGTCTTTGCTGGCACCTCATCTAAAAACACCCAGACATTACAAGTCATTCAAAATAATGTGCTCTGAGCAACCCTTAATATCGCAAAAAGGGAACACATCACTGCAGCCAGGAGAGCAGCCCACTGGCTGCCCATCAGGGAGCGTGTTCTACTCAAAACACTGGCCATCACTCAGAAGTGCATCTCCAACACAGCCCCCTTACCTCTCCTAGAAGGTTGCTAGAGCCTGCTCTTCCAGACCTACTAGAACACTTTATGCCCATCGACTCTTACTACCTAAAGTCAGGCAAGCCAAAGTGGTAGGCACAAGCTTCCCCTTCATTGCAGCCAAACAGTGGAACTCCCTGCCCCCACCCTGTGAGCAGCACCATCATATTGAGCATTCCATAAAAGCCCTCAAAACCTTGCTGTTCGAATAGGCTATGTCTGGAATGATCCAAGTGCTAAGTATGACTGAATGTATGTTAAACACCTGTATTCCGCACTGCCTGCTTTTCACGCTATGATTGAACATACCTAACTGGTCTCAGTAACAGCGCTGCAATGCCCCAGGCTGTTTGTGAGCTTTTTAAATGAATAAATAAATAAATAAATAAATAAAAATAAAGTATCTGGGATTGCTGATGGTACGCTTGTTCAGAGGAGAATTTATTGCGATTCCGGTGCTGAACTGCCCATATGGGTGGGACCAGGCTTATATGCAAATTAATATTTCTCCTGCAGTGAGCTAAATATTTCACACATTTTTTACTTTACAATTTTTGGCATGCGCCTAGATTTAATCAGGAATTGGTGCACTGAAAAAACATTTCAAAATCGACTTGGCCAATTTTGAGATATTAATCTTTTAAGATGTATCTGTATATGACGCATGTACAATGACACGTTTTTTAATAAAAAATATGTACAACCTATGAACTGTTAAGAAACACACCACATTTGTTATGAAAAACCATACTAACCATATGCACACCAACAGTTTTTTACATATTAACAATTTAAAATGAATCCATATATATTGCATGCACAATAACATGTATTTAATTATAAGAAACAAATAACATACGCCATCTATACAAACCACACACAAGCCATATGCATACACCCTAACTGCGTACACATTACAACATACAGTAAAGCAACAAAATACATGCAGCATTATTAAAAATACACACAACATACGCACACACTTTCACTATGTACACATTAAAACATACACAACATGCCAGATCTGACAACACACGCTCCTATGAAACGCACTCCTATGACACGCTCTCCAACTACATGCTCTCCTACAGCACGCATTGCTATGACACATGATCTTAAGGCACATGCACCTATGACACAGGTACCTATGACACAGGCAACTATTGCATACTCACCTATGACCCGCACCTACAACTCATGCGCCCACAACATGCAACATGTGCTTCTACGATTGGCGATCTCAAGGCACCCGCTGTTATGACATGAACACCTAAAACATGCATGCCTACGACACATCCACCTATTTTATGTGCACCTATGACACATGCACTTACAACACATGCACCTAAAACATGCAATCCTGCGAGACATGGTCTTACGAAACACTATGAAATGCTCTCCTATAATACACTGTGTTACGACATGCTCTCATATGAAACATGCACCTGCGACATGTGTTTCTATGACACGCATTCCTATCATTTTCTGCACCTATCACACATGCACCTGAAACACACTCTTATGGCACACATTGTTATGACACACCCTCATAAGACACATGCTCCAACAGCACACACAGCTACTACCAAACTCCTATGGCACGTGCTTCTACAGCAAATGACCACACTAGGAGGTCGAGGGCAATTCTGAATCAACAAGCGAGCCCTCAATTAAAAGGAAAAACCGTTTTAACAACCAACAAAACAGGCCTGTGATTTGAGCTCTTTGTTATAATGGGGAAAACATTTGTTAATTCAGTATTCTTTTAGATATCACAAACCAATGAATCGGTTTAAAACATACATATTTTAATAGTTATTTTTTACAATTACAATGTGAAAGCATCTGTATTACTATTTCGGCCGGTATCTCATTAGGCCGGTTAACACACCATTTCCAAGATGGACTTGTAGAAAACACATTGAATTCAAAAGCAGTTTCCTATTGTAACTTGCTCATAAAGTGACTTGTGCTGTGCAAAAATCGCACTGGACAGACCTCATTCAGCACTCTTCCACTTCCATCCCATTCATACCATTCTCATTCTCATCTTCTCATATACCTACTCAATATAAAAAAAAAATTTAAATGAACAACTAAGGCCCCATATTTTTCTTTCCGAACAGGTTATATATATATCAATCAAAGGAAATTCATCAGGGGCTAAAGAGCTTTGTACATAATACATGTTACAATTACATTAGCCATCTCGGCCATTCGTTCGCTTCCAAAAAATCATAAAGCGATAGTTCTATCAAGTCTTCAATCCTTGAAACAGGCTAAACCAACTGCAAATGTCTTCCCCTTACTGCGTGTAACTTTCACGTTCTTCACCATCGCTGGAATCCTATTTTCCGTATACTGGACCCTCGCGTACCACACTTTCCTTGGAATTAAATAGTCCAAGAGACCCACTGCAGCCGCGAGTGCGTGCTTCAGAATTTGCAGCCGGGTAGTATGCTCACCACGCTTGTGCATCGTTACTCGAGCGCTGCCTCTCTAGTGGATATTTTCCAAAGAGCCAGGTAAACAGTCAGAGGTGAGTTTTTAATTCTTCGCAAAGGCCTTCGTGCTCCACGTCCAACATTGGACTTGTATAGCGAGAACTGCCACAAAATTACTGGCGTCTCACTTTCCTTCTTGCATACCGTGCATCGAACTCACGAAAATGGCTTTTGCAAAGATCAACGTTTGCCCTCAACGGTGACCAAAGGTGGATTTTATCCTTCCCGGAGACTGTCCAGGCTGCGCGTGTAGTGTTTAACTTCGCGTAGCATGGACTAGCACGATATTGCTAGCGTCTCACTCTCCCTCAAACTGATATATGCAGTACGATAGCCTCCCAGGCGTAGCTTATACAGGGACAACATTGATCTTCCCAACTCCGAGAGGGGGTGTGGTTAGCCAGACTCCAACGGCTTCTACAGCACATGCTCCTACGGCATGCACACCTACAACATGTGCACCTACGACACACACACCTTCGAGTCATATGAGTATCACAGTTCATATATTACACTATTATATCTCCTGAAAACTCACATCAAATCCAGGGCTAACTTTGATGTCAGTTTTCACAATATGTAATAAACGGAACTGTACAAATAGGCGTATGAGTTTTACATTTAGAGATTACAGTTTTCAGATATAATTAAGGTGCACAAACTGCACAAAGAGGCGTATGAGTTTTACAGATCCTACATTACGCAATTTAAACCACTTGAAATGTCACATGAAAGTAAGGGTTAACTGATGTTAGTTTTCAGGAGATGTACATTGCATACACACTGAAACGAGGGGAGTATGTATCTATATTGCACACTTTACAGCAGAAAACTCCCATCAAAGCCAGGGCTCACTTTGATGTCAGTTTCCACCAGGTGTAATCAATAATCATTGTTAATACCACTGCACAAACAGGCATATTAGGTTTGCAGTTCAGACATTATGGCATTAAATCGCCTGAAAACGCACATAAATGTCATGGCTAACTTTGATATTAGCTTTCAGTTGTAATTAATGTGCTTGAACTGTACAAGGAGGCATATGGGTTTTACATATTGTACATTTTGCAATTTAAACCTCTGGGCTAACTTTCATGTTAGTTTTCAGGAGACGAAAAACAAACAAGATGATGTCTGGAAGGTTTGGAATTGATCCTAACCTCTGGCATTGATCTGGGCAATCCTCCAGACAATCATTCTTCAGCCTGTCGAGCCATTACAGAAAGGGAAAGGCCATATGTATATCAGGCTTGGACCCACCCCAAAAGGGTCACATCCCCCTGCACCACAAGCATCCCCAGACATGTTTCGGCCTCATTGGGCATCATCAGAGAGGAGTAGTTTGGGTTTTCAGGAGATAAACATTGCACAAACTATAAAAGCCATATTGTACATATTGAAAATACACTCAAAGTTAGATTTAACGTTAATGCAAGCTTTCATACGGATAGGAGACATACAAATATGACACACGCTCCTATGACACATGCTCCTACAACACATGCTCCTACGACACATGCTCCTATGACACATGCTCCAATGACATGCCCAATGACAACATGTGTTCCTATGATAAGCACTTCTAGAGATACGCACATCTAGGAAACATGCTGTTGTGAAATGTGCTCCTACAACACAACCTCTTATGACACACTCCAACAAGCCCTCCCTTGCACTGTTTTGACAGATGCTTTTATAACACAAGTTCCATAGACGTACACTTCTATGACATGTGCTCCTATGGCACACGATCCTAACACACACTCTCATATGACACATTCTCCCATGACACGCTCTCCTATGTCATGCTCTCCGATGTCACGCACTCCTATGATAGGCTCTCCTACGACATCCACACCTACAAAGTGTTCACCCACGACACACATGGTCCTATGATATACTCTTATGTCGCACTCTCCTATGGCACACTCTCCTATGACATGCTTTCCTACAGCACACACTCCTATGAGAAGGGCTCCTATGATGCACACTTCTATGACATGCACTCCTACAACAAACGCTTCTACGACATGCTCTCCTTTGACACATGCTCTTAATACACACTCACCTAAAACACGTGCACCTATTACATGTGCATGTACAACAGATTCTTATGGCACACATTGTTATGACACCGCCTCCTAAGACACATGCACAATTAACAAACACTGTTAACATGTATAATCCTATGGCAAATGCTTCTACGGCACGTGCTTCCATGGCACACTCAACTATGACAAACACACCTACAACATGAGCACCCTGGTTACATAGAAACACAGTTTTATAGAATATTAGCTGTTAATACCTTCCTATAAGAGGTCAAAGAAGCGGTCACTGAGTACACCTATGATCACACTAACCTGGTTTTTCAGTTTACCACTGGTCACCTCATTCACTCTGATCGTTTGGTTGTTCCCAGTACCACCTTGCAAAGGAAAGTCCTCTCCTGGTGCCACAATGGAAAGACAACCAGTGAGAATGGAATACATGCCACCCGGCATCTCATTAGACGCTCTTTTTGGTGGCCGACCTTATATAGGGACGTAAAGACCTTTGTCAGTTTAGTGCCCCATTTGTGCTTAGAGCAAACACTCCACTGGCCGACCAATTGGTTATTTGGAGCAAGGACCAAACCCCAATAGACAGTCTCCTAATGCAATTTGTTCTGATAAGGAATGGTATCTCATCTATGGGTGTGACCACCACTTCCTGTCTCATTCTGTGTCTCCCTATCTTGATGTCAACTTCAGTGACACCCACCACTGGTATTTCTTTTGCATTGAAATTATGCACTGGGCCTTCACTCTGTCTCAATTTCAGCATGTCCTTTGGGGATTTTCCCTTATTTATGCTTTGCATTAATTTCTGGGACATCACGGTTACCTGGACACCAGAGTTAATCATTGCTAATGAATTGCACCTTTCATTGATAGTAATAGGGGCATAATATCTATCATCATATTCTTCTAGCACACATAAGAAATGTGAATTGTTACTGATTTCAGGGCTTACGTTCTGCCTGACTTCTTGGTAGGCAAAGGGGTATAGGAAATGACACTTTAGCCCCCTTTTTTGCCCATCTGTCTGTGTTGTCTTTGTTTATCTTGTTGGACTTGGAACACATTTGAAGAGTAGCCACTGACTGTCCCCCTGTCTCGGGACCACCAGTGTTCATTTCCCATTCCTCTATTGCTTTTTCCTCATTGCCTGGGTCTTTTCACCTACCTCCATTCTAGAACCTAGCAAATCTATATTTTTACAAGTGTCATCTGGCAGCATGTCAGTATCTGGTGTGTGAGACACTTACCTACATTTTGTATGGTACCTGTCATGTACGCCTACTGAAAAATCTATGGCTCAAAATATTCTTCAAGTGATTGACCTGCACCTTGGGGCATTTTCATTTTGCTTTTTTGGTATCTTGGTTATCAAGTAATGATACATTGTCATTTGTTTCTCTCTTTTCATTTATCACTGCTGACATTCTCAGTGTACCATCAGTCCTGCAATGATTTGTTTTGTCACAAACCATCATTTGCTTGATGGCATGCGTTTCATTTTCATGTTGCACGTTCTTTTTAAATTGCCATCTATCACCAGGGATGTCATTTAGGGGTTGCCAGAGGTCGCAACCTCTGAGGTCTCCCTTGCGACCTCTGTGGTCTCCCTTGCAACCTCTGAAAAAAAAGCAAAAAAAAAGGTTTATTTTTTATTTTTTTTTATTGTAATTCAAGCTCCTGTGCTCTGGCCAGCACCATGTGGCTCTTTACTTCTGGAGTGGCTTTTTTTTTTTTGTTCAGGCCCCTTAAAAAAGAAGAAAAATAAGAACAGGAGTGCCACAAGTCTAACACTTTCAGCACTGACACTAAATAAGAAAGAATAGTAATACCAAATAATGTGTCTTTCTGGAATTCTATACAATAATTGCTAGACTCATTAAAGGTTTATTTCAGGCACACTTCAGGGGGTGAGTCACTGATTTAGTCTGTTCTTAAATGCCTAAACACAGCCTTTCATCCTTCTGAGGTCGATAAATGAGTTCCAACACAGGTTGGGTGAAAGTGGGTGTATATTTTTTCTATATAAAGCGCTTAAGCGTAAGTGCTATATAAGAACACATCATTATAATTTGGTCATGGACGTCTGCTTGCATTTACAGTAATTTGGTAATATGAGCCTATACACTCTGATCTGAACGATACATATGGTGATCCATTCTTGTATGAAATGTACATCACATTATAGTGATATTGTAACCACATTTTTCGTAGTGTACAATGCTATCGGATGGCACCTCCTGTTTTGTCAATGGGTGAAAGGTCGTGTTCCACCGCTTCCCGCGATATCACTTCAGAGTGGGGTCAAATTACATCACTTCGTGTGATGTCATCAGGGGTCAAGGGTCATGTGATGTCACTTCTGCTACCCCTGGCATTTTGGTGAAATTACGTACCTGACGCTGCTCTTTGGGTTTTTCATTGTTATTTCCTTTTTCCTTTTCCTCATTTTCACACACCTGAATGATCTATTTCAAATCTAAGATGAGCCACATTCCCTTTTATGTGTCTTTTCATTCCATGTATTTTGATACTCTTGGTTTTAAATTGCAACTCAGTTTCTTCCTTCAAAGGTAATTCATGCTCATCTGTGTTCTCATCAATGCAAAAATGACTAAATAATCACTTGTTGTCACAGCGCTCAAGATCACTTCTGTGACATTCTGCACTTTCATTTGGCTGTTGTTTTTGTACTGCACACAATTTCCCTATTTGTTCAGATATTTTAACCAGGGCCTTTAAGCATTGGAGCCTGTTCATGTCCCTAAACTCACCCCTCTGTGTTCTAGGCTGATAGTGATTGAATTAACCCTGATCAAGCCTGTTCTGGTACCTTTCAGGAAATTAATTTCTGTTTGTGTCTCTGCTTAATTCCTGTGACACAGGAGGTAGGGAGCATGAGGTAAGCATCCTTTGACCATGGTCAACCTGTGGTGGGGACTGACTATATTGGCGAGGTGTATAATTCACATTGTGGTTTTCATGCGGTGGGAATTGCTCTATGGACTGACTTATATTTTCAATGATCCTATCTACATACCTTGGTATATCCTGATGGCCATACACCATTGTGTTAGGGTCAAATCTTCTCTGGGCCCCTAATGTTTGATATGGTCCATTGTACATCTGATTCTGGGTGTTATTTAGCCCTGGCATATCATATCGAAATCCCACACTGGGAGTTTAACCAAGAAACCGAGGACTAATGTATGTGCTTCTGTCACTGGATTCTATGGATTGCAACACAGGGGTTTGGGGCAGTGCCCTTTGGGAGGCCTCACTCCTCTGATTGTGTGGTGTGTCAGTCTTTGCCTGAATTTGGGCTGTTTCTAGTGACATCTTTACAGACTGTACCTGTAGGACTGCCGGTATGGATTCTTTAGCTTTTGGTTCCGGTTCTTTACTCTTAGCTGACTCTTCCTTCTCATTAGATATTACCTCATACATTTTTGTTGCCTGTTCAATGATCCATTCTAGCGGTTTTTCCCTGTCACATTCACGGATTATCTGAGATACGATATCTCGCTGGAGCCCATAAAAGTAAGAAGTCTTGAATTATACTAAATGCGTGTTAAAGGCCACCTAAAAGCATGAGAATGCCCTTATTAAGTTTTGAAATAATTGGCGAGTGGACAGAGGGTGGAAAGCTTCCCTGACTAGAGCTGTGATTAAATTTAGCTTCCGAAAACATGTTTCACCATTCTTTTCTTTTCTTGGGATTCAAAATCAGAGATTTGTCGCTTGATTTCTCTGCACTGAGCATGAAGCTGTTGTGTTTCATGATAAAGAGCAGACTTCTCACCTCTCACTCACCTCTCATGTGGTGGTTACCCCTTGCATTTCATTAATTTGAGTCCAGTAATGATCAATTATTTTGGTTTTTCCTTCATTTTCATCCAACAGCCTACATATTTAATTTTCCATTGCTCGCAATTACTTAGCTTTCCCACTACCATCTCTCCTATGTGTTTGAATTTCTGAAATAGCCACATCTTTATCTTTTCAGACACTGGGCCTCATTACAAGTGAGGCGGTCTGGTAATAAGGGTGCCGGTAGCCATGTACCGGCACACTTTCCGGACCGCTACACTACAAGTCCGCTTGCAAGGGCTGTTGCGCCCAGCAGGTCTGACCTGCCGGATGCAGCATTCCCAGTAGGAATACTTGTCACAGAAGCACCAGCACCATTAGCACCATTAGCAACAGTGCTGGTGCTTCCGTGTCACCATTCCCATGGTGTCCTAAAGCTTAGTAATCTTAGTAAGCTTAGTCCTAAAGGACTCCATGGGAATGGGGACTTACCCTTTCCCCCGCCTGATATCCCGGACTGCCGGGAAATGTGATGTTGTGGTGGCAATGGGATATCAACTGGCGGAAACAGTGTTACGAGTTTGGTGGCAACCCATCAGTAGCAACGGTGTGTTACCGCCAAACTCATAATGAAGCCCCCAGTCTAACATGGTTTTCAAGTGTATTAATTCTTCGTCACTCACTCAGCAAACTGTTTGTCTTTCTGAATCAAATGTGCACTGAGATTGTTACATTTAGTTTTAAGCTGCATGTCCAACTCTCTCTGTTTCAAATCTGATTCCATCTGCATTAACCATTCACGTTCTGCACCTAAACTACACTGTAACTCAGCATTCACATCTTTCCTTCGCAGCCTACTAAGCTTTGCCTTCTCCTCCTTGGGCCACCTCTCTGGCACTTGCTAGTACCTCTCTGACTACTCTTCCACCTCCTCCTTCCTCCTCTGCCCATTCTCAGGCACATCTAACACTTCCACATGGCGTAGTTCATGCCTGTACCCCTCCATGGAATTCTTTCAAAGGTAGCAAACTGTTCCAAGTCACTACTCTTAACTATCGCTTCGCTGTACAACACTCAGCAGACATCTGCCATCTCCTGGAAGAGCTTGATTTGGATGTACTCAGTCTCACTGCCAGTGCTGTCACAAGTGTTGACACTCTCCTCCGGGATGGCTGCAAGATCCTCTCCGAACCGAGAACCAACTGGCCTGGTGGGGGAGTAGCCCTGATCTTCCCAGAGTAGATCCCTGTTCTGCCATTCCTATGCAGGCCTACTCCTCCTTCAAATGCCTGGTCTGCAGACTCTCTATCTCTCATGGCCTCTCTCACTGTGGCCACCATCTACAGGCCGCCTGGCCAGTTCGCCCTCTTCCTCTCTGTGTGGGCTGACCTCTCCTCCTCCCTCCTTGCCTCTACCTCTCCACTTCTCCTCCTCAGAGATTTTAACATACACTTGGATGCTACTAGCCCCTCCTTAGGGCTCTTTCATGGCCTCTGCAACTCTCTCTCTCTCTCAATTCTACCCTCTGGCTTGACTAGCTCTGCAGGGCATACCCTGGATTTTCTGATCTCCTCAGACCTCCCCCTCTCCCACTCCCTCACTACTCTTCTCTCTTAGACTGACCACTTTCTTCTCTCCTCTCACCTGTCGCTCTCTGCCCCTCAAGCTAAGCCGTGCCCAGCACTGCCACCCATCTTCTCCTTCATCCCGCCCATGAAGCATGTGTCAGTGGAGGCTTTCACCGCTACTTTCTCTCCTCCTCCTACACCTTTGGCTGATTCACACTCTGACAAACCCCTTTCCAACCTTCATCTCTCTATCTCTAACACTATTGATGTCCTTGCTCCTGTCATGAGAATCCATTTGAAGCCCGCGTCCAAGTGCAACTCTTGGTATGATTCTGACCTTGCCACCCTTAAGCGCAAGTGTACGGTGGCAGAGAGGAAGTGGAGGGCATTAAGCACATCTTCTGATAAACTTGCCTGCTCCAAAGGCAATACAGACTCTCTGTCCTCTCTAAGAAGAGAGTCTACATCAAAGCCCATGTCTCTGCAGCCTCTAACAACTCGGCCAACCTTTTCAAAATCTGCAAGGAGCTGTCCGATCCTGCTGCAGTCTCTACCTCTTCTGTTCCCTCCCAGGTCCTATGCATGGCCTTGGTATCTCATTTCACCACTAAAACTCAAGACATCCTGGCCACCTTATCTTCCTCTAACTCCCCTTCCTCTACCTCTTCCATTGCAGGCCTCTCTCCGGCCACTTCTCCTCTTCCTTTCTCCTCCTTCCCTCTGTTCACTTCCGACAATGTTTCTAGACAAGTCCGATCTATGAATGTTTCTTCAAAGCAGGTTCTCCCCTGCTCTTCCAGAACCATTAAGTATGACAGTGACACCCTTGCTCCAGCCTTAGCCGATTTCTGCAATCACTCTTTTGCCACTGAAACCTTCCCCTCCCCCCTCAAGCACTCTTTTGTGCACACCTTCTTAAGAAGCCTTCTGCTGATCCTTCCTCTCTGGCAAACTATTGCCCGATCTCATCACTCCTTTCCTGGGCAAACTCCTGCAAAAGCTGGGCATATCCCAGCTTAATCTACATACTGAATCTGTTGGTTGCCTCCATGACCACCAGTTTGGCTTCAGAGCAGCCAGAAACATGGAAACTGCTATTCTGAACACCTGTGAAGACTAGCTCTCAAATCTTGACCCTAACCTCCCTTCTGTCCACGTTCTCCTTGATCTATCCTCTGCTTTTGACACGGTCAGCCACGCCATCCTGCTCAATCGTCTCTGAGACAACCTGGGTATATTTGGTCAGGCCCTTGCCTGATTGACCTCCTTTCACAATGTTCAACCCTCCCAGGTCCAACCTGGGTCTTTCATCTCTTTTATCTCTCTCTCTACTTGTGGTTATTGCTGGCTATTTTACCACTACCTGGCACCTCTGGGCCACTGTATCGCTGCCTTCTGCTCTAACTTCCAGTGTTATGCGGATGACACCCAGCTCTCATTCAGGCTCCCTTTAGCCCCTACTGCTCTTTCTCTCATACCTGACTGCCTGTCCGCATTTCAGGAATGGTGTGCCACCAACAATCTCTGCCTTAATGCCAGTAAGACTGAGATCCTCCTCATTGGGACTCCTGCTCCCGTCTTCCCACTCTCACTCTGGTCACACACCCTGGGCCCTCTACCTGCTCCTTCCAGTGAGGCTATGAAACTTGGGATCATCTTCGACTCCACCCTCTCCTTCTCTCCTCACATCTCTGATGTCTCTAAGAAGTCACACTATCAGCTGCACCTCCACAGAGGTATTCTTCCTTTTCTCACTTTCCCCCAGAAGCTCACTGTCCCCAGAGCAATGGCCCACTCTAGGCTGGACTAATGCAACAGCCTCTGTCTAAATCTGCCTGCCTCTACTCTTCAACCTCTACAACTTATCCAGAACAGGACTGGGATCATATCTCTCCAGCCCTGAAATCTCTCCACTGGCTCCCTGTGGCTGCGAGGACCAAGTTCAAGATCCTTTGCATCGTCCACAAGGCTTTCTGGGGCCGAGACCACACTACATCAAACTTTCTCTTCCTAACCATCTTCATCTCGAGCCCTCCGCTCATCCACCTCCAACTCTCTGAGGGTCAGACGCTTCTCCAGGCAGAGAGTGGGGGTAGAGCTCTGTCTTCGGCTGGGGCCTCCCTCTAGAACAACCTCCCTGAATCTATCAAACTTGAGCAGGACCACCTAAGGTTCCAGAAGCAACTCAAGACCTTCCTTTTCACTTCTGCTTTCTCTCTCCCTCTCCCCTGCTGATGTTCCCGTCTCCCGATACTGGTTACCTGACTACCCTCTGAACTTACGGCATCAGGCTCCTGCATGACCGGTTGCTCTTTCACTGCCTCTGGGCTTCCCATCCACTTAATGGACTGTATCTGTAACCCTACTGTCCTCTGACTCTCTGCACTTACGAGCCACCTCCCGGCTGCACTTACTAGTTACTTTGCACTCTCCCCTCCCACTTCCCTCCCTGGAATATCTCCCCCCCTGCACTTGCACAATCTGAATGACACAAGGCCTAGTAAGATTGTTGTTTTTGTCCTCCTTCTGTCCTCCCTTTCTTGTCACTCCTAGAAACACTTGTGTACAGGCGTGTTATAAATGACTTATCATATCATATCATATATCATGCAAGGAAAACCACAACTTGGGACATAACCGAATAATACAGTCGACCTCTTGTGTGCGTTTTTGTTGCTTGAAATAGTCAAAGGAGACACGTTTGTACAATGCCCCCCTTTTCGGGGATTTCTTTCTCCACTTCAGTACTAATTCTGTCTCACCAAGTTAACAACTTTTCAGATGACCATGAAGCAAAGCAAAAAATGTAGGCTCAAGGTAATCAGACAGATCAGAAAAATCAATTTGTATCTCTGACATGTCGGAACCCAATGCCAACAACACAATAATTCAGCGTGCACACTGCACAATCACTTGCACAGTTCAGGGAAAGAGCACACAATATGACTATGCTATACAATGCAAAGCCAAGCCCAGTAATTGCTTTACCGTTTCCCGGCCAACACCCCATAAATATGTTGGGGTATTTTGTGAGCCCCAGTTCACAGGACTACCTGGTGTTATTCTCATATTGGGATCATGAGCGGCAAGCCAACAACCAGACCTGGTGCGCACTAGCACACAACTTCTCGACTTTAGTGGTATTGCATTGGTAGTATTTTATTGGTGGTCGGGGCTCAGAATAGATTTATCAGGTCATCTGGAAACTGTAGTATGGGGAATCAGCTCTTTATGATTTGCCCCAGTTCACAGTGTTTTGGTGAATCTTGGTTTTTACAGTCAGCGGTAGTTAAAATACCTCCTTAGCTTTGTACCTCTCTACATGTCATAATAAGTAACTAGACCACATAATAAATAGACCAAAGCTGATCTAATTCTCTTCAGGTGCTTTATAAGCAATTATGGTTTATGAGTAATAAAAAAACAACATGTGCAATTTAATGAGTTTAACATGATCAATTTAATTCAAGAATGAAAGCGCACATCTCAGACCACCTTCTCTGACCAAACCTCTAAAATCTTCCAGAGAACATGTGTTTTGCCTGTCACCTTTCCGCAGTGATTCATGGCAGCAAACGGATGCCAAAAAGTTACATTTCTCTATGCTGGCTTCCTGCAGCAGAACATAAATAATGGAGCTGCTTTGATTAACATGGCTTTTCACTTTCCACATCTTCAAATTGTCACAACTTCACCGCAAAACAGCTTTAATACTGTACGTTTATTTCTTGGATTTTCCAAGCGACATTGCAAAATCTGTGCTTGTCATCTCATAATATTAATAACTCTGTTTATTGAATTCAAACAACAAAACATAAGAGGCATATAAGAATAAGACATGAATCAGCGGTATACATGTGGAAGGCAATCTCAGCAGTATACAAGTTGAAGGCAGTCGTCCATATCAACGGGGCCCGTAGGGCCGAGGACCAGACGACAACAAGACAACAATAGGACCAGGCAGGCAAACAAGGCAAGCATCACTACCGGTGCACCCCCACCCACAGAGCTTATTGAGCATCTAGCCATTTGCCCCATATTTTCTCGAATTTACGGGGGCAGCCCCTTGCATTATAAATTCGGCGCTCTAAGGCAGCACCCCGGTCCAGCTCGTTACTCCATCGATTCAGGCTCAATGGTTCGTCCGACCCCCAATTGGCCGCTATTAGCCTTTTGCTCGCCCCCAGCGCCGTTGCCAAGAACATTTTTTCATGTTTGGACAGGTCTACTTCCCCTCCAATGCCCAATAGTACCATCTTGGGGTCCCTGGGAATTGGTGTCCCCAGAGCGGCTGAGATTGTATTAACGCATTCCACCCAGAAGGCCTGTATCACCTGACAGTCCCATATCATATGGTAGAAGGTGGCGGGTTCAGTTTTGCATCGGACACATGTCTCGTCTTCTATTCCACCCCATCTGGCCATTGCAGTGCGCGAGTGATATGATCGATGTAGGTCATCTCATAATATAAGCCGGCTTGTACCAATGATCTGCACCAATGTTTTGCACCAAAGAGCTATGGACTGAGCTACGGACTGAGATGTAAATGTTAGCAAGGGATTATAGATTAGTAGGTTAGGGATTAGAGGTCAGTATTTATTAGTCTTCACTGTAACTCAGTCCATGCTATACCACGGTGTGGTGCACTATGCTAGTGTATGGCTACCATGCAAAGCTAGGTTAAAATCTTTATTTTGCTTTGTAAATAGAGCTGTCTCACACCAGATTCACATCACAGATTTACACCAGAGTCTCACACCTTTTGTCAGTGTTTCGGTTTTTGATAGACTCTGCCCCAGCTAAAATTCAGAGCCCCATTTTTCCTACAGCCCACAATCGGAATGTGGATAGGCAACAGGTAAGAAACAGCGCTGGTGCAATTGTTAAGGAAGGAAGTGGCAAATTGCGGTATGGAATGGGATTCACCAAAAGAAATAAAAACTAGATAGGCTAGCAAATCTTCACAAAATACATTTGAATTTGTGTACAACCGTGTATTATTTATCATGGGAATGGATAACCACACCCTTGAAATTGGAAATAGACCAGGTGCAGCGTTATTGTCACAAATCATCGTACAAAAAGAATGCCATTCAAAGTGTGCAAAAAGAATGCCATTCAAAGTGTGCCATTGTCGCAAAACTTAGCAATTTAGTAAGTAATTTAAGTGACCATCTCGTCTGCTCTTCTATAAATTATGCCTCTCTAATAGTCACAATTAAAGGCCCATTTATATGACCCAATCAAGCAATGCATTCTGGCAACACTGTGAAAAATAATGTTTGTGTATTAACTGAATTGAGCTTGTGAAGTGGGACGAATTGCGGGAATTCATCCCTTCTCCACAAGTGCGAGCCTCCCAACTCTGTGAGGCTAAGTAGGTGAGCCCGCCCCACAATACCCTCCCTATGGGTAACCTCATCGGGATAGACTCCCCCATGGGGACAATGACTCATGTTCCCAGGAGGAATCCCTAGAGGACCTGGCAATGAGATCTGTGAAGAGAAGGTACAAATGTTTTATTGCTTTCAAAAAATAAAAGATCCCCTTTTTAACTCCCACTTCACTAGGACAAAGAAGAGCATGTATGGAGGAAGAGAGAACTGATCAAAGAAAGAGAAAAAAGAACAAACCTTTGTAAAGGAAATGCTCAAGGTCTATGTCAGTCGGGAAGGAGGAAGTAAAAAAATAGCCCACGAACTTCAAAGGGCAAAGGGAAGAAACGAGGACTGGGAAGTGAAGTCAAGGCAAGACATAAATACGTGAGACTGAGTGAGACCAGACATGTTATCATAAGTAACAAGAAAAGCAGCTGAAGCACCACTGGACATGTGGCATACCGAAGCAAAGAGAGAAAGAGGAACAGAGAAAGGTGGCATGACCACAACAATGCTGTAATTGACCAGCCTTCCAAGTAACAATGCAGCCAACATCCTGACACGGCCGACTGAGACAAGCAAAAACCTGACATATTGGATGCCGGTCCCAGATGAGCAGATGAGGTAGAGGTTGGTGAAAGAGCAAGAGACGCCTGATTAAGAAGAGAAGTCGATCCTCTGCCGACACAAAGTCTGGTGATGTTAACCCTAAGAAGAATGGAAGGTAGCAGGGATATTGGGAGACCCGGAGGAGGGAATGACAATCAGTATAATTGATACAAAGACAAAAAAGAAGTAGACCTGCTACCATCAAGGCTCCTACCCAATTTTTGTCAATGAATGAAACAAAATGGAAATCGGGGAGCCTGGTTTGATTGTACTAATGGAATGAATTCCTAGGTTAGTAACCCAAAGGATTGTCCAGAAAGAAAAAAGATCGAATAAGGAAATTCACACATGTCTAGAGTTGTGAACATAAAAGGTTTGTATTGAAACAAAGAAACATCAAGGAAATACATTTGGAAACAATATGTATGAGACAAATTTCTAAAGGTTGTAAACATAAAAGGTTTGTATTAAAGCAAAAGAACATCAAGGAAATACATTTGAAAAACAATATGTATAAGACAGATTTCAATAATCTAGACAGTGAATAACTTAGTTGGATACTTGAGAATATCAAAAAACATTTGAAGGCAATATGTGTAAAAACAAATATCAATAGTCTAGACAACCAAATGGTTCTGGATTTAGAACATGCTCCATGTATAGTGCATGTAAGAGTCAAGAAGGTTTATGGGACCTGTAGGCATCTAGGTCCTGAAATTGCTTCTATCCATGGAAGCATATCATCTTGCTGGTGCCAATGTGACAGGGGGAGCTGGGTCAGTTTATAGAATATAATTACTGGCCTATGGATATTTGTTCAATAGGTACTAGTCAAACATATAGATTGATACGGCCCCCTTGCACATGGTACACGTTTCGGCGGAAGAATTGTCCCATTAGGAAATGCTTCTGAGTGACATATTTTGTTCAACATGAACCGCCTTCATCAGGGCGAATGGGTGGCCCCTGTAGCAAGAAGATAGAAATAAAGAAACAAAAAAGGGAGAAAATCAATGTAAAATCCTTGTGTGTCAAGACCCTAATTCTTTCTGGACATAACTGGGTTAAATTAGTAACAAACAAAATTAATTGTAGCAACGAACCGAGTGTTCGGATTCTTGAGAAACCTGACTTTGGTAGGTGGGCAAACCTAAAGGTAAATTACGTAAGTGCAAGGAAATGCAACTGTAATCTGTCTGAAGTGGTTGGAAAACATGCCTAACTCACCACAGAAACCTTGAAGTAAATCTCGCTGTAGGGCAGGCACTCCTTATAGATCAGACCAGTCAAACCGCACTGGAGGTTGCTTGATTGAGTGGAAAGTGGCTGAGTTCAGTCCACAATGATGGATACTGCAGGAAACATCATTCTGTGCAGGGAAAGCAAGAAACAAGACAGTGTCATAGTGCTGTCACTTGCATGTGCTGGGAAAGCCTCACCAGGTTTTTTAAGGTGTGCTGGGTTTTAGGAAGCCACCGGAAATGGAACCAAAAAATGAATAGTGGGTTAGTTTATTCTGGTGGAGTGGTGTCTGAGCGTCCCATACAGGGACGTCACGTATGTGAACATGGACGGTATCTTGGCTGGGGGAAGCTGTATCTCTAGGTGGATGGATGGCGCTCATATGAATGGACGAAACGGGACTTCATTTATGCCAGCGTGCAGTCTGGTATAGACTGTGGTCACTGCAGGCCAATTGTATGTGGCTCCTGTGGATGTGGGCAAAACGAGTCTTTGGCGCCCAATATGAGTATATTGGGCGTGTGGTGAGTTAATAATTGGGGCCAAAAGTACCTGTTGAATGATGCCAGAGGCGCTTCCAATTAGATTCTGTCTGGACGGAAATCTTCAGATATCCCAGACGGTACTGGAGTGCGCGTTCGAGCGTGCGATGCTTATGGTCTGGCGGGCTGCTGCAGACTGAAAGCATTCGTCTTGGAAGCGTGTTTAATGTCCTGGAGGTGTGTGGGAACTGACCAATCGGCTCGTGGCACGTGTCGTGTCCTGATTGGTAAGTTCACCGAGAATGCAGAACCGAATGTAGAAGGTCCGCTGTGTGGGCGGGCGGAGTTCCCAGTTCGGGCCAGTGCCAAGAGTTCGAGAAAGGGAAGGCAGAAAATGGCGTGAAGTTCGAGTAAGGACCTGATGAGATTGACCTGAGAGGTCACTATGCTTCGCGGAGGAGGGTCCAGAGAAGGGGGGCGCAATGGCGTCCAATGCCGAAAAATAGATTCGGGTAAGTCAGAGTGGGCCGATAGCCCTAGCGAGGCAGGCCTGAGTGCGCCTGGTTGGCTGTCAAAAGTCATGCCGCATTGAATAATGGAGGGATACTAGAAAAAGTGAAAGGTGTGGTCAGAAGAAGGCTGACTACGGGGAGCGCTCGTGCTGGAGCTCGGTGAGAAATAGTATTGCTTGTAAAGGAAATAATGGTAATAAAGGCACGCCAGTGTCTGCTGGCTATGCACTGGAGAGTTGCCAACGTGCCGTAGTTAACAAATCCGTAGATCAGGTCTCTTAATCTATGTCTCAGGTGAGTGTTTCTCCGAGGAATGTACATGTGTAGAGTGCAAGGTGGACCATTACCTCTTTTTAATATGGAAAAATGTGTTGTTCATTGAGGCCCTGTTGTACCGAATCCAGTCGATGGATCCACCTACTTTCAAGGTCTAAAAGTCTGCCTTGGATGTTGGGGCCGTTGCGCACTCTTTCGAGAACCCACCATTTGATGTCTTGGGTGGTGTGTTTTTTGTCCATATAGTGTTGTACCAAAGGTGATGTGAGATTTTTGCACCTAATCCGTGACCGGTGTTCAGAAATCCGTGTACCAACATTGCGCGTGGTTTGCCCGACGTAGCGTAACTTGCACGGGCATTCTATGCAATAGACCACTTGGTTGGTTTTACAATTAGAAATGTCTTTGAGCGTCCAGGTTTTATATCCCACTTGGAAATGTTGTATTTTGGACGTGAATTGGCAAACCGAACAAGACCCACATGGGTGGTGTCCTTTTAGTGGCCTTAGGTTCCACAGATTGCTTTGAAGTGGTCTCTTAATGTACATAGAGTGCACTAAGTGCTCTCTGATGTTCCGTGCTCTCTTGAATGCAAATCGGGGTGATTGTTGGTCAGGGAGACATAGTCTGGCAATAGGCCAGTATTTGTGAATGATCTGTTTAACCTGAAAAGCATGCTGGCCGTGTGTTATCACGCATGTGATTTGGTCTTGCGGTTCCGCTCTAGTTCTGGGGGTAAGGAGTGAATCCCGGCAGGTAAAGCGTGCCCTCTTCAAAGATCTGGACACTAGCTTCCTGGGGTAACCCCTTTCAATTAGTCTGTTGCTGAGTAAATCGGCATCGTGATAGAAGTCATGTAGGTCTGTGCAGTTCCTGCGCAGACGAAGAAATTGTCCGTATGGTAAGTTTTCTTTAATGTGCTTGGGATGGTCACTCTGAAAATGAAGGAGGGTATTGCGGTCAGTTGGTTTGCGAAAGGTGTTGCAAATTAGTCTACCCTGATTATGTCCAATCGTAAGGTCTAAAAAATTGATCCTGGTATGACTGTGTTCCATTGTGAATTGTATGTCTGTGCTGCAGGTGTTCAGCCAGACAAAGAAGTTTTGTAATGTGTCCTCTGTTCCTTCCCATAAGCAAATAACGTCATCAATGTATCGGCGCCATTGTTTGATATTGTCTTTCCAGGGGTTGATCGTATTGTAAATGAAATTCTTTTCAAATTTAGCCATAAATAAGATAGCCAGGCTTGGGGCAAATGCCGCCCCCATGGCTGTCCCCTTAATTTGCAAGTAAAACTGTTTGTCAAATTCAAAAAAATTCTTGCAAAGGGCAAGTGTCATTAGTTCAATGATGAATTCCGGTGGAGCCTTCGTCTCTCTATTAGTTTCAACAAGGTATTCATATACGCAATCAATTGCGGCTTGTTGCGGAATACTGGTGTATAACGACTTAATGTCAAGAGTCACTAACACATTTTTTTGAGGGTCAAATTCTAAATTTTCGAACATCTGAATTGTATGCATCGTGTCTCTAATGTAAGATTCTGTGGTGATGCTGATAGGTTTGAGGAAATGGTCCACAAACTTGCATAGTGGCTCTAGAATGGATCCGCATCCTGACACAATGGGTCTGCCGGGAGGGTTGGTGGAATTTTTGTGGATCTTGGGTAATGCGTATAAACAAGGAGTTCTGCCTCCTGTAGTGTTCAGAAAGTCAGATTCCTTCTCCGTGATCCAATCTCTTTCGAGAGCAAAGGAGACCATCTCAGAAATTTCAACTTTCAGGTCCTTCGTAGGATTTTTTTTTAGAGGTTTGTAGCTTTGTGTATCATTGAGAAGGTCCATGACCATATGGAAATATTGTTCAGAGTTCATGATAACAATTCCGCCCCCTTTGTCAGCGGGTTTAATGACTAACTCAGATTTTTTAGCTAGTTCATGTAGGGCTTCTCTTTCTGCGCGTGTAATATTTTGTTGTCTGTGGTTATGATTTCTTTTGCTCAGGCTTCTGAGGTCACGCAATACGCATCTTTCAAAGGTGAGAAGATCCGAAGGGACTTGATTCTCAGAGGGTGAGAAAGAAGACTTGGGATGTAGCCCTGTGTCATTTGGATCTTCATTAGTTTCATGTTCGTTGAAAAAAGTTCGTAATCTGACGGTTCGTAAGAACCGACGTATCTCCATCTCGGTGTTATACCAATCTGTATTGCCGGATGGTACGAAGGATAAGCCCTTCGTAAGAACTGAAATTTGTGTGGCAGTTAGTTGGGCATTAGCTAAATTGAAAATGGGTAGGTCCTGATCGGCCGTGTGGTTCATCTCCTCCGCCGTCTCGGGCGTCTGTGTTGGCCTTGGAAACCTGGGTTCCAAGGTGGAGGGCCCCATCTCCCCCCTCCTCGTCCTAAAAAAGGGGGTTGGAAGGGTGGTGGTGGATAGTTATGTGGTTGGGCTTGGCCAAATGAGTTAAATGGATATGGGTTATAGTTAGGGTTGGAGTTCCCACTGGATGAGCTGTTACTTGATCCAGAGAAGGATACACCCCTTCCCTTGGCTTTCTGATTGCCTGACTGTGTTCCTCCTGATTGATTCAATTTTTTGCAATATCCTTCTGTGGTATATGGGTAAACTAATTCTATTTTAAATTCTTGAATGTCTTTGTGTAGTTTGTTGTTTTTTTTGTTCACCGTGTTTGTTTTGAAAATAGCAAATTGTTTGTTGATTGCTTCTATTTGATTTTTGGCGTCTATTATGAGTGCGCTATTTGCGAATTTTCTCTCTTCGTCGTCTAATGTCTTTTGGAGTTCTAGACTGACTCTTTGTGCTGTTGTGATTGTTAGGACCATTAGGTCCCTGCTACACTTGGTTGCAATGTAGCTGAAGTTCGTAGTGTATTCTTTGTCCTCAAGGAACAAGCAAGGTTCATTCCTAACAACTAGTCCCGTCGGGATAATACTAGCTCGTAAATACTCCTTCAGGAAATGTCCGTGTAGTTCAGTCCTAAATACCTTTTTTTAAGTTTCAGGAGGTCGTCTCCTGTGCTTGTGGGGGGCCCAGATATATTGGGCCCAGTAGGATCAAAGAAAGATGGTCCTGATAATCAAATAGAAGCAATCAACAAACAATTTGCCATTTTCAAAACAAACACGGTGAACAAAAAAACCAACAAACTACACAAAGACATTCAAGAATTTAAAATAGAATTAGTTTACCCATATACCACAGAAGGATATTGCAAAAAATTGAATCAATCAGGAGGAACACAGTCAGGCAATCAGAAAGCCAAGGGAAGGGGTGTATCCTTCTCTGGATCAAGTAACAGCTCATCCAGTGGGAACTCCAACCCTAACTATAACCCATATCCATTTAACTCATTTGGCCAAGCCCAACCACATAACTATCCACCACCACCCTTCCAACCCCCTTTTTTAGGACGAGGAGGGGGGAGATGGGGCCCTCCACCTTGGAACCCAGGTTTCCAAGGCCAACACAGACGCCCGAGACGGCGGAGGAGATGAACCACACGGCCGATCAGGACCTACCCATTTTCAATTTAGCTAATGCCCAACTAACTGCCACACAAATTTCAGTTCTTACGAAGGGCTTATCCTTCGTACCATCCGGCAATACAGATTGGTATAACACCGAGATGGAGATACGTTGGTTCTTACGAACCGTCAGATTACGAACTTTTTTCAACGAACATGAAACTAATGAAGATCCAAATGACACAGGGCTACATCCCAAGTCTTCTTTCTCACCCTCTGAGAATCAAGTCCCTTCGGATCTTCTCACCTTTGAAAGATGCGTATTGCGTGACCTCAGAAGCCTGAGCAAAAGAAATCATAACCACAGACAACAAAATATTACACGTGCAGAAAGAGAAGCCCTACATGAACTAGCTAAAAAATCTGAGTTAGTCATTAAACCCGCTGACAAAGGGGGCGGAATTGTTATCATGAACTCTGAACAATATTTCCATATGGTCATGGACCTTCTCAATGATACACAAAGCTACAAACCTCTAAAAAAAAATCCTACGAAGGACCTGAAAGTTGAAATTTCTGAGATGGTCTCCTTTGCTCTCGAAAGAGATTGGATCACGGAGAAGGAATCTGACTTTCTGAACACTACAGGAGGCAGAACTCCTTGTTTATACGCATTACCCAAGATCCACAAAAATTCCACCAACCCTCCCGGCAGACCCATTGTGTCAGGATGCGGATCCATTCTAGAGCCACTATGCAAGTTTGTGGACCATTTCCTCAAACCTATCAGCATCACCACAGAATCTTACATTAGAGACACGATGCATACAATTCAGATGTTCGAAAATTTAGAATTTGACCCTCAAAAAAATGTGTTAGTGACTCTTGACATTAAGTCGTTATACACCAGTATTCCGCAACAAGCCGCAATTGATTGCGTATATGAATACCTTGTTGAAACTAATAGAGAGACGAAGGCTCCACCGGAATTCATCATTGAACTAATGACACTTGCCCTTTGCAAGAATTTTTTTGAATTTGACAAACAGTTTTACTTGCAAATTAAGGGGACAGCCATGGGGGCGGCATTTGCCCCAAGCCTGGCTATCTTATTTATGGCTAAATTTGAAAAGAATTTCATTTACAATACGATCAACCCCTGGAAAGACAATATCAAACAATGGCGCCGATACATTGATGACGTTATTTGCTTATGGGAAGGAACAGAGGACACATTACAAAACTTCTTTGTCTGGCTGAACACCTGCAGCACAGACATACAATTCACAATGGAACACAGTCATACCAGGATCAATTTTTTAGACCTTACGATTGGACATAATCAGGGTAGACTAATTTGCAACACCTTTCGCAAACCAACTGACCACAATACCCTCCTTCATTTTCAGAGTGACCATCCCAAGCACATTAAAGAAAACTTACCATACGGACAATTTCTTCGTCTGCGCAGGAACTGCACAGACCTACATGACTTCTATCACGATGCCGATTTACTCAGCAACAGACTAATTGAAAGGGGTTACCCCAGGAAGCTAGGGTCCAGATCTTTGAAGAGGGCACGCTTTACCTGCCGGGATTCACTCCTTACCCCCAGAACTAGAGCGGAACCGCAAGACCAAATCACATGCGTGATAACACACGGCCAGCATGCTTTTCAGGTTAAACAGATCATTCACAAATACTGGCCTATTGCCAGACTATGTCTCCCTGACCAACAATCACCCCGATTTGCATTCAAGAGAGCACGGAACATCAGAGAGCACTTAGTGCACTCTATGTACATTAAGAGACCACTTCAAAGCAATCTGTGGAACCTAAGGCCACTAAAAGGACACCACCCATGTGGGTCTTGTTCGGTTTGCCAATTCACGTCCAAAATACAACATTTCCAAGTGGGATATAAAACCTGGACGCTCAAAGACATTTCTAATTGTAAAACCACCAAGTGGTCTATTGCATAGAATGCCCGTGCAAGTTACGCTACGTCGGGCAAACCACGCGCAATGTTGGTACACGGATTTCTGAACACCGGTCACGGATTAGGTGCAAAAATCTCACATCACCTTTGGTACAACACTATATGGACAAAAAACACACCACCCAAGACATCAAATGGTGGGTTCTCGAAAGAGTGCGCAACGGCCCCAACATCCAAGGCAGACTTTTAGACCTTGAAAGTAGGTGGATCCATCGACTGGATTCGGTACAACAGGGCCTCAATGAACAACACATTTTTCCATATTAAAAAGAGGTAATGGTCCACCTTGCACTCTACACACGTACATTCCTCGGAGAAACACTCACCTGAGACATAGATTAAGAGACCTGATCTACGGATTTGTTAACTACGGCACGTTGGCAACTCACCAGTGCATAGCCAGCAGACACTGGCGTGCCTTTATTACCATTATTTCCTTTACAAGCAATACTATTTCTCACCGAGCTCCAGCACGAGCGCTCCCCGTAGTCAGCCTTCTTCTGACCACACCATTCACTTTTTCTAGTATCCCTCCATTATTCAATGCGGCATGACTTTTGACAGCCAACCAGGCGCACTCAGGCCTGCCTCGCTAGGGCTATCGGCCCACTCTGACTTACCCGAATCTATTTTTCGGCATTGGACGCCATTGCGCCCCCCTTCTCTGGACCCTCCTCCGCGAAGCATAGTGACCTCTCAGGTCAATCTCATCAGGTCCTTACTCGAACTTCACGCCATTTTCTGCCTTCCCTTTCTCGAACTCTTGGCACTGGCCCGAACTGGGAACTCTGCCCGCCCACACAGCGGACCTTCTACATTCGGTTCCGCATTCTCGGTGAACTTACCAATCAGGACACGACACGTGCCGCGAGCCGATTGGTCAGTTCCCACACACCTCCAGGACATTAAACACGCTTCCAAGACGAATGCTTTCAGTCTGCAGCAGCCTGCCAGACCATAAGCATCGCACGCTCGAACGCGCACTCCAGTACCGTCTGGGATATCTGAAGATTTCCGTCCAGACAGAATCTAATTGGAAGCGCCTCTGGCATCATTCAACAGGTACTTTTGGCCCCAATTATTAACTCACCACACGCCCAATATACTCATATTGGGCGCCAAAGACTCGTTTTGCCCACATCCACAGGAGCCACATACAATTGGCCTGCAGTGACCACAGTCTATACCAGACTGCACGCTGGCATAAATGAAGTCCCGTTTCGTCCATTCATATGAGCGCCATCCATCCACCTAGAGATACAGCTTCCCCCAGCCAAGATACCGTCCATGTTCACATACGTGACGTCCCTGTATGGGACGCTCAGACACCACTCCACCAGAATAAACTAACCCACTATTCATTTTTTGGTTCCATTTCCGGTGGCTTCCTAAAACCCAGCACACCTTAAAAAACCTGGTGAGGCTTTCCCAGCACATGCAAGTGACAGCACTATGACACTGTCTTGTTTCTTGCTTTTCCTGCACAGAATGATGTTTCCTGCAGTATCCATCATTGTGGACTGAACTCAGCCACTTTCCACTCAATCAAGCAACCTCCAGTGCGGTTTGACTGGTCTGATCTATAAGGAGTGCCTGCCCTACAGCGAGATTTACTTCAAGGTTTCTGTGGTGAGTTAGGCATGTTTTCCAACCACTTCAGACAGATTACAGTTGCATTTCCTTGCACTTACGTAATTTACCTTTAGGTTTGCCCACCTACCAAATTCAGGTTTCTCAAGAATCCGAACACTCGGTTCGTTGCTACAATTAATTTTGTTTGTTACTAATTTAACCCAGTTATGTCCAGAAAGAATTAGGGTCTTGACACACAAGGATTTTACATTGATTTTCTCCCTTTTTTGTTTCTTTATTTCTATCTTCTTGCTACAGGGGCCACCCATTTGCCCTGATGAAGGCGGTTCATGTTGAACAAAATATGTCACTCAGAAGCATTTCCTAATGGGACAATTCTTCCGCCGAAACGTGTACCATGTGCAAGGGGGCCGTATCGATCTATATGTTTGACTAGTACCTATTGAACAAATATCCATAGGCCAGTAATTATATTCTATAAACTGACCCAGCTCCCCCTGTCACGTTGGCACCAGCAAGATGATATGCTTCCATGGATAGAAGCAATTTCAGGACCTAGATGCCTACAGGTCCCATAAACCTTCTTGACTCTTACATGCACTATACATGGAGCATGTTCTAAATTCAGAACCATTTGGTTGTCTAGACTATTGATATTTGTTTTTACACATATTGCCTTCAAATGTTTTTTGATATTCTCAAGTATCCAACTAAGTTATTCACTGTCTAGATTATTGAAATCTGTCTTATACATATTGTTTTTCAAATGTATTTCCTTGATGTTCTTTTGCTTTAATACAAACCTTTTATGTTTACAACCTTTAGAAATTTGTCTCATACATATTGTTTCCAAATGTATTTCCTTGATGTTTCTTTGTTTCAATACAAACCTTTTATGTTCACAACTCTAGACATGTGTGAATTTCCTTATTCGATCTTTTTTCTTTCTGGACAATCCTTTGGGTTACTAACCTAGGAATTCATTCCATTAGTACAATCAAACCAGGCTCCCCGATTTCCATTTTGTTTCATTCATTGACAAAAATAGGGTAGGAGCCTTGATGGTAGCAGTTCTACTTCTTTTTTGTCTTTGTATCTTTTTGTGCCTGAGTCTGCTACCTGTCACCCTGGGCACACCGAAGTCCTTAGAATGTAAATCAGTATAATTGAGACAGTGATACTAGTCACAGAATGTAACAAGAGTAAATGAGAATCATTATGGAATTGAGCTTAGGGCCCTTTAGGAACGTGCATGCAATGGATGGGTTCACAGAAAAACTCTGAATCCAAATAACCGAACCAACTCAGGAAGATGGCAAGTATTGTTTTATTAACAATTATCTAAAACAGACAACGAACATCAACGGATATACGCTCGTTTTCTCTCAGTGATCTTCACACAAATCATAGCTTTTATATCACAAAATACGTCAGAGATGTCTTCATACTATGTGGCAAATAATGAAAAACCTACTGGGGATCGGGATAGGCTTAAAAGGAACATCTAAGTAAATAGGAACTAGGATTGTCATGAGCTACCCACCGTCCTACCTCTAAAGCATGTCATCTTCAAAAACATCAAGTACACTGTTTCTGATTATTCTTAAAACTATAAGGTCCTTCACTATATGGACCACTACAATTGGTTGGCACGCTTGTGCCATGTCTGGAACATTCGGTTCATTTAGCAGCACATAAGCCCAGATCCAGGTGCAAGGAGGTGGGCCTGACTCTACCTCACCACCCAATTAGCCCAACATCTCACATCGCCCATATCTTCTGTCATGAAGATTGTCTTTGAACTTGACTTTGCAAAGTATCCCTGTCTCTGGGAATACATGGGAGTGCGGGCATTCACTATCGTGTTCTAGGACTCCAAATTTGACTCTATTTTCATCCTTGGCGCACATGACAGGAGAACATGATTTGGTCCATTTTGCAGGTTTTAAATGTCTTAAATGAATAATACTTGGCACCCTTGGTGGTCTTTCTTTGCACCTTAACAAGAGATGATTCACCCTTCACACGTTCGTTTCTTTCCAGAATAGATAGCTGACCTTGCCTGCTTCAGTCTAGACTCCAGGCCAGACGGTCTCGCCATGGATCTCCACGATTTCAGCGTATTCTTGCTGCGACACAATTCTCCCTTTCTTCTTCATGGGTCTTGGCTTACTAAAATCCATGATACTGATGTCCAGCTTTTATACAGTGGTGGCTTCCGTTGCATTCTATTCACTACATATTGCCAGCTTCTATGATGACTTAGTCTATCTTGCGTTTCAGCATCTTTACAATTATTGAATTGTTGATTGTCACTTGATTCCTTACTTCGTCATTAGTTTCTGCAGGATCCATACATCCTCTTCAGCCAATATCCTGAGACGTAGTTCATACTCTTTTATGATGTCACAGACTTCTTTCTTTGCTCTTTTTCATATTCCTTCAGTGAGTTCTTCTCTTAGATTATTGTCCCTTCGGGGATACATTCGATAGGGTTGTCTCAATGGGTATCTTCTTTCAAATATACGCGGTGGTATTGGCAGAACTGCTGGTGTCAAACACAGCAAATCACAGACTTCCCACATATAGGAGTTGGAGGGGCAGGATTTCCTGCAGAGGCATGCAACTGCTCCTCTACGGAATGTTCATCCCCATCACAGTCATGAAAGAGAGACTATAACAAGAGTAAATGTGAATCATTCTGGGAATATTCATAATCATCACACTGGTGAGAGAGAGAATGGAACTAGAGTAACAAAGAACCGTTATTCGAATGGTCATACCCATCACAGTCAAAAGAGAGGAAGCCTAACAGAAATGAATGATAATCATTATTTGAATGCTCCTACTTGCTATAGTATAAAATAAAGTGTTGTACAGGCAATACCAACAGAAGTGAAAGAAAAAAATATTGGAAGGGACTCCCTTCATAATAACTTATACCAGGGAAACTGAAATGAAGTGAAATAACTGTTTATTAATTTGAGAACAGGGTGGAACTTGTACAAAGGTACCCAGACAAAGAGTAAAAGAAAGAACATGAAATAGTTAAGAAAACAGGAAATAGCACAGATGGAAAAGATAATCCTGGGATAAGTTTGTCATGGTAAGAGAAAAGGATCAATCCATATAGGGAATGATCAGATAAGAAACAAAAGTCTAAGTCAACAATCAATGAACTGTATGCACTGATAAAAGTAATCACAGGAGACAATCTGAAGATTATATATTAAGAAGTGACTTAAAAAGAAGTTCACAAATCTCAAGGGAAGGGAGACATTCTCCTGAGTTTGAGTTGTTATAAATAGTGGTAGGGTCAGATAGGATAGAGACGGACAGTGGATGATTTCATTTATGGACACTCACTGACGACTGATGAGCACCTTAGCTAGTTTGGTTACTTAGGGACACCTTGTAGAATAAGGAAATACAGGCATTACTCTTTTTCCTTTAATGCAACACATCAGTGAAATGTCTAATAAGAGTTGTGTCCTTCTGACCTACCACAGTAGCCTTTTCTTATCTCATTGGTAATATATTGATTATGCACTTTAACAACCTTTTAATGATAAGTGATAGACTTATTAATGATAAGTGAGTGCAGAAATATATGAGAAGTAGCTCTGTGGGTGAAACAATTCCTTGAGGTGATCATGATCTGTGGTCATGTGCAAGCCTATTCCTGTATCATACATTTCTTAAGAGGGTTGGACAGCAATGGAGTTGTGGCTAATGGCAAATGCACTTGAAAAATATGGCCCTCATATGCTCCTAGTCCATATCTGGATACATGCACTTTCCCAGTAGTTTTGAATCTATATCCACATGAGATGTTATTATTATTCTTATTATTCGTCTTCTTCTTCTTCTTCTTCTTCTTCTTCTTCTTCTTCTTCTTCTTCTTCTTCTTAGTCTTCTTCTTCTTCTTCTTCTTCTTCTTCTTATTATTATTATTATTATTATTATTATTATTATTATTATTATTATTATTATTATTATTGTATTTATTGAGCACCGACCTAGCTTCAAGAAGCAATGGAGTGCTTTAGAGAGGTACACAAAAGTACAGATGCATTCTGAGGTAACAACAGAACAGATGTACAGTGGGAGTAGGATACAGAGAGGCACATAGGGGGGTACAGCTGTACAGGGTGGCAGGAAGGAGAAGGGTGGACAGCATCTAGCAAGTCAGGTGGTGTGAGTGTGATGCAATTGCCTAGGTGTTGAGGAGGAGAGAATTCTTGAAGCGGTGGGTCTTGAGTTCTTTTCTGAATTGCCGGAGCATGATATTTGTACCTTACCCATTCCCTACAGTGTGTTTCCTGTATCTACGCTTGAACACTATTACATTCTGCAGTTCTGTTGATGTGATTTCTGTTATTATTCTGGAGCATGTGTACCTTTTTCAAAAAGCTACTGATTTGTGTCTTACATCTACACTTCAGCCTTTATACCTTCTTTGTGGGTAATGTAATTAAAATGTGTCTTGTACCTTTGCTAGAACAGACAAGCCATCTTTGTGGACTGCTAATGTTGCCCTTGAAATGCCACCTGTTTATCAATCTGATTCCATAAGAGTATGGAAAAAGAAAAAATATATGTTTTGTTTCATTAGTAAAAGGCTTCCGACCTGGCGAGCGGACTAACAGAAAATGGAGCCGATTGGTATAGGTAGGAAAGGTTTTGTGTTGCCTTGACATTCATGACTTGGTTACAGGGAATTTTTCAAAATGTTGATTGGTGAAAGGATACGTGATCAAAAGCATTTTTGCAGGTGCACGGTACATGTATGATTTCTTAAGGGGTTCTGAAAGGCAAGGTTTCATGGGCTAACTGCTGCGACGATGTATTTTGTACATTGCCTACTGCAAAGTAGAGTTGGTGGTGTGTTCTTATTGTATCAACTTTCGGATGCCAGAGGTGTTGGGTCCATTGAAAGGCTGTATTGGAAAAGATACATATCAATTACAGTTACGTTTCAATGTTGGGATTATTAAAATCATGTTATTGTCGTCAACAAATACTGTTTACAGATATGCATCTGCCATGATCCAACTGTACCAATCAGTCAATTCTTCAGGAAACCATCAGTGACAGTGCTTCTAAAGGGTTAACTGCTCATCCTAATGACCCTACCACAGATTCTCCCCGACAACCAACACTGATCATAACATGTGAGTATTGGTGTCTTCTGATCAACCCACAATCAATTGCCACACACTCTTCTGATATATCTTACTTCCTCTCCAAGGCACAAATCGATCTACTTTTCATCAATGATACATGGATATCCAGTGATCAATCATCACTAATCTACTAAAGCATTTCAGCAGGATACAAAATCAAATGCATGAATCGCCACAGAGACTCTATCTAAGTTTGAGCTCCCACTGTCAACAACATCCTGCATTGGGTGCCACTTCTGCTTACATGCTTGATGTCTTATACCTCTTCTCTAAGCTTTTTCCTCATCTATAGGCCACCGTCTGACAGCTCAACGTTTACAGACAAACTTGCAGATGCAACCAGCAACCTATCTGTGGACTATCAACATCTAACACTACACAACGATTTCAATGTCTAGCTGAAGAAACATAATAATCCAATCACAGAATCCTTCTCAGATAACCTCTTTGCATTTCATCTCAAAGAACTAGTGAAGGGTGCTACCCATGTCAACAACATGGCTAACGTCATTCGCCATATGGGGAATATTGTCTGCTTCCCTGTCCACCTCCCATGGGGAGACCACCTATGCATCGCTTGTATAACCTTTACAGATTTTTGCAGGCAGCACTATCATTAGATCCACTTGACTCTGCGAGACCCTGGAAAGAAGTGAAAACACCACTTTAATTTCACAATAAGAATTTAAAAACATGACAGCATTCAACATAACACCGACCGCAACCTAAGGTTTATGCAACAAAATCGTGCAACGAAAGATAGTACTCATTCAAGAATATCTGCACAATAAAGGACCAACAACTTCCTGCCCACCAAGAAGAGATTGTCTTTGGAATAAAGCTATCTGTCGCTAACCATCTTCTGTCCCTTCACCCTGCATGACCTTCACACTGCCATTGACTCCTGCAACCTTACAGGTCCTCTGCCCCCCTGCATCTATTTAAAATCATCATGAAACATGCAGAATTGAGGCCTGGTTTTTTATAATTTCTCCATAGCTCAATCACCACCGGGATCATCCGTCTACTATTGAAATCAGCCTTCGTCAGACCACTTCTCAAAGAGGACCCAAGCGAACCTGCAAACTATAACCCAATTTCAAACACTCCTTTCATTAGGAAAATATTAGAACATTTCATATACAGACAACTCCAAGATCTCATTGAAATAAATAATATCCTTCATGAGGCACCCCATGGCTGTTTCAGGCCCACAAGGGTCGTAGAATCAACTTTGTGCTCAGTATTGAACACTTTAAAAAACAACATGGATGACAAATCTGAGAGTGATCTCCTTCTTCTGGACATGTGAGCAGCTTTTGATACCATTAACCACAAGCCACTTCTAAAAATACTGGAAGATTCTAGAATAAAAGGGATGGCTCTATGCTGTATTAACTCCTTCCTCACCAAAGAAAACAAAACCATCAGGGCCTTGTATAGATCCAACCCACATTCTCTGGACTGTGGAGTACTCCAAGGTTCCACTCGGTCACCTCTCCTGTTGAACATCTACATACTTCCCCTGCTGGGATCAGCCTCTCAGGCCTCAACTGTTACAACAATGCCAATGGCACTCAAATGATTTACAAACTTGGAAATAACCCTTCATCTAACATCGACCTAAAAATATGTTTCATACACTTGGATGAAAGATGTCAACAAATATATTAAAATTAAATCCTTCCAAAAATATAACTCATGCTTTGCAGTACAACCCATTCAAACACTTTGTCAGTTCATTGACCGATAAAATGGGCCCATGCCCAGCACCAACATCTGCAATAAGGAACCTCTGAACAACAATGGACAGTAGCATCATGCATAAACCATGAGTGAGAGCAATTGTTACAAGATTTGTCTTCCAATTTTGCATGCTACAATGTATACTGCCATACATTTCATTCACTCACAGGACTATAGCCCTAATACTGCTTGACCTAACAACACTAAATTACGCAAACAGCCTTTATCTAGAACTCCTGAAATACCTCAAGGGAAAGTTACAAAGAGTACAAAATGTACCAACCATGGTACTGTTGAGGATGAAAGGGTCTGTTGGGTATTTTGTGGATATTTGGGGCTTTGCGGTATTTTCTTACCGCCAAAATACCTTTAGCAATAATCCCTCTCTGTATTCATATTGGGTCACACATGACAATAATACATTGCATTATTTCAGAATTCAGACCTATTTAGATGATATGCGCGGTAGTTTGCGTGGTTGGTTGGTATAGTGGTTGGTTTATTTGTGGCCCCAATATCCAACATCCCTTGTTTTTTATCTAGATTGTTCTTGATCACTAGAGAGACCTCAGGCCTACATTTTAGGGATACCACATTTTCAGTGTTAGTGTTGTGTGCCACCATGGGCTATTGTGGTATTTTTGTGGTAATTTCCACTACCTTATATACGGTAGGGAACTATGTCCAGAGAGTCTCTCTTCCCGTTGACTCATGTACCTCCAATAGGCTATGCTACAAACAGTCACTCACAACTGTCCATACTGAATAGAATCATGCACACATCTGCTTCAAAATGACAATTGCACTGTTTAAAAATCTACCCACGTTTAAACCTTTTCCCATGCAAAATGAAAGAGAGAAATAATACACACTAGCTATCTGTTTTCAAATATTTTTGTATTATAGAAATTTCTTTTAAACACAGTTTAACTTTTTTTACAGAAATAAATGAAATGGTACAACATTATTTGTGATAAAATGAACAGAGAGCTGTGAGAATATATTCAATTGGTAACATTAAATATGCTGATAAGAGACTGAGACTCCCTCTAATACACTGACTGAACAGCTTCGCACACTTTCGCACAGCTCCCACTCGCTTCTGTAATTACCTTATCTGTTCAGCATGAGTTTTCTCCGGCTATTCTCTCTCTGAATTTGGCTCCCTTGAAGAACAACCCCAGTGAGAACAAGCGTCTGCCGTTCTCAAACCGGGGTTATTGCCTGGAGCTCTCAGATTTTGCAGCAGGAATGCCCCAACCAGGTAAGAGATCCTTCTCCCAGCTCTGCAAGATGTCGATTGTCCTCCCCCTCCCCTCAAGCTTCTCCAGCAAAGTTCTAATCACAGCCTCTAGCATGATACTTGCTATGACGCTGCTCCAATCAGAATCAATCATGTCATCTCCTCCCTCACTACACAATGGCTCACTTCTACAGTGGCAATTGTAACAAACTGATTTCCTGTTCCTTCGAGCTCTTTGTTTCCTGTAGTTATGTGGACAGAGCAGCAGAGAAAAAAAATGAATGTGCGTTTAAAAGTTCACTTTCAGAGTAGGCCTAATTCTGCAGTGGAGACACATTTTTATTAGTGGGTTATGTTAAATGAAGTTTTATTAGTCAGGTTAGTTATTAATAAGGTTAGTTATTAATTTTCAAATGTGTCTCTTGCAACATAGGCATTTCAGGTGATAAATAGTGTGCATTCTGAATGTGCAGATGTGTGCTTTTAACTGTAAAAATGGATTTGCATCTTATATGTAAAAATCGTTTTTGACTGAATAGCCTGTCTTTACTTATATGTCCATGTTACTCTGGCAACACATATAGCAATGCACCACACCCATGTAGTGGTGCTGCATAAAAAAATGCTACCTGTGCAGTAGTGCTGTACTCTGTGCTGTAACACGCCAAATATCCTTACAGGTCAAACAGATTACCCCAGCGCTCTGCATGGTGCATTGACTCCTTGTCAAAAAAGAATACACATCAAACCCTCTGCTTTTCTAACCACGTTTACCATGGAAAGGCCCAACCTTGATTGACATGGATGTTATAGTGCTAAATCATGTCCAGAGCTCTTGCCCTTGTTCCCGACTTCAAAATTAAAACACAAAAAGGATCCTCTTCCTCTATTTTGGTTACTAAACCTTTGAAACCCCTCCCCAAACATGATTGTGTGGAAGCAAACCACTAGACATTCAGGAATCAACTCAACACATCAAAATGAACCGGATGTACAACAAACCCAGATTAACTCATTTGGAATCGCAGGTTTTCATACATATCAATTCATAGAGCTAACAGACACTAAAACCGCCATTTTCAAGCAAACTCTTTTACAAAGGAATTTAGTCTAACAAATCAGAGCAAACATGTAATTAACACAGCTTCTGAATTCACTAAACACAGACACCTTCCCTCGTTCCCATCCACTTTTCCCTCACTAATTTACTCACTGCTAAATCTTCCAACATTTTACACGACACTGACATCATATAAGGTGGCCCACAAGGTCTAGCATACATTGTACAGATTTTTACACTAACCTTACCTATAAGTACCACACCCCTGTCCACCACAATGCATTCACAACCACAATCATGTCCCTGCGACCGCTCTTTTAGTTAACACACCACAATACATGCTTTTCCTGGGCTAACCCAACAGAACCCTTATCCGGAGCACACATAACTGATGCTTCTGACCTGCACTCATCAGCACCACATCCTTTCTACTCCTTGTCTATCACACTATCTGACTAACACTACCCCCTCACATCTGAGTGGAAGGAGGGGACCTTTGAACCCTACCCCTTTCCTACACTTCCTGGGTAGGCCCAGGTGAGGCTGCTCTAGGTTCAGGTCCCACTAGTGCGGGAATACCCCTAGGAACTGTGACACCCCCTTGAGACAGCATAAGACCAGAGTTGAATGGGACTCCATTTTGTAAGCTACCAACTCCATTTTGTATTGGCAGGATAGTTGTGAAGTTTCAACGCAGGCCTGTAACTCTCCCAGCCAGGCGCATACAGCGAGCAAGCTACTCCCCCCACCTCCTCCCCTTTGCCGTCCCTGCAGTTGTTCGCTTCTCATGGGAGACTCGCCGCGAGAATGCAACAAACTTTAAATCTTCTGTCTTCCGTCTCACTTCAGTGACCCAGATACAGCCCTAAGCAGGGGCCAGTGCAAAAGCCATCCGTCTCTATAACCTGCCCCCACACCCAACAGACCCTGGCCATAAAGAACATCATCCCTATATTCCTTAAGACAGGGTCGACAGTTAGAAGTGACCCTCAGGTCTGTTTAATTGTTCGCGCCCTAATGAGGAAAGAGCCAACGTGCCTTTTTGCATGCAAGATAATGTAAAACTAATAATGGGGCAATAAGCATACTAGCAAACAATATATCATATATGTGTGATCATAAGTTCTCACGTTAAATCTTAATTATGAAAGTGCGATATATATTTTAACATATGGTACAACGTTGCTTATAGAAATAGATTGCAACAACAAAATGCATAACCAGTATAATACTGTACACGCCAGCATTAAGCTACCTCATTTTTCGAAAGTTCAAATGTAAATATATGTCTGATATTATGTAAACGTAATACAGCAAACAATTACTCTCACCAAATTGCAATATGTGTTAAGGCCACATGCACAGACCCAGAACTGTTTTAATGAAGGATGAACACTAATTCAAGTACACGTTTAATTTCTTGATGAGTTTTTGTTACAATGAGAATATTTAGCCAGCTAGAAAATATAGTATATTCTAAATCAGTATAACCTGAATGTAATATAGTAAGCCACGTATAAAAGCCTGTATGTACGATCTATTTCTGAAGGCCCTGTTTCTTTGTGCAATGCGGAACTATACCACAAAGAGGTTTTGATTCTCCACCACCCCTCATGGTGTCAAGGTAGATTAGCAGAGATTTAATGATGTTTGGGCAACCGACCACTAAACGCCCCCACAATGAAATGTATGCCAATGATGGTATGTGCCTCTTGTGACCTATTATTTCCAGTCATAGATTTAGAGCCCTCTTTGTTGTTTATCAGATGAACATCCCAGATCACACAGTGACCTCAAGAGCTATACATCTTTAGTCATTACTTTCTGAATTGTCTGAACAGATCAATCGCTGCATTTAATGGATGAATCTTAAGCTCTGCCCAATAATAAATAATCTGTATTTGAACCACGTTTTCATAAGTGTTTAAGCCACCGGTCTTTGAGCTCGTTGGACAAGCAGATTATGGTAGTGAATGAATGGGAATATGTGGCCACAAGGGCAAATGTCAAATGGTTATTTAACAAAGAAACATTACAAGTTGCCGATCCCACATGCCAGTTCGATGAGCACAGCTGACCGATTGACCCAAGAAGCGTCATCGCCACACCACGTGTTCTCAAGCCAACCAAACACCTCCAACCCTATGGCACCTATAGGTGTTCACCCCTAGTGACCAATCCCAACTCGTCATGTGCCCCTTAGGCCTTCCCTCTGCTTGATGACACATTTTTTGTATAAAAGTACATTGTAACATGTTTTCTGCAGAGCATTCACGGAGTGAGCAGAGTAGATTCTGCTTGCCCTATTTAGATAAAAGCCTTTTCCTAACACCAGCACTTGGTCTTGGTCTCATTCCCTTCTGGGGTGTGTCTTGAGGCCTCTCACTTACACATCCTTCCTTTACAGAGCTATGCACACAGAGGCCAACATTATTGGCAGAATACCATTTTACCTTACCTTATCTTATCTTTACTTTCATGTCAAGATACTTCAGAATTTCTTCCATTAGCCTTTGCTATTCACTTCAATGTGGTTGGATACTGTAAATAATGATATAAAAAGACATCATGTTTCGTACCTGTGCAGAATAATAACTGTGCTCTGTTACCGATATTGGATGGAGGCTTTTCAATAAATGTGCTGTATTTCTACTATTGGCCATCAATAAATATACTTCAATTGGTGTGCTGACTGCTTTCTTTATTTGAGAAACCAAAGAGAATTGAAAATTAATGTAGAAAGGATGTCTTGATATGCGTTACAGGCGAGAATACTGTGAGGAATCCTACACAGTCTTCACAGAAACCCTACGTAGAGTCCCTCCCAGGTAGCCAAGGAAAGGCAGCCACTGCCTGAACCTAACCCTAGGGATGGTATTAGCTGGGTGGATCACCTGGGAGGAGAAAGACCCCAAAAAAGTAGGAGGTTTCCATCATGAGAGACACAGCATTTGCCTTCCTCAGAGGGAGAAGTTTCCATGATAACAGAATAGCTTATGGCTTGTTGTCAAAGTGAAAATTCCCTTTTCAAAACGACCCACTTTGGTAATAGTAAGAACTGTTATGATCAACAAGGGAGTACTATATTTAAAAAGCAGAGCATTACTACCTTGGCTTCTGATAATAGATGATCTCACTTAGGTTTGAGCTATGAAGTTAAGGACCATCTATTTACTCCCCTAAAATCTTTCCCTAAAGCTGTATTTAATAAACAGCAGGAAGTAAATAAGGTTGTACTTGAAACTTGTGATATAAAAAGTAATCAGAGCATTGTGGACTTCAAATAACATAATACCCGACGTATTGGGACGAGGAAGAGGCACTCAGAGGTGCAGAACTGCAGCGTGCAGTCTAAAGGTTCTAATGACCCACACCAAAGCAGTACTTTGAATATTCAAGGCCCCCTCAGGTGCAGGCCATTAGAACAGGAAGGTGGTTTAGAAGAAGTGTGCAACTGCCTTTGCAGCAGCAGAAGCCGAAGCCGAAGACACCAGAGCCACTGCTATTGCTAAAGTGGGTGCTGGTTTTGAGAGGGTTTCTGAGGCAGAGAAGTTGAAGTGCAGAAGTTGTGCAGCGGGAAGCAGTGTTTTTGTAAGCCAAGATGATAGAGTAACCATGTACTGATTTCAATGGAGGATGATAATGTTGTAGCATGAGGTGTGTGGTTTAGTGCTGATGTGTGGCATTGTGGGCACACTTAAGAGGGGATTGATCTGGAGCATATGATATGATATAATAGGGGGCGTGGCTTGAGAGCCATGTGATAGGTTAGGATTCTGTCTGCTCTTGCTGATCCTCTCTGATCCTGTACGAATGCGGCGACCAGGAGAAGGAAAGGAATGGGGAACACACCAGTCCCATTTTCGCATGTATACATACTCCAGCCTGTGATATGTGAGCTAAAGGAAATGTCAAGCGTTTCTGCTACAACGAGAACAAAATAGCGGCCTGATCAGAACAAAGGAATTGGAAGACGAGTCATCCTGAGTATGTGGAAAAATAACGAGCGTCATGTCATGGACGAGCTGTGATTAGTGCCTGCTTGATGAAGAAGGTGTAATTGTGCAGGGACAGAAGGCAGACCAGCTAGGCTGCACTGAGGCAGCGTGCACCGAGCCCGAATGTATTGGAGAGCGGACCAGATGACAAGAATGAGAGGGGGATAGAAACGGACGAGCTGGAGCAGATTGTATGAGCGCCGGTGTCTCAGGAGCTGTGGACGGCTGTGGCTGAGTGGAAATAACACTGCAGAGCGAGAAAGGAAGCCCGGCAGCAACGCAGCAACGCAGCAACGCAAAAATATACCTCAGGGATATATTTGTTGTGAGTCCGCACTGCAGAAACTTTGAAGACATGGAGGGATATTGAAACATCAAGCCGGGCCAAAGAACTGCACGTGTGAGGTGTGCAAACACAGATGGCACACTGCCTCAGCAGTGAAGGAGTGATTTGGAAAGATACTGTGTAAATGAAACCGTGCAGAGCATACATTTATTTGTTTATTTATTTGTTTATTCACATTTGTTAAGCGCACAGCAGACCGAAGGCATCGTGGCGCTAGTTACATTGTTGCTTATACTTAGTTACATACAATTCAGGTCCGTAGGTGTTACATTGGACTCAAATATTATTACATGCATACATACATTGGGTGGCAGGTGGGTGGGAGCGCATGGTTAGTTGAAGAGGGCAGTTTTAAGTTTTTTGCGTAACGAAGGGAGAGATGTGTCCGCTCTGAGGTCAGTGGGGAGGGAATTCCACAGCTTAGGTGCGAGGAAGGGCAAGCCTATGCCTCCTGCCTTGGTCCTATTAATGCAAGGTATGGTGAGTTGATTAGTGTATTGTTGTCTGGTCGGTCTGGTGGATTGAGATCTGTATAGTGTGTCAGATAGGTATGAGGTTCTGTGAGGTTGATACATTTATGAGTGGTAGTAAGAATTTTGAAGGAGATGCGGTCCTTGACTGGGAGCCAGTGAACTGTCTCCCTGGCTTGCGTGATATGGTCTCTTTTTGGTATGCTGAGGGCTGCTCTGAGGGCGTTGTTTTGTGCTGTTTGGAGCCTGGATAGGTTTTATTTGGAGGTGCCGGCTAAGAGAGCATTACAGTAATCTAGTTTGGCTCCTATGGTTGCTCTAGCGATGGAGAGGCAGTTATCCTTGATTCGGAATGGTTTTATTGCATGGATGAGTTTGGACTCAGTGCGGAGGCCGATACTATGGCGCTAACTTGTTTGTCCATAGGAAGGGTTGCATCTATGTGAACCCCGAGTGTTTTGACTGAAGATAATACTGGGATGATGCAGTTATCTATGTTGAAATTGAGGTACAGTGGGTTGAGGTTGGAGAGTGTGGATTTTTGGCCTAGAATGAGAATTTCGGTCTTGTCTCCGTTCAGACAGAGTCCGTTAGTAGCCATCCACGCTTGTATGGTGGAGTAGATTTGCTGTAGGGTAGTGGCGTCCTGATGGGAATGCCCCGTAAGGGGAAGGAGAACCTGGGTGTCGTCAGCGTAATTTGTGTATGTGATCCCAGGTTCGTCCAGTTTATCAAAGAGGGGTTTGGTAAAGAGGTTATAGAGCGTGGGGCAGTACATGAGCCTTGAGGGACACCGCAGTGGATGATGGACGGTGCAGCATGGGCTGTGTTTGAGAATACTTTCATAACTCTAGCATCTAGAAAGGAGGTTACCCATGATGCTGCGTCCTTAGAGAAGTGGGCTGCATGCGTGAGATGACTGGTGAGTGTGGTATGATCTACCAAGTCAAACGCTGCTGTAAGGTCGAGGAGGAGGAGGAGGAGAGCAGGTTTACCTTTGTCGAGGATGTTAATGATTTCGTTTTTTAGGTCTAGAAGGGCAGGTTCGGTTCCGTGACCCTTGCGGAACCCAGATTGTTTTTTTTCCTAGGATTGCGTTTGATTCAAGGTAAAGTTGAATCTGTTTGTGGGCGGCCTTATCCAGTATTTTCAGGAGTAATGGAACTGTTGTTATGGGTCGGTAGTTATTGGGGTTGGCGGGGTCTAGCGTTGGTTTTTCAAAAGGGGGTGCACCCAGGCCTCTTTAAGGCTGTTTAGGACTATACCCATTTTGAATGAAGCATTGATGAATGCTGTGAGGAGCGGTGCGAGCGGTTCTGCGCAGTCGTTGATGATTTTTGGGGGGCACATGGTATGCAGTCAGAGCTAAAGGTAACACTGGGCATACCAAGTGGAACTGACCAGCTCCGGACATTGCATGTAACACAAAAATGCTCAGAGAAGTAATACATTATCGTGGAAGCAAGAGGGACATATGAGAAGAAACATGGTGCAACAGTTGTGGTAAAGAGAGGGACACATACCCATACATGTTGCCCTGAGTGACTCACGCAGAAAGTAACATATTTGCATGAAGTGCTTGATCATCCTGACTGCCCTATTGACATTTAGGTGAACAGCAAGGCGTTTTCAACACCGGGAATACAGTATTGTGCAATATGCGGGAGGTAGTTGGCAACAATTTAACCCATTGGATTATTCTGCAAAATGGCCGTGCATGGATGTCCAGTGGAGCAAGAAAATATATAGACTGGTGAACGTTGGTCACTCACAAAAATGACCTTGCTGTGCATAGCATCTCCGCAGGTGCACTATTTGAAAACCACACCAGTTTCAAGCACCTCGGCAGGGCAAGGGTGACAGCAGTTGGGGAGCAGTACTCCGATTGCATATCAAGGGGTCACCCTCCCCCGAGAGTCAAGTATTATTGTGACCAGACTTGAATAAGCGAATACTTTGGCAGCTGTAAGGGGCGACAGGACAAGCGGGCGAGATAACAAGATAAATCAAAACCTGCTACGTGTAGTGCTTCTGGGCAACGACAGAGCAGAGAAGGCACCTCGAAACTAAGGCAAATCCCAGAAGAGGTCACGCAAAGGATGAGCTAAACAAGTATATGCCATATGCACTGCTCAACACTATACCAGGGCGGATCAAACGGAGTCCTGCAGTGCTCAGAACTGAAGGAAAGACAGAGGTGAACGCGGACGCAATAATGGCCTCTAAGCCCCACAAGACCAAAGGGAAGCAGCCATCTATAGACATGTTTGCCAAGCCAGCGCAAGCAATTGATGAAGCAAAGACAACAGGTCACGATGTGTAAAAGGAGTAGTGATCAGCAGAAGATCTAAAGGCCATAGCAGAGTTGAAGGCATCCTTGGAATTTAAAATTTGCCCCATTATTATTGACGTGAACCTCTTGCGACAAGATGTTAGAGCATTAACAGAACGCACAGGAGTGCTAGAGAAGGAGGTGAAGGCCAACACGAGCAGCTGTAGCACAAACTCGAAGGAGATTTCCACACTGCATGAGCAGATTCGAAATCTGGAGAACAGAGCGTAGGAGGCGGAAGGCTGTGCACACAGAAATAATGTACGCATTGTGGGGTTCTTGGAAGGAGAGGTAGGCTTGAACCCGACAAATTTCATAGAAAACATGTTGCTGCAAGAGATAGGTGCTGAGTTGCTCACCCAAGGGTTCACAGTTGAAAGAACACATAGGGTCTTGGCAAGAAAACTGCCACCTGTGCCTCGCCTCGGCCGGTCATAGCCAAGACTCTAAACTATAACGACAGGGAGAGAATCCTTGAACACATTTGGAAAGGTGGAATGGTAAGCATAGCATCGGCAACCATCACGGTGTACCCTAATTATACTTTCTTGGTACAGAAGCAGAGGATGAACTATGTGCACTAGGGCAGTGTGAAACCTACAGGTACACTGTGGTAGGCCTTTAAAGTAGTGGTGAGAGGGGTGGCCATATCGAAGTCAAATGGGATACAGGATGTTATTTTGCGAGATTTACAGTTGGCAGAGGGTATGCTGAAAGATATAGTGCAAAAAGGAGAAAGATCCCTAGAGGAAGCACAGGAGGTGATCCGCCTACAAAAAGAATGTAGAACACATTGGGATATATTAAGCAATTTAAGTTGTAGGAAATACATTGAGAGGCAACACGCAAAAGGGGACAACCCGGGGTGATTATTGGCCTGGCTCTATAAAAGTGAGAACAAACGGGACCCGGTCAGGGCAGTGACAGGAACTGATGGAGTGTTGCATGAGACACAAGAAGGGGTAAATTAATGTTTTCACAAATATTATAAGTGTTTGTATGAAGAAACCTCAGAGTGTGACATATTGGAGATGCAGGAAGCATTGTCCGAGATTAGTTTGCCTAAGCTAAGTATGGAAGAACGAGATAGATTAGAGGTCCCAATTACAATAGAGGAATTAGAGTATGTGATTAAAGAACTGCCGATGGACAAAGTCCCTGGGGCAGACAGGCTCCCCAGTGAATTATACAATGTACACAAGACATAAATCCTAACTCCATTGTTGGAAATGCTTAATGTATCATTGGAAATAGGCAGATTGCCTGGATCCTTGAGAGAGTCGCTGATAGTCCCCTTCTGAAACTGAATAAACCAGATACAGACTGCGGTTCGTACAGACCCCTCTCGTTATTGAACCAAGATGGGAAGATACTCACAGCAGTAATGGCACTTAGGCTCAAGCCGATCATAGCTAAACTTATTCAGACAGGATATGTCCTGCATAGGAATATTACCATTAACTTGCACAGATTACACCACGTGATTGATTGTACTCAGGGAGACTCGACAATGTGTGGTAGCATCGCTGGATGCAGTCAAGACGTTCGATTCGGTCCGATGGCCATCGCTCCTGTCGGTGTTGGAAAGGTTTGGTGTGGGATGACATACATTAAATGCGTGCGACTGTTATACAATGAGCCAGTAGCTAGGGTCAAAACAGGCGTTATCATCTCGGAACAGTGGCATTTGAGTAAGGGTAGGGGTGTCCGTGGTCTCTGATGCTTTTTATTTTGGCATTGGAGCCACTGGCGGCGTATTTGTTGGAGGAATATGGTAAAGCCGGGCTAGATATACTGGGAATAAGGCACTTAATCTCACTGTATGTAGATGATATGCTTCTTTACTTGCAATACCCTGAGATAAACTTGCAATATATTTTGGATGTGATGGAGCAATATGCAGCATTATTGGGCATAACAGTCAATCCACAAAGTCAAACCTGTTTCCATTAGAAGCATATATTGGAAAGCCTGTACGTGTGCTGCCAGTGCTGCCGATCAAATGGGAAGTGGACACGTCCTGGTACCTGGGGGTGGACATTTATCATGATCCTAAGACAGAACACACAAGGAACAAAGTGAGAGCAATGAACGTTATTGAAAATTCCATATCTTTATGGGCTAGATTGCCATTATCCATGATGGGACGGGTGGCACTGTTGAAGATGGTGGTACCCTAGAGATTCCTGAATTTTTTCACAAATGTCCCGTTTGAGATACGAAGGTCGTTCTTCAATAAACTGCACAGTATATGCAGAAACTTCCTGTGGCATAACGCAAGGTGTAGGGTGGCACTTTGTAAGCCTCAGAACACGTCAAATCTAGGGGGTATAAAATTACCCAACTTTGAAGTGTATTTCATTGCTAGCCAGATACAATTCGTGGTGAAATGACTGACGGATGAACAAACGCATGAATCGAGGCTGCTACAAACAACAAAGGCCCAGGTTTTCCTAAACAAAGTTATATGGATAAAGGACTCTCACACAACCTGCTTGCACAGGTTGATGAGATTGGGATGTGTAATGTGGTGCAGAGCCTGTCGGTTGATGGGGAACATCTCACCATATTCTTGGCAGATTCCGCTGGTGGCGTTAGAAGGGGTAAGTGACCAACTGCGGTTGAGTGTGAGGATATATTGGGAACCCAAAGGGGTGGCGACGGTAGGAGACTTGGTAAAGGAGGGTGTGCCTAAGGAGTTTGGGAAATTGGTGGAGGAAACCGGAGTGCATCCGGGGCAACACCTTACACACGCTAGCCTACTAAGGAATATGAAGCGCAGATGGCCGGAGGTGGGTGTTCTGTTGCAGATGACTGAAGCGATTTAGACATTGTACGATGTGTCAGAATGTGGGCATGAAGTCTTGTGGATATATGAGTTGTGGGTGTCTAAAGTAGGGAAGCAGTTGAGACAGATGAGACAACTATGGGAGGCAGATTTGGATGTGCCTATGTCAGATGCAGCATGGAACCGAGCTATGGTGTACCATAAAAAAGTGTCCATAAATACAAGGTTCCAACAGATTCAGCTATACATAAACCATAGGGCATATTTAACTCCAAATAGGATAGCAAAGTTTAGCCAAGCAGCGATACATTCATGCCCGAAGTGTGGGGAGGTGGATGCGGATCTGGTTCATATCTTCTGGGCCTGCACATAGATAGGCAAATTCTCGGAGGAAGCGGCTCAAGCATTAGCAAAAGCAGATGTCACCTTGGAAGTGGGATCCCCCTGAGCCTGTCTGCTGGAGGGTTTTGCAAGGACTAATAGAGCTAAACATGTGCGCAAACTGAAGGATCTAGCATATATATTAGCGAAACGTAAGACAACGATGGGATGGAAAGCGCAGACAAGGCCTCTGATGCAGGTATGGTGGAGGGACTTGCTAAAGTGGGCGAATGCAGAAGCTGTGGTGTGGCAAGAAGCAATAAGCAGGAATTCAGACCAGGAAGAAGGAGGGCGGAAGCTTGGAGGCAGTTGATAGTTTGCGGAATTGGCCAATCCCACCTTGATTTGCTGAAAATCAGAACCCAGTTTGTACAGGAGATGTCAGAGAGGTTGACAGAGAGTAAACAGGGAAGAGGTGAATTATGTGGTGTTGATTAGGCTGGGGCAGGGGAGGGGTGTTGGGGCAATGGGGGAATAAAAAGACGTGATTTGTACCATGTTATGATGTACACTGTGATACAAGGTCTGTAAGGTATTGTGGTTTAAATTTAAAGAAAGAAAATGATATGATATGTCATGTATAACATGCCTGTACACAAGTGTTTCTACATAGCATAGTACCATAACATAGTATAGTGTAGGGTGTTAACAATCTTAACATTACTAACTACTAACACCACTAACAATAACTAATTATAATCCTACGGACATTAGTAATTGGACTGTGGGCTGTAAGTGCATGAATTCAAACTGCAATGTGGCTTAGGAAATAAACATGAGAATTGAAAGCTGATCCATGGTGTGTCTTGCAGATGCTCGATTCAGAGCACAATGAGGCAGCAAAATGTGCATTTGAAAAGAACGATTTTATTGTTCAAACAGGAAAGCCAGTGAGCTCAGAGGATGTCATGTTGCACATTCCATTTGGGCTCAGTAAAATATTGAACAGAAGTGCTGTACAAAGGTCATTGTAGAAAAAGCCAGAACAGTTTGGAAAGTTTCTGGGGGGGGTTGGCTAAAAGGGCAGTCATCATTCCTGACATCACAACAGAATGCATGAAAATGGGCGGTGAAGCACTAAAGAATCTTTATGATAATATAGGTGGAGAAGAGGAAGGAAAGAGAACTTAAAAGATGGGGAAACAAAGGAGAAGGGGGCTGGCCTCAGAAGGAGTGAGGATAGCAAGAAGAGAGGAAGAAGGACAATACATTTTAAGGAGGTTGGATCAGGTGCTTTGGGCTGTGCGGCTGCAGTCTAGGCCTGGAGCTTTGCTTGCTGCAATGGAGGGTGACAGGTGTTAGAGGAGAGCTGGCTGTATTTCTGGAGGCAGCTGATCGAGAGAGAGACAGTGGCCATGAAAGGAAAGCGGGTTTGGTTGTGCAGACAAAGTGGCACTGAACTCTTGGTGAATATCGGTGAGAAAATAGAAGAGAAATATTTAATTAGGGATAACTCATATTCTAATTAGGGAAGTGTCAAACTAGGCACGAAAGGGCAGACACTCATTTGTTCTCTATGCACCAGAGAACAAATGTGTTTTCCTGTGTGCAAATAGTCACTTGTTGGACAGGGGGAGTTTGCAGCACTGCTAAAGTGTATCAGTCATGCTTTCAAAGTTGCAAATAAAAATGCATTTGGTCTGTCAAGTTTGCTAAAAGGGAAGCTAGTTTTGCTGGAAGTGAAAGAGAAATCATAGTCTTGGTGGGGGGGATATTAAGGAAGTCTATGCCAATATACTGCGGATATAAATGCTCTGACAAGTTATGAAAACTGCATTTTTGCCAAGCTGTGTTTAGATCTTTCTTCCTTTTTCTTACATGTGTTTAACGAGATGCAATGCTGTTGTTTTTCTCTGCATTTATTTTATTCTGATTTGCTAAATTAATGAATGCCTGACAATAATTGTAGAAGCCATGTTTGGTTTATTATTGCATGACTTGGTCATTTTGTGATATGTGACAAAGTCTGTTGTATCCAGTGTAGTCGATATGGAAATTTAGTGTGCTTAGTATAGTACTAAGCCTGGTATTTTGCCAGCCAAGGATCCCAAATTAAATCCTAGCTATAGACAGGTGAGCAATTAACTAATTCTCTACTCTATAGCAAACAAAAATCATTACTGTCCCCTATGACAGGGAAGCTCTCGTTGTTGCGTGCCTTGTTCGGGTAGCAGGCGAATACCAGAGTGCTCTAGCAGCAAGATATGCAGCTTTCCCGAACTAAGCGGGCCCCAGCAATACGACCGCAGCTGCTGGAGATTTTTGGAAACAAGAAAAGAAGCAGAAGCAGCAGTGGAAGTGAATCGAGCAGACGCATTGAGAGAGACCGGTGAGTTATCCATTTCTAGGTAACTCTGGGATGCTCCGTAATCGACTGCTCACTGCTAATGTAGATTTTGAATACCAAAAGGATGTGAAAAAGTCACATTGGTGTTGTACTAACTTTGAAGGAAGACAAAAGAAGAAAGGTTACAACTGCTGTTGCCAAGGCAAGGAGGGGGCCCTATTGAACCAAGTTAGGAACCTGCATTGTAAAGAGGGGTCAATACTGAGGACAAACTATATCAATCATTGCCAAAGTAAAGAGGCGGCAAAACATCAGAAAGAGAATAACCAGAATTGCCTAGGCAAAGACAGATCAATATTGCATAAAGAGTTTAACCTTCGTTCCCAGTGAAGAAGAGGCAATAGTTGAGCCAAACTCCAACAAGCATTGTCTAAGCCAAAAGGCAAATATACATTTTTTTATTATTCAATGGTTATAAAATCAACCTTCTGCATTACATATAAAATACAATGAAATACGTTAATAATATACAATTTCAACGATACATAACAATTCATAATTTCATTTTAGCCATACAATTAACACCTTCACTTGTTTACAGAACTGCATTTAATCTAATTGTGAAAACTTCAGTTTCAGCTGACATCATTCAACAGAGAGATATCTTACTCTACACTCATCATGTCTTTCCAAATGTAAAAGGCTCCCGTCGTTGCTACTATAGATCTAGCACAATTTTATTGCTCCAAAATTGGTCAGATGATACAAAATACTCATGATGTGTATGTAGTGCATACCCTTTGTGATATGACTTGGTCAGGTTAAGGCAGCCTGTGAGTACATGGTGAATAATTTCAACGGGGATACTATAATTAAGAGACACTGTCAGCAGTTCTTTGGTGTGCAAGTGGGAAGTCAAATTTGGCAGAAGAGGTGACCTCCTTGGGAAAGGTGTCAAAGAGGAGAGGAAAGTAAACTGCATTGCTTGTGGCAGATAAATCAATGAAACAAACAGCATCAATGAATATGTTATGTATCTTTACCAAAGAAGTTGCTGATGTCAATGTGATTGGAAGTCAATGTTGGTGAAAGTCAAAGACTTTTCTAAAAGTGTGAAGCAAGCATCACAACAGAGTACTTGTAGCAGTGTTAGGAGTTTTGTCCTGGCAGGCGAGTATACCAGGAAGAAGACATTAAAGTACTGTGGTTATGAAGGAACGAAAGTGGCAAAGCCACAATTGTGTTTGAAAAACCTTTACTGAGTTGTCCGCCTCACATTTCTGACCCCTCTCAGTACTTACCATCTTTCTATGGGGACACATGATTGCATAAATACGTTGAGAGTATGTTCTTCTCCAGCAGCCACAGGCATTGTCAGCAGGAGCATTTGTTCCAGTTTATGCCTTGAGAACAGCCCATGTTAACTCACCCATGTGTGACTGGCCATTACCACAAAATGTATGCAATGTTCCATAGAAAACACAGGTACAATACATCTCTATTAGGAGCGGGTGTTCTGATGAGTCATCGAGACAAAATGCTGGGATGTCCATTGCTTTAATAATAAAAAGTGTTTGCATATTCCAGAGAAAGTGGAGCTTCATCTTTTGGGACATTAACAAGTGACCAATTTATAGCCTAATCATAGTGGCTATTGAATACCTAGAGTCAACATTTACTTGAATTCTGAGGCTTCTAAATCCAATGCTCATAATACCCACACAAAATGTATTTGAATAAAGTGAATCTAAATGGGGGTTACTTTTATAGTTCATAATTCTCCTCAAAACATGGTGTGGTTTGTATTTTCACAGACTGTACTTGGAAAAATAAAGTATAATTTTGTAGTATCATTCTGGTTAAAATAAATCCAGTTCAAATTGGTTTAGGAAATATAATGGGGCATATATTAGTTAAGGTGAGGCGGATTTACATAGGAAACTTGAAAAAATGAATTGCTAATAACTTTGACTTGTACATTGAATTTGATTGTACATTTTGGAGCCAATTTTGTATGTGTGGGCCCCCCATACCCAAGATTGTACATTTTGAGAAAGATTTGTTACAAAATAAAAATTCAGTTTCAGCCTATTCACCATTCATTTTACATAGATGAAAAAGGTACATTTTTGCTTGCCCGCACAGCCAAAACCACTGGACAGATTTGAACCAGGTTTGAAACAATTTAGCAGGAAGTGTTGACTCGCAATCCTTTCGTGGTTTGGGTTTTTCCATCCAGTACTTTACTCAATATTTGACAGAGAAGGGAGTGCCCCTTCCTCCAAAATAGCAAGACATATATGCTCGGATAAATTGGGTATCTGGGAACTTGAAAAATGAAACAGCCACCATCTTTTTTTTATTCTCATTGCGAGCTGTGACTGTGTTTATACCCCAGGTTACAGCCGACGGTATCGGAAAAGTAAAACGTAGAAAAGTACAATTTTCAAGTGGAAAACATGAAAGTGGCATCAATCTAGAGATGAGGAGGTAGGAGAACACCATGTGAAATGTTGGAGTTGGAGGGGGCTACAAACTAAGTTTGCAACACTAGACTCAAACATTTGTCACACAGCATCAGCTATAACCTGGGTTATAACTGAGGCTACCTGCCATTACAACTGAAACTGCGCCACAGAAATGATGAGTGTTGTGGGGGGATTAGGAGAGGGCAAGGGAGCTGAGGAGGCCTTCGGGGGAGTAGGGGGAGGTGGCACAGATGTGGGGGGTACTTGGTGAGGGCCTGGGAGGGCAGGAGGCATTTTTCTTGCTGTTTTTCCTGATACTGACTGTTAAAATGATCACAAAGATCCAGTGTCATTGGTTGCTGGCATATGCCTGGGTATTCAGCATCGCCCCTGAGTGTAGCCACATTACCGTACTGTGGCACCTGATTGGTTGCAGCTGTTGACACAGCGATGTTGAATACCCACGCCTACCGTATAGTTCAATTGGATTGTGTGCTGCGGTTATGTGCCTACACATGACATGTAGCCATGTCAACAAGAACAACCAATCAGGTGGTGTGGTATGTTAACACATGTCAAATACCCATGTGTACCCTCCAGACCAATCGGATTGCGCTTTGTGGTTACACGGTTTCATAACCGCGGCAATGCGACTCTATGGAATATGGGCCCATAGACATTCATTATAGCTGCGGTTGTAGAAAATAATGCATATGTGGTCGTTTTTTCATGTAAACTATATTAAATGAATGATATAACAATTATTCATCTATTTAAACAGTTTGTGATCTCTGATGTCTATTAAAAGGACATTTTGGTGGAGACGGAAGGAGGCGGGTGGAACTGGGAAGGGAAGAACATAGGGTTGATACATATAGCAATGGGTTAAAAAAGGGAAGATATATATATTTGTTGCAGGGTTTTTGTTTTCATTTTTTCAAAACAAGGGGTGGGGGAATTACCACTTAGAAAATAAATAAATGCCTACTGACGGCAGTTGTCCTAGTGTTCAGAAATGGCCTGTGCCCAGCCATCTAGGGTGGCATCTCCCACTGCGATCTAGTTGTGGCTTTTGCAGCACAGAATTTTGCACTGCTGCATATTGGGTGTAGGGAGCAGTGGTTGATGTTGGATCCCGGTGGATGTAGTGGAAGGTGTGGTTGTAGAGGTGGATGGGGCGGAAGTTGCAGTAGTTGAAGAAGATGATGCAGAAGTCGATCATGCTGCAGATGTCGGATGGCGTATCGAGGGAGGTCCATGCGCTTTGACTTTTTGGTGTTCGTGGACCTTCCAATAGCACTCGTCTACCTTGTCCCAGTGGACGCATAGTAGGTGCTGGATGAAGACTGATGTTCCGAGACTTTGAGAGGGAACATTTACAGGTCCCTGTTGAAGCTGCTTCTTGCACAGCTTGCACTGTACCTCTTCAATTTCCTTGCGAGAATGGTGTTCTTTAACACGGAAATACCTCCAACTGTCCACGGTTCTCTTCATCCCACACAAATCTCTGCAGGGGAGATGGTGTTGGGACACAGATGACATCATCATCACTGCTGCAGTTGTGGCCAGACATGGTGAACAATGTCTGACACAAGACCCAGAGGACCATGCAACTAAAATGAAAAATATAAGAAGAAAATAACTAACTAAAATAAAGAACAGACAAACAAAACAAATGACAGGACAAAGGAAAGTGGTATAGGGTCAAAGGAGGACAGAAAAGGATGGAAACAATTAGGAATTGGCTTTCAAAAGCTCTTGGACTTCACAGAGAACCTGCTCAGTACCAAGAATAAAAAACAATGAGGAAAACGAAAGGTGTTTCTTTGGGTGTGCTGAATACCCACAGCTACACAAAATAACCAATCAGTGAGCACCTACAAAGGGCGTGATTTGATTGGTCGACAGTGTATGCACGGCTACGTCACCGCACCTGGGCTTAGCTCTGTTAACGCACCACGCCACCTAATTGGTTGTTTCCATTGGCACAGCTATGTGCTATGTGTAGATGCATACATGCAGCATGCAATCTGATTGGCTGATCCTGTACACGTAGCTACAGGCCATGTGTTGCCACGTAAGTGCAGGGCACAGTCTGATTGGTCAGTAGTGAATGTGCGGATACGTCACTGTGCTTGGGCATAGCTGCGTTTACGCACCACGCTGCCTGCTTTGGTGCTCCTGTTGAAGAGGCTATGTGTCATTTGCAGGCGCGTGTTTTGATTTGTTCCCCATCAATGACGCGGCTGTTCATCATAAACACAGGTTGTGAGGACTCTGAGGCCGTTCTCACTTATTGCCCCAAAACCTCCTACTCCTAGGTAGCCAGGGAAAGGCCATCTCGTGTGCATACTGACCCTGGGATGGAATATGCAAGGGCGGTTCACCTGGGTGGAGGGTCTGTGGGGATTGGGGAGAGGACAACCTTGGATGATTATTCCGAATTTCCCTTCTCTAATCAACCCAATGTCCTCCAGGTCTTTGTAGGTTATTATATTTTATTATAATAATTATTATTATTATATCTCCCAGTCAACACAGCTATGGTACTGGGACGAAGAAGAGGAGACGAAAACCAACAACAGACTACAGAAACCATAAGCAGCAGTCTAATTGTCAGAGACCAATCAAGATGATGGGCTGTTTAAAAACGGACTTTTTCAACAGTGAGGAGTCCGAGCAGTTAAGAGAAACTGGGACGATGGCAGCCGTCATGGTTACAAGCATAGGATCATGCCTGGACCACATGCGGTCTCTTTGAGAGGCCAGGGTCGGTGGGAGTCACCAAAGCAAGGGCTTTGATCTGCAGAGATTGCAGTCAGAAGCGCTGCGAGGCGGACACCGGAGTTTCCGAGGGGCAGGGCAGACACTCTCTGTCCAGGCAGTGTGGGCCGTTGGGCTGCAATTCAGGAGGATCGGGTCCCTCCCCTGACCAACAGCAGCAGTGGATGAGGGTCGCCTGGAGAAGCATCGGAAGGCCGGTAAGTTAATTAAAGCGTGTAAACCCCAGGACTTCTCGTAAGCTGGGTCGGAGGGCTCGCATCTTCTTTGGAAACCACGAGATAGGGGCTGGAAGTAGATGTGCTCCAGACGATCCCAGGAGAGCCGGGGAGTGCACCGGAGTTTTAAGGCCCCATTTCCCAAGCTTCTACATAGGGCGCGGTAGCTAAAAAGTATCCATCATGTACGAGTGGAGTCGTTAAAGGATTGCAGTTAAATATTGAACAATCGAAAGGCAACAAATGTAACTCTTGCATGCGAGTAAAACTGCTTTGCAAATCCCAGATAAAATAGTAATCGCGTGTGGGAGAAGAGGAATTAGGAAGTGAAAGGGAACAGAAGAAAAGATATGAAAATGTTGCACAAGTGAAAAGAAACTAATCTGTACATTTAGGAATGACGTGAATATGTTTAAGCAAAGTTAATTAATCATATTGAATACCGAACTGCATAAAACTAGTAGCAAAACTAAATCACACACATTGAATGCCGAGTTGAATGAAACTTTGTGGGCAAAGCTGTTAGATGATGAAAGCATAAGGGAAAATGCCCATTTGCAAAACAACCTACGAAAAAGAGCGCAAGTGTGGAAGAGTGGAACGAAAGGTGGGAAATCAATAAGACCACCACAAAGTAAACTATATGAATGCAGTCAGTGTGGCAAGGCCAAAGATTGGCATAAAACATGCCACATCTTATGGCAAAGCCAAGAGGCTGACCAGGAGAGTGTGACGCTGCACATAAAGCCAAGAGGCCGACAGAGAGAAGCTAAGTAACTGTGAATTGGGACACTGGACAAATGCAGAAGAACCCGAGGGGGCTGAAGAGGCTAGGGTTCCTGGTTACACAACATGTGATGGGTGGCCCGTGTGGTCTGACAACTGTCCCTAGACCAGGGAACCCTAAATTGGGAGACCCAGAGACATTGTGAAAAACACAAAGAAGGAGCACTGTAAGTGAACTGTTGATGCCATCCAGAAGGATGGTCAAGCTGACCTGGAGTTCTGTTGAACTTTGGAAACCGTTGCTACCTTGAAGTCTTGGGGAAGGGAACCCTGAGACTTGATGAATCACAGATACTGTCTTGAGAACAGAGCCTCAAGACTCTTTTCTTTTGAACCGTGGTACCTTAAGCTTGGAGAAGGGAACCCCCAAGGATTGTGTGGAAGAGTATTGCTTTGAACTTGAGAAAGGTAATCTTGAGACTTGAAGGGGAGCTGACAGGGAAGTGAAGAGCTGGAAGAAGCTCAGAACTTTGTGTTAATCCTCATTTCTTGTATTACTGACATCCCTACGCATTGTAGCTTTAGTTGTGAGGGCAAGGATAGGTTTTTGACACAGACATACTTTTAGGTTGAACTCTTTGACTCAGACTTTCCTTAGTTTCATTCAGGTAGGGAAATCCCACCTTAGCATAGGTCAAGTTAGGCCTTCTACCATCCTGCCATTTGAGTTAATTAATAATTTCTGTTTGATCTTTGAATCTAGTGTCTGTGTCTTGCTTTTTGATGCCTTCAAAAGGTACAAAACCCTGCTCTTGATTGGCCTGTGTGGGTAGCCACAGCTGTAGGCCACACCTGAAGGTACTTATTTTCAATGTGCCCATTGCTTTTTGTCTCTTGGTGGGTGAACTTCTTTGTGAGCCTCCAGAAAGTTTCAAATACATGTTTCAATCCTTTATTACCATCTCATGGTCCTACACCTCTGTCTCTTAGCTTGTTATTTTCTTTTTTTTAAACCTGTTCTCCTTTTTAGTGGCAGAACCCTTTTTGTATTGTCTTTTTGTATGTTCTTGACTTTTCCTTTCCCGGTCCAACATTTAAGTATGTCTGGGATGAGCAGCAGTGATGACGATGTTGTTTGGGTTGCTACTACCTCACCTCCTTGGAAAAAGCAGTGTGCTGTGAAAACTGTCGCTGACAGCAGGCAGTATTTCTGTGTGAAGGAGTACCAGAGTAAGAAGGACGTTGAGGGGGTGCAATGTATTTTCTGCAGGAAGTTGCTGTGGAGAGGGCCTTTAAACAAATCTTTCTAGAGCCTGGGCACCTCCACTTCGATACACATCTTGTCTGAGTCCACTGGTACGAAGTGGAGGAACCAAATAGGAAGGCACATTTCCATCATCAGGTGATTGAGCATGGTCCACAGTCAGCCACCATGTATCTCCATCCCAAGAACTCTTCTGCCCCGTCAACCTCTTCTGCCACTGATACTCTGTTATCTCCCTCTGCTGCCACTGCCTCTGTTCCTTCCACCGGGACCCAACCACAACCACTGCTGCCTACACCCGATTTAAAGCAGTGCAAAGTTATGTGCTGCAAATGCCACAATACGTTTGCAGTGGGAGTGCCACCCTCAATAACTGGGCACAGCCATTTCTGAACACCAGGCCAACTGCTGCCACTGGGCATTTCTTTTTTAAAGTGGCAATTCTCCCCCCACTTTTTGAGGAAAATAATGTTCTTCCATTGCAAGTTCCACCCTCCTCCTTTCCTCTCCTTCCTTCTCTCAGTTGTAAAATTAGACAATAAAAAATGCAGATTGTCCAAATGGATCAACAACCACAATTTGTGTGTGTTATTATAGTCATGCCTATGTTAAATACCATGCAGGCCTGCAGATATAATAAAAATATAAAGGGGGGCTTTCTTCTTTCCATGCACATCAAAGACTCTATTTTGTCCTCCCTCCACCTCTCCACACTCAAAAAAAGTGATGCTCTCCTCCTCATGATGCCCACTAACCTCGCTCCATGAGCACAGTCCATTTTTCTGTGATGTAGTTTCAATGTGCCTATTCCCTGTGCTTGTAGCCACAGGCAATATTATTTTTTTCTTTGCAGTATGTGCTGCTATACATGCAGTGGGCTATAACTATCTATACTCACGGCACCCGGTAAGCAGACTTATTTATTTCATGTATTTATTTGTTGTTAATTTGTTAGGTGCTTATACAGTAAGTCAATTCTGTTTCAAAGCGCCCACAGGGCAACAGGGATGGAACATGGCATTGAAAAACAATGAATACAGTGGAAGATGAAGACGGACCTACTATGCCTTGTGAGTATTCAGAACATACAAGTGCAGCAAGAAGACGGCAGAGTAGGGGGTGGGGGTAAGTGCTGGAATGTCTATGCTTGTGGGTGAGCAGCAGATGAAGTGCATAGTATGGTAAGTGCTATTGGGTTGAAAGTGCAAGCCTATAGAAATGAGGTCAGTGGGTGCCAAGGCAAGTGCTAAGAGATAGACAGAGGCTGGGGCGATTAGGTATGGGAGGCCAGGTCTCTGAGTGATACATAAGGGCCCTTGCCACCAATCACAGCAACTGTGAGATTAGCAAAGAAGGGACGAAGGGAAGGAGGAGGTGAAGAGGAAAGTCTTGAGGAGTTTTCGGAAATTGAGGAGGTCCTGCTCAAGACGAAGAGGCAGGGGGAGGCTGTTCCATCAAACGGAGCCAGCTGAAGTAAGTGATCGGCTTCCCACCCTCTGTTAAGTGAAACACTTTACACGTAGAGAGTTGGTGTCAGAGGACTGCAGAGATCTAGAGGGAGAGTATTTAGTAAGAGAAAGCTGCAGATAGCATGGTCCAAGCCCCAGACAGCATTGTGGATGATGCAGAGGGATTTTAATTTAATCTGTGCTGCAACCGCGAGCCAGTGAAGAGTCTTTAGGGCAGGAGAGATATGGTCCCTGGGCTTAAGGCCAAGGATAAATCTCAATGCCCTATTCTGGATTAGCTGGAGGGGTCATAAAGTGGAAGAAGGTAGATTCAGAAGATGGCTATTGCAGTAGTCAAGCCTAGAGAGAACCAGGGCTTGGGTAACATTGAGCTTCTGGGGGAAAGTGAGAAATGGGAGAATTCCTTTCAGAAGAAGAGTTGAAAGTGGGACTTCTTGGCAATGTCCTGGGTGCGAGGGGGGAAGTAGAGAGAGGAGTCGAAGATGACTCCAAGGTTTCTGGCTTCAGAAGAAGGAGCACTGGGAGAAGCCATAGAGGAGGGCCAGAGTGAGGGAAAAAGGAGGGAGCAGGGGTCCAAATGGGAATGATTTCAGTCTTGCTGGCATTGAAGCAGAGATTGTTGGAAGGACACCAGGGCCCTCATTACAAGTCAGGCGTTAAGGGGTTAACAGCGCCGTCAAGAGTGTCAGCGCCGTTAAACCCTTAACGCCTGATTCACACCTTAAAATCCAAGGCGCTAAGCGACCTTGGTGCTAATTACGGCACCGTAATTTACGGTGCCGTAATTAGTGCCTTCCCCATCCCCATTATGCCCTATGGGGCAAAAATGGGAATGGGGAAGGGCAAATGGTGAATGGGGAATTACCGCCCCACTCACCTTGGAATGGGGCGGTAATTCCGCCATCCACCATGGCGGAATCCGGCATGGACCATGGTGCTAATAGCACCATGGTCCACCGCCTGACTTGTAATGAGGGCCCAGGACTGGATGGCAGAAAGGCAGTCTCAGATGATGGAAGATGCAAGGGGTCCAGAAGAAAGTTTGAAAAGAGTTGTGTGTCATCTGCATAGCACTGGAAGTTTGCGGAGAAGGAGGAAATGAGGAGTGCTAGCGTAGCAGGTAAGTGTTGAAGAGCCAGGGGGAGAGGATTGAGCCCTGGGGACACCACATGTGGAGAAGAAAGTAGGTGAGGAGAAGGTGCCCAAAATGCCTTGGGACAAACGGTCAGTTAGGATGGAGAGAAGCCAGTCCAGTACCCTCTCCGAGATACCAAGGGTATCATGGAGCCGCTTTATGAGGATGGAATGGTTAACCTTATCGAAGGCAGAGGAGAGATTGAGTAGGATGAGGACCGCTGGAGAGTTAGTGTTCAGAAATGCAGTCAGTCCTTCACAGGTGTTCAGAAAAGCAGTTTCCGTGCCTCTGGATGCTCGGAATACAGATGAATGGTCATTGAGACCACCAACAAGTTCAGTGTGTGAGGTAAGTTGTAGAAAGGCCAGATTCTCCAGAGGTTTTCAGAGGAAGAGGGTGATAATAGGGTGGTAGTTGGCTGGAGCGGTAGGATCTGCTGAAGATTTTTTCAGGAGTGGGCACAAAAAGAAGTGCTTGAGGGAACATGGGAAATATCCATGGCAAATGAGTGGTTGCAGAGATTAGCATGTGCAGGAGCAACAGAACCAATGTTGTCCTTCATGGTTCTGGAGGAGCAAGGGGAGACCGACATGGAGAGGACAACTCTGGTGACCTCTTCACATGAGACAGGGGGGAAGGAGGAGTGGGAGGAAGAAGGAGGGTGATAAACCATAGGAGGCAAGGGAGTGCCGGAGGGGTTGGGAGGGAGTGTAGCAAGGGTGCTCAGGATGTCCTGAGTTGTAGTGGTGAAGTGTGTGGCCAGTGCGTTGCAGATGACCTGGGATGGAAGAGTGGGCTAGTTCCCAGCAGACTTAAAGAATTCAACTGTGTTGTTGGATGCACCAAATACCAATGCCTGGATGTGGGCCCTATTCTTGGCACGAATAGAGAGTCTGTATTGCCTTTGGAGCAGGCAGCAGGCCAGTTTGTCAGAGGGTGAGCCTGAGGTTTGCCACTTCCACTCCACAGTTCTGCATATCAGGTGTTACATTTAGAGGTGGGTTTCAGGTGGATCCTAAAGACTGGGGCAGGAATGTCAAGGGTTTTGGAAATGACCATATGGAGGTTGCTGAGAGCAGAGTTGGTGGTAGAGTCTGGTGGTTGGCGACAGAGGGGATGAAGGTGGATGTGAAGGCAGCACTGACACTCATTTCATCAGACAGATGTCAGTGAACGAGGTTGGCAGGGCTTTTGGAGGGGAGCTCTAAGGGCCGAGGGACCCAGGTGCGAGGAGAGAATGGCCTGTCCAAGAGAGTGGAGTGACCAGAGGGAGAAGAGAGAGAGGTCAGAATGGATGAGGGCATACAGAGTGTGTCCAGCCAAGTGGGTTGCGCCAGAAGGGAGAACAGAGAGGGATAGTGATGTGCAGAAGTCATGGAACAGATTGGATGCTGTGTCAAGGAAGTCCAATTGGATGTTGAAATCACCCATGAGGAAGAGGTTAGAGGTGTTTGAGAGTAGGGAGGAACAGAATTCAGCCCATTCAGAGAGGAACAGGGTGGTAGCGCCAGGAGGTCTGCAGATGGAAGCAATGGTCGGAGAGGAGGAGGGGGAGATGACCAGCTTGCAGGCCAAAGGAAGAGAAGAGCTGGGTGGGTATGATATGATATGATAGTTTATCTATATAGCGCCTATACACAATGGGCCTCATTACGAGTATGGAGGTAGCCATGCAGCTCTTAGCGGCATGGCTACCCCCATACCGGTTACCAGGTCCGGGTTCCAGAAATAGGGAATTACCGGGCCATTCCGAACTTGGAGGGCCCGGTAATTCCCTTTCCTGGAACCAGACGTCCTCAGCGGGAACAGCGAGCAGACCTCGTAATGAGGCGGTAGAGGGATAACGGCGCCAGCAGCTCTACCAGCACCGTTAACCCTCTACCACCTTCCTCGTAATGAGGCCCAATGTGTTTCAAAGCACTTCAAGGCAAGGGAGGGAACAAGAGAAAATACAATTACATTCTTATAGGCCATGAACAGTAAGAATGTGAAATTAACTATCGTACTCGGCCTTACGACATTTCAGATAGTGCAAGAGCTAAGACATAGATAAGGAAAGGAGGGGGAGAGTGAGAAGGAAATGGAAACAGACATGCCACTACTGTACTAGGCCTGACAACATTTCTTGCAGAGCCGGAGAAAAACAAAAAGTGATGGAGAGGGGTGCACAAAGGTAGGGGAGGAACAAACAAAACAAGCGACCATTATACTAGGCCTGATGACATTTCAGATAGTGCTAGAGGGATGGTGGGGAGGAAAAAAACAGTAAGGGGAGGGGGGAGGACAGACAAGGTTTCTATCATACTAGGTCCAGGGACAAATCTGATAGAGTAAGTGCATAGAAGAAAGTAAGAGGAGGAGATGGGAAAAGGGAGAAGGGAAAGGAGGAGAGAACAGAGAGTTAGCAGTCAAAAGAGTGGAGAAGCAAGAGGGGAGAGTGAATATAATTGCAGAAGTCAGTAGTAACACATAATGTTGCAAGCCAGGATACAAGATGAAGATGGGAACAGCATGATTCAGGGCCACCATGAGTACAAGATGCAAAGAAAGTCCAGCATGAGAGTTGAGAAAGGGTGACGCACTGTGAATGAATGAAGTCCATAAAAGTCAAATCCAGTATTGGCTACAAGACGGTGATGGTGAAACCAGAATGTATCTGGACAGACTCCTGCAGATGTAGAGTTGAGGGGAGTGAGGGGGGAGCAGGGTAGAAGAATCAAGCAAAATAGGCAACACCTGTGTGCGAGAATGGTGGGGGAACAAGGGAACAAGGGTATGATGGAAAAAGGAACCCACTCAGGGAAGATTAAGACAACCCCACCTCCAGCATGGTGCGGTCATGGCTTGGAGTTGATCTTGAAGCCATCCGGGAGAAGGGAGTCAAAAGCAGTGACTGAGCTTGAGCTGGTATTGAACCATGTCTCGGTAAGAGTGAGAATGTTGAGGACACTGTCTTTAAGAAGGAGGCAGATATCGGCGGAGTGTATTGGGAAATTGTGTATTTTGGTGGGATTGTCTAGCCGTGGCCATAACTGTCATTCCAGCTGCTGGTACAGAATTGCTATGGCTATTCAAGTAAGTTATAAGTGTGCAATTTTCTCCAATCACAATAGTAGTTTGAAGTGATTATTTCATTGGTTGTTCCGAGCTACATGTTGAAAGGTGTTATGGCATTGGATGGTGGTTTTTAATATACATTCTACTCGGTAAGAACTGTGTCATTAGCAGTTGTAGAGGTTGAAGGGTTCATACAGATAGTTATTTGAGGTGTATGTTATTTATGGAGAAAGGTGAAGAAATGGAGCGAATTCGTGAGCCCGTATCTGACATTTCATTTACTGATTTATCCGGTGATGAATCTCCTTCATCAGATAATTATGAGTATCTTATTGTGAAACTGTGACAAAGAGTGATCATGAGGAAATTGGGAAAGTATGGGAAAAGCATTGGCTAAGTACCTGTTTCTGTTATCACCACAGAATTCTGCAAGGAGTTTTTTAAAGAGTAGCTAGCTATCTGTGAGGATTGTGGACAGATATTTTTAGTTGGGAGTTTGCATTATTTCATGTTTGGTAAAAGAATATTCATGAAATATATGAAGAATATCACAGAAATACATTGGAAGTACTAGTATGGGAGCAGCGATTGCGTTTGCCGGTGAGCCGTCACCATGTAGATGAGTGTTCCTTATGATGGCCGCGGGGCTTCTGACCAGTGTTGTCGATCTGCTGCCCAGTGGTCTGTCTGAGAGATACAGTCAAAGTGAGTACTAGCGAGAGATTTTGAACATACAAGGCCGAGTTCATACTGCCGGTGCGGTACCTCGAATTTTGTTTTTTCTCTCTATACTGTTTATACGACAAGAGTGTCCCTCTTACTTAACACTGAGTATGCAGCCTTGGTTGCCAGGAGAATCCTCACACTTAGAAGAATGGGTGAGGCACGTAGACTCTCTCCCACTCTCCCACCCATGTGGGGGAGGATAGTAGAATTCCCTATGGTGTTTTTGGGCCATTGAATATGGGTGAGGGTGGTGCTTTTCAGCAGGCCACCGTAACTATAGGACATATTTTATCTATCTTTTGGTACCAGGTTAGAACAACAGCGACACTACAGTTGACGAAAAACGAATACCCTAAGATACCCAGAATACTGGCATGGTTAAAAGCTGGGTAAGTGCCCTTCACTGAATTTGCGAAGACATTTGGCCTCATTACAAATGTGGCGGTAGGGCAACAACGGTGCCGGTAGTACTACCGGCACCGTTGTTACCATATCGCCACATTACGAGTTCTGCTCGCTGGTGCCGCTCTGCACGCCTGGTCAGACCAGGCGCGCAGAGCGGCACCCATGAGCAGCCCTCGTGAATGCACCGGCACCGTGTATAACTGTGTCATTAGCAATTGTAGGGGTTGAAGAGTTTGTACAGATTGTTATTGGAGGAAATTTGAGGTACATGTTATTTTTTGGAGAAAGGTGAAGAAATCGAGTGAAGTTATGAGCCGTACCTGACAATTCATTTACTGGTTTGTCAGGTGATGAATCTCCTTCAACAGATAATTATGAGGACATATTTTATTGTGAAACTGCAACAAACAGTGATGTTGAGGAATTTGGGTAAGTATGGGAAAAACATTGACTGAGTACCTGTCTCTGTTATGATCACAGAACTCTGGAAGGAGTTTTTGAAAGAGTATTTGACAGATATTGTTAGTTGGGTGTTTGGGTTATTTTATGTTTGGTAAAAGAAAACTAATGAAAAATCTGAAGGAATATCACAGAGATTCATTGGAAGTTTATTTGGATACTTCTAAAGGAGTTTGTAAGGGGATTACCAAAATAGACAAATTGGTAGAGTAAAAAAGGATTTTTTTAGTACAATTTTGAGTTTATTTTCCATCCTTACTGTTCTTTCCTTCCCAGTTCCTCCCTCCTCTTTCCATACCTCAAAACTGCCTATTATAGGGCCACCCTATAATTTTTAAAAATAGACATCGGACAACACAAATTGTTTAAATTGATTACTAATTGTTATATCATCCATTTAATACAGTTTATGTGAGAGAGTGCCATATATGCAATATTCTTCTATAACCATGACTACAATGTATGTTTATAGGCCCAGTGAGTCTATTCCCTAGTGTCTTGCAACCACAGTCATGAAATGATGTTTAAAAAAATATATATTTATATGTGTGTGAAAGGTAGTCCTTGAACGTTCTATTTTGAGCTATATTGACTGTAGTGTTTGTGCAAAGTTAGAGCAATAGTTGGATGACTTTCACTTCATTACCAACAGATACAACTTTAAACAATTTGAACAAGTTAAATAAATATGCAAACACATTTTTTTATTAAAATATTTATTTAGGGGGAAAGTTGTTGTGGGTATTCTTTTAGTTTTTGTGTTTCCACACAGAAACTTTTTTCTTTACTATCCCAATTGTCTGCATTAGTATCATCTATTTTTATTTTTGGGTCTCTTATGTCCTTTTTCACTGATTGTATATCACTTTGAAGATTAATCAAAATGTCTTTAATTTCTTTTAATGTATCCATGATTACATTTTTTTGGCAAATCGCAGGTGGCTGCTGCTGAATCCTTCTTCTCATTTCAATCACTTCTTCATCTGTTAATAAATATTTAGAAAATATTTCGAAATAATTAAAGACATCATTGGCTTCAAAGTACTTTTACTAGTAGCACAAACATTCCAAAACAGTTAGTGTAAATACCTCATGAATATATTTCACTTTAAATATTATCTTCTTTACCACACTAAGGCATACCTAAAATCACAATCATCTGTAATCGCTAACCGTTATTAGTTAGATAAACATAAAGAATAAACTCAAATAATCCAGAATATATTGCACTTTCCTCAAGCTGCTGCTCTTCAGTATCCTCCTTAAGTATTTCCTCATCTGGTGTATAATTGTCTTCAAGCCACTCCTGGTAGCTGTCCATTCTGCAGTAACAGCAAAATACAGTTTCTGTCCCGTCACTTGTTAGCATGAACAATGGAAATACATTACCTGATCAAGAAGGTGGGAATCTCTGCATTTAATTTCTGAATGGTTCTTTATTGTTTTTATGGAAGGGAGCTGCCAAAAAGACAACAAGTAGCTTGGCTGCTCTTCAGCTATTGAACCTATAAGTCAATGGGCCTAATTATAAGTCTGTCAGTCTGGAAATAAGGCGGTGGGTAGCAAAGTACCTGCAGCCTTTCCAGACCGGCAGACTAGAACTATGCTTTCCACGGCCTTTGCAACGACCTCAGAAAGCAGAGTTGTCACGGAAGCACCAGCACCATTAGCAACAGTGCCGGTGCTTCCATGAACCCATTCCTGTGGAGTCCTATGGGACTCCACGGGAATGGGGACTTCCCAAATCCACTGCCTCTATATCCTGCACCACCGGGACTTGTAATGTCCCGGGGTGCCTGGATATCAGACAGCGGATTCAGTGTTACAGGGATGGTGGCAAACCCCCGGTAGCACCGGCGGGTTACCGCCGTCCTCGTAATGAGGCCATTGTCGTTTTTTGAGTGATGTTTCTATGTACCTATTAAAGTGGAGGCTCTATTGTCTCATGATCTTTAGTGTTTTTCTACACCAAACTAAAACATATTAGTATTATACATGTTGGAAGATATTTGTATGAAAAATAATAAAACGAAGGCTGTGCCCCTTCACTGCTTATTTATGCTCACGCACTCATTTAATGTTTCCTTGCTAGAATTTTGTGTATACCCGCAGTTACAAAGGGGTTGTTGCTCGTGACTAGAATCCACTCAATGAAATGTCGTGTTCTCACAGAGACACTTATAACCGTGATTATAACTGTTCTGATAGTCGTGTGTATTAGGGCATTCATACTTGGGGCTATCATCAGGGCAATGGGACATGGGTTGAGCATGATTATTTAGCTGCAGGTATAACTGCTGTGATAGCTGCGTGTATCAGGCCACGCATTTCTGTGCAATAATCAGATTATTCTGTGGATGTTAACCCACACATGTTTACATGTCTTTCTGATTCTATGCCCTCATCTCTACCCTTTTGTCATTTGAACTCTGAAACCTTGACAATATGTGTTTTTCAGTATGCAAATAAATGGCCTGGATACACGGCCATAAGAAGGGTATTCAAACTCACGGCTATCATAAGGCCAATGGGACATTGTATATTTTAGCGGGCTGATGTAGCCATGCGTATGACTGCTGTGATTGACGCGTATATTAAGCCACACATTTCTGTGGAGTAATCAAATGGTTTTGTGCATGTTAGACCATAGAATTTTACATGCCTTTCTGATTCCATGCCCTCATCTGTACCATTGTGTTATTTGAACTTTAAAACCACGGTAATGTGTTTGGAAAAAAATATGCGGATACCCTCGACTACAAGAATGTGTTCATAGCCACAGTACAATTATATCTAAACTATATCTATGGACACGTGAGCCTATTACATAGCATCTCATAGCCGCGGTTATGAAATGATGGTTAAAAAAAGGTTATGTGTGTTTTTATATGTCTGCATATGTATGTAATAGGTAGTCCTTAAAAGGACTGTTTGGAGTACACTGAGTGTAGTTTTTCAACAAATTTGGAGGACTGCTTCGATGTTATCAAGGAACACAGCATTTCCTTCATTAGTTAGGTGTACTCCATCATGTCTATACAGGATATACATGTAGAACTGGATGTTGTTGATCAATATCCATAATAGTTTTTGGTCTCTGATGAATGCTGAAACTATCTTATTAACATTTCTCCTTGATTTTTCAATTTTGGAATTAAATCTGGTGGTCCACTTCCTTGTTTGCCTCTGAGTTAGGTTAGAAAATGAGTTGGTCCAAGTCCTATTTCATCATTAAAGCAAGACACATAACTCATGAATTACACAAATCATTGGCTCCACAATGAATCAGTATTACGTCTGGCTGCCCTGCACTTCTCAGACTAAACAACTTAGAAAAAACATGGAACCATCGCATCCTCCACCAACCGAACCATTTAATTCTAAAATTAATCAAACCTAGGTCCATGTTAATGTTTAGTTTCTCACAAAAAATCAGTAACCAAAAGGGACAACTGTCTCCAATCAGCCTCAAAATTTTACTACCAGCCATGATTTCTGATCTCCTCTGTTTCTAGGAAAATGATTCTTAGTTATTTTGAATTTCTGCTAATCATAGGTGTGGGGCCTGCATAATGTCTGTGTTTTGGTGTTTGCTATTGGTTGGTGTTACTGTTGCAATTATGTACTTGCCTGTGATAGGTTGCAGTGAAAATGTGTCGGTCATTTTAGTACATTACTTACTACAGTCCTGTTTGTGTGTTATAGATTTCTGAAAAGTATCATAGGCACCATTTTGACGACTTTTGCCATACTGATTGCAGAACTCACAGTGTGCACATGCTGACTCTGTGGCTGATGTGAACATCTTTGGATCTTTGGGATAAGCTGAAAGTAAGTGTCAGTAAATATTTACATATTTGAAGGTTTATTTGCAGGGTGGTGTGTGTAAGCTATATTCACATAGGATTAAAATAGGGCAAATATTACCCAATGGGAAATATTTTCCCTAATTTTAATCCTATGTGATGATTTCATGGGGTGATCCTATTGATGATATTAGTAGTCTTTTCTATGATATGACATATATGATTTTGTTTATTCACGCGTATTTCATTTGGTTTTAATCTTGCATATTTAGAGTGTATTATGTTTTTCTACCAATGTTCTTTATGAAATGTATCTGTTGTATCTGTATTTTTAAACTTGTGCAAAGGTTTGTATAAACCATAAACACAAATAAATAACTTAAAAAAATAAAAAGTATGCTATATTAAGTATTTGTTTTATCTGATGACGATTACACATTTGATTTTTAATGACGTTTACATGCTATGCTACATGACCATTTCTTATGAAGGGATAATTCTTTTTTATTGTGCAGAATCCATAATATGGTTTGGTTATATAACAAAGAGAACTGATTGCATTTATGATTTTGGTGTAACTTGCAGTTGTTAACATGGTCTTAATATGGCTTTTTTGGAGAAATTCTTTTTTTAGGTTTTGACCAGCAGGATGTATATTGAGATTTAAACTGCAAAAAGACTGAGGGCCTCATCACGACTTGGGCGGTAACGTTGACGCTATTAGCGCGGGGGCTATTAGCGCGACCGCCATAGCCCCCGGCACTAATAGCGTGGGATCACGAGTTGGGCGGACTTGGAAGTCCCCATTCCCCATTGAGCCCATTCGGGAATGCCCCACTCCCCATTGGGCTCAATGGGGAAATTTCGCGCTCTTACCGCCGGCGGATTTCCTGCCGGCGGTAATAACGCAAATTTTCAGCGGATTTCCCCCCAGCTCAGAGCTGGGGAGAAATCCGCCGAAGTCATGCTTTGGCGGACCCTTAAGTCCGGCGGTATTAGCGCTACTGCCGGATTTAAGGGTTACCGCCAAAGTCGTGATGAGGCCCTGAGTGTGCTAGGTTCATATAAAATCTATGCATGCTCACAGAACAGTAGAAATGTATTTAGGAAATGTAATTTTGCACGACATGCAAACTCAACCATTTTTGGTGCAGCTTGCTGGAGTAACAACTCATGAACATGTATGGGGATTGCTGATCAGGTTCTGGAATCACAGCAGAGCCATTCATATTTGTGAGTCACATTCTGTGACTCAGACACATATAAAGGGGTCTGTGTTAGAAGGAAAGACAGAATGATTATGCAAAATTGTTTAGATTTGGAAAATATCTAAGGTTTTCAAGGGTCCTCTTTGGCAGAGGTGACAATACGCTGAACATGAGTGAGCGTTGTCCAGTAAAGCATTATCTTGAAATCTCTAAAAGCTGTGGTTTCTAGCAAATGTACTTTTCTCTCCCCAATGAAATGAATAAGTAGAAATGGGCGCACAGTGCTCCCCTTGAAAACTGTATCTCTTACCAAAAATATCTGACCTGGTAAACAATGTCTTGCCTTTTTGAAACCTAGATTTCTCTCACCAGTTCAGGCTCATGATAAAGTCATGTGTCTCATTCTAAATCTGTTATATTTGTAAATGCCTAATCAAACCAGCCCTGTGTACATTTACAAATGTGGGATAATCGTTTTTCAGTAAAATATGACCTTCTTTACATTTTGCAAATGTAATTTTGCTTCTTGTCCAAAGTCTACCTTTTTGGTTCATTTCCTTGGTTTTCACACTGTAGTTTTTCCTCCCCAATTAAATTAACACCTATATTTGCTTGTATAGTACTGCGGTCTGGACAATTGCGGATTGTGACTGGCCCTTTTATATTCAGGCTTTCTGCAGCATTCATGTCAGTTTAGACCCTGCTTTTCCAATCCGAAATGCAATCTTCAGACTGACTTTCTCTTAACTTCAACAGTCTCACTGTTACAGGTTATCTGTTCAATCTTTTTACACGCACCCTGCTACTTCCCCAGCTTTGTTCACACCTTCCTGGTTCCATTAGTTATCTTGAAGCTGTATTGCCACACTTCAAACTTCAGATAACAATGTCACACTTGTGTCAGAGGACACTGGGCCTTTAACAACTATGCCAGTTAGGTGGATTGGTTTAACAAGTGTTTCTTCACTCTAGAAAGGTTTTGCCTCTTGGCTTGGGTAATGATTGTTAATCTTATTAATATGACAACTTCTGCGTTTAAAGAATACTCATTCTTAGTGTTACAAGGTTCAGTCTTCAAATGAAAATTACTTTTAGGCATACCCGACCACCCTGGAAGGTAAATCTTCAACCTTAAATATCTTTAAGGGTTTGTGTTCCCACGTACTAACAAGCAGGCACCTTCTACTCGGGAATCAGAATTAGTCACACATGACTTTCCTTTGATGCCATAGGATCTTGTAACACATGTGAAAGACAACATTTAAGTTTTCAGAGTATTTCAGAAAGCATTCCCCTTTTTATTGGAGGCACACAAGCACTCGGGCAACATTTAAATGTTCGACAAAAGGAAATGAATTGCTTTTTGTTGCACGCATGCACTAGAAAATGTCCTAGAATTGCGTGTGATACATGTCCATTGTAAAGAATATCTTTCACAAAGACGAACAGTTTATACTGACTTCAACTTTACAGCAAGCCACTTTAGAGATGGTAACCGGAAAGGGTTTGAGTGTACCTGAGCGTCAGTCTTCATTCACCGGGTATTGTATGAAAAGTCCGGCCCCACCAAATGACCTAAAACACGCATCACGAAAAGTCTGGACTACCAAAAATCCGAACTTTTTGTGTTATGTGTGAGTTGTTTCAGTGGGGTCAGACTTGGGGCTCGGGGGAGTGTTCCCCGCAACACCCCACTCACTACAGTGAGCGGGAGTTGCGGGGGACACCCCACAGCCCCTGCCAAATAAAAAGAAAAAAAAAAAAAGAGGGCTGCAGGGGTGTCCCCCCGCAATACCCTGCTCACTATGCTATACAGTATAGTGAGCAAGGTGTTGTGGGGGACACCACAGCAGCACACCCAAACAAAAAACAGGGGCTGCGGGGGGAGTCCCTCGCAACACCCCGCTCACTATACTTTATAGTATAGTGAGCGGGGGTTGCAGGGGAAACGCCTGCAGCTTCTGAAAAAAAAATGAAAAAAGAAAAGGACCCTGCGGCGCCGGTTCCTGATCACGGAAGTGAAAGGGAACTGGCGCCGCAGGGACACAGCATGTCTTCGAAGGTAAGTAGGGTGGGGGTATGTTGGGGGTGTGGCTGCGGGTGTGGGTGGGGGGTGTGTTAGGGGTGTGTTGTGGGTGTGGGTGGGGGTGTGGGTGTGTAGGGGAAATGTACAAACCTTTTGTGGTTCGTATATTTCACCTGCAACCTTTTTCATCGCAGACTTTTCCGCAATGGAAAAATCACATAGAACCCATTCACTGGCTCCAGGAACACTGTAGTTGCAGGCTGCTTCCACTTCACAACTTCTTCTTCTTCTTCTACTATGATTTTAGGCACTCTTGGGACCCACGCCCCTCTCCAGCAAGGTGTCTTTGGACCGGCCTCATCAACGGGGAGTCTCCAGCACTCCATTGTCCCTCAGCTTGCTTCTTGATACTGGTCTCGGGCTTCAGCACGGTCATGGCTCTGCAATTACAGTCGCTAGGCACACCAGGGTAGACCTTCACTTTCAGCATGTCTCTCCCAGTGAAGTCAAGATGTTAAGATGGATTTCTGAACTCTGACCTCGTGGGCAGAGGTTAAGAAGGCCATCCTAGTTTCTTGGAACCGGGTAACCTTCTGTACAAGCCAGACAATCAAGGTAGCATTGGCGGCAGTGAAGACTAGGTCTTAGTAGGGGTGAGGGTGACTGAAATCCCACAATGAGCACACACAGTAAAGGACACTACAAATTACTCCCAGTCAGGTGTATATATCATAAATACATATACATTTATTCAAGGCCTTTGAAAATCAAACACAAAGCAAATATCAACAGTAAAACTCAAACCAAAACACCACTACCATGAAACATATGTACAGTTACCAAGTGGCCTAAAGGAATAGTGTATGCTGCACTGTCCCTAGGGGAAGAACACCCTATCCCTATAGTGTTCTGCTATCCCTAGATCAGAGCTGTTGTACCACCTATCTAATAGGAAAGAGTAGGAGAAAGAAAGCTATAACTAGCAACCTCCTTGTTTGGCTGCATGCGCGATCGAGACTGCAGCAGTAACCTTCGCAGGACGATCACCCCACTTGGAAGCAAATCCGGTCTAGTCATACAGCAACCGGAGGATGTCCCTGTGAGTTAATACAAAGAGAACACTGAGTAAAGGAGCATCAACCCCGATGGAGACACATCACATGTGGGCCTGAGGTCAGATTTGGAGGCACCACCATATCTGATGGATAATACGATCAGATAGACGTATCCAAACAACAGGTCCTAAAGAAGATAACTACAACCACCTTGTCATCGAAACCTGTTGACCATTAATGCACGATATCCCTGAAGGAAAAACAGGATACGGTATAAATTCACCATTTCACCATACCTCATTGTCCGAAGCATTGACTTTTTTTCCTTACATTTGGTGGCACTTACCAGAGTTATCTGCCAATAATTGAAGAATAACATAACTCACGGGCCACTGAGATCAGATCAAATCATCGGTCCCGCAAAAGAAACTGATGGATTCTTTTAGAACTTTTTACCTTTTTACTTTTTAGATATATCCATAGTATTTTGTTGAACCATAACTTACCATCTGATCTATACAGCATATACACACTTCCCTGGAGGTGAATAAATCAATAACATTGCTAAGTGCCAGAAAGAAATACATCCTCCGCTAAATGTGTATGCAAGATATAAAGACTTGGTTCCACATTTTTTGCCTTTGAAGATGCTGCAACTATATGCATTGTAAATATAGGGACAGCTTTTTTCTCTCCTACTCTTTCCTACTAGATAGGCGGCACACCAGCTCTGATCTAGGGATAGCAGCATTCTATAGGGATAGGGTGTTCTTCCTCTTAGGGACAGTGCCAGCGTACTCATTGCTCATTGAGTGTGAGTATTTTAATCACTAGCAAATAACTCATTGCCCTTACGAGTGTTCTTGTGTGATACAATATATCGTTTACCTAACATCTAAGGCTATAAACTACTCCTTCAATGGTGTTTTTTCACCCAAATCAGGTTCCCTAATTGTTTTTGTATCTAAAGGAATAGTGCACTGAATAGGTCCACAACCTATGGAGAAAGGGAGCACACAGTGCAAATAGACCTTAGGCAATTCTTCAATCAATCGCTGACTAAGAGAAAGTCCTGTCCCTATGAAGAGTGGAGTCTAGCACTCAAAAGTACTTTTGGATGCAGGTGCATGTGATTGTGCAGTAGAGCAAAAACAGGGTCTCTTGCAGGGGCTGTAGCGACTCTGGAATGTGGGTGAGGCAATGAAGAATAAGTTCCCACTATTCAGGGAAGGCCTCCCCAAGAGGGCAGAACAGGTTCCAGGAGTTGGGAATAGTACGGTAGCATAGTAAGGGTTGCAAGTACTCACCGACCCCATGCACCCTCCAGACCAAACTTCGAAGTCAAGTCCACTTTGGTTGCAGGTTCAAATGCGGCAATTGTGTGGTTCTGCGGCTTTCAGCTGCTGAGTTACAGCAATGATTCCGTGGCAGGACAGTGATTTTTTTCCGCTCCTGGTGAAGGGATCAAGCCAGTTTCAATGCAGCACGTCTCGGAGCACAGAGGTGCACAGTAGCAAGGCACCTGCGAAGTTAGTCACCACGGATGGGTGACACAGTGACCGCATACACTCGGGTTCAGGCATACTCTGCAAAATCCAGACCCAGTGCTTACAATCTACCAAGTTTCAAGTGTCAACTCGAAACAGCGGTGGTTTCTGAGCAAATGTCCTGCGCAAGCTGGTCAGTTCGCTGGTTGGCCCAGGAACACTTCTGAAGAGGCTTGCTTGCAGGTTAAGATGAAGGTGCCGTGACTGGTTGATCCCTCTATTCAAATGAGTCAAAGTGCCTTTGCAGACCTTCTAAGTTCAATCAGATGCAGAGGGGTCCTGCGGGACAACAGCGGGCTCAGGGTGCCAAACCTTCCAGCGGGTCACCAGCGGTTCCTCGACTTAGATTCTTGGTTTCAGGATGCTTGGACCCTATCCTAGGTTCAGTGAGAACTCAAGAGATTGACCTGGTATGGGTGTTTGGAGCCTTCTCTTATCCTGAATCTCCTTTGTGTCAAAAGGAAGAGGACCCAACGGGAGATCTTCTCACATACATGTACACCAGACATTGACCAATCACGGACCATGGTGGTCCCAGTCATTCCCAGCACACCAGACTCTCTGGCACCCAATATGTGTATTGGAACTAGACAGTCCAGCCCACATGCTGGAGGGACACACATAAGGCATTCATAAGCCTGTGAAAGCTTGGCATTTCGCAGGAGAATACATGACCAAAGGACTGACCTGGGTCTGCTTGATCTGGGGAAGGCAAACGGACAGGATTGCCAAAGAACCGGACAAAGAACCTTTTTTGGAGCCAGTCCACCTTGCTGTGCCAACCACGGTAAATGAGGTTTGCATGGCAAGAAAGTTTTAAAAATATACAAAAGGAAAAGCTGCCTCCAGCCCTGTCCAAGGCACATCTGCACTTCTACCAGAAAATCCTTTGAGGGAGTCTAGGGGCTTTGTGGAAACAAAAGGAAGACCCAAGCACACTGTACTGTAAGGTACTTTGTGCACATGTAACATGTCTTCCAGAGTGCCGTCAATGATCTTTGTCTGAATGCCAGCAAGACGGAGATACTCCTCATCCGCACATCTTCACCATCCTTTCCCCTCACTCTCTGGCCAGCCTCCCTCGGCCCTCCTCCTACCCACACCTGCGAGGCTAAGAACCTTGGGGTCATCTTTGACTCCACACTTTCCTTCTCTGTCCACATCTCTGAGGTCTCTAAAAATTCAAACTTCCTACTGCACCTCCTCACAGGTACTCTACATTTCATCTCCTTCCCCCAAAAGCTCAGTGTCTCACAAGCTCTGGTTCTCTCTATGTTGGACTATTGTAACAGCCTTTTTCTAAATCTACCTGCCTCTACTCTCCGCCTTCTGCAACTAATCCAGAACAGGACTGCAAGACTTGTCCTTGGCCTCAAGCCCTGGGACCATATTTCTCCAGCTCTGAAATCCTCAATTGACTCCCAGTGGATGCAAGGATTAAATTCAAAACCCTCTGCATTGTCCGCAAGGCCTTCTGGGGCCTGGGTCCAAAATACCTTCAACTATCCCTTCGCAAATACCTCCCCTCTCGAGCTCTTCGCTCCTCTACCTCTAACTCCCTCAGGGTTAGTAGTTTTTCAAAGAAACGAGCTGGGGGTAGATCTCTGTCTTCGGCTGGGGCCTTCCTCTGGAACAGCCTCTACAACTTGAGGAGAACCATCTACGGTTCTGGAAGCACCTCAAGATCTTCCTTTTTGAGTCTGCCTTCGCTTCCCCTCTCCCCTGCTGATCTGCTCTCTTGGCACTGTGCACCTGGTTACCCTCTGTCCCCTGGGCCCAGGTACCTGCTCACCCTGCCATCCTCCTGCACTGCCTCCTGGCCACCCCTTGCACCGGGGACTGTATCTGTACCCATACAGTCCCCCACACCCTCATTCTCTTCTTTTTCTGCATTTATCAGACTTACCTAATCTGCTGCCGTAAACACAGCACTTGCCAATTGCTGGCTGCACTACCACTGTTTATTGCCTCTATTATCTATTTTTTTTAAATGTATAATATTTATCTGTTCCCTTCTCCTCCGTACTTTCCACTCTCCCCTTTCCATGCACTTTTCCCCCTTTCCCTTCCCCATGCATTTGCATGTTCTCAATGTCACTGGGCCTAGTAAGATGGTTGTTTTTGTTCTCCCCTGTACCCCTCCCTTGCCTTGTCGCGCTCTGAAATACTTGTGTACGAGCACAATATAAATAAATTATCATATCAGTACTGACTGTCTTTAAGGGTATGTCAGTTTCCCCATAACAAAGTGAGTGAAAGCCCAGCATAGTGCATCAGAAGGCTAGGCTTGTCAGACAACAGTAGCAAGTTGGGGGGGTTCACAACTGGAGGGAAAATTACACATAAATGGAAAACATTCCTAACACTTGCCCCTCCCAGACCAAGGACTGGATGAGTCTCATGTTCAAGTCATTTAAACATTCTGGACAACCCATCAGCTTTGGTATATTGAACACCTGACCTATGCTCAGTAGTGAAGTCAAACCCAGACCACCTTAGCAACTTAGGATTCTCTCTATTCATGTTCATCAGCCAATTTTAGTGCTTATGGTCAGTTTGCACAGTGACGTGGGTGCAATAGAGGTAGGGCCTCAGCTTCCTTAGGGCCCACACAACAGAGAAACATTATTTCTCTACTGTGGACCACCTGAGCTCTCTGTCCTTACGCTGGCGACTAATGAATCCAATAGGGTGCTCCTTACCCTTCTCATATACTTGTGATAGTACAGCACCTATCGCAGTGTCAGAGGCATCTGTCTGCACAATAAAAGGTCTTTGGTAATCAGGGGCCCAGAGAACAGGGGCCTGGCACAAGAATTTGTTTAAGCTATTGAAGGCCTTCCCACAATCCACAGACCAAGATACCTTCTTGGGTTTCTTCGGAGTTGTGAGAGCAGTCAGAGGGGCAGTCATGGTGCCATAGTCTGCCATGAAGTTTCCATAGTACCCTGTGAGTGGCATGGTCAACCATCACAAGAATATAATTGCCTGAAGATGTTTGGGGGTCAAGGGGACCAGCAATGTCAATCCCTACCCTCTCAAATAGTATCCTGACAACTGGGAGTGGTACCAAAGGAGCTTGGATTGTTGTGCCACTTTTCCCAGATAACTGGCATGTGGCACAACTCCTGCAGTGACTTCCTACTTGCACCCCATCTTGGGCCAGTAGAAGTGCATGGATAACCTTTGTTTGGTTCTCTTGATGCCAAGGTGACCAGCAAGGGGGACTTCACGCACCAACTGCAAGAGGAAGGGTCTTACAGCAAGGGGAACCACCAACCTCCTATGGTCTCCTTCTGTAGACTCTGTGGGCTCACTGTAGAGGAGCCCACGTTTGCAATAAATCCTGTTTGCCAGGAGGTGCACCCTCAAGCTGGGAGTAGGCCTATCTCCTTACGCCTTCCAAAGATGGGAACTCACGTTGACCCTTACTGAACTCAACCCTATCAGGACCACCTTCTACCAACAAACTCTGGAGTTCCGGATGGTCATGTGGATTGAGAATTTCAGGCAACACCACTTTCTGGTCAGGTTCAGCTGTTTGACAAACTACCTCCACCTCAGTGGTAGGTGAGTTAGGGGGAATATTTTCTTTCCCTCTTCTGTATTCTTTGACTCCTTTAGCCTTGGGTTTCCCCGTTGGCTTGGGCTTGGCGTTGGACTTGGCCAGTGCAGCCCTTGTCAGTGACATTGTGCATGGTCTCTCAGCTGTGTCACCCACAAGACCTAAGTGTCTGAGATCATTCCCCGGCAGGACCTTACCTCTGAATGCTCACTGGAATCATAACCATAGTACCATTAATAGTAAGATTTACAGGCATTAGTGGGAACTTGAGAGGAGGCCATCAGCTAACTTAGTGGGCATCAAAGGAGCTCTGGCAAGTTCCTCTGGGTCTACCAAGGTAGAATCCACTACTGTTCTGCTGGCCCCACTATGCCTAAGGGCAGGAGTGTCTACTCCATTGATCAGCACACTGTCCTTAAAGTAGTGCTTGGTGTTATCTGGGATGCTAGCATAAGCCTCTGAGACTTTAGGCTCCCAGGTACCCAGGGAAACTAGGACTACCTCAGATTATAACCCACAGGGGGAAGAGTGTGAGGAGAAGGATGCTCCTGTGTTCTCTTCCTACTCCTAGGAGGGGAAGGCCAGACTCACAGAGTGGACCCCCAAAGTTTTGACCTTACATCTGGAGTCCCCCTTCACATGGTCATTTGCTCCACAAGCCACACAAGATCCACTGGGTCTTGGGACATATGGAGGCTTGCTATAACCAGAGTTCTGCTTGGAAGGATAACTTCCACTATCCTGTACAGTATCTTGGGACTTACCCTTGAAATTATGTTGTGGCCCTTTTGGAGGAGGTTTTATCAGATCTCCCACCCTCTTTATCTTTGGACTTTTTTCCCTCCTCCTGCATGAGTCTTGTCCTAATGGGACACCCTGTGTGACACCAATATATTTGCTGCTATGGCCAGTTTCTTAGGATCTATCGCCTTTGAATCTGTCAAGTGCTGCTTAAGCTCAGGGGAACAAGATGCAAAAATATGTTAACACATGACAAGGCATACCATACTCTCAAAGGTGGTTACCTTATAGCCTTCAACCCAGCCAGTCAAGTTCTTCAATGAATCAGTAACATAGGACACCCAAGTGTTACCTTCTTTCTTTTTGTACTCTCTAAACCTTTTCAAGTATTGGGCAGGAGTCTTCTCAAACTTTAAGATGAGAGTCTGCTTCGATTTTGCAAGGTCAACTCTTTCAGCTTTTGACATCTCCATAATAGCACTGCAGCCAGAATGGGGTAGTATGCTGAGCAACCATGCAATCTAATCAGCGTTCACAACCTTTTGGACTTCACATGCATGCTCAAATGCATTCAACCAGTCCATAATGTCATTCTTCTCATCATATAAACTGAGCAGATCTTTAGGAAACCTTGGATGAGAGGAAGACCCAGACCCATGTCCAGAGCCCTTGGAGCAATTTGAAACCTGAAGCGTGGCCAGTTCCAACTGGTGATCCCTGTCCTTCTGTTTTTCTGGCTGCTCCACCTTCAGCTTACCCATGTTAAATTCAAGCTCCTTCTGCCTAAACAGCACTTCTTGCTTCTTGAATTCAAGCATGGCAACAGCATCACAGCTGGCCGAGGTAACTTGGGACAAAACATCATCCCTATCTTCCTGGGTACCATGGATAAGTGCGGCGACAGACCTGTCAGATCTGTAAGTGAGAGCACCCCAACACCATCTGCACTTTCATCTGTGGTAATGACATTGAGTTGCAACTCTTGCCAATCTATGATCCTTTGAACAAAGGGGTAATCAACAAAAGTCATCACACCCTGCACCAATGTTTCAATCACATGATCCTAGTAATAGGGAGAGCTACATCAGCCCCAGGTACTTAGGAGATAGACCCCGGGCAGGCTATCAACCTGATATGTCAGGTATGAACAATATCCAGAGACAAAATCAGGATCAAAGAAATGATGGTCCTTATCAGACATTGGGGACACAAAGCAGATTTGATCCCAATACCATGATGTAGGGTAATCAGAATAGACCCTGATATGTGGATCAATTTGCTGATAATGGGAATCAACATAGAGGCCAGTACCCACAGCATGAGACACAGGACATGAGGCAGAACATAAACTACACTCCACGTCAGTACAATGATTCCCCACCAGGGGACTACAACCAAAGGATGGGTGCACCCCGCTCCCCTCCACAAATGAATCAAGATTTCAGTAACCATCCCAATAGAAACCATTCCCCTGAGAGGTATCAGAATAGATCCAATCAGGGAGAATATAACCAGTATCGATCTAGGCCTCAGAGAGAGGATTCTAGAGAAATGGAAAGATTCCAGTGTCTCGAAGCCCAAGTGAAAATGTTAGCTGAGCAAATAGGAAAGTTCTGTACAGCACAAAAACAACAGTCATCAAAGGAGGGGGCAGAAGACCACAGCAATGACCGGGGGCTTCTGACAAGTAACTAAGTACTTCTGATACCTGCAGTGCCAAAAAGACAGATTGCTCTGATGTAATTTTGCATAATGACTCTGAGATGCCTAATGATTTAAAAGTGAAAATACCAGTAACTGGTAACATGTAACAGAAAATGCAAATACTTCTAAAAGAGAGGTACGGTTTAACCTAGAACTAAATCAAACATTGGAGATTTGCACAAATGAGAAAGGAAAACCTGAAGATCCAAAAGAACAAAGAGACAGATGTAAGAAAAACGACTCATGCATGGGGAATACCAGTGAACAGGGAGTAAGTGGTGATGCTATAACTCCTTCCCTGCGCAATCAAAACAATGACCAAACGCAGGCAGAAATAAGAAATGCTCAAAAGGAGGGTACAGGTCAATCACCTGAAGATTTCTTTGAGCCACATATTTTTGCAGAGGTTAAAAGGGCTGGTACTACACTAAATTATCACAAATGCACAGAATTAAACAATGACAAATTGCTAAGTGGTGTTGTTACACATGTTCAGTTGGAGGGTTGTAATGTGGTCTCTGATGATACCTGGATGGATGGGCGAACAGTGGCCACACTCGAAAAAACCTCTGAACATGGAGAAATGAATAAAGTCTCTCACACAGAAATGGGCAGAAAGGAGGGAAAAATGTCTTTCCATTTACCAATGTGCTTAGCCAAAAGTGAAAAAGGCCTGAGAAAGGTGAGCCCTGAAATCAGTAAGAATTTGCATTTCTTATGTGTGTTAGAGGAAGTTGAAGACTGGTATTATGCTCCCATCACTGTAGAAGAAAAAAGCAATACATTTGCAATGATTGACACTGGCGCACAGGCCACAATTATGTCTAAAGAATTGGTAAAGAGTATCAATGAAGGGAGATCCCCCGCAGAATCAGGTCACAGTGAAGGAAACTCAAGGTCCAGTGCATAATTTTAATGGGGAGGAGGTGCCTATCATAGGCATTACTGAGGTTGACATAAAGATAGGTAAACACAGAATGAAACAGGAGGTATTGGTCACATCCATTTGTGAAATTCCATTTCTGATGGGAACGGATTGCCTGAAAAGGTTGTCTCCTCTCATAGATGGGGTGAATGGGGTACTGTGGTCCTTAACAAAAAAACATTGAGACCTAAAAAACTAAAATCACAAAACAGCAATATAAATTAATGTCACACCGTTGCCAAAACAAATGATGCAGTGGAGGTATATCTCCAGAATAGTTGCATACCTAGCGTCACTGTTATATTAATGTGTCAAGATAAAATGCAGAGTGAAAATGAAAAACTACCTGTACAGATATACGTGGACCCAAGGAAAAGATGGCAAACTGCCATAGATGAGCACACATTACGCTTTTATTTAAAAGAGAAAACATGCAAACAGAATATTACTCCTAAAGCAGATTCAGAAAAACACATCACCACTCTTGCTGAAATACACATGGAAGATGAACAACCATGGGTTCATGTTGGTATAAATGACCATTCTAAAACAATAAAAGCCACTTTAGCACTTGAACAGGAAAGGAGTTTCATTAATGAGAAATTGTTGCAAAAAATAATGGAGAGGTAGGAGATCCCGAAATTTAGAATTAAAAACCAATATGTCTCTGGTTTGGACAGTCCAGATTTTGAAAACCGAATTGCAGGAAGATGCATGCTAAAAATGTGCATTAGGCAGAAAACAATTTACCATAATGTATGGATAGTGAGTGGAACACAGAATTATTTTTACATGGGCAATGATATAATGCACAGAATGTGTATGGTGTTAGATTTCCTTAATCAAAAGATATGGTCACGCCTAGGTGGGCCGGCACCTGAATTTGAAGACAAAAGAAGGGCTTATTGCGCACAGCTGGTCCCATATGCAATTGAATTGCAACTGAGGAAGGATACTATTATCCCTGCATTCACCAAACAGGTTGCAATAACACTGAAATGCAAAAATGGACAGCAGTTGAAATATTCTGATGCATTTGTCCGCTTGAATGAATCCATAAAACAGCAAGGCCTGGATTATGAATAAATTCCATTGGTAGATATTGGTGAAGGGTCTGTAAAAATTATGGTGAATAATGAAGGTTGTCAAGATATTCATTTAGAGGAAAACTCCCCATTAGGAATGGCCATACAAAAATCACATTACACAGCAGATCTAAATAACATGGTGATTGGAAATATCCCTGAAAAGTATGTGGATGCCAAGGGTGAATTGCCAGAATACCTGGATTCTCAGCCCAAAGGAATATTTAGAATTCATTCTGTGTATCCTTATGATTCAAGTTAGACAGTGTGCTGCCATCAAGAGGATTGCATAACATTTAACTTAAATGAAAATGAAATAGAAAATCAGCCAATTGAAGTGGAAGCTGATATGCCAAAACATTTAAAAGTGGCGGCTTTACAGAGAGACACAGCCACACAGTTAGAGGAAAGCGCCGAGATTCCCCTACCAGAACATTTTCCAGAATTCTCCAAAATGGTAGAGGAGCAGATTTTATCAGCGGATGCGTGTGACAACGATGAGTATAGAAATGAACTGAGGAAGATATTTATGGAGTTTAAAGATGTATGTGCAAAAGATGCTTATGATTGCGGTCTAACTGATTTACATGTGGCCATGCTACCGGAAGGGTGTAGCAGAAACCCAGTATTTGTGGCATGTTTAGAGTCATTGGCAGAGATTATTAAAAATTTGGAGTCACAGGGAATCATCAGGCCCATTCATAGCACATCCAACCACCTATTTTAGGTGTGTTAAAGCCAAATCCTCAATGGCGGCTATGTGCAGATTTGAGGGAGTTAAATAAAAGAGTGCCAGTATCCAGATGGCCACTGCCATTCATTGATCAGGGCCTAGCTCAGGTACATGGTTCAAAAGTGTTTACCACGTTAGATCTCACCTCTGGATATTGGTGCGTGCCATTGGCAGAGGAGATCCAGAATTTATTTTCATTTTCATTTGATAAGACTCAATACACATGGGTTAGAGTTCCATTTGGGTATGTCAATAGTGGGAGTGAATTTGGAATATTTTTGAGAAAGGCCATGCCTGATGCAGCGGAAAGAGGTACCATAGTTTATGTGGATGATGTACTGATAAGAAATGAAAGCTTGAAAAACCATTTTGATGAAATAAGACATGTTCTTGGCCGATTGCAGAAAGCAGGCGCCAAAGTATCTTTACAAAAGGCACAATGGTGCAAGAAAAAGGTGAATTTTCTAGGCCATGAAGTGACCGAACATGGATTAACCCCACAAAAGAAGAAAGTGGAGGCTATAAAAAAAACTAAAAGACCCTAAAAATGTGAAAGGGGTAAAAAATGTATTAGGAATGACGGGCTATAACAGGAAGTTCATTGAAAATTATGCTGAAATTACTCAACCATTAACTAAGCTGTTAAAGCTGAATACAGCCTGGAAATGGGAAACAGAGCAGGCTGAGGCAGTGGCTAAATTAAAAGAATGTCTTATAAAGGCACCATGTTTGGCATACCCCATAAAGGATAGGGATTTCTTTATAGAAATAGGTTTCTCTGAACAGTGTATGTCAGCAGTGCTATCACAAAAACATGATTTGAATCACAAAACCTTTGCCTATGCAAGTAAGGCGTTTCCCCAAGTTGAAATTAAATTCATTGAATGTGAAAAAGCCCTTTTGACCACTGTGTTGGCGCTACAGCATTTCCGCCCCATTGTTCACGGAGAAAAGGTAATTATTGAGACCAATCATCAACCATTGCAGTTTTTAGAGAGTAAAAGAATCAGGTCAGGTAACCTAGCACAGTCCAGAATCACTTCATGGACGCTAGCATTACAAGGTTTTCCTGTATAAGTGAGATATGGCCAAAATAAAAAAAGCCCAGTTGCTCAGGGTTTAGCAGATCTACATGACTGTGCAGCTGAACATGTATCAAACAAAGTAGAAGTGGAATCTAGTTTACAGGATGTTGGGCAATCATCCCACAAAGCTTTTGATGAAAAGACATGCAAGGATTTGCCAACTGTATATGTTGATGGTTCTGCTTTTCACATTGAAAATGACAGTAATAAACAATTAGTGTCAGGAATAGGAAATGTCTGGTTGAAGTGTGAAGGCGTCCCCAGTATAGGGATGAGAATTGGAGCTAGGAGCAGTCAAGTAGCGGAATTGGCAGCCATTTATAAAGCAATTGCTACTGCAGTTGATAAAAAGTTCAGTGAAATTGTCCTGGTGACCGATTCTGACTATGCACAAAATAGCTTTGTGAAATATTTTCCTGGCTGGAAAGCGAGAGGCATGATTACATACAACAAAAAGCCACTTAAACATGGAAAAATGATACAGGCCATAGACAAATTGGTGTCAGAGAATGATTTAACAATATACTGGAGGAAAATTTGTGGGCATTTAAAAACTCCAGGAGAGGATAAGGAGGGGAATGAAAAGGCAGATCACCTGGCTAAAATTGGGGCTGTGAAGGGAGAATTGCTACCTATTGAACATTTACTTGGTGAAATACAAATTGATGCAGTAACACGTTCTAAAGCACCAAAGGAGATAGATCAGCCAGCGGTACAATGGAGTTATGATACATCAGATCAAGATCTGATTGAGGCACAAAAGGATGATCGGATTTTGGGAATCTATTATAATCATTTGATAGATCCTGAACAAAACCCTTTAACAGAAAATTATTGTATAGGAAAAGAAGAGTTGAGGGTGCTATTAAAGAATAAAAAATGAATTAGACTACAGGATGGACTCATGATCAGAGAGTCCATAACAGGACAGATGCAGTGGGTGGTACCCCTTTCATTCAGAGTGTTAATGCTACACCATGCACATGATGCAATAATTGCAGGCCACAGAGGTTCACAAAAAACATTGGAAATACTAAAAGATTATGCTTACTGGCCACATATGTCCCAAGATGTGGAATTATATACTAGAGGATGTCTAGTATGTGCCCAATTTAAACCTGCTTCACCAATGCATAGAGCTCCATTAATGAAAAGAGGCTTAACTCTTCCGTGCTCAGATTTGCAAATAGACTATGTAGGGCCTGTAAAGAGGTCGAGCAGGGGGAACCGTTATATTTTGAGTGTGGTGTGTTTGATGTCGAAGTGGATTGAGTGTATTCCTGCACCAGATTGTAGTGCGCAAACAGCAGCTACATTACTGGTGAATCATGTGTTTTCAAGGTTTGGGTTACCACAAAGAATCGAATCAGACAGAGGAAGTAATTTTACAAGTGCTCTAATGAGTAAGGTATGGCAAATACTGGATGTGAAAAGAAAATTACATATCGCTTATCGGGCGGCTTCTTCAGGGGGAGTTGAACGCTGTAATAGGTCTATTGTGGACATATTAAAGAAATTTGTGGCAGAAGCAGGTTCCAGCTGGGATTTACGTTTACCTTTAGTTTTAATGGCAATCAGATCAACTCCTGCCAAAGCAACAGGTGTTAGCCCCCATGAGGTTTTGACAGGTAGGAAAATGGTGTTACCACAACACCTGCTATACAGAACACATGACCAGACACTTGTGAGCGCATCCACAGTTCATGAATACATTGATGAACTGAGGAAGCATTTACAACATGCATTTGCTTTTGTACAGCGAAATCTAGAAAGAGCTGCTGACAGTGCAAAGTCATATTATGATAAAAAGACATCAGTGAAAGAATATTGTGTGGGCAATCGGGTGTATAAATTTCATTTTGGAAAAGGTAAACAGAAAAATTCCAAATTTCTAGCAGCCTGGCAGGGGCCATTTCGAATTAAAGATAAGGTCTCTCCTGTGGTTTATAAAATTTAGAAAACTGAAGGTGAAACAGCAACAGAACAGTTTGTCCATGTAAACCAAATTAAACCCTGGCACCCCAGACACAAAGCTAAAAGACTTGAGCGTGTAGAAACAGATAAAGTCCCTTGAATACATAAACGAAGGTAAGGTAAATGGGTTTAGTCAGAGAGCAACAGCAGAGAAATAAAATAGAGGTGATTGATTATTACATATGTATAGAGGTAAAAAAAAAATAAAGAAATGGAAGCTGAAATTAGTAGAGTTGGTTTGCAAAATGAAAATGTATTAAATGTTGAATGCTATTTTATGTATGTTTGTTTTCTCTTTAACATGTGCTTAATTTTAGAAAGCGAGAGAAAAGGGCGAAATGTTTTGCAAAGCATGTTTTATTTTTGGCAAAAGGGTGAGGTTAGTATTGTGCTATGTACTTAATTTGTTTCTTTTCTATTTGATTTAGAATATTAACACATTTTGGCTTGGAGGTTATGGGACCGGAGGACACAGGAGATGATGGAGTCCTGGAGTCCCCTGGATGAAGATCAAATGATGCCTGCCTCCGGGTGGAGGTGAAGACAGAGTAACCGGGATGCCAAGAGAGATGACTCCTATGAAAAAGCATCCAAGAGTGCCAGGATGAAAGAGTACCCGAATCAAAGAATGATGTGACATCGTTGGTCGGGACATATCAGAGGCAGACAAATGTCCTGGAGTATGGAGTTCCACGTATTTATTATTTTAATTAATTATTTTAATCTGTTATGTTAATTCTTTATTTTAACTATTTGTTTTATTTTATTGTTTTGTGATTGACTTCAAGTATAAAAGTGAGACACTGGACTATGGACACTTCCATTGGGAAGAAATATGTAAAATATTTTATAAGAACTGATGGTCTCAGAGATGAATTTTGATATTATGATGATTGAACAATGATTTTTAAATTTTCTTTTTTCATTTTGTTGGATTGATGCATTTTAAAAGAAGAAAGGGAGCAAGTTGGGTTTCTTCCAATTGTGCTTGGACCATGGCCAAATTCTCAGAAAAAGGGTATGTAGTATAATTTAGCCTGTTTTGGAGTGTAGCACCTCTGCATGGGATCACATTATTGCTGTAAGGTGGTACAGCAAGCCATGTGTTGCAAGGGTAACATACGGACAGGTATATGAAGACAGGCTATCTATGTTAAAAGAACACAAGGTGGCCAATTTATGTTGGCCAACCAAAATTTTGCAAAAAGTGGTTTGTAGCCAATTTCAGCAGTTTATAGATAGCAAAGACCTGTTATACGAATGCCAATCAGGGTTTCGCCCTAACCATGGGACAGAGACCGCCCTCTTGGCGGTCCAGGACGATCTACTGGAAGCTGCAGACAGAGGAAATTCTATCATACTTTTGATGCTTGACCTGTCTGTGGCTTTTGATACGATCAACCACAAGACCATCCTTCAAAGGATTGGAAAAATAGGGAGAGCTGCCAAAGTAGTGGTGGACTGGTTCGATTCCTTTCTGCAGGCTAGAACCCAACAGGTGACCATGAGAGCCTTCCTATCGGAACTAATACAGCTGAGCTGTAGAGTACCCCAGGGGTCAGCGCTTTCACCTCCGATTTTTAACCTGCATATTCAACCACTGTTTGACATCTTGAGGAAACATGGCCTACGTTTCCATTCTTATGCCGACGATACACAGATTTATGTGGAGACAGTGAATCTGCCCGAAGCATTTGAAGGGATCAATAGATGTATGCAAGACATTAAAAAAATGGATGACATGCAACCAGTTGCAGCTTAATGCAGCAAAGACAGAGGTGATACTGTTCAAATCAGAGAAAAAGAACAAAAACATAGAACTAAATATGACACCACAGATTCTGGGCGAAGAGATTCCATTTGCAAAGAAAAAAAAAACCTTGGATGTATATGGCAAGAGAATCTTGCTAGTGAGGCACAGGTAGGGGCCAAAGTAAAAGCTGCATACCATTCCTTACGGATGCTCAGGAACATACTCCCCTTCATAGCAGCCCAAGATCACTCTGTGGTTGTAGGAGCGCTGGTAAACTCACATCTTGACTATTGTAATAGTCTGATGATAGGGATTCCAGTGAAACAGATGTTGAGACTTCAGAGGGCACAGAATGCAGCAGTTAGACTTATAGCCCACTTAAAGAAAAGAGATCATGTTTCAACATCTCGGAGAGCACTCCATTGGCTTATGGTGGAGAATCGAGTAAAATTTAAAGTGGCATGCCTCATGTATAAGTGCTACTATAAAACTGCACCCAGATACCTGATCACAAGAATTCACCATCACCAACCTACTAGAGACCTCCGGTCAGGGGATAAACTTCTGGTGAATGTTCCACGTACCAAATGTACCTCGAAAGGCGATAGGAGGTTTTCTGTATCTGGCCCAAAAGTATGGAACGAGCTACCCGTTGCCATACGATCATGTAAGTCTCTAGAGGGTTTCAGGAAAGAGTTGAAAACCTACCTATTCAAGAGAACCTAACTATAGGGCATAAACAGTCCCCCTCAGCTCCCCACAGCCAAATGTCATTTCTTAGTTAACAACTGCACCCGAATGCAGTTTGGTCTGCCTGGTGCGCGTTTAGAAATAATCAAAATCAAACACCACATTTTTTTTCTCACCTGAAATGCCTCAATTACAGGAGAAACATTAGATACTTAATTAATTAACTTGATTAACAAATACTAACTCGATTTTAACTCCTTAACATTATAATGTGTTCTCCATGTGCAAAATGAGGCAGGCAGAGATTCATTTTAAACGTGTGTTCAGATTTTTTTTTCTCTCTCTTTGCTCTGTTCACGGTCTTTGCAGGAAGAAAAATGTGCATAGCAGGAAATCAGTTAAATACAGTTGCTTACTGTAAAAGTGAGCCATTGTTGAGGAAGGAGGGTAGACTATTGTGTATTTTGATTGGTGACATGTCACATTAGGGGCTGTAACAGATGTTTCTTGAAGCAGCTCGGGGAGAAGTAGAGGGAGAAGACATTTTGCGGAGTTGCAGTGAGGTCGCCTTCATTCTGCTGCTGTGAGGAGCTGGACCACTGACCTTCAGAGACTGGGGTTTCCTAGTCACTTGGCACCGGCTTGAGAACTGGATGTTCTCGCTGGGTGCTTTAAAGAAAGAAAAAAAAGAGCCCTGGGTCACTGCTCAAAGACGACAAGACAGGAGACTTCGCATGCTGAAAAGCTACAAATAGCTGATAAATATACAAATGGAGTGAGATTGCTGTGACTGCCAGACGAATTATCTAATATTAGACAGGCAGTGTAGCGATAGGGAATTCTCCTGTGTTTAAATGCCACTTTATAATGTTGCCATCTAAATGACTGTTCTTTTTATTGTTGCAAAAGATAATGAAATGCCTTGTATTTTTGCACTTGTTTCGCTTCTGTTTATTCTAGAAAGGACTGCCTCGCAAAGATGGCAATGTATTATTTTGAAATGAAACTGTTATAAATCACAGCCTGTGTAAAGGTTTTTTTTGCTTCTGTCTTTCTCTGGTGCATTTAGCCCATATCACATAATAAAAGGGGAGGTTATTAGGTAATATATGTGCCAAACTTCCTATGCAGATAAAGCAATGTTATGAGCAATTATAAATAGCTGTGTGCGTGGTTCCACTCAGGGTATGTATGTGTGCGTGGCTTCTAAGTGGAATATAATGCAATAGTCTGCCGAGCGTATATGAATCAGCAGAGAGAGGCCTAGGGAAACAGTCTCACTAATGTAAATAAATTAGTGATAATACCACATGTTATTGTGAATACTCCATGGAAACATAGGCTTACTAATGTAAATAAATTAGTGATAACAGCCATAGGCGGCACTCTATGTGAAAATGGTGGTATCCATAAAATGTAGGCCCAAGGTCTCTCTAGTGATCACACGAACAGACCAAGCAAGAAGAAGGGGGTTTTGTATATTGGGGACCATAAGTAGAACAGAAAATCATGCTCATCACTATACCACAACGAAATGTATACCAACCAAATGTATCTGTGTACTGAAATAATGCATAGCCACTATACCATTATAATACCAAACCCAATCTAAATGCAAGGAGTGATTATTGCTAAATTATTTTTGTTTTTGGCGGTAAGAAAATACTGCTGGGCCCTAAGTCTACACAAAATACCCTACAGTTCCTTGAGTAAGGAGGCTGGATAGCAGCTGAGTTGCCGGCGAGGCTTCTGAATACAGGATGAGAGGTCACAGCCTCTCATTGATATCCAGCTGCCTTGATAAAGACCTGCTGGTTGAAACTTGTGTCAACCTTATTCATATGAATATAAAACCAGTCCTAAAAGGAAGACTGATTTTCAACATGGTTCTTTTTTTAATTATTGCTACTAGCACCTTGAGGATTTACCTTTTAGGTAGAATTAGCAATTACCATACATTATTTGTCTATACCCATCTAATAATAGCAGAAGGGCTGAGCATTAATGTCCTCTCTTTGCATGGGCCTGAAATTTTGACTCAAGGCTATTACTGCCCGATGTAACTCATGGAAATGTACAATTACTGTAAAATTAGCGACCTCAAAGAATGTAGCATTGAATCATATTGTTCTGTTCTCAGAAATAATGTAATTTTTATGTACACGTATACAATTGGATCTATTAGCAATATGTTCTGTAAATACTAATGACGTTTTAAAAAAATGGTTGTACATTGAAATCATGGGTCCTAATAATGTTGTATTTTTAACTAGCATATTAACTTTAAAAGGTTGAGATATAAAAGTAACAGTACATGAAACATTTTAGTTCAATGATTACAGTTTTGTTTCTCTCCAATGAGATGTTTTTTTTTTCCTGCACAACAACATGATTAATATTGCACAACCTACATTGGTTGAGTAGTGGGAATACATTCAGTATTCAAACAGTACCATTATGAAAAATAAACTTCACCAGTCTTCTTTATATTTCCATTATGAAATATATTCAATTTTCTTTCACAAATGTTATGGTGACTGAGCAGACAAAATCAGGCAACCATGAAAAAAATCAGGTAACCAATTTGAAGAACACATCTTGCTTTGTACATGTTTTCAAATATTTTTTTTCTGAAGTAAATATATTTTCATATGTTTTGTGAATGCTATTCATGACATTAACAAAGAAAATGTTGAAAATAAAGTATAACAAAACCCTTGAAATTCAGAGAAATAACTTTAGTTGCAGGGACGTTATGTGGAAAATGTAATGCAACAAAACTATGGAAATGTTGCTAAAGCCACCTTAACTTCATGCACCCTGTGTCGCAGATTATGGCTGAAGGCCATGGCTAGTAGCCCCTTAATGGGATTAAATTATACAGTGGGCACGGCCAAAGGCCATGCCATGGCCGGTTAGTTTTTTAATGTAATCAGTGATACCAACAGTAATGTAATGGATGATGTAATTAGTGATGTCAGCAGTGATGTCATCAGTTATGTCATCTATGATGTAATCATTGTGGCCATAGGCTGTGCAACAGGGGAGTGGCTTTAACTGAATTTCAGGGGTTTTGTTGTGTTACATTTTCACCTTAACCTCCCTACTACTAAAGTTGTCTCCCTGAATATTGAGTTAGCATCATAACACATTCACTTATTTACCACTCAATGTGTTTACTGGTATATGGTTCCGCATTAGAGAAATACGTGTGTCCTCCAGTGGTGTCTCTTTTCTTGACAAATGACTTTCATTCTTCACTCATTTGATTTTAAGATGTGTGTTAATTGTTAATTGTTAAATGCAGAATATTCTTTTTGCCAGGGCCTCCTTAATCCCTCTATTCCTTAGAGTATATATGATGGGGTTAACCAACGGGGTTGCAACTGTATAGAGCAAAGATAATGTTTTTTTGAGGTTGATTGGCTGACCTGTTGTAGGTAACACATACAGTGCAATTAGTGTCACAAAGTAGGTGACAACGACGATTAGGTGGGAGCTGCAGGTAGAGAAAGCTGTGGATCGCCCTGCCGCAGAAGTGATTTTAAGGATGGACGCAATGATATAGACATAGGATACAATGATCAAGAGGAACGGTACTGAAGTTATTATGAAGGACATGACAAATGTTTCCGTTTGCACCAGGGAAATATCTGAGCAGGCGGTTTGTAGAAGGGGTTCATAGTCGCAAAAGAAATGGTCAATCGTGTTGTCACCAGGGAAGCACAAATTACATACTAAGATGTTAGTGACTGCTGAAATGATAAAACTTGATATCCATGAACCAAAGGCCAGCTTTAAGCAAAGGTGCTGATCCATGAGCGTGATGTAATGCAGAGGATAGCATATTGCTGCATACCTGTCGTAAGCCATCACTGTTAAAAGGAAGCACTCCGTGATCACAAAGGAACTAAAGAAATAGAACTGTGTCATGCAAGCAGCGAAGGAAAGAGTATTTGGCTTCAGTAAGAGACCCCCCAATATGGTGGGGCTAATTGTTGTAGAATAAAAGATTTCCAAAAATGACAGGTTGGTCAGGAAAAAGAACATGGGCGAGTGAAGGCGATTGTCGGCAGACACCACAACAATGATGAGGACATTCCCTGCCATGGTTGACATGTAGGTCACAAGAAATATCAGGAAGTAGAAAGGTTCCAGCTCACGAGGAATGGGAAATCCCAGAAGATGGAATTCTATGTTGCTCATGTTCCCAGGACAGTCAGACTTAGACAAGCACATAGTCTATGTGAGACACAAAAAAAAGAATAAGGCGGTTATTCTTTCAATTCTCTATGTACATTATAATTAGGGATCCTGCTTTGATCTTTACAACATTTCCGTCTTGTATTTATCCATTTTAATTTTTTAGTCAATTTAATCTGTATTTATCCACATTTATATTTGCTCTGTAAAAAATATATAACAAGTGCTTTTTTGTATTTAATCAAATCGCAAACACGCAGCTTTGATGTCTCTAATGAAAAGACAATAAAAATTAGTTCTTGCACATCACGCTATATTCTCACCTTAAAAATGAGCAAATGTTCCATTTTCTAGCCTGACACACGTCTGTAGCCATTTACACAAGTTCAAAGGGAAATAAATCACTTTTTTAGGCTCTCCATTATGATACTTTGTATAGCCATTGACCTGCAAGGCATAACTGACAACCTGAAAAGCTAATCAGAACACATGCCTTTCTGTTTTTTCATGTTTTAAACTAATAATACTGAACTGAATCAAAGTGATTTCCATCAGTATTTATGTGTAAGAATCAGTAAAAAGAGAACACTGTGAGCTCTACTTAAGATGGTCCAACCACTGAATATTAAAGTATAGTTATTTTTTCAGGATATCTTCAATGAATATGTGTGAGAAAACTTGCCCATTATGAAAATCCGTTAAGCACCCTCTTCATTGCTCTGTTAATCCCCAAAGCTATAAACGTAGATTCGCATGATGAACCCCTCTATATTGTTAGTTGGTACGAAATTAAGAGGGAAGCAGCGGAGTCCATCCAAAAAGAGGATGGTGGTTCTATCTGGTGGCATTGAAGAAGAGTTGGAAGCAAAATCAGACTAAAATGCATTACTTTAGGAAGTGAATTCTGGCTGCCCTAGTGTGAACTTACTTTCGGCATGTTCTGCAACCGAGAGATGAGGAGGTAGCAGTGGTTGGTCTGGCTCCATCACGGAAGGTTGTGGCCAGTTGTTTCTGTTGAAAGCTTTTTAATGCACTTATCATTAACTTAAGTGCTTACTTTTATAAAATATTTCTGGGCATGTGCAAAAGCGGTGGAAAATTTGGAATTTAGTGACGCTTTTAATGCCGTGGATTTCCTTTGAGTGAAAGTAGTTTCATTACCCTTCTGCATCCGTTTATGCTTCTCTCCATTAAAGCCATTCCTATTTGAGGGTGCTGAAGAAAGAGAAGAGAAAAAAGTGGAACCTGGAAAGCATGGACAATTGCAAGCTGTCCAGGTGCCAGCACTATTACATAGCCGATGTCTATATCTCTCCCGCTTTGTTAATCTTATTATTTTATTGTGGACCTTCAGTATGCACCATAAGGATTGGCACTGTACTCACTTCTAGACGGAAATAAAGACTGCTGCACCCATTCGCAATTATGCTCTTTATATATCAATTCGATCAACTGGAATCAATCACTTTGGTTACACACAATTGTTGTGCACATACACATTTACTTTGTCATTGTATTCAAAGCATATACGAATTGTTTGACATCTGCATTAATTTGTTGTTACCACGATATAAAAACATTTGTTTTCAGTTTTCGGTGATTCTCCCTTTACTCTTTTCTCATTTGTCATTGGGAGGCGTGCTATAGTATAACCCTTTGCACTAAAGGGAACAACTCCCATTCAAAATTTAAACCCTGATTACTTCATTAACCTTTTGGTTCCTTTTCATCAAATCTGACACGTTCCAATTATTCTGCAGGAGGGATTCTATTTATTTATTTATTTATTTTCTTATACTCGATATCCAAATGATGTCTTGCCCCTCTGTAAATTACGTGGGCTGCCTTGCTCTTGGGTCTTTTCTGCCCTGACATTCATGGTCCGCTACTCTTTTCCTGCCACTAGGAAGGCATCAGCTCAACCTTGCCAGACCAATGCCCCCTGCACTGGACCTCACATTCTCTCCACCCATAGCCTTCAAAGAACTCCAACTCCCTGCGCAGCCACCTGCCAGCTCTGGCTCCAACCACAAACTCCAGTCAAGTCCAAGTGTTCCTGAACTCCTCCCTTTTTGTTCCCCTATTTGAAATCCCATCCTCTCTCTATGCCCCTCATTTTCATACATGTTCTTTATATTTCCCAACCTTTTTCAAATGATGTTACCTCTCACCACATCACGTGCTAGCTCGTGTCATTTATCAGCTCCTAGCTCTGACGACCTTTGGGCAGTATTCCGTTTGGCACAATCTCATGCTGTCCCTGTATAATGTTACTTTCACATCCTTCCCTTTCCTACCTTTCTGTTCCTTGCACGACAATGAGTGGTTTCTTTCAAGGCCCATCTCGCTTCTGTTACATGCACTGCCTGCTATGAAGCTTTCCTTCACGAAGCACTGCTATCTTCATTTAATTTTACTTGAATTTTTGAAACCCAAATATGCTTTTTTCACCTGCGGCTATGCTACCCTTTGCATGACCTAAGTAAATCTACCCCACTCTACTCACCCCGCAACTCTAAGTGTTAATGTAAAATGTTAAAGTACCGGCTCCTACATACATTTCATAGCTCATACATTCTCTAACATCTCAGATCTGCGCGTAAGCCACACTATCCCAGTGACTCATGCAACATCTATCATACGGCCCTTTCTGCTGTCCCTTGCCTTTTGCTTACATGCACCTTTCGTACCCAGATACACTGGGGTATGTGTATGCCTCAGAGCTCTCATGCTTCCTTTACTGTCCCACAATTGCCCTCATAATACCCACATTGCCTACTTTCTGCTCTACCATAAAAGGCTGGCGTATTACCCACTGGGTTATCAGCCTGGCTAATGTTTTCTCTCAAATGTGCCCTGAAACTGGAAAGACACTGCACCTCAGCCACACAGCATGAATGACATTCAACCAAGCATGACTATCTGTTTGGAATCGTTGTTGGTACTCTTCTTCAAAAAATAATTGCCTAGTATTTCAGTGTTGTGCTTTTCTTCTTTGGTGCGGTACATATAGCTGCATTATGATTGCAGGCTCTGGAGAGTGGGGGTCCACAATGGCCTTGCTTTTTCTCAGCAGAGGGGCTCTCGCTCTCATGGAAAATAATGTTGAGATAGATTGTACTTCTCTCTATTAATGTGCTTGAGGCAAGCAAAGCAGACGCTTCATGAGATCGTGTGCCTTGGTCTATGATTAGCTAAAGACTAACATGGTGGGGGATACCATATGAATTCCTAAAATACTACCAGTGCATAATAGGAGATCCAAGGTGTGTCCTGCTTTATGAGTGTGTCCATAACTCGTCTGCACTAGCTGTAAGTCTTACCCTCGCCCCCCATATGTTTTTTATGGATTTGGACCCTATAGTTGGAATCGTCATCCGTAGATCCGCTGAGAGATTTACTATTGGTTTGGGAAATAAGAAGCCATAACCCAGTGAGTGGTAGACCAAGAGAAAATCTTAAGTGTACTATCAAGAGGGAATAGGACAAACTTACATGGATATGTTGGGCGAAAGCAACTTCTAAACTTCCCCACGGCTTGGAATACAATTGCCAGCAATAATTGAGATGAGAGATGAAATGGTAGGTTATTTATAACGTGCTTAATACCCAGAGGTATCTAAGCGTGGACCCGGGGATTGAACCTGTGTTGCTCCGTGTCGTCTTGTTTCGAAGGCGAGCATGTTGCCCCTGAGCTATCCTCCCGAGACTGCATTGCATTGGTAACCAGGACAAGGTCCTATAAAACTAGGGCCAAGCCTTCTTTAAGCCATGATTCAGATCAATAAAATATTAGCATTATGTGTGTTAATGCAATCTGCAAAACCCACACTGCGTTTGATGCAGATTGTGTATTTATTAGTTCAAACTTTATTGGTGTTTTCAAGGGAGTGGTGAAATGGGGGCTTTCCCAAACATACCTAATATGGAAAAGCACATTGGGTTATAGAGGATAACCAATTAAGTGTTTTTACTACAAGAATGGGGGTACTGCTAAAAAGCAATATTTTCTAGTCTCTGTCTTAACACAACAGAGTTACGGAATCACTGCCATCCATATAGTGTATACCACTGCACTTCAGTTGTATGAAGTCCAAGGGCACACCAACAAATTAGTACTAGTCTCAGTAATGGGCGACCTGGCTCAGTTTTCTGATCAAGGTGGTGTCGGAGCACTGATTTTGTTTGATCTGTCAGCCGCTTTTGACACCATCAATCATTCCATCTTGTCTGACGACCTATTCGTGGCGAGTATTGCTGAGGCAGTCCGGATTTGGTTTCATTCTTTTTTGACCTATCGGTCACAATCTCTCTCGCTTCCTCTTTACCAGTCTGCTCCTGTACCTATTGTATGTATGTGTGTATTCCATTTATAGAGCTCACACTAAGGCCAAAGAGGCATCTAGGCAAAGGGAAGGCAGTACGAGGAGGCTGCCTTGAGAGTAATGAACATTTAAAAATAATGAGCTTTAAGTTTAATAGCCTTGTGAAAGCAGAGATGATCAGTGATTTTCACAGAAATGGAATGGAAGACAATTCCACAGAGTAGGGATGAGGACCGAGAAAGAACATCCTCCAGCCCGCACCCTGTGGTATCTCGGGATTCTCAGTTGGGTTTGGGAAGCCGAGCGCAGAAGTCTAGCAGGATTGTAATGAGCCAATTTCACTTTAAGATAGTCAGCACCAGCGGTATGGATTGCCCGATGTGTGACACATAACATTTTGAAATTAATTTGGCTGTTCACTGGAAGCTAGTGATGCTATAGTAGCAGATGTTGGGAGTGGGAGAGTCTGGAGGCACCCAGAATTAGGAGGGCTGTGGAATTTTGAAGAATCTGTAAGCATTGGATCAAAAATACTGGCTGACCAAGGTAGATTTGGTTACAGTAATCCAAGGATCCCATAATGGAAGAAGTCATTACATTGGTTTGACACTCAATCAGGAGGAATGATAGAATCTTCTTCAAAATGTTCAGTTTAAAAAGAAATTGCATTGCATACTGAACAAATGTGGACTTCTCTAGAGCTTGATGGTAAAAGTGTAATGCCAAGACTTTTAAATGAATCAATAGGAGCAAGGCAGTTACCCAAAGAATCCAGCCAGTGATCAGTAGTCCATGCTGCATTGGACTTAGCGGAACCAAACAGAAGGTTATCGGTTGTGTTCCTGTTTAATTTCAGCCAGTTTCTTGCCATCCAATCCTCTATTGCAGACAGACAATTCCTCAATTTAGATGGGGACTCCGATATATGATCGTTTATTTATATAATGATATGATATGATTGTTTATTTATATAGCACCTATACACAATGTGTTTCAAAGCGCTTCAAGGCAAGGGAGAGAACAAGGGAAAATACAACCACATTCTTACAGGCCATGAACAGTAAGGATGTGAAATTAACTATCGTACTCGGCCTGACGACATTTCAGATAGTGCAAGAGCTAAGACATAGATAAGGAAGGGAGGGGGAGAATGGGAAGGAAATGGAAACAGAGAAGCTGGTAGAGCCGGAGAAAAACAAAAGGTGAGGGAGAGGGGTGCAGAAAGGGAGGGGAGGAACAAAACAAGCGACTATCATACTAGGCCTGACGACATTTCAGATAGTGCTGGAGGGGTCGTGGGGAGGAAAAAAACAGTAATGGGAGGATGGAGGAAGACAAGGTTGCTATCATATTAGGTCCAGGGACAATTCTGATAGAGTAAGTGCATAGAAGAAAGTAAGGGGAGGAGATAGGAAAAGGAGGAGAGAAAAGAGAGTAAGCAGTCAAAAAGAGTGGAGAAGCAAGAGTGGAGAGCGAATACAATTGCAGAAGTCAGTAGTAACACACAATGTTGCAAGCCAGGATACAAGATGAAGATGGGAACAGCATGATTCAGGGCCACCATGAGTACAAGATGCAAAGGAAGTACAGCATGAGAGTTGAGAAAGAGTGACGCACCGTGAATGAATTAAGTCCATAAAAGTCAAATCCAGCATTGGCCACAAGACGGTGATGGAGAAGGAAGGCACCAGGAGGGCAGGGTTTGCTAAGTGGTGAAAAAGAGCAGCAGGCAGGAAGGTAACAGGTGGGCGGGGCTTAGGCCAGGTGACCTAGATCCACTTGCACCTGCTCCCCATCTGCAAGGAAAAGAAGCTGGAGGGCTCCTTAAGTAGTGAAACAGAGCGGCAAGCAGGAAGGCACCAGGTGGGCGTGGCTCGCTAAGTGGTGAAAAAGAGCAGGAAGCAGGAAGGCACCAGGTGGGCGGGGCTTGCTAATTGGTGAAAAAGAGTGGCAAGCAGGAAGGCACCAGTTGGGCGGGGCTTGCTAAGTGGTGAAAAAGAGCGGCAGGCAGGAAGGCCCCAGGTGGGCGGGGCTTAGGCCAGGTGACCTAGATCCACTTGTACCTGCTCCCCATCTGTCATATAGGCAAATTGAGATGAACAAGCTGCTAAGTGTCATCTGCATATGTATAGAAACGCACCTCATGTTCAGAAATAAGATCATCTAGGGGCGAAGATAAAGATTAAAGAGAAGAGGATCCCTGAGGAATGCCACATGACAGAATAGTTGGAGCAAACTGAAAAGGACAGAGAGACACCATTTGAGTGCGATATATGTGAAATGAGGAAAATCAAGGCAGAGGGGGGCCCAGATATGATAGCCTTTTGAAGGCGAAGAAGAAGAATGTCGTGGTCAGTCGTATCAAAGGCTGCTCAGAGGTCGAGGAGAATCAACATGCAGACTGTGCTGTGGTCCTGAAGCATTATCAGATCAACCAAGAGAGAGATCATGACAGAATCACTGACCATAAGAGGTCTAAAATCAGACTGAAAAGACTGCAAACGATGCTTAGCTCCAAGAAGCTGAGAAAGTTCAGGAGTTGCGATAGCTTCGGTGAGCTTCTTGGGAACTAAGTGAAGAGATATAGGTCGATAGTTAGCTGCTATAGTCGGATCCAAATGATGCTTCTTCAGAAGTGGGGTGAGCACAGCGTGCTTTAGAATAGCGGGGATCACGTCAGTGGAAAAAGAGTGGTGGAAAGCTGCCGTGAACAAAGGAATCATTTTTTGAGGAAGAGACTGGATAACATGGAGAGGAATCGGATAAGTCAGAGAGGCCTAAATGGGGTTACATAGAGCAGTCATGACTGTCTCTTCAGTAACAGATTCAAAGTGGAAAGACTTTGAAGAATTCTACAAATTAAAAGATTGTGCCATTTGTGTGTAATTTAAAATACTTGAGCCATCACTGGCAATAGTTTTCCGGATCTTGTCGATCTTCTCTACAAAATATGAACTAACAGCATCACACTGGGCTTGTGAGCGTGATGGATCAATTGCTGGCAGGGACGTAGTAGAGAGTTCCCTGGCTACATTGAATAGGTCTCAAGAAGAACATTATGCAGATATGATGCGATTCGCATAGAAGTGGGATTTTGCAGACTTGATTGGATCATGATAATGAGACACAGCTTGTTTGTAAGCCTGTTTAGATTCTGGGTCATAATGTGTTCTCAGCAACAGCAAGCCCGCTTATAAGACCGAAGATCCAAAGAGACCCAAGGAGCTGAGGGTTTAGATCGGCTAATGCGTCTTTGACAAGAGAAAAAGTATCAGCTGCATCTGTCAGAGCATTGACCAGAGCAGTACTATGCTCCTGCCCATCTGCCTTGATAAGGCAATTTGTGCTATTTGAGCTGAGAACATTTAAAAGGTAGGTGAGAGATTGCCAGAAGAAATATAATACATGTAGGAAGGAAGTGAGCAGAACAGAAAACCGGCAATGGGTTGAATGTGGCCATCAAAGAATTATCTGAGAATATCAAATCAAGAACATTTCCTAAATGATGAGTTGGAAGATGATTACGAAGATCTAGAGAGGTGTCCGCTAAGGTGGTAGTAAGACATTTTGCATGGGAGTCTGCAGGATTATTTGGCTGAATATTAAAATCCCAATAAGTATGAGTGTGATCGGGCTGAGCGGGATTCCTGTCGCTAATACCGTTAATGCTGCATTTAAGGGCTACCACCCAGCTCGTGGTGAGGCCCTTTGGCATATATTGCAGATGGACCCGATATTGAATAGACTGTTCCCGACTCTTCTGACCTTTGCATATAGAAAAAGCAGGGACCTGAAGGATTCAGTAGTTAGGGCAGAATAGAAATCCTGCACAAAAACTAACATGCAGTTGACAGGCACACAACCATGTCCTAACTGCCAACATTGTGACAATATTATCATGGGTGATATTATTACACACCCATGCTCAGGGAGACAAATCAAACTAAAATATTCTTGTACGTGTGATTCCACTAATGTGGTGTATGCACTTAAATGCTTGTGCAGGCTCTTCTATGTGGGGATGACTACCAAAAAGCAAAGGTCAGCTGGAGAGAAAATAAGTCTAATATACGAACTAAGAATCTTAAGCCACTTCATAGGGGCGAGACACAGCATAGCACAAATGAAATCGACAATGCTGGAACAGGTTAATCCCTCAGGAAGGGGAGGGGATCTGAGGAGAAAACTGTTGCAGAAAGAAGTTGTTTGGATTGACCGTTTGGACTCTATGATACCTAAGGGTATGACATCAGAATGGGACTTGACCTGCTACTTGTGACAGGTCCCCTGTGATGAGTGGGTATCAAGCAGTTAGTTACTTTTAGGCCCTGATAAGTGTTCACCATTGATTAAATATACAGAATGTAGCTCTAGCATTGCATGTTTGGCTAAGACTCTAAGCAGTATTTACTGAGAGTGTCGTTTTGGTCTAAACAATCTCTTGTTCACTACAGATTGTGAGCAGGCATGCCTGCGAGGAGCTTGCATATATGTTTTGTTAACAACGCATATGGGCTTCAGATGTTCGTGCAACCTTAATCTAGTGTGGCTAAGGTTATGTGAGCATAGTATACAGGAGGTGTATTATTCTAGATTGCTATGCAGTTCCGTGCTTCTGCCAGACAGTTAGTCCTGCTCGTTACATCATGTTATGACTGGATCTGGAGGCACACTGAATAAGGATGAGCCGTGACAGCAGTCTGCATACCTGAAGGTACTGAATCACTGTATCTCGTCTCTCTCCTTCGTTTTTTTGGAAAGACTTATTTAGTCATTCACTCTTGTGCTAGGAATTGCATGTCACAGTGCGATTTCGCCGATTACACCACTGCTTTGGCTAAGTTTTTAACAACCCGAGGTAGCCAGTAACTTTGTTACTTAACTTTGCATTGCTTAGCAATGCTTACAACAATCCTAAGCAGCCAATCACTTAGCTGCTCACTTTGAGTTACCTAGATACTTTTTTACTTTTTAGTGAGGGATTGATAATGGTACAGACCTGGAACACATCTTTAGTATTTACATACACCATAAACCACATCAGGAGTGTGGTGTTTGCGGAGTCCTTAAACATTTTTTCCAATTTAAAGGCTAACGTCTTCACGACGTCACCTACTGCGATTCAATATCTTTAAAGCCCTGAGGGACTAGTTTGACGGTTCGCACCACCTTACATATAGCTCCTTTGAACACAAGCACAGCGAATTGGGTGTGATCTGCTTTCATATTATTCTCTCGATGAACTTGTAATGATTATAGCACTTTCGAGCCAACACTTTTAGCTGGTGGCTATTTGTGTTAGACCGCTGCGGCTTACCCGCTCATATTATGAGTCAATAAACGCTGTGTTTAGAGTTGTGTGAATTTCTTGTGTATGTGCAAAGTGTGAACATTTAACAGCTTTTGGATTGCACACGTATGGTTTAACTGCTTGGTATTTAAAAGATAATCATTTCTTTGCTTTTTGACTATCCTGTCCTTAAAAATGAATGATTGCAATTTACTTGAAGGTCCTTTGTTCACCTGAATGTCTATTATAACTTATAAGAAAGATGTTTTGTAACACTGATTATTGTTTACGTATGTTGTAATAATTAACATATGAGCTTATGTGGTTATTTTCAAATTGAATTTGTTTTTGTTGCATTAAACAAAATTGTGTTCTTCTAAATTGGAGAAAAAAAGATTGTTGGAACCTAGAATTTCTTGTATATCTTGTTGGTGTTATTTACTATATGAACATTATTGGGATTATTTCCATAGGAGTGTAACAGCGGTCACCTGTTGGATGCAAAAGGTTTATTCTTGTTATTGTATTGCAAAGCACGCAAGTAGACAAGCAACACATGTCCATTCCAAAGCTGTCAAAACGTCAGTCACAGAGAACCTCACCTCCCCACATCTACAAGAGATCACCCATGGTCACTGAGCACGGATGCAACATCCATCACACACACACGCAACATGCGCACATGTGCCCCAGCAAACATCACAGTAACAACATGACACACACAGTGCAGTATCAACCCGCATGACAGTCATTGAACAAATGCACTTGGAGAACATGGAAAAATTGAATTTGCACATGGAAAAGGAGAAGTGTGGTGTCAAGAGTATACAAACTTGTTTTACAAATATTTACACTAAAATCTTAATATAAGGGGAAGGGCAAAAATGTCCAGGGATCAAAACAAAAATAAAGCTGATAACAATAGCGAATACATAGAAAGACCTGCTAATGCACATCACTTCCAATATGCATAGTTATGGAATGTTAAGGTATGAATTCTCTTTTCCAGATTTGTTGATGTTGAACAAGTAGAGATCATCTTATGAATCCTCCTGCAAGATTGACAAGTGATGACTACATAGTAATGAGCACTACTTTGGATTTTGAGGTAGGAGGGATCATGCTAGAAACTGTTTTTATGCTTGACATGACAATTGTTGATGCAATATAGATCATTTTTGCCAAATGATAACTTTGCAGAATTCTGATATTCAGATATGTGTTTTGATTTAGTAGGGATCAAGGGAGAGATTGTTTTTTATGCTTGATAAGTAATGATTCAATACTAATGAATCTCTCTATATGATTACTTTCTAGAAATCTTTGAAAAATTGCCCCTGATGAAGAGAGACTATTCTCGAAACGCGTTGGGCTATACCAATGAACATATAATGTATTAAATGATCACTGTTTTACAGTTGTGATCTAATTTTAATTTGATAAACTGCCTTTGGTATTATATGAAACACAAACTAATAAGTTGTACGAAATTCATGTGCACAAGAAATTGATTGAAGGTTTGGCTAATTTTCTGCGTCCTGTGATAGTGTACAGGGGATGCGAGTTTCCTTAATTTGGAAACTCTTTTTATGTTTTATTGTCATTTCCACCCATGTGTCAGGGTTGGCTTTCTCTCCCCTGCACCTTGATTGTAAACCACTTTTTTAGTAACACCTTAACATACCCTTTCAGGTATTTACGAATTTAACAGGTGTGCATTGTACAATTTATGTTGGTAACACTTCCAGCAAGGCCGGCTTATTCTCTGCATCTTCTGCCTGTAGGCAAGCCTCTGTTGTTGCCTGGAGGGCTTTCAGGCACTAAAACATCTGCCTCTCTTGCTCCTCCACAGTCCTGCAAGCATCCTCCTGGATCACAGCCTGCCTCCTGGTCTGCCTATCTGCCACCTCTGCCCTGGCCCTCGCAATGGCTGCCTCCCTAACACGCGGCCTCTCCACCATCAACTGCCTCTGATAATGGGCATGGACCTACACCATGCCCCGTAGGCATCTCTGTTCCTCCTGCCACACATTGCCAGAGAGTTTGCCTCCTCTGGGTGGAATAGCCTTGCATCAACTTGCATCAACTTCCTCCTTACAGTCGTCATCTGCTGCTGCCTGGCAGTGCGCAAGCTTTGTAAGTACACCCTCTGACTGGATGACACTTGTCTGGAGGGTACAACACCTGAACTCCCCTGGAGTGCCTGCTGTCCCTCCACTGCCTGTGGATGTGTGGCCACCTGGGCAGGCTCATTGACCAACTCATGTGGCATTGTTGGGAATTCCACATCAGGCAGAGACACAGACACAACCAAACTGGGTGGTGGTGGTGGGACTGTTGCACAGGGGGCTGTGGTGGTAGGTGGCATGGAATCTTGATGGGAGGACATCTGGGCCACAGAGCAGGAAGTGAAGGAGGGGGTCAATGCAGTGGCCAGCCCAGAGAGACCACCCAAGGGCGCAGTGCATAGCCAACTGGATCAGAAACACAGCCATCTGCTGGTAATGCTATACATATGAGAGACATGTACATCATCACAAATAGGTGCTTTCCACCTGGTTGTACCTGCCATCTGGGGGGTCGGTGTGGGTGGAGGCATCGCGGAAACAGGTCACGTATGCAGCCGATGGCCCAGGGACAAGAGGTTTTGCCGAACCCGCCACGGTGAACAGCACATCCTCTTGCCTCTGGGCCAGGGGTGCAGCCTGAACACCCTCCTCGATGCCCCCACCTGACCATGTGGTCTGGGCTGAAATGGCCACATCCTCCACCTCCATCTAGACCAACCCAGATGTCTCCAGAGAGGCCTCTATCCTTGATGGCCCCTGTGTGGCAGCACCCTGTTCCACAGCTGCTGAGGTGTCCCCCACCACACTTACCCTCAGCAGCATCACACGCTGGTACTAACGCTCCCCCAGTCACATCACTCTCGGAAGAAGAGGTGTCAACTGTGAGTGGTTGAGGTGTGTGCCTGGGTCTGGTGGCCCTGTCTCTGCTCCACAGCACTGCTTCTGCCTTCTTCACCAGCTGCAGCAACTGTGGAAAAGAGGTCAAAGAACATAGCCAACAGTCAACTGTGACCATGTCTGTGATATACACAATATTAACAGTACCATGTATCCAACACAAGTCAATCAGCAACACACACAGACACACACACTCTCTCTATCTCTCTCTCTCTCTGTCTCTCTCTCTCTCTCTCTCTCTCTCTCTCATGCAATCAGCATGAATACTGACACACAAGTCTAGGGACAATGATGAGTCACAGTCATGACACACACACACATCAACCCATCACATTGACATGTGGCCAGAATCACATTGCAAGAAATCATGACATGGCACAATACCAATGCCAAAGCAACCCAAGTGTAGCCTGCAGCCAGGGCCATGGGAAGTGCACCTTGGCATTTGTCTCAATAACACCATTGAATTGGTTTACATTATCACCTTGTACGCTCGCATAGACAAGGTGCATGGGAAAGGCTACCAACAGGTCGCTCACAAGGAGTAACGCATGGGATAGGGAAACTTGACAACAATGTCCTACAGAATCACACACAAATGTGTGGCCACAATCGGCTCAACCTGACCCCGACTGCCTTTTGGAGACCAACTAGCACTTCCCTGGTACACCTACTGGGGCCTGTGTCCTGCCTGGACCTTCAACTGCTGGCCTTGCTTAGCCACTCCAACAGCATCCAGGACTGTATTCACACACCTGCTCAGATACCAAGGTACCAGCGCAGAGGATTCCATCAAGCTCCCATACCACATGTCCGTCACGCAGGGAGACACTTACCACAGGCTACAATGTATGCACAAAGTGGGGTCCATGGAGTCTAGCTGCAGACAAATATGAGAAACAGCTGGGTGGCTGTGACTGAGGCCATCTGGTGGTCCTGCCCCAGCCACATGGACAGGTGGGCCTGGCTGAAGGAACTGGATGAAGGAACGTGTGCCCACGAGGCAGTGCTAGCCATCCAGGGACTGGCCTTCAGCCACCAACAATGTGCTGGGGTCCGCTAGTGGCATAACTCCATCTGTGCGTTGAGCCCCGTCAAAATGACTTGTGACCCTTGAGCCATGCTGGGAAGATGGCCACTTTTTGCCCACGCCATGTGTCTGCTGTCGGATGAAAAAATAGAACTGTGCACTGTCGACTTCCCACATCACTCGATGTGACTGAGGAGCTCCTGGACATGTAATGATGATCCACTCAAGTAACATGCCTTAATGTAGCAGTCCGACACCTCTGATCTGAGTACATAGCCAGGTGACAGGAGCCCAGGTGTCTGGCTTGGGATGAGCTTCACACCCTTGGGCCGGTCCGTGTGACCTCAGTGTCAGTGGATGGCACAATGCTGCAGGGTGGGGGGCCCTTTTGTTCACACATGCACCAATGGCCCAGCTAGATGGGTGGGAGGAAGAGCCTGGGTCCAGGCACTATTCTTTCGCACCAACTCACCATGAACTGACAGTGCACATGCCAAAGCTTGTCCACGTCACAGTTGTCTGCCATCACATATCCCCAGTATCGGAATGAGGATGCATGCTGATGTAGATGAGTGCAACACACCTGCTGTGTCCAGGAAGGAGTACCTGAAATCATGCATATCCATGCAGAACAAACATACACTTGGGTACTCACCAGCAGCTTCCAGCCATGCTTGCCGGTGAATGATCTGAGTGTGGAGCACTGGGTATAAACTCCCCAGGACCCAGAGCTCAAGGGGTGTCATCCGATGGCAGCCGCATTGGTGCACCTTCACGGTGGCACCTGCCTGGAGGGATGACTTTACCTTCTCATGGCTCTGGTGGTTGAGGTCATGCCAGCGCTTCCTGATGTTTCCCACGGTACTCACTGCCACCCCCTTTGCGTTGATGGCAGCTGTGATCATTTACCAGATGCTATGACGTCCAGCCTTTCAGAGCTCTGCTGCCCAGCCCAGGTCCAGGCTATGTTACACTTCGGGGGAGGGAAGAAGGGAGAAGCGATCCATCCAAAGCAGAGGCCCAACGTTCCCTCTCACCACGGGCTCCCGCCCCACCTCCACCGTTACTCCGGGTGCCTCTTTTGTTTCGCCTGAAGGGGGGCTTACCATCCGCTCTGGACTCCTTGAGTGCGCCATAGGGGCCACCACCAGGGCAGTCTGTCCGGGGCGCACCTCCCTTCACAATCCAAGCCATCTCCGAAGCAAGGGCGCACCACCTGCCGGACACTCTCTGAGCCCTCCGCTCACCCGGCCTGCCATCCAACGCTCGCCAATGTTGGAATGCTGTGCCGTTCAGCCATGGATGAGCATTTGTCGGTTTCTCCACACTGCTAATTACATCAGAATGGTATTTACCAGACCATTAGTAGCTTATTTCAATGCTTTCAGTCGCCTTACAAATCTTGCGTGTGCGCAGCACTGGGGGTGTGCTTCTTCACCAGCAGACGGCCATCTTGGAATCGTGCCTTTCAATTTAACACAGTGACCAACACTATGGTCTTAGCTGCATTGTCTACCCATAAATCTGCCTCCCCACTGACCCTATTCCTCTTTGCTTTCTTGAAACAGTGTCTCACAAATCAATTTCTCTGTTTACGGCAGCTTCAACATTCTTTTTCAACTGGGGCATCCCTGAGCCCCTCAAACACGCTGTTATTGCTCCGCTACTGAAAAAGGCACATCTTGAGGATTACCATCCTATATCTCTGCTTCCAGTTCTCATGAAACTGACAGTCATTTGTAACCCCCTCAGCTTTCTGCCTTTTTAGAAACCAACCCCCTTCTCCACCCCTTTCATACCGGCTTGGGAACATAGTCTGTGATGGTGGCTCTTATGGATGACTTTGCCCTGCTTCAGGACCGCTGAGAGCTGGGAGTTTTGATTCTCCTTGACATCTCTGCAGCCTTTGATACTGTTGACCATAAGAAACTGCTCCAGTGTCTGCAAGGGGCAGGAATCCCAGGCATCCCTCTCAGGCGGTTTTCCTCCTTTTTGTCCAACCGGTTCCAAATTGTTCATCTTCCCCCTTTCACTTCTTCTCCCACAGCCTTCAACTGCGGGGTTCCCCAAGCGTCCGCTTTATCTCCCGTCTTATTTCATTTATATATAGCGCTCCTTGGTCAATCTGATTGCTAGCCATGGGGCACATTTCTTTTCGTACGCTGATGATACACAGATCCTTTTTCGCCTCAACGTCTCATTATCTGACCCCCAAAAAATAATTGAAAGCCTGTTTATCTGTGGTTGGGGAGTGTATGGCCAATAATTGGTGAAACTCAATGGAGATAAAACAGAGGTCCTACTTGTCTGGTCTAGCAACACAGGACAGCCTTGGACTTTTCTCCCTTGGTCCATGCCCTGAACCTACTCCAGTATTTAAGAGCCTAGGGATCAAAGTGATGACCTCTAGAGAGGCCCAAATCGCTGTGGTCTGCCAACATGGCCTCACTAAACTGAAAATATTGAAAAAAGTCCTACCGTTTTTGCCGTCTGAGTCTAGGACAAAAATGGTGACAGCATCCATCATGGGATCCATAGACAACTGTAACACAATCTATCCAGGCCTACCTAAGGCGTTGCTTCAATGGCTACAGACTCTTCAGAATGCAGCTGCTCGCCTCGCTCTGGAAGCTCCCAGACTAACACACTACCGGGACTTACTCCGCCAACTACACTGGCTCCCTGACAGGAGCCGAGTCCAATTTAAAATGATTTGTCTCCTTCATCGTGCCACTCACAATATTGGGGCTGAGTTTCTATGATCTAGGCTTGTGCCTTATAAACCTAGCATACTTTTTTGCTCGGCTAACCAATCTTGGCTATGCATCCCCAGATTCTACTGGGCCACATCCGGAAGAAGATCCTTTACAGTACTTGCCCTCATGCTCTGGAATGCCCTGCCGCCCGAGCTCTGTAACATTCCAGAAAATCTTGTCTTTCAAAGGAATCTGAAAACTCATTTGTTTTAGTCCTGCGGGTCTGAAGTGGCTCTCTCCCTCACTCCCTCCAGCTCCTTGATGCGTCTCAGTCTTTGTCGGTGCTCTACAAATATGTATACAATACAATAAAATACAAGGAACCTGGGATACACTATGGATTCTGAAAGAACACGCTGTCATCACATCAATGCTGTGTGTACATCCTGCCATCTACACCTCTGCATCCTTAGGTGGTTCTTCCACTACCTCTCATGCACTCACTGAGTCAAAGCACTGTTGGCAATCATCCTCTCCCACCAAGACTATGCCAATGTACTTTATCTGTGTGCACCTGCCTATCACCTCAGTGAGCTCCAACATATCGAAAGAAAACTCTGCAGATAGGCTCCTTCTTGCTCTTGCCCACTGTGTACACATCACTCCTGCCTTCCGGTGCTCCAGTGGCTACCCATAGCCTGACATGCCACCTTCAAGGCCATGTGAATCACCCACTGTGCCCTCCACAAGAAAGACCCTGTCTTCCCACAACACTGACTCACAGCTACCAACCCAACAGGAACCTTAGATCAGGTTCTGCACTCCTCCATGTGACCCTTCCTTCAATTCCACCAGAACAGGAGCATCTTCATTCTCCATCCAAGCTCCCACAATCTAGAACTCCCTCCCAAACAGCATCTGCCACATATAGGACCAACATTCCTACATGAAGGCACTCGAAACCTGGCTCTTCCCTTCCCCAAGCCACAAAAGGTCCATGCCCCACACAATGTCCCAGGGGAGCATGACCTGTTGGGGGCACCATGTTAGCCCATGGCACTGTTGCAGTAAGTGTAATGTCTGTGGTGCTTTTCAGCGAGTTCTGCTTTTTTTGGAACACCATGGTGCCTGGCCAAAAGGAGTACCACTGCTGACTTGCACACTGATAGCAATGCAGCCTGCCCGTATGCATCACTGCACTCCACAGGATCAATGTAGTACACTTGGACCATGTAGATTTAGACTGCTTGGGATATGTGAACCCTTGACAGCATTTACCTTTATCTCACACATATGTCAATTGTTGTTTACTGTTGTTTTTCTGTGTGTGATTTTTATCTTCAATGTATTGCATGACATTCATGTCCGACATCTCTTTCATTCTCTACTTGCACTGTATGTGACTGTATATTGTGGGTTCATGCCTGAGAAATCTCCCCTCCCCACAGCTTATGTTGTCCCTGCATGTTTTTTCAGTACACCCTATGATTCATAGGGTTCACTCATCCTGTGAGTGGGCTCTGAATGAGGGGGATGGGGGATATAGCTGGGGAGATATGACTTGTCACTCTGTCCCTGAAGCATTGTAACCATCGGGGCAGGGGGTGAGGGGTTAGACTCTGGATTGGGGTTGCCACAGCCTTATATACATGGGGAGCAATGATTTGGGTATTTTCCTGAGTTGCCTGACATGGTGTGCTGACTGTGTGGGTTGGAGGCAGAGAGAGAGACAGAGGAGGTCCCTCTAGCAGGTAAACTACTCCACCTTCAATTACTGTGGTGGCCTATACTCCACTGCGCAAACCACTCAAACTATTTGTTTCTGTCTAATTAAATCAAACAATTTCATTTCAAGCATGGGACACGACAGCTGCAAGGACAACCACAAACCAATCCAAGTCCCCTCATGAGTCTCAATCTAGGATCATAGGAACAACTTAATGGTATGTCCACTGCGCATAGGCCATCAGTTTTACTGTTGAGTCCAATACTCAATATTCTTCACCCTCATTGGTTATTGTTCACAAAGTGTCTCAAAATGTCTTGTTCTTCATAATTATAGGTTTTTATTCTATTGTGGTGTCTACTGCATTCCTGCCAACACATGTTTCGACCTCACATTACATTGGTCTTCATCAGGGCTGGTAAATCACCTCTCTTATTCACGCTACACGCTGCCACCAAATTTGATCTAATATTGAATTGCAAAGAGCCTGTTCGCTCATCCAGTAATCTTGCTCATGTCATCACTTAACATCCAATCTTAATGCATTCCCAAATGGTAGCTTCAAAATTACCCGTATCGTACTCTTGTTAGTGCTCTCAATCTTCTCCGTTTTAGCGCTTACAAGAGTTGTGGATGGCTGGCATTTGAGTAACCATCCTGCGGTACAAGTCACAAGAGATCGCCCCAAAGGGGACCTGAACTTGGAGTAAGAAGCCCAATCGGAGTGGAGGAAATACCTATCTCCTCACCCAATATTCTTATTGGAAAAATCATGCTACCTCAAGATCAGAATCTCGCCTTTATCTCCGTGTTCTATGTCAGTAACATCTGCATACCACCGTACTCCACGAGCCACCGCAACTGAACAAGTCTAGCTCAATATTGGAATGTGGTGACTTCAACTCATCGATCCCTAATTTCTTACGGTCTGAAGACAGCAATCCTCTAATCTCTGCACGGGGCCTCTGAATAATGGACTGAACAAAACTAAACAGGGAGAAAGGTGGAGCTGTTTGATGGCTGAAGCTGAGTTCTATATGGTTAATGGTGAGGTTCCTTCTGACTCTCCCCCCAACTTCACCCGTGTAAGTGGCACCTCCAGTAGCATATTGGATTACGTATTTGTCTCTACCCACTCACCAATAATTGAGGATATGTGTGCATCACATAGACTTGAAAGCGATCACTACCCTCTTATAGTGAGGCTAGGCCTTCCTGGGCTACCCCACAATGGCTTACAATCCAACAACTTGCCTGTAAACAGTGCCCTGAACAGGATATCCTGGAAGGACTCTAATATTGAAAAATCTATACCAGCCATCTCCCACGAATTGATTACATACGGGGAGTCATTTCATGAAACTAAGGCATCTGTGAGTGATGAGCTTGCAAGGACAGCCTTTGATGCTTGCATTGATATGGTGGAGAATTCCGCAAATGGGGTATGGTCCATTTCAAGCTTACTAACAGAGTGGGTGCCATTGTTAATAAAAGAATCATGTGCATCCCTATGATAAAGCCATAAGAGATAGAAAAAGGGCCCTAGAAAAGTGAGATATGTCTGCCTGCAAAGTCTGAGTTAGATTCCATCATGCATAGTCAAAAATGTAAAATCATAAAAAAAGAGCAATTCCACCTGGCTGCGAAGGCATAAGCACCAGAAGGAGTCAACCTTTGGTGGATTATTGGTGATGGGAACTCAAAGAACAAGGGAAATAGCACTCTAAATGGCATAACTGAAGTAGAATGGAAGGCGCATATCGAAAAGGCTCTAGGGGCTGACCCAGGGAAGGAAGCAAACACTGTTGACCTACATTCAAACTGGTCCTATCACCTCACACCTGGAGACCTCTATAGCCTGCTTAAAGCAACCAAAGCTCCAAGGGCACCAGGCCCAGATGGTATTTGTAACTCCCTCATAAAAGCTGCCACTGATGCCTGGTTAGGGGCACAACATGTCCTGTTCTCCTCCATCGAAATCTTGCAGAAGATACCACCCTTCTGGTATGACAGTTTCATAGTTCCAGTCCACAAAAAGGGAAGACCAATGGATCTAGGTAACTATCTGATCTTAGCCATGTTGGACGTACCAGCAAAGATTTTTGCAAGAATTCTCCTGGAATTGGAAACATGATCTGAGGCCTGTAACATTATTCTGTTCAACCAGACTGGCTTTCGGAAGGGTCACAATACAACCACTAACACCTTGGCCCTTAGTACAATCATCCAGCAGGCCTGGACGGTAAGACAAACATCGATCCATACAGCCATACAGCCAACAGGACTACTGAGTATGATCATCTCCCTACATGACAACACACAAGTTAAGATCAGGATGGACCAACACAGCAAAACCACTGCCTGGTCCCCGACATATAGAGGTTAAAAACAGGGTTGCAATTTGGCACCCACACTTTTTAACTTTTATCTTGCCGATATGGATAAGCCTTTGCGCAGCCCTGCCGCAATTCCACCGACACTGGGCACTGTAGCGATGAAATGGCTGGGCTACGCAGACGACAATTTGGTCCTTGATCTAACTCTGCAGGGCCTGCAGGCCACTCTGAACAACCTAAAGGTATGTACCAATCGGAATTCTCTGAAAGTGAACACGTTGAAGACCAAGATCATGGTCTTCTGTCCGCCACCAGAAGAACGGTGAAGAAGGCCAAGTGGGAGATGGATGGCCGAGAAATAGAAGTAGTGAAAACATACATATATTTGGGCCTCCTTCTTGACAATAAGCTGCAAGATACAGCCCACTTAGACAAAGTTTGAGACTGCTACTTTAATTGGCACCATCAACTCATTTGCTAATTTAGGAGGGGGTTTTTCAATTGACGCACTGCTCAACCTTTACCAAACAAAGGTGACTTCCATCATCCTTTACGAAGCAGAAACATGGTCCTCCCAAAACCTGGAAATGATCTGTAAATTGGAGCATACTCTACTTAAAATGCTCCTTAGACTCCCTCAACGACATGATCCATCTAGAGTTTGATGTGCTACCCATAGCTGCACAAATCCAACTTAGCAGTGTGACCACTGCATGTAAATGGGCTAATGCGCCAGCTCAGACCACAATGCATCTACTTCATACAGTAATGATAACACATACTAATATTATGCCAGAGAGCCATTTAGCAACTATGAATACTTTCTTGAATCAGTGGTCACAGCAAGGTGTCTCAGCTTTGGTGATGATGCTGGCCACCTTCAAGACTCAAATTAAGGCATCACAGAGGGAGCGCGCCCATGAGTACTCTATAGCTAAACTCACTAATACAAGCCAGGCCTGGAATTTCTCCAGTATATTCAGTATCAGACACTACCACCTCCATATGTATGGCAATTCATTGTTAACTCTCTGATTTGGGACAATATCAAACTAAAACTCAATACTGTCAAAACCAGGGAGATTGTGGGTGCCTGGGAAGGCGTAACAAGGCAAAACAGGGAATGCCGGCTATGTGGGGTGGTAACGATAGAAACAGTGAAACATCTTCTGTTTGAGTGTGAGGCCCTGGGGGCATTTAGACATTGGACACAGCTGGCAATGAATATGCCTAATGAAGGTACATTGAGTGAAGGATGGGACCTGTACCTGAGTGGAAAGAGTGAAGCGTGCATTGTTTACTTCACCCTATTATGGAGGAAGATCTCTAACTTATTGGACACTTGCTGCTAAATAACTTCTCCTGAGTCACACTAATTAAACCTCTGTCGCAGTTTTAACCATGTGAAATCACGATACTTTTATTATTAGTTTTCCACTTCCTCTATCTTTTTTTCCCTCCCTTATGCGTTCTTCATTTCTTTTCTTATCTTTTCCTTGAAATCCATTCATTTCTATTTGTGAAAAGTTTTGTTTACTCAAAATTATACCACAGTAAAGAAAATAAATAAAAAATAAAAAGTATCTTTCACGGCCAAAAGTGTCTCTGTTCCTGAGTTCTGAATTTTGTGTATTCTTTTTTGCTGGCCCTCTTTGATATAAACTGCCTGATGATGCCAGAGTTATCTGCGCATACAATGTACCCTCATCGGGTCGGTTAATCCCTGGTCCTAAACTGTGGCTCTGTCTGGGGTCACCCACACATCCTTCCCCATTTTGGCGCACCTGCACACAGGACGAAGTTTTAAGCAATTGGCTTCCACTTGCCTTGGGACTATGTAAATAGTATGCCCCCCGGGTGGGCCCCCTTACATGGGTGTCCACCCCCTCCAAACAGAGAAGAGGCTGAGCATTCTAGAAGCTAACTGGTGGCCCGATCAGAGTGGACAGGTTTGGGTGGTGTTAGCCCTAGTGCAGGCCCTCTCTTCCATGCTGCTCACCCTTCGCCACAGAGCACGTATGTGCAGCAGCTCAGAACAACCTTTGTGTGGGGTGACAACCCCCCCTGTCATTACACCGGTCATGGCATGTGGTGTTACCCCTCCTGCTTTAAGTTGCGCCTGACCCCAGCCTCACCCATTTCACAACCACCCCTGGTGCAGGCTGGCCTGCCGGTGCCTGTGTGGTTGACCTGTCCATCACCCAAGTGTTGGTGGGTACACAATTAGTTGCTGCTGTCCTGCCGATGGCCCTGAGGGTGTGAAGATCAGCCCAAAGTGGTGCAAGGCTGCCCCATTGCAACCATTCAGCAGGGGCAGCTACTGTGCAGATCCTCCTAACTGCATATGCTTGTCTCTAAGATTGAGCTATATACGTGTTTGAACACATGGCCAGTACAGTGACACTGCAAATGGCTCATTGAGTTAGGGATGTACCCTTTGATATGATATGATATATGATAGTTTATTTATAACGCACTTAATACCCAGAGGTTTCTAAGCGCAGACCCGGAATCAAACCTGTATTACTCTGTGTCATCTTGCTTCCAAGGCAAGCACGTTGCTGCTGAGCTATCCTCCCGGGACACTGATGGCTGCACCTGTTACTTGGATTTTCGTGGTGAATGTACAGCTAATACTTGACAGCAAACGCTGACCTCCTGGAATGCAGGCATTAATCAGACCTAGACCAATATGGCATTTGATGATTGCTTCGGTGACTGTAGCTATACTTGGTTAGTTTGCACCTCTCTGTGACAGCAAACATGCATTGTAATGTCTGCCCTGTATACTTCCTGTGCCTACCATGGTGATCACAGGTAAGGGTGAATCATGTTTCAAAACCAATGAGCGAGCCTGACGAACAGTTACCACATCCAAGGAAGACACCAAGCATGCCAATTGCCCCCTACCAATTTGTGGATGTACTGACTTGAATCAATTCAATGTCACAGAACTCTTTCTGGGGCCCTGTGATTGGAATATGTACACTTCACATCCTTTGAAGAGGAAATGTTAGAGTGCAAGTTTGGTGGCAGCAGCCGTGGTGATTCCAGCTCCACATGCATGTGTTATAGTTGCTGTACTTGAAATTGCTCATATTTGGATTTTGGTATCGAGCTGATGTAGCATGAGGAATGCATATGACAGTCCTAGCCCCAGTCAACATGTGAAGGCCTGTCGTGCTGCCACAGAGGACAGCAGGCAGACATTTATGGGCTGTCCACCAGGAAGCTATTTGTTATGTTCCACATTGGTCTTGTGGGACTCCCAAGTGAGGATTCTGAAAAGAGCATGGGTCCATCTCACCATGCATGCAGGACGGAAGGCATTGTTTGTTTGTTTGTTTGTTTATTTATTTGTTGTGTGCACCGGACCCTGAGGTAGCAGGGCGCATGAAAACAAGTAGGTTTACAGCTTAGTTACAGAATTTACACATTTATAGAAGTTATACATTTACAGAACATGGCACCACAGGGTGAGACATTAACAAGTACAAACAATGTGCAGCCAAACAGTCATCATAGAGCTAACTTTACAGAGTAGCAGCAAGGAGCCAGTCAGACACCATCAGGTACCGACATGTGGTGGGTGCATGGGCAAGTGCATGTTACATAGCATTCTCAGTGAGCCATTTTATTGTGTTATGTCTGAATTTGTTGAACGTTTGGTCAGATCTAAGTGCATGGGGCAGGGAATTCCACAATTGTGCTGCCTTAATTGGGAAGCTTGAGCCTCCAATGGTGGTAAGTTTGAATTTGGGCACTAGGAGGCCGTTGGGGCTAACTGTTCTAGTGGGTCTGATAGGGATTTTTCTGTTGAATCGTTCTGTTAGGTAGCGAGGGGCTTTATTATTTAGGCATTTATGGATGAGGGATGCAGCTTTGAGGTTGATTTTTTCTTGAGTAGATAGCCATTTGTATTTCCGTCTTATTTCGGAGATACGTGCTCTTCTGGGAATGCTTAGGGCCGCTCTAAGTGCATTATTTTGGAGCACTTGTATTCTGTTGATTATTTGTTTGGTAGACCCTATGTAAAGGGAATTACAATAATCTAACTTAGATAGGATGAGGGCTCTGGCTAGAATAAGACAGCTGTCGGCTGATAAGGAAGGTTTCCCGGCTCGTATTAATTTACATGTATAGGCCGTGGATGAGGCCAGTGAGTTCACCTGTCTGGTAAGGGAGAGGGTCGAGTCAAGGTAAAAACCTAAGGTTTTTACTTCTTTGGCGACCCTAATAGTGTTCCCATCGGTGATGAATGCCGAGTAGTTTTGGTTAAGTTTAGAAATGCGAGCTGCCATGCCCATGATGATGAGCTCTGTTTTGTCATCATTTAAGCATAGGCTGTGGTTGGCCATCCATGCCTGCACAAAGCTATAGATTCTATTCACCAAAGCCAGATCTTCTCCGTAATCCCCAGTAAGTGGTAGGAGAATCTGGGTATCATCTGCGTAGTTGGTGTAGGTGACACCCAGATTGTCAAGATCGTCAAAGAGTGGCTTTGTGAAAATATTGTAAAGTGTTGGCGAGACACAGGATCCCTGGGGCACTCCACAGGTGATGGGTATTGGGTCTGCTGCCACTGAGGGGGAGAACACTCTCATAGTCCTGTCGCTAAGGAATGACTGTATCCAGGCTATGGCCTCCCCTGAGAAGTGGGTCGCAGAGTCCAAGTGGTTGCACAGGACTCTATGGTCCACCAGGTCAAAGGTGGCTGAGAGGTCTAGTAGAAGGAGGAGTGCTAATTTGCCCTCATCTCTGAGTGCGTCAATTTGGGCCTTTAAGTCGATAAGGGCAGTCTCTGTACCATGTTGAGGTCGGAAACCAGATTGGCGGACGCCAAGGAGCTGGTTCGCCTCACGGAAGTTCTGAATTTAGGTATAGGCTACCTTATCTAGTATTTTTAGTAAGAAAGGCACCGTGGTGATGGGCCTGTAGTTTGTAGGAATGTTGGGGTCCAGTGTTTGTTTTTTCAGAAGGGGGAGTACCCAGGATTCCTTTAGGTTACATGGAATGGTACCCGTAGTAAAGGAGGCATTGATAAGTTTTGTGATGAAGGGAGCTAGATCTCTAGCAGCGTCCTTGATCAGTTGTGCTGGACATTGGTCGCCTTTGCAATTGGAGGGTTTAAGGCTCAGAATAGTTTTCTCTACCTCAATCACTGAGACCTCAGAGAAATTGAATAGGGTGGTTTCTTTAGGTGTGGATGTGGTAGTTTTGTTCGAGGGAGTCGAGTTTTGGGCTGGTAGCGAGGCTTTCTTTAGAGCGATTTTAGTTTGGAGGTTAGACACTTTGTTGGTTAATGCCAATTGTATGTCTGTGCACCAGGTTTTATCTTTGATGGAGTCATCCTGTGCTACGATAGGAGTTTCCAGGTCTTTTAGGATGGAGAATAGCTCCTTCATACTGGAATTGGCTTGGGTAATCCTGTTATTGTAGGTTTCTTGTTTGGCCAGGATGATATCCTTTTTGTATAGCGTTGAGATGTTTATTAGATTGGTTTTGTTTTCCACAGTAGGATGTAGGTTCCATACTGTTTCGTATTTTCTTTTCTGAAGTCTTACGTTTTTTAGGTGGGGTGTGAACCAAGAGTTCAGGTGCTTTTTTGTTTTGCTATTCCTAAGTTTGAGCGGGGCAATGCTGTCGAGAGCTAGGGTCATAGCATTATTGAATTCCTCCACTAGAAGGCCTGGATCAGCATGGTCAGGTAGATGGTTAAGTTTGGGTACGATATGTGGCAGAATTTTATCCGCCGTGATATTTTTCTTGTTTCTGGTTAATGTGGCTGTGGCGAGGGTAGTTGGAGTTATAGGTCTTTTGGTGTTAATTGTAAAGGAGATTAGGTGGTGGTCTGTCCAAATTTGGGGGGCAATAGTTGTGATGGATAGGTTGCAATTGTGGCTGGCAATCCAGTCCAGAGTTCTCCCTTCTCCGTGAAGCCTAGTTCTTTTAGGGTATTGGCTACGGCAGTGGCTTGAAGATCATTGATATCATTGTACCCTAGGTTAAAATCTCCTAGCACAAGGGTTTGTGAAGAATTTTTTAATTTCTCTGAGATAATAGTGGTAATATCTTCATTGAAGGTACTGGTGGGGCCTGGGGCTCTGTAGAGGAGGTGAATATTTAGTGTTTGAGAGTTGGCAGTAGGTAGTTTGATTGAGAGGGACTCGCAGAAATTGCCTCCCCCAGCCTCTCCTCCCCCAGCAGGTTCAGTCTGACATCTGGATAGATGAAAGTTGTCTGTGACTCTTGTCGGTGGATCACTCAGCTCAATGAAGAATGTAGCTAGTTGCAAATAATTAGTGTGATTTGTAGGACACATTGATAATCGTCACTTCAATCACCTTGCAGCTTCGGGTTCCTCCTGAGGTTGTGCCTGTCAGAGGTTCACTTAAAAGTCAATTGCCTGAGGGCCCTCTCCAGGGGGTGCATCTGGGGCTGTCACAGGGTCCCCGTCACTCTATGGTCAGACTCTGATCAACCCTGTCACTGGATCCATAGACCTGGTGCAGTTGCCTCTTTCCTGTTTTCACACCTCATGGGATTAGTTGAGGCAGGCCCACAGCATGAACCTGATGGTGGTGGTGGTGGTGGGCTGAAGCCCCCAACACACATTTCCCTACCCCAGGAAAGCTGGCTGTGCCATGTATGCCTAACCTCCTCTCTGGGTGAGACGTGAACCTAGAACTCTGCCTAATATCCTCTTTGTGCCTGGTAGCGTACCCAGATCGTACCCAGATCGAACAGACTAGTGTCCCCAATAGCCTCTCTGTGCAGAGTTGAACTTAGAAGTGTGCCTAATAAGTGTACCCTGGTTGAACTGACCAGTGTTCCTAATAACCTCTCGGTGCACAGTTGACTTTTGAACTGTGCCTAATAGCCTCTGCGTAAAGCTGCACATAATAGCGTGCCCTAGTTGAACTGACTAGTATCCCTAATAGTATCTCTTCCCATAAATCCAAAGTTGACTTCTGAATTGTTCCTAGTAGCCTCTGTGTAAAGCTAAATCTAGAAGTGCACCTAATAGCGTGCCCCAGTTGAACTGACTAGTGTCCCTAATAGTATCTCTGTCCATAATTTAATTTACAAGTGTGCCTAATAGCCCGCCCTGGTTTAACTTAGAAATGTGCCTAATAGCGTGCCCGGGCTGAATTTTAGAAGTGTGCCTAATAGCGTCCCGGTGATCATAGAATTGGACATAATATCCTCCCAGTGCAAAATAGAACTTAGAATTTTGCCAAATAGTGTCCCATCGACGAACTGACTAGTGTCCCTAATAGCCTCTCTATGCGAAGTTGAATTAGATGTTTGCCCAATAGCCTGTCCATATTGAACTTAGAATTGTACCTAGTAGCGTGCCAAATTCAACTAAATAATATTCCCTATAGACCTCTCTGTACAAAGTTGAATTAGAAGTATGCCTAATAGTATGGCCTGGTGAATCTAGAAAGGCGCCCAATAGCCCACCCTTGTTGAATCTAGAACAGGGCCTAACTTCCGCTCTGTGTAAAGTTGAATTTAAAAAAACACCTAATAGCCTAGTTTGTGCAAAACCTTGAAGTCTCAAGCGAGCCCAAATAGCCCTTCTGTGCAAAGCTTAATTTAGAACTATGCCTAATATCCCCTCTATGCAAAACTGATTTAGAAGTGTGCCTAAATATCCCTGCTGTCCAAACTTGAATTTAGAAGTGCCCCTAATTTCCTCTCTGTGCAAAACTGAAGTTAGAAGTTTGCCTAAATAGCCCCGCTGTCCAAACTTGAATTTAGAAGTGCCCCTAATTTCCTCTCTGTACAAAGATAAAACTTAGAAGTAGACATAATAGCGCAGCTTACCCTAATTTAGAAGTACGCCTAAGAACGTGCCCTAGTTGAAATCAGAAGTATCCCTAATAGCCCAATATGGCCCCTGCTTGAATCTAGAAGCTTGCCCAATAGCGTGCCCTGACTGAATCTAGAACTACAATTAGAAAGTCCTAATTAAAATCACCCTGCTTAGTGGATCCCAGAAACCAAGACTAATCTCACCCAGTGATACTGCCAAATTTATAAAGTCCAACATAACTTTGCCTAATAGCACATACTAACCATGAGTGCACCCAATACACCAGAATTGGCCGGAAACGTCCACTGTGAACTTCCTCCATTCTCCGGTCTGCCTTGTCTCCCGCTTCACCCTTCCCAAATCATTCCACCCTCCTTCACATCCCCTACCCATCCCCTGTCCAAAAACCAAGCCAGAGGGGCACGATGGCGAGCCAACCACCCTAAGACCGCTTCTACCCTGAATCCCAGCAATGACCAGCCTACGCTGACCATGCCTGCTCCCCTCGCTATCATACCAGGCGCATCTGGCTCTGCAATCATGCACCTCCCTCCTCTCCCACTATCCGCCGCCACCACTCCCTCCCGACCACACCCCTTCCCCTTCCCAAAAAACCGCACGGCTTGCCCTAGCAAGAACAGAAGCCTCATCCCTCTCCCCCGCTGACCCCCCGACGCTCTCAAACACACCAATCGCATCAAAGACACTAAAGAGGAAACTTATCTGGTCCCCCTCAATCTCTCAGCACTCATCGCCTTCCCTGTCTTGACCCACCACCTCTCTCCCTCAATCACCACCATCCCCCCTGCTTCACCCTTCCTGAAACCCCTCTCCCTCGATTTCTCACCATCTGCAACTGAAACTCCTAACCACCCACACCCCAACTTCAAGTCCCCCGGGCCAAACCCAATCTCCCTAACACACGCATCCATCCACTCCTACCCGAAACCTGACAACCTTACTGCTCGCCCACTTTTCCAACCGATCATCAACCACCCCACCCCTCTCCCTCTCCAGTTTCCACCCTCTCCCTCGCAACCCACCTCGACTGCAGCTCTGACACCATCCTCACCTACCGAAGTGACTTGCATCCTATTCAATGCCCGATCCGTAGCAAAAAACAGACACATCATCTTTGACCTCCTCGCATCCGACAAACCAGACCTGGTTTTCATCACCGAAACCTGGCTCTCTGACGACTTCGCCCCAATCGCCAATGAAGCCTTCCCCCCTGACTACTCCCTCATCCCACTGAACTGACCCTCTAGAGGAGGGGGAATAGCATTCATCTTCAAGTGTCACTTACACGCCTCAATCATTGACAATCAACCTTCAATTCCTTCCTGCGAATCATTCCACGTTACACTATCCCTCTTCCCATCATTCTCACACAGTTTCCTAATAATCTACAGACTCCCTGGCTATGATAGACAATTCTCAAACAACCTCTGCGACTCTATTGCCACCCTTCAACTAAACCATCCCAACCTCACCCTTCTTGCAGACTTCAATATATGGCTCGACATCCCCACCAAGCCCATGACTCACTCTCTGATTGATGGTCTTGACGCGATTAACGTCCAACCCCACATAAACGGCCCGACTCACTATAAAGGACACACCCTTGATGACATCTTTAGCTCTCACAACCAGATACATCTAAACCCCTGCATCCCTATCATCTGGTCCGATCACTTCATTGTCTCTTTCGCCATTCGCTCAACCAAGCCGCTCCCCTTACCCGAACCAGAACCTCCGAATATAGGCAAATGCTGGAAAAAACGAATAATCGTTCTCGACCTAGCTGATGCACTCCTCCAGTCTCCTCCACCTATCTGTCAACTCAATAAACAACTAACCCCGTACGCCTTCAACTCATGGCTCAATGCCTCACTAATGCGGCCCACACCCTCTTGCAAACCATCAGCCCGCCGTGGCCTCTTCCCTAGAGGCCGTTCACACCTCATTTGAAAACCACTAAACAACTATATAAATTCCTAGAACGCGTACAACACGTTGGCGGCCATGCAAGCGTGAGCTAACTCTGAGAGGCTCCCACTCGATCCGGCCAATGATCCTGAAAAAAATGCGAAAATAAACCCCGGAAGACCGAACAAACGCCAGGAAAAGGCATCGGAAGGCTCAGGGCACATACGGGAGAAGACCCGAGAAAAATCGGAGGTTGGAAGAGTGTAAGCTGAGAGGGAGAGATGCGCGGCACCACCAACAAAATGGTGGGCGCGCAACACTGAGACCGCGACCCGCGTCCTGCGACACGGGGAAGGACCGGTGGTGAAGGACGGTGCCGGGAGATACGGCCGACCAACACCCAGCTCAGGCAGAACCGGAGTACCTCCCGAGCGGCATAGGCGCGAGGAGCCATCCACAGCAGGCGCTGGAGCGGGCGGAGACGCCGTGAGAAGAGAGAGGCGGCCCACGGGCCGGACCGAAGAAGGGCCCTTCCCCGCTAACGCGGAGGTGAGCAACAGCAACGGCCGAACCAGGACGACACCGGGACGGCACAGGGACGAGAGGCGGCCATCAGCATAGCGACGAGGAAGTGAACCAGAGGAGATACACACAGACGTAGTCTCCGGCCCAGTCGGCCGCCTCGAGACATTCAGTGGAGCGGCGGCACCTCGATAGAAGTTACGAGCTACAAATTGAGCTGGCACAACTGACCACCCGCCATGACACCAGGACAGTGACTAGGGGAAGAGCCGCCCCACGAAAGAGCCGCCCCACGGTAATATAGACCGCACGCACCCACGGGTGTGCGGGAGGACGATACCGCAAAGAGACACGGTGGGTGTGCGAATAAAGAGGAAAGAGGCTCCTCAAAGGTCAACACACGCAGGAAGTGCGGGAGTGAGCGCGAGGATTGAGCTGAAACCACTGAGGCGCAACGCAGACCCCGACCAAGCGGGACCAAACGGCTGGCCGAGCCGAACAGGCGTCAACATGCCAGACAAGCCAAAGAGCGGCAAGGGGAGACAGACGGTCATGGAGACATTTGCCCGCAAGAGCGATGACCAACAGCCCGAGGCGGATGAGAAAGGCACGCCAGAGCCATATGTCACGCAAGGAGAGATCAGGCAAGTGGAAAGCAGCATACTGGAAGCCATAGGAGCGCTAAAAACGTCAATAGAAGGCAAGCTGGATGCGGTGATGGTGGATGTGGGACTCCTCAGACAAGATACGAGGAACCTGGCGGAGAGGATGACGACAGTAGAACAACAAGTGCACAGTAACTCAGCGGACGTAACCACCTCGCGAACACAAATGTCAGAAGCAATAGAGAGAATCAATGTACTAGAACGGAGAGCGGAAGACGCAGAAAGCAGGGCCCGGCGCAACAACGTACGCATAGTAGGGCTGCCGGAGGGGGAAGAGGGCAGAGACCCCACGAATTACATAGAGAACCTCCTGATCCAAGAAGTAGGAGCTGAGACCCTGTCCCAGGGCTTCGCAGTGGAGAGGGCACATCGGGCGCTAGCCAGGAAACCGCGCCCAGGAGCACCACCGAGACCAATGATTGCAAAGATTATGAACTTCAAGGATAGGGAAAAAATCCTGACTTTCTCGAGGGAAGGAGGGAACATAACAAGAAATGGGGCCAAGATAACGATGTATCCAGACTATACGTCTCTCGTGCAAAGACAGAGAGCCCAGTTCTGGCAGACCAAAGAGCGCCTTCGAGCGGCAGGGGTGAAATTCATGCTGCTGTACCCAGCCAAACTTAAAGTACTACATAACGGGAGGACGCAGATCTTCGAGACAACAGCGGACGCCCAGGAGTGGATGGACCAACAGGGGATTCCGCAGTTGGCGGAGGGAGGCGAGCGAAACAGAAACCCCCCCCCAGCGAAACAGAGAGTGAAGCCGGGCACGATGTGCGTATCCAACGCCACGGCAACAAGACAGTTGAGACACCCTGCCGTGAGACATTGAAATATCGAAATACAGCGACCGACAGCCTCCAAGTTGAAAAGCCCAAGGTAAAGAGAATTGCAAGGGGAGCACAAAACTCAGGGAAGTGGAACCGCCAAGACCCATAGCGGAACCCCAGTTAAGACAATGTTTATAGTGTCAGTTTTGAGACGCTACGCCGCGACAGGCTGGCCCGAGGAGAGGAGGACGGCACGTGGAGAGCGGTGGGGCCCGAGCAGGGGGAGGGAGGCTGGGCGTTTGTTGTTGTTTTTTTTGGTTAATAGTTATAGCAGTTGGAGGGATAAGGCTAAGCCTGCAAGAGAAAAAGAAAATCAGTAGGAGAAATAACAGTTGTCGCACACAAAGAATCAGTATGGACGACAGACACAGGGAGCAGTACCCACGAGCAAAGAGCTGGTGGGAAGTACGAAGTAAGACTGTCAACAACGAAATACAGCGAACAGCAGGAGAACCGACCCGCGAAGGCGGACGAATGGACTATTTAAAATTCAACAGGCAGAGGAAGGGTAACAAATCCCTGGCAGGAACAAACCGAGAGGGTAAGACACTGAGCAGGCCCATGGGAAGAAACAGGCCGCTTACGCGAGTCTTCACAAGGACCGGGATGACCTGAGGATTGTCACATGGAACGTCAGAGGGATGAACGCATATGCCAAGAGGCTGAGGATATACACCTGGTTGAACAAAACAAGGACCCACATTGCAATGTTGCAGGAGACACAGCTAACGGCCGCAAAACAAGCTAAGATAGAGAAAAAATGGGGGGCCAGATGTATAGCGCAACATACTCCAATTACGCAAGGGGAGTAATGACCTGGGTCGCTCCTGGAATCCCATTCCAGCTCATCAACCAAGAAAAAGACGCGGATGGCAGGGTTCTGCTGGTCCATGAGATGCTGGAGAATCGGGAAATATGCCTGGTGAACACCTATGCCCCCAACCATGACGCGACGGCCTTCTTCAAGACACTCCCGCCCCGGCTGGCCCCGTACAGGAATGCAACGATGATCTGGGCGGGCGATCACAACTGCACACTGGACCCCCGGCTAGACAGGTCGGACAATAAGCACAAGAGAGCGGCGCCACCAGCGAGAGCACTACGACAGATGCTAGACCAACTCGAGCTTGAAGACATCTGGAGGAAGGTACATGGGGAAGAGAGGGGATACACGCACTATAGTGCCCCACATAAGACATTTACACGGATAGATTACCTTTTCACGGGCAAGGAGACACTGGGGGAAGTTACTGAGGCACATATACACGCGCGAACCCTATCTGACCACGCCCCCCTGCGAATCACATGGGAGCACACACACAGGAGAGCCCCTATACCCACGTGGAGATTAAGGGCAGAGGCATTATTAGACGGAGGTTTCCAAGAATACATCCAGAACGTAATAGACGATTATTTCAAGCATAATGCGGGTAGTGTGGGAAGCACGAGTACGGTATGGGAGGCCTTTAAGGTGGTGGTCAGGGGCGAGGCGATGGGGAAGACGGGAGGTCTTAGGCGAGAAACCCTAGTGCAACTAGATGAGCTGGAAGGGGAAATCGAGAAGGCCGAAGGGCAGGCGGGGGTGAGGGGAGCGGAACGGGGGAACCTCACCACCCTGCGACAGCAGTGCGTGGAGACCTGGGAGAGACTAGGGCGTCTTGACTATGGGAAATATATACAGAAATTACACGCCGAAGGGGACAAGCCCAGCAGACGCCTGGCTAACCAAACAAGAAACTAAGCGGGAACCGATCAATGCAATCCAAAATAGACAGGGAGAGGTAATACGATCCCAGGAAGGCATAAATGAGGTGTTCTCGCAATTTTATGAGGACTTATACTCCAGGGTCCAGGAAGCGGAAGAGGGGGACCTAGAGGAAGCCCTCGCGGAAATCAGCCTCCCACAATTGACGGAGGAACAGGCCCGAATGCTAGACGCCCCTCTCACTATAGAGGAACTAACGGAAGTGATCACCCAGCTGCCGACAGGGCAATCTCCGGGGCCAGACGGGTTGCCGGGCGAATTTTATAAACAATACAAAAACGACTTAGCCCCGAGACTGCTGGAAACACTAGAGGCATACGAGAAAGGAAGACTCCCGGGTAGCATGTCAGAATCTATAATAGTCCCGATCCTTAAACCAGGAAAGCCACCTCTCGAATGCGGCTCCTATAGACCGATCTCCCTGATAAATCAGGACTCCAAGATCCTGACGGCGACATTAGCTAACCGCCTTAAAAGAGTGCTACCCACCCTGATCCATACAGATCAGACAGGGTATGTACCGGGACGAAACACGTCCTGGAATCTACACAGACTCCATTATGTCATAGAAAGGACAAACCAAGAGGGAGGGGAGAGCGCTGTAGCCTCACTGGATGCAATCAAAGCATTCGATTCGGTAGGATGGGACTGGCTCCTGGGAACGCTCGCTCACTATGGGATAGGACAGGGGTTTGTACGATGGATAGAACTACTATACAAAGACCCGAGAGCGAGGGTCAAGACGGGTAGGCAGGTTTCCAAGGAATGGGGCATAGAGCGAGGCACAAAACAGGGATGCCCCCTGTCTCCAATGTTATATATTTTGGCTCTGGAACCATTCGCAGCATTCCTAAGAACGGATTACAAGGACACGGGCATAGAGATAGACGGGGAAATACACCAGATATCCATATATGCGGATGATATACTCCTCTACATACAGAACCCACGCACCCACCTGCAGGACTTGCTGGAGGCGCTGAGCGCATTTGGTAGGTTATCCGGAATAGTGGTCAACAGAGAAAAATCCTCACTATTTCCCCTAGCAGGCCTACGCGCAATACCGACAGATCAATTGCCACACCTAGGTATCACAAGGACCCCGAACACCTTTAAATACCTGGGAGTAGACATTTACCACGACACCACAGAAACACATGCAGGTAACACGCAAGCAGCCCTAAACAAAATCGAAAATGCCATGAAATTCTCGCAGACCTTACCGTTGGGCATGATAGGCCGGGCGGCACTGCTAAAAATGACGGTTCTACCCCGACTTCTATATTACTTCACAAACATCCCATACAACATACCAAAGTCCTTCTTTAGACACCTACACACCATGGCGAGAACCTTCCTGTGGGGAGAGGGGAGAAACAGGGTGGCACTAAACACACTACAAAGGAGCTACGAGTGGGGGGGCATCAAACTCCCAGAGTTTGAGTATTACTACTTGGCAGCACAACTCCAATTTGTAGTGCGATGGCTGGGGGACGAGATCTCCATAGACGCAATACTTTTTGGGCCAACACTCCGGAGATACTACCTGAGAGAACTCTTATGGATAAAGGCCGCCCAAGCCAAAGACCTTCCCAACATAATCCAGCTGGGCCTCACACTATGGAAAAGAGCCTGGAAATCACAAGGAGTACGAGACCCCTGCTCAAGGCATATTCCACTAGCCGGGCTAGTAGACACTCGAGTGGCCAGTCTGGCCACGTACAGAACACAATGGGAAGACAAAGGAGTAGCCCAAATAGGGACCTGTGGCGAGATGGACAATGGGTCGAATTTCAAACTCTGGTAGACGAACAGGATATGCACAAGGGCCAATTTATCCTGCATAATAGCCTAGTCTGCGCGATACAGAAAAGGTGGGACACCATGCCAGAGCCCGAGGACGCTGACGGAGCACTGGACGCATGGTATGACGTTTCCGAAGGGGGACACACCATATCCAGACTCTACGAGCAATTGCTGGGATTCACTAACAAAAAGACACTAAAAGCACGAACGAAATGGGAAGAAGAACTTCAACAACCCTTTGAGGAAGAGGAATGGAACAAAGTCCTCTGGTACAAGAAAAGGGTCTCCAGGAACGCCAGGTTCAGGCAGCTGCAACTGTACATAGTGCATAGAGCATACTTAACTCCCAAGAGAATGTCGAGGATGGGAGATAGACAGGCCCGGTGCTGCCCGCGTTGTGGAGTTGAACAGGCCGACATGGTGCACATGTTCTGGTCGTGCCCGCAGATAACAGACTTCTGGAACATGGTGAAAGAGAAGGCGTTGACAGCGGACATACACATGCCAGCGGGATCGCCAGCATCATACTTATTGGGCCTGTTCCCAAGGGGGCACCGGCAGATGTCACATGTAGCAAAAATGAAAGACTTAATGACAATATTGGCGAAGCGCCGCATAGCGATGGCATGGAACAAGAGCGAAGGCCCCTCGAAGGAGGGCTGGTTGGCCGACCTACAAAAATGGACAATAGCAGAGACGGCAGTCTGGACGAGAACCACACAAAGGGGGGAGAGTAACAATGGGGCCAGATTATTGGCATGGAACTCTTTAGTACAAGACCTGCTCGGCAACAGAAGCGGGGATGACACGAGCGACCCGGGCAACTCCGGTAACGAAGACGTTGGCCCGCCCACGCCGGAAGGCACCACATAAATTAGAGAAAGGAAGAACTGAGGAGAGGAAGGCCAAGCCGAGGCCTGCGCAGACACTGAACAGTGCAAATCCTGCTTGGGAAGGCCAACATGTATATGCACAGACGAGAGTAGGGGACACTCCCAGTGAGAGGATGGAGGCTGCAGAGGGACTGGTCCCTTTGCCATAAATGCGACAACTGTTGGAGCCACGCCTGAGGAGGCGACGGAATATGAACATACTGCGGCGGCCTTGAGGGAGGGAGGGGGTAGGGAGTGGGAAGGGGGAGTTGGGGAATGCGTTCTTGTTTTCTTTTGTTTGTTCTTTCCCTTTTTTATTATGTTATAAAACAATAAAAAGAAGTTAAAAAAAAAAAATCCTAGAACGCAAATGGCAGAAAGGCAAAACCCAAGAGAGCAGAACCACCTTAGCCCAACACCTTCACAAGTACAAGGCTGAAATTCAGAAAGCAAAAAAAGCCCACTACAACTCCCGAATCCTAAACTGCAAAAACCCCAACAAATTCACCAAACCGGCATGCACTACCACAGTCCCGACCCCCTCACAATCACTGTGTGACTCACTCTCTCTCCACTTTTATGCCACAGCTCTCGAAAGACCAAATGCGCTAACCACCAAACTAGCTCTCCTACATCGACCAGGCAACCCTCCCCCATGCCGGCTAACCCACCACCTGCAACCACTGCGCAACCAACGTTCGAATACTTTAGTCCAATATCACCCAACCAATTTCTCAAGCTTCTCTCTGCCCGCAAACCATCCGGCTCTCCGCTTGACCCTTGCCCGGCCACAACCCTCAAAGAAATATTCACTTCTACATGCGCCGGAGAACACGCAAGATCCATCATAAATGACTCCCTTTACTCAGGTATTTTTCCCGATGCTTTCAAAATGGTTCATGTCAAACCTCTATTAAAAAAACCTTCCCTCGACCCTCTAGAGCCCAAAAACTACCGCCCCATCTCAAACACCAGGTTCCTTGCCAAACTCATTGACCGAACCGCCTACACCCAACTAAATGCCTTTGTCGAAGCCAACAATCTCCTTGACCCCGCACAATCAGGTTTCAGAGCCCGGCACGGAACTGAAACCACCCTAACCTCAATCTGGGATGACCTTAAAATCACGGCAGACTCCGCAGGATGCGCTGAATTAATCCTTCTCGACCTATCCGCCGCCTTCGACAAAATCAATCACTCAATCCTCCTTGACCGCCTCCACTCCCTAGGAAGTCGTGGAACCGCTCTCAAATGGATAGCCTCATTCCTCAAAGATAGGTACCAAATAACGATACTCTCCACCTATTCCTCCCAAGCACGACCAGTCAATACAGGAGTTCCACAAGGAGCATGCCTATCTGCCCTCCTGTTCAAACTCTACTTGATCACCCTCCCACCAATAATTCGTTCACACAGCATCCTGTGTTACAACTACGCTGATGACACTCAACTGATTCTAAAACCCCTGAACTCAAAACCCAACCGCCGACCAGACCTCGCCTCATGCCTCCTCGACATTGAGCTCTGGATGACCCAAAGCCACCTCTTGTTAAACCCCTCCAAAACCAAAATCATGGTATGTGGCAACTCCGCACTTCTTCCAAACCCACTTCCCTGGCCATCTGCCATGGGCAACTCACGACTCCCTCTAACTCAGTAAAAAACCTTGGATGCACCCTTGACTCCGACCTAACACTCTCGCGTCAAGTCAACAACGTCTCAAAGTCATGCCACTACCACCTTAAAACTCTTAGGCGCATCTTTCCATATCTCTCCATTCCCAACAGACTCTCCGCGGTCCAATCAATTGTTATATCAAGACTGGACTACGCTAACCCCCTCTACCTCGGAGTCCACTCTTACCAACTGAATAAACTTCAAAGAGCACAAAACGCTGCAGCCAAACTGCTACTAGCGCTCGGCCCAGCCCTTAAAACTCTGCACTGGCTTCCAGTGGCCCGAAGGGTGACTTTCAAAAGCATTTCTCATCGAGCAGTGCATACAACCAGACCTCAATATCTTCAAGACAAGCTTAAACCCTATCACCCTCCACGTACTCTTAGATCAAGCTCAGCCGGCCTCCTAGTAATACCTAAAACAAACTCAGTCAGGTTAGGCGGGTCATCATTCTCAGCCTTAGCCGCCACGCTGTGAAACACACTCCTACCCCACATCCGCCTAACTGAAGATCTAATGTCTTTCCACAAACTACTTAAAACTTGGCTCTTTCCCTAAAACCAACCCACACACAAACAAGCCCAAACTGAACAACAGCATCTCAACAACACCAACCCAACAAACTACTAGATCTTGAACAACAATAAGACAAATACAATACAACATCAAGATCCATGTGAGAATGTGACAACTAATAACCGCTTTTGAAAACTAAAAAGACAAACAGAATAGAACAAGTGAAGTTGATCAAAGTAGTGAAGTGGATAAAAAGAATAAATCTTACGATAACAGTAATGAGGTTTAAATTAATGAAATGGATGTAATAAGTGCAAAATGAACAAAATGAGCGAAATGAATTAAGAGAAGACGATGGAAAGATGAATACAAGTGACTGTAATGAGTGCAATGAACGAAATGAGCGAAAGGAATAAAGAGAAGAGGATAGAAAGATGAATACAAGAGACTAATCAGTACACAGACAGATGAAACTGACGGTATGACTGCATGGCATAAATGGAAAATACAAAATAGACGATTCAATTGCATGAGACGAGTGTGGTGCATAAAAAAGATAGTGAGCCCGGAACGGATCCAGTGCGTACGACGACTAACAAGGACTGAAATCGATAATGCACGGATGAACGAACGAAGTGAATGGAGCAGATGAAATCGTTAGAATGAATGTAGCACGTGGAAGAGATGAGTACGCTGAGCAGATGAATCTATAGAGCAGATGAGTGTGTTGACCAGTTGAGAGTGTAGAACGCATGAGTACGCTGTGCGGATGAGTATGTTGAGCGGATAGGGTGTAGAACAGATGAATGTGTAGAACGATTGAGTGTGTCGAGCAGATGAGTGCATAAGTGGGGAGGAGTGTGTAGAACGCAGATGAATGAGCAGAGGGAACGTGTATAGAGCGGATGACTGTGTAGAGCAGATGGGTGTTTAAGGCGGATGAATGCGTAAGTGTGGAGGAGTGTGGAGAACGCAGGAGTGCATAGAACAGATGAATGTACAGAATGAATGAGTGCGTAGAACAGAAGAGTGTATAGAGCGGATAAGTGTATAGAATGGACGAGTGTATAGAGTGGACGAGTGTATAGAGCAGATGAATGTATAGAGCAGATGAGAGCGTGAAAAGAACGAGTACATAGGGCAAACGAGTGCCAGGAATGGACAAGTGCGTGGAGCAGATGGGTGCGCAGAATGGAAGTGTATGCAGAGAGTGATTGTTGCGCAGAGGTGCGCAGAGAATGATAGGTGCACAGAAAGTGATAGGTGCGCAGAGCGGAAGAGTGCACGGAATAGAGAAGTACGCAGAGAAAAGCAGTATGTAGAAGGAAAGAGTGAGTAAGAACGGAGGAGTGTGTGGAGTGGATGAATGCGTTGAACAGATTAGTGGATTGAGCAGACGAATGTTTGGAACAGACGAGTGCATAAAAGCGAATTAATGCATGAGAGCGGAGGGGTGCATGAGAGCGGAGGGGTGCATGAGAGCAGAGGTGTGCATGAGAGCAGAGGGATACATGAGAGAGGAGGGGTGCATGGGAGCGGGTGAGTGCGTAGAGCGGATGAGTGCGTAGTGCATGCAGAGCCGATGAGTACCTAGAGCGGATGAGTGCCTAGAGCAGATGAGTGCGTAGAGCTGATGAGTGCATAGAGCGGATGACTACTTAGGGCCATTGAGTGCCTAGAGAGGACAGAACGAATGAAGTTTGTGGAAGGAATGGGTGACGTATGTAGATAGAACGACTGATGTATGTTGATCGATCGGGTGACGTATATGGATGGAACGGGTGACCTATGTGGAGGGAACGAATGACATATGCGGGTGAACAGGTGAAATATGTGGATGGAAGGATGAAATATGTGGATAGAACAAATTAAGTATGTGGAAGGTACTGGTGTAATATGTGAAAAGTACAGAGAATTATGTGGATAGTACAGGTGAAATACGAGGATCAAGTGCATAAAACAACAGGAGTGGAGCGGACTGGAGTGCGTGGAGCGGAGTGGAGTGCGTGGAACGGACTGATGTGCGTGGAGCGGACTGATGTGCGTGGAGCGGACTTGAAGGCATGGAGCGAACTGGAGTGCATAGAACTGCGCGACTTACATGGAATGGTTTGGAATGCATGGAACCTTCGATGAGCATGTAACCCACCATCTCACATCACCACGCTTACTCTCTTCTTTACACCACCACTCAACTAGAACACAGTAATACTATGACACCATTCGGTATAACTGTTCTCATACCAACATCTGCCTCATACTTCCCATCACTCTAACTAAACACTGCTGGTTACGCACCCCCCAGCCAGGCGTTTCTCCTGAGGCCTAACGCAGCCACAAACGGTTTGGATAAATCCTGCCAGAACAAACACATACTCTTGACCTCTCAACCACCACACCTACCGCTAAGAAGCAGCTATTACACGAATACCACACCAGCTGCACACATATACGGTGCTCACGCGCACCTTTGACTCTCTCTACTCACCTGAACTTCGGTTCCCAAGGGCGTTCAACCTACCAGCGCCTTTAGACCATACCAATGGTATATAAGGTGCTATATAAATGCAAAGTAACATAACATAACTTATGGATGTCTGTGGTGTTTCACAGCTGCCAATATGGGACTGCGTGGGGCACAGGCCTTGCACCCACATAATCAGGCAAACATTACCAAGGTGGTGTTTGTTGCAGATTGGCACAGCGCACACTTTACAATGCTGGAGGTACCATGCTGGGGCAATAACCCAACAGCCATGGGCCCAAGCCCAGCCACCCAAGTTTCAGCTTCCCCAGTATGGCCTCAGATCAGATGTGGCGAACCACTGAATGTCACCATCTCTCTCAGATGAGGTGAAGTGATCAACCAGGATTCCCTCAGTAACAGCACATGAAGTGGGAAGAGCCCAGCACTGCATCCATGTCCAGCGGTGGATGCAGGAAATGTGGCATACAGAAGACCGACTCACCAGCAACACTCAGGGGGCCTAAGTCCTTCTGTTCAGGGCAAACCACACATATGGTGTTCGACTGGTAGCATCCACTATTACAGTGGGATGGTACGACGTCCTTTCTTAGCAGGATGTTTTTTCACAGGGGTTTTTACTGTGATTCTTTTGACAAAAAAACTCATTGAATTTTTAGGGGGGTTAGACAAATATATGTATGGGGTCTGGGTGTTCCAGAATATCAAAAATATTAGGAACGGGGGGGGGCCCCGAAAAAAAAAATATCAATGAGTTTTTTTGTTAAAAAATCTGCAGTAAAAAACCCTGTCAAAGAACATCCCGCGATGAAATGAAATGGAACCAGTGGGATCAGGTCTTCTCAGAGTTGGGTACTTGAGAATGCAACATAATGGGGGTGGCTGACTCCCTCCAGGATAATTATGGTGGTGAGACCGATAGCCAATAAGTCCCGTAAGTGAAAGATGAAATTTACCTTGATGAGTGAGTTAGAGAGGGCATGATTCCATTGAGAGGGAAACAGGTAGGGATTTCACATGGTGAGCAGTTTGGTCACCCAAAACAGCAGATCCCCTTGCAGGACCACCACCCGAGCACATCCGGCTGACACAAGGTGCGTTACCTCCATTGGGTTGAACCGCGACTGCATCTAGGTCGACTGAGAAAGCCCTTTGGGGCAGTGGCTGTTGACTCTGGTTAAGAGTGTTACTGACCACTGGCTTCAGTTTCAACATGTCTACATCACCAGGGGAGATTGACCACCAGCTCACCCTCCTCTGGCAACCGTCCCAACATCTCTCGGGGGTCACTGAGGCAGAGACAGGGGACAGACCCCTCTGCACCCAGTGCGACTGTCAACTAAGGTAGACTGTCCTCAGTGTGCCCTGAACACATTGCACCGCCAGGTGGGGAGGCCACACAGGGTGGAAGTGGTGTGCAGTGATATCGGTTACACAGCCAACATATCTTGTGACATAGACAATGGGCCTCATTACGAGTTCGCCGGTCTGGATTCAACACTGCTGGTAAAACCTACCGGCACCGCTTACCAGACCGGCGAATTCCGACCTTCGATCCCAGAAACACCACCACCCCGAAACCACCACCGTGGAGACAACGCACCCGGTACCTGCGTCGACACCCCCAGTTACCGGCAATAGGTAACACCGTGTGCATTACGAGTAGCATGGACACAGAAACTCCACCACAAAATTGGTGGTAAAACCGTGAACACTGTGACGGTACCTCCGACACCGCAGAGATGGCGTTAAACAGTGTCAGGTAAGCTGAATCAGGCTACAGTTGCACCAAATGAGCCCAGCTGGACCTAGCAGGCCACTGGGAGCCTACAAAAGGGCCACACCCACACCCAGGCCAACTCCAAACACAACTATGCAGGCAGCCGCTGTAGCAGCATTGGGTCTGGGGCTATTGAACCTACAGGCAGCAGTACACATGGTGGCAACAATGGTGCAGAGGAGGAGTAGGCGGAGGCGGAGGAGGCACAGGTGGCAGATAGCAAACCCTGCATCCATACCCAACCCAAATGTGCAGCCGGCACGACCCCACAGGCAGCCTGCAATACCCTGCATCAGGGCCTCACCCTGGAACCTGACCCCAGGGCAGATCCACACATAATACCGGCTGGACTATCCAACAATCATGTCCATCGTCACCATGATAGAGGATGACATCAGCAGCCGCATTGGCATATGTACGGTAATCTCACCCCTGCTGAAGGTGGTCTCGGTACTGCATTTCCTTGGAACTGGAATGTATCAGCACACTGTCGGTGAGCTGTACAGGCTGTCACAACCCTGCTTCTCAAGAATACTGGACCAGGTACTGAATGCCCTGCACCGCCATGTGTCGGAACACATCGCCCTCCCCAGTACCCTTGCCCAGGTCATTGCCACCAAAGTGGCCTTCCATGCCATTGCCAGCATGCCAAATTGCATTGGTGCAGTAGACTGCACCCACATAGAGCTGACAGTACCATGTGCAATGGAGATGGTGTACCGCAATAAGAAACTATACCACTCACTTAATGTACAGATGACATGTGACGCTAGACAAGTGATAACACATTGCTGCGCATTTTTTCCGAGGTCAACAGATGACTCAATGGTCCTGCGGAATTCGACATTGCCACGGTACATGGAACGCTATGCTGGACAAAGCACATGGCTATTGGGTGAGTACAACTGCCAATGCACGCCACCTGTGAAAGGGGAGGGGGTGTCAGGGCAACGACCTGTGTGTCTGGGTTCCTACAATTGCCAATGCATCACCCCCTGGCCAATGTAATGGACAGTCAGCACAGCCCACACATTTCAAAGCTACACATTACAGGTGGGCACAGTGTGCCCGTACACACCCTGCCAAAGGAGATGCACAACCAAGACATGTTCTGGTAGCACAAGCCAAAACGACACGAGGCAGTGAATCCACCCACCCACACAATGTACCAGTGCCCCCCAATGCACACAAGTGCACATCCGACATTGTGCATTGACCACATCATCATAGTGTCCATTGACTGACCCCTCCATGTATGTACACCACTGCACGATGCCAAACTTACCACCACAAATGAGCACAAGGGCAACTACATAAGCACGGCAAGTCGTTGGACAATGTCCAAGCACCAATGTGGACAACAATGACCCAGGAATGGTATTAACACACTGGTCAGACCATTGCTTGCCCCATATGGCTGATTGACTAATGACACATGATTGCACTGCATCTGATCAAGACATGGATACCACAAACACTGACATGTCCCCTCAATTTACATCCCATGTAGGTGATGCAGGATATGCACTCATGGCTGATGACGCCTGTATGGAGGCCAAGTAACAGGCATGAGGAGACCTACAACAGGGCACATGTCCGCACACCTGGCATGATCGAGAGGACATTTGGCCTACTGAAGGCCAGGTTCCGCTGCTTGAGCAGATCTGGTGGATCACTGCTGTACAACCCAGTGAAGACGGGTAAACTAGTGCTTGTGTGTACCATGCTGCACAATCTGTGCATGCTCAGGAACGTCCCTCTGGCCCCAGACAGAGAGGATGATGATGAAGTGGATGATGAAGATGATGATGGGGAGGGGGTGCCGATGGCTGTACTCCCTCGCAGGGGGGGCACAAGATGGTCAACATGCACAGGATGCACTCATTCGCATTTACCTTTGAGAGACTGTACATGAACAGCATTGCATGATTATGATCATGCATGTCAATAAATGGATTGATTGCAAATGAAATTACGGATGTCCACTCGTAAAATCATTTCCAAAAGTGATTTATTGTCAACAAAGCAGGTAAGAAGGTGAATTGGATAGGAAAGCTGTACACCCGTGCCCATCCACCACCCAAACGTACCCACCCCCAACCAGGCCCCAAACCACTAACCCCATTTTGGACCTCCCCACCACCGATACATACCCACCCCCAACCAGGCCCCAAACCACTAACCCCATTATGGACCTCCCCCACCACCCAAACATACCCACCCCCAACCAGGCCACACGTCCAAGAAATGCCTGCTGCGCCACCAACATGCACTCGGCGATGGAGGACATAACACTGTTGCCCTCCCTGTCATGGCGTGCCAAGTTGACATTCGTTGTGGCGAAACGCTCGATGGCCTGGAAAGCCGACGCACCGATGTTGCATTACTTTCTCGCTGCAGCCTTGCCTCATCCTGCTGCTGCATCGCCTCCTCCTGCTGCATCCTCAACTCCTCCCGCTGCAGCCTAAACTCCTCCGCTGCAGCTTCGACTCCTCCAGCTGCCTTTCCACAAGCTGGGAAAGGGTGGCCTGCTGTTCCTCCATCCGCTGCATGCATGCACTTATCTCTGCCATGGAGGGTGTTGGTGACCTCATGGGGCTGTCTAGTGAGGGGGGCTGAACTGCAGGTTGTGGAGGGATGACAGGTCATCCATGTTGTCCACCTTCTCCTGTCCTCGATCTTTGGACTGCATGACTGGGGACCTGTTGCCACTGGATGCAGTGTCCTCCGCAGTGCAGACAGCCTGCAGGATGGTTTCTGTGGCCATGGTGGGGGTGTGTGCCACTTGTGTGGCGGCAGCCTGTACAGGGATGGACATGTGGGCTGGTGCAACCGTACCAGATGCAGCTGGTGCTGGTGCCTGTGTCCCGGAGGTGCTTGCATCCTCATCCCTGTAAGGACGGCTACGTGGAGATGGACGTTGCATCACCTGTTGGGCATTGTCGCTTTCACTTGTCATGCCTGTGGGGAAACAGAGGGCATGCTGTTAGTTGTGTGGTGGTATTTGATGGGTCCATCACATGCATCACACTGAACGATCTGTGGCCACTTGCATGTACACACATTTGACTGTTGATGCACTCAGGTGTGTGTGTCTCAGCTTGCACTCAGTCACGCACTGTGTGCATGTCCAGGGGGCATGTTTTGAGCATGTGTTGCTTGTCATCCCGGTGATTGGTGGGTGCATTGGGTCACTCCTGCCCTGGCTGGGGGTGGGGGGGTTCATCAGTGAGTGCATTGGGTCACTCCTGGAGTCCATTCACACTCATGGCTTTGTACTTTGTGCACTTACCGGCATCAACAGGTGGGCTCACTCCTGCCCCTGCATTGCCAATGCCCTGTATGCCCTCAAGGTGCAGGACACTGCTGCACCGCTCCTCCCACGACTGCAGTTTCAATGGGGATGCTGGGCCTGCACTGGTGCCAGTGCTGTGCTGGCAGTGTGTAGCGATGAGATTACGCACTCTCAGCCGGAGGTCATCCCACCTCTTGTGGCAGTCCTTTACTGTGCGTATGGTCACCACTACTGCAGTGCACTTGCGTGCTGCTTCAGCCTAGACCTCCTTACGGCATTGCTGGGTGTTGCGCCGCTGGTCTGCACTGAATAGCATTTCACCATGATCTACTATGTGCGCCACAAGCACTATGAGCTCTGCCTCACTAAACCTCTACTTGCGCTATCTTCTTGCAGGAAGCCGGGATGCCATTGTGGTGGTTGATTTGCACAGCTCAGGGAGGTGATATGGCCTGTGGTCTGTGAGGATGGCAGTGGATTGTGGTTTAAGTAATGGCCGCCTCTCTCTTTCCGGAAATTCACATCTGGTGATTCTGTGTCTGTGACGGCGGGGGCGGTCACGGTTACTTAACTGCTGTTTGGGGCGGTATGTCCGTGTTCATGGGTGTTTACGTGTGGGCGGTGACACCGTTTCCGCATTGGTCTGGTGCGCGCCACTGTCAAGCCGTAATCGGCCGTAGATTCCGCGACCTTTTGGTCATGAAAACGGTGTCACCATCATCATGGAATCAACGGTGCCATTATCAGTGCCCCATTATTATTTGCCAATGCATTTCGGACTTCTGTCCATCGTCAGGGCTGTAGACACTGTCAATTATTTATCATAACTGATTTTATAATTCCACATAATTTCAAAATTGTACAATTGAATCCCCATTGACCATCATTTCCATAAATTGCAATAATAAGTAAATCATAAATACATTTTTTATCATAACACATACCAAATTGTGGTTGTGGTCCAAAGGTGAGATTGGTAAAAAAGACAAGAAAATAGAATTAATTCTAATGCATTCTCATATTAATCGCTGACTGTTATAGAATCTTATAATGGTAACTAAAATGTGCTACCTATTGAGCTTCCCTGAGTACCCAGAGTATTTCAATCTCCAAATAAGCACTCTTGCGCAGCTTACACATTCTGTGGAGTTAAAGCGCAATCTGTTATTTACTGATTCTACCCTGTTTCTCTCACTCATAATTACACTCGTAATCACTGATCTTCATCTATTGTCCCATGATCGCTTACCTCGAATCCTCAGTGTTGCTCGTCTGTGCGGCCTGCCAAAAGAGCTGCCGCCTGTGTTGAGCATTCAGACCATCTAGTGTCTTGTTCCACTCAAGATAGCTGGCACTCGGATACCCCAGTTTAATCTGATGTGGTAAATGATTAGAGGTCTTGTAGCCCAAGCAACCTCAACCCATTATCATACTTGATATGGCTGATGAGCCAATGGGGGAAGCTGCCATCTGTGGAATTAAGACTGAATCCCTCTAAGTTAGGATCCCCAAGACTGCGATGGTAACCCAGCACTGTGGATCCTCTGTTGGCCTGAGATAGCCAGCCTGTGTTCTGGGGCATAGAGCTGCTTCCCTATGGTCTATCAAGTAGCACCCCTTACTGACTTTCCATCAATGACTTTGAGCTTGGCCCTCCCGAGAGAGCTGGGACTCCAGCCTGCTTTGATGGGATCATTTGTATTCCTGCACTGGATCCCACAAGGGCTCTCGTCTCTACCACTGCTGGTCTGAGGATCAGCTGAGGGCAGCGAAGGCTATTGTCCGTCCCTTCTGAGTGGCACTCGTCCATCTCTTAGGACCGACTTACTCATGATCAACTGCTGTTCACAGGTAACCCTTCTCTACTTCAGCCTTCAAAGTTATCTTTTGGAATTTTGCTACTACCAAGATATGCAGCTGTGGTGTCTCCACCCAGGCCTTTGTCCCAGGCATCCATGCCTACCACAGCGGCCCTACTACTCGTCGGGACTTCACCCACATGGGTCACGTCACCCGCAATTGCCTGGTATGGGCCTGTTGCTCCAGCACAGGTGAGTTGTTACTTGTCGGACTTCCATGGCCACAGTCCTACAGTCTGTATCAACCTACACATTTTCTGGGGTCTGATGACGCTGGCATCAGTCACCTGAACCCAGCATTTGATTTATCCTGCAGCACCAGTTCTGAGTCCCAAAAGTGGACCACTCTTCACTTGCCTTCAATGCCGGTTCCACACCAGTGAGCAGGGCTTTTTGCCCCTTTTTAAGTTAGAGAATAGGTTGAGATACTTTTGCTACCATGACCTCTGATCATTTGCTTCACCAGATGAAATTGGTCCGATTTGCACATCAGGAATGCTATGGTCCTCCACCAGAGTCTCCTCTGGCTTCACCCTGGCCAGGTATAGTTCCCCATATATTGGGTCCTATCACACATGCTCATGCTCTACATCCCAAACAGAGCAGTGTAGAGGGGCCAATGATACACCCGCCATGATGCCACAACAGGATCCCACCTCAGCCAGTGTGTGCCAGCCTCACCTTCTTTGCCCCACAGTGTTTGGTACAGGCCTCTGACTCACACAGTGCCCTTCGTATGCCTCCCCGCCCGGCAGCACAATGCAGTCAGGACGCACTGAAGACAGTTTAACCAAGTTGATAGGCGCATTGGATCAGGCGGTACCATCCCCCATCACTGACACGGCAAGCCCCTGGGACGGGCCAGGATGGTTGGTGGATGAGGTTGCAGCAGTGGGCAATCTCCATTAGCCCTGCAGACTTGATGAAACTGCTGTTGGGGCTGTGACACTTTCAGCCAGATCGGGGACCCACCTATCCCCTGGGGCCTTCCCAGCCAACCCAGAGCCAGTTGTGGTGCCCCACCATGGAGGGAATGTACCCTGCTGCAGCTGCGTGGGCCCAGGCAGTGGTCCCATGAGGGGATTCACCATTCTGTGTGAATGGCCTGCCTGCCATGTTGAATCTTCCAAGCAGACTGCACAAACCCCACCCATTTCCTTCTCGACAGTTATATGCCCTATTGAACTCTCTCTTCAGAGTTTGTTTCACCTTTCCTCTATGGTACTTGTTGACTATTGGTCTTGTGTCCATATTTAACCTTGGATGTAGTTTGTCACCCACTTTGACCTGCATACCCAAGCAACCCAACTCGGTGATGACCCGACCCCAGCATGCTGGGGGCAACTGTCGGCCTCACCCTGCTGCTGAACTGGGATTCAGCACTGGGCTTTTCCCTCTTCACTTGGCATTTCATAGGAAATCATGGTTAGTCTCTTTTCCTCCGCTTAGTACTATGCTTAAATTCAGCTCAGGCAGCTGGCCTCAAGGCCAGGGCAGTTGGCGAGAGTTTGCACCAGCCCCACACCTCTGGCACAGGCATGTGTGCACTGTCCTGATCTGCGCTGAAGCATGCCTGGGGAGGGGTTGTCTAATGGACACGGTTGCAAGACCTGCCCTCGAGGGCTATCCTGCTCAGGCAGCAATGGGACACCACAGACAGCCACACATGCCATGGCCAGCTGCCTTGGGGTAGGGGAAGGTGAATCAGGGTTTTAGGCTGCCACCAACAACACCACCGGGACACACCAGGTGCCTGGCACTCCCAAACCCAAACCCAAGGAGTGGGGAAACTAGGAGGCTGGAACGCTCTGGCAACAAGCCTCCAGGTCCAGGGATCCTGCAACAGTGCAGATCGGGGTCTGACCTTAGGTGGACGAAGGGAACGGGGTCCCTGCAACTGCCCCAGCTGCGCACCCGGGAAGGGTTCCCGGGGCAACTGACATTCAATGGAAACCTCAAACAGGCGAAGTCCCAAGAGGAAACCAGGGCTGCAAGGTGTGTGCAAAGTGTCGATGATCAATGTGCACTGCAATTCACCCTGATTTTCACAGCAAACTGCATTCTTCATCGACTCACAAGCTGAGTAAACCACCACCAGGAGTCACAGGCAACTTTGTTTTCCAGACATCGTCCCAAAACGGCAGGTTCAGGAGGGCTGTGGGAGACAGCGCCACCTGTCCCACCCACAGGCACTGCGAGGCGGCCCGGTGCCCTGTCAAACTTCTCCATTTGAGATTTTCTCAACAGACTAAATAAAAACTATTCACTTGAATTTCCAATTTACTTTTCTGGAAATCACTCTGCAGATACAGTGGAGATGTTTAAAGCAAATCAAATGAAAACTCTTTGTTCAAGTGTTCAGAATATTTTGCTGACTTTCTCTTCACAGGACAACCTCTATGAACCTTCTTTGCTTCAGTGTACAGTAACGTAGACTATAATTAAAGAAAGAGATACAAAGACCTGTTGCTGACAAAACAGATCTAAAGAATTCAGGAAAAGGAATCCTTAGAGACAAAGGTTTGTACAGTAGCATGTCAAAGAGGAACAATTCTACAATTCTTGAATAAGCATGAAATACTGAGACCAAAAAGTTCAAAATGTAAAACCACCTGTAGCTAATAAATATGTGGGTTAACATTTGTGTGCAAGAAAAGAAGACTCAACTGAGTCATTCTTTCTCAGTAGGGCATCCTGATAGCATAGTATCGACATGATGATTCCATTCTTCACACAAAAAATGTGTTTTACTAAATCACCCCTTCAACTCCCATCCATTACTCTTGAAATAGCCTTGAACTGTGCCAGATCAGGAAGGAACGAACCAGAAGATAGGTCGTCTCTATCTATACCCCAAGACTCTGGAAGCTCCTCCCTGTCAACATGGATCTATGTGATAATGTTGAAAAAATCACTGTGTAGCCCAAAATACTGATTTTTAAAATAATGTTTTACCCCATTTCACCACATATGGAGACCCCCCGCAGCTCCTCCCACATTCCCTTTTACCTTTGTTATTAACCAAACCCCCAACATATGTATATATATATTCAGTAAAAAAACTTTGTTAAAGGGACGTTATGGTTCAAAGTAAAACCGAAAAACCCTGAAATTCGGCAGTTATGGTAAGGTAAGCAACCATAACTCGCGCTACTGTGCACTGCTAACACTAACACCCAGGACATCAAAGATGACATCACAAATGTCATTGATGGCATCACTGATCTATCACCGAATCCATTCTGTTTATTTACGAACATTTCAGAACAGCCGTGTTGTCTGCAGAGAAATCGAACACAACAAAAGCGTCAAGCACATAAAAAAACAGAACATTGAACCTATCTCATACTTCCCCACCCTCCCCAAACACTCTTACACACCAACACACTCCACAAATTAAAATTTTTAATCCAAGTTTCACCACGCTGTCCGCGGTCGTCGGCGAATACAAGATGGCGGGTGCCACAAAAAATCTGACACGCTCCACGCCCCACGCCGTCCAATCAGCGAACACATCGCATGTTCGCGGACATCTCGCAAGCTGATCGGCCAATCAGGGCACTGTCCGCAGAGCGAACTGGGAAGTCCATCCGCGAAGCAAACGGAGATATCACTAATTTTTTTGCCTTACATTTTGGTAATTTAAAAAAAAACTACTGGACGGATTTACACCAAATTTGCAAAAGCACGCTTTCGGGACCAAGCCCCCGCTCCTGCCGCAAATTTGGTGTAAATCCGTCCAGCGGTTTGGGCTGTAGGCGTGCGCAAAGTTTTTTCCCATTATGTCTAAGGGAAAAAACAAAAGTTTTGGGAACCCCCCTATAACTTTGCCCCCCCTGGACCAAACCTCTCCAAACTTTGCAAAATAATTCAGAGTGGGCCATATACTTTTTTTGCACAGTTTGGTGAGGATTCGTCCAGAAGGAGCGAAGTTATAAGCCACCCAAAAAATGCTCTTCCTATGGAAACACCAACTTAACCATAACTACATGGACGCTACCGCGTCCATGTAATGGTGAAATGGGGCTTTAGAAATTAGTTATTTTGGGCCCTGCAATGATGGGTTGTGGAATTCTGGTATGAAACAGTCAACATCAGACTCGCTCCACCACTTCTACAGCTCAGGAAAAAGGTCAAGACCTTCCTCTTCAAGAAATGGATCCTCCCTAATAACTAGGTCCAGGCACCATCCACTCCCCACTCTTTCTTCCCCTGGTTGCTTGTAGATCACTTGCTGCCGATTTCCCATCCCCCACCCTGTTGTTAGCTCCCCACACCCTTTCCATCTGCTTCCCTCGCTGTGCTCCTGCCCGTATGATTGTAAGGGGAAGAACACACATTGCTTCCTGAAGCTAGGTCCACAATATTAATAATAATAATAATAATAATAATAATAATAATAATAATAATAATAATAATATTTCTAAGTACAATCATTTATTGGGGCCTTATATTACGTGTTACCACATGCAGTTGGTCCTGAATACAGTGATTTCCCTTCTTTTTGACCTGGCTGCTCTCTACCTGGGGGCTTACGCGGCAGTACTTACCATCATTCATTTTCCATTTGGAAGGCATTGTCCTTCAGAAACAACAACAAATGAAGGTAGGTAGATACACAGGGCTGCAGATTTCTTTATGAAATGTTGATGATACGATGCCGTTGAGATTTTCAAACCAACACCCCCTCATAGTTCTGTTTCTATCACTACTGGCTTCCAGAAGGTTACCTTTTTATAAGAAGTAGCAAACTTGTACTCCCCTAAAGAGGAAATAGTAGAGACTATTTAAAGGTAAACTCTCTTTCTTACAGCGACAATGACCACCCCCTTTGTAGTGAATTGACATCTAAATTGATCAACTCCTCCCATGTATAGGTCATTCTCCTTCCGTCATTGTGTATCCCCACCTTCTGACTTTCCTACATTTCTGTTTTCTCTTTCTGTATCTATGGACTTCCAATGTCTACATACTTCACATGCTCCTAAACCATCTCTCCCTGTCCTGTATCTATAACCTTCCAATGTCTTCATAATTCATACACTCATAAACTCTGACATCTACTATAGTGAACCTTTATTATTGGCAAAGTCCTGCAATGCACCTATGGCTTTATTGTAAGATTTTTTTGAACATGAGGCCTGATAGTGGCAACCAGCAAGCATTAAGAAACATATTATTTCCAGTACCAAAGTTTCTGGGGATTTACAAATAAAGGATTCTTGGGAACATATATCCAGTTGCATTGGGCTTTTATACTCACTTCCAGGTTTCTCTGTTTAAGGCGCAGAACCAGCATGGCCCCTCACATCTCAAGGCAATTTTCCCCAACCAGCTAGGCCACCTGTCTCTGGTTAAATCTGTCTCTGGGACCAGGTCTACTCCAGGTCAAGACCCATGGAGGGTCCTTCCCTCCCTCAAGTAGTATCCCACTCCAGAACTCCACCATTTGAAGAAAGGTCCCCCACCTGCAGACCTTCTGTAATCCAAGAGCTCTCTCTATTTTCCGTCGGTTGGAACTTAAATAGACCCTATATTTTCCCATACTGTGCCATATGACATCATGATCTTTAAATCATGTAATCTTTCTTTTGGTTTTCTTAACAGTTTGTGACTCCCATAGAAAACAGCCCCTAATTTGATATGTCCAAAGTATTTCAGGAATATGACAGGGGTGTTCATGTACAAATTAGACCAAAATTCATGTGGATAGGATGTTTTCCTATAATTCATATATGGATGATGAGATTTTCACCAACCTACATCATTCAGACATCTGTAACATGTCTTTTTAGTATAAACATTGACAATGTTACTCATATTTATATAGTTTATTGATCATTGATAAATATGAATATGTTGGGGTTGGACTCTTTGTGTGGGGGTTACTCTCCTTATTTCAGAGCGGTTCCTTTTTCCTAAAGACCTAAATATTGCTCTGTTATACCAGAAACCATGATTTGCATCATGCTGTGCGCCCCAAAATAAGCATATCACGTTCACTCTCATATGTGCATGTGCTAATCATTAACTTTAAGCAAGGAAGGCTCATCTTTCTCGGGACTGGAATCATCCATTGACCAGCACAGATGTACTAAATGATCAGGCAAAGTTCAAAAAGCTTGAAGGTAAGTGGATCTGGACCAATTGAAGCCTAGTATTGAGAACACCATCCCTCATAAACTGAAAGGAGAACATGAATTGCCTTTTCTCTGCATGTATTTTCATGTATTTGTTAGGTATTTATTCTAATCCAAGCATGTGATTCTATTGTTGTACTTGGCATAATGAGTTTCTTTGAAGAAGGTCAAGGAAGTCTGCTTTTACAGATGGCTACTCATGACCAGCCGTGAGTTGTTTTTCCATACAACATGAACTGAAGTTACCCATTCTCATGGGATTTCATTGAAGGTTTAGAAAAGCAAATTTTGGCATAAAGGTATTTTTAATGCAGATAATCCTATTGTACAATTCCCGACCTGCTAAATGCACCAATGTATTTCTTGTGCATTTAAAGTATGTATGCCTTCGTTTACATATGTATCACTTTCTCTACCATAGATTTGTGTATAAAATAACCGGTCACTTGATAGATATATTGCTGGTAGAAAAGAAACATCAATATATATATATAAAATGCTTAGGTATGTTTCCATACTCAGCTAAAGCAATTTACCAGTGTTACATTGTCTTCTGCTGCCCAAATGGTGAAGTGCACCTCTGTGTTCCCTTTCAATTCAACAACAGCAATCATTTAAGCAAACAGAATGAGAACGGTTCTACACGGTCACCTTGACTATCCACTATCGCAAACATTCGGAATAATTTCAAGTTACTTCTTTCCAACCCGACTTCTCTTCACACAAGTGAATACAATCATATAAGGTACAAACCATTCATGAATGCCAATACAGATTCAATCCAATAGGGTGCATACTTAAAAGTTCATAGGATTTAAATATAAGAATATTTTTACTAAAGGGGAAAGAGAACCACAAAATACTCCCAATTCATTAAGGGCAATACTCCTTCAGGTTTTTCAATAGGTAGCTAATAATTTCAGGACGATTAGATGAGCATGGCCCATCTTTGATGAATGACTTTTTTCAGAAATGATAGTAATGCCTAAGCTGTCAAGACAGAATCTGCTGTCAAAAAAAATAAAACTTCCGTCCTATAGGTATGGATGTTAGCTGACCTAAGAACCGGCAGTAGGGTTGACCGTCTGATACTATTATAAGCAGGGCAGAACAATAAAAGATGAACCATGTTCCCCCTGACAGCACCACACACTGAGCAACCCGCCTCATCAGGGTACCCACTCCATCATTTAGCTGTGGGTGCCCTCATCTGCAAGCAATCAAATCTAGCGTGGGTGATCAACCAGCGAGCTCTTTTGGCGGAACCCCAAATTAAATAGGGGTGGATCTCCTCCACCCACTGATCCCTGCATGCACTTTGACTGAATTGTTTGCAAAATACATGAGATCCTTTTCCTTTTGAACACTTCCCCCAAACTGCTTTTATAGGATCTCAATTGGCCATTGGTCAGCAAATCGGCTGAGGGTGAGAGTGCCCGAATATTTTTTGGGAGACAATGCTTCATCAATATTACAAAGTCACAGGATTTTCCTTTCCTCCAATTATCCCTGGCCAATAAAGACCTAATGATAAAGTGACATAAGGTAGCATATTCATTTGCCCAAAGTCTATTTCAAAAAGGAGAATTGTCTATTGTCTAACAAAGTGTCAGTCTGTGTTTCAGAGACTCCATGTTTCTTGTTTTGTTGAGTTTGGTGGAGTACATTATTTTTTAATGCAGTAAACCACTTTTTGTTTGTGGTTGGAGAGAAAGTACACCATACTTGAATACAAAAGGGCACTGTTTTAGTGCATGACTCTGACATGTGAGAATGCTTAATGACCATTCCAATGATCATACTGTTATTTAGCAATAGTATTACCTACAACATGGTACTCAATTTATAGAACTTGGGGTTTAGGGGGAAGAAGGACTAAGTCGAGCCAACCTGGGTATTGAACCCTTGAAGTACAGCATCATCTGGTTTCTAAGGTGAGTATGTTGCACTTGAGCTATCCTTCCAGTAAACAATAAGATGGACAGCTTAAATGCTTCTGTAACAGAGAGTGTCCCTACAACTATGTAGTTACATAGTCAATGGTTATCACCTTGTGTTGGGGTCTATAAGTGGCCTGGGTACTCCACAGCAATATTGTCTGGTACAGATGAGTGTAATGCATTGCACTGATTTTTTTAAAGGGCCTATTTAGGGGGAGTTAGAGGTCAGATTAAGGGATCTCTAACACCTCCCTCCCCCAGAAGCACTTTGGAGTATTTAAAACTGTTAGCACCTTAAATTACAAGAAATGACTGACAAACCCCGAATTAGATGAGGATTAGATTTCACATCATGACTGTAAGACTTGTCCACACTTTCATACTCATTGATCCACAGAATAACCTCTTGGGCCAAATTTTAGAAACTCATTGGTGTAAAATGAATATTTGCTCGGCTGCAAAATATTTATCCTAATCCTAGCACTTGGTCAGAGTTACTGAAACTTCACACTGGTACAAGTTCAACTAGCACTAGAGCATCATCTAGTCACCACCGCCGCCAATGCTACCTTGATTGGTCTGGTTTGTCCAGAAGGTTACCCTGTTCCAAGAAACTAGGCTGGCCTTCTGAAATCTATCTTAACAAAAAGGAGAATTCACAATAAATGAACTCAAAAGAAATATAAGACACAACTGCTACAAAAAGATGACTGTTAACTGATTTATTAATCTAGGGATCAATTGTATGAGACATGCTTCTCATTTTCTGGATATCTGGAGATCTGTAACAACACCATTGTCATATTAATAACCTGCTACAGCCAAACAACCCTGCCCCGCTAAGCACAATGGAAGAGCCAGCACTTTATTATGATAATGGAGGAAACTCTATGCACTTTCAATCATAGACCCCATTAAAGAATTTCACCATCATACTACTCTCCGTGTTCGGTTGAATAAAACTGGTCTCTTAGCCAAGCCAATTCCAACCAACAAAGGCGTCAAACAAGGCTGTCCGATGGCCTCTGAAATATTCAACCTTTTCATTTCTCACATGGATGCTGCAGCTAAAAACATCAGATGTTTTCCCCCTTCAATAGCAAACACCCAAGTCAGTCGCCTAGTATATGCTGATGATGTGGTCCTCATAGACCAAACTCCAATCGGTCTTCAAAGACAATTAAACACCCTACAACAGTATGTGGAAACCAATGGACTTACAATTAATCCACAAAAATCGGCCATACTACCTTTTGGTGTTCATAGGAGCCAGTTACGAACTAAAACAATGCACTGGTCTCTACTCGGAATAAAAATCCCTGTAGTTCAATCCTTTAAATATCTAGGAGTTTGTGTTACCACAAGCAGAATCGATGCTGCACGGCTCCAAACACTAAGAAAAAAAGTTCTGAACCTGACAGGTCTAGGCAAAATTATCCTGAAATGATACTGTGGCTTCAGTCTGATTCCAATTATTAAATTCTACAAAGCGAAGGTAATTCCGATCCTTACCTATGGCGCCGAAACATCATTCAATTTTAAAGCCAAAAATTGGGCAGTTCTAGAAGGCCACTTTTGGAAAAACATACTTCGCCTTCCTAAAGGCACTCCAATACAGGCAATCCGCAGAGAGCTAGGCCTAACCTCCATGCTAGCGATTGTCGAATGGAAGATGTTATCATTCTATAGAAAATGCATGGAGCTAAATCCTAAAGGCGGATTTAAGTGCCTAAAAAAAGCTCTCATGGAGGAATTTGATCCAACTCTGAGCGAGTGGCAAACAGAATGTCGACGTCTACTTGATGCTACAGGAGAACAAATGCATATTCTAATCAACAACCCGGACAAAGTAAAAAAAAAAACTGTACTCCTATGACTGGTTCAGAACCGAAAATGAATGGTTAACATGCAAGACCTATGGGAAACCGTGGGAGGACAGCAAAAGACCAAATTCCTTACCAAGATATCTAAGACTGTTTCCGCACTGGTATTTCAGAGATCAATTTTTTAGATTCCGGCTCAATCTAATTAAAACACGAGAAACTGCCTGGCCACGAAACCACGATACCCCTCTGAATTGCAGACTTTGTCAAGACCCTGAGTCATCAGAGAATCTGTATCATCTATTCATGATTTGCCCGGCTCTATCACCACAAAGAACCGTTCACATGATTCCCATCATTAACAAATACGGATACAAATCAAGAGAACTATGGTGGAAAATGCTTCAATCGGGTGAAAAAACATCAGTATCTCTTGATGTAGTCAAATTCTCCATCACTATACAGAAGCAGCTATCCATGTGTGAAAGAACCGTGACAGGAAATTTGACAGTTACTTAAAATCTAAGGAAAAGTTTCTAATCTGTTTTAACTTGATAAAAAGTTGTCAATTGTATAACCATATATCAATAAAAAAAAAATAATGGAGGAAACTCTATGCACTACTAATTTATCAATCTGAATTCTGTGTGATAATCTGACTATTATTGATAAGAGTGACTGGCTCATTCTTACCCTACTGTATTCATTTATGGCTCACTTAATATACTGGCCTATATATATTTTGGTTTGGGATGCCTCGCTTTGTTCACCCTGGTCTAAGATATTATTATTATTTTCATTATTATTATTATTATGGTTTTTATTGAACACCGATCTTGCTTTGGAAGGCAGCAGAGCACTTTACAATCATAGGGGGAACAAAATGGTGAAGGCAATAGAAAAACAGGAAGCAAGGAGCTCACAAAAGGGGAGCAGGAGGGCGGTCAATTTGGAAGCAAGGGATCAAGCAACCAGGGAGGAGAAAGTGGTGTGGGGATTATGTGGTCCTAGGTGTTAGAGAGGCACCATTCCTTGAGAAGGGCATTGAGCTTCGTCCTGAACACTGGCGCATTATCGGGGTGGTTCATTACTATCGCTCAGAGAGGTACAATCTGGTTAAGTTGGGGACCTTTAAGATCCTACAATGCTTGAGTCGTAACATACATGCTTTGGAGCCTCATAATCTACTGTCCTGTGCAGCCCTGTTTCAGAACTCACCTGCAAAAAGTGAACACGGAAACCAAATAGTAAAGTTATTTTTCAGTGGTGGTATTCACCTGAGGCCAGAAGCAGCACTGCAGTCACATCGAAAAGCCTATTTGGAAAGTGAGATAATGTTATGGGTTCATATTGTGAGAAGGCCGCCAGAGTAGGAGAGCAGGGGCTTTCACATAACTGCTGAGCATAAGGAAAGTTCAGAGTTCATTGGACCATAAAATGTCACCACCAGTAGGCTCTGCAAAGCGAAGGTTTAGAGCATGCTCCATGTCTGACACAGAGCCAGGAGTGCAACCAACAACAAGAAATCCACCCCTGCTCAATGCAGAATGATCAGAAAATATGTTGTAGGCTGGAAACATGTGAAACCAGAGTGGAAACACCATGCTACATCGGAGCTGAGAAAGCTGAATGCAAAACACTACCCCTCACCAAAATTTGGGGAAGAGAAAACTGGGAGGAGAGACGGGTAATCCCCATGGTTCTTTAGAGGTGGTGAATAACAAGTTAGGGGAGCTCAAACAAGGGAAGAGTGGAGAAAATTGTGATTAGGTCAGGAGGGCACGAGGGGATGAGAGCGATCATCTCCAAGAGTCAAGGAGAAATTGTTGAACAGCAGGGCTACAGAATGCACAGTGACCACCTGGAATCGAGGAAGGTGTTGGAAAGCAGTGTGTTAGACACTACATGCTAGGAACATCAGTTTTGAATGATTGAAACTATTTTCTGCCAGAACGCTGCATGCTGAGAAAGATATACTTGAGACCCAGAAAGAGTTTTTTGACAAAATTGGCTCTGTTACGGAAAAGTATCTTAAAGCCCACATAAACCGTAAGTGACAGTGCTGAAAAACACTAAATGTCAGAAAAGAAATTCTTGAAGCTCAGAGATATTAAACTACTATTTGGCTGTAAAAGGTGCATTCTTGGTAATGGAGTCCTAGCACCCAAAGCTGTCGTGTCTACAGTGCTGTATGCTGGGAAAGAATTTTTCACCCACCCCAAACCAGGTACGCACAAATTGTCCTTTATATAATAAAGTTACTTTTATGAATCTGGGACCCTCAATTTATTGCAATTCATTCTGTACAGCTTCCCTCCCCTTTGAGGACAAGAAACACACAGGGTCGAACAGAAGGTCTATTCATTAACACAACATAAATACTGGAATCAGATTAAATATTTAAAAAAGTTTCAAAGGCCAATGATGAGAGCTAATCAGCACACTAGAAACTTGAGTTTTCAATGATACAGTTGTGGAAAAAGAGACTTCAGTAACACACACTTTACCATAGATATCTAGACAATTATTTCACCCCTGAACACGCAGGCAAAATGGATTGGATGCATGAGAGTCCAGGAAGGAGCTTTCATTTGTGAAAACAACAAATTAGTTAAAATGTCCATGTCTATCTACTTCTCGCCACTTCCCCTTTTTTCCAAATACCTCTCCCTTACTCGATAGACATGTCAGAATTTCAACAGCATTTTAAACTCAATTGCAACAAACTACTGGACCTTCAGGTATGTGAATGGCTGGTAGAAAATAAAATATATGTTAAGCAGCATGTTGGCAAAATTCCCTTTTTATTCAATTACTGTGTAAAATGTACCTTTCCCCCTTTTGGTGGGGTCCTTGGACAGTGGAAATAAATGGGCAGCAAATAATCACCCTCTCCTATTTATCTAGAGACACCCCACATTAATAACAATATTCTACGTGATGGTATACCCAGGAATTACTTCAATGATATTCTTTTTCTAGGTATGCACACAGTAAGATGACCGTTTCGACCCCCGTTTATAGGTCTTTTGTGCAAGGCGTCATCGCCAGAGAAAAGGGTCACGTTAATCGTACTGTATACCATGGGAACTAATATATAAAATATATATTTTTCCTGAAACACATACACTTCTGAAATGTTCCCTAGATTCTTGAGATGCACAATCAAATTATATACTCCCACCCCTGCACTTGCCACAAGCTGGCTGCACTTTTACCTACTGTTCTTATTTATTTTACTGTTGATCCTATGTATTGCACTGTTCCCCCTCCCCGCACTTTCCCTTTCCCCCTCCCCTGAACTTGCGCGATCTCAATGACACCTGGCCTAGTAAGATCGTTGTCTCGGTCTTCCCTCTGGTTCCGCTCCCTTGCCTTGTCGCTCTTTGAAGCACTTGTGTATAGGCGCGTTATAAGTGCCATATCATATCGTGTCATATCACCCCTCAGTACTAACAAAGAACAGGATCAGGATTTAATCTAATTCCCTTTTTTAGGATCTCTCGCCCCAGGATTACTTTCTTTATAGATGACACATCAGGATTTCTTTTGGCTGAATCACAGACAAGTGGGCACCCTCTTAAGGAGTGCTTCATTTCTCCCCCTCCAGGAACAGGTGGGCACCAGCCAGTAAGTTAGGATCAGCTTTTCATCACAGTCTGTCTGCTTTCTCTTCCTCTGAAGAAGGCCTGGGACTATAATTTTGGTAGGACTTTCTGATAATAGTCCATCAATGAGTTCAAAAGGAGAACAATGTTGTTATCAATTCTTCTTTCTCTCCATCAGTCAGTGGTTGAGCGAGTGAATCTCTTCAGTAAGTGTCCATGAGTGAGTGACCCCATGTCTGTCTGTGTTTGACCTTTTACAGAACAGAAGACCCCAGCTTTTTGACATGTGTATATTTTCCCCAATCTAATTGGTCCATATATGTGATTGAACAGCGTTCCAAAAGTGACATCACAGTAGACATACCGCTCCGCAATCATTGGGAATAGTATGGAACAGGGCAGCCTGATAGGAGTAACTTCGAAACCCAGTTTCCCGCCCATTTAATGTGATGCCATCTCAGGGATTTCTTGCATTAAATATTGCAACATTCTAAATTTGTAATTTCCACACATATGACCACTTACTAATATGCTCATCATATTTTTCTCTCTGGCACGAATCAATTGGTGCAAGTGTTTTCATTATAGCATGAATAATTTCAGAGGTGTAGAGTTTTCCCTTTAACTCACTTCTACATTTATGTTCAAATCATATTTTCATGTCAACAAATGGGCTTATCCCTGCAGATGCTAGAATATATGGCACACTAGCGTGAGCCCTTTCTTTACAACAAAATGCAAATGTGCCTGATTTGCATATTTATACTACATTTAAAAAATCATCTTTAGTCCATCTGATAGAGGATTTTTAGCTGAACGTTTCTACATGTAAATGAGTTCTCTAAGAGGTTTGCTTCCAGGTTATATAACCAATTAAATGTACATTTAAATGGCATTTTTCTTCATACAGAAGTAGGCATCACTATTGCAATTCTTCTGCCTTGATAAAAAGACTATAAACATGGTAATTTTTTATTGAGTCATGGCTGGAAATCTGCTCTTGTTTACTCCGGCCTGACTCATTTGGTCTTTTTGTCTCAGGGCCTGCCTGATGAAAAGAGCCTTTGCATATTAGCGGTTTTATGGTGTTGCTTCTGTCTCCTCTTGAGAAGTTACCAGACATGCAATCCTGTCAAGTGTTAAATTCTTTCATTTAGGAAGGCCTGCAAGATCGTGTTATTAGATTTGACTGAGCAGGATCATGGATTCATCTGAATTTAAATCATTTTTTTAAATGTTCACCACTAACATTTACACAGGGCAAGCAATGCAAAGCCACAATTAAACTTTTTAACACGGTCTGGTTTGGTTTGCCTTTTTGAAGGGGGGGTGCTTTTCTGCAGTTTCCAGCTTCATAGAGTATATTTGAGTGGGAAGGAAACATACCTGTGCTCGCATCTTGAATGCCGGGGTTTGTAGGATCTTTGTGTTTTGAAAAGATTCCCATATGTCAGAATTCAAGGCTGGATCCATTTAAAGTTGGTTCAAGTCACAATTGTAACTTGTACCGTGCCTATTTTCATAAAACACCACAGTTCACATTGCATTGACTTATCAAACCTCTATCAACAGTCCATATTTTCAACATTGGTAGGTTGCCTAACCCACCCACTTTATTTGTGGAGAACAAAATGAACACACACCTCAGCAAAATGAAAATACATTTTTTTTTCTATAACCGTAGTGGCAGGCTATTTTTTGGTACTTGAAATCTTCATCTCAGGCTTTGTCAGCTTTGGTTTTGAGTGGCTGCAAAATATTGGACATTTAATTTACTTGTGTATTTCCCAACTGCTGTGCGCAGGCTGATGCTTAAATATTGTTGTTAAAATGACGGCTTGCTCTGCATCTTTTCTCATGAATCAAACTTGCCTACAAACTTACATTTTGAAACCCAGACCTGTTGTTTGTCTAACAATACTACATGCCAACAAAGAGCCTCTTGGAGCCCAATGCAAACTAAAGGACCAGCGGTTCCAAAAGACTGAATCCTTCTGAAAGGAAGTCTCCGAGGCCAGAATGGAATTAGCTAAGATTTGTTGTAAAATGCAACCAATAATCTTAAACCACAGAACTGCCATGTGTCTAATAGCAATCCATCCAGGGTATAAGAGTCTTAAAGTCCAGCACAATAATTCATGTAAAAGCATTGCATGATGGTTCAGAGCATCTTAAACTCCAAAGTGTCCTTTGTCAAAACCCCATTTCATGTTTACATAGACTTAAACTGTAGTGTGCTATGCCACTGTTAACTGTTGTTTATTAGAGATTTTGCTTTGTATGCAAAAGCAGGTTTATGGCAAACAATACTTGTTGGCCTTAGCATTTAATGGGACCCTAAAGTAGAACTAAACTAAAGTGGAAAAATGGTTGGTTCTAAGACGCTTTATCAAAAACAGGGGCGGATATAATATTGGGGGACTAGTCTCCATTTATCGTAATAGTATTCTACAGGGGATCATTTATGGTCTGGCAGTTCTCCATGAGCCCATGCTACAGTGGGTAGAACATTTATTAGGGTATAATTCAGTGCTCTATTCTCTGAGTGCCCTGCTCAGTCCTGGTGGAGGCATTACGTTGTGAGCTTGGTGTTCCCTCTATTCGCTCCCTGTGGCTTTTTCAACGTATGCAATTTTTCTTGGATATTTATATGCCACTCCCCCAGTGTGAACAACATTTTTAGTTACCTCGCAAGATATTATCGACATACTAGTACTAATCAATGTTTAATCCAATTAGGAGCAACAGCTGTTAATCACTTCTACAAGATTAATGTAGAGCTTGATTAATTCATTTTAATGCCTAATTTAAGTAATGTTTTAAAGAAGAATGTTTGTGATTTTGATTTTATATCTAACATTTCCTATTTAAACAACAAGGTCATCTATGAAACCTACAGCTCTCAGACCTTTTGCCGCAGCCACCTACCAAATTATTTAACTGTATTGTGCTTGTATATTATTCGTAGATTTATTACATACTTGCATTTCGACATTCTTCCGTCCAGGAAACACACTGGGCGATGGATCAAATTGGCACACAACGATAGGATCTGCCATCTTTGTGAAATGGAGCTTGAAACTGCCCGACGCTTACTTACCTCATGTCCCCTTCTTATGGACTGTTATATCAGATATATAGAAAGTGAACAATTTTGGAGTAATGCATGGAGCCAAAACTTTTTTTTCCTCTGCAGCTGCATATTATGTGTAGAAAGAAGCTTTGCGTGCCATTTCTTCTCCTACTATTATTTCTCAATGCTTAAATTATATTTGCTAATTTTATTGATTGCAGTCCAATTTATAGTACCATTTTTAAACGTGTTTTATTGTTGAATGATGTTTGAATTGTATTCTGTAACTGATTTAATATGCAACTGGGTTGTATTAACTATATACACCAAATTAAAAAAATTAAAAAAATTACTTCTGTGTGCGTGTGTCTCAATCAGTTGTAAACTACTGAGATCAATCAATACTGCCACCTGATCCATTCTGATACTCCAACGAAACTCACCCTGGGGCCAGTGATGTGCAGATACAGTTCTGGTCATCTACTTAAGAGATGAAACAGAAACCCAGGATCTTCAGCAGACACATGAATTAATTCATGCTGATATTGAACAACAGACATACTCCTTAAGCCTGTCATGCCGTTGATTAGAAGGCCCCTTATTTCTGTTGTTTTGTCAAAAAAGTTTAAGTTTGGTGTATATGTAGAGTTTTAGCTAATAATAGCTTAATTGTATGTTTAACATGGGGAATAGGATCAAATAAAGAGTATAAAATAAATATTGAGCTAAATTTGAACCTTTTGGAAGTCAAAATTGAACTTTTACATTAATCTTTCTTTATTCAGAAAATAGTAATTTCCATCAAAGATTGTACAATGTAGACACAATACAATCACAACGGTACATATATAAAAGAAATAAAATAGAGTAAAACTGCATATAAGAATACTACATTAAAATTTGCAACACAAGGAAAATTCTGTTCACAATAATTGGCTACGGAGCAAAAAAACAATTTCAATATAAGAGTAAATACACTGTGCTGTGAACAAGTCTGGCACTGAAAAGCGAAGACTCAGGGCTGTTGGGTATTTTGTGGATATTTGTGGCTTTGCAGTATTTTCTTACCACCAAAATACCTTTAGCAATAATCACTCTCTGTATTCATATTGGGTCACACATGACAATAATACATTGCATTATTTCAGAATTCAGACCTATTTAGATGATATGCGTGGTAGTTTGCGTGGTTGGTTGGTATAGTGGTTGGTTTATTTGTGGCCCCAATATCCAACATCCCTTGTTTTTATCTAGATTGTTCTTGATCACATGCTACAAACAGTCACTCACAACTGTCCATACTGAATAGAATCATGCACACATCTGTTTTAAAATGACAATTTCACTGTTTAAAAATCTACCCATGTTTAAACCTTTTCCCATGCAAAATGAAAGAGAGAAATAATACACACTAGCTATCTGTTTTCAAATGTTTTTGTATTATAGAAATTTCTTTTAAACACAGTTTAACTTTTTTTACAGAAATACATGAAATGGTACAACATTATTTGTGATAAAATGAACAGAGAGCTGCGAGAATATATTCAATTGGTAACATTAAATATTCTGATAAGAGACCGAGACTCCCTTTAATACACTGACTGAACAGTTTCGCACACTTTTGCACAGCTCCCACTCGCTTCTATAATTACCTTATCTGTTCAGCATGAGTTTTCTTCGGCTATTCTCTTTCTGAATTTGGCTCCCTTGAAAATCAACCCCAGTGAGAACAAGCGTCTGCCGTTCTCAAACCGGGGTTATTGCCTGGAACTCTCAGCTTTTGCAGCAGGAATGCCCCAGCCAGGAAACAGGTCCTTCTCCCAACTCTGCAAGATCTCGATTGTTCTCCCCCTCCCCTCAAGCTTCTCCAGCAAAGTTCTAATCACAGCCTCTAGCATGATACTTGCTATGACGCTGCTCCAATCAGAATCAATCATGTCATCTCCTCCCTCACTAAACAATGGCTCACTTCTACAGTGGCAATTGTAACAAACTGATTTCCAGTTCCTTCGAGCTCTTTGGTTCCTGTAGTTATGTGGACAGAGCAGCAGAGAAAAAAAAATGAATGTGCGTTTAAAAGTTCACTTTCAGAGTAGGCCTAATTCTGCAGTGGAGACACATTTTTATTAGTGGGTTATGTTAAATGAAGTTTTATTAGTCAGGTTAGTTATTAATAAGGGTAGTTATTAATTTTCAAATGTGTCTCTTGCAACATAGGCATTTCAGGTGAAAAATAGTGTGCATATTGAATGTGCACATGTGTGCTTTTAACTGTAAAAATAGATTTGCATCTTATATGTAAAAATCGTTTTTGACTGAATAGCCTGTCTTTACTTATATGTCCATGTTACTCTGGCAACACATATAGCAATGCACCACACCCATGTGGTGGTGCTGCATCAAAAAAAATGCTACCTGTGCAGTAGTGCTGTACTCTGTGCTGTAACACGCCAAATATCCTTACAGGGCCGATTGAGCATGTCTCACTCACTTCGCCCTCAATATTGGGAGGAGGAATTTCTTCTTTGGGATCTCAAAGATAGGGCAGAAAAATAAAAAGTGTTGCAAGTCGTGCACGTTCTGCCAAGAATTTACGCAGTTCCGCCCATGCTACTGTTCTGCGGAAAGGGTGCTATTTCGTTTGTGAAGAGTAGGTTTGTTCTAAGACAAAGAATAATTGCCCTTTTCCTTGGATTTGTAAACCACTGGGCGTAACCTATTTTAGCAGCTACGGCAATGATGTTCTTATGCTAAAATTGCACACTTTATTTTTGTGATTCGATTAACCTCCTGGAATCTGCTTGATAAGAAATAAAGCAGTCCACAAACTCCCTTTCTCCAACATTGCCAACCGATGGCTCCTCGCTCAAAAAACGCACGAAGCCAAGCTTGCAGAGAAATGGCTTAATGTAATTTAGTCAAGGAGAAGATCCACTGTTGTTCATGGTCTTTAGATCTCTCACCATGGTTCTAGTTAATGGCAGATGAGAGTTTCCCCATAGGTGTATCCAATAGGTTAATAGTTATAATAGTATGACACCTTCTATTTGGACCAGGTCAAGTTCTTTGTGTAGTAGGTACCCCGGTCATCCTTGAGGTATGCCTATGATTTTCCTCAGGAATTGATTTTCACTGACCAGGGCTGCCTTTGCCAGGTGGTAACCCCACACGGCTGCACCATAGGTTAATCATGGTGCTAATTTTGCTGAGTAAATACAAACAATATGATATAATGGCAGCCTGCCAGGTTTTGGCTCATATCTCACAATTGAATCATTGATTCGCGAGGCCTTCAGTGTTTGTTCCTTAATTTGTGGGGCCCTTCTACATTCATGGGAGATTGTAACACCTAAGTCGAGAAAGGTAGTGACCCAGTCCAGTTTATTACCTTCTATGGATATTGTGTCTCCCAAGGGTTTGCTCTTTCCAATATTCATGACCTTTGATTTCCCCACATTTTTCTGCCTCATATAATTATTAAACCCATTGACCAATGTTTGCAGAGCCAGCTTTGTACTGGCTATCAGGACAGTATCATCAGCATCCAAGAGTAGACACGTCTTTTGGCCGTCCATCCTGGGGACATTGCTCATCAGGTCAAGCAATGCAGTTGTCAGTGAGTTTATTTAGAGGTTAAAGAGGAGCGGGACTATTACATACCCCTGCCTCACTTCTGGAGTGATTCGGAATGCCTGGGTTGTTTTACCTCGGATCCTCACTCTCGCTCTTGCTGATAAGTTTGAGTCATTTGAACTAGGACTTGCAAGATGTCCTCTGGTATGCCTAATGCACTTCGTTCTTCGCAAAGCTTGCTATGGCTAATGAAATCAAATGCAGTTAAAAGGTACATAAAGCCTAGGTAGATTGTTCCTTTATGATCATGGACATACTTGCCCATGACCAGGCTCAAGTTCAGTGTTTGATTGACTGTGCTGCTGCCCTCTCTAAAGCCATACTGGTACACTGAGAGGATGTTATGTGACCCAATCCATGATCCTTCTATTCATCGAAAACCCCTTTTTGCTGAGGTGTCAATTAAGAAGATTGGCTGGTAGCATGCTGGATGACGTCTGTAACCCTTCTTAAAGATCGGCACTATGATCACCTCGCTCCAAGTGTCCGGTATGGCCTTCAGATGTGTATCACATTAAATATCAAAGTAGCTACTGGTACCCACACCACCATCTCATCTTTGAAGAACTCCATCAGGATTGAGTCCGGTTCAGCGGATTTGCCGTTGGCCATCCCTGCGAGGGCTTTGGCGTCGTCATACGTCTGCACCATCAGACTGGGACCAGTTGTCTGTAAAATATGCTATGTCTGAAGTAGTCTAGCCCCTCTCATAACGTGAGTTATCATATAATGTAGAGAAATATTGAATCCATTTGTCCTCCCCCTCCAAGTCTATGTGATCATTCGGGGGCTTGTCATTAGGATGTAATCCATCAGTGATGGTTCGCCAATACTCCCTTATGTTGCCTGACACTGCAGCCTTCTCTAGTTTTAGCTAGGCCTGCTCCGCCAGAGCCTGTTTCCTGGTTTTGGCAATTTCCTCTTGGTCTCTACTTTGCTGCCTAAGTGCAGATAGGAGGGTTTGTTTTGCCAGCCTACTTTTTGCATTGAACCACTGTGCGCTGCCGGGTACCGTTTTCTATGCAGTAGGGATTTTCTTGAATGCCTGACTGATGGCTGGTGTAATATTTTGCCTGGTCAGTGACACCAGGAAGTAGACATTTCTCCATGTTATGTATAATTGCATGAATTACCCTAATGGCCAGCATTGACCAGCAAAATGGAACAATATATAACTATTAAACTCGCTCCTGAAGAGGCTAGGCATGGTGACATTGGGAAATAAGACACCCTCAGGAAAACAATAATGATGACTATAGTTCATAGTACTTTGTCTATGTGATAGTCTCGAAAACAGGAAAAGAGCACTGTTTAAAAATGTAGATGAACAACTTTTTTTCAGATAACAGGAATTTTGGGTGCCATGGTTGGGTTCTGTCTTTGCATTGAGTTTGCACTTGTTTTGTCAAAGTAAAATGTTAGTTCTTGTAGGTACTACCAAACTCACTTGTACTGTTTCAGACACAAGACCATTCAGTTTGAGATCGGTTTGAGGGCGCATTTTCCCAGCATGCAATGCTAAGGTCGAGGATGCTCATCCTGAATTCCCTTAAGGAATCATTGTTGGCTCCGCCCACTCCAACAGGTAATCAAGGGTGGTCTCCCATATAGGGCATACATGCAACTGCTTTTTTTTTCACTGGATGTGAGTGAAAACCAGTTTGGGTTGTACACCTGATGTTAACGGACTGGCTGGTATACAACCTTAGGAACAGTGAACCTGGGACGAAATTAAGTGGCATGCTCCACCGACCTTTGTTTAGGTGTACTACTGGAGAAAATCTATTGCCGCAATAATTAATCTGTGCTCCCATTGACCAATATAATACAAATCACATTTCATAAGCCAAAAAGAAATTAGATTGCAACACACTCCACAAGTATGGGTAGATCGAGTTTACAGAACACGTAAGCTCTCAGAGCACCTGAAATGAATGGTCGGCCTTCAGAGAAGTAGCTTTCACTGGAAACCACGTACAACCACTCCCCCCTCCCTAATCACCCCACCTCCCCGCGCCGCCACCACCTTTCAGTCCCACCCTCTGATGTCAGAGATCGGTTTCTAGTTGGGAGTCAAGCAACTTATCCCAGAAGGCTTCTGAACACAGATTCGAAAGGCATACAAAGTAGTGGGGAGAAGGCATAGTCAGTAAAGGGAGAGTTCAGGGTTGTTAACCACAGACAGAGCAGCATCAAAACTGCAGTATTCAACCATCATAAAACTATGTGTGATAACACAAAGGGATAAATCAACAAACTCTCACTGTTCCTAATGGTCTTCTGATGAACGAGGCTGTCCACTCCACCGCCCCTCAACCGGGCTTCTCTGTGCCTAAGCACTGGTAAGCTACATGGGCCCTTACCCTTCATGGCACCTTAGATGCCATGTGTGTTTAACACAAGCGTTCCTCCAGAAACGGTTACTTTATACTTCCTAACACAGGGCTTTATGAACTCATGCTGCATCATGCGGGCTACATACATACAATCCAGGAAGTCTCCTTCTGACTTTGCAAATGCCCTCACTCCTGTTCTTAGAACCCCACCGGTTGCAAATCTGCAGTGTGCTGGGAATGCTGGTGAACAGTGGAAAAAAGCTTACCTGAATCCCCGGCGGCGGATGATGGCGGCCTCCAGCCGTGTGGAGGCTTGGAGTGGGGATGGCCCTGCTTCGAGCCTCGTCATTGGCTGAGGGGCAGCCACGCCCCCCGCCGGGAACAAAAGAGTGCAATTCCCGCAGAGGGACTCCCGCCGGGTAAAGCCCTGGCGTGGGCCAATCAGAATGGTTGTTACATTCTGATTGACCCTCGCCTGGGTTCTAATATTCATTTTTCATTTTGTATAATACAGCCTGTGCTTTATGTAATGAGGACAGTGCAGCAGTCTACTGCTATCTGGATTGGCTAAGCAACATTTATTGGAAGTTGCCACTAGGCTGATGTTCACCAGCTAGGAGAATTGTAGGTGAACCACAAGGGGACTAACATTATTGAATGCCCTCCCTTTTGGAATGTCGATCCTCAAAATCCACATGAGGCTTTCAGGACAAACTCAAAAAACTCCTACTTTCTAATTGCGTTATTTCACAGGCGGTTTTTTTCTTGCTTTCTCGTTTTCATTGTATGTTCTATGTTCTGGCACCTAGAGGAGATTTCCTTTGCAGATTGCCAGCAACACATGAATACCTCATGAAGTGGTAGATCTTAAGATCCCTCGTGAACTGGGCAATGACAGGACTAGAAGCGACCGGACAGTCTGTCAGGCTGCTGCATGGACTGATTCCAACACGGGACATATTTCTTCATAGTATAACTCAAATGTACCTATAAGATAGAAGACCTTCCCAAACCCAAACATCTTGTGAAAACGGAGGTTAATGTGAGGTCATTGTTTCTGGACTACTTGAGTAGAAAAGAGAGAATTCAGAAAAACATTGACAAACAGTTGGTGTAAAATAATAGGTGCACCTATACTAAGATAACAAAAAAAAACATACAATACTGTAAGGCAACATCAAACATTGACAAAGCCAACAGTCTTGGGTTTTGCGTAGTATTAGATGGCCATTTTCCAGGGACCTATCACACCATTTACCAGCGGTTACCATCTTATGGCAGGTAGTACCACCATGGCAATGTCTGGCAAATGCCTATGTCATGCCTACACAAACATGTTGTGTTTGCCAATGTTTGTTTTTAATAGGATTTCAGGCAAGGAAAAGATATAAATAAACTGGTTGAAGGCACTCTTGGTTAAAAAAATGTCATTGCACAGGAGTGTATTTACAACCATTAACTTTAAGAAGACTAATTAGAAATAACACTGACATGCCAACGTTTTATGTTACTGCTTTATAGTGCTTGTTCAAAGAGATCGCAAGAGGATGTGATTTGGTCAGGGAGGGGCAGATGGAGGGTGGCAAGGGCCATAGGGATTAACATTAGGTGTGTAATAACAAACAACACCCACAAACTGTGTGTCATTCCTTACTTCTTTCTTCCTGTTAGCTGTAGTCCAATACAATCCTTTTGGCTTATAGGTGCCTCTTACGCAACACCAAAACGATCCAGCACGCACAATATCCTGCGGGGCACAGAGTACAAACAGCTTTGCAGAATGGGACAGATTCTCAACGTTTTTTTTCAGTGCAAGTAATGAGATGAGGTAGTATATCTTATCATCTGCAAATAAAAATATGTACCCTATCCACAAAGGGTATCTGAATGTGTGCGTCATGAACGCTAAGAGGCAGTGCAGCATGTGATGTGCACTACATACAGTTTATTCGACTTGGATCAAACACTGTAGTCTATTAAAATGAGGCTTATTGTGTACTTCATACTTCACAAACTTTGCCCTGGTGCAAACATGCATCTTTTTGCATCAGCGTAATTTTTGCCCTGGTGCTTTTTATATGCCAAACTGCACTTGTCGACGAGCAATGGTTTTTTAATGTGTCGAAGTGTTTTTAAAAATAGGGAAAACTGTGCCCTAGTGCTAATACCGTGCAGACTTTGCACTTGCACAATGCAAAGTTTCTGTAGTCTGGCCCCAGACCTCTAAAGATGACTTCATACAGGTGCTTTGCTTTAGGGAACACTGTGTGACAGCAGGTGGTAATGGCACACTAAAGTGTTAATGGTCCTTCATCACACCGCTGATGGCCCTGCTTTTGTCTGCTCTCAGCCTTGGGGCCTAAAGAAACAGGTTTAACTTAAGAGATTTTCACAGTGGGAGCTCCTCAGCCCAGTGAAAACCCCTGTAATCCTCAACTGCTATATTCCAAGAGGCTCAGCCCCTCTCTGGATTTTCCCGATGTGGGATAAAAACCTCTAGCCCTCTCATAGTCAGTGCCACTGGTAACAGGAGAGGTTTAGACTGCTGTCACAGCTGTATTTCTATGCCCCAAATAAGGATAGAAATGCATTTATTTGTTTAGAACATTTCGGAGTGACAGGCTCATTATGGCCCTCCACTGTGAAATGCGCCTAGAAACACTTGTGTATAGGCGCGTTATAAATGCCACATCATATCATATCACTTCCAGCACGCACGTGGAGACATACGTTTGTATCGGGCCTGCACTGCATTACTAATGTATGGAAGGGGGCTAGATAGCGCATCTTTTGCATAGCTGTCCATACTCCTTTTCTATGCAGGTCTCTGCGTATTTTTGTGTTTGTTTTTGTTGTAAAGAATATGTCCCAATGTGTATTAATGGAGGAGTAGACCTGTTGCTGACACTTGAAACGGGAGACCTGGTTTCCATTTGCAACTTTAGCACTTGAGCACTCATGCTGTGTGCTTCTGGGTATTACAATGGAAAGATAGCAACTTTATTGTGAGCTGCACATTACTGTCTCATTTTCGCATTCCTCGCCTCTTTTCCCATCACATCCTGGTTTCTGTGTTAGTACCCGAATGGGCACCAGTGCAAGGTTTCTGTAATCTGGCCCCAGGGCTCCCAAAATATCCTGTTCACCTTTGCAAGAAATGTACTTTTTGTCAACCTTCATATTTGTTTCAGACAAAGATACAAAGGTTTTGTTTGTAAAGTAACCCTATTCTCTTTCCCATGCTGAGAAATATGCAGCGCAAAATACAGAAAATAAAATGTATGATATCTCAGGGAGTTAAGTGCTTGCTGCTGACCCCTGAATGCATAGTACAGGTTTTAATTCTGAGAGAGTGGACTCAGCCTTTTCTTCTTCCACAGGATATGTGTTAAATGTTATTAAAATTGGGGTATTACCGTGCATATAAACGGGGAAAAATTGGATCGGAAGTAACATATATAAGTCTAGTTATTCTTAGAAGTAAAACCTAGCAGGACGTAATCAAGACTGATAATATTTCATTAAAACCATGAGTCATATCTAAACATCTGATGACTACATATACACGTGTCCAAAACAGTAGAGAAATGACTAAATGCACACATGTTAAATAGTATTTCAAAATGACCTTTACCTACACTATATATTCTACACAGACACGGGGTCCCTTGGCGGCTTCCTTATGAGTCGAGAGGTCTCCTGGTTCACAAAAAGGAACTGAATCCTCAGACTTGAGTAATGCAATTTAAAGGTGGGTGAGTCGAAAAATATAGTTTCCTCCCAGCCACATAAGGCAAACAGACAACTCCATAGAGCAAAGGTCTTCATCTGATGATGATGCTCGTTTTGTTGACGTATTTATAGCTTTCTCATCCATCCACGTCCCCAGTTACCAGCTCCATTGTGTATTCTGGGAGATATTATTAAAAAGCCTTGTAGTAACTTTCAGAGCAATTCCAATTAAGCCTGTAATCAATGTCCGCGCCGCTGCAGGAACTTGATCTGTCCGTTGGTCAGAGGTGTTGTTGTCATTTAACGGAATGCATTGGTTTGCAGAATCAGCTGCACGGCAACCCGTGTGTGATCAGTGCGGTGGAGCACACCAAGCACACGAGTACTGTATATGCACGGAAGCTAGAGAAGGTGTGTTACACGTTATGTGTCACTTACATTGAAACATTCATTCGTACGTTGATGAACCAAAAGGATTAGTCTGAAAGCAAAATAATGTCCGTGATATTCGACCCAAAGCTGTGGCTCGTGATTTTCAGTCACCCTCGACATTGCTGCTAAGTTGCAGATGATGTCACTGTTAACGTGTTTTGTATAGCACACAGCTGCCAGTTATATGGTTTTGTAGCACTGCACATTCACTGCAAGGACCAGTGCTCTGATCAAGCAAAGTGTGATGTCTGGATGCATGGTGCTGTGAATGCTGATTGGCTGTATGTCGTTAGTAGAAGGGGAACTGTGGGTTTGGAGAAGTACTTGGAACTAGTGCTGTGGCCATGGTGCTGTGGTTAAATTCTGCTGAGATACAGTAGTGCGTGAGTTAGGTAGTGCATGCAGTGACCATTGTGAAGCGGGCTAGAGTGCTAGAAGTCTGTTTCTACAGAAGTGGGTAGACCCCAACTGCTCGTTGGTTTATATGCTTGCATTTAAGTGGTCACCAGTTTGAACTGGTAGAGCATGTAAACAGATAGACCCGTTCAAACTGATCGACCACTTAAGGACGAGCAGGGGCTCTATCTACAAGGTGAAGAGCTGGCTTTGGTGGGAGTGCGTGGGGGGAATTCACTGTGGGGGTATGATGGTAAGGTGGGAGGGGTTGAGAGTGGAAGGGGTGGAGGGAGTGCATGGTGGGGGTATGCTGGTAAGATGGGAGGGGTATGCTACTGTTGGGTTAGGGTTGGGGTAATGCATGGTCGGGCTATTCTACTAATGTAGAGAGATGGGGCTAAAGAGGGATGCGGGTAACAGGCGAAGTATAGGGGGCGTATAACTACAAAGGCGAAATCAGACAGGGATGGTAGTAGGTAGTGCATTATCAGGTAGTAGGTGATATAATCCAGGTCGGGTGATGTTAGGGTTTTTTACAAAAGTCACTCCCTGAGACAGGACGCGAGAAAGCCCACCTAGGGTGAACAGGGGAACACCTCTTATGATCAGCCTGAACTATTCAAGATTATGGTAGAGTGGCAAGCAGTCAGGCTTAGTCTAAGTAGGGAGGAGGATTGTAGTTAGGTACACAAACCTCAGAGCATACCTTGGTTCAACAAAACACTTACACAATGAGGAGTTATATAAACATAGAAATGTATTATATTCCCTAAGGCACACTTGTTATAATTCTGAGTTCAGGTAAGAACTATACATCAAACATTTATACAATATAGGATCACTTGCAATACTCATTCAATAGGTAAACCCTAGATATTCATGGGTAAGCATGTCAAAGTAGCTTTTAGGATAATGAATCACATAGTAAACCAACCCCGGGAACATATACACAAACATACCAAACTCTGAATGACTTTTTAGAACTTTAACCAAATCCTTCATTAAAAGTCCAACCCTATCCAGTAAGAGTCTCTCAAAGTGTAGATGAGTCACTGGGCCACCAGAGCACGGGGTTAGCCAGTTTGGCAGAAAGAGGCAGAATACAGTATTCAGAGTACTATCGTCCAGGAGGAATCCCCTAGAGTCGCAGGTAAGTAGATGAGTGGTTACAATTAGTCTCACAGGGGTTAGGATGTCCCCCTGAAGAGATGCCCCACGGACCGGTGTCAGAGGGCAAGCTGTTTTATCACTATGAGAACAAAGTATTGTCCCCCCAATGATACTCTACTGTGATCGGAGGGCGTAGCAAGATATAAGCTATCGGCAGCCCCAAAAGTCAGAGAATGACACAGGCAGACCATAGGTAGGCTATACCACAGGGTGAACAGTACCTTTAGATGAAAAAGTGGTTGCTGTAGAATAATTCCAGTGTTGAGGCGACAGCAGACCCGGTTCCCTATTCTTCTTCCCTGGAGGCGAGGAGAAGGGGACTGTGGTGAATTCTGCGACAGCACTAGCATATGGACATGTCCAGCGATGAATTTTCAAGGTGATGGCTGGCTGGGGCCTGCTGCAGGCTTGGTGGAAAGTCAGTTGTTGTGAGGTTCAGCTCTACTCCATTTCTTGGTCCTCACCTCTGGTGAGGTGACTCTCTGCTGCTGAACCAAGTTGTTGCAGGTTTAGAAGCATGCCCTCAAAGTTGCAGGCAAAACTGCCCTTCCAGAGATGCTGCACTGACATGCAGCACAGGACCTCAGGCATAGGAGTTTTGCAGACCCCGGGGGTCCCAGCTCTTCTAGGGATAGCACAAATTGTATGTTATCTTTAGACCGATTAGGTCCACCAGTCTATGGGAGGAAGTCGTCTTCTTCAGATCTTCCATGTTCTCTGGCGGTCGTTGGAAGTGCTGGCAATGCCCTACTTTGACCTCCTCCCTTTATCTTCTTGTTCAAGTAGTCAACTCTGGGTTTCTGGGTTCCTGCTCCAGGACTTCAGGTGATCCACGTGAGAACAGAAACACGAACTGAGTCCACCAATCTTGTCCCATGCACCATTCAAACTTGGAGGTGGCTGTCCAATGAGGACAGTCAGTCTACCAGACTGATATATTGTTGATAACTATTTCCCACTAAAATGCTTCTGTGTTCCTTTTTTCCAACAGGGATTCTTCTAAATGTGTACATTAAAGGAAGACAAAGCTATTGACAATTTTGGTGTGCAGATGTATTTAAGTTTCAAACACTATCTTGGTACTTACCTTTACTGTACAGAGTCTACTAAAAGTTTTGTATTACATGGCCTGTGGTAGCGGGCGTGCAGTTATGGTTAAGTTGCTCATCTCATAGGAAGAGTAGTTTTTGGGTGGCTTACAACGTTGGCGCCGTTCAATGAATCCTCTCCAAACCTTGCAAAACAAGTATGTGGCCATCTTCAAATGATTGTGCGAAGTTTGGTGTCGTTTTGTCCAGGGGGGCAAAGTTATGGGGAGGCGTCCAAAAACATTTGAAATCCTCATAGACATAATGGAAAAAAAATGTTGCTCACGCCTACAGCCAAATCCATCCAGCAGTTTTTTTAAAAATGACCAAAAAGTAGGTAAAAAGAATTAGTGATATCTGCCTCCAGTCCGCTGACCTATTTCCTGGTTCGGTGTCCACGGACACCTCTGGACCAATCGGGGGGTATCTTGGTGTTCGTGAACATCAAACGCGTATGCTGATTGGTTGTTGGAAAATGTGAGCTGTGTCATATTTTTTGAAACAGTCACCATGTTGGAATCGCGGACCGCGGCCTGTGTCTGCGGACAGTGCAGTGAGAAAAAACTCAGGCAAATACATTTGGGGTTATTTTGCGGCTGAAAGAATGTATGGGAAGGTTGGAGGAGTGGAAATAAGTTAAGATGGAGCCGTTGTTATAGGTGAAAAAGGCTGTGCAAGTGCCGCCGAGCCCGTGGCCAATTTTACTGTCTGCTGCCCTATTTAAGATAAGGACATGTGTCCGCGGACATGAACATGTGTCTGCAGACGCTATTGGAATTGGGAGGGGTCCTGGGTGAGTCATTTTATTTGGTGTATTGTGCTTATTTATGACATGGTTCAATTCTATTGTTGTGGCTAGTAGCCAGATTCTTGGGAGCATGGCCACAGGCCATATCCCCAAGAGCCTGGACACTGGCCACAGGCATAGTGATAGGTGTTTAGTAATTATAAGTACTCTGGGGGAGTATACATTATTTGTAATATGGTCAAACGATATCATTGAATTGTATATGGTATTTATAATCCTACCACAATTGTGGATACTGCTTATGGAATCTGTGGTTGTTTCTTTGTGAAGAAAAAAACGTATAACACTGGGTGTGGATACAAAGTGGAATATTGTAGGAAGGCTGGACTCTGTGGTTGTTTTTCTGTGAAGAAAAAACAGTATAATTTGTTAAACAAAATACTTTAAAACCTTTAATTGCATACAATTGTACATATGGATTTACTTGTTTTACCCTCATGAAAAGTACACTGTATATGCTATGTTTGGTGCAAAATTAATGCGTGGTACACTTTTGTTGTATTAACATGATGTAATCATTGGGTCATTGGGAAAAAAATCCATGGTGGATTTAAAAAAAAGACTGTATTTACATACAGTTTCTGTCATTTACATGGTTCTAAAGTATATGCATGCTACAGAACACATGTGTGTGGTAGTATGGATCTGATATGTAAATATAAGTGTGATAGCACTTTTGAAGTATATTTGAATGAAGGGTATGGTTAAAGTAGTTAGATACCCATTGGCGTATTTTAACTCTACTGATTTTCTTGAAGCACTGCTGTAGTACTATATATGTATTTTGGAAGTAAAAGTGTGATGGCATGTTTGAAGTGTGTTGTAATGAAGGGTATGTTTAAAGTAGTTAGGTACCCGTTGGCATATTCCAACTTCTGTATTGTACTATACTTTAGTGAGTACATTTGGGTTACGAGAATATTCGGTAGGCATTTGTTAGATTTGCTGGTAACCTATGTTTTGGAGTAATGGAAGTGTTGTTACATTCAAACCAACCACTTCTTTTTTGACACATGTCGTATAGTGCGCTGAAGTGGTTGTGGTACCAGTGTGGTAGATTATGCCTACTGTTGTTCTGTCTCCCTCTGCTATTCTTCTCTGCAGGGATAGTGGCACATCATTGGATTTAGATACGAATAATCAAAGGGTGGAGGAATTGATATTGAGACTATGGTCCTCATTACAATACTGGCGGTAACCCATGGCGCTATTAGCACCATGGGTGCTGCCGGTATTGTAACGAGTCCGCCAATGTTCAATGGGGAATTAACACCCCATACCAAGGTTGGCGAGGTGGTAATTCCCCATTGATCATTGGCCCTTCCCCATTCCCATTTTTGCCCCATAGGGCTCAATGGGACTGGGGAAGGCGGTAATTACAGTACCGCAAATTGCTGCACCGTAATTACTTCGAGAGTCCCTTTACGGGTCCCTACTTTAACGGCTGGTCCAGACCAGCCGTTAAGATCGGGTCCCGCAAAGGGACCTCGTAATTAGGCGCTAAGGGGTTAACGGCGCCGCAGCCTTTTACGGCGCCGTTAACCCCTTAGCGCCAGGGTAATAATGACCCCCTATGAAGCTTACCATAGATTTGAAGGTAAGCTCAGTGTGAGAGAATGCGTTTGGTTTTTATGAACTGATTTATAGCAAGTATTTAATATAAGAATCCACAACTCAATTGTGATCTCAATGTCACCTGGCCTAGTAAGATCGTTGTCTCTGTCTTCCCTCTGTTGCCCCTCCCTTGCCTCGTCACGCCTTGAAACACTTGTGTATAGGCGTGTTATAAATGCCATATCATATCATAACTATGGAAGTTGTTTTGTATTTCAGATTAGTAAGAGTGTGAGAGGTGTATGCAATTGAAGTAATGAAGGTAGCGTCAGCAGCATTCAGGGTGGCAGGTGTTCTTTAAGAGCCATTACAGACACACCATACAGGTATATTATATTTATATTTTTAAACATTTGGGTCTGGGTACAGCGGGAAGACCCTGGTGTGTATGTTTAGAATACATCTCCAATTTGTATATGACACACCAATAGAAAATGTACAGCCCCTGATGAATGTCCAGTGGAGTAAAGCCCACAAAGGAAAGAAAAATGTACAAGAGCAGGCAGTTGAGAAGAGCGTTGAAAAAAATTGGTCATTGGATCTACGCTTTTGTTTCGTGATTTAAATATTGTATACGATTTTTATCCCAGATTGATATGTGATATGTACAATTGTACGATTAGATTTTCACAAATGTATTGAGTATAAATTATTTTTATTAATTATATCATGATTTTTAATAATATTAATTATATGTTATAAATTATGTAATAACATTGTGAATTGCTTTTTTACAATTTAATGTGAGTGTACGTCTCTATTTGCTTCTAGTCCCAACCCAGGTTTCTTCCCACGTACAATAGTAATTGACACATTTACCAGAGCTTTCCTTTTATTTATTTAGATTGCGTACCTGTTTTGAGAATAGTGCAGAATGTTGCAATACATGGTTAAAAAAGAGAATTTACTTATTGAGATGCTTATTACAGAGTAAGTGGCAGCAACCGTGTATGAAGGTGTTAAAAAAATTACATAAAAATTATAAGCATACCTATACTATATCTTGTTAGATGTTGAATCTGCGAATAGAAATCTTGGAGGTTTTCACAGTAGTTTTTGATGCAGGAAGCTATGAATGATAGGATACATGTAATCTGAGAGTTGAAATGTACATTTGAAGTGGTTAACTTAGGTGACAGGGTTAAGTGCAGAGTTTTGGGATGTGATTGGTGGATGGATGTGTGACTGTTTGAAAGTAGCTAATGAGGGAGTTTTAGAAACATAAAAGTAAAATGGTAGAAGAGCTGCAACGGTGTCCGCGGTCATCTGCGATAGGCCGCGGACTAGCACGTACCATCCGGGTCTTTTAATGATGCCTGCCATGGAAATAGGACTGCAGAGAATGCATACAGTTGCAAACATCCAACGTAACGCTCACCTGATATCCACTGGGACGCCACTCAGCTGGTCCGGACTTCCAACTACTTCAAACCCTTCCCTGGACTTGCTCAACCAAGCACTGGGCCTGAAACACAGTATTATCAGAGGTCAACTCCCTATTAGTCTTGCTTGTCTGGCCCCCCTTTTCTTCCCTGGATCCCAACCTTCTCCAGGACGTCTCCTCGCCTTGTTTTTTTATGTGGGGTGTTCTCCGTCCTGCCTTCGATGCAGGGGTGCATTGGGTGATGCGGCTGGAGGGTGCCTAGTCGCTTCACTGGCACGGGCCTGGCAGACGGGGCTTGCTGCGGCTTCAGCCCGACTGGTAATTGGAATGAGTCTTACAAAAGTTCTGATGGCTCTAGTCCCTTTAATACTGTGTCTTTCTATCCTTAGGTGATGAAGGTCTTGAGGATGGTGATGCGCTGCTGAAGTAAGTAGGAATGCGGAGCGTGATGCTTATTGGCTTGCTTAGCACTAACCAATGTTCGTCTTTTCCGTGTCCTTTTAGGTGCCGCAGTAACTCAGCTTCGAAGCGAGCTGAGTAGATGAGCTGCGGTGCGAAAGCATGATGTGCGGTGCCTCTTAAATGTTTTGCGCTAACCTGATGTATCTTTTCCCCTTTTTCAGATCGACGGGATGCTCCAGAGCAGAAGTTGTCAGATCGACGGGAGTTCAGGTAAGGATTAAACTCTATTTGCAAATTCGAGAGAGCTAAGTATTGCAGAATACTTACTAACGTCTTTTCTTCTATTCTTCTCCCCTTTGGTAGGGCGCAGCATGCCGAGATGGAGATGACTCTGCCGTAGTAATCCGCAAGACTGGGAAGAGCTGGACAGAAGTTGGATGCTTTTTGAGGTGAGTATTGGCAACAAAGCTCTTATTCTTGCAGGTGCGCTGGCGCTGAAGAAAGAAGTGGGCCTCTTCAGGAGATCCGAGCACGTTGAGTCTCACGCTGCAGGTGCAGAGAAACGCAAAGCATGTTTCTCAGGCCGGGTGTGGTTTAAATAGTCTGTAGGTATCCAAGGTATCCCTGGGCTGAGCCACACCCGAAAGACTAGACCGCTCATCCAGTTCAAGGAACTGAATTACATGGGGGCATCCATTGCCCCATAATACATTGCAAGTCCAATACTAAGTGGATCTCAGGACTGTGTGTGAGCTTGGTGCCAAAGGTGCCAAGTCTGAGTCCAAGTAGCTGTCTGGGGAGATGGAGAGGCCCTTAGGGGCCGACTAGGTGGCTGTGACCTGGCTCCAGCCTGATATGCCGGGGGGCTGGGGGCAGGAATCGTGACATCCAAGGACATCGGGGGATTAGCCAATCAGGTTTCGTGGTTGTGGAGGAGGAGGTGAAGTGTGCAGGAGTACTTGGTAACAAGTGTTTTCTTTCTTGTGTGAAGTGGTATAAAGATGGCTGCGGCCATGAAGAAACAGAGTGTGTGGATTCTGGGAGATTCATGGGTACATTGTTTAAAGGTTTACACCTAACACCGTGGCATTTCTGCTAATCTTGGAATGGAAGAAGTGGAAGTTTCCTGGTATGGAGTTCAAGGATTAAACTGGGCGGAATTGTTACCATTGTGCGAGAATATGGTTTGTTTTTAAACATCATGACATTAATATACTTAATTGTGGAGGCAACAGTTTGGTGTATGAGACTGGACTATCGTTGCAGTTTACCATGAAGGACATGTTTAAAAGAATAATGGAACTGTTTCCAGCTTCAAAGATCATATTTTCACGAATTACTTAAAGGCAAATGTGGAGACGTTCAAACTTGTTTTGTCCACAAATGGAAAAAGCCAGGCAGCATGTTAATAAAGCTGTATGACCTTTTTTACAAGATGTAGGAATGTCATCTTTCCACAATGAGAACATAATGTTTGATGGTGCGAATATTTTTAATAGGGATGTTGTAGTTCAGTTGACAGATGTTGGAAAAGAGATTTTTTTTTTTAATGTTCAGAATGCTTTGAAACCGTTTTTGTGAAAAAAAATGAAAATTTAACACATGAAATATATAGTAAAGTATCTGTTAGTAGGGATAGCACATAAAAACCAAAAACACAACAAAGGTTTGAAGCAGTATTTTTTAAAAAACAAATAAGTACAGTACATTATTTGTTAGTATAGTAAATAAAACCAAAAAAGGCCTTTAACAAAAGGCTCTTTTAAGAGCCACCATTGTAGGATGAAAAAGTACATTGTCCAAGAAGTCCATGGATAGTAAAACTGTCCACAAAATATATGGCTGCGGAAAAGGGGTTGACTCATTTGTTGATGGCAGTGTAATATGAGTGGGAAGTGTGAAAGCCATAAATAATGTCTAAACACTTCCTACGCATATTGCAGTTTATGTTAACATTTTGTATGGTAGAGAAAATGGGTTGGGGTTGAGACAGAAATGTCTTACTGTCACTTTTTCTTTGCTATGCAAATTGTCTACAATTTTCATTAGCATAAAATGTAACACTAATGAAAATTTTCTTATAGAGTCTTAATACTTTAAGTAGGAATATAAAGTAGATGGAGTCTATTAGATCATTTTTTTCTGATTCTATTTTTAAACTTTGAAAGGCAGTTTCATGCGGAAACTTATTTTTGTTTTTGTATATGATATGTTAGTTATAACGCGCTTAATACCCAGAAGTTTCTAAGCGCAGACCCGGGAATCGAACCTGTGTTGCTCTGTGTTGTCTTGCTTCCAGGGCGAGCATGTTGCTGCTGAGCTATCCTCCCGAGTATTGTTTTCCTTCTTTGTTTTTTTTGCAGAAGGAAAGAGAGTGCAAAGCAGAGACGGAGAGAGGGAGAGAATGGGCACCAACCACCATAAGAGAGGCACAGCTGGACAAAGTAAGATGAATTCATGCGCCTTCACGTTCGAAGGTGCTTCAGATGCTCTCCCTCCTGCAGATAATTGTGTCACAGTACATACACATGCCTGTTGACCATGCAAGGTATGGCTCAACAGCCTCCTGTATGGCCTGTGAGATGGCAGGAGGAATCCTCTGCCCCACTGCGTGTCCCGAGTGGTGACTGGAATGGTCGACGAGGGTGTAGTGGCTGAAGTAAGCCTACTCTCTGGGTAAGGGATCACATTTCTCAGGGACGCTGGTTGGAATATGCCAGTGTGGTGGCACTAGGAGGTAGTACCAAAGAAGTGCTGCCCCATTTGACCACGACTGAGTACAGTTTTGCACTCAGTGCAGTGCATGCAGGCAGCCTGAGCTTTTGGCACTCCTCCAATGGTGGTAAAAAACCTCCACACCCATGACTCCTTCTCCCCACCTGATGTAGTAGGCACTTCCTCCACTACATCTCCATCTTCCTCCTGCATAGCATCTGCTGCAGGGCCCCTTTTCCCCTGTCCAGGTCCACCAGGTGCTGGTGGTAGTGGTGGCCCCCGGGAAGGAGGAATGGCCATTGCAGTAAAATCTACTGTACTGCTCTCTTGCTAAACAGGTCCTCTATGCTGGTGTATCAGGTTGAGAATGGCTAACAGAAATGGATGCATCCCCTTGGCGGAAATGTCCACAGACTATCATCTTGTCTATGAATTCGGTGCCCAAATAAGGCCTTGAAAAGATGTAAAAAGTTTAGGAATGAAGTGGGAGTGGTACTGGGAGCTGTGAAGGGCAGCATTTTCACTTGAAAGTCCCTAGAGTAGCCAGAAATCGAATTTAAAGATGTCAGCGAAGCGCGAACAACGACCACAGACACATCATGACGCTGCAACGGGTGTGGTCATGTGACGATATCCAGGGACGTCCACAATGACGTTACGAGACCGCAGACTTCCAGTACAGGAAAAAGTGCATAAAAAGTTGTAAAAGGTTTTTAGAAGCACTAGCAATGGTTTTTGGAGGTGTGCAAGGGCAAAGTTTGTACTTTAAAGTCCCTATTCTGGTCAAACATTGAATTTAAAGATGTCAGCAAAGCACAGACATCGATCGCCGACATGTCATTGCGCCACATGGGTGCGGTCGTATGATGACGTCCAGGGATATCGACGTGCACTTCATGATGTCCGCGAACTACCATGTGACCTATGACGTAGCATATACACGATGTGGTGTCCGCACTTGCACAATGAGGTTTGTGGATGAATAGTGCACTCCACGGACTTGGCGGTATGTGTGCAGTCCCCAAAATATCCATAGTGCATTACTGGTATGTAAATATGTGGACACCTACCTTACTATAGTCCGCAGAAATTAAAATGGCGTTTAAAAAAAAAAAATATTTAGTGCTTGACAAGGTAAGAAGGACAATCGCTTAAATAGCATTACAAAGACTGTATGAATGTGACAGTGACAACATCTCCCAATTATGTACAGTACATTGCAATATTGGTACAATTAGCGGCGAGTGGTGAGTCTATCCCTGACACATTCTCTTATTTGCGTTCAATGGGGATCAAGGGGATCAGGAGGGTCAGTGTCTCCCTCGCCCTCAGTATTGATCGTTTGGAGGTAAGCTCGGAAAGGGGGCCATATATCCAAAGGGGCACAGCACACTGGTTGTAGGGAGATCCAATGTTCCTCGACTTGCCCAGGTGATATTGCAGAGCCATTGGTCTATGTTGGCAGGTCTCAGCCATAGCAAAAGAACACAGCGCACAGACAGGATCATACACAGACTGGCTGGTTTACGGTTGGCGGGAACTCATAAAATAAGCAGTTCATTGGATTCAGGTCAATGGTACAGTCAAGCACTGTGGATACCGTGGTGCAAACCCCTGCACAATACCCAGCAATTCTGGGACAAGTCCAAACCATGTGGAGGTAAACTGAGCCGTCTGTGTGACATCTGGGGCAGTGGAGCGGGGGGTGATCCTGTGACGTAGTGTGTAGTCTGGTTGGAGCAGAGTGAAATCTGTGCAGCACCTTAAATTCCTAAAAGTCCGCTTGCACATAGCCTCCCAGCAGTTGTCAGTGTTGATGGTGCCTAATTCCCTGCCACATGTCTCACAAAGCTTAAAGAGTGGTTTGTTGAACTGGGCATGAAGTAGCCTGTATAATGCAGACACCACCTCAGTCGATACAACGCTTCCTGCAATGAATGCCAGCAGTGATTCATCCAGTGGTATTGAGGAGAACTCCCTCCACATTTTTTCAAATGCCAGATGGAACCCGATGTACTGTAGCCAACGGGAGGACTGCTCCCCCGGCTGTTTAGGAAGGTCAGGCCATGAGACAAGAGAGCCCATTTCAAACATATCACCCATGGTAGAGTAGCCCTTCACTTGTTTGCAGTGGATTTGCTTATTTAGGGGAACCCCGGGTAGATGTTCCTTTACGGTAGGTGCCTATGGAATTGATGGGGGTTATTGGTCAGCTTTCTTATTTTGTCCCAAGCCAGTGCAGTCGTGGCTGCTGGTCTAGGCTCCACTGGATCTTTCCACAATGAGGGTATTACCAAAGAGCAGAGATCCCTGTGTCCCGTTGCATGCCGCTCAATTCTGACATGTGGGCGAGGAGGGCCATCGTCAAACAAGTACGCCACATATTGGGCCTGGGCTGCTAACCAGTATTGCTGGAAATCAGAGGCTGCTAAACCATCCTGACTGTAGGGTCTCGTAAGTGTGGCCCACTTTAGTCTGACTGCTCCAAAGTGCCATAAAAGTTAATTTATTATCCTGTTGCATGCTGCTCAATTCGGACATGTGGGCGAGGAGGGCCATCTGCAAACCAGTATGCTGCATGTTGGGCCTGGGCTGCTAACCAGTAGGCCACCCTGACTATAGGTCACCCTGACTCGTTAGTCTGGCCCACTTTAGTCTTACTGCTCCAGAGTGCCATAAAAATTCATTTATTGCGGACTTTAGAGCGGTGAACATCAAAGAAACAGGCCATATTGGGACATTCAAAAAGCGGTACAGCAGTTGCAGTAGTACTATCATTTTAAGGAGTGAAACCCTGCAGGCGAGTGTTGTAGGTAGTTTAGCCCAGGTGCGCAGCTTTGGTCTAAGTTGTTATAAGCAGGATACAAAGTTCTGGTCATACGGCAAAACCTGGTGCCTCGTGACCACTACCCCAAGATATTTGATTTCGATATGGGCCCAGGTGAACCCCATGAGATCAACCGGAGCCATGGCAGGGTCAGTCAAGGGGAAGAGCTCTAACTTGGCGCAATTGACCCGAAGTCCGGACAGACGCCCAAAGTGGAGGACAACTTGCATGATGGGAGCATGGTTCCGATCTGGGTCTTTGATGTAAAGCAATGCATCGTCTGCGTACAGAGAAATGATTTGGGTAGGCCAGATATTTGTACGGCTCTGCATGCATGTGTTTGTCACATCAGATCAGCTAGGGGCTCAATAACAATGGCAAAAATGAGTGGGGAGCGTGGGCAGCCTTGTCTGGTTCCTCTGCAGATGCCAAGTGGCAGGGGAAGTCTGCCGTTGGTACAGACCCTGGCTACAGGCAATGTATAAAGCAGCCGTACCCATGAGATTAAGCAGGGGCCAATGTTGCATTTTTTTAGCACAGCCCAAAGGAACCACCAGGTCAACGAATCAAAAGCCTGCTGAACATCGAGTACAGCAGTGAGCCCTTCGGTATCTGGGTCAATCCAGGCTAGTATATTAAATAAGCGCCTCAGGTTGAGGGCCGTGGAGCGACCAGGGACAAATCCAGACTGCTCAGGGTGCACCAGATGGGTCGTTGAGCAAGCCGGATGGCAAGTACTTTGGCGAAAATGTTAACATTGCTGTTGCTAAGTGATAAGGGGAGGTATGAGCCACAGTGAGTGGCGGGTTTGCCGGACTTGAGGAGCACAGTAATAACTTGAGTGTGGGGGGAAGTACCCCAGTCACATAAGATTTGTCCCATAAAACAGATAAGCGAGGCACCCGGATAGATTTATAACATTTGTAGGAATCCATGGTGAGGCAGTACGGTCCTGGGGCCCTACCTGAGGGGAGATCCTCTAAGGCTTGCGATATCTACTCGGTCCGATCAGGACGTTGAGAGCATCCCTAGTATCGCCAGTGAGTACCGGCAGTGGGAGTCTGTCTAAGAATGTATCTATTTCCGAGTCAGCTGCCTCATCATTATTGGCGTAGAGTGTCGCATAGAAAGAGAGGAAGGCTTCATTTACCCCTGAGTCAGTGTGGGTTAGGCCCCCCTGAAATCCTCAATCAGTGGGATGTGATGTTCGCCATCCTCCTGATGCACCACCCTAGCCAGTAGTATGCTCGGGCGTTCGCTCTCAACATATTGTCTTGCAATTACTGGATTATCGAGAAACTTACATTCCCTCTCGGCATGCCCTCTAAAACTGTTGAGTGCCTCCTTAATTTTGCCCAAAGTGGCGGAAACCGCATCGCTAGCATAACGTGCTTCGAACTGCTTGATGCAGGCCTCACTCTTTTGGATATTCCAGCGGATTGCCCCAAGCATACCTGACTCTTTGGCCAGGGCCATTCCACGGATGTAAGCTTTGAAGGCCTCCCACAGGATAGCCTGTGAGTCCACTATGCCTGTGTTTGTCCTGAAATAGCCGCCCACACATTCCCCGAGCTTAGTCTTGAATACTGGATCTAATAGTGCCTGTGGTTTGAGCCTCCAAAGGCACCTGGGGACCTGTTGGTCACTCCAGGTAAAGTTAGGGTGATCGGAGAATGGTCTGAATATGTCCTATGGAGTAGGTCTGAATCAACTGTCCAATTTATCAGTGTCCCAGAGACAAGCCAGCGATTGATTCTGGAGTGTGAGTCGTGGACGATAGAGTAAAATGTATACCCACGGGTTTGGGGGTGTAAGAGTCCCCAGACATTCTCCACACCAAGCCCGGCCTGTGTTTCGAGTATGGTCCGGGCAGCCCTGGTTAACTGTCAGGCTCTGTTTCCAGACCTATCCAGATTGTGGTCCACAATGGTATTGAAGTCCCCACCCCACAGAATAGTAACCAAGGGATTACCCCGCCATCAAGTCCACTGTTAGTGTATAGAAATCGAGGTAATCTAAATAAGGCCCATATATTGAGCATTACGACCTCCAGGCCCGACAGCAAGCCGTGCGTCAACACATAGCACCCCAAGGGGTCCACGCGAGTAGCCATGGGTACGTAGTGTTGTGACTTGTGGTTACGAATCGTAACACCCCGGCTCTGGGTAGAGTATTGTGTGTAAAAACACTGTGCACCCCAGCTTCTGTCAAATCTTGCACAGCTTGTCGCCTGTGTGTGAGTTTCTTGCAAAAAAAGGGTGCATGCCTTGTATTGTTCAGCATAAAGTTGCAGCTTCTGCATCTTTGCATGATTACTCATACCTCTTACATTCCAACTCATGCACTTGAGTGTGTCAGCCGCCATCTGCCCATAGTAGGAGGCAAGTCATGGGCCCGGAACAGGCCTGTAGGGACACCTTGTCAGATACAGTTTTGGGAGCTGTAGTCCTCTGGTCACGCATTTTACATTTAACATACCACACCCGCCCATCCACCACCCCCACCATCCTCCCAAACAGAGGGAATACCCCATAACAGAAAATACAAGAACATTTGTAATTTAGCATAAGGGGAATGTTCGCTTTGTACAGCCCGGTCCACAACACAGCAGGGCAGAATGTTGCAAGTGTAGAATGCATAGTAGTACACAGTTAGAGCCATTGCAGGGGAAATCAAGCTGACTGGCACTGGGAATTCAGTACTCACCCAAGTCTATTAAGTTATGCGTTAGAACCCCTACTACGACATGTAGAGTCGGCCAACAAGCATAATGAAAGAATAACCAGAGTCACCCATGGAAGTGTTGGTCCAGGAATTTCATTGCTTCCTCTGAGATCGTAAAGAAGTCGACCTTGTCGGATTGCTCATTTCTCAGCTTGGCAAGGAATAGCATAGCATATTTGACCTCAAGGTCACAAAGTCTCTTTTTCACTGCCATGAAGGACTTCTGTTCCTGCTGCACAGTGATGGATAAATCAGGGTAAAGGTGAATCCATTTGGATCCTAACAGGAGCTCCCCCTTGGCCCTAGCAGCACGTAGCAAGGGATCTCTGTCCAGGTAGTTCAAAACTCTGGCAATAATTGGGCGGGGAGGGGCTCCTAGTTTAGGCTTTGTGGTCAGCGAACGATGAACACATTCTATTGCAAATTGGGATGAGAACTTGGGGCCATCAAGCGGGGAGAGGAGGGTGTGCTCAACAAAGTCCTCCATGGAGCCAGTGATGTTGTCCTCAGGGAGCCCAATAATTTGTATATTGTTTCACCGTGATCTGGACTCTAAGTCCTCATTTTTCGTGCTGACAATCTTCACCTGTTTGGTGAGTGCAGTCATGTCCGATTTGAGAACATTGTCATCTTCCGCCAGCCGGATCCTGGTCTCAACCTCAGTGACGCGAGTGTCGGTCTTCTCCATACGGGCCTTTATGGCACTGATCTTACCACTCATGTCATCAAGTTTGGTGTGGAGGGTTGTGAACCCCTCATGCATGTAGTCCATCATCCGTTGTAGTTCAGAGGGCTCCTCAGCAGGAGAATGGAAGGGGCCCGGCACAACCTCACCCCATGCCCCTAGTTTCCGGGGTGGGTTTAGCGAAAATATATAAAGAACTTTGCTTCCCCCCCTCCTTTTTCATGTCTGCGCCCTGAAGGGGATGATAGGTGGGCCAGATGAAGCAGCGAGTGTCAGCAGGAGGGTGGGGAGGGTTGCAGGTATGGATGGTGCATTATCTAGTGTATTACCTTACACCAGGACTCTCAAGCAGGTAGGTTAAGGCAGCAGCACCCAGGGGGCCGGCGGCGACTCATTGACAGCGCAGAGGTCAGCCGGCCCAGACCAAGAGAACAGCAGCATCTGAGACATATGAAACGGTCTACACCATAGTGGTGCAAGCGAGGGCCAGGTGTATCAAATATATCAGAGATGAAACCCAGTGCACCATCAGGGCAAGAGGAGCAATTATACTACAAAAGGGAATGTAGCACATCCACCCAAATGAAGGCAACCCCATTGCATGGGAAGGGAGCAGGTGGGCGCACAAATGGATACCACAGGAGGCGAGGGATTAGGGTATCACAACGCGTAACCATTCACCGTCCAGCTGCCATACAGTCAGTCAATCAGTTCTAGAGTCTTCAAATGTCAGATAAGCTTAGACAGCAGTAGTTAGTTGGTTGTGTTCATCCTGGAGCAGACAATCCTCAGAGTTAACAGACAAATCCCACTGGTCCGGACCAACTAATGGCATCTCTCCATTACACGTATGTGGGGCAGCAGCACGGGCAAGCAGGGACCCCAATCCAGATGCCACTATGACAGAAAGCTCACAATAACCCACAGTTGCAGTACTACGTCACTGATATCTGTAGATATGTGGGGCAGCAGCACCTCCGTCAGGGTCAATCCGCTCTAGTACTTGGTAAGTGTTACGTGAGACCGGGGAGCGTACTATGCCACGCAACAGTCACCAGATTAACAGAGCGGGCTGGGCCGCCCGCACACAGTAGACAGCCCACAGGGACGTGAGCAAACCGCTCCGGATGAGCACACAGGATCAGGGACGGCTCCCCACTTGGAGTAAGCATGCTCAGCCAGTGGTACAAGGGGGAGTCAAGGGCAGCCAATCCTCTGCAGTAAGGTTCCCCTTCAATTGAGAGGTGGAGTGCAGGCCAGTTGCTCCAATCTAAGAATTTTGGCAACACTGCAGGTTGGAGTGCACAGGTCCAGAAGTTGTTTGTATATTCAGTCCCACCAGTTGGGGCTTATCAGCGCAACGTTAAGCTGTCAGCCCAGGGCAGCCCTTGCAGCCAGATCTAGGTTGTAGAGCCATCAGGTGTGCAGAATTGAACCAGACACTGCCACTCCGGGAACGGGCCACACCAGTTGCAGGGAGGCGCCTCTGGCAGTGCCCTTCTGTATTGGTCCTCACACTTCCACTCCAATTGGTCCCCTCAGTGGAAGCAGCAGTAAAGAGGAAGGCGGCGCACAAGCCGCTCACTGGCAGTAAGTGTCTAGGCGGGGTTGGGGAGAGTTGGTATGCCATGCACCACTGAGCCTTGTAATCGCTGAGGCGAACCGCCCAGTGGCTCGGGGTGCCAGGGTCGCGGGCATCCCGGGTTTGAATGGGTTTGGGATGCAGGTAGGGGGAAGCACCCACAGTGGAGCAGGGGCACCGCCAGGGGCATCCAGTGTTGTTCACTCAGCCCCGACACCCCAGGTTACACAGCAGGGCAGCCGAACGCAATCCAGTTGGCAGTCGCGAACACCAAAGCAGCGGCGCAGGGCTGGTTGCGGTCCAGGTACACCGGCAAGCCCAGCAATCAGCTGGTATGGTGATGTACCCCTCCGGTTGAAGTATCGGTGGTCCTCAAAGTATTCAGTGCATTGCAAGTATATTTAAACTGCTACTTTGTGGTCACAGACTGCAGAGCCACATGACTTTGCAGCCATCTTGTTCACGCGCAACAGCACCCCCTGAAATTGGCATTTAAAAAAAAAACATTTTTACACATTTTGGAAGATTGCATTTTTGTATTTAAATTATATATTTACAAAGAAAATCATTTGTGGGACTAATATATACAGAAGACATTTATAATTATGTATTTCAAGAAAGGGATGGGTAAGTAGGAGTAGGAAACACAAATAGGGGAATTTGGAGGGTGAATATTTTCTTGATTAGGGGATTGAGGATTGAAATTTAATCAAAATGATTATTAGGTGAGTCTACTGGTAATAATTAGGGTGATTGCTGGTGCAAGGGGCACTGGTACAAATAGGGCAGCGATAATCAAGATTTCTAATGACATGAGTTTTAACATAAATTACAAGTTCTTTGAAGTCATGGCTAAATTCATCTAATTCTGAAGACAAGTTCATGATATGATTCTGCACTGTTGGGGATTGGGATTGTCTTTCTGGTTGTTGAGATTCTCCATGATTACTGTGCATTAGTACCCGGCGCGCGCTGTACACCGTGTATACTACGTGTTGATTGGCTCTTTTCCGAGCCATACCCATGTACGTTAGTGCGTCCCGCATGTGCCGGGTACTCTGTTCCCGGCGAGGGGCGTGGTAGCCCCTTAGCCAATGAGGAGGCTTGAAACGGAGCAATCCCCGCTCCAAGCCTCCCCATGGCTGGAGGCTGCCTCCGTCCCCTGCCAGAGACTCAGGTAAGTTTGTTTTTTTCTCCACCCGCCCTTGCAACCCCACTTACCTTCTTTTTTCTTCTTTCCTTGGGAGCGTACGCTCTGGAAACACTTCTGTTCCCAGCGCGTCCGCTCCCGATGGCCGCCATGGAAAGGCAAAACGGACTACGTTTTCCCTATCCCGGTGGCCATTTTTTTCACTGCGTTTCGAAACAGAACAAAATTCCATTAGTACCCTGGTCTAACGGGCCGGGGTACTAATGGCAATAACACCCTCGGCGGTGGGCCAATATAGCCCACGGTAATGCCCCGGGGCTTTGTTAAGGCCCTCGCTATGATCGGGCATGTAACTACGCCCCCCGGGGCATTAGCTGGGGCGGTATTGGCCTGCCGCCTTGGGTCTTATTTGCCACAGTGTGGTTTCTTCATCTACATTATGAACTATAAGAAAATAAGAAATTCATATTTCAATAAGCTCTGTATAAGTTACATTAGGCCTAGTACGATAGTCGCTTCTTTTGTTCCTCTCCTCCCTTTCTGCACCCCTCTGCCTCACCTTTTGTTTTCCTTGGGCTCTACCAGAAATGTTGTCAGGCCTAGTAAGGTAGTCACCTGTCTGTTTCCATTTCCTTAACACTCTCCCGCTCCCTTCCTTATCTATGTCTTAGCTATTACACTATCTGAAATTTCACCAGGCCGAGTACGATAGTTAATTTCACATCCTTACTGTTCATGGCCTGTAAGAATGTCATTGTATTTTCCCTTGTTCCCTCCTTATCCTTGAAGCGCTTTGAAACACATTTTGTATAGGCGCTATATAAATAAACTATCATATCATATTATTTATTTGCATTGAAAGATATATTATTTACTGTTAGATATTTCATCATCACTAATTTCTTCTTTGGGAAAATTTTCTTCTAGCCACTGAAGTGTGTTTGCCATTGATGTCAAAATAAAAAAATGGTGATATTTGCTTATGACAAATGTTTAAAAAATGAATGGTAATAAGAGAGAAATAAATGAAGTGTACTTACTATTTGGTAAGAGATTATTTTCCAGTGTGCTGTTGCTGTATCTCATTGCATATGAAGAGTTGTACTAAACTGATAATATGAGGGGCACAGTTATGCTTTGTGTTTAATACATTTCATAATATTGTGTGCTAAATGTTGAATTGTATAAAGATGTGTATGTGGGGTAGAAAATATTAGTAATGTTGCTTTATGTATATGTTTTTGGTATTAGAAATGTAAAAAAATATTCTGTAGCACCCTGTGCTTCTGGCCTTTGTTGATGCTACCTGCTATCCACAGACTTTTATACTGTCTGCAGACTCTAGAGCTGCTACATTGGGGGTGAGTATGATTTTTAGGTGCAATCATTAAAGATATAAGGAAGTGGTAGAAAGTTATGGTGCACTGGTAAAACCCTATGAAATTCACTGAAAAAATGTGTTTAGAGGATGTTATGGTTACAAGTAAAATAAAAAAAAACAAGATATTTGCCAGTTATGATAAGCTATGCAAACATAACTCACGCCACCATCGTGCACTGCTAAGATTAACACAGAGGACATCAACGATGACCATGACCATAAAGTCCATTTAACAAAGATTTTTCACTGAATTTGTCCATATGTAAAAAGATAACTGCTGTTTCACTTGGGCCAGCGCTAAACACAAATTCAAATAAAATAAATAAATGTACAAAGCAGTGTGGGATCCCCTCTACTGAGAACAAACATGAGTCAAATACCCTGTTCTATGGAATTTCTTCCACTCAGGAGGAAACCCTGTTTTAGCACACTTCACCATTCACAGAGACGAAATAAACATTTCAGGACAGGATAGGAAGATCTGGATGGACAGGTGAAGTCAGGAGAGATGGTGAGTCTTATAAGGTGTGGGAAAATTGGTATGTTTTGTGGCCTTTTTGGAAAGTGGTGACAGAGGGAACAGTGCGGATGTGAAGTGGTAGGGTGTTCCGGGCACTCAGTGCCAACTGGGTAAAGACTTGATTTTGCTTGCATGTAAGTTTGCAATGTAGAAGGTGCTGGCCAGCTTAACCAGTGTTTGTGTGGTGATGGTTTTTAGTTAATGATTAAGGCAAGATGGGGTTTTGAGGTGGATGGTTTTGAATACAATGCAGAGACCTTTAAAGGCAATTCTCTGGGGCATTGGGAGCCAGTGCATCTGGGTGAGAGCTGGAGGGATGTGCAGGTGTTTGGGTAGGTGGAGAATGAGTCTGACTACTGTGTTGTGTATGTCAGGCAAGGGTGCTGTTGAGGAGAGGGTTACAATAGTCTAGTTTGGCCAGAACCAGCGCTTTTAATTCAGTATGGAAATCACCTGGGGAAAGGATGTGTCTTCTCTTGCTGAAGAGGTGTAGTTGTAGTTTGCATGTTTTTGTCACAGTAGCTGAGCAGTCTGTGAAAGAAAGATGGGGACTGATGGTAAAGCCTTGTGGATAGGGATATACATGGGTTGTCTGTGGTGAGTTCTTCATTCCAAGGGATGAGGTTGGGTTTGTATCTGGGAGGGCAGATGAGGAAGATTTCTGTTTTGGAAGGGTTGAGTTTGAGGAAGTGGGTGACCATCCAGGTGGTGTTGGTGGAGAGGCAGCTTTATAGGGTGTGGATTTCTGAGGAGAATGAGATTTGGAAGTGTATTTGTGTGTCATTAAAGTGTTGGTGGAAAACAATGTTGTTGTTAACGGTCTGTCTGGAAGATGCCACGTATAGGTTGAAGAGGCGTAGAGAGAGGGAGGGTCCTTTGCTGAGACGTTAGCTCAGGGGCAACGTGGAGCACTGCAGGTGCACAGAAAATGAAGCTTGACAGTCCTTCAAATCTTCGCTACGCACTGTTCAATGCAACGTTGCATGATCCGCCTCCATGCTTAAAACCTGCCTACCGAGCCCTCTGCGTAGAAGCCTGTAAAGGCAAAGGGCATAGTGTTGAGAGCCGCAGGGGCGCAGGAGACGTTAGTCGACTGTCTGTTGAATCTCTGCTATGCACTACACAACACAACGTCGCTTGAGCTGCCTCCACCCTTAAAACCTGCCTACCTAGCCCTCTATGGCAAAGCCTGCACAGGCAAAGGGGGTGGTATTGAGCACTGCAGTGGTGCAGGAGATGCTGCTCGACCGTCTGTCGAATCTCCGCTATGTACTACGGAACACAACAACGCTTGATCTGCCTCCACCCATAAAACCTGCCTACCAAGCCCTAAGCGGCAAATCCCCGGAAGGCAAAGGGCACACCGTTGCACATTGCAGGTGTTTGGTGTTGATGATGTATGGGCCAAATCCTCATGGATCTTCTGAAATAGCCGTCCTGACCTCAAACTGGCCTCTTCCTCCAAGGCTACCCAATGCAGGCTCCTGAACCAAACTGCAACTGCCTGCCACCCTCATCTCCCCCACAAATAAAGGTAAGTGACTGCATGATGGTACGAGTCTCCCACTCCACCTCTGCTGTGCCCCTTACATTCCCATTCCTCAACACATGTCCTGCCCCTACATACCCCCGCAGCATGTCACGTTATGGCGCACCACGCCGGCCCTCACTCTGTCTGCACCTAATACCATGTACTCGTCCTAAAGCCCCACGGTGCACCGTGCCAAGTCTCACACCTGTGCCTCCACCATGCACAGCCCAATTAATCCACCCAGTGCGCACTATGCCATGCAGTCAGCCCACACAGCTGTGCATCACCCAGTGCAATGCACCCACAGCCCCATTGCGCACCAAGCCAGTCATTCAGTCCACGCTACTGTGCATCACGCCACGCAATCCACTGAGGGCCTCATTGCACGCCATGCCACGCACTCAGGCCACGCTCCTGCACATTGCCCACGCAATCCACCAATGACCCCATTACACACCATGTCAGGCACATAGCCCACATTCCTGCGTATTGCACCATGCAATCCGCATTCGCTGTCACTCCTTCAGTGCCCAGCTCAACACAGTTTGCCTATGCTTCCACCATGCACTATGCAACATATTCTGCACATAATCCTGCTGCACACAATGCCATGTATCCAGCCCTGTGCCCCACAGCACATCACAGCACACCACACCACACTTCTCACCCACCACCCAACTGCACACTGCACCACACAACCCATCCATAGTTCCACTGTGTCCTGTGCCAGGCACTCCACCCATGCCCCGGCCATGCATCACCCCTCGCAATCAGCACACGGTACGCTGCGCATCGAGCCATGCATGCTGCCTGTCCCCCCGGACATACACTGCGCTCGGAGCCCTGCCTTCCATCGTATCTCGCTTCCTTTCCACATCCCCACCACGACTTGTGCCAAGCACATCCAGCTTACTGCGACTATTCCCATACAACCCCACATGGGTGCCGACCATTGATCTTAGCTTGCAGCCTGCACGTCTCACCCATGCCTCCCTCCTCACCTCACCTTCTCCCGGTAGCACACACAACAATGGCATAAACTCTCGCATCTCTGCGCTCAAAATCCCAACCTCCACCCTAGCAGCACGTGACATCCTACACCCTTCTCCGGCACCCTTGCCTGCCACCACCCCTCACAGCTTAATATGTGCACGTTCACTTTTGGCCCACGCACCCGACATCCTAGACCTCATTGTAGCTAACAATTTCAACGTGCTAACTCAACCACTGACATACTCGCACCCCTCAAAACAGGTACCCCCAAACGAGGTACATGCACCAACTCCAGGTTCACTCCTGAGCTCCTTGCCCTACATGCCAAAAAGCCCATCAGCGAATGCACATAGGGCCTATAACCCCACAGCAGTGAACAAATCCTTCTTCGCTACACTCGCCAGAACCTACAAAAAAGGATTCACCTGGCCCAAATTGCCCACGCCAAGTCCAACTCCCCTGAGCAATTCACTCTCCTATGGGAACTAGAATCCCCTGTCTCACCCCTGTTTACAGACATCAACAACGTCACGTTGTGCAATGACTTCCAGAAGGCTCTCCTTTACAAAATGTCCTTACAATAGAGCAAGGTCCAGCTCAAACTAACCACCATCAACTCAGCCTCCCAGACCCCTACCAACATGACACCTCACCCGCAGTCCACTCCTCTATTCAATTTACACCCATTCTCCATCCCAGAGGTCACTGACATCCTAAAGAGTCTTAAACCTTCCAGATATAAAGAAGACATTTTCCCTGTGCCCCTCATCAAAGAATGTGCAGACCTCCTACTGCCGCAAATCACAGATATTATTAATGCCTCATTTACCTCCTGCTCCATCCCCATCTCACTAAAAGAATCTTGGATATCACCCCTCCTCAAGTAGTCCTCACTTGACCCAGGCATACCTATCAATTACCGACCCATCACCAAAGTCCCCTTTCTTCTGAAAATTAAAAACCGGGCCGCCTACCTCCAGACACAGCAACGCCTGGAACAGCATCCCATTCTTGGCCCATGCCAATCTGGCTTCCTAGACCAGTCCCTAAAACAGTCGGAATGTTGCTGAGGTTTTAATCCTGTGGGATAAGATGCAGAGGAGAATGGTGTGTTATATGGTGTCAAAGGCAGCCGAGAAGTCGAATAGTACAAATTGGGCCGTATGTCCTTTGTCAGTGATATTGCGGAGGTCATTGAGGATGTGAAGTGCAATAGTCTCATTGCTGTGGCCAGCTCTAAAGCCAGATTGGAAGGGGTTGAGGCAGTCATTTGTGGTGATGTGTTATTGGATTTGGGTTGTGACAAAGTGTTCCATGATTCTGGTGCAGTATGGCAGGACAGTGATGGGACAGTAGTTTTCAGGGAGCATGGGGTTGTGGAATGATTTTTTGAGGTTGGGGGATAGTTGCCCTGTTTTGAGTGTGCGTGAGTATTGTATGATGTGTGAGGCTGGAGTTGATGTTGCTGACCGATTAAGGCGCAGGGCAGAGTAGTGATGCGGTTGAATGCGGCTTGTGGTGGGCTTCAGTCATCCAGTTGATTGCAGGTTTTGTTTAGTTGGTGAGGATGATGAGGGTGTCTCTGTCCATGGGAAGAAGTATCCCATATGTTGGGAGGTTTGTAGTGGGGTTTGGCAGTGGAAGATCAGAGGAGAGGGCTAGTCTGTTAGTGTGTATTTCTACTGTTGTAGTAGTTCATTAATGACTTGAATGCAGAATTGGAGGGGACTTGGAAGGTGTGGATGGTAGTTTGGTGAGTGACTTGACAATGTGAAAAGGTTTCTGTGTATGACTGGTTGTGTATTTATGTCCGGTGGAGGCACCATAGATAAAGAAACACAAACATGTATGGATATGGAGAATGCATGTGCATACACACACACACACACACACACACACACACACATATGACCACAAACCAGATTTCTTCTAACAGGTCTGTAGATAAAATATATGTACAAATACACTCACACAGACACAGGCAGGAAGACACACACAGACACGTGACATAGCCCCTACAAAGGGATCAGATTTTTCAGGTATTTACATGGATGTGGAAAATGTATGTACAAATACAAATAAGGACCTACAGAATTTGTATTTAACACATGACCAGAACACACAATAACGAAAGTAGCAAGATGCAGAAAACCGACTTCACTAGCGCAAAGTGAAGGAATGTAGAACACTCCAATTAGGAAACACACACGCTGATTCACTTGACCATACCTAACTCTAGCATACATATGAATATAAACTGGATTCGAACACAACCAAACTGTCCGCCATGCTTGATACTCACACATACATGGATATAGCGGTATGTTGAACTGATGCATGTGAATATGGATACAAACATGACAAACACACATGCAGACTTTTATAAGGGCAAGACATCACTCATGCTCACACTACCACCCTTATGAATGTAATGTTGAACACAATGCAGTGATACATGAGAAACATCAATGCATTCATGAATATGGACAGAAAAAGAGTCATGCACAACCTTATATGCATATCACACAAATGTAGTTATGCACATAAAAACTCATGAACCAGACAATGCATGCACCGACACGTTGAAGAACCAAAATGAAAATAAGTCCAGCCACACTACAGGGTACAAAAACAGGAAACACTCTCCATACAACGCCCTAGCATTCTGGAAAATGAATACTGTAAGAGTGGAGACTCATTGTGGAGAGTATTTTATCAGTACACATATTTTTTTTGTCTAAAACTATACAATATTTCTACACACTCATACCCGTTCGTTGCGTTACACATACGCAACAATGTAAAAATAAATGTAATTATAAGCATTGTGAGAAAGCTGAGGGTATTCTCTCTCCTGCTCTCCTTGGGTCCTCTGCGCAGGTGGCCAGGGAAAGGCCATCACTCTTGGATCTTGACCCTGAGGATGGAGAGGCGAGGGAGGATCATCTGGGTTGCGGGTCCTTGAGGAATGGGAGTGGGGTCCCCTTGGGCGAGACATGGTATCCTCATTCCCTATTGATGACCACCCTAAACTTTTTCCAACCTTTATGGGCTATTGTATGCCAGTTCCCCTCAATTTTTCACATGTAACACTTGGCAGCACTGGGACGAAGAAGAGGCAATTAAGAGTTATAAAGAATGCACCTTTTTACCACTTTGGTACTGGGAAGAAGAAGATGCCTGCAAGGAACTGTGAGGGACAGGCATGTCCCTTTAATTGTGGTCAGGTAGCGCTAATCAGACCTCCACAACTGCAGCCTGTCAAGGGGCTGCAGGTGTATAAAGGGAGAACAGCCCAGCAAAGCAGGGTACAGCAGGTGAAGCAACAGCAAGACATGAGTGTGGAGGAGCAGCAGGCAACCTGTGTAAGGAGGCAGCTGTGGTGGCCCAGGAGGAAGAACCAGGACACCGGCAGAAGTCCTAGCGGTTTTGGGACCAGATGTAAGTGGGCGGTTTTGGGACCAGATGTAAGTGGGCTTTGTATTCCCCACAAGCATGCCAGCCTCCAAAGCTCAGCGCGACCATCAGGAGCTGCTGAGGAGCCCAGAATGCCAAGGACGATGTCCGTGTCTGGAAGCAAGTGTTGCAGGTGCGGTGTGATGCCGGGGACACTCGGCGAATGAGTGGAGCTCACAACAGTGGGTTCTCCCAGCTGCAGGAGGTGAAAGGAAGTCACAGGATCCACCGGGAGGATGGAGAGCAGGCAGGTAAGTGTCAGGTAGTCACTCCAGCGAGCTCCTAAAGAACCACAAGTGAGTAACAGTTCAAGAGAATAACCAATTAAGCACATTTTGAATATTGAATTAAATGGAAACTTAACATTGAAATAAAACCAGTGAATATTGAATATCGAATTCCAGTGCATATTGAATACCGAACTAAATGAAAATGTAATATTAAAGAGAACAAGTGTACATTGAATACTGAGCTTAATTAAGCAACACATGAGCACAATGAACCTTGAAAAGAAGGTGAACTTTAAATATATGTGGCACAACGAATTGACCCAAAACTTGAAGTCAAATACATTAGAGGCTGAGGGAAGCCAAACATTGAACTTTAAAGAGTTAATGCAGAGCGGCAAGGATAGTTTGGTAAGGGGTGTATGATACATGCTGGCAGAGCCACTAGGCTACCAAGGAGAAGCCAGAGGAGCACAAGAATACAACCCATGCCAAGAGCCCAATAAAAGTAATCAAGTGGCAATGACTTGGTGCACAGGAACAAGTGCCAACTAAACTGTGTGTAGGTTAAGAAGCCCAGGGGTCCTGGTTGCACAACATGTCATGGGTGGACTGTGTGGCCTGACAACTGCGCCTAGACCAGCGAGCCCTTAATGGTGAAAGCTATAGACACCATAAAACAAGCCTAACAAAACCACTGCAAAGGAGCTGACGAGGCAAGCCAGAAAAAGGGTCAGGTTGACCTGGTGTTTTGTTGAAGACTTCTGAATAGACTGAGGCAAGTAGACTGAGGCAAGTGTAATTAAAGGCATGGAAATCTTGGGGAAGGGAATCCTGAGAGCTAACGGACTACACTTGTTGTCTTGGGACAGAGTCTCAAGACCCTTTATTTTTGGATTGTGTTACTTGAAACTTGGGGAAGGGAACCCCAAGGACTGGTTCTGAACCATCTGCCTTAATAGCACCTTGGTCCATGCCGGTAAAATACTGGCACCGCCTTGGTGGAAAGGGGAATTACCGCCCTATTCCAAGTTTGGTGGGGCGGTAATTCCCCCTTCCCCCATTGCCCTTCCCCATTCCCATTTTTGCCCCATAGGGCATAATGGGAATGGGGAAGGTGCTAATTACGGCACCGCAAATTGCGGTACCGTAATTAGCTCCCTGGTCCCTTTGCAGGTTGGTTTTTAACGCCTGCAAAAAGCAGGCGTTAAATTCTCCAACCCGCAAAGGGACCTAGTAGTAAGGCGGTAAGGGTTTACCGGTACCGGTAAAATACTGGTAAACCCTTACCGCCTACCGTGTAATGAGGCCCTGAGACTTTTTCATGGAACTTTCTTATGCTTGGGGAAGGAGAGCTGAACAAAAGCTGTGAGCTGGAAGAATCTCAGATCTTTGAGTTAAACACTGTTCCTTTTGACTTTTACATCCCTACACATTGGTTAATTGTAGTTGTGAGGGGAAGGATAGGATTTGGACCCAGAGAGACTTCTTAGTTGAACTCTTTGACTGAGAGTTTCTTTAGTTTCATTCTGGTAGGGAAATCCCACCTTAGCACAGGACAAGATAGGTATTCAACCATCCTGACATATAAGTTAATAAGTATGTTTGTGTTTGAAGTCTGTTGTCTGTGTCGTACTTCATGATGCCTTCACAGCATCCACTAATCTTTCTTCATCGTTTTCTACAGATCAGCCTCCACTGCCTCAATCCCTCTCCCCTCTACCTCTTTTCTCCAGACACATATCTGGCAACACCTCTGCCTCCTCCAAAGACAACACCTAATATTAGATAGCTCAATGAGATATTATAGTTAAAGTGTGTGTTGTGAAGTGGAATTGAAGTATGAGTTAAGTTTCGATTTTTTGGTGGATTGGTGTTTGTGTATTTTTGGGAAAATAATTGATTTGAACAGATCGCTTTTCGTGTCCTTAACATTGGCATGTCCAACGTGCATAGACTTTATTTTTATAAATAGTAAACTGAACTTACTTCTACAAAATACACTTTTTCAGATCATTTCTATTTACTCTGCACTATCTGTACCCATCTCATAGATCCACCAACCATCTCTAATGAAAATGGCAAACAAGAGATGTTAAATTGATCAAAACACAAGTAGCCTTGATATGTTGTCATGGATTCTTGATTCATTCGAAATCTGGGATGGGTGACATGCTGCATATTTTGGTGTACATAAACAAATCATCAATATCGAGACTTCTGCAGGTCCCATAAGGTTATTCAGGCATCATTTTCATCGAGGAGAAGTATTGTTAAAAACAGGAGAATAACATCAAATATTATTTTTGTTTGGTTTATTTACCTTATTATTATGCAATTTCACTACTTTTTACAGGGAAATTATTACATGGGTGTGTTTATCCTTAACCACTCTCATTAGTTTTGAGGCAACATAAGACCTGTGCACAGTATCTAAGACAGATACAAACTAATGGCATGGTTGTTTCATTGTGGCCTTAGCAGATAAACATCTTTTCGACAGGATTAACTAGCAAATGTGCCTTGTGACAGACACACAGATACACACACACACAAACACTCCCTAAGTAGTATATGAAGATCTATCAAACAAAGTACAATACAGAACGCTCGAGTTTCATTAGGATCTAGGAATTCAATGAAAACTTAAAATATGGGCATTTGTTTTAATCAATAAATTACTTCTGGATCCAAGCCAAATCCTTGTGCTTGCTTGTTGTGCTGTAGAATTGTAACCACTATGTAACATGATTATTGATTGATTGTAAATGTTTATTCAAATAAAAGTATTCATCAAACACAACACATACACATAACATATCAGAAATGAAACATAAACCATTGGTGCATATTGCATAAAATAAAAATTAAAAAACACACATTTTGAATGATTTAAAATATAGTTTCTTGTCCTCCTAAAAATCCCCTTCTTTAAAACATGGCAGCCTTCAAGTACAACAACAAGGGCCAAGTTGTCCATTTCATTCCCGCCCTCAACAGAAAAGACATGACTGCTCTATATTGGTGGAAATCTGTGTGTTTTAGAAGTTGCAGGGTGGTCTTCTTCCTTGTGCTCCCATAGCCTGGGCAGAAGAGAATGAAGTGGCTCAGGTTTTCATTCGGGGCACCGCACTCAGGACCATTTGGTTCATCTGGTTAGCCCACCCAGTTTGCTGGGTTCCCTCTCAAGCGTAAACAGTCAAATCGTGCCCTTGTAATGAACCAACTTTGAAGTTTTTTTCCGGCCCAGACAAGGTACGGCTGTAAAGATGTGCCTGATTTATGAGCTGATGGGAACTATCCACTTGTGACACCAATGCTGCATTCATGTGTTTAACCACAGTTTCCCTGGTTACCACTTCCTTAAATAATCTTACTTCCTGCGGGAGCAACATCATGGTAGAAGGCAGCACAACCGGCACATTCGTTTTACACATTAACTCATTTATGGATCTCAACCAGGCTATTTTATACAACAGATCCCTACTCAACATCGCTTTTATTATAAAGTGACACAATGTGGCATGTTTGTTCCCCCATATTCTTAACCATAGGAAACTTGGGGCAACTGCCCAATCATCCTCCAATAAGGCCATCCCCAATTCTCGATGCACCGAGGCACAGGAAGAGGAGCTAGGGAGTCCCAAAGGTTTTCTAAAAAGTAACGGTTTTCCCTGGCCCGCATATCACTGGGCTTGCAATACCCCCATAGAGCTGCTCCATATAGTATGGCTGCCCTTACTTGCATAGTATAAACCTTGAGGGCCGATTCCATATGCTGGCCTTTGTATTTAGCCGAAATGTGTGACAGACCCCCCAAATAATAGGACATTTTCAAGGACTGTTTTTTTTTTACATGTGCCATACCAGTTAAATTCTCCGAAAATATAACCCCCGAGTAATCATACTTAGCCACCCTTGGGATAACTTCTCCCATGCAGACTATGGGCCACACCTTGATGAGCCTTCTGTCTCCACTACAGCTCATCACTGCTGATTTAGTGGAATTAATTTTGAGGCCGAAGCTGGTCATAAAGGAGGTGTATGCATCAACCAGGGCTTGCAAGGCCTGTGGAGTTCTGGTCATAAGCACTGTATCATCGGCGTATGCTAGGACCGGGAATGACCCACCCCCCACTCTCAAGAAATCCACTGCAGTATTCAACAAGGCCCGTAACAGCCCGATAATGTACAAGGTGAAAAGTATGGGGGCCAATACACACCATTGGCGAACACCTAACTCAATTTCGAACCACTCGGTACAAACTGGAAATTACCTTTATTGTCCGAATGAATCTCCTGCAACACTCCCAAAATATACGAGGACCAACCCATGGTCTCAAGCACGGCCCACAGCTTGGCACGGTCAACTTTATGAAATGCCGTGCTTAAGTCGATGAACGCGAGGTAACTACCTCGCCCTTCCAGAATACAAAGTTTGATGCCAAAAGATACAAATTGAGTACCTGCCCCATTGTGCCCAAACCATGTGGAAGCCAAATTGAATATCGGTTAAGAGCGCAGCCTCATTGAGCCAACCCTCTATGTGGTCCAACAGTACCAGGCCAATGATCTTGAAAGCAATGTGCAAGAGAGAAATGGGACGATATGAGGAGGGCTTGGTGGCATCCCAGCTTTTAAAAATGAAGAAAACGGTTGCCGTCACCCGGGATGGTGGATAGTGACCTGAACTCAAGCAAGCATTAAAGGCCAAAGTTAAAACTGGTGCCCATAGATCAATTTGACTCCTAAAGAGGTCTATGGCATCCGGACCAGGTGCGTGATATTTCATGATTGGCCTCCTATTGCTTTGGCACCGTCCGCCAAGGAAAAGGGTAGAGATACACCCCAGCCTTTCCTTTCTTACATGACCATCATCATACAATGTCCCAAAATAAGAGTCCCATTCCGCTGCCCCCACAAAAGTCCCCCGTAGTCCATGTTTTCCCTCACTGTGGGACACACTCGTTACAAATTCCCAAAAGCCCTTTCTACCATTTGCCCTAAAGGCCTCTAGAAATTCTTTACAAGCTACGTCTTCCAGCTCCAATGGTCCTGCGACAGTCAGTACTCGCCTGGGCAATACTACGACTATTAGTCTATCAGTGGCTGGACGTTTTAGAGCTTTTTAGAGGGCCGATTTTGCCTGCTTGCAAGCTTATGATTATTAATACCAGAGTTGCAGCACTAACTCAATAGTTAGTCTGCATTATGCCGTTGGTCCAACCAAGTGTGGTGATGATTTGTATTGGAGGGTTGCAAATATTTTCTGTAAAATGTGTGAGTGACTGAGCATTAGGTTGAAATGGTGAATTTTACAACAGACAGTTAGTGAACAATTGGGTAAAAAGCCATACCCGCCATTACACAGCCACGGTAGTTATGGTTAAGTTGCTAATCCCATAGGAAGAGCACTTTTTGGGTGGCTTATAACTTTGCTCCCTCTGGACGAATCCTCACCAAAAGTATATGGCCCACTCTGAATTGTTTTGCAAAGTTTGGTGAGATTTGGTCCAGGGGGGGGCGAAGTTATAGAAGGTGTCCCTATTTTTTTTTTCCCTTAGACATAATGGGAAAAAACTTTGCTTATGCCTACAGCCCAAACCGCTGGATGGAATTCCACCAAATTTGCGGCAGGAGCAGCGGCTCGGTGTAAATCTGTCCAGTAGTTTTTTTTAAATGACCAAAACGTGAGGCAAACAAATGTGTGAAATCTATGTCCGCTCCGTGGACTCACTTCCCTGTGCGGTCTGCGGACTGGCCTCTGATTGGCTGTACTGTCCACAGACTGGCCTCCGATTGGTCAGAAAATTCGCTGACTTTTGGGTGGTCCGTGGACATCGGGACGCGCCCGCTGTTTGGCTGGTGGGAAAATGTGAAATGTGTCGGTTTTCCTGAAGCGCCCGCCACCTTGGATTTGTGGACTTTTTTTGGGTCCGCGAACAGCGCAGTGAAAAATATTTTTTTAAAAAGCAGCATTTCACTTGTCAAACTCAACAAACAATCTCTGAGGATGTGAGGGGGATGAGGATTGGATTGGATATGGCCATAGGAAGCAAAAAAATGGGTTGTTTCACCCCCCCGAAAGTCCGCGAACACTCCAGATGTCCTGGGGCAGTGCTGTGGTGTTCGTGGACACTTCAGATGTCCTAGGACATCTGTACCTATTTCTGCATTACAGGGTTGGGGAAAAGCAGTTTTTGGATGGCTTGCGCCATCCAATGAACTGAATGTAATTTTGCAATTTTATTCTAGAACAAATCCTGAATGGTTTTGCAAAGTTTTGTGGGATTCTGTCAAGAGGGGGCAAAATTAGAGGGGGGTCCCAAAATATTGTAAAGGCATATAAATGTGGTGTCATTTGATGAATGTGCACAACATTTGGTAAAACGATTTTGGATCTAGATATAAATGGTTTTCTAAAGTTTGGTGGTATTTTCTCAAGAGGGGAAAATTAAAGGAGGGTCTTAACATTTTTAGATGGCTTATAACTTTGTTGCTATTTGACGAATGTGGACAAACATTTTGAGAAAGATTATAGACCCAACCTTCAATATTTGTGTAAAGATTGAATGGATTTTGTCAAGTGGGGGCTAAGTTATATGACTATTGTATGTACATACATTTTGACACATTTAAAAAAATAAAACATGGGCGGATATCGAGCAAACTCATGAGGAGCATTGGCAAGGGCATTAAAGCATAGTTTTGCAAATGTGCCAGTGTTTTATTTTTTTACAAGTGTAATAATGTAGGTACAATAAATAGTCATATACCTTTGGTGACTGAGGTATAGCCTGTGGTCGTGGGCAGTAGCCAGATTGTCTGGGTCATGGCATAAGGTCATGACGCGGACAATCTGGCTACTGGCCATAACCGCTATGGACGAAAAATGGTGTTAAAGTGGCTATGTTTACCTGGGACCGGCTATGTGATAAAGTTATTCGAAGGTAGGATAGGTTTGAAAGGGAAAAAAAGTGCTTGTGGTAATATGTTCATAGGGTTTTGCAGGCTGCCATGGCAAGGGAAGAGGGGCTGTGTACGGAGCCCCGCCTTCTCTTTCCATGTTGGCTGTCTTGTAAAAGGATTTTCCTTCCTACAGCGGGACGCCGCTGGCGTCCCACTCTAGGAAGAATAATCCCTCCTTCTTACAGCGGGACACCTGCGGCATCCCGCCAAAGGAAGAAAAATCTATGTTATAGCACCCTGAGTTCCCGCTTTGGGAACCAGGGGTCTAATGGCCTTTATCCCCCATTTCAGGGGCTGCAATGGACGATAATGGTCCATAGCCCTCCTTATTTATTTATAACGCACCAATGCCCTCAGACATCAGGCTGTGTGGTTACAGTATTTGTTGAGGAAGATGAGGTGGAGGAAGACAGCTTACTACTTGCTGAGAAAGGAACAACCTTTCTGAGAGCATTGCGGTCATTGGATTTGGTGTGGCGGTGCATGGAGGTGGTCCCATAGGAGTACTGTCCAGGTAGTCTGCGACTGAGTGCACTCAGTGTATTTCACTTTGGTAGCTTTAGCTTCTGTTACACTCCCAACAGTAGCAAAGAACTGGCACAGCCATGATTTGATCTTGGTGCTAGAAGTAGGCACTTCCTCTACCTCATCTTCTTGGTCCTCTTCATTGTCTTTGAAAGTACTGCGCTTTTCTTGTTGTGAAGGTCCTCCAGCTGGTGGTTGTGGTGGCTCTTGGGGAGGAGGGATGGCAATAACTGATGCCATTTTTAAGATTAATAGCAGTTTTGATCAAATTCTTCCAAGTATGTACGGTGTACTAGATTGGTAATGGATAATGAGTACGAAAAGGTGTAGGAGGTGTGCAAGGGAAATTTTGAAGTTGAAAGTTCCTAGATCAGTAGAAAATGCAGTCCCGAACTGTCTGTGAAGGATGGATCTTATCGTGAAATTTGGATGGGTTCTCGGACATCTCATCATGCCGCGTGCCAGCGTATGGTCATGTGTCACTGTCCGGAAGGTCTGCAATGAAGTCAGATGTTGGTAGATGTCTACGGATGCAAAACTAGTTGAAATAGTTGCAAAAAGTGTATGGAAGTGTTAAAAATTATTCTAGAAGGTGGGAAATAGCAGAGTTTTAAGGTGACACTGTAAATTGGACACAAATATTGTTATATTTGGTAAGTATGATATTAGTAAGTTGTAGGAAAATAGCATGCACTGGTTAAAACCCATGAAATTCACTGAAAAAACGTTGTTAAAGGGACATTATGGTTAAGTTGGATCCCCTCCCTCTCCATTATTTTCTGCAGTAATTTCTCATTAATAAAGCTCCTTTCCTGTTCAAGTGCCAAGGTAGCTTTTATCACTTTAGAATGGTCATTTATACAAATGTGAACCCATGGCTGCTCATCTTCTATGTGTATTTCAGCAAGGCTGGTAATGTGTTTTCATGTGTCTATTTTAGGAATAGTATTCTGTTTGCATTTCTTCTCTTTTAAATAGAAGCGCAATGTGTGCTCATCTATTTCAGTTTGCCATTTCTTCCTGGGATCCAAATAAATCTGCACAGATTGTTTTTCTTTTTCATTTTGCATTTTATCCTGACATAGCAAAATGACAGTAACACTAGGCACACAGCTATTCTGTAGGTATACCTCCACTGCATCATTCGTTTTAGCAACAGTGTGGCATTCATTTATACTGTTGTTTTGTGATTTTATTTTCTTAGGCATTAATGGTTTTTTGGTTAAAGACCACAGTACTCCATTTACCCCATCTATAAGAGGAGACAATCTTTTCAGTCAATCTGTTCCCATTAGGAATGGAATTTCACAAATAGATGTTATCAATACTTCCTGTTTCATTCTGTGTTTTCCTATCTTTATGTCAACCTCAGTAACACCCACTATAGGTTCCTCCTCACCGTTAAAGTTATGCACTGGGCCTTCACTCTACCTCACTGTGATCTGGTTCTGTGGAGATCTCCCTTCATTGATACTTTTTACCAACTCTTTTGACATAATTGTGACCTGCACGCCTGTGCCAATCATTGCAAACGTATTGCATTTCTCTTCCACTGTAATGGGAGCATAATATCTGTCTTCAACTTCCTCTAACACACATAAAAAGTGCACATTTTTACAAATGTTAGGATTCACTTTTCTCAGACCTTTTTCACTTTTGGCTAAGCACATTGGTAAATGAAAGGACATTTTTCCTTCCTTTTTGTCCATTTTCGTTTGAGAAACCGCATTCTTCTCCCCATATTCAGAGGTCCTTTGGAATGTGTCCACTGTTCGCCCTTCCATCCGGGGATCAGCTGAGTTCACACTACAATTCTCCAACTGAATAGGCGTAGAAACATTACTTGGTAATTTGTCATTTTCTAATTCTGAGCATTTGTGGATATTTGGCATGGAATCAACCATTTTAACTTCCTCAAAAATCTGTGATTCGAAGAACTCTTCAGGTTATTGGTCTGTACCCTCCTTTTGAGTACTTATTCTTTCTGCCTGTATTTTGTTGATTGTCTAGGGAGAGTGTTCTAACATCCCCACTTACTCCCTGTTCAATTGTATTACCCATGCATGAGTTGACTTTCTTAAATCTGTCCCTTTGTTCCTTTGGGATTTCATGTTCTCCTTTTTCATTTGTGCAAATCTCCAGCGTTTGATTTAACTCCAAGTTAAACCAAACTTCTTTTTTAGATGTATTTGCAATTCCTGTAACATGTTCATTTGCCGGTATTTTCCTTTTTAAATCATTAGGCATCTCAGAGTCATTACGTAAAATCAAATCAGGGCAATCTGTCTTTTTAGCACTATAGGTATCATTCTTTAGTCACTTATCATCGGAAACCACCCAGTCATTGCTATGGCCTTCTGCCCCCTCCTTTGATGACTGTTTTTGTGCTGTACCAAGCTTTCCTATTTGTTCAGCCAACATTTTCACTTGGGCCTCGAGACACTGGAATCTTTCCATCTCTCTACAATCTTCTCTCGGTGGCCAAAGTCGATATTTTTTATTTTCCCCCGATTGAATCTATTCTGATATCTCTCAGGAGAATGATTTCTATTGGGGTGGTTTCTGAACTCTTGATTCATATGTGGAGGGGAGCGGGGTGAACCCATCCTTTGGTTGTAGTCCCCTGGTGGTGATGATTAATTGTATTGACGTGGGGCATAATTCATACTCTGCCTCATGTCCTGTCTCTCATTTTGTGAGTATTGTCCCCTATGCTGATTCCCATTTTCAGTAAATCGATCCACATATCGGGGTCTATCCTGATGACTATATATCATGGTGTTAGGGTCAAATCTTCTCTGTGTCCCCAATGCCTGGTAGGGACCATTATTCCTTTGATCCTGACTTTGTCTCTGATTATTATTCATACTTGACATATCAGGCCAATATCCTGCCCGGGGCCTGTCTCCTAACTACCTAGGGCTAATGTAGCTCTCCCTATTACTAGGATCATGTGATTGAAACATTGGTGCAGGGAGCAACAACCTCTGTTGATTACCCCTTTGTTCAGGTGTCACATTATTTTTACCTGGACTTTGAGCGGACTCAAGGGATATTTTAGCTGACCTGATCTCGATTACTGTTGCCGAGGGTTCTTTAGATTTTGGTCTAGTGGCTTTCATTTGATCACTTTTATCACTCTCTCTACCCTGACAATAGAGTACTTCATATAGTTTTGTACTTTGGTGTACAATCCATTCAAGGGACTTGTCACAATCAAATTCACGGACTAACTGTGATATGTTGTCTTTCTGTAGCCCATAGAAATAGCCAGTTTTAAACTCATTGGAATTGGGGTCAAAAGATACATCAAAGCGATAAAAAGCTCTTTTTAAGTCTTGCAAAAATTGGCAAGGTGACGTATTAGGTCCAGTCGTAATTGTGTAAGCAACTTTCTTTGCTTTCTGTAAGGACTGGAATGGAGAAAAATGATGTCTAATCTCTTTTTCAAACTCTGCCCATGTCAAGTTCTGCTGTTCATTTAATCCCCTAATGATACTGGCTGTGGGAGGGTCTAGAGCTAAATGAAAGTATTGTCTGTATTGTTCCTTAGGTATCTGGAGGGCTTTAAATATGTCGTGCACTGTTTCTAAGTTGTCCTCAATACAGCACTCCCCTCCTTTTTTAAATGGTTTGATCAGAGCCTTGATTTATTTCATTATTTTAACAGGGCTACTCGTTGCTATGCACGGAATTGCACTACTTTGTGATTCAACCCTTGTTTCAGGCGTATGGGATTGGTGGCAGCCCCCAATGGGTGTGTCAAATCCCCAAGGGTGCTGCAACCAAGTTCAGTCACTGGCACAGCCACTGGGGTACTATCGCTCTGTGTAGAAACAGAATTCACCTCAACTCCATTGAATGTGATGCCCTGTCGTTTGTCCTGGGACGTGGAATTGCATATTTGCTGTTCCAAATCTTTGCACTTTTTTAGGAGCCTATCTGCCTCTTTACGCAAATAATTGTTTTCATCACTCATCTTATTATATCGCTCATTTGTATTTGGCATTCATTGAATTCTTTGTTTCTTTTGTAACTTTCTTGAAACATTAGAACTATCTCTTGTTCAGCATTTTGAAGATCACTTTCTTTCTCAAAATGTTCTTTTTGTAAAATCTGCATTTCCAAAACAACTTCATCTTTATCTTGTCTAATATGATCTACCAACGAGATCTTTATATTTTGACTGCATGTCCTTTTGACATACCTCCAGTTCTGCTCTTAACTTTTCCACTTGTTCACTAGCTCCATCCAGTTCAACTCTTAATTCGCTAATCAGCTTGGCATCATTTTCTTGCATTTGCAGAGACCTATTTAGGATAAACCATGTCTTGGCAAATAGCCGTATCAGACAATCTTTCTCTGCATGTTTATCAGCTGCATTTAATAGTCTCAAAAGGCAGACCTGAATTATACTGCCTTCTGCAAAAATATTATCCAGTGGTTCTTTCTGCACTTCACCATATATGCGGTCATGCCATTTTGTGGCATTATTTGATGACCATGTCCCATGTGCATATAGCTTTCCCTCCAGATATTGCACTAACTCTGGGAATGTGGCCTCCATATGAGACATTCTGAAATTCACTTCTAATGTCACACTGCTCTCATAAAATGGGTTCTCTTCAATGCACGTATGGTAGTGTGAGACACACTTGCCACATCCAGTAGGTGCTCTACAGCCACTTTCCCGGCCAACGCACCATTATCTGTAGGATATTTTTGGCCTTATTGGGGCAAATTTGGGGTTTGGCGGTATTTTCTTACCGTAAAAATTTTGGTGGTAAACTAGCCTTGCATTTAGATTGGGTTTGGACTTATAACATACAAGCACCACAAAAAGTCCACTATGCGCTCCAAATTGTAGATTGTTTTAAAAAAATAAACTTTTCAGAATTGTTCCATTCTTAATGAGTATTGTTTATTTTGTGATTTCCATTTGTTAGAAAATTGTAAGCTCATTTTCATTCACATTGAATTCATTTTCATTAGCCTTTTCAATCACATTCTTGCTTTCGGAAACAATAAATTGTGAGCTTCATTTACACATAATTTGAAATCAGATGTTTGGGTCAACACCCACACTTCTTGGCACACTTTGTGCTGGTTTTTGCATTGTTATCTTCTAGCACCTTCCAGTGCCTTCTGGCACCCTCTACATGTTTTTCCCCTTGCTTACATTAGGCATTGTTCATCAGGAGGGAATTGTAATGAGGCGCTGTCTTTATTATAGGTCATACAGTTTGACTGTGGGAAAAGGGGAACAAGAAAAAATGTATCCTTAGTGAGCGTAAACCCGTTAGTGCCCAATATGAATTATTTCTGTAAATTGTCAAAATCACTTACTTTTTGGTTCTACTTCATATGGGTTTGTGTTGCTTATCCTCATGGGATTCAAAATCGCCTGGTTTGGCTGTTTGTTTGTAGTTTGCTATGCGGTCTCTATAAGCAAACAAGACCGCTTTTAGAAAAAGCAACAAGGATTTGCTCCCACTCTTAATAGGCTACAGTCTAAAATAAGGTGGCAGTCTGGGGCTTACCTGTGATTTGTGTTTCTTTCAATTCGTGTGCTCATGGCTCCATTCTGCAGAGATGCATCGGATTCGAGTGTCCGATGCATCTCTCAGAATGGCCGCCATAAGTATTGCGTCCGGAGCATCGTGATGCAACGTGATGACGTCACTGCGCTCCAGAAGCGAACCGATCGCCATTTTGGATCAGGAATGCCTTTTTTAAGTCGATTGGGGGAATTTGCTTGCATTTCGGTTATTATGAAGTGTTTTATAGAATATTAGTGCAGACTTAACTTAGCCCTAATCATGATTAACAAAGATGGAGACATTAACGGTTGTATACGTTATGCTGTGCCATTTGTCGACCTGCCGTGAGTGATGTCACTTGTTGCCGTTGGTTACACGGCTCAAGCGTGACACAATATGAGGACTTTCCATTTATGCTTCACTAAGTAAATGTTCGTACCAAAGTTGTTTGCCCAGCTCATGATGGGTAAAGGGGCAACACTTGTTAATGTGTATTATTAATTTCCACAATTGACACAATAGAAGCTCATTCCTTTCGTACATCATTAAACTATTTTGTCTTGAATATTACATGGTTTCTTGGTTACTATAATCTACAAAAAATGGCCCATTTCTGTATCTGAGTTCAGGCCACGATTACAACAGTCTAGGATACAGATCCATTTGGCTTCATGTTGACAAAGTTTTTTCTCCCTATTTCCTCATCTTTGGCCAATTTTGACCTGTTCAATTCCAAAGAATCTTATCCCATCTGTGTCCTGTGTCGGATGTTCAAGTAAGTAATGTTTGCCGAGAGGGTATCTTATATCTCTGTTTTTGATGGTTCGTAGATGTTCTGAGATTCAAATTTTCAAAGGCCTTACTGTACTTCCTATATAGGTCTTGGCACATATACAAGTAACAGCATAGACTGTATAATTCGTATTACAGTTCATGAAGTCCTTGATTGTGTACGTTTTGCCATTGGGCAGACTGATTGTTTTTTTGCAGTTTTCTGCAAACTTGCAGTAGTTGCATTGTCCACACTTGAAAAAACCTTTGAATTGCTCTTTCGACCAGATTTGACTTATCCCTTTTGACGAAGCTTTTTGTGTAAAATGTGATGGGCATAGGATTTGTTTTTTTCCTTCCTTTTTTACCTTTTCGATAAGAGGCTGATCTCCAACATAGTTTCTGAAGTCATTGTCCAGTGTAAGTATATTCCAATGTTTTTGTAGGATTTTCCTTAGGATCTTGTTGTCCATACTGTAGGTGGTTACAAATCTGATTTTATTGTCCTGTTTTTCTATTGGATCTTGTTTCTTTTTATTATGCAAGAGATCTAAGCGATTGCATTGTTTGACTTTGGCTAGTGCTTCATTCAATTGTTTGTTATTATATCCTCTTGTAAGAAATTTTACAGTTGCTGTCTCCATGTGTTTGTTCATTTCTTTGTCTTGAGTGCAGTTGCGTGTTATCCTGATGAATTCCCCATATGGTATATTGTTGATTGTGTGCGGTGGATGGTTACTACGGGCATGAAGAATGCTGTTTCCTGCAGTTGGTTTTGTATACAGTGTGGTTTGTATTTTGTTGTTTTCAATGTATAATTGCAAGTCCAGGAAGTGAATCTGATTCGTGCTTTCTTCCATTGTCAGTTTGAGGTTATAGTTATTGTCGTTAAGATATCTATGATATTCTTGCAGAGTTGTCTGGTTTCCATTCCATATTACCAGAATATCATCTATGTACCTGCCCCAGAAAACGATGTTGTTGTCTTCTGTAAAGGCTTTGTGTAGCCAGGCGTGTTTGATTTCGAAGATGCCCGTATACAGGTTGGCATAGGGGGTTGCAAATTTGGCTCCCGTTGCGGTGCCTTGGCATTTCTTGTAGATGATGTAGTTGAACAGAAATATGTTTTTATAGAGGACAAAGTTCAGCATTTCTAATATCATGTTGTTTTGTTCCAGATATGAGATAGATCTTGCTTTTAGAAAGTATTCTGTTGTTTCCATGCCTTTTAAGTGTAGTATGCTGGTGTATAGGGCTCATATTATTTTAGTGACCAAACCTAGTTAGCTTATATTGGGTAATTTAGTGATATATTGTTTTTCGGTATTTAGTGGTGAACATGGTTTTCTTACTTATATTATAACCCCATCATAAAACAAAACCTTCCTTTTCATTAGAGTACCTCCCAGTGGTTTATAGAGAGCCTTGGAACTATGCACTTGATAGAAACCCAACAATTTTATGTAGAGTGCCACCAATAGGTTGTGGCCGGGATCACTGGCTTATTTAAATCCAGTAATCTATGTCATAAAGTATTACTGGCTCATGGACGTCCAGTTATCTATATATTATCTCAGATTACCTCCCATCATCATGCAATGAAGACACACACACACACACACAAACCTGCTTCATCAATGAATATTATTAGCTTCTTTTGGATTGTTGCTTTATCAGCAGTGGTAAATTGACAAATGCAAAATTCACTGCTGAAACGTCATTTTGCACTGCCAACAAACACACTGTTTCATGGAACAGTGCACAGTGTCTTTTTGCCGTGCAAAGTCACTTTGCACCGCAGAAATACCCTTTTTACAGCTTCACTGTGATTCATTGAGCAGTGCAAAGTGTCATTGCACTGCAAAAATACACTTTGCACTGTTCCATGAATCAGGGTATTTGCTGGCAGTGCAGACACTTTTCACCAGTGCAAAGTCACTTTGCACCGTGCCAAAAAAATCCATGAATCTGGCCCTAAGTGTTTAGCTGAAGTAAAAGAGATTTCTACAAAGAAGGGGAACGTTTGGATATGAGCTTTATTTTATGCTGCATTTTTTTAGTCATGTCTGAAGCACTTGCAAGTTGTATTTTCAATGCTGTTACATTTCTTGATTGTATTTATCTCATAATTAATTGCATGTTTTACGGTTTAAAGATCATGTTTCTGAACTAAACCTGATATTGATTGGCATACTGCTACCAAATAGCATTTCCCATTAATCATACTTTTTAGGAATAGTGCATATTACTCAATTTTTTAAATCCATCTCACTTCTAAATTGAAAAGGTTTTTTAGCCATATTCTCATTTTCAAACAAAACAAGTATTTCTTACATGGTTACATAGTGCTCCGTAGGAGAGCTCGATAGACTTATGATCAATTTCCTCTTTCAAATCAGTGATCTATTTTTTCCATTTAGGAAAGGATCTTTCCGATTGTAAAATCGATAATCTTAACAAACCCATTGATGCTTTGTGTGAACTTTCATCCGAGGCAGCTAATATTTCAGTTGTCTCCTTCCCCTCAAAGACAAGACATATTCAGATCCTTAGTCTATGCCGTACTCTGCACGCTTTCGTATTGTTTTCAGGTTGAGCATGTTCCACCATTTTGAACATGCTCAAATATTATTTTTTTTTCCTTAATATTATTTAGATTGATATATTTCAGTCTAAATCACAAACATTGCAGCTTTATTGGACTAACTGAAAATATCATGCCATGGTGGAGTAATTCATTAGCTGTCAAAGTTTCAAAGATCATCTTCATCAGCTGGCAACAGGCAAAAGGGAGGGCATTTCCTGTTTGATGAAGACGCTGGCTAGTTTAAATCTGTAGAGCGTACTATACCTTATGGAACTGTTGGTTTAGCATAGGATAGATTCATCTCAGCCTAGAGGGGTATGCCCTTACTATAAAAGCATTGATTTCTTTTTTTCAATTCTTTTTCTTTTTTAAATCTAAGCCTAGGGGGTCTGCCCTTACAACAAATGCATTGAGTTAAGGTATACTTGCGTATTCATATGGTTTAAGAAATGTTTTATTTTAAGTCTGCAAGATTAAATAGTATGAAACGAGATATGCATTAAAAAAAATTTGCAAAGCCAATGTATGTTCAGATGTTGGATGCAAGGCTGCCAACAAAGCATCATACACCTTGTGTGGCTTTAGCTGCAGAAATAAATGTTAAATCAACCGTATAACGTGCAACTGCTAAACAAAGAGTGTGCTGGCATGTGTTTTCCATGCCAGCCAATACAATTTTATAATTATGCATGCTGGTAAATTGCCTAAACGTTTCAATAAACTATAACAGCATATAGGAGGGAGTATGTAGCAATACTGGGGGCTATGAGGTACAGGTGTTCGTGCATATGTAGTGGTAGTGGGTTCATGTAGAAATACAAACATAAGTGGAAAAGGCAGCCAGCGCATGCACCAGATGGGAAATGCACAGATTCCAGGAACAAAACAGAAAAAGCACATATTAAAATTATTTCATTTCAGGATAATATTCAATTTGACTGAATTTGCACCAAATTTAATAACTAATATACATTAACATATACTAACTTTATGAATCCCATCCCATGGTGTGCAAATTAGTTTACATGGAAATAAATGTTCCGAACCCAAATTTGAAATCCATGTGGCTTCATTCAATGATGATTTTAAACATGCAGCATGGGTTTGTTTGCTAGGCTGAACTATGCGAAGAAGGGCATTGTTACAGAAGGCCATTGTATGTGCAGGATGCAATGTTTCATTTGAAGTGAGCAAAACTGTTGTTTTTCAAAAGGGAAAAATAAAGGGCAGAACGGATGGGGTGACATGAGGTAAGCAAGGGGAAGGGTTATTCTTGAGCGACAGCGGAAGGTTTTAAAAAGAAACTGGGAGAAGGTGTGAGTTCAGACATGCAGGGAGACGTGGAGGAGCCACTTGAGGAGACAGACATCTGACATCCAGGTTGTGTCTGAGAGCTGGGCTGAGGCAGTGCTGGCAGTTTCTCGGGTCGTGACATTCCTTATCGGTGGAAAACCAAGTGAGAGGATTTTTCCATGGTTAGTGGTGCAAGGAATTTCATCAATTTCTAGGTAATTATGGTTCAAAGTGAGGGTGTGCTGAATTTGCCTGTCCGATATTCAGGAGTGGGTCTTTTCATGAATAATATTTCAATGTTAAAAGTGCACGCAGTTCTGAACTTACAAGGTTGTCTTTTTTATAGTTGGATTTTCATAAAGCGTAACTCTTGCCAAAGGACTTGGCAAGAGTTACGCTTTATGAAAATCCAACTTCAAGTTTGGGTTGCCAGGGCTGGTTACTGTTCATTCTATTTTTGAAATGTGCCTTTTGCCATGTGAAATTGGCAAGTCTATCTGTCATGATAAAGACACATCATAAAAAATACTTTGTGTTCTGATGCATTTTGTAGCCTTTGGTCATTCTATTTAATCTGCACACACAGACAAGTGTGCGATGATGACTACTTCCATGGGAAAGATCTGATGGGAACTCCATAGTTAGAAAGTGAGCAAGTGTACAGTGTTTCATATTTGCATGTTTACAGCTGTGCAGATCAGCCATCAGGGCCTATTTTGGCATTGTAGATAAGTTGTTGAAGAGTGAGTTTACCTCCCAAACTAAGTGTAATAAGTCCAGTATGTTTGTTAGATTATCTTCTGAGGAGAGTGCCAACATTATAAAAGGGGATTGTCAAAAGAGGTGCTATGCTATAATAAATACCACTATTTACCACCATAATAAGCTACCACAGAATTAGGTGTGACTCCTCCAGAAAATATATCTAACAAGCAACGCCATGTGTAAGTCAAAGATAAAATCCTGTTTTGATACCTAATATATGGCAGTTGCGGTAACACTCCTATAGCGCTCCTTCTTTGTACGATTCCAATGAATTATTTAATTAACTAATATGGGAATCTTTCAATCAAGCTGTAGCGGAATAGAATATCTGCTGTTTTCCATATCGGAAGGTAATGTTTATCCCTCACGTCCACCCTGTAAGCATTCAGGCAGGGCTGTTCACTGCTGATAAAGGGACACTCTCAGCCAGTTCTTTCCCATCATCTCCAATGTAAGTGAGTCCCTATTGTGCCACTCAAGCTAACTTATAGGGTTAGGAGGCTGTCCTCAATAACTTGTAGAACATTTGGGTTGGAGTTAGAGATAAGTGTCAGTGTTACGGAAAAATAAATTCCCAATTGCATGTATTTGGAAAATTCACGTTTTGGCACCCGTTAGGCTTCACAGTACATGTCAACAGAAATTCATGATGACTTTCCAAATAGCATTTAACTTCCTCTTTCCTCCTAGCAAAAGCGAATGCACCGAGATATTTCCACGCCACCTTTTTCACAGTCGAATAAACAGTCATGCTTCTTTTTGATAAAGCCATTAGCCGCTCAATTTATGATCTTCTGCACATGTTGCGCACTTAGCAAGTCTATATTCCAACCCCTTGCATGACTTAAAATCAGCAATTAAACAAGTGAAGGCAAAGGATAACCTGAGCTCCCTGACAGGCTGGAAGATGTATTTTCTAACATTTCAAGGAACAGGCCAAAGGTGCAGTTGTAAGGTATTTTTAAAATAAAGCATCCTGTCAATGGACCTCATTAGGACCCTGGCGCTAAGTGTTTAACAGCGCCGTAAAAGGCGGCGGCGCCGTTAAACACTTAGCGCCTTACTACGAGGTCCCTTTGCGGGACCTGACCTGAACGGCTGGTCTAGACCAGCCGTTAAAGTAGGGACCCGCAAAGGGACATTGGTGCTAAGTACGGTACCGCAATTTGCGGTACCGTACTTAGCGCCTTCCCCAGTCCCATTGAGCCCTTTGGGGAAAAAATGGGAATGGCGAAGGGCCAATGTTCAATGGGAAATTACAACCCCGCCAACCTTGGAATTGGGTGGTAATTCTCCATTGAACATTGGCGGACTCGTTACGATACCGGCACCAACCATGGTGCTAATAGCGCCATGGTTTAGCGCCAGGATCGTAATGAGGGCCAATAACTGCTAAATGATAAGTAATATTTGATTTATGATGATTAGATGTTAGTCTGCAAGTGCTGAAATCCTAGATGGGGGATCGAGGAATGTTATGGAGTGTTAGCCAATACGACAGTAATGCCTTTTCATATGCGTTCAAGATCCCTCCAAATGATGAGATGAGTAAAATGATTCTGTGCTGAATTTTACGCAATCAGGAATCAGCGAGCACAAGCAAAGAGAGTTCTGGACTCAGAAATGTGCTGTTGATAACCACTACAAAGAAAGTCTGTTGTCTTTCAGCTGAGAATCACGGACAGGAGTGAATAAAAAAAACTAGTGTTTGATTACATTGAGTTCCGTTTTGATTATAGTAATTCAGGTATTCAGCTCCCTGATGAGGAGCTAGTCATTCTCCCTCGCATACAGTCTTCTCCCAGACACATCAAATGTGGTCTGAATAACAGGTTTTTAAAATGCTAGATCACTTCAATCTCAATAATAAGCACATTCAATAATCCCCAGCAAATAATGACAGCAAACTGTAGACTTTGCATACGCCATTGGCATAACACAGACAGTTCACAACACCATACTTTGTAACCGGATGAGACTCCTCCATAACAGAGAGCTACTCAAAGTAGTTAATTAAATTGCTGTTCCTCTGCTGATGGCAGAGGGGTGTTGAGTCACTTGTTTGCTGAATCAGATGCGCTAGCACTCTTCTTCAAATTATAATATGTATGTTCACTTTCGACTAGAGTTCAGTGTCCAATCCCTGTTATCATGCTCCTGGCTCCGACAAACTCTTTTGGGTTCAAATCTTGCTAAAATAGGGTATTGTTGTAAGAGTGTGAAGGGTTTGTATAAACAACCAGGTACAGTCACTGAAAGCTTTAGATTGATGCTTTCCTTAGAGTTTGTAAAAGGATGACAAAATGTTACAAGGCACCAGGCTCGAAATCATTTGAGATATGCTGGAGAAGATGATGGTCATACAACATATAACATTACATCCGGTAATGAAACCATACCCTTTAATAACATTTTCATTTTACAAACATCAATCTGCATTCTTTATCTTAGAGTAAATCCAGAAAAAGCGGGTCTCTCTTCAAAACGATGGGTTTGATTCATAATGATTTGAACTGGAGCCAAAGAGGACATGCCTGTGAGCATCTCAGATTTGCACCAGCTACTATATATCTTATTCCCAAAGCCTAACACTGGGGGAAATATCCAGAATACTGTACATCTTTGAGATGCCCTTGAACAAATCTTGGTGAAGGGTATTTTCTCCTGATCATCTCAGAGGTGTTTTAGCCTTTGCAAATCAGATGTGAGGAGGCAGGAGCAAATCTGGGATGTCATGGGCATCACATTTTTGCTCCAATCCACACCTCTGTGAATTGGGTGCTATATATTCTGGTACATATCATTTCCATGTGTGTATGTGACTAGTAGTGAGTGCATTCACTACATTTTGAGGTTTGGGGGTCACATCAAGGTCATGATCTAAGAAAACTTTCAGTTGCCCTTGTTCCATTTGTAAAGGAAAGACATAAATTAACAATACAAATGGAATGATGTGGGTCCTCACATCTCAGAACAAATCATTCCTAATCCATAATGGCACAATTTTGTACTGGTTAAACAAGATTTAAAAGGTGAGTCATTTTTTTTAGAATGGTGCTTGATTTAGCATCGGAAAGGGCCTGTTATTTTGGAATATCCTCTGATATGACTATGACTGATGACTATATGATATGACTATAGCACAGTGTTATGTGCCACTTCAAAGAACAACCTTTCTCTTGTATGACTAATATACAGTTATTCCAGTCTACAAACTGATTCCCCTCTATCGGGGATCCATCTGCTGAACAGGTCAGAGCAGTCAATCTCTGATTTCCAGGTAGAATGCAGTATAATTAATTGTTTGCAACATTTGGGCACTACAGCAGAAGGGTCACCGCCATTTTTTTTTTAATGTACCCTAGAATTAGTTCTCTTGCAGTTTTCTCAAAGTAAGAAACAATTGTAAAGCCAAATATGTCCTTACGCTGGATGACATGCATTTCAAAGATATTTTGGACTATGCCATCATCCTCGTTTGCATACATTTCTTTTCATACCTTCTTTAATTTCTTTGTTTCTAAAACTATAAATGATTGGGTTCAGCATCGGAGTTAGAACAGTGTACACTAGTGATACAAGTATATCCCAGTCTGATGAATGGACTGATGTAGGTCTAATGTACATAAAGACGACAGCCCCGTAAAACATACACACAACTATGAGGTGGGAGGAACAAGTTGAAAATGCTTTGCGCCTCTCCTGATTAGTTTGGATTCTCAATATAGCAAGGCCAATTAAGCAATAAGTCACCATTATGAATAGGAATAGGCAGGGTACAAGGAATCCTGCTATACTGAGCACTATCTTGTTGGGGCGAGTGTCTGTGCAAGCCAGACTCAATAGTGGCGGAATGTCACAAAAGAAATTCTTGACTTCGTTGAGTCCACAAAATGGTAACTTAGATGTCATAATTGCCATGATCCGAGAGTCTATGCAGCCATAGGTCCAGCTTCCAATCACCAGTGCAGTGCATACGTTCTTGTTCACCAGCATGCTATAATGCAAAGGCCTGCATATTGCAGCATATCGGTCATAAGCCATGACCGCCAGAATTATACATTCTGTGCAACCAAGGCAGTGTAGAAAAAAAATCTGGGCTATGCAGCTGCCAATAGACATGAGATGAGAACCCCTCAGCAGGATCATCAGGATGGTGGGAACAGTAACAGCGGTGTAACACATTTCCTGGAGGGCCAGATTACCGAGGAAGAAATACATTGGTTTATGAAGGCGGGCATCCTTCTTCACTATCACAATTAGAAGGGTGTTTCCAATTAGACTGCACACATAGATGAACAAAACAAGAAGGAAAGCAAGGACCGGATACCTTAGACGGCTGCCATGGCCCACAAGTATGAATGTGTTCTTTGTAGTGTCATTCCCAACTCCCATTGTTTCAATTTGGTTTAATCTGTAAAGGAAACACAATTGATAACAACTGCAATTAATGCCTTCCCTTGCAACATGTAACATAAGCATCATTCTTCATGAAAATGGCCAGATCCAGGTGTGCTTCAGAATGATTTTGAATATTACTCTAATTTTGAGGCGGTTGTTTGATTTAACATCTATTATTTTGGATAATTTGCCTTGATATATTCTTGACTACTTTAGCAAATGATCATTTAAAAGAATGTAGAGACGAATGTTTTTCATAAAGTTTAAACTGGAGTTCTCTGATAAAGGTAATGGGCCAGCCATTTTAGACACCAGGTTGCAAACTAATCACCTACTTACCATTCTATCTACCATTTAACAAGTTTCCCATGAATATATCATAGACTAAAAAGTTTGATTTTTAAACTATACTTGTTATCATGCAACTTTTATTTTAATGTTATGTTATTTTAAATAGTTTCGAGTCATCCACTTCCATGTTTTGGAGGCAGTAGAGAAACCCTAAAGAGGACAACTCAAATGTATTCAGTACCAGTAGTTTGTCCGGGAAAAAATGTCTGGTAAGAAAAGTCAGCTTCTTTGTGACATACTTAAACTTCACTTTATAATACTTTCATGGTGTCTTATTGGATTCAAATAAATGGATCCATAGGCAATAGACACAGTTCAATTGTAAAACGTAAACAAGTGATAACGATTATTTGTTGGGGGAGTGACAATATAACCTTTAATCAATATACATGTCCAAATGCAAATACATGTTTCACACTACATATTACAATATAGTAATTCACAAACCCTAACTTTGAGGGTAGTCTACTGGTGAATGCATACAATAAGCAATACATGTTTTCACTTGATGCTATAGCCCTTAGGCAGGGGAAGTAGCCCATATTTTAAATTATTAACGGCTATACGCAACACATCGGTTTCCTATTTTGGATTAGAAACAACATAAGGTTATGCTAGACTAACATGTCCTTTCTCACTTTAACCCATGAGCTAGTTTTGTATTAAGATATTTTACACCCTTGACATCAAACTGCAGTCTGCTTTCAGATAGGTTAGTTATAATTCTTCCATGCCACAATCTGCCTCTTAGCTCTCATATATTCATAGCATTCTTCATGGGATGTCATTAGATATCATAGGTTTCTTCAGGAAATGTCATGCTGCATTTGTCACAGATGACCTGAGAAATCCACAAAGACAATGGGCCTCATTACAAGCATGGTGGTCCGGGAACTACGGTACCGGTAAGCATGCTAGTACCGTATTTCCTGGACCACCATACTACGTGCTCTGCTCGCGGGTGCCGTTTCACCCGGCAGGTTTTTCCTGACGGGTGAAATGGCACCCGTGAATAGAGCAAGTCGGATGCACCCGCACAACTCTGTATGTGCCGGCGCATCTGACATCCCCATGCCCATTCAGCCCTGTGGGGCAATATGGGGATCGGGAGGCCCTTGATTCTGGCACCCGCAAATGGGCAATTACTTGGTCCGCCAAGCTCGGCATGACCCGGTTCTTGCCCATTCGCGGTTGCTGGAAAAAATGCAACTCCGGCGGCAGCCGTGCCCTTAGGCTACCACCAGAGTTGTAATGAGGCCCAATAGATTTTAGTTACCTTTTTAATATCTTCAACAAAATTGTTTGGTAAGACTGGGATAGTCGAAACTAGGGGTACCCTACAACCTTTTCGGTCTCATCCTGTACTCCCTTCACCCTAGCCCAGATGACCTTTATAACTAGAATGTCTCCAAAATATTCTAATGGAGGGCATCCCCTACTGGCTAAGTCTTCTTTATTCAGGGAGGGAAACCAAAAGGTTATGACCTTTTCTATCCATCTCCCTCCAAGATTTTCTAAGGAATACTTCTGGTCTGCTATGACTACCCAATGGCATCAGGGTTTCTCTTCCAGTCTCTCCCTTTTCACACTCACTCTTTCTTTCTGCCTTCATTTCTCACTCTATATTTCTGCTTTTCCTCCTGTGGGGTCATATAACTTTCCCCCTTATTGTGGAAGTGACAATGGTACCAGCAGTCGTACACAATACACACTCCAGGAATCAGGGACTGTCATCCGCATCTATCTCACTCTTTCTCGGGGGTAAGAGAGGCTCTTGTATGAATCATGGTAGGCCACCTTTCCATTTTGGGAGAGGTCCTTCCTGACCCTTTCACACATGTTATAGGCCTAACTCCTACTTGGTTCCATTATATGAAGAATGTTGGTGGTTACGTGAATTCCTGATGGTTGTTTTCCACTGCCAGTTGTTTTAAGGGTATTCAATTAAGCAACTGAGCAATTATCTTTGTCACTCTCTATATGTTTTCCCAGCTTAAGTTAAGATAGTGTGATCCTTAAACTTAACATGTGATGTTTTAAGGATACAAACAAGGCATGTATTTGGAATCACATTTTTGTTTATAACTAATATTTAATTTGAAATTGCACGGGTACTTACTAAGTACTCTTTACAATGAATCCCAGACCACCAAAGTCATCATAGAGTCATTAACCAGTGTGTGTGATGCAGCTAAGTAAGGACAGTGAGAGATGGGGCGAGAGGCACAGACAGTGAATGCTGTCCAGCCCCCTGTGGTCATACTACCCCAACACGATAAGCCCTCTGCACCAGTGCTGCACAGGTCAAGCAATCTGGGTGCGCAAGAGGGCCCATTTTGCCTGACACAGCTCCCTGTTTCATCCCATCTCTGACGAGGGAAGGCACAGTGTACGGGAGGGACTCAGATCCTTCAAGCACCTCATATACAAATGCTGACAGGGAACGAGGAGGAGCAGCAATGGTACAACCTCATTACTGTACACATTCCATGGACACCAGAATTCCCAAGTATCAGACAGGAGCAGCAGCGATTCATAGAAGAGCTGCACATGGTCTTTCAATGTTATAACCCCGCTTGGGCAGACATGAATCAGCTATGAGGGTTGTGATGCCATCCAAAGTGAGGCCAGGAATTACTGAACACGCTACTTGGCCAGAATAGGACCTGGGTACAGGAGACACCTTGCGCAGGTTAGGGAGAGACAAATCACTGCTATCCCCTACCTTTGCAGCCAAAAGACCAAGATATGTGATTGCAAACAAAAAAAGGGAGAGTTGCCTGCAGATTACTTAGACCAACTAAAAAGTAGCATTTGCTCATATTCAAGTATTATTAAGCCAGACGAGACTGCGCAGGAGGCTATAGCAAACTCCTGTGTAGCCAGACTACCGCCAAGGTGCGGCACAGTTAAAGAATATGTGCATCGGATTCATACTAAACCCTGAGCAGAACTAGTGTTGATTGAGAATCACTGTGTAGCTTGTTAAGTGCAAAAGAAAGAAAGCTTGGAGGGTAAATTCATATCTCGCCAGATAGAAAACCTGCATAGACAGGTGAGGAGACAGATATAGAAGGCACATAATACCACCACAAATGGAGCTGAGGGCATATCACGAAATAGGGGAACAAGAGGTCCACCTCCAAAACAAATGGGACTATGGGGGAACGCAGAACGCTCCCAGGGCAACCAAAATAGCTCAGACAGTGGGGTCAACAGGATCAGCTGAGAGAATGGGGACCACAGACAAATGGGCTAGTATGTAATCAATGTAAGCAGATAGGACACAAGAAGATAGAGTGCCCATATAGAGTACAGAGACCATACATTTAGGGCAATGAGGGACAGAAAAACAACCAAAGTCACCCTGCAGATAATCCTGCCCCCTTTGCAGATGCGAGTCACAATGGATCCCCTAATACTGATATATGAAGATGGACAGTGCACAATGGATGTACATTGAATATATATACCCTGCTTTGTAGATGCAGGGGCAAGAAAGTTATCTCTGCATATCTCTGCATATGGACAATGTAACTGATGTGCCCGTGTCCACAGAAACAGCAAGGGTACTGAGTATATCTAACACTCCAGTCATACACTTGGGTACAGCGCGCCTGACGATCACACCAGGACCATTCACTGATACACATGCTTTCCTACTAAGCCCTTTAGCACCAGTCAATCTGTTAGGCAGATTTTTACTTAATGCCTTCCACACCTTCCTCTTTGTTGTTCACCCATGATAATGAGGTGGGATATATCCACACTGCTGATCCCTTTAGGATAAAGATACATCTATTTAAGAAACTGCTGTGCATCCGCCGCAGCCCATGATACCTGAAGCGGAACTAGGAATCACTCCTGTTATCGAATAACTCCTGAGCCAGTGCACAATTGTCCCAACTACCAGTACATGCAACACTCGAAACCCATTTCTATAAATTAACTATTCAGGCCCAGTGCAACTTTTATCATCATTAATAACTGTATTATTTATTGTATGGTTATTATTATTAGTAGTGGTAGTAGTATCATTAGACTGCTTCTTATTATTAGTATTTGGAATAATAATAATTATAATAATAATAACAATAATAATAATAATAATAGTTATAAGAAATTGCAATCTTTTATAATGGATTTACATTTCGAAATGTAATTATTCATGTTCTTATGTATAACCATAAATAATTACATTGCATTACTATTTATAATAACACAATATCAAATGTTAATAGTAATATAACTGTAAATGGTAGGTAGCTCACAAGTTAAGTGCTCACTTAATTCTTTGTCCCAGACTGTACTTCTCAGGTTTGAACCCCATGACAGGTAGATAAATTGCTTCAAGGTGTACCCATGGTAACTTTCCTCCTTTGTGATTTGCTCATAGTGGCGGGCACTGCTGTCTACATTGGTATGTGTGCCACTGTTATATTGCTTCACACTCATCTTTCCTAATGCTGGCTACTTCGAGGTATTACCCATTGGTATCTTACTCCACTCTGACTTTGCACCCAATGCTGTCTATTCTTAAACATGTTCAGTCTTTTTACACTGTGGTGTTGGACTCGGGGTTACACATTGCTCGTTGCCAGGAATACCAGCCCTTTTGCATTGCTTCAAGATACGCCAGAAATGTGCTCTGAATGCCCATCAGGGTCTCCACAACTGGTCACATGCTGCTTTCCAGGCCATAATACACATACCGAATCATCCACTCAAGCAAGGCAATTGAAGAACCCCTCCCAACAAGCATCCAACATCAAAAGGCTTCAGCCCTGCAACCAACGTATATATCACAGCAAGACTGTACTGGCCTATAGAGAACTCTGGAGAAGTCCTAGTAGATCTCTACACCCTGGGCCTCTTGTGTGTGGTAACCTGTGTTATTTCCAAATGTTCCCATAGGAAAAGGGCTGTGCATGCTGAACATGTGGAATATGGGGCAACTTTGAAAATGAGTTACATGGCCTCTTTCAGTCCCTAGTCCACCCCTGTATCACAGTTCGAGTCACGGCAACATCACAGAAGGGCCTGACATGACTCCCCACCGAAGGAAGTCAACTGCACTCAGCACACATTACTTAGATGCATATTTACTCAGTACTTGGGCACTTCGGAACTCTATACAGTAACAAATGAGCAAAACTACCTTGCATTTTCCCTGTCTCCAATAGCTAAACACAGAAACCATCTTGTTCAGCACTCCTGCCCCCAACACACCATGCAAATCGCAGCAGAGTGTTGTATACAAAATTAATAGCAAAATATGGCCATTAAAATAGATAATAACATCTGCTACTGCAGTGCTTAGAAGCAGGATGAATGCAGCTAAAAACACTCATTGTTGTTGTTGTTATTATTATTATTATTTAGTAGAAACTCATTGCATTATGTGTACATTAATTTTTTCAATATTTCGGTTAATTGTAATTTGTTTTACTTTTTTTAAATAAAATTCAAAACAACATTTCATGCCACATTTTAACACCTTTTTTGCATTTTAATATGTCTTCTTACTGTCTTATTTGGTCAGTCATCATCATTTTTCTTTTTCATAAAAAATGTGTCATGATGGATTTCATCATAAAAATATCATAATCACATGATACCAAATTTTAAAAGTTGATATTGTTCAATAATGAAACAGTTTTAATGAACTCCTACATCAATTTGTCATATTCCAGGAATATAGCTGTCTCTCATTCACACAGTATGTACAGTTTACCTTTGCCACAGCAGTTGCTACCTACCCCAATACACGCTTAGATCCCCACAGCACTCCTGAAAGAGCAAGAGCAAGAAATAGCATCAACTGTTTGTATCAATTTGCCATGAGTTAAGAGTTTTTTGTTTGCACAAATTAATACACTTGCTTTCAAAGTTGGTAATTATTATGCAAAATCATTCTTGCATAATTTACATCAGTGGTGATTATAAATAGTTTTAAACTGTGACAAGAGGCATCTTCAAGAGCACGATAAATTGCTATGACCTGACTGACCGGAGACTATTCTTGTATCCCACTGAGTGCACTAGATATTGATTATTCTATACAGTTGCTATTCATGCCATCAGTTGTCTGTGTGTGTCCTTATGTATGTTTTCTTTTTTTATTGTGCATTCGTTTAATAACAAAACTTTAAGCACATTTAAAAAAGATTTCAAAAGATATCAAAAACATCCATAAAAAAGGCAATACCTTTTCAATTTGCCATAATCAACAATATAAAAAACCATAAACAATGTCATGAATTTTACTGGTAAAATCTTACTATCAATTTAACAATTCATCATCATCGTTAATATAAAATAAAAAGTACATTGTATACTTATCCATCAATTTTTATATTCGAAACTAGCTTCCAATTACAAAAGAGCTACTGAATTTATCAGCACCGATTGTGCTCCCACCAGTGTGGCCCAAAATTGATCTCCACTTACATTTTCAACTGAGCTGACACATCTCCCATATCCCCTTCTATAGTATTTCTTCAATACCAGGCAGGAAGTCAATATATGACGGCTGGTCTCAAAATACCGATTTACAGCACCTACGTAGATTGTCTTGTGTTAAAGCATGTTTCCAATGACTAATAAACTCTTTGTTCTGTAAGATATTGAGGCGAAGTTGCATTGTAAAACGCCTCAACTCTGGGCTGGACCATTTGAGTATATAACTTTGAGGCAATCCACTCTTGAAGGATTGAAGCGAGTATTCACTATAGCTTTTAAGATTATGTAGCATGTCAATGCTGTTAGCTATATGAATTTGCAATGCTTTGCATTTAATAACTCTTTCATAATCTGGCTGACTTTCAAACACTTCCAATTGGAAACCCAAATCAAACAGATACTTTTTAGTAAAGGTTTGAAGATACGTAATGAAATGATTTTGACAATCTGTATACATCTTTTGATCCAGCAATTTCAACACATTATTAGACTTGCAGTCATTTTTTATGCAATTTAGCAAATAAAAGCACCTTTTAAACTGAGCACATAGAGCGCAAAGATTGAAGACAATATTCCAGCCTCTAAGCTTCCACTGGCACTCCTTTAAAGAGGTTAATAATTGACCGTAGTCATTTTGCCTCCAATTTTTCCAACCAAGTTATATTTACTGCTGATAAGACATCAAGGGCGTATAATATAGAGGGAACAACACTGATCTTATAACTCTCAACAAAGCCCTGGATATTTGTCCCCCTCAGTGCTTAGTTGTCGAAGTGGGCGGGAGCGGTGCTCCTCTACTTCTTTTAATTAAGATTTACTGTTCCTATACTTTTATTTGAAACAGAAACCGTTCTGGAATGGTTTCGTTTTAAAATAAAAGTGTAGGAAGAAGTTGAAACTTGCATGTTCAGTGCACTGCACTGAATGTTCCCCTAAATGGCAGGCACATGTGCTTGGGGGTTTGGATTGCTTGTGGGAAGGTGTTTGGTGATGGGGGTTGTGGGGAGCGGTGCAGGTCAGTATGGAACATAGTTCCACTACTTCTTTTCGTACACTTCGACCACTGTCAGTGCTCAATATAATGTTTAATAACCAGCCAACACTTCCAAATCTTTGCATGTATAAAAGCTTCATAATAAAATGGGGATGGTCTAGTCGTTATAGGAAAACATAGGTATAGTACCTCTTGGGCATTCTCCAACACAGTGTTTTCCATCCGCCTCTCAAATTTCTCAAGAACTCCATGAGACCCCCCCTAAGCACATCGTTTTAGTCTTTGTTTTATTTATGACCATTTCATTTGCCCTGGCATAATTGGTTAATGCATTCAATGTACACTGCAAGCCAATATGGGTCCGCTCAAATAGGATAATATCATTGGCATATGATATGGTGACTACTTTAATGCTGTTTATCCTTGGTGGAAATTACATGTGATCTGAAGGGCAGGTTCCATGTACGCAGTGTACGCATTATACACAAAGGGTCCCAGTACACAGCCCTGCTTCAGTCTCAGATTTGTAGATGTATGTTACCATCAGAGCTAAGGTGAATTGCAATTGATTTATTTGTATAAAGTGACTGTATAGAATATAACAATTGTGGATCTATGCCCTACTTTACCAATTTGGCCCAAAGTTCAGGTCTCGAGACCAAATTAAAGGACTTAGTAAAATCCATGTAGCAACAATACAGTTCACCCTTTGACTTGATAGTTACGTCTGTAAGAAATTGCAGCGTGGCGATGTTGGTAGTCGTACTATACCTCTTTCTAAAACCTGTTTGGAAAATGCTCAAGATGTTCTTTTCTTCCAACCAACTAGCTAGCTTCTCCAAAGGTATTTTTGCAAACAATTTCTGACTGGAATCCATCATTGTCAAAAGGCGATGGCTCCAGTCTATTTCCTTTCTTAAAGATCGAACTAATATGGATCTCCGCAAGCAATCTGGTAAATGGCCAGTCCGAATAATGTGATCAAAGAATACCTCAAGTACCCTGACCCACAGAATCAGATCATCTTTAAACACTGTATTCGGGATTCCATCAGGGCCTGGAACACGTGAAGGTTTAGATTTTCCAATTAACCGTACCAGGTTTTCTTCATTAATTTCAGCCTTGAGTGGGCCCCTTATCACTGCATCTATATTAACAAGGTCAGAAGTACCAACCAGCCTAGGTTCCATAGATGAATTCACTGGAATAAAATATAGCGTTTGAATATATGATAACCATACTGCCTGGGATATAGGGGTAAGTTCTTTCGGTGAGAGGGACGTGCGAAAATTGTTATAATATCGGAAAAAGCTAGTAGTTTCAGCCAGTTTGATCCTCTTATTGATGCCTTATGAAGTTTATGCCAATTTCTATATTTGGTAGACACATTTACTGCATTTTCTGTTTTTTCTGGAGGTCTATACTGGGATTAGTTCTAATAACCATACGTTGCCTACGATATAATTTCTTTCTTTCCGAGATGGCATAATTGTAGGGATTAGAATTATATATGATATTATTTGTTCTGGTTCTCCACGTCACATTCGCAGGCAATTGCATCTTGGCAATAACCATTCTTCCCAAGTCCCACTCTGCTTCAATAAAAGCAGCCACCAAGGCAGGTAAGCTATGGTTTAAAATCCCATTTACAGTTTTGATTTCCCTATGAACCCATCTGAGTCTATTTCCCGCATAATTTATCGACACCAAAGAACATTTTCCTTCAAAGGAGGGAATGGTTTTTAACTTCATGTTCCAACATAAAGCCCCATGATCACTTAATTTATTATGAATTAAAGGGCTACACTGGGCACTTAACTCCGAATTAGCTAACACACAGTCAATAAGTGATTTTAAAATTTCATTTGACCAGGTATATTAAGATTCATAGTCACATGTAGATGATAAACCAAGGAACAGTAAGTCATAAAACTCAATAATTTTAAACCAGGAATTATGTCTCCTAGTAGAGATGTTGTCAAACAAATGTAAAGCCCTTTTACTAAAGTGACACACTAATATGATATGGCCATTTGGTGATCTCTCGAGCCAGTAACAGATAGCATTTATCAAGATATTTTGTATAGTAGTGGTTTGAGCTCCACCTGTAGGATCATAGATATTTATGATCAAAATGTTACTGCTAATCAAAAAGATTAGCGGTATTAAACAATATTTGGTAGCCGTCAATAAAAAAATGTTTAGTGCATCATGTCGCTTGTGAAAAGAAATATGTCTGAATCCTGCAATAATCTTTGACCCTCTGTGTGCACCAGGAATGATCGAAAACCCTGTGTGTTCCAGGATAACCAACGTAAAGATGCTGTTAATTCAGTTGGTCAGTTTGCCCCATTGTGAGAGCACACTTGCATCCAAAATTCGGTAGTCCTTACATCTTCATGTGCTTGAGTGCTTTGATTTTTCATGGCTCCCAACACGGCACGCTCAGAGGTATGCATGGTGATTGGTCTGTCCCATGCAAGTACTTGATTTTCCTCACGTTGGGTGGCACCTTGAATCTTTTTGCATGCAATCAATGTATATCCTGTTTGTAGCAAAAGCTCTGCATGAGTTTTTAAAAGGGCCACCATTAAAGAGGACACAAACTCAACCAGTTCCCAATTTGTGGCGTTGCTCCATAAAGGTAGCTCAATTTTCAATATGTCAATTGATTGTATTACATCCAAATATGGGAGTTGTTTAAAAATGGACAAAAGAGTTGACCTATTTAGAAAGGGACTATACATTGTTGAAACATTCTCTTACAGGATAATCCACGTTCCTTGTGTTTGAGGATGTATAATAAGTAGAATGATCTTAGATTCCGCAGACTGTAGAGGCATATGATTTATTGGCACCTTCGCCTGATCACTCACTAAGATGCTACCTCTGGGGGTGGACAAGCCAAGTGAAAAACCATCCACAACCTTAATTATCTGCTCTTTTGTAGGTTGGACCTTTGTTGATAGCAATTTCTCAAGTGTTCTTTTACCTCCTATTTTCAATGGACCCTGAAAATATTCCTGACGAATGGTACCATGTGGTGCACATTTTTGAATCAATGTACCCTTACAACAACAGTCACTCTTCACTCCATGAGCTACATTTTATTTTGTCTTCATTATTACAGACTACGGCTTTTGTGCTACAGGTAGTAAGTATGGAATCTGTAGTTGGCGCGTATTCTTGAGGAAATATTTTAGTTCTGTAGGTGGGGGGATGTGCACTTCCTCAAAGTCCCAACCCATTGAGGACATTTTCTTATTTCTCTCGCAGAGTAATGATGGTTTAATTTTCTTTTTACCTTCCTTTTCAATCGACCTCTTTACTGCACAGGGTGCCGGGCTGATAATAACCTCCGATGATCTCAATGTATCATTAGTAAATGGTTGCTGCTCAGTATTTTTTATGGAAGTTGAAATGAGGTCAATCAATTTAAGCATAAGTGATTTACTAGCATGCTATTCCTCTATTATTAAGGCCAAAGTTGAAGATTGTAGGTCAGTCTTAGTTTCCAGTGAAGCGAGATAGTCCTTGAGGCACCCGTGATCTCTCCAAGAGGTGTTACTAAGATCACAAGCTTCACCTTTGCTGATGGAATCATCAGTACTAGTGGAATCAGAATGTGATGCAAAAAATGCCATATCCGGTGTATTGGATACATTTATATCAATAGCGTCCTCCAGGTTGTTTTAGGCAGAGTCGGTTCCCCACCCATAGAACCCATAGAAGCCTGTTTCAGATTTACTACAAATTTCAACAGCGAATTGTTGTTGTCAATGACCTGGGAAAGTGATTGTTCAAATTCCTTGTCCAATGATATGGATGAATGGCGAGGGGCTACAGAGGGTTTTGACCCAAATAAAGCTGTGATTTCCGTTTGAGAAGGTAAAATATAAGTGATGTTTTTAACAAGGTAGTATTTGGTTTGGGTTCTCATAGTATGTCGCTTGTTATGTGCAGCCGCACTGTGCAAGGTCGCTTTTCTCGTAATTTCTTAAAATGGAGAAAATAACTATTAAATATTCTTACCTTTAAAAGCCACAGCAGATGATAACTGATATATTAATAAGGGGGCAATAAAAAGGAGAGTCCCTCGCCCTCACCCACCAGAACACCAGACATAAGACACTCACCACATACTCAACGCACACCCGCTGACGCGCTAATCTAGTGTCTTTAAAGATTGAGGCAAATCCAGGCACGATGAGTGGAATGCAGAGGTAGATTGCCACGAGGCAAGTGCAGCGGAATCCAGAACAACGTATTCCAATGAGGAACGAAATGCCATCACTAACATTAACCAGGTAATGGGAGTGCTTGGATGAGCAGCAGAACATCCAGCCATACAAGACACCCAGCACACACACAACGCGCACGTGATGATGTGCTAGGTTATTGGGCCTCATTATGAGTCAGCCGGTCCAGAAACAACAGTGGCGGTAAATCCGCTGCCACCCTTGTTTCCAAACCAGCTGATTCCTGTTACTGTCCTGCAGGCGGACATGGAAACACTGGTTTTGTCCTAGAAGGAACCAGTGTTTCAATGGTCCCCATCCCCATGGAGTTTTATGGTACTCCATGGGAATGGGGATTTACAGAATTCTGCCTCCAGAATTACCGGGTCACTGGGGTTGTAATGCCCCGGTGATTCCGGCAATCACAGAGGTGGAATGGTATTACTGGTCCGGTGGCAACCTGCCAGTTATTACGACACGGCTACCGCCGGACTCGTAATGAGGCAGAAACGATTGAGAAATGTAGAAAGTTTGCTGGCAAATCCAGGCATGATGAGTGGACACTGAACTCAGAACCATGCGTGCATCAAAAAGATCTGCTGAAAACATCTGGCAAAAATCCGCAACGGAGCTAAACAAAAGCCTATACCAAACCTTAGCCAACAACTACAAAAAAGAGATAATTAAAACTAAAAGCAAAGTCTTTAATCAGAGAATATCGAACGCCCAATCCAATACTACAGAATTATTCACTATTCTCCACGAATTGGAATCTCCAGGACCTACCTCAGACCATACTGGCAAAGATGAACTATGATGCTCTAACATAAAAAATGCCCTAGCAGACAAAATCTCACTATTGCAATGAAAAATAGAATTAAAAAAACTAAACTCAGCCTCAACCTAATCCCTCCAGCATCACCCACTACAATGGATCCCCCTATGGCCAATAAATTTACATTCACCCCGCTCTCTATTTCTGACACCATTAATATTATCAAAAGCCTAAAACGCTCCAAATGCAAAGGTGACATCTGTCTCGCAACCTGGATAAAATGATAAAAGAATGTGCGATTGAATTTGCCCCCTCTGTTACTAGCCTTATCAACAGTTAATTCACCTCCAACAAAGTCCTGATAGATCTAAAAACAGTCTGGGTCCTACTCTTGCTAAAAAAACCTACACTAGATCCCAATAACCCCAACAACTTCCGCCCCATCACCACAGTACCTTTTTTACTAAAAATACTTGACCGTGCAGTCTATCTGCAGATACAAAAATATGTGGAAGACAACCATCTCCTGGGCCTAAAACAATCAGGTTTCAGGCCAGGCCATGGTACGGAAACAGCCCTACTGGATGTGAAAACACAAATGGACCAATATAAAGACAAAGTTGAACAATGCATCCTCCTTCTGTTAGACCTCTCAGCAACCTTCGATTTGGTTAATCATGACATCCTGTGCCAACACCTCGAGACCGCAGCCCAATTCTCTCCAGAATCCATCAAATGGATCAAATCATTTCCCCCAAATAGGACAATGAGGGTCTTCTCTGACACCGCAGCAGCCCCCCCGGTCCTTGTGACCTGTGGCGTACCGCATGGCTCTTGCGTATAAAGCACATTATACAATGTTTTTACTAAATTATTATTCGACAAACTGAACAACATGGGCATCACGTATACAAATTGTGCGGATGATACTCAAATACTGATACCAACCACTGGATGCTATGACACAGGCTCCAAACATTTAACAAAATCTACCTTGCAATCCAGGCTTGGATGGCTCTCAACTAATTGTGTCTTAATGACGACAAGACCGAGCTTATCCTTATCGGAAATAAAACTAAACTAAGCAACCTCCCCACCTCGTACAAATCATTCAACATCGACGACAATACCATCACGATCGCCAACGAAATAAAAACCCTAGGAGTCTCCATTGCTTCCTCACTCACCTTAAATAGACAGGTCAAAGCTATCATCTCCTCTGCAGCCTACACAGCCAAATTGATTAGAGCCAGTAGACCCTTCCTTTCTTCAGAAAACACCATTACCCTGGCCAGAGCCTTGATACTTTCCAGGATTGATTATTGTAACTCACTATCTGCAGGAACAAGTACCAGAAATGTGAAAAAAAAACTACAAATAGTACAAAACAATGCCATTAGAGCTGGCTTAAATATTCCTAAACATGAACATATTTCATCCATCAGAAGAAACATCCACTGGCTCCCAGTGCACGACAGGATCACATTTAAAATTCTGACTTTAACACACAAATGTATTGCTAACAAGGCGCCAATATACCTTAGTAGTCTCCTCTGCAAAGCCCAATCCATCAGACCGACCCACTCTTCTTATACCAATCTGCTTATCATCCTGAGGCATAGAAGACAGAAAGCAGGAGGCTCAAGTTTCACAGCAATAGCTTTATTTATTTATTAACATTTATAAAGTGTGCAACAGCCCGAAGGCATTGTGGCGCTGTTACAAGAAAACGTACTTAGTTACAAGAAGAAAACAAGTAGATGGAATGAGGAGGAGAGAGGGAGGAGAAATTACAAGGATAGGGTGGAGATGGTGTATGGGATGGGGAGAAGTTAGTTGAGAGGGTATGTGGGAAGGAAGGAGTTAGTTGAAGACTGTAGTTTTTAACATTTTCCGGAAAGGTAAGGAGAGAGGTCTCAGCTCTGAGTGGTTTCAGTAGGGCATTCCATAGTTTGGGGGCGATGTGGGGGAAACCGATGATGCCCGCTATAGCCCTCTTGATTGAATTGGTTGGCGTGACAAGTTATTTTCGCATGCAAGGAAATGGCTCTGCTAATTTTCTCTGACAGGTAGGGTGGGGCTGTGAGTACAAGGCACTTGTGCATCAGGATGAGCATCTTGAAGGTAATCCGTTCCTTAACCGGGAGCCAGTGGGTGCAGGTCTTGCATGTGAAATGTGGTCTCTTTTGGGAATGTTTAATGCTGCTCTGAGAGTGTTATTTTTAATAACTTGGAGTCTATTCAAATGTTAGGCCGAGGTGCCTGCTAAAAGGACATTGCAATAGTCTAACTTGTCCCCAATGGTGGCTCTAGCTATTGAAAGACAATTCTGTTTAGACAAGTATGGTTTTACTGCATTTATTAATTTGGTAGTGAGCGCAGAGGCGGATGTAATCACGATTACTTGTCTTGTCATAGATAAAGTGGAGTCTAAATAGACCCCAAGTATCTTTACTGAGGAGGAGACAGGGATAATGGTATTATCAATGATGAATTCACTATATTGTTTACCAAGTTTAGTTAGAGTTTCTTTAGGAGGGTCTCCGTTTTGTTTCCATTGAGACAAAGCACATTTGCTGCCATCCAAGCTTGTATGGTAGCATATATTTTATGGAGAGCTTTGCATCTTGATCATAGGTGCCCGAGAGTGGTAGGAGAACCTGAGTATCATCGGCATAATTTGTGTATGCTATGCTGATTTAGTCCAGTTTGTCGAAAAGAAGTTTAGTGAACAAATTGTAAAGAGTGGGTGCTGCACAGGAGCCCTGGGGGACTCCACAGCGGACTGCTGTTGGGGCTGCGCTCGCCTCGTTGGAGAAAACCTTTATGGCTTATTTGGAGAATTGAGCTGCATGGGTAAGGTGTCTGGTGAGAATCTTGTGATCTACAAGATCACATGTGGCTGACAGGCCCAGAAGTAGGAGAAGAGCTGGTTTGCCTTTGTCCATAATTTCGGTTATTTGGTTTTTGAGATTGAGAAGGGCAGATTCAGTGCCATGACCTTTGCGGAACACTGATTGCCTCTTGCTGAGGATGCAAGTTGTCAAGTCAAATGAGGGATGAAAGGGTCGCAACCCCCTCTCCCAAACCACAGAAGCCGAAAAGATCGACCCTCCCACCGTGGTTGGCACGGGCATCTGAATGTGAATACACAGATAACCACGTGGCAGCCAATGGGGGGAAGACGGAGTTAGGGAAAGGGTGTGGAATGACAAAGGGAAGGTAAGGAAAACAAAACATGCATTTCATAACACATCACTTAATACTGACACTTCATAGTCCTGCACTCCTTGCTTGATACTGCCTATCCTATTCAACTCCTGAATATACTATGTAGCACCTAGGGTTCTTAATGATACTCTAACATACCCAAGACCATGTACGTGTGTGTAAAACGTGTATAACACATAGCAAACATAGCAAACATGAAGCAACATAAACTTTATGGCACACACAAGGGAATCTTCCCTACATGAATTCAACATGACACATGGTTCCGTGGATTGACATTGAACATAAGCAAACATAAGCGAAAACATAGATCATGACTTGTCTGTAGTTGGATGCCTGAAATAGAGTATTGCCTCATACTCTGGGTATAACCAAAATTACCAACAGTCTACTGAACCAACGCCAGCAGCTCAGAATTTAGTGCTGAAACACCATGCTCGAGGCATTTAACGTAAATACTTGAATGTACTTATTTTAGGACATAGTTCTTAGTACTTGAATGTACTTATCTTAGGGTCCGGGTGACTCGAGAGTACACCCGGACATTAGGACATGCTGCTGTTGGAGCGCCGTAGCCGGAGCCACTGCCGCGCATCGTCTGGAGCTCAACGCTGTAGTATGGAAGGTTCACCACGGCGGCCGGGAAAAGCTGCCGAGTGACCCGCGTTGTTTCATAGAGTCACTGCCGTAGCAAGGATCAACAGACTCGGGCCGACAACTCTCTCTCACTGCCGTGATTGCCTGCAGCCCCCGCTCGCCACAGTGATTGCCTGATTACCCAGATTGCCATCAGTTCGTCCAGAGCCCCATACACGCCGTCCTAACCGCCCGTGCTGCACAACATCAATTATCAGCACCTGTGCACGGGCGGTTAACGGCTAAATACTCCCCTGATGGGCTCCAGCTGTCTCACGGCGCGAACTCCAGTGACTACAATTCGCCCATACGCATGCTTGGAACCGTAGTCTTTACCTCAATTTCTCTTATACTGTCTCCTGGGCTTGCCCCACACACTATTCCTGACACAAATAGACTCGAGGAAGTGTTGAATTTGGTTGTGAGCTGCTTTGTCAAGGATTTTCAAAAGAAACAGGACCATGGTGATTGATCGGTAGTTATTAGGGGAGATGGGATCTAGAGGGTTTATTAGTAGCAGGCGCACCCCTGCTTCTTTGAGGCTGGGTGGGACAGTCCCTGAGGTGAATGAGGCATTATTGAAGGCCGTCAAGAATGGTGCTAGGGAGTCAGCACATTCTTTGATGATGTTGGAAGGAAAAATATCTAATTTGCAGATAGATGGTTTTAAGTGTTGGAGGAGGTCAAGGACTTCCCTTCAGTGATGTCTCGGAAGGAGAAGAGGCCACTGTCATGGTGATTGGTGACATGGCTAGGCGAGGGCGGGGTGTCAGGATGGGGCAAAGATCTGTATTGAGCTTGGATTGATTTGGGAGGAGCTCTATTTTGTTGAGCAGAGCTGCTTGTATACTAGAGCACCAGGCTTCATATTTAGGGATCTAGACAGGGCTTGTGCTGGGGGTAGCTAAGTCTCTGAAGATGGCAAACATTTCCTTTGCCTGGGACTTGGCATTCGTTATACATGTGTTAAAAGAATTGAACTTGGCTTTGATTATGGCTACTTTGTACTGAGTGGATAGCGTTTTAAAGTCTTCCTTAGTGGAGTCACTAGGATTAGATTGCCATTTAATTAGAGCATTATGTTTACAGATGCATAGGGCCTGAAGTTCTGCTGTGAACCATGAGTTAACGTCCATTGTTTTTTTCTCTTTTTTAGGTTCAAGTGGGGCGATGGCATCAATTGCTTTTGTGAGGGTGTCTGAGTAGATGTCTGCTATGAGCCAGGGTCATTTAAAAAAGGTGGCTTGAGAGCAGGAACTTTGAGGAAGTGTAGAAGGTTGACCTTGGTTAATTTTCGCGAACTTCTGACATGAGCGGTGGTGCATATGTGAGTATTTTAGTAGAAGAGGCTCTGGGAAAGGAGAATTGTATGAGGTTGTGGTCAGTCCAGGGGTCAGAGGAGTTGGAGCTAATGGAGGCAGAACAGTTATGGTCGGGCACCCAGTCGACGGTGCGACCTTTGCAGTGAGTGGGATTTGTGACTCTTTGCACGAAACCCATGTCTTTAAGTTCCTTAGACAAGGCTGTGGCTAGTTTATCTTTTGAGTCATTAAGGCCCAGTTTAAGATCGGCAAGCAGAATGGTTTTAGCGGAAATCTTAAGGTTATCCACTAGTAGGTGGAGGAGATGACCCTGAAAGTCTGCGGCAGGGCCCGGGGACCGGTAGACAAGGTGTATCTTTATGGTACAGTTAGGGGAAATGATAAGTTTGGCAGAGATGATGTCCGCGATACCTTCCCAAGGGAGGTTGAACATTCTGAGAGAGAGAGAGGGCATCTTTAGTTATAAAGGCTACTCCTTCCCCTTTCAGAAACTGTCTATCTTGTTGGAGAATGGAATAGCCTGGTGGGAGAGCTAGTGAAATAGCCGGACTGGACGCTTCATGAAGCCAAGTCTTGGTGATGGCTAGCAAATCAAGGTTGTGGTTAGTGAGGAGATTATGGATCTCTGTTGCATGGGCGGGGAGAGAACGTGTATTTATGAGGGCGCATTTGAGGGGGGGATGCTTACTAGTTTTAGTGGAAGGGATAGCTGGGAATGCTGTGGTGGGCTGGGGGGGTATACCAGGTGGGGAGGATGAACCTAATGGCTTTCCGATATGAGTTGTGGGAGTATGGTGAATGTTATTAAGGAAGGAAGCAAGTCTTGGGGGTGGTATTTTGGTAGACGTTTCACACAAAGTGTCGGTGTATTTGACTCTTGTGTGGGTGGGGGCATCAGGGCAAGGTGAATGTGTGCCCAACCTGGTGCTCCTCATGGCCGTATGTCTGGGGTGGTTAGGTTGTTGTGTAGGTTTGGTGCGGGACCTGAGCCTGACTAATCTGTAGACCGGGGCGCAAGTAGTGGCACTGAAGCACAGGGGTGGGGCCACGTTTGTAGGGAGAGAGTCATACATGTGATGTGTAGTGGTGCACATCCCCCGCTGACGAAGGTGGGGTGAGTGTGCCTTACAGGAATCACGCATCAGCACTGATTTATAATTAGGTTGGGCGGCTAGGTAGGGCATGAGAAATAGAGCCAGTGGCAAGATTATGTAATGTAAGCAGGTAGGATGAGTGTTGACTGGTAATGGTATGCATTGATGTAGTGGCAGGCTACCGTTGGGTAGAGGTAGGAGGCAAACAGGAAGCAGATTGTACAATAGGCGTTAGTATAGTGGCATAAAACAGTGGTAAACAAGCCACCTATGTAATTATTGATAAGCAGTGTTAAACAGACTAACTTGCAATTGATATGCTATCAAACAAATAATAGGCATTCAGTACAATGATCCACTAAAGAGCATGCTATTCTAGTGTGAGAGGGCAGAACTAAACTTAGGCAGTAAGGCTTTGTTTAGAGGCAAGAAAAACTGAGAACTGTGCTTGTACATTAGTAAGGTGGCAGCAATGTCAAATGAGACCTGCGGATGAAGTCAGGAGGCAATCGTGAAGCACATATAGATAAGGTATTAGTACAAATGCGCAAGTTTATCTAATAAACAGATAGCTGAAAAACAGCAATGTGCATGGGTTCTTGGGCAGTGCATGTAGCATTAGCTTGCAACAGTAGAACTGTGAACAGTAATGATTTATCTAGGCATTGTGTCCAGTGGTGTTGGTACGTTATAGAGTGAGCATTAAATACATGAAGGCATGGGACAATATACACAGAGAACACATAGGGCCTCATTACGAGTATGGAGGTAGCCATGGTGCTATTAGCGCCATGGCTGCCTCCATACCGGGCTCCAATACCGGGTTCCTTCAATGGGGAATTACCGGATCATTCCAACATTGGAGGACCCGATAATTCCTCCTTGAAGGAACCATTCCCCTTTCCCATTTGAGCCCCCATAGGGCTCAATGGGAATGGGGAGGGAGGTAATAACAGGGACAGATTACAAGTGGCCCGTTATTACCTCCCTCTTCCCCTCGCAGGACCCGGAAAGTACATCTGGTTTTACCAGATGTCTGTTCCGGGTCCCGCAAAGGGAACCTCGGAATAGGCGCTCCTGTAATGAAGGGTGCCGGTCCCGTACCGGCACCCTTCATTGAGGGAGCGCCAGGGTCGTAATGAGGCCATAGTGTTATGGGTGTTACCCGCTGCCATGGAGTAATCATCTGGATAAATGGTTTGAATCGGCTGATTAGTACTATTGAGTAACTACCAAGCGTATATTTAGTTGAGGTAGGGTGGTAGCGCTAATGAGACAAGAAGTTGAGTACATGAGAATAGTGTCAGCGTAGAAGTTGTGCGGGAACGCACACATTGGTGGGTGAGATTGGAAGTGCGAGAGGTAGTGCAGATGGGACCGTTACTCACGTTCCTCCCAGCTCCGATAGGCTCAGGACAGGAGCCTTAGTTCCATTGCCTTTGTTCTGGGGCCAGCTTTGCATGCTGGCTTTTCATGTTTGGCAAATGTAGAACGCGTCTACCAATCAGTAACAGAGCATACGCCAGAGGGAGAGAGGGGGGTCCCAGAATTTGGTGGCAGTCATCTTAGATATATTTAACCCTCGTGGTTTAAAGAGGTGCATGGTGTTGACAAATGTTATGCAAAGAATATAATATTACCTTTGCACCACCAAAACACGAAGAAAGTGATCTCCTGCAATTTCTTAAAGGAACTGCACGTTCCGATGATCGTGATGCTACAAATCTGCTGTTCACGCCGATCCGAATTCAGTGAGAGCCCATGGGCTTACCTTTACTTGGCAATAAGGAGGGCGCTGCTCCTGTAGCGTGAGATGAGCTCCTGCTCTTGGAGAAAGTGATCTGGTACAACTAAGGCTCAGGACAGGAGCCTTAGTTACATTGCCTTTGTCCCGGGCCGGCTTTACGTGCTGGAGTTTTCATGATCAGCAAATGTAGAACACGCATCCACCAATCAGCAACAGAGCATACGCCAGAGGGAGAGAGGGTGTCCGAGAATTATGCGGCGGCCATCTTAGATATATTTAACCCTCGTGGTTAAAAGAGGTGCTGGTGTCAACAAATGTTATGCAGAGTATAATATTTCCTTTGCACCACAATGTATTAATTCCAATGATGAACGAAATGCCGCCACTAGCATTAACCAGGTCATGGGAGTGCTTGGAGGAAAAACAGAACACACAGCCACACAAGACACTCAGCACACACTCAATGTGCACTTTATGTATGTGATAGGAACAAGTACTGGTAGTAGATCTTGACATCAGTTTTCATCATAAACGCCATGGGGTGAGTTTAAATATGCCAGTTCACACTCTCTTCTGCAGCACATTTTTCTTTCATTAGCTAATCCTTTAGCTGCTGAGCTCTTTGGCTCAATCATTGACCATATTGTGTTGCTAGAGGAAAACCCTTCTGAGCCAAGACCCATGAGGCTGCTCTATTGTGGAATACATTGCCCGATACATTTCCTCGTCTGATTTTGTCACTTTGTAAGTATTTCAGTGGTTAATGAATGTCACCACAATGACTGTTTTGCCCTGAGGAATCGTCCAATTTTTGAGTTTTAAACTGTGACTAACAAAGCCTTTTCACAATGTTTTTCCACAGGGGTGTGCTGATGTAATATGCTTTCAGGAGAGCTGAGGCACTTTATGATGATAGCCGGGATGTGATTTGTTAAATAAGGCCTGGGAGATGGAAGTAGGTGGTGAGTCACGCAATTGTTTCCCTTTCAATATTGATATTGATATTGAAATTTTATTTCTTTCGCGCTCATACACAAGTGTTTCAGAGCGCGACAAAGCAAGGGAGGGGAAACAGGGGAGAACAAAACATCGATCTCACTAGGCCCAGTGACATTGAGAACGCGGAAGTGCATGGGGGAGGGGAGGGGAAAAGTGCAACAGAAGGGGGTAGAGTAGAAAGTGCGGAGCAAAAGGAGAACAGAATAAATAATAATAATAATAATAATAATAATAATAATAATAATAATAATAAATAAATAATAAAATCAACAAACGTGGTAGTGCAGCCAGCAAGTGGCAAGTGCTGAGTTTAAGGCAGCAGGCAGCGTAGGTCAGATAAGTCCAGGAAGAAAAAAAAGGGGGGAACTGTATGGGTACAGATACAGACCTGTCATAATGCCCGCTCCCGGGGAGCCGGTTCAAGCCCGGCGTCCCCGAAAGCGGACATCCAGTCCCCAAGGAAGGACCCAGCAACCCCATATAGGGGCCCTTTGGACAGTGTCCTGGCGCCTATGGCGCCAGGCTCATAAAAGACATCAGTCCTGGCGCCATAGGCGCCAGGCTCATTATGGGAATGCTTGGGTGCACTTACCTGATGCAGACCATGCTGCAGGATCCCGGCCTCCTTGAGGCCTGAAAGGAACTACTTTACCTGTGGGACTAATTTACCATCCGGGCGTGGTCGGGGAAGGATACATACCTGATTGGAGGAAGGATACATACCTGGAACTTCTTCCAAGGCTATTTAAACCCCACCCGAACAGCCACACGTGCTTCGCGTTGTTCTGCATCTAGCAGCTGGACGCTCACCGTGTCTGCTCCTGCATCCTGACTTCTGCCACGCCTGCCAGCATCCTGGATCACCTGCAAAGGAAGAGAAGAAGAGAACAGAAGAAGGAAAAGTCCTTACCTGCTAAATCCGCATCCCGGAGACATCTCGCCGACAATCCTGAAAAGGAAGACTTTAATTTAAAAGCTCATCGCGTCGATCGCTGCAGCGCCGCATTCCACTCACCTTTACAGGGCGCCTCCATGTTCAGCAGCGATCATTCGGATTCGCAGTCACGCCCCAGCGCCTAGGGAGAAAAACACCAGAACAAAAGGTGAGAGAGAGAAGGGAATAAGGAAAGCTAAATCTCCATGTTAAGACTTACCTGTTGATTCATTCCCTCTTCATTTCGTGTCCGCGCCGCATCCTGGCATTTCCGGACCCCGGCCCCTAAGGGGAAAAGGAGACATCAGCGTTAATGAGCGAATGAAAAGACATTACCAAAAAACGCTCATTAAAGACTTACCTGATTTCTACAAGGATTTCACCGCTCATCTCGGGTCGGTGCCTGTTCCCCGGCATTCCGTACCCCGGCCCCTATGGGGAAAAAGACACTAGCATTAGTACATTAATGCATGGACACAAGGGGAACCTCTTATCAAAAATCTTACCTGGAAGCCAAGCAAGTTTGGTTCTCACCAATCCGAAAATCCAGTGAAGTAACTGGATACCAACGCGCCCCTGCATCAGAAGCAGGATGGAGAGCTCGTCCTTCCAGACCCTAAGAAGAATACTTCTGCGAGCCAGACAAGCCAGATTTGGGGGCCCGGTCCAGTCCGTCTTCCGAACCCTGCGCATCACCTAAGAAGAGGTCACAGCAGCGCGAACCAGGCCAGCGCCTCCGTGGGAGTCAGGTGAGCGTAACAGAGGAGGCAATGCAGGAGGGTGGCAGGGTGAACAGGAACCTGGACTCAGAGGATAGAGGGTGGCCAGATGCACAGGGCCAGGAGAGAACAAATCAGCAGGGGCGGGGGGCGAAGGCAGAAGCAAAGAGGAAGGTCTTGAGGTGCTTCCGGAACCGGAGATGGTTCTCCTCAGATTATAGAGTGGCAGGGAGGCTGTTCCAGTGGGAGGCCCCAGCCATAGACATAGATCTACCCCCAGCTCATTTCTTTGAAAAACGACTGACCCTGAGGGAGTTAGAGGTGGAGGAGTGAAAAGCTCGAGAGGGGAGGTTGCAGAGGGATAGCTGAAGGTATTTTGGACGCAGGCCCTAGAAAGCCTTGTGGACAATCCAGAGGGTTTTGAATTTAATCCTTGCAGCCAATGAAGAGATTTCAGAGCTGGGGCGATACGATCCCAAGGCTTGAGGCCAAGGACAAGTCTAGCAGTCCTGTTCTGGATTAGTTGCAGAGGGGGAAGAGTAGAGGCAGGTAGCTTTAGAAAGAGGCTGTTACAGTAGTCCAACCTAGAGGGAACCAGAGCTTGGGAGACAGTGAGATTCTGGGAGAAGGAGAGGAAGGGCAGAGTACCTCTGAGGAGGTCCAGTAGGAAGTTTGACTTTTTAGAGACATCAGAGATGTGGGCCGAGAAGGAAAGTGTGCAATCAAAGATGACCCTGAGATTCTTAGCCTCGCAGATGGGGGTAGAAAGAGACCCAAGGGAGGCCGGCCAGAGAGTGACGGGAAATGATAGAAAAGGTGTGCCGATGAGGAGGATCTCAGTCTTGCTGGCATTCAGACAAAGATCATTGGCGGAACACCAATCTTGAATGACAGTAAGGCAATCACAGATGAAAGAGGGATAGGAGGTGGCTGAGGGCAGCCTGAAAATGAGTTGGGTGTTGTCAGCGTAGCACTGGAAATTTGAGCAGAAAATGGCAATGCAGTGGGCGAGAGTTGCCAGGTATTGGTTGAAAAGCCAGGGCGAGAGGTTGGACCCCTGGGGGACACCACAGGTAGAGAGGGAGATAGATGATAGGAAGGACCCCAGTATGACCTGGGGTCAAGAGCCCATATAGCAAATATTGGTGCAGCCCAGCACACAGAGAGAACTGCCTGGAATACAAACCCGACTAGCAGTTGGCATTTACTGGAGAAGCTTGTGGGGATGTTTTTTCAGCCTATGTGATAGAATCCTGCATATGTGTTTGAATAGTGTGCTCTGGTCCAGGTGAGGCAGTGTGCCTGATATGTCCAATGGCAGGTGAGGTTCCCAGGTGTTGCACTGCAGCAACAGCCAGACCGGTGCCTGGAACGCTGAGAATGACAGGTAGCGTTCTTTGAAGGACCACCTGCTTCTGCAATTGCAGACCTGAAAGCAGAGAAGAGGATTTGTGCAGGCACAGGAGTCAGACATCCGCAGGACTCTCCGTTGAGGATGAAGATGGGGGATCTGATACCAGGCAGATTCTTGATAAACGTGAGTCCAGTTAGAGCGAAGACTCAGGAAGAAGAGGGGTATAATAGAATGGATCTGTGTGATTACTGTACCAAAAAACAGCCAAACACAAAAATGTTTTTTATCCTGCACATTTTCCTACAATTGTTTGTGGGGGGTGACCCCCCGCAGCTGCCACCCATTTTTCCTTTATATGTTTTATCACTCTACCCCCCCCCCCCAGCCTCCCACATATAATTATGTGAAAATATGCACCTGCCTTTTGGTATTTTTGTGTTTGCCATTTTTTGCCACAGAATTATGGGCTACTACCTAAAAGAATAACACTAGGAAACAGCGTGTGGCAGCAGATTGATAATAAGGAGCAGAAGGCGTGAAACACAGAGATGGAAAGACAATGAGGATGGACTGGTGGAAGAAGAGTGAAAAGCAAAGAGGAATTCAGGAGGACCCAAGATAGGGAGGCGGGGAGAAAGATTGAAAGGGAATGGACATGGGGACAGAAGGATAAAGGAGAATATTTTTCTTTTTAAAAAGGAGTGAAGGTGAAAAATGGAGAAAAGGAAAAGGAGGAGGAAATGTGTGAAAGAGTGTTGCAAGATAGTAGAGATTGGGTATTAAAAAGCCGAGTGACAAGAAAGATCCAGACATTAAGAATAGAGCATCACAATGGCAAAGAGACAAAGGGGAAATTAACAATGATAGGAGGAAGGGAAGAGAGCAAAAGAAGATGAGAGAAGGGAGCCCAAAAATTTAGGGTGCAGGGAAAAAGAAGAAAGGAGAAGCACTGAACAAAAGATGTGGAAAAATTCACAGAGAAGAAGTCTCACCAAAAAATAAACGATGTGGATAAATAACCATGTATAAGGAAGGCCCCTGAACCGAGAGTAGAATGAACAAGCACACCCAGAGGAAAAGCAAGGTGTTGAGATAAGAGTAAACTAATATCAGTGGGCCTCATTCTGAGCTGGCTTGTAAAATGGCGAGAATACTGACATTCCGTTATTACCAATTCGGTGGGTCGTGTGCCAGATTTCCCGGCGTACTATGAGTCTGCATTCATGCACACATCTCCTGCGGGAAACAACAATACTGGCACGCCGTATTACCAGCGGAAAAGAACCTTTAATACCATCACTACCATCAAAATGCTGGTAATACTGGCACTTTGCACCGGTACCACTGGAACCGGAAACAGCATCTTCGCCATAACAGGAAGCCCTGTGCTGAGCATTTTATAAACAAAATCCATCACAATCACCTGCAGCAATCCAGGCCTAAAGCAAAGCAGAAAGATGGTACAGGAGAATAGAACCCAGGCCACAGATCACCAGCTCAGAAAGCCCAAATTCTCAGATGCTGAGCTCAACGCATTGGTGGACATGGTAGTACTGCGCACAGATTAACTGTTTGGGAGCAGGCAGAGGAAGACCAGCATCCAGCGCAAGACTGCCATACGGGCTGAAGTGGTGGTAAGTGTGAGGGCAGTTGGAACCAATAGGGACTGCAGAAAGTGGTGAGATGACCTCAAGGCCAAGATCCGTGGCCTCATCGCTAAGCACAGGCGAGAGTGTGCAGCCACCGGAGGAGGCACAGTGGAGCCCCTTCGCCTCATGCCCTCGGGGGAGAGAGCAAGCAGTATCCTGCATATGAAGGGCATAGGAAGTGCTGAGGCTGGAGCAGGGACCCAAGGTGACGGCAGTAAGCATAACTGCATGTGGATGTGCATGTCCCGCCCCAACTGCATGCATCCACCAGTAGAGCTGGCAAACTGTTAGAAACATGCCATGCACAAAAAATGGGCAGTGAGCAAACACACGTGCAAAAGATGTGGTTGAACGTAACTATGCACATGCATGCACAGTGAACACACTCAGCAGGGCCCAACACCACAAATGCATAGGCACCCATCAGAGCAATAGCACCCATGTGACCCACCTGAAATGATCAACTATGGGACACGAACATAGTGGCATGATTGTAATGCAAGCCCACAGACATGTCCGCAAAAGGACTAGCAAATGTAATTACATTACCAACAGGTACACTCTCCATGAACAGCAAAAAGTCTGGACCCTCGAATGAAGCCACTGCAATGCCCCCCCCTGCACAGACCAGACCACCCACCAGCAGGAGCAAGCAGCATGGCAGTGCTGTGGGCCCAGCACTGCTACCAGCACCAACAGCTGCAGCAGCACATACCAACACTGACACCTGCAGCAGCACAGCCACCAGTATCAACACCTACAGCAGCACTGATACCAGTACCAACAGCTGCAGCAGCACTGCCACCACCTCCAACTCACACCAATGTGGAAATCCTAACGAGCCATGAGGGGGACACAACAACCATGCCTTTGGACATTGAGCATCTCGCACCAGCACACCAACATCCCCATCACATGGACTTAGGCTCATAATATCGTTCAGCAGGGCCCATGTGCCTTACACCAAAGGGCAAGAGGAGGAGGATGAGGAGAAGGATTTCAAGGGTGACACAACACCTGGCTTCAGTCTGCACAGTCCACCTCCAGTGCCTGAGACCAACTTGCAGGCAATACGGGCAAGGCATCCAGGCCCTTGCAGGCCAACAGCTCAATGAACTGTGGGTGATGCAGGACAGCCTGCTGGGATGCAAAAGGTGTATGGCGTGCTCACTGGACCTTGCCACAGCTGCCATGGTGACACTGGGCCAAAGGGTGCATTAAACGCACCGATTCCACTTTGTCCTCAGCAGATTCACAGCAATTCAGTTGACTCTATATTACATCCGTGCCCACGGACGGGTCTTAGCCATCAACCTCTGCAACACCCACTGAGAGCACCCCAAGGAGCTGTTCATTGCACCACCTCGCGACCAGGGAGGAGCATGCCTCCAAGTCCAAGAGGCCATGGAAATGACTCATGCACATTGCTTGTGCACAGTTGAGTTAGGTTGTTTGGGGAGGGTGTGCTGAGGGTGGTTATTTGGGGAGGGTGTGCTGAGGATGGTTGTTTGGGGAGGGTATTATGTTTTTGGGGATGTAGTATTCATGTTGCACAGTTAGATACAAATGTCACCTGCAGCAATGAGTGGACATTCAACATTGAGTCAATGTATGTATTGTGCAGTGCCACTTCACAAAGGTGCAAGGGTAGTGATATTGTGTGTCCACATCAAAAGAAGTTGTCGATGAATTCCTGGTGGGCCAGTCGCCCAAGCCTGGCCCTCACATGCTCAGTTTGTACATGTGTGTCACCCGCGGGCAATGCTTCATCCTCATCAGGGGGAGGCATGTCCACATCTGGGGCTAGGGGTATGTTGCAGTGGTTGTAAATGTTGTGCAACATGGCACATGCCAGCACTATCTTGCCCACCTTGTCCAGCCTGTACATTAGCACACCCCCAGTCCAGGGTAGACATTTGGAAGCGGGCCTTGCAGAGGCCAAAGGTACGCTCAATGTGCACCCTGGTCATGATTTTGGCCTGGGTGAATGCCACCTCCTGGGGCATCTGGGTTTTCTTCAGAGGTGTCATCAAACACGAAAGCTGCAGGTATCCAGAGTCACCTGCAAGGGAGAGTGGCAAAGGTGTAAATCATGGTGGACTGCAGTCAGTTCATTGTTATTGCTGTCTATCAATTGTCAACCTGTGCATGTTTGTCACATGAGTCATCCCACCACGCTGATTCACATTTTGGCCTTTGCACATGCAGTCAACTACTCAGGGGGATTGATGTGGCATAGCACATGTTGCACACATCCGACAGTCATAGCTTCCATGGCCAGTGCTTGACAGGTCAGGTCAGCTCACCATGCCATGTTTTGCGGTTTGGGCCTGTGCTTTGCCCCCATGCCTGGGTCATGATGGGGGTCTGCTGGCCTTGGCGTGATGTACATATACCCGGTGGGTTCAATCAGTGTTGGTGGGCCATCCCCAATCCTACTGCAAATCCCGCAGCTCGCACAAAGGGTGACGGGGCTGTGCAGGCTGTTGAAATACCCAGTGTGCTATGATGCCAACTACTTTATTTGTGTGTGAGTAGAATGTTTGGATGAAATTAACATGGCCGGTAAGCTTGGTTCTCGTGTCTGTTGCCTTCTCTCATCTTTCAACCTCTTCCATGGCTCTTGGTACTCCCTACACATACTTTGGGTGCCCCTATGTGGACAAGCCCCCCGGCAGTCCATGCATATAGTGGGATGTGCAGTGTTGCATTTTGGTACCTGTGGTCCAGTGTGTGTGGCTGGTCTGTTGGGGTGGCATGTCTTGGCTATTCACTGCTGCTTCATGAGTCTTGTTCTACTACGGTGGCCTGCAGCCTGTCGGGTGGGTGGGCATGCAATTTTGGTGTGGGTGCCGCCCCCGCATGCCACTCAAACATCAGGATCATTGTGCTGGGACATGTACTCACCCATTGCCCAAATACATGGGCCTCTGTTCCCCTCCATTTATGCTAGCAGTGTGTTGTTCCGCAGGACCATGGCATCATGGGTTGATCCAGCAAACCGGGTACAGCAGTGGCTGACCGAGATGTCCGCATCACAGGTGACCTGGACATTGATTGAATGGAACTGATTCCGGTTCCTGAAGACTTCCTCCGAGGCCTGAGGTGCCACTAGCTTAATGTGCATGCAATTCAGTGCTGCACCACTTTGGGCATGCAATGTGCTGTGCCACATGCCGCAGCAGTGCGTCCAGCACCTAACCCAGCAGTTTTGAGAATACAGGCTGTGAAATGCCATGCAGCTTGCTCACAATGTGTTGAAATGTGCCAGTGGCAAGGAGGGGCAGGACCAACACCAGCCTTACCAGCATTGGTATAGCTGTCCTAATGCTGATCCTGCTCCCAATGTCTTCCTGGATCAGGTTTAGGACATATGCAATTCTCTCCCTGTCAAGGTGGTACAGTGTGAGGATTTGCATGTCAGTGAGAGTCCATGTTGTGGCCCTTACATGAAGTATTGGCGCATGCCTTGCATGGCGTCTCCTCCTCACATTCCTCCTCCTCTCCACCACCTTGTTCCCTCTGTTGATCCTCTAGCCCCTTCAGCTGTATGTTGGCCTGGAGCAGCTGTATATCGATGTTTACTACATTCAGTGGCGGCATGGTTCTGTTGGGAAGTGTGTCTGTGGTAGGGGTGGCCCTTTTCTACTCTTCTATGTTGAATTGGGTGCACCTGGATGCATTGGGTGCACCAGTGGCCTCATTTCACACACCTGCATGCATTTACCGCCTGCTTCCAGGTGGAGATTTTGCCACCTATCATTTGCCTGTATTAGTGGCAGAAACTTGCCAGTAAAACAGGCATGTACTAGCTCGGGATGTGCCGGTCATACCATTGCGCCGTTATTACCTGAGCATGTTTGGTGCTCATCCGGTATTTTCTGCGCTGGATACAATGGCACCAGTATTTAGGGAGACGTTGATACTGGTGCTGGTGATTCCAGAAACTGCGGTCAGGCACACCTGTACTTGGCCGGTCAAGGTAAAAGTGTTGTAAATGTTATTAACAGCACTTATCTGAACATTGGGTCACATTTGCTTATGCCACAACAGTGCCAGCAAAGCGGTAGGCACATGAACATGGCCAGGCCTAGAAAATAAAGCAGAATTAAAAGCTGAATGTGAAGGAAAGATTCATGGCGTGCAGATCAATGAAGGACACAAGTGAGAAATGGAACATTAATAGGAAATTGTCCTAAGCGGAACACTGCTCAAAGGTCACAAAGGGGGCAAGATAGGTGCCGGAAAGTTCTGGCACATGAGGTGGCCAGAGGAGACATCCCGAAAAAGACTGGTAAATGATACAGAAAACATACAGAAATATATGTATGCGGTCGAGATGAATTAGGGTTTTGAAATAGAGGAAGAACAAGGGGGGTTGGGCTTTTTGGCTCACTGGAGCTTGGGCAACCTCAAAAGGCTGGATCTGAAAAGCCATGCCAAATCAAATGCATTCTTGCACATGTCCCTAATGATAAATGTTTTATTGCGACATGATTGAGTTGCCTGTTTTTTTGCTGATGAGATTGAATATATAAAGTGCCTAACTGTGAATGTGTGCAGTGGTCCTTATTGTGTCTAGAGCCTGTCCTTTTGCTTGCATCTAGAGGTCAATGGTTATTATGAATGAAAGGTAGAGTACTAAGCCTGACGATGCATAGCTAAGGTCCTGCGGCATAATAACGGTGGCAGAAAGGAAGAATCAGGCTATTTCTTCCAACATATTTGGTGCATTGGCCAGGAACCTTTTAGCTGGTGCATTATTCAGACGTGGCAATATTGTATTTGTCAATAGTGTGCTGTGCTTGAAGTGAATACTAATTTGAGGCATTGTGAATTGTATGGAAAGGGTACAGCATGTCCGAGGCTAGTGTAGCTAACTTGCATGTCTATGCAGAATCGAAATTCTGTACTCTAGGGACGTGGTCTTCCGATACTATAAATCTATTGTGACAGCGCTTAGTTGCAAAGATTGAAAAAGAATCACCTAATAATTGATTTTATGAGGGCAATGTGTTGCACTCATGTCTAGTCAGGCTATTTGATTGCAATGATAAGAAATCTCAGAAAGACAGTATAAGTTGTTTGGATGCGAAGGTTTGGTTTATTTTGCATATGATTTTGGATATTAGGAGTCATGATGAACAAACAATGTTGAAGTATCAAAACAAATTGCCAGAATTTCTTGAAAGGGTGGTTCGAATAGAAGGTGTATCAGGCGAAGGGGAGCTACCGTTTTAACAATAGCAGACTAGATGCAATGAATTAATCGATGAATTGTCACATTTACAGGTGAGTCCACAGCATTAAGATGCATTGCTGAATGAGTTGGAAGTTAAAAGAAGACAGATTCAGGAAGATTTAGAACAGATTGACTAGTTGAAAAGGGGAATTAGCTCAGATTCAAGTTGGTAAAGATGAGGGCATGACAGAAAATTGATTCATTACGTAAAGAAATGAAACAACTGTCACATGATGTTCAGTGCTTATATGACAAGATCACTAGTTTGATGGCAGAAAGTGAAATGAGATTAAAAGTGGCTGCTAATTACATACAAATGAATGTACTAGTTGCAAGGTTGAGAAGGGAGCAATGTAAAATAAATGCAATCCAGGGCAAGACAGAAGATCTGAAAGGACAAGATAATTCAAGTCACAAAACAGGGGTCTAAGAGGACACATTTTGCATTCATGTTACAGTGAGCTGCAAAATACGCTGCCAGCTGAACTGATGTTTCAGTATGTGGGAGTCGAGGAGGCAGCACATCTGCCAAGGGTTGGCCACCTTCCAATATCTGTGGGGAAAGAATGTGGAGAGCCGTCGGCTTGCATAGATAGGGGAAGGCAATCTGTGAGGCAGAAGGAGGGAAGTGTTTTCACTGAGGGGAGAGAAACGGGCACAAGAGAGCAGAGGCCACAAAATGCTCACAGTTATGGACTTCCACAAGAAAATGTTATGCTTATCAAACCAGTTAAGATTATGAAGTCACTTATGGAGATTTAAAAAGGATTTGTAAGGGTTGATAGAAGAGCACTTTGATCGGGACATACAAATTTATCAGACACTAAATGTTCTGAAAGAACAGTACATTTGTTTCTTCCACTGGATGGTGGATCAGGCACGTGCCATTTTTTAGCATAGTTAAAAGGAGCAGCACATTTATTCATTTATTCATAGTAGGATTTGCAACAAGAATTAGGGAAGTATTTTTCACCCTACAAATCTGTGCAGGAAGTGAAGAGAGAGGGTTATGCATTATCAGCAGGTGCAGATGAATCACCTAGGCAATTTTTACAAACACTAAAAAGGGCTTTCTTCTGTGGTGATGTGGGCTGCGATTTTAACTCAATTGAGTTTAACAATACATTCTTTCATGGTCTTCATCAGCTGATCATAGCACATTTAGCACATGGGGAAAAGGATAAAGGAAAAGAACAGAAAAGCAGAACAAAAGAAGTGGTAGCTGGCCCTACAGTTGCAGAAATTGTCAGGGATGTATATGGCATTGTAGACCAGAAAGCCAAGAAATGACATGACAGAGAATCAGAAGGAACTGTAAATACAAAGAAGGGCCCAGACAGGGAATATGACATGATCAATGCCAGTGTTTCAGTCCACCAATCCAAGAGACCAAGCTACCTATGTCAGCCCCTGGTTTCTTGGAAATTCACCTTGGGTAGAATATCAGTACAGTGTAGCAGAATCAAATAGCACCACAAGTCATTCACCTCATGGACCGTACCAGGCAATGGGAGATCAAAGTAGGTTTAATCCTACAACAATGACATATGGGAACAGTAATCAATTGGAACCAAGATATGTAGATGGTTCATTGAACCTAGGATTCAACAAAGGGAGCAATATCTGCCTAATGAAAGACATAATGTGACATATAGCCAATGTTCATATGCCCAAATTACAGCGCAAGGGGATTATGGACAAGGAATAACACCACGTTCCCAACCTCCACTACCATGGAAATTCAGAGGAAATATTAACTAAATTCAGTCACCTGAAGGTAATCAGAGTAATCAAAACAGGCCAGGGCAGTTTGAGTTAAATCAGTACAGGCCTAGAGCACAGAGATGACTTTAGGGAAGTGAAGATGCTTGCTGACCAAGTCGGGAGGCTGTGCGCTAATCAGAGAAATCAGAATCAAATGACAAATCAGAATCAAGAGCACAAGAGTGATGTTCCCAAAGAACCAGTAAATTACTGGTCATGCAAACACACCACGCTGGAGCACAGGCACAAAATTACACACCATTGGATGAACATACAGGAATGCACAGTAGCTTCAATTTTCAGAAGAAGGTATGCAATTACATTGGAAATAGAAACACACACACACAAGAATGGGGTGTGGTTTAACATAGAGTTAAACCACACTATTTATTGCCTTTCAGGGTGGTGAGGACAGTGAAAGGACAGTGAAAGGCAAAAGAAAAATACACATGATTACACCAGATTGATTAGTGAAACCAAAGAACAGCGGGAAAGAAAGCAAACAAAAAAGAAGTCTATTGCAAGTGGGGAGGATGAGGAGAGTACAAATAAACAAATACCCTACAGTGTTAAGGGTGCAGGATGGGACAATTTTGGCAAAGGTTGAAATAGAGAGTGTTCAAATGGGTGTTGATGAAAAGGGCCATCACCTGTTTGATGCCTTGGTTGATTTAGTTCCAAGAGTACAAATGAGAGCAGAGAACCCATCAGAAATAAGTAAAATGGAAGCAAATGAAATGACTAGCGAGGATAGAGAAAATATGAAAAAAGTGATGGTGGTTCATTACCCAATGAAACCCCAATCTAATACTATTGATATCTCCACAGATGTAAAAACTCCTAAAAGGACACATACAGCTGAGTCCCCACAGTAATATTTCATACCACAGATGTTCAGTGAGGTGCAGTGAAAAAGGAACTGCTGCAAATATAGGGAAATCATGTGCCATAGAGGAGGTAAGTGATGACACTGAAAGCAATGTGGAAAAAAATAGATAAAGAATTGCCTGTGAACTCAAGCAGACCCATTATGCAGAGAGGCCAGCCAAGAGCAAATATTTAGTTGGAATCACAGAAAAGAAAGATACACAAAGAAGACAGGAAAGTTGAAAATGAAACAGCCAAAAAGCGGAGTAAGGTATCACTCCACATGTCCCTTTGTTTAGCAAGAAGTCAAGCAAGATTAAAAAAGAATAGCCCTGAGATCAGTAACAACTCACATGTTCTGTGTATACTAGAGAAATGTGAGGATCTGTATTGTGCCCCTATCACAGTAGAAGAACAATGTAAAGTGTTTGCGATGGTGGACACAGGAGCACAGGATACTGTAATGTCAAGTGAAGTGCTGGATAGCATAAATGAAGGGAGACAACATAATACTTTAAAATTAAAACAGATTGAGGGCCCTATGTATAGTTTCAATGGTGAGGAAATACCTGTGGAAGGTGCAACTGAGGTTGACATTAAGGTAGGGAAATGATGGTAACACCGCATGTGGCGGATATGCTGGTTAGAAGTGACATGAAAAGACCACCTGGTAAAACAAAAAGATGTACAACCTTCTCATGCTTAAACTGCACCAATTGCAGTCTTGTACAGAAAGGGAATATCATATTCAATCCCAACACAGGGAAGAAGATATACCTCAAATGTTATGCCACATCCGATACCAGCAATATTATCTACAGTATAAAAGGCCTATGTGGCAAATACTATGTAGGACAATCATCCGTAGAAAATGCAAAATCCGGTGGCACATACACCGTCCCAACATCCGCCCAGGAAATAGCAAATCACCAGTAGCACAACACTTCCTAGAAGGGAAACATCAAATATCTCAAATGATATTTAAAATACTCAAAACAATTGAGAAAAGAGAAGGTGGGCACACTATTGCCAAACTTTTGGACCAAAAACAAACCTTTTGGATAGAGAAACTTAATTCCCTATGCCCTAAGGGGATGAACGAGAAATGCAATTTTGCCTGTTGTCTCTAAATATCTACAGGGTGGGGTATTATACTCACCAAGTCTATACCTCCACACAAGCACATGTATCCCACACATCTACAACAAAAGGATACAAAGCTACAGGAAGCTGTCAGTAATTCATCTACTATTGTAGGACTAATACAACAATGTAACCACCAACGTATCAGTGGAAAATGTGAGAGGAATCTTTCCGTATGCCTTAACCAGTGTTAATACTATTTAGCTCTATAAAGCGGATATTCTACATGTAACCATCAATATAAATGTCTGCAATATTGAAAGTTTACATGGAACTTGTAAACTTATGTGAATACTGTATTTACGCTCGTAACCTCGGATATGAAATGATGTATGCAATGCTGGTATGGAAAGTGCACCATACAGAGTTGCCTAATTACAACATTATCTGTTGAGATATGCTTTGATTGTATAAAATGCACTAACCGATAATGGCAAGCCACACTCAATGTATTTTATCACATGCAGTTAAAGTAAGAAACCTTAAATCTCAAAATTGAGAAAACAAAGAATTCTATGGCATTAGCATGTACCGATAGGATCGAACAAGGACCACTATCAAATTTACAACATATGTACCAACTTTCCTTGTTTAACTTAAAATTGTGTTTTGACCCTCATGTACTGTTTTTTCAAGACTGATACTGGAATCTCTTGTATTGCAAAATTAAAATCACAATGTGATGAAACACTATATAATTGAAAAAACGTTTGTGATCCATTAGAACAGCCAGCCAGCCAGGCAGTTAAACAATGCTTCATTCTGCAATTGGAACAGCATGTTTTCTGCACTGTAGGAACATATTGGTGACTAAATGTTGTGACTCTCCAATGTTTTCTCAACATCTCATGCCTCTACTTGAAGGCATTCCCATATGGCAATATATGGAGAAATGTTCAAGTATTTCAAACATAGAAGCAAGCATTACTCAGCAATTACCATAGTAATCAAAATGTCCGCCGGCACGCAATGACGTAATCAAGCCAATGACATCATTGCATACCTGACGCTGGTGCCATTATGAGTAGAAAAGTGCTGCGGGGCACGCAGGCAACTACTTTCCAGTGGTCCTGTTGTCCCTCTCAAGCGCCTTGCCGCATAACCAAGGTAAGACTCCAAAACAGCTCCAGAATTATAGAGCAACCTCAATATGGTCAAAATAGCTTAGTAAATATATGTTTCCAATACAGGCCCCACGAAGAAAATAGTACTGAAGAACAAGGCCACCAAATAAGAAAAGGTATGACTTTTTGAAACTTAAGGCTACAAAAGTAAACATTTGCAGTGGAATAGAATAGACAGCATATCCATTTTTTTTACACTGCAGATCCTACAGTAGGATCTCAGGCTATAGGAAAAGACTGCTGAAAAACCTTCCACAAGAAAGGAAGACACAAATATTTTACAGATGTTTTGAGTGTAAATATTAAGAATAGATGGATAAATATGACAGCAATATCCCATGAGAGAGACCACTTACAAAATGGGCTTTTTTTAAATTCTTGTTTTTTTTAGAGCTTAGTCCCTAAAGATGTTCATTAGGACCGAAAAGCATTGGACGTCCTAGGCAAGCTTATATCTTTGATAATAAACATCTTTTCTGTTTTATGCAACTATGTTTCTGTAAGATTATTAATTTTAGAAGTATAAAGACATGAATTATGTATTATGTATGCAATGAATATGTTAACGAAATACATGTATAACAACTAACTTTAGGTGACATTTTCACACAAGTCCTTCCAGATGTTTGGGACATCTCAACCCAAACAACATACATAGATAGCTTTTGCGCTCCACAGCGTGACTGGAGTTTCTTCTGGCCACAGGACCAAATAATCTACTCAGAACCAGAATACATATGTAAATTAACAGCACAGAACAAATCTCAATTCAGGCGGTGCCCACTCCATCCTTTAGAACACTGATTGAAGAGACACCATTTCTATTAGGCATAAATTGTCTGAAGGGTCTGTCGCCGCTTATTGATGGGGTAAATGGTGTTCTGTGATAATTGGCCAAAAGCCCTCTGAAGCCTCAAAAAAGTTGCAAGCCAGTGTAGTAGTGCAAACTAATACCACACCATTGCCAAATCGGAAAATGTGATTGAGGTATATCTTCAAAATGGCTGTTTACCTAGTGTTACTGTCATTCCCATGTGCCGGGATGAATTGGTAAAAAGGAAAAACAGTCAATTCAAATTTTTAATTTAGATCCCAGGCAGAAATGGAAAACACAAGTAGATGAAAACACATTAAGATTCTATTCAGATGAGGAAGACCAAAAATCATGTGTCGCCTCTCTGTCAGACCAGAAGAAATATATTTCAACCATTGCAGAGATACACATGAATGAAGGTTGGAATGGGTACCAGGCACATGGATGGCTATCCGGAAATTATTGAGGCAATACTGCCCTGAAAAACGAGCTGCGTTTCATCAATGAGAAAGTGTTTAATCAAATGATTGACAGAAAAGAAATAACACTATTTTCACCATAACAAAATCAACGAATATGTCGATTAAATAGTTCTGGTTTGGAAAATAGAATTGTAGGGAGAGGCATGTTGAAAATAAAAATAGGATCCAAAAGCGTCCATCACAATATAAGGACTGTAAGTGGAACTAAGGCCAAATTATACCACAGAAATTATATCATGCACACAATGAGGATGGTTCTAGACTTTCTAAACCAAAAACTGTGGTCCACCACAGGAATTTGAGAATAAAAGGCAAACACACTGGTGTGCATAACCCATGCCATTTGCAGTTGAACTCCAAGTAGTGAATGATATTATCATTCCTGCATTCACATGGCAGTTTACTGTATCATTGAAATACAGAAAGGGACAAAAATGATGGAGTGTGATTCACTTGTGTGAATACACACCATTGGTGGAAGTTGGGGATAGTCCCATCCAGATAATTGTGAATAACAAAGGATGTCAGGACATTTATTTGGAAGAAGGAGCACCATTAGGAATGGCAATTCAAAAATCATACTACAATGCAGATTTGAACAAAACAATTATTGGAAATATTCCTGAAAGTTATGTCACTTCATGAGGTGAGCATCCTGTGTTTTAGACTCCAAACCCAAAGGGTTTATCAGGATTCAGTCATTTGGGGTCATTACAACCCTGCCGGTCCATTTACAACGGTGCCGGTAAGCCAACCGGCACTGTTGTTACCGGACCTTCAGAGTACAAGTTTGCAGTGCGGATGCCCTCCAGCCCGCCAGGTCTGACTTGGCAGGCGGAACTGCACCCGCCCGCAGACTTTCACGCTAGCACCAGCACTGTTATTAACGGTGCTGGTGCTACCGTCATCCCCATTCTCATTGAGTCCTATGGGCTCAAATGGGAATGTGGACTGCTGATTTTCCGGTGCCTGACTTCCAGGAACACCGGTGTTGTAATCCCCCAGTGTTTCATGAAGCTAGGCACCAGAACAAATCACAACTCTTGCAGCAGCCTGCCAGTTTTACTGGCACGGCTACCGCCGGAGTTGTTATGATGCCCAGTGTATCCTTATGAACCAAAAGATGTGATTTGTCATCATCAGGATGACTGCATTCTATTTCGGTTGGATGGCAATGAGTTAGAAGGAGAACAGCAAATTGAGGTGTTGGCTAAGGTGCCACAATACTTAAGGGTGGCATCTGTCCAAAAAGATACTGCCACACAATTAGAGAAAGTACAGAAATTCCTCCTCTGGAGGATTTTCCAGAATTTTCTAAAATGGTAGAGAACAAATCCAACCTGTGGATGCATGTACCAATGAGTTGGCGAGAGACTGGTTGAGGAAAATATTTTTAGAACTCAAGGATGTATTCGCCAGAGATGCATATGATTGTGGGTGTACTGATCTGCATGTCGCTACATTGCCAGAAGGCAATGGTAGGGAACCTGTCTTTGTGCAACAATATAGGCTACCCTTTGCCTTTTTAGAGTCATTGGTGGAAATAATTGAAAACCTAGAATCCAAAGGGATCCTTAGACCTATTCACAGTATATCAAATGCACCTATATTAAGTCTGATGAAGCCCAATGTTCAGTGGCAATTATGTGAGAGAAATTAACATTCCACTTCCATTCATTGTATTGATGCAAGGGTCAAATCTTTTTGACTACTTTGGATGTGACAGCTGGCTTTTGGTGTGTGTCATTAGTGAAGGACATACAAAACCTATTTTCTTTTACCTTCCAAGGAAAACAATATGCGTGGGAAAGAGTTCCCTTTGGCTGTATCACCAGTGGACGCGAGTTTGGAATGTTTCTGAATAAGGCAGTTCTGAATGCTCGAACAACATTGTGGAGGACTATTTCTATGTTCAGATGGATCATTGTTCCCACAAACGATTCACTTTATAATGACATTAATAACGCATTGGATAAGGAAACCAGTCATTTCTGAAAGATCTAAAATAATGCTTGATGAAGACTCTGACTGTGTGTGAACACACAGTGGAGGATTTAATCACAAACCCTATGGTTGTTAAAAAGTATTACCCAGGTTAGACTGTGTTTGTTCTATCGAAGGGATGAGAAGGCTGGTCCTAGCTAAATCCCTGTCAATCTACCAAAAACTCTTTGACTTCCTGCCAAGGTATTTGAGACACTTCCCAGACTCGAAGCCAAGATCATAGTTTCTAAGATTTCACTTAAATCTGATCAATACTGGTGAAAATAATGTAATAAATAACAAAAGTCAAACTGGATCGGAAACCTGCCCCCTATGCGGAGGTGTAGGAAAACAAACCTTGAAACATATAGTGATGGGGTGTAGAGCTACATGGAAGATGAGGGTGTCCCTTCTGGGATGGTTTGTAGATTGGGTGGAGAGCTTGCATACCTCTCAACTCACACGCATTTGGCGGGTGTCACCCGCCTTGTAAAGGGCGGACTCACCCACCAAGCCTTCTGCACGCCCATTCATTCCAATGGGCGTCTCACCCGCCAAAAACAAAATCGGGTGATTTTCACACAAATGGTTGAGGGCTATGAGCTTGTGCTTCGAAATTTTCTGGGAGAGGTTAATATCAGGCCAGGAAGTATTTCTTACCATACAGGTTTTAAGATAGGTGCAGGAACATGGTTTTGTTCAAAGCATAGGGTTTTAGCAGGGCATAAGTATTGTATAAGAATGATATATCTGTCCTTATATAATGGAAATGTATGTAGTAAGTAATGCAGGGGAAGCTTTATATGATTGAATTGAGATGTTTCTTGTAATATAATATGAATTTAATGTTTTAATATGATTTAAAGTAAATGTATTGTCTGTAGTGTGAAAAGTCGATTATTTGGCTATAACACAATAAAAAATGTAAACACAAATAAAAAAAACAACATTGTTTACTTTGGGTGCTACTTGCAGCAGTGTTTTGTACTGTCAAAGCTGGACTTGACTGGCTTCAGTAGGGGTTCTGAAGGGCTTGCGGTGTGCTTTGGCTGCCTTTGGGTGATCCTCAGCCCTAGTTCTATTCCATTAAAGGGATGCCAATGTGTTTCTGAATGTTCACATTTCTGCTCAGTGGGGTCTTGTGATCACAAATAGCTGTACTATTTTCCTCTGTTGCTTGGATATTGATAAATCAGGCACTTTATCTGTGAGCTGTTCTTTGGACACAGCAATCCCATGACCAGAGGAGGAAGTAAGAAGCAGGGCAGGCTGTTCTCCTTCACTATATCTGTCACCAAAATATCAAGTGCTGCAATCCCTGAGTGGATCAGTGTGCCTCCAACAAGATATAGCTAGTCCGGCTGCTGACACCGATATCCAGCAGCCTATTCAGATTATGCAGGGGGGATACGCATCTGCCAATTATTCAACTGGATGATATTACTACTATCATTAAATGCATGAAGTCAAAGTTGGGCAGGGAAGGTGCTAGAAGTGGTGTGCGAAGCAGTGTGTCTGGTGTGAGTCGTGAGGACAGACTTCTGCTGAAAACACACTTCATTCTGCATCGTGGACTGTGCACCCTGCAGCCCTCTCTCGATTTCTACTGATTTCTACTGAATTCGAAAGGACTTCCTATTTAAACACCGTGCAGGCGTGGAGCGCGGCGCGGTGTGCGAAGCAGTGTGTCTGGTGTCGGGTGGCGGGTGTCGGGTGACGAGGTAAGCTGCCTTCCCCGTCAAGGACCGTGAGTCCTATCCCAAGCAAACACTCTGAACTTTATTTCAACCACAATCATACTCAACCCATCCTCATGGCGCCATTTTCTCCAACTGACGATGACATAAGTCATCGTTTTCGGAGCAGTAAACCATTTTACGAACAGCTAGAACAACAAGACATACAGGAACCCAGAGAATCCAGGGAGGGGAAAAGTCACAAAACAGGAAAAGGATCCTCCGGGACACCGGCGCTGACCTCCATTGTAAACATCAAAACCGCCCCCCCTCCCGTTCAAACTACGATCTCACCGCTTCTGAAAGAGTCTTCCCAGCCCTTAAATCCACGCAACCCAGCGGACACTGAAGGCGCAGACTCCAGCGTAAATGATCTCCCTCCATATCAGCTTGCAGCAGGGGTGGCCGGGGATGAAAATTCCCAAGAGGCTGATCTAAAGAAGCTGACCTCAGCTGCACCATTACCAAGATCATCAGAATCACCAACGCGCAAAGCGCCTGAAGGTCCCACCACCCTGACGAGCAAATCCTCGCCGGAGACTGTCGGAGGACGGTCGCAGCAGGGTTCGGAACGGCTGGGCTCGGCGCGCAGGAATCTACCCGTTGCTGACACCACGCCTTCCCGGCTTTCCCCAGCAGTCCTGCGCTTCCACGCAGTAATTCGGGAGAACGTTTCTAGTAACACAAGCGCTCAGCGGTCGGTGCCGCCAGGCCAAGCGAAAATGACTACAGTTCAAATTCATCAAAGCAAATCTACACCAACAAAGCCCCAAACGCGGCCAAAGCAAAGTAAGCAGAGCAAGCAAAAAGACATCCCCACTAGAAATATCTCCAATGACTCATGGGACACGGAAAACGAGGTTCAATTGTGCTCACCAAACAACTCTGTGTTTGAAGTATCTTATGGGTCATCCTCTTTCCATCAGACAGCGGCCATAGAACCAAACGAGCCGACAGTCCAAAATTCGACAGATGAAGTGGCAAAGTCAGGCGTGTGCTCATTGCACCATGCCTTCACTCAAAGCCCAAACACCACCTCGGTTGCTGACTATCCCCTAGCCACAGACGAGACTCAGCCGGTGGTTCTGGGTTCCCAAATTAGATATCCAGGAAACTCCGACCAGGCTCATAAGATTCTGTTTGCAAAGGGGAACATTAAAACATGAACCACGTTGGACAAAATACCTACTAAGAAACATCGGAAACCAGCCCCAAAAGCGCAGGGGGGCCCTAAATGTCTACCAGCTCCACTGATATCCTCATCCTTAAAAGAATATTTCATAAAACAACACAAAAGAAAACTAGCCCAGGACCCAGAGCTGTGCGACACAGACATTTTGGAGGCCATCCAAGACTCACTACCAAGGACCAAAGCACGAAAAACAGACTTGAATCCACAGTGCCCAAAGCTAAACCAAAAATCTCAACCACAACTAGGCTCAACTACGAATCTGAACCTGGTAACTGAGAGCTCAGCACTACAACCTAACAGTAAGCCCAAAGAAATAGAAAGTTCCCAAAACGAAATGGACACTGGCCCTAAAAACACAGAAATACTAAAAGACAATCCAGATATTGAACCTATACAGGAAGGTGTGTCCGCCCAAACTCCAGACACCTCGGCAAGGGACAGGCACAGATTCTATCCTAGGAATCCCTTAACCGCAGACCATCACGCATGGACTCGGTCACACATTCAGGGAAATTCTAGTAGACTTTGGGGGATACCCCGCATATCACTCAAGAAGAAATGACATTTGCAGAAAGAAGATTCTCGGAGAGACTGGTCCAGCCTCCAAATGATAGAGGCTTAAAAACTCCAGCAAAAGCACGACGGTTAAGTGAAATTCCAAGCATGGCAGAAAAAGAGACACCGTCAAATAAAAAATCGGATCTGCTATCTATCATGTCGGCTCTTACGATAGCCTTAAATCCATTAGGCAAGCTCTACGAGTCAATTCATGAGGCTCTTACTGATAGTACCGCAATGATAAGCTCTATGAAAGACAAACTGTCCTTCATCGAAGGTTACCTAACCGCCGTTGAACGAAATTCAAACAGTACAGAAATAACCTTGGGAAAAAAAATAGACAACCTGAAACAATTCGGATCAAACTTCCAAATCATTCCAATCGAAATCTACTCAGACTTCAGAGAGCGAGAAGGTCAAGGATTTGGCCCCAATTTTTGCAAAAATTCCGACAAAGCTCTCTTCGCTAACATCATCCGTGGACTCTGCACCCCAGTCCACAGGAAGTGAAAAGCAGACAAAGGAGAGGAACCTTTCGGACACTCTCCCCCGTTCGCAAGAAAAGTCGTCAGAAGACAAGCTGCCGTCTGGCTCTAACCATAAAGACTATACGCCACAGAAACCACGGGTAAATAACAGACCCAAAACGGCAAAAACCTAAGTAAAGGCAGGCCCCTCTCTTGTGCTGAAAATAAGTGATGACCCAGACCTCCCCTTGGACCTGTTGGACACCTCACAGCACCCAGAAGTCGAGGAACTGATTCCTGCCCCATCGAAAAACCCATTGACCGTACCCAAGATATTCCCTGAACCGGCCATTGAACAAGTGATCCCCGCTCTACAGGGAGTAGAAAATCAAAAGGTGGTAGATCATGTGATGCGCACCCAAAGGCCCCGCTCAAACTCTCCAAGTGCCATCTTAGAAGCACTAAAAAACCTAAAGGAAACAGAAAAATAATCCAACCACAGATCTGACTGGAAATTCGACCTAAGATTCAAACAAAAGCACCGTCATGGAAGGCACCAAGTCCAATCCTTTAAGGAGTCCACAAGAACTAGTGAGGCGGAAGCCAGAAAAATTTCCAAACTGGCGGAATCATCGCTCTTCAAACTGGAACAAATTTCAGCAAAGGGCAGCTACCTGGTACTAAATCGAAGGACAGTGCTATGAATACTGGGAAAAATCAATAGGCTACGACACTTATCATCTGATGATTTCATACTCATTGAGCCTTGCCATCGGGAGCACAGAGCCAAAGCATATCTCTACAAAAGAAACAAGGCGTTAAGCAAAATCTCCCCCGAAGTAACGAACGATCTCCACCGCATAGGACTAAAAATACAACAGTTACAAAAGCCAAAACCAGTCTAGGTGGGTGGGGAAAGGGAAAAGAGAGGACCCTCGAGACATCGCTACGTAAAATGTAGTCCACTAAGCGACTCCAGATGGGCCGACCCCAGGAAGAGATGGGAAGAGGAGGGGACGAAACACCACGGCGATCGCATAAAAAACTGGACACACGGAAACTACACATCACCCAGCATCTCGCAAAGATATGCTGAGAGCACTCAGGAGAGACATCGTATAGAAGCAAAGGTGACCTCGCCCAAGAGGGATTTGAAAGAAACGTCCTCTTCCAAGCCATGGAAGTGGATCGCTGACACTTTCTCACAAAATCAAAAGAAATAGCAGTGAGCACTGTGTTCCACTGATACCAAGAGACAGGCTGAGAATCCACTGAGCCAGTTCTAAGAAAGTGCCCTCCAAATGGTATCATGGAACACCAGAGGCTACCGCCACCTAACCAGATCAAGTGATGTAAATCTGGGCTCATTCGATCTGATCTGTCTGCAGGAAACCTGGCTTTCGGATAAACCATCCTTGGATGGTTTTGAAATCGAAATTTCTCTGGCAACAAGATCTACGATGGGCCGACCATTAGTGGGTCTATTGACTGCCATCAGGGATCACCCCAAAGGGAAAAATCACAGAGGGCTACGACATGCTTACCACACTAACTACATGCTTCCATTATGATTATGGCAAAGATTCTTGGTCAAACACCGAACTGGCTATAATCAAATTGTACTGGAACCCGGAGAGAACAAACACCAAAGACTTCTGCAACTCCATAGCAAATATTATCGATAAAATCACAATCGACTTAAATGTCCCGAACATAATAATATGCGAGGATCTGAACGCCAAATGTGAGGACGAAACAACGAAGGACAAGGCCCACATGCCCAAACCACTGGTCGATGAAAGAGGCCGAGCATGGGCAAATTTAATGAAATCAAGAAAATTCCATAACACATCATCACTCCAAGACCGTGGTAGGCAAATTCCAACTTTGGAAAGGTCTGAATCTTTCGCCACTCTAGACTACATCTTTATCACGGAAGGCCTGATCCCGTACTTTGTGGACTTCTCAGTCATAAAAACCATCAAAAGTGACTATAACCTTCTCCAGAAGTCTTGGAATGGAGTATTACTGAAAAGACCTCAGTACTTACTTGATATTGAGTCTAACAAGCAACAAAATCGACTCCGGCTAACATCTGAAAATATAAGATCCTTCGATGCCAACTTAGGCAAGAAATATGGTCGAATTAGTAGAGGCTCGGAAGAAGCGAGACCCGAGTACACGTCCCTACTAGCTGCCCACAAAGTGAGTTTTTCTGGTAAAACATGAAATCTTTCAACCCACATCCACACGTTTAACCACCTGGTGGTTGGAAAGCGACTAGAGGTGAGAAAGATAAAAAACTAGCAGTGAAAATGAAAACCACAGATTCTTGGACTGCATACCATATGGGTGTAAGGCTCTACAAAACCTGGTTAAAGCAAAAACGGCAGACTATGTACCAGAACGATGCAGAAGCCATGTTAAGCACCTGGGCATCAAGAAACACCAGAGATTTTTGGACGCTTTTCAAGAACACAAATGGGCAAAAGGTTCCATCGATCTCAAATTCCGTATTTAAACAAAATTGGATCTCATATTTCACGGAACTTTACCGGCTACCTCCAATCTCAGTTCCACAGCCGTCACCTGTGATCTCTGAACCATGGATCGAATTGGCAAACGTGAAAGACATCTCCAGAATAATCTCCGATCTAAAATCTTCCAGGGCCCCCGGTCCCGATGGGCTGACAAATCTGGACCTCAAGGAGCACCCTATTGACTGGGCACATGCAATTAGCAAGCTATTCAAACATTGCCAGTTACAGAAGCAAATTCCGAAAACTTGGACAGAAGCAGTCCTGGTCCCGATTTTCAAGAAAGGGGACAGAGTTTCCCCGGCGAACTACAGACCAATAGTCCTACTTGACATTATCGGCAAGATTTTCGCGTCCCTTCTGCTGCTCCGCTTCAAAAAATGGGCCAGAATTTCTCCGGCAGCTGATATCTTTCAAACTGGCTTTCAAAAGGGCACTGGTACAACAATAAACCTCTTAATCCTTAACATCATTAAAGCAAAAGTAAAGAGAGGGGCGCCAAAGGTCTACATGGCAATGGTGGACCTATCCCAAGCCTTTGATATGGTGGATCAATACAAACTATGGGCAAAGCTAACATCTTGGAATTGCCCGGGTTCCGTCCTGGAGCCAATAAAGGCCCTTCATACATCAACATCTCTCCGGGTGCGCCTAAGCCGGCAAGGTATCCTATCAGATCAAATTGATACAGAACTAGGAGTCAAACAGGGCTGTCCATTGGCCCCCGCTCTGTTCATAGCCTTTATTGGAGATTTTCAAAAATCAGAAAAAAAAGTGCGATCCTTCCCGCCCAAAGTTGGCACCTGTAAAGTATCAAGACTGTGGTATGCTGATGACCTGATTATCATGGATCAGACTGTGATAGGTCTGCAAAGGCAACTAACAGATTTATCGGCATACATGGAAAGCAACAATCTACAAATCAACAAATCCAAGACAAAAATTATTGTATTTTCAAAAACATTGAAGACTCAACAGGCCAACACATCTTGGTTTCTTGAAAAGACAAAAATCGAACTGGTTAGCGAATGCAAATACCTGGGAATTCAGATCGATAACACACTCAAAGAAAACTCCTTACAAAACTCGCTCTGGGGAAAAATTAGAAATCTAACCGCACAAACACGTGCAGTGGACAAAAGATTTGGGAAGTTCTCGTGGATCCCCGCTCTCCAGTTCTACAAATCAAAAGTAGTCCCTGCAATAACTTATGGAATGGCGGACAACTTAAACCTGCCAGTGGAGTTTTGGATCTAGTTGGACGGATTCCTATGGAAATCAGTGCTGGGCCTGCCCAAATCAGCCCCAATGCCAGCGATCCGGCGTGACTTGGGCTTACCATCTCTAGCCTCTGTGGTGATCCAAAGCATGTCACAGCTATACAGAAAAATCCTGATGCCTAGCTCACTTACAATCTTCCAGGTGGTAGTCTCTGAAATCAACAAAGGATCTTGCAAACCCTTAACTGACTGGGTCAAAAAAAATCAAGCTAAATTAGAAGAAGTAGCGTGCAATGAAGAAATCCTTACTTCAAATTCAGGACGAGTAAAGACCAAATTTGAGCAACAAGATTGGATCAAAACAAATGAGAAAATCCAGCTCTACAAATCCTTAAAGCACCTTCCACCATCACACAATCAGCTGAAGGTCCCTCTCAAATATTGCGAGAAATTTCCCGCAAAAGAACTAAGGAAAACATATATGCGTGCTCGTTTAAACCTGCTCCCCACCAGGGAAATTCTGAACACTAGAGCACCTTCCCCGACTTCAGACTGCCGCCTGTGTGGAGTCTTGGGCCAAGTTGAAACAGTGCGCCATCTGCTCATGGTCTGCCCAGCATTAACATATGAAAGACAAGCTTACATGACACCACTAATCTCACAGTCAGCAACACTAGACAAAGAAACTTGTTGGCACCAACTGATAGCAGGTGACTCCGCCAGATGGTCCAGGACGGCTGCTACATTTTTGACAGTGGCCTTAAAAAAAGTAAATGCGATGGTTGCTAGTTCGCCCCCTGCTGTCTGTCTGCCTGGGTCGCCAAAATCATCTTAACTGAAATTAAACTAGGACCAAACCAACAAACCTACTCAACCGAAAGTGGTGTCTTAAAGTAGCTTGTAAATGGTTGAAAACTCTCACCAACGCAGGAACTTTTTCTTTTGTTAAAACCTAAAAGGTTATAAACAAAAAAAAAATACAAAAAAAAAGAAAGTGCTAGAAGCGGCAGAGGCAAGAATAAGTCAGAGTGAGGGTGAAACCACCTCCATTAGATCACTGATTACTGACTTATCCAAAGACCTCAAAGCTAACAAGATGAAATCAGAAGATCGAAATCCTGTCCTAACTACTCAAAAAGTGAGAAATGGTTAGAATTCCAAAGAACGCAACATGGCAACAAGGAGGGTCTCCTGAGGGATTTTCTTAAAAGCCTCTTTGAAAATCCCTGAGCTTTCTCCTGATTTTAAGGTCAAGCGAGCCCGTCATTCTTTTGCTCCCAATTCTAATTCGTGGGCTCCCCCAGACCAACTATATAACATATATACTGAACTATAGGTATTGTGACCTGCTAATGATATATGCTAGGGGGAAAGGTGTGCTAGGTTGCAGCTTGCGTAGGGTTTTTCTGTATCTGGATTTTTCTGTTGCTTTACAGGCAGAGGGTTGCGCAATAGGAACATACCTTATGTGATGCTATTTCCAGCTAAACTTTTAACTTATGGATAAACCCTACTTCTTTACAGTTCCTGATAAGACCATCTACTCTATTGAGGAAAGTGTGTCATTGCCATTGCCTAATACTTCGATTAACTCTCCAACTAAAACCTGTGCACTTCCTCAGCAAATGACTTTAAATGGATGCATATTTCTTTTGTTGGTGTTTTAGGTTGAGACCTTCCTATTATCCACCTGTTTTCTTAATCAGAGATATATACAAAACTGTAACATATGATATAAAAGTTGCTATGTGGGTTTATTCAGCGCTCCCATATTAGCAAGCTCACATTGTTTTCAAGGTGTGGTTTTGAGTGATACATGATTGGGTATGTAACACTTTAACTGAGGATGTGGTGGGGGTGGGTAAGCGAGTGAGGGAAGTTATTATATAACGTTAAAGTACACCTGTACTTGCCACTCCAATATTTCGGTGCAGCAGAAGGGCAGTATCTGAAACTGTGGGGTGCCTATAACTAATGCTGCATGCCTGACTTGGAAGCTGCCGCCCCATAAAAGCCAGAAACTTCTCCAGTAGAGGCAAAGCCTGGTGCAGCAGAAGTGCAGTGTCTGCAACTACCGGGTGTCCGTAACACATGCCACATGCCTGACTTGGAAGCCGCCGCCCCTTAAAAGTCAGGAATTTCCCGGGTAGCGGCAAAGCCCAGTACGGCAGAAGGGCGGTGCCTGCAACCGCAGGGTGTCCGCAAGCCGAGGGGGCCGGCAGTTTGCCATTCTCTGAAACTAGGAAGTGCTCATTGATGAGAGGACTCAGAGAAAGCCCCAGGAAGTAAGATTGGTGGGATCTGTGGACTGTGAGCACACTCGTAACTAGGAGCATTAACAATTTGTTATTGACAACTTTGCCAACTTGTTTGTTGCATGGATCAGTTTCAGTTATTTATCAACGTCTCTTGTGCTCTTATGATTTATTCCTGTATGTTTTCTCCACGGCATAATAGTAGGGCAGTTCTGATTATTTTGGCCTACTTCTGCAAAGGGAATTAAAACTGTAACAAATACTGATTTAGGACTGTAGTGCCGACTAGTAAGGAGAATATTGAGACTGCTGATCACAGGAAGCAGTGGGAGCAGTCAGACTCTGGATGCCTCTTAAATCATTCGGCTGTTCCCTTCTCCAGTGTGATTTGATATGTGGAGTTTTGTGGCTCTAGTTACAGCCCATACACAAATCCCTTGGTCTTTTGCGATAACCGTTAATTGTGACCTGTGATTTGCCAACTGTCAGAGACTTAGGGGATCACTATGAGTTCCATGGTATCCCACCGGTAATTCCAGAGGGGTACCGGGGAACAACTGTATGATATGAGATGATAGGTTATTTATAACGTGCTAAATACCCAGAGGTTTCTAAGCGCGGACCCGGGGATCGAACCTGTCTTGCTCTGTGTCGTCTTGCTTCCAAGGTGAGCATGGTGCCCCTGAGCTATCCTCCTGAGTATCATCTCTGCCACCCAATATCCTGTTATTACTGGGATATTATGGGCAGCGGAGGTGCCGGGTAACTCCCCATTCCATGAAGTCCTAGAGGACTCCATGGGATGGGGTTGCCCGAATCACCAGCACTGTTAGTAATGGTGCCAGTGATTCAGGCTTTTATCTGCCCAGGCTTGCCGGTACATTAGAGCCCCTACCGGAAGATTTGGAGTTGGCCCATTCAGAAAAGTGCCGGTATACATTGTTACCGGTGCCTTATCTATGGACTGGCCAACTCCTAATGAGGCCATTACTGTCCTATCTGTTCAGTGTTTGTGTATAGGTTACTATTTGATAACTTTGAGCTGTTAAGTTGTGTGGTTAACATGTCCAAAAGGAAGGCCATTGTATCCTTGTCCTGGGGGCAGGACATAGGAAACATTATAAAATATTCCAGCCAATGAAGGATGTGAACAATTTGATCACGAGATCAGAGGGCTACTGCATGATATTGATCCCCTGGAAGGTAACACATTTAATAACCAGGGAGAGTGCCTCCGGGGGCAGCAGCTAATTGTGTCTCAGACATAGACTATGACCTGGCCTTAGCTCTGTATGAGATTGCTATTCCAGTGAAGCCAAGAAATTAAGAAATACAGCCCCATTTGAGTTCCTAGGGTAGTCGAAACAAGGCTCCCTTTGCTCCATTTAAAACAGAGATAAAACGGAGTTAGGAGGGAGGGAACGAGTATGTGTTACATGTTAAATTGAGTGGGGAGTACACACCAGACCTCGGCAGCACGCAGTCTACAGACCTTTGTCTCTGCGAACCTCAGGTACGCTTTATTGATCAGTCCCCGTTTCCTCGGATTTAACGCAGCGTAACACATTATGATCCTTACAACTTTGATTCACAGATGTTGCTGTGCTGCAACAGAACGCCCTATACGGTGGATTTTTTCTACCTCCTTACATACACAGGATTTTTCCTGTTTTTTGACATGTCACTCAACATTCAGGTAATTCACTGTTTCTTACTCTTGGGGACCTTAATCTTTCATATTTCTTGCAATTGGCTAATTTGGCTTTTCGTCTCTTTTTTTCTGGTTTTGTGTTATCCTCATCTGACTGCAACCAAAACTATTGATGATGGGTATGTTTCCGTTTTGTTATGCTTATTTTTGCACTATTCATATCTGTTTTCACAAATTACATATTTATGTGTATATTTTGGTTGACTTGTCCCAATGTAGCATTTGACTTGCTCTGATGAAGGAGTTTCACTCCGAAATGCATTGGCATACTAAGTCAACAATTTTGGATGCTGTGACATATTTGCTTCCTCACTAAGAAGTTATTAGTGATCTTTTCTTTTTACAAAAAATGTACCTTTAGATATAAAATGGTCATCATAAAACTACAAACAGTGTCATTTGTGATCAATTGCTACAACTTCAATTGTGTTGATCACATCCAATAGAGAACTATACCTAACTCGAGAGTTGGTGTTTTTGAAAGTATTTTTGAATTTTTGACCCCATTTGGGACCAAAAGGAGAGCGACTACTTGGCTGGACTTACAACCTAGTCTTTCGCTTTGTGGATTTGTAGAGTCAGGGTGTCTCCAGACTCTTCGCAGCCAGCTCTTATCAAGATTATTCATGAAAGTATAAACAGTTTAATTGTTACTTACCTTTTCTAAAATCAAATTTTTCAAATAAGACTTGAACATTTGTGGTGCCCACTCATTTTTCTTTTTTTTTGTTTGCTTGCCATTGACATACATACATTCCCGCCGCCTGCCGCACAGACAACAATTAGATTTTCTTCTCCACACGTGTCTAACAGTGGGGGTAGTACTGGATTGGGGTTAGTCTTGATTGCACACCACAAAAGGCAGGAAGACATGAGTGGAACCAAAAAAGGAGCTGGCCCCTTTGAGGTTGCCAGCCCGGATACTGATGTGGTTATGCCTGGGAGGGACCTGGAAGAAATAGTCTGACTGAGACAGAGGGCTCCAAACAGTACATGGCATGCCACAAGGTTAATCTCATGGAATATTGTGGGGATTGTAAGACATTTAGAGGATCCAGGATGGTTGGTTGTGGGGATGAAGAACTACAATGGTATCAGTCATTCTATACCCTGCAAAGAAAGGACCCAGGGGGAAGGGCAAGCAGTGGCCTTCTGATCTGGGTTGATACTACCCTAAATTGGAAGATAGAGTCTCAGTCCACTGATTCACCTGACCTTTTACACTTTGTGGCGCACACCTGCAGAGGTGACTGAATCCTTTTGTTTAACATCTATAATTGGCCCTCTCAGTCTGATGTTTTTTTTTTTTTTAACCAGGGAAGATATATATAATCCTAGCAGCAGATTTTAACCTCCAACTTGAACCTATTAGAGAGTTTGAGGTTATATGGGAGGAACAGGATATATAGTGGGCTATCTCGGCCTTGGTATCGGATACACCCAAGAGGATACATAGCCATGCAATTGACACAACCCGTATGCTGTTTCACCTACAACTAATACCCTGCAATGATAATTTCTACTGATCAGCCAGACCATAATACATACTCAGGGGTAAATGAGTGTTTAGTCATATATTATATCTTGATAGGATTGGAGTAAATTAGATGGATTCGAAGTATTGAATACTCACGCCAGCGGCCATCAACCATCAACCATTATCTATTAATCTCAAATTTGAAATGAATTGTCATCTAAATGTAGATAATACATCTAGGGATGGTGATATAACGGTTTCAGGGCATGCCCGCAAAGTCATTAGATGGCCAAAAATAATAGAGCATGAAAAGAAGCCAATAATCTACAATTCGATTCGGAGTAAATTAGAGGCAATCTATAGTAAAGAACTCGCAAATTTAAGTATTCTTAGGGAGTTTGAAAAACATACTGCAAACCTTCCACATTTTACCTGTGAAGCCCGTAAAGTTAAAAAAGAACATTAAACAGGCTAAGTGGTATGATGTTGATTGTCAGGCCCCCAATAGGCAGTTACTGGCTTGCCTTAATTCTGAAACCATAGTGGATAAGGTACAATTTCACAAGTGCAGATCCAATAACAAAAAGAAGAATATTTATGTTAGGACACTGTGCTGCCGTGTTATGCAGGTATTTGATAATGGTGATTAAACAGCTTTTTGGACAACAATCTCGGGGCAGAAACAAATGGGAATGGGACTTAATTTTTGAATCACTGCAGATGCCTGGTGGGAGCTGTAAGGATATTTGGCGTGTTACAGCACAGAGTACAGCACTACTGCACAGGTAGCAATTTTTTTTTTGATGCAGCACCACCACATGGATGTGGTGCATTGCTATATGTGTTGCCAGAGTAACATGGACATATAAGTAAAGACAGGCTATTCAGTCAAAACCGATTTTTACATATAAGATGCAAATCTATTTTTACAGTTAAAAGCACACATGTGCACATTCAAAAATGCACACTATTTTTCACCTGAAATGCCTATGTTGCAAGAGACACATTTGAAAATTAATAACTAACCTTATTAATAGCTAACCTGACTAATAAAACTTCATTTAACATAACCCACTAATAAAAATGTGTCTCCACTGCAGAATTAGGTCTACTCTGAAAGTGAACTTTTAAACGCACATTCATTTTTTTTTCTCTGCTGCTCTGTCCACATAACTACAGGAAGCAAAGAGCTTGAAGGAACAGGAAATCAGTTTGTTACAATTTTTACTGTAGAAATGAGCCATTGTGTAGTGAGGGAGGCGATGACATGATTGATTCTGATTGGAGCAGCGTCATAGCAAGTATCATGCTGGGGAAGCTTGAGGAGAGGGGGAGAGCAATCGAGATCTTGCAGAGCTGGGAGAAGGACCTGTTTCCTGGCTGAAGCATTCCTGCTGCAAAAGCTGAGAATTCCAGGCAATAACCTCGGTTTGAGAACGGCAGACGCTTGTTTTCACTGGGGTTAATCTTCAAGGGAGCCAAATTCAGAAAGAGAATAGCCGGAGAAAACTCATGCTGAACAGATAAGGTAATTACAGAAGTGTGTGGGAGCTGTGCGAAAGTGTGCGAAACTGTTCAGTCAGTGTATTCGAGGGAGTCCCAGTCCCTTATCAGCATATTTAATGTTACCAATTGAATATATTCTCGCAGCTCTCTGTTCATTTTATCACAAATAATGTTGTACCATTTCATTTATTTCTGTAAAAAAAGGTTAAACTGTGTTTAAAGGAAATTTCTATAATACAAAAATATCTGAAAACAGATAGCTAGTGTGTATTATTTCTCTCTTTCATTTTGCATGGGAAAAGGTTTAAACGTGGGTAGATTTTTAAACAGTGCAATTGTCATTTTAAAACAGATGTGTGCATGATTATATTCAGTATGGACAGTTGTGAGTGACTGTTTGTAGCATAGCTTGTTGGAGGTACATGAGCCAACGGGAAGAGAGACTCTCTGGACATAGTTCCATACCGTATATAAGGTAGTGGAAATTACCACAAAAATACCACAATAGCCCATGGTGGCACACAACACTAACACTGAAAATGTAGTATCCCTAAAATGTAGGCCTGAGGTCTCTCTAGTGATCAAGAACAATCTAGATAAAAAACAAGGGATGTTGGATATTGGGGCCACAAATAAACCAACCACTATACCAACCAACCACGCAAATTATCACGCACATTATCTAAATAGGTCTGAATTCTGAAATAATGCAATGTATTATTGTTATGTGTGACCCAATATGAATACAGAGAGTGATTATTGCTAAAGGTATTTTGGCGGTAAGAAAATACAGCAAAGCCCCAAATATCCACAAAATTCCCAACATATTTATGGTGCGTTGCAGGCCGGGAAAGTGATCATAGAGTACCTACTGGGCGTGGCAAGCGAGTCTCACACTGCCATTTGCACATTAAAGGGAACCCATTTTATAATAGCAGTGTGCCACTAAAAACGAATTTCAGAATGTCACAAAGGGAAACCACATTTTCAGACCTAGTGCAATATTTAGAGGCAAAGTTGTTTGCACATGGGACGTGGTCGTCGAACAGCACCTTAGAATTGCGTGACCGCATTCAGGGTGAGGTGCAGAAAGAAAAACTAGACAATATTTTTGCAGAAGGCTGCATAATTCAGGTCTGCCTTACAAGATTATTGAATGCAGCCGATAAAAGTGCAGAGAAAAGTGCAGAGAAAGACTGTTTAATACGGCTATGGTTTATTTTGAATAAGTCCCTGCGAATGCAGGAGAATGATACCCAGCTAATTAACAGGTTAAAGACTGAATTAGATGGGGCAAGTAAAAATCAGGAAATGTTAAGAGCAGAATTGGATGTATGCCAAAAAGACATGCAATTAAAATGCAGAGACTTTGATGCTCAGTTATCCAAAAGCAAGAAACAATTTGAGGATAGTGAGCAAGAATTGGTACACTTAAAAGCCTTGGTGGACCACATTAGACAGGATAAAGATGAGGTTGTTTCAGAAATGCAGATTTTACAAAAAGAACATTGTGAAAAAGAATGTGATCTCCAGAGTGCAGAACAAGAAATGATTAAAATGATTCAAGAAAGAGACAAGAGAAATAAAGAGTTCAATGAATGCCAAATGCAAATGTGCGACATGCAGGAGGTGATTAATAAGATGAGTGATGAAAACAACTATTTGCAAAATGAAGCAAACAGACTCCTTAAAAAGTGTAAGGACTTAGAACAGCAAATGTGCATTCCCAGCTCCCAGGAGAGGCGGCAGGGTACCACATTCAATGGAGTGGAGGTGAATTCTAGCTCTGCCCAAAGAGCTAGTGCTCCAGTGACTGGGCCGGTGACTGAACTTGGTTGCAGCGCCCTTGGGGGATTTGATACTCCCATTGGGGGCAGCCACCAATCTCATACACCTGAAAACAGGATTGAATCACAAAATAGTGCAATTCCATGCATTGCAACAAGTAGCCCCATAAAAATAATGAAATCCATTAAAGCCCTGATCAAACCATTTAAAAAGGGAGGTGAATGCTGCATTGAGGATCACTTAGAAGCAGTGCATGACATTTTTAAAGCACTCCAGATACCTAAGGAACAGTACAGACAATATTTTCATTTAACTTTAGATGCCCCGACGGCCAGCATCATAAGGGGATTAAATGAACAGCAGAATATGACCTGGTTGGAGTTTGAAAAAAAAATTAGGCGTCATTTTTCTCCTTTTCAGTCATTGCAGGAGGCAAAGAAAGTCGTTTACACAATTACTGCTGGACCTAATACATCCCCTCGCCAATTTTTACAAGACTTCAAAAAAAGAGCATTTTCTCGCTTTGATGTATCTTTTGACCCAAATTCCAATGAGTTTAAAACTGCATACTTCTATGGGCTACAGAAAGACATCATATCCCAATTGGTCCGTGAATTTGACCGTGACAAGTCCCTTGAATGGATTGTACATCAAAGCACAAAACTGTATGAGGTACTCTATTGTCAGGGTAGAGAAAGTGATAAAATGAAAGATACTAGACCTAAATCTAAAGAACCCTCAGCCACAGTAATGGAAATCAGGTCAGCCAAAATGTCCCTTGAGTCTGCTCAAAGCCAAGGTAAAAATAATGTGACACCTGAACAAAGGGGTAATCAACAAAGATCAACAAAGATCGCCATTTCCTGTACCAATGTTCCAATCACATGATCCTAGTAATTAGGAGAGCTACATCAGCCCCCTAGGTATTTAGGGGACAGACCCCGGGTAGGATATCGGCCTGATATGGCAGGTATGAACAATAACCAGAGACAAAATCAAGATCAAAGAAATGATGGTCCCTACCAGTCATTGGGGACACAGAGCAGATTTGATCCCAACACCATGATATATGGTAATCAGGATAGACCCCGATATGTGGATCGGTTTACTGATAATGGAAATCAACATAGGGGCCAGTACCCACAATCTGAGAGACAGGACATGAGACAAAACGTGAACTACAATCCACGTCAGTACAATGATTCCCCACCAGGGGACTATAATCAAAGGATGGGTGCAACCCGCTCCCCTCCACAAATGAAGCAAGAGTTCAGAAACCATCCCAACCGACATCAATCACCTGAGAGGTATCAGAATATATCCAATTAGGGGGAAAACAACCAATATCGACCTAGGCCACAGAAAGAGGATTCTAGAGAGATGGAAAGGTTCCAGTGCCTTGAGGCCCAAGTGAACATGTTAGCTGAGCAAATAGGAAAGCTCTATACAGCGCAAAAACAACCTTCCAAAGAGGGGGCTGATGGCCATAGCAATGACCGGGGGGCTTCCGAAAAGTGACTAAGTACTCATGATAACTGCAGTGCCAAAATGACAGATTGCTCTGATATAATTTTGCATAACAACTCTGAGATGCCTAATGGATTAAAAATGAAAGTGCCAGTAAATGAACTTGTGACAGAAAGTGCAAATACTTCTAAAAAAGAGGTACGGTTTAACCTAGAGCTAAATAAAACAGTAAAGATTTGCACAAATGAAAAAGAAACATTAGGAATTCCAAAAGAACAAAGGGACAGATGTAAGAAAAATGGCTCATGCATGGGGAATACCAGTGAACAGGGAGTAAGTGGGGATGCTATAGCTCCTTCCCTGGGCCAGTAAAACAATGGCCAAACACAGACAGAAAAAGGAAATACTCAAAAGGAGGGTACAAGTCAATCACCTGGGGAATTCTTTGAGCCACATATTTTTGAAGAGGCTGAAAGGGCTGGTATCACACTAAATGATCACAAATGCACAGAATTAAAAAATGACAAATTGCTGAATGATGTTGTTACACATGTTCAGTTGGAAGGTTGTAATGTGGTCTCTGATGTTACCCAGATGGATGGGCGAACAGTGGCCACACTCCAAAAAACCTCTGATCATGGAGAAATGAATAAAGTCTCTCGCGCAGAAATGGGTAAAAAGGAGGGAAAATGTCTTTCCATTTACCAATGTGCTTAGCCAAAAGTGAAAAAGACCTGAGAAAGGTGAGCCCTGAAATCAGTAAGAATTCACACTTCTTATGTGTATTAGAGGAAGTTGAGGACAGATATTGCACCCATCACTGTAGAAGAAAAATGCCACACCTTTGCTATGATTGACACTGGCGCACAGGCCACAATTATGTCCAAGGAGCTGGTAAAGAGTATCAATGAAGGGAGACCCCCACAGAGTCAGATCACAGTGAAGGAAAATCAAGGTCCAGTGCATAACTTTAATGGGGAGGAGGTGCCAATCATAGGTATAACTGAGGTTGACATAAAAATAGGAAAGCACAGAATGAAACAAGAGGTATTGATCACATCTATTTGTGAAATTCCATTTCTGATGGGGACAGATTGCCTGAAAAGATTGTCTCCTCTCATAGATGGGGTGAATGGAGTGCTGTGGTCCTTAACCAAAAAACCATTGAGGCCTAAGAAACTAAAATCACAAAACCGCAATATAAATGAATGTCACACCGTTGCCAAAACAAATGATGCTGTGGAGGTATATCTCCAGAATAGCTGCATACCTAGTGTCACTGTTATATTAATGTGTCAAGACAAAATGCAGAGCGACAATGAAAAACTACCTGTACAAATATACTTGGACCCAAGGAAAAATTGGCAGACTGCCATAGATGAGCACACATTACGTTTTTATTTAAAAGAGAAAACATGCAAACAGAATATTGCTCCTAAAACAGATTCAGAAAAACACATTACCACATGGAATATGAGCAACCATGGGTTCATGTTGGTATAAATGATTATTTTAAAACAATAAAAGCCACTTTAGCGCTTGGACATGAAAGGAGTTTCATTAATGAGAAATTGTTGCAAAAAATAATGGAGAGGGAAGAAATCCCGAAATTTAGGATTAAAAACCAATATGTTTCTGGGTTGGACAGTCCAGACTTTGAAAACCGAATTGCAGGCAGATGCATGCTTAAAATTAGCATTGGGCAGAAAACAATTTACCATAATGTATGGATAGTGAATGGAGCACAAAATGAATTTTACATGGGCAATGACATCATGCACAGAATGTGTATGGTGTTAGATTTCCTTAATCAAAAAATATGGTCACGCCTAGGTGGTCCGGCACCTGAATTTGAAGACAAAAGAAGGGCTTATCATTGTGCACAACTGGTTTCTTATGCAATCGAATTACAAATGAGGAAAGATACTATTATTCCTGCATTTACAAAACAGTTTGCAATAACACTGAAGTGCAAAAATGGACAGCAGATGAAAGGTTCTGATGCATTTGTGTGCCTGAATGAATCCATAAAACAGCAAGGCCTGTATTATGAAAACATTCCATTGGTAGATATTGGTGAAGGATCTGTAAAAATTATGGTAAATAATATAGGTTGTCAGGATATTCATTTAGAGGAAAACTCCCCATTAGGAATGGCCATACAAAAATCACATTATACGGCAGATTTAAATAACATGGTGATTGGAAATATCCCTGAAAAGTATGTAGATGCCAAGGGTGAGTTGCCAGAACACCTGGACTCTCAGCCCAAAGGAATATTTAAAATTCATTCTGTGTATCCTTATGATTCAAATGAGACAGTGTGCTGCCATCAAGAGGATTGCATAATATTTAATTTAAATGAAAATGAAACAGAAAATCAGCCCATTGAAGTGGAAGCTGATATGCCAAAATATTTAAAAGTGGCAGCTTTACAAAAAGACACAGCCACACAGTTAGAGGAAAGCGCCGAGATTCCCTTACCAGAAGATTTTCCAGAATTTTCCAAAATGGTAGAAGAGCAGATCTCCTTAGCGGATGCGTGTGAAAGCAATGAGGATAGGGACAATCTGAGGGAGATATTTATGGAGTTTAAGGATGTATTTGCAAAATATACTTATGATTGTGGTTTAACTGATTTACATGTGGCCACACTACCAGAAGGGTGTAGCAGAAATCCAGTGTTTGTACGCCAGTATAGACTACCGCTGGCATGTTTAGAATCATTGGCAGAGATTATTAAAAATTTGGAATCGCGGGGAATCATCAGGCCCATTCATAGCACATCCAATACACCTATTTTAGGTGTGTTAAAGCCAAATGGTCAATGGCGGCTATGTGCAGACTTGAGAGAGTTAAATAGAGTACCAGTATCTAGATGGCCACTGCCATTCATTGATCAGGGCCTAGCTCAGGTACATGGTTCAAATGTATTTACCACATTAGATCTCACCTCTGGATATTGGTGCGTGCCATTGGCAGAGGAGATACAGAATTTATTTTCCTTTACATTTGACAGGACTCAATACGCCTGGCTTAGAGCTCCGTTCGGGTACATCAATAGTGGGAGTGAATTTGGCATATTTTTGAGAAAGGCCATGCCGGATGCAGCGGAAAGAGGAACAATAGTTTACGTGGACGATGTCCTGATAAAAAATGAAAGCCTGAAAAGCCATTTTGATGAAATAAGACATGTACCTGGCCAATTGCAGAAAGCAGGCGCCAAAGTATCTTTGCAAAAAGCACAATGGTGCAAGAAAAAAGTGAACTTGTGCAGTAGTGCTGTACTCTGTGCTGTAACACGCCAAATATCCTTACAGAGCCCTCTTCAGGTTTATTTGGTGTCTCTATAAGGCATGCAAATGTTGCCCCTTTAGATGAGCCCTTAAGGGAGAGCAGTTTTCACCTGATGGTGCAGGAAGTCTGTACAGCTATGTGTACCCAGGAGAATGGCAAGGCACCAGACCCAGAAGTAATACCCATCCATTTTTACAAGAATGAATTGTGTGTATGGTGCCCAAGTTTATGTAAACTATTTAACACAGTCGTAAAGCTGAAAACTGTACCTTTCTCCCTGCATTCTGATTTGATTGCCCCTATATACAAGGAAGGGGGTAGGGATCTGACTGGGAACTACAGGCCCATCTCGCTTTTAGACAGTGTTGGTAACATTTTTGCCAAATCAGTCTTGGTTCATTTACAAGCCTAGGTGGAGGAAAATAATATTATTAGGGACCTCCAGACCGATTTTCAAAAAAAAGGGGCACAATATATCAAAGCTTCTAATTACACCTGTTGGTTCAAAAGTATGTGGTTTTGAAAGGAATGAAATTATATGCAACTTTTGTAGATCTTTAAACCTCTTTTGACAGGAAATCTCTGAAAGATTTAAAGAAAAGAAAAGTACCCTGCCATTTAATTTTTGTAATTCAGCCACAGTACAGCAACAATGAAGCAGTGGTGAGATGTGGCTTGGCCGGGGAAGTCACAGAAGCCTTTGGAGTATTGAAGGGTGTGAGACAAGGTTGTCTCCTTGCTCCAATATTGTTTTGCATTTATATGGAAGGGATTATTGAGCCTCAGATACAGGAGTGTTTGGAGTGTCCTGGACAAGTATATGGACAAGGGTATGGACAAGTATCCTGCACTCCTGTATACAGACGATGCAGTGTTGCTATCCATTACCCATCGGGCCTAAAATCAAACCTCTGGCACACAGGGGAGACTTATCTCGGTGGCAAGGCTCTCTGGTCCTGTTCGCGATGTCTTGGATTTTTTGGTAATTAGTCCATTCTCGCTGTCTATAGAAGTAGCATAGTCCTATTCCAACAAGGCAACATACTTACCCCCCGGATCTACAATAAGATATTCAAACATCAGGTGACGCAATATAACCCATTCCAACATGGCGGTATTGTTTTCTCTCCCAATTTCAAACAGGGAATTAAAACACTGGGTAATGCGTCACACACGTCTCTCCTTTTTTGGAATTACGGAGGATGGGCTTTCACTAACGGCAGCAAATGGATATAAATATATGATAGGGAAGGACAAACCATTTGGAAGCTTTGGAACAGTGGTGTGAAATACTCTCAGGGACAGGCTGACTTGGTGACGGCTTTCAGCAACTAGGATCTAACACACAATAGAGGAGAATGTTAGCCTCTGGTTTGATGCATGTGACCCCCAGTGGCTGCGAAACTTACGGGAGGCCGCAAATGGTCTTGCTACCTCCCTTAACACTTATTGTTCACCTAACTTTGATGGGGTGACGGGTCACATATGGACTCCCGATGTCAGAGGCTGCTCACAAGTTGCCCTCAGAGTAAAATGTTTCCCTCTGTCACTTTACAGATCGCACTGGGACAAGTTTCCCAATGGGTACAAAATATCAAGTTAATAGCTGCACTCCTCAGAATTGACCCTTGGATCGGCTCTGTTTCTCCGGTTCCACGTCGTGCAGGCTCAGCACCCCAGGTAAAGAAGTGGAATATGTTTCAGGTATTTTTTTTAGACACCCCATTGGCCAATATCTAACGAAAATATGTACCAGAAAATGAATGTATCTTCCAGGGTATAATGTATGCAATTGCATATATGATAGGTTGACCCCCTGTGGAATTACCAGTAGAAAAGAGTGACCAGGCCATCTTCAAGCACTATGGATGATCGATGGGTGCTTGACAAACAGAGAAGTTGCCCTTCCTCCTGAAGATAGAGCTTCAGCATAGAAAATTGCTGAATTAAAGATGCTAGGTGGGTTTTGCCAAAATTGACTTGTGATTTATGACAAGCGAGGATGTCAACGATGAATGATCTGAGTTATGTGCCCATTGGCTTGTCCTTTTTCAGGTCAGATCCATTTCCAGATCAGATCCATTGACCGTGGTGTTGTGTGTGGTGGGCCCCTACCTTGATGACTTTGGGATAGTGGGTAGTTTACAACCCTTCAGAATAGACAGGAAGAACTTTTTCTTTTCCCTGTTTTATAAATAATGTTTAAATTTTAGTAGGAAATGGTAACAGTATATAGACTCCCCACTATCACAGAGAATTGTTGATGGATAGATGGGCGGGTCTAATTACTCAGTCTTTACAAAGCAAACTTCTGTCTAAGATTGATTTTAAAGAAATGTTCTGTTTCTAATTAGGAAAATATTGTGGGTTCATGAGAGTCATTGAGATATGTATGTTTTTCTCCTTTTTGCCTGTGGTGTTTATTCATCTTTTCATTGTTTGGAACATGGAACACACAGAGAAAATAACAAAGAACTTAATGGAAACAACCAAGTCAACATAGACCTATGTGATCTAAAATCAAGAGTGTGTTTTTTTGGTATCAGGTAATAAAATCGCGGCACAAATGTTGCGGTATTAAAAAATCGCGCCAAAAATGCCGTCGTTAGACCGGTAAAGGTATGCCCATTATACCATTTAAAGGGAGCGGGGGCTGCAGGGGTGTCCCCCGCTCCCATTAAATGGTATAATGGTTCTGGGGGTTGCAGGGGTGTCCCCCGCATCCTTTACATGGATTGCGGCGCAAAAACCACTGCATTTTTGCCGCTATATTTTGTAATCACTGCAATTTTTGCCACGATTTTATCACATGGAACCGTTTTTTTGTCCTGATGAGGGCCTTGGCAGGATACTTCCTCTAAGCCAGGCCCAAAACCCGAGTCGACAGTTTAAGGAATGTGATTGTAATTTTTTGTATTATATAAAAATTTGGTGATTTAATATATTAGAATGTTTCACAATATACACCAACAGTATATTAAATAAGTGATACACTTAGTTGGGGACAATGATTATTGTCAAACATCAATGGTCTAAAGGTTAGGCCTGTTGGTTTTTCAAACAAACGGTTATTACTGCTTTTTTGCACATTTATGAATGGGTTTTTTGAATGAGGATGTAAGTGATTAAGATGAGTGTTTTTGTATATGAGATCACAGTATGGTGTGGTGTTTTTATATAATGAAATTGTACTGAATTCGTTTTTAGGTGTAACTATTTAATTAAGGTTTTAATGCAATGTCAATGAGTGATTGCAATTTTTGTATTACTGGTCTTGCTATGATGATGATTTTTACAAAAGAAAAAGGAAAAGAAAAACCAAATAATGAATAAACAAACTATGATAAAATGTAGTCTTTGAAATCAATCTTTGTAGAAGGTATTGTATTCAATTTACCTATAAATAACACAAATGCAAAGAGAGTCACTAAATGTCTAGTGACAATTGTACTTTTTGTACTGTCTTTGATAGCTGAAGACTCTCCGCCCAGTGAAATTATAGTGTAGGCTCGACCACTTTTTCTTGTGTGGCTAAAATCAAACCTGGACATCTTTTTAAGAAAATGTGAAGAGCTTAATCTTAGACTAAACATTGCTAAAACAAATGTTTTGGTTTTCAGGCGTTCGTATTCTAAGCATCATACGCTTGTTATTAGTGTGGTGGGTTAAGAATAGAACATGTTCCTTTCTTTGTCTATGTTGGAATTAGATTCCATGAGAATGCACTTTGGACTACCCACCTATATAAGGCTAGTACAACTCTGTGGAAATATTCAGGCACACATAGAATATTCCATGTTAGACATGGCAGGGTTGCAATTGCCCCAGCCCTAGAATTGTACTGAAACAATCCATTCCCGTGAGTCTTTATGGTGCAGAACTGCGGGGCTACGTAAACTCGAAAAGCTTTGATAGAGCGGAAAATAAACATTTGAAGCAACTCTTCCAGATACCCTCCGGCTCCCTGAATTCACTGGTGCATCTGGTAATACACCTAGGCTAAAGGAAAAAGCAATCTCCCTATTTAGGAGTAAATTAGTGATGCATGTTAAAATTGGGCCATAACTATTTAGCATGTAAGTTAGAATTTTGTCAAGAAGACTATTTGGATTATTTCAGTCAATCGTATGTGCAAGCCTTATTTGTCAGCTGTAGGATGAGAACACAAAAAAATGCTGCTTGCACTAAATCCTGGAAAAGTGGAGGGGATGGTCTATGCCCTCCATGTAAATTGGGAGAGGAAACTATTGTGCACTATTTATTTTTATGTGGACCATTGAAACTTGTGACAGTACGGCTTCTGAAACCACTATTACAAACGGAGTGCATACGCACAGTTGCAGATGCCTTAAAATTGTACAAGAGTACTACTAGCCCCAATTATGTCACAAGTATTGCATGCTACATTCATCGGGCATGGCTATGTAGAGTGAAGATCTGCCCAGCCATCGGAGATGACATTTGAATTATTTGTAAAGTCATCACCAGATTGGAAATAACCAGATCTTTTTGATTGTGGGGCTATGAGTTTACTCAAGCACATTTTCTGTGGTTCTGCATTTCGTAATTTATCTGATAACCATGCTATTGTGTCTGAAAATGTTGGGATAAACCTGTGATAATACACAATCAAGCCCAAGAATGATCTAAGATCTATTTTGGTGGGGGGCATCTAAAACGGCTTTCACCTTTTCTTGCTGAGGCTGTACACTACTATTCCCCATGAAGAAGCCCAGATATTTCATGGCTGAATGAGCAAGCTTATAGTTCCTAGATTTGGCAGTCAATACGGCCTCTCGGAGGGCTATGATAATAGTGTAAATATGGGAAAGATGGTCCTCCCATGTTTTACCACAGATAACTATATCATCAATGTAGGCCCTACAGAAATTGGAATAGGGTTAAAGTATTATGTCCATAAATCGTTGAAAAGTCGCTGGGGCCCCATACAGACCAAAAGGGTGAATTTTAAATTGGAATAGCGTATAAGTGTTGAGAAGGCCATTTTTTCCTTATCCGGTCTGTGTACAGGAACCTGCCAATACCCTTTAGTTAAATCCAGAGTAGACAAGAACGCTGCATTTCCCACTTTATCTATGAAGTCATCGATGTGTGGCATAGGATATGCATCAAAGGCGGAGACGGCATTGACTTGCCTAAAATCTCTGCAAAATCTCTAAGACTGGTCTGGTTTAGTTACCAACACGATACGGGAGGACCATGGGCTTGAAGACAGCTCGATGATATTTGCCTTCAGGATATTCTCAACCTCATTAATGACTATTTTCTTTTGCGCCTCTGGGAGTCTGTATGGTTTTAGATTAACCACTTTTCTTTTTGAGGTTGTGATGTAATGGTAAATTCCATGTAGTCTCCCTGGTTTTTCACAAAATACGTCCGGGAAAGCGATAACAAGGTAATTTGAATGTTTTTGTTTGTGTTTAGGTAGTTCTTGGGGAATGAGTTCTCGGTTATCATTCTCCTTTTGTACCAAACAGAATAACATGGAATAGTTAGAGGCAGAGGGTTCTCTTTGCATTCTTTCAGGAGATTTATGTGGTAGAAGTGGGTCGTTTGTCTTCAATCAGGTTGGGCTCCTCTATTAGCACATGTTCTAGCATTTCATAGGGCCCATACCATTTTGAAACAAGCTTATTTTCAGAGGTAGGTAAAAGAACCAGAACTTTCTGACCTACTGAAAATGATCTAAGATTGATCTTTTTATCATATGAAAGCTTCTGTTGTTTATGAGTTTTTTCCTTGAGTATGAACTAGAGTTCAGGACTAGATTCATGTGTTTTCGTAACTGGGTGGCTGTCTGTGAAAGAGATATTGGTGCTTCTTCCCTTTCTTCACAAGTTTCCCTGAGCATGTCTAAGGCACCGCTTGGTTCTCTACCATACAATAATTTAAAGGGGGAGAATCCATTAGATGCTTGAGGGGTCTTTCTCACTACAAACATGGCCCAGGGTATTATGCGATCCCAATCTTTCCCATCCTCGTCTACTAACCTTCTTAGAACCATCTTGAGGGTCTTATTAAATCTTTCTACCAATCCATCATTTTGGGGATGGTACACCGAGGACCTTAAGGTTGTAATAAGTAGCGATTCCTTTAGTTCACCCATAAGTTTACTCATGAAATGTGTCCCCTGGTCAGCTAGAATTTCTTGAAAATAATGGAATATAGAAAAGAATGATAGCAAATGCTTTAAGATTTGCTGGGTGCTGTCATTTCTCATGGGAAACGCTTCTGAGTAACGGGTGGCATAATCAACCATCACAAGAACAAATTTGTTGCCCAACTTAGAAGTTTCTAATGGTTTGATAATATCCATCCCTATTCCGGAGAAGGGAACTTCGATTATCTGTAGTGGATTGAAAGGGGCAGGTAGAGGAATATGCAAGCTTTTTACATATCTAACATGTCTGAATACAGAGTTTTATATCAGCATGTTAATAGAATTGTCCACTAATGTGAGCTTGAGTATTAGACTGCCCTGAGTGTCTACCTGTCAAGTGAGATTGTGCAATTTCTAAAACAATTTTCTGACGGGTTTTGGGTATTACCAATTGGGTTTTTTACGTATGCCTTCCCCTGAGGTTTCTCTATGATAGATTAGTCCCTATTTTAGAAAGAAAAAGGGATTTATTTTTTCTTGGCCTTCTCCCTCAGGAATTATTTGCAAGAAAGCCTCTGCTAGCCTCTAGATTATTTTGTTGGGCGAGGCTAAGTCTGGAATGATGGTGGGTTCATCTTCCACTTTGGCTCGGATTTTAAGTTTCTCATCAGTCTCCCCAACATCTAATTTACCTCTCTCAGTTTCCTCAGGCTCTATCTCTTCCTCAATACAAGGAAATAAAGCTTTCTCGAGAATTCCCTGTGCAATCTTGTCTTCAGGACGTATCCCAAAAGGGGTTTCTCCATGATTTTGCAAGAGTACTTTTATGTCTCCCCTAAAGTCCGGATCTTTAACTCCTGCAAGTACATCCATAACACATTTTCAGGCTAAACCAGATTTTGGTGCCAGCCTAACATAACAACCAGAGGGGGTATTAGAACTAAGTCAGTGGGAATCAGTCCTCTTTACCATGGAGGGATGGCGGCCTCTATACTGCTGCATACATCAAAGCTGATAGATTCTTTTGTGGTGGTAGTGGGGTTTGAGGCTCGGTTACTCAGCTTCTGGAATTTTAAGATTCTCCAACTTGTTTCAATTGAGTCGTACCCCACTTCTGACACCATATATGAGAGAGGCATGGTATCACAAGTAGGCACTGAAACAAGAGATGCAAGTTTGAAAAACGTTATTGATGGTTTAAAAGGGATTGGAAAACTCCTATCTTGCCCTATAACTAAGATGGGAGTATTCCCGACCATCAAGCAAAAAGAAAATACAATCCTAGTCAGTCCTTAGTCAAAATAAAATGGCCTATACTAATAAACATAATGCCTGCCCCCTTTCTAATACAATACATGTACAAAGAGAATGTGTAATGCAAAAAGGAAAATCAGTGTTCAAAAGAAATGTCAGTATGGCTGAGCAAACTCCCTTACTCACATTTTGTAGCATGGGGTAAGGTGGCACACTTGGACCTTGTAACACACTCTGGCTTAGGACACAAGGATTCAGTTTGTTTCGTGGGCCATGGCCCTCTTGGCCTTTCATGAAAAGTCACTAGTTTGTCTGCTGGACCTCTCAGCTTTCTCTCACTCCAGCCCAGGTCACCTTTTATTTTGTAATACAGTTCAACAAAAGTTTGTTTCCTTCTAGTTACCACAATTCAGGTTTCCCTCTGCCGGGCTCATACCTTTCAATCAAAAGTTGTTCGGGTCCCCTTCTCCAAGCTGCAATCACACTTTCGTAGGCTTCTCTACATTCAGCTCAATCCTCCTTTCATTTTCCTTCTTCTGTTGAAGACTTTCTAAACTGCAAGGCTTTTGCTCTTACCTCGGCATGACCACATCAACCTTCTTTCCTCAAACATCACTTGTTCTCTTCTGCACCAAGGACTCTTGGTAAATGTAGTTTCGAGCACAGTACTTATTTCAAGGCCATCACTCACATCCAGGTTTCCCTCTGCCGGGATCAAACCCAACAACTGTTAAAATCTTGCATCTTAGTGTCTTTCTCTTCCCGCCGCTTCTACGGCATCAGACATTTCACAGAGACTTTCAATTGGGTAATCTTCTTTCGCTGGACCACTCTGTTACTTTGTATCTTTCATTTACAGTTCTTTACAATGCGTTGCCTTCTTGTGCATCTTATCAGCACACGCACAACCTTCATTAGTCAGATACTGTTGCCGTCAAGTTTCATTTTACACAGACCAGACTTTCATTGCTTTCATCAACTCACCGGCTGTGTTAATTATTTTCGCCTTTTGCGGCTTTGATCCTGAAGTCAAGGCTGATACCACAATTGCTGCTGCACCTCCCCAACTCTACCATTCACCCGACACGGTGGCTGGTATCCTTGAAACAAAAAATAGGTTTGTTTCTTCTCTATGGCTGTGCTTCCTTGCACAACCTTCAAGGCCCTTCAGAGGTAATGATCTGTCAAAGATTTATCTGTACCTCGGTTTCCTCCCTCAGCCTGTCGCTCTGCTCCACCTCATTAGCCATCGCCCTGGAAGAACGGCTCTTTCTTGTGTATCGCCTTGCTCAGAGTGTGTCTAAGTGTTCTACATTTTAACCATGTGGGGAGAGCTAATAGGTACCAGGTGTATGTAATAAAGATGGAAAGCCTGACTCTGCCTGATCTTATTAGTGGGACATGTCCAATGTATTGCATGGATGGTACTCCTTTTAGCCTCAGACCTCCTCTTCCTTGGTTAATTGTTTGTGTAGGAAAGGGGGATCTGGGAATTTAGAATATCCTATAAAATAGGATGGGACAGCAGTATTTGGAAAGGGGGGATACCATGTTTTGCCATCAGGCATTTTCTCCCCCACTTCACCAGCCCACGAGGACCCCTCACCCAGGTGATCGTCCCGCACTTGTCCACCCCAAGGGTCTGATCCAAAGATGATGGCCGTGCCCTGGTCACCTGAGTAAGGGATCCCCAGGGTCTAGGCAGTGAAACACCCTCTGGTTTTTCATAGGTTGTATACTAATGAAATACTAATCAATGATGGACTATTTCCAATTTAAAAATATTGTTTTCAACTCTCCACCTCCAGGGACCCTGCAATGAATAAAAAAGCAGCTGGAGAGCTCAAGGAGAGACGTTGCACAAGTGTTTGGGTGCAAATATTCAATATTTTGTTTTATTTGTGTTTCAGTTTACAAGAAACCTTTCACAAAGAAAATCATCTTAACAACTAATTCAGACACATTAACATGCATATTGACATACACATGCTAAAAAAGGCATTCATCTTAACATAATATCATCCTTGTAACATGTATAGTCTTATACATCAAAAATAAAAATCCTCTTCAAAATGTTCATGTATAGCTTTTAAAAATGTTATAAGTGCAATAATTAGCTATGTGTTAGATCCCTCCATTAAACCAGATCAGAGGTTCTCACTTCTAACCCTACTGGGATCATGTACAAATCTTTCAAACCACATTTCGCTATATAAGCTTAACGCATTACAATATAAAATAAGATGTTTCAAAGTTTCAAAGTAGTGAGGATCCTTACACAGCTTACAGGTCCAGTCCTTAATCCCCGTGCCACAAATCGGGCCCATCTTTCCAAGGTACCTAACAAATTAAGTGTGAACCACATGTAAACATACATATGTTTGTACGGATAGTCGGTTAAATACTTTGTCAGTTGTTAAGGTGGCCTTCACAATTTCCCATATTCTGAATACATTTTATATTTATCCAACTAGTGCAACTGCTGACAACAATCATACATTTTCAATATTGTAAGAGCGTTTAGATGTTCCTGTGTTGCTGTTACACTAGACTCTGAGGATATTCTGATTTTTTGGATGTTGGAGTCATTTGTTGAAAGCAATTTGGCAGTGAATAACTTTGGGTGGGGCTACTTAAAACTTGCATCATAGGAATCATGAATACTGAAAAAGTGTTACAGCTAAACTCCTGGCCCATCCAGGATTACTATATGAAAATGAGGCCAGTTTTGATAAGGTATTGAAGTAGGCGATCCGATTTAGGTAGCGGCAAAACATTGTGAAAAAACGTTGACCTGTTTTGGTCCTAGAATATTGCATGGATCACAAAGCTGAATTGCTAACCAGCGGATGAAGTTGCTTCTAGTGGTTTGTAAAATATATGAATCAAGTTCTATTCAGAAATTAATTAATGGAATCATCATAGCGCTACTTTTGGTGCTAGAACATTGCACAGATTAAATAGCTCATTTGAAAGCAGCTATCAGATAAACCTATTTCTGGTTGTCTGGCAATAACTACACATTAAGTTCTGTTTGTAAATGAATTAATTAATCAATAAATCATTCATTGTTTGAATGTTTGTATTGAGAATGTACTGTTTCACAAATCATGTCAAGCTTTGATGGGTTATACAGAGTTTTAGGGCACTAAATCCACATTAAACGTTCACCAGCGTGGTCAAAAATGTGGTAATGCAGTGATAACCTAGTTACCTCCACATTACCACACTGCCAAACTATAGGTTTGGAGATAAGATGAAGGAAAATCCTCTAGAAGAATGCTGGAGGTAATTCCTCCACTTTACAGCCAAAAACCAGTCAAATCGGCGGAATTACTGCTGGCAGAATCACTGGCATTAGTAATTCTGCAGAATTCCCCATGGAGTCTTATGGACTCCAATAAGTGGGGACTAACACTGCCTACCACCGCTTGTAATACGGCAGTAATTCTGCTGGACCAAGTGGTGCATAATGGTAAATATTGTTGGTGGTATGTCAGGAGATTTTCCCCAAGATACCACCAAACCTGTAACAAGGCCCTATGATTAGATACATGTTTCATATCAACGAATGTTCTTTATTATGTATTACTCTAGGTGTGCTTTATGTCTTGCTAAATGTTAGATTATGGGCTGTTATTGGTGTGAATTGAAATAAATTGTTTTAATTGATTGTGATGGCAGGAAATAGATTTTCTGTAGATTAGTGTATTGTAGAGTAAAACATATTTGGAATAATAATCACAGATGATTTCAAATCAATTCCCTGCTGTTTCCCACTAATATCCTTTCTTGTGCCGGTAAATTCCCTGTTGCTGCACAGTCCTCTTCTCCTCTGGCTTCATGAGATGAATTTTGATCAGATGTTACAGCCTTATGCTAAGCATCCAAACCCACCTTCCTGCCGGGGAATACATTTTTCATAGTTGCTGACTGAGCGGGTGTAAATTGAGTAGTATTGTGGTTTAATTAGGAGTTTGAGGAACTGATTCCTTTTGCCTGTTAGATGGTGCTGAAAGCACTACCTTTAAGGCAAAACTATTGTCATTAAAATAAGAACTTTAAAATAAGAGCTTCAAATAGGAGCTGTAAATGTAATGCTTTTCAATTGAGATGACATATGAGGATGGATACATAGGCACTTGGTGTTCTTTGATTATGTATCCAGCCATTTAACGTCCATTTCTAAGCTACATCTATATGATTTTTCACCCATTCCCACCAATCTTCACTCAAAACTACACCCCTTTTGCACTTTTTGCCTGCATTTGTATTCTGTGCTGAATTTGGCAGCCATTCTTCCTTTTATAAAAAATGTATTTTACTTGTTTTTTTATTACAAATATATATCCTAGTGGTTTTAAGTTATGTACTATATTTGTATTTGTTTTGTATTACAAATAAACACTTACTGTTATAGATACATTGTGTTCCAAATTGTCTCTGAAAATGTTTATGTACTTACTTGTGGGTATTGGTTCAGTGTTTGGTGATGAAAGCAGTACCTTATTGGATGTGCAGTATGTTAGTGACGATAGTATGATGTGATTGGGTGTAGAGTATGTGCTTGTTTCCACAAGATTATTCCTGTCATTAGCTCTTGACCAAACACAATCTGTGCATGGAGGCTGACAGGAGCTAGAATACATCGGGCCTGAAACCACCAGTGTACAGTTCAAGTAAATGCTTTTTCGTATGTGTTTGGTGCCCTCTCTCGTCCATTCATCAAATACATGACCAAACATCTGTCCAGGAGTTCACGTGGTACTCATGAAGTGGAATCATTCAATTAATGTTAGGGGCAAATGCAACATGTCTAGGGATCTTATTCACTTTCATATTTACACCTTGCAACGTAAAGCATCAGCGTTGTCTTTTGGAAAATGGTGCTAGCAGGTCTGATGCAAAAGCATCCCACCATCCTATAGTGGTGGAACCTGGCCCCATAAAAGTGCCCTCGTAAAAAGTGCAACTTTGATGTCTAGGCCACTTAAATATTTTGATTTAGGTGTGGTCCTCTGGTATAAAGCCTTTTGGGATCCCTGCTCTTAACGCTTGTCTGAGTCCTGCTTTGCAGATGGGCCTAATGTTTCTGTGCCAGACAAATGGGTTGGGTAGGGTATTGGGTGTTTTTTTTTTTTAAAAAATCCCCATCGGCCCACCCCTGTACTACAACATTCCTGGCATTCTTGTGATCTGAGACATTCCCTCTTCCGATGTGTTCAGTTCATAGCAGGGAATCCAAATGAGAAATTTGGATTTCTGAATCATGTTTCCTACCTTAAGATTTAATGCAAAGTACTGTTTTAGCAACAACATTAATCGTGGTGACTGGACCTGCCGTTGAGTAGGACGATGCAATGTTTTCTGATTTTGTTTCACTTATTACATTCATTTATTACAATTATTAAATGTATACCTGAAATAACCCCTGAATACTGTCAATGGATTGTTATTAGATTTAGTTGTAAAAACCTTTCTCCGATGTCAATACTCAACAGGAAAATATGTAATAACATTGTTTTTAAATATTACAGAGGGGATTCGATAACCGAGGCCTGTTGGCGGTCTCTGCTGGAAAAAGTGCAAGACTGGACCACAGCGCTGGCCAAGCACTCCTACACTCAGTGGTCGTACCCACCCACAGGATAGGACCCTGTTGTAAAGTCAATGGTAACTGTTCATATGACCTACACACGTGAAAGAAAACCCTGATCTGTGTTAAATTAGCTGAGTTCAAAATACTTCTATAAAACCATTAATGCAGTGGTACAATGAATCATGGAAGAAGATGGCAAGAAGCGTATGTAAATCGAATGGCTGACAGAGGAGGCAAATGGCGTTTAGGGTAGCAAAGACAAAGTCTCAAGAGTATTAACATCAGGAAGCATACAAACCAGCCTTTCTGGTGAAAATTCTAGGTTCTGACGTGGAGGCTATATACCAGTCCTGTGCACTCACCCCCAGCCACTTTCATCGGCTTGCAAGGGATGAGTGGTGTGGTCCTTGGGTCTGCTACCCTTTCTTTGGCAGTTTAAAGCATTTGTGTTGCATTTTCTTATGTGATCCAGTCGCATGAAGTGTAAACCACGACAAAATGATGATGACTTTTATCGTCGCTCCTGAACTGGACATTGGTCAGAAGTACGAATGGTTGCAGATTTAAAAAAGACTAATGTGACAAATCCCTTATTACTTCAGAAAGCAATAATATGGGCAGCAAATGATTAAACAGCATCCCTTCTTAAAAAGGTTGTCAAACATTTGCGAATTGGCACCTATCAATATGGTCAATAATGCTATGCATAATGGAATAACTAGAACACATTTGTGTTCCTTTGTGTAGGACTGCAAACTGAAAGTGAAAAGGTTTGTAGGTATGCAGAAACGCAATTCTCATGGCCTGCTTGCAATGCTCACTCTCCCAAATGCGTTGTCTGTGTCTCTACGTTTACGGCACAGGTTCCTTACATTGTAAGCAGGCTTGGCTCCAATGGTGTCTCTAGAAATGATTGGGTAGGGCAGCATACAAGTGTGCACAAATAGAACTAGGGGGTGAGGTTTGCTGTGGGGGCACCATCAAGGGCCAACAGGCAAAACTGGTTTAAGTAAATATTTATTTTACCAAGCTCTGTGTATTCACTAACAAAAAAAGTATGGGCAATGCCAACAGTTTGTGTTTTTGTGCAGGCAAGGCACTTGCCAGGCACAGCCGTGGTAGTGTTAACTGCCCATTGATGGTAGAAGCTGCAAAATGGTATGACTACCTGAGCATTTAATAGCACGCTTGGCAGATGCATAATACTTGTACACAAGCCAAAACTGCTGGCTTTGACAATGCTTGTTTTTATTAGCACAGCCCTTTGTGGTTTCATTCTATCTCAACATTAACAACTTCTTCAGGGAACTAGATTTTCTGTGTTTTCATTTTGTGTCCCTTTTTTTTGCCCCTTTCAGGGAACTGTTGCCCACTGCATTTGCCCTAAATATTGGGTATAATTCTGCCACAGTAGCTGCTAGAATAAGTGAACTATGATCCGTGGGCTTTTGCATTTTTTATTTGTATAACTTTATTAGAGATTGCCACCCTACGAGATGCTGGTGAGATATAGCTATCAAGTTTTAAAACCAATAAAGAGATGCCATTAAGGATCTCTATTTCTACAGCAGAGCTGGAGGCCGCCATCTTCCCTTGCTGGGAATCAGGTAAGTGTGCTCCCCTGTGCTCCCCTGCACCTCACGTCCCTCACCCCACCCCCTTTTCACACATTTTAACTTCCCCACACTCCTCTCACTTAACTTGCGTTAGCTTGTCCATCGCTGGCCCTGGGATCAGTTGTGTTCCCGGCATGCCTCTGACTCGCAAATGGGCACCATGGAAAGGGAGAAGAGACTGGGGGCCTCATTAAAACCCTGGCGTTGGACCATGGTGCTATTAGCACCATGGTCCATGCCGGATTCCGCCATGGTGGATGGCGGATTTACCGCCCCATTCCAAGGTTGGCGGGGCGGTAAATCCCCATTCACCATGGCCCCTTCCCCATTCCCATATTTGGCCCATAGGGCTCAATGGGAATGGGGAAGGCGCTAATTACGGCACCGTAAATTACGGTGCCGTAATTAGCACCAAGGTCCCTTAGCGGGATGGACTTTAACGCCTGCAAAAAGCAGGCGTTAAAGTATGAATCTGGCGTTAAGGGTTTAACGGCGCCGCAGCCTTTTATGGCGCAGTTAACCCCTTAACGCCAGGGTTGTAATGAGGCCCTATGTGTAGTTCCTTTCACCCAAAACCATGGTGGGCATCTTTTTTTTGTAGTTTTTTCTAGAGATGAGAAAAGGTTAATATGCCATTTCTCAACTTGAGAAAAATACACTATTAGTATCCGGTATTATGTGCAGGGGTACTAATAGTAATATAACCCTTAGAGGGGGGGCATTACTGGTCAGGTAATGACCCAGGCTTGATGTTAGAGCCCTCACTTTACTCGGGCTTCTAACATATGCCCCAGGGCATTACCTGACCTGTAATGCCCCCCTCCTCAGGTTATTTTGCTTAAATATTTACAACCAGAACCTCACTCATTGTGCAGATTCTGAGACCTTGAGAATATTGACCAGTCTTGTTAGTGAGGTTGACCTGAAATCTAATACAAAACTACCAGCCCTATATATTGTTTGTGCTCTATATAATATCAATTGCTAGCAAAACAGATAATGAAGATTCTAAAATACCAGATGATTTATTTTGAGTGCCTTTACATGTGCATCCAATTGAATTCCAGGTCTAAGTAGTTGACAGCTTTCTGAACCTTTGCATACTTTCATGACCTAAGGATTATATTTGAAATATGATATGATAAGTAATTTATAACGCACCTGTACACAAGTGTTTGTTTATAAAGCCCTTACGTCTAAGTGCTTTACATACAACATCATACATACAATAGCACTCTAACGGAATTGGTACTCATTTATTGATCTCGGAAGGAGGAAAGGCCAAGTTGGCCTTGGCGAGATTCGAACCTGTAACCTGCAGATCAAACACATATTACAGCAATGAGTGCTCAACCCGCTGAGCCATCTTACCAGCTTTGCTTGATTATATTATAATTAACATCCAACGGTGGAAGTAGAACAGTATTTTTGGAAAGTCAAATGTACAGAAAATAATCAAGACCTCCACGTTTTATAATTGGAGGAGACATTTTGTTCACCACTGAGCATTAACTATGGGATGAAAGTTGTCTCAAGCCAATCACTAATGTTAGAGCAGTTGTGTCAAACATAAGGTCCACATGCTAGAGTATGCCAGTGAAGTACCTTCCTCCGACCCTCAACACACACACAGCATAATGCAGACGAATGTACCCTGACAGAGTTCCAAGATAGTTTTTCTGGGCTTTAGACGTGAGAGTAAGGCTAGCGTCGTGGGGGCAGACCACCAAACTACTTAAAGCAAAGCAATCTAAAAAATGGGAAATTAAAGTAAGGCAAACAATGAGGAGTGAAAATGTAACAAACACAGAAATAAACAGACATCTTCCGATTAGACAGGTGTTCCCTGCAGCTACACTGAAATACTTTGGCACCATTCATAAACAAATAATGCATTTATTGTGAACTCAACAAGATACCCCAAAATGCCACGGACAATATTACTATGACTTGGACATACTTTTACAAGAACGTCGCCATATCTGAAACCTGTTTAATATTTGAAACAAAGATGAAACTGCAATGTATTAAACCGCCAGCTCATGTTCATTCAGTATTGCACCTAAACATCACTCTGCAGCATAATCTTTCAAGCCTGCTTAAAAAAATGAATTCAAATCTATATTGGATGACAATCTCAAATCACAAACTTACATTGCAAAAATGAAACAAAGGTGCAGACCGAGATACAACTCTTCCAAACCCAGGTTATTTCCCAAATGTGGAAGTGTAAACTGTATTAGGTGCTGTCTTAGTGGTGTTGGGGCAGACATTTATATTTGTCTACAGTGCATCATTTGTGGGTTGTACAATTTTTTGATAGGCGCATCCATGATTTGCTGCAGTGAATTGCTACTGTGTACTTTTGCTGATATGAAATTTGAATTACTTGAATATTTGATGTGTTCTCCTACAGAACTGTTTGTAAATCATAAGCATTTATATTCAATTTTTCATGGTGTTTGTGATATAACATGTATTTTATCTCCCTATTTAAAAATATTCTTGTGGTGGGACATGCCAACGCTCTTGAGAAGTTTCAGGCTTGCTTACTTTGCTGGATTACGTTCATTTTGCTTTGGAACCTTTATGCCACAGCACTTTAAAAATCCATAAGCCACCACTCCATTACTATCCTGTTAATTTTCCACTTTCATGGAAGCGTGCTATCATTTTCTCATTTTTAAAAAGGGGGGTTGTGCCAGCCCATCATCGTTCAGGCCATCTCCTTGTTGGATACCACATTTAACATCTTTGCAAGTGTTCTCTTGAGTCGTCTTGAGGCTTGCATTACCAACAAATCTATCCTCAAAGATATTCAATTTGGGTTCAGACTGGGATGGGCACTGCTAATCATGTCCTTAATTTGTATTTGATTGTTGCATATTCATTTATTATTATGGGCGTGTTCGGGTCTGTGAACTATACAATGGAGATCAGGTTTGGCCTCCCTTCATTTTCTGTCCGATAGAATATCCCTCTGGCTTTTAGAGCACTTTGGAGTTTCGTGTTTATGTAAGGTCAGACTACGCAATGGCAGCATTAAAAGTAGCAAGCGAAGTTGGGCTTCATGAATGCAATAGAGCAACAAGTAAGGAGGTGGGGGGAATTACTGACACTGATTTACCACGAGAGTGTGTGGAGAAGTTTGCTGAACTCAAGATTGGTTTACTTAACACACGCTCCTTACCTAAACATGCCTCTAATATTAAAGAGATGATTATCTCCAATAATTTCGACATTTTCTGTATAACCGAAACCTGGCTTAAGGACCCAGTGGGGCCTACTTGCGAACAGGCTATCCCTAACGACTACACTATTTATTTTGAAAACAGAGTGCAGGGTAGAGGAGGTGGGGTGGCAATCATTGCCAAAAACAGTCTCAAACTTTTCAAAGTGACATTAGGACTCAGTGGGTGCGAAACATTGCATCTTAAACTAGTGTTTTCACCCAACAACTGCTTAAACCTAATAGCAATTTACAGACCACCTGCGTTGGTTTCAGAGTTCTCGTCGGAACTCTGCTCTTACTTAAACACCCTGAGTACTGCTAATGCATCCACAGTTGTTATGGGCGACGTGAATTTTTGGCGAGGCAATAAGAAGGATAAGGGTGCCATTGCCTTGGAAAAAGCTCTGAATAACTTGGATTTTACCATTCTTAACAAGGAACCTACTACTCCGCAGGGCAACCAGTTAGACTGGTTGTGCGGTCACAACATATCATTACTAAACTGCAGAACATCCCCTTGCATTTGGAGTGATCACCACATGATATCAGCTAACTTAAAACTACCACACTATGCATATATACCAAACCCCCACATCAAAGTAGCCAAGAGAGATTTTAAAAATTTGAATGTGCTACTCCTTAAAGCCTGCACGGATACAATAGCGGGTTCTTTTCAGGATCAGGATTCCTGCATTATCCTCCTGGATAAATATAATAAGCATCTCACTGAATTAGTGGAGGCAGAAGCTCCGCTTACCTCGAAATTAATTAGGAAAAATAACAACAGCCAAAAATGGTTTACTCCAGAGCTTCATTCTTTGAAGAGGGAAAAACGGACCTTAGAAAGGAAATGGATTTCAGACAAAGCCGCGTAGAGCAAAATTATCTGGAAAAAAAAGGACAAGGAATATAGAGATAAGATTAAATCAGCAAAGGCCGACTTTTTCAATTGTGAAATTGAGCTTGCAGAAAACAAGACAAGCAAGCTTTTTGATATTCTGAAGAATATTGAAAAGCCTGACTCTCTCACCCCTCCATTTACGCCATCTGAGGAGGATTGTAATATGGTTTTAAATGCCTTCCAAGCAAAAACAGAAAAAGCAAGACAGAATATTATCAAAGCTAGATCCTCTGCTAATCTAGACACCTGCCCTTTAGTAACAGATAATTCTGCCAGAGAGCAGTCTTTTATATTTAGCTCCATCTCAGAGTCAGAGATGTTAGAGGTACTGAATAACATGAAGCCAACCACTTGTGCAGAAAATATCCTGCCTCCAAACATCATTCTACAACATAAAGACATTTTCGCTTCTATTCTACAGAGAATAGTGAACTCATCTTTTCAAGAGGGCATAGTGCCTAGAGATCTTAAGAAAGTTACTATTACCCCTCTAGTTAAAAAAGCAGGTCTGGATCCCAAAGACCCTGGAATCTCCGTCCAATAACTAATTCGAACTTTGTTCTTAAGTTATTGGACAAGGTAGCTACACAACAACTGCAGCAGTTTGTTGAGAATGAGGAGATCCTGCATCAACAACAATCTGGATTTAGAGCATCCCATAGTACGGAAACTGCCATGCTGGACCTGCAGAACCAGATGCTCAGCTTAATGGATAACAGCAAGTTGGGAGTACTTATGCTTTTGGATCTAAGTGCCGCATTCGATCTGGTGGATCATCGCCTTCTTATCAAGGCGCTTAGAGAGAATGTGGGTTGCTCGGAAGGAGCCATTGAATGGCTCTTGTCTTTCCTCTCGGATCGCCAAGCAAGAGTACATTGGGGCAGTAGTTTTTCCGATCCGTATGACATCTTATTCGGAGTCCCACAAGGGGCCAGTCTGTCCCCCATGTTGTTTAACATATACATGCGCACATTGTGCAGTCTACTGGTGAATGCGGGGGTGTCGTTTACTAATTACGCAGACGACACCCAACTCATTCTGGAACTGGGTGGCAGCCACTATGATTCAGACAGTGAAATAATAGCCAGGGTTTATAAGATAATCGACGATTGGATGCAGACAAACTGGATGTGTCTGAACGACTCTAAAACCGAGCTGATGCTGTTTGGATCAAGTCATCAGCTAGGGAACTTGGGGGCTGAGTATAAATCGTTTAAAATCAAGAATGCCACTATCCAGGTGGTCCAGAAAGTGAAGACCCTGGGAATAATGGTCAACTCACAGGTGGATTCTCATGCCCAGACAAGCTACCTACAGAAAAATACGGCATATTACTTAAGGCTCATGAAAGCCATTAGGCCGTTTCTTAATGAGGGTAATATGGCCACCGTAGCCAGGGCCATTATACTATCAAGGCTTGACTATGGCAATGCCCTGTTATTAGGGGCCTCCTCTAAGGATGTTTCTAGTTGTCAGGTGCTGTAGAACAACGGGGTTAGGCTGGTAAAAAATCTGAAGAAAAGAGATCATGTTACTGCAGAGAGAATAGCCTTGCATTGGCTCAGAGTGGAGGAGCGTATTAAATTCAAAGCTCTCTGCCTGGTGCATAAATGCCTGTACGGCTCTGCTCCTGAGTATCTGAAAAAGGGCTTAGTGCTTCATACCCCCAGTAGGAATCTTCGTTCAAAGGGTAAATGCCTGTTGATCGTCCCCAAGTTTAAATTGAAATCTGGGCTGGGCAGTTCCTTTTTGGTGCAGGCCCCCAGCTTGTGGAACAGTGTTCCAGAAACACTCAGAACCGTTACCAACCTTACTGTTTTTAGGAAAGGGTTGAAGACTCATCTTTTCAGATGATGAACTGGGATACGGGGGATTATGACCACCTCATGGCTTAGCGCAGACGTTCCTATTGTATTGTTTTGTTTTTCGTTGTTTGCCTAAGCGCCTTGATGCCCACAGGCTATCGGCGCTATACAAAAAATAAATACATACATACATACATACATGTCTGTCTTCCAGGCTATTTATTGGGAGAACCAGGCATGTGTTCGTTTTGGACCAGACAAACAATGCACAGCATCTTTTGATGTAAACCCTGGGGTTTGCCACGGCTGTGTTCTGACCCAAGTCCTTTTTACGTTAAACATTAATGGATTACATGAGGCCATGATGAACTCCTTGGTGGACTGCCCCACAATGGGTAGAAAACCATTCCCATTATTGGCCTACACGGATGGCACAGTACTTATGACTCAGACTCCAAGAACGTTGCAAAAATACATGTTTGCCTATACCGTTTTATGAATGACCTTGATCTCAAGGTCAATGCATCCAAGTGTGCTGTGATGGCTTGTGCCAAAGACATAAAAGAAGTCAAGATGAACCTGATGTTATGCCACAGGGCAGTAACTCCAAGAGTATAGGAATTTCATTATCTAGGTATCTGCTTTTCTTTCACTGTAACTGGCTTTGCCCATATTCATAAACAGAAGGTTAAGATCAGCCAATCTCTTGGAGGCCTGGCTCATTTTATGGCTATGTGCCATGACCAAGCCTTGGACTTGATTGTGAAGGTATACGAGGCACAGAGTAGGGCGGCCACAATGTATGGATCCTCATTTTGGGGATATGTCAATCCTTTGGAACTGCACATACTGCAAAATAAGTTTTAAAAAAAAGTTTGGATCTTCCCTTCTCAGCACCCGAATTTGCAGTCCATAATGAACTTGGGGTAGGCTATATAGAGGACATGTGGCGTTTGGCCCCGATTTTGCAGTGGCTTTGAATATGATGTAAAATCAAGTCTGTTTTAACACATTTCATCTCTAGAACCTTGTTGGACGGGCTGACTGGTGTAAAATCCCATGCTTATTTTATAACTATAAACAATTGTTTTAATCACAGACAGCAGCACTTTTTTCTTCATGCCCCATGCTTCCGGTTACACAAAGAAATGTCTATAAGTCTTTGCTTAGTGGTAGTATTAGAGATCAGCGCAAGTCTTTAGAACTCCAGGTCAATGCTAACAGATCTCTAGCAGTTATTGGTCAGCCTGATACTTTGCGGCTCTATCTTGTATGGAGTTATAAAAAAATCTGACAGGTGGCTGATCACAAGATCTATATTCAACTGCCTGATTCTGGAGGCAAACATTGCCAGTTGGCATGGCTACTCTGACTTCTCTGGTTGGCCCTGTAGAAAACATTCTATATCTGGTGATGTTTTGTCCGGCTTATCAATCTATCAGACATGCTAATATTCTTTCGCTTCTGCATGTTTTATTCTCTTTTAAAATAAGCAGGCTTGTCATCAATATTTCACATAATAAATATTCTTGCACCACAGGGCCGTCTACTGATCTGCCATGAATATTATTAATGGGATAAGTTAGTGTTTAGGCGTTAATAATGTGTAGTCTTTTTGTTTCATTGCAACTCAGTCCATATCTAATGTGGTGTTGTGCAAAATGATAACACCAGCTATTATCAGTGAAAAAATCAAACCCCACTTTTAGCTGACATGTGCTCTGTGAATTTACAATACTGGCATACACTAGATTCGGCCCAAAGTCTTACACTCTTGCTGACAAATGGGATCAGTTTTCAACTTTGTTGAAATGCTGACCTGGATAACATTCAGAGCCTCCTTTCTTCCTACAGCACCTGTTGACACATGATAATATGCATAATCAGGTTCTTGTAGAGGATACTTTTAATCCGGGTTAAATTGGTAACTCTAAGGCTCACATTAGAGGTGCACAAGGGAAAAGTAAGCACCAAACAGGAAGCGTATGCAAAGTAGTTAGAAAAGGTGACAATGAGACGAAACGTGTCGAAGATAAGCATGCTGAAAGATTCTAATGAGTGATTGAAGGGACAAATTAGATTCCTGAGGGGAACATGAACTAGTGGGTTGTCCATGCTAATATGCCACTGTATAATAGATGAAAAGACAGTCGGAAACAAGATGAGGAATCAGGGAGGACTTTATTGATTTTTTCACTAGTGACACAACCTGGTACCTGTCCGGAGGACAAGAAAAAAATGACTGAGGGATTCTGGGATACTGGAGGCTTTATACATTCTGGGGGAAGGGGATACGACCTGCATACATTGAAAATTGTATTTTTGTTATAAAGGTTGATAACTCAAAATAAGTACTGGGATGAGGAAGCGTGACATACAGGCAATATGTTTTACACATGCACCCACAGAGCAATGTAATATATATGAATGGTTTCTACATTGATGTCAAATGAATACTGAGAACATTCATTAAGCTACTGTGCAAATGCAGTGGACGTCCACCACCGTGGAGGGTCGGGGACGGGACCTGGTGGAGAATAATAAAACCAAAGAATGGTTAGTCTACACATTAAATGGTCTGTGTAGGCTCCATCTTGAAAGTAAAGATAAACTCATTTGTGTGTATAAAAAGGGAATTCACCTTCTAAAGAGGTTATGTCAGGTGGGAATGCAAACAAGACTATGGGCCTCATTACGACCCTGGCGCTAAGGGGTTAACGGTGCCGTAAAAGGCTGCAGCGCCGTTAACCCCTTAGCGCCCAATTACGAGGTCCCTTTGCGGCTCCCGAAATTAACGGCTGGTCTGGACCATCCGTTAAAGTAGGGACCCGCAAAGGGACCTTGAAGGTAATTACGCTACCGCAATTTGCGGTACCGTAATTACCGCCTTTGCCAGTCCCATTGAGACCTATGGGGCAAAAATAGGAATGGGGAAGGGCCAATGGTGCATGGGGAATTATCGCCCCGCCAACCTTGGAATGGGGTGGTAATTCCCCATTGCACCATGGCGGACTCTTTACAATACCAGCAGCAACCATGGTGCTAATAGCGCCATTGGTTACCGCCGGTGTTGTAATGAGGGCCTATGCATCTAGGATACTGTTAGGCTATGGCCACCCACATTAAGGGTTTAGTTGCTGAAGCTGGATGAAGGTACACACCTGCAAGCAGCCCAAATGATGTTCTTTTCTCTCCTCCTGCATTTTCAGATAAGTCTTGAAATAAAATTGATAAACAATGTCACAATACATAAAAATGGTTTTGCAGCATGATTAATAATACTTCGCAATTCAATAATTAAGGAGTTGCAATTAAAGCAAGCCAAGATTCACAAGAACACAATAAGGCGATCCAGTCAGCTGCACTGTGCTCTGAGAATGGGCCTCATTACGAGGTTGGAGGGAGCCATGGAGCTATTAGCTTCATGGCTGCCTCCGAAACCCTACCGACTCCGCCCTGGTGAATGGAGCAATTACCGGTCCATTCCAAGGTTGGCAGGACCGGTAATTCCCCATTCACCAGGGCCCTTCCCCATTCCCATTTGAGCCCCCATAGGGCTCAGTGGGAATGGGGAAGGCGCTAATAATGGTACCGCAAATTGCGGTACCGTTATTAGCTCCAGAGTCCCTTTGCGTGCCCCGTCCTTAACGCCTGGAAAAGGTGCCCTTACTGGTGCCGGTAATCCCTTACCGCCGACCTCGTAATGAGGCCCAATGTATTTTCTGTTTCAGTTCACATGGGCTGAAACAACTGCGATAAGATGTAAAATGCGCATTAAGTCTGTATTTCTTTTATATCACTTACCTTTTCGTCAAGGGTCCTAGCTGCCTTGAGGGTCTGCACAGTATTCCGTTGATTCTACAGCTGCTCAGCATTGTTGGAGGCTGTGCCACGTTCCGACACAGAGCTTTGTGAGCTGCTCTGCAGTGCGCCGCCCCTCATGTGGATAGGTGCAGCGTTGCATTTCAAGTGACGCGCCGGCTTCAGCCGCGCCGCCTGTAGTGAAGCAAATTATCTGAAAAAAGAAGAGATAAGCAATGGGCTAAACATACATAGAAAGGATGAAAGGAGAACAATGAAGATAAATGTAAGACAAGAAAAATGTAGAAAGAGGTGAGAGGAGGAGGCGGAGGAGAAAAATAAATTTTGTAAGTAAAACAAAGGAAAAAAACAAAACAAAAAAACAGGAGGAAGAGAAGAGGAGAAACAAACAGCAGATATATACTGGGAGAATTAGCAGAGAAGAAGGGAGGAGAAGAAAGTTAAAGAACACAAGGACGAACAAGAGATAATAATAGTGTGACATATACACAAAGATTAACGTTACTAGGATACCTAAATACCACCTTACTTCAGTATATTTTAAAGCAGTTAAAGGACTCAGTGCAGAGTACTTCTCTCCTCTAAGATCTATAACAGCATGCAACGTTAATAAATCAAAAAAATAAAATAATCTATTGCATCTTCCTCTTGCTCTCAGTCTTAGTGCACATGCAGATTCCACACAGCTTTGAATATAAGCTCCTTACCTCTTCACCTCATTACTGATAAACTCAGCAGCTTTTATCTCATTACCATAGCTTCATTGATTTTTCTGATTGCTCCTTTCCTCATAATATACAGTATTGGCTGATCTCATCTGGATTCCATAACCCAAGTATCTATACCTGCTTGGTCCTTCGTCAAACCCAGCTTTGCAGCTGTAGTGCTCATTAACAGGATTAAACCGCCTTACTCAATTTGGTGGTATCACTATACTATTTATTATCCATAGTCTGTGCCTTATTATTCTCTGTCTGTTCATTTTGACCTCTTATTGTGAGAGTAAGACAGCATACATAATATGGATGTAATCATTGCATACTATGAGATGTTATAGAACTTAAGGTACCACTAATCCTCTTCAAGTTAGGAATTCACTCCTACCTACCACAAAAAGATCTCAAAACTACTGTATACAAGTTTAATATTGTATTGATCTTCACCTATTTCAAAGTATCTGCCTCAGTGTACTGCTCCCCACTCAAAACTTTAATAATAACTGTCAGAATGGCCGCTAATAAAGCAAATAAAAAATACATCTACTGCAAAAGAACCCACCTCCTCCTCATCAAATCTTAAAAGACCTAAAAGTGACTCGCCACCTCCACTTGGTATTTCTGACTCCGCCATTGAAACCATTCTTGCTGAAATAAGAGCACTCAAAGCTTTTTTTGAGACTACACATATTAAACTACAGCAGTTAGATGACAGATGGATGAAAGTTGACAACAGAATGGAAGAAGTGGAGAGGAGAGGTGGGATTGTAGCAGAATTAACCCCTAGCGTTGTACAGTTAGAGAAATCCATTAAAGAGCTCCAAAGGCACAATGAAGACTTAGAAAATCGCAGCAGGCGCAACAATCTGTGTATCTCAGGCCTACCAGAAGGCTCTGAAAACACTGACCCATTGCCTTTCTGCAAACATTTCTACCAGCCATTCTACATCTGCCCTCAGAATCGGCACTTAACATACAGCGTGCTCATAGAATTGGTCAACCTACAGTCTCAACCACCTCTCGTCTGTCACCCAGAACACTCATATCTTACCTCTTGCAGTACTGTCAGATTTAACTCATTATATCTACAGCCAAGGATCGTAAATCCCTCATTTGGCACGGAAACAAGCTATTCATCTCTCAAGATGTGGCCAGAAGCACAGCTCAATGCAGAAAAGTTTTCCTATCCTTTCGTCCTGCTCTGAAGCAGCTCAACATCCGATATGGATTATATCACCCATGTTCGTTTAAAGTAACACATGAATGTCGTACAGCAGTGTTTGATGATCCAGCAGACCTTAGAACCTTCATTCAATCCATCTAAAGCAACGATATGCATACTTCCTCACCCAGGGGTGCCTCAACCTCGTCTATTACTTGAGAACTTGACCTCATAACATGTTCAGGTTTTCTTTTTTCCTTTTTACTACTTACTTAATGCAATCATTCCCCAATTACCATAACAAATTGAGGTGGGTGCTCTCGCAGCGTCCTTCTTCCACTGTGGTCGTTCTTTTTCCTTTTGGCGACCCAGTTGGCGTTACCTATCCCTGTTATATCCTTCTTCCCTGTTCTTTCTCCCATGTCCTGTTTGATCTCTTAAGTCATCCTTATTTCATTGCTTACATTCTCTAAATCTATGATCAAACCAACCCCCTATTCCCCTCCCTGATTCCCAATGTACTATCATTTTGTATCACTGTTTGGGTATATATGTTTCAAACTACATTACTATGGTTCAGACTCTAACATTGTACTACAGGTATATGATGCATGTCTATCATTATACATATGATTAAATGATGTTTAAATGTATTACATGGAACATTAAAGGATGTAAGGATCCCATCAAAAGATGTAAAATGATATCTCACCTAAATAAAGTTAAGCCATTGGTTGCCTGTATACAAGAAACCCATTTATCCAACAGAGAAACAATGAAGCTTAAGTCCCTTTGGGTTAAGGAGGTTATCTCCAGTCCTGCAATAGCCAAAAAGAATGGTGTTGCTATATTAATTAGTAAAAAACAACCCTTTAAAATTCTTGATCAAGACGCTGACACTGTGGGAAGATTGGTTTGGGTAAAACTCTTAATTGATTGTACACATGTCTCTATCTTAAACATGTATGGTCCCACTTTACTAGATCCCACCTTTTGGATCTCTAGCAAACAAATGAAACTCAAAAACAAGTTTACCCACCTGATTGTGTGTGGAGATGTTAACCAGGTCCTTGATCCGCTTCTGGACAGATAATCCAGATGTCTGTTTAAAAAAAACAAAACCCAACAATCCTTTATGAATTGTCTAGCTGAGACAGGATTAATTGACACTTGGAGACTATCCCATCCCACACAGTTAGATTATACCGTCCATTCACCCCCTCACAATACACTATCGCGACTAGATTATATTTTCACAATTAAAACCCTATCTGGCTCCATTGTAGATTCTAAAATCTCTAATATTATTATTTCAGATCACGCTCCTGTAATTACATCCTTCTGTCTCTCAGATGTGAACAAAACTGCTAGCCAATGGAAACTTAATAACTTCCTATTACAGGACCCACTGTTTATTCAATCAGTCCAATCATTTATCCAACAATATTTCATAGACAATCAGGATTGTGACACTTCAGTTGTAAACAATTGGGATGCATTTAATGCGGCTTTAAGAGGTCATATTATGGCCTTCTCAGGGATAAAAAAGAAACTAAGAAAGAAACATCTAGATGACCTGTATTCCCAACTTAACCAAGGTGAGCAATGCTACTATATAGATTCTAACGCGATCAACATTCATCAGGTCATAGCATTACGCTTCAAAATAAACAAAGAAATTACAGAACTTGCTGCTAGGACAATACTTAAATATAAAACAAAAATATATCAAACATCAAATGAAGCTGGCAAAATGCTTTCCTCTTATTTAAAACATAAACAGGAAAAGTTTCATATTTCCCATATCAAGGATATCCAGGGCATATCTCATCACCGTTCAGAAGATATACTTAATTGTTTTAGGAAGTTCTATGCAGATCTATATACCCCAGAAAGTCCTATTCCTAATAAAAATGTAGAATCCTTTCTCAATTATATTAGCCGAGCATCATACCTCCAAATAGACCTTTCCCATCTTGACAATGACATTACATCTTCAGAGATTATTAAAGCTATTAACAGCTTAGGTAAAGGAAAAGCACCAGGGCCTGATTGACTATCCACAGAAGTTTATGCTATCCTATCTAAAGACCTAGCCCCAAAACTTAAATCAATATTCTCTTGTTTCATATCCCAAAAATCATCATCTGGCTCATTTTCAGAAGCATTACTTATTATATCCCCTAATCCAGATAAAGACTCTACAATCCCCAGAAATTATCGACCCACTTCCCTCATCAACATTGAAAACAACGTTTTTGCTAAGATACTAGCAAACAGAATTGAATCTGCACTCTCTGCTCTCGTTAAATCAGACCAAACTGGCTATGTGAAAGGACGCAATATATCCTCGAATGCTAGGCTGTTAATTACTGCTATTAACATAGCGACTAAAGACAAAAAAGATAAACAAGGCTACGCAGCCATAGCATTGGACATGGAAAAGGCATTTGACCATGTAAATTGGAACTTCATGTTTCAAGCCCTACACTGGCACGGATGTGGCAATAATTTTATTTCTCTCGTCAAACTTCTATATTCATCCCCCAAATCCTCTATCTATCGTAATGGCCAAACATCCTCCTTTTTTCCTCTACTCAGAGGAACTCGGCAGGGCTGCCCCTTTTCAACTATATTATATATTCTTTCACTGGAACCATTATTGGAACTAATAAGATCCAGTAAAAATATCCCTGGCATTACTGCTGGTACCTCATGTACTAAAATAGCAGTGCATGCTGATGATATCCTTATTCTTATCAAAAATCCCAAATTTCACCTTCCCAATCTACTTAATGCTTTATCCTAGTTCGGTCAGGTATGAGGTTACAAATTAAATAGAGAGAAATTAGAAATCATGCCCCTAAACTCCTATTGCTATAAACATGACATTGATACCTTCAGTCTTAAATGGTGTAGTGGCTCTATAAAATATCTAGGCATTCGATTTGCCCGCACAATTCAAGACATGGTCAAACTCAACACTAAGATTTAGCTGGATACTCTTAAAGATCTAACATCCAAATGGACCCCCCTTTACCTCTCTTAGTGGGGACGCCTTGATACAATTAAAATGATCCTTTCCACTATTGTTCTATACTACTTACAGCTTCTTTCTGTTCCACTATCTCTTTCCTTTTTTAAATCTATATATTCTATTTTACTAAACTTTCTATGGAGAGTAAGAAAAAGTGAGAGAATTACCTTAACCAACCTAAAAGCTCCTTATGAAATGGGTAGGGTTAGATTTACAGACTTCAAGCTATACCACTCTGCATTTCTCCTAAAGCAATCCTGCCACTGGTTTGCAGATCCTGAAATCTCTGATACTTCCACATGGTGCACATTATAAAAACACTGAGCTTACCCTTACAACATCACTGACCTCATCTACATATTTAAACATACATCCATGAATGTCTTGGAGCCCGTCAAAGCATCCATCTCATCCCTAAAAGCATTTCTCTTCCATTATACCATAACTCCCAATAAGTACCTCTCCCCTTTAATATGGCGTAACAAAAATATTGTGATTAATAACAAAACCTTAAATCGCAGATCTTGGATCAAAAAAGGAATTAGATTCATTCAACACATTATTGCTGGTCCTTCCATTCTCTCCTTTCAGCAGATATCATCCAAATTTGCTATTCTCAAAGCAGACTTTGAGTACTACAACAAGTTAAATAATTCCAGTCTAGATGCACTTAATCACATTCACATTTATCCTCTATCTCAACTGTTTCAATGTAACTGTGCATGGTACTTTAACCTATATACTTATTTTTGATCTAATAACTTACTGTTTATAATATCGCTCATAAGCATGTCATATATTATATTACTATTACAATCGTATCAACAATATGATCAAATTATATATTATACCCACCCTTTCTCTTCCTTCCTTCCTTCCTTTTGTCTCTAGTATGTCTTTTTTGTCTGTCTACTAATTTGTTTCCCCATTTTTCCTTCTTTTCTTCATTTTTTTTCTTCTTTTTCAATTCCTCCTAATTAGTTCCTTGCAAACTTGTAATTACAATGAGCTTTTAAGTTATATCGCTTCTATATACTATGTTCCATCAACTATGTACAATGACTCAACTATTTCATTAATGTTTCATTAATGTTCATTAATGTTTAGGTATTATTCAATCTCTTTACTAGTTTATATCGTTTACCTCTGTTAATCATTAGTAATAAGCTCCACTTGATGTCTGTAACTTGCGAATACTTGTATTTCTATTATTATCTTAAACAGTAAAAAATATTAAAATGAAAAAAAAGACGTAAAACACAGTGCCTAAAAAAGGGCATTGGCTGCTTCAGTAGTATGCTAACATGCATGAAAATGCAGAGGCAGACATGGGATGGTTTAGGACGCACGTATTAAACCTCATTAGGCACACTCTGCTTCTACCGCATGCAGAGTGGGCAAAGCATACGATCAGACATTTAAGTGTGTTCTACCATCGTCCAAAAGAATAATTCAGAGTGTGGAAAGAGACAAGGTAAGAATTAGAAATGACTATTATTTTGTATTCATTATTAGATTACATAGATTGAATGCCAAGATCTGTGTATCCCCATACAGGATTGGCCCCCAACACAACGATAGTTGCCAAATGGAACCCTGTAAAAATGATTATGAAATTGTCCATGTCATCTTCATTTGGAAGGAATGTGCATGTGTCATTTATAGGATCTTCTTACTCGTTAGTGTAAATGTATCCAAAATAACTGTATAATGGACCAAACATATGTACTTTTTTCCTGATTTGAGTGCATTTGCAAATAGATAGAATAGATAGAATACATTAGGATATGTGTCATGTTGATGACGGCAGGCGGGTGGTGGGTAAAGGGAAATGACAAGGGCAAGGGAAGTGACGGGGAGAGGGCGGGGGAAGGGGCAGAGTTAACTTGTATTGCAATAAAGACAGATGTTGATGTTATCGCTCCTGGTCCCGTGCTTTATTACCTGCACCACACGGGCCCTTGGGTCTACCCAAGCCATAACAATGGCGATGAGGAGGGCAGCCTGGAGCATGCAGCCGCAACGCTGAAAGGAGGCAGAGGCGGTCGCCGGGAAGCGACGCGCACAGTGAGGAGCGGGTGCACCCGAGAGTGCGGCATCATCCTCTGGAGGGCAGAGAGCCAGGAAAGCACTGTGGGGAGCAAATCCAAGCCGCGAGCCATGGCAGTGATTGCACACCGTAAGGTGAAGGTGGCGTGAAGCTGCGAAAACTCTCCCAGGCCGCAGCGGTGATACAGTGCAGTAGCACATGCTGTCGAGGAGCGGAGGGCTCCCAAACGCAGTAAGTGAGCCACGAGGCCCCGCCCACACAAGCAGACACACAGCAAATGGCGCTCGTGCCTGTCCAAGGCAGCCATCGCGCCCACAAAGGACTGCTGAGTCAACCAAGGCCTCAAAGGAGGGTGACACACGGATGCAAGAGGCCTCACCCCAGGGACAATTACAGTAGATGGTGCTTGTGCATGAAGAAGACGGGCATCTGGGCACGCTGAGAATCTACAGAAAGGATTAACTCCGGAAGCAGCCCCAAAAGACATACCACCCTCTCAAGGCAAAGAGAATGTCAGGTCAAGAAGACAATCAAGGGGCACAAGCCCAAGACAATGGTCCACCAGCACCAGGTCCACAGGCGCCAGACCAAACGCCATAACATTGACCAGACACGCTGGCCGCACAAATACCCGGCACTTTTGACATCACTGATACCAGCAACATGGGTCCCAGATGAACAAAGTGGATAAGGGATTTTGACCTATACATGGGGGCCACAGGGCCGATCGCGGACGCTCGAAAGATATGCCTGCTGAAGTTTGTAGTGGGCTCCACCACACGCGACATCATCGACGAAATAGCCCCCGACTCCATAGACTCCATCTAAGACCTGAAAGAAGCGCTGGCAGCATATTTCACCTCACAAACCAATGTGGATTACGAGAGACACATTTTTCACAGTACCAAACAAATCAAGGGTGAGACGATGGATGCCTCTGTAATGCACCTATGCACCAAAATGATACATTTTGACTTTGCCAACTGCTCCAATACTGAGGCCCTGCAGTCTCAGATCATAGCAGGGTGCGAGTCGCTAGCATTCAGGAGAAAACTACTGCAAAAGTCCTGCACGCTGGAAGAGATATTAGCGCTTGCCTGGGTCGAGAGGGCCATAGAGTCTCAGGTGGAGAGCTTCAGCAATGGCCCGCCTGGAGAGAACCTTCACAGGCTCCAGCCAGAGAGGAAAGCAGACAAACTTTTCTGCTACAAGTGCAGGTTTGAATACCCACATGACAGCGGGTGCCCTGCAGTCAGCCAACGCTGCGCCACCTGTGGCGAGGAGGGTCATTTCAAATCGGTTTGCAGTCTATTCCGGGACAAGGGGAGAGACCGAGCCAGAGACAATCCACCTCGACCCAAGTTGAGAAACACGGTGGCCTCAGGCCCCCACTTGAGTGCAAGAACCCAAAGCCTGCCAAATCAGACCAACCCAGACCAACGAGAAAGAGATTTGGGCAAGGAAAGACAAAAAAGAGAGAGAAGAGAAAGAAGAAGCTACGTCATGCATGCAAGGCCTGAGCGCAGATCAAGGCACCACATGCGGTAGCTAGTAGAGCAGTCCCCAACAGACTCAGACCCCAACTCATCGGGGAGTGACCAGAGAGCATATGTATACGCCATAGGGAACCCCACCACCACGGCACACAGCCCCACTTTGATCATCAAGCTAAATGAACAGCCGCTCATTGACACGGGAGCCACAGTGAAGGTGGTCAGTGAAAGCACCGACAAAGAAATGCCTCAGAAGCCAAAGCTAAACCCTGCAACAGTAACATGTACGCCTATGACTCCAAGGTGCCCCTTAAATGTCTAGAACAATTTGACGTTCTCTGTCGATATAAAGGACATGGAATGAAAATACCCACCCATGTTCTGTCCACCGAGACAGACAGTGGCTGTGTTCGAAGCTTCAAGGCAGTGCCTGACATGGGACTCATTCATATCTTGTATAACATCATGCTCCACAAGTATATTTGACCCAGTTGAGATAATCAACAACCTATATCCTCGCATATTTAAAGGAATTGACAAGTTAAAGAACAGGCAGATCAAACTGCATGTGGATGACTCAGTACGCCCCGTAGCACAACACTACAGGGGGGTCCCCATCAACATCCAGAAGAAAGCAGAGGATGAGCTCCACAAATTACTTCAACATGACATTATTGAGCATGCCATGGGCCCCACCACCTGGGTATCCCCGATAGTGCCTGTGCCCAAGAAAGGGTTTGAACCCATACGGCTGTGCGTGGACATGAGAATGCCCCAAATTGAGGTGGGTGATGTTGTAGCCGTGAAACAGCCACAGACTCATAAACACACCTCCACATTTTGAGAGGAACCCCTGTTGGTCACTCAAAAGAAAGACTCCATGATTACAGCCCAAGGCCCAGAAGGGTCAGTCACTCGCAACTCCTCTCACTTCAAGGGAATCCCCTCCCTCAGATCAAGGTGGCTAAGTGGACGCATGAATGCCCCCACTGATTATGAGTCTGATGATCCCTATCAAGGAGACTACGGTGATACCGAAGACTCTGATCAAGAAGTTCGGGTGGAGAGTGAGGTGGGCGGACAGTCTCCAGTCGCCCTTGGTACACATCCGCAAAGGGCTCAGAACAGACCACGCTGATGGATCGAGGAAATTGACTAGTTTGATCCACCAGACCACCACCCGTTGTGAAGAGTCTGGTAACTGTTTAAAATGGGGGGAGATGTCATGTTGATGTCGCCATGGTTACGGGGAGGCGGGTGGTGGGTAAAGAGAAATGATGAGGGCAAGGGAAGTGACAGGGAGAGGGCGGGGGAAGGAGCAGAGTTAACTGCTATTGCAATAAAGATGGACGTTGATGTTACCGCTCCTGGTCCTGTGCTTTATTACCTGTGCCATGCGGGCCCTTGGGCCTACCCAAGACATAACAATATGTTTGTTCACATTCAGTTCAAAGATGATTCTTGCTTTTTGGAGTCGCATTAGATAGGCAGGAGAAAGAAAAAACATTAATTTTGCTGGCAACATCGGCTTGGTCTTCTCTTTAAATATGCAGTAAGGAGTTCATTTGTTAGGTGGCAATTAGATGTCCAACTACAACGGATGAAATAAAGTAGTGAGACTTTAAATAGTCACCCCTGAACCCCTTATTGTTTTTTAAGGACAGAAACATGTCAGGTTCTCAGGACCTTAAGAAGGCAGAAATGTTAACATTTAGGGAAGCAGAGTGTGGGTGAATATTGTGCCTGGCGGTGTATTGAGCAGTGTATTGAGCGTTTACTGCTGCTTGGAACAGTCTTTCCTTTCTGCCTACTACTGCAAGTTTTGCCGCCCCTACTTCCCCACAGCTGCTACACGGAGCGTTGAAGCAGAGTGTGGGTGAATTTTGTGCCTGGCTGTGTATTGAGCAGTGTATTGAGCGTTTACTGCTGCTTAGAACAGTCTTTCCTTTCTGCCTACTACTGCAAGTGTTGCTGCCCCTACTTCCCCACAGCAGCTACGCGGAGCGTTGAAGCGGAGTGTGGGTGAATATTGTGCCTGGCGGTGTATTGAGCAGTGTATTGAGTGTTTACTGCTGCTTGGAACAGTCTTTCCTTTCTGCCTACTACTGCAAGTGTCGCCGCCCCTACTTCCCCTCAGCTGCTACCAGAGCGTTGAAGCAGAGTGTGGGAGAAGAGTGTGTTTGGCGAGTGGCAGGCACCGGCAGCTGCAACTCCAATAATACTGGTTGCGAGGAGGTAAGCGAAAGCTAGAAGTCTTGATAATATGCCGACTAAGACAATGACAAAGAGTAAGCATTATAATCTACGGAAGGCTAAACCTTATGGGAAAGGCTCAACGAGAGTAGCGCAAGCCTGCTAACAATAAAAACCGTGACATTGTAAATACTTTGCTGACTAAAAGTAAAAACAACAAAACCCGTGTCTGCAGATCCAAATCTCTCTGTGACACTGCCCCCATTACAGATTTTTTCAAAGAGGTGAATGAACCGCAAGTAAGAGTATGCCACCCAGTCGGTGCTATCACAACTGTTGAAAATTCATCCGCCAACTGGAAGCATCTGCAAAAATACACTCCCCCCACCTCCTCCAAAGCGATCGACGATAACTCCCTGCTGGAGCTATGCTATCGCCTCTGCGGTACTAATCGTGCGACGGCAGAAGCAGAGGTGGCAATGGTGGACCATATGAATGACAAATCTATTTCCCAATTACCTGAAGTCTCATGTCATATTGTTGGCGCCTCTGCACGTCTTTCTAGCACTCCTTCTCTACTCCCCCTATCAGCACTCCCTATTTACCAGATACCTGATGTACCTGCACAGACTGATGTGATAGATATATCCGATCGTGATGAATCTGATAATCCGCTCTCACCGGCTGGCATGAAAGAAAAATGCCCCCTGAGTCGCTGCCGTTTCCATCTATTGGATTATTACATTTTGCTTGGAACTAACTAACTGATCAAACCTACTATCAAACTGTAAAAAAATTGCCAGATGCAAGACACACTTATGCAGGTGAAAGATTCTGTACATGTACCTAGCTTAACAACAAGGACCAATAATAGTCATATGGAAACAATACATGAACCCTTAGCTTCTACTCAAATTATTGAGCCCATTGAAGTAGCTAACTCATACACCATAAATTAAGTGCTAGTAAGATATTCTACAAAAAAGAACAAAGGGAACAAGTGAAAAAGCGTAAGCAGTGATCACCATCGCCAGTACCTTTTAATAGCATTGAGGACGATAATAATGAATATAGCCAGCCACTCAAATCTACAGTTGCCTCACTGTTTGCAATAAAAGTTAAAGCAAAGAACCTTAGGGAGCTCATTAACAGAAAGAAAAAGAGAGCATCCGTGAAATTGGGAAATTTGACCAGCTGACTGGCTTCCAATGATAAAGCTAAAGTGAAAACTGTCACCGGTCCTTCTAAGCAAATTTTAACGATAGATTCTACCGCAAAAACCTGTGATACCATGTCCCATGCTTTAATAGGGGGACTATCTAATAATGATTTACATGATAATGGTGGCCCAGAAAAAGAAGCTAGTGTTCACAGCTAAGGATAATCAAGTGGTTACCGTCAGCGAATGCATGGATAAGCGCACGAAGAAACCTTTTAATCACCAATAATGCTTGTAGTTTATGCTAAAATACCAGCTATACGTATTCTTAAATCCTGTGATTTTGAATTTGTGCAACCTCTGAGACGACAGTTGGGGCCATTTCTTTAATCCATTGTGTTCTCCCTTCAACGGCAGCCCTTATTCGTACTCATACAGATTCACTGAACTTTTTGGGTTATCTTGATATTGCTATTCCAACTAACTCTGATTCCCTAGCTTGTGATCACTGTGGCTCTTGTAAATCTAAGCCAGCTAAGAAAATCAAGCATGCTGGAAATGGCTAAAAAATCTGCTGGGGCAACTTGAGGTGAGTCAACCATGAGTGATAACTATTGTGTTGTGGAATACTCGAGGGCATTCTCACTTCTTGAGTCCGAGTGGTTCTCTTGAAGTCAGTGCCTTAAGTGGCACTACAAATCGAGCTGGGGCCCATCGAGGGGGCGTGGCCTAACAACGGGGTCTTGATGGGCCGTTAGGCCACGCCCCCTTGACGAGCCCCGGCTCAATGGGCTACTGGCACCCCTGCCAGGCAGCCTTTTGTAGAGATTAGCACCCTCTCCCCTATGGGGGAGAGAGTGCTGATCTCTGCATTTATTTTGTATAGGCTTGCCTGGCAGGGGACTGCGCCTCGCCTATTCAGCCTTAATGGTGGTGCTGCCCCTCACCAGCCGGGGAGGGGCAGCGTCACCATTAAGGCTGAAAGGGTGAGGCCACTGGAAGCAGAGGCCTTTTTCCTAAAGACTGAAACTTCAGTATTTAGAAAGCAAGGCCTCTGCTTCCAGCGGCCTCACGTTTCTCCATAATGGTGGCGCCGGCCCACGTGCATCCCTTGATTAAAGGGATGCCTCGCAGGTGCGGCGCCACCATTATAGCTGAAAGGCATTTTTTCTGAAGCCTGAAGCAATCACACACGAGCGAGAGCTTCAGGCTGTAGAAAAAAATGCCTTTTCGTGTAGTGGCCGGGGCTGCCCGGGGAGATTAGTGGGCCCCGGCAGGGCCCCGCATCAAAACGAAATTTCGGAGCCTGCCGGGGCCCAGCCCCGGCAGGCCCCGGCCCACTTAAAACCCTGCTTGAAGTAATTATTAAACATCCAATATTTTTCTTCCAAGAGACCTGGCTGATGGTCGATTTTCATACTACCAAATTCATGCAAAAAAGGGGGAGAAAGGCCGCCCTTATGGCGGACTGATAATGGGCATTAGCCACGAATGTTGGTCTTGTGAACTAACTGACACTTCTGGCAAATACTATCTCTTGGCAGTTGAAATTAAATATAAAGATGGCACGCACTTTCCTAATGCTTTAATTACAAGTATATATAATCCCCCTGCGTGAGAGTGTACAACAAATACGCATGACTTAGTAGATAACTTTCTCACAAATTGGTGTTTGGCTGAAAGCAATGATGTGGTTATTCTAGAGGGCGATTTGAATGCCCATTGTGAGAATTTCTTGATGAAGGCGGAGTTTGCTAATGTTCTCACTTATAGCCCGATGGTTAAACATAAGTGCAATGCTGGAGGTACAGTGAGGAGCAATTTTTTGTATGATTGGGACCTAGGGCAGTTAAAAGGAAGAACCACTATTGACAGCCCCGGCCAATGTACATGGTCCAACGGTAATAAAACTGCTACGCTGGACTACATTTGTGGGAATACTACAGCCCTTGGCTACATGAGTGACTTTGAGATGGTGCCGCTGCCTTTCAGTGACCACGCCATGGTTGTAGCTCTCCTTAATTTGACATTGGTCAATATGAAGGCGCGAGGCCCCACAAATATTGAAGTGGCGAATAATGGAGGCAGAATTAGATGGAACCAAACAAAAATCAGGAAAATGTCTAAAAGATGACCACAACCTTTGTGCCATCAGTATGACGAGATTCATGATTTAGATGGCGATGCAAATGAGACACTCATCAGTAAATGGACTGGTGAAGTAGCTCTATCCCCTGGTAAGCCAATTGCAGTCACTGCTAAAAGTAATGTGACTCTATATGATAAAGATGTGGTGATTAAATGACTTTTATATTGTTGTGATCTCCGATATATGAAGAGATCCTCTTTATCAAGCAGTGAATGTATAAGTCTAAGCATTTGCCTAAAAACTAGGTATAGGGGTTGGTGCAAGAGACTCCGCCTCGAAAAAATTAACCAGAGATGGCAAGGACTTATTAGAAATATTCAACAGGGCAATAGTAGAACCATATGGAATGTGCTTAACAAAGCCAGAGAACATATTTTGCCTCGGCTGCTTAATTTAATCGATGAACAAATATTGGCTGATTATATCACTGCTAATATGTATGATAGCCAGATAATGGAAAAAGCTGCCTGCTCCACTGGAGTTTGGCCCTTGACATTTAGCAGACAAGACATAATTAACATCATAGCCAAACTTAATAATTCCTTACCTCTGTGGAAGTAAAGCAAGTCCCGCTGAGCTGGTCACTTGTCTTGATGACGCTCTATAAAAATGTGTGTCGAGACAAACAGTCATGGACTACCTCCATCTTGATTCCTGTCCATAAAACTGGTGCGCGCACGTTGCCTGGCAACTATAGAATCTTATCCTTGCTCGACACTACAAGCAAGATATTCTCAGCTATAGTACTCAATCATCTACAGAGCTGGACTGAGGAGAATAAGCTCTGCCATCCTTTTCAATCTGGATTTCAGAATATTGGATGCAATCATGACTAGGGCTAAACAACATGATAACGCTTCAGTATTTGTTACTTTTGTCGATTTTAGCTCTGCGTTTGACAGGGTCAACCGCAATAAATTGTGGGAGATCCTTGCATCTTATGGTTGCCCGTCCTGGTTACTTGAAATCCTGATCAAGTTACATCAAAATAATACAGCCCGTGTCTGCCTAGACACTAACGGCGGACTATCTGGATATATTAATTTATTAAGGGTGTCAGGAAAGGTTGCTTATTGGCGGCTCTTCTATTTAACTTGTATACCGCTGAATTAATTTTGCACCTTGAAAAGCATGCGCATTGACCTACTCATTCAAAACCATAAAGGTCTCTGCATTATTATATGCTGACAAACTTGTGATAAATGACCATACAATTAAGGGGATGAAAGGAATATTGGAAGAACTGGGCTGGTTTGCATCTTAATATGGCATGACAATCAACCTAATTTAAACCAAGACCATGCTTGTTACATCTAACAAGTTAATAGTCCAGAAATGAAGAACAGCTGCGGAGTTAACGATTATATAAACTCCTATAAATATCTTGGAGTGGAGATGGACTGTAAGATAGGATATACTACATTAAAAGTGAGGAGAATCCAACGAGCCAGACATATTACCAACTTGGTTCGCAAGTATGTCACGCAATATGCCGGGTACACCTTGAAAGAAATTATGTTGCTTTACAGCCAATGGTATATTCCAGTGCTGGTTTATGGCCTTGAAGCCCTCACTCTTACTAATTTATCCTGGTTGGACAAAGATGAAGGCCACTTTTGGAAATCAATATTAAGCCGGTAATTGCCGTTTTCTGGCCACCGGAAAAAATAGGGCTCAATGGGAATGGGGAAGGTGGTTAATAACGGTAGTGGTGCTACCATCATGTTCTGCTTGCTCTAGTTTACCACTATGATAACAACGGTACCGGCAAACTCGCAATTAGGCCCATTGTCCAATACCAAAGATATTTGCTCCCATTGAAATCTCTGTGTCATCACAGCGATATGTTGAGGATCATGGGAAAAGGAGTCATTAATTTGGAGGGTGAAGTGGTGCAGGAAAAATATGACCAGTTTTGTATCGACTCTTACTCGACACTTAACTGGGCGATAAAGCGCTCCAAATGTGGGAGATATAGTGCCATTAAGAGAGCTTTTATATATAAATCTAGGATGAAAGACTAGAGTGATAACTTTGAAAGCATGAGCAATTTACATAATTGTGTACATTTACAAGGGATTTGTACATGTATCGTTGCCCACAACGGTACTTGATCAGGTGTCCATCTCCATCAGTGCATAGATTTAGACTGCTAATGCGTCTCAATCAATTACCAGTGAGAGCAATTTATGGAACACAATGGAAATTGACACCAGAACAAAGGTATTGTAGAATATGTAAAATTGATGGTAATCTTGAAACAACTAGACATATACTACCTATGTGCCCTACATTTATAATCTTATATAGAGCTATGTATGGCCGCAATGTGCTTAATTATGAATATATTGTGTCCATACCCTTTTGGCATCTATGCTTAAACACCTCGTCTGAAAGATTGATTATAGACATGTACCATGTATGGAAAATGGCCATGTATACCATAAACACTGACATCGGTATATAGGATATGCTCTTTTCTCTAAACTTCGGCCTATGGTATGTCAATTAGTTTTTAGTCTACGGTAATAGCAAATCTGTATGAGTTTAGGAATCGACCTAGGTAGGATAAGGGGTTATTTAAGCCCTGTCATTGGGCCTCATTACATGGAATGCGATAAGGGTTTACCGGTACCGGTAAGGGCACTGGTACCGGTAAACCCTTACCACCTTACTACGAGGTCCCTTTGCGGGACCCGACCTTAACAGCTGGTGTAGACCAGCCGTTAAAGTTGGGACCCGCAAAGGGACCTGGTGCTAATTACGGTACTGCAATTTGCGGTACCGTAATTAGCTCCTTCCCCTTTCCCATTGAGCCCTATGGTGCAAAAATGGGAATGGGGAAGGGCCATGGAGAAAGGGGGAATTACCGCCCCGCCAACCTTGGAATGGGGTGGTAATTCCCCTTTCCTCCATGGTGGTACCAGTATGGTACCGGCGGCAAGCATGGTGCTAATAGCACCATGGTTTACCGCATTCCGTGTAATGAGGCCCATTGAGTGGATATTGTAAAATGAATGTATTGCTCCCTATGAGAGCCTTTTATGGACTTGGGTCCTAATATGGAATTGGTTGTGTTTATGCCTTTTTCATATCATGATGTTTATTTGTTATTTATTATGACTTAGGATCGTCATAAAAATGTATTGTATGTATTGTTGAGAAAATGTATGAGCTTATAGGTGTAACTACTGCTTGTTGTAAAAGTTCATTTTCTTGAACTATGAACAACAATAAATAAATAAATAAATAAACAAACAAACAAACATTTAAGAATGTATCACAAAGCAAATCGTAAATGCGAGAAAGGATAACCATGTATGACCAGAGGATAAGATGTGATTGTGATAAGGGGTGTTATGCTGTGTTATGCTGTAATTCGTAAAGAGGAATTATTAAAAATTAACAAATAGTAAACATGATATTTCAATATTTTTTAATACCAGACGGAATGAAATAATTTGGGGATGCTTATTGATGGTTTATTGATGTCTTGCTAGATACAAATACTATTTTTACCACTACTGGAGCAACACTGAAGAGCACCCATAGTTAATTTTTCTAGCATGTTGGATAAACAGCTCATCACATTGCGATTAAAAATCATCATGACAGTTGCAACCACTGTTAACATTACACAGATATTCTTCATACGTGATTTCGATGGCGCATTTGCATATGGGGATATTATGAAATCAGGCCAGCTTCTAGGAGATAATATAGAATAGAATAGCGAGAATTGTTCCCCTTCAAGCTGCCATTGGATTTTGAGAGTCTCTGTGGTACTCATATTAACATATGCCACACCAAATTACACACTTTGGCAAATGGTTCATCAACAGTTCATGATCAATTACTTTCATACCTGCATTTGCAGCTGAGGTAGCCCCGTTCTTCATATTGTATTCACATTGAGCCACCCATACCACAGAAGACCTTGGCTGAAGAAGAAAGGGCACCAGCCCCATACTTCAGTGGTGGCAGCCTCTGGGAAGCAAGATGAAAGTAGTCATTATATTGGATTCAGAGACACACCGAGTTGGCAGCCCCCGTGCAAGCACCTCTTCAGTCTAGCGGTACAAGCAGGGAACAGGGGTGGACTGGGAACTAAAAGAGGCCCTGGAAATGATAACTGGGGACCAAAAGAGGCCCCGGAAATAATATTCAAAGTGGCCCCAAATTACACATTTTCAGCAAGCACAATGTTTTTCCGATGAGACAATTTGGAACTACCACACAAAAGAGGCCCAGGGTGCAGAGGGTGCAGAGGCTCACCGGGAAATCTCCAGAGTTCCCTATAGGCCAGTCCACTTCTGGCAGTGGGTTTCTCTGTCCAGACAGGCAGCCTGCATTCATCTCAAGTGGACCACCTGCCTCGCCTTCATCCCCACATCATTGGAGGAGTAGGCAGTCTTACCCTAGCAATTTAGGAATAGCAGGTGGCAGAGGGTTAAGCCTTGTTGTCTGCTCACCTGTGAAGACTCGGATACAGCTTTTCTGAGGAGCTACTAGGTCGCTTAGATGCGAGAGACAATTGACATGCAACAACTCGTGCACATGCTCTCAGTCCAATTAATCCAAGGGAAAAGGGGAATGGCCAAAACAAAAAAGCTTCATCCTCTTCGTTTCTACATACAGAGGAAAGAGAGAAAATTAAGAATGACTCATATCTTAGAATGCTACATTGTAGATTACTCTGACTGTCTTTCTTCCTTTATCCTCCATTTCAGCAACTGAGCCTCTTCACAAAGAGTTGGAAGGTGAATAAGAGAAGATTAAGTAGGTTCTACTGCAGATCATAGTAAAAATATTGCAATCACTACTTGACCATGTGAGGGATAACCTAAACCTGAGAATTCCAAATATATTCACTGGAAATCTTTTCTTGCAGGTGTTGTATGGAGGTCTAACAGGCTACATTTATCTATTCTTTGGCTGAGCTGATGTAAACATTCTTTGAAAGTCTATTCTTCCTATAGTTGCTTGGAAAGATTTATATTATTATGTCTATCCTGTTGTATATTTTTTGTGACTCGAATCTAGTAATTACTACATGGTTTAGACCTTCTAAATGAAAACTAATAAGTAGACTTCCTAGCTATTCCAGTCAATCGCTTGCGTTAATCTAGACATTTCGACTACATCAGGTTGACTGGTATGATAACTTGTCTTCCAGTGAATCTGACAGTTCCTGATGTAGCACTGCACTGGTATCCCTGAGACTACTTATTAGTGGCTGCTAACCACGTGTAATGAAATCCACCAGAGAGCAGTGGCTTCAAATGACTAATGACCAAAGCCAATGCCCACCGCTAATCAGGAGTGGGTCCCATATAGATTTGGCATCTAGTGCAGGAAGGATGACAGCTCAGCTGGGAAATGTCCTCTTTCTTAGGATGCAGCAAAGAAAGGAGAATTAGAATGTTAGCGACATTACAAGCCACAGCAGACCTGAGATTCCAGAGTGAGAATCTACTGGCTGTGGACACCCCCTTGGATAGAAGAATTCTCCTGAAAAGTTTGTTATGGAAAACATTAACATAATGAGTGCAGACCACGGGTGAATAACAAGGCACATACCTTACAAAGTTCGTCAACCACACATAAATTAAAAAAAACCTTTCTAGCCCTGCCCGATTAACCCCAGCCCTGCAGCCTTTAAACAGGCAAAGCAGATATCATGATCCTGACACACATACATGACTTCGCCCTTCTAGCGACTCGAAACGGTGCTGGTTGGAGATAACATGTAGCCTCCATCACATCTTGCTTTAGTTCAAGCCACCCATGGTCCTGTAAGTGCTAGAGCTGTCAGTGCCAGTCTCGCTCTCTCTTGATAGAGTCTATATAATGATAAACATAGACATTAGTATTTCCAACATGTAAATTCCTTTATTATCCCTATCAACTAACCCCACCTCTCTGACCTGTACGATCTGTACAATAAGATCAGAGATGTGTTCCTTGGTATTATCAGTATAAACCTTGAATACGTGCTTTGGTAAATTGGTGACTCTAATTGGTAACTAATTCCTGCTGTCTTTTTAAATTGAATGAACTGAAAGCAGTGGACTTTCCCTAAATATAACAACTCTATCTAGCTAAACTTGTCTAGTCTTAAAAAAAGGGTTTGTAATCAAGCTTGTACAGGACTCTCTTCTTTCTTTTTCGTCAACATGTGGACTTGTGTCTTTTAATGAAATATATCATAGGCTCTCTCTGAAAACCTAAAAGTAACTACTTTTCAATAATAATAAAATATAATGACCACTGACATTCATATCATATATTTGACAGAATCGTCTTCGACCTGGATCATTCGTCGGATTGCAAAGTAGATTTCTCTATACAACATTCGTATTGAAAGTGGTGTTTATCCAAAGAACAGATGTGCTGGAAAGGTCACAAAGCTTGATAGATCACGTTTTCACTGTATTCAGGAATATCGTGTCTCTCTTCAATGCACAAATGCATATTAAGGGCCTTGTTACAGGACCCCTCCTTTACTCAGCTTGCTTGGTATAGGATTATGGATGTGTGGTAGGCCCTCAGATACAGAAAGCAGATTCAGGTGCCCAATAAGTACCATGAGTTTGTTGATAGGTAGTTGATTTTAACTCGCGCTCTCCTTCATTCTAAAAGCTCTGGGGCTCGATACCATTATTCATGTATCGTAGAGCGGATGCCATATTTGAGCTGCATATTGTTTTATGCAACGTATTAAGAACACTCTTTCAATAGACGCTTTCTCTCCTCTCCTAGCCCTCCCAATATACATTTCTTCCACTAAATCTACTATTAATCTCACACAGACTCTGACAATAATATAAAGATAGTATACCTTTCTTCATTAGTTAAATCCATAATTAAATCTAAGGGTATCAGGAGTGGTGGGGTAGCTAACGCTTACAAGAACCTCACTGGTTTATTTGTCTGCGTTTTTGACATAGCACAAATGTCTCTGGGACGTAAATCTTACCTCATGCATTTCCACCACAAATGTCATTGTACCATTTCCAGAGTCATCTGACTCCCTGGATGCCCAGCCAGCACAGAACCATGATTATTCGCTAGCACTCCACATTGCAACTCATGGGCTGGTAAATATAACCTCCACTCTACCGTGTTTAAATCCCCAATGACTGAACATTGAACAACTTTACTGTCTAAATTCTGCATCTTGTTGCATCTTTGCTGTCTAAGTTTTGCATGTTGCAAAGGCATTGATATTTTTAGCTGTTCTCCTGAACTTTTCTTGTCCAACATTCAACAAAATATTCTGCCGATATAATAGGCTCCAGTGTAGATTCTAGGATTCTGGTACTATCTCCTGTTTGTCTGGCTAAAATGTCTGCTTTGCCATTTAATTTACCAGGTTGAAAAGTGATAACATTATAATCTGCAAAGAACAACTACCACCTCAGCAGCCTTGGTGCTAATGCCTTGGCCGAACATAGAATCTGAAGATTGTGTTGGTCGGGAAGGAAGTACAGTTACTGCATGCACAGTTCCAAATAAGTGGTGCCTGCACTCTTGCAATGTTGCCTTGCCAGCCAATAATAGTATATTAGATTTGCTGCAATTTAATTTCACATTAGTTAGTTTCCTGAAAAAGCACCAAAGCGGATGCAGCTGACCTGACTCTGGATTCTATTCTGATACAATTGCTACACTTGAAGCATCAACCTCCATAAATAAAGGTTTCTGCATGTCTGGATGTTGTAAGAGGGATCAGTAATAACACTTTTCTTTTACGTTTTCAAAATAGACTAAAACCACTATATTCAAGTTAAATGTAGCTCCGTTCTTCAACAGCTGGTTTATAAATGCTGCTACTTGAGAGAAATTATGATTAAAGCGTCTGTGGATATTAGTTATTCCAATAATGCTCTGTACCCCTGGTATTACCTCTCCTTTACTGCCCTCTCTTTCTACATCTATGTATATTTGAATGCCTTCTGGTAATTGCACAACCCCCAGAAATTGTATGAAGTTCACTTTTTTCTAGCTTCATGAAGAGTCAATTTGCCTATTCACAAGGGGGGTCCTGGGAGTCCCTCTGCCAGACATTAGTCCTGGTTATGGGAGACTTACCCAGAGTCTTGAGCTCACTATCTTTCACAGAGAAGAAATATCCCAAACATATCAGTCTTTGTCCGGCCCTGCGGTAGTCCAGCACCGAAATGCTAGTCAATTCTCCTCTGAACTAGAGTACCACCAGAAACCCCAGACACGTGTTGCGGTCTGGTTGGACCTCATCAGTAGGGTGGATCTGTGCCTCTCTAAGAATAGTGAGCAAGGGGTCCACGTCTGGTCCAGTTACTAGGAGAATCCAGGCGTGGACCCCTTGCTCACTATTCTTAGAGAGGCACAGATCCACCCTACTGATGAGGTTCAACCAGACCGAAACACGTGTCTGGGGTTTCTGTTGGTACTCTTGTTCAGAGGAGAATTGCCTAGCATTTCGGTGCTGGTCTGCCCCAGAGCAGGACAAGGACTGATATGCTTGGGATATTTCTTCTGTGTGAAAGATAGTGAGCTAAAGACTCTGGGTAAGTCTCTGGTAACCAGGACTACTGTCTGGCAGAGGGACTCCCAGGACCCCCCTTGTTAATTTGCATATTCAAGTAACTTTAGGTCTCACCCTAAGTTACTAGGGGAACCCAGACGTGGAGGACCCCTTGCTCACTATTCTTAGAGAGGCACAGATCCACCTTCCTGATGAGGTCCAACCAGACCGAAACATGTGTCTGGGGTTTCTGTTGGTACTCTTGTTCAGAGGAGAATTGCCTAGCATTTCGGTGCTGGACTGGCCAGGGCAGGACAAGGACTGATATGTTTGGGATATTTCTTCTCTGTGAAAGATAGTGAGCTAAAGACTCTGGGTAAGTCTCTTGTAACCAGGACTAATGTCTGGCAGAGGGACTCCCAGGACCCCCCTTGTTAATTTGCATATTCAAGTAACTTTGAGTCTCAAATGTCTGGCAGAGGGACTCCCGGGACCCCCCTTGTTAATTAGCATATTCAAGTAACTTTGGGTCTCACCCTAAGTTACTAGGGGAATCCAGACGTGGACCCCTTGCTCACTATTCTTAGAGAGGCACAGATCCACCCTACTGATGAAGTCTAACCAGACCGAAACACGTGTCTGGGGTTTCTGTTGGTACTCTTGTTCAGAGGAGAATTGCCTAGCATTTCGGTGCTGGACTGCCCCAGGGCAGGACAAGGACTGATATATTTGGGATATTTCTTGTCTGTGAAAGATAGTGAGCTGAAGACTCTGGGTAAGTCTCTCCTAACCAGGACTAATGTCTGGCAGAGGGACTCCCAGGAACCCCTTGTTAATTTGCATATTCAAGTAACTTTGGGTCTCACCCCAAATTACTAGGGGAATCAGACGTGGACCCCTTGCTCACTATTCTTAGAGAGGCACAGATCCACCCTACTGATGAGGTCCAACCAGACCGAAACACTGTCTGGGGTTTCTGTTGGTACTCTTGTTCAGAGGAGAATTGCCTAGCATTTCGGTGCTGGACTGCCCCAGGGCAGGAAAAGGACTGATGTATTTGGGATATTTCTTGTCTGTGAAAGATAGTGAGCTGAAGACTCTGGGTAAGTCTCTCGTAACCAGGACTAATGTCTGGCAGAGGGACTCCCAGGACCCCCCTTGTTAATTTGCAGTCAATTTGCCTGCCATGTTTCCAACATGCGTTTGATATATTGATAATGTTGTTCTAAATTTTGAGAGAACATTAGAAAGTCCTCTGTGTAATGTGACAAATTCAGGGAATCGGTACCTTCTCCTGAATTGGGACCCCCATCTAGGGAGAGGATCCTGCTATGCAATGCACTCTCTAGGGCTCAGGGCAAGCAGGATCTCACTGGAGATGGCATCCCATTAAGGGACAAGGTAGCCCCAGGTAAGGCTGCTCCCACACCTCCCTATATGACAAAGTCACCACTGCTTGTTGATTACATGGGGATTGAACCATGCTATGATGTAGAGGGTTCTTTAATTGTGAATGGCTTGGGTGCTGACCCCAACCGGTTGACCTCAGTTCCGGAAATATGGAACCAATCCTGTTTCCTCTCTCTTTCCAGAGAGGAAGGGAAAAGGAGCAAAAGATGTACCTGCCTAGAGAGAGTTGCTCAGAGCCAGCATGCGTACAGTGGAAGCCTGCGTTTAACATTGAGAGGATCGATCTTGGAAGCAGGACCACTTCAGATGCGTGGTGGGTGGAGGAATCCCAGAGCTGAGAAATTCCGGCGGCTGTTCATTTAGCAGGAGGGCTGAGACCAAGCAGCAGCAGATGTGATGCACCGCAGGGGAGAAGCAATAATGCCAAGTCGAGGAGCCACTGCAAGAAAGCCGAATACCACAAAAGTGTGGCCATGCAACCACAGGAGTCACTGCCTCCTCCTACAAGCAATGCCTGCTAAACCCAGGTTCATGGACAACCCGAAGGAGATGGAGGAGTGTGATGAAGTTCCAAAGCATTCAAAAAACAGGTGAGGGCATTGTACCACAAATATTGCCGGTGAGCTTGAATAGCTCATGAGGGGCTGAGAAACCGTGGACCCCTGAAAGGGCAAGGGTGAGAATACCCAGTATCCCTAATAGGGTTGAGGACCTCAAACTACACATACAGCCAGTGAGGCCGGATAGTCCACGCTGGGACAGAAAGATTACAAAACTAGCAACCCCCTGGATAGGGTTAGCCTGAGGCCAAACGCCCAGGAGGGGGTAAGAATCCCGAGAGTCAGATATTCTGAAGGGCCAGAAAGCCCAGCCAGACCTCAGAAACTAAGTGGCCCACACACATTGAGAATCACCATCACTCGCACAAGGCGAAAGAACTAGAAGGTCTGGGCTGGACTGAGAAATCTATCCAGATAAGGAATGCAGAGCAACCCTAGAGGCGTAAGCAAGAGAAACCAGCTAAACAGAGGTTTACATTGTGTTGTTCCACACAAGAGACTGAGCTACAAGGACGAGTATCCCACCTAAAATGTGAATCTTTTGAGTTGAGCAAGATATTGGAGAGGGGATGAGGAGTCCCCTTGTCCAGAGAATCAAGAGAGGCACAACACGTGTTTTGAAACACACCAGCAGGCAGAGGCCTGAGCCAAAAGGAAATAACCAGAGATGCAATTACGTATGGGTCAAGCACCAGCTAGCCTGAGCCAAGAGAAGAGTTGAAAACTTCTATAGGCCAATTTGCTTCTTTATCATTAGTGGTAATGTCAGACAGTGGGACAGAATAGGCTTGGGACAGAAGACAAATGTTATTTTGCAAGACAGCCTGATGAGCAGTTTATTATTTTCTAGGATAGGAAACCATCATTGTGAAATAAGGGAGGGGATGTTCACGGTAGTAAAGACAGCAAATAGGTACAGAAGGATTAAGATAGTTGAAAGTTTACAATATTGAGCAGAGGTAAGAAAGACGAAGGCACATCAGCAGTTCCAGTTGAGTGATGGCTGCAGAGGCCTGACTACAGAGGTTGTGAAGTTGATATCTAGGTAAGTTAAAATCCTATTAGGATTTTAGAATAGTGCGGATAGAGGGATACATGTCAATAGTTAGGTGGTTGTTATGGTCAGCCAATGTCTTTTTCAGGATTGGTAGGGCAGTTGCCTCCTTGAAGCAGTAAGAACATATCTGAAGGAAAATGGAGAAGTTAAAGAGGGAAAAGATATAGGAGCAGATGAGAGACACAATCCATTTCACCATCTGCAGAGTAAATGGCTCGACATGAGCACAAGACATTTTGATCAGAAGTTGGAGCATAGGAACATGGGTGGGATGTAGCGGGATTAGCAAGTGAAGGGTTGTGGAGAGGGAGGGATAGAAGAGTGGTGATATTGGATTTTGGAGATTTGGGAAATAAGGTACTGGACAAAGTCATTAGCAGAGAAGACAGCACAAAGAGTTCAACATTGCTTGAAGAGTGAAAAGGGCAGAAGTAATGGTATCAGCAAAGTAAGGCGATTTGGGACCGTCCATGGCCATCATGATGGAAAGAAGGGCATCCTTCTAGGTGCACTACTTGTGAAGGTCTGTCTTGAGGAGGTTGTCTTTGGGACATCCAGGATTAGGCCTGGGGTACTGGGAGTGAAGGTTTGGGTGCAATATTGGTCTTCAAAGGGGTGCTGAAATGAAGGTTAACATTTGAGAAAGCCTGTTTAATGAAGGAGGCAAGTAGGTTGCCAGTGAGTGAGATTTGAATGAGTGTTTTGAGAGGGAAGATGAGAAAGGGAGAGTAGTGTTACGCTCACCTGGCTCCCACAGAGGTGTCGATCTGTCATGATGCCTACCCCCGGAGCACCAGGCCAGGCCCAGCACCCCCGGGAGCAGGCATCACGCCCCCGGGTAAAAGCCCAGTGGCCCTTTATAGGGGCTCTTTGGACTCTGTCCTGGCGCCGTTGGCGCCAGGCTCATGTTGGAGATCAGTCCTGGCGCCATAAGCGCCAGGCTCATAAGGGGAAGTGTTTGGTGCACTTACCTGAAGCAGACCATGCTGCACACTCACCTGATGCAGACCATGCTGCATGAAGAACCAAGCCAAATGAGGCTTAGGAGGGACTATTTTTCTGAAGGAACTATTTTGTTACTTGGGTGGGGCTGTGGAAGAAGACTCACCTGGAACTTCTTCCAAGGCTATTTAAGCCACACCCGGACAGCCACACGTGCTTCGCGTTGTTCTGCATCCCAGCAGCTGAACGCTCACCGTGTCTGCTCCTGCACCTGGACTCCAGCCACGCCCGCCTCGAACCTGGAACACGTGTAAGGGAATAAGAGAAGAGAAAGGTGAAAACCAAGAACTATTTCAACCTTCTTACCTGCATCCGGAATCTTCACGCCAGCATTCCTGAAGGAAGACTTCCATTTAAAAGCACTGCGTTGCTCGCTGCAGCGCCGCGCTTCACTCACCTGTTCCCAAGACGCCGCCCGGCTCCATCGCGGCTCTCAGTGCCGGTCGCCACATCTCTGCACCACACCTAAGGGAGAGAAGAAGAGACAAAAGGTGAGCAAGGGAACACAAGAGGAAAGCCGGATTTTCAGCCATATTACTTACCGGCTATTCTTGGTGAGCCATTCCACATATCGGGTCGGCGCCACATCTCACGCAGGTACCGCACCCCGGCCCCTATGGGGAAAGGACAAAAGACATTACTGGGGAATTATAAAGACATTTAGAGGGGTCGCCCTCATCACTAACTCACCTGATTTTACCCCGGCAATTTAACCCCTCAACGCATCGCCTTTGTTCTTCACCTGAAATAAAGGACAGAAAAAGACAACATAAAAGGAGGCTCACACTTGAACTTTTGCATCTTCATACTGAGCGTATCGCTCAGTAAAGTCAAGTGGATTTGCCAGCGCCATTCTGAAAACCAGTGAAGTAACTGGACGAACGCGCGCCCCTGCACCAGAAGCAGGATGGAGAGTTCATCCTTCCAAACCATAAGGTGAGCTTAAACCGGGGGTTTTGGAGGAAGTCAGAGGAGAACGAGGAGGGTAAGGGGGGGCAAGCACATTATTCAACAGACAGTTAATCCCCTTTCTCATCTGCAGAAGGATATCCCTACGGGCCAGACAAGCAAGATTTGGGGGTCCTGTTCAATCGGTGGTCAGAATTCTGCGCATCACGCTTGAAGAGGCCACAGCAACCCAGACCAGACCAGCGCCTCCGTGGGAGCCAGGTGAGCGTTACAGAACGCGAAGCCTTCCTACAAATTCCCACCCAGGCGTTATGGAAACTTCCGAGACTGACCAGTTGGCCCAACTACTGGGGGAATTACGGGCCAAAGTACACGCCGCTCGTCAAGAGACTAATGCTCTCAGGAGGGAAGTGATTGTAACAAAGGAAAGAGCTGATGACCTGGCTAGACAGCTTTTGCAAGGTCAAGCTGGACAAACTGCCTTACCCGGCTCCAGAGGGAACCCTGCTCCTGTGCTTTCCAGTAACCCGGTGCAGATTAATCTACCTGGAAACATGCCGCTGGCCCCACCCGAACGCTTTGCTGGGGACCCCAAACGATTCGCCGTATTCATGAATCAGTGTCGTTTGCATTTCCTGTGCAGACCTGGGGACTTTCCTAATGACCAGACCAAGGTAGCCTTTGTATTGTCATATCTCAGCGGCAGTGCTGCCGATTGGTCAATTCCACTGGTAACTCAAGATGACCCGATTCTTCGTGATTTTCAAAGATTTCAAGCAAGCATGGAAAGGTTATTTGCTCGTCACTCCCAGGGGCAGGCTCTAGATGACGAACTTCTATCTCTGCGACAGGGCAATCAAGACCTCCTTTCCTACATTGCAACCTTTAATAGACTAATTGTGGAAACTGGGTGGCCAGAGGATAAAAGAATCACGTTATTTTATCGAGGTCTACGTGGAGAACTTAAAGATGTCCTGGCCCAAGTTGTAAATCCGCCCCAAGAGTGCTCAGAATATATAGACTTAGTGGTTCAATTGGATCACAGACTGCAAAACAGAAAAGCAGATCGGTCCAAGTTTGAGACCCGGGTGTTAGTCAAGACCCACGCTAACCTCAAGGGGGCTGAAGCCTCAGAGCCAATGCAAATCGGAGGAGTAAAAGGACCTTTAACGCAAAAGGAACATGAAAGAAGACAGCAGATGCACTTATGTCTTTATTGTGGATCCTCTGGACACTTTCTACGAGATTGCCCGGCAAAGCCGCCCAGGAAGGTGGTAGGAGCCGCTGAAAAAATCCATGAAACCTCTGTATCGGGAAACGACCCTAGGGGTCGGCTTGCCGAGCTTGAAAACAAACTCTCAGACCTCGCATTTCACTGTACCAGTGGTCCTCGTAGATCCGGAACAGCCTAACCGGTTGCATGCAATAAAGGCATACATCGATAGTGGGGCTATAGGAAACTACGTGGATCGTGAATTGGTCTCCAGGATTAACCTCCCCCTGCGTCCTAAAACCAGCAAAGATGTCATCACAACAGTCGATGGAACCGAAATTGCCTCAGGACCGGTAACACATTGCACAGCTGAGGTAACACTTGTAGGTCCGGACGGCCATCGGGAGGCAGTTGTGTTTGATGTAATCAAGGCTCCACAGTTTCAGGTTATACTCGGAATCCCTTGGTTAGAGACACATAATCCTCGAATTGATTGGCGAGCGAAGAGATTAACCTTTCCAGAGTGTGCACGAACCTGCTACCCAGAAAATCTGAAGGTCAGTCTAGCATCAGTAACCTCTGTCTCCATGCAACTACCTCTGGAATACCAAGACTTCCAGGACATCTTCCAAAAGGAACAGGCCAACACGTTACCTCCTCACAGATCGTACGATTGCCAAATCGATCTGGTGCCCGGTGCACAACCCCCTTGTAGCAGGATTTATGCCCTTACTGAGCCGGAGAATCTGCATTTGAGACAATATTTAGATCAATACCTAGCCAATGGTTTCATTCGCCGTTCAAAGTCTCCGGCATCCTCGGCTTTGTTCTTCATGCCAAAAAAAGAAGGCGACCTTAGAACTTGTATCGATTACCGTGCATTGAACCAGATAACTGTTAAAAATTGTTACCCTCTGCCTTTGATCCCTGAACTCCTTGACCAGGTGAAGGACGCTTGCATATACACCAAGTTAGATCTCTGGGGGGCTTATCATCTGATACGAGTTAAAGAAGGCAACAAATGGAAAACGGCCTTCCATGCAAAATATGGACTATTCGAATACCAGGTGATGCCTTTCGGGTTGTGCAACGCGCCTGCTGCCTTCCAATTCTTCATGAACGATGTCCTTCGGGAACTCATCGACGTCTGTGTTGTCGTGTATATCGATGACATTCTGGTGTACTCCTCTTCGGAATCTGATCACAGAAAACATGTCAGGGCCGTCCTTGAGAAATTGCGCCAGCACAAACTGTTTGCAAAGCTGGAAAAATGCGTTTTCCATACCACCGAGGTTGAATTTCTTGGATTCATCCTGACACCTAAAGGGGTCCGAATGGACTCTCGGAAAGTGGATGCCATCCTCAAATGGCCATCACCTAGTTTGGTGAAAGGTGTCCAAAGCATGCTTGATTTTGCCAATTTCTATCGCAGGTTTATCCCAGAATTTTCACGGGTGGTGCAACCCATCACTGCACTCTTCCGGAAGAATAAACGTTTTGAATGGACCAAGGAAGCTGAACAGCCCTTTCAGGAATTAAAAGCTAAATTTACGTCTGCACCTATTTTGAAACATCCGCGTCGTGATCTCCCATATATAGTCGAAACCGATGCATCCAGCTTAGCCATGGGAGCTGTCCTGTCTCAGAGAGACCCCGAAAAGAACCAACTGCACCCCGTAGCATTTTGGTCAGAAAGTTCTCGCCGCCGGAGATAAATTATGCAATCACCGATAAGGAATTATTAGCCATTAAGTCTGCCTTTAAGGCTTGGCGGCTTTATTTTCTTGGCGCCAGGCATACCATCACCGTGATCACTGATCACCGAAATTTACAATATTTAAAAACTGCCAAGGCTCTTCACGACAGCTCCGATGGGCTTTATTCTTTGCTGAGTTCGATTTTGTAATCACCTACCGTCCTGGCTGTAAGAATGGCAAAGCGGACGCGCTATCTCGAATTGGAATGGGAGAAATGGACACAAACTCAGAACCTGTGCCGATAATTCCCGAACAAAGAATCTTGGGCATAACCACTTTACAAACCCTTGAAGACATTCCAGCACGGGTAAAACTATTCCTGGACTCTTCAGCCTTGCAGGATTGGATCAAAAGGGGGTCTGCCTTTTCAATCAACGATGGCTTACCTTACTTCCAAGGACGTTTATTTTTGCCAGAAAAGGAATTGCAAGAACTGGTTATTTCACGTCATCACGATACTCTGATGGAAGGACATCCTGGCATTGCCAAAACAGAGGAAAAAATGAAACGACAATTCTGGTGGCCGTCCTGGCGAAAGGATATTAAATCTTTCGTGATGTCCTGTGGAGTTTGCGCCCAAAACAAAGGTCAAAAAACAAAACCCGCCGGTCTTCTTCAACCCTTAGACATTCCACCAGCACCTTGGCACACCTTGTCACTAGATTTTATCACGGACCTGCCCTCTTGTAATGATTACAATACTATTCTGGTTGTTGTGGATTTATTTTCCAAGATGGCCCATTTTATTCCGTTGAAAGGATTACCTTCAGCTTTTGTTCTTGCCAAGGAATTCCTTGAAAATGTCATCCGTCTGCATGGATTCCCGTCCATACTAATCTCCGATCGGGGAAGCCAGTTCATTTCTCGTTTTTGGAAAAAGTGTTGTCACCTGGCACAAATCGACGTAAGACTCTCAACCAGTCACCACCCACAGACCGATGGTCAGACGGAGAGAACGAACCAGACCCTTGAACAATATCTACAATGTATGTTGCACCAATCGGAGGGTAATTGGAAGGACTTTTTATGGGTGGCTGAATATGCATACAATAACTCGATACACTCTGGAACTGGTCAGAGCCCCTTTTATACCCTATATGGACATCACCCTCGTACTTCAGACCTGGACTTACCTTTGAGCCTCGAAATGCCCGCAGTGGACCATTTGCATTCTACGATTACTCAAGCCTTCAAGGATGCTACTGCACACTTACAACAGGGAAATACAAAAATAATGCGGATCTGCATCGCAAGGAGGCGCCTCCACACCAAATAGGGGATCAAGTATGGTTGGCTACCAAACACTTATCGCTCAAGGGACCTCGGACTTTTAATCCAAGGTATTTAGGCCCTTACTCGATCAAAGCTATAATTAAGCCAGTGGCAGTCAAGCTAGATCTACCAGCTAACATGCGGATTCATCCCGTCTTTCATGTGTCGCTTTTGAAACCAGTGCAACCAGGAACCAGATTAATAAAGCCACCAGAACCAGTCCAGATAGATGGGGAGCCTGAATTCGAGGTGAAGAACATTTTGGACTCTAGGATCTCAAAATCAAAACTTTTCTATCTAATTGATTGGAAGGGGTACGGCCCTCAGGAAAGATCTTGGGAACCCAGCGACCACGTACATGCACCTCGGCTAGTAAAAAGGTTCCATCAGAATTTCCCGAACAAACCGAAACCTCCTGGGGAAAAGTCCTTGGGAGGGGCCTTGGGGGGGAGTGCTGTCATGATGCCTACCCCTGGAGCACCAGGCCAGGCCCAGCACCCCCGGGAGCAGGCATCACGCCCCCGGGTAAAAGCCCAGCGGCCCTTTATAGGGGCTCTTTGGAGTCTGTCCTGGCGCTGTTGGTGCCAGGCTCATGTTGGACATCAGTCCTGGCGCCATAGGCGCCATGCTCATAAGGGAAAGTGTTTGGTGCACTTACCTGAAGCAGATCATGCTGCACACTCACCTGATGCAGACCATGCTGCATGAAGAACCAAGCCAAATGAGGCTTAGGAGAGACTATTTTTCTGAAGGAACTATTTTGTTACTTGGGTGGGACTGTGGAAGAATACTCACCTGGAACTTCTTCCAAGGCTATTTAAGCCACACCCGGACAGCCACACGTGCTTCGCGTTGTTCTGCATCCCAGCAGCTGAACGCTCACCGTGTCTGCTCCTGCACCTGGACTCCAGCCACGCCCGCCTCGAACCTGGAACACCTGTAAGGGAATAAGAGAAGAGAAAGGTGAAAACCAAGAACTATTTCAACCTTCTTACCTGCATCCGGAATCTTCACGCCAGCATTCCTGAAGGAAGACTTCCATTTAAAAGCACTGCGTTGCTCGCTGCAGCGCCGCACTTCACTCACCTGTTCCCGAGACGCCGCCCGGCTCCATCGCGGCTTTCAGTGCAGGTCGCCACATCTCTGCACCGCACCTAAGGGAGAGAAGAAGAGACAAAAGGTGAGCAAGGGAACACAAGAGGAAAGCCGGATTTTAAGCCATACTACTTACCGGCTATTCTTGGTGACCCATTCCACATATCGGGTCGGCGCCACATCTCAGGCAGGTACCGCACCCCGGCCCCTATGGGAAAAGGACAAAAGACATTACTGGGGAATTATAAAGACATTTAGAGGGGTCGCCCCCATCACTAACTCACCTGATTTTACCCCGGCAATTTAACCCCTCAACGCATCGCCTTTGTTCTGCACCTGAAATAAAGGACAGAAAAAGACAACATAAAAGAAGGCTCACACTTGAACTTTTGCATCTTCATACTTACGGCGTATCGCTCAGTAAAGTCAAGTGGATTTGCCAGCGCCATTCTGAAAACCAGTGAAGTAACTGGACGAACGCGCGCCCCTGCACCAGAAGCAGGATGGAGAGTTCATCCTTCCAAACCATAAGGTGAGCTTAAACCGGGGGTTTTGGAGGAAGTCAGAGGAGAACGAAGGGGAAAGGGGGGAGCAAGCACATTATTCAGCAGACAGTTAATCCCCTTTCTCATCTGCAGAAGGATATTCCAACGGGCCAGACAAGCAAGATTTGGGGGTCCTGTTCAATCGGTGGCCCGAATTCTGCGCATCACGCTTGAAGAGGCCACAGCAACCCAGACCAGATTAGCACCTCCGTGGGAGCCAGGTGAGCGTTACATGATCGGAAATGGACAGCTGCGCTCTCCACCAATGTGGACTGGCTCACCTAGCTTTGTTTGCTTGGCCCGTAGGAATATTCTTCTGTGAATGGAGAAAGGGAATTAACCACCCGTGGAGTTGAGCGTAAATCCCCCCACCCCCGCTGTTCTCCCCACAGATCACCTTTGATGTCCCCTCTTATAGTCTCACCTGATGGTTTGAAAAGATGAGCTCTCCATCCTGCATTGAGCGCAGGGGTGCGTTGATAACCAGTTGCTTCACTGGCTCGAAGGAATTGGTGAGTCCCAGAACAATATTGACTCCGAGATTGCCGGCAAGACGCCGTAAGTATAAAGTTCGTAAGAGTTCAAATGCCTGACTTTCACTCTTGTCGGATTCCTTGCAGGTTGCAGCTTGACCCTAATGAAGAGTTCCTCGTGACAACCGGTAGTATTCTGGTAAGGATTTGTATTTTCAAACACAGTTCGATAAAATAATGTCAATATGTAACCTGTTGCTTTCTCCCTTATTCAGGCGCTGAGCAAAAGTATGAAGTCTCGGGGAATAATACCTCCAGCGGTAAAATCAAGAAAGTCTATTGTGGCGAGGAGGGTTCCCCTTGTTAGTCCCTTTGTTTCACCTTGCTGTCCTTTTGTTTCCCCTTAGTGGCCGGGGTTCAGCGAACATGCAGTGGAAGCTGCGCCGACCCGTGAAGAGGAATAGTACCCTCGGTGGTAAAATCAGGTAAGTCTATGGGGGGGTAACTACTATTCCTCTGTGTATTCCCTTGGCTCACCTTGCTGTTCTTGTCTTCTCCTTAGGTGCCGGAGTGCGGCGGGAACATGCAGGAGGATGCGGTGGAATGTGAAGATGCTGCGAAGGCCGGTGAGTTCAGCGCGGCGCTGCAGCAGGCGAGGCGACGCGCATAAAATAACTTCTTTCTTCCAGCTCAAAGGCGCGATGGATCGGGAATTCAGGTAAGGATCAAAGGTATTGCTCTTGTTCTAACCTTTTCTCCTGCTTTCTACCTTTTTCTAGGAACTCCAAACTCGAGGCGGGCGTGGCACAAGGCAGGATGCAGACTTGCAGGCACGTGAGCGTTACGTTGCTGGATGCAGAATAACGCGAAGCGTGTGCTGCTCTTCGGGCGTGGTTTAAATAGCCTCCAAAGTAGTCCCATGGCGCCAGGACTGACTCTCCATATGAGCCTGGCGCCATAGGCTTTCCGGAGCCAAAGTATAGGAGTAGAGGGGCAATGTGAGGAGCACAAGGGAGTACAAGAAGAAGGTAGGTGGATAAGTGAGGTTAAAGTGATGGACAACCTGATTCTCTTTTTCTGAGGGACCGAAAGGCAACTATGCAATGGGAGGAGGTGGTAAGAGGGTATGGAGGATGTGAATTGAGTAAGGGCCTAGAGGCAGAAGCAGAAGGAAAGGAAGAGAGTGTGTAGTAACAATTGGGAGAGTGAGAGATGCATTGCCCATAGGGTGTGGTAGGGTAGGGGCTAGGAGTCATGGGGACAAATCTTATCTGCAGACAGTAGATGTACAGCAAATCAGGTAGTACAGGGCCTATAAAAGATATGTTTGGTTATATTTTTGGTACTGCATGGTATTTTTGTAGTATAGTGGTATTTTTGGTATTTTTGTGGTATAGTGAGCCTAACTTCAGCGTACCGCCTGATAATTGTTCTTATATCAGAATCACTAACAGTAAGCAAATACTGAACTTAGTACACTCTAAACAATTAACTTATCCCCTTCATGGTATCTTAGCTACAATACCACATTATGCCCTGTTGGCTTGCATCTCAGAATACATTTATCATGTAAATGAAACACGAACATTCATTCAGAGCCTCTCAGAGTAACACAATTTACAGTGACTAACTTTGCTTTTATATTTAACCACACATTCTGCATCCCTGTGTGTGCCAACCCAATATAGCTGAGCACAGAATAAGTACACTGAGACTAATTCAATTTTATTCAAATTGTTATTCTTTATCAGACGTTAGAAATATGCAAGTTACACAGAATGGGCCTCATTACGACCTTGGCGGAGGACCATGGTGCTATTAGCACCATGGTCCATGGCGCTAAGGCTGCGATTCCGCCATGGTGGTTGGCGGACTTACCGCCCCATTCCGACCTTGGCGGAGCGGTAAGTCCGCAATCCCCATTTTACCCTTCCCCATTCCCATTTTTGCCCCATAGGGCATAATGGGAGTGGGGAAGGCATTAATTACGCCACCGTAAATTATGGTGGCGTAATTAACATCAAGGTCCCTTAGCGCCATGGATTTTAACACCTGCTAAAAGCAGGTGTTAAATCCGCCATGGCGCTAAGGGACCTCGTACTCAGGCGGTAAGGGTCGGCGCTGTTTACGCTGGCGTAAACCCCTTACCGCCTGGGTCGTAATGAGGCCCAATGACATGTGCATCCATGTTGTATTTCAGAATATAGCCAGCCACTGAACTCTACAGTTGCCTCACTGTTTGCAATAAAAGTTAAAGCAAAGAACCTTAGGGAGCTCATTAACAGAAAGAAAAAGAGAGCATCCGTGAAATTGGGAAATTTGACCAGCTGACTGGCTTCCAATGAAAAAGCTAAAGTGAAAACTGTCACTGGTCCTTCTAAGCAAATTTTAAGAATAGATTCTGCCGCAAAAACCTGTGATACCATGTCCCATGCTTTAATGGGGGACTATCTAATAATGATTTACATGATAATGGTGGCCCAGAAAAAGAAGCTAGTGTTCACAGTCTAAGAGCTAAGGATAATCGAGTAGTTACCATTAGCGAATTCATGGATAAGCGCACAAAGAAACCTTTTAATCAACCAATAATGCTTGTAGTATGCTAAGATACCAGCTATACGTATTCTTAAATCCTGTGATTTTGAATTTGTGCAACCCCTGAGACCACAGTTGGGGCCATTTCTTTAATCCATTGTGTTCTCCCTTCAACGGCAGCCCTTATTCGTACTCATACAGATTCACTGAACTTTTTGGGTTATGATCTTGATATTGCTATTCCAACTAACTCTGATTCCCTAGCTTGTGATCACTGTGGCTCTTGTAAATCTAAGCCAGCTAAGAAAATCAAGCATGCTGGAAATGGCTAAAAAATCTGCTGGGCCAACTTGAGGTGAGTCAACCATGAGTGATAACTATAGCATTGTGGAATACTCGAGGGCATTCTCACTTCTTGAGTCTGAGTGGTTCTCTTGAAGTAATTATTAAACATCCAATATTTTTCTTCCAAGAGACCTGGCTGATGGTCGATTTTTATACTACCAAATTCATGCAAAAAAGGGGGAGAAAGGCCGCCCTTATGGCGGACTGATAATGGGCATTAGCCACGAATGTTGGTCTTGTGAACTAACTGACACTTCTGGCAAATACTATCTCTTGGCAGTTGAAATTAAATATAAAGATGGCACGCACTTTCCTAATGCTTTAATTACAAGTATATATAATCCCCCTGCGTGAGAGTGTACAACAAATATGCATGACTTAGTAGATAACTTTCTCACAAATTGGTGTTTGGCTGAAAGCAATGATGTGGTTATTCTAGGGGGCGATTTGAATGCCCATTGTGAGAATTCCTTGATGAAGGCAGAGTTTGCTAATGTTCTCTCTGATAGCCCGATGGTTAAACATAAGTGCAATGGAGTGAGGAGCAATTTTTTGTATGATTGGGACCTAGGGCAGTTAAAAGGAAGAAATACTATTGACAGCCCCGGCCAATGTACATGGTCCAACGGTAGTAAAACTGCTACCCTGGATTACATTTGTGGGAATACTACAGCCCTTGGCTATATGAGTGACTTTGAGGTGGTGCCGCTGCCTTTCAGTGACCACGCCATGGTTGTAGCTCTCCTTAATTTGACATTGGTCAATATGAAGGCGCGAGGCCCCACAAATATTGAAGTGGCAAATAATGGAGGCAGAATTAGATGGAACCAAACAAAAATCAGGAAAATGTCTAAAAGATGACAACAACCTTTGTGCCATCAGTATGACGAGATTCATGATTTAGATGGCGATGCAAATGAGACACTCATCAGTAAATGGACTGGTGAAGTAGCTCTATCCCCTGGTAAGCCAATTGCAGTCACTGCTAAAAGTAATGTGACTCTATATGATAAAGATGTGGTGATTAAATGACTTTTATATTGTTGTGATCTCCGATATATGAAGAGATCCTCTTTATCAAGCAGTGAATGTATAAATCTAAACATTTGCCTAAAAACTAGGTATAGGGGTTGGTGCAAGAGACTCCGCCTCGAAAAAATTAACCAGAGATGGCAAGGACTTATTGCAAATATTCAACAGGGCAATAGTAGAACCATATGGAATGTGCTTAACAAAGCCAGAGAACATATTCTGCCTCAGCCGCTTAATGTCATCGATGAACAAATATGGGCTGATTATATCACTGCTAATATGTATGATAGCCAGATAATGGAAAAAGCTGCCTGCTCCACTGGAGTTTGGCCCTTGACATTTAGCAGACAAGACATAATTAACATCATAGCCAAACTTAATAATTCCTTTCCTCTGTGGAAGTAAAGCAAGTCCCGCTGAGCTGGTCACTTGTCTTGATGACGCTCTATAAAAATGTGTGTCGAGACAAACAGTCATGGACTACCTCCATCTTGATTCCTGTCCATAAAACTGGTGCGCGCACGTTGCCTGGCAACTATAGAATCTTGTCCTTGCTCGACACTACAAGCAAGATATTCTCAGCTATAGTACTCCATCATCTACAGAGCTGGACTGAGGAGAATAAGCTCCTCCATCCTTTTCAATCTGGATTTCAGAATATTGGATGCAATCATGACCAGGGCTAAACAACATGATAACGCTTTAGTATTTGTTACTTTTGTCGATTTTAGCTCTGCGTTTGACAGGGTCAACCGCAATAAATTGTGGGAGATCCTTGCATCTATGGTTGCCCGTCCTGGTTACTTGAAATCCTGATCAAGTTACATCAAAATAATACAGCCCGTGTCTGCCTAGACACTAACGGCGGACTATCTGGACATATTAAATTAATAAGGGTGTCAGGAAAGGTTGCTTAGTGGCGGCTCTTCTATTTAACTTGTATACCGCTGAATTCATTTTGCACCTTGAAAAGCATGCGCATTGACCTACTCAATCAAAACCACAAAGGTCTCTGCATTATTATATGCTGACAAACTTGTGATAACTGACCATACAATTAAGGGGATGAAAGGAATATTAGAAGAACTGGGCTGATTTGCCTCTTAATATGGCATGACTATCAACCTAACTTAAACCAAGACCATGCTTGTTACATCTAACAAGTTAATAGTCCAGAAATGAAGAACAGCTGCGGAGTTATCGATTATATAAACTCCTATAAATATCTTGGAGTGGAGATGGACTGTAAAATAGGATATACTACATTAATAGTGAGGAGAATCCAACGAGCTAGACATATTACCAACTTGGTTCGCAAGTATGTCACGCAATATGCCGGGTACACCTTGAAAGAAATTATGTTGCTTTACAGCCAATGGTTTATTCCAGTGCTGGTTTATGGCCTTGAAGCCCTCACTCTTACTAATTTATCCTGGTTGGACAAAGTTGAAGGCCACTGTCGGGGGGAAATTCTGCCGGGGTCAGCTGGCCGTCCGCGGACCCCCGGGCAGGGAGGCCCCAACTCCTCCCGCGTATCCCAAAAATGAGTATGAGGCACACGCAAGAAGCAAGGTGGTTCTGCTGTTTATTAAAAAACGGCAGGGATGGGTCAAGGATCGTACGCGTCCGTCCTGACTCTCTCTGACTCTTCGTGGGGCTCGCAGGCCCTTTTTACCTCAGTATGACGCGCTAGTCGCGTCACCTGGGAAAGTTAGCAAAAAACCTATCGCCACTCTGGATTGGTTCCTCGAGTGGTAGGGTTAGTATAGCATACGTATAGAGAACGCTGTTAGTGGTTGAGGGTCAGTCAGGTGGTATACTTGGGTTGTCCCTTCAATTAGATACATGAAAATTGTTACATGAAGACCGCTGAGGATTGGTTAATGTTAATGGCGTCAGTGATAAGTGCCCCATGTTCTGATTGGTCCACTCGCGAGCCCCCCAGTCTGGGACCATCGCTGTTCCCAGCTCGCGGTGCACCTGTCATTTGCAACAATGTATAACTATGGGTATGTGCAGACAATGCGAGGATTTGTTCATATGCTGGAGGGCAGACTACTCCCACCGCCGCAGATGTCCATTGAGTCGCTTCATTGTTGCTGCCTGTGTCTCAAAACGTGGGATCCAGGCGCCTCCTTCCTCCTGGGTCTGGCACCCTGTCAGGTTCGGCTTGGTCACGTGAGGAGAGACCGTGGTTGAGGCAGAATTCTGCACATTTAATATTGCATTTTCCACTGTGTGTCTGGCTTAGTTTGCAGGTGTGACCTTGGCTTCGGCTTGTGGCATGCGAGTTTGCAACATTGTGCCCTTGACTGTCTGCTCTCGCCAGGCTCACTCTGCAGGGTCAGCAATTGTACTCTTGCTTGTTCAATGTTCATGGAGGCTCTTGCTTGCGGCCTACTTGGGCCTTGTGCATAGGTGGGGATGTTTGATGCACGGCGCTTTAGGTTATGGTATCATATTGTTTTATCCCCAGTATCATGTCTTCGTTATATTTCTCAGTGCAATGTATGGGTTAGGAGAAGCGTCAGCAAGCATTTTAGATGAGTTCGTTGTGCGTCTTGCGTTTCTGCATTTTGAAAAACCTATGTGAAAAATAATAAAGATGCGCGTCAGTGGGTGTGTCCGTCACCTAGGTCATAGCACTGAATATGTTCTTTGTGTGGATTGGTGTGGGAGTGTCCAGTGTGCATGTTTGCACGGGTGTGATGACCATTGGCTAGGTCGTCATGGCATCTCTAACGATGCCGCAGGGCAGGCTGGTGGGCAAGCTGGTGGGCACATCCGTATGTTCCTGTACCAGGGTATTTGGTCGTCTGGTAGATGGGCAAACTCCTCTTGTGGCGGGTGTCTGGGCCGCGATCCTCTAGGCCAGGGGCGTGAGGGGATTGGTGGGAGCCTTTTGTTCCATTCTCCCACTTCAGTCCCCCCTCTGGTCGACTTGTCGACCACAAACATATCTTTTTCCTTATCTCCTCTTACTCTCCATATTTTAGTTACTCCTCCCAAGTGTCCATAGTAGTTGACATGGTCTTCAAATGACCAATACATATATACACAGGTTCCTCCAAGTGTGCAGTATACCCATTTTCCCTATGTAGCTCCTTGGATTTCTTGCGTTTTCGAGCTTCACAGATGGTGGGTCCAGGTGGTTGGTGATGATCTGTTTGCGCAGTTTTTCTCTTTCTTTTATTATTGTATCCGTGTGCTGGCCATCATCTGCCGGCATCAAGGGGTGCATACCAACCATTTCGATCATTTCGTCTGTAGTGCGTGCCTTCCGAAATCTTAGTATGATCAGTGCAGCTCCAGCCAGTATTATGCATCCAACTATAATCTTCAGTCCGTTCGACAGCCAAGATGGCATCCATGACCATAACATTGAAAACCAGCTGTCATCCTTCTTCACTCCTTTACTTTCTTTCATCATTTTGGAGTGCATCTGGGCCAGTTGTGATACTGCTTCTGTCAGTGTACCATTGTCAGCATCATTAGCAGGAATGAATGTGCAGCATGATTGTCCTATCTTTGCGCAAACTCCTCCTTCCATTGCTGTAAAGAGATCTAATACATATCTGTTCTGTAGTGCTACCATTCTCACTGCTCGCAGCTCCTCTTTTATTGCGTTGAATCCATTTACTGTAGAATTAATTGTCATCATTAGCTCCCATCGAGTTATTTGGAGCCATTTTGCGTTTGCGTAAGCTTGTAGTCCCGGATGTATTATTGATGAGAAGTACATTGCTGCTCTGCTGAATAGTCTGTGTTCTGGTGGGATTGAAGTGAGTGCTGTTTCCGACCTTCCCCATAGGTAATTTCCTGTCAGAGGTTCTCCTTGTCTCTTCTTTCTATTCAGGACATTGTTGTTGTAGTTGGTTTCGTTCTCTGACCCCTTCTGAGGTTTTACAGATCTCTTCTTCCTCTTGTTTCCTTCATCCATTTTAGGGAAGTTCGCCACGTTCACATGTTTCTGGGGCACCACTAGTGATGGTACATTAGCATGTACCATTGTGCATATACCATTCCACAGAGGGGGCAGTGTGTGGTATGCCTTGTTTCCGTAGGCCCAGTAATGGTCCATTAATACTGCTGTTCCTGCTCCCCCCTCAGGTAACTCTGTCACGCTTGCACAGTTGGTGTTGTATCCCACGTCCACTTCTCCTCTATGTTGGTAGCATACCTTAGGTGCAGACAGCGGCAGTATGCTTGTTGGGTCTTCACCCTTCTCCATCCATGTCAGCATGGGTACGTACTTGCCCCAAATCGGCCAACATCTGTTATTGTGTTCATCAATAGTTGTAATATTTTCTCTTGTTACCATGTTGCTGCCAATCACTCCTATGTCCCATTTGTTGTCCATGTACACCTTCCCTGTTATTGTTACCAGTGGTCTTTCCCAACATCCTTGTTTACCAGGAACTTCAGTGGCGTACCAGTCACATGGTAGGTATTGTAGTGTTACTTTCTTTGTTTCTCCCTTTTCAGGACCACTTGTCATGTATCTGAATGCTTCAGCATACAAACTGCTCTTGTGGTAACTCAAATAAGTCTTGAGGAAGTTGTTTTCGTATGGATATGTGTCTCGTGTTTTCCACACCAGTTTCACCACCGTCCCTTGAAATCTCCCTTTCGTTTGGAACAGTGCCAGGTATATTATACATCGTGCTGTCTTTTCATCTATTTCCGTGGCAACAAATGTTCGAGAAGCACTCATGGCGTATGGGATCAATGAGCAGACGTAGCAGCTGTCTTCTGTTGTCTGCTTACCTATTTGGGTCATGTGTTGGTACCACATGTTGTTCGAGACGTGTGCTGAATCTGTTATGTAATTATCAATACCTTTATTATCTGAGTATGTGCTACGTTTTACTCAATTTCCCTTATGTGGAGGCTTGCTAGTACCACCTGACGTAACACCTGTTGCAGCCGTGGGTGGGGGTACATTAGGTTTGGGTACAGCCAAAATATGGATAGCATAACTTTTCTGCCATACAGAGGCAGCCAAAAACCCAGTGATCATCAAAATCCCTATCATTTTTATTACAGAAGCTAGTCTCACCGGCATTTTGCTCTTACCTTGCTGCAGTCCGGCAGCTTATTCTTGCGACGTTAGAGTTGCCCGCCTGAAAATTCTCAATATGCTTGTTATTAGTGTTAGTTATTGTTTTCAAGCTCTCCCTATCAAGTAGTCGTTCAGTGCCCAGGCGAAGAGCTGTTCCCACGCCAATCTAAGCGATCTGTCTCTTAGGGCAGGCAAGTGTTGGTGAAGATGGGGCATTGATTGTTCTATGGCCAAGATAAATGCTGTGTAGTAGACACGTACCCTCCTTCTTTTTAGGTACTTTGGCCTTTTTATGTGATAGACAAATTGGTGTGATTGGGCTTCAGGGTAGTTATCGTCTGAGGGTAGCATCTACTCCTGGGCAATGAACTTTGTTAGTTATCTGTTTTCTTAGCAATACAATAATACGCGGTACCTGCATGTGCGAGAAAGAAAGAAGAGAACATTCAAGTGTTTACATGTGTATATGTGCAAGACAATGTCCTTCAATTGGGTGGTTACTGTAGTGGGTAGGGGTTCGATGGGCAGAGGGTTTGGGCTCAACTGGCGGGAGTCTCTTTACTCTTTGATCGTGTGACCATGGGGTGGGCGGTATAGGAATTACCAGTTTCAGTAGTTGTCTCTGAGGAATCTGGGGGGTGGCAGGGTATGGAGACACTTAGGTCGTCAGCTGTGGTAGAAGTCTCTTCCTCCGTGGGTGACGCTGTCGCTGTTCTTCCAATGGCCCTGTCGGTGACGCTAGGGCGGGTTGGGAGTTTGCAGATCTTTACGTCGTGTAGGTGATTCCAAGCACCCTTATCCTGCAATTTTACTGCTCTCGTAGATACCTCCTCTACAAGGTGGGGACAAGTGAAGCGTGGGCTGTTCCACTTTCTATTGAAATTGCGGAGTAGCACGTGGTCACCTTTAGCAATTTTGCACAGTTTTTCCTTTTCCGGTCCTTGGTCCTCGTCGTCTTGTTGGTAACTCTTAGACCCGCCCCGCGTGCGCTCGAGCTGTTGAGACACAAACACTACACTAGTAAGCAAAGAAGACACATATTGGTACATTTCATCACCAAGAACAGTTGCAGTGTTTTCATAGTCTGTGAATGCCCTTGATGTTGGCGTTGGAGGAAGGTGCATTTGTCGTCCGGTCACAACCTCATGAGGAGTGAGGTGGTGGTCGGAGCCTGGTCTATTCCTCAGCTCAAATAGAGCTAGCGGAAGGCAATACAACCAACTCTTCTTTGTTGTTTGCTGTATCTTTGCAATTGCCTCCTTCAGTAGGCCATTCAGGCGTTTGCAAATTCCGTTGGCCTGCGGGTGATATGCACATGCAAATTTATGCTTGATGTTCAGTAAGGATGTGATGTGCTGGAACATTTCATTAGCAAAATGCGCGCCGTTATCCGACCGCAGTACCTCGCACACTCCCCAACTGGGGAAAACCTCCCTCACTAGAAATTTAGCTGCTCTAAATGCATCTGGATGTGAGCAGGGTCCTGCCTCAATCCCCTGGAAAATGGGCATACTACTACAATCATATACCTATTTCCTTGACATACGTTGATCATATCAACATAGTCAATATGGATGTGCAGGAAGGGTCCCTCTGGCCGGGGTATAGTACCTTTTATCACTTTCAGCGTGTGACCGGCCGTAAACTGTTGACATGTGAGACAATTGCTGATAAAATTTGTCACATGGGAATTTAACTCGGGACAGAACCAATCTTCCCTAATTTGTGCTGCAATAACTTCCTTGCCTGTGTGGGCTGGGTGGTGGAGTTGGCTCAGGGCGGTGTTCAATAGTGCTAATGGCATTACCATCTTTCCAGTGTTACCCTGGCGCCATAGTGCGTCAGTTGGTGACATTGTACATCCTCTTTTTACCCATATTTCTTTTTCTGCCATTGGTGCAGCCGCTTGTAACTCCATTATCTGTGTGGCTGGGAGATGGGTGTACCCTTCTCTTATCAACATCTCTTTAGCTATCCCCCTCCCTCTCCCTCTCTCTGACTCTGGGGGGTTCCATATCTCACCAAAATATGCGGCATACTTCGCATGTGCGTCTGCTGCTGCATTTCCTTGTGGGATATGATCTTCTCCATTAGTGTGTGCAGTACATTTGACCAAAGCTAATTCGTGGGGGTCATTTATTACTTCAATTAGTTCAGCTAATAAGAGAGCATGTTGCACTGGGGTGCCGTCAGCTCTCCTAAACCCTCTTCTCCTCCATTTGGACAATCCTGAGTGGACAGTAGACGTGACATATGTGCTGTCAGAATATATAGTTACTCTTTTGTCAAAGCTTTCCTTCAACGCCAAGATCAGTGCAACCAATTCTGCTGCTTAAGCAGAGTAATGTTGTGGTAATTGTACGCATTTCACTGCCACATACACCAATTCGTCTGTCATTTTTACCACTGCTGCACCAGTTCTCCTTATCCCATCACTTTGGTCTATTGTTGATGACCCATCAATGAACAAGAGCTCTCTTCCATTTAGCGCGTCCTATTCAACTTTTCTAGTACATGAGTACATTTCGGTAGTCTGCGTACAATCATGTGCATAGTCGCCTTCCTCAATCACTTCCGCTATAAACCTTGCAGGATTAACTGTGCTGCATCTAACAATTGATAATTCTGGTCTAGATAAGATGATCTCATAACCTGACGCCCTCTGTGTGGTTAGTGTGGACTTAGGCTTGTTCAATATTGCAACTAGTGCATGTTTTACGAATAGTGTGGTTGGGCACCCCATTGTAATTGATGATGCTTTCTCTACCGCGAAGGCGGCTGCGGCGAGACCTTGTTCGCAAGGGAAATGTCCTAACATTACAGGATCCAAGTGACCACTGTAAAATGCTACTGGTTTGTAACCCATGCTTGTTTTTTGAGCCAACACTGCTTTCATTACTGCTGAGTCGCAATGTGAAAATATAAAGAATTGTCGTTCATAATCTGGGGTGGCCAGTACCGGAGCAGTTGATATTGTATCTTTCAGTTCATCAAAGGCCTCTTTCATTTCCATTGTCCACCCCAATTTTTTCTCCCCTTTGTTACCTTCTCATAATGCCTCAAGTAGGGGTCCTATGTATGTGCTGTAATCAAATACCCATGCTCTACAGTAGTTGCACAGTCCCAGGAACTGCTGCAGTTCCCTCACTGTTTGTGGCAACAGCGTTTTTGATATGGCCTGTGCTCTTTGTGGTGCAATCTTTCTTCCGTATTGGGATATGAGCTGGCCAATGTATAGTACCTGTTCCTGACAGTACTGTAACTTCTCTTTGTCTACCTTGTAACCCTTTTCAGCCAATATTGTCAGCATCTTCAATGAGTCCTCTCTGCATTGTTTTTCGCTTGTGCTGCAAACTATTATATCGTCAACATACTGCAACACTGTGCTTTCCACTTCAATGTTTCCCAAGTCCATCTGTATTACTCTGTTGACAATTGAGGGTGACTCGCAGTACCCTTGTGGCAATCTGGTGTGTTTCCATTTTGTGTTCCTGTACGTGAAGCTTGTTAGATCTTGTGAGTCTGGATGCAGTGGTATTGAGAAAAAGGCATTTTTGAGGTCAATCACTGTAAATCGTGATGCCTCTGCTGGAATGCCACACAATATTGTGGCCGGGTTTGCTGCTATGGGGTATTCTGCTTCCACTATGTTGTTCAAGGGCCTGAGGTCCTGGATGAAACGCCAAGACCCTCCTTTAGCTTTGCGCACTGGATATACAGCTGTGTTACATGGTGATTCTGATGGTAACAATATGCCATTGTTTATAAGGGCCGTTATTGTTTCATATATGCCCTCATCTGCCTCTTTTGATAGTGGGTATTGCTTCACTCTAGGGAGTATTGCACCTTTTTTCAATTTTTATTCTTACTCCCCCTATACTCTTTATGCACCCCACGTCATAGGGACTAGTAGTCCATAATGATGTTGGGACTTTTGCCATATCCTCCTCAAAGAAGGGAACTGGGGTGGATGTGGGTGCTTCAAGTGCCATTGCAATTTTCTGTGTCACTTGTTTGTATGTTACTCTTAGCCATATGTCTACACTCATCATAAATACCATTTCACCTTCTTCCTTTCCTTCTGAAAAGAGCTCCTCGTCTGACACCTGGGTGAGCCTGCATTCCTCTGCTAGGGCTATCACTGCCCACCATGCTCTTCCTTCTCTGTCTTGGGCATGTACTGCGATATAATCAGCAGTTGCTATAATGCTCTCCATGCTCACTGAAATCACCTTTCCTTCTGGTTCATTGGCTGGTGTTTCTGGTCTAAACAAATAGGCTGTTGGTCTCCTCCAGATCTTCCCTTCTATTCCTGGCATCCATGCGAATGCCATGTCTGTTCCGTACTGGAACAGTTCACCATCTACTGGCTCAGCCCTAATCACTGTCTGTCCACAGTATGCTTGCATAATTTGTCGTGCAGTGAGCATGTTTATTCCTGGAGGGGAGCAAATTATGCCGTCCTCCGTAAAGGAGATCGTTATATTCAACCTGCTCATTATGTCTCTCCCCAGTATGTTTACTGGTGAGGCCCTAGAATATAAAAGCGGGACGGACATGTCATAATCCCCTAATGATAAGGGAATGTTATCAGTAAAGGGAACCAAACTTCTAGCCCCAGAGAATCCTTGGGTGTTCATGGCTTCACCTGACATCTTAAATTTACCTTCCCTTATGCAAGACCGGGTCGCCCCGGTGTCAACAAGGAATGACAATTTTTTGTCGCCTATCGTTACCTCTATGCGTGGTTCCTCCGCACTATTAGGTGTTACTGACAGGATGGGACACACCAAGGCCGTCTGTGGGCTGTCCTATTGTGGGTATAATGATTGACCACTTCCTGTGTAAGGGTTGTGTCCCAGGACGTCCCCTTTCCCAGTTGTGTTTGCTGTAGTTGTGTATTGGTAGTGGTTATGTTATGGTCTTGAATTTGGGCAGGTTGCTGTACTTGCTGCACTTGACGTTGTTGTGTTATTGCTACCTGTTGTTGTGGTAGTGAATATGCCTGTGGCTGTTGTTGTGTTACTAGTTGTTGCTGTACATTTCCCGGTTGCAGTGTCTGCTGTTGTTGGGTGTCTTGATGTTCCCTTGTAGGTCCTTGTTGTCCCTGTTCTCCCCATGATGGTGTGCCTGGTCTCATTCTACATGTGCGTGACATGTTCCCTAGTAATTCACAAATCCAACAAACCGGTGGTTCCCTGTTCTGCCATGGAAAGCTCCCTGAATTGTCCTGGTATACTGATTGCCCGGAGGGGTAGACATTTCTGAATCCTCCCCCTTGCTGTTGTGTGTTATAGCCGTATCCCCTCCCCCTCATCATTCCTCCCCTTCCCCTGTTGTAATTATAATATCCAGCTCCTGGCGTTGAGTATCCTCCTCCCATGTTAGTCGTGTATGGTTGGGGTGGTGGCAGCTGTTGTGCTACAATCTGTGATGATTGTATTTGGGAGGGATCTTGTGCAGCCACTACTTGTGTGGGGTTTTGAGTCATTGTTGCAGGTGTAGTTATTAGTGCACCTTCCATCGTGTATTTAGTAAGTTTTTTCTGTACCAATTTAGCCTCTTCCGCTTTTCTATCCTCTTCCTTTTGTTTCATCTTTTCTTGCCATGTCCTACAATGATGTACTATCGCCAGTTGTATTTCTGGCCATGCTTTTGCTTCCATCCCCACTACCTTCTTCAGTTGTTTCTGAACTTCTTCTGGGAGCCCTTGTATTAGTATATGCTAGAATATTGCTGGTGTTTTGTCCCATTGTTCTCTAGTTTCCATACGCCACTTCTCTTGAATTTCCTGTATATAATCAACAGGATCTTCGTTCTCACGCATCTTGCGTGAGGTAATTGCTCCTATGTCTGATGTGTCTGGGTACTGTACCCTCAGCGCTTGCCATAATGCATGTCTACAGTTTGCGAATGGTCCCCCATCGTGTGATGTGTTTGTTATTGTGACCCCGGGGAAGCCTGCTCTCTTCCAGATGTCATCTGCTGCATCCCCCAATATTGATATTAGAAGGCCCTTTACATCCCCCACTGCCAGTTTCTGTCCTGCGGTGTGTTTTTCCATTTCATATATCCATTTTCCCGCACCTCCACTTAATGATGGGAGCCTGCACTTTATATTTTCCTTGTCTGCATGCTTCCAAGGGACGTATTGTGGTCTAACCCCTCCCCTCTCCAGAAGTGGCATTAAGTTGTGTCCTGTTTGACCCCCTGGGTTCCACAAAATCGAGTCTGTGCACCCCTCCTCTTCTTCCGTGTCTTCTACATCGTCAATTGCGTCCATATTTCCCCTGCTCGTAACTGTTTCTCCTCCATCTCTTCCCCTTCTTTCATCATTTCCTTTATTTAATGTGGGCGTGTGTATTCGTTCTCCCTGCCTGCGTCCAGGGAGGTCTCTAAGCCTGCTTGCATAGGGTGTCAGTTCGTGGGGAAGGGTGCGAGTTTAGGTGGGCATGTTGCACGTAATGAGTGTGGGGTGGTGGAGCATGTTGGACGGGATGATGAGGGTGTAGCTGCAGGTGTCTGCCTTCCCGCCATTCCTTGCTCTTCCCCCTCACTTCCCTCCAGTTCTTCCTTTCTCCTGCAAGCCCATGGTGATTCTCTATTTGTCCGGGTGATGTATAATTTATCTAGGCTTTCCCTTTCACTATTTCTTCCTTCCTTCTCCATTCCTTCTTCTTCCTCACTACAAAAGTCATTCAGGAATGGCAACCCCCAATCTGTCTTTTTCCCCCTAATCGTTACTGTTTTTAAGTCTATTAGATCTGTTCCTCCCGTTTCTTTTTTACCAATTGCTCCCCTTTGTGCTGATGTTGTTGCTACTTCTGTGTCTCTGTGTACATACCTCCTTACTTCACTCTCCCCTCTCCTATCTTCTCTTTCCCCTTCATTTTTCTCCGCTATTTCTCAACCAATTCCCTCTCTTTTCTTTTTCAATTCCTCCATTACTTCACTACTCATCTTTTCCAATATCCTTTCATCTTCTTTCTTCCTTTCCCATCTCGCTCTTTCCCGTTCTAATATACTCTCTATCATCCTCCCTTCTTCGTATTTCCTTGTCGATTCTGATAGTAATCTCCTCTTCCTTTTTGCCACTTCTTTCTCTTCTTCCTCTCTTTTCCTGTCACGCAGTGCTGCTCTGGATACCCTTTCTGCTACTGCCTTTACCCTTTCGGCTTCTCTCTTTTGCTCCTCAGTTCGTTCCCTCATTTTGTCCAACTCATTCTTACTTTCTTTCCTTTCCCGTGCTCTCTCTCTTTCCTCTCTCTCGAGCTGCTTGATCAGTGTATTCTGCTCATCCCTTAATTCTGCTAATCGTTCCTCCAAAATCTCTTCCTTTTGTCGTAACAGCTCTTCCTCCTTTATTTTCCCCTCTTCCCCTTTCATTTCACTCTTCCTGGTATTATCCTCGACCATTTTCCTTACTACCTCCTTCTCTTCTCCTGTTAATGAACCTCGTAATTTTAATAGTACCTGCGCAGCTACCCACTCATCATGTCCTATTTCCGCGATCTGCTCTTCGCCAGTCCTCCCCTCCCCTGCGGGCATCTTCCTATGAGCTGATCCCGTCGTACTAGTCCGCTCCCCTCCCGTGTGGCCACCTGTAGCTGTATATGGTGGTGGGCTGTATGCCGGGTTCGAGTACCCCTCAGCCGCCCTTAATTGTTCTCTTGCTATTTCTCCTAGTTCTCTTAAAGGATACAACCCCCCTCCCTCCGTTTTCACTACCTTGGCTAGGGGTATATCGTTGCTCTGTTCCTTTTTTATTTCATTTTCGTTTGAGTTGTTACTCTTTTCTCCTCCCTCTTGTCCGTTCCCCGTGTTCTGTGTGCCTTCACTCTCTTTTTCCCCATTCTCTCCTTCCTCCTTAATCTCCGCTTCTGTTGTTTCCCCCATAGTGAAGATTTCATTTGGTCCTGGTCGGGACCCTTGGAACATCCTCCATAAGTTAAACACCTCCACGTGGTGTGTCAACTTCTTCCCCTTATATGTGTTATGCAGATGGGTTAATAGTGAATGTTGGGTATATGGATCGAAACTGCCATTAGGCGGCCATGGTGTCGTCATTTTGTTGTCCGTCCCCTGTGTCCATTCTATGCTGTATTTGATCAGTTTCTCCCTATGGGGTGACAGTGTTTTACATATATGCTGCAGCGGGGTAGTGAGGGTGTTTCCCCACCCTCCCGATCCTGTCCCGTGTGACATAGTAGCACTTCAATTGTTATTCTCCCTCTATATAGTAGTGGTTATCTTGCTAATAGTGTACGCTATACAATTTCAGATCTTTACCTGGCCCCGTAATTTTGGGGACTTGCGATTGTCCGCTAAAACAAAATAGTAAAATATAGCATTTGCATTTGTATATTCTTTTCTTTCTTTTCTTCCTTTACCGAACACCTTCACGGCCCCCTGCAGCCGAGGCATACGTAGCCCCCTGCGGCTGCGTGCCCCGTGTGATGTTCTTGTACAGCCGTCCCACTTTCTTTTACCCCTCCTCCTCTTTCTTCACTTGTCGTGGCCGGCGTTCTCCGTGCGCGGCCACGTCCCCCTTGTCACCTTGCCCCGATCTACTCGTTACCGTTTATCTCCGTCTCCATTCCCTTACCATTATTGTCTTCCCCACCACTCTCTGAAAAATGCCTCGCGTTCGAGATATCCTATGAAAGCCCTACTGGTGACGTCACCGATCTCTTCCAAAACTACTGGTAAGTTCTTTTCATGTTTTTTTTTTAAAAGGCCAAAATATGCTTGCAATCCACCCCTGTTAACCCCACAGCTGTCCTCTTGTCACGCCTGGAACAAGGTAATCAACAATATAATCGGACTGCGCACGCTGTGTCGCCTCGCGTGTGATACGCCCCTCGACAGGAGGGCTTAACCAGCCAATTATCTTCCGTATTAGGCAACCAGCTAGCTACCACCTACAGGGAAACGTCATCTATCTATCGAGTTTCCTGCTCGATCAATAGGCATCCTCATCTACTCATTGATCAATAAACACCAAATCGTAGGAAACCGCACACACACACACCCTTACACGTGGTCGCGACCTAGGCCAATCAGTTTCTACGAGCTGCCGCACGTGATGTTTTTGTGCTCCGCCCCCTCCTTTTCCATAACGTAGCAGATTGCTCTCGCACTTGTCCAGCTACCATTCACTTCACCGTCAATACTAATTTATCAAACCTTCGCCGCGCACCTGTGTGACACCTCCCGCCTCCCGTATTCTATTCCTCCCCCCTCCCTCACAATTTCACATTGCTTGTTGGGCGTGGCATACTCACCAAGTTCTCTTGATGCGGGGCCGCTCGACTGCGTGCACCCCTCCAAGCGGCTCGCCACCTCCCCTCGTCTGGACCACGTCTGGACACTCGCCAACCGCAGGCGGGATACTTCTCAACTAGCTCCCGAAGGCCAATATCCGGATTGCGCTGTCCGGTCTTCTCTCAGTTTCGCGATGGTCCTGTAGTCCTCAAAAGGGGGCAGCGGCAGAGGGGGCCGCGCCGTGGGGCCTCCTCGCAACGGGAGCACTCGGAAAAATAAAATAAAAGCAGATCTTAAACAGATCTCAGCAGTGCCTCCAACTTGTCGGGGGGAAATTCTGCCGGGGTCAGCTGGCCATCCGTGGACCTCCGGGCAGGGAGGCCCCAACTCCTCCCGCGTATCCCAAAAATGAGTATGAGGCACACGCAAGAAGCAAGGTGGTTCTGCTGTTTATTAAAAAACGGCAGGGATGGGTCAAGGATCGTACGAGTCCGTCCTGACTCTCTCTGACTCTTCGTGGGGCTCGCAGGCCCTTTTTACCTCAGTATGACGCGCTACTCGCGTCACCTGGGATTGTTAGCAAAAAACCTATCGCCACTCTGGATTGGTTCCTCGGGTGGTAGGGTTAGTATAGCATACGTATAGAGAACGCTGTTAGTGGTTGAGGGTCAGTCAGGTGGTATACTTGGGTTGTCCCTTCAATTAGATACATGAAAATTGTTACATGAAGACCCCTGAGGATTGGCTAATGTTAACGGCGTCAGTGATAAGTGCCCCATGTTCTGATTGGTCCACTCGCGAGCCCCCCAGTCTGGGACCATCGCTGTTCCCAGCTCGCGGTGCACCTGTCATTTGCAACAATGTATAACTATGGGTATTTGCAGACAATGCGAGGATTTGTTCATATGCTGGAGGGCAGACTACTCCCACCGCCGCAGATGTCCATTGAGTCGCTTCATTGTTGCTGCCTGTGTCTCAAAACGTGGGATCCAGGCGCCTCCTTCCTCCTGGGTCTGGCACCCTGTCAGGTTCGGCTTGGTCACGTGAGGAGAGACCGTGGTTGAGGCAGAATTCTGCACATTTAATATTGCATTTTCCACTGTGTGTCTAGCTTAGTTTGCAGGTGTGACCTTGGCTTCGGCTTGTGGAATGCGAGTTTGCAACATTGTGCCCTTGACTGTCTGCTCTCGCCGGGCTCACTCTGCAGGGTCAGCAATTGTACTCTTGCTCGTTCAATGTTCATGGAGGCTCTTGCTTGCAACCTACTTGGGCCTGGTGCATAGGTGGGGATGTTTGATGCACGGCGCTTTAGGTTATGGTATCATATTGTTTTATCCCCAGTATCATGTCTTTGTTATATTTCTCATTGCAATGTATGGGTTAGGAGAAGCGTCAGCAAGCATTTTAGATGAGTTCGTTGTGCGTCTTGCGTTTCTGCATTTTGAAAAACCTATATGAAAAATAATAAAGATGCGCGTCAGTGGGTGTGTCCGTCACCTTGGTCATAGCACTGAATATGTTCTTCGTGTGGATTGGTGTGGGAGTGTCCAGTGTGCATGTTTGCACGGGTGTGCTGACCCTTGGCTAGGTCGTCATGGCATCTCTAACGATGTGTTTATTTACTGTTGAATGGTTCAGTCGAGTTCATCCATGCCGCAGGTGTCGCATGGGCAGGGCAGGCTGGTGGGCAGGCTGGTGGGCACATCCGTATGTTCCTGTACCAGGGAATTTGGTCGTCTGGTAGATGGGCAAACTCCTCTTGTGGCGGGTGTCTGGGCCGCGATCCTCTAGGCCGGGGGCGTGAGGGGATTGGTGGGAGCCTTTTGTTCCATTCTCCCACTTCACCACTTTTGGAAATCAATATTAAGCCGGTAATTGCCGTTTTCTGGCCGCCGGAAAAAATAGGGCTCAATGGGAATGGGGAAGGTGGTTAATAATGGTAGTGGTGCTACCATCATGTTCTGCTTGCTCTAGTTTACCACTATGATAACAACGGTACCGGCAATCTCGTAATTAGGCCCATTGTCCAATACCAAAGATATTTGCTCCCATTGAAATCTCTGTGTCATCACAGCGATATGTTGAGGATCATGGGAAAAGGAGTCATTAATTTGGAGGGTGAAGTAGTGCAGGAAAAATATGACCAGCTTTGTATCGACTCTTACTCGACACTTAACTGGGCGATAAAGCGCTCCAAATGTGGGAGATATAGTGCCATTAAGAGAGCTTTTATATATAAATCTAGGATGAAAGACTAGAGTGATAACTTTGAAAGCATGAGCAATTTAAATAATTGTGTATATTTACAAGGGATTGTGTACATGTATCGTTGCCCACAACAGTACTTGATCAGGTGTCCATCTCCATCAGTGCGTAGATTTAGACTGCTAATGCGTCTCAATCAATTACCAGTGAGAGCAACTTATGGCACACAATGGAAATTGACACCAGAACAAAGGTATTGTAGAATATGTAAAATTGATGGTAATCTTGAAACAACTAGACATATACTAACTATGTGCCCCACATTTATAATCCTATATAGAGCTATGTATGGCAACAATGTGCATAATTATGAATATATTGTGTCCATACCCTTTCGACATCTATGCTTAAACACCTCGTCTGAAAGATTGATTATAGACATGTACCATGTATGGAAAATGGCCATGTATACCGTAAACACTGACATCGGTATATAGGATATACTCTTTTCTCTAAACTTCGGCCTATGGTATGTCAATTAGTTTTTAGTCTACGGTAATAGCAAATCTGTATGAGTTTAGGAATCGACCTAGGTAGGATAAGGGGTTATTTAAGCCCTGTCATTGGGCCTCATTACACGGAATGCGGTAAGGGTTTACCGGTACCGGTAAGGGCACCAGTTCCGGTAAACCCTTACCACCTTACTACGAGGTCCCTTTGCGGGACCCGACCTTAACAGCTGGTGTAGACCAGCCATTAAAGTTGGGACCCGCAAAGGGACCTTGGTGCTAATTACGGTATTGCAATTTGCGGTACCGTATTTAGCTCCTTCCCTTTTCCCATTGAGCCCTATGGGGCAAAAATGGGAATGGGGAAGGGCCATGGAGAAAGGGGGAATTACCACCCCGCCAACCTTGGAATGGGGTGGTAATTCCCCTTTCCTCCATGGTGGTACCAGTATGGTACCGGCGGCAAGCATGGTGCTAATAGCACCATGGTTTACCGCATTCCGTGTAATGAGGCCCATTGAGTGGATATTGTAAAATGAATGTATTGCTCCCTATGAGAGCCTTTTATGGACTTGGGTCTTATTATGGAATTGGTTGTGTTTATGCCTTTTTCATATCATGATGTTTATTTGTTATTTATTATGACTTAGGATCGTCATAAAAATGTATTGTATGTATTGTTGAGAAAATGTATGAGCTTGTAGGTGTAACTACTGCTTGTTGTAAAAGTTCATTTTCTTGAACTATGAACAACAATAAATAAATAAATAAATAAACAAACAAACAAACATTTAAGAATGTAGCACAAAGCAAATCGTAAAAGCGAGAAAGGATCACCATGTATGACCAGAGGATAAGGTGTGATTGTGATAAGGGGTGTTTTGCTGTGTTATGCTGTAATTCAGTAGACCTATTACTGTGATGCAGATAATTTGTAAAGAGGAATTATTAAAAATTAACAAATAGTAAACGTGATATTTCAATATTTTTTAATACCAGACTGAATGAAATAATTTGGGGATGCTTGTTGATGGTTTATTGATGTCTTGCTAGATACAAATACTATTTTTACCACTACTGGAGCAACACTGAAGAGCACCCATAGTTAATTTTTCTAGCATGTTGGATAAACAGCTCATCACATTGCGATTAAAAATCATCATGACAGTTGCAACCACTGTTAACATTACACAGATATTCTTCATACGTGATTTCGATGGCACATTTGCATATGGGGATATTATGAAATCAGGCCAGCTTCTAGGAGATAATATAGAATAGAATAGCGAGAATTGTTCCCCTTCAAGCTGCCATTGGATTTAGAGAGTCTCTGTGGTACTCATATTAACATATGCTACACCAAATTACACACTTTGGCAAATGGTTCATCAACGGTTCATGATCAATTACTTTCATACCTGCATTTGCAGCTGAGGTAGCCCCGTTCTTCATATTGTATTCACATTGAGCCACCCATACCACAGAAGACCTTGGCTGAAGAAGAAAGGGCACCAGCCCCAACTTCAGTGGTGGCAGCCTCTGGGAAGCAAGATGAAAGTAGTCATTATATTGGATTCAGAGACACACCGAGTTGGCAGCCCCCGTGCAAGCACCTCTCCAGTCTAGCAGTACAAGCAGGGAACAGGGGTGGACTGGGAACTAAAAGAGGCCCTGGAAATGATAACTGGGGACCAAAAGAGGCCCTGGAAATAATATTCAAAGTGGGCCCAAATTACACATTTTCAGCAAGCCCAATGTTTTTCCGATGAGACAATTTGGAACTACCACACAAAAGAGGTCCAGGGTGCAGAGGGTGCAGAGGCTCACCGGGAAATCTCAAGAGTTCCCTATAGGCCAGTCCACAGCTGGCAGTGGGTTTCTCTGTCCAGGCAGGCAGCCTACATTCATCTCAAGTGGACCACCTGCCCAGGCCTTCATCCCCACATCATTGGAGAAGTAGGCAGTTTTACCATAGCAATTTAGGAATAGCAGGTGGCAGAGGGTTAAGCCTTGTTGTCTGCTCACCTGTGAAGACTCGGATACAGCTTTTCTGAGGAGCTACTAGGTCGCTTAGATGCGAGAGACAATTGACATGCAACAACTCGTGCACATGCTCTCAGTCCAATTAATCCAAGGGAAAAGGGGAATGGCCAAAACAAAAAAGCTTCATCCTCTTCGTTTCTACATACAGAGGTAAGAGAGAAAATTAAGAATGACTCATATCTTCGAATGCTACATTGTAGATTACTCGGACTGTCTTTCTTCCTTTATCCTCCATATCAGCAATTTTGTGATTTTGTGGAACCCAGGGGATCTTCACAAAGTGTTGGAAGGTGAATAAGAGAAGATTAAGTAGGCTCTACTGCAGATCATAGCAAAAATATTCCAATCACTACTTGACCGTGTGAGGGATAACCTAAACCTGAGAATTCCAAATATATTCACTGGAAATCTTTTCTTGCAGGTGTTGTATGGAGGTCTAACAGGCTACATTTATCTATTCTTTGGCTGAGCTGATGTAAACATTCTTTGAAAGTCTATTATTCCTATAGTTGCTTGGAAAGATTTATATTATTATTTCTATCCTGTTGTATATTTTTGTGACTCGAATCTAGTAATTACTACATGGTTTAGACCTTCGAAATGAAAACTAATAAGTAGACTCCCTAGCTATTCCAGTCAATCGCTTGCGTTAATCTAGACATTTCGACTACATCAGGTTGACTGGTATGATAACTTGTCTTCCAGTGAATCTGACAGTTCCTGATGTAGCACTGCACTGGTATCCCTCAGACTACTTAATAGTGGCTGCTAACCACGTGTAATGAAATCCACCGGAGAGCAGTGGCTTCAAATGACTAATGACCAAAGCCAATGCCCACCGCTAATTAGGAGTGGGTCCCATATAGATTTGGCATCTAGTGCAGGAAGGATGACAGAGCTCAGCTGGGAAATGTCCTCTTTCTTAGGATTCAGCAAAGAAAGGAGAATTAGAATGTTAGCGACATTACAAGCCACAGCAGACCTGAGATTCCAGAGTGAGACTCTACTGGCTGTGGACACCCCCTTGGATAGAAGAATTCTCCTGAAAAGTTTGTTATGGAAAACTTTAACATAATGAGTGCACACCAAGGGTGAATAACAAGGCACATACCTTGCAAAGTTCGTCAACCACACATACATTTAAAAAAAACCTTTCAAGCCCTGCCCGATTAAGCCCAGCCCTGCAGCCTTTAAACAGGCAAAGCAGATATCATGATCCTGACACACATACATGACTTCGCCCTTCTAGCGACTCGAAACGGTGCTGGTTGGAGATAGCATGTAGCCTCCATCACATCTTGCTTTAGTTCAAGCCACCCATGGTCCTGTAAGTGCTAGAGCTGTCAGTGCCAGTCTCTGTCTCTCTTGATAAAGTCTATGGGCCTCATTAGGACCCTGGCGGAGAACCATGGTGCAATTTGCACCATGGTCCATGGCGCTAAGCTGCCAATTCCGCCATGGTGGTTGGCGGACTTACCGCCCCATCCCGACCTTGGCGGGGCGGTAAGTCCCCAATCCCCATTTTGCCCTTCCCCATTCCCATTCCTGCCCCATAGGGCATAATGGGAGTGGGGAAGGCGTTAATTACGCCACCGTAAATTACGGTGGCGTAATTAACAACAAGTCCCGTAGCGTCATGGATTTTTCCGCCTGCAAAAAGCAGGCGTAAAAATCACCATGGCGCTACGGGAACTCGTAGTCAGGCGGAAAGGTACGCCATGCTTTACGCCGGCGTAAAGCCCTTTCCGCCAGGGTCCTAATGAGGCCCTATATAATGATAAACATAGACGTTAGTATTTCCAACATGTAAATTCCTTTATTATCCCTATCAACTAACCCCACCTCTCTGACCTGTACGAGCTGTACAATAAGATCAGAGATGTGTTCCTTGGTATTATCAGCATAAACCTTGAATACGTGCTTTGATAAATTGGTGACTCTAATTGGTAACTAATTCCTGCTGTATTTTTAAATTGAATGAACTGAAAGCATTGGACTTTCCCTAAATATAACAACTTTATCTAGCTAAACTTGTCTAGTCTTAAAAAAGGGTTTGTAATCAAGCTTGTACAGGACTCTCTTCTTTCTTTTTCGTCAACATGTGGACTTGTGCCTTTAATGAAATATATCATAGGTTCTCTCTGAAAACCTAAAAGTTACTACTTTTCAATGATAATAAAATATAATGACCACTGACATTCATATCATATATTCGACAGAATCGTCTTCGACCTGGATCATTCGTCGGATTGCAAAGTAGATTTCTCTATACAACATTCGTATTGAAAGTGGTGTTTATCCAAAGAACAGATGTGCTGGAAAGGTCACAAAGCTTGATAGATCACGTTTTCACTGTATTCAGGAATATCGTGTCTCTCTTCAATGCACAAATGCATATTAAGGGCCTTGTTACAGGACCCCTCCTTTACTCAGCTTGCTTGGTATAGGATTATGGATGTGTGGTAGGCCCTCAGATACAGAAAGCAGATTCAGGTGCCCAATAAGTACCATGAGTTTGTTGATAGGTAGTTGATTTTAACTCGCGCTCTCCTTCATTCTAAAAGCTCTGTGGCTCAATACCATTATTCATGTATCGTAGAGCGGATGCCATATTTGAGCTGCATATTGTTTTATGCAACGTATTAAGAACACTCTTTCAATAGACGCTTTCTCTCCTCTCCTAGCCCTCCCAATATACATTTCTTCCACTAAATCTACTATTAATCTCACACAGACTCTGACAATAATATAAAGATAGTATACCTTTCTTCATTAGTTAAATCCATAATTAAATCTAAGGGTATCAGGAGTGGTGGGGTAGCTAACGCTTACAAGAACCTCACCGGTTTATGTGTCTGCGTTTTTGACATAGCACAAATGTCTCTGGGACGTAAATCTTACCTCATGCATTTCCACCACAAACGTCATTGTACCATTTCCAGAGTCATCTGACTCCCTGGATGCCCAGCCAGCACAGAACCATGATTATTCTCTAGCACTCCACATTGCAACTCATGGGCTGGTAAATATAACCTCCAGTCCACTGTGTTTAAATCCCCAATGACTGAACATTGAACAACTTTACTGTCTAAGTTCTGCATCTTGTTGCATCTTTGCTGTCTAAGTTCTGCATGTTGCAAAGGCATTGATATTTTTAGCTGTTCTCCTGAACTTTTCTTGTCCAACATTCAACAAAATATTCTGACGATATAATAGGCTCCAGTGTAGATTCTAGGATTCTGGTACTATCTCCTGTTTGTCTGGCTAAAATGTCTGCTTTGCCATTTAATTTACCAGGTTGAAAAGTGATAACATTATCATCTGCAAAGAACAACTACCACCTCAGCAGCCTTGGTGCTAATGCCTTGGCCGAACATAGAATCTGAAGATTGTGTTGGTAGGGAAGTACAGTTACTGCAGGCACAGTTCCAAATAAGTGGTGCCTGCACTCTTGCAATGTTGCCTTGCCAGCCAATAATAGTATATTAGATTTGCTGCAATTTAATTTCACATTAGTTAGTTTCCTGAAAAAGCACCAAAGCGGATGCAGCTGACCTGACTCTGGATTCTATTCTGATACAATTGCTACACTTGAAGCTTCAACCACAATGAATAAAGGTTTCTGCATGTCTGGATGTTGTAAGAGGGATCAGTAATAACACTTTTCTTTTACGTTTTCCAAATAGACTAAAAACACTACATTCAAGTTAAATGTAGCTCCCTTCTTCAACAGCTGGTTTATAAGTGCTGCTACTTGAGAGAAATTATGATTAAAGCGTTGTGGATATTAGTTATTCCAATAATGCTCTGTACCCCTGGTATTACCTCTCCTTTACTGCCCTCACTTTCTACATCTATGTATATTTGAATGCCTTCTGGTAATTGCACAACCCCCAGAAATTGTATGAAGTTCACTTTTTTCTAGCTTCACGAAGAGTCAATTCGCCTATTAACAACTACTATTCTTAGAGAGGCATAGATCCACCCTCCTGATGAGGTCCAACCAGAACAAAACATGTGTCTGGGGTTTCTGTTGGTACTCTTGTTCAGAGGAGAATTGCCTAGCATTTCGGTGCTGGACTGCCCCAGGGCAGGACAAGGACTGATATGTTTGGGATATTTCTTCTCTGTGAAAGATAGTGAGCTAAAGACTCTGGGTAAGTCTCTTGTAACCAGGACTAATGTCTGGCAGAGGGACTCCCAGGACCCCCCTTGTTAATTTGCATATTCAAGTAACTTTGAGTCTGAAATGTCTGGCAGAGGGACTCCCAGGACCCCCCTTGTTATTTTGCATATTCAAGTAACTTTGAGTCTCACCCTAAGTTACTAGGGGAATCCAGACGTGGACCCCTTGCTCACTATTCTTAGAGAGGCACAGATCCACCCTACTGATGAGGTCCAACCAGACCGAAACACATGTCTGGGGTTTCTGTTGGTACTCTTGTTCAGAGGAGAATTGAGTAGCATTTCGGTGCTGGACTGCCCAAGGCAGGACAAGGACTGATATGTTTGGGATATTTCTTCTCTGTGAAAGATAGTGAGCTAAAGACTCTGGGTAAGTCTCTCTAACCAGAACTAATGTCTGGCAGAGGGACTCCCAGGACCCCCCCCCCCCTGTTAATTTGCATAGTCAAGTAACTTTGGGTCTCACCATTAGTTACTAGGGGAATCCGGAGTGGACCCCTTGCTCACTCTTCTTGGAGAGGCACAGATCCACCCTACTGATGAGGTCCAACCAGACCGAAACATGTGTCTGGGGTGTCTGTTGGTACTCTTGTTCAGAGGAGAATTGCCTAGCATTTCAGTGCTGGACTGCCCCAGGGCAGGACAAGGACTGATATGTTTGGGATATATCTTCTCTGTGAAAGATAGTGAGCTAAAGACTCTGGGTAGGTCTCTGGTAACCAGGACTACTGTCTGGCAGAGGGACTCCCAGGACCCCCCTTGTTAATTTGCATATTCAAGTAATTTTGGGTCTCACCCTAAGTTACTAGGGGAATCCAGACGTGGACCCCTTGCTCACTATTCTTAGAGAGGCACAGATCCGCCCTACTGATGAGGTTCAACCAGACCGAAACATGTGTCTGGGGTTTCTGTTAGTACTCTTATTCAGAGGAGAATTGCCTAACATTTCAGTGCTGGACTGCCCCAGGGCAGGACAAGGACTGATATGTTTGGGATATTTCTTCTCTGTGAAAGATAGTGAGCTAAAGACTCTGGGTAAGTCTCTCCTAACCAGGACTAACTTCTGGCAGAGGGTCTCCCAGGACCCCCCTTGTTAATTTGCATATTCAAGTAAAGTTACTAGGGGAATCCAGACGTGGACCCCTTGCTCACTATTTTTAGAGAGGCACAGATCCACCCTACTGATGAGGTCCAACCAGACCGAAACACATGTGTCTGGGGGAAATTCTGCCGGGGTCGGCCGGGCCGTCCGTAGACCTCCGGGCAGGGAGGCCCCAACTCCTCCCGTATATCCCAAAAGAGATAGAGTATGAGACACACGCAAGAAGCAAGGTGACTCTGCTGTTTATTAGACAAAACGGCAGGGATGGGTCAAGGATCGTACGCGTCCGTCCTGACACACACACAATCGTGGGGCTCGCAGGCCCTTTTTACCTTAGTATGACGCGCTACTTGCGTCACCTTAGAAAGTTTAGCAAAAAACCTATTTCCACTCTGGATTGGTTACTCGAGTGGTAGGGTTAGTATAGCATACATATAGAGAACGGTGTTAGTGGTTGAGGGTTAGTCAGGTGATATACTTGGGCTGTCCCTTCAATTTGATACATGAAAATTGTTACATGAAGACCTCTGAGGATTGGTCAATGTTAATGGCGTCAGTGATAAGAGCCCCATGTTCTGATTGGTCCGCTCGCAAGCCTCCCAGTCTGGGACTATCGCTGTTCCCAGCTCGCGGTGCACCTGTCATTTGCAACAATGTTTTACTATGGGTAGGTGTAAACAATGTGAGGATTTATTCATATGTTGGGAGGTCGACTACTCCCACTGCTGCAGATGTCCAATGAGTCTTTTAATTGTATATGTCTGTGTCTTGAAACGTGGGATGCAGGCGTCTCCTTCCTCCTGGGCTTGGCATCCTGTCAGGTTTGGCTTTGTCACATGAGGTGGGACCGTGTTTGAGGCAAAATTCAGCACAATTAATATTGTTTTTCCCACTGTGTGCCTGGTTTATCTTGCAGGTGTGACCTTGGCGTCGGCTTGCGGCGTGCGAGATTGCAACATCGTGCCCTTGGCGGTGCGCTTTCGCCGGGCTCATTCTGCAGGGTCAGCAACCGAGCTCTTTCTCATTCAATGTTCATGGAAGCTTTTGCTTGCGGCCTACTTGGGCCTGGTGCATAGGTGGAACCGTTTGATGCAGAGTGCTTTAGGTTACGGTATCATATTGCTCTATCCTCAGTATCGTGTCTCCGTTATATTCTTCATTATGGTACATGGTTCTTAGAAGAAGCATGAGCAAGCCTTTTTAGATAAGTTCATTATGCGTCTTGCGTTTCTGCATTTTGAGAGCCTATGTGGAAAATAATAAAGATGCACGTCCGTGGGTATGTCTGTCACCTACGTCATAGCACTGAGTATGTTCTTCGTGTGGATTGGTGTGGAAGTGTCCGGTGTGCATGTTTGCACAGGTGTGCTGACCGTTGGCTAGGTCGTCATGGCATCTCTAACGACGTGTAGGTTTAGTCGAGTTGATCCATGCCGCAGGTGTCGGCATGGGCAGGGCGGGCTGCTGGGCAGGTAGGTGGGCACATCCGTATGTTCCTGTACCAGGGTATTTGGTCGTCTGGTAGATAGGCAAACTCCTCTCGTGGCGGGTGTCTAGGCCGTGATCCTCTAGGCCAAGCGCGAGAGGGGAAGGGCAGGAGCCTGTTCTTCCATTCTCTCACTTCAGTCCCCCCTCTGGTCGACTTGTCGACCACAAACATATCCTTTTCTTTATCTCCTCTTACTCTCCATATTTTAGTTATTCCTCCCAAATGTCCATAGTGGCTAACATGTTCTTCAAATGACCAATACATATATGCACAGGTTCCTCCAGGAGTGCAGTATACCCATTTCCCTATGTAGCTCCTGGGGTTTCTTGGGTTTTCGAGCTTCACAGAAGGTGGGTCCAGGTGGTTGGTGATGATCTGGTTGCGCAACTTCTCTCTCTCTTTTATGATCGTGCCTGTGTGTTGGACGTCATCTGTTGGCATCAAGAGGTGCATACCAACCATTTCGATCATCTCGTCTGTGGTGCGTGCCTTCCGGGCCTTCCAAAATCCTATTATGATCAGTGTAGCTCCAACCAAAATAGTACATCCAACTATAATCTTCAGTCCATCTGACAGCCAAGATGGCATCCATGACCATAATATTGAAAAACAGCTCTCATCCTTTTCACACCTTTACTTTCATCCATCATTTTTGAGTGCATCTGGGCCAATTGTAAAACTGCTTCTGTCAGTGTACCATTGTCAGCATCGTTGGCAGGGATGAATGTGCAGCATGATTGTCCTATCTTAGCGCAAACTCCTCCTTCCATTGCTGTGAGGAGGACCAGTACATATCTGTTCTGAAGTGCTACCATCCTCACAGCTCGCAGTTCCTCTTTTATTGCGTTGAATCCATTTACCGTACAATTAATAGTCATCATTAGTTCCCATCGAGTTATCTGGAGCCATTTTGCGTTTGCGTAAGCCTGTAGTCCTGGATGTATTATCGAGGAGAAGAACATTGCTGCTCTGCTGAATAGTCTGTGGTCTGGTGGAATTGAAGTGAGTGCTGTTTCCGACCTTCCCCATAGGTAATTTCCTGTCAGAGGTTCTCCTTGTCTTTTCTTTCTATTCAGGACAGTATTATTGCCGTCGGTTTTGCTCTCTGGCCCCTTCTGAGGTTGTACAGATCTCTTCTTCCTCTTGTTCCCTTCATCCATTTTGGGGAAGTTCGCCACATTGACATGTTTCTGGGGTACCACTAGTGATGGTACATTAACGTGCACCATTGTGCATATACCATTCCACAGAGGGGGCAGTGTGTGGTATGCCTTTTTTCCACAGGCCCAGTAATCGTCCATTACTACTGCTGTTCCTGCTCCCCCCCTCAGGTAACTCCATCACGCTTGCACAGTTGGTGTTGTATCCTACGTCCACCTTCCCTTTATGTTGGTAGCATACCTTAGGCGCAGTTAGCGGCAGTATTGTTATTGGGTCTTCATCCTTCTCCATCCACGTGAGCATGGGTACGTACTTGACCCAAGTCATCCAACATCTATGGTTGTGTCCATCAATAGTTGAAATATTTTCTCTTGTTACCATGTTGCTGCCAACTACTCCTATGTCCCATTTGTTGTTCATGTACACCTTCCCTGTTATTATCACCAGTGGTCTTTCCCAACATCCGTTTTTACCAGGAACTTCAGTGGCGTACCAATCACATGGTAGGTACTGTAGTGTTACTTTCTTTGTTTCTCCTTTTTCAGGACCACTTGTAATGTATCTGAATCCTTCAGCATGTAAACCTCTCTTGTGGTAACTCAAATAAGTCTTGAGGAAGTTGTTTTCATATGGATATGTATCTTGTGTTTTCCACACCAGTTGCACCACTGTCCCTTGAAATCTTCCTTTCATCTGGAACAGTGCCAGGTATATTATACATCGTGCTATTTTTTCATCTATCTCCGTGGCAACAAATGTTCGAGAAGCGCTCATGGCGTATGGGATTAATGAGCAAAAGTAGCAGCTGTCTTCTGTTGTCTGCTTACCTATGTGGGTCATGTGTTGGTACCATATGTTGTTTGAGATGTGTGCTGAATCTTGTATGTAGTTGTCAATACCTTTATTATCTGAGTATGTGCTGCGTTTAACTCTATTTTCCTTGTGTGGGATTTTACTAGTACCACCTGACGTAACACCTGTTGCAGCTGGGGGTGGGGGTGTATTAGGTTTGGGTACAGCAATAATATTGATAGCATAGCTGTACTGCCATACAGGGGCAGCCAAGAACCCGGTGGTCATTAAAATCCCTATCAATTTTATTACAGATGCTAATTTCACCGGCATTTTGCTCTTACCTTGCTGCAGTCCGGCAGCTTATTCTTGCGACGTTACAGTTGCCCGCCTGAAAATTCTTAATATGCTTGTTATTAGTGTTAGTTGTCGTTTCTAAGCTCTCCCTATCAAGTAGTCATTCAGTGCCCAGGCGAAGAGCTGTTCCCACGCCAATCTAAGCGATCTATCTCTTAGGGCAGGCAAGTATGGTTGGAGGTGGGGCATTGAATGTTCTATGGCCAAGAGGAATGCTGTGTAGTAGACACGTACCCTCCTTCTTTTCAGGTACGTTGGCCTTTTTATTTCATATCAAATTGGTGTGACAATTCTTCCAGGTAATTATCGTCTGAGGGTACCATCTACTCCTGGGCAGTGAATTGGTTAGTTATCTACTTTCTTAGTAGTACAATAATACGCTGTACCTGCATGTGCGAGAGAAAAGAAAGAGAACATTCAGGTGTTTACATGTGTATATGTGCAAGACCATATCCTTCAGTTCAGTTATTACTACAGTGGGTAGGGGGTCAATGGGCAGAGGGTTTGGGGCTCAACTGGCGGAAGTCTCTTTACTCTTTAATCGTGTAACCATGGGGTGGGCAGTATGGGGATCACCCCTTTCTTTCCTAGTAGTTGTCTCTGGGGAATCTAAGGGGTGGCAGGGTATGGGGACACTTAGGCCGTTAGTTGTGGTAGAAGTCTCTTCCTCCGTTGGTGACGCTGTTGTTGTTCTTCCAGTGGCCCTGTCGGTGGCGCTGGGGCGGGTCTGGAGTTTGTAGATCTTTACGTCGTGTAGGTGGTTCCAGGCACGTTTGTCCTGTAGCTTTACTGCTCTCGTTGATACCTCCTCTACCAGATGGGGGCCAGTGAAGCGTGGGCTGTTCCACTTTCTGTTGAAATTGCGAAGTAGTACGTGGTCACCTTTAGCAACTTTGCACAGTCTTTCCTTCTCCAATTCTTTATCTGCGTCTTCTTGTTGATCGTTGATAGACTCGCCCCGCGTGCGCTAAAGCTGTTGAGACACAAACACTACACTAGTAATCAAAGAAGACACATATTGGTACTTTTCATCACCAAGGACATTTGCAGTACTCTCGTGGTCGGTAAATGCTCTTGATGTTGGCGTTAGGGGAAGGCGCATTTGACGTCCGGTAACCACCTCGTGAGGGGTGAGGTGGTGGTCGGAACCTGGTCTATTCCTTAGCTCAAATAGGGCTAGTGGAAGGCAATACAACCAACTCTTCTTTGTTGTTTGCTGTATTTTTGCAATTGCCTCCTTTAATAGGCCATTCAGGCGTTCACATATACCGTTGGCCTGTGGGTGGTATGCACATGCAAATTTATGCTTGATGTTCAGTAAGGATGTGATTTGCTGGAACATTTCGTTTGCGAAATGTGGACCATTATCTGTCATGATACCTACCTCCAAGGAGCCAGGCCCAGCCCAGCAACCCCAGAGGCAGACATCATTTTCCCCAAGGACGTCTCAGCAGGCCCAAGTTGGGGCCTTTTGGACGCAGTCCTGGCGCCTTTGGCGCCAGGCTCATTCTGGACCCCAGTCCTGGCGCCTTAGGCGCCAGGCTCATAAAGCAAGACATGTGTGTAAGTGTTTTAATGTGCACTTACCTGAAGCAGACCGTGCTGCTACATCCAGGCCCTCTTGAGGACTGAATGGGACTACTTTATCTTTTGGACTACTTTATCACTCGGGTGTGGTCTGAGGAAGAATACATATCTGAGTGGAAGGATACATACCTGGAACTACTTTACAGGCTATTTAAACCACACCCGAAGAGCAGCACATGCTTCGCGTTGTTCTGCATCTAGCAGCTGGACGCTCACCGTGTTTGCTCCTGCATTCGGACTTCTGCCACGCCTGCCAGCATCCTGATCACCTACAAAGGAAGAGAAACAGAGAATAGGAGAAGGAAAAGACTTTACCTGCAAGACCCGCATTCCGGAGTCAGCTCGCCGACGATCCTGCAAAGGAAGACACTTAATTTAAAAGCACATCGCAATCACCGCCGCAGCGCCGCATTCCACTCACCTTCACAGGGCGCCTCCATGTTCAGCAGCGATCACCCGGATTCGCAGCCACGCTTCCACGCCTAGGGAGAAAAAGACAAGAGCAAAGGTGAGAGAGAGAAGGGAATGAGGAAACCTAAACCTCCATGTTAAGACTTACCTGTTGGGTCATTCCCTTTTCATTTCGGGTCCGCGCCGCATCCAGGCGTTTCCGGACCCCGGCCCCTATGGGGAAAAAGACATTAGCGTCAATGAGCGAATGAAAAGACATTACCCAAAGACGCTCATCAAGACTTACCTGATTTCTACAGGGATTGCACCTCGTATCTCGGGTCGGTGACTTTTCCCCGGCATTCCGTACCCCGGCCCCTATGGGGAAAAAGACATTGACATTAGCATATTGATGCAAGGACAAAAGGGGAACCTTTCAAGGAACTTACCTGGAAGCCAAGCAAGTTTGGTTCTCATAAAACCAAGAATCCAGTGAAGTAACTGGATACCAACGCGCCTCTGCATCAGAAGCAGGAAGGAGAGCTCGCCCTTCAAGACTCTAAGGTGAGACGCCACGGGAAGCACAGAAGGGTTTCGAGGAGGGTGAGAGGGGAAAGGGGGAGGCTGGTAGCATTCCCCGGAGACAGTTAATCCCTTATTCTCGCCTACAGAAGGATACTTTTGCAAGCCGGACAAGCAGGAGTTGGGAGTCTGGTCCAGTCCATCTTCTGAGCCCCGCGCAACACCTTAGAAGAGGTCACAGCAGCACGATCCTGGCCAGCGCCTCCGTGGGAGTCAGGTGAGCGTAACATTATCTGACTGCAGTACCTCGCACACTCCCCACCTGGGGAAGACCTCCCTCACTAGGAATTTAGCTGCTCTGAATGCATCTGGGTGTGAACAGGGCCCTGCTTCAATCCACCTCGAGAATGGGCATAATACTACAATCATAGACCTATTTCCTTGACATACGTTGATCATATCAACATAGTCAATATGGAGATGTCGGAAGGGTCCCTCTGGCCGGGGTATAGTACCTCTTATCACCTTCACAGTGTGACCGGCCGTAAACTGTTGACATGTGAGACAATTGCTGATAAAATTTGACACATGAGAATTTAACTCGGGGCAGAACCAGTCTTCCCTAATTCGTGCTGCAATTACTTTCTTGCCTGTGTGGGCTGGGTGGTGTAGTTGGCTCAGGGCGGTGTTCAATAGTGCCAGTGGTATTACAATCTTTCCAGTGTCACCCTGGCGCCATAGTGCGTCAGTTGGTGACATTGTGCATCCTCTTTTTACCCATATTTCTTTTTCTGCCATTGGGGGGTTCCATATCTCACCAAAATATGCAGCATACTTCGCATGTGCGTCTGCTGCTGCATTCCCTTTTGAAATGTGGTCTTCACCATTGGTGTGTGCGGTGCACTTGACCAAAGCTAATTCTTGGGGGTCATTTTTTGCTTCAATTAGTTCAGCCAATAGGAGGGCATGTTGCACTGGAGTGCCATCAGCTCTCCTAAACCCTCTTCTTCTCCATTTCGACAGCCCTGAGTGGACAGTGGACGTAACATATGCGCTGTCGGAATATATGGTCACTCGTTTGTCAAAGCTTTCCTTCAACGCCAAGATTAGTGCAATTAATTCTGCTGCTTGAGCGGAATAATGCTGTGGTAGTTGTACACATTTCATTGCCACACACACCGGTACCTCCATCATTTTTACCACTGCTGCCCCAGTCCTCCTTATACCATCCCTTTGGTCGATAGTTGATGACCCATCAATGAACAGGAGCTCACCTCCCTCTAGTGCGTTCTCTTCAATCTTTCTAGTACATGAGTACATTTCAGTTATTTGCGTACAATCGTGTGCATAATCTCCTTCCTCAATTACTTCTGCTAGGAACCTTGCAGGGTTGACCGTGCTACATCTAACAATTGATAGTTCAGCTCTGGAAAGGATGATCTCATAACCTGATGCCCTTTGCGTGGTTAGGGTGGACTTAGGTTTATTCAATATTGCAAATAGTGCATGTTCCACAAACAGTGTAGTTGGGCACCCCATGGTGATTGCTGATGCTTTCTCTACCGCAAAAGCAGCTGCGGCGAGACCTTGTTCGCAAGGGAAATGACCTAACATCACAGGATCTAAGTGGCCGCTGTAAAATGCTACTGGTATGTAGCCCATGCTTGTTTTTTGAGCCAACACTGCTTTCATTACTGCTGAGTCGCAATGTGAAAATATAAAGAATTGTCGCTTATAATCTGGGGTTGCCAGTACCGGAGCAGTTGATATCGCATCTTTCAGTTCATCAAAACCCTCTTTCATTTCCATTGTCCACCCCAACTTTTTCTCCCCTTTATTAGCTTCCTTTAACGCCTCAAGCAGGGGTCCTATGTATGAACTGTAGTCAAATACCCATGCTCTACAGTAGTTGCACAGACCCAGGAACTGCTGCAGTTCCCTCACTGTTTGTGGCACTGGCGTTTTTGAAATGGCCTGTGCTCTTTGTGGTGCAATCTTTCTTCCATGTTGGGATATGAGCTGACCAATGTAAAGTACCTGTTCTTGACAGTACTGTAACTTTTCCATGTCTACCTTGTAACCTTTTTCAGCCAATATTGTCAGCATCTTTAATGAGTCCTCTCTGCATGTTCTTTCGTGTGTACTGCAAATTATTATGTCGGCGACATACTGCAACACTGTGCTTTCCACTTCAATGTTACCCAAATCCATCTGTATTACTCTGTTGAAGATTGATGGTTTTTCACAGTACCCTTGTGGCAATCTGGTGTGTTTCCACTTTGTGTTTCTGTAAGTGAAGCTTGTCAGATCTTGTGAGTCTGGGTGCAATGGTATTGAGAAAAAAGCATTTTTAAGGTCGATCACTGTAAATCGTGATGCTTCTGCTGGAATGCCACACAATATTGTGGCCGGGTTTGCGGCTATGGGGTATTCTGCTTCTACTATGTTGTTCAAGGGCCTGAGATCCTGTATGAAGCGCCAAGACCCCCCTCTAGCCTTGCGCACTGGGTATACAGCCGTGTTACATGGTGATTCTGAGGGGACCAATATGCCATTATCTGTAAGGGCCGTTATGGTTTCATATATGCCCTCATCTGCCTCTTTTGATAGTGGGTACTGTTTCACTCTGGGGAGTATTGCACCTTTTTTCAATTTTATCCTTACTCCCCCTATACTTTTTATGCACCCCACGTCATAAGGGCTAGTAGTCCATAATGATGTGGGTACTTTTGTCATATCCTCCTCAAAGAAGGGAACTGGGGTGGATGTGGGTGCCTCAAGTGCCATTACAATTTTCTGTGCCACTTGTTTGTACGCCACTCTTAGCCATATTTCCACACTCATCATAAACACCATTTCATCTTCCTCCTTTTCTTCTGAGAACAGCTCCTCATCTGACACCTGGGTGAGTCTACATCCTTCTGCTAGTGCTATCACTGCCCTCCATGCTCTTCCTTCTCTGTCTTGGGCATGTACCGCAATGTAATCAGCTGTTGCTATAATGCTCTCAATGTCCACTGGAACCACCTTTCCTTCTGGTTCATTGACTGGTGTTTCTGGTCTGAACAAATAGGCTGCTGGCCTCCTCCAGAACTTTCCCTCTATCCCTGGCATCCATGCAAATGCCATGTCTGTCCCGTACTGGAATAGTTCGCCATCTTCTGGCTCAGCCCTAATCGCTGTCTGTCCGCAGTATGCTTGCATAATCTGTCATGCTGTGAGCATGTTAATTCCTGGAGTAGAGCAAATTATGCCGTCCTCCGTAAAGGAGATCGTCATATTCAACCTGTTCATGATGTCTCTCCCCAGTATATTTACTGGTGAGGCACTATAATGTAAAAGTGGGACTGACATGTTATAATCTCCTATAGATAAGGGAATGTTATCAGTAAAGGGAACCAACCCTCTAGCCCCAGAGAACCCTTGGGTGTTCATGGCTTCGCCCGACATCTTAAATTTACCTTCCCTTATGCAAGACCAGGTCGCCCCGGTGTCAACAAGGAATGATAATTTTTTGTCACCTATTGTTACCTCTATGCGTGGTTCCTCCGCACTATTAGGTGTTACTGACAGGATGGGACACACCAAGGCCGTCTGTGGGCTGTCCTATTGAGGGTACAACGATTGACCATTTCCTGTGTAAGGGTTGTGTCCCAGGACCGTCACCCTACCCAGTTGTGTTTGTTGTGCTTGGGGTTGATGTGTTATCGCTACCTGTTGTTGTGGCAGTGAATATGTCTGTGGCTGTTGTTGTGTTATTAGTTGTTGCTGTTCATTTCCCTGTTGCAACGTCTGCTGTGCTGTATGCCCTGCTGTTCCTGTGTGGGCCTTGGTTGTCCCTGTTCGCTCCATGATGGTGTTCCTGGTCTTACTCTGCACGTGCGTGACATGTGCCCTACTAATCCACAACTCCAACACACCGGTGGTTCCCTACTCTGCCATGGAAAGCTTCCTGTGTTGTCCTTGTATACTGGTTGCCCGGTGGGGTAGGAATTTCTAAGTCCTCCCACCTGCTGTTGTGTGTTATATCTGTATCCTGTCCCTCTCATAATTCCTCCACTTCCCCTGTTGTAATTATAATACCCAGCTCCTGGCATTGAGTATCCTCCTCCCATGTTGGTCGTGTATGGTTGGAGAGGCGGCACCTGTTGTGTTATAGTCTGTGAGGGTTGTATTTGGGAGGGATCTTGTGCAGCCACTACTTGTGTGGGGCTTTGGGTCATTGTTGTAGGTGTAGTTATTAGTGCCCCTTCCATTGTGTATTTAGTAAGTTTTTTCTGTACTAGTTTAGCCTCTTCCGTTTTCCTGTCCTCTTCCTTTTGTTTCATTTTTCCTTGCCATGTCCTGCAATGATGCACTATTGTCAGTTGTATTTCTGGCCATGCTTTTGCTTCCATTCCCACTACTTTCTTCAGTTGTTTCTGAACTCCTTCTGGGAGCCCTTGTACTAGTATATGACAGAATATTGCTGGTGTTTTGTCCCATTGTTCTCTAGTTTCCATGCGCCACGTCTCTTGGATTTCCTGGATATAATCAACAGGATCTTCGTTCTCACGCATCTTGCGTGAGGTAATTGCTCCTATGTCTGATGTGTCTGGGTACTGTACCCTCAGTGCCTGCCATAGTGCATGTCTGCAGTTTGCGAATGGTGCCCCATCGTGCGATGTGTTTGCTATTGTTACCCCAGTGAATCCCGCTCTCTTCCAAATGTCATCCGCTGCATCCCCTAATATCGATATTAGAAGGCCCTTTACATCTCCCACTGCCAGTTTCTGTCCTGCGGTGTGTTATTCCATTTCATATATCCATTTACCCGCACCTCCACTTAATGATGGATGCACTCACAAGGGTTTGCTCATGTGTTCTGTATAGTAGGTGTTGTGGTAACACCATTTTCCTACCTGTTAAGACCTCATGGGGGCTAACACCTGTTGCTTTGGCAGGAGTCGACCTGATTGCCATCAAAACCAATGGTAAACGCAAATCCCAGCTGGAACCTGCTTCTGCCACAAATTTCTTTAAAATATCCACAACAGACCTATTGCTTCTTTCAACTGTACCTGAAGACGCCGCCCGATATGCGATATGTAGTTTCCTTTTCACACCTAGTATTTGCCATACCTTACTCATTAGAGTACTTGTGAAATGACTTCCTCTGTCTGACTCATTTCTTTGTGGCAACCCAAACCTTGAGAACACATGGTTCACCAGCAATGTGGCTGCTGTTTGCGCACTACAATCTGGTGCAGGAATGCACTCAATCCACTTCGACATCAAACATACCACACTCAAAATATAACGGTGTCCCCTGCTCGACCTTTTTAAAGGACCTACATAGTCTATTTGCAAATCTGACCATGGGAGAGTTAGGCCTCTTTTCATCAATGGTGCTCTATGCATTGGTGAAGCAGGTTTAAATTGGGCGCATACTAGACATCCTCTAGTATATAATTCCACATCTTGGGACATATGTGGCCAGTAAGCATAATCTTTTAGTATTTCCAATGTTTTTTGTGAACCTCTATGGCCTGCAGTTATGGCATCATGTGCATGGTGTAGCATTAGTCCTCTGAATGAAAGGGGTACTACCCACTGTATTTGCCCTGTTATGGACTCTCTAATCATGAGTCCATCCTGTAATCTAATTCGTGTTTTGTTCTTTAATAACACCCTCAACTCTTCTTTTCCCATACAATCATTTTCTGTTAAAGGATTTTGTTCAGGATCTATCAAATGATTATAATAGATTCCCAAAATTTGATCATTCTTTTGTGCCTCAATCAAATCTTGGTCTGGCGTGTCATGACTCCACTGCACCACCGGTTGATCTACCTCCTTTGGTGCTTTAGAACGTGTGACTGCATCAATTTGTATTTCACCCATTAAATAATCAATAGGTAGCAATTCTCCCATCACAGCCCCAATCTTAGCCAGGTGGTCTGCCTTATCATTTCCCTCCTTATCCTCTCCTGGTGTTTTTAAATGCACACAAATTTTTCTCCAGTATATTGTTAAATTATTTTCTGACACCAATTTGTCTATGGGTTGTATCATTTTTCCATGTTTAAGTGGTTTTTTGTTGTATGTAACCATGCCTCTTGCTTTCCAACCAGGCAAATACTCCACAAAGCTATTCCGTGCATAGTCAGAATCAGTCACCAGGACAATTTCACTGAACTTTTTATCAACTGCAGTAGCAATTGCTTTATAAATGGCTGCCAATTCCGCCACCTGACTGCTCCTATCTCCAATCCTCATCCCTATACTGGGAACGCCTTCACATTTCAACCTGTCACAACTTTTACGCAATAGGAAAAGGATACAGATTTTTAAAGGATACAAGATCAGCCTCCGCTTAGGGAACCTCTTCACTCTGGGATAACCTGGATTATAACCAAGATGGTTCTGGGATATCTTGAAACGTGATTTTGCACAAGACTTTCCCCCCAAGAGCGCAGCCTGTAGAAGGTAGTAACTAACAGGCCAGGGGCTTAAGTGGAAAGGCAGGAGCAGCGACAACAGAGCTAGAGGAACAAAGAAAAGGATAGTTTAAGATAGCAGCCAAAGGTACAAAATACAATACTTGTTCCCTTCTTGACCCCTCTTACCTGCTTAGATAGGTAGGAAGTCCCGTAACCTGAAAGTGTGTAGTAGGAGGTTGGCTTGATGGTAGAAAATGGAAGTCCCAGTAGAAGAAAGTTTGTGCAAAGATCCACCTAACCCGAACGGCACGAGGGCGCGTCTAATAGTGTCCAAAATAAACCCCAAATATAAACAGCAAAGCGTCCCAAATCCAGGGAGTGACCAGCAGAAACAGGAGAGCGTCCGTTTGGTCACTTCAGTGTGTAGAGCGTTGTCTTCTTGTGAGCAGCGCCGTGTATTTTCCTGTGGTAAAGAGTTCGTATACTTTCTGTGTAGGAAGTAGGCAAAGAACAAATCCAAAATACAAGCCAGGAGTTCGTTAACCAGGGGGAAACAACCGAGGGAGCCAGGAGCCAGAAATCGAGGGAAAAGACGTCAGAATAATCCTTGATACAAAGCCGGGTCAGGAATCAGATAACAGGAAGATAACCGTAGGTAATCGTAGATCGAGTACTCGAACTGAATAGTCAGTTTTAGGAGCACCCGTTACAAGGACACGCCACACTAAGTACTGGGATCTGTTTCAGAACGCAAGTCACGTTGTGGGCGTTTCCCGTGACTGCGAGCCGAAGGAATTCTGGACCTTGTAGTGCGGCGGATTCCGTGGGCTGAAAACAGTCTCCAGGGCAGTTTCCAACTGGAAGTAGATATCTGCAAGTGTCTTGAAATAGGAATGCGGGGCATGACAGTACCCCCCCGCAAAGGACGACCACCCCTGCGGGCACGCAGTCTTTCCAACCAAAAGGCCCGCAAGAGCCGGGGTGCATGCAGATTCGAGGCCGGTTCCCAAGTCCTATCTTCAGGACCGTAACCCTTCCAATCAATCAGGTAGAAACGTACTCCACGACGCAGACGGGAGTCCAATATAGCATGTACTTCATATTCATCATCACCCTGTACCATAACTGGAGCAGGGGCGACAGGAAGTCGAGTGCCAGGTACAAAAGGACGGAGTAGAGATACATGAAAGACTGGGTGAATCCGCCAATGGGATGGGATGTCCAAACGGACAGCAACCGGATTGAGACAAGAAAGGATCTTGTAGGGACCCACATAACGGGGCATGAGTTTCCTTTTACCCCGAATGTTGAGGTGTTTGGTTGCCAACCAGGCACGATCACCGGGGACATAGGAGGGGGCAGGCGACCGATGTTTGTCCGCTTGCGTCTTTGTCCGGAGTTGTGCAGCTTGTAGATGTAATATAACGGAATTCCGTATAGCAATCAGAGTGTCTCTCGTGGATTTTGCTGCAGGGATTTGATCCAAGGAAGGTAAGACAGGTGGAAGTATTCTTGGATGTAATCCATACAAGGCGTAAAATGGGGAACATCCTGTTGAAGTATGTCGAGAGTTGTTATAAGCAAACTCCGCTGTCCCCAGAACGGATAACCAATTTGTCTGATGCTGTAAACACAGGCAACGAAGGTATTGTTCCATGGTGCCATTTGTGCGTTCGGTTTGTCCGTCCGTTTGAGGATGATAAGATGATGAAAGCCGTGCATCAATCCCCAAAGAATGGGTAAGGGCTTTCCAGAACCGTGAAGTAAATTGAGTACCCCGGTCAGAAATCATGATTGTGGGTAGTCCGAAGAATCGTACCACATGATCGAAAAAAAGAGTAGCCAATGAGGAGGCGGTAGGTATACCTGAGCACGGTACAAACCGTGCCATTTTAGTGAATACGTCCACCACCACCAGCACCGTTGACATTCCCTTAACCAAGGGCAGTTCCACCACGAAATCGAGTGACACCGTATGCCATGGGCGTGGAGGAAGCGGCATGTTCATTAATAGACCAAATGGTTTCCCTGGTTGTCTTTTACATTGTATACATATTGCACACGTAGATACGTATGCCGCGGTATCCTTTTTCATACCTGGCCACCAACACCATCTATGTAGCAGGTCATAGGTTTTAAGCTGGCCTGGATGTGCAGCTAACGGGGTATCATGGGCCCATTCCAAAGCCTTCCGTCTGGTGTGGTTGTCAGGTAAGTATAAAAGACCATGAACATAAGGAAGACCTGTGACAACCTGGGCACCCAAGGTGTCGAGATAAGCGGCATGTTCATTGGCCCACTGTCGAACTTGATCCAGAAGTGAGGGGGAGACCGAACAAACACAAATGACAGAACCCAAAGGTAGCATAGGGGTAACCGAGTCCCGGGTGTCGAAATCGGCACCGACTCGGGATAATGCATCTGCCTTTCCGTGGAGAGGTCCAGGGCGATAAGTGACTATAAAGTCAAATAACGTGAAAAACAAATGCCAACGTATTTGTCGAGCATTGGTACATTTTGCGTTGGAAAGGGCCTGTAAATTCCGATGGTCAGTGTACACAGTTACTGGATGTCGAGCACCCAGAAGATGGTGTCTCCACTCCTTAAAGGCTGCTCGAATTGCTAGGAGTTCCCTTTCCATAACAGTGTAATTACGTTCAGCCTGAGACAATTTACGGGAGTAATAAGCCACCGGATGTAGTTGTTGTGTAGTGGGGCAGATCTGCGACAAAATAGCCCCCACCGCGATAGCGGATGCGTCAGCCTCCACTATAAACGGAAGGGAAGGGTTCGGGTGTTGCAGAACGGGAGCAGTAGTAAAGGCCTCCTTTAATGCCTCAAAGGCCGACTGGGCTTTGCAATCCCAAAGGAATGGAATCTTCGGGCTAGTGAGACGGGTCAAGGGCGCTACTATCTCAGAAAATGAGGCAATAAAGCGTCTGTAAAAGTTCGAGAAACCCAAAAAAGATTGAAGTGCCTTTACAGAATCTGGGACTGGCCAGTCCCTTACTGCTTTAACCTTGGAAGTACACATGAGCACCCCATTCGCAGATATCTGAAACCCCAAAAACTCAACTGATGATGCATGGAATACACATTTTTCCAATTTGGCATAGAGAGAGTGTGTACGTAATCGCTGCAGTACAGAGCGAACGTGTTGGATATGTTGGGTGAGGGAATCCGAGAAGATCAAGATGTCATCTAAGTAGATCACGACATAGCAATCTAGTACATCTCCGAAAATATCATTAACAAAATGTTGGAATGTAGCTGGAGCATTGCAAAGTCCAAAGGGCATGACGCAATACTCATATAGTCCAAACTTTGTTTTGAAAGCGGTTTTCCACTCATCCCCGCTTCGTATCCTCACCAAATTATATGCCCCTCTAAGATCCAATTTGGTAAAAATAGTGGATGATGTCATCTTATCAAGCAACTCCGTTATGAGGGGCAATGGGTACTGGTTCTTGACTGTTACCTTGTTTAAGGCTCTGTAATCCACGCAAGGGCGTAGATCCCCTTCTTTTTTCGGTACGAAGAAGATAGGTGAGGCAGCAGGGGACCGGGAAGGTCGAATATGTCCCAGAAGCAATGCCTTCTCCACATACTCTTTCAAGTGTTCTTCTTCGTTTCGGGTCAGAGAGTAAACACGACCATGAGGTACTACTGCCCCAGGTACCAAATCAATGGGACAATCATAACAACGATGCGGAGGGAGTTTTTCTGATAACCCTTTGTCAAACACATCGGAAAAGTCTTGGTATACTGCTGGTAGTTCGGGATTAGAGTCTCCCAGCGTGGCATTAACAGAGGAGATGTTAGATACCAAAGCCAAACAGGGAGACGAAGGTGTCGCACCGGGGCTTCGAGAACAATGTTGGGTACAGAACGCAGAAGCAAAATGAACTGTTTGTTTAACCCAATCAATAATTGGGTTATGAGTCCGGAGCCAAGAAAGACCAAGAATGATCCCGAATTGCGGGGCTGAAATAAGGTCGAAAACTATTTGCTCAATGTGTTCTCCCGAGGTAGACATGCGAAGTGGGACAGTCTGTTCCGTTATCCATCCGGACACCAGATGAGAACCATCCACTGCGTGTACTTCCTCAGGTGTAGTTTTCGGAACCACAGGTATACCATAGTGTTGAGCTAATTGTATGTCCATATAGTTTCCACTAGCCCCCGAATCGATCATAACTGGACTGGTGAAGGCCTCAACACCCGGGAGGACGAAACGCATGGCAAGATAGACGTGTGAGGAGGAAGGGTACTGGTCCGAGCCATCCATATTGCGACTCATCCTTAGGGCTCGATTTAAGGACGAGTCCTGGCGTTTCCCGCTACCTTAACAGGTCTCTTGGGACATGCACGAATGAAATGGCCGGATTGACCGCAATAGAAACACAGGTTGTTAACCATACGTCGTTCTCGTTCTGTTTTGGTTAAGGGACCTCTGATGGCCCCTATTTGCATTGGCTCGGTTTCTCCTGAGGGAGTAGCAGGAGTTGTTTCTGCTTTGACTGAGAAGCGAAGGTCAGGAACACGCCGTTCGCCACGTCTTTGCCGTAGCCGAGCGTCAACTTGTAGGACCAAGTCCAACAGTTCCGGGAAGCCCGTTGGTAAAGCTGGTACCACTGATAAGGAGTCTTTCAACTCATCCGAAAGACCCTTATAGAAGACAGCTGCCTTCTTCTGTTCGGGCCAGGTGGTTTCTGCTGCCAATTGGTTAAAGCGAGTGAGGTAAGACAGAAGATCTGATTTGCCTTGACTGATAGCAAGGAATTCAAGGTCTGAGGTTTGTGCCTTGTAACGCATATCAAATACGCTATTCATAGACTGAATAAGGGCATCAAAGTTATATAGGGCTGGATCATTGGCTTCGAGTAAAGGGTTAGCCCAAGCCGCCGCTGTTCCTCCCAGATGGGAAAGGAGAAACGCTGCTTTGGTAACAGCGTCAGGAAATGCCAATGGTCGACAAAGAAAATGTAAACGGCATTGATTGACAAAGGTCCGATAAGTCTTAGGATCTCCATAGAAGCGTTCTGGAGGGGCCAAAGGGAAAGGTCCAGGAAGCACAATGGGTGCAGACGATTGTGCCTGGGGTACAGGAGGGGCTGCTGCAGCAGCGGCATCACCGAACTCCTCATCGGGGGGTAAGGGCTGCACAAAACTCTGTAGCACATCCATACGTTGATGGAGAGTCGCATTAGCAGATGCCATATCGGTGCGTAAGGTCGCAAAGGCTTGTATCAAAGCCGCCATTGGATCCGCTCCCGTTTCCATAACCGATAGGCAAAAGTAATAGGCTCCTAAATCTGTCACAACTTTTACGCAATAGGAAAAGGATACAGATTTTTAAAGGATACAAGATCAGCCTCCGCTTAGGGAACCTCTTCACTCTGGGATAACCTGGATTATAACCAAGATGGTTCTGGGATATCTTGAAACGTGATTTTGCACAAGACTTTCCCCCCAAGAGCGCAGCCTGTAGAAGGTAGTAACTAACAGGCCAGGGGCTTAAGTGGAAAGGCAGGAGCAGCGACAACAGAGCTAGAGGAACAAAGAAAAGGATAGTTTAAGATAGCAGCCAAAGGTACAAAATACAATACTTGTTCCCTTCTTGACCCCTCTTACCTGCTTAGATAGGTAGGAAGTCCCGTAACCTGAAAGTGTGTAGTAGGAGGTTGGCTTGATGGTAGAAAATGGAAGTCCCAGTAGAAGAAAGTTTGTGCAAAGATCCACCTAACCCGAACGGCACGAGGGCGCGTCTAATAGTGTCCAAAATAAACCCCAAATATAAACAGCAAAGCGTCCCAAATCCAGGGAGTGACCAGCAGAAACAGGAGAGCGTCCGTTTGGTCACTTCAGTGTGTAGAGCGTTGTCTTCTTGTGAGCAGCGCCGTGTATTTTCCTGTGGTAAAGAGTTCGTATACTTTCTGTGTAGGAAGTAGGCAAAGAACAAATCCAAAATACAAGCCAGGAGTTCGTTAACCAGGGGGAAACAACCGAGGGAGCCAGGAGCCAGAAATCGAGGGAAAAGACGTCAGAATAATCCTTGATACAAAGCCGGGTCAGGAATCAGATAACAGGAAGATAACCGTAGGTAATCGTAGATCGAGTACTCGAACTGAATAGTCAGTTTTAGGAGCACCCGTTACAAGGACACGCCACACTAAGTACTGGGATCTGTTTCAGAACGCAAGTCACGTTGTGGGCGTTTCCCGTGACTGCGAGCCGAAGGAATTCTGGACCTTGTAGTGCGGCGGATTCCGTGGGCTGAAAACAGTCTCCAGGGCAGTTTCCAACTGGAAGTAGATATCTGCAAGTGTCTTGAAATAGGAATGCGGGGCATGACACAACCAGACATTTCCTATTCCTGCCACTAATTGTTTATTACTGTCATTTTCAATGTGAAAAGCACACCCATCCACATATACAGTTGGCAAATCCTTGCATGTTTTTTCATCAAAAGCTTTGTGTGGTGATTGTTCAAATCCCTGTAAACTAGTTTCCACTTCCATTTCATTTGGTATTTGTTCAGCTGCACAGTCATGTAAGTCAGCTAACCCTTGAGCAATTGGGCTCTTTTTATTTTGTCCATATCTCACTTCTACGGGAAAACCTTGTAATGCCAGCGTCCATGAAGTGATTCTGGATTGTGCTAGATTGCCTGATCTAATTCTTTTACTCTCTAAAAATTGCAAAGGTTGATGATTTGTTTCAATAATCACCTTTTCTCCCTGAACAATGGGGCGGAAATGTTGTAGCGCCCACACAGTGGTTAATAGGGCCTTTTCACATTCATTAAATTTAATTTCAACTTGGGAAAATGCCTTACTTGCATATGCAATGGTTTTGTGATTCAAATCGTGTTTTTGTGATAACACTGCTGACATACAATGTTCAGAAAAACCTATTTCTATAAAGAAATCCCTGTCCTTTATGGGGTATGCTAAACATGGTGCCTTTACAAGACATTCCTTCAATTTAGCCACTGCATCAGACTGCTCTTCTTCCCATCTCCAGGGAGTATTTAGTTTAAGCAGTTTAGTCAATGGTCGAGTGATTTCTGCATAATTCTCAATGAACTTTCTGTTATAGCCTGTCATCCCTAATAAACTTTTTACTCCTTTCACATTTTTAGGATCTTTTAATCTTTGTATGTCCTCTATTTTCTTCCTTTGTGGATTTAGCCCATGTTCAGTCACTTCATGCCCTAGAAAGTTCACTTTTTTCTTGCACCATTGTGCTTTTTGCAAAGATACTTTGGCGCCTGCTTTCTGCAATTGGCCAAGTACATGTCTTATTTCATCAAAATGGCTTTTCAGGCTTTCATTTTTTATCAGGACATCATCCACATAAACTATTGTTCCTCTTTCCGCTGCATCTGGCATGGCCTTTCTCAAAAATATGCCAAATTCACTCCCACTATTGATGTACCCGAATGGAGCTCTACGCCAGGCATATTGAGTCCTGTCAAATGTAAATGAAAATAAGTGTTGTATCTCCTCTGCCAATGGCACACACCAATATCCAGAGGTGAGATCTAATGTGGTAAATACATTTGAACCATGTATCTGAGCTAGGCCCTGATCAATGAATGGCAGTGGCCATCTAGATATTGGTACTCTTTTATTTAACTCTCTTAAGTCTGCACACAGCCACCATTGACCATTTGGCTTTAACACACCTAAAATAGGCGTATTGGATGTGCTATGAATGGGCCTGATTATTCCCCGTGATTCCAAATTTTTTATAATCTCTGCCAATGATTCTAAACATGCCAGCGGTAGTCTATACTGGTGTACAAACACTGGATTTCTGCTACAACCTTCTGGTAGTGTGGCCACATGTAAATCAGTTAAACCACAATCATAAGCATCTTTTGCAAATACATCCTTAAACTCCATAAATATTTTCCTCAGGTCGTCCCTATCCTTATCGCTGTCACATGCATCCGCTAATGAGATCTGCTCTTCTACCGTTCTGGAAAATTCTGGAAACTCTTCTGGTAAAGGAATCTCAGCGCTTTCCTCTAACTGTGTGGCTGTGTCTTTTTGTAGAGCTGCCACTTTTAAATATTTTGGCATATCAGCTTCCACTTCAATGGGCTGATTTCCTGTTTCATTTTCATTTAAATTAAATATTATGCAATCCTCTTGATGGCAGCACACTGTCTCATTTGAACCATAAGGATACACAGAATGAATTTTAAATATTCCTTTGGGCTGAGAGTCCAGGTGTTCTGGCAACTCGCCCTTGGCATCTACATATTTTTCAGGAATATTCCCAATCACCATGTTATTTAAATCTGCCGTATAATGTGACTTTTGTATGGCCATTCCTAATGGGGAGTTTTCCTCTAAATGAATATCCTGACAACCTTTATTATTTACCATGATTTTTACAGATTCCTCTCCAATGTCTACCAATGGAATGTATTCATAATCCAGGCCTTGCTGTTTTATGGATTCATTCAGGCATGCAAATGCATCAGAGCCTTTCATCTGCTGTCCATTTTTGCATTTCAGTGTTATTGCAAACTGTTTTGTAAATGCAGGAATAATAGTATTTTTCCTCATTTGTAATTCGACTGCATAAGGAACCAGTTGTGCACAATGATAAGCCCTTCTTTTGTCTTCAAATTCAGGTGCCGGACCACCTAGGCGTGACCATATTTTTTGATTAAGGAAATCTAACACCATACACATTCTGTGCATGATGTCATTGCCCATGTAAAATTCATTTTGTGCTCCACTCACTATCCATACATTATGGTAAATTGTTTTCTGCCCAATGCTAATTTTAAGCATGCATCTGCCTGCAATTCGATTTTCAAAGTCTGGACTGTCCAACCCAGAAACATATTGGTTTTTAATCCTACATTTCGGGATTTGTTCCCTCTCCATAATTTTTTGCAACAATTTCTCATTAATGAAACTCCTTTCATGTTCAAGTGCTAAAGTGGCTTTTATTGTTTTAAGATAATCATTTATACCAACATGAACCCATGGTTGCTCATCTTCCATGTGTATTTCTGCCAGAGTGGTAATGTGTTTTTCTGAATCTGTTTTAGGAGCAATATTCTGTTTGCATGTTTTCTCTTTTAAATAGAAACATAATGTGTGCTCATCTATGGCAGTCTGCCAATCTTTCCTTGGGTCCAAGTATATTTGTACAGGTAGTTTTTCATTGTCGCTCTGCATTTTGTCTTGACACATTAATATAACAGTGACACTAGGTATGCAGCTATTCTGGAGATATACCTCCACAGCATCATTTGTTTTGGCAACGGTGTGACATTCATTTATATTGCTGTTTTGTGATTTTAGTTTCTTAGGCCTCAATGGTTTTTTGGTTAAGAACCACAGCACTCCATTCACCCCATCTATGAGAGGAGACAATCTTTTCAGGCAATCTGTCCCCATCAGAAATGGAATTTCACAAATAGATGTGATCAATACCTCTTGTTTCATTCTGTGCTTTCCTATTTTTATGTCAACCTCAGTTACACCTATGATGGGCACCTCCTCCCCATTAAAGTTATGCACTGGGCCTTGATTTGCCTTCACTGTGATCTGACTCTGTGGAGGCCTCCCTTCATTGATACTCTTTACCAGCTCCTTGGACATAATTGTGGCCTGTGCGCCAGTGTCAATCATAGCAAAGGTGTGGCATTTTTCTTCTACAGTGATGGGTGCATAATATCTGTCCTCAACTTCCTCTAATACACATAAGAAATGTGAATTCTTACTGATTTCATGGCTCACCTTTCTCAGATCTTTTTCACTTTTGGCTAAGCACATTGGTAACTGAAAAGACATTTTTCCCTCCTTTTTACCCATTTCTGTGCGAGATATTTTATTCATTTCTCCATGTTCAGAGGTTTTTTGGAGTGTGGCCACTGTTCGCCCATCCATCTGGGTAACACCAGAGACCACATTACAACCTTCCAACTGAACATGTGTAACAACATCATTCAGCAATTGGTCATTTTTTAATTCTGTGCATTTGTGATCATTTAGTGTAATACCAGCCCTTTCAGCCTCTTCAAAAATATGCGGCTCAAAGAATTCTTCAGGTGATTGACTTGTACCCTCCTTGTGAGTATTTCCTTTTTCTGTCTGTGTTTGTTCATTGTTTTGCTTGCCCAGGGAAGGAGCTATGGCATCCCCACTTACTCCCTGTTCACTGGTATTCCCCATGCATGAGTCATTTTTCTTAAATTTGTTCCTTTGTTCTTTTGGAATTCCTAATGTTTCTTTTTCATTTGTGCAAATCTTTACTGTTTTATTTAGCTCTAAGTTAAACCGTACCTCTTTTTTAGAAGTATTTGCACTATCTATCACAATTTCATTTACTGGTACTTTCATTTTTAATCCATTAGGCATCTCAGAGTCGTTATGCAAAATTATATCAGAGCAATCTGTCATTTTGGCACTGCAGTTATCATGAGTACTTAGTCACTTTTCGGAAGCCCCCCGGTCATTGCTATGGCCATCAGCCCCCTCTTTGGAAGGTTGTTTTTGCGCTGTATAGAGCTTTCCTATTTGCTCAGCTAACATTTTCACTTGGGCCTCAAGGCACTGGAACCTTTCCATCTCTCTAGGATCCTCTTTCTGTGGCCTAGGTCGATATTGGTTGTTTTCCCCCTGATTGGATCTATTCTGATACCTCTCAGGTGATTGATGTCGGTTGGGATGGTTTCTGAACTCTTGATTCATTTGTGGAGGGGAGCGGGTTGCACCCATCCTTTGATTATAGTCCCCTGGTGGGGAATCATTGTACTGGCGTGGACTGTAGTTCACGTTTTGCCTCATGTCCTGTCTCTCAGATTGTGGGTACTGGCCCCTATGTTGATTTCCATTATCAGTAAATCGATCCACATATCGGGGCCTATCCTGATTACCATATATCATGGTGTTGGGATCAAACCTACTCTGTGTCCCCAATGACTGGTAGGGACCATCATTTCTTTGATCTTGATTTTGTCTCTGGTTATTGTTCATACCTGCCATATCAGGCCGATATCCTACCCGGGGTCTATCCCCTAAATACCTAGGGCTGATGTAGCTCTCTCTATTACTAGGATTATGTGTTTGGAACATTGGTATAGGAAATGGCGATCTTTGTTGATTACCCCTTTGTTCAGGTGTCACATTATTTTTACCTTGGCTTTGAGCAGACTCAAGGGACATTTTGGCTGACCTGATTTCCATTACTGTGGCTGAGGGTTCTTTAGATTTAGGCCTAGTATCTTTCATTTTATCACTTTCTCTACCCTGACAATAGAGTACCTCATATAGCTTTGTGCTTTGATGTACAATCCATTCAAGGGACTTGTCACGGTCAAATTCACGGACCAATTGGGATATGATGTCTTTCTGTAGCCCATAGAAGTATGCAGTTTTAAACTCATTGGAATTTGAGTCAAAAGATACATCAAAGCGAGAGAATGCTCTTTTTAAGTCTTGTAAAAATTGTCGAGGGGATGTATTAGGTCCAGCAGTAATTGTGTACGTGACTTTCTTTGCCTCCTGCAATGACTGAAAAGGAGAAAAATGACGCCGAATTTCTTTTTCAAACTCCAGCCATGTCATATTCTGCTGTTCATTTAATCCCCTTATGATGCTGGCCGTCGGGGCATCTAAAGTTAAATGAAAATATTGTCTGTACTGTTTCTTAGGTATCTGGAGTGCTTTAAAAATGTCATGCACCGCTTCTAAGTGATCCTCAATGCAGCATTCACCTCCCTTTTTAAATGGTTTGATCAGGGCTTTAATGGATTTCATTATTTTTATGGGGCTACTTGTTGCAATACATGGAATTGCACTATTTTGTGATTCAATCCTGTTTTCAGGTGTATCATATTGGTGGCTGCCCCCAATGGGAGTATCAAATCCCCCAAGGGCACTGCAACCAAGTTCAGTCACCGGCCCAGTCACTGGAGCACTAGCTCTTTGGGCAGAGCTAGAATTCACCTCCACTCCATTGAATGTGGTACCCTGCCGCCTCTCCTGGGACCTGGGAATGCACATTTGCTGTTCTGAGTCCTTACACTTTTTAAGGAGTCTGTTGGCTTCATCATGCAAATAATTATTTTCATCACTCATTTTATTAATCACCTCCTGCATTTCGCACATTTGCATTTGGCATTCATTGAACTCTTTATTTCTCTTGTCTCTTTCTTGGATCATTTTAATCATTTCTTGTTCTGCACTCTGGAGATCACCTTCTTTTTCACAATGTTTTTTTTTGTAAAATCTGCATTTCTGAAACAACCTCATCTTTATCCTGCCTAATGTGATCCACTAAGGCTTTTAAGTGTGCCAATTCTTGCTCACTATCTTCAAATTGTCTCTTGCTTTTGGATAACTGAGTATCAAAGTCTCTGCATTTTAATTGCATGTCTTTTTGGCATACATCCAATTCTGCTCTCTACATTTCCTGATTTTTACTTGCCCCCTCTAATTCAGTCTTTAACCTGTTAATTAGCTGAGTATCATTCTCTTGCATTCGCAGGGACTTGTTTAAAATAAACCATATTTTGCCGCATAGCCGTATTAAACAGTCTTTCTCTGCACTTTTATCGGCTGCATTCAATAATCTTGTAAGGCAGACCTGAATTATGCTGCCTTCTGCAAAAATATTGTCTAGTTTTTCTTTCTGCACCTCACCCTGAATGCGGTTACTCCATTCTAACGTGCTATTCGAAGACCAATTCCCATGTGCAAATAACTTTGCCTCTAAATATTGCACTAGATCTGAGAATGTGGTTTCCCTTTGTGACATTCTGAAATTCGATTTTAGTGGCACACTGCTATTATAAAATGGGTTCCCTTTAATGTGCAAATGGCAGTGTGATACACGCTTGCCACGCCCAGTAGGTACTCTATGATCACTTTCCCGGCCTGCAACGCACCATAAATATGTAGGGTATTTTGTGGAGATTTGGGGCCTGACGGTATTTTCTTACCGCCGAAATATAACTTAGCAACAATCACTCCTTGTATTCAGATTGGGCCATGTACAACAATAATATAGTGAACATGCATTATTTCAGCACCCAGGCATGCATATTTGGTATGCGTGGGTGGTAGGCGCGGTTGGTGGTATTTTGGTGAGCATAATTCCCTTGTTTTATTTGTGGCCCCAATGTCCAGAATCCCTTATCTTTGCTTAGATTTTTCGTGTAATCACTAGAGAGACCTCAGACCTACATTTTAGGAATACCACATTTTTCAGTGTTAGTGTGCCACCATGGGCGATCTCACTGACTTATTTACGACAGAGAGCTATATATGGTAATTTTGTGGTAATTTCCACTACCTTATATACGGTAGGGAGCTATGTTCAGAGAGTCTCTCTTCCCGTTGGCTCATGTACCTCCAACGAGCTATGCTACAGTCACTCACAACTGTTCATACTGAATCTGACATGCACACATCTGTCTTAAAATGACCATTGCACTGTTTAAAATCTCCCCACATCATCAGCATTGTAATGGTAAATAGTAAATACACCACCCGTCTGTTTTCAAATATTTTTCTGTATTATAAAAGTTGCAATTAAACACGATCTCATTCTTTACAGAAATAAATAAAATGGTACAGTAAAAGCATTGTCTATGACACACTGCAAAGAGAGTGGCGGAGAACAGAACTCAAATTGCAACATTAGCATTTGATTAAGGCATGCACAGGAATCCTACACTGACTGCATATTATCGTACACACTCAGCTCCCACATTTCTGTAATTACCTTATCTTTTTAGTTGTTCTCTTTGGCGGTTCTCTTTCTGAATGTGGCTCCCTTGAAGATTAACTCCAGTAAAAAGGAACGCTGGCCTTCTCAAACCGGGGTCATTGCCTGGAATTCTCAGCTTTTGTAGATAGGAATGCCTCAGCCAGTGGAAAGGTCCTTCTTTCAGCTCTCCCCAATCTCGACTGCCTCTCTCCTTTCTCAAAAACCCCCCAGCAAAAAAACTGATCACTCCCTCTAGCATGATACTTGCTATGACGCTGCTCCAATCAGAATTAATCACGCCATCTCCTCCTTCTCTACACAATGGCTCATTTTTATAGTAATACTTTGTAACCAACTGATTTCCTGTTCTTTCGAGCCCATTTGCTTCCTGTAGTTATGTGGACAGGGCAGCAGAGAGAACAGAAAAAAAAAATGGATGTGCGTTTAAAAGTTCACTTTCAGAATAGGCCTAATTCTGCAGTGGAGACACATTTTTATTAGTGGATTATTTTTCATTAGTCATGTTAGTTGTCAGTAAGGTTAGTTATTATTTTCAAATGTGTCTCTCGCACCATAGGCATTTCAGGTGAAAAATAGTGTGCATTTTTGGGTGTGCACATGTGCTTTTAACTGTAAAAATAGATCTGCATCTTATATGTTAAAATCGTTTTTGACTGAATGGCCTGTCTTTCCTTGTTAATCTGGTAACACATATAGCAATGCACCGCACCCTTGTGGTGGTGCTGCAAAAAAATTGCTACCTGTGCAGTAGTGCTGTACTCTGTGCTGTTTGCTACCTGTGTAGTAGTGCTGTACTCTGTGCTGTTTGCTACCTGTGTAGTAGTGCTGTACTCTGTGCTGTAACACGCCAAATATCCTTACAGAGCCTGCACTTTATATTTTCTTTGTCTGTATGCTTCCAAGGGACGTACTGTGGTCTAACCCCTCCCCTCTCCAGAAGTGGCATTAAGTTGTGTCTCGTTTTACCCCTTGGGTTCCATAAAATCGAGTCCTCACACCCCTCCTCTTCTTCCCTCTCTCCTACATCGTCAATTTCGTCCGTATTTCCCCTGCTCGTAACTCTTTCTTCTCCATCTTTTCCCCTTCTTCCATCATTTCCTGTATTTAAAGTGGGCGTGTGTATTCGTCCTTCCTGCCTGCGTCTAGGGAGGTCTCTAAGCCTACCTGCATAGGGTGTCAGTTCGTTTGTGAAGGGCGCGAGTTTGATTGTACGTAATGAGCGTGAGGTGGTTGAGCATGTAGGGTGGGATGGGAGAGGGTGTGATGGTGACGGTGTGGCTTCATGTGTCTGTCTTTCCGCTATTCCTTGCTCTTCCTCCTCACTTCTCTCCAGTTCATCCTTTCTCCTACAGATCCATGGTGAGTCTGTATTGGTCCGGGTGGTGTATAGTTTATCTAGGCTTTCCCTTTCACTGTTTCTTCCTTCCTTCTCCATTCCTTCTTCTTCCTCACTACAAAAGTCATTCGTAAACGGCAGCCCCCACTCTGTCTTTTTCCCCTTGATTGTTACTGTTTTTAAGTCTATTAGATCCGGTTCTCCCTTTTCTCCTTTACCAACCGCTCCCCTTTGCGCTGATGTTGTTGCTACTTCTGTGTCTCTATGTACATACCCCCTTACTTCACTCTCCCTTCTCCTATCTTCTCTTTCCCCTTCATTTCTCTCCTCCATCTCTCTACCAATTTCCTCCCTTTTCCTTTTTAATTCCTCCATTACTTCACTACTCACCTTTTCCAATATCCTTTCATCCTCTTTCTTCCTTTCCCATCTCACCCTCTCCCTTTCTAATATACTCTCTATCACCCTCCCTTCTTCGTATTTCTTAGTCGTTTCTGATAGTAATCTCTTCTTCCACATTGCCATTTCTTTTTCTTTCTCTTCTTCTTCCCTTTTCCTCTCTCGTAGCACTGCTCTTGATACCCTTTCTGCTGCTGCTTTTACCCTTTCAGCTTCTCTCCTTTGCTCCTCAGTTCGTTCCCTTATTTTTTCCAATTCGTTCTTACCTTCTTTCCTTTCCCTCGCTCTCTCTCTTTCCTCCCTCTCGAGCTGTTTGATCAGTTCATTCTGCTCATCCCTTAACTCTGCTAGTCGTTCCTCCAAAATCTCTTCCTTTTGTCGTAACAGCTCTTCCCCTCTCATTACACTCTCCCTGGTATTATCCTCGTCTATTTTCCTTACTACCTCCTTCTCTTCTCCTGTTAATGAACCTCGTAATTTTAATAGTATCTGCGCAGCTACCCACTCATCATGTCCTATTTCCACAGTTTGTTCTTCTCCAGTCCTCCCCTCCCCTGCTGGCATCTTCCTATGAGCCACATATGGTGGCGGGCTGTATGCCGGGTTCGAGTACCCCTCAGCCGCCCTTAACTGTCCTCTTTCTATTTCTCCTAATTCTCTTAAAGGGTACAACCCCCCTCCCTCTGTTTTCACTACCTTTGCTAGGGGTATATCGTTGCTCTGTTCCTTTTTTATTTCATTTTCTTTTGAGTTATTATTCTTTTCTCCTCCCTCTTGTCCGTTCCCCGTGTTCTTTGGGTCTTCACTCCCCTTTTTCCCATTCTCTCCTTCCTCCTTAATCTCTTTTTCTTCCGGTATTTCCCCCACAGTGAACATTCCATTTGGTCCTGGTCGGGACCCTTGGAACATCCTCCATAAGTTAAACACCTCCACGTGGTGTGTCAACTTCTTCCCTTTGTATGTATTATGCAGATGGTTTAATAGTGAATGTTGGGTATATGGATCGAAGCTACCATTAGGCGGCCATGGTGTTATCATTTTGTTGTCCGTCCCCTGTGTCCATTCTATGCTATACTTGATCAGTTTCTCCCTATGGGGTGACAGTGTTGTACATATGTGTTGTAGTGGGGTAGTGAGGGTGTTCCCCCACCCTCCCGATCCTGTCCCGTATGACATAGTAGCGCTTCACTTGTTATCCTTCCCCTATTTGGTAGCTATTATCTTACTAACACTTACAATACACAGCCTTATACCTTTACCTGGCCCCGTAAATTTGGGGACTTGAGATAGTCCGCTAAGGAAAATTATTGAAATATAGTATTTACATTTATATATTTTCTTCTTTCTTTCTTCCTTCCTTCACACAACACCCTTACGGCCCCCTGCGGCCGAGGCGCACGTAGCCCCCTGCGGCTGCGTACCCCTTGTGACGTTCTTATACAGTCGTCCTATTTTCATTTGCTCCTCCTCCTTCTTCTACACTTGCCGTGGCCGGCGTTCTCAGTGCGCAGCCACGTCCCCCGTTTTGCCTTTCCCCGATCAACTCATTACCATTTATCTCTGTTTCCACTCCCTTACCACAGTTCTCTTCCCCACCACTCTCAGAAAGGAAGATGCCTTGTGCTCGGGATATCCTATGAAAGCCCTACTGGTGACGTCACCGATCTCTTCGAACTACTGGTAAGTTCTTCATATATTCTTTAAGTCCAAAATACACTTGCAATCTACCCCCGTTAACCTCACTCCTGGAACAAGGTAATCAATAATATAATCGGACTGCGCACACTGCGTCGCCTCGCGTGTGATACGCCCCTCGACAGGAGGGCTTAACCAGCCAATTGTCTTCCGTATTGGGCAACTAACTAGCTACCGCCTACAGGGAAACGTCATCTACCTATTGAGTTTCTTGCTCGAACAATAGGGATCCTCATCTACTCATTGATCAATAAATGCCAAATCGTAGGAAACCACACACACACACCCTTACACCTAGTCGCGACCTAGGCCAATCAGTGTCTATGAGCGGCCGCACGTGATGTTTTTGTGCTCCACCCCCCTCTCTCGCGTAACGTAGCCGACTGCTCTCGCACTCGTTTGGCTACCATTCATTTCATTGCCAACACTAAATTGTCAAACCTTCGCCGCGCACCTGTGCAACACCTCCCACCTCTCATATTTAATTCCTCCCCCCTCCCTCACAATTTCACATTGCTTGTTGTGCGTGGCATGCTCACCAAGTTCTCTTGATGCGGGGCCGCTCGACTGCGTGCACCCCTCCAAGCGGCTCACCACCTCCCCTCGTCTGGACCACGTCTGGACACTCGCCAACCGCGGGCGGGATACTTCTCAACCGGCTCCCGAAGGCCAATATCCGGATTGCGCTGTCCGGTCTTCTTGCAGTTCCGCGATGGTCCTGTAGTCCTCAGAAGGGGGCAACGACAGAGGGGGCCGCGCCGCCGGGCCTCCTCGCAATGGGAGTACCTGGAAAAATAAAAATAAAAAAGCAGATCTTAAACAGATCTCAGCAGTGCCTCCAACTTGTCGGGGGGAAATTCTGCCGGGGTCGGCCGGGCCGTCCGTAGACCTCCGGGCAGGGAGGCCCCAACTCCTCCCGTATATCCCAAAAGAGATAGAGTATGAGACACACGCAAGAAGCAAGGTGACTCTGCTGTTTATTAGACAAAACGGCAGGGATGGGTCAAGGATCGTACGCGTCCGTCCTGACACACACACAATCGTGGGGCTCGCAGGCCCTTTTTACCTTAGTATGACGCGCTACTTGCGTCACCTTAGAAAGTTTAGCAAAAAACCTATTTCCACTCTGGATTGGTTACTCGAGTGGTAGGTTTAGTATAGCATACATATAGAGAACGGTGTTAGTGGTTGAGGGTTAGTCAGGTGATATACTTGGGCTGTCCCTTCAATTTGATACATGAAAATTGTTACATGAAGACCTCTGAGGATTGGTCAATGTTAATGGCGTCAGTGATAAGAGCCCCATGTTCTGATTGGTCCGCTCGCGAGCCTCCCAGTCTGGGACTATCGCTGTTCCCAGCTCGCGGTGCACCTGTCATTTGCAACAATGTTTTACTATGGGTAGGTGTAAACAATGTGAGGATTTATTCATATGTTGGGAGGTCGACTACTCCCACTGCTGCAGATGTCCAATGAGTCTTTTAATTGTATCTGCCTGTGTCTTGAAACGTGGGATTCAGGCGTCTCCTTCCTCCTGGGCTTGGCATCCTGTCAGGTTTGGCTTTGTCACGTGAGGTGGGACCGTGTTTGAGGCAAAATTCAGCACAATTAATATTGTTTTTCCCACTGTGTGCCTGGTTTATCTTGCAGGTGTGACCTTGGCGTCGGCTTGCGGCGTGCGAGATTGCAACATCGTGCCCTTGGCGGTGTGCTTTCGCCGGGCTCATTCTGCAGGGTCAGCAACCGAGCTCTTGCTCATTCAATGTTCATGGAAGCTTTTGCTTGTGGCCTACTTGGGCCTGGTGCATAGGTGGAACCGTTTGATGCAGAGCGCTTTAGGTTACGGTATCATATTGCTCTATCCTCAGTATCGTTTCTCCGTTATATTCTTCATTATGGTACATGGTTCTTAGAAGAAGCGTGAGCAAGCCTTTTTAGATAAGTTCATTATGCATCTTGCGTTTCTGCATTTTGAGAGCCTATGTGGAAAATAATAAAGATGCACGTCCGTGGGTATGTCTGTCACCTACGTCATAGCACTGAGTATGTTCTTCGTGTGGATTGGTGTGGGAGTGTCCGGTGTGCATGTTTGCACAGTTGTGCTGACCGTTGGCTAGGTCGTCATGGCATCTCTAACGACGTGTAGGTTTAGTCGAGTTGATCCATGCCGCAGGTGTCGGCATGGGCAGGGCGGGCTGCTGGGCAGGTAGGTGGGCACATCCGTATGTTCCTGTACCAGGGTATTTGGTCGTCTGGTAGATAGGCAAACTCCTCTCGTGGCGGGTGTCTAGGCCGTGATCCTCTAGGCCAAGCGCAAGAGGGGAAGGGCGGGAGCCTGTTCTTCCATTCTCCCACTTCACATGTCTGGGGTTTCTGTTGGTACTCTTGTTCAGAGGAGAATTGCCTAGCATTTCGGTGCTGGACTGCCCCAGGGCAGGACAAGGACTGATATGTTTGGGATGTTTCTTCTCTGTGAAAGATAGTGAGCTAAAGACTCTGGGTAAGTCTCTCGTAACAGGACTAATGTCTGGCAGAGGGACTCCCAGGACCCCCCTTGTTAATTTGCAGTCAATTTGCCTGCCATGTTTCCAACGTGTGTTTGATACATTGATAATGTTGTTCTAAATTTTGAGAGAACATTAGAATGCCCTCTGTGTAATGTGACAAATTCAGGGAATCGGTACCTTCTCCTGAATTGGGACCCCCCGTCCCCCATTGAGACTAGGGAGAGGATCCTGCTATGCAATGCACTCTCTAGGGCTCAGGGCAAGCAGGATCTCACTGGAGATGACATCCCATTAAGGGACAAGGTAGCCCCAGGTAAGGCTGCTCCCACAGCTCCCTATATGACAAAGTCACCACTGCTTGTTGATTATATGGGGATTAAACCATGCTATGATGTAGAGGGTCCTTTAATTGTGAATGGCTTGGCTGCTGACCCCAACCTGTTGACCTCTGTTCCAGAGACATGGAACCAATCCTGTTTCCTCTCTCTTTCCAGAGAGGAAGGGAAAAGTAGCAAAAGCTGAACCTGGCTAGAGAGAGTCACTCAGAGCCAGCATGCGTACAGTGGAAGCCTGCGTTTAACGTTGGGAGGATCGATCTTGGAAGCAGGACCACGTCAGATGCGTGGTGGGTGGAGGAATCCCAGAGCTCACGGAATGCTGCCGAACGCAGGAGGGCTGAGACCAAGCAGCAGCAGATGTGATGCACCGCATGGGAGAAGCAACAATGCCAAGTCAAGGAGCCACTGCGAGAAAGCCGAATACCACAAAAGTGTGGCTACGCAACCACAGGAGTCACTGCCTCCTCCTACAAGCAATGCCTGCTAAACCCAGGTTCATGGACAACCCGAAGGAGATGGAGGAGTGTGATGAAGTTCCAAAGCACTCAAAAAACAGGTGAGGGCATTGTACCACGCATATGGCCGGTGAGCTTGAATAGCTCATGAGCGGCTGAGAAACCCTGGACCCCTGAAGGGGCAAGGGTGAGAATACCCAGTATCCCTAATAGGGCTCAGGACCTCAAACTACACATACAGCCAGATACAGATACAGCCGGATAGTCCACGCTGGGACAGAAAGATTACAAAACTAGCAACTCCCTGGAGACGGTTAGCCTGAGGCCAAACGCCCAGGAGGGGGTAAGAATCCCGAGAGTCAGACATTCTGAAGGGCCAGACAGCCCAGCCAGACCTCAGAAACTAAGTGGCCCACACACATTGAGAATCACCATCACTCGCACAAGGCGAAAGAACTAGAAGGTCTGGGCTGGACTGAGAAATCTATCCAGATAAGGAATGCAAAGCAACCCTAGAGTCGTAAGCAAGAGAAACCAGCTAAACAGACCTTTACATTGTGTTGTTCCACACAAGAGGCTGAGCTACAAGGACGAGTATCCCACCTAAAATGTGAATCTTTTGAGTTGAGCAAGATATTGGAGAGGGGATGAGGAGTCCCCTTGTCCAGAGAATCAAGAGAGGTACAACACGTGTTTTGAAATACACCAGCAGGCAGAGGCCTGAGCCAAAAGGAAATAACCAGAGATGCAATTACGTATGGGTCAAGCACCAGCTAGTCTGACCAAGAGAAGAGTTGAAAACTTCTATAGGCCAATTTGCTTCTTTATCATTAGTGGTAATGTCAGACAGTGGGACAGAATAGGCTTGGGACAGAAGACAAATGTTATTTTGCAAGACATCCTGATGAGCAGTTTATTATTTTCTAGGATAGGAAACCATCATTGTGAAATAAGGGAGGGGTTGTTCACGGTAGTAAAGACAGCAAATAGGTACAGAAGGATTTAGATAGTTGAAAGTTTACAATATTGAGCCGAGGTAAGAAAGATGAAGGCACATGGGCAGTTCCAGTTGAGTGATGGCTGCAGAGGCCAGACTACAGAGGTTGTGAAGTTGATATCTAGGTAAGTTAAAATCCTATTAGGATTTTAGAATAGTGAGGATAGAGGGATACAGGTCAATAGTTAGGTGGTTGTTATGGTCAGCCAGCGTCTTTTTCAGGATTGTTAGGGCAGTTGCCTCCTTGAAGCAGTAAGAACATATCCCAAGGAAAATGGAGAAGTTAAAGAGGGAAAAGATATAGGAGCAGAAGAGAGACACAATCCATTTCACCATCTGCAGAGTAAATGGCTCGACATGAGCACCAGACATTTTGATCAGAAGTTGGAGCATAGGAACATGAGTGGGATGTAGCGGGATTAGCAAGTGAAGGGTTGTGGAGAGGGAGGGATAGAAGAGTGGTGATATTGGATTTTGGAGATTTGGGAAATAAGGTACTGGACAAAGTCATTAGCAGAGAAGAGAGCACAAAGAGTTCAACATTGCTTGAAGAGTGAAAAGGGCAGAAGTAATGGTATAAGCAAATTAAGGCGATTTGGGACAGTCCATGGCCATCATGATGGAAAGAAGGGCATCCTTCTAGGAGCACTACTTGTGAAGGTCTGTCTTGAGGAGGTGAGTCTTTGGGAGATCCAGGATTGGGGATTGGGTCTCGGGTACTGGGAGTGAAGGTTTGGGTGCAATATTGGTCTTCAAAGGGGTGCTGAAATGAAGGTTAAAATTTGAGAAAGCCTGTTTAATGAAGGAGGCAAGTAGGTTGCCAGTGAGTGAGATTTGAATGAGTGTTTTGAGAGGGAAGATGAGAAGGGGAGAGTAGTGTTACGCTCACCTGGCTCCCACAGAGGCATCGATCGGAACTGGACAGCTGCGGTCTCCACCAATGTGACACGTAGGGCTGAGATGACGGACTGGACTGGCTCACCTAGCTTCGTTTGCTTGGCCCGTAGGAATATTCTTCTGTAAATGGAGAAAGGGAATTAACCACCCGTGGAGTTGAGCATAAATCTCCCCACCCCCGCTATTCTCCCCACAGATCACCTTTGATGTCCCCTCTTATAGTCTCACCTGATGGTTTGAAAGGATGAGCTCTCCATCCTGCATTGAGCGCAGGGGTGCGTTGATAACCAGTTGCTTCACTGGCTCGAAGGAATTGGTGAGTTCCAGAACAATATTGACTCCGAGATTGCCGGCAAGACGCCGTAAGTATAAAGTTTGTAAGATTTCAAATGCCTGACTTTCACTCTTGTCCGATTCCTTGCAGGTTGCAGCTTGACCCTAATGAAGAGTTCCTCGTGGAAACCGGTAGTATTCTGGTAAGGATTTGTATTTTCAAACACAGTTCGATAAAATAATGTCAATATGTAACCTGTTGCTTTCTCCCTTATTCAGGCGCTGAGAGAAAGTATGAAGTCTCAGGGAATAATACCTCCGGCGGTATTAAGTCTATTGTGGTGAGGAGGGTTCCCCTTGTTAGTCCCTTTGTTTCACCTTGCTGTCCTTTTGTTTGCCCTTAGGGGCCGGTGTTCGGCGAAGATGCAGTGGAAGCTGTGCTGACCCGTGAAGAGGAATAGTACCTCCGGTGGTAAAATCAGGTAAGTCTATAGGGGGGTAACTAATATTCCTCTGTGTATTCCCTTGGCTCACCTTGCTGTTCTTGTCTTCTCCTTAGGTGCCGGAGTGCGGCGGGAACATGCAGGAGGATGCGGTGGAATGTGAAGATGCTGCGAAGGCCGGTGAGTTCAGCGTGGCGCTGCAGCAGGCGAGGCGACACGCATAAAATAACTTCTTTCTTCCAGCTCGAAGGCGCGATGGATCGGGAATTCAGGTAAGGATCAAAGGTATTGCTCTTGTTCTAACCTTTTCTCCTTCTTTCTCCCTTTTTCTAGGAACTCCAAACTCGAAGCGGGCGTGGCAAAAGGCTGGATGCAGACTTGCAGGCACGGTGAGCGTTACGCTGCTGGATGCAGAATAACGCGAAGCGTGTGCTGCTCTTCGGGCGTGGTTTAAATAGCCTCCAAAGTAGTCCCAGGTAAGTATTCCTCCCCAGCCCTGCCCGAGTAAAAAAATAGTCCCTAAGTAAAGTAGTCCCTTCCAAGCCTCTTTTGGCTTGGAGCTCTTGCAGCATGGTCTGCATCAGGTAAGTTTGCAGCATGGTCTGCATCAGGTAAGTTTTAATCTATGAGCCTGGCACCTATGGCACCAGGACTGACTCTCCATATGAGCCTGGCGCCATAGGCGCCAGGACTGGACCCAAATAGCCCCTAGCAGGGGTTGTTGGGCTTGCTTAGGATAACTTGATGCAATGCTTCCGGGGTTGCTGGACTTGGTCTGGGCCCCGGGGGTAGGCATCATGACAAGTAGGGCGGCAACAGCAATATTGAAGTGAAGGAGAGTTATCAAAAGGGGTGGGAGGATTATAATGTATTTAGATGAAGATAGAGAAGAAGATAGAAACAAGTTTAATTGAGCTTGCTTAGGCATTGGTAGGTACATTTTGAAGTGATGTTAGGCAGTGGCTAGAGAGAAGGGAGTCTAGTTCAAGGTGATGGGTGGAGGAGATTTTGGGGAGTTTCACGTCTCTGATGTGAACTACTGTCCTTCTGTTGGAATGTAGTCAAGGAAACAGTTAAGATCAGAAAATTAGGAGTTGATGGGGCCTGGATGCCTATAGGCCAGAAGTTTAGTAAGAGGGATTGATAGTAGGAGTTGAGTGGCAGTTCACTTAAAGGAGAGTGGTAGACAATAAGATGGCAGATGGGTGGCAGTGAGATTAGCCCTACGTATCATTGGGCCAACTCAGTTTTTCCATTTAGACGAGCGGAAGAAGTGGACAATGATTGTAGATTTGGTGTGCATCAGTGGTAGAGTCATGTGGGGTGATCCTGGTGTCAATAATGCCCTTAGCACCAGGGGGGTTTATCAGCATCAGTGTGTTCTGTGACAATGGAGTGTTGTTGCAAATAGGTTAGGCATTCCGGAGCCAAAATATAGGAGTAAAGGGACAATGTGAGGAGCACAAGGGAATACAAAAAGAAGGTAGGTGGATAAGTGAGGTTAAAGTGATGGACAACCTGATTCTCTTTTTCTGAGGGACCGAAAGGCAACTATGCAATGGGAGGAGGTGGTAAGAGGGCATGGAGAATGTGAATGGAGTAAAGGCCTAGAGGCAGAGGCAGAAAGAAAGGAAGAGAGTGAGTAATAACAATTGGGAGAGTGAGAGATGCATTGCCCATAGGGTGTGGTAGGGTAGGGGCTAGGAGTCATGGGGACACATCTTATCTGCAGACAGTAGATGTACAGCAAATCAGGTAGTACAGGGCCTATACAAGATATGTTTGGTTATATTTTTGTTACTGCATGGTATTTTGTAGTATAGTGGTATTTTTGGTATTTTTGTGGTATAGTGAGCCTAACTTCAGAGTACCGCCTGATAATTGTTCTTATATCAGAATCACTAACAGTAAGCAAATACTGAACTTCCTGCACTCTAAACAATGAACTTATCCCCTTCATGGTATCTTAGGTACAATACCACATTATGCCCTGTTGGCTTGCATCTCAGAATACATTTATCATGTAAATGAAACACGAACATTCATTCAGAGCCTCTCAGAGTAACACAATTTACAGTGACTAACTTTGCTTTTATATTTAACCACACATTCTGCATCCCTGTGTGTGCCAACCCAATATAGCTGAGCACAGAATAAGTACACTGAGACTAATTCAATTTTATTCAAATTGTTATTCTTTATCAGAAGTTAGAAATATGCAAGTTACACAGAATGACATATGCATCCATGTTGTATTTCAGAATATAGCCAGCCTCTGAACTCTACAATTGCCTCACTGGTTGCAATAAAAGTTAAAGCAAAGCACCTTAGGGAGCTCATTAACAGAAAGAAAAAGAGAGCATCCGTGAAATTGGGAAATTTGACCAGCTGACTGGCTTCCAATGATAAAGCTAAAGTGAAAACTGTCACTGGTCCTTCCAAGCAAATTTTAACGATAGATTCTGCCGCAAAAACTTGTGATACCATGTCCCATGCTTTAATAGGGGGACTATCTCATAATGATTTACATGATAATGGTGGCCCAGAAAAAGAAGCTAGTGTTCACAGTCTAAGAGCTAAGGATAATCGAGTAGTTACCGTCAGCGATTGCATGGATAAGCGCACAAAGAAACCTTTTAATCACCAATAATGCTTGTAGTTTATGCTAAAATACCAGCTATACGTATTCTTTAATCCTGTGATTTTGAATTTGTGTAACCCCTGAGACGACAGTTGGGGCCATTTCTTTAATCCATTGTGTTCTCCCTTCAACGGCAGCCCTTATTCGTACTCATACAGATTCACTGAACTTTTTGGGTTATGATCTTGATATTGCTATTCCAACTAGCTCTGATTCCCTAGCTTGTGATCACTGTGGCTCTTGTAAATCTAAGCCAGCTAAGAAAATCAAGCATGCTGGAAATGGCTAAAAAATCTGCTGGGCCAACTTGAGGTGAGTCAACCATGAGTGATAACTATTGTGTTGGGGAATACTCGAGGGCATTCTCACTTCTTGAGTCCGAGTGGTTCTCTTGAAGTAATTATTAAACATCCAATATTTTTCTTCCAAGAGACCTGGCTGATGGTCGATTTTTATACTACCAAATTCATGCAAAAAAGGGGGAGAAAGGCCGCCCTTATGGCGGACTGATAATGGGCATTAGCCACGAATGTTGGTCTTGTGAACTAACTGACACTTCTGGCAAATACTATCTCTTGGCAGTTGAAATTAAATATTAAGATGGCACGCACTTTCCTAATGCTTTAATTACAAGTATATATAATCCCCCTGCGTGAGAGTGTACAACAAATATGCATGACTTAGTAGATAACTTTCTCACAAATTGGTGTTTGGCTGAAAGCAATGATGTGGTTATTCTAGGGGGCGATTTGAATGCCCATTGTGAGAATTCCTTGATGAAGGCAGAGTTTGCTAATGTTCTCACTTATAGCCCGATGGTTAAACATAAGTGCAATGCTGGAGGTACAGTGAGGAGCAATTTTTTGTATGATTGGGACCTAGGGCAGTTAAAAGGAAGAACCACTATTGACAGCCCCGGCCAATGTACATGGTCCAACGGTAGTAAAACTGCTACGCTGGACTACATTTGTGGGAATACTACAGCCCTTGGCTACATGAGTGACTTTGAGATGGTGCCGCTGTCTTTCAGTGACCACGCCATGGTTGTAGCTCTCCTTAATTTGACATTGGTCGCTATGAAGGCGCAAGGCCCCACAAATATTGAAGTGGCAAATAATGGAGGCAGAATTAGATGGAACCAAACAAAATCAGGAAAATGTCTTAACGATGACAACAACCTTTGTGCCATCAGTATGACGAGATTCATGATTTAGATGGCGATGCAAATGAGACACTCATCAGTAAATGGACTGGTGAAGTAGCTCTATCCCCTGGTAAACCAATTGCAGTCACTGCTAAAAGTAATGTGACTCTATATGATAAAGATGTGGTGATTAAATGACTTTTATATTGTTGTGATCTCCGATATATGAAGAGATCCTCTTTATCAAGCAGTGAATGTATAAGTCTAAGCATTTGCCTAAAAACTAGGTATAGGGGTTGGTGCAAGAGACTCCGCCTCGAAAAAATTAACCAGAGATGGCAAGGACCTATTAGAAATATTCAACAGGGCAATAGTAGAACCATATGGAATGTGCTTAACAAAGCCAGAGAACATATTTTGCCTCTGCCGCTTAATGTCATTGATGAACAAATATGGGCTGATTATATCACTGCTAATATGTATGATAGCCAGATAATGGAAAAAGCTGCCTGCTCCACTGGAGTTTGGCCCTTGACATTTAACAGACAAGACATAATTAACATCATAGCCAAACTTAATAATTCCTTGCATCTGTGGAAGTAAAGCAAGTCCCTCTGAGCTGGTCACTTGTCTTGATGACGCTCTATAATAATGTGTGTCAAGACAAAAAGTCATGGACTACCTCCATCTTGATTCCTGTCCATAAAACTGGTGCGCGCACGTTGCCTGCCAACTATAGAATCTTGTCCTTGCTCGACACTACACGCAAGATATTCTCAGCTATAGTACTCCATCATCTACAGAGCTGGACCGAGGAGAATAAGCTCCACCATCCTTTTCAATCTGGATTTCAGAATATTGGATGCAATCATGACCACGGCTAAACAACATGATAACGCTTCAGTATTTGTTACTTTTGTCGATTTTAGCTCTGCGTTTGACAGGGTCAACCGCAATAAATTGTGGGAGATCCTTGCATCTTATGGTTGCCCGTCCTGGTTACTTGAAATCCTGATCAAGTTACATCAAAATAATACAGCCTGTGTCCGCCTAGACACTAACGGCGGACTATCTGGATATATTAAATTAATAAGGGTGTCAGGAAAGGTTGCTTATTGGCGGCTCTTCTATTTAACTTGTATACCGCTCAATTAATTTTGCACCTTGAAAAGCATGTGCATTGACCACAAAGGTCTCTGCATTATTATATGCTGACAAACTTGTGATAACTGACCATACAATTAAGGGGATGAAAGGAAAATTAGAAGAACTGGGCTGGTTTGCATCTTAATATGGCATGACAATCAACCTAACTTAAACCAAGACCATGCTTGTTACATCTAACAAGTTAATAGTCCAGAAATGAAGAACAGCTGCGGAGTTATCGATTATATAAACTCCTATAAATATCTTGGAGTGGAGATGGACTGTAAGATAGGATATACTACATTAATAGTGAGGAGAATCCAACGAGCTAGACATATTACCAACTTGGTTTGCAAGTATGTCACGCAATATGCCGGGTACACCTTGAAAGAAATTATGTTGCTTTACAGCCAATGGTTTATTCCAGTGCTGGTTTATGGCCTTGAAGCCCTCACTCTTACTAATTTATCCTGGTTGGACAAAGTTGAAGGCCACTTTTGGGAATCAACATTAAGCCGGTAATTGCCGTTTTCTGGCCGCTGGAAAAAATAGGGCTCAATGGGAATGGGGAAGTTGGTTAATAACAGTACTGGTGCTACCATCATGTTCTGCTCGCTCTAGTTTACCACTATGATAACAACGGTACCGGTAGACTCGTAATTAGGCCCATTGTCCAATACCAAAGATATTTGCTCCCATTGAAATCTCTGTGTCATCACAGCGATATGTTGAGGATCATGGGAAAAGGAGTCATTAATTTGGAGGGTGAAGTGGTGCAGGAAAAATATGACCAGTTTTGTATCGACTCTTACTCGACACTTAACTGGGCGATAAAGCGCTCCAAATGTGGGAGATATAGTGCCATTAAGAGAGCTTTTATAAATAAATCTAGGATGAAAGACTAGAGTGATAACTTTGAAAGCATGAGCAATTTACATAATTGTGTACATTTACAAGGGTTTGTGTACATGTATCGTTGCCCACAACGGTACTTGATCAGGTGTCCATCTCCATCAGTGCGTAGATTTAGACTGCTAATGCGTCTCAATCAATTACCAGTGAGAGCAACTTACGGCACACAATGGAAATTGACACCAGAACAAAGGTATTGTAAAATATGTAAAATTGATGGTAATCTTGAAACAACTAGACATATACTAACTATGTGCCCTACATTTATAATCCTTTATAGAGCTATGTATGGCCGCAATGTGCCTAATTATGAATATATTGTGTCCATACCCTTTTGGCATCTATGCTCGTCTGAAAGATTGATTATAGACATGTACCATGTATGGAAAATTGCCATGTATACCATAAACACTGACATCGGTATATAGGATATGCTCTTTTCTCTAAACTTCGGCCTATGGTATGTCAATTAGTTTTTAGTCTACGGTAATAGCAAATCTGTATGAGTTTAGGAATCGACCTAGGTAGGATAAGGGGTTATTTAAGCCCTGTCATTGGGCCTCATTACACGGAATGGGGTAAGGGTTTACCGGTACCGGTAAGGGCACTGGTACCGGTAAACCCTTACCACCTTACTACGAGGCCCCTTTGCGGGACCCGACCTTAACGGCTGGTGTAGACCAGCCGTTAAAGTTGGGACCCGCAAAGGGACCTTGGTGCTAATTACGGTACTGCAATTTGCAGTACCGTAATTAGCTCCTTCTCCTTTCCCATTGAGCCCTATGGGGCAAAAATGGGAATGGGGAAGGGCCATGGAGAAAGGGGGAATTAGCGCCCCGCCAACCTTGGAATGCAGTGGTAATTCCCCTTTCCTCCATGGTGGTACCAGTATGGTACCGGCAGCAAGCATGGTGCTAATAGCACCATGGTTTACTGCATTCCGTGTAATGAGGCCCATTGAGTGGATATTGTCAAATGAATGTATTGCTGCCTATGAGAGCCTTTTATGGACTTGGGTCTTATTATGGAATTGGTTGTGTTTATGCCTTTTTCATATCATGATGTTTATTTGTTATTTATTATGACTTAGGATCGTCATAAAAATGTATAGTATGCATTGTTGAGAAAATGTATGAGCTTATAGGTGTAACTACTGGTTGTTGTTAAAGTTCATTTTCTTGAACTATGAACAACAATAAATAAATAAACAAACAAACAAACATTTAAGAATGTATCACAAAGCAAATCGTAAATGCGAGAAAGGATAACCAATTATGACCAGAGAATAAGGTGTGATTGTGATAAGGGGTGTTATGCTGTGTTATGCTGTAATTCAGTAAACATATTACTGTGATGCAGATAATAATTTGTAAAGAGGAATTATTAAAAATTAACAAATAATAAACGTGATATTTCAATAGTTTTTAATACCAGACTGAATGAAATAATTTGGGGATGCTTATTGATGGTTTATTGGTGTCTTGCTAGATACAAATACTATTTTTACCACTACTCGAGCAACACTGAAGAGCACCCATAGTTAATTTTTCTAGCATGTTGGATAAACAGCTCATCACATTGCGATTAAAAATCATCATGACAGTTGCAACCACTGTTAACATTACACAGATATTCTTCATACGTGATTTCGATGGCGCATTTGCATGTAAGGATATTATGAAATCAGGCCAGCTTCTAGGAGATAATATAGAATAGAATAGCGAGAATTGTTCCCCTTCAAGCTGCCATTGGATTTTGAGAGTCTCTGTGGTACTCATATTAACATATGCTACACCAAATTACACACTTTGGCAAATGGTTCATCAACAGTTCATGATCAATTACTTTCATACCTGCATTTGCAGCTGAGGTAGCCCCGTTCTTCATATTGTATTCACATTGAGCCACCCATACCACAGAAGACCTTGGCTGAAGAAGAAAGGGCACCAGCCCCATACTTCAGTGGTGGCAGCCTCTGGGAAGCAAGATGAAAGTAGTCATTATATTGGATTCAGAGACACACCGAGTTGGCAGCCCCCGTGCAAGCACCTCTCCAGTCTAGCAGTACAAGCAGGGAACAGGGGTGGACTGGGAACTAAAAGAGGCCCTGGAAATGATAACTGGGGACCAAAAGAGGCCCTGGAAATAATATTCAAAGTGGCCCCAAATTACACATTTTCAGCAAGCCCAATGTTTTTCCGATAAGATAATTTGGAACTACCACACAAAAGAGGCCCAGGATGCAGAGGGTGCAGAGGCTCACCGGGAAATCTCCAGAGTTCCCTATAGGCCAGTCCACAGCTGGCAGTGGGTTTTTTCTGTCCAGGCAGGCAGCCTGCATTCATCTCAAGTGGACCACCTACCCAGGCCTTCATCCCCACATCATTGGAGGAGTAGGCAGTCTTACCATAGCAATTTAGGAATAGCAGGTGGCAGAGGGTTAAGCCTTGTTGTCTGCTCACCTGTGAGGACTTGGATACAGCTTTTCTGAGGAGCTACTAGGTCACTTAGATGCGAGAGACAATTGACATGCAACAACTCGTGCACATGCTCTCAGTCCAATTAATCCAAGGGAAAAGGCGAATGGCCAAAACAAAAAAGCTTCATCCTCTTCGTTTCTACATACAGAGGTAAGAGAGAAAATTAAGAATGACTCATATTTTACAATGCTACATTGTAGATTACTCTGCCTGTCTTTCTTCCTTTATCCTCCATATCAGCAACTGAGCCTCTTCACAAAGAGTTGGAAGGTGAATAAGAGAAGATTAAGTAGGTTCTACTGCAGATCATAGCAAAAATATTGCAATCACTACTTGACCGTGTGAGGGATAACCTAAACCTGAGAATTCCAAATATATTCACTGGAAATCTTTTCTTGCAGGTGTTGTATGGAGGTCTAACAGGCTACATTTATCTATTCTTTGGCTGAGCTGATGTAAACATTCTTTGAAAGTCTATTCTTCCTATAGTTGCTTGGAAAGATTTATATTATTATTTCTATCCTGTTGTATATTTTTGTGACTCGAATCTAGTAATTACTATATGGTTTAGACCTTCTAAATGAAAACTAATAAGTAGACTCCCTAGCTATTCCAGTCAATCGCTTGCGTTAATCTAGACATTTCGACTACATCAGGTTGACTGGTATGATAACTTGTCTTCCAGTGAATCTGACAGTTCCTGATGTAGCACTGCACTGGTATCCCTCAGACTACTTAATAGTGGCTGCTAACCACGTGTAATGAAATCCACCGGAGAGCAGTGGCTTCAAATGACTAATGACCAAAGCCAATGCCCACCGCTAATTAGGAGTGGGTCCCATATAGATTTGGCATCTAGTGCAGGAAGGATGACAGAGCTCAGCTGGGAAATGTCCTCTTTCTTAGGATTCAGCAAAGAAAGGAGAATTAGAATGTTAGCGACATTACAAGCCACAGCAGACCTGAGATTCCAGAGTGAGAATCTACTGGCTGTGGACACCCCCTTGGATAGAAGAATTCTCCTGAAAAGTTTGTTATGGAAAACTTTAACATAATGAGTGCACACCACGGGTGAATAACAAGGCACATACCTTACAAAGTTCGTCAACCACACATAAATTAAAAAAAACCTTTCTAGCCCTGCTCGATTAACCCCAGCCCTTCAGCCTTTAAACCGGCAAAGTAGATATCATGATCCTGACATACATACATGACTTCGCCCTTCTAGCGACTCAAAACGGTGCTGGTTGGAGATAGCATGTAGCCTCCATCACATCTTGCTTTAGTTCAAGCCACCCATGGTCCTGTAAGTGCTAGAGCTGTCAGTGCCAGTCTCTCTCTCTCTTGACAGAGTCTATATAATGATAAACATAGACGTTAGTATTTCCAACATGTAAATTCCTTTATTATCCCTATCAACTAACACCACCTCTCTGACCTGTACGAGCTGTACAATAAGATCAGAGATGTGTTCCTTGGTATTATCAGCATAAACCTTGAATAAATGCTTTGGTAAATTGGTGACTCTAATTGGTAACTAATTCCTGCTGTCTTTTTAAATTGAATGAACTGAAAGCAGTGGACGTTCCCTAAATATAACAACTCTATCTAGCTAAACTTGTCTAGTCTTAAAAAAAGGGTTTGTAATCAAGCTTGTACAGGACTCTCTTCTTTCTTTTTCATCAACATGTGGACTTGTGTCTTTAATGAAATATATCATAGGTTCTCTCTGAAAACCTAAAAGTTACTACTTTTCAATGATAATAAAATATAATGACCACTGACATTCATATCATATATTTGACAGAATCGTCTTCGACCTGGATCATTCGTCGGATTGCAAAGTAGATTTCTCTATACAACATTCGTATTGAAAGTGGTGTTTTTCCAAAGAACAGATGTGCTGGAAAGGTCACAAAGCTTGATAGATCACGTTTTCACTGCATTCAGGAATATCGTGTCTCTCTTCAATGCACAAATGCATATTAAGGGCCTTGTTACAGGACCCCTCCTTTACTCAGCTTGCTTGGTATAGGATTATGGATGTGTGGTAGGCCCTCAGATACAGAAAGCAGATTCAGGTGCCCAATAAGTACCATGAGTTTGTTGATAGGTAGTTGATGCTCGATACCATTATTCATGTATCGTAGAGCGGATGCCATATTTGAGCTGCATATTGTTTTATACAACGTATTAAGAACACTCTTTCAATAGACACTTTCTCTCCACTCCTAGCCTTCCCAATATACATTTCTTCCACTAAATCTACTATTAATCTCACACAGACTCTGACAAAAATATAAAGATAGTATACCTTTCTTCATTAGTTAAATCCATAATTAAATCTAAGGGTATCAAGAGTGGTGGGGTAGGTAACGCTTACAAGAACCTCACTCGTTTATTTGTCTGCGTTTTTGACATAGCACAAATGTCTCTGGGACGTAAATCTTACCTCATGCATTTCCACCACAAATGTCATTGTACCATTTCCAGAGTCATCTGACTCCCTGGATGCCCAGCCAGCACAGAACCATGATTATTCGCTAGCACTCCACATTGCAACTCATGGGCTGGTAAATATAACCTCCAGTCTACCGTGTTTAAATCCCCAATGACTGAACATTGAACAACTTTACTGTCTAAGTTCTGCATCTTGTTGCATCTTTGCTGTCTAAGTTCTGAATGTTGCAAAGACATTGATATTTTTAGCTGTTCTCCTGAACTTTTCTTGTCCAACATTCAACAAAATATTCTGCCGATATAATAGGCTCCAGTGTAGATTCTAGGATTCTGTTTGTCTGGCTAAAATGTCTGCTTTGCCATTTAATTTACCAGGTTGAAAAGTGAAAACATTATAATCTGCAAAGAACAACTACCACCTCAGCAGCCTTGGTGCTAATGCCTTGGCCGAACATAGAATCTGAAGATTGTGTTGGTCGGGAAGTACAGTTACTGCATGCACCGTTCCAAATAAGTGGTGCCTGCACTCTTGCAATGTTGCCTTGCCAGCCAATAATAGTATATTAGATTTGCTGCAATTTAATTTCACATTAGTTAGTTTCCTGAAAAAGCACCAAAGCGGATGCAGCTGACCTGACTCTGGATTCTATTCTGATACAGTTGCTACACTTGAAGCATCATCCTCCATGAATAAAGGTTTCTGCATGTCTGGATGTTGTAAGATGGGATCAGTAATAACACTTTTCTTTTACGTTTTCCAAATAGACTAAAACCACTACATTCATTTTAAATGTAGCTCTCTTCTTCAACAGCTGGTTTATAAGTGCTGCTACTTGAGAGAAATTATGATTAAAGCGTCTGTGGATATTAGTTATTCCAATAATGCTCTGTACCCCTGGTATTACCTCTCCTTTACTGCCCTCACTTTCTACATCTATGTATATTTGAATGCCTTCCGGTAATTGCACAACCCCCAGAAATTGTATGAAGTTTCATGAACAGTCAATTCGCCTATTAACAAGGGGGGGGGTCCTGGAAGTCCCTCTGCCAGACATTAGTCCTGGTTACGAGAGACTTACCCAGAGTCTTTAGCTCACTATCTTTCACAGAGAAGAAATATCCCAAACATATCAGTCTTTGTCCTGCCCTGGGGCAGTCCAGCATCGAAATGCTAGGCAATTCTCCTCTGAACTAGAGTACCAACAGAAACCCCAGACACGTGTTGCGGTCTGGTTGGACCTCATCAGTAGGATGGATCTGTGCCTCTCTAAGAATACAAAACTAGCAACTCCCTGGAGAGGGTTAGCCTGAGAGTCAGACATTCTGAAGGGCCAGAAAGCCCAGCCAGACCTCAGAAACTAAGTGGGCCACACAGCTTGACAATCACCATCACTCGCACAAGGCGAAAGAACTAGAAGGTCTGGGCTGGACTGAGAAATCTATCCAGATAAGGAATACAGAGCAACCCTAGAGGCGTAAGCAAGAGAAACCAGCTAAACAGAGGTGTACATTGTGTTGTTCCACACAAGAGACTGAACTACAAGGACGAGTATCCCACCTAAAATGTGAATCTTTTGAGTTGAACAAGATATTGGTGAGGGGATGAGGAGTCCCCTTGTCCAGAGAATCAAGAGAGGCACAGCACGTGTTTTGAACTACACCAGCAGGCAGAGGCCTGAGCCAAAAGGAAATAACCAGAGATGAAATTACGTATGGGTCAAGCACCAGCTAGCCTGAGCCAAGAGAAGAGTTGAAAACTTCTATAGGCCAATTTTCTTCTTTATCAATAGTGGTAATGTCAGACAGTGGGACAGAATAGGCTTGGGACAGAAGACAAATGTTATTTTTCAAGACATCCTGATGAGCAGTTTATTATTTTCTAGGATAGGAAACCATCATTGTGAAATAAGGGAGGGGTTGTTCATGGTAGTAAAGACAGCAAATAGGTACAGAAGGATTAAGATAGGTGAAAGTTTACCATATTGAGCAAAGGTAAGAAAGATGAAGGCACATGGGCAGTTCCAGTTGGGTGATGGCTGCAGAGGCCAGACTTCAGAGGTTGTGAAGTTGATATCTAGGTAAGTTAAAATTCTATTAGGATTTTAGAATAGTGAGGATAGAGGGATACAGGTCAATAGTTAGGTGGTTGTTATGGTCAGCCAACCTCTTTTTCAGGATTGGTAGGGCAGTTGCCTCTTTGAAGCAGTAAGAACATATCCCAAGGAAAATGGAGACGTTAAAGAGGGAAAAGATATATGACCAGATGAGAGACACATTCCATTTCACCATCTGCAGAGTAAATGGCTCGACATGAGCACAAGACATTTTGATCAGAAGTTGGAGCATAGGAACATGGGTGGGATGTAGCGGGATTAGCAAGTGAAGGGTTGTGGAGAGGGAGTGATAGAAGAGTGGTGATATTGAATTTTGGAGATTTGGGAAATAAGGTACTGGACAAAGTCATTAGCAGAGAAGACAGCACAAAGAGTTCAACATTGCTTGAAGAGTGAAAAGGGCAGAAGTAATGGTATCAGCAAAGTAAGGCGGTTTGGGACAGTCCATGGCCATCATGATGGAAAGAAGGTCATCCTTCTAGGTGCACTACTTGTGAAGGTCTGTCTTGAGGAGGTGAGTCTTTGGGAGATCCAGGATTGGGCCTGGGTTACTGGGAGTGAAGGTTTGGGTGCAATATTGGTCTTCAAAGGGGTGCTGAAATGAAGGTTAAAATTTGAGAAAGCCTGTTTAATGAAGGAGGCAAGTAGGTTGCCAGTGAGTGAGATTTAATGTGTGTTTTGAGAAGGAAGATGAGAAGGGGAGAGTAGTGTTACGCTCACCTGGCTCCCACAGAGGCGTCGATCAGAACTGGACAGCTGCAGTCTCCACCAATGTCACGCGTAGGGCTGAGATGACGGACTGGACTGGCTCACCTAGCTTCGTTTGCTTGGCCCGTAGGAATATTCTTCTGCAAATGGAGAACGGGAATTAACCACCAGTGGAGTTGAGCGTAAATCCCCCCACCCCCGCTGTTCTCCCCACAGATCACCTTTGATGTCCCCTCTTATAGTCTCACCTGATGGTTTGAAAAGATGAGCTCTCCATCCTGCATTGAGCGCAGGGGTGCATTGATAACCAGTTGCTTCACTGGCTCGAAGGAATTGGTGAGTTCCAGAACAATATTGACTCCGAGATTGCCGGCAAGACGCCGTAAGTATAAAGTTCATAAGAGTTCAAATGCCTGACTTTCAATCTTGTCCGATTCCTGCAGGTTGCAGCTTGACCCTAATGAAGAGTTCCTCGTGGCAACCGGTAGTATTCTGGTAAGGATTTGTATTTTCCAACACAGTTCGATAAAATAATGTCAATATGTAACCTGTTGCGTTCTCCCTTATTCAGGCGCTGAGAGAAAGAATGAAGTCTCGGGGAATAATACCTCAGGCGGTAAAATCAAGTAAGTCTATTGTGGTGAGGAGGGTTCCCCTTGTTAGTCCCTTTGTTTCACCTTGCTGTCCTTTTGTTTCCCCTTAGGGGCCGGGGTTCGGCGGAGATGCGGTGGAAGCTGCGCCGACCCGTGAAGAGGAATAGTACCCCCGGTGGTAAAATCAGGTAAGTCTATGGGGGGGGTAACTAATATTCCTCTGTGTATTCCCTTGGCTTACCTTGCTGTTCTTGTCTTCTCCTTAGGTGCCGGAGTGCAGCGGGAACATGCAGGAGGATGCGGTGGAATGTGAAGATGCTGCGAAGGCCGGTGAGTTCAGCGCGGCGCTGCAGCAGGCGAGGTGATGCGCATAAAATAACTTCTTTCTTCCAGCTCGAAGGCGCGATGGATCGGGAATTCAGGTAAGGATCAAAGGTATTGCTCTCCTTCTAACCTTTTCTCCTTCTTTCTCCCTTTTTCTAGGAACTCCAAACTAGAGGCGGGCGTGGCAGAAGGCTGGATGCAGACTTGCAGGCACGGTGAGCGTTACGCTGCTGGATGCAGAATAACACAAAGCGTGTGCTGCTCTTCGGGCGTGGTTTAAATAGCCTCCAAAGTAGTCCCAGGTAAGTATTCCTCCCCAGCCGCGCCCGAGTAAAAAAATAGTCCCTAAGTAAAGTAGTCCCTTCCAAGCCGCTTTTGGCTTAGAGCTCTTGCAGCATGGTCTGCATCAGGTAAGTTTGCAGCATGGTCTGCATCAGGTAAATTTTAATCTATGAGCCTGGCACCTATGGCGCCAGGACTGACTCTCCATATGAGCCTGGCGCCATAGGCGCCAGGACTGGACCCAAATAGCCCCTAGCAGGGGTTGTTGGGCTTGCTTAGGATAACTTGATGCCTGCTTCCGGGGTTGCTGGACTTGGTTTGGGTCCCCGGGGGTAGGCATCTTGATAAGTAGGGCGGCAACAGCAATATTGAAGTGAAGGAGAGTTGTCAAAAGGGGTGGGAGGATAATAATGTATTTAGATGAAGATAGAGAGGAAGATAGAAACAAGTTTAATTGAGCTTGCTTAGGCATTGGTAGGTACATTTTGAAGTGAGGTTAGGCAGTGGCTAGAGAGAAGGGAGTCTAGTTCAAGGTGATGGGTGGAGGAGATTATGGGAAGTTTCACGTCCCTGATGTGAACTACTGTCCTTCTGTTGGAATGTAGTCAAGGAAACAGTTAAGATCATAAAATAAGGAGTTGATGGGGCCTGGATGCCTATAGGCCAGGAGTTTAGTAAGAGGGATTGATAGTAGGAGTTGAGTGGCAGTTCACTTAAAGGAGAGTGGTAGACAATAAGATGGCAGATGGGTGGCAGTGAGATTAGCCCTACGTATCATTGGGCCAACTCAGTTTTTCCATTTAGACGAGCAGAAGAAGTGGACAATGATTGGAGATTTGGTGTGCATCAGTGGTAGAGTCATGTGGGGTGATCCTGGTGTCAATAATGCCCTTAGCACCAGGGGGGTTTATCAGCATCAGTGTGTTCTGTGACATTGGAGTGTTTTTGCAAATAGGTTAGGCATTCCGGAGCCAAAGTATAGGAGTATAGGGACAATGTGAGGAGCACAAGGGAGTACAAGAAGAAGGTAGGTGGATAAGTGAGGTTAAAATGATGGACAACCTGATTCTCTTTTTCTGAGGGGCCAAAAGGCAAGTATGCAATGGGTTGAGGTGGTAAGAGGGTATGGAGGATGTGAATTGAGTAAGGGCCTAGAGGCAGAGGCAGAAGCAGAAGGAAAGGAAGAGAGTTTTTAATAACAATTGGGAGAGTGAGAGATGCATTGCCCATGGGGTGTGGTAGGGTAGGGGCTAGGAGTCATGGGGACAAATCTTATCTGCAGACAGTAGATGTACACCAAATCAGGTAGTACAGGGCCTATAAAAGATATGTTTGGTTATATTTTTGGTACTGCATGGTATTTTTGTAGTATAGTGGTATTTTTGGTATTTATGTGGTATAGTGGTGAGCCTAACTTCAGAGTACCGCCTGATAATTGTTCTTATATTGGAATCACTAACAGTAAGCAAATACTGAACTTAGTACACTCTAAACAATTAACTTATCCCCTTCATGGTATCTTAGCTACAATACCACATTATGCCCTGTTGGCTTGTATCTCAGAATACATTTATCATGTAAATGAAACACGAACATTCATTCAGAGCCTCTCAGAGTAACACAATTTACAGTGACTAACTTTGCTTTTATATTTAACCACACGTTCTGCATGCCTGTGTGTGCCAACCCAATATAGCTGAGCACAGAATAAGTACACTGAGAATAATTCAATTTTATTCAAATTGTTATTCTTTATCAGAAGTTAGAAATATGCAAGTTACACAGAACGACATGTGTATCCATGTTGTATTTCAAATATAAACAAATCCTTTCCTGCCATGGGTTTCCATACATTCTATTTGTAATAATGCCCAGAGTTCTGCCAACTTGAAATTCGCAACAAAACTTGGCAGAACACAGGCTTCTGTCACATCTGAGTTTTTTCATAACAAAATTTGGAGAAACATGAACACAGTTATACAAACACGTTTAAAATGTCATGGTGCAGCACCTAAAAATGAAATGATTTACCTACTCTACACTATCTGATCACAAATAATTCACACATCACTTCGCTCCTCACATTAACTGAACTCAGCAAGGATAACTTCTTTAAATGTGTCCTGAACTGCCTGCAACCCCAATCTGGTTGTCAGACAGAAGTACTCTTTATCTGGTCCACTCCCTTTTCGCCTGGAACAAACTTTATACCAGCCTTTCTGCCACACACTTCTCCCGAAGTGAGCCAGGTGAAAAGAGTGCTTTGACCCTCTCCTTAGACAGCTGCGAGCTCCCGAGCCAGTGAGTAAGATGAAACGCCCCAGGTAAGATTAAACACATCGCCTTTCCTTCTGCAAGCCTTTTTAAGCCTTTTTCTGAGACCTCATGTGTCATTCAAAAGCACCTCCCTTTTTGTCAATCAGACAATCCAAGAATGTACTGAACCTGCCACTCCCGATCACTTAGAAACAGAAGCAATAGCTACATGTAACCCAGCCACCTACATAAATAATTGAACTAAGCCATGTAAGTTTGTGGGCTAATGGTACCCAGTTGCCCATCTGTATTTACTGTAACTAAGGCGTTATCGTGTAACAGCGCCTCAATGCCCTTGGGCTGTGTGCACGCTATATAAATGTAAATAAATAAAAGATTAAATAAAAATAAATAAATACATCTCAGTGCTGTTTTCCTGCTCTGAGAGATTTTTTTAAACAATGCAATGTCTTTAGCAGAACAGATCTCACATTCCACCTTTCTGATTTGGCACATCCCCATTCAGACAGAGCACAGCTTTAAGCCTGCATATTTAGTTTATTTCATTTCCAAACTACCATGCATTTCCATCAATCTGCAACAAGTGTATGTAACCGACATGGACTAGTTTGCACTAAATGTTAGTATGGTAATCGATTATATGTTAAATGAATACAGTAAATTAGTATGTTAGTTTCATGTTAGTTTTATTATAGTGCAACTCAGCCCACAACCGTGTTATCGTGGTGCAAAGAAATTATTTTTCTAGCATGTGTTCTGTGCATTCCCAATATTGGCATCTATCAGATTCAGCCTGGGTCTCACACATGAGTCACACACATAAATCTCGCACCCTTGGCCGTAGTTAAAAATCAGACCTTTGCTAAAATGTGGAAACTACAATGCATTTCCATCAATCTTCACCAAGTGTATATAACCGACATGGACTGGATTGCACTAAATGTTAGTATGGGAATCTGTTATATGTTAAATGGATACAGTAAATTAGTATGTTATTTTCATGTTGGTTTTATTTTATTGCAATTCAGCCCACAACCGTGTTATCATGGTGAAAAGTGATTATTTTTCTAGCATGTGTTCTGTGCATTCCCAATATTGGCATCTATCAGATTCAGCCTGGGTCTCACACATGAGTCACAAAGATGAGTCTTGCACCCTTGGCCGTAGTTAAAAATCAGAACTTTGCTAAAATCTGGATGTTGAAATGTGGAGATACACTTGTTGAAATTCAGAACACATTGCAACAGCCTCCTTCTAAATCTTCCTGCTTTCACTCTCCGCCGTCTGCAACTCATTCAGAACAGGACTGCAAGACTTGTCCTTGGCCTCAAGCCCACGGATCGTATCTCTCCAGGACTGAAATCTCTACAGTGGCTCCCAGTGGCTGCAAGGATTAAGTTTAAAACTCTCTGCATTGTCCACAAGTCCTTCTGGGGACTGGGGCCTCAATGCCTTCAACTCTCTCTTCCTAAATATCTTCCTGCTCGAGCTCTTCGCTCAGCCGCCTCCAACTCTCTCAGGATCAGTTGCTTCTCCAAGAAGCAAGTTGGTGGTAGATCTCTTTCCTCGGCTGGGGCCGCCCTCTGGAACAGCCTCCCTGCCTCGCTGAAACTTGAGGCGAACCATCTCTGATTCTGGAAGCACCTCAAGACCTTCCTCTTTGCTTCTGCTTTCTCTCCTCCTCTCCCCTGCTGAACTCCTGGTTGAAACTGTACTGGTCACCTGCCCACCCTCTGAATTCGGGCCCAGGTCCCCTCCCACGCCAGTTACACACCTGCACTGCCGGGCTGGCAACCCCCGCACTTGTGGACTGTTTTCTGTATCCCTACAGTCCCCCACCAGCACTTGACACCTGATGTCTGCGCTTATCCTTGCACTTGCCACCAACTCGCCCTACTTCTCATATTGTTTATTTATTCTATTACCCCATGTACTGCACTATCCCCACCCCCACCCACTCTGCACATTTCCTCTTCCCCCTTCCCCTGCACTTGCGCGATCTGAATGACACCTGGACTAGTAGGATTGCTATCTCTATCTTCCCCTCTGTTCCCCCTCCCTTGCCGCATCGCGCCTTGAAACACTTGTGTATAGGCGCGTTATAAATGCCATATCATATCATATAATATCATTTCCCTGCAGGCCTCTAGTGGTTAAAAGCACAGTAAATCAGGTCATACAGGCTTTCTAGCAACCAAAATGTACAATTAATCAGGTAATACAGGGAAGCTAGAAACCAAAAGGTAAAGTAATTCAGGTGATACAGAAACGGTAGCAGCCACAATACATAGTACTTTCGGAGATACAGGACCTCTTCTAGAGTCCAAAAAGGTAGGACATGGGGGGGGTAATTACGACCCTGGCGGTAGCCGTGCTGGTAAATAGCGGCATGGCTGCCGCCGGAGTCATTTTTTTTTCCGGTGTCCCGCAATGGGCAATTACCGGGGTATTACAGCCCCAGCGGACGGGCACCAGAAAACATTACTCCCCATTCCCATTTGAGCCCCATAGGACTCAATGCGAATGTGGAGGACGGACGCACCGGCACCATTAATAATGGTGCCGGTGCATCCATCAAGGTCACTTTGCCACTGTGCCGGGTGGTTCTGGGCGCAGAGAGGATCTTGTAGCCGTCAGGGAGGGGAGTGTAAAAACTTGTGGCAGAGCTGGCTGTGAACCATGTCTCAGTGAGAGCGAGGACATCCAGGTCAAGGTCTTTGAGGAGGTGGCTGATATCAGAGTAGTGACAGCAGAGCGAGGGTTTGGAGTAGTAACGTGGAGCAGGTTGTCACATTTGAAAGACTTCCGGGGTGGGGCAGGAGTGTGGTACACCCAGCGGAGGCAGATCAGGGGCCCGAGAGTGGGCAGAGGCAGTAATCAGAGGTGGCATATGGTCCGCTGAGGAGGAGGAAGGATGAGGCAGAGGAACCAGAGAAATGCTAGCAAGAGAAGGGGGAAAGTTGATAGGTCATGGGAACACCTATCGAAAAGGAGGAGATAGGGCTGAGAGACCTAGGCCAGGACGGTACCATTTAGATAGACGTTGATGATGATTTTGGAGGAATGGGAGGAGGCCAAGAGGACCTCTCACTGGGTGCCATCATTAAGGGTGAGAGGAGGAGAGAGAACAGAGACCATATGAGAGGTCCATAGCTCTGGAGAGGGAAAGACAAAGAGGATGTCAGTGAGAGTCTGTCTGGAGGAAGCGCTGATGTGGGTATAAGCAATAGGGAGGCCTAGATTAGAGAGTACTCCCACTTGAACATTTGTCTTCCAGACTTAGTGAGATGGATATGATAGGAGATGGAGTGGCAGTTTGAGAAGATGGGAGCGATTGAGAGCACCATAGAGGGTGGAAGAAGGAAAGAAGGGAGAATGAGGGAGGAAGAAGCACAGCCCTCAGCTGAGCACCAAAGAAAGGGCCAGAGTGGCGTGGGAGGGGTCTCACACAGAAAGAGAACACAAGAGGCAGCAAACAGGCAACACACCACAGGGGAAGGAAGGAGCAGTGTAGACGAAAGACAGGGGAAGACAGTGAACTACGAAGACACCTAGATTTTACTTTCCTCAAACGGAAAAAGTGCTAATTTTAACACAGACAGCAATGCAAAAGTGGTGCAATGAGAAAGAAGAGTTATTAGCGGGGTGGGTCAGTTTAGTGGGATTGTGTGATTGCTGCCCGCCTGTCCCTCCCCACTTACTTTAGCAGTAGAAGCAGGTTGACAGCTGCAGGCTTCTTGCTTCCCCGGCTGACAACGGCACACACCATCTGGAGCTGCTTCTGATGGAGCTGCCCTTTGGCTTGGGGCCCTTAGCCACAGGGGGCTGCGATGGGCAGTGGGGCTGCTCTAAGGGAAACACTTAAGTAGGCCAATACCAAAAGGGGGTGGGTCAAGGGGAGGGCACACAGCAACACAGAAGTGGACACAAAGGGACACAAAGCAGAGCGCACAGCACTCACAGAAAGCACAAAAACACATACAAAATGCTGAAAACAGAATGGAGGGAGCAGAAGGCACTGGATTGCCGTACCTCAGCACCTGTGTGTGGAAAGTGGCGACTAAGCTACTGGTCTTAATATCCATCCTAACATTTGTTTTCCAAATTAGTTGTGTGCCTACTGTCAATGCTGGTGTAAGTCAGAAGACTGCCTTACCACGGGTATGCATAAACTATAAATCTATAAAACTATAAATCTATAAAGCAATGTGAAAATGAAGTTTCAAGTTAACTAAGCAAACCTATTTAACTTGATAATATGCAATCACATATCAGAGACAAAATGCTGAGGTATCCCATAATCTCTGGTTTAATCATGGCAGGAGTTAGCCTGTTAACGAACCACTCAGAGTCAGCAAATTGTAGGTGTTGCCCCACAGAGAGAATGACAACTAATGTTCCTAATATAAGGGGAGTCTGAGTGGTGCAGGCAGACCAACATAGGAATTTAGCCCCGCTACCATCTGATCCTGCAAAAGCATCCTAGAAGCTCTCAACAATACCCTGAAAAACAAGGTGAGCATACATGCCACGAGAAAGAATTAAGCATAAAACATAAACCATCAGACCTGTGGTACATGCAAGAACTTAATATCAGCAAAAGAGTCCTCCAAAAATAAGAGGAGATAACAAGATGGTTCCATGTGCATGCGCTGATATTTATGAAATAGATAATATAACATAACAATGCTGATCAACATAACTAAGTTGAAATGTTAGTATTTATTCCATGGTCATTGGTAAACAAAAACTGTGCCGACAAGTGTTTCGGCCTCATCAGTCTTTTTCAAGGCAAATTGTTCAATCTCTAATCAAGATATTACTTCAACATAAACAATTCAGCATATTGGTATCAATTAAAACAAAGAGGAACCAAGTAAATTCTATATTAAGTATCCAGATGAAAATGTGACCATAATTAATTCCAAAATTAATCGAAAGAGGGAAGAAAAACAGGAAGGAAGCAATGTGCCATGGAACAATCTTGTTATCTGTTTTGTCACACTAGGCAGGGGTAGCCTAGAGTTCCATATTATGCAGCTGACAACAGATTTGACATATATTTTCATCACTCACTTCTCTAGCCACAGCGCCCTAATACCTGGTTTCCCCAAATTTACCAAAAATAAGAGGAGCCTCACCCTCATCTGACCTAACCCAACATAAAGAACCTCAGATCATCTGCAGATAACTTGAATAACCTGAAGCTCAAGTGAACAATGAAAATAAACGTTTCCACTACGGATTACTTAGGTGCTTATCGGGTTAAGGTTACTTTACTGGTTCCAGCGCTCTGGCACATATCCGTGAATGGATTAGCGTGTATCAGTGTAAGTACTCCCACAATCTATACTTGAAGTTATTTTAAATACTGATAGATTGATCTGTTTACTGCTAAATACTCCCAAACATAACACCCATAAAGAAGTCCTGAAGAATGTTGAAGCCGTAAATGATTGATGTACACAGCTTAAACTTAAGTTGGCGTTTGGTTCATGTAAAAATGAATGTGAAATGTTTAATAACTCTCTTTGCAAATGCGACTAAATTACAACTGTGTCGCTGTCTTAAAAACAATGTTGTTAGAGTACTGAGATACATTTCAGACTCTTGTTTTTCTATGCTAAAACCTGATGCTGCTCTGATTTATATAGATCATTGATCACTAATTTGAAAGTATTATTGACTCATTATTTGTTGTTTTGTCTTAAGTCACTTTGGTGAAGGATTCACTGTTGGTGTAGCGACTTCTTGGGAGGATTGTAAGCTTGGATTGATTTGTTCACTGTTTGGGCTCTTTGAACGAATTATTTATAGTACTGAGGTACTTTTTGAATTTAGGAGATTTAGAATAAACAGTGTGTACCTTTTCAAATGGTGTTCGCTCCTGTATTATTTGTTCACGCATGTGCACATTTCTTTCAAAATAAACATTCAAGCCAGAGCTGATACCTTGTGCCAAGTCCCTGTGATCCCACATTGACAGTGAGCACACCTTCAAAATACACATAGACAACAAAACCCAGACAGCTTAGTACAAAGTAGCTCTCTTGTGGAAAAACAGGCAATTACATCCAGAAAAGAACTTCTAATCCACAGTACAGGCGCTCGTCCTTTCTCACTTGGATGGCAGAAACACCATGCACATCAGTCTACCAGCTTCCACCCAGCCACCAATCAGAAGTATCCTCCAAGATGCATCCTACCCCATGATAGGCCTCTACAAAGTTGACCACATTACACCCACACAAATTGAACTACATTCTGTGTGCCTAAAACCATGCATCACGTTCAAGACGAGCTGTATCATTTACAAAGCTATCACCTTGCATGCCCCCGCCTAGCTGGCTGACAAGGTCACCATTTTTGGTGGGCAACACTCCACAAGAAGCGCCAGACGTGGTCAGATTAGAGCAGCAAAAAGGCAAAAAAATAAAACAAAAACAGGAAACAGGTTTTCTTGCCTACACCCCCAGGCTGTGGAACCACACACAAGTCAACATTAGAATTGCACCCTCATGCAATTCAGAAAGGAGCTCAATACCCTCCTCTCCAAGGAACCCTTTCTTCGTGCATTAAAACACCCAACACCAGCCTCTGTCGACTCCACCTCACTCATTATTACTGCTCCTGTTAATTAACTGTACTGTGATACAGCCCTGTTGTAACATTGCTCCCCAGGACATACTCTTATTAACTACTGATGTACATAGCTTCACTTCTTCTGAAAGATATGTCCACACTCAATAAATAAAGGAAATTAACATGAAAACCCAGTAAGGGCACGTGAAAATTGACTCGTACCCATAGACAGTGTGCCAACCAATATCAGCAAACCCAAAGCATTGGAGGTCAGACCTTTGGACACACCAAATCCAGGGAATATGTCTTTGTAATCCTTCCTTAATTAATTGGCTGTCAGGCCAGTTAAAGGTGATAGAAGAACTGAAGTATATGGTGGCTTAGCTTTGGCAAGTAAGCCACCCACACCCACTGTTATACAACGATATCCTACACCCTACTTGTCAGGATCGGCGGGTGGAGGCTTTGGGATTACTGGAGGCATTAACCTACTCAGAGTCACGCTCTAGTCCTCATCCAACATGGCGGCTTGCACTATAACTTCCTGCCCCGCCCCTTCCTCCAGTGCGTTGTATCTGTATACCCTCTCGTTACTTCGCTCGTACTTTTGTGACTTTGCTAAAGAAATCTGTGATCCGCTTTTTCCTTTTGCTGTATCCTGTGCCTGTGATTTTCCAGTCCTACTCTATCCTTGGGTTGCTAACCTTCCTTTTTCATACGGTGTGGCCGTATTTCCTAATACTACCTTGTTTCCTGCCTTTACCTTCGTAATTACTTTCACGGCACTAGCCGTTCTTTCCCTTTTTTTTTTCCTTTCTTTTCCTTATTTTCTCTGTAGTGCCGCTCTTGCATCCTTTCTTTTCTCTACACCTTCACGGCTTGCCGTCTCCAGTTCAGTCTTGAATTGAGTTTTCCATCCTTTCTGCCATTCCCGGATGGCAAATTATAAGTCTTTTCAATAATCATCTTGCTACTCTCATTGGACTATTGGTCTTTGGAACTACCATCCATCCATCGGAATATCACCATATCCAGGGTTTTTTCTGCCTTCCGGCTTTTTCCCTGGGGCGAGGCTGGCCCCGTGGGGGCCCCCGGGGGCAGGTTCTCAACTCTGCCACGGTGGCCTCTGGGGGGGCCAGACCTTACTTACACGACCGAAGAGGTGGGAAGCCTAAGGAAGACAATCCTAAGAAGAAGAAGAACCCAAAGAGGTCGGAACCTACATTTAAGGGGAGTTCTTCGGAAGTCTCAGGTGAGGAGAAGGGGGAGTGTAAACCTGAGCCTGACACTACTGATGAGGTTCAACCAGACCGAAACACGTGTCTGGGGTTGCTGTTGGTACTCTTGTTCAGAGGAGAATTGCCTAGCATTTCGGTGCTGTACTGCCCCAGGGCAGGACAAAGACTGATATGTTTAGGATATTTCTTCTCTGTGAAAGATAGTGAGCTAAAGACTCTGGGTAAGTCTCTTGTAACCAGGACTCATGTCTGGCAGAGAGTCTCCCAGGACCCCCCTTGTTATATACAACGATATGCTGCCAGAAAAGATTGGAGAACATGTACCAACTTAGAGTGGATAGCTTAGTTTACCAAGTTGGAAAACGTACCTTGAGGAGAGTTTTTTGTGCCGTTATTCATGGGAGAACAACAATTGTCTTATTAAGTCCTCAATGTCGATGGCCAAACTGAATACTTGGAGCCTAAGAAGGGTGTCATAAAAAGATCTCTGATAAAAAGTTAAATGAATTCCCCAGAGAGTTGCAGCATTGTTGTCCAAAACATACTCGGAAAATGGATCAGTTTTCTGTCGCTGGAGGAGGTCATGAACCTGCTGACAATATTTTGTTTATTTATTTATTTATTGGATATTTGTTATGCACCTATACAGCAAGTGGTGTTTCAAGGCACCATCTGTGCACTCCTATCATTATTCCTTCAGCAACCAGAACACCAACATATTCCGGAGCAAGTTGTGCAGACCACCACTAAATCCAGTCAAACGTGCCCAGTATTGAGTTAAAGCAATGTCAGGTATAGAAATGAGTTCAGAATGCTAGCTCCCACACCAAGAGGATTTAGAGAGTTGGGCCCATAAGCGGAAGTACAACCAAATCTGTTGAACAATCTCAACAGATAATTAACACAGAGGAATAGCATGGGACCATCAGAAATACTCCCTGTCAAGGTCAACTATGCCACATCCCCTGAGCTTTCTCCAGCGGTATCCCAGGATTACTCTGAGTACACTGAAGAGAGGTGGTATGGCGCAGACCTGGAGGATGAGATCTCCTCATCAATAGTTTAGAGTTTGACCCAAGGTGCCATGGGTCAAGAAAAGTACATAAACGCTTGAATTCAGGGGCACACTGCCATCAGGGCCAACCTAGTTTTGATGGAACAGCTACTAAATAACCAATCTGCTCCCATCTACTGCAAAGTCTGCATTCCTATCCAGGGAAATGGGAAAAACAATCTGGTAGAAGCAGCAGTACTGCTTATTAGAAGAGGAATGCTGGGAACATTGCAGGATTAACACAACTTAGAACTTAGAGAAAGAAAACCAACACCAAATGAATAATGAAGCCTACTTCCTTGGCACCAATGATAAAGGAAACCTGTCTCCTTTTCCCACTGGAAGAAGGACCAGACACTTGGATTTGACCCCAAGATTCTGTGATGGACGACCCCCCAGTGAGTATTATTATGAGATCTCCCAAAGGAGAAAAATCTCCATGAAAATTGACTGAGCCACAGGGTTGGGTTCACCATGCGGACTGGGTGCTGCTGCCTCCTTCGTGACGAAGGGCCAGAGGAGGTAGGGTCATCCCAAGGCTCCCCAGATTATCTCCAACCTCAATGTAATTAAACCAGCATTATACACTAAGGAACAAGGTGATAGAGCAGAATAAGACCCTTAGGTACTTATTTTACTTTCTTTTTCAGTTAGTACAATGTCTTTTCAACGCAACTTTGTTGCAGGAATACAAAAGAATCGCAAGGTGCGCTTTAGAGCTAACCAGGATGACAGTGTTTGGGAACTCTCAACTGATAGAAGTCTGCTCTCATCCCTGGATAGTAACACATTGCCTAACATATGTAGTTCTTCTTCACCAGGAAAAAAATGGTACCACCTGCCAAGCTTCTTCTGTTCTGGATGTGCTGGATACTGCTATAAGAACACTCAACCTTACTGCACCTCCGGCTGTGGAGGACATGTTAAATGGGGCACTTAAATGCTGCCTAATTAACACGCGTTCGTTAGTAAAACACGCAGTGGAAATTATAGATTATCTCCTGCAAAATAACTTTGACCTTCTCTTTATTTTTGAAACCTGGCTGCACTACACAGCATATCCTTCTACACAGTTGACTACCCCAATGGGCTACCTGTGTGTTTACAATAATCAAATTGGCATCAGAGGAGGGGGGGTGGCAATAATCTACAAACAAAAGTTGAATTTACATGTTTCTACCCATTCTTCCTTACATGTACGTGAAGCTTTATTTGTTAAAATTAATATTAACCCCACCCTGCCTAACTAGGGACAAAAAGAGCATTACAGTGGACAAAGTTATCCCCGCCATCCTCCCTACCCTAAACTCGCTTGTGGATGACCTAGAGCCAGAAACGCTTGTTAAGGAGTATAACAAAATTATGCTAACCTGAGTTGATATTATTGCTCCCATCAAACTTAGTCCCACTAAGCCCAAAACTCACCTGAACAAATGGTTCACCCCCCAGCATTAAGACTTACGAGTCCTTAAGAGGTGCCGTGAATCTTCCAGGAGATAATTCCCATCAGTAGCCAACAGAACTAAACTCTCAGAAATGTCCACCCAATATAAAAAGGAAATGTACCTGGCCAAACGTAACGCGTACAACAAATGCATTTCCAGCACGAATTCCAACATAAAAGAACTTTTCACCATCCTAAAGGTGCTTGAGTCTCCCATCCCCATTCCTGACATCTGTACCAAGGATAAACATGGTGCTCAGATATACAACAGGCCCTCTCCAATAAAGTAATCACCTTCCAAAACAAAATAGCCCTAATAAAAGCATCCCTAAACCATCTCCCTCACCCTAACAACAATACTCCTGACCTCCTTGCAAAGGAAATACCACCTATACCACCCATTGCCTGTTTCAACTTCACCAAAACATCCATCCTTGAGGTAGAGAAAGTCATTCTCTCTCTCTCAAACCCTCTAATTGCCTGGGTGACCTCTGCTCAGCCCAGCTTATAAAAGACGCTGCAATAGAACTTGCCCCTTTTATATCCAAACGTATCAATGCCTCATTTGCATCCGGCACTGTCCCATCCAATCTCAAACAATCGTGGGTGCTCCCACTACTAAAAAAACAATCCCTAGATCCTCTCATACCTACAAATTACTGTCCCATTACGACAGTACCCTTCCTGTTAAAAATACTTGATAAGATCGCTTATCTTCAAATCCAAAAATATTTGGAATGTCACAAACTTCTAGGAGTGCGACAATCAGGTTTCCGCCCACAACACGGAACTGAGACCACTCTCATCGACTTGAAGTCACAGGTCGATGAGTTAAGAGACAAAGGGAAAACAGCCCTCCTCCTACTTCTCGACCTTTCGGCTGCATTCAACTTTGTGGATCACACGGTTTTAGGCAGGCACCTCGATTCAGCTGACCACTTCTCAAAAGTGGCCATAATATGGATTTGGTCTTTCTTAAGTGAGAGGACCATGAGGGTTTTCTCCCCGTCAGCAGCAGCAGACCCCATTTCCCATTACAAGCACATGGGGGGTGCCCCAGGGCTCTTGTGTCTCCCTTACGTTATACAACATTTTCACTAAGCCCCTTTTCAACGATCTCAACCATCTGGGTATCACCTACACCAACTATGGAAATGATACTCAGATTCTCATCCCACTTTCCGGGGATTACATCAAGGATTTGGCCTTGGTGAATAAGGTGTATCTCTTCATCCAGGCATGGATTTGGCCTTGGTGAATAAGGTGTATCTCATCATCCAGGCATGGATGGCCACACATGGTCTATGCCTGAATGATGACAAAACGGAGGTCATCATCCTGGGTACCCATACCAATCTTAAGAAACTAGGCCAAGATTACTCATCCTTCATAATCAATGTTAACCTTATTAAGGTGGCCAAGGAGGTTAAGACCCTTGGCTTCTACCTCGACTCCACCCTCTCCTTCACCAAACATGTGTATGCCATGGTCTCTGTCACGGCCTATACATGCAAGCTTATCAGAATGGGTAAGCCCTTCCTTTCTGACGACAACTGCATTATCCTGGCCAGAGCACTTATCCTCTCTAGGCTGGACTATTTTAATGCCCTATATGGTGCCAACAAATCAATAATCCAGAAGATACAAATTCTTCAAAATAATGCCTTAAGAGCGGCACTCAGCGTGTCCAAAAGATCACACATATCTGTGATAAGACGCCAAAATAACTGGCTCTCAACCTACAACAAAATACATCTTAAAACTGCATTCTTGGCTCATAAAGCTCTGAATAATGCTGCCCCAGTTATCTCATGGACAGACTCCACAGGAGAACCTCCACCAGACCTATGAGACTAACTAATACCACTTGCCTCACCATACCTAGATTTAGGCTCTCCAAGGTGGGCGGATGCAGCTTCCCCGTGCCACATCACATCAGAGCAAATCAACCCTATCTGAATTTCAGACTTAGTTACATTAGTTGGCTCAAGTCTACCTATATCTAATGTCTGTTGCTGTGCATGTCAAACCTGCACCCTATTTATATATTCCTGTACTGTTGTATTATACTTGTATTTCCCTCCCATTGCATTGTTGTTTAATCTGTAACCTGTTAACTCCCTTTGTATTGTTGTTATATTCTGTAACCTGTTAACTAAGCTTTGTATCTCCTGTATTTGCTGCGCCCTGATACCTCTGGGTCTGGAGCACATTATAAATGAATAAACAAACAAACGAACAAACAAAAAAATCTCTTAGTATTTTACTTTTGTACCAACCACCTAAACAAACACTGCTATTTGAAGAGCAGCTTTTATCTCTTATTGGTGGTATCTCCAAAGATACTACACCCTTTGTCATTCTTGGGGATTTTAACCTGTGGGCGGACAGCCCTGCCGATCAGGAGGCTCTTTCACTTTTATCATCACTCCAAACCCTTGGCTTCTCTCAGTTTGTCCATGCCCCAACACACTCGGGGGGGAAACAACTTAGATTGGATTCTCTCTAAAAATCAAATACTGAAAGTACAATCAGTGGAACAATGCATCTGGTCTGATCACTGCTTCCTATGCTTTGAAATTTCTACTATGCTGCCTCTTGCTAAACCCCACATCAGTACGTAATTGCAATAAAGTATCCATTGACTCTTTCTCATCTAGAGTATTTACCCTCCTTCTGTTAATGGACTGGAGTTTATCGCTGGATGTCTTAACTCTTACCTTAAGAGCAGCCAGTAATGGGGTCTTTGACCTATTAGCCCCTGTGAGACACACAAATAACAAAAAAGCCACTGATTTTAACCAATGGTTTAGTCCGGATGTGTAACATCAAAGAAGCCTGAAATGTAAGGCTGAACGTTTCTGGCGCAAGTATCCATCTGACAAATCCATGACTAAATTTAAAATTGCAGTCAGGAATTTTAAAGAGAAAATGTTTAGAGCCAAACAGAGGAATATTCCTCTATTATTATAGATGACAACTGGTGTCAACGCATTCTTGAAAGCTTTACTGAAAAAATGACAAAACGCCAAATCATATTTTAGATCAAATTAAACAGTTGCAGTCAAGTCCAGCTGATTCTGCATTCCCATGCGATATCTTCCCTCTTTTTTTATATTGCATTTTATTGAATTTAAACAACAATACAATCAACGAAAACCAAAAGAAAAACAAGATCAAAACATACGCATTCAAGGGACGAATCAGTAAGTGAAGGCACGATAAGAGTCAAATGATCTCCATTTGTCGCCCATTCCATCTACAATTCAGTCTAGTGTCTTAGGGCATCATGAAGTTACTGGGATTCTCTCTCCACGCATTTGTCCCAAATCTTAGAAGCTTTGGTCGGGCAGCCTCTTGCTTTATAAACTCTGTGCTCTAACATTGCAAGTGTGCCCATATCGTCTGTCCATTGTTCTAGTGTTGGGGACTCTGGGGCTCCCCATTTTTGTGCAATGTTCTGCTTCATCAGTCCTGCGGCCGTGGATAGGACCAGTCCTTCCCATTTATCAGTAGTGTTCTCGTCGGGAGAGCCCAACAACAACACCTTTGGGTCCATTGTTATATTGCGGCCTAGCACCCTTGATAGTTCATTGCAGCAATCCCCCCAGAAAGTCTGGATCCGCGGACATTCCCATAGGATGTGTATGAATGTACCAACCTCTCCCCCACATCAGAGGCAGTTCGGGTTTGGGGCTCGTTTCCAGCCATGCATCATAGTTCTTGGGTAGCATATTCTGTGGAGGATTTTTAGTTGGACGAAGCGGAGTCTGCAGGAGATAGCAATCTCCCTGGAATGCATTAGGATCTGGATCCAGTCTTGCGGGTCTACGGCTCCCACATCGTCCTCCCATTTGGATTTAAGACGAGGAAGTTCCGGAGTAGCAAAGGAGGACATGGCATTGTATAATATAGAAGTGACTCTAGTAGGGATATGTGTTGGAAGCATATTGCGTTCTATGGGTGTGTATTTGGGGATAGCGGGGTCCAACTGGATGTGTGTCCGTAGGGCGTGAGTCAGTTGAGTATGGTGATAGCGTTCGGTTGCTGGAAGGTGGAACTTCTGCTGCAGTGCTACAAAGGAGGCGATTTCCCCATATATCAGGACATCCCCAATCTGTGTGATTCCAGCCACCTCCCATTTGGGCCATGGTCTGAGTTTCCCCAATTCGGCCAGGTTACTATTGTGCCACATGGGTTGTGCCGTGGTGATCTTCTCTTTCCATCCCACATAGGCGTAGGCCCATCTCCAGACCCTTGAGACATATGCTGCCATTGTTTGGGGCAGGGGTCTGTGGAGGGGCTGGTAGAGCAGGTGTAATGGGTCAGTGTCGTGGATGGCTGCAATTTCTGCCTTTATGTGCGGGAGTTCCCTATCCCCATGTAATAGGTCATTAACCACCGCCAGCTGGGAGGCCCAGTAGTAAGTTCGGAGACAGGGCACGCCGATACCCCCTCCCAAACCAATCTCTGGAGTGTAGCCAGTGCAATACGAGGCTTTCCCTCTCCCCATATGAGTTCTCTAAGGAGGGAGTCAAGGCGGTCAAATTCGGCGTCCTGCATCTCCAGTGGTGTGTTTTGTAGTACATAGAGGAATCTGGGCAGGGTAATCATCTTAAAGAAGGCGGCTCTACCCATTAGTGTCAGGGGGAGAAGCCTCCAGTGGCGGACATTGTCTTTAAAACGGTCCATGATCGGCTGGAGGTTATAGGTAGCGTAGCACGTCAGGTCCTCCGATATCCAAATCCCAAGATACTGGAAGCCGCTTGGTTCCACCTTGTATGGTCATTCCTGGAGGATGGCCAGTGTACCGCCCTTTACCGGGAAAAGGATAGATTTGTCCCAGTTGATTCTCAGCCCACTGAATTCACCATATCGGATGAGCATTTGCGTTACTATGGGGCAGGTTTGTATCAGGTCACCCAGGTATACCAAGGGATCATCCGCATACATAGACGCCCTGTCTTCGTGCCCCTACGGCCACCTGAATCCTAACCAGTCCTTGCTCTGGCGGAGCCAGAGGGCGAGTGTCTCTATCGCGAGGGCGAAGAGAAGGGGGGACAAAGGGCATCCCTGCCGTGTGCCCTTGTCCAGGGGGAAAAGCTCAGACGGCCACCCATTTACCTTCACCTCTGCTTGTGGATCTGTGTAGAGAAGTTGTACCCATCCCAGGAAGTTGTCCCCAAATCCCATTCTTTGCATAGTTTCCCAGAGTCTGACCCAACGAACCGAGTCAAACGCCTTCTCAAAATCTATGGCAAGTAGTGCAAGCGGTTTGTCTATGATAGGGGCCCTTTCCAGCAATAGGTGGAGGTGCCGCAGATTCATACTTGTCGATTTATGTGGCATAAACCGCATTGGTCCGGGTGGACCAGGGAGGTAATTACCGCTTGCAACCGGTTGGCCAGGATCTTGGCGAGGATTTTGGTTTCGCTATTGAGCAATGAGATAGGCCTATAGGAGGCACATTGCTCGGGTGGTTTACCTGGTTTGGGAATAACGACTATCGTGGCTTTGCGCAGGTACGGCGGGAGAGTGCCCTGGTTGCGGGCCCCGAGGAACATTTTGTGAAGGTATGGTGTCAGTTTCTCCCCACACAGTTTCTTCCAGGTCTCGACCGGGAACCCGTTGGGGCCCGCTGTTTTCCCCGACTACAATTGGGCTACAGCCTTAGCAATCTCCGCTTCGGTGAGAGCCGAGTCCAGTTGTGCCCTCTGTTGTTCCGATATGAATGGTAGGGTGATGTTGTCTAGTAGGGAGAGATCTAGAGGGGACACTGGGGCATAGCATAGAAGTCAGCGAAAGCCTGTGCTATATCCCTGTCTGAGTGGCATTTCCCATTCTGCGGGGTTATAATCTCTCTAACGTGGCGTTGACCCTCATCTCTTCTCTCGAGCCAGGCCAGCATTTTCCCAGCTTTGTCCCCATGTTCATAGACCCTTGCCCTGGAGTCTTGGTGGGCTTGCCTGGCGTTGACTAGTTCGATATGTCGAAGGCGTTATCTAGCACCCTTACGGATCTGAGAGTCTCCGAGCTTGGGTCACAAACATATTTGGCTTCCCAATCGCCCACATCAGTTTCTGTCTCCAGCAACTTCCGAAGTCGCTCCCTCTTCTTACTTGCTACCCAGGAAATCGCCTCCCACCTCAGCACCGTTTTGTATGCTTCCCATATCGTGACTGAGTCATCGACCGTAGAGGTATTAATTTCAAAATATTCATTAGTTACTTCTGTGAGGTGGTAAACAAGATCAGGGGAGCACAGATGGTAGCTATTCAGCCTCCATGATCGGGGTGGGATTTCACTTTGTATGCGCAGTACCGCCATGAGGGGTGAGTGGTCTGAGATGCTTCGGGAGAGTAGGTCTGCAGCGGTCCCCCTGTGTATATCAGTGCCTGGGAGGAAGAGGTAGTCCATTCTGGACATGGACCCGTGTGCTCCCGAGTGGAATGAGTAGGCCTCGTCTACAGGGTGGAGATGCCGCCACACATCCCAAAGGCCCAGGGGCGACACAAATTTTGCTAGTTTGGTGGGAGTGTTCGGGTTGCGGTCCCTGATGTGAGTGCGATCTTTTATATTGCACATGACGTCATTAAAATCGCCCCCCAAAATCCACTTATCAGGTTGGTGTTTTGTCATAAGGGTGACCAACTCATCCAGGAGTTCCTCTCCCAGTCCTGGCGGGGAGTACACTGACGCAATGGCCAGTGTTTCTTGTCCCAGTGTTCCTATAACCACCACATAGCGACCCCGGGGGTCTTGTTCAACTGTTAGCGATGTGAATGGGACGCGTTTATGTATCAGGAAAAGAGTCCCTCTGGATCCCATAGTTTATCCCACATGTAGGGCCAATCGGTAGTTGGTTTTACGAAAGAAAGTGCAGCTGGTCCCGGCTAAGTGTGTCTCATTTATCAGGGCGACATCGGGAGAATGTCTGTTCAAGAATTGCAGAACAAGGCGTTGCTTAATTCCGGACCCCAACCCGTTCACGTTCCATGTAATTATTTTGAGAGATCTGGGGCGCTCAGGGGTTGGTGCGTGGGTCAGTGTGGTAGCCATTTAATGTGTACAGTACCAGGTTTGCAGACATTATGGTTTGTTTCATGGAGTTGTTATGTGTCTGGTGTGTTGGGTGGTGTGATTCATCATTTCGTGAATGCGTAATAAACGTGTATTAATACTAAAACAAGAACAACATAAACTCGCCCATCCCTCCTCCCTATACTCCACCCCAACACGAAGTACCTGTCGCCCGAACATCGTTGACACTCGGAACTAGAGTGTCAGCTCAAACTTGGGGTTCTGGCTGGCAGGCAAACAGAGGGGGTCCCCTTGGGTCCGCAGCTCCTACCGCCTTTGAGCATTCCGTGGTTCTTAGGGTTCACGTGTGACGTTGGTCTCTCCTCGGTTCGGTATTCCATCGCTTCTTAGTGTTAGTTGGTTTCCCTCGCCTTAGTTGGTGGGATTTGCCGCCTGTTCCAGGATCGCTAGTTCCTGGGCATCCGGGTGCCCCCCGGGAGGGGGACAACCTGCCCCAGGCTGGGGTCTCCTTCCCCGATCCGTCGGTCTTGCCGTCCAGTCCCCTTCAATGTGTGCTTCCGCCCATCTCCAGGCCTCCATCGGATCCATGAAATGAACTGTGGTTCCCTTGTGGTGGATCTTGAGTTGGGCCGGAAACAGCAGTCCGTATCTTACTTTCATGTGCAATAGTTGCCGCTTCAGCGGTTCAAACGACTGTCTCGCCCTCTGCACCTCCCGGGTGTAATCAGGGAAAAAGGCGATTCAGGAGCCGTTATGGGTGATTGTACCCTTGGAGCGAGCCATTTGAAGGAGTGCATCTCTGTCCCGATAGTTAAGGAATCTGGCTATGATCGTTCTGGGCGGTGCGCCTGGTATAGGCCTGCCCGATGGCATTCTGTGAGCTCTCTCCACTGAGAAGAACTTAGAGAAGGGGTGAGGCGCATAGATGTCCACCAACCATTGTTCCAAGGAGAGCTCCATGCCTGGCCCTTCCTCCCTCTCCGGGAGGCCGAGGATGCGTATATTGTTGCAGCGCGATCTTCCTTCCCCCTCATCCACACGGGCCTCAAACATTTTCAGACGATTGAAACTCTATGAGAGTTGTTGATTAATGCCTCTAATGTTATCTTCAATCCCCGAGATACGTTGTTCCGCCTCCCCGTACGAGCAGAGAGTTTCTGCAAGTCATGGCACAGAAAGGAGACATCCGCCGCTAAACTGTCAATTTTCATCTCCATTGAGGAGCGGGAGTTGGCAATGGCGGCCATCACGTCTCTCAGGGAGAGGGCGGTCTCATCCTCGGGGGGGTGTCTGTGGTGTGTGGGTCTGCGAGGCCTGGGCCTGTGCCACCGCAAATTGGTCCATCTTGCTTTGCGTAGAGGCTTTTTTCAATTTGTCTTTGCCCATCCTTGGAGAAAGGTAGTTTTGCCGGTTTCGTGGTGGTATTTAGTCCCAGTGGCCACGGGTTTCGCGGGATTGTGTGCTCCCGGGAGGGACCGAGGCATGCTGTGGATCGGATAGTTCAGCGTGTGTGGCTGCAGTCCCAGTCAGGCGAGTTCTTCAGCTGAAGTGGCTCGGAGAGGGGCTTCCACCTCGGGTTTACCAGTGCGTGGGTTTGAGCTGATGCCTGGTGCCACTCACCAGGCTCGCTGGATGTCACGGTAAGAGAGTCTTCCCGGCTCGGCAGTCGAGTCGCAGGGCCCCCGAGTGGCGGGGCCACGATCCCTCACAGGGGGTTGACTCCTCGTGGGCCAGCTCTCTACCCCGTCCCCACTGTTACCACGGGGGCAGAGATGGTCTGCCGTTTTCCATCAAGTCTGCTTGCAGTACCGTCGCTCCCCGCAGCCCGACAGGCCCCGAACTGCATTACGGGCTGGCAGCGGCCATCTTGGGAGCACGGGAGCCCTCTCTGCTTCGCTCTTCACTCGCCTCGGGTTCGCTCTTGGGGCTCTGGTTTTTCCTGAATTTTGCATCCGATGGTGCCCCAGTGCGTCAGCTATCGATGCAGGTATCAGAAGTGTATAGAACTCTCAGGAATCAGGCTATAAAAGACAGGATATTTGCAGCGGTCACGGAGCCGATCGAACTCACGTCCGCTCCATTATGCTGCTGGCCACGCCCCCGATATCTTCCCTCTTGACGCTACTCTTTTCTCTTCAAACAAGTATCAGAACATGAGGTTCTGGAAGTTATTCAGACACTTCCTGTAAGGGAGATGTCTTCCCAGCAACATTATTCAAGGATTTTGCCAGCACCCTTGTCCCCTGGGTTACCAATTTTGTTACTCGATCATTTGAAGAGGCCTTTATTCCAGTTAATATTACGGAGGCCTGGATAATCCTTTTACTAAAAAAGCAGAACCTGGATCCCACGTTTTCTGGTAACTATAGACGGATAACAAACATACCTTTCTTGTTAAAGATAAATAATAAAATAGCTTATACACAGTACCAGCATTTCGTGGAACATAATTTTGTTTTAGCCAACGAACAATCTGGATTTCGTCCAAATTTTGGTACAAAGACCGCCTTTCTGGATTTAAAATCAAACTTAACAGAAATCATTGATGATGGTAAAGCTGCTCTACTTCTATTATTGGATTTCTCCTCATCTTTGGACTTGGTGGATCATGCTCTTCTCGAGGAAAGATTGATTAAAATTGGCAAATGTACCACTCAGGCCGCTAGTTGGTTCAGGTCCATTCTCAGACGCAGGACAGTCCATGTAGTGAAGGGCAATGTTCAATCCCTCAGAACTCTGCTCACTTGGATATCCCTCAGGGATCATGTTTGTCGTCTCTGCTTTTTAACGTTTACTCAAGACCCTTGGCGATCTCTCTTCGAGTCTATTTTGTAAACTTCACTGATGACACACAGATTGTGTTTACAGTGTATGGTGTCTATACTGCTGACTTCACTAGGGTTACGTTTTATTGCCCATACAAATATGGATGGCTCTAAACTCCTTGGCCTTGAACGATTCCAAAGCGGAGTTGCTCATTGTTGGCACTAAACAGAAATTGAGAAATCTTGATAATTTATACAACTCCGTTGTAATAAATGGTACGGTTATTACTGTGTCTCAAAATGTTAAAACTCTGGGTGTCTACCTTGACTCCCATCTCAACTTTCAGAAACATGTTTCATCTGTCCAATCTTCATGTGCCTTCCTTACTAGTCTACTCTGGCAAATTTGTCCTTATCTGTCTGATAATCGTGCCTTAATTGCTGCAGCAACTATTAATTCAAAATTAGACTATTGTAATAGCCTTTTGGTAGGTACTGCTAAATCGAATATCCAGAGGCTACAGGTCTCTTAAAATTGAGCTGTTTGTGTGATATGTGGGCTTAGGTGAATGTCTAAGGTCTCAGAGTCTTGCAAGAAGCTGCATTGGCTCCCTGTTGCGCAGCAGATTCTGTTTAAGGGCTCTATCCTGATTTTTAAGTGTCTCTCAGACAGGCCCCTCTATATCGCTCCTCTAGAATCCATAGAGCTCCCATTAGACACAATCACTGCTCTAATTCTGACTTGTTTCTTTTCCAACCTCATGTGATTCTGAAAAGGTTTGGTGGTGTAGGCTTTAATGCCTGGGCACCCACCATTTGGAATTCTTTGTCCTTGGAACTTCGAATATGTGATTCAATAACCAGTTTATGATATGGTATGATATGACATTTATAACATGCCTATACACAAGTGTTTCAAGGCGCGATGAGGCAAAGGAGGAGAACAGAGGGACAGAGACAACGATCTTACTAGGCGAGGTGACATTGAGCTCACGCAAGTGCATGGGTGGAGGGGAAGGGGGAAAGTGTGAGGGGAAGTAGGAGGGGAAGTGCAGTACAGAGGATAAACAGCAAATAAATAAAAACAATAAATGAGAACAATAAATAAGAAGTGTGGCCAGCTGGTGGCAGAGGTATGGGTAAGTGCAGACATCAGGTGTCAAGTGCTTACCACTCAAGATGCTTCTGTTTGACAGGGGATAGATCAAATATATGGATATTCTCTCCCCCCTCTGTGCTATCAATCTCCTTTTTCTACACCTTCCCTTTTCTGTTTAATGTCTGTCTGTCTTGTGAGCAAGTCTGTAGATAGACAGATAGATAGGTTTGGCAGGTGGACCCCAAAATATTAAAACAATGGGATTATCACGGAAGACGGTGGGCTTCAACAGAGGGAGAATATCATAGTATGGATTGATAGACTGATGGATTGATGGACTATGGCCCCTGATCATTCTTAGTTTCTTTGAATATCCCACATTCTTTGATTCAGTCTTCCCCAAAATCTCTGGCATATTTTCTTTACAAAATCTCTTTGAACTACACTTCCTGTTATTGAGTCATCTGTTGATGCCTACAGTGTGACATTAGGCACGACTACTGGTCTATGGCTCTAAAATGCATTACTAGTTGCTTTCAAGTCCGCTCCACCCAAATAAAGATGGGTAGGGTAAAGTCCACAGAGTGTGCCCTTAAATGTGGGACAAATAGGGTTCTATTAGCATCCCTGATTATTAAAGGTCCAGATCACACCTCTAGTTGGATTAATTGATGGCTTTACCCCCACTTTCCAAAGATCTACAAGTGATTTGAAGATTTTAATGAACATTTCACCCAGGATCCAGATAATTACTGCATTACATCCTTCCTTCAAATCATTCTATCATGGCTTTCTGTAAACTACCTTTATGTCAGCATTGAGAAAAAAAGGTGCTGTGTTTGGGCTTGTCTAATACAGCATCTCTATCATTAAAATGTCCAGTACAATTCGGAACTATGCATTTCTCAAATCAATATGATCTCAGCGAAAACCCACTTTCAATTGCATGTGTAAAATCAGGCCTTATGTTATTATGAGATAGATCTCTGCTAATTAGAAATATGGATTATTGTATTGCTACCTACATCGACCTCAGTAAGCATTTGATCCACCAACTGCAACGTTTTCCCAAAAATGCAGCAAGAACAATATTTACAATGAAAATTTGGGGTGCGATTAGACCATCCTTGAGGGCTCTACGTTGCTTTCCTATAGAACAGAGAATCCCCATAAAGACACTGTGGGATGTATATATTCTCAAATAGTAGCGCAAATGAAAGGAGCGCAGAGAATATGCTGCTTTCATTTGCGCTACTTTCAGAAATTCTTTATTCTCAAAGGTGACCTGAGCATTTCAGGAGAGGCTGAACAGTGGCGCAAAGCAGTGCTGTATAGCACCCTTACATGTGCATCCTGTATGATAGGTTCCCAGCAAGCACATGGTTGCTACGAGTGTATTTCACTGAGTAGCGCCCTTTCTCCCAAAAAATAATACACAGTTCCATCACTGTGTGTGCTGCTGTTGCCTGTGATTGTTCCCATGTCTGAGCATTTAAAAGCACATCCAGTTTGTGAATTTGAAATGGGCTTTTAAATGGTCAGAAATGCCACTAATATGCATAAATGTGCACAGAGTAACCACGGGCATTTAAATTAACACATCCAAGAGGCTCTCCTTCAGATGCCCTTTAAGAATAGGAATACACCTTTTGTGCAATTGAGGGGACGGTCATGCACATCTCATCAGATGCGTCCCAAATATTTTTAGAATCTTGCCATGTGTACTGTTCACAAAGCTCACTTGGCCATCCTCTCTAAAAATCAGCTCAGTATATATGTACTCAAAAGGAATCTGAAAACTGCCATTCCAATTTAATTTCCACCTCAGGCTTCAGAAGAAATCTACAAATTGAAATAGGGAAAAACATGCAAGATATTTTCCTTGCCACTTTTCTGTTACCACTTAGATTCCACAGGCTAGACTAGACACTACCAATACTTAGTTCGGCACTATGCACACATCATTTTTTATAGCACTAAGAATTGGGCAGGCTGCACAATAAAAACCAGACACAATAAACCTCACCACACGCTTTCATAATTATGCCCTAGGGCACCTATATACACATTCATCAAGGAAAACATGCAGAATAGAAACATTACAGTTACATTTGCACTGAACATATGCAAAAGACAGGAAAACACTTTGCATTGGAAGGTAAGCGAATATACTGTTGTCTATGGATCAGCACAGCCTCAGACATCCCCATCTAGTACTTTAACTATGTAAACCAATGTATTATAGAAATAGCTTCAATTCCCATTTACCCCCTGACCTCAGCTAAAGTTGGGTTAGTATGAAATCAGAGATTATAAACTTGATTTTGATTTAGGAAACCTCCTTGATCCCTGGGTACCATGGAGATAGAGGGAGTTGCCCTTGGATCAATTTGCCACAGCCAAATTACCCCTTATAAGAAATTCCAGTTTCTAATATCCCTATTGATACTCACTTTAATTTTACTTGAGACCTTTGCAACCCCAGCTCCTACGGCCTGTCTGCAGTTTGGGCTGTCTAAGCACCAGTCACAGCAGATCCAACTTCTAGCTTGGGATCCCAGCTTGTACAGTCCTGTCAGGCTACTAGGCACACATATAACCACTCTGCTCACCGCAGCATCCAAGAGTCCAGCGAGGCTTAGAAAAATATCTTATGCTTGGAAAGCACAGCTGCCAAATTACCAGCCTGGCTTTTTCACCCGAGGAAAGCCTTACAAAATTAAAAAAAACACGGCCCAAGGTGTTTGCTCACAAACAGGGGCTTGTAAAATAATTTGACCCACCTATTTGACGATGTCACTTCTTTCAACTCCAGCCCATTGTGACACTCCCAACTTTAACACGTAACAGAGAATATTCTAGCCTTTCCTGCCTGGTCTTTGGCAAGCTGTATCCCTCCTAACCATTCCTTACTGCGCTTGGCAGAAAGTGCAATATGCCTTCTTTTTTCCTGTGCTTGCTTTCTGCGAACAATGGACATTTATTTTCAAGGCCCTTTTGGTTTGCAAGGACTGGTGTCAGCTTCTCACTTTTATATTACTTTGAAACTGGCCATGATCAGCCAGCCTGTTTCTTCATGCACCTACTATGGTGTCCGTGCACACAGAGCCTGTGTCCTGCAAATCGAGCCCCCACAATGATTACTATATTAGCTGTTAGTACCCCAAAATCACCCCCCTTTCAGTTTCTGATGTACACACTTCGCCACTACATGCTGCAATGTTAGCTTACTACAACAATAGTATTGTTATTAAGGCCTACTGCACACACAGCACATGCTGCAATGTTGGTATCAATTTCAATTGCTGGCACTGTTGAAATGAGTGGCAGTGTTGAAATTAGTGAACACCATTTTTCCCTACAGAGCCCAACCACAAAAGCATCAAAAGACTAACCAAGGCTTGGCTGTTCAAACAGGCATTTGAGGCCCTTTCATGATCCCTATACTGTTTATCCCTACTGTTCTGATTGATTGCTCTCAGAATACTGATCTAATCTATAGTACTGAGCAATGATGAATATGCATGTTCCCTTGCTTTGTGAATGTTTATGTAATGTACCGTTTTCTTCCCGGTTCATCTCTTCCTATGTGCTCAAGAAGTCTGGACTGCAATTTCACCACTACAGAGCTTGAAATACATACATATGTCCAACTCTGTCTTGTACTACACAAAGTTGTGAAAAAGCCGGTGTACCCCCTTACCATTGTCACAGAGGTTTCAAACACTTATCCCACCCTCTGACTAAATGGTGATTAAACAGAAGTAATACAGTTTTGTCAGTCACTTGAATCTCCCCTCCCTTTTCCAATGACCTGCCTGTCTTGGAACACCCCTTCCACTTGTGGAGACTGCCAGGGATTTGGATATCCTATTTGATAATCAACTGACTTTCTCCAGACAAGTAGACACAGTAGTTAAAAGTGTACACTCATCTACACACTATTAGTAGATGTTCTAAGATACTAGACCAAGAGCATTTAAATGTTGTAGTCCAAGCAGTGGTTTTATATTGTGTGCAATATTGTTTTTCCATCTACTTTGATAGATCAAAGAAGCTTCTTTTGAAACTCGAGGCTGTGCTAAACCGTGCAGTGTGGGTGATTTGTGGTTTAAGAAAAAGTGACCATGTTTCACAGGCGAGAAGTTCACTGGATTGGCTCCCAATACAAATCTAAATTCAAACGAAAAGTGTAAAGGGCTTTGCCCCCTGTTATCTTTCCAATATGGCACAGTGCTACATTCCAACCTGATGTCTCAGGTCCAGTAACACGGATCTGTTGGTAGTAGGTAAATACAATCCCACCCGATATGGAGGCAGGTTGTTGTGCACCCTAGGGAGTGGTCTATGGAATAATCTTCCAATTGCCCATTAGAGTTTGCACTACGTTGCAAGCATTCAATTTGAGACTTCAGTATAATTCCCTAGCTTTTGATGTTCCTTAAGATTTTGTTGTAAGTTTAATGGGGGAAACATTGCTTATGTAATTTTGGATCTTGCTTTTTGGTATGTATTTATATATACATTGTTTTCTTGTTATTCAATGGTTTTTCTACGTGTTTAATGATTGCACAGCGCCTTGATACTGGTTTCCCTTTGCACTCAACAAATACATTTACTAATAATAATACTACTACCCATAAAATGATGTTAAAGTTGTTGGTGGCCAGTATTAGTTTTGTGGTATTCCTATCATCATTATCTCACATGGGGGGGTTGCTAGAGCTCTAGAGTTATGCTGGACATGTGGTATTTCTGAATTACAAAGATCATAATTTGGCTTCAACTGATTCTCATACTTTGCCCAGGGTAAAATAAAGCACATATGTGATGTGCATGCATCCGAGAGTAATAATCATTCTTGGGTGGGGGGGTGGTGTTTTTTATTTCTGAATTATTCTGTTGTCTGTTTTGGAAGTGCCTTATATGAGTATGGGGAAAAGCCCTTGGTGAAATAGGCTGTGATTTTCACATTTACATTGCAGTGCTGTAAGGAATAAGGCAGTGTTAAATTTAGCCTAGCCAACTTGCGGGTCGAACCCGACTCCCATGGCTGGCAGCACATGTAATGTTGCATCTTCTGCCAACTGGCATTCATGCTACAAGCACAACACTGTTTACATCATTGAAGGCTTCAATTAGAAATGTCCATTTCGATGTACTTTACACAAGCATGCACAGAAAAAAAAAAAAAAGAAACTCAGACCCTCTTACATTCTTTTCCATCCAGTCATCCACAGTAATTCTGGGTTTTGATTCTATTTGGACAATAGTACACTTTGCTGACAATGCTACTCACCTGCTGTAAGGAGAATGTCTTCTCTTTCTAGGACCATACACTCATCCAGCAATTCCTGTGTACTTTGTCAGATTGTTGAGAAGCTTCTGGTCTTCAATTCACAGCAGATCACTGTGATATGGCCATTCGGCATACACTGATGGATGCCTTAAATACTGCTTCACATGTTTTCTAGACTTTGTGATTTTGTAATAAATACTTAGGAGAATAGTATCCTCTAATGAATTAGCTACAGAACAATTACTGCTTTGCCCTGCTCTTAGCATCTTCTAATGGATAAGAGATTGTTTCTGAAAAAAAGCACGGCAAAATCCCAAAATGTGTGTGTTTGTATAGTGAAATAGTGGTTTTGTGTTTCCAGTTTTACGCTGCCATGAACCTACATACTCTCATTACATGCCAGGGATTTACATCATATGACAGGGATTCACACGCAGCTATATGCCAGGGATCCTCATCAAATGCCAAGAGTATTACATCCTGCCAGCTATTGCTATGAAAAGCCAGTTACTCACATTTCATGATTGGTATTGCCAGCATATGACTGAGATCCAACACGTACAGACGGCTGGGCAGACGAGACTGTGGAAGGCCCACCATTCCCCTACAGTGAGCATATGTGGAAGAACTGTCGGCATGAAAAACAATGGCACTGTTCCCTTAAAAAGTATCATATACCAACTCCATTTGGCAGTTTCTATGGCCGAGCACTGCCTTTACTCACCTCTGCCTTGCGAGTCTGTGTGTCGACACTGTCAGTATTGAAAACACACACAAGGGCACACAGGGCCTACCTCTCTCTGGGAATCCCCTACCGATCAACATACTAGGAATGATGCAGGTAAGGGACAGGACGTGAGAAGGGGGCTTCAGGGTCAAAGCAGAACTTATTCACATCTGGAACAGTCCGGAAGTGCTTGTGTATTTGAAATTCAGCAAGGGTAGTGGTCGAGGAAGAAGACATGGAAAAGTCTTGTGAAGGCATTTGGGGCTGTGACAACATTGATGCTGACAAGCAGTAGTAGCTCATGTGAAAAGGGTAAATCCACAAATTAAGTGTCCATGTCAACTCATATGCCCTAGTTACTGGCAACTAGTTGCACTGGGGAATGACATTATGGGATCAATAGATATAATACCCATTTGGATAGTGAAGAGGGAGTCCTGGGGGTCCTGAGACCACCCCTCTACTCCCAAAGTTGATGATGAGATGAAAGGCCTGAAATGCTTGCAGCCACCCATCTTATTTTGGACAAATGCCAAGTGAACCAACGATTGACAAGTACACTGAAAGGTATCCGTTCAGTCAGACATAGAGACTGAATACAGTGAAAATCTTTCCATGTGTGGGAGAAGAGCCTGTGATCGTGGACAGAGACGCCTATATGGACAGCTTCAACTGAGCAGCGAACAAGTTTTGGCTGCTGCCGCATTTGCTGTGGAGAAATCAGCAGGGACTAGCATGGGATGCACCATCACTCTTTACATGGAGCATGCACTTTTTGCGATACGGCAGAAGCTAAAGAGCACACTGACAACACAGAGGGAATAAGGGTATTAGGTGCTACTATTGAATGCATCACTAAAGACAGTGAGGTGCAGACTTGTTAATCCAGCAACTTTCCTGGCCGACATTTTACAAGAAGGTCACTATGCACATGACTGCGCAGACAATATACAGGAATTCAGTGACACTCAGAAAGTACACGAGGACACACTTGAGGGGGGAGATGTGCTGTACATTGAGAAGTCTTCAACAATTGGCCAGACAGATGGGGTCAGGCATACAGGAAGCGAGTTTGAGGGAAGATGGAACAAGTGAGGTAGTGGCAAGTGCACAATTGCTGTCACATTATTCAGCACCTGGAGCAGACTTAGTGGCCCTAATACTTACATAGAGCATAGCAAGGGAAAGGGAGTGACAGTGTGCTCCGACTCCGCCTAGGTGGCGTCGACAGTACAGTACACTCAGGACTAGCACGATGGATGAGGAGAGGGTTCAGGAGAGCAGATGGGACACCTGTGCAGCATGCACTTTTATTGAGTAGACTGATTGAAGTTATACAGTACCCCGCGCAGATAGCTATAGTGAAAAGCCAGGCACACACCTAAGGGGAAGATCCTATCCCAAGGGGAATCAAAGCAGCAGGCTCAGAAGCCAAATGCGCAGCTTATTTTGGAGAGTTACTAGAAATGGAGACAGCATCACATGCCTGAGAGTATACACACAATATGGTACTAAAGGAAGGGTACAACACATTGCCAGAAGCACAGATAATGGAGTTGCAAAGAGCTGCACCCAGGGAGGAGAAAGAACAATGGACTAGGAGGGGATGTACAGTATCTCCGACAGATGTACTATGGCAACAGAATAACACAGGGAAAGTGATGATGCCACCAGCAATATTGAACACTGCACTAACACAGTTACACTATCCAACACACACAGGAAAAGAGGTCATTGTTACCCATATTGGAGAAACATGGTTTTTGTCACGACCCTCGCCCACAACCCCCTCTGGCAAACCCATTGGCCAGGTGGAGTCAGGACTCGGGCCTCTAGAGCCTGACATCCTATTCAAAAGCCCTCATGGGGCCAGTCCTAGCGCCTATGGCGGTAGGCTCATACACCATGAAAAACAATGTGCTTGGGAACTGCTTTATTGTATTGTCAGCCAACATGGAGGCAACCACATGTCTTGGTTCCTGGGAAACAAGCTAAGCAGTCTAGTGTTTTGGGTGTGGTAGCCTAGGGACTACTTTACCTGGACTATTTTGTTGGGGCTATTTAAACCACACCCGAGCAAGACAACACACATTGCGTTACTTTGCAGCTTGCAACGTGACGCTCACCGTGTCCAGCTATTCCCCCCGAACCTCGGTGAAGCAGAACCTGCAAGGAGACAAAAGGAACATCATTAGCAGCAGCATCTTACCTGCAGTCTTCATCTTTAGCCACTCGCATCTCCTGAGAAAAGCTTCCTCGAATTTGCACGCTTCCCGGACAGAATGACCTGAAAGAGGAAGATAGAGGCAACATTAAAGAAAGCAGTAGAGACATTTGCAAATTACGAACTGCTCAAAAGGCTTACCTGGCTGGTCGCCTTTCGGCTGGCACCACTCCGGACATTCCACTCGCACTGAAGAACACTGCGACCTACAAGGAAGGAAAACACGGGTTAGCAAAGGCAAGACTTTGCAGCGCTGCGCATAGCGCTTACTTACCGCATCATAGCGCTTTTAATGCGCCATCATTTACCAGCGGGGCTAAACCAAGCCAATTCGCCACGCTGAAGTTCTGCATACCTAAGGGAGAAAAAGAGACATTTTGAACAAAGAAAGGCTTGCAGGATAGCAACAATGCTAAAGAACAGCAATAAGACCCACCTGAACAATATCAAACGGGCCGGCGTCAGTGAAGTAACTGGACCGTACATGCCCACGAAAGACAACGCGCCCCTGCAAAGGAGGCAGGACGGAGAGCACGCCTAACTCTACCACAAGGTGAGGAGAGGGCCCCAGAGGGGCTGAAATCATACAGGAGTGGAGGGAGGATTCTTACCCTGGTCGGTCAGTCTTGAACACAGTCCTCCTGTATTTTCAGGCAGAACCTTCTACGCAGACCACATCTGGGCAAAGCTGAGAAGCATACCAGTGAGTAACCCGGCTGGGTGGCATCCCTGTGGATACCAGGTGAGCATAACAGTTTTGTCCTAATTTGGTGGAACAAGTAGCTGATTTTGTTAGCAATTGCCTGACATGTAAACAATTCACAGCAGGGCATACATGGAGAGTTATGAGAGGAGCCATGCCTCAGGCAGCAGACCCTTTCCAGCATCTACATGTCGACTATGTTGACATGATCCAAGTGCCTCAAGGATACCGCTACATGAGAGTGGTTGTTTTCACATTCTCTCGGTGGATTGAGGCAGGACCCTGTTCACATCCTGATGGTCACAGAGCAGGAAGGTTTTTGGTCAGAGAAGTTTTTCTGAGATGTGGTGTGTGTGAGTTCCTGTGATCTGACAACGACCTTCACTTTGCCAATTAGATGTTCAAGCACATTACTATGTTGCTGGGCATTCAACATAAGTTCTCGTGCGCTTATCACCCGCAAGCAAATGGAATGTTGTGAACGCCTGAACAGCCTTTTGAAGGAAGCAATAGATAAGACAAAGCAGAGCACATAGAAGAACTGGCTTCACTGCCTACCCCTTGCACTGTTTGCATTGTGCAACAAGCCTGGGTCTGACCACCATTTAATGCCCCATGCAGTGGTGACAGGAGAATGCATGCAGCTCCCACTGGCTCCTCCCACCAGAGCACTGAAAGACTGTGAGAGTAGTGCAGATGTATTAGGCCAGGAAATGTATTTATTTATTTATTCATATTTGTTGAGCGCACAGCAGCCCTGGGGCATTGTGGCAATAGTTACAGCGAGAAAACAGGAACTTAGTTACACATATAGAAACATATAGACAGATACATGCATTATTAATGTACATTAGCAGTGAGCAGTTTGTCAACAGATGGTGGCAGTAGTTTTAGTTAAAGAGAGTCATTTTGAGGTTTTCTATAAAGGCTGTGAGCGAACTTTCTGCTCTAAGGGTAGTGGGGAGCTTGTTCCATAGTTTAGGGGCAAGGTATGGGAAACCTATGCCTCCTGCTTTAGCCTTGTTGATGCGTGGTACAGTGAGTAGGTTGGTGTAGCATAGTCTGGTGGGTCTGGTAGCAAAGGGTGAGTGGAGTGTATCAGAGAGATAGGGCGGGGCTGTGCGGTGGATAAATTTGTGTATTGTAGTAAGAATCTTGAAAGTGATACGTTCTTTTACAGGGAGCCAGTGAATGGACTGTCTTGTTTGTGAAATGTGGTCTCTTTTTGAGATGCTCAAGGCTGCTCTTAGGGAGTTATTTTGGGTGATCTGTAGTCTATTTAAGTTTTTTGTAGAGGTGCCGGCTAGGAGAGCGTTACAATAATCAAGTTTCGCACCTATGGTAGCTCTTGTTATTGAGAGACAGTTTTCCTTGGTTAAGAATGGTTTAATGGTGTTGATGAATTTAGTGCTTAAGGCAGAGGCGGAGACAATGGCGCTGACCTGTTTATTCATGGAAAGTGTTGCATCAATGTGGACACCTAGAGTTTTGACAGATGATAAGACTGGAATGATGCAGTTGTCAATGTTGAAGTTGACGTAGAGACTGTCTAGCTTAGCAAGTGTGGACTTTTGGCCAAGAATGAGGATCTCCGTCTTATCCCCGTTAAGGCAGAGGCCGTTAGTGGCCATCCATGCTTGAATTGTGGCGTACATTTTTTTTAGAGCTAGGGCGTCTTTGTTTTATGAGCCTGTTAGGGGAAGGAGCACTTGGGTATACATTGCTTCCTTGATTGCTAGTGCCTCTTTTATCTCTCGCCAGATCCGACGACACCAGGGAGGCCAAGAAGACAGCAAATGGAGCAACAGTGACTACAAACCGAAAGATTCTGGGACAAAAAAACAGGGTAGCGTTGGTGATACCGTCCTTCTCAGGAATTTTGTGAGGAAGTGGGATTCTCCCAGATTCGCATGATCCCATATTGTAGAGGCGATAGCAGACAGAGCTGTCAGATTGGTGTGGAAGATTGTCTGGAAGCATCACTCAGACATCAAGCCCTACCAAGCAGCGGCCTCACCTGGCAACGAGATCGACAGGGCCAACGAACAGCAGCAAGAGGAGCAGCACAAAGATTTTGAACTTACATTGCTGAGTAGTGGACACCCAATGGTTACTCGCTCACGGGCAGCAGAGATAGGGAACAAACTACTGATATATTTAGAGGGAGGATACACTGTCTGTTTGTTGTTTTATTCTCTCCATACATTCTTCGAGAAAGCCAACTGTAATAAATGATGATTGTTCATGTTACCTGCTCACTATAACTGTGATACTTTCTTGAACCAATTTGTCCACAATGTTAGAAAACCCAGCAGATTCCGAGCACGATCACCCAGAGTGTACTATCTTGCTTTTGTAGAATATTTAACTCAAGCCTACCCACAACATGGACAAGGCAACCCTTCTATTCTCGTCATATTGGGAGACACTGGAGTTAGAGACGTGTGGGAGCAGATGTTTGTGTTTGCGATCAATGACTACCTGGTCAACAGGATTTAAGGAAGTAACAAAATACTAAAACAATAATGCTTATTTGCACACATTTCAGGTGGGCAAATATATCTTCAAGTTTCACCAGGATGCACCAGCACAGGTAAAGATGAGGTAAAGATGAGTGAAAAAATAACAAATTTGATTATATTGTTGTGTCTCTATATTATATTATAGTGGAGTATTTGCATTTTTATGTTGGTGAATTTCGCTGGTTGCTAGCGCTACAGCTGTATTACATATTAACATTGCCCTGACCTTAGCAGGTGGAAATAGAACGTCAGGTGGACAGCGGAGCACTGCAATCATGGTAAGGAGAGGTAAGTGCAATGCTGACACAGACATGAAAGGGGTAAACCTCTATCTCACTGACACTGCTCGAGTGTCTAACAACTTGTGGTACAAGCACATGACTAAAGTAGGAAATGAAACCACTGGGGAGAGCTGTTATATCTGCTCATTAATCTCATTAATCCCCTACTCCATGATTGCCTCCAGAACATTGATAGCTACTGAAATACCAGCAGCAAGAGCTCAATGCCTGATGTACCTGTCGAAGGTAACAGCTCGAGGAAGATTTCAAGGGAAGACAGCAACTTTGAGATGGATGTCTCGAACACGTTCCTGTACAAAGACAGTTATATAAAGACATTGGATATGATGAACAATTATTGGCAGTTAGATGAAGCAATACAGTTTATAATTGAACGGCCTGAAAAAGGAGAGACAAAGACTATAACATTGAAGGAATTGCCGTGTCCGTGGACAAAGGTGAAAGAGATAGGAGGAGAACATGGGTGTTGGGAAAGACCACAGATGCTCATGTATGGTCAAGTTTACATGGAGTATAGATGGAAGGAGGGAGTGGTGGGAAGCAAGGCGCTCACCCTAGCACAATCACCAGTGAACAAGGTACAAGAAGAAAATGACAAGTGCCTGAAGGAGTGGGAAGTGAGTGCAAAGTTGCTCATGCGGGTGGAGAATAAAGCTGGACCAGTGCCTATAATACTTTTGAAATTGCCAGCACTTTGTTACCAAAATACCAGTGAAGTGGAAGCTGGGGATAATACAGGATGCCAAAGCATAGAAAAGCATGCAGCGATGAAGACATGCACTGCAGTACTAATAGATCACTACTGGCCACCACCCCTCTGCCCCGAAGTTCATGATGAGACAAAAGGCCAGAAATGCTTGCAGTCACCTTATTCTGGGCGAATCCCAAGTACACCAATGATTGACAAATACACTGAAAGATATCCACTCAGTCAGCCATACAGACAGAATGCAATGCAAATCTTTTCATGTGTGGGAGAAGAGCCTGTGATCATGGACAGAGACGCCTCTATGGACAGCCTCGACTGAGCACTAAGAAGCCAAGATGCTGATGTCATTAGTGACACCATGACGTAGCAATGTTAGACATGAAGCACATTTGCAGTACTGCACTGCATCACACAAACACACACTAGTATGCATGAAGAACATGAGTGACCAGTTCTATAGCTAGAGGACAGATACATATACATACTGTCATTGCTTTTCATTATTTTTGCACTCGCCAAATGCAGTAACGCAGAACCGCAAAGCACAAGAGATCTTGGGCAAGCTTGCAGAATGCTTATACCCGATAGTTGTGTGGACATACAGGAGCATATATGGAACCTGATTGAACCAATTGTGACTAACCCATAGAGAACGTAGTATAACATGGACAATGTAGAAACCGCATTAGAAGGTTTAGGAAAATTACAGCAGGCCTCAAGCCACTGAACATGAGACAAGCCGAGCTGACTCAGGCTGCCCCGAAAGCAAGTCGTGCAAGACAGGCGCACTGCCAAAGTCAGAGATACGAGGACACATTGAAATCCCCAAATGAGAAAGGGGCCAGCTGCAGAGAAACTGAATAAATCCTCATAAATTGGAGCTGCAGAGCCCAATTGTGTGGTCTCCAAACACGTGGTACAGCCGACTGAGACAATGGACAGTCTTCCATGGTGGGAAAGAGGAGTTGATGCCAGCAAACCAGACACAGACTGCAAAAACTGTTGCAACATAAGAAGCATATTCTCATAGGCAAAGGTGGTTCACACAAGTTACAATACAGACACATAATCGTTCACATCACCTTGAAGAGGTGCATAACGAGCTGAGAACTCGATCGAGTCTGAGGCCTGGGGGCATCAGCTCTGACCAATCAGAGATTAGAATCCCAGGAGTGGATAGCAAGGGGCAAGGCTCAATGGTAAGACCACTACTCTGCAACAATGTAATAGATAGTTCTTGGGGGTGGGACAGTCCAGCCATCTGACATGTGAGGACCAGTAGGATAAATTCTATAGGGTACTGTAGAGGTTATAGAACTATCGATACCCAATCCCTCAAGCTGAAAGGTTTTTTGGAGAAGGGCCCAAGTGATGATGCCAGAGTCATACAAAACTGGCCTGCGCGCTGTGGAACATTCAGATGTGCCAGTATTTTCCTGTGTTCTTATATTGATCCCTGTTGGTTTTATTTGCAATAAACCGCAGTTTGTACTTGCCGTTGCCTGAGTCCTCAGTTTGTTCTGGGAGGGTGCTGGGCCCTCGAAGTCCACAGACCCCAATATCGCTCTGGCATACCTGGGAGTCCCACCCAACGATAGCATAGCATCTAATTATTGAATAATGTTGTATAACCATTAAGGACTATATTTTGCAGGTAGTGGATCATGTTGTGCAAGGTGGTGTGGTTGTGTGTGGTGAAATATGTCAGTTGGTAGTGTTGGCTGCATGATTTGTTGCATTGTTTAATACTCAGGCATGAGGATATATGCAAAAAAAGTATGAGGTTGTAACACAGTGTGTGGTAGACAGTTGCCATCAATGTCTTTGCATAAATAATTGTGGTGGTGTGAACAATTGAGGTAGGAAGACTAAAGGCCATTGTGGGAAAAGATGATTGTTTAGATCTCTTACAGGTGTTGATCTCTCACTGTATTAAAGTAAAAATAGACTCAGAGGTAATGCCATGATTCATAGCATTATGCTTATGTCTGATGATTAAAGGAATTTGGTATCCTGATGAAAGCTATAAATAATAGTTTAGCTAAATCAAATTTATTTTTGTGTAGCAAAACAGATACCTGTAGGAAGAAATAGCCTGACTCTTCTTTCTACCATGTTTATTGTAGCTCAGGACCTTAGCTATGCATCTTCAGGCTTCATACTGTGCCTTTCATTCATAATGCCCATTTGCCTCTAGATGTAAGAAAAAGGGCAGGCTCTAGGCACAATAATGACCACTACACACTTTCACAGGTAGGCACTATATATAAATATTCAATCCCATCAACAAGAACAGAGAGGCCATTCAACTAGGTCACTTGTTATACATGAGTATATTTGTAATAACCATTTTCCATTTGGCACATGTGCAAAAACACACTCTACCTCAGCAAGACATTTCAAACATATGTGTTTTTCTTTCTAATATCTGAGCCCCAAACCAGCATTTTTGTTATGAAATCAATACAATCGGAATATTGTTTCAGCTTTTGATTGTTCTCCTTCTCTTGCTTATCATTGGATGGGTTGTTAGATTATGATCCCTTCTGCACTAAAGGGACAAACTCCCCTTAAAAGGTTTGGATATGGCTACTCCATTAATCTTTTGGTATCTAAAATATTAAGGAACTGATGTCCTTCGTGTCCAGTCTGACTCCTTGCCATGTAGCCTGTAGGACGGTCCTAATTAATTGTTGACCTATGTATACTCACCCCCCAAAGGATTTCTGGACTCTCTGTCTTTCAGAACAGCCACCTCACCCCTTGGCTCGCCAGCTCCCTTCCTGCTGCTAGGTACGTCGCGGCCCGTCTCTGCCAGGACACTGCCCTGGAGTCGAACCACGACCTTCAAAGAATTCTCTTGGGAGCTCCATCTCCCAGCTACACTGATTGATAGCCCAATACAAAATCCATGCCAAATCCCCATCCACACAACACAGCCCTCTCTCTCTAGGAAGTCATCCACCCATTTCTCTGCCTCTATTTCAAACCCTCATTGAACACCTCCTTCTCTTTATGATTATGTATATTTTCTTTAATATTTCCCAGCCTTTTTCATGATGTCATCTGTTACCACCCCCCTCCCCCATATTAGCATGTGTAATTGTCCATCCCCTGGCTTTGGTGACCATTGGACAGTATTCTGCTTAGCATGGCATCCTGTGGCCCGGGTCATATGCTGCACTTCTTTCTATCTTTCCTTCTTTGACTGCTGCCTGCAAGCGTTCTATTTCTAAGGACCATCTCGCGTTTGATATATCGTGCACACTGAATCTTTCTTTGCGAAATGCTGCCATTCAGCTTTCAATTTTATATTAATTTCTGAACTTGGCATTGTTCGTGTTTGTGTGCCTGTCAAATTGCTAGAACTTCTGTGGCCTGCGGCATAACAAATCTAACCCACTCTACTACCCCCAATGTTAAGTGTTAATGCCAAATGTTAATCTACACACTGAAAATACCTCACAAATTCTACAGCTCCTAAATATTCTAGCATACCACTACACAATCATTTCCTTTCCAGAACTATGGTATGTCTGGACAGCTCTAAAACACTAATATAGAAAGGAAAGAGCCTACTACTCTATTTTTAAAATGTTTGATGTGTCCTCATTCTGCACAGATGCTTGATATTCTGGTTGGAGAATAAGGATAGATCTGATATTTATTAGACACAAAGAAATCAGATAATTTCAGGTATTGTATTTTTCAGCTCTCAGCTTTATCAAATTTTCAGAGTGATAATATATCACCAATTTAATATTACTAGGTCTGTCATGAGGACCAGCCTAGTTATTTCTTAATTCATAATTGGTGTTCTAGTTTATTTCTATTAGAGTCAGTGGGCCTCATTCCGACCCTGGCGTTAACCAAGGTGCTATTAGCACCTTGGTTGATGCCGTTATTTTTCCGACTCCGCCATGGTGAATGGCTGAATTACCGCCCCATTCCAAGGTTGGCGGGGGCGGTAATTCCCCATTCACCATGGGCCCTTCCCTATTCCCATTTTTGGCCCATAGGGCTCAATGGGAATGGGGAAGGCGATAATTACGGCACCGTAAATTACGGTGCCGTAATTAGCTACTAGGTCCCTTTGCGGGTTGGTTTTTTAACGCCTGCAAAAAGCAGGGGTTAAGTAGCAACCCGCAAAAGGAACTCGGAATAGGGCGGTAAGGGTTTAACAGCACAGGTGTCGTTACCGGTGACCGTTAACCTTTACCGCCCTACTCGGAATGACCCCCAATGTATGGTGTTGCTGAAGTTGAATACATTAGTGGGCACATTGGGGGATATAGTGGGGCTTAGGAAAGGTGGGTGTTCCTACATTGATTGCATATGGTTCCAAGCCCTACCACTGCTGCTTGTCGAACATGGCTGTCCTAATCTCTGTGATGCCAGGTATTCATGTATTTACCATAGTCCCTGTTCCTTAATGTCAAAATGTCTTCAATGTCACTGGTTGCCAGAAAATAATTACAGTTCCTTGAAATCTCTCACCTGGCAGTCTCGGTTTTGCACAATCACACTCGAAGTGGTTATCAAAGATTGCACGAGATGGAAGCAAGTTAACTCCTCACAGAAAAAAGTATACTGCTGTCAATGAGTAGGGTTTGTGTCTGTCCCTGTCAACTCTGTCATTCAAGAAAGGAAGAAAGTGTTATCAAGTAAATCCAAGCGCATGTTAGAGGGCTATAGTTGAAGTCCTAAACCTTTTATCACCCGCAAACGTGCCAGTTCATGTGATGTACATTACCTCCCCCTTTAAGGTGTGACTCAACACCCCACAGATATCCTGTTTGGGGAAGTTGCTGGAACCTATCACTAACTCACTGAGGAGTTTGGGTGCAGATGTCATTACGCTGTCCCTGTTAGTCACTCCACCCTTACAGAAACCTAACCCCTGTGGTGTGTGACACAACCCAGCAGTTCAGAGCTTGCAGGAAAAGCTTGTCAGTGTTTTCACCAGGAATGGAGGGTGTTATCCATTGTACATACTGCTTGATCTGGTGGTGAGTGATAGTGCCAAAATGAACTAGACACACTGCTTCCTCCTTCGATCAACCAGCAGATTATTATAATCTTGATTGAATTTAAAGATCCTAGGTCAGCATCAGTATCCTGATATTGCAGTTAGTAGATGGCTGTCAGTAAAGTTTATAGAACTGGGAAGATAGTAAGGCTTTCAGGCTATCTTGAAAGTCTTACTATCCCATGGCACCGTGCCTCTCACACCTAGAAGAGGTAGTAGGACAGCCAGTCTATTGCACTTAGAAGACTTGAGGGTAGCTTTCCCAAAGTGCCTAGAAGAGTCTACAAGGGTAACTGGCATTGTGTCCCCACAGAAGATCTGATGACACAGTCGGGCTCACCCTTGCCCCCCCTCTTCTCTCCTCTCTATCCCCTGTCACACCTGAGGAGGTCTCTACACAAGTCTGGTCCATGAAAGCCTCCACCAAACAGGTTGACACATGCCCTCCTAAAACCATCAAGGACAACATTGATTCTCTTGCTCTAGCCCTGGCCGACCTCTGCAACCTCTCTTTCGCCACTGGAGTTTTCCCAACTTCTCTCAATCACTCTTTTGTGCACCCTCTACTCAAGAAAACCCTCTGCTGACCCTTCTATCCCAGTAAACTATTGCCTGATCTGTAACACTCCTTTCCTGGGCAAACTCCTGGAGAAATTAGCTATCTCTCAGCTTACCCTCCACACTGAATCTGTTTGTTGTATCCATGCCCATCAGTCTGGCTTTGGAGCACCCAGAGGCATAGTAACTGTTCTTTTGAACACGTATTGACTCTCCTTCTTTCCTCATTCTTCTTGTTATCTCTTCTGCCTTCGACATGGTAAACCATAACATCCTGATCTCCCGTCTCCATGATACCCTGGGTATCACAGATCTGGCCCTGGTATGGCTTGTCTCCTTTCACTCTGACTGTCCTCCTTTCTCTCCTCTGTCACTCTCTCTACTTGTGGTGTCCCCCAGAGGTCTAACCTATACCCTTGGTTTTTCAATGTCTACATGGCCCCTCTGGCCCACAGGATCTATACCTTCACCTCTAACATTCAGTGTTATGTGGATGATATGCAACTCTCCATCAGGCTACCCTTGTCCTCTTCCTCCTCCTCGCTCATTCCTGACTATCTGTCCTCAATTCAGTCTTGGTGTGCTGCTAATGATTTCTCCCTCAATGCCAGTAAGAAATGGATCGTCCTCATTGGGACCCCTGCCCCCGCTTTCTCAATTTCTCACTGGCTGGCCTCCCTTGGCTGTGTGCCCCCACCTGCTAGTGAGGCAAAATCTGGGGGTCATTTTCGACTCCACTGACTCCTTCTCGTCTCACATCTCAGACATCTCCAAAAAATCCCACTACCAGCTGGACCGCCTTAGAGGTATTCTACCTTTTCTCACCTTACCCCAAAAGCTCACTGTCACCAGAGCCCCAGTTCTCTCTAGGCTGCACTATTGCAACAGCCTCTTTCTCAATCTTCCTGCTTCTACTTTCAGTCCACTACAACTCATCCAGAACAAAACTGCAAGACTTATCCTTGGCCTCAAGCCCAGGGACCGCATCTCTCTGGTGCTGATATCCCTCCACTGGCTCCACATGGCTGCTAGGATCAAGTTCAAGAACCTCTGCATAGTCCACAAGGCTTTGTGCCTCCAAACCGGGCTCCATTACCGGGTTCCTGCAATGAGGAATAACCAGGTCATTCCAACATAGGAGGACCCGTAATTCCTCCTTGCAGGAACCATTCCCCATTCCCATTTGAGCCCCCGTAGGGCTCAATGGGAATCGGGATGGAGGTAACAATGGGCACATTACAAGTGTCCCTTTGTTACCTCCCTCTTCCCCTCACGGGACCCGGAAAACACGTCAGGTTTTACCAGACGTCTGATCTGGGTCCCGCAAAGGGAACCTCATAATCAGCCCTGACAGAATGAAGGGGGCCGGTCCCGTACCGGCCCCCTTCATTTCGTCAGCGCCAGGGTCATAATGAGGCCCATTGACCTCAATTGTCATATATTCTCATCATATGTACATTGTCAGCTGTCATATATTCATATGAAACATAAAGGCACTGTGATTATATTCCAATTATTGCTCTCAAATGACTTCAGGAGTGATATGAATGGTTAATTTGTGAAGGGTTCAGACATCAACCAAAAAAGTGGGAATTAATTTGACTTCAGTGCACTATTGATTATTTGACCAGATGGGTGACAGCAGATTTTTTTAACAAGTGCCTTGAAGGAATGTGTTTGGTATGCACAATAAGTTAAAATTGTCCTTTGTTCTAAGTTGGTGGAAACATAACTGTGATGTACGTCACTCTAGGACTAGAACTTCTGCACATTTTGAGTGCCCTAGGATCCTCGTGGACTGTAACCTGCTCACGATAGCTGGTCAGGTAGCACAGTGAGCTAAGTGCTCGCCCCTGATATCTGTACGCAGCATCCTGTGGCAGGCTCAAATCCTGAAGCGTTTATCCTTCTGAGGTTGATACATTGAGTACCAGTCCATGAGATAATAATGTCTTCTGTTATGTCAGCGCTCCGGGACCTAAAGGTGTTTATCACTATATGTGTAGCACTATATAAGAAATACTATATTATTATTATGATATCCAAAGTCACATCTGTAGTACAATCAGGGTTCTGATACCTCAAATTTCTTTTTATTTGCAACCTTGGTCCTCAATAAAATGATAAGAAAACAGATTTGATCTTGCATGCATTCAGTCATTCAAAATACTTTATTTTTGGCTGGAAATAAAAGTTCATATAAAAACATCTCATACAAGTCACATAACCAATAATACAACATAACTATTTAAAAAAGAAATCCTACAAAAATTCACAGTTAAATAAATTGATAGGATCATAATCATAAGTTAAAATATACATTACACTCAAACCAGCATATATCGACTGCAACACTCGGCCCCGGTGGCGGTCCTGCCTAATTCAGAGCTGTGTTTCTCTGCCACCAGGTCCTGCAAATGTATTGTGCATTAGCATGAGTAATATGCAGGGATAAACATGGGTGTAAAAACTGCATTGCAACAACAGCTTGGAAAATTCCTTTATCTATGAAAATTTGGTGTAAATATAAGCGCATCAAGGGAAGGTTTTTCTTCGCAAGTTAGCATAAAGTGTGTCAATGTTTCATTAAAAAGGCTGCATAAGGGACACGTTGCCACACACCAGATCTCAATGTCAAGCTGAAGACTGCCACAGGTAAAATATCTAGTCTAAATCGTAGATACAGAGACCACTCAAGGGGAGGACACACTGCATCTGGATATACCTTAAAACCACATTCCATTCTGGCCTGTAGGTGGGGTGGGCCCAATTTCAGGGATGTAGCATCCACTAATTGTTTTCTCCAGTTTCTTTTGTGAGGTTTAAACATAATTAATTTTGATTTTCCAGAGTTAACTTTAGGGAGAGAGACTTACATTTACTCTGAAAAATAGTCATGGCTGTCCTAAATCCGGCGGGGGAGGTGGCGAGAATCATTGCATCATCCGCATAGAAGAGAGCAGGGTTTTTATCCGAAGCCAATCTTGGGGGATCCTGGGACCCCACCTCCAGCATGTCAATGATTTCTTGGATATAGATGTTAAAAAGTAGGCTCCTTCTAGGCTCATACATGTAAATAACTGTAATCAATCTACAAATACATGGTATTGTAACTATTGTGTAAGGTCCGGCAACAAGGACAAATTATTTAGGTTAGGAGGGGCATGCCCCTGAATATGGTAAGTGATGAACATATGCTAAATAATTAATTAAGGGGATTGAAGAATGTGAATGTATGGTAATTGTGAAATAAACAGAGCTACCATTTTGCTATGCTAACTACCTATATAAAAGGTAATAGTTAATTAAATGTGCATCCCCCAAGATATGGCTAAAGCTGAGCGTCTAAAGTTCCTGTTTCCCATAAAATGTATACAATCCATGAAAGTATCCCCTCAAATACATCTGCAAGCAGCCCCTTCCATATCTGCCCTTCAAAATGCAATTGCTGCATGCTCACTCCCTGTAAACACCCTGCCTGCAAATACCCAAATTTAGAGCAATTTGTTTCACTACTCATAAACAATGCACACTCTGACTCACTTATGAATGTCTGTCTGCCAAAGCAATCCAAGGAATTAGCTCCATTCAGAAACATTACAGACCCAGTTCATCAGCTGATAGGTTCTTCTCTCTCATAGGCTTTGATATGAGCATGATTGTAGAAAGCTCTGGTCTTTCCAACTATCGTCCGATTTTGAATTTGCCCCATCTGCTGATGCTCCTCCATAAAGCGATGACCTCTCAGCTGCAAGCCTTCATTGAGACTCAGTCTACTGGACCCATTTCAGATAAGATTACATCCCGTTTGAGGGATGGAGTCTATCCTACTCTTAGACTAGTTAGACACAGAGAATACCTGAGAACTGGTCAACCTGGATATATCTGTGACATTCAACACATTAGATCAAAACATTCTAACACACATTCTAAAAATCTAGGTGCAGTGGGTTGCACCCTTTGGTGGAGTGCATCTTCTTTAAGGACTGAGTCTGAGCTATCTCACTGGCTCAGTCCAGATCAAAGTTCCTAATCTCAACCTGTGGTATGGAGCAGTGATTGGCTCCTCCTCCGCTCCCTTTTATATTTATATCCTTCCCCTTTTAAAGTTGATAATCCACAGTTGATTTTGAACTTGTCTGGTAAAACTGAATCCTCCCACTCCCTCACTGCATTGCTTGTCATTAACAGGTTGGTCCATGACATGACTTTTGTAGTCCACTCTTTGCCCTCCCTTTAGAATTAGGTTTTTGTCCTTCACTAGCTGCACAGCACAGATACCCCAGGGATGTCATAGACTGTAAAGGTTACACATGTAGTACAAGCAGTGTTCTGACACCTCAGAGCTCTAAACAGTATACTGCCATTATTATAAAAATAATACATCATCTGTAGATAGGTGGAATTAGTCTTGTAGAGAATTAACTGTTTAAAGGGTCTTCACTGTTGTCCACCTACCTCTGTACTGCAATGCTTGCAGCTACTTTTCAACACTGATGCTATCCTATTGTAGGAAGCAGGCACACCAAATCTGTTGCTCCCATTCTTTCATCTTCTCACTCACTTCTAGTTTTAACCCAATTCATGTTTAAAATTATGTGCAAAGACCACTGGGTGTATTACAGCTGGGGCTCAGGTTAATCTGTAACAAACCTCATAGCTACACCCCAAATAGTATGGTAAAATCTGCCTCATGGCTTCAACAATTGAACTGCAATGTCACAAATAACAGCCCTGTGGATGATCCATCAGTTACCTGACACATCATCTTTGGAATTCTATGCCAAAAGCCTTCAGGAAAGTCCTCCACTTGTCAAGCCTTAAAAAGAAGCACAACACTGTTGTTTTATCAGGCACTTTGGTCCTCAATAAAAAGAGATTCTATCCTCAAACTCAAGAATTAAATGCAGCACCATCCTACTTTTAGGTCACCTGTGGCATAAAGCTGCTCTACAAATGCCACTATTTTTCCTGTAGACCCTGGTGGGCACACACTCCTTGTAAGCCATTCACTCTGAGCAGTGTTCTATTTAAATTTTGCAGGCTTTCCCAAGCCTCAGTGCAGTTGCACCTCTTCCGCCCGCCCCCCAGACTTCCTTGGGATTGGCTGTTGGCTTGGCCCCATGTGACCAGAAGCACTCGTCTTCAGGGGGACCACCCAGGGCAGCCTTGGCCGTGCAGCCATCAGAGTCTGAGGAAAAGGACAGCTCCTGAACAAACAGCTCCACTCTGTGTTTGCCTGTGTTCACCTGGGAAGCCTGCTGCATTCAACCAATAGCAACGGATAAAATAAGTGTGGTCTGGGTGGGGAGTGCAGCTATTACTGCACTCCAGTAAAACCCCACCACTCTTATTACCCAATATCCTATACCTACTTGCACTTAGTCTACTTATAAAGATTAGCCTTATCTTCCATGTAGCACCATTGTGTAACTTACCCATATGTGCTTTTAACCTGTTTGCCCAGGTTAACAATGTTCCGCAACTGGTCTAACTGAATGGGCTGGCCTTATACTCACTCTAGCACCATGAGATGGGCATGGTGTAGAGTCTTTTTCATGCTGTGCCCCAACCCAGAGATGGATTGATGAGGGGAGATGTACCACACTTAGATGGATTGCTGGGAACATTAATGTGTCACACTTGTTGGGGGTAGGAAGTGTGCCGCACTTGGATGAATTATTGGGGGTAGGTGATATAGCTACTCAGATGGATTGTTGGGGGTGGGAGATGTACCACACTTAAATAGATCATTTGGAATATTAACGTGTCACAGTTAGATGTATTGTTGGGGGTAGGAAATGTACAGCACTTAGATTAATTTTTGGGGGTAGGAAATGTACAGAAGTTAGAGGGTTTGATAGGGATGGGAGATGCACCCCACTTAGATGGATTATAGGGAACATTAATGTGTCATACGTAGAAGGATTGGTGGGGGTTGGAAATACTCCACACTTAGATGGATTTTTAGGGGTAGGAAAGGTACTGCACTTAGATGGATTGTTCGGAATATTAAGGTACTATACTTAGATGGATTGCTGGGGGGAGGAAAGGTACTGCACTTAGCTGGATTTTTGGGGTTAGGAAATGTACCACACTTAGAGGAATTGTTGGGGCTAGGAAGTGTGCCGCACTTGGAGGGATTGCTGGGAGTAGCAGATGTACCCACTTGGATGGATTGTTGAGGGTGGGAGATGTACCACACTTAAATGGATTGTTGGGAAATGTGTTGCACTTTGATAGATTGTTGGGGGTAGGAAAAGTACAGCACTTAGATGGATTGTTAGGGGCGGGAGATGCACCACACTCAGATGGGTGGTTGTGAACATTAAAGTGTCACACTTAGATGGATTGTTGGGGGGTAGGAAATGTACGACACTTAGATGGATTGTTAGGGGTGGGAGATGTACCACACTCAGATGGATTGTTGGGACCATTAATGTGTCACACTTAGATGGATTGTTAGGGGTGGGATATTTACCACATGTAGATGGATTGTTAGGAACAATAATGTGTTGCAGTTAGATGGACTGTAGGGGGTAGGAAATGTATTGCTACTAACTAACCACACTAAAACCTCACCATTCTGCATAATCACCCTCAAACTCTGAACTAAACACAACCATACCTGCACCGCACAAAAGACCGCACCCACTTCACAAAACCCAATCTGAAACCAAACCACACAATCTCACCTCAACACCACATGACGGCTACTGACCAAAAACACACCAAAGCTCAGTGACGAATGTCTCTGAACTGAAGCTGCACAGGAAAGCTATCTTGCTCTTTTCCCGCTTAATCTGACTAACAGACCCCATCACCCCCTTGCATTGCAGATCCACTAGAGAGCCAAGAGACCACAAAAGTGACAACAGTGCACAGTACAAGCACCTTTAACATAACATAACACTCTGTAGGTATTGGTATCAATGCTAACTGTATGCTACTGGGCTTAGCATGCCTACTACTGAGGAAAATTGAAATAATTACATATCAATAAAAATGTCCTGACTAGAATAGTATTTTAAACTACACCATTTCTATATATTTACTCATGTGCCAGTTTCTGATCATGGATGGCACCATTAACATATTCAAGTCAGTATTGTATCCTTCCACCAGGGTTGGAGTATGGGTGGACATGGCTTCATATGACTGAGGGGATATGTAGTGGGATTCTGGTGGGATGTTATGTTAAGTTGATTTAATTTATACTGCGTACCACAATCATTTGCATGATCTCCAGGTGCTCACATGGCTCTATAAGAAAGTGGGTTGGTAGGTTAGTGAGGGACGATGGATAGGATAGAGGTTGTGCTCTTTTGTTGGTGCTTGCAGAACCAGGAGAAACTGGCCTCTATGCATGTCGGTTTTCTGAGTGTGTTTGGATTGTGCACACTCGGGTTATTGTATCCGGAGGGTCAAAGTCCAGTGTCTGGGATGTTTGTTTGTGGTAGTTTGTTCTTTGGTAGATGTGAGATTTGTCTGTTTTCTGTGTGGAAGGGCTGGCCCATTAGACCATGTGCGGTGTGTGTGGTATTCTGGAAGGGAGCAGAGGTAGATTAGTGTTTAGTACAATCTGTTTGTTTTATTGTTGTTCCAGTATCCGTATTGTCCCTTGATTTCTAGGTTCTGCTCTGTGAGACTAGAAATAGCCAGGATTTAGCTAATCTTGTGAAGGTAGGTGATCTTCTGTCGTTCTTATTTCCTTTGGGATTCAACTCCATAGTTTGGCTATCAGACAGGAGAATGCGGTTTGTCCGAATTTCCTTTTTTCATCGTGTTTCATTTCGATGTGGAGGTCATTGCTTGATCTTATGTTTCTTCCTGGTTGGTAACGGTTGATTTTAACTGGGAGGAATTTGGATCGTTCTCCATGTAGTGATTTGTGAGCAATGCAGAGGGCTTTCGTTTTTGTAAACCAAGAGTTGCAGAAGGAGTGAGGCACCTTCTGCTATCAATAACAGCACTTATGGTTTTTAGTTTCTGCTCTTGTCAAAGAGCAGTACATCTAGTGAGGGCATGCTCAGCTTGCTATTCTAAAAGTTCCCGTTTGAGAGTTTTCAGGTCTCACACTTTACCCTGTAATATCATACCTGAATTAATTTGTGTTCTGTTAGAGCATAGCCATGCTCAGTGTGCAAACATTCGGAAATTCCCTGATGGCCACCCTTTTTTACCTTTGGGTGGCATTATGCTGTGTGGAGAAAGTTAACTTTGCAAACATCTTAGTCATTTGATAGGTCACCAGGAGGGCCTAGGCATGTAGAAGAAGTGAGAAACTGTCACCAGCAGCACAGCCTCTACACTGGATCTGTATGCGTGGTGTGAACTTGTCAAGACGTGCCCATGGCCAGTCTCTGGAGATGGCAATGCTAATTCTACTGCAGGGTCAGCTGTAAAGCAGATGTCAGCAGGAACTCTTAAAACCTGTTTGGGACTGGAAGCACAGGTACGCTGACAACAAAATAGCATCTGCGTTTTTTACATGTCAGACTGCTGCTGCACAAACTGCAAGATGTTTGCAAACAAGTAGAAATTTGTATGTTGTCTCGTACAGAAGGGATGTGCCAGCAGGAAAGGCTGGATTGATCCTTTTGAGTTGGGATCAAGCCTGATCTGTAATGGAAAGGAAAGCTTCAGTCTGGAGTGTTGTCCTGAGCAATGTAATGTATGTTCTATTAATTCAAACCCTTCCAGCCATCATCTTTAGTTTTGCAATAGTCACCTTAAGTGGTGTGGGCATGTCCAGAAGTTAGTCATGAGCATGCTGTACCTAAAGACCAAAGATTTAACAGTTAGGGCATCACTGCCACTTTTGGGGTGGGACTAAGCATAGTTTGCATATGGTCTTTCTCCGTCTCTAAAGATTTGGCAGTTGGAAAAATGTTGGTCTGGAAGGTTTCCGAGAGCAATGGCAGTGGCTTTGATTAATTCAAAACCTTCCTGCTATCACTTAGTTTTGCAATGCATTAACTCATCTGGGGCCCTTGAGCCATTGCTGAAGTGTTACTTTGGGAAAATAAAATTTCCTGATATGGGATATATCTACTGAAATTGTAAGTAGGTAAGTGGGGAAAAAGAGCTCCTTGAGCAGATGTAAACTGCTTGGAATGAATGCAGCATAGTAGAGAGTCTAGATCACAGTTTAATCTGTTTCAATGTTACCATTGTCTCGAAATTGCTCTAGCTTAACCACCCTGTGATACTAACTAAAGATACATGGGCCTCTAGGGTTTTTAAAAACTCTCCCTTTGTGTGTTGTTATTTCTTTCCATAGTTGTATGTATGTTGCATGAGATTCCTTATCACATCATGTGCAGACATTTGTTGCCTGATTCACAGAAGCATTTCACAATGGCACAATCCCATAGGAATTTGCTCTGTGAATCAGGCCCTTTAACTATTATACAAAGAATCAGCCCTTGAACTATATTCCCTTACACTATCTCACCTATGGAAAGTCCTTAGGGATATCGTGTTTACATGACCTGTTAAGACGGACACATTGGAGAGCAAAGGGTATTCGTCCCTAAAATGTAAGAAAGGTGTAAGCTCTTACCACCCTCTCTTTTCCATTACTCACACTATTAAATGTAGCATTCACCCCAAATAAGGCTACACATGCATACATGTATTTTCTGTCTGCAATGCTGTCATTACAGGTTCCTACTAGTATCTTCCCCCTCCACTCACTTTTTCTCATACTTATTACTTACCATTATCAATTAATGTAGAGAACCCAGCAAAGGGATCGCTCTGTTCAATGTTGTTGTCCTCGCATGCTGTGTTCCTGACCAAATAACTCTCCACTTTAATAAGTATGTACTGTAACAAAGTCCCCTACCTGATGGAGGCTGGAATAGGCAAGGATGCCAATTCCCACCAAAAGCAACATCTTGCTTGGCCCAGGAAAAGCAGGGGGAGGATCCCCTGTCCACCCCAACCATACCATGCACAGGAGGGTGGGCTCATCACATTGCCACCATAGAGGCTTCTTCCCATTTAAGGGCATCGAATAGCAGAGATCTTGTGCATCCAGCTGTGCCTGTACTCTAAGTTCCCCATGATGGGGTACAAAAATAATCTGATACAAAACTACAGACAGGAATAGCTGCATCTGAACCATGTGATGGGACTCACGTAATCCATAATGCATCTCCCAAGAGTGTCACACTCATACACTAAGAGCCAGTTAGGAAAAGGGAGTCTGATGTGCTACTGTCCATGAAAGGAGCCTGCCTAGCTGCTACTTAGATCAAAGCCATGCCTTTCCCTGTGTTCCATGGCTAACTCATGGTGATGTCATCCAGTGAAATTGGATGACATCATCTTAAAACCCCATAGCAACAGGAAGGATTCATACCCAACCAAACATGAAAGTGAGGGCAGTAAACACATAACCAATCACAGTCCACAACCAAGCCAGGGCCAGGGAATGGCAGATGCACGGTAGGCGCTAAGGGATTACCGGTACCGGTAAGGTCACCAGTGCCGGTAATCCCTTAGCGTCCTACTACGAGGTCCCTCAGGGGGTCCCGTCCTTAACGCCTGGTCTGACCAGGCGTTAAGGACGGGACCCGCTGAGGGACTTGAGAGCTAATAATGGTACCGCAAATTGCGGTACCGTTATTAGCCCTTTCCCCATTCCCATTGAGCCCTATGGGGGCTCAAACGGGAATAGGGAATGGTATCTGGAATGGGGATTTACCGGGTCCTCCAGGGTTGGAATGACGTGGCAAGTCCCCATACCACCTACCCAGACCGGGTAAGCGGTAAGGGAGTAGCCATGCCGCTAATAGCAGCATGGTTACCTCCTACCGTGTAATGAGGCCCATAGAGTGCAATGCCCAAGGGAAGGAAGTGAGGAGCCACCTCCCAGTCAGCCATCAGAGCTGTGAGACATTTCCAGGGCCGGAGCCTGACAGCCAATTCCCATCCCAGCTACTTAAGGAAATACACCTGTGATCCGTTACACAAGAGAGAGCCTGAAAGGTGGGATCAAAGCCCCAGATAAAAGGAAAGGCCTGTGTCAGACATCTGTGTAAGTTAGGAGGAAGAAAACATTCTGAGCCAGCTTGAGACGTGACTAGAAAGAACTGCTGAAGGAGCCGTAGCAAGAACAGGTGACAGGAGACTGGAGGAGAGGCCCAGCAGGCTGATGTGAGACAGACTATGGGGGTGGGGGATTGAGAGACCCAGAAGACCGAGAGGGAAAATACCAAGAGAGTTTGGATAAGAAAGAACCAGAGACCTTGGAGGAGATAGTCCTAAAGGGTTAAGAGGATTAAGACCCATATATCTAAAAGAAGAAAGTTTGAGAGGACTCTGATGATGAGAAAGATCCACAGGGTTGGGAGAAGAATTACCCAGTGGGCATGGGGTGGAAACACCCAGGTACTGGAAGGGAAAGACTTGAAGGAAAAGTATCCAGAAGCCTGGAGGAAGAAATACCCAAAGAGATTTACAAGAGGAAGACTCTGAGGTGTGGAGAAAGAGGCTATTGCAGGGGGAGTGAAAAGAAGCCCTATCAGACCAGAGGGGCGGACAAGAAAAGAGGATATAGAGGTAAAAGATAATGAGATGGTGGAAGAGATGCTTAAAAATTGTAAAATAGTGGAGAACATCAAGACGAAGAAGGTGCACATGGTAGGAAAAAGTGAAGAGAAGTAACGGGACAACAAGGAGGTAAAGGAAAACGTGGTAGAGATGAGTGTGGAGAAATAGTTGAATATTTTTAAGTAGGGAGGTAAACTTTGCCTCAGCAGACAGGTGGAAAAACAGTTTTGAGGAAATGAAGGTGGTGGATCTCAGCAGGGTTTGCCTATGGATGGGGTGGTAGAGAAACTAAGTTTGATAAGGATTTGCGGAGCAGCAGGAGAAGCTCAGAATGAAGACTGAGACAAAAGGGTGTTCTATGGCATGTCTTTGTAGGAACAGGACATCAGGAGAGTGAGAGACTAAAGTAGGAAGCTGGAGAACCGTGACTCGGAAGGAGAAGTGATTGTAGGAAGGTGGTAAAAGGCCTAGTGAGGGCCATGGAAATACCTTATGGCAGCCTTGTAAACCTTGTATAAGGCCCATATTACCGCAATACCACCTACAATGCCTACCAAGCTGAGGCCCAGAAGGAAGCTTGCTTACCTATGTAAAATCTAGAAGAATGGTTTGGGAACCACTTAAACCTGAGATTAAACCATATGCGGAGTTCCTGAGATGAAGATAGATGATGGGTGCTTTAATCTCAAACCAAACACTATAAACTAATTGACTATTTTGTTAAACTGCAGCGACAGACCTAGGCCCAGGCTTACCGAGAACTGGCAGAGGTTTTTGTTCTGACTCTCTTTAACTTATCTCAATGCACAGCCAACATCCTGAAGAATACCCATTTTGACAGCTTTAGTTTAATTGAAAGCTTTACTGTTTATTATTTTGGCTGGAATCTGTACCAGAACCCTTATAAACCTTTTAGTGTCAGCCTGTGATGATCCATGTTCCCTGTGTGACAATGCAAATTCAAACGATAAATAGGAAAAGGGCCATTAAAACAAAAGGTGAATGAAAAGTAGCCATGGATCTAACAGCTGGAAGGGGCAAGCTTGAGCAGCCCCACCACCTATCATGGGGCAATCCATGTAATGGCACTGCGTGCCATTCCTAACTGTCTGGAGGGTACAGTGAGATATATGGTGGCAAGGATATGTTAGATCGATTGCATTTGTTTTCATGTGCATGAAATGTGCACTGGTGCTGTTAAGTTACAACAGGTGGTGGTAAATGTTACCATTGACTTGTATAATGAACATGTAAAAGTCCACAGTATGAGAAAGGCTGTACATTTCCAATCTGATATGACTAGTGTGCAGTATCTGAAAGGGTTAAGGGATATTGTAAAGCATCCTGAGAAAACCTGGGAGAAATGCATGACTGTGTGTTGTGAATTCATGGTGGTTGGATGAATGTGCATGTGGTTAGGATATGATGACTTGTGTGTCCTGGTTGTTAATTAGCACATCCTTGATACATTCCAAGTAGATTTACAAACATAGTTGGAGTAGAGGGAAGACACCTTATTTACCAGTGAGCACCTTTTATGACCTCAAATAGATATAAAAACCTTTACAAAAAGAAAGTAGAAAAAGACTAAAAAGGTACATTGATACAAAGCACAGGTTATTTTTACATTAAAAAAGATAAAACGGAAAAGTAAAAATAAGTGCACGTAATGGAAAACATCATGATAATAATTATGAGAATTGCAGTAATCAAAATAAACGTTTGTGAACAATTAATTAAAAGAATGTTTTAAGACCATTTTGTACATATTGGAATTTGCCATGATTCTATGAATGCAGCAACAGCCAACACGTCAGCTAATGATGTCGGATTCAGGAGTCTTTTCCATAGTTCAGTCAGGTCAACCTTATTATTTGTACCCACAATTTTACGAAACTAGCAAATCCTTTCGAAGAGCCACTGTGGCTGCCATGTGTCCTTTTCCCCAATGGTGTTATATTGGCACCAGATAGAACAGGATTGTGTGGGATGTTTCTGCGGGTGGTTGGTATTAGATGGGCATGAGGGCTGATTACAATATTACTGTTTGTGATCCTACCATGACTCTTGATTCTATCCAAAACACCATTGGCCACACTCTGATCCCAAATTCCAACTTGCCAGAGTTGCAGGAGCTATCACCCTTGTGTATACTCTATGGCAACTCCCTATGGCATCCCTAGTCACAAGAACACAACCGCTCGCAGTGCAGAGCCATTGCAAGCATTTATTAGAGAGTGCACCCCTTGCGTGGTTAAGAGCTAATTTAGGAAATCCATGAAGGAATACTGTTCCCCTTGCGGCCCCCCCACATGGGTTGTGTAGCTGATACTATGTTTCCTGATGCAAGGTTGTGTGCTCTTTATTTGGCAGCACTAAGGCGATGGATTCCCATTGACTTTATATCCCTGTCTTCACATGTTTCGTAAATAGGTTTTGACGTTGGTGGCCTTCACGACTTCCCTGAATGTGAACTACTGGACATATTTCTCAACTTGGTTCCATTTCACAAGAATATGTGCAATGGGTTCACAATGAGTAGTGGCCTGGGGTTGTTTAGTGGTGATACAGGTTCAGGGAGCACTTGCTTGCAGTTACAACCTTAGGGAATGCATAACTCCTTAAGAGATTGATCAGCATTGGACAAAGGACATTGGGCTGATTGCTTCTGGGCCCTTAATGGGGTTAAGCGGAGTAAGCAGATGTTCCCTGAGCACACATTTATTGTGTTCCCACTTCAAACACTACTGGTAAGGTAAGGCCTATCTTCTAGTACATCGTCCGACTCCAGGTGCATTTCAGCCAAAGGTTCCAGAGGGCTAGAATTCTCTGCAGCTACAGGCAGAGTATTAACCATTTGGGTCGGGCCAAGGCACAAACAGAATCTCAGGAACTAGGCAAATACTCCTATGAATGTTCTTGATTGACATGGTCCCACCAATAACCAAGAAGGATGACAGCTTGTGAGAAGGGCTGATGTGGCATCTCCCACCACTGGTGCTGGTTGTGGCAACCGCCTCATGGCTGATCAGCTCTGATGTGGAATAGAGGGAGTTTGCTTTGGTGGAGACAGGAAAGGTGGCAGAGGGTTTTTAGGGCAAAAGAGGTTCAGTCAAAGTTATTTGGTTAAGAATCATGTCCGCTGTCCTTGTTTTGCCCATATCTTTATTGCGGCAGGTAAGGGATCCTAGGGCAATTGAGAGGTCCACATTCGTTAACGAGTCAGCTAGAATTCTGGCAATGGGATTTTCTACGGAACATGTACCAATCAATTCCCCTGGGCTGCTGGTGGCCACTCCACCAAGATGGACTCCAATTTTATTTACCACCACCCCACTCCCCAATGCATCCTGTTTAGACCCGATGGAACTTATTGATTTATTTTGTCAAGAAATACGCCTCTACGTAAACTTAATAGTGCAGCGGTCTTTTGCTGCAAAGGATTTATCAGCCTTTCCCTCTGCACCTTGTCGAGTAGGGGGAGTTCCCAATTTTTGTCTTACAGTCAAGATCTTGCGTTTAGACGTTGGGCGATGTTCCATACTTAAAATAAGAGATGGACTGTATATGGTAAAAGTTTGGTAAATAACTCTGGGCGACTCTGTAGGGAATTTGCAAATATGGCCCAAATTGGAATATGGCCCACAAGCTAGAGTTGAATCACCGGTCACCACAAACACTGTAAGCCTCTTTCTCAACCCACCCCTTCTCCACTCACACCTCGTGGTGTGCTTCCAATAGGAATCTTGTGCTGTACTGTGCCCAATACCGAGTGCTTGGGCTCAGGGATGAGATAGAATGGAATGACACCACCTTAGTAGGTTGCCGCTCACCATGCTGTTGTGGAACACCCCTTCAGGAGGTACAACAATGGTGCCCTTGAACCCCGTAGGCTTCAGCCCTGGGAGGTTGCACTGCAGTGCTTGTTGGTACTAGGGGCGGGGATGGTCCTGCAACAGCAACGGAGGCCCTCCTGGGCCAGAAACAGAAAAAAAACTGTGATGCAACACCTGTGCCGTTGGACTCCGCGGGCTTCAGACCTGGCAGGTTTCACTGAAGAGCTTGTTGTTCTGGGGGCATGGCCTGGTCCTGCAGCAGCAAATGGGGCTCTCTTGGGCCAGAAAAAGAAATAAATGGGACACAACACCCAAGCCCTTGGACATGTAGCATTAGGAACTGAAAGGAGGGTGATTTGTTTGTGTGGGCTAGTTTTGTAGGCCACAGACTATGATAGTGTTGACCCCACGGCAGGTGCATGAACAAACACGCTGGCTGTGGTTTGCAAGTTTTAGAGAATAAAGCGAAAATTTAAAACTGCATTTACAGGCGAGATTAATTACTGTGATGCTGCGGAAAGGGGTCTTGAAAAAAAATGACCATTGTTCATAGTAAGTGATCACAGGAAGAGAGGATGGGATGTTTCATTTATTTTCCAAGCGCAGGAAGAAACAATGGGCAGGAATCCATCTTGCCAAAAGGAGGCGTGAGCTGAACCAAAAGGGTAAAATGGGTGTTAGAAAGCACTGGAAGATTTTTGAATGGCATGTGATATGTTGGAAGTGACTTCATGAAAGGTGGAACCAGTGATTTTAACAAAAATATTTCAGAGTATGATTTCATAAGGAAACAATTATAATGTAAAAATATTGAATTTATATATGGGGTGGGGTAAGGGTTTAAACGGGTGTGGCAGGGGTTTGGAGAGGGGTTAAACGCATGTGTAAACAGGGGGCTTGGGGGCACCTCATGCAAATAAACAATTAAAAAATCTATATTTTTTCATTTTAAAGTTTCATCATAAAATCATTCTCTGAAAATGATTTTGGTAAAATCGCATAGAACCTGAAAGGGGAAGGCTGTTAACAGCTGACATCACCAAAACAAGAGGGAAAAGATGTTGAGAATCTATGTGTGATATACCAAACTGGGCTGGATTCTGGAAAAGGGATATAAGTGACTGTGAGAGGCAGGAGGAGGTATTTTAGGGCTTCTGGTTTTTGGGCTTTTACGGAGTCTGTGGATTGTCTTGGGGTAGTTGAAACTAGAAAAGGGCTTAGCTTTGGCCAACTCAGAATTCTAGCATGGCTGGGGGTTTTTGGTTGCCGAATTTTGAAAAACATCTGGGGTTTACCAGAAGAAGATCTCTGGGCTTTTGAGGAGGTGAACAAAGAGCTTAGCTGCCACTGCTGATTGCATCAAGTGAGAACGCTGGGTTGTCTCGTTCAGTAGCTATGCTGCTCATGAGCATAAGGCTTTGTGCCAAACCTCACTGGGACTTTGAGCTGGGGACTGTGAGCAGAGACGATATCTGTTGGCAGCTGGCAGAGAGAGAGAGGGAGCACAATACTTTGTGTGTGGTTCTGCAAAGACAGTGTCCTAAGATTCACTGCTGAAAGGAGGGGCTGCTGCCAAGTGGAGATCAGACTGCAGACCGGCCGGAAGGGCTGGGTTCACCAGAGTCTCAAGTGAAGTAGAGTGAGCATTAATAGGGACAGCAATTGCTGGTATTCTCTTGGGGTGTAATGTGGCAAGGTGTCAAACTGACCTAAAAGGCATTACTCCCTTTATTTCTAAGGTACCCAGGGATGAAGGTAGTTGCCTGAACCAAAATCATTTTTGGGGATTGTTCTTTTATGCAGCAGAGTCCATAATATCTAATCCCATACTAACCCAATCATAAGCTAGGGGAAGGGGATAAATGAGAATTGAAACGGTACATATAATGCATTTGCCTTCATAGTCAAAGTGCCAGAAAGGTTGTCTCCTAATCACTTCCCTAACTTAATAGAAGTGGGGATGGGCACAACTATGTTTCATGTCATTTTACACTCCTTATTAATGAATGACAAGTTAGGGTTGTTCCATAATCAAAAGAAAATTATCCCTGTGGAATTGTATGTTTTGTTTTTCCTTCTCTCCAACACATGCATTGACAAAAACTAAATGTTGCTTGTTCTTACACATCACAAATGCGAAAGTCTGAAATTTGTGTCTTTTCTTGCTACGAAGTGTAGGAAGCAGGCACACCAAATCTGTTGCTCCCATTCTTTCATCTTCTCACTCACTTCTAGTTTTAACCCAATTCATGTTTAAAATTATGTGCAAAGACCACTGGGTGTATTACAGCTGGGGCTCAGGTTAATCTGTAACAAACCTCATAGCTACACCCCAAATAGTATGGTAAAATCTGCCTCATGGCTTCAACAATTGAACTGCAATGTCACAAATAACAGCCCTGTGGATGATCCATCAGTTACCTGACACATCATCTTTGGAATTCTATGCCAAAAGCCTTCAGGAAAGTCCTCCACTTGTCAAGCCTTAAAAAGAAGCACAACACTGTTGTTTTATCAGGCACTTTGGTCCTCAATAAAAAGAGATTCTATCCTCAAACTCAAGAATTAAATGCAGCACCATCCTACTTTTAGGTCACCTGTGGCATAAAGCTGCTCTACAAATGCCACTATTTTTCCTGTAGACCCTGGTGGGCACACACTCCTTGTAAGCCATTCACTCTGAGCAGTGTTCTATTTAAATTTTGCAGGCTTTCCCAAGCCTCAGTGCAGTTGCACCTCTTCCGCCCGCCCCCCAGACTTCCTTGGGATTGGCTGTTGGCTTGGCCCCATGTGACCAGAAGCACTCGTCTTCAGGGGGACCACCCAGGGCAGCCTTGGCCGTGCAGCCATCAGAGTCTGAGGAAAAGGACAGCTCCTGAACAAACAGCTCCACTCTGTGTTTGCCTGTGTTCACCTGGGAAGCCTGCTGCATTCAACCAATAGCAACGGATAAAATAAGTGTGGTCTGGGCGGGGAGTGCAGCTATTACTGCACTCCAGTAAAACCCCACCACTCTTATTACCCAATATCCTATACCTACTTGCACTTAGTCTACTTATAAAGATTAGCCTTATCTTCCATGTAGCACCATTGTGTAACTTACCCATATGTGCTTTTAACCTGTTTGCCCAGGTTAACAATGTTCCGCAACTGGTCTAACTGAATGGGCTGGCCTTATACTCACTCTAGCACCATGAGATGGGCATGGTGTAGAGTCTTTTTCATGCTGTGCCCCAACCCAGAGATGGATTGATGAGGGGAGATGTACCACACTTAGATGGATTGCTGGGAACATTAATGTGTCACACTTGTTGGGGGTAGGAAGTGTGCCGCACTTGGATGAATTATTGGGGGTAGGTGATATAGCTACTCAGATGGATTGTTGGGGGTGGGAGATGTACCACACTTAAATAGATCATTTGGAATATTAACGTGTCACAGTTAGATGTATTGTTGGGGGTAGGAAATGTACAGCACTTAGATTAATTTTTGGGGGTAGGAAATGTACAGAAGTTAGAGGGTTTGATAGGGATGGGAGATGCACCCCACTTAGATGGATTATAGGGAACATTAATGTGTCATACGTAGAAGGATTGGTGGGGGTTGGAAATACTCCACACTTAGATGGATTTTTAGGGGTAGGAAAGGTACTGCACTTAGATGGATTGTTCGGAATATTAAGGTACTATACTTAGATGGATTGCTGGGGGGAGGAAAGGTACTGCACTTAGCTGGATTTTTGGGGTTAGGAAATGTACCACACTTAGAGGAATTGTTGGGGCTAGGAAGTGTGCCGCACTTGGAGGGATTGCTGGGAGTAGCAGATGTACCCACTTGGATGGATTGTTGAGGGTGGGAGATGTACCACACTTAAATGGATTGTTGGGAAATGTGTTGCACTTTGATAGATTGTTGGGGGTAGGAAAAGTACAGCACTTAGATGGATTGTTAGGGGCGGGAGATGCACCACACTCAGATGGGTGGTTGTGAACATTAAAGTGTCACACTTAGATGGATTGTTGGGGGGTAGGAAATGTACGACACTTAGATGGATTGTTAGGGGTGGGAGATGTACCACACTCAGATGGATTGTTGGGACCATTAATGTGTCACACTTAGATGGATTGTTAGGGGTGGGATATTTACCACATGTAGATGGATTGTTAGGAACAATAATGTGTTGCAGTTAGATGGACTGTAGGGGGTAGGAAATGTATTGCTACTAACTAACCACACTAAAACCTCACCATTCTGCATAATCACCCTCAAACTCTGAACTAAACACAACCATACCTGCACCGCACAAAAGACCGCACCCACTTCACAAAACCCAATCTGAAACCAAACCACACAATCTCACCTCAACACCACATGACGGCTACTGACCAAAAACACACCAAAGCTCAGTGACGAATGTCTCTGAACTGAAGCTGCACAGGAAAGCTATCTTGCTCTTTTCCCGCTTAATCTGACTAACAGACCCCATCACCCCCTTGCATTGCAGATCCACTAGAGAGCCAAGAGACCACAAAAGTGACAACAGTGCACAGTACAAGCACCTTTAACATAACATAACACTCTGTAGGTATTGGTATCAATGCTAACTGTATGCTACTGGGCTTAGCATGCCTACTACTGAGGAAAATTGAAATAATTACATATCAATAAAAATGTCCTGACTAGAATAGTATTTTAAACTACACCATTTCTATATATTTACTCATGTGCCAGTTTCTGATCATGGATGGCACCATTAACATATTCAAGTCAGTATTGTATCCTTCCACCAGGGTTGGAGTATGGGTGGACATGGCTTCATATGACTGAGGGGATATGTAGTGGGATTCTGGTGGGATGTTATGTTAAGTTGATTTAATTTATACTGCGTACCACAATCATTTGCATGATCTCCAGGTGCTCACATGGCTCTATAAGAAAGTGGGTTGGTAGGTTAGTGAGGGACGATGGATAGGATAGAGGTTGTGCTCTTTTGTTGGTGCTTGCAGAACCAGGAGAAACTGGCCTCTATGCATGTCGGTTTTCTGAGTGTGTTTGGATTGTGCACACTCGGGTTATTGTATCCGGAGGGTCAAAGTCCAGTGTCTGGGATGTTTGTTTGTGGTAGTTTGTTCTTTGGTAGATGTGAGATTTGTCTGTTTTCTGTGTGGAAGGGCTGGCCCATTAGACCATGTGCGGTGTGTGTGGTATTCTGGAAGGGAGCAGAGGTAGATTAGTGTTTAGTACAATCTGTTTGTTTTATTGTTGTTCCAGTATCCGTATTGTCCCTTGATTTCTAGGTTCTGCTCTGTGAGACTAGAAATAGCCAGGATTTAGCTAATCTTGTGAAGGTAGGTGATCTTCTGTCGTTCTTATTTCCTTTGGGATTCAACTCCATAGTTTGGCTATCAGACAGGAGAATGCGGTTTGTCCGAATTTCCTTTTTTCATCGTGTTTCATTTCGATGTGGAGGTCATTGCTTGATCTTATGTTTCTTCCTGGTTGGTAACGGTTGATTTTAACTGGGAGGAATTTGGATCGTTCTCCATGTAGTGATTTGTGAGCAATGCAGAGGGCTTTCGTTTTTGTAAACCAAGAGTTGCAGAAGGAGTGAGGCACCTTCTGCTATCAATAACAGCACTTATGGTTTTTAGTTTCTGCTCTTGTCAAAGAGCAGTACATCTAGTGAGGGCATGCTCAGCTTGCTATTCTAAAAGTTCCCGTTTGAGAGTTTTCAGGTCTCACACTTTACCCTGTAATATCATACCTGAATTAATTTGTGTTCTGTTAGAGCATAGCCATGCTCAGTGTGCAAACATTCGGAAATTCCCTGATGGCCACCCTTTTTTACCTTTGGGTGGCATTATGCTGTGTGGAGAAAGTTAACTTTGCAAACATCTTAGTCATTTGATAGGTCACCAGGAGGGCCTAGGCATGTAGAAGAAGTGAGAAACTGTCACCAGCAGCACAGCCTCTACACTGGATCTGTATGCGTGGTGTGAACTTGTCAAGACGTGCCCATGGCCAGTCTCTGGAGATGGCAATGCTAATTCTACTGCAGGGTCAGCTGTAAAGCAGATGTCAGCAGGAACTCTTAAAACCTGTTTGGGACTGGAAGCACAGGTACGCTGACAACAAAATAGCATCTGCGTTTTTTACATGTCAGACTGCTGCTGCACAAACTGCAAGATGTTTGCAAACAAGTCGAAATTTGTATGTTGTCTCGTACAGAAGGGATGTGCCAGCAGGAAAGGCTGGATTGATCCTTTTGAGTTGGGATCAAGCCTGATCTGTAATGGAAAGGAAAGCTTCAGTCTGGAGTGTTGTCCTGAGCAATGTAATGTATGTTCTATTAATTCAAACCCTTCCAGCCATCATCTTTAGTTTTGCAATAGTCACCTTAAGTGGTGTGGGCATGTCCAGAAGTTAGTCATGAGCATGCTGTACCTAAAGACCAAAGATTTAACAGTTAGGGCATCACTGCCACTTTTGGGGTGGGACTAAGCATAGTTTGCATATGGTCTTTCTCCGTCTCTAAAGATTTGGCAGTTGGAAAAATGTTGGTCTGGAAGGTTTCCGAGAGCAATGGCAGTGGCTTTGATTAATTCAAAACCTTCCTGCTATCACTTAGTTTTGCAATGCATTAACTCATCTGGGGCCCTTGAGCCATTGCTGAAGTGTTACTTTGGGAAAATAAAATTTCCTGATATGGGATATATCTACTGAAATTGTAAGTAGGTAAGTGGGGAAAAAGAGCTCCTTGAGCAGATGTAAACTGCTTGGAATGAATGCAGCATAGTAGAGAGTCTAGATCACAGTTTAATCTGTTTCAATGTTACCATTGTCTCGAAATTGCTCTAGCTTAACCACCCTGTGATACTAACTAAAGATACATGGGCCTCTAGGGTTTTTAAAAACTCTCCCTTTGTGTGTTGTTATTTCTTTCCATAGTTGTATGTATGTTGCATGAGATTCCTTATCACATCATGTGCAGACATTTGTTGCCTGATTCACAGAAGCATTTCACAATGGCACAATCCCATAGGAATTTGCTCTGTGAATCAGGCCCTTTAACTATTATACAAAGAATCAGCCCTTGAACTATATTCCCTTACACTATCTCACCTATGGAAAGTCCTTAGGGATATCGTGTTTACATGACCTGTTAAGACGGACACATTGGAGAGCAAAGGGTATTCGTCCCTAAAATGTAAGAAAGGTGTAAGCTCTTACCACCCTCTCTTTTCCATTACTCACACTATTAAATGTAGCATTCACCCCAAATAAGGCTACACATGCATACATGTATTTTCTGTCTGCAATGCTGTCATTACAGGTTCCTACTAGTATCTTCCCCCTCCACTCACTTTTTCTCATACTTATTACTTACCATTATCAATTAATGTAGAGAACCCAGCAAAGGGATCGCTCTGTTCAATGTTGTTGTCCTCGCATGCTGTGTTCCTGACCAAATAACTCTCCACTTTAATAAGTATGTACTGTAACAAAGTCCCCTACCTGATGGAGGCTGGAATAGGCAAGGATGCCAATTCCCACCAAAAGCAACATCTTGCTTGGCCCAGGAAAAGCAGGGGGAGGATCCCCTGTCCACCCCAACCATACCATGCACAGGAGGGTGGGCTCATCACATTGCCACCATAGAGGCTTCTTCCCATTTAAGGGCATCGAATAGCAGAGATCTTGTGCATCCAGCTGTGCCTGTACTCTAAGTTCCCCATGATGGGGTACAAAAATAATCTGATACAAAACTACAGACAGGAATAGCTGCATCTGAACCATGTGATGGGACTCACGTAATCCATAATGCATCTCCCAAGAGTGTCACACTCATACACTAAGAGCCAGTTAGGAAAAGGGAGTCTGATGTGCTACTGTCCATGAAAGGAGCCTGCCTAGCTGCTACTTAGATCAAAGCCATGCCTTTCCCTGTGTTCCATGGCTAACTCATGGTGATGTCATCCAGTGAAATTGGATGACATCATCTTAAAACCCCATAGCAACAGGAAGGATTCATACCCAACCAAACATGAAAGTGAGGGCAGTAAACACATAACCAATCACAGTCCACAACCAAGCCAGGGCCAGGGAATGGCAGATGCACGGTAGGCGCTAAGGGATTACCGGTACCGGTAAGGTCACCAGTGCCGGTAATCCCTTAGCGTCCTACTACGAGGTCCCTCAGGGGGTCCCGTCCTTAACGCCTGGTCTGACCAGGCGTTAAGGACGGGACCCGCTGAGGGACTTGAGAGCTAATAATGGTACCGCAAATTGCGGTACCGTTATTAGCCCTTTCCCCATTCCCATTGAGCCCTATGGGGGCTCAAACGGGAATAGGGAATGGTATCTGGAATGGGGATTTACCGGGTCCTCCAGGGTTGGAATGACGTGGCAAGTCCCCATACCACCTACCCAGACCGGGTAAGCGGTAAGGGAGTAGCCATGCCGCTAATAGCAGCATGGTTACCTCCTACCGTGTAATGAGGCCCATAGAGTGCAATGCCCAAGGGAAGGAAGTGAGGAGCCACCTCCCAGTCAGCCATCAGAGCTGTGAGACATTTCCAGGGCCGGAGCCTGACAGCCAATTCCCATCCCAGCTACTTAAGGAAATACACCTGTGATCCGTTACACAAGAGAGAGCCTGAAAGGTGGGATCAAAGCCCCAGATAAAAGGAAAGGCCTGTGTCAGACATCTGTGTAAGTTAGGAGGAAGAAAACATTCTGAGCCAGCTTGAGACGTGACTAGAAAGAACTGCTGAAGGAGCCGTAGCAAGAACAGGTGACAGGAGACTGGAGGAGAGGCCCAGCAGGCTGATGTGAGACAGACTATGGGGGTGGGGGATTGAGAGACCCAGAAGACCGAGAGGGAAAATACCAAGAGAGTTTGGATAAGAAAGAACCAGAGACCTTGGAGGAGATAGTCCTAAAGGGTTAAGAGGATTAAGACCCATATATCTAAAAGAAGAAAGTTTGAGAGGACTCTGATGATGAGAAAGATCCACAGGGTTGGGAGAAGAATTACCCAGTGGGCATGGGGTGGAAACACCCAGGTACTGGAAGGGAAAGACTTGAAGGAAAAGTATCCAGAAGCCTGGAGGAAGAAATACCCAAAGAGATTTACAAGAGGAAGACTCTGAGGTGTGGAGAAAGAGGCTATTGCAGGGGGAGTGAAAAGAAGCCCTATCAGACCAGAGGGGCGGACAAGAAAAGAGGATATAGAGGTAAAAGATAATGAGATGGTGGAAGAGATGCTTAAAAATTGTAAAATAGTGGAGAACATCAAGACGAAGAAGGTGCACATGGTAGGAAAAAGTGAAGAGAAGTAACGGGACAACAAGGAGGTAAAGGAAAACGTGGTAGAGATGAGTGTGGAGAAATAGTTGAATATTTTTAAGTAGGGAGGTAAACTTTGCCTCAGCAGACAGGTGGAAAAACAGTTTTGAGGAAATGAAGGTGGTGGATCTCAGCAGGGTTTGCCTATGGATGGGGTGGTAGAGAAACTAAGTTTGATAAGGATTTGCGGAGCAGCAGGAGAAGCTCAGAATGAAGACTGAGACAAAAGGGTGTTCTATGGCATGTCTTTGTAGGAACAGGACATCAGGAGAGTGAGAGACTAAAGTAGGAAGCTGGAGAACCGTGACTCGGAAGGAGAAGTGATTGTAGGAAGGTGGTAAAAGGCCTAGTGAGGGCCATGGAAATACCTTATGGCAGCCTTGTAAACCTTGTATAAGGCCCATATTACCGCAATACCACCTACAATGCCTACCAAGCTGAGGCCCAGAAGGAAGCTTGCTTACCTATGTAAAATCTAGAAGAATGGTTTGGGAACCACTTAAACCTGAGATTAAACCATATGCGGAGTTCCTGAGATGAAGATAGATGATGGGTGCTTTAATCTCAAACCAAACACTATAAACTAATTGACTATTTTGTTAAACTGCAGCGACAGACCTAGGCCCAGGCTTACCGAGAACTGGCAGAGGTTTTTGTTCTGACTCTCTTTAACTTATCTCAATGCACAGCCAACATCCTGAAGAATACCCATTTTGACAGCTTTAGTTTAATTGAAAGCTTTACTGTTTATTATTTTGGCTGGAATCTGTACCAGAACCCTTATAAACCTTTTAGTGTCAGCCTGTGATGATCCATGTTCCCTGTGTGACAATGCAAATTCAAACGATAAATAGGAAAAGGGCCATTAAAACAAAAGGTGAATGAAAAGTAGCCATGGATCTAACAGCTGGAAGGGGCAAGCTTGAGCAGCCCCACCACCTATCATGGGGCAATCCATGTAATGGCACTGCGTGCCATTCCTAACTGTCTGGAGGGTACAGTGAGATATATGGTGGCAAGGATATGTTAGATCGATTGCATTTGTTTTCATGTGCATGAAATGTGCACTGGTGCTGTTAAGTTACAACAGGTGGTGGTAAATGTTACCATTGACTTGTATAATGAACATGTAAAAGTCCACAGTATGAGAAAGGCTGTACATTTCCAATCTGATATGACTAGTGTGCAGTATCTGAAAGGGTTAAGGGATATTGTAAAGCATCCTGAGAAAACCTGGGAGAAATGCATGACTGTGTGTTGTGAATTCATGGTGGTTGGATGAATGTGCATGTGGTTAGGATATGATGACTTGTGTGTCCTGGTTGTTAATTAGCACATCCTTGATACATTCCAAGTAGATTTACAAACATAGTTGGAGTAGAGGGAAGACACCTTATTTACCAGTGAGCACCTTTTATGACCTCAAATAGATATAAAAACCTTTACAAAAAGAAAGTAGAAAAAGACTAAAAAGGTACATTGATACAAAGCACAGGTTATTTTTACATTAAAAAAGATAAAACGGAAAAGTAAAAATAAGTGCACGTAATGGAAAACATCATGATAATAATTATGAGAATTGCAGTAATCAAAATAAACGTTTGTGAACAATTAATTAAAAGAATGTTTTAAGACCATTTTGTACATATTGGAATTTGCCATGATTCTATGAATGCAGCAACAGCCAACACGTCAGCTAATGATGTCGGATTCAGGAGTCTTTTCCATAGTTCAGTCAGGTCAACCTTATTATTTGTACCCACAATTTTACGAAACTAGCAAATCCTTTCGAAGAGCCACTGTGGCTGCCATGTGTCCTTTTCCCCAATGGTGTTATATTGGCACCAGATAGAACAGGATTGTGTGGGATGTTTCTGCGGGTGGTTGGTATTAGATGGGCATGAGGGCTGATTACAATATTACTGTTTGTGATCCTACCATGACTCTTGATTCTATCCAAAACACCATTGGCCACACTCTGATCCCAAATTCCAACTTGCCAGAGTTGCAGGAGCTATCACCCTTGTGTATACTCTATGGCAACTCCCTATGGCATCCCTAGTCACAAGAACACAACCGCTCGCAGTGCAGAGCCATTGCAAGCATTTATTAGAGAGTGCACCCCTTGCGTGGTTAAGAGCTAATTTAGGAAATCCATGAAGGAATACTGTTCCCCTTGCGGCCCCCCCACATGGGTTGTGTAGCTGATACTATGTTTCCTGATGCAAGGTTGTGTGCTCTTTATTTGGCAGCACTAAGGCGATGGATTCCCATTGACTTTATATCCCTGTCTTCACATGTTTCGTAAATAGGTTTTGACGTTGGTGGCCTTCACGACTTCCCTGAATGTGAACTACTGGACATATTTCTCAACTTGGTTCCATTTCACAAGAATATGTGCAATGGGTTCACAATGAGTAGTGGCCTGGGGTTGTTTAGTGGTGATACAGGTTCAGGGAGCACTTGCTTGCAGTTACAACCTTAGGGAATGCATAACTCCTTAAGAGATTGATCAGCATTGGACAAAGGACATTGGGCTGATTGCTTCTGGGCCCTTAATGGGGTTAAGCGGAGTAAGCAGATGTTCCCTGAGCACACATTTATTGTGTTCCCACTTCAAACACTACTGGTAAGGTAAGGCCTATCTTCTAGTACATCGTCCGACTCCAGGTGCATTTCAGCCAAAGGTTCCAGAGGGCTAGAATTCTCTGCAGCTACAGGCAGAGTATTAACCATTTGGGTCGGGCCAAGGCACAAACAGAATCTCAGGAACTAGGCAAATACTCCTATGAATGTTCTTGATTGACATGGTCCCACCAATAACCAAGAAGGATGACAGCTTGTGAGAAGGGCTGATGTGGCATCTCCCACCACTGGTGCTGGTTGTGGCAACCGCCTCATGGCTGATCAGCTCTGATGTGGAATAGAGGGAGTTTGCTTTGGTGGAGACAGGAAAGGTGGCAGAGGGTTTTTAGGGCAAAAGAGGTTCAGTCAAAGTTATTTGGTTAAGAATCATGTCCGCTGTCCTTGTTTTGCCCATATCTTTATTGCGGCAGGTAAGGGATCCTAGGGCAATTGAGAGGTCCACATTCGTTAACGAGTCAGCTAGAATTCTGGCAATGGGATTTTCTACGGAACATGTACCAATCAATTCCCCTGGGCTGCTGGTGGCCACTCCACCAAGATGGACTCCAATTTTATTTACCACCACCCCACTCCCCAATGCATCCTGTTTAGACCCGATGGAACTTATTGATTTATTTTGTCAAGAAATACGCCTCTACGTAAACTTAATAGTGCAGCGGTCTTTTGCTGCAAAGGATTTATCAGCCTTTCCCTCTGCACCTTGTCGAGTAGGGGGAGTTCCCAATTTTTGTCTTACAGTCAAGATCTTGCGTTTAGACGTTGGGCGATGTTCCATACTTAAAATAAGAGATGGACTGTATATGGTAAAAGTTTGGTAAATAACTCTGGGCGACTCTGTAGGGAATTTGCAAATATGGCCCAAATTGGAATATGGCCCACAAGCTAGAGTTGAATCACCGGTCACCACAAACACTGTAAGCCTCTTTCTCAACCCACCCCTTCTCCACTCACACCTCGTGGTGTGCTTCCAATAGGAATCTTGTGCTGTACTGTGCCCAATACCGAGTGCTTGGGCTCAGGGATGAGATAGAATGGAATGACACCACCTTAGTAGGTTGCCGCTCACCATGCTGTTGTGGAACACCCCTTCAGGAGGTACAACAATGGTGCCCTTGAACCCCGTAGGCTTCAGCCCTGGGAGGTTGCACTGCAGTGCTTGTTGGTACTAGGGGCGGGGATGGTCCTGCAACAGCAACGGAGGCCCTCCTGGGCCAGAAACAGAAAAAAAACTGTGATGCAACACCTGTGCCGTTGGACTCCGCGGGCTTCAGACCTGGCAGGTTTCACTGAAGAGCTTGTTGTTCTGGGGGCATGGCCTGGTCCTGCAGCAGCAAATGGGGCTCTCTTGGGCCAGAAAAAGAAATAAATGGGACACAACACCCAAGCCCTTGGACATGTAGCATTAGGAACTGAAAGGAGGGTGATTTGTTTGTGTGGGCTAGTTTTGTAGGCCACAGACTATGATAGTGTTGACCCCACGGCAGGTGCATGAACAAACACGCTGGCTGTGGTTTGCAAGTTTTAGAGAATAAAGCGAAAATTTAAAACTGCATTTACAGGCGAGATTAATTACTGTGATGCTGCGGAAAGGGGTCTTGAAAAAAAATGACCATTGTTCATAGTAAGTGATCACAGGAAGAGAGGATGGGATGTTTCATTTATTTTCCAAGCGCAGGAAGAAACAATGGGCAGGAATCCATCTTGCCAAAAGGAGGCGTGAGCTGAACCAAAAGGGTAAAATGGGTGTTAGAAAGCACTGGAAGATTTTTGAATGGCATGTGATATGTTGGAAGTGACTTCATGAAAGGTGGAACCAGTGATTTTAACAAAAATATTTCAGAGTATGATTTCATAAGGAAACAATTATAATGTAAAAATATTGAATTTATATATGGGGTGGGGTAAGGGTTTAAACGGGTGTGGCAGGGGTTTGGAGAGGGGTTAAACGCATGTGTAAACAGGGGGCTTGGGGGCACCTCATGCAAATAAACAATTAAAAAATCTATATTTTTTCATTTTAAAGTTTCATCATAAAATCATTCTCTGAAAATGATTTTGGTAAAATCGCATAGAACCTGAAAGGGGAAGGCTGTTAACAGCTGACATCACCAAAACAAGAGGGAAAAGATGTTGAGAATCTATGTGTGATATACCAAACTGGGCTGGATTCTGGAAAAGGGATATAAGTGACTGTGAGAGGCAGGAGGAGGTATTTTAGGGCTTCTGGTTTTTGGGCTTTTACGGAGTCTGTGGATTGTCTTGGGGTAGTTGAAACTAGAAAAGGGCTTAGCTTTGGCCAACTCAGAATTCTAGCATGGCTGGGGGTTTTTGGTTGCCGAATTTTGAAAAACATCTGGGGTTTACCAGAAGAAGATCTCTGGGCTTTTGAGGAGGTGAACAAAGAGCTTAGCTGCCACTGCTGATTGCATCAAGTGAGAACGCTGGGTTGTCTCGTTCAGTAGCTATGCTGCTCATGAGCATAAGGCTTTGTGCCAAACCTCACTGGGACTTTGAGCTGGGGACTGTGAGCAGAGACGATATCTGTTGGCAGCTGGCAGAGAGAGAGAGGGAGCACAATACTTTGTGTGTGGTTCTGCAAAGACAGTGTCCTAAGATTCACTGCTGAAAGGAGGGGCTGCTGCCAAGTGGAGATCAGACTGCAGACCGGCCGGAAGGGCTGGGTTCACCAGAGTCTCAAGTGAAGTAGAGTGAGCATTAATAGGGACAGCAATTGCTGGTATTCTCTTGGGGTGTAATGTGGCAAGGTGTCAAACTGACCTAAAAGGCATTACTCCCTTTATTTCTAAGGTACCCAGGGATGAAGGTAGTTGCCTGAACCAAAATCATTTTTGGGGATTGTTCTTTTATGCAGCAGAGTCCATAATATCTAATCCCATACTAACCCAATCATAAGCTAGGGGAAGGGGATAAATGAGAATTGAAACGGTACATATAATGCATTTGCCTTCATAGTCAAAGTGCCAGAAAGGTTGTCTCCTAATCACTTCCCTAACTTAATAGAAGTGGGGATGGGCACAACTATGTTTCATGTCATTTTACACTCCTTATTAATGAATGACAAGTTAGGGTTGTTCCATAATCAAAAGAAAATTATCCCTGTGGAATTGTATGTTTTGTTTTTCCTTCTCTCCAACACATGCATTGACAAAAACTAAATGTTGCTTGTTCTTACACATCACAAATGCGAAAGTCTGAAATTTGTGTCTTTTCTTGCTACGAAGTTTAAACATTTTCAAATAAAGAGTAAAACGGCAAGCATGTGTGGTGCTTTTATTGTTTCTGTACTGTGTTTAATGTATGGTGCCCAGTGTTAAAATAATCTGATGTGCCTGGTGCAGTACAAGGCCTTCCGCTGTATATCCAAAGATCCCATAATCTGATATAATTGTTGCAACAGAGAAGTTTCAGGAATATATCTAACTGTGCAGCAGGATAAACAATGGCATTGTGACCAACATGGCAGTATGGGGTCCAAGCATCATTAACATGGCAGTATGGGGTCCAAGCATCATTTTATGAACAGTGGATTGTGTTTGTGAGCTGTCTTGACACTGTGAACTGCTATGATGTAGGATATCATTCCAAAAACTGAAATAGGACATTAAGTCTTTCTCTGCAAATGTTGGTCTATTAACTGGGCTTTACCATTCCATCTTGTCCGAACTGCCAAGTCCTTTTAGTGTTGCCTCACTTCAACATGGTCTACCTGTTCTGTTTGTCCTCTTCCCCTAAATGGCCTGGATTGTCTATATAAATTTAGTGCAGATTGTGCAGCATCATGGACTGGGTTACTATATTAGGTGAGAAGTAGCTGGGGAAATTTGAAAGTGGCAGGGTGGAAATATTGTTCCAGAGTTGGTGCAAGCTAAGTGAGTGAGCCCTATCAATCTGTCCCCTTAGAAATTAATTGAAATAGTAGTCAGAATGGCTCATTTTGCATCACATTTTCAGGAAAAGGCAGATAAAAGTCATAGGAATTTGCAGGCAGTGCTACATGTGGCATATTCTAATATTTCCGATACAAGGCCTAAACTGTCAAAATTGCAAATCATGCTTGTGATTATGAGTCAGTGGGAATGTCATCAACTTAAAGTAATGTGCCAGCATATAACTCACATCACTGTCCCTGTGCTGGTAGATAATAAATACAATTGGAATTGTCATAACATAAAAAACATTCAAAAATTAGTTGCAAGAGTGCTGTCAGTACAGGTCAGATTACCTCCAAAGTATGTGTTGTAACTGGGTCTTGCATAGCGCAACTCACCATTTTGGTGGCCTCTTGGCGCTTGGTTCTGCAAGAGCTGGTGAGTGTTGGACTTAGTGGGAGTAGAGGGAAAGGCAAGATGCAAAATCTGAGGTGTTGATGCAAGCAGATTGGAAGTAATATCTATCTGTGTGCTTGTAATATACAGGATGAGCTTGATTTAGACATGTGTTGCCAAAGGGGATCCTTGCTTATTGATGTGCTGTGATAGGGTTGTGTTCCAGGTGCAGGGCCAACGCTTTGTGCATCATACATGTGCAATAAGGTGGAAAGAGGAAGTGTGATGAGTTTGCTAAAAGTTGGGAACGTTAAAAGTAGACACCATGTTGATGGGTGCCTGGTTTCATATTTCCCTATTGAGATCAACCCAGGGACATTTATTGCATTTTTGTGATTATCATTATCAAATGTATTGATGAGGAGCTCTGTTACTTATGAGGTGAAAGGGATTAATTGTATCAGTTTTACATAGGCTACACATGAAGAATGTCTTAGATCATTTGTATTCATGAGGACCTCATCCTTCTGTGTGACAAAGCGGCCCCAGAGTGTCTTTTGATTCTTTCCTGTTCTCAGCGACTTAAAAGGGAATTAGAAGAATATGTAGGCACTTCCAGGCCTCCAGGTGGGAACTAAAAGCAATCTGGGCCACAGAGATATACCACAAACTGCCTAAGACTAAACAATGATACTTTACCACTGCAGAAAAAGTCACAAGGATGCTAACCCACAAATTAAAAGCATTCCAAACCCGTAACACAATTGAAAAACATAAAGACTTAAATGGTCAAACCCAAAGCTCAGACGCAGTCAAATTAGATATTTAATCCCAATAATGCACAAAACTATTCACCCCGAATCAGGTGACTGAATCGGAGCAAAGGGAATTCCTTTCTTGATCTAATCTCCCAAAATTATCCGCACTAATCAAAATGTACATAAAAGCATTCATAACCCCAGAAGAGGTTGAAGAGGGAAAATGGGACGGTCCCTTCCCCCAATTGTCATCCAGACCATGGCCTATGACCTCACGGCCCAAGCACCCACCGCGAGCGGAATTCAACCCGTTCACTGCCGCCCCAGATGTCAAGATCCACCGTGGCCACGCCCCACACACCGAGGCAAACTGCGTGTCAATCAAACCACGTGCTGGGACCTCAGGCGGAGCTGACACTGACCATATGGATCAACTCGATTAGACAGCACCCACAAATACCGCCATCGTTAGAGATGCCATGACACCTAGCCAGCGGACAAGAACACACGTGGCACCAAGCACATTGATCATACCCACACCCATATACACAAAGAACATACTTAGTGCTATGACGTAGAGGACCACTCACACATGCATTGTTGTTTTTTTCACATAGGCCAACTACAGCACCGCAGAAACGCAACATGCCAGAAGAGCTTGTGTACATGCTTGCAGACGCTTCCTCGCCACTAAAACCTTGAAGATGTAACCCTGTACATGGACTAATGCATATGAATCTCTGTCGCCCCTCGTGACCCCCATATTTTGGACTATGTACCACCACCCATAAGCCAGGCCAAGGTAGGCCGCAGAGCCAGAGTCCCCAGGCCGGAGCAGCTCAGACAAAGCTGCAAGGTGCTGATCATGCAGAACGAACCCTGACAAGAGTCCCACAGCCAAAGCCGCAATGTTGCAATCTACATGCAGCGCTCCCCGCGCCAAGGTTACACCTGGCACTGCTAAACGCTCCTCAGAGCCGAAATACAAATCAAATGCTCATACTTCTGCTTCAGCTGCGGTCTCACAATACATGACCGAGCCGACCTGATGCGATGCCAAAGCCCAAGGACTAAAGAAGTTCTGGGGTCTCACGTCTGGGACACAGACTGCAACAATAAAATGACAAATTGGACACCGACAGCGATGGGAAAGGCATGCACACCAGCTAATAGTCAGACCTGTGCATTGTCCGCCACTGACACATAGTCTTACTTTGTTGCCAGCACCAAGTACACCGCGAGCTGGGAACAGCGATGGTCCCAGGCTTGGGGGCTCGTGGGTGGACCAATCAGAATACGAGGGGCTCACCATTGACACCACTATAGTTTAGCCAATCACTAATTGTCCCCTTGTAGCAATTCTCTTGTAGCAATTATTAGGGATGGCCCAAGCGTACCACCTGACCCTTTCTCTACCACTAACGTTTTCCTCTATATGTGCCTATACTGACCCTACCACTCGGGGAGCCAACCCGAGATGGCATTAGGTTTTGGGGCTAGTTTTCCCAGGTGACGCAGGTAGTCGCATCATACAGCTAGAAAAAGGGGCCTGCGAGCCCACCACGAACGAGATGTCTCCTGGATGCCTGTGATCCGAGAACTTGTCCCTGTCTGTTTTGTGCAATAAACAGCAGCAAAGAGTGCTTTTGTGTGTTTCTCATACTCCTTTGGGACGCGGGAGGAGTTGGGGCCTCCCCAACCCTGGAGGTCCGCAGACGGCCCTGTCGACCCCTGGGAAATTACCCCGATAAGTTGGAGGCACTGCTGAGATTGAGGGAGATCACAGCGAGGCCGCTTGCGTCAAGGTGGCCCGGCAACGCAGCCCCCTCTGCCGTTGCCCCCTTTGGAGGACTACAGGACCATCGCAGTACTGCGAGACGACCAGACAGAGCAATCCAGAGATTGGCTGTCGGGAGCCGACTTCAGAAGTATCCCGCCTGCGGTTGGCGAGTGTCCAGGCATGGTCCAGATGAGGGGATACGGCGAGCTGATTGGCAGGGGTGCCCGCAGTCGAGCGGCACCAGCAGGCGAGAGCCCGCTGTGAGTATGGCACACACAACCAGCAGTGCAATGTTGTGCGGGAGGTGGGAGGCATTGTAATTAGGGTGGCGGGTAGTTCGTACAGTGTGTTAAGAAAAGATTTTGTCATTGAGCGGCGATCATTGTGTAAGGTGTAGAGGGATCGGCATGAAGGCCGTCCTCTCTAGTGTTACAAAGCAAATTGGGTGGGGCTTCAAGCACACACGTGTGACTGGCGAATCACGCTGATTGGTCTAGATCGCAGACACCTGTATGAAGGGGTGTGGCATTCCTACGAGTTGGCGTTGTAGATCAATCAATAGATGAGGATTCCTACTGATTGAGTGTTTCAGCTCGGTGAATAGATGACGTATTGAAAGGGGCCCGTAGGGGTCTCTTACTTCTATGGAGACAAGGCGAGTCACCACACACGATAGATACGCCAGACACAAGGTTGTATTCCCAAAGCTAGGGTTTATTGCAAAGCAAATAGTCTCAGTTGGCCAACTCGGTCTCACGCCCCGCGACGTGTATCTCTAGACCTCGAGGGACGCAAGAGAGTGAATTACGTACATCAGTTACATAGTTACATATATACAAAATGCATATCAAACAATCAGCTATGACATGTTTAACACTCCCCTTTATTGGGTTTCTTTGAACTCGGTGTGATGATGGACACTTTCGACAATTATGACACCTTCAAATATCTATTCTAGTAACAATATGCAATTTGTAAATGCGGAGGCATCCTTCAGTTGTTGAACAGAACACAGTGCTTCTGTTCTTGGAAGCGAGCTACATACGGGGGAAGAGTCGCATTCCAGACCTTTCTATCTATGAGGTGCTATTCGTGTCCTGGGAGCCGACACGCTCTAACAGGGCTCAGTAAAGGGGGGCTGGAAGAAGAGAATAATTCAAGCCTTTAGCTGCTTTATTCTAAACATATTCTACCATATAACGAGACTGGCTGGCAGCTGCAAAATGATTAAATGCCCTGCAGCTCTGTTTCAAGGCTACATTCGGGAGGGAGACGGGCATTCTTCCTGGCGCTGCCTGCGTTGTGTTTCAACTAACTCTTGTTATCCTCGCGGCCCTGCGGCCTTGTCCTTTTACGTGCAGACAACAAAGTTTTACAGTCGAGCAGTGTAAGCAGAAAATGTACTGCGAAGCAATAAGAACAGAAAGCAATGAGCAATGGTTAGAAAACAAAATGGCGATTCTTGTTACATCAAAATGGCCGTTCATTGGCAAACTCGGAAACCTATATGTCTGTCATATCGTGCATGTGACGGTTGGCCCACGGCCATCAAAATACGTTTGCCGTTACATATGAGCAGTATCAATTTTTCTAGACTGACAGTATTCCCACAGGAGGTAGCTAGATTGTTTCTCACTGCGGAAGATAGTTTGCTGGTTAAGCTCCCCTAGAGAGGGGGCATATCACACGCGAGGCGACGCAGCGTGCGCAGTCCAATTGTAATAACAAAGTGATTAATGAATACTCCACTCCAGGCGTGGTGGGTAGACAGCTGTGGGGATCACGGGGAATATCATTGTAAAATATGGCTCGCGTTCATTTTTTGCTATAATTGTACGTACCGGTAACCCATTGTAGTAGTTGGTAACGTCACCCATAGGGCTTGCATAGGACACTGCAGTCTTTTTCCAAGCGTGATCGAGGAAGGGACACGCGGTAAGAGAGGGGTGAAGGGGGAGAGGAGGTCGCGCACAGAGAACGCCGGCATGTCCTCGACAACTGGGGGTGCACTAAAAGGTGGTGCGGCCAGTGGGGGAGGGCATACACTGCTCAGGCGGTGGGGGCAGAGGGGAAGGAGGAGGAGTTAGGAGTACATTGCAAGTGCGCCAAGTAGCAGCGGCACAAAGAAGGCGGGCAGCTCAAAAGCACGCCGCGCAGGGCACGCAACCGCAGGGGGCTTCATGCGCCACGGGTCGAAGGGGGCCCTAGTTCTGAAGGGAGATGTATAAAGGAAGGTGACAGTGTTGTAAAGATCAAGAGGGCGGTGGAGCACAGCACGAAAGTATTGTAATATAAATTGCTTTTCCTTGCAGCGGAAAGTCGAAAGACCCCAATTTACGGGGCCAATTAACGGTGGAATTGAAAAAGTGAAGTTTCTAAAAATGTCTGTTTATTATGGGATAGGGTCAGGGTACAGGGCCAGCACATTAACAACACCACTCCAGCATATCTGTGCAACACTAACACCGAGATAAAATAGTAAAGTACAGTATTGAATGGACTCAAGGGACAGATAACAGAATTAGAATACCATGCCCGCCCAACGGCAGTTTTGATATATCCACTAAACACTCATTGCTAGCGTATCTACATAACACATATAAGGGGAAGAAGCTAGTGAGCCACCTAGAAGTTTTCGACCTTGGAAAATGTTTCCAGGGTTCTTACAAGGTATACCAGGGATGTTCAGCATGCATGGAGTAAAGGAGGAGAAGGTGAGCGAAGAGGGCGAGTGCAGCGCGCTCCAAGCTCCCCCCAGTGCTGAGGAAAGTGAGGAAGAATCAGAAGGATCATACCCAGTTGCAGAGGTAAAAAAGGAAGGTTAGGGAGAGACGCCCATAAGTAAAGAAGTAAAGAAAGAAACAGAAGGGCTGTATCCAATGAGAGAGTTGAAAGAATCAACACAATCACAGTTAACAGCAGCTGAAGGATACTCGAACCCTACATACAGCCCACCACCATACGTGCCAGCAGACAGCTACTAAAAGGGGGTGGGTGCGGGGAGTGCGGCAGACACGAAGCCAACACAGGTAAGCACCGGGGGTGTAAAAACGGCACAAATAGACTTGGCAAGCATAGTGCTAGATGAATGGATAGCAGCGCAGGTGTTACTGAAGCTTCGAGGGACGTTAACAGGGGAAGAGGAAGAAGCGGTAAACAAGGTATGTAAGGAGGAGATAGGACATACAGAGAGAAGGTGCGAGGTAAGTACAAGGGAAGGGGGAAGTATGATGAGGGTAGAAGAGGAAGTGCTGGAGGAGAAATTAGCAGAACCAAGGGAGGCGCGAAGCGTGCTGATTAGACAACTTAAGCAGTAGGAACGGGAAAGAAAAGTGAAGCTGAAAGAAGGTAAGAAGGATAGAGCAGCATGAGGAAGAAAGAAGGAAACAGGAAGAAGACCACATAAAGGGGATTGCAGAATGAGTAGCACGCATGGAACAGTGGGAGGGCAAGAGGAAAGAAGAGGAACAAGAAGAAAATGACAGGGAGATGGGATTATGGAGGAAGAAGATGATATCAGAGAGCGCACGAAAGTACGAGGAAGGGAGAATTATAGAAAGTATACTGGCAAGAGAGGGCGGAATATGGAGCAACAAGGATGAAGAGGCAAAGGTATTAGAACAGGTAAGCGACACAATAATGAACAAACTTTGCAGGGCAAGAGCGGAGGTAGATGATGAAGTGAACAAGCAAAGCAATACAGCACTGAGAGAGACACACAGGAACATGGGGCTAAGACATACGCGTGTGGCAATAAGGAGTTATCGATAACACCGGCACAGGGGGGCACGGAGAAGACAGGTGAGTACACAGACATAGGGCCTCATTACGAGGTTGGGGTAGCCATGGCGCTATTAGCGGCATGGCTGCCTCCAAAACCTTACCGACTCCGCCCTGGTGAATGGAGCTATTACCGGCCCATTCCAAGGTTGGCGGGACCGGTAATTACCCATTCACCAGGGCCCTTTCCCATTCCCATTTGCGCCCCTATAGGGCTCAATGGGAATGGAGAAGGCGCTAATAACGGTACCGCAAATTGCGGTACCGTTATTAGCTCTAAAGTCCCTTTGCGGGTCCCGTCCTTAATGCCTGGAAAAACCAGGCGTTAAGGAAGAACCCGCAAAGGGAACTCGTAGTAGGGCGGTAAGGGATTACTGGCACCGGTGCCCTTACCGGTGCCCTTACCGGTGCTGGCAATCCCTTACCGCCCACCTCGTAATGACGCCCATAGACTTAGAGACTGTAACAGTGGGGTAAAAACGCCCAAGCACAAGGTTGACATTCTCAGATGGATTTTGCAGTGAGGAGGAAGAGGGATCCTGCGGAGGACGGAGTGATGGAAGTGGGGAGGGGCTAAGTAAATCATACATAACACGCACAGACTGCGGTCATCGTGGGAATGTGAGACACGAGAAGAAGAAAAGACAGGAGGGAGAGCAAAAGACAACAAAGAGAAAGAGCACCACGACCACTGACACCGCCAGTACAACACACGCCATATGTTAATAGACTCAGAGACCTGCCAGGACGCAGAATGGAAGAATCAGCAACTACACACAAGAAGGGTCAAGTGGGTCAACAGAGAAGACATAAGAGCATAGGAGATGATCGAGTAACACAACACCTTACCGACTTTCTTGAAGAACTTTCTGACATGGAAGAGGAGAGCGAATACACGCACACATCTCCGCACAGATGAACGACAGGGGAGGTAAAAGAATACACGCTAATGTCATTACTAGAGAGAAGGGGAGCAAGGCCACAATATGTCCCATGGAAACATGCAGACAAAGAAAACATTATATGCAGGCTACCATCTTTGAGTGGAGGGGCCGGGAATTAGATATATGAAATGGAAAAACAAACTGCAGGGCAAAAACTAGCAGTGGGCGATGTCAAGGGGTTGTTAATTTCCATACTGGGTGATGCAGCAGATGACATTTGGAAGAGGGCTGGATTCCCAGGGGTGACAGTCAGTGACACGTCACATGATGGGGCGACATTTGCAAATTGCAGAGACGCACCATGGCAGGCACTGAGGGTGGAATATCCAGACACTTCAGACATAGGGGCAATAACGTCACGCAAAATGCGTGAAAATGAAGATCCTGTTTATTATATCCAGGAAATTCAGGAGAAGTGGTGCCTGGAAACGCTGGAACCGTGGGACAAAACACTAGCAATTTTTCAACACATACTGATACAGGGCCTCCCAGAACAAGTACAGAGACAATTAAAGATATTGGTAGGAATGGAAGCAAAGGCATGGCCAGAAATACAGCTGACAATAGTACACCATTGTAGGCTATGGCAAGAAAAGATTAAACAGAAAGAGGAAGACAGAAAGGCAGAGGAGGCAAAATTGGTCCAAAAGAAACTGTCCAAATATGCCATGGAAGGTGCACTAATAACAGGCCCCGCCCAGGTCACTCCGGTACCAGACACTACACAACAGCCACAACAACAAACAGCATCACTACAGCAAGCACAAATGATGACACAGCAAATGCCACCACCTCCACCATACACAGCCCAACACCAATACGCCACAAAGATAGGGGGTGGATACACGGAAATGGGAAATGGTTACACAAACAACTACATGGGGAGGGGTGGGCCAGCGAGAGGGAGGGGATTTGGACCAGCAGCACCACAGCAAGGAGGAGGGTTCCAAGGGTACAACCAATATGGACATATGGGGTACTTAGACAGCACTGGAGGATACCCGTGGAAAGCACGCGAGCCGCCAACGCGCAGGACATGTGGTTTAATAGGATACATATCACGCACGTGCAGAGCAAGACCGGCACAAGCAGGATGGGGAGAGCAAGGCCAACAGGGTTACAATGGGGGACAACAATACTATCAACAACCGCCATAACAGGTGTCAGAAACACAAACACAACAACAAGCACCACCTCAGCAGCAACTACAAACATACACGACACCACACCACAAGTGCAGTACCAACCAGCCCTACAACAAGCGCAACAGAAAATGGCCACAGCACAACAATAACACATCCAGACAGTACAACATCTCACACAAATACAGGACAATAAACTACTACCCGCAGACACATCAATACAACAGACACAATTGGGGAGGGTGACAATATTGGGTCACAAACCATACACAGGGAACAGACAGTCCCTATACCCGCAATAGGACAGCCCACAGACGTCCTTGATGTGTCCCATCCTATCGGTAACACCTAACCCTGCGAGGAACCACAAATAAAGGTGGCAATAGGTGACAAAACATTTTCTTTCCTAGTTGATACAGGGGCCACTAGATCCTGTATTAAGGAGGGGAAGTTCAAATTGTCAGGCAAGGCCATGCACACACAAGGATTCTTTGGGGCTCGAGGGCTCGTTCCTTTCACTGATAACGTCTCCTTATCTGTTGGAGATCACGACCTATCTCTACCACTGCTATACTCAAAACAATCGCCAGTAAATATAGTCGGTAGAGACATTCTGAGCAGACTGAACATGACTATATCCTTCACTGACAAGGGAATAGTGTGCTCCACACCAGTCATACACATGCTCACAGCATGACACATACTCCAGGCTTACTGAGGCAAAACAGCGGCAAGGGCAGAAGCAGTGGACGGGGACCCCTTCCAATATGGAACAGACATGGCAATAGCATGGTAACCACTAGTGAGGTGGAAGGGGCAATAATATCAGTGGACACCAAGAGTACTGTGGCAACCACAGACTACATTGCAGTCCACAGCCAGGATGGGGAAGGGAAAGCATGGATACCAGTAATAGCACTAGCAGAAGGATGCAGGCTAACATAGGTGGCAGATGAGGAGCTGTTCTCGGATGAAGCAGGAGATGGGGAGATGGTGTTCCAGATGAGCGTCTATGTATGGTTGAGAGTGACATACAAGGAGGTAGCACATAAAATGGCAATCGCACTAGAAGGCCCCAACCCTACCCAAGTACCTTTCTATGAGGAAGATTTAGCAGCTGTACCCCCCTCTCTATGGACTACTAGTTCATATGACGTGGGCTGCATAAAAAGCATTGGAGGAGCACAGAAAAAGCTAAAGAAAGGTGCAATGCTGCCCAGGGTGAAGCAGTACCCACTATCTAAAGAAGCTGATGAAGGGATCTATGAAACAATAACTGCGCTAGTGGATAGAGGAATATTGGTACCATCAGAGTCACCGTCTAACACTGCGGTGTATCCTGTGCGCAAGGCAAAGGGAGGGTCCTGGCGCTTCATACAAGATTTGAGACCTCTCAACCACATTGTTGAGGCAGAGTACCCAAAAGGAGCTAACCCAGCAACCATCTTGTGCGGAATACCAGCAGAGGCGTCACGATTCACTGTGATCGCCCTCAAAAATGCATTTTTCTCAATACCTCTACACCCTGATTCACAAGACTTAACAGATTTCACATACTGCAACACCAAGTGGAAACACACTAGACTACCCCAAGTCACCATCCATCTTTAACAGAGTAATACAAATGGGTCTAGAAAACATAGAGATGGAAAGCACGGTACTGCAATATGTAGATGACATCATCATCTGCAGCACTACAGAGGAGAAGTGCAGGAGGGACTCTGTAAAGGTGCTCACAGTATTGGCTGAGAATGGATACAAGGTTGACAAGAGGAAACTGCAGTACTGTCAAGAACAAGTACTTTATATCGGGCAGATCATTTCACAAAAGGGAAGGAACATTGCACCACAAAGGGCACAAGCAATAACGAATACACCACAGCCGCAGACAGACAGAGAACTGCAGCAATTTCTTGGCCTATGCAACTGCTGCAGAGCATGGGTCTTTGACTACAGCTCATACATATAACCATTGCTCGAGGCCCTTAGAGAGGCACAGAGGGGGGCAAGGAAATTTGGATGGACAAGAGAAATGATAGAGGCATTCAATGAACTAAAACACGCCATTTCAACTGCACCAGTACTAGCTACCCCCAATTACGAAGAGGAATTCTACATATTATCACATTGTGATAGTGCAGTAATGAAAGCAGTACTAGCACAAAAGACAAGCATGGGACACAAACCAGTGGCATTCTACAGTGGCCATTTGGATCCTGTAATGATGGGTCACTTCCCGTGCGAACAGAGCCTAGCTGCAGCAGCAATTGCAGTAGAAAAATCCTCCTCAATCACCATGGGATGCCCCACCACACTGTACGTGGAACATGTCCTCTTTGCAATAGTAAACAAACCAAAATCCACACTGACCACACAAAAAGCTACAGGGTATGAGATTATACTCTCCAGACCTGAGCTGAAAATAGTTATGTGCAGTAATGTTAATCCAGCATGGTTTATAGCAGAGGAAGTGGAAAATGGAGAACATGTACATGACTGTACAAAGCCAATTGAAATTTACTCAGGTACCAGGAAAGTGGAAGAAAATGCCCTAGAGGGGAGGGTAGATAATGTACATCAATGGGTCATCAACAATTGATCAAAGCAATGGGTTAAGAAGGGCAGGAGCAGCAGTAGTGTGATTGAGGGAGGACTGGACTCACATGCCAGTAAAATGCGTCAAATTACCACAGCACTATTCAGCGCAAGTAGCAGAGCTAGTAGCACTAATTTTGGCCTTAGAAGAAAGCAATGAGAAACGAGTAACTATATACTCTGACAGTGCATATGTTACGTCAACAGTACACTTAGGATTAATAAAATGGCAAAGAAGAGGATTCAGAAGAGCAGATGGTACTCTGGTACAACATGCTCTCCTACTGGGTGAACTAATTGAAGTAATTCATTACCCGGAAGAGGTAGTACTGGTGAAGTGTCAGGCACACACTAATGGTGACGACCCAATTTCAAGAGGTAACGAAACAGCAGATGCACATGCAAAATATGCTGAATACTTTGGCGAGACATGGAACCTCCCAGAAAAACAAAAAGATAAGGGGGGAGTGACAGATGTTGATGAGGGATGGGTATACACACATCCCAGAGACACAGATTATGGAGCTGCAGGCAGCAGCACCAATGGCAGAAAAGGAACTATGGCTCAAAAGAGGATGCACCATGTCCCCCACAGATGCATTATGGCGACAGAATAATACAGGGAAAGTTGTGATGCCCTTAGGCCTATTGAAAACAGCTCTGACCCAATTACACCACCCCACGCACACAGGGAAAGAAGTAATTGCAGCACAGATAAAAGAATCATGGTCCTGCCCCGAGCTAAACTCACACGTTGCAAATTTCATCAGCAACTGCCTCACATGCCAACAATACATGGCCGGTCACACACTGCAAGTGATCAAAGGTACAATACCCCGGCCTGAAGGACCATTTCTGTACCTACACATTGACTATGTTGACATAATCAATGTATGTCAAGGTTACAGATACATGATTGTAGCAGTGTGCCCATTCTCAAGGTGGATCGAGGCAGGTCCATGCTCTCATGTAGATGCGTACAGAGCGGCCAAATTCTTGGTGATGGAGGTGTTCCCGAGGTGAGGAGTATGCGAAGTTCTGCGGTCAGACATTGGCCCCCACTTTGCTAACGAATTGTTTCAGCATGTAACTGCCCTTCTGGGAATTAAACATAAGTTTGCATGTGCGTATCACCCACAAGCAAATGGTGTCTGCAAACACCTCAATGGCCTCATAAAAGAAGAAATAGCAAAGATCCAACAAACAACCAAAAAGAGTTGGCTGTACTGCCTCCCTCTGGCCTTTTTGAACTGAGAAACAGACCAGGGTCGGATCATCACCTCACACCCCATGAGGTGGTGACCGGACGTCAGATGCACCTCCCACTCACACCACCATCAAGGGCTGATTGAAACACTGCAGGTACTGTTTTGGTGAAGAAATGCACGAGTATGTCTCTTCCTTGGTTACTAGTGCCGCTTTTATCTCTCAACAGATCCAACAGACACAGGGCAGGTCGAAGAACAACCAACAGGGAGAAGCAACCAACGAGGAACAGGAACTAACTGCACAGTGGACAGTAAAAGAGGGAGACCAGGTTCTCCAAAATTATCGTAGAAAGTGGAACGCCCCTAGATTCACAGGGCCCCACGTGGTGGAAAAAATAGCCCCTAGAGCGGTTAAGTTGCAGGATAAGGATGTGTGGACACACATCCACAACATCAAGCCCTACAAAGCACAAAAACCCCCTCACCTCAGCGAAAGGGCCAACACTTCAGCAACGACAACTGACAACAACAACGAGACAGTACAGACACCAGATACCCCAAAGGGCACAAACGATCAACAACCCATAGCCCACCCCATGATCACAAGATCCCAGACAAAATAAATATGTTTAGCTAAAATTAACTCTCACCAGCCACCAGTTAATGAAGAACATTGTCAAAACAATCCGCAAAATACACCACAATGTGTAAACACATGCATGCTCTCTTCTCTTTTTGTCTCGCACATGCAGGTACTGCGCATTGCTATTGTATATGTAACAAACAAAGAACATACATCACTGAAACATACGTCACTGCCCAGGGGTAAATGCTACCCGCAGACGAAACTACCCCAGAAGCACTGTCACACCAGTTTGTATACGTTATAAAAAGGCCAAAATACTTAAAGTGAAGGAGAATACGTGTATATTATAACACGTTCCTTATGATAATAGTACAATCATTTCCACATCTCCACGCAGCCTTACCCGCCCTAAAAGATATGACGGTAAGCATAGCGTGGGAAGAGCTTTTTGCCTGTGCATTCGACGATCACTTGATACGCAGGGCTTGAATAAAAGTACTCACAATAATAACGCCCATTTTGAGAGATTTTCAGGCAGGCACCTATATCATCTAAAGTAAAGTAGCTGCAGGAACGCAGCAAAGGTAAAAGGGAAATGCCAGTGGTAATAGCAACTTTGATAAAGATGTTAGGGATATTTTTCACCACTGGTCTGATTACTGCCGCTTTCTGGCAGGCCTACTATGCTTTCTATGTGATGGCATCTCCCTCTACTAACATTTCCCCTACCATGGCTGCAAGGAGCACGGTGTCAGGTGGTACAAGTAGCACCAGGGCAAACATAAAGAGGGATAAACGTAGTGTTTCCATTGACGTACATGGGGTGGACACTTACCTCACAGAATTGGCAAATGTCTCCAACAACATTTAGTACAAGAACATGTCCAAAATTGGTAAAGACACGATAAAGGACAACTGCTATGTATGCTTGTTGATCCCATACGCCATGAGCGCCTCAAGAACGTTTGTGGCAACTGAAGTACCTGCAACAACTGCTGAATGCCTGTTATATCTAGCATTGTTCCAAACACAAGGGCGATTTCAAGGGAAAAGAGCAACACTAAGATGGAAATCAAGGTCAACCTACCCCTATGAAGATAACTTCATCAAAACACTACAAATGTATGACAATTCATGGCAGCTGACAAAAGGACTTCAATATATAACGGATGGACCTGAGAAAGGGGCAACAAAAAAGGTTACACTGAACTATCTACCATGTGAGTGGTACACAAAAGAAGTTGCAGGTGAACCAGGATGCTGGGAAAGGCCACTAATATTAATATATGTCAAAGTGTACACGAAGGACGGATGGGTGGATGGAGTTGTAGGAAGTAAACTCTTGACTTTGGCAAAGTCACCAGTGATGACAGTGCAAGAAGAAAACAACAAATACTACAAGGAGTGGACAAAGAGTGCAGCACTGGTAACATGGTTAGATAAAGAGGAGGAACCCATAACAATACTTCCACTCACAGCACCAACACTGTGTTACCAGCATGATGGAGACGTTGATGTTGGAGCAAATGAAGGTTGCAAGAGAACAGTAAAGCTTCCTGAGGGGGGTGCACTAACAGCAGTATTGATGGACCACTATTGGGCCTGCGGAGAAAGGCATACAACAGCTTGCCACCATTGTGGATTGGAGGGTGCACTATGGTACACATCAACGTACCATCACTAGTAGTACCGCAAAAGCACGTCAACCTGGAGAACTTCCATAAGATGGACAAAGGGAATAAAAGGAAGAAAAGATCACTGAAGATGGTAGGAAGCAAGCAATGGAACGACACTACACACTTATCCAGAGTAAAAAGACAAGGAGAACCGCTGACAGGAAACTACCTGTGGGGAAAGTCAGAAACAGCTCTGAGTGACATTCCACCAGCACACAGGCTGTTTAGGAGGGCGGCAATGTTCTTTTCCTCCATCGTACATCCAGGTGTGCAGGCATATGTAAATGCGAAGTGGCCCCAGATAACAAGATGGGAGCTAATGATGACAATTAACTCCACAGTTAATGGATTCAATGTGATAAAGGAAGAACTAAGAACGATTAGGATGGTGGCACTACAGAACAGATATGTGCTGGACCTTCTGACAGCAATGGAAGGAGGTGTTTGCGCAAAAATTGGAAGTTCGTGTTGCTCGTTTATCCTGCCAACAACGAGGACAACGGTACGTTATCTGAGGCAGTATCACAGCTCGCCAAGATGCACGCCAAGATGGAAGAGGAAGCAAAGGGAGTGATATCACAGCTTGCCAAGATGCACGCCAAGAAGAAAGAGGAAGCAAAGGGAGTGAAGAAAGACGGTAGCTGGTTCTCTTACATATGGTCCTGGATGCCATCATGGCTCTAAGATGGCCTTAAGGTTGTGGCAGGGTGCATAATTTTAGGAATGGCTTCTATGATGGAGATAAAGCTATGGAGGGCAAAATCAAAGCGCGCTGCTGAAGAAATGAATGGCATGCACGTCCTAATGCCAGCTGAAGACGACCAACACACAGACATAATTATTAAGGAATGTAAGCGGCTGTGCCAGCAGATAGTAGAAGCAGACTTGTACCCACCATCAATAAAGGTTGAGAACCCTAGGAACCCGAAAAACTATGTTGGAAAATGGGTTTACTGCAAACCCGGTGGCGGATGTGTTTATATGTACTGGTCATTTGAAGATCATGTGGACCGGTACGGACACTTGGGAGGAATAACGAAGGTGTGGCGAGTACGTGGAGATAAGAGAGTGGATAATTTTGTGGTCGACAAGTCGACCGGAGGGGGGACTGAAAAGGGAAAATGGGATGATCCCTTCCCCCAATTGTCATCCAGACCATGGCCTATGACATCACTACCCAAGCACCCACCGCGAGAGGAATTCGACCCGCTCACTGCCGCCCAAGATGTCAAGATCCACCGTGGCCACACACCCAGGGAAACTGCGCGTCAATCAAACCACGTGCTGGGACCTCAGGCGGAGCTGACACCGACCATATGGATCAACTCGATTAGACAGCACCTACAAATACCGTCATCGTTAGAGATGCCGTAACGACATAGCCAGCAGACAAGAACACATGTGCCACCAAGCACAGTGGTCATACACACACCAATCCACACGAAGAACATACTCAGTGCTATGACGTAGAGGACCACTCACACTCACACATGCATCGTTGTTATTTTTCACATAGGCCAACTACAGCACCACCGAAACGCAAGACGCCAGAAGAGCTTGTGTACATGCTTGCAGACGCTTCCTCGCCAATAAAACCATGAAGATGTAACCATGTATGTGGACTAATGCATATGACTCTCTGTCGCCCCTCGCGACCCCATATTATGGACTGTGTACCGCCACCCATAAACCAGGCCAAGGTAGGCCACAGAGCCAGAGTCCCCAGGCCAGAGCAGCTCAGACAAGGGTGCTGATCACGCAGAACAAACTCTGACGAGAGTCCCACAGCCCAATATTGCAATATACATGCCACGCTCCCCGTGCCAAGATTACACCTGCCACTGCTAAACGCTCCTGAGAGCCGAAATACAAATCTGCTCATAATTCGTGAGCGGGCCGACCTGATACGATGCCAAAGCCCAACGACCAGAGAAGCTCTTGGGTCTCACGTCTGGGACACAGACTGCAACAATGAAGTGACAAATTGGACACCGACAGCGATGGGAAAGGCACGCACACCAGCTAATAGTCAGACCTGTCCATTGTCCGCCACTGACACATAGTCATACTCTGTTGCCAGCACCAGGTACACCGCGCGCTGGGAACAGCGATGGTCCCAGGCTTGGGGGCTCACAGGTGGACCAATCAGAATACAAGGGGCTCACCATTGACGCCACTATAGTTTAGCCAATCACTAATTGTCCCCTTGTAACAATTCTCTTGTAGCAATTTTTAGGGACGGCCCAAGCATAACACCTGACCCTTTCTCTACTGCTAATGTTTTCCTCTATATGTGCCTATACTGACCCTACCACTCGGGGAGCCAACCCGAGATGGCGTTAGGCTTTGGGGCTAGTTTTCCCAGGGGATACACATAGTGCGTCATACAGCTAGATAAAGGGCCCGCGAGCCCTCCACAAACGAGATGTCTCCTGGATGCCTGTAATCCGAGAACTTGTCCCTGTCTATTTTGCGCAATAAACAGCAGTAACTCTTTGCTTTTGTGTGTGTCTCATACTCCTTTGGGACGTGGGAGGAGTTGGGGCCTCCCCAACCCCGGAAGTCTGCGGACGGCCCTGCCGACCCCTGGGCAATTACGTCGACAAGGTTCTTCAAGTAATCTGTAATCTACCCAGTAATAAATCACCAGGCCAAGACGAGTTGTCAGCCCTATTCTTTAAAAAAAACGTGAACAATACTGACCACACACCTGGTAGAGTTATATAACTGCATCCTAACTTCTGGAAAGGTGACGCCTTCTATGTGGGGAATTGACTCTAACACTCTTAGCAGAAATCAGGAAAGATTGCTACCAGTGTAAATCATATAGACCTGTAGCAGTGTTAAATCATTCAGACAGAATATATTCCAAAATACTGTCCAACTACATGCCAGCAATGCACCCCAGTCTGACCAGACAGTGTTAATTCTTGGAAGCCAAACATTTGACAACATATGAAGAGTGATCAATGCTATTGATTAGGCGACCCACCACAAAAAACACTAGCCTTACAATCGGTCGATGCTGAGAATGCTTTTGATCGTATAGATTAAGGATACTTAAAGAAAGTCTTAAATCACTTCAGCTTTGACCACAAGTTCATAGCGTTTGTCCCAGCCAATTATGTCTACCCATCCACGCGCATACAAATGATGGGATTCTATCCAAGTGAAAACCCTTTGGGCGAGGGACCCATCAAGGTTGTTCTCTGTCCCGTTGTTGTTTGCCCTGTCCATGGAGCCTCTTGCCCAGCAGGTAAGGCATTGTTCTGAAATCCAGGATATCGAATTAGGGGACTCACAACATAAAATGTAGATTTATGTGGATGTTCCCCTTTTTTTATGCATAATTCTATTTCCATTCTGTTTAAAATGGTATCACACCTTGGAATCATTTGTAAAGTATCAGGTTTAAAATGAACTATGCTTAGTCACATATTGTAAACATTACAGAGACAGACTCGACTATGGCGCTCTAAAATCCAAATATGATTTCCTCTGGAGGGCGGATAAACTGAAATATCTGGGAGTATTTCCGACCAGATTCCCATCAATTCCTATACCGTCAAAGAGCCCCTTTCGTGCTGGCCTAAACAGGAGCTATCATGGCTGTACAGGATAGCGGCAATAAAAAGGACCCTTCTCCCTAGATTGCTTTACACATTCCAGGCCTTTCCAATAATATGCCCAACAAAGGTCATATCAAACCTGCAATCACAGATATTCCAGTTAATGTGGGCCAAAGGGAAACCCAGGGTTCAACCCAGGAAACAATGCTCTCGCCCACGCTTGAAGAAGGATTTGGAGTCCCGGACATGAAAGGATATCTATTAGCAGCCCAAGTACCACCAGTCCTTGAATGGAACAACCAAACGAACAACAAGAGTTGGATAGAATTGGAAAAGTGCATGCTAACTAGTCCCATAGGACCCTCAAAAATATATCCCACTTGTTTCAGCTAGGAACGTGACACTACCATATTGGGACTGTGTGATACAGAAATATCACATATCATCCTTTCCCTCTCCTCTCACCCCAGTCCTAGCCAACCCAGAATTTGCCCTTGAATGCAAGCAGCCATGTTTATGCATTTGCCAGAAGGATGGTTAGAAAGGCTAGAACAACTGTCCAATGAAGGGGCCCGTCTCAATCTGAAGAATGTAAACAAGCCTTTACACTCCCAGAATCTGCAAAATACTCCCATATACAAATAAGGCATTGGACAGGAAGAAGGGAAATAATGAAACTCGAGCATGCATTCATGGGGAGCCACCAAAAGGGAAATCTTTGACTGATTCGCAATCTTAGAAAAACAAAAGAGGTGATGGCTGGAAGGTTTAGAATAAATCTTAACCTCTTGCATTGCTCTGGGCAACGCCCAGACTATTGTTCTTTGCCTGCCAAGCCATTACAAAAGAGGAAAGACCATATGCAAATCAGGCTTGGTTCCACCCCCAAAGGCTGCAATCTTAAACCCATTTCTAAACAAACCCCCAAATATGTACATGCTCAAATGGGAAGAAAACCTCAATTCCCAGATAGATGATCTCTTATTGCACAATACCTTACAACGCACAACCATATCTTCAGCATCTGTGCAAGCAAGAGTGAATAGTCACAAGGTACTGATGCAATGGTATGATCTCCCCCACACGGCTGAATAAAATATTTCCAACTTCCTCCTCCAATTTTTGGAGTTGTAAGCAGGCCCGAGGCACACTATTCCATATTTGGTGGAACTATTAGCTTATTCAACCGTTTTGGAAAGATGTTCTCCCCCATATAAAAACAAGATTATAGGTATAGAATTACCACTAGAACAGCTGGTCGTGTTACTGAGCAACGGGACACCTGACGGCCTATATAAGCTATCTCAAAAGAACTCTAAATTGTTAACGCATCTATTAGTGGCTGCAAGGAAAACAGTAGGTCACAATTTGAAAAGATGTACCACAACGGACATACCATGATAGCGGCCACGAATATGGCACATGTCATCCACATAGGGGAACGGTATACCAACATTTCTAGATACCTTGCTTGAGTCCCTTCATCCAATTTGTGCAACAGAATGATTATCCAGCCATACACCACAAGCCTTTGGATCTCAGATTATTTGAGCTGTTATTGAAAGTGCCATACAATAATGCATTCGTCAGGGGGAATGACTAGCGACTTATCAGTTACGCAACACTTCCTTAAACATGTTCTGTGAAACGTTTGAAACTACCAAGGTGAAAGATTGGAGATAAATGCTAACTGTTTTGCATAAAGCACAAGACAGGGTATGGAGTGAACCTGGACAGGAGGATGTAAACCGACTGTATATGTTTAATTTTAAGCGTTGTATTAAAAATGTAAAATCTAAAACTCAAGTCAGTGCCACAACGCATTCCTGCTTATTTTAATTGAAATGTTGCTGAATTAGGAGGGATCGGCATGATAAATGGCACTTGTCTGGGTTGAGTGATGTGATACTAAGCATGTGCTGACTTGTGTCATTTTGGGGCTAGCTAAATACACTGTACAACAAGGGGTACGCCCAAATAAATATATTAGAGCACTGCTGGGTGAGAAATGGCATGTAAGAAGGGACAGTCAGATTGTGAATGTTGTTTGGGTATTTACCCACCCGTTGAATGACCATGGCTCTGCTAATCCCTATGGCCATTCCCACGCACTGTCTGACAAATGCATATGTTATGCCTACACAAAATCCCAAACTGTTGTCTTTTGAAATTCTTGTTACGTGCTTTTCGAGTATTTGAAAGTTCTCATTTCTCTGGGATTGGTTGGCCCATCTGGCTAAAGACCTGTCACAGGGCTGTCTGGGCTAAGGTGTGTTATCATGATTCTGATTGTTGTCAGCCGATCAGTTGTCCTGGGGTGGACGTGTGCCTGAACTTTAATTTAGTCCAAACCTGACATGAAGTCCCCACAGTGGAATTATTGAATTCCAAGGGCCTGGTGTGTAACCAGTTTTTCAGCCTATTCCAAAAAGTGAGGAGGTCCCCAGGATGCAAATGTGCTTCTGCTTGGGGTTTTACAGGTTAGTGGATATAAGAGCAAACAAGGACTCTCCTTTGTATTCTTGCTATGCCGTGGGACCACCACTATGGATGACTTACTTAATCATAACACCTTGCTTTCAACGCAGGGGGTGATCCTCGTTGTGGCCCTTCTGTGAATTCCACAGTGGACAATACAGAGTGATTTTAAAGGGATCTTGCTTTTACGTGCAAGCCAGTGCATGGTATGGCGAGAGAGGAAACTGGCTGCTCTATTTTGGGCTGTATGGAGCAGTTCAAAAGTTAGTCATGGATGCCCATTTAGTGCCCGGCAGTATAAGAGCAATGACTGAAAGGGTGCTGGGTGGGAATGAGAATTATAGTGTGATGCTTCGGATAGATCTGGGGTGGAAAAAGTAGTTTTCAACACTGCTTTCGCTTAAGGTTTCAGATTAAGGTAGTTGTGCCTAAGAATCAAATGGTGTTTACCCATCTTATTGTGGAGAAGGCCTTCTCCCATCTCTGGTGCATTGTTTTTGTTGAGCTGTTCATTATTATCTTTGCTTTGGGTTGTTTTCTGAGTTTGGCTATCCCTGGGTCAATTAGAGATAATGGAACTCCTATCAACCTTGGGGTAATGTCAGGGTAACCGTATGCCAACGTACTCTCTAGTGTAATACATGATTAGCTGCAACCCTGGTTGATATAGGTGTTGCCCCACTGTCATGATCTCTGCTTCCAAAAGGTCAGGGTTTTCCCAACTCCCTTGGGAGCAGATCCATAACCCAGGTTCCGAGGGCCAACCAGTCCCAATTGGGACCTTTTGGACCCAGTCCTGGCGCCAGTGGCACCAGGCTCATAAATGTGCCCACTCCCAGCGCTGGAAGCGCCGGGCTCATAATGCTTGGGTGGACTTACCTGCAGCAGACCATGCTGCTTACTTGCCTGCCAGCTGAGCCTCTGATCCTCTTCTGTTTGGAACTACTTTTCCTGTTGGGTGGGGCAGGAGCCACTCCCTAGATTCAGAACACTGGAACTCTTCTGGAAAGCAGGAACTCTTTTCTTACCTAGGCGTGGCTGTGGAAGGAGACACCTAAGCACTACAGGAGGCTATTTAAACCACACCCGGTGGATGAATCTTGCTTTGCGTTATTCTGCATCCTCTGCAGCAGAACGCTCATCGTGTCTTCTGCATCGGATCCTGGGCCTAAGGAAAAAGGCTTACCATCCTGAATCCAGTCTTCAGCAACACCTATAAAGACAAGAAAGAACAGGTTAGCATTCCGGCATCTGAAAGACAAAGGCTTACCTACTCTTCGTGCGCTCCGGAGGTCTTCACACTGCATTCCGGCATCTGAAAGACAAAAGCTTACCGACTCTTTGCACGCTCCGGAGGCCTTCGGCGCTGCATCCTGCATCTGAAAGACAAAACAAGGTGCGTTTAAAGACATTGGGGAACTTTAATACTCACGTGCCATTACTCCTTTCCACATCAACCCCAGTGGGTATTCCGGCACCCTGCAGCCGCTCCGAACTCGTACCTGCAAAATAAAAGACAGTTAGAGCGCATCGTGAAGCAGGCAACAAGCGCTTACTTACGTGCTTCCAGGCGCTTCTATTCATCATACGGACTCCATCTTCAACTCACTTCAGCCCGTCATCCGCCATCGCCGGAACCTGCAAAACAAGAGACATCATTGCTAAAGACTTTAAAGACAATAGAATTACTCCAAACTTACCGTTCGTGCAGTAAACGACGGACAGCAGTCCTCTGAAGTCAAGAGGCCTGCGCTACCGATCCAGTGAAGAAACTGGTTACAGCACCCTGCCCCGAGGCAGATGGAGAGCTCGGCATTCACTTACCTAAGGTGAGAGCGTTAACCTTTGGGGGTCTACAGGAGAGCAAAAAAGGGAAGAGATAGGGACACCCCAATAACCCCAGTTCATTAATCCCATATTTTCTGTCTGCAGACATCTTACTCTTGAAGTCAGGCATACAGTGCACAGAGGTCCAGCCCAAAGAGCCAACCGGGTGCTACACATCACCTTTGAAGATACGGTAGTCGCCCAGTCCAGACCGGCGCCTCTGCGAGAATCAGGTGAGCGTTACAGTACGCAAAGCCTACCGCAAAACTCTCGCCCAGGCGCTATGGAAACCTCGGATACTGACCACCTAGCCCGGTTACTTGGGGAACTAAGGGCAGAAGTGCATGCAGCTCGTCAGGAAACGACCTTGTCCGACAAGAATAGAGGTCCTCTTGCCGAGCGTGAAAACCAGTTCCGTGACCTCGCATTTCGTGATACCTCTGGTCCTCATTAGCCCTGATAATCCGGATCGATTACATGCAATTGAAGCTTACGTCGACAGCGGTGCCATCGGCAATTATGTGGATCATGAAATGGTTTTGAGGATGAATCTAACTCTTTGTCCCAAGGCTGTAAAGGACGTCATTACTACAGTGGATGGTACGGAGATAGCCTCCGGGCCAGTAACGCATACCACTCAAGAGGTGACGCTAGTAAGTCAAGATGGACACCATGAGAAGATCATGTTCGATGTGATCAAGGCCCCTCAGTTTCAGATTATTCTATGAATACCTTGGTTAGAGAAACACAATCCTCTGATCGATTGGCGAGCAAGAACGGTCCAGTTTCCAGAATGTGTCTCTACTTGTCACCTTCCACCTGGTGTTGCACTGGCAGCAATTTCTTCAGAGACTCCCCAGTTACCTCCCGAATACCTTGAATACCAAGATGTTTTCCGGAAGGATCAGGCTAACACTCTACCTCCTCATAGGTCTTATGACTGCCAGATAGACCTGATACCTGGATCTACTCCTCCTTGTAGTAGAATTTATGCTCTCACCGAGCCTGAGAACCTTCACCTTCGACAATACCTGGATCAATACCTGGCGAATGGGTTTATTCGTCCTTCCAAGTCCCCTGCTTCTTCAGCTTTGTTCTTCGTTCCAAAAAAGGAAGGAGACCTTAGAACTTGTATCGATTATCGCTCCCTGAACCAGATCACCGTTAAGAATAGATATCCGTTACCTTTGATCCCTGAACTCCTGGACCAAGTCAGAAAAGCATGCATATATACAAAGCTGGATCTTAGAGGAGCTTACCACTTGGTACGAGTAAAAGAGGGCGATGAATGGAAGACTGCCTTCCGCACCAAGTATGGGCTATTTGAATATCAGGTCATGCCCTTCGGACTTTGCAATGCCCCGGCCGCCTTTCAATATTTTATGAACGATGTCCTCAGAGAGCTCATAGATGTGTGTGTTGTTGTTTACATTGACGACATCCTCGTTTATTCTTCATCGGAATCTGAACATCGGAAACACGTGAAAATGGTCCTCGAAAGATTGCGTCAACACAAACTTTTCGCTAAGTTGGAAAAATGTGTTTTCAACGTGACTGAAGTTGAATTCTTGGGATTCATATTATCACCTGGCGGAGTACGTATGGATTCAAAGAAGGTCGATGCAGTTCTCAAATGGCCATCACCATCCTCCGTAAAAGGTGTGCAAAGCATGTTAGGCTTCGCTAACTTTTACCGCAGGTTTATCCCCGAATTCTCTCGAATAGTCCAGCCCATCACTGCCTTGTTAAAGAAAAACAAACGTTTTGAATGGTCTACCGAGGCGGAACAAGCTTTCCAGGATTTGAAGACTAAATTTATCTCTGCACCAATCTTAAAACACCCTCGCCCCGAACTCCCCTACATCGTGGAAACTGATGCTTCAAGCCTTGCCATGGGGGCAGTTCTATCACAAAAGGACCCGGTAACCAATCAGTTGCATCCCGTGGCATTTTGGTCCCGCAAATTCTCGCCTCCTGAAATCAATTACACGATTACTGACAAGGAACTTCTGGCTATCAAGTCTGCCTTTAAGGCTTGGCGGCATTATCTGCTGGGGGCCCGACACACCGTTACTGTGATTACGGATCACCGAAACCTGCAATATTTGAAAACCGCAAAAGCCCAATCCTCTAGACAACTCCGTTGGGCATTATTCTTTGCCGAGTTTGACTTCATAATTACCTATCGACCTGGTACAAAGAACGGTAAAGCTGATGCCCTTTCTCGGATGGGAGTGGAAGAACACTTGATCAACCCTAAACCTGTACCAATCATTCCCGAACAAAGAATTCTGGGTGTAATCGCCACAGAATCCATAGAGGAAGTTAAGGATAAAGCCAGGCAACTTGTAACTCCAGCAGACACACAGAATTGGCATCTGCAGGGAAAGGACTTTGCAGTAAAGGACAACTTATTGTATTTCCAAGAACGATTATACCTACCCAGCACAGATTTACAGAAAAAAGTAATCTCCTGTTATCACGATTCTTTAATGGAAGGTCATCCCGGTATGGCCAAGACCTCAGAAAAGATCAAGCGCTACTTCTGGTGGCCGTCTTGGAAAAAAGATATCAGAGACTTTATAATGTCTTGTGGAGTATGCGCCCAAAACAAGAGTCAAAAGGAAAGACCAGCAGGCCTCTTACGCCCTATTGACATCCCACCTCGCCCTTGGCATACACTTTCTATGGACTTCATCACCGATCTACCTCCATGCTCCGGATACAATACGATTCTAGTAATCGTGGACTTATTCGCCAAGATGGCACATTTCATTACGCTCAAAGGCTTGCCAACAGCAGCAACTCTGGCCCGAGAATTCCTCGAAAACATCGTCCGACTACACGGTTTTCCTTCGGTTCTAATTTCGGATCGAGGTAGTCAATTTATTTCTCATTTTTGGCGAAGTTGCTGTCGGTCGGCTCAAATTGATGTGAGACTATCGACCAGTCACCACCCTCAGACCGACGGATAAACCGAGAGGACCAATCAAACTCTGGAACAGTATTTACGCTGCATGCTGCAACAAACTGAAAAAACTTGGAAAGACATCCTTTGGATAGCCGAATATGCCTACAATAACTCTGTCCATTCGGGAACTGGGAAAACACCGTTTTTTCTTTTGTACGGCAGTCACCCTCGAACCTCGGAGTTGGATCCCCTCCAAGATCTTGAAACACCAGCAGTAGACTACCTGCATTCTACAATCACCCAAGCCTTTAAGGAAGCTGTTTCTCACCTTCAAAGGGCTAAACAACAATACAAGAAAGGAGCAGATCAACATCGGAAGGAAGCCCCTCAATATCAAGTAGGGGACCAAGTCTGGTTATCCACCAAATATCTACCTCTAAAAGGGCCACGCACATTCAACCCAAGATACCTTGGTCCCTATTCCATCACTACCATAGTAAACCCAGTAGCGGTCAAGTTGGACTTGCCCCCTCACATGAAGATACATCCGGTCTTCCACGTCTCTCTATTAAAACCCGTGCAACCTCAAACCCGACTAACTAAATCTCCAAAACCCATCCTAGTTGATGGAGAACTTGAGTTTGAAGTCAAAAGCATTCTGGACTCCAAGATCTCCAAATCTAAACTATTTTACCTAATTGACTCGAAAGGCTACGGCCCCCAAGAGAGATCCTGGGAACCTGCTGTATATGTCCACGCTCCTCGCCTAATCAAAAGATTTCACCGAACATTTCCTGACAAGCCAAAACCCCCGGAGAAGCCCGGTTTGGGAGGGGCCTTGAGGGGGGGTACTGTCATGATCTCTGCTTCCAAAAGGTCAGGGTTTTCCCAACTCCCTTGGAAGCAGATCCATAACCCAGGTTCCGAGGGCCAACCAGTCCCAATTGGGACCTTTTGGACCCAGTCTTGGCGCCAGTGGCACCAGGCTCATAAATGTGCCCAGTCCCAGCGCTGGAAGCGCCGGGCTCATAATGCTTGGGTGGACTTACCTGCAGCAGACCATGCTGCTTACTTGCCTGCCAGCTGAGCCTCTGATCCTCTTCTGTTTGGAACTACTTTTCCTGTTGGGTGGGGCAGGAGCCACTCCCTAGATTCAGAACACTGGAACTCTTCTGGAAAGCAGGAACTCTTTTCTTACCTAGGCGTGGCTGTGGAAGGAGACACCTAAGCACTACAGGAGGCTATTTAAACCACACCCGGTGGATGAATCTTGCTTTGCGTTATTCTGCATCCTCTGCAGCAGAACGCTCATCGTGTCTTCTGCATCGGATCCTGGGCCTAAGGAAAAAGGCTTACCATCCTGAATCCAGTCTTCAGCAACACCTATAAAGACAAGAAAGAACAGGTTAGCATTCCGGAATCTGAAAGACAAAGGCTTACCTACTCTTCGTGCGCTCCGGAGGTCTTCACACTGCATTCCGGCATCTGAAAGACAAAACCTTACCGACTCTTTGCACGCTCCGGAGGCCTTCGGCGCTGCATCCTGCATCTGAAAGACAAAACAAGGTGCGTTTAAAGACATTGGGGAACTTTAATACTCACGTGCCATTACTCCTTTCCACATCAACCCCAGTGGGTATTCCGGCACCCTGCAGCCGCTCCGAACTCGTACCTGCAAAATAAAAGACAGTTAGAGCGCATCGTGAAGCAGGCAACAAGCGCTTACTTACGTGCTTCCAGGCGCTTCTATTCATCATACGGACTCCATCTTCAACTCACTTCAGCCCGTCATCCGCCATCGCCGGAACCTGCAAAACAAGAGACATCATTGCTAAAGACTTTAAAGACAATAGAATTACTCGAAACTTACCGTTCGTGCAGTAAACGACAGACAGCAGTCCTCTGAAGTCAAGAGGCCTGCGCTACCGATCCAGTGAAGAAACTGGTTACAGCACCCTGCCCCGAGGCAGATGGAGAGCTCGGCATTCACTTACCTAAGGTGAGAGCGTTAACCTTTGGGGGTCTACAGGAGAGCAAAAAAGGGAAGAGATAGGGACACCCCAATAACCCCAGTTCATTAATCCCATATTTTCTGTCTGCAGACATCTTACTCTTGAAGTCAGGCATACAGTGCACAGAGGTCCAGCCCAAAGAGCCAACCGGGTGCTACACATCACCTTTGAAGATACGGTAGTCGCCCAGTCCAGACCGGCGCCTCTGCGAGAATCAGGTGAGCGTTACACCCACACCTATTCTGTAAAGCGTAAATGAAATGTATTGGATTACAAAAAGTCAACTTTTGAAAGAGAGGAGGGAAACAGAAATTGCTATTGCATCACATTGAATCCAGAATGATCTGTAAATTACAGAGTAAAATTATCAGTTTAAACACTGATCATGAAATGCATGTATTCCTTAAAGATAGTGATGTTTAGAGAAACTTGAATTATATGTACAAATATGTATCATTACTTGAGGAGTCACGTGGCTGAGTGCCTGTTACTTGAGACATGTTAACTGCTGTAATATTTATGATGTTGGAAGTGGTATCACTTGAATAGAGTTAAATGCATCAACAGTAATCTAGGGAGCAAGGTTTATAAGACTTGTATGTTTCATTAGACTTTAGTAAAGAATTTAGACCTAGTGATCTCTTATATTGGAATCAGAGGATGTATGTATTTTTATTATTGGGCGACTGTCGCCGCCCTATAGCTAAGCTGATTCGGAGACACATAGAAACACCTCAAAATTCTATTCTTAATAACTTTTGATTCAAGTAACCGATTGGCCGAAATTTTGAAAGTAATTACATGTTTGTGGGCATCCCCAGACAGTACCGTTTCGCAAAGATTTATAAAAAAATAAGAAAGCTATTAAATGTCCAAAAATCTTTTTTTCCCAAAAGTGCGGCCTACTTCCCATCAATGTTTGCCAAGGCGCAGAGCCCAAACCGCTGGATGGATTTGGACCAAGTCCAAAACAACTTGGGCACGAAGCATTGACTCGTGATCCATGCATGGTTTGGGGTTATTCAGTGCTGTAGTTATTTTTAAATCTGATGGAGAAGGTGGTGCCTCATTCTCCAAAATTGTAGTTTTATCTTCCATGGTGCATTGCAAGGTCATGGTTTTCGGAAATGAAATGACCACCATCTTGTTTTTCTCTCGATGCGAGAGATATTCGCATCTATAGCTGAGGTTATGGGAAAATGAAACACAGTAAAAAGCTATTTGCAGGTCAACAAACATACAAATGCCATCAGGGTAGAGGTGGCAGGATAGGTAGAGGGCACTGAGCGAAATGTGGGAGTTGGAGGGGGTACAGGGTGAGGATGCCATCTGGGGAGTGTGGGGAGCTGGCACAGATGTGGGGGGCACTTGGTGAGGTACGGGGGCAGGAAAGCATTTCTTTCCAGCCATATTGTCAATATTCGTGGCTATATCCGAGGTTACAAAGGACTACAGATAGCTGAGGGTATGTGTAGCTCGGTATTCACAACTATATATATTTTGGGATGTCATTGTTTTATATATTTTTTTAAGTACTTTTTTTAGGTATAGCGATTTTAGCGAATGTATTTTAGGTTCTGCATTCTCACTATTATGTTGTGTAGCAGTGCAATCTTTTCTAGTTTACTGTTATGTATTTTTCAATGGTTTCTTATTTTTCAGTTACTTCACATAAGTACATGAGAAGCGCAGTTCTGTTTTGATCATTTAAGTTGGATTGTAGTATAAAATTTGTCAACTGACTTTTTGTAATCGCGGTTATGATAAAAGTCAATGAACTGTAGCCATTGTTATAATAAAACATGTTTTTTGTTATTATTTATTGTATTTCTGTATTTTTATATGATAAGTAGTTCTTAAAAGGACTGTTTTGGGGGTACACAGAGGCCCCGATTCTCATCCTGCGTAGTAGCAATTTGCCGGTGGTTATGAGTGTATTGTCTGTTGACAGAAACTGGCTACTCGGCTATGGCGCATACCCCTTGAAACCGTGGCTACTGACACCACTCTTGAATGCAAGCACTGCTTCTGAACAAAAGTAGAATGCAGCATATGCAAGGACAAGAAACACAATAGAACTGAGTTGTGGGCTCCTGAAAAGTCAATTCCGGTGTTTGTATGTGTCTGGAGGGGGATAATAATAATAATAATAATAATAATAATAATAATATTATTATTATTATGGACGGAACTTTGCATTGAAGTCATTGCCAATTTCTTCATGTGACTTTGTGCTTGCCGCCAAATGCAAATTCACAACGTATGTATGGTTATGCACATGTTATGTGTGAATGTTCAACAAGTGTATTAAGTGGAAACCAGACTTTATTGCCATGCTTTTTGAAAGTTTATTCACAACTGTTAACACACTAAAGTTCCCTCAATAAAAGTTTCAACATGTACATCACATTTGCTTCCTCAATTGCCTCAACTGAACAGTAAATGAACTTCAATGCACAAACCGGAAATTAATATTTGGCTTAGAACTGGCCCAATTCCTCATAAATGTGCATTGGGGAATTTCGACAGTGGCTGTGTCCACATGTTGAATTAGGACGGAAGATCATAATTAGTGTTCGCCATCATTTCCTACTTCTGCACTTCTTAAACTATGGTCAACTTGACTGAAACTTACGATGTAAAATGTTCTCATGTAAACAAACAAGTCAACCATTGCAACATCTCTCAAGATGCGCTGACTTTGGGCCTCATTCCGAGATTGGAGGTAGCCATGGCGCTATTTACGCCATGGCTGCCTCCAATACCGGGTCCTGGAGGACCAGGTAAGTCCCCATTCACCAAACCATTCCCCATAGGGCTCAATGGCAATGGGGAAGGTGCTAATAACGGGCCCGCGAATGGCAGGCCCATTATTAGCGCCCTGGTCCCTTAGCGGGACCCGTAAAGGACATGTGGTCAGACCAGACGTCCTTTACGGTTCCCGCTAAGGGACCTCGGAATTAGGTGGTAAGGGATTACCGGCACCAGTCTCCTTACCGGTGCCCGGTATCCCTTACCGCCCACCTCGGAATGAGGCCCTTTGTTTTATTTTGTTCATGCTTATGTTTACACTGGGCCTCATTACGAGGAAGGCGGCCACGGAATGAACGGTGCCAGTAAGGGACCGGCACCGTTCATTCCGAGCCGCCCTATCACAAGGTCTGCAGCGGGTCCTGCTCTGGAACGCCCGGTCAGACCAGGCATCCTTAGCGGGACCCGCTAGCGGACCAGGATGCTAACAACGGGCCCGTCATTAACGGGTCCATTGTTAGCATCCTCCCCATTCCCATTGAGCCCTATGGGGGCTCAAATGGGAATGGGGATGTACCGGGTCCGGGTGAAGAGAATGGGAATTACAGGGAACGCCAAAGTCAGCATGGCCCGGTAGTTCCCTATTCCTGGAACCCGGACCTGGTACCCGGTATGTGGGTAGCCATGCTGCTAAAAGCATTGCGGGTAGAAGTGCTTGGGCCACTGAGGATTTATCTTCTGTGTGGGCCTGCAGAGTAGCTGGCTCAGCCATGCTGGCGCCATCAGGGAGTAATCCTGTTCCTGCACTCTCAATAGATTTGTCAGTGTTTGCAAGCACAATGCATTGCCCTTCACTGTGTCAGTGCACGTTTGCACTGCCTGCATCAACGTCTTCATATTTTCTGAGTTCTGCATCTGCATTTCAATGCTAATTTCCACACTTTTCGCCATCACTACTGCCACACTATTGATCAATGTGCACAGGGTGCTTACGTTCATTTGAATGTCATTGAAGACACCAGTTACACATGCGATATTGGCATGTACACCTGCATTCCCATTCTTAAGAATGCTCACCTGAGTCTTGAACTTAGAACGCATTTGCATGAGTGCTGCAGTTTGCTTCTCTGTGGCTGCAAGGAGATGACAGTCATCATCCAGTGCCTGACCTGTCATTCCACTTGCCTCCTCAACCGCCTGTGGTGGCTGGGTGAACTGAGTGTCTTCCACAAAAGAGTACTCCGTGGCTACTTCCTCCACTACATCGGACATGTTCACTGCATTACTGTCATCCTCAAAGTACTTGTACAGTGTAATTTCAGTTTCCCCTTCAAAATGAGTTGATGCTGCCAAATTGTCATCTTCCTCAGATTCTTCATGCACAGACTGTTGTAAGGCTTCAACAGTCCCTGACGCCAGAGTTCCTGCCCACATAAAGACAGTATGACAAAAACATATTACCACAGGGCCATAGCTGCTTGGTCAATATCCACATAAATACACGGTACTTGCAAACATATGCTGTCCTTAAACACCGAGCATGGCCTAATAGTACTCTCTTGCACTCCTTCATTCCCTTCATAAAACTACAGTGCTTGATGACTGGTCGTCTTGACCTGCATTACATTGGACCGTATGTACACACAGTGAACTCCCCTACCCCCTTCTCCCTTCTCACTGTAACACATTCTTGGAACAGCACATATACCTGTAGCCTACCATGGAAGTTACTGTACTCTGAGGTTTCAATGCCACATGCAAGCCCTCCCCAACTTTCCTGTCATGAGAACCTGTGCTGCACTGCACTTGCGCAGACCTGCTACACAAGTAATCAATAACAATCACAATTACCCAACATTTTGGAGGAGCCATTCTGTTCAAAGGAAAACGTACAAACACCCACTACACATGCCTAGATGGCACTAGACTTTCCGCTTACCTATGGTCACTGTGTCCATGCCTCCTACGCCATCCAGGCTCCCGGAGTCCATAACTTCAAGCGCATTCAATTCAATGGCCGAATAACTGGGATCTAAGGGCGATCCTCCCCAGTGTCCTTGCTGTGTTCTTTACTCTGTATGTACTTTTCCCGAACTCTGTGCTGCAAATCATACCAAAGTTTCTTCATTTCATCCACTGTACACACAGGGACGTCATTTAAGGGTCGCTAGAGGTCGCAACTGTGACCTCTGCTGACCGGGCCGCGACCTCTGTAGCCGCCTTGTGACCTCAGTATTAAAAATGACATTTTTTATAAACCAGAAGCTTCAACTTTAGACCACAAACCGCCTTCACAGCATAGAAAAGTCACATGGTGGACTTATTTTGCCAGGATACATGACAAGGGGAGTTTAACTGACAAAGAGTTTGTCAGGGCCCAAAGGATGGAGAGTTTCCCAGAATGTGGCTGTACATTATAAAATACAACTTGGCTTTTTTCAAATATGTTTTTTAAAGCCATTGGTTTTGAAAAGTATTTGAACAAGTTTAATGCGCACTGTAAACGTTTAATTTTTGAGTATTTTAGAAACGGGGCAGATGCAGTAATTTATGGGCTCACAATTAACAGTGAGATAATCTTTTGATTGCTTCGTTTTTTTGTATTGCCGCAAAAGAGCTTGCAACCTGAAAGGCCTGGAAATGTGCATTCATGTAAGTAGCCTTTTAGTGTCATTTATTATAATTGAATTATTTGCAAGCATGCACAGTAGCAGAGTGAACTGTGTTCTTGTGTTAGTGGCATGGTTGTGTGCCATTACTTCCCGTAATGCCACTTGGGGGTGGGGTCAAATGACATCACTTCCTGTGATGTCATCAGAGGTCATGGGTCATGTGATGTCACTTCCGCAACCCCTGGCATTTTGGTGAAATGACGTCCTGTGTACGCAGCATATTGGACACAGCGTTGACTTTGTTTGCAATGCTTTCCCAAAAGCTATTCTATAAAGTGGTGTCCGGTGTGCCATTGCTCAAAAAAGTACCCTTTCATTGGCAAGTACTTCGTCCACTTGTGCCCCACTAGTACCCCCAGGGCTGCATCAGTGAATGTTTACTGCCACCAATGTGCTCATCCACATGTTGCCCAGCCATCATCAAAGTGCCCAAATCCACAATTTAACAGTTGTGACACCTTACTTTAGAACTCCTCTCCTACTGCAACAATAAAAAAAAGAAAATGTATGCTGGGCTTTATAGGCTGCACAAAAACTAGGATGTGTACATATGTACACATGTAATGCAATATGCAGAATATTACCCCAAAATATGGAAGATGTAAGTAGAAAATGCTTTGCATCAAGTAAGAAATACTGCCCTTCACACGTTCAACTAGCTGCCCCATGCTTCATCCTGTGTTTGTTGCCTGTAGAGAAGCGCATGATTTTCCACGTGCTTCCCCACCATATGACCACGTGTCCACAGCAGCACTTCCATTGAATGAAAGTGTCCCTGCATCCTTTTCCTGGCCTCAAGTTCACTTTTTCTTTACGGATGCGGTTGCTTATGCAAGCATTATTTTTCTTTGTCAACACATATTCATGCAATAAAGGTGGCAGCGTGGAGGAAGAAAGAATTACAGAAGTGTAAATAGCACGTGTGAATTCTCAGCAGCATTCTCGTAAAATAACTAGTCTGTCATTATTTTACAAAAATACTGCCGAGATTGGATTGTACCCGTTACAACTCAAACAGGCGCAATCCTGAAGGTGCACTGTCATTCCCTACGAGGATGCCCAGGCCCACTTGCGAATACTGGTGGAGCCTGGGCATCCTCATTTGGCGCAGTGAATCATGCTCTTTAGCACGTTCACTGTGCCAAGTTCTGAATCGGGCCCTGAGTGTAGAAGTTTAGCACATTAGGACTACTGTTTTGATGTTATGAAGGAACACTGCATTTCCTTCATCGGATAGGTGTACTGCGTCAAGTCGGGAGAATTTGGCTGTTTAGAACTGTATGTTGTTCGCAATCCATAATTGGTTGTGGTCTGTCATGAATGCTGAAACTGTTTTATTAACATTTCTCTGGGATTTCTCAGTTTTACCATCAAATCTGGTGGTCCATCTCCATTTTTGCCCCTCAGTGAGATTGGAAAAGATAAATGTGGTGTGAGGAAATAGTTCCAATAGTTTTCCAATGTCTTGTTTCATCATTAAAGTAAGAGACACCCCTCGTACGTTCCCCAAATCATTGCCTTCACAATGAATCAGTATGACATCTGGGTGCCCTCTACTTCTCAGACTTAACAATTTTGGAAAGATGTGGAATCAATGCATTCTACATAATCCAAACCATTTAATTGTAAAATCTCTCAAACATAGGTCCATATTAATATTTAGTTTCTCTCAAAAAGCATGCAACCAAAATAGCCAACTGTCTCCAATCAGCAACACAGTTTTCAAATCAGCCATGATATCTGCAGTCTCTATCTGTTTCCAGGAAAATGATTCCTAGTTTCTAGTAGTTTGTATGAACAGGGTATTCATGATGTGTGCGTGTGTTGTAGTTTGTAATTGGTTGATGGCATTGTTGATATTATTTGCCACTATATAGCAGCCACCCAGGGCGCTGTATTGCTATTCGTGAGCAGATAGTCCCCCCACCTCTTCTGCTGCATGCGGCTAGATTCAGGCAAATTACATGTTGTGTGTTTGTGGACGTGTGGTAGCCACGGCTAACGGATGTTTTGGGTGGGGTGGCATCTTATATGAAATAAGTGGGGGATGATTGTAAGAGACTAGAGGAGTGGAGGGAGACTATGAAGTGTGGAGGGGGGCCAGTAGTTATGTTGGGACAGTTTTGGGAGTTTGATGGAGTGGCAATTTTGAATTTGTATTTTTTGCAAATAGCCGCCATTATCAGAAAACCTCTAGGAGCGCTCTTGTATAGCCACTTCTATAAAGAGCACATGTGTAGGCACGTCAATACAATTCTGCCTTTCATTTGTTGTGGCTGGAACCACGGATATATTTAAAGGTGTGTCTATAAATATGCATTTTCAGTGCAATAATCATACTTTTATGTGGCTGATACAGTACAAAATGTTATTTGTGTGTGTTCTTTTATGTACTGGATTGTTCACTTATTTGATTTTAAGGTTTCAAGACCAATTTAGTTTGATTTGGGACTTGCAGAAAAATGTATGCATACCTGTAGCTACAAGTAAGCTTTGTACCGTGTTGAATATCCCCGGCTACTTTTGATGCTGGGCAGATTTCGTATGTGTTTTGCTGTTTCTAATTGGGTAGTGTTAACATTGTTAATTTGTACCTTCATCGTAGGTTGCAGGGAATGTGTCAGCAATTTTATTTGTTTTCTTACTATATAGTGCTCTTTTTGTGGTTTTGATTTTGGAAAGTAGGAAACTCCCCATTTTGTCTACTATTCGCATTTTGACTGTCGAACTCACACTGTGTAATTCATGTTACCTGTGATAAAATATGATGGCATTAATCAGTTGTTGGTCATTGTTTTGTTGAACGTTTGATTTGATAATATGTGGATAATGGGGTTCTGTGTTTCTTTTTTTTACTGTATTTCTTACTAATGAAGTGGTGCTGCGGTATATGTAGAAGATGGGTGGGAATAATTATTAGAAGTTGTTTTTATTAGGAAAGAAATTGAATTTTAGTGAGGTGCATGTTATAAATTTGTGGTGTGTTATTTAGTGTACTGACTACTGTGAGGGCTTTAATAAAGACTTTGGGGCAATATCTGACGCAGGAATGCCCCCTTGGCTTTGGTGTATTGCTACGAAAACTCCTAATATGTAAAAATAAATGGAATGTGTTTTTCGGTGCAAATTGCCCCAATAAAAGCAGACGCAGTATGTGTTAAGGGATGCTATTTTAGTACACAAATTAGAGGTTGTAAAATGTTGGTATGGTTTATTTCAAGCTTACATGTTCAACAGTTTTAAATAAGAAACACTGTTTTTGTTTTAATGTTCTTGTTGCTGTTGTTTCCTACAGAAATACTTGCAGCTGTCAATGGCAGTTTACTGGGCACTGTAAGGATATTTGGCGTGTTACAGCACAGAGTACAGCACTACTGCACAGGTACCAATTTTTTTTTGATGCAGCACCATATGCCTATGGTGCATTGCTATATGTGTTGCCAGGATAACATGGACATATAAGTAAAGTCAGGCTATTCAGTCAAAAACGTTTTTTACATATAAGACGCAAATCTATTTTCACGTGCACATTCAAAAATGCACAATACTTTTCACCTGAAATGCCTATGGTGCAAGAGACACATTTGAAAATTAATAACTAACATTATTAATAAACAACCTGACTAATACAATTCATTTAACATAACCCACTAATAAAAATGTGTCTCCACTGCAGAATTAGGCCTATTCTGAAAGTGAACTTTTAAACGCACATTCATTTTTTTTTTCGTTTTCTCTGCTGCTCTGTCCACATAACTACAGGAAGCAAAAGAGCTCGAAAGAACAGGAAATCAGTTGGTTACAAAGTATTACTATAAAAATGAGCCATCGTGTAGAGAGGGAGGAGATGGCATGATTGATTCTGATTGGAGCAGCGTCATAGCAAGTATCATGCTAGAGGCAGTGATTAGGGTTTTGCTGGGGGGAGTTTGAAGAGAGAGGGAGAACAGTGGAGATTTGGAGAGCTGGGAGAAGGACCTGTTTTTTTCCTGGTTGGAGCATATCTGCTGAAAAAGCTGAGAGTTCCAGGCAATGACCCCGGTTTGAGAGCGAAAGGCGCTCGTTTTCACTGGAGTTAATCTTCAAGGGAGCCACATTCAGAAAGAGAACAGCTGAAGAAAACTTGGGCTGAACAGATAAGGTAATTACATAAGTGTGGGAGCTGAGTGTGTACGAGAATATTCAGTCAGTGTAGGAAAGGAGATTCCTGTGCCTTAATCACATGTTAATGTTGCCAATTGAGTTCTTTTCTCCGCCACTCTCTTTTCAGTGTATCACAGACAATGCTATTACTGTGCTATTTTATTTATTTCTGTAAAGAGTGAGATCGTGTTGAATGCAACTTTTATAATACAGAAAAATATTTGAAAGCAGACGGGTGGTGTGTTTTATATTTACCGACACAGTGCTGATGATGTGGGGAGATTTTTAAACAGTGCAATTGTCATTTTAAGACAGATATGTGCATGATCATATTCAGTATGGACAGTTGTGAATGACTGTTTGTAGCATAGCTCGTTGGAGGTACATGAGCCAACGGGAAGAGGGACTCTCTGAACATAGTTCCCTACCGTATATAAGGTAGTGGAAATTACCACAAAATTACCACATATAGCTCTCTGTCGTAAATACGTCAGTGAGATCGCCCATGGTGGCACACTAACACTAACACTGAAAATGTGGTATTCCTAAAATGTAGGTCTGAGGTCTCTCTAGTGATTACACGAAAAATCTAAGCAAAGATAAGGGATTCTGGACATTGGGGCCACAAATAAAACAAGGGAATTATGCTCACCAAAATACCACCAACCACGCATACCAACCACGCATACCAAATATGCATGTCTGGGTGCTGAAATAATGCATGTCCAATGTATTATTGTTGTACATGGCCCAATCTGAATACAAGGAGTGATTGTTGCTAAGTTATTTTTTTCGGCGGTAATAAAATACCGTCAGGCCCCAAATCTCCACAAAATACCCTACATATTGATGGTGCGTTGCAGGCCGGGAAAGTGATCATAGAGTACCTACTGGGCATGGCAAGCGTGTCTCACACTGCCATTTGCACATTAAAGGGAACCCATTTTATAATATCAGTGTGCCACTAAAAACGAATTTCAGAATGTCACAAAGGGAAACCACATTCTCAGATCTAGTGCAATATTTAGAGGCAAAGTTGTTTGCACATGGGAATTGGTCGTCGAATAGCACGTTAGAATGGAGTAACCGCATTCAGGGTGAGGTGCAGAAAGAAAAACTAGACAATATTTTTGCAGAAGGCAGCATAATTCAGGTCTGCCTTACAAGATTATTGAATGCAGCCGATAAAAGTGCAGAGAAAGACTGTTTAATACGGCTATGCGGCAAAATATGGTTTATTTTAAACAAGTCCCTGCGAATGCAAGAGAATGATACTCAGCTAATTAACAGGTTAAAGACTGAATTAGATGGGGCAAGTAAAAATCAGGAAATGTTGAGAGCAGAATTGGATGTATGCCAAAAAGACATGCAATTAAAATGCAGAGACTTTGATACTCAGTTATCCAAAAGCAAGAAACAATTTGAAGATAGTGAGCAAGAATTGGTACACTTAAAAGCATTAGTGGATCACATTAGACAGGATAAAGATGAGGTTGTTTCAGAGATGCAGATTTTACAAAAAGAACATTGTGAAAAAGAAGGTGATCTCCAGAGCGCAGAACAAGAAATTATTAAAATGATTCAAGAAAGAGACAAGAGAAATAAAGAGTTCAATGAATGCCAAATTCAAATGTGCGACATGCAGGAGGTGATTAATAAGATGAATGGTGAAAACAACTATTTGCAAGATGAAGCCAACAGACTCCTTAAAAAGTGTAAGGACTTAGAACAGCAAATGTGCATTCCCAGGTCCCAGGAGAGGCGGCAGGGTACCACATTCAATGGAGTGGAGGTGAATTCTAGCTCTGCCCAGAGAGCTAGTGCTCCAGTGACTGGGCCGGTGACTGAACTTGGTTGCAGCGCCCTTGGGGGATTTGATACTCCCATTGGGGGCAGCCACCAATCTCATACACCTGAAAACAGGATAGAATCACAAAATAGTGCAATTCCATGCATTGCAACAAGTAGCCCCATAAAAATAATGAAATCCATTAAAGCCCTGATCAAACCATTTAAAAAGGGAGGTGAATGCTGCATTGAGGATCACTTAGAAGCGGTGCATGACATTTTTAAAGCACTCTAGATACCTAAGGAACAGTACAGACAATATTTTCATTTAACTTTAGATGCCCCGACGGCCAGCATCATAAGGGGATTAAATGAACAGCAGAATATGACATGGTTGGAGTTTGAAAAAGAAATTAGGCGTCATTTTTCTCCTTTTCAGTCATTGCAGGAGGCAAAGAAAGTCGCGTACACAATTACTGCTGGACCTAATACATCCCCTCGCCAATTTTTACAAGACTTAAAAAGAGCATTTTCTCGCTTTGATGTATCTTTTGACTCAAATTCCAATGAGTTTAAAACTGCATACTTCTATGGGCTACAGAAAGACATCATATCCCAATTGGTCCGTGAATTTGACCGTGACAAGTCCCTTGAATGGATTGTACATCAAAGCACAAAACTATATGAGGTACTCTATTGTCAGGGTAGAGAAAGTGATAAAATGAAAGATACTAGACCTAAATCTAAAGAACCCTCAGCCACAGTAATGTAAATCAGGTCAGCCAAAATGTCCCTTGAGTCTGCTCAAAGCCAAGGTAAAAATAATGTGACACCTGAACAAAGGGGTAATCAACAAAGATCGCCATTTCCTGTACCAATGTTCCAATCACATGATCCTAGTAATAGAGAGAGCTACATCAGCCCTAGGTATTTAGGGGACAGACCCCGGGTAGGATACCGGCCTGATATGGCAGGTATGAACAATAACCAGAGACAAAATCAAGATCAAAGAAATGATGGTCCCTACCAGTCATTGGGGACACAGAGCAGATTTGATCCCAACACCATGATATATGGTAATCAGGATAGGCCCCGATATGTGGATCGATTTACTGATAATGGAAATCAACATAGGGGCCAGTACCCACAATCTGACAGACAGGACATGAGGCAAAACATGAACTACAATCCACGCCAGTACAATGATTCCCCACCAGGGGACTATAATCAAAGGATGGGTGCAACCCGCTCCCCTCCACAAATGAATCAAGAGTTCAGAAACCATCCCAACCGACATCAATCACCTGAGAGGTATCAGAATAGATCCAATCAGGGGGAAAACAACCAATATCGACCTAGGCCACAGAAGGAGGATCCTAGAGAGATGGAAAGGTTCCAGTGCCTTGAGGCCCAAGTGAAAATGTTAGCTGAGCAAATAGGAAAGCTCTGTACAGCGCAAAAACAACCTTCCAAAGAGGGGGCTGATGGCCATAGCAATGACCCGGGAGCTTCCGAAAAGTGACTAAGTACTCATGATAACTGCAGTGCCAAAATGACAGATTGCTCTGATATAATTTTGCATAACGACTCTGAGATGCCTAATGGATTAAAAATGAAAGTGCCAGTAAATGAACTTGTGACAGAAAGTGCAAATACTTCTAAAAAAGAGGTACGGTTTAACCTGGAGCTAAATAAAACAGTAAAGATTTGCACAAATGAAAAAGAAACATTAGGAATTTCAAAAGAACAAAGGGACAGATTTAAGAAAAATGACTCATGCATGGGGAATACCAGTGAACAGGGAGTAAGTGGGGATGCTATAGCTCCTTGCCTGGGCAAGCAAAACAATGACCAAACACAGACAGAAAAAGGAAATACTCACAAGGAGGGTACAAGTCAATCATCTGAAGAATTCTTTGAGCCACATATTTTTGAAGAGGCTGAAAGGGCTGGTATCACACTAAATGATCACAAATGCACAGAATTAAAAAATGACAAATTGCTGAATGATGTTGTTACACATGTTCAGTTGGAGGATTGTAATGTGGTCTCTAATGTTACCCAGATGGATGGGCGAACAGTGGCCACACTCCAAAAAACCTCTGATCATGGAGAAATGAATAAAATCTCTCGCGCAGAAATAGGTAAAAAGGAGGGGAAAATGTCTTTCCATTTACCAATGTGTTTAGCCAAAAGTGAAAAAGACCTGAGAAAGGTGAGCCCTAAAATCAGTAAGAATTCACATTTCTTATGTGTATTAGAGGAAGTTGAGGACAGATATTATGCACCCATCACTGTAGAAGAAAAATGCCACACCTTTGCTATGATTGACACTGGCGCACAGGCCACAATTATGTCCAAGGAGCTGGTAAAGAGTATCAATGAAGGGAGACCCCCACAGAGTCAGATCACAGTGAAGGAAAATCAAGGCCCAGTGCATAACTTTAATGGGGAGGAGGTGCCCATCATAGGTGTAACTGAGGTTGACATAAAAATAGGAAAGCACAGAATGAAACAAGAGGTATTGATCACATCTATTTGTGAAATTCCATTTCTGATGGGGACAGATTGTCTGAAAAGATTGTCTCCTCTAATAGATGGGGTGAATGGAGTGCTGTGGTCCTTAACCAAAAAACCATTGAGGCCTAAGAAACTAAAATCACAAAACAGCAATATAAATGAATGTCACACCGTTGCCAAAACAAATGATGCTGTGGAGGTATATCTCCAGAATAGCTGCATACCTAGTGTCACTGTTATATTAATGTATCAAGACAAAATGCAGAGCGACAATGAAAAACTGCCTGTACAAATATACTTGGACCCAAGGAAAAATTTGCAGACTGCCATAGATGAGCACACATTACGTTTTTATTTAAAAGAGAAAACATACAAACAGAATATTGCTCCTAAAACAGATTCAGAAAAACACATTACCACTCTGGCAGAAATACACATGGGAGATGAGCAACCATGGGTTCATGTTGGTATAAATGACTATTTTAAAACAATAAAAGCCACTTTAGCGCTTGAACATGAAAGGAGTTTCATTAATGAGAAATTGTTGCAAAAAATAATGGAAAGGGAAGAAATCCCGAGATTTAGGATTAAAAACCAATATGTTTCTGGCTTGGACAGTCCAGACTTTGAAAACCGAATTGCAGGCAGATGCATGCTTAAAATTAGCATTGGGCAGAAAACAATTTACCATAATGTATGGATAGTGAGTGGAGCACAAAATGAATTTTACATGGGAAATGACATCATGCACAGAATGTGTATGGTGTTAGATTTCCTTAATCAAAAAATATGGTCACGCCTAGGTGGTCAGGCACCAGAATTTGAAGACAAAAGAAGGGCTTATCATTGTGCACAACTGGTTCCTTATGCAATCGAATTACAAATGAGGAAAGATACTATTATTCCTGCATTTGCAAAACAGTTTGCAATAACACTGAAATGCAAAAATGGACAGCAGATGAAAGGCTCTGATGCATTTGTATGCCTGAATGAATCCATAAAACAGCAAGGCCTGGATTATGAATACATTCCATTGGTAGATATTGGTGAAGGATCTGTAAAAATTATGGTAAATAATAAAGGTTGTCAGGATATTCATTTAGAGGAAAACTCCCCATTAGGAATGGCCATTCAAAAATCACATTATACGGCAGATTTAAATAACATGGTGATTGGAAATATTCCTGAAAAGTATGTAGATGCCAAGGGTGTGTTACCAGAACACCTGGACTCTCAGCCCAAAGGAATATTTAAAATTCATTCTGCGTATCCTTATGATTCAAATGAGACAGTGTGCTGCCATCAAGAGGATTGCATAATATTTAATTTAAATGAAAATGAAACAGAAAATCAGCCCATTGAAGTGGAAGCTGATATGCCAAAATATTTAAAAGTGGCAGCTTTACAAAAAGACACAGCCACACAGTTAGAGGAACTGTGTGGCTGCGAGATTCCCTTACCAGAAGATTTTCCAGAATTTTCCAAAATGGTAGAAGAACAGATCTCCTTAGCGAATGCGTGTGAAAGCAATGAAGAGAGGGACAATCTGAGGGAGATATTTATGGAGTTTAAGGATGTATTTGCAAAAGATGCTTATGATTGTGGTTTAACTGATTTACGTGTGGCCACACTACCAGAAGGGTGTAGCAGAAATCCAGTGTTTGTGCGCCAGTATAGACTACCGCTGGCATGTTTAGAATCATTGGCAGAGATTATTAAAAATTTGGAATCGCGGGGAATCATCAGGCCCATTCATAGCACATCCAATACACCTATTTTAGGTGTGTTAAAGCCAAATGGTCAATGGCGGCTGTGTGCAGACTTGAGAGAGTAAAATAAAAGAGTACCAGTATCTAGATGGCCACTGCCATTCATTGATCAGGGCCTAGCTCAGGTACATGGTTCAAATGTATTTACCACATTAGATCTCACCTCTGGATATTGGTGCCATTGGCAGAGGAGATACAACATTTATTTTCCTTTACATTTGACAGGACTCAATATGCCTGGCTTAGAGCTCCGTTCGGGTACATCAATAGTGGGAGTGAATTTGGCATATTTTTGAGAAAGGCCATGCCGGATGCAGCGGAAAGAGGAACAATAGTTTATGTGGACGATGTCTTGATAAAAAATGAAAGCCTGAAAAGCCATTTTGATTAAATAAAACATGTACTTGGCCAATTGCAGAAAGCAGGCGCCAAAGTATCTTTGCAAAAAGCACAATGGTGCAAGAAAAAAGTGAACTTTCTAGGGCATGAAGTGACTGAACATGGGCTAAATCCACAAAAGAAGAAAATAGAGGCCATACAAAGATTAAAAGATCCTAAAAATGTGAAAGGAGTAAAAAGTTTATTAGGGATGACAGGCTATAACAGAAAGTTCATTGAAAATTATGCAGAAATCACTCAACCATTGACTAAACTGCTTAAACTGAATACTCCCTGGAAATGGGAAAAAGGGCAGTCTGATGCAGTGGCTAAATTAAAGGAATATCTTGTAAAGGGACCATGTTTAGCATACCCCATAAAGGACAGGGATTTCTTTATAGAAATAGGTTTTTCTGAACATTGAATGTCAGCAGTGTTATCACAAAAACACGATTTGAATCACAAAACCATTGCATATGCAAGTAAGGCATTTTCCCAAGTTGAAATGAAATTTAATGAATGTGAAAAGGCCCTATTAACCACTGTGTGGGCGCTACAACATTTCCGCCCCATTGTTCAGGGAGAAAAGGTGATTATTGAAACAAATCACCAACCGTTGCAATTTTTAGAGAGTAAAAGAATTAGATCAGGTAATCTAGCGCAATCCAGAATCACTTCATGGACGCTGGCATTACAAGGTTTTCCCTTAGAAGTGAGATATGGACAAAATAAAAGAACCCAATTGCTCAAGGGTTAGCTGACTTACATGACTGTGCAGCTGAACAAATACCAAATGAAATGGAAGTAGAAACTAGTTTGCAGGAATTTGAACAATCACCACACAAAGCTTTTGATGAAAAAACATGCAAGGATTTGCCAACTGTATATGTGGATGGTTGTGCTTTTCACATTGAAAATGACAGTAATAAACAGTTAGTGGCAGGAATAGGAAATGTCTGGTTGAAATGTGAAGGTGTCCCCAGTATAGGGATGAGGATTGGAGATAGGAGCAGTCAGGTGGCGGAATTGGCAGCCATTTATAAAGCAATTGCTACTCCAGTTGATAAAAACGTTCAGTGAAATTGTCCTGGTGACTGATTCTGACTATGCACGGAATAGCTTTGTGGAGTATTTGCCTGGTTGGAAAGCAAGAGGCATGGTTACATATAACAAAAAGCCACTTAAGCATGGAAAAATGATACAAGCCATAGACAAATTGGTGTCAGAGAATAAGTTAACAATATACTGGAGAAAAATTTGTGGGCATTTAAAAACACCAGGAGAGGATAAGGAGGGAAATGATAAGGCAGACCACCTGGCTAAGATTGGGGCTGTGATGGGAGAATTGCTACCTATTGATTATTTAATGGGTGAAATACAAATTGATGCAGTCACACATTCTAAAGCACCAAAGGAGGTAGATCAACCGGTGGTGCAGTGGAGTCATGACACGCCAGACCAAGATTTGATTGAGGCACAAAAGAATGATCACATTTTGGGAATCTATTATAATCATTTGATAGATCCCGAACAAAATTCTTTGACAGAAAATGATTGTATGGGAAAAGAGGAGTTGAGGGTGTTATTAAAGAACAAAACACAAATTAGATTACATGATGGACTCATGATTAGAGAGTCCATAACAGGACAAATACAGTGGGTAGTACTCCTTTCATTCAGAGGACTAATGCTACACCATGCACATGATGCCATAACTGCAGGCCATAGAGGTTCACAAAAAACATTAGAAATACTAAAAGATTATGCTTACTGGCCACATATGTCCCAAGATGTGGAATTATATACTAGAGGATGTCTAGTATGCGCCCAATTTAAACCTGCTTCACCAATGCACAGAGCACCATTGATGAAAAGAGGCCTAACTCTCCCATGGTCAGATTTGCAAATAGACTATGTAGGTCCTTTAAAAAGGTCGAGCAGGGGACACCGTTATATTTTGAGTGTGGTATGTTTGATGTCGAAGTGGATTGAATGCATTCCTGCACCAGATTGTAGTGCGCAAACAGCAGCCACATTGCTGGTGAACCATGTGTTCTCAAGGTTTGGGTTGCCACAAAGAATTGAGTCAGACAGAGGAAGTCATTTCACAAGTACTCTAATGAGTAAGGTATGGCAAATACTAGGTGTGAAAAGGAAACTACATATCGCATATCGGGCGGCGCCTTCAGGTACAGTTGAAAGAAGCAATAGATCTGTTGTGGATATTTTAAAGAAATTTGTAGCTGAAGCAGGTTCCAGCTGGGATTTACGTTTACCGTTGGTTTTGATGGCAATCAGATCGACTCCTGCCAAAGCAACAGGTGTTAGCCCCCATGAGGTCTTAACAGGTAGGAAAATGGTGTTACCACAACACCTACTATATAGAACACAGGAGCAGACACTTGTGAGTGCATCCACAGTTCATGAATATATTGATGAACTGAGGAGGCATTTGCAACATGCATTTGCTTTTGTGCAGAGAAATCTGGAAAGAGCTGCTGACAGTGCAAAATCTTATTATGACAAAAAGACATCAGTAAAGGAATACAGTGTAGGGGATCAGGTGTACAAGTTTCATTTTGGAAAAAGTAAACAGAAAAATTCTAAATTTCTAGCAGCCTGGCAGGGGCCATTTCGAATTATAGATAAGGTCTCTCCTGTAGTTTATAAAATTTTGAAAAATGAAGGTGAAACAGCAATAGAGCAGTTTGTCCATGTAAATCAAATCAAACCATGCCATCCCAGACATGAGATCAGGCAGCTTGAGCATGTAGAAACAGATAAAGTCCCTTGAACACAAAAAGAGAAAATAAATGGGTGCAATCAGGAGGCAGTGACAAAGAAGTTAAAAATTTGATTGTTATAATGGCACATAAACACTGTAATATATGTAAAAATATATAATATAAAATAAATAAATAAATAAATAAAAATATATAATGGAAGCTCATGGTTGGTGTGCAGAGAGAACATGTATTAAATATTGAATGCTGTTTTATATGTGCTTGTTTTCTTTTAACTTGTGTTTAATTTCAGAAAAAAAAAATGAAATATTTTTACCAAGCATGTTTTATTTTTGGCAAAAGGGTGAAGTTAGTATTGTGCTATGTACTTAATTTGTTTATTTTCTATTTGATTTAGAAAATTAACATTATTTGGTCGGAGGTTCCGGGATCAGAGGCCACGGGAGACGATGGAGTCCTGGAGTCCCCTGGATGAAGACCAAAAGATGCCTGCCTCCATGTGGAGGTGAAGACAAGATAACCAGAATGCTAAAAAAGATGACTCCTATGGATCTAAGATTGCCAAGATGAAAGTGTACTCGAATGAACCAAATAACATCGCTGGTCGGGACATATCAGAGGCAGACAAGAGTCCTGACATATGGAGTTCCACGTATTTATTATTTTAATTATTTATTTTAATTTGTTATATTAATTATTTGTTTTGGTTAGTTGTTTTATTTCATTGTTTTTAATTGGCTTGTAAAATCTAAACTTAGAGTAATGCCACTTCCACTGAGAAGGCAAATGTAGAACATTTTGTAAACTAATGAACTCAGATGAATACTGTGTTGATTGCAACTTTTTCATTGATACACATGAATATTCATTTTGTTGGATTGCTATATTGTGAAAAGAAGAAAAAGAACAAATTGTTTTTAGGAATTGGCTTGGATCGTAGCCAAATTCTAAAAACAAAAGGAGGGTATGTAAGGATATTTGGCGTGTTACAGCACAGAGTACAGCACTACTGCACAGGTAGCAATTTTTTTTGATGCAGCACCAAATGCCTATGGTGCATTGCTATATGTGTTGCCAGGATAACATGGACATATAAGTAAAGTCAGGCTATTCAGTCAAAAACGATTTTTACATATAAGATGCAAATCTATTTTCACGTGCACATTCAAAAATGCACAATACTTTTCACCTGAAATGCCTATGGTGCAAGAGACACATTTGAAAATTAATAACTAACATTATTAATAAACAAACTGACTAATAAAATTCATTTAACATAACCCACTAATAAAAATGTGTCTCCACTGCAGAATTAGGCCTATTCTGAAAGTGAACTTTTAAACGCACATTTATTTTTTTTTCGTTTTCTCTGCTGCTCTGTCCACATAACTACAGGAAGCAAAAGGACTCGAAAGAACAGGAAATCAGTTGGTTACAAAGTATTACTATAAAAATGAGCCATTGTGTAGAGAGGGAGGAGATGGCATGATTGATTCTGATTGGAGCAGCGTCATAGCAAGTATCATGCTAGAGGCAGTGATTAGGGTTTTGCTGGGGGGAGTTTGAAGAGAGAGGGAGAACAGTAGAGATTTGGAGAGCTGGAAGAAGGACCTGTTTTTTTCCTGGTTGGAGCATTTCTGCTGAAAAAGCTGAGAGTTCCAGGCAATGACCCCGGTTTGAGAACGAAAGGCGCTCGTTTTCACTGGGGTTAATCTTCAAGGGAGCCACATTCAGAAAGAGAACAGCTGAAGAAAACTCGGGCTGAACAGATAAGGTAATTACATAAGTGTGGGAGCTGAGTGTGTACGAGAATATTCATTCAGTGTAGAAAAGGAGATTCCTGTGCCTTAATCACATGTTAATGTTGCCAATTGAGTTCTTTTCTCCACCACTCTCTTTTCAGTGTATCACAGACAATGCTATTACTGTGCTATTTTATTTATTTCTGTAAAGAGTGAGATCGTGTTTAAATGCAACGTTTAAAATACAGAAAAATATTTGAAAGCAGATGGGTGGTGTGTTTTATATTTACCAATACAGTGCTGATGATGTGGGGAGATTTTTAAACAGTGCAATTGTCATTTTAAGACAGATGTGTGCATGATCATATTCAGTATGGACAGTTGTGAATGACTGTTTGTAGCATAGCTCGTTGGAGGTACATGAGCCAACGGGAAGAGGGACTCTCTGAACATAGTTCCCTACCGTATATAAGGTAGTGGAAATTACCACAAAATTACCACATATAGCTCTCTGTCGTAAATAAGTCAGTGAGATCGCCCATGGTGGCACACTAACACTAACACTGAAAATGTGGTATTCCTAAAATGTAGGTCTGAGGTCTCTCTAGTGATTACACGAAAAATCTAAGCAAAGGTAAGGGATTCTGGACATTGGGGCCACAAATAAAACAAGGGAATTATGCTCACCAAAATACCACCAACCACGCATACCAACCGCGCATACCAAATATGCATGTCTGGGTGCTGAAATAATGCATGTCCACTGTATTATTGTTGTACATGGCCCAATCTGAATACAAGGAGTGATTGTTGCTAAGTTATTTTTTTCGGCGGTCATAAAATACCGTCAGGCCCCAAATCTCCACAAAATACCCTACAGCACACAGTCCCGGACAGTCCTCTGATGTCTGCGAACATCTTAGATGTTCAGGGGCATCTATGTTTATTTGTGTATTACAAGGTTGGAGAAAAACAGTTTTTGGATGGCTTATAACTTTTGCGCCACACAATACAACTGCATGAAATTCTTGAGTTTCATTCTAGACCTGATACTGAATGGTTCTGCAAAGTGTGGTGCTGTTTGGTTAAGAGGGAACAAAATTAGAGGGGGTCCCCAAAACATTGTACAGGCTTATAAATGTGGTGCCATTTGACAAATCTACAGAAAGGTTTACAAAAAGATTTTAGATCTAGATATAAATGTTTTTTCAAAGTTTGGTGTGATTTTGCCAAGAGGGGGCAGCATTAGAGGGGGGTATCTCAACATTTTTAGATGGCTTATAACTTTATTGCCATTTGACAAATGTGGAAAACGTTTTCAGAAGGATTATAGGCCCAACCTTGAATGTTTGTGCAAAGTGTGAATGGATTTTGTCAAATGGGGGCAAAGTTATATGACTATTGTATGTAGATACATTTTGACACTTTTTCAAAAATAAAACATGAGTGGATTTCCAACAAAGTCGTGTAAGGAGCATTGGCAAGTACTTATAAGCATGTTTTCGCAAATGTGTCTGTGTTTTATTTTTTTGACAAGTGTCATAATGTAGGTACAAAAAAATAGTGATATACCTTTGGTGATTGTGGTATAGCCCGTGGCCATGGGCAGCGGCCAGATTGTCCGGGTCATGACATAAGGTCATGACCCGGACAATCTGGCTACTGGCCATGACCACGAGTGCTGGCCTATGGGGTTAAAGTGGCCACGTGCACCATGTGCACTATGTGGTAAGGTTTTTTGAAATTGGGATAGGTTTGAAAGCGAAGAAAATGTGCTTGTGGCTACAGATTGCAGTGCTGGATGGGATTGCAGCAAATATGACCGAGGAGGGTCAGCAAGAATTGGAAAGCATGGTTTTTGTAAATATGTTCTGTGGTTTTTTTTTTTATAAATAGTAAGTACACAACACAGTGATATAACTCTGGTGACTGGGCAATGGGCCTGGCTGTCAGGAAGGAGAAATGTGTACTGTAATGTGCTTATTGGGGCATGTGGCATGGCCAAGGCGGTAGATTTGAATGGGAAAACATATTTTGCTTGTGGTTACAGCCTGAATTGGTGGACTAGAGTACAACAACCTTGTGCAACAAGCATTAGCAAGGACCTGCAGGCATATTTTGAAAATATGTGTTGTGTTTTATTTTTCCAAAGTCTAAGAATGTAAGTTGAAAAACTAGTGGTATACATTTGGTGTCTGTGTAGTGGGCCTGGCGTTCGGCAAATGCAAATTTATACTCTGATTTGGTAATTGGGGAATGGAGCATGGCCGATGCCTATGCTCCATGGATTTGGAGGCTTGCCATAGCTGCAACCCATGAGCACTGGCCATTGCTTACATTATTATGGTGTAGTGGACATTGAACTAGGATGCAGGGTAGGTGCAGTGAATAATAGGAGTTGTTTGGTTTGGCTGAGGTCATATGGAGCCTTATGCCGTAGGCAATTGAATGATGATTTTCATCCCCATAATGCACTGCTGATAACAACAGACATAAATATGTGTTGCAAAAAATATGTTTTTTAAAGGAGCTTTATAATTCTTTCATATATGTGAAGAGTGGCTCTTCTAATGTTCTTTTTTTAAAGCTTGGGATCATTAATTATGATAAATTATGTGGTGCAAGTTTTCTGAGATGATGTGGATGATGAGTATTGGACATTGCATGAGCACTAGAAAAAATAAAATGCTTGGAGCTCATGTGTTATGTGTATGGGATTTGGAAATTGGCTGCACGTTGAGTAGGTGATTACCCCAGTGCGATGCCACCAATAGTTAAGGAACAGTTGACTTTGACAATATTGTCAACTCCAGATGTTACAGTTTTTCCATGTGCCAATGTTGAAGTTTTCTGAGCAACAACAATCCTCTCTTTCAAAAATGGGCTGCATGTTTGAAATATCTAATCCAAGAATAAATGTACCCTTAAACTAGCCCAATCTCCTAAAACTACACGTCACTCTTATGTAATAAATATGTCCTATGTAGAAAAAGTCCTAATAGAAAGATATAATATAATATATAGTTTTATCGGGATATATAAATATCACTCAAAAAAATTAATTCTCTGATAGGTCCAAAAATTCAACAGCATCTGACGTACTTGACATGCTATTGGTAGCTACCTACGACATAAACATTGAACAATGAATCAGAAAGTTAATATAAATATTAAATGATCTGTGCTCATGTACTGTTTTTTCATTTCTAATTCCAATTTTGAAGTGACATGCTGGGGCACTATGTGTTGCAGGAAAACCCCCTGGCTGTGGGTTTAATGTTGTTAGGATTGTGTTCCATTAGAGTGGAGTAGTAATGGTGTCTTTATTTCTTTCAGAAGACAGACTGGAATTTTCTGCCATTGAATGAGATAGAAAATGTGTACCACTTGAATGAGCAAGAAGCCTTCCTAGGATCTTTTCTTTCTGATGCAATGCTTCTGCCAGAAGTCTTTATCCACTTCATCCTGCGGTACTAATAATGTCTTTATTTGACTGAAGACTCTGCAGCATTTCACAACTGAAAAAAGAAAAAGAAAATATAAGATATGAAGCTTGGGAACATCAATTATGATAAATCATTTGGTGCAAACCTTCTGGAATGACTGGATGATGTGTATTGGAAATTGTATGAGATGGTCTGGACATACTGTGCTGCAGTCTTATTTGGCTTATATGTGGTCTTATATCTTTACTATAGCTGTGAGCGGTGGTTGCATTATGAAGCTCCACCCATTGAATGTGCTGCCAGCAGCAGCTAGACTTTTCAAACACTGGTAGCACTGGAGGACTCTATTTGAAGAGTTATTAGAAATGGTAGAGAACTTCAGAGAGGTTGCTTCAGTTTTTGTGACATTGTCTAGCTGTGTCTACAGACAGTGCAATCACACATTTGGATCTATTGACGCAGCCATTTCATGACATCTGTGCGTACGACACCGTCCAATCAACGGGCTCGGATAGTTTGTAGGTGCGAATAATCACCAGACCCACAAAAAAAGAAGTTTACAGTTATCATTGCTTTCTGTACTTGCTAATGAAAGGGTTTTTCAGTAACTGAAAGCACCTTTGGCACTATACACCTTAAATTCTTTATTCTTTTTACCCACTTTTCCCGTAATACTTTTTGTCTTTGTTTTGTGATTTGTTTAGTTTGCATATTTTTCATTTTTTCATTTTTTGAGTGTCTTTTTTGTGTTGTTATTTTTATTGTTTTACATATTCCTTCCGAGTTGGACATTCCAACATGTCCGACCATGAGAGTACCAGCAGTGATGATGTGATCATTTGGGTTCCAAATCCATCGCCACCGAGGAAGAAGGCAACTTGGATGTAAACCACTGCTGACAGTTGGTGCTTCTTTAAAGTTAAGGGACACTGTTCTAGAAAAGAGGCAGAGGAAGTACTTTGCACATTCTGCAACAAAACTCTATGTTTTAGGCCTTCCAATGTTCCATCTCAAAGCGTGGGAACATCTATTACGTTTAATCATGTAGTGTGAGACCACTGGGATAACGTCAATAATGACTATCAGAAAGCGCACAAACATTATAAAAGAAAAATGCATGGGTTCCATTCTTTGCGCAGGCGGACATCAGCACCTCTTGCAGCATTTCCATTCACCAGTGCAACAGTATTACAAACTGAAAATGAAGCCTCAACTACAGAAGTGGTGTCATCTCCACAGACCCTGTTTTACCGACTCCTGATCTTTCCATGATGCAAGTCATCTATACATGATGTCTTGAATGGGTAGTCAAGGGAGGTGCTACATTTGAGGAAAGGTAGAAGTTAATTGCTGGATATCTGGTTACCTGTCATTCTTATTTATTGTTTTAAGTGGCAGTGTTTCCCCCTTTAAAAAAAAAGAAAGAAATAATATGTTGCTTTTTATTTTAATTCCTTTGTTAGATGCTTCATCCTTATTTGTTTTACTCCCTTATTCCATTGCCCTCTTTCCGTCCCCCAAAATTACCCTTTTAAGGGTCGCCTTTTACTTAATAAAAATAGATAAAAATTGAACACTGACTCAAAATATATATTACAATATCTATAGTAATTTATTTTATGCAGTTTCAGTAATTGAAATTGTTTGTTTGTTTCCACGGTTACACTGTTAACAGGAGCAGTAGTTTAGCTGCAAATAAAAGCACTCCAGTCGTTGCACGTTTTAGCTTTGCACTTAAAATCCTGCAATTCATTGACTGATCCTCTAGCTGCGGCTAAAATAAATATTCATTTAAAAGTATGCAACTTTGTGTATGGAATAAAAAAACCCTTGAAATTCATGGAAAACTCTTTAGTTGCAGGGATGTTAAGGTGAACAATGCATTGTAACAAAACCCTTGAAATTCAAGGAAAAAACATTAGTTGCAGGGATATTAAGGTGAGAACTTAATGCAACAAAACACTGGAAATTAGGCTAAAGCCACCTTAACTTTGCGCCTCCTGTTGTTCAGACTATGACCACAATAATGACATTACAGATCACATTGCATATGTGAGTACAATTAGAATATGGTTACTGATGTTAAACTTATTCAAGTTGTGAGGATAAAACATTATCAGTCTCATGTTATACGAGATAATAAGGATAACTTTCACATTTTTTAAACACCATAAAAGGTGGATGAACTGCACAATTGCGGCAACAATGATAGTGTTTACATAACATCACAGAAAAAGGGAAGTGACACCATGTGTTATGTATGGGTGACGTCACTCTGCATTTATGATATGATATGATAGGTTATATATAATGCGCTTAATACCCAGAGGTCTCTAAGCGAGGACCTGGGGATCGAACCTGTGTTGCTCCATGTTGTCTTGCTTCCAAGGTGAGAACATTGCAGCTGAGCTATCCTCCCTTATCAAAAAGTATTCAAAATGGCAGCCACGTTAGATGTTAACGTGGAATGCTGATTGTGGCAAAAATACACCCTTGAAAGGATAGATAATGAAAGAAGGTAAGGAGTTATACTGGACAATTGAGGTTTTTGAGCTTGTGGTTGACCATGTATCATTAGTATTTAATGATAAGGTAAATATTGTAGAGAAGACTCTATGGTGAACACATGGTGAACATGATTTCCAGTCATTAGGTACAGACTATGGACTAGATGATTACAACCATCAAGGGCCTGTACTAATAGTTCAAGGACAGATAGCTTGGTTATATGTTTTGACCATAGTTTGGAAAGGGACTTCAACTATTCACGTAATGACATCAACATTCAAGGGCAATTTAGCCCATACATTTGGGAATATCATTCCGGTTGGAACAATATATGGCAAAGTGCAATTATCAGTTTTGACCATCACGTATAGTTACAATAATTTCTGGAGAAGGAGCCATATAGATTAAGACTGACAGTATCATTTTAACATCAGCCTATAGATTTGAATGAGTATTCTAACCACTCAGAAGAAAGACAAGTGGTCAAATGTATGGGTGAGTTAGACTTAACGAGTTATTACTAACCCAGTACTTGGTAATTTGGAGCTCCTAGCATGCGAATAATAAGATTTATTTCAGAATATAGCTCTGTATCAATGGATGATTTGATTTGGCTGACAAGAATTATGTGAAAAATTAGACATTTCTTGGTGAGATCTAGTAATTGACAGTGCACAAAAATAAGAGATTTACATCCACAGGACCAGGATCACGACACACACTAATTCATAAATTGGAATGTTAATAGTGAGCCACAGGCACACTATGGTTAATGTGGAGTTGTTTTATTGATCTAAATGTCAATGGCCCTCATTACGACCCTGGCGGAGGTCCATGGTGCAATTTGCACCATGGACCATGGCGCAGAGCTGCCAACTCCGCCATGGGGGTTGGCGGACTTACCGCCCCATTCCGACCTTGGCGGGGCGGTAAGTCCCCAATCCCCATTTACCCTTCCCCATTCCCATTTTTGCCCCATAGGGTATAATGGGAGTGGGGAAGGCGTTAATTACGCCACCGTAGAATACGGTGGCGTAATTAACGAGGGGACCCGTAGCGCCATGGATTTTTCCGCCCGGAAAATCCGGGCGTAAAAATCACCATGGCGCTACGGAAAGTCCTAATCTGGCGGAGAGGTACGCCATGCATTACGCTGGCGTAAACCCCTCTCCGCCAGGGTCGTAATGAGGGCCAATGTATGTGTTTGTCATTGTATGTTATTTGGACTTACTTACTTTTGCAATGCCAAATGTTATGTTATCAGCAGTGCCTTGATTAGAGACTTAGTATTGAGAAAGACCTAGGGGTTTAAACATGTGTCAACTAGAAACCTTCAAGGGCAGGTTTTCAGAATTCAAGGGCAAGCAGCTCTGTATTAGGCATGACCATATTTCGTAAAGGGACGATAATCATTAAGGCCATGATATCAATGTTCAACGGCAAGTAGATCTGATATATTATTCACCATAAAATTGTAAAGGCACTTATTTGATATGATAGATAAGGAGTTGGAATTGATAAGTATTTGGAATAAAATTCCAGGTTATATACTCTATGATAAAGCACAATCATTAGTGTTGATAGTTGTGTCTTCAACTACAAATAAGGTTCTGGCAAGTTCTGGGTGTTGCTTTGTTGAGACTGAGTTTAAATTGTAGAAGATTAGGATCTGTTGGGTATTTAGTATAAACTTGGGACTTGGCGGTATTTTCTTACCGCCAAAAACAATGGTAATTTGACAATGACTATTCCTTGCATTCAGATTGGGTTTGGCTTTATAGTGGAATACATTTTGTTGGTGGTATTTTGGTGAGCATAATTTCTTTGTTTTATTTGTGGCCCCAACATACAAAACCCCCTTCTTTTGTTTAGACTGTTCTTGTGATCTCTAGAGGCCTCGGACTTCTACATTATTCAGAAACACCACATTTTCATATGGAGTGCCACCTATGGCTGTTATCACTGATTTATCTACACCAGTGAGCTATGTTTCCATAAATTATTCACAATAACATGTAGTATTATCACTAATTTATTTACATTAGTGAGACTATGTTTCATAGAGTATTCACAATAACATGTGGTATTATCACTAATTTATTTACATTAGTGAGACTATGTTTCCATAGGCCTCTCTCTGCTGATTCATATACGCTCAGCAGACTATTGCATTATATTCCACTCAGAAGCCACACACACATACCCTGAGTGGAATCACGCATACAGCTATTTATAATTGCTTATGACATTGCTTCATCTGTATAGGAAACTTGGCACATTAAACATCCTTCCCTCTCCTGCAGAGTATTTTTTCTAGAGGCATCAAATGAAAAACAGAGGCAAGAACACTCTTAGGCAGACTGTGTGTTATCACAATTTCATTTCAAAATGATACATTACAATTCTTGTGAGACAATCCTCTCTGAAATAAACATAAGAGAAACAAATGCAATAACACCACGAATTTCATTTCATGTTTGCAACAAGAAAAAGAAAGATTGCATCATTTGCCTTGTAACATAATAACGTGGCAGTTAAACATAGGAGAATTCCCTATCGCTACCCTGCCTGCCTGATAGTAAATCATTTGTCCGGCAGTCACAATAATCTCACTCTCAAGCCAGTGCCAAGTGACTAGGAAACCCCAGTCACTGAAGGTCAGCAATGCAATTTGGACGACCCCTCCCAGCAGCCCAGCCAGGCGATCTCACAACAGCTCCAACCAAGTGACCTCACTGTAGCTCCGCAAAATGTCTTCTCCTGTAAATCTGTCAAAGCTATTCCAAAATACCTCTGTTACCTCCTCTAAGTTTACGTAGCACCAATCAAGATTCATAGTATGCCTCCTCCTTCCTCAACAATAGCTCACTTTTACAGAGAGCAACTGTATTTAACTGATTTCCTGGCATTCAAAATTTTGCTTCCTGCAAAGACAATGAACAGGGCAAAGAAAAATTGCACGTTTAAACAATGAATCTCAGCCTGCCTCATTTTGCACATGGAGAACACATCATAATGTTAAGGAGTTAGAATCATGTTAGTATTTGTTAGTTAAGTTAATTAATCAAGTATCTAATGTGTCTCCTGTAAGTGAGGCATTTCAAGTGAGAGAAAAAAAATGGTGTGCTTTTAAATAGGCATTGAGAAAAAAAAAATGGTGTGCTTTTAAAATAGATATTGAGAAAAAAAATTGTGTGCTTTTAGAATAGGTAGCCCACGCAGTGGCGCTGCACTCCAAAACCTGCTTAATTATACTACATATCCCCTCCTTTTTCTGAGAATTTGGCCATGGTCCAAGCCACAATTGGAAGAAACCCAACTTGCTCCCTTTCTTCTTTTAAAATGTAGCAATCCAACAAAATGAATATTCATATGTGAAAAATGAAAATTGAAAAATCACTGTTCAATCATCATAATATCAAAATTCATCTCTGTGTCCATGAGTTCCTATACAATATTTTAAATATTTTTCCCAATGGAAGTGTCCATAGTTCAGTTGAAGTCAACCATAAAACAATAAAATAATATACATAATTAAAATAAAGAATTAACATAACAGATTAAAATAATTAATTAAAATAGTAAATCTGTGGAACTCCATACTACAGGACACTTGTCTACCTCGGATATGTCCCGACCAGCGATGTCACATCATTTGGTTCATTCGGGTACTCTTTCATCCTGGCACTCTTGGATCCTTTTTCCATGGGAGTCATCTCTTTTTGGCATTCCGGTTACTTTGCCTTCACCTCCATCCGGAGGCAGGCATCATTTGATCTTCATCCAGTGGACTCCAGGACTCCATCGTCTCCCGCATCCTACGGTTCTGTGACCTCCAAGCCAAAATGTGCTAATCAATAGTCTAAATCAAATAGAAAAGAAACAAATTAAGTACATAGCACAATACTAACTTCACCCTTTCGCCAAAAATAAAATTACATGTATCCATGCATTCCATAAATCACTTTGCCCTCTTGCTCTCGCTTTCTGAAATTAAGCACATGTTAGAGAGAAAACAAACATACATAAAATAGCATTCAACATTTCCAATCTATTAACTGTGCAGAACAAAACCAGCTTCAACCCTCTTTCAATCATCACCACATATAGGTTGTCATATATATACATTCTATTACCATAATTGTTTCTACTTTTATTTTTCTGTCCTTGTTCAATGAATAGACTCATGTATCTCTTTCTATGTATTTAAGGGGCTTTATCTGTTTCTACACGCTCAAGCCTTTTAATTTCGTGTCGGAGTGCCAGGGTTTAATTTGGTTTACATGAACAAACTGTTCTGTTGCTGTTCCACCTTCAGTTTTCAAAATTTTGTATACTACAGGAGAGACCTTATCTATAATTTGAAATGGCCCCTGCCAAGCTGCTAGAAATTTGGAATTTTTCTGTTTACCTTTTCCAAAATGAAATTTATACACCTGATCGCCCACACAATACTCTTTCACTGATGTCTTTTTATCATAATATGACTTTGCAGTGTCAGCAGCTCTTTCTAGATTCCGCTGTACAAAAGCAAATGCATGCTGTAAATGCTTCCTCAGTTCATCAATGTATTCATGAACTGTGGATGCGCTCACAAGTGTCTGCTCATGTGTTCTGTATAGCAGGTTTTGTGGTAACACCATTTTCCTACCTGTCAAAACCTCATGGGGGCTAACACCTGTTGCTTTGGCAGGAGTTGATCTGATTGCCATCAAAACCAAAGGTAAACGTAAATCCCAGCTGGAACCTGCTTCTGCTACAATTTCTTTAATATGTCCACAACAGACCTATTACAGTGTTCAACTCCCCCAGAAGAAGCAGCTCGATATGCAATATGTAATTTCCTTTTTACACCCAGTATTTGCCATACCTTACTCATTAGAGCACTTGTGAAATGACTCCCTCTGTCTGATTCTATTCTTTGGGGTAACCCAAACCTTGAAAACACATGATTCACCAGTAATGTAGCTGCTGATTCCGCACTACAATCAGGTGCAGGAATACACTCAATCCATTTCGACATCAAACACACCACACTCAAAATATAACGATTCCCCCTGCTCGACCTCTTTACAGGCCCTACATAGTCTATTTGCAAATCTGACCATGGAAGAGTTAAGCCTCTTTTCATTAATGGAGCTCTATGCATTGGTGAAGCAGGTTTAAATTGTGCACATACTAGACATCCTCTAGTATATAATTCCACATCTTGGGACATATGTGGCCGGTAAGCATAATCTTTTAGTATTTCCAATGTTTTTTGTGAACCTCTGTGGCCTGCAGTTATTGCATCATGTGCATGGTGTAGCATTAGCCTCTGAATGAAAGGGGTACCACCCACTGTATCTGTCCTGTTATGGACTCTCTAATCATGAGTCCATCCTGTAGTCTAATTCGCTTTTTATTCTTTAATAGCACCCTCAACTCTTCTTTTCCCATACAATCATTTTCTCTTAAAGGGTTTTGTTCAGGATCTATCAAATGATTATAATAGATTCCCAAAATTCGATCATCCTTTTGTGCCTCAATTAGATCTTGATCTGGTGTATGATACCTCCACTGTACCACTGACTGATCTATCTCCTTTGTTGCTTTAGAACGTGTTACTGCATCAATTTGTATTTCACCAAGTAAATGTTCAATAGATAGCGATTCTCCCATCACAGCCCCAATTTTATCCAGCTGATCTGCCTTATCATTCCCCTCCTTATCCTCTCCTGGAGTTTTTAAATGCCCACAAATTTTCCTCCAGTATATTGTTAAATCATTCTCTGACACCAATTTGTCTATGGCTTGTATCATTTTTCCATGTTTAAGTGGCTTTTTGTTGTATGTAATCATGCCTCTCGCTTTCCAGCCAGGTAAATATTCCACAAAGCTATTTCGTGCATAGTCAGAATCAGTCACCAGGACAATTTCACTAAATTTATTATCAACTGCAGTAGCATTTGCTTTATAAATGGCTGCCAATTACGCTACTTGACTGCTCCTAGCTCCAATTCTCATCCCTATACTGGGGACGCCTTCACATTTCAACCAGACATTTCCTATTCCTGACGCTAATTGTTTATTACTGTCATTTTCAATGTGAAAAGCACAACCATCAACATATACAGTTGGCAAATCCTTGCATGTCTTTTCATCAAAAGCTTTGTGTGGTGATTGCCCAAAATCCTGTAAACTAGTTTCTACTTCCATTTCATTTGATACATGTTCAGCTGCACAGTCATGTAGATCTGCTAAACCTTGAGCAACTGGGCTTTTTTTATTTTGGCCATATCTAACTTCTACAGGAAAACCTTGTAATGCTAGCGTCCATGAAGTGATTCTGGACTGTGCTAGGTTACCTGACCTGATTCTTTTACTCTCTAAAAACTGCAATGGTTGATGATTGGTCTCAATAATTACCTTTTCTCCCTGAGCAATGGGGCAGAAATGCTGTAGCACCCACACAGTGGTCAAAAGGGCCTTTTCACATTCACTGAATTTAATTTCAACTTGGGAAAACGCCTTACTTGCATAGGCAATGGTTTTGTGATTCAAATCATGTTTTTTTGATAGCACTGCTGACATACACTGTTCAGATAAACCTATTTCTATAAATAAATCCCTATCCTTTATGGGGTATACTAAACATGGTGCCTTTACAAGACATTCCTTTAATTTAGCCACTGCCTCCGACTGCTATTTTTCCCATTTCCAGGGCGTATTCAGCTTTAACAGCTTAGTTAATGGTTGAGTAATTTCAGCATAATTTTCAATGAACTTCCTGTTATAGCCCATCATTCCTAAAAAACATTTTACCCCTTTCACATTTTTAGGGTCTTTTAGTTTTTGTATAGCCTCCACTTTCTTCTTTTGTGGGTTTAATCCATGTTCAGTCACTTCATGGCCTAGAAAATTCACCTTTTTCTTGCACCATTGTGCCTTTTGTAAAGATACTTTGGCGCCTGCTTTCTGCAATTGGCCAAGAACATGTCTTATTTCATCAAAATGGTTTTTCAAGCTTTCATTTTTTATCAGTACATCATCCACATAAACTATGGTACCTCTTTCCGCTGCATCTGGCATGGCCTTTCTCAAAAATATTCCAAATGCACTCCCACTATTGACATACCCAAATGGAACTCTAACCCACGGGTATTGTGTTTTATCAAATGAAAATGAAAATAAATTCTGAATCTCCTCTGCCAATGGCACGCACCAATATCCAGAGGTGAGATCTAACGTGGTAAACACTTTTGAACCATGTAACTGAGCTAGGCCCTGATCAATGAATGGCAGTGGCCATCTGGATACTGGCACTCTTTTATTTAACTCCCTCAAATCTGCACATAGCCGCCATTGACCATTTGGCTTCAACACACCTAAAATAGGTGTGTTGGATGTGCTATGAATGGGCCTGATGATTCCCGAGACTCCATATTTTTTATAATATCTGCCAATGACTCTAAACATGCCAGTGGTAATCTATACTGGCGCACAAATACTGGGCTTCTGCTACACCCTTCCGGTAGCGTGGCCACATGTAAATCAGTTAGACCGCAATCGTAAGCATCTTTTGCAAATACATCCGTAAACTCCATAAGTATCTTCCTCAGTTAATTTCTATCCTCTTCGCTGTCACATGCATCCGCTGATTAAATATGCTCCTCTACCATTTTGGAGAATTCTGGAAAATGTTCTGGAAGGGGAATCTTGGCGCTTTTCTCTAACTGTGTGGCTGTGACTCTCTGTTAAGCTGCCACTTTAAATGTTTTGACATATCAGCTTCCACTTCAATGGGCTGATTTTCTATTTCATTTTCATTTAAGTTAAATGTTATGCAATCCTCTTGATGACAGCACACTGTCTCACTTGAATCATAAGGGTACATAGAATGAATTTTAAATATTCCTTTGGGCTGAGAATTCAGGTGTTCTGGCAACTCACCCTTGGCATCTACATACTTTTCAGGTATATTTCCAATCACCATGTTATTCAGATCTGCAGTATAATGTGATTTTTGTATGGCCATTTCTAATGAGGAGTTTTCCTCTAAATGAATATCTTGACAACTTTTATTATTCACCATGATTTATACAGACCCTTCACCAATATCTACCAATGGACTGTATTCATAATCCAGGCCCTGCTGTTTTATGGATTCATTTAAGCACACAAATGCATCAGAATCTTTCATCTGCTGTCCATTTTTGCACTCCAGTGTTATTGCAACCTGTTTGGTGAATGCAGGGATAATGGTATCCTTCCTCAGTTGTAATTCAATTGCATATGGGACCAGCTGTGCGCAATGATAAGCCCTTCTTTTGACTTCAAATTCAGGTGCGGGCCCACCTAGGCGTGACCATATTTTTTGATTAAGGAAATCTAACACCATACACATTCTGTGCATGATATCATTGCCCATGTAAAAGTCATTTTGTGTTCCACTCACTATCCATACATTATGGTAAATTGTTTTCTGCCCAATGCTAATTTTTAGCATGCATCTTCCTGCAATTCGGTTTTCAGAGTCTGGACTGTCCAAACCAGAGACATATTGGTTTTTCTCCATTATTTTTTGCAACTATTTCTCATTAATGAAGCTCCTTTCCTGTTCAAGTGCTAAAGTGGCTTTTGTTGGTTTAGAATAGTCATTTATACCAATGTGAACCCATGGTTGCTCATCTTTCATGTGTATTTCAGCAAGAGTGGTGATGTGTTTTTCTGAATCTGTTTTAGGAACAGTATTCTGTTTGCATGTCTTCTCTTTTAAATAAAAGCGTAATGTGTGCTCATCTATGGCAGTTTGCCATCTTTTCCTTGGGTCCAAGTATATCTGTACAGATTGTTTCTCATCTTCACTCTGCATTTTATCTTGACACAATAATATAACAGTGACGCTAGGGATGCAGCTATTCTGGAGATATAGCTCCACTGCATCATTTGTTTTGGCAACGGTGTAACATACATTTATGTTGCTGTTTTTTTATTTTATTTTCTTAGGTCTCAATGGTTTTTTGATTAAGGACCACAGTACTCCATTCACCCCATCTATGAGAGGAGAGAGTGTTTTCAGGCAATCTGTTCCCATCAGAAATGGAATATCACAAATGGATGTGATCAATACCTCCTGTTTCATTCTGTGTTTACCTATCTTTATGTCAACCTCGGTGACGCCTATAATAGGCACCTCCTCCCCCTTAAAATGATGCACTGGACCTTGATTTTCCTTCACTGTGATCTGATTCTGTGGGAATCTCCCTTCATTGATACTCTTTACCAATTCTTTAGACATAATTGTGGCCTGTGCGCCTGTGTCAATCATTGCAAATGTATTGCATTTTTCTTCTACAGTGATGGGAGCATAATACCTTGCTTCTACTTCCTCTAACACACATAAGAAGTGCGAATTCTTACTGATTTCAGGGCTCACCTTTCTCAGGCCTTTTTCACTTTTGGCTAAGCACATTGGTAAATGGAAAGACATTTTTCCCTCCTTTTTGCCCATTTCTATGTGTGAGACTTTATTAATTTCCCCATGTTCAGAGGTTTTTTGGAGTGTGGCCACCGTTCGCCCATCCATCCAGGTATCATCAGAGACCTCATTACAACCCTCCAACTGAACATGTGTAACAACACCACTTGGCAATTTGTCATTGTCTAATTCTGTGGATTTGTGATCATTTAGTGTAGTACCAGCCCTTTTAACCTCTTAAAAAATATGTGGCTCAAAGAATTCTTCAGGTGATTGACATGTACCGCTCCTTTTGAGCATTTCTTTTTACTGCCTGTGTTTGGTTATTGTTCTGATTGCCCATGGAAGGAGTTATAGCTTCGCCACTTACTCTCTGTTCACTGGTATTCCCCATGCATGAGTCATTTTTCTTAAACCTGTCTCTTTGTTCCTTTGGAATTTCAGGTATTTCTTTTCATTTGTACAAATCTCCAATGTCTGATTTAGCTCTAGGTTAAACCGAACTTCTCGTTTAGAAGTACTTGCACTTTCTGTTACATGTTCATTTACTGATACTTTCACTTTTAAATCATTAGGCATCTCAGAGTCATTATGCAAAATAACACCAGAGCAATCTGTCTTTTTGGCACTGCAGGTATCATAAGTACTTAGTCACTTTTCAGAAGCCCTCCGGTCATTGCTATGGCCTTCTGCCCCCTCCTTTGATGACTGTGTTTGTGCTGTACAAAGCTTTCCTATTTGCTCAGCTAAAATTTTCACTTAGGCCTCGATACACTGAAATGTTTCCATCTCTCTAGAATCCTCTCTCTGTGGCCTAGATCGATATTGGTTGTTTTCCCCCTGATTGGATCTATTCTGATACCTCTCAGGTGAGTGATTTCTATTGGGATGGTTTCTGAACTCTTGATTCATTCACGTTTTGATGTTCCAGATGTTAAAGGAAAAGTGGTTAAGATTATGCTGGTAAATCAAGGATTTAACCGTTCATCAAGAGCTCAGAAATCCAAGGCATTGCACCACAGGAGGAGCAAGAATTATGGAAGCGAAGGGAATGTTCTCTGTCCTCCACAGAAGCATTGTGGTGGCAGGATAGTACGGGAAAGCCAGTGATGCCAGTTGCATTGTTAAAGGTAGCGCTTGAACAGCTGCACTACCCTGCGCATGTAACAAGGGAGAGTCTATCCTGATTACCATATATCACAGTATTGGGGTCAAATCTGCTCTGTGTCCCCAATGTCTGATAGGGACCATCATTTCTTTGATCCTGATTTTGTCTCTGGTTATTGTTCATACTTGACATATCAGGCCGATAGCCTGCCCGGGGCCTATCTCCTAAGTACCTGCGGCTGATGGAGCTCTCCCTATTACTAGGATCATGTGATTGAAACATTGGTACAGGGTGTAATGACATTTGTTGATTACCCCTTTGTTAAGGTGCCAAATTATTATTACTTGGACTTTGAGCAGACTCAAGGGACATTTTGGCTGACCTGATTTCCATCACTGTTGCTGAGAGTTCTTTAGATTTAGGTCTAGTATCTTTCATTTTATCACTTTCTCTACCCTGACAATAGAGTACCTCATATAGTTTTGTGCTTTGGTGTACAATCCATTCAAGGGACTTGTCACAATCAAATTCACGAACCAGTTGTGATATAATGTCATTCTGTAACCCATAGAAGTATGCAGTTTTAAACTCATTAGAATTGGCGTCAAAAGATACATCAAAGCGAGAAAATGCTCTTTTTAAGTCTTGTAAAAACTGGCGAGGGGATGTATTAGGCCCAGCAGTGATTGTGTAAGCGACTTTCTTCGCCTCCTGCAATGACTGGAAAGGAGAAAAATGGCGCCTAATCTCTTTTTCAAACTCTGCCCATGTCATATTCTGCTGCTCATTCAATCCTCTTATGATACTGGCCGTATTCATTAAAGTTAAATGAGAATACTGCCTGTACTGTTCCTTAGGTATCTGGAGGGCTTTAAAAATGTCATGAACCGCTTCTAAGTGATCCTCAATGCAGCATTCCCCTCCTTTTTTAAATGTTTTGATCAGGGCTTTAATGGATTTCATTATCTTTATGGGGCTACTTGTTGCAATGCATGGAATTGCACTACTTGGTGACTCAACCCTGGGTCCAGGTGTATGGGATTGGTGGCGGTCCCCAATGGGAGTATCAAATCCCGCAAGGGCGCTGCAACCAAGTTCAGTAACCGGCCCAGTCACTGGGGCACTAGCTCTTTGGGTAGAAATAGAATTCACCTCAACTCCATTGAATGTGGTACCCTGCCGCCTCTCCTGGGACATGGGAATGCACATTTGCTGTTCTAAGACCTTACACTTTTTAAGGAGCCTGTCTGCTTCGTTTTGCAAATAGTTGTTTTCATCACTCATTTTATTAATTACCTCCTGCATGTCGCAAATTTGCATTTGGCATTCATTAAATTCTTTGTTTCTCTTGTCTTTTTCTTGAGACATTTTAACCATTCCTGTTCGGCATTTTGGAGATCACTTTCTTTTTCATAATGTTCTTTTTGTAAAATCTGCATTTCTGAAACCATCTCATCTTTATCGTGTCTAATGTGGTCCACTAATGCCTTTAAGTGTACCAATTCTTGTTCACTGTCCTCAAACTGTTTCTTACTTTTGGACAATTGAATATCAAATTCTCTGAATTTTAACTGCATGTCTTTCTGACATCCTTCTAATTCTGCTCTTAACATTTCCTCCTTTTTACTTGCCCCATTTAAGTCAGCCTTTAACCTGTTAATCAGCTTGGGATCATTTGCTTGCATTCGCAGGGACCTATTCAAAATAAACCAGATCTTGGCGCATAGCCGTATCAGACATTCTTTCTCGGCATGTTTATCAGCTGCATTTAATAACCTTAGAAGGCAGACCTGAATTATGCTGCCTTCTGCAAAAATATTGTCTAGTTTTTCTTTCTGCACCTCACCATGAATGCGGTCATACCATTCTGAGGCACTGTTCGATGACCACGTCCCATCTGCATATAACTTTGCCTCTAAATATTGCACTGGGAATGTGGCTTCCATTTGAGACATTCTGAAATTCGTTTTTAGTGACACACTGTTATTATGAAATGGGTTCCCTTTAATGTACAGATGGCAGTGTGAGACACACTTGCCACGCCCAGTAGGTGCTCTATGATCACTTTCCCGGCCTGCAACGCACCATAAATATGTTGGGTATTTTGTATAAACTTGGGGCTTGGTGGTATTTTCTTACCGCCAAAAACATTGGTAATTTGACAATTCCTTGCATTCAGATTGGGTTTGGCTTTACAGTGGAATACATTTTGTTGGTGGTATTTTGGTGAGCATAATTTATTTGTTTTATTTGTGGCCCCAACATACAAAACCCCATTCTTTTGTTTAGACTGTTCTTGTGATCTCTAGAGGCCTCGGACTTCTACATTATTCAGAAACACCACATTTTCATATGGAGTGCCACCTATGGCTGTTATCACTGATTTATCTACACCAGTGAGCTATGTTTCCATACATTATTCACAATAACACATGGTATTATCACTAAGTTAATTAATCAAGTATCTAATGTGTCTCCTGTAAGTGAGGCATTTCAAGTGAGAATAAAATGGTGTGCTTTTAAATAGGTATTGAGAAAAAAAAATGGTGTGCTTTTAAAATACATATTGAGAAAAAAAATGGTGTGCTTTTAAACTAGGTAGCCCATGCAGTGGCGCCGCACTCCAACACGCTATATTATACTACAGGTCTCATATGCACATTTGTAAGCAGCATTTCTTTGTTTGATCATGATGTGCAGGAGAGGAGACATGAAATTGATGATGAGGGAGGCCTCAAAGGCTGAATTGCAGGACGTGGTATGTGGTATTAAGCGGGGTTGAGTTACAAGGTACCATGTGGGTCGTTTCTGTCCTGTTTGAGAGAAGTCTGTTATGATGCTGTTTGCTTCAGCCATGCTCATTCAGCCTTTTCATCAGGACTTTTGGGCTAATTGTATTGAAAGTGGTGATAATTCCAGAGGAATGGGGGGCAAAGCATCAGAATCCACTTTGTTCTTTTTCTAAATCACCATACATGTAGTTGTGGTTCCTCCCATTGACCTGTATCCTAAATGGATGTGATGTAGGATAATGTTAGATTCCACATCTATTAGCTGTTGTCAGATTTTTTTTCAGCAGAGCTTAGAATGCTGGAGATAGGACAGTAGCTGGCAGGATCAATGGGGATTGCTGCCTTTGTTTGAAGAGCACTTTGATGTAGCGGTCTTTCGTGCTCATTGAAAGATTCCTTATTCAATGGAGAGTTATAGTAATTCTGGTCATTTACAGAATACCATTTGAGATGTCTGATGGGTAAGGGTCCTCTGGAGATCCTGCTTGATTACTGATACTGAGAATGCTGCTCTGAGAGTGGACAAAAAGCTGTCAGGAAGGAGGATGTGGCAACCTTCCCCCATCTAACCTCACTATTACAAATACAAAATGGTCATCCATTATGTCTACCTCTTGATAGAAGCAGAATATCGCCATTCACTCTTGCTATAAAAGGAGAACAAAGAACACTTACTTCTGACAAAACAAACGATAATGAAATCCAAGCTGGCAGCCCGGGGATTCATAAACTCCCCTTCCATGTTACCAGAGGTCAGAAATAAAGAATGCTCAGGAACGAGGAGCCAAAGTACACTAGCCCAATGAGACAAGTGTGAACTGATATTGGGTCTCCCTACCAATGGTGTGAAGTCATGAGAGGTATAAGAAGGGAAGAAACAGAGAGGAGAGGCAGATGTTTTGGGGATGGCATGGAGGTGGTACCTGCTGAAGCCTGGAGAAGAGCTAGTCCAGTGAGTGCTGTGTGCAGCAGGTGTTCTGGCTTTGGTTAGGCTGGATCTAGGTGAGAGACATTTCCCAGGAAGCCCTGATTGTTGGCAGAAATTCAGCAGTGAATTGAGGTGCTTGAGCAGAAAGAGATGCTGGAGATGCTGCGAGGAGATCCTTGAGAGGTCCTGAGAGCTAGAGAAATGTGAATGATATCAAGTGGGGTGACTAGTGTGCTCTGAGAAACCAGGCAAGACAACCACATTATAGCTGGCCAGTTTCCCAATTCCATATGTGACACCTTGAGCTAGTCCTGATTGTTTTCCAGTTGTATGCTGGAACTTGTAGTTCTGTTTTCCCCATTGTAAGGATGGGTCCTCAAGTCCCAGCATGCAGTGGGTAAAAAGAAAACAAGACTGGCACAAGGTGGTATGCAAGGAAGTGGCAAATTTGGTAGCTGCAATTTTTAAAGTTCAAAACCGGGAGACATGGCTTAGCGCCAAACAAGGTAGTGGCACAATCCCAGAGCCCCACTCCTCACAACCATATATGAGTAACATTCTAATCATATAAGCACTTAAAATCATACATAACAACATCGGAGCATGGGTTAAGTGCTGAAGTGGTGGCAGATCACTGTCTTTGTTGAAGGCGCATTGTGGCTAGTCTGATTGTGGCTGCCTGTTCATGTCGGCAGGAAGACGCCATTCTCCTAGTAGCCCATTCACCTCAGAGGACGAACACTGTCACCCCGGTAAACACACAATAACATGTGACTGCCCTGCAAAGGAAAACTGTTCTTCGTGTGAAAGAGGTGACATTTAAAGTTTACTTAAATATTGTATCTACCCCAAGTGGCAAACAGGAGAATGCAACTATATTTAAATTTTCATTGAAAACAAACTTCTCTTCAAGTAAAGTAAACGTGTTTTCATACTTCGTTTGTTCAGCAGTCTGTAGCTTTAATTGTAGTTATATTTATACAGTAACAAACACTCTATGTATCTTTTTTTACCTTGCAGTCGATGTCAAACATATCTAAGTTATTAGCAGTTATCTGTTTCTTGTGGATCCTTTAATCATAAACTATGGCCTCCTCAAAAAAGGTCAGTAAAAGGAAGCTGTTCATCACTAAATAATTCATTCAAAAGGCCAAAGAGTGATTCACTTATGCCAAAAGAAGGTATTACGGAGTTTACTACGCAAACAATGTTGATGGAATTACGGGCTCTGAAACCTTTCATGAAAGCCACATATGCAGCTGGATGACAAATGGTCAGCATTTGAAAGTAGAATAGTGGAAGTAGAGTGGCGCGTTAGTGATGCAGAAGATGTCACTAATAGAGTGGAAGTTCTCAAAAAAACAGTTAAGACTTTGCAAAAGCAGTCTGAAACCTAGGAAACATAAGAAATAACCTATGTATTGATGACCTTCCAAAGGTAGTGGGTAAAGATAACCCTATACAATACTGGCATCATTTACCGGACCGGGCCATTACGACCAGCAATGCCGGTCTCACCAGCATCGACAGGGACCCGCTGTGACCGTGCACCGCCGTACTGGACTGTGCGCGGATGCCGTGCCAGTAACATCGGCATTGCGCAAGGAAGAGGACATTACGAGTCGCACGGACATGCACATACCGGCATCCAGATGCCGGTAAGAAGGGTCACCAAGATGCCGGTAACACCGGCATCGCAGTTCACCCGTTAATGGCAATCTGCTGTGTTCCCAACTGCCACAGATGCACACAATCAGCACAGGTGGAGGCAATGGAGACTGGCCCAGTACAAAAGGAGCACACCCACACACCACACCCCTTCCAAGACCAAAATGATTCCACGTGCAGTCGCGATACAGGAGCTGGAGGACATGCCTGCACTGCTACTCCTTGGGCAGGCAGTACACCAGGGATTACAGAGGAGACGCAGGAGGAGAAGGATTGTGAGACTGGGCCAGCAAATACCAGCAGTGCAGGCAGTGGTTCCCCGCAGGCAGCCACCAATCCCTTGCATAAGGGCCAGTCCATTCGACTTAACCGCAGCACAGATCCGCACCCTGTACCCCCTGGACAGGGACACCATCAGCACCATTGTGGATCTAATACATGATGACTTGGTCAGCCTGATCAACATCTGCACCGCCATCCCCCCTCTGCTGAAGGTGGTAAGTGTGCTCCACTTCCTGGCCACAGGCACCTACCAGCACACAGTGGGGCAGCTGCATGGCATCTCGCAACCATGTTTTATCGGTATGCTAAAGCAAGTGCTGTATGCACTCCTAAAGCACGCAAGGGAATACAAATCCCTACCACAGACATCACAGGAGGTGAGTGACACCAACATTGCATTTCATGCACTGGTATGCATGCCATTGTCATTGGTGCCGTCGGCTGCACCCACGTGGAGTTGGTAGTTATTCATGCCGTGGAGATGGTGTACTGCAACCGGAAGCTATACCACTTCATCAATGTGCAGATGGTGTGTGACACAAGCAAGATGATAACACATTGCTGGGCCAGATTCCCAGGATCCACACATGATGCAATGATGCTGCAGAACTCCTTGCTTTCAAGCTACATGGAACGACATGCTACACAACGTGCCTGGCTGCTGGATAGGTCTGATCACAGGGCAATGGGGGTGTTATTGGTGGGGGTCGGGCGGGGGTGAAATGCATATGCAACCTGTCTGCTTACCTGGCAATGGGGTATTTTAGGTGTCTGGACACTGTCCTTGGTGGCAAATACTGTGCACTTGTGCATTCCAACTTGATGCATGACACTGACAATGGATGCAGGCGTACCATGGCTGTACCTCATTGTGCAAGTGTCAGATACAAATCAGCGCCCACCCCTGCACACTTCCACTCGACATTATCAGACCGCAGCCACAGGTACCACAATGCACCATCCTGCCATCACAAAACCAAATACAAATGAGCGTATCAAAGGACCTTACAGGTCATGCATCCATGACTGGGCAAGACAAAATGCCACTCATGGATATCCCCATCAGTGCCCCTCCCCAACAGTAACACTCCATAACACCATGCCAACATGTGCACATGAAGGCAAACTCAAAAATACCATGCCACAAGGTATGGACAATGGAATCAATCAAGTATTGAACATCACCAATATGTGTGCGATTTGTGCAGTAACAATCCACAGTACTTAAGTACCAGCATGCCAGTCGACACCAAGCCTCATCCAAGGAATGTATCCCTACATTGGCGGACCATACCAACAACCACATTGTGCCATTGTCACATGTGTGAAGATGTTGAGGGACATGTGTGTGGTGTCATCAATCATTAGTAAGCATGATTGTCAACCCAACATGCATACGGTAACATCCTCTGCCACACATCCCTCACATGGGAGTACATCTTGGAACTTCGTACCTCATCTAGGTGAGTGGCGAATCTGATGTCAATACCCCTAAATCATGTATGTCACCCGTGACCCCATCATGGATTGCCAAGTAGTACACATTAGTGATATTTGCACGGATGCATTGTCAATAGCTGCTGTTGAAGACCCACTGCATATGAACATGAACAATGTACATGCTGTGCACAAATGGGATGGAATAAATACTCACACACATACATATTGTGCTCCCATGCAGGTGATGCTGGCCCTGAATCCGTGGCTCCTCACCCCTGTCCGTAATCCACAGAACAGGCACAAGGAGGACTACAATCGTGTTCATGCAGGCACTCGTGTGGTGATAAAGCAGACCTTTGGCCTGTTGAAGCCATGGTTTCACTCCCTCAGCAGGTCGGGCGGCACACTCATCTACGGGCCTGAGAAGGTGGGCAAGATCATAATGGTATGTGCCATGCTTCACAACATGTGCACCCGGCACAACGTACCACTGCCACCTGACATGGACCAGCCAACCCCGGGTGAGGATGAAGATGATGAAGAAGAAGATGCTGCACATCAGCCAGATCGCGATTCACATGAGGGACGTGATGTCCGCCAATCATTGAATGCCCATTATTCCTGATGCACTGGGATGCAGAAGGTGCTTGAAATGTGGAACTCTGGGAACAGGGAATGGGGGACTCTGGGCACTGGGATTGGGGGACTCTGGGCACTGGACACTGTTGTACAATAAATAGACTCACATTCAAGAAGCAATGTCCAGTCATGTGATTTTTTTGACACAACAGGTGTATTGATCTGGTGAAACTATTTACATGAATGAACCCTCCACCCGCAATTCGTCAAAGTCTACCCACCCCCCACACCCCAACATCCCCACACACCCATGCCCCCATCCCCAACAGCCCCGAACACCCACGCCCCCCAGCCCCAACAGCCCCACACACCCACAGCTCAATATGCCTTAAAATGGACTGCAAACCAACACGTCCAAGGGTCCCCACCTATTGCTTCCCCCTTTTTGATGGAGGGGGTTGCATTTCTGGATGGCGTATGCTACGCAGGGACCTGCGCACAGGGCTAGTTTGTGTGGAGCTTGCGGCGTGGTGCTCGTTGATGTACTTGGTTGTGGTTCGGTTGCGGCAGGACGGCATTGTTCCATGTTGTTGGCCATGCGTTCAAGGGTCTCTGCGACAGATGTGAAGCCCTCACGGACCCGCTTTGCAACACGGCTTTTGATGGCACGGATGATGGCCACAATGTTGTCTCTGTAGGCCTTGCGCGTTGCCTCCTCATCAGCCAAATACTGCCTTACCATATCATGCATTGATTCTTGTCTCCCCTCAATGCGGGTCAACCGTCCCTCTAGGTCCCTGATTGATGTGCGTCGGGATGGTTGCATGGCCGTGGTGACATGCTGAACACAGAGCTGTGTACTTGTGGAGCTGACTCCTCCTCACCCCAGTGGCCTTCAAACTCATGCTCAGGGGGGCCCTGTGGTGTGTCCTGCGGGCTGGGCGTGTGTCAGCCATTCCCCAACATGCTGACTCCAGCATTAGGATCCTCCTCAGGCCCCTCGTCCTCATCAGCACTGTGTTGGGCCGATGCTGCAACCTTGCCAACCGAACTGGTGGCTGCTGACTGTGTGCCATCCATGTCACTTGCCACTGATGTTGGCTCATCCTCGGTAAGAGGTGTCTTCTGGGGGGCCGATTGTTGCATGTGGGCAGACTTCCTGGCCACAGCATCTTTTGGCAGGTGTGCCTTGCTGGCACGGGTTCCTCCATCATGGTGCTCCAGGGTGACAGGGGCAGGTGGCTGCTTAGCCTGTGGTAGGGGCTGTGTACCCTGTTGGGCACTGGGGTGTGCTTTGGCTCTCCCTTTGGTTGCTGCTGCACCCCTGGATGTGGATGGCCTGGTGGCATCGTCCTCACCCCTGGACTTTTGTGCAGGTGTTCTTGGTTGTGCTGCGGCATCATCGCCATTGCTGTCTGAATTTGTGCCTGTGAGGAATAGAGAGGCAGGGCATCAGTAATGGGAGGACTTGCATCCTGCATGCATCAGTGTTGGTTCAGTTTGGGGCATGTGCTTCGTTGTGTGCTGGTTGGAGTGGCGGGCATGGTGCTTGCAAGATTGGGGGGGATTGTATTGGCATCACTCAGGTGCAGCCATGATGTCCATGATGTCTGTTGTGAGGCCTACAGGTGTGTTGTGGCTTGCGTGCTGTGTGCCATGTGCAGTTAGGGTGGGTATTGGGGGTGTATTCGGTATTGGAGAGGCATGCAGCATGCTTTTTGATTTGACAGTGGTGAGGCCAGCATCTCGTCAGGGGTGTGTGTGTGTGTGTGTGTGTGTGTGTGTGTGTGTGTGTGTGTGTGTGTGTGTGTGTGTGTGTGTGTGTGTGTGTGTGTGTGTGTGTGTGTGTGTGTGTGTGTGTGTGTGTGTGTGTGTGTGTGTGTGTGTGTGTGTGTGTGTGTGTGTGTGTGTGTGTGTGTGTGTGTGTGTGTGTGTGTGTGTGTGTGTGTGTGTGTGTGTGTGTGTGTGTGTGTGTGTGTGTGTGTGTGTGTATATATATGTTGGTTGTGTGTTTTAATGACAGGGATGTGGCATTTGGGTTATTGCTCTCATCGACCTCACATTTGGTGGGCAACTTTGTACTTGGGATGTCAGGGGTGTGTGGGGGCTTCTGTGGTGCGCAAAGGGTCACTCACCATCATCATCCGATGTTGGAACTGCATACTCTGCATCTTTCCTCCCACTTGGCCAACTTGATGGGGGAGTTAGGACCACCTCCTGTTGCCTGCCCCTGGCTGCATTTGGCAGACAGTATATTCCTGACTCGCAGGCACAGGTCATCCCATCTCTTTCTGCAATCCTTGACAGTGCGTAGTGTTGTTCCCGCCGCATTGACCTTCCTTGTTACCTCCTCCCATATTTGTTTCTTTTGCAATTGTGCTTCAGGCCGCAGGTCCGCACAGAACACCACATCCGCCTGCACTACAAGCGTGTCTGCCAGCATATTGAGTTTGTCTTCACTGAAGTACCTTTTCTTGTAGCCTTCAACATTATCTTACGGAAAGGGTAGATAGGTCCTGTCTGCAGAGGATTGCAATGGATTGTGTTTTTCAAGATGGCTGCCAGTGCATTTCCCGTTCCGGCACGATGACGTTGCTTTCGGTTCCGGTACTGACGTTAACGGTAAGAACGGTGCCATTGTTAAAGGGGACAACAATGGCGGAGGATGTATCATCGCATTCCTTGATACCACTATGGGGGAGTTTAGGGACGTTATCAGCATGGCAGTGCATCTGTTACCGGCATGCCGATACGCGCGTGCAAAATGACTAGTAATCAGATGCTGATTACGGCGGCAGTGCTACCCGGACACGTTTGTACTGGCATGCCGGTAATTGCTGATTATTAGCGCCTAAATCTTAATGAGGCCCATTGCATACTTGATCTATAGATCTTTAACAAACAAACAAGGACGGGCGAGCTTTTTCTTAGAAAAAACCATCATCGGAGATTTATCACTATTAATTGAAAGTTCATTATTCTCTGCATATTTCCATAATGCCTGTGTTGACTTTTGTAGGCCGCTAAATGTATAATCTAATAGCACCAAGTCATCAGCATAAGCTAATATTAGGCCCTTAGTAGTACCGATTTTAGGTGGACAGTTATGGATTGATACTAAACATTGGGGAACATCAGCTACAAATAAATTGTATAACAGGGGTGCAGTCACAGACCCCTGTTTTATCCCTCTGTTTTGCACTATAGGCCTAGTCAAAGTGCCTTGGCTGTCCAGTTTAAGGCAGGCTGTAGTATTGTGATGCAACAATCTTAAGTAATATAACAATCCAGAGGAGCAACTGATATTCTGCAGCTTATTTCAGAGTATATCTCGGTTCACCATATCCAAGGCCGCCTTAAAATCAATAAATAACACATAAAGTGGAGAGGCATTTGATTCTAAGACTTTATGGCAGAGCGTGTTCATAACAGAAAGGTTGTGCAAAGTGGAGTAGCCAGTCCTGAAACCAGATTGAAATCGGTCCAAAATAAACTCTTTATCAACCCAGAGTTGCAATTCTTGTAGCACAAATGATGCAAACAATTTCCATGTGCAATTGAGAAGTGAGAGCAATCTATAGTTGCAGGGTTCAGTTCTTAATCCCCTTTTAAAGATGGGCACAAGTATGGCAGATTGTAGGATTTTTTTAAAAAACAACATTAGCTAGGCCATTGGGCCCGGGTGCTCATGACGATTTTAAATACCATAATACAGGCTATACAAACATCCTCATATCATCTCCATTCCACTCCACTACCCTAAGGAAGCCTGCGTACAGTCACCAGATAGGTTGCTTGCCTGACAGTTTACATACTATTACATTACTCGGGAATCTCAGGGCAGTCCAATAAGCCACCTGCCACACACCCTGTCCACTTCTGTACACATACTATTACACTACTTTCAAACAATGCACACACTCAGTGCACCCAAGACTCTAGTAGCTGACCACAATTAACACAGCATAATCCAGCCATACACCAAAGAATCTGCCCATTTCCAACAATCCTCAGGACAGTCCAATAAGCCACCTACCACACACCCTGTCCACTTCTGTACACGGACTATTGCAGTACTTGCAACCAGTCAACACACTCTTGCATGCACTAAGCCAGCTGCCTCAGCCCCTGTGCACTTCTCTACACATACTATTACAGTACTTCAACTGCCGGCCATGCACCCAAGAGTCCAAGAGCTTGCTACAACCAGCACACCATAATACAGCTTATGCAAACATCCTCATATCATTTACATTCCACTCCCCTACCCTAATGAAGCCTGCCTGCAGTCACCAGATAAGCTGCACAGCTGACATTTCACATACTATTACATTACTTGCACCCACTGCACAAACTATCATACATCCAAGAATCGAGGGGCAGTCCAATAAGCCCCCTGGCACACACCCGGTCCACTTCTGTACACATACTATTACACTACTTGCAGCCAGTGGACATACTCTTCCGCCTGAAGCCATGTGCACTTCTCCACACATACTATTACAGTACTTCAACCAGTGTGCAGACTCTTGGGTGCATGGCCTTTTGCCATGCACCCAAGACTCTAGTAGCTGGCCACAATCACAACAGCATAATACAGCCATGCACCCAACAATCTACACACTGGCCACAGCCCACACACATAATCCAGCCGCCTCAGACCCTGTCCACTTCTTTATATGTACTATTGCAGTACTTCAACCAGTCAGCAGACTCTTGGGTACAATAAGCCAGCCACCTGAACCCTGTGCACTTCTCTACACATACGTATTTATTTATTTATTTAATGTGTTATAGTTTTTTGACAAAGAAAACACTTTTCACATAATTAAATCAAAATGTATCTAAACAAATCCAATTCATATTATCTCATACATACTTTGCACATATCAAATTGACAACAGACTCTACAAATCTAGCATACATTATTCAATAAATACCATTAACAATACTAATGAGTATATAAAAGCAAATTAAGATTTCAGATGGGATATAGATCAAATTTCCACTCTTCACAGACATAATACATTCCCTTTATGTTTGCTGTGTTACGGCTTTCCATAATTAATTAATCACTCTAAGAGATTTTCTGCAGATTGCATTATTTCAAGCATTAATTTTCAAGAGATCTATCTCCTTTACACTAATCTTCCATACCCTATATAATGCTAGCTGGAGGCCCCTACTAGCTGTATTAATACATCTGTACCAAAACTCCAGATCTTTAATATGATCTAGATTAAGGACAAATATTCCATAGTGTTTTATAAAGTTATCAACTAGCCGCGGGCATTCCGTTAAAACATGTTTAGTCGATTCGCTGATCTTTCTGTTCTTACACATTCTGCAAAAGCGTTACTCCTTAGGAATCTGACTTTCAACTCCTCTACTATCAAGTACTGGCAGGTGGTCTATCCTGAGCACCAGCACAAACCGCCTAAGATTTGCGGATGGGCATTAATTTAAATAACTCTGTGGTCGCATGAGGGTATAGAGTACATGGTGTATAAATGTATATTTCTTCAAAGAGTCAAGATGCTCAAAGTTACTCTGCCAGTCACAGAGATTCAATCTTTTACCAAGCCAGTATTTCAGGTCTACCAGTTCACCTCCCCATCTGGGGGTCCAGGCAATTTCAGCAAACAGCACTTCCATTTGGTTCTTAAGTACCGGTTTCTTGTTATAATTACATATATCCTCACCCAAGCATTTAAGTAATTCATTTGTCGCTGAGTCCTGAGTTCTTATGTATAATTCGGCACTTTTTTTCAAGACCCCGACCTTCATAGACAGAGGGTATAATTCCAGTCGTAGGATAGCCATAGGAGTACATTGTGGCAGTCCAAGAATTTATTTCTAGAATGTACCCTCCACTATTTGGAGCCAGTTCAAGTCTATATTAAAAAGGGCTTCCAATCCATAGGTAACCATAGGGATGATGCACTGTATGTACAACTGTTATGATCTTGATGGTCGTGCAGATTATAATACCTCCGTCCCCAAGTACCACACTGATAGAAAGTAATTCACTATCAATGCAATCTTTGAGGCCACAGGTGTAGAGTGCCGTCAATCTGGAACATCGGAAGGACCCCCTGACCACTGTAAAGCAATTAATGATTAAATCAACCAGACGCAATGTATAACAATGCAATACAATGATAGAGAAGTACCAAATGGCTTACCCAGATGTGGTGGCCAGAAACCTCAAAGGGTTGGGAGAGTAGGAGGGGTCAGTGGTAGCACTCTTGGTGGAAACACCTGAGCCAAGCAGTATTTCAGTGGATGATCCGTGAGCAATCCAGTAAACAGTCCAGGGTAGGTAGCCAAAGAAAACACCAAAGTCCAAGTTCCAAATCCAAGTTTTAGCAAAGCCAAGGGTTGTGATACCTGAAGACAATAGTTCAACTTAAATGCAAGGAAAAAAAGAAGTGGCAGTCCTTAGAACGTTCCGTGGTCAATAAATCCAATAATCCAACAAAGTCCAATAAAGTCCAAAACACCATGTAGCACTCCAATGAAGCAGCTGTGAAGCGTTTCCTTCACGTTTCCCCTGTCCTTTTAACTGCGAGGAAAAAAGGTCATGTGACACAACAAGGGAAACGTGGGACCGCGTCACGTGACCCTTGGTGTTGAATGGGCCGGTTGCTGGCGTTTGATCACGTGTTGCCAGCGTTTGATCGCGTGATCAGAGGCTCCTTGTATACCTGTTGGGAAGCGCTGCCGTGTGTCTGAGGAATGTCTTCGTGCGCCCGCGAAGAGACGCTGCTTTGGAGAAAAGCGCCAAGGTAGATTCCAGTGCAGGAAATAGCGTAGGTACCCTTGTCTGTGTATGGGCTGCCGCTGAGTTTACTGAGGATTACGGGGATGTTGTCTGACATATGGACCTGTGGGGAGGGTAGGAGTGGGTCTGGGAGGCTGTCTGTGAGGCGTGGCCAGAGTGCACCTGGGAGAAGCCGTGACAGAGTCTCCCCCCAATGGCCCACGACCCCGTGGGCTTGAAGGATGATCCCGATGAAAGCGAGCAACCAAGAGCGGGGCCTGGACATCCCGAGAGGAGACCCACGAGCGATCTTCAGGACCATACCCCAACCAGTCCACCAGATATTGCAAGCGACCCCTGAAGAAACGGGATCCCAGAATAGCACTGATCTCAAACACATCAGGGGAGGAAACAGAAACAGGGGCAGGAGGGGCAATGACACGGGTAGGGTCCGGGCAGGGCTTGATCAGAGAGGTGTGAAACACCGGATGGATACACCATGCGGGTGGAACAGAAAGGCATAAGGCCACTGGGTTTATTACCTTGGAAACACGATATGCCCCAACAAAATGAGGGAGCAGCTTATGGGAACTAGGAATATGCAAATGTCAGGAAGACAACCACACCCAATTCCCCACCCGATAAAAATCAGGAGCAACCACCCGTTTCCTGTCAGCGGCCGCTTTCATGGAGGCCTGCGACTCATGCAAATGTACCAGGGTCTGGACATGAACAGCGACGAGATCGCGGGCACAATCATTGGCAGCAGGGGTACCAGTGGGTGTAAAATCCGGGAGTGGAAGGGTACGGGGATGCTGGCCATACAGGGAATAGAAAGGGGAGAAGCCAGTGGAAGAGTGAAGGGCATTGTTGTAGGCGAATTCTGCTAGATGCAAAAGATTAAGCCATGTGTCTTGATATTGGAGAGTTACACAGCGTACGTATTGCTCCAAGGCCTGGTTTACCCTTTCTGTCTGCCCATCACTCTCAGGGTGGTAAGCGGAGGAAAACCATGCATCAATGTCAAGTAGTTTGGTTAAGGCCTACCAAAAATGAGAGGTGAATTGCATACCACGGTCTGATACTATGACCTGTGGTAGACCAAAGAGACAAAAGACAGTTCTAAAAAACAATCAAACCAAAGTAGGAGCATTGGGGATCCCTGTTCAGGGTAAGAAACGCGCCATTTTTGTGTAGGAATCAACCACCACCCATATAGTATCATAACCTTGTGTGCGGGTTAAGCCAGTAATTCGGTCCATCACGTCTCATTGACGGCCACCAAAACCACCGTTTTAACAAGTCTAAAGTACGGCATTGTCCTGGGTGACCATTGATCGCGGCGTCATGCGACCAATCCATAGACTGATTATGTGGGTCACTTGTGGGCAAGAACAGTTTTTTATGTATGAAAGGCAAACCGTCCTGGATGATAAGGTCCCAGTCTGCTATTGTCTGACTATTCTGAGTAACCCAGTGGCGTATGGTGGTTAACATGGATGGCGAAGGGGTGCAGGCGCAGATAACATGGCCCTCCTCTAACAATGTGCCTCGGAACAAAGGAAGGGACTCCCCCCCTGAAGAGCGAGACAGAGCGTCTGCTTTTCCGTGTCCTACCCCTGGTCTGTGCTTGACTATGAAATCGAATGCTGCAAAAAACAAATGCCAGCGTACTTGTCAGCTGTTCATGCACTTCAGGGTAGCCAGGTCTTGTAGATTCTTGTGATCAGAATACACTACTGTCTGATGTTTAGCCCCTAACAAATGATGTTGCCAAGTCTGCATAGCATCTTTGATAGCCAATAGTTCCTTTTCAGTGACAGTGTAGTGCACTTCAGACGAAGTGAACTTCCGTGAATGGTAGTCCACGGGGTGCAAACGACCCGTGGTCGGGCAGGGTTGTGAGAGTACCGCACCTAATGCAAACGATGAAGCATCTGCTTCTATGATAAATGGTTGTTCATGGTCAGGGTGTTGAAGAACAGGGTCGGTAGTGAACCTTGTCTTTAGGGTATCAAACATGGCCTGATGTTCTGGTGTCCATTGGTATGAGACTAGAGGACTGGTAAGTGCAGTCAACAGGGCAACAACAGAGGAAAACCCAACGATAAAACACCTATAGAAATTTGCAAAGCCGAGGAAGGACTGCAGTTGCTTAAGATTGACAGGGACTGGCCACTCTGTGATAGCGCAAACATTTGACTGGTTCAAAGACAGACCTTCGGGTGTCATGTGGAAACCAAGGAACTCCACCTCATTAGTGTGGAACAGGCACTTCTTGGGTTTTGCAAATAATGCATTCTTTCGAAGGTGAGATAGGACTTCTCTGATATAAGTGATGTTTTCTTCAAGAGAGGAGAAGGAAACCAAAATATCATTTAGGTATATCACTACGTACACATCTAGGATGTCACTAAACACATCATTTATGAAATGCTGAAATGTAGCTGGGGCGTTACAAAGCCCGAAGGGCATCACCGTATATTCGAAAAGACCCTGTCTGGTACAGAACGCTGCTTTCCACTCATCTCCTCTGCGTATACGAATCAAATTGTAAGCCCTATGTAGATCTAGCTTTGTATATATGGATGCCTTCGACAATCTGTCCAGAAGGGTAGAGATGAGCGGGATGGGGTACCGATTCTTAATGGTGATTGAATTTAATCGCTGATAATCGACACAAGGGCGTAAATCCCCCTCCTTCTTCGGGACAAAGAATATGTGGCTTGCAGCTGGAGAAGAGGAGGGACGGATGTGACCTAGTCGCAAGACATGTTGAATATACTCCTTCAAAGCCTGTTCTTCTGATTGAGACAGTGACTATATTCGGCCTCTAGGTATTGGGGCATTCGGCACTAAGTCAATGGGACAGTCATATGGTCTGTGAGGTATGGAAATCCTGATATGCTATGGGTATTTCAGCAAGTACATATTAAAAAACACAACATTCCACTTGTCAAACTAATGAAACAATCTCTTTGAGGAAAGGGGTGATCAGGATGTGATGGGATATGGCAATTAAAAAGCGAAAAGTCGCGTGGTTTTTCATCTCCAAAGTCTGCCATCCATGCATATTTCTGCATTACAGGGCAAGTGAAAAACAGTTTTTGGATGTCTTATACCTTTGGCACCACTCAATGAAACTGCATGGAATTTTGCAAGACCATGTTAGTCCTGACCCTGAATACTTCTGCAGTTTGGTGCTGTTTCACCAAGGGGGTAAAATTAGAGGGGGGTCCCAAAATATTTGAAAGGCTTATACATTTGGTGCAGTTTGAGGTATTTGCACCAAAGTTTGCAAACAGACTTTAGACCCGAATTTGAATGTTTTTGCAAAGTTTGGTGGGATTTTGGCAAAATTAAAGGGGCATCTCAACATTTGTGGATGGCTTATAACTTTGTTGCTGTTTGACGAATGTGCACAAATTTTTTCGGTGAGGTTATAAACCCAAGCTTGAATGTGCAAAGTCTGAATGGATTTTGTCTAGTGGGTGCTAAGTTATATGACTATTTTTTGTACATACATTTTGACACTTTTTAAAAAATAAAACATGGATGGATTTGCAGCAAACTTGTGCAAGGAGCATTGGCAAGGACCCAAAACCATGGTTTTGAGAATGTGGCCACGTTTTTCATAATATAGGTACATAAAATTGTGATATAACTTTGATGACAGGGGTATAGCCTGTGGCCATGGGCAGTGGCCAGATTATCTGGGTCAAGGTCAAAAGTCATGACCCGGACAAGCTGGCTACTGGCCATGACTACGACAGACCGGCAATGGGGTTAAAGTGGGCATGGCCACCAGGTACCGGCTATGTGGTGAAGTTTTTCTAAATTGGGATAGGTTTGAAAAATAAATTCTGCTTGTGGCTACAGCCCAAAGTGCTGGACAGAATTGCAGCAAACTTTCAAGAGGACCATCAGCAAGGACCTCAAAGCATGGTTTTGCAAATCTGTCCTGTGTTTATTTTTTTCTAAAGTGTCAAAATGTAAGTACGAAAAATTGTGAAATAACTTTGGTGGCTGGGCAATGGGCCTGGCCATGAGCAAGGACAAATGTGTACTCTGATTTGCTTATTGGGGCGTGCGGCATGGCCAAAGCCCTAGATAAGAATGGGAAAAGAATATTCTGCTTGCGGTTACAGCCTGAAGTGCTGGACGGGATTGCAGTAAACTTGCACGAGGAGCATCAGCAAGAACCTGAAAGCATGCTTTTTAAATCTGTCCTGTCTTTTACTTTTTTGAAAATGTCAAAAAGTAAGTACAAAAAATAGTGATTTCATTTTGCTGCCTGGGCAGTGGGCCTGGTCCTTTGCAGGGACAAATGTCTACTCTGATGTGGCTTTTGAGGAATGCGCCACGGCCGAAGCTCATGTCCCTTGGATTGTGGTGGAGACTGGCCATGGCTGCAAGCCATGAGTACTGACCATTGGTGACATTATAAGGGTATAGTGGACACTGAACTAGGATGCAGGGTAAGTGCAGTGAATAATCGGGGTTGTTTGGTGGGGCTAGGGTTATGGTCAAGCATCATGCCCTATGAAATTCAACCATGACTTGCATCCCAGGCATGCACAGCTGACAATGACACACATCAGTATGCGTTGCAAAAAATATGATTGTTAAAGGAGGTTTACGGTCCTTTCATATATGTTAAAAGAGGAATTATTTATAACTTATATACAGTGATGTATTAATAATGAAACATTTTCATTCATAAAAACCTATATAATTCACAGAAGAAACGTTGCTAAAGGTGTGTTATGGTTAAGTTGCATTAACAAAAACCTATGAAATTCAGTGAAAAGACATTGTTAAATGGACATTATGTATACAAGTAAAATCGAAAACCCCCAGAAATTCACCAGTTATGGTAAGCTAAGCAACCATGACTCACGCCACCACAGTGCACTGTTAAGAGTAACACTCGGGACATCATGATGACATCACAAATGTCATTGATGACATCACTGATGACATCAGATATGAAATTGATTTTGATGAAAAGTCCCTACAAGGGGTTGTGTTTATAATGTTGGTAACAATGTATCAGGGGTGATTGGGAGACCTATCATGAACTACTTAATGTATTAAAGAATGTACTCATATAAACAAAACATTATATTGTAGTGTTGTTGTTAATACAGGAACCTAATCATGCATACACATCGTCAATGGCTGCAGCATGCACCAAAGAAGTACAATGTTTTTAATCTGCCAATTTTGGATAGTAACATAATGAATGCTACCTTATCAGAGTTTTAAGTGATGTTAAACATGGCATGAATAGCTAATAATAACTTACCGATCAGGGTTTCCACAAAAACAGCTTCCTAACCCAACACTCTGGGCCTCATTATGACTTTGGAGGCAGCCATGCCCTTAATAAGGGCATGGCTGCCTCCAGAATCGTGTCCGGGTTTCCTATTTCCTCCTTCAGGGAACCCGGACCCGGTCCTTCCCCATTCCCATTCAAGCCCCCATAGAGCTCAATGGGAATCGGGAGGGAGCTAACAACGGACCCGTTAATAACAGGCCCGTTTTTAGCTACCTGGTCCCCTCGCAGGACCGGCTATCGACATCTGGTAAAACTAGACGTCCAGAGTGGGTCCCGCGAGGGAACTCGTAATAGGGCAGAATGGGATTAACGGCGGCTGGCACCATTACCGGTGCCGTAAATCCCATTCCGCCCACCTCGTAATGAGGCCCTCTGTGTTGTTTTATGAATATCTCCCTTCTTATATCTCCACTAGCATACCAAATTCATAGGGCTACGGGTACACCATCATAAAAAATATATATATATATATATCATATTTACATTTTTAACAAAGTGTATAAAAACATGTTACACAACAACATACACAATTTACATAAATCTAATTCTATCTGTTTTTTTGGCAACAGTTCTGACACAGTCGTCTGCAATAGCTTCTTTTTTTGTACCCTATTTTGTATTTGGCGGGTGAAAGCCCATTGATTCTTATGTGCGTGGAGGGAGCTTGGCGGGTGTGAGAGCTGCCTAAGTGGCAGGTGACACCCGCCAAAAGCATGTGAGTTGAGAGGTATGCTATGAGGACTGCGTTATTATTATTTGATGGTCATAGCTTGCTCCTATCTGTAGATTTAGGATTCGATAAGTGTTTTTCAAACCCTTTTTGAATTTCAGTAAACACACTTTAACTATGGTCACTTGTGTCTGTCTTACTGTTGATACCATGCCTTCCTTACAAAGGTTAAAGTATAGATATATACAACCTTTTCAATTTTCAAATTCTGACTGTCACTGAACAAAACAGCTAGGCTTAGATATGTCAGTGAACAAAAAACAAGGGCCCCATATATGTGATATCATTAGTGATGTCATCAATGACATCTTTTTACGTCATCTTTGATGTCCTGTGCATTAGTCTTAGCAGTGCACAGTGGTGGCGCGAGTTATGGTTGCTTAGCTTACCATGACTGGTGAATTTACTTGTAGCTATAACGTCCCTTTAACAAGTTTTGTCACTGAATTGCATAGAGTTTTATTAGTTCAACTTAACCATACCGTCCTTTTAACAAAGTATTTTCACTGAATATAATATATATAAACTCTTCATGAAAAAAAACCTTTAAAAAAATCTCAGTTTTCCATGTTGATCTCCATCCTTGATCCTACAAATAATCTTTGAGAAATTGAGGCAAATTGCAGGTGTTCCAAACCGAAATTCAAAAGATATGTACTGAGACATATCCTATATATATTCAGATGTAGTGGTAGAAGATAGCCATATAATTGACCAGAGCATCTCTGAATCTAAAATACACCCATTCAGTTCCTCTATGAATGGCTTATATTCAATGTATTTAATACATTACACACATAGAGAAGTCCACATTAATATTTCCATAGTGGTTTGGTTTCGTTAGGATTGGTTTGTTTATTTGTATAGCACGCAAAACTCTGAGGTATCTATGTGCTCAAACTTAGTTACTGTGCTTCAGTGTGCAGAAAAGGAAGCGTATGAGATGAATTACAACATTACAAAATGTGCAAGGGTAATAGATCATACGCAAAGTGCAAAAAGAGAAGTAAAAGGTGATTACATCCATGGAGCCTGGCACCATGATATGGGCTGCAGCAGCACACAAATGCAGATGACAAATCAGTGGGCAAATACATGTTGCCCACCCCATGTTGCAGGGCGGCAGCAGCACATAAATGCACGTATCAAATCAGTGGACAAATACATGGTACCTACCCCATGTTACAGGGCGGCAGCAGCACGCAAGTGTAAGTGGCAAAACAGTTGGCAAATACATGGTGCCCACCCCATGTTGCAGGGCGGCAGCAGCGCACAAGTGCAAGTGTCAAATCAATTGGCAAATACATGGTGCCTACCCCATGTTGCAGGGCGGCAGCATCACACAAATGCAGGTGTGAAATCAGTGGGCTAATACATGGTGCCTAACCCATGTTGCACGGCAGCAGCAGCACACAAGTGCAAAGGTCCATTAATAGACAGAAAGTCCAGCATTAGGCAAAGACATGGTTCCAACCCAATCTTACAGGGCGGCAGCAGCACATAAATGCAGAGGTCCAGCAGTAGGCAAATACATGGTGTCTACCCCATCTTACAGGGGAGCAGCGGCACACAAATGCAACAGTGGGCAGATGCATGGTTCCTACCCCATCTACCGATTGTCGAATCAGTCGGCAAACCCATGGTGTCTACCCAACTTGCAGGTCGGCAGCAGCACACAAATGTGAATGTCAAATCAGTGGGAAAATACATGGTGCCTACCCCATCTTACAAGGCAGCAATAGCACACAAATGCGAGTATCAAAACAGAGGGCCAATACATGGTGCCTATCCCATGTTGTGGGGCAATAGCAGCAAGCAAATACAATATCAAGATTAGGTAAGGTCAACTATGGGGGGTGGGTGTCACACACAGCATACAGGTGACCAAGGGGTGGGAGGACACACACAGCATACAGGCGACCAAGGGGGTGGGGGGCACACGCCTCATACAGGCAACCAAGGGGGTGGGTCTGCACACGCAGCATACAGGTGACCAAGGGGATGGGGGGGCACACGCAGCATACAGGCGACCAAGGGGGTGGGTGGGCACATGCAGCATACAGGCGAACAAGGGGGTGGGTGGCAAATGCAATATACATGTGACCAAGGGGGTGGGGGGCACACGCAGCATACAAGTGACCAAGGGGGTGGGGGGCACAAGCAGCATACAGGCGACCAAGGGCGTGGGGGGGGCACATGCAGCTTAAAGGTGACCAATGGGGTGGGGGGGCACATGCAGCATACAGGCAACCAAGAGAGTGGGGGGCATATGCAGCATACAGGCGACCAAGAGGCTGGGGGGCACACGCAGCATACAGGCGACCAAGGAGTTGAGGAGTACACGCAGCGTACAGGCAACCAAGGGGTTGGGGGGGCACACACAGTATACAGGCGACCTTAGCATACCTGTAGCAGACAGGTAGCTGACAGGGGGCTTAGAAGTGGGCCTGTGAGGCAGTGGTCCAGCTCCCGCCTCACGGTCCCACTGATTGGCTGAAATAGAACAAGGTAGCCAATGGAGGTGGGGATCGGGCAGGCTGAACAAGTAACATCGAAAAAAGCAAGCAGCCATCTTTGAAGGGGTGAGGGCTGCATGAATAAAGAGCTAAGGCACTCATAGTGGGCTGAATATCACCACACGCACCACAAAAGCAGATTAAAACACAGGTTTCAGCACACATGCTTCTGCAACGTGGTTTAAGGGAGGAAGGGTTTTTTCGAGCCTGCTGTACATTCTGTATGAGATGGATCTTATGCTCATCCCACCGCGGGGAGACGTCCCCCTTGTCTGCCCTCTTATTACAGAGGACGGAAGCCATTGGATGACAAATACAGACTCCATTTTATGCCACCCCAAACTCCATCTTTTTACGAGGCCGCACCATGATTTCTAAAAGCCATCTCTCCCACTGTCCAGTGCCGCGCACAGTCAGCCCAGTTGCCCCCACCACACCACTTTCTCCTCTGTCTGCACCGCACAAGCTGTTTTCTTACGGAAGCACAGTCGCAAATTGTTGCAAAAGACTGAGGGCCCGATCCATGGAATATTTGCGTGGTTCAAAGTGTATTTGTGCTGGGCAAAGTAATTTTGAACTGCAAAAATGACGATGCGCTGACTTTGCCCAGACTTTGCACTCCAAAAATACACTTTGCACGGTTCCATGAATCAGGGTTTGTGTCATCAGTACAAAGTCACTTTTCAGCTGGGCAAATTCACTTTGAACCGGGCAAATATTGCATGAAACGTTCCCACATTATTCTTTCTCTTCCACTGAGCTCACTGCCCTGTGTGTGACCGGAGCAGAACCACCACCCGTGTGCCCATCAGTCTCCACAAACCTGTCTATGGCCCCTCAACCACCACCCTGAAGAGCCACAGTTCCCTGACCTCTCTTGATGCAGATACACATTTGACCCCCTTTTCATGAGCAACCCGATCACCCACCACAGATCTAATCCCCTACCTTTATATATCCTGTGTAAAAATAACACATGTCAGCTTATATCATGAGGCATCAGGCAGATCAAAACCTCCAAGGTGGGCACCTGGGCCCTAACGTCAGGGTTTATAGGCCCTAGGGTACAAAGGGCAAAATCAATCAGATACCTAACAATGTGAACTCTACAGCATCCCAATGACTGTCCACTTTTTCTAATGATTATTTGTTGCTTGCCTTCAGTTCCTGTTTTTGCTAAGATAGGTAAGTTAGTTACGCTTCATCTTGTGTGCTGACAGCTGACCCACGTGCTGCTCGGCGAACACCCAAACATCTAGCCAATCTGGTGTGACTGTCTCCTATGTTTCTATAATGTATCTGCACATCTAGCCTATTATATTCAAATATTATGCACCTATATCGAAGCGTCATTTCAATCTTATAATGTGCTGCCAGTGTATTGTTTGAGCAGAGTGCTCTCGGGCAGCAGAGTTCTAAGCGTGCATTTTTTACCTGATATAAACTTTGTTCAACTTGCAATCTATCTCCTGCTCTCATTCCCTACTGGAGTGTTTCCATTTATTCCAATTTTGGGATCTGTGTTAGGGGATGGGTTCTTACATTTGGTGACACCTTTGACGTGATTGCTCGAAGACGTCCCCTGTACTGCGGCGGGATCTGGGGCACCCCCATCAAGACTGACCAGTATTTAAAATGTGTACGCTCCTGAGCAATAAAAACAATAAAGAGAAGGAGTCACAACATGTAGTGGCTACAAAAACCGAGAGGGAAGGAGAGGGTACAGAACGAGAGGAACCAAAAAAGTTGTACCCACTGCTGACAAAGCCCGCTGATGGGTATAGTGATCCATTATTTTTACCTCAACCAAGTGCACCCACAACTCCGGCAGCAGTACCCCCTCCCTCTTATGACCCTAGTGGTTTGTATGGCCCAACCAGTATACCTCTCGCCCCTGTGGTCCCCACCACCTGAGATTTAGAGACATTGATGACCAGTACCCAAGCAGAGTTATCCCGATTAAGAACACTGTGTGAAAATACATTACCGTAGCCAGGGGGAGGGCAGCCACAGTTGCCGCCCCCATTGAAAACCTCCTCCCTGATGCCCGAGGATGAATCGAAGTCCGGGAACTTCCGCTTCTGGCACGACAGTACCCCGATTAAAGCAATACGAGAGGAACAAGAAGGTGAACCAGCAAGTGTGAGGTATGATAGCTTGACATCTGACAGGGAGGAAGAAAGTTGGAGTGATATTGACGAGTACGAGGAAGGGGCGGCAGGAGGGAGCCCATAAGTGCAGTGGCAAACACCACAGGTGGGAGGGGAAGAGGAAGTGTGGCAAGAAAGGCTCTGAAATAGGCTAGGAAGATTGGCACTAGCAAAGAGAAAAGGAACGAAGGTAAGTAGAGGCAGTGAGAAAACCAATCTAAAGATGCCCCTCATTCATAAGGGGGCAGGAAGACCCCAATATGTGCCCTGGGCATTGAGGGATACAAACAATTTGTTGAAAGCACTACCCCCACTTTCCACGGGGGGAGGGGTGGGAAAATGGATATACACTTTTGAGAAAAATTGCCCTGGGATCCCATTAGCAATAGGGGATATCAAAAGCCTTCTGGTGTCTGCAGTGGGCAATCAGACTGATGGGGTGTGGCTGAAGGCGGGGTTCCCCCCCGAGAGTAATCATGGGCAATGACAGGCATGATGGGGTGTCCGTTAACAATGTGAGAGTGCAGGTGTGAGATTCACTGCAGAGAACGTTACCCGACACCCCTGATCTACGCTCTGTGATGCAATGCACCTTGGGGGATGCAGAAGATGCTGCGCAATTCATTCTTCGGGTGCAGGATTGTGGAGGGCAGAGATGGATATGGCCTGGGACCAGTCCACCTCCCTTTTTACTTCATTATCAAGAGAGGCCTCCAGAAGGAGGTACAGAAGGCCCTTTATAAAATGTCTGGGATAGAAGCCAATGGCTGGCCAGAAATACAAAGTATAATAGTACACCATTGCAGGAGGGTCAAAGAAAGGGAGAACGAAATTGCACAGAAAAGATTGGCAGATGAAGCAAAACTTGTAGAGAACAAGTTAGTGAAGGTAGCAGCAGTAACAGCTGCACTGCCCTCAGAATGACAGGGAGACGGAGAGGAGGGGCCGATAGCATTGCAGGCCAGGATGGCAGCTACATGGACAGCCGACGGCCAGGAACAATGGAATTCAGAAGAACAGTTTGGAGGGCCCCAGTGGCAAGGAAGGCCTGGAAGAGGAAGAGGTGGGTACCGGAGACAATGAGGGGGTAAAGAGGACAAGGAGCGTGTTGGCCATGTGGGAGATGGGGTCATTTTGCAAGGGAATGTCGTATTCGTCCCGTGGCTTATTATCAAAACACACAACAATATAACAATGAACAGCAATATGGTCATCCCCACCCACACAGTCCCTATGGGTTACCCCAGGGAGGTTATGGACAAGATGAACAGCCTGCCAACATGTTCACACAATGGGCCAGAGCACCACAGCAAGGGATGCAAACACAATTAATACATCGAACCAAATGGGAGAGACATACAATAACCCTTTCACCACCATTGCAAATGGCGCAGGTCAGAGAGAACATATTTTCCTTCCCGGGGACCAACACACACTCAGACTGGGACAGCCCACTGAGAGCACTTGCGTGTCCAGTCCTATCAACTACCTTACCTCCATACGAGGAACCATTGTGGGGGCAGAGATAGGAGACAAACAGTTCATCTTCATGGTAGACTCAGGAGCAGAAAAATCGTGCCTATGTGAAAGCATTTTTCCATTGTTGGGCAAAAATGTGGAAACACAGGGATTCTCTGCGGCTGTGGTCACGGTTCCTTACACTAAAGATTTGGATGTAAAGATAGGGGGAAAAACAGTGCAAGCTCCCCTACTGTATAACAAAAATTCACCAGAAGAGATCTTCTCAGTAAGCTCAATATAACAATCTCATTTACTGAAAGGGACATAGTGTTCTCCACTCCCGGAATATGCCCCCTCTGGGCAATGCCGTTGATCCATACACTAACAAATGAAATAGCTGTCTGAAGGGTGCCCTCTAACGCAGATATGTTTATGTATGGGATACAAGTCTTGGCGAGGGCGGTGCCTAAAATCACGCGAAAGGAATGGAGGGTACCTTCTGATTTTGTTTTCTGCCCAGTGACTGCCCCTGGAATACAACCAGGTACTTTTCTCTCATTATATCTACAGAGAGTGCAAGTATCATCTAAACGTATTGTGGCAATAGGTCTGGACATGCACGGGTGTGAGTGGCCAACAGTACTATGCATAGACCCAAACATAGCACTGTGAGATACGACAGATGAGGAGAAGTTCACTGACAATGACAATGAGGGGGAAATAATCAAGGAAATATGTATGCCATGTGGCATAATGATACAGAACAGACGGGTGACTAACCCACTCATAGCCATTGTCAGCGCACCGCTGTCATTTTTTGACGAAGACATGAAGCAGGTACCCAGTAACCTACGGACAACCAACCCTCATGACGTATGATTATTGCAAGAAATAACCCCAATCAAGATTAAACTGAAGCCCTTTGTAGTGCTGCCCTGGTTGAGACAATACCCCCTGGCAAGAGAAGCAGAGGAAGGAATAAAAGCAACAATACATGCGCTATTACAGCAAGGTATCATTGTACCCTCAATCTCCCCTTGTAATACCACAATTTATCTGATTAAAAAATCAAAGGCAGGTCTATATTCCAAGATGGCCGCCGCGGAGTCGGGACGCGACTAATCCGCGCTCGATCCGGGCCGCCAAAAACAGCACAAATCGCAGCGAAGCAGCGCAGCACGGGAGCCGATCGTCGCTCCGATCGCCACCAGTAAGCTCCAGGAGACTGGGGGCTCGACTGCGGGGCGCCGAACGCCGCGGACGGCACCCTCGGGGAACTCTCCCCTCCCCCATCGGGTGATTCCCGCCGCCGAGCCGGCACCCACACACAGAGAAGCGGAGGGGGCGGACGGACAGCAACGGAACCGAAGGAGAAGGAATAGAAGAGGGGGCGACGCCGAGGCACCCCCCCCCCCAGAGAGAATCGGAACACCGGTGGCGGCAATAGCGAGAGGGGGAACGATCAGGATCCCCCCCCCACCCCGGCGCCCCTCCCAGAGCAAGAGGGTCGCAGAGAAGACGCCCGGAGACCGGCACCAGAGACACAGGGACACCGAGGCACTAGCGAGACCCCCAGGACCACGGCACAGAAGCGGAGAAAGTCGGTGAGCACCACGAAAGGGGGAGAGAGTGAGGAGAACACATTAACCCAGTGAGTAGAGATACCCCCCACCCAAGAAGGGACAGGAGCAGCGTGAAGGAGGGGTAACAAGTAGAAGGATACCATCAGGCGCAGCCACACCTAACGGCAGCAGGGAGATATACGTTATACAACCCCCACAGTCAACACAGACTCCAAAAGGAAGAGCTGGAGCAGGGCCCCACAGACAGGGGACACAAGGAGAATAGACCCAGCAACAAGATACAGGAACCCCAGCCGAGCCCCACCCGAGAGTTGGGACCACAGGAAAGAACCACCGAGGCCAAGACAGGAAAGCTTCACAAGGAAAGGAACACACCCGGGGGAAGAGAGGACCCGCCTGAGCAGACCCAATGCAGGCATAGACATATTGGAACAGGACGCTCAGGGGTGAACCAAGAAAACACCCACTCGAGTTACAGAGGGGGCACAGCACTAAAACACACAGGGGACCATAAGAAGCCCCCACTCATTCCAAGTGACAATCATACCATGTCAAGGGCAAAAAGTAAAAATAGTGCCTCCCAGCAGACCACGCTCCCCTCAAAGCAAGACGCAAATATCCTGCAACTGTGGTCGGCGGACTCCACGCCACAAGCGAAGGGAAGGTCGCAAGACAACCAACAGAGAGAAGAAATGGCACAGGCGACCCCCCCACAACCCCCATCCAGGGATGACATGCAATCATGGTTTCAGGAACTCCAAGAAAAATTCATGTCCTCCGTACAGGAACAGTTCACGATGATGAAAAACGACATGAAGCAAGCGATCCAAGACCTCAGGATAGATGTGGCGAAACTGGAGGAAAGAACTGATATACTGGAAAGAACGCTCCAGGGGATAGATGAGGAAACGCAGCAGACGAGTGAAACCCAGGAACACTTGACGAGACTCACCCATAACTTAGAGATCCAGTGCGAGGACTTGGAGAACCGCTCCAGACGCTCCAACATCCGCATCAAAAACATGGCGGAAACAGTACAGGACAGAGACCTAATGTCGGCAGTTAAGGAAGTGTTCAGCAACATCATAGGAACAGCGGAGCCGGACGCAATCGGAGTCGACAGAGTCCATAGGGTCGGCCCAAAACGATCGGGGGCGCCGGGGGAGAGACCGAGGGACGTCCTTGTGGCACTTACCTCCTATCCGCAAAAAGAACAAATCATGAGGAAAGCCAGAGACATGGAACACATTAGAATGAACGGTCAAGAAATACAACTGTACCAAGATCTGGCATTGAGTACACTGCAGAAGAGAAGGGCAATGGCCCCACTTGTCAAGGCCCTGCAGGAGAAAGGAATCCGATACAAGTGGACGTTCCCATTCGGGCTGCTGTTTACATGGGAAGGGAAACAGCGGAGAGCTACCACTTGGGAAGAAGGCCTCAGCATAATGGACCTTCGAGGTGACACGGAGGAAGTGGAACAAGGGGCCACCAGCGGAGAGCAGAGGAGAAGACCTAAAGGATGGGAAACGATTAAGCGCAATAGACCAACCAAAGGAAGAGAAAATCTGGGGAAGTAGACATGAAAAGAAGAAAAGCCACGGGGACAACGGAGGACGCCAAATGACAACGTATCTAACTATGGAGAAGGGGGCGGAAGAGAACACAACAGCTGCACAAGAACTGAAGAAGGCGGCCCGGGATGGACCAGGCGGCTTGGAATCGGGTAAGACAAGACTACTATGTGGGGTTTAGGAGCCCCCACGCACACACTCCCCGAGAGGAAGGAGGGCAGGGAGCCTCGGGCGCAACGCCCGGGTATCAGTAGGAACCCGTGCCCTACTCGGGGACAACAAGTTTGGTTCAGTTCTGGTTATAAGTTGGGGGGGGAGTTGAGAGGGGGGGGGATGAGGGATCGGGACAACAGCCAGAGGGCATTGGAGAAGGAAAGGACGATAAGTACTCTGAACATTTACCTAACAAAATGGGGAAGATACGCATAGTGACCTATAACATAAGAGGGATGAATCACCCCGCAAAAAGGGTGAAATTGGAGAAATTTTTCAAAAGGGAAGGAGCGGACCTCCTTCTTCTACAAGAAACACATATAAGAGCAAAAGACAAACAAAAGACAAGAATAAGGGGATTTACAATATGGGCCCAAGCTAACGCCACAGACAAGAGGGCGGGAGTCATAATAGCTATGAGGAACGGAAGGGATGCCGTACTGGAGAACTCTGTCACAGATAAGGAGGGGAGATATGCGTTCGCAAATGTGCTGCTGGAGGGACAGAGGATTACCCTAGCGTCAGTATATGCGCCCAATGTGGGACAGGACAGCTTTCTAAGAGACACCCTGGACAAATTAGAATCCTTTGCAAGGGGGGAAGTGATCCTGGGAGGAGATCTGAATATGGCGTGGGACCCACAAAGGGACAGAAGTACCGGAGGGGCATATAGTCAGGGGGCCCCATCGAAAAGACTTAAGCAGCAAATGGATCAGATGACCCTGGGTGATGTATGGAGGGAACTCAGGGGGGACCAACATGGATACACGTACTTCTCTCATGTCCACAACTCGATGTCACGAATAGACTACCTATGGGCTTCGGTAGGCCTCATGGGCAGAATTCAGGAGGTGGAAAAGGGGGCAATCGCATTATCGGATCACGCACCCGTGTGGCTTGATATGAAACTACAGGGGAAATCTAGGGGCCTGTGGAGGTGGAGATTGCCGGAGGACATAATCCAGGACATGGTCATGGGGGAAACTATAAGGGGAATGATAGATGAATACTTTACGGACAATGACAATGGGGAAGTATCCACCTCCACAGTATGGGAGGCGTTCAAAGCAGTGATCCGAGGGAAAATAATGGCACTAAAAATGGCGAGGGAGAAACAGAGGTCGGACTGGGAAAAGGAATTGGAAAGGTCAATCACTGAGATACAAAGAAAAATTTTGACACAACCCTCCAGGGAACTCCAGAGGACCCTTAGACACACGCAGGGCCAGCTAGAAATGCTGCGCACTAAGGGAGCGGAAAGGAGCCTCCTATACCTGAGACAGAGGTACTACATCAAAGCAAATAGAGCAGATAAGTTGCTGGCGAGACAACTACGGGCCAAACAGAAAGACATAACAATCAAAAGTATCACAAACATGAAAGGGGAACACTGTACACGCACACAAGACATAGGGGAAGCCTTCAGAGAATACTATCAGAAACTGTATACCACAGACCAACCGGGAGCAGACGCACAGGACACATATCTGAAAACCCTCACATTCCAGCAAATCACACCGGCAGACAAGCAGGCCTTAGAAGACCCCATAAGGGAAGAAGAAGTAAGAAAAGCTATAAGCGAACTACCGAAAAATAAAGCCCCTGGACCGGATGGCTATACGGCCCCATTTTATAAAAAATATGCGGCCCAATTGACCCCGGTTCTAACCAGACTATTTAACACCTTTAAAGAAAGTGGCAATGTGACCCCCTCCATGAACGAAGCGAAGGTCCTGGTATTTCACAAACAAGGGAAGGACCCTTCCTCCACGGCCTCTTACAGACCAATATCACTGATAAATATAGATGCCAAAATATACACCAAGATCTTAGCAGCTAGGCTCTCCCCGCTACTCCCTAACCTAATTCACCTAGATCAATCAGGCTTTATCCCAGGGAGACAAACCCATGACAATCTCAGAAGGGTCACCCATCTGGTGGAAAAGATTGGTATAAAGCGAATCCCAGCAATCCTCCTGGCACTTGATGCCGAGAAAGCATTTGACCGGGTGGAATGGTCCATGTTGTTTAAAACACTTCAATGTATGGGATTTGGGGAACATTTTATTGCCAGAATAAAAGCAAATTACAATGCCCCAACTTGCAGGGTAGCCATCAATGGGGAGGTATCGCAGAAGGTGTACATTTCTCGGGGAACTAAGCAAGGGTGTCCACTCTCCCCCCTACTATATGCTATATTCTTGGAACCACTACTGATGAAAATTAGGGAAGCTGGGGATGTTAAGGGGATAGCGATGGCAGGCATGCAACACAAGATTACCGCATATGCGGACGATATGCTGCTGGCTCTAGAGGAGCCGGATCGTTCATTAGCAGCAGCAATGGGAGAGTTAGAAACTTTCGGGGCCATCTCGGGACTAAAAATTAACAGAAACAAATCGGAAATTCTAATACTAGCAGGCGACGGGGATAAAATTAAGAGAGAGGCAAGGGCACTCAACCTAAAGATAGCAAAGGAGGGTATTAAATACCTGGGAATCACTCTCACGCACAAGGTAGACCAACTGTACAGCAGAAACTACCCGCAGCTACTCGCTAACGTTCGAAGAGACATAGAAAGATGGAACCCACTGCTGATATCATGGTGGGGTAGAATACAGGCAGTAAAGATGACCATACTCCCAAGGCTTCTGTACCACTTCCAGGCCCTGCCGGTGGGGATTCCCCGCTCATTCTTCAGATCACTCCTGAGGGTAGTCTCACACTTTGTATGGAAAGGGAAAACTCCGAGGCTATCTAGGGCGGTTTTAACCTCGGCAACTGGGGAAGGAGGGATGGCACTGCCCCACTTTCAAAAATACCACCAAGCGGCCCAATTGAAGGTGCTCCGGGAATGGCTGGGAGAGGACCCACAACAATTATGGGCCGCACAAGATAGGGCGGTGGCGAGAACCCCACTAGTGGAATTACTCTGGAAGCAGAAACAACACAGAGACCCCAACACAGGGATCAGCGTTATACTGAGCACGACCCTGGAGGCATGGGACATCCAAACAAGAAAGGGCACAATGACCAACGCAACAGGCCCATTCACTCCCATATGGAGGAACCCGCAGTTCCCGCCAGGCTTGGAGCAAGGAACATCAGACAAATGGGAAGAGGCGGGCATAACAAAAATAGGGGAAATGTTCTGCAACAATGAAATTATTCAATACGAATCATGCCTTGCACTCCCAACCAGAACCACACGGAACAGATATACTTATGAACAACTCAAGCACTGGCTAAAAACTCCCGAAATAGCGAAGGCGGCCACGAGAACCCTAACCCCATTTGAGAAATACATCACAACCAATTCAGGGGCAAAGAAATGGATCTCGACACTATACCCCTTTATAAACAAACAAGATGAAGAGACCAAATGGGCATATATGCGCAAATGGGATAAAACGCTGGGAAGGGAACCAACGAGGAAACAGTGGGAGGACATTTGGGCCCAGATCCCCAAACTGACGAGAGCGGTGCAGATGAGAGAAATGTGGATAAAAATAGTGACTCAGTGGCACTACACGCCTGAGAGGCTACATACTATGTTTCCAGGAACATCTAACCTATGCTGGAGGGAGTGCGGAGAAGTAGGGACGTGGAGACATATCTGGTGGGCCTGCAGGGGGATAGTCCCGTTCTGGGAAGAAGTTAAAGGAGAAATGGGCAAGATTTTTCCAGAGGTGGGACAACTAGATGAGAGCGTATGGATGTGTGGCATGGGAGATGACACTACAAGAAGCTACACGAAAGCACAACGAAGAAGCTTTATGGGACTTCTCATCGCGGCATGGACAACAATTGCTCAAAACTGGAAAAAGAAGGAAACCCCGCTAATATTTATGTGGCTTCAAAAAGTATGGGCGCAGCTAGCAATGGAAAAAGTCACCCACATAATCCAAGGCACTAGGAGCAGATTCTCCGAAGAATGGGGCGGGGTTCTGGAACACCTGCAGTCAGACTTTATGGAACAATGGTGCCCCCACAACATAAAGGTCACGGACATTTTCAATGCATAAAGACGTCCACGAATTGAGTCCCAAGGTCCTGGGGGGGGGGGAGGGGGGAGGGGAGAGGGGGAGTTGGGGGGAGAAATGTTGGCACGAGTTTTCTCAGTTTGTTGTGTTACGATTAATGAAAATAATAAAGATATGTTTAAAAAAAAAAAAAAAATCAAAGGCAGGGGCATGGAGGATGGTGCAGGAACCCCGCCCACTAAATGACGTCATCCAGAAGGAGTTCCCTCTTGCCCCGAATCCCGTCTCCATTCTGTGCAGGATTCCAAAGAAGGCTACACACCTTTTTTGTCTGTGCCACTTGACCTCAGCTCCCAATATTTGACTGCATTCGCCCTGAGGGGAAAGAGATATTAGCATTGCAGATTGCTTCAGGGGTACTGTGAAAGCCCAAGCATCTTCAACCAAATATTACATGAATATTTCTGCAATATTGATGTCAAGAGTACAATGATACAATACGTAGACAGCCTCCTAATTTGCAGTGAGAGTGAGGAACAATGCAGAGAAGATTCAATCATATTGCTGAATTTGTTGGCTGCGGTAGATAAAGGGAAGCTGCAATACTGCCTGACAGAGGGACTGTACCTAGGACAGCTATCCAAAGACGGGGAAAGAATAATACCAGACAGAGCAGCAACAGTACGCACAGCAGCTAGACTCCACACAGTGAAAGGCATGCAAATGTTTCTTGGCATATGTAATTATTGCAGAGCATGGATACTTGACTATTCAGGATACACACGACCACTACTATAAGTGCTAAAGGAAGCTCAAAAAGGTAGCACCAATATCACCTGGACTGCTGACATGGACATAGCCTTCACAACAGTAAAGGAACTAATATCGACAGCTCCCGTTTTATCCACCCCAGATTTTGAGCAGGAATTTTACCTGTTCTCGCACTCCAACAGAACACTAATGACTGCAGTGTTGACACAAAATACATCACTAGGTCACATGCCTCTAACGTACTACAGCGGCACTCTTGACTCAGTAATGCAGGGTCATTTCGCATGCGAACAGGCCCTTGAAGCCATTGCGATTGAAAAAAGTGCAACAATAGTAATGGGATGCTCTGTTACATTGTTGGTTGAGCACTCCTTGTTTGTCGTTCTCGAATGATCGAAATCCACACTCACCACACAAAGAGCAACAGCCTACGAAATAATACTTTCCAGCCCAAACATCCTCATAGTACGTTGCAAAATTGTAAATCCAGCCACATTTCTCACTGAGCCATGTACAAAAGAAGACATGCAAAATCATGATTGTGCCACATCCGAGGGGGATGGAGGTGACATTCCCAAAGCAAGCAAACATTTCCTAGAGGAGGGTAAAATGTACTTTGTAGATGGGTCAGCGTCTATTTGCCCAGAGATGGGAGAAAAACATGTGGGCGCAGCAGTAGTAAGATTAGAGGAAGGGGAAAATGAGATCATTGTACAAAAACGATTACCAATGAATTATTCAGCAATAGGAGCAGAGCTACTACCACTAGTTGAAGTGTTGCATGCAGCAAAAGAGTGTGCAGTTACCATTTATTCAGATTCAGCATATGTAACCAACACGGTACATGCTGGATTGTCCAGGTGGAGGAGGAGTGGGTTCAGAAGCGCAGATGGATCCCCGGTACAACAAGTCGAGCTTTTGAATGAGCTGATAAAGGCTCTTGCCGAATCATCAGTAGTGGCTTTGGTAAAATGCCAAGCCCACACAAATAACAGTGACGTAATATCACTGGGAAACACAGCAGCGGGAGCCGCAGCAAAGAAAGCAGCCTATTTTACAAAATCGCTGCCTGCAGAGTGCATGCAGAAAGCTAAAACAGAGACAGAAAAGGAAGAATGATACAACACCTTACCAATAGCTTAATTAATAAAACTACAAAAGAAAACCCCACCCGCAGAACAAGACCTATGGCTAAAAAGGGGGTGTACACAATCCTCCACAGATCTCTTATGGAGGCAGGATACAACAGGGAAAGTGGTAAAGCACGTACAGCTGCTACAATTAGCATTCCAACAATTGCACTTCCCCACCCATATCACCAAACAACACATAGCTGCAGACAACCAAGAGGATTGGTTTGTTCCAAACCTCCATGAGTATTTAATGAATGCGTCACATGTCAAACATACAATTCAGGAATGACCCTCCAAACCTTATGAGGAACACTTCCCTGCCCAATTGGACCTTTTCGTGAGCTGCACATTGATTACGCATACATGGGAGAAAGGTGCAATGGAGCACGATATTTAATAGTGGTGATCTGCCGGTTTTCGCGGTGGATTAAAGCAGGACCGTGTGCACACCCAGATGCCAAATTCCTAGTGAGAGAAGTGTTCCCCCATTGGGGAATATGTGATGTCATATGCTCCGACAATGGAATACATTTTGTTAACAACCTATTCAAGGAGGTAATAACCATGTTAGGGATTACACTTAAAATGTGATCCATTTATCATCTGCAAGCAAACAGAGTTGTCGGGAAGATCAATGGCCTCCTTAAAAGCAGGTTATCTAAATTGTGCCATACTCGCAAGAAAAATTTGGTTCATTGCCTAGCTCTGGCTCTGTTCCAATTGCGTACACAGCTCAGCAAAGACCACCACTTGTCCCCACGCGAGATAGTGACATGGAGGCTCATGCAGACTCCCCTATCCCCAGTAAGGAGGGTCTCTGATGCCCACAAAACAGCAACAATATTAGGTGAGGAACTCAAAGAGTATCTAACACAACTCAAACGAGCAGTGAGAAGCATTTCAAAACAAAGGACAGTGACACAAGAACCACTATGACAGCTGCCGACAGCCCAGTAAGCCAATTGATGCCAGGGGAGCTAGTGTACTTGCACAGTTTTGTGAGAAGGTGGAATTCTCCAAGATTTCACGGCCCATATGAAGTGATTTATTGCACACCATTGGCGGTGAAAGTAAAGGGCCTGAAATATTGGATCCACCTTTCAGATGTTAGGAAGGCACATGACAGTATAACACAAGCAGAGGTACAACCAAATGAAAAAGGAATAGCAGTGCTCTAAGAGAGTAAACTGATAGAGTACAGAAAAGAACAGCAAAATGACATGAGTAAAAATTAGTATGAGAACAAAAGTCAAATGTACATAATAGAAAGAGAATGAGCTGTATATATTATGTATGAATCTCTCTCTCTCTCTCTCTCTCTCTTTCTCTCTCCAACTTATCTTTCTATTACAAAGTAACAAAACGAAATGATATGTTTTTGTATAACTGAAAGTGCACTTAATCCATTGAATTCCACTCTATAGGTGTGAAAATGGCGGAGAGAAGGGACCTGAATAGCGCCACAACAGAGTTGGATAGCAATAGGAACAATGTTAGCACCACTAGGGCTTACTCTTTTGATTGTGGTCTTTATTTTATGGCCATTGTATTTTCCACGATATTTTTATGCTTAGGCTTATGTTGGAGTTTTTCTTCTATTATTGGAGATATAAAAGAAGGGGGGGACTTGTGCAGGAAGGAAGCCAGCCAATATGGAACAGGATGAAACTGATGTGGGCCCATAATATCTCTGCAAATCTCACCTCATTGCATGAAAACTGCACAATGAAAGCACCTCAGTCGGGGTCCCTAGCAATGAATGTTAGCGAAAATGTAATTTATGTATATGATGAATACCAACCAACCTCTGATGTATTAGCACCACCATACAGTCACTCTCAGACAACCTCTGACCCTACCTCAAATGTCGAGTTTATGCACATTATGTCCCAAGCACCCCACCAAATACTCCTCCAAACATACAATATTGACAACATCATTTTGAACAAAATGTTGAATTTAGGCATTTTTCCTATCCTCTATCAAAGAATTGTATAGACGTACCATGGCCTGGGGGGACTAACAGAAGGAAAAGGGAAAAAATGAAACAGATATGATGCATACCATAGCCTAGGGCTGGATGCAGTGGAAGATCCCTGCCACCCACATTAGTCTAATAAATGGTCCTCTGACATGAGCACCATGGGCAAACAGGCAACAAACGAAAGTTGCTTCTTGTGTTCGCTGATACCTCATGCGCCAGGGACACCAAAGGTTCTAGTGCCACAAAAAACTCTCATAGCGGATGCCCAGTGTCTCGTTCATCTTGCACTTTGTAGAATTCTAAATACCTAAATACCTTCCAGGCACACACAGTAACGCTACAACTACTTCAGAACGAGAAGACCTGCCACTGTAAGCCTCGAGGAGTAATTGGCATTAAGGAGCTGTTTTTTGTCATTAAGGGGACAATGTTCACGGAAAACAAATGGCAGGAGGCAACAGTGATGTGCAAAGCAGAAACACTAGAAGGACTGTCAGAAGAAGGATTTCAATGGGTAGAAAGAACCTGCACTCAAACATGGTCTCAGCACATCATTGCTAAGATAATATGATTAACAGCTCTCGAAAAGCCAATTAAGATCCAGCATGAAGCAGAATATGAACTTTGTTTCCACAGAGAAGGAAAGGTGCCCATGGGATCCAACAAACACTGCAACAAAACACTTGTCCTCCCCGACATGCGAAAAGTATCCGCTGCTTTGATAGACAATTATTGCGTATGTGGCAAACAGGCATACTTGCACCTCCCGCAGTCATAGAGAGGCACTTGTGCTCTAGCTACGCTGCATTCGGCCCTGATGGTGATTCCGGAGAGTCATGTCCATGGGAAGAGGGTGCCCACCAAACTGTCCACGGCACCCCAGTCCACAACTGAAGAACCCCCCATGTATGATGTACTGTCGGAGGACATGCTACAAGACAGAGTGTCGCGTAAAAAGAGAGCATCAAACTACATATCTAAAGACTCTTCCATTCTCTTAGCACAGATACCGGACCAGTTTAAGTTGTTCAACTCAGCTGAGCATTTTTTGGCGTCACTCGTACCAAGCATCCAAGCTCGAACAAATGCCAAATGGCTACAGATCACAAGATTGGAGCTGATCCAATTGGCCAACGACACTGAAGAAGGGTTCAACGTCATCAAGGTAGAACAGAGAGCCCTGCAGTTGATGACAATGCAAAACCGATACGTCTTGGACCTCCTCAAGGCAATGGAAGGCAGTGTTTGCTGAAAAATCAGGAGTGCATGTTGCACATTCGTACCTTCTGCAGACGCTGACAACGGGACACTATCAAATGTGAATGCAGCAGTACACAATCTCGGAGAAAGGAGGAAGATGGAAGGTGTTGTCCAACCAAGTGACTGGTTGGATACAGTTTTCGACTGGGTACCATCATGGTTCGGGACGGCAATGAAGCTGCTGGTCCCCATCATCGTTTTCCTGCTGCTGATTTTCTGTGTGTGCCAGGTAGGGGTTCGATGTTGTGAAAAATCTATGCCTAGTAGTGCAATGATGATGGTAACAGTGGGCAATCCAAACAAAATGCCTCATGATACGAACGAAGCACAAATGCAAACAGGTCATACTAATGAGCCCAAATACTGCATGACAGCAGTGTACAACACAAGGGATAGAGTGGAAAATTGGTGACACACAACCATCAAAGAGCCCCGTGAGTTGAAATGGTATAAGGAGGTGTGGGCTGACCTGGCTGGGGATGGTGGGTGTATCTGCATGACATACACCCCTGAGGAATATGCCAGAAGGGGTGAAAGCCTAAGATCAGTGTGCAGAGCTTGGATGCCAATAAAGGGGACTCCAGCCTGGGATGAAGCTGTGATGGAGGCAGAACGTGGACGCACTAATGGCATGGGGTATTCATTACTTCAGGAGTAACGGAAGGGGCGAATGTAAGGGAGGAAGCGTCTTTTCTACCCCCCTGTACATTCTGTATGAGATGGATTGTATGCTCATCCCATCGCTGAGAGACGTCCCCCTTGACTGCCCTCTGACGGCAGAGGACGGAAGCCATTAGATCACACATACAGACTCCATTTTATGCCACCCCAAACTCCATCTTTTTACTAGGCTGCACCATGATTTCTAAAAGCGATCTCTCCCACGGTCCAGTGCCGCACACAGCCAGCCCAGCTCCGCACAAGCTTTTTTCTCACGGAAGCCCAGTCACAAATTGTTGCAAAAGAAACAGTATTCTTTCTCTTCCTCTGAGCTCACTGCCTTGTGTGTGACTGGGACAGAACCACCACCCGTGTGCCCATCAGTCTCCACAAACCTGTCCATGGCCCCTCGAACCCCACCCTGAAGAGCCACAGTTCCCCTACCTCTCTTGATGCAGATACACATCTGACCCCCTTTGTATGAGCAACCTGATCACCCAACACATATCTAATCCCCTACCGCTATATATGCTGGGTAAAAATAACACATGTCACCTTATATCATGAGGCATCAGGCAGATCAAAACCTCCAAGGTGGGCACCTGGGCCCTAACGTCAGGGTGTATATGCCCTAGGGTATAAAGGGCAAAATAGATCAGATACCTAACAATGTGAACTCTACAACATCCCCATATTTGTTGCTTGCCTTCAGTTCCTGTTTTTGCTAAAATAGATTAGTTAGTTATGCTTCATCTTGTGTGCCTGACCTTCACCCCATCGAGATGAGCCGAGCTGACCCACGTGGTGCTCAGCGAACACCCAAGAATCTAGCCAATCTGGTGCGACTGTCTCCAATGTTTCTATAATGTATCTGCACGTCGAGCCTATTATTTTAAAGTTGTATGCACCTATATCGAAGCGTCAGCAGTGACGCATTTCAATCTTATAATGTGCTGCCAGTGTATTGTTTGAGCAGAGCTCTTTCAGGCAGCAGAGTTCTCTGTGTGCATTTTTTGCCTGATATAAACTTTGTTCAACTTTCAATCCATCCCCTAGTCTCATTCCCTACCGGAGTGTGTCCATGTATTGCTATTTTGGGATCTGTGTTAGGGGATGGGTTCTTACAGTGGTTAGATGAGATCAGATCGATGCGTGAAGCCGGTGGCAGTACAATCAAAACAACATCATAAACGTTGTAACACAGGTATACAAAGTGTGGTACATTACATGTGTGCTCAATGTTGGTTAAAAAAAACAGAGTCGTTATCCATGTCTCTAAGACCTTTCACTGAGTCGGGGCTAGCTAAATCCATATGCCTGATTCACTAGGCTACTGACGTAGAGCATATCTGACACTACTGGTATTCTCGGTTTGTCGTCGACACATCTGCGTTTCGACCTATGGATCTTTCTGAACCGAAGGATCCAGTGGCGCAGCACAGATGAGCACAGACACGCCCAGGCTACCAGCACAGAAGTTTGTAGCTGATAACTACTTGCCACGAAAAGGCATGATACAGCCTGCGGGACTACATAAGCAGATTATGATATGTAAAAATAAATACACAATAATAGGAGCCATAACAGAAATAACTCTACGAGAACAGATACCGATGCCTTGCTGCCCAATGAGACGTGCACATGGTCTACAGCACCCGCATGACTACAGACAATGAACACAGGCACCCTGTCCAAGAGAATTTAATCACTTTTATGTCCTGATGAAGGCCGACTCAACTAGAGAATTTACCAATCACTCCAGTGGCCAACCACAGATGTAGAATACTAGTCGTGTCAGATGTGCACTACATCAGTAGTTTACTAAATCAGTCATATAGATTGAGCTAGCTCCAACTCAGTGATAGGGGTTAGAGATGTGGAGACCAACTCTGTTTTTTATCTAATATTTATCCAATATTGAGCACATATGTAATGTACCACAATGTGTGTACCTGTGTTACAGTGATTATGTTGTTATTTTCATTGTATCACTGTGGAAACATGAATATGGACTTCTCTATAAGCGAAATGCATGAAATAAACTGAATGTAAGACATGTAGGTGTATTTTAGATTTAGAGCCACCCTGTTGAATTATATGACTATATAGTATCGATACCTGGAGCGAACGGGGAAAGGCCAGGCGCCCCTTTTGTATAAAACAGTAGTAGAAGAGCTTGCATTCCCTAAAAGTGACCCTTTACATTGCAAAGCATTTCTATTTTGTGTGATTGGTGCTGCACCTCATGCTGCACTCACAATCAATGTTGCAATCTTTAAAAAGTTTGACCTTCCCCCGAGCATTATTTTAATCTGGTCCCATCTTTAAAGGCATCACAAATGACAAAGATGAAATTATGTAATTCCAGTTCATTGCAACATCTTAAATCAAAATCGTCAAGGAAATGGGCCAGCCTAGGTCTGGCAAATCAATATTTTGAAGATAACTGTGATTTTTCAAAGGGTATTAGATTAAAAGACTGTATGGAGGTACTGACTCTTGCACAGTCGTATGTGCCACTGCTAAGACCAAGCACTCACTTTCTATACATGAGTGTGTAAATAATGTTTCTTTCTTGCACCAACCTGCAGTTTAAATGTCCTTTGTAAAGAAACCTTGTTCCGCACAGTCCAGAGAAGACCCTATCGGATTTCCAGCAGAAGTCTCAGTTTAATAATATGGTCCTGAATTTCATGTTTTACAACATTCGAGCAGCAACTAAGTAAGAAGGAGGTCACTATTGCTAGTGTTTGTACCCTGAAATTAGTTCTTCGCAATTTTCCTATACCCAGATATGATTGTAAAACCATGTTCTTCTTCATGCTGCATGAAATGCTTACCAAATATATTATAGGCAATCCAGTCATCCTCTTTTGCACATAATGTTTTTCAGTCCTTCTTTGACCTCTTTATTTCTAAGACTGTATATCATTGGGTTCAACGTTGGAGTAAGAACAGTGTACACTAGTGATATAAGTCGGTCCCAGTCTGATGAATGGATGGATGCAGGTCTGATGTACATATAGATGACAGTGCCATAAAATATACAAACCACTATCAGGTGCGAGGAACAGGTTGAAAATGCCTTCCGCCTCCCATGAGAAGTTCGAATTTTCAATATAGCTATTGCAATTAAGCAATAAGTCATAATTATGAAGAGGAATGGGCAGAGTACAACCAGGAATCCTGCTACACTGAGGACCATCTCGTTAAGGTGTGTGTCCGTGCAAGCCAGAATCAATAGGGGTGGAATGTCACAGAAGAAATTCTTGACTTTGTTGACTCCACAAAATGGTAACTGAGATGTCATAATTGTTAGTATCAGGGATTCTAAGCAGCCACAGATCCAGCATCCACTTGTCAGTGCAAAGGATACGTTCTTATTCACCAGCATGCTGTAATGCAAAGGCTTGCATATTGCGGCGTAGCGGTCGTAAGCCATGACTGCCAGAAGCAGACATTCAGTAACGCCAAGAAAGTGGAGAAAATAAATCTGGGTTATGCAGCTGGCTATTGAGATTGTGTGAAAGCTCCGCAGCAGGATCATCAGGATGGTGGGCACGGTCACTGAGGTGTAAAACATTTCCTGAAAGGCCAGGTTGCAGAGGAAGAAGTACATTGGTGTGTGAAGGTGGGCATCTTTATTCACTGTCACAATAAGAAGGGTGTTTCCAATGAGACTGCCCACATAAATGAGCAAAACAAGAAGGAAAACAAGGACCGGATAACTAAGACTGTTGTAATGACCCACCAGTAGGAATTCATTCTTCAAAGTATCATTCCACTCTTCCATTGTTTCAATCCGGTTTCATCTGTAAAATAAACACACATGATACAAATGCAATGGCATGTTACCGTCTATTGCAACTCTTTACATACAAATCCTTCTTCTCGTCCAGGTCTAGGGAAGCAAGATTTAGCTAATGGCTCTACTATTTTGACAGTGTTTTATTTTACATATATGGGGACCAACTCTGCATCATTTTCCATTACTCCCTTTCTGACTGCTTGAGCGAATGAATTTCTAAAAGTCTCTAGATGCAAATATCTTTGAAAAAGTCAAAATTTGGCACTGAGTTTGAGTTACCAGGCAAGCGGGTTAGACACATTTTCTCAAAACAATTATATAAAAGGAAATGTTGATGCCTTTGATATTAGCTCATTGTTACATTTCTTGTGCTTGTAGGTGAATATCCCACTCCTTTGGGGATCATTTTATTTTATATGCTACTTGCATGCAGGGGACCACCAGATCGTATGTGTAATTGTGAAGTGTAAATCAAGGTGAAATCTCGTGCTCTACACTCTGTGGTAAATAAAACACTGTCGGCAGATTACGCTTTGTGAATACAAGGTATATTCCATTGGAATCCTTTGGTTTTACGCCTGCATGAAAATCTCATACAGGCTTAAAGGCATGTGCACTTCCAATATAGTGTAGAAAAACTGATGGTAACTCCGCTTTGCTTCCCCCGTGCCCCAGAACGGCACAAAAATGAGATGGAGTGGAAAAATCATCACGGTTGGACTATTGCTACTCCTTATACCTTGCCCAGCCAATGGGCCTTCTCCAACGTCTCCAGCGCATACAGAACCTGGCAGCCAGACTGGCCACAGGTTCCCCCTATGGAGCTCACATCTCGCCAGTGCTTCGCCAACTTCACTGGCTCCCGGTGGCCCAGCGAGTTAAGTTCAAGTCACTATGCATTGTCCACCGGGCAATCCAGGGCCTAGGTGCCGAGTTTCTCCAAACTAAATTTGTCCGTTATATACCAGAACGCAACCTTCGCTCCCTGAACACCAACCTTTTGGTGGTTCCTAAGTACAATCGGGAAAGACTCGGCGGCAGAGCCTTTTCCATTGCTGCGGCAAGGCTGTGGAACGCCCTCCCACTGCCACTCAAGTCTATCTCCAACCATCTGGCTTTCAGGAAAGCCCTGAAAACTACCTTATTCTAGCCCCCCGACTATTACTGCTCTTCCTGTGTGACAGTTTCCTCATCAGCGCCATGATGCCCCTGGGCGACCGTGCGCTCTACAAATTTAGGTAACATAACATAACATAACATAAAGGCACTTTTACACGTTTATTTTCCGCACCACTCCTTTGTGTACATTTTCCAGGGTGTTCACGAAACGTTTCTAACACTGCAGGAAAACTGCCAGCATCCCCCCCTGCATCTTATTTTTATATGGCAGAGAGGCTTGAATCGTCATGAATTTCATGTGTAAATGTTAAGCTTTTGTCTTTTCTCTGTCCAATAGATCTTATCTTGAAATGAGCAGGGTCAAACACACTTGCTTTTGGACGATTGGACTACATTGAATCCGACATAACTAATTAACAAACTTTTTTTTATTTTATAAATTGTGTTTGATTTCCTAGGAAAACGAATGTATTTAATGTAAAACTTTGATTTTTGATACATATGAGTACAAGCAACATGCCTATGCATGTTTCTAAGTTTTTCAGTAATGTATTGGCACAGTGCCTTGTTGCTGTTTTCCTGTTTATAATGTTTGCTCAGTTCCAGTACCATGGGTGCACATATCTAAGGTCCAGTTTGCGAAAGAAATGAATATGCAACCTAATCATGTGCTTTTATTTTGTTTGTTTATTTCCTTATTTTTGTGAGGTGGATGAATCAGAAAGTGCAATTCCATGCTGGGATCAATAGTTTTTCAACCAGCTTTTTTGGCTCAGAGGTAATAAAATCCGTCAACTGAGAATTTTGTTTTTAGAAATAAAAATACATTCCATTGAGGGTCAATCTGACAGGCAGGTGTTCCTGTACGATGTCCAGTTGTTTCAAGTTTGGCTGTAAATAGCAATTTTGGTTACAAAAATGTTACATTTGGTGTGAGTGTCTGATCTGTGGTATTCGCCTGCTTTGCAGGTTAAAATGAGGCAGAATCCATATTCATTCATTCTAATTTCAAAATGGTGGCAAGACGCACCACTTCTTTTCTGGCTGCCATGTAAGAAGGGCACTGGTAAAACCCAGAACTGTCCACATTCCTGTCCTTTTTGTACACCCAGACCAGAAAAACATAACAATTCCACAGAGAGCTCCATTGATATGGAAATGTTAGCATAATCCATGACTTGTTTAACTGTGAATTGAGTCTACTGATAACAGTCTATCTAGGCTATTCATTAGGTTTGAATGATCATGCTAAGCCCATTGCCTGTATACATGTACCAATCTAAATGTTGGTCTTACATTCAATAGGCCATCTAAGTTTTCAGTAATTAGCATATAACACTGTATATGGTAAATACTGAAAACAGTGTAGGGAAAGTTAGCAGATGTGCAGTATAATGCAGTGTGGGATTTTAGCACAGGCATTCTCCAAAGAGTGGGGCTGAGCCTGGGCCTTGCCGGGGTCCCAGTCCCACCAAGCCATGGTTGGACACATTATCCCACCATGGCTGTAGCCGCGACGGGTGATGTGCCTGCCATTTTAAAGTCAGGCAAGCTGGAAGGGAAAAACATTGAAGAAGACTGATTTATTTGTGTGTCTCAATGAATCCATGAGATTGCAAGAGCTAGAATATGAATACTCACCTTTAGTGGAAGCTGGGGATGGCCCCATCCGAATACTTGTGGATAACAAAGGATGTCAGAATGTTTATTTGGAAGAAGGTGCACCATTAGGGATGACAATGCAAGAATCATACTACATTGCAGATTTAAACAAGTCATTGGGACTATTACTGAAAGCTATGTCACCTCACAGGGTTAATTGCCTGAGTATTTAGATTCTAAACCAAAGAGGATTAACATAATTCAGTCAGTGTATCCATATGAACCAAAGAATGTGATTTGTTTTCATCAGGACGATTGCATGCTACTTCAGGTGGATGAACATGAGGAGAAAAAAAACAGCAAATTGAAGTGGAGGCTGAAGTGCCAAGGTACTTGAGGGTAACTCACAAGGGTGTTCCCATCAGAACTAATTATATACAATTACTTGTCAGAAAAGAAAATTGTTTGTATGTGACATGCAGAGCTGGGCTGAATCCAATTTTTGAAAAGACATTCAAACACTTGTCAGAATGCAAAAAGTGTGTACAATAACCCACATTGAATATTTGTGATACACACACAATACATATAGGTAAACTTGTGAAAATATATTTTTATTGTGTACAGTCAGAATTAATTAACCAAAACATAAATACTTCCTAAACATGAATACTTCAGTGCAAACCTGGAACTAATCATTTGGAAATAAGTGCTAGTTCGTGGATGCATATTAATTGCTCATGCACTTAAAACATATTTGTGCGTGGGCAAACAATAACATAGTACATACAACAGACATCAATTACATGAATAATTGTCAAGGGTCAATGCCCATCACCTGTGACCTGTGAGGCCCACACTGCCCGTGTCACACCTACAAGCCACATTCCGCACCAGCCAGTGGAAAACTGAAAGAAAGTGGAGAGGGTAGGAAACTGAAAAATGAATAGATAAATAGTCAAAATGGCCCGACCTTGGGCGATGAGAAATCTGTTCGCTGAGAATCCAGGCCAACAGTAACTGACCAAAAGGTGCAAGCGGGCCAACACTGGGACTGTTCTAATTAAACACTGGGAAAAAGAAAACAATGGACACTAGTGAAGCTGCCCTACAGCTGCTAGGAGTGGACAGCGTGCTGAGGTGAGAGACGTTGAGTTACTGGCTTACCAAGATGCTGAAAAGCTGATCTCAACAGCTTATTTGGAAACCGTTTGAAAATTCATTAGGGGTAAAGCAGTGGATGCTGACCAGACTAGCTGGTCTCGATTGGCTAAAAAGAAAAAGAAAAAAAGAAATAGAAATTAAAATTAGAGGCCGGGGTAGAGACCATAAGACATGCTCATAGTCAAGCAGTTTCCCTGCATTAAAGTGCACCCTGGCTGCTTTAGTCACAACTGACTACGCACATATCAATGCGTATAGCAGAGGCATGGCATCACCTACTCATCAGTAGAGGTGTCCGAGGAGAATTCCCATGTCATGCATTGCGCAGTCCTTAATGAAAAATATTTGCTTGTATTGCCAGAGGGAAGGATTGCATTACACACACCATGCCCCTGGAGCACCCCAGTCTGAGTGATACTTCCCTGTCACTCACCAATGTGCGGGCGCTCCTCCGGGTCTTCTCTCGCTCTCGGTGAGCTCCGGAGAGCAGTGCTCGCTCGCTTCAGGCTTTCCTGCAGCTGCATGCAGCGCAGGGGAAGCCTTTGTGTTCCTCACTCCCAACAGGGAACACAGAGCATAGGGCTCTGCATAGCTCTTGACCCTATTGTGGCCAGCCTTGGCCTCAGTGTCTTTCTGCCTTCTCTATCTTCTTCATCAGCCCATATTCAGCCTGCTCCACCTCCGATTGCTGTGCTCTACTGTCCAGCTCCGCCTCTCCATGTTGCTCTCTGGCCTCCCTTTATAAGCACCTGTGAGCCCCTAATTCTCTGCAGGTGCAAATCCTTTGCCTGGCCATAATTAGTTCTATTACTGGGACATGCCTGACCATCATAGTGATGCTCTACAGTCCTCTTCCTCGTCCCAGTACCAACGTGGTGTATACGGGGGATGACATGCATCACTCCCAGTTGCCTCTTATTTGTCCAAGTAGCAAAGTGCTGTGCACAGGGGGTAGTGTGCAGCACTCCTGCCTGCCTCTTCTTCTTCCCCATTTCAAAGTAGTGTGAATGTGGGACAGTGGGTGTATGTAACAGAGGGGAAGACTGATAACAACCTACAAAGGTCGGGCGAGGGTAAGGTTGGTTAGTACGAGGACAAGGGGGATACCATGTCTCGCTCTGCAACATCCTCCTAATCCCTCTTGTCCTAGTGTCACCATATGGATGCCATGTTCTATGATCATCCTGGAAGGAGAAAAGGGTAACAATTTCCCATTAAGGCTGCTGGGACTGAGCATTCATCATGAAATGGAAATGGGGGATACATCATGAAATGGAAATGGGGGATACCGTGCCTCTCTTCAGGACACCCCCCCCTCCACTTCTCAATTCTCCTCTATCCAGGTGATCCTCCCTTGCATATCCACCCGCAGGGTCGAAATCCAAAAGTGATGGTGTTGGGACAAACTCCCTGGTAGGTTTGAGGCAACTAGGAGTTTGCGTACTCAGTACTCATGGAAGGCCCAACACCTTCCCCTAAAGGAAAGCAGATGCAGAGAGACAGAAAGTTCAAACTGCAGTTTATTACAGCCAAAACCAACAGGAATCAGGACATGGATCAAACACTCTCCTGCAACTTCTCAGTGACTCCTGGCTCGCAGGCCAGTCTTAAGGGCACATTGCATCAGAGTGACATCACAACCTGGACCCGTCTCCAGCAAACCTATCGAACAATTGATTGGGCGCTGAGTGATAGTCCACCTATAGTGGACCCTATATGTGTTAGTTCACTGGCTCCCGCATATCAGGTGTCTGGCCTGGCCCATTCCAGAAAGTAACTACTTCTACAATGTTGCAATGTGGGGATCTTACTATTGGTTCTTGCACATCGCTACCCACTCCTAGGATACTGAACTGTGATTTGCTAGAGCTGACGTCCCCAGGCCTTGGATCTGAAATGGATCTCAGCTCGAGGTGTACCTTCTCAAGGTAATAAGTATAACTATGGGCCTGATTCACAGAGTGCTTTCCAATGGGGTTTTGCCATTATAAAACCTTCTGTTAATTAGGCCCTATGTGTCTGCATTGTAACTTGTGTGTACCACCAAAGACTATGTGAGTGTCCATTCACCTCATGCAACTCTCGTCTCTTGATGTAATATCTTTACTGCAAGCCCTCATCTGGCTGCGTGAGATCGGTCTTCGTTCTCAGCCGCTAGTTTCGGTTCATCATCAGATCACATGTTCAGAGACTGTGTTTGGGCTCCTTCTTAGCTCTGAATTACTCTGAATATTGGAGAATAATTTATGTTGATTGTGGCTGATCTAACTTCAGTTCAGGGAATGGAATGTAGCTCGTATCTGTTGTCCTTGGCTGCAGGCCCTGTCCCACACGCTTGCTCCTTAATTCTGCTTGAATTCGCTCTGCTCAGTTCCTTCTGGGAGTCTGTGGACTACTGTCATTTTCCTAGGCCAGAATATGGCTCCTACTTTTATGTACAATGTTACATTTCCCATAGGTTAGTCATGCTGGCTCTGCCAGGTCCCATAGGCATTCCTGCAGCTTCATAGGGTTACTTGCATATAAGCATCTGCAAGCTTGTTCAGGATCTCTTGCTTCTTGCCGTTTCTGCGTTGTTGCGTTAAGGTAATGACAAAATAATTGAACAATGGCTGTATGTATATGTAACCATCCTCTAACTCATAGAACTGTTACGCATGTGTTCTTCATGTGTTCGAGTGCGTGTTTGTGTCCCGATGTGTGGATGGCACGTGTTCTTCCTGTCTTGCGCATCTATGTCATGGTGTCTCTAACGACATCAGTAATTTTGCTTCTTGGCGCTTTAGTCAACACTGTCAATTGCGGTCTCTTTAGTTGCAGCCTGCGGTTCTTCATCCACTCTGGGCAGTGTTTGTATTGGCCCTGGGTTATATGGTTGGCTGAGTGGGTACCTTTCCAGAGGAGTGCTGGGAATTGGTCCGAAATAATATGGGTGATTGCGGTATCTTTTGTTCTTCTTCCAGGTAATGTACCTTATAGGAGGTGGAGCAGGGGATGAATTTGTCCATCCCTCTTTAATGGCCCTTCCCTTCCCTGGCTATCTGAGTATAGGATAACAGGGAGAACAAAGTGAGGACGCCCTCAGGTTCCTCACAAATGTTCCTAGCAGATGGGGAATGATAAAGTTTCAACTTAGAACTTCCTAGATTAGCCAGAAATGTTGTTTCAAAAGTCTGTGGAGCGCGGACAATGATCGCGGACACACCATTATGCCACTCGAGTGGGGTCACATGATGACATGCGCAACCATCCAAGGCGACAGTATGACGTCTGAGGACCATGACACACAAAACCGGCAGTGTCTGTTATGGCATTTACAGACTAATGTAAGTGTGTCATGCAGGAGTGGGTTGTCCGTAAAAGTCAGAGACTCTGGTGACATCACATTGATGGATGTATGCATACACAAACATGTGCGAAGTCGCCGACTATTAATTACTGTTTTAAAACAAAATGTTAATTTAAGAAAGGGATGGGAAATCAGAGTGGGAAACATAAATAGGGATATTTGGGGGTTGTAGATTGTCATAATCAGGTGAAGCAGTGACAGAAATTTCATCAAAATGTTTGTAATTTATATTTTCTTGATTTTCTTCAGGTGATTGCTTTGGGAAAGAGGGACAGGTACAAGTAGTGCACTGAAAATCAACATTTCAAATGACATGATTTTTAACATATGCCACACAGTCTTTAAATTGATCACAAAGTTCTCCTATTTGTAAAGACAAGTTGGTGATTTAATTTTGTAGATTTGGTCATTGGAGTTCGCTTTGTAGTAGATGCGCTTCTTCATGATTAGTTTTGGGTGTGTTTTCTTCTTCTTCTTCTAAATTATGCAGTATAAATAAATGAGAAATTAAAATGTTAATAAGTTTGGTATAAGTGACATTATTTGCTTGCTTTATAATATACATTGTTCACCGTTAGTGATTTAGTCATCACTCATATCAGCTTTTTGCTTGCCATTTCTGTCAAAATATGGAATGGTCATATTTGCTTATGAATACTGTATATATAATTAATTGTTACAATACAAAAAAGAGGTGTCACAAAAACTCTTCATCTGTTGCTAGCAACATTCTAAACAGAGCCCTTTGTTGGGACTTTCCATCAGAATTGATGGCATATGTTATGTCATCAGTGATGTCATCTTTGATGTCCTGGGTGATTGTGGCACAAGTTATGGTTGCATAGCTTACCATAACTGGCGAATTTCTTGGATTTTTCAATTTTACTAGTAACCATGGTTATCCTTTAATAAAGATTTTCCACTGAATTTCATAGGTTTTTTATTAGTGCAACTTAACTATAGTGTCCTTTTAATAAAGTGTTTCCACTGAATATAATTACACAGCCACGCTAGTGGCTGTGTAGTTACGGTTAAGTTGCAAATACCATAGGAAGAGCACTTTTTGGGTGGTTTATAACTACGCTCCCTCTGGACGAATCCTCACCAAACTTTGTAAAAAAAAAAGTATATGGCCCACTCTGAATTTATTTGCAAATTTTAGTGAGCTTTGGTCCAGGGGGCTCAAAGTTATAGGAGGGGTCCCAAAATGTATTTTTTCCCATAGACATAATGGGAAAAAACTTTGTGCACGCCTAGAGCTCAAACCGCTGGATGTATTTCCACCAAATTTGCGGCAAGAGCGGTGCCTTAGTCCTGAAAGCGTGCTTTTTTTAATTTGGTGTAAATCTGTCGAGTAGTTTTTTTTTTAAAATGGCCAAAATGTAAGGCAAAAAAATGTGTGATATCTATGTCCGCTCTGCAGACACACTTCCCTGTTCACTCCGCAGACAGGACACCGATTGGCTAATTGACTTGCATCGTGTCAACTCCGATTGGCTGGAGTGATCTTGGATCCGCCAACAGCGCAGCGGTGAACAGAAGCAAAATGCAATTTTGGGGAGTGCGTTTTTGTGCAGAAGTGCTTGGGGAGGGTTGGGTAGTAAGAGATGGGTCAAATACTGTATTTGTTTAGGTGGCAGGTGCCCCTGATGTGTTCGCCATGTCTGTGGTCGTCGCACTACTGGCTATTTTACTTTAATATGATGTTGGGTTTGGGTTGTTAGTAGAGGATTGATTGTAATTAATATCCCCTATAAGCAGCTCACATACAACATCCAAAATGTTTGGTATTATAGGTGGGTTATGCTGCAGTGGTTGTGGCCAGGGCCTAGCGTCTTGGGTGCATGGCCAAAGCCGTAGGCCGTAGGCCATCCACCCAAGACTCTAGGACCTGGCCACAACCACTGCAGCATAACACACCCATAGAATCAAACACCCATCACATATCCAAAACCCAAAAGTTTGTGTACTGTTTCATTTGTAGACTTTGTATGTGAAGTTGTGGCTTGGTTTTGCAGTTAAGATTGTGGAGTTTGTAACAAGGAGTGCAGTGTTTCTGAGTTTATTTATTGTATACTTACTGGTTCAGTTTTTGTGGTTGTATGCAATTTTTTCATGACATGGGTGACTGGACCAGATCTACTTTTTCGATCTCTGTGATAAAGGAAAAGATCATATGTTAGAGCAGGTAGTTCATAATGAGTTATTGCATTGCATAATAGCCATTTCTGTATTTTTGTGACCCTCATATTTAGTACTTTACAAGTACCATAGTTAAAACCAGTCTACTGTGCAATTTGCTCAGTTTCTGTGTTTGTTTTCTAAATCATTGGGTCTGTGGGAAAATAAATCCATGCTGGATTAAATAAAAACTTCCATGTTGTGGTACAATATATTTCTTTCATTGTTTTACTGTTTATTTCTTGTTTCTTACTAGTATTCTATCTTTGGCTTGTTGCAGATTTTTGGGGCAATTACATACCTGTTGGCGTATTGTAATTGTTTATTTCTACTTTTATGCTATTCATCTATCTGTTGGGTTGTTGCAGATTTTCTGGGGCAGTTAGGTACCTGTTGGCATAGACTAACTGTATATTTCTTGTTTGATTTTAGTAGTATATGTTTATCTGTTTGCTTGTTGTAGATTTCTTGGGGCAGTTAGATACCTGTTGGCGTATTCTAACTGTGTATTTCTTCTTACATTTTAGTAGTATTTATTTATCTGTTTGAATGTTGCAGAATCTTGGGGCAGTTAGATACATGTTGGCGTACTCTAACTCTGCACAGTTTTGAAGTTTTGTTTATGTTCATACACAGATTACGTATTAAATTTTGCTTTTAAGAATATTAAGTAAGCGTTTACAAGATTTTCGGGCAATATCTGCTTTAGAGTAATGGTATTATCATTACATTCGAACCAGCCACAATTCTTTTTTATATATGCAGTGTAGTGACCTGCATTGGTTGTGGCTCCTGCGTGGTAGATTATACCTATTGTTGTGAAGGTTTTCTTACCAAGTGATACTTGACCATGTGTGAATCCAGTCAGCTTACAGCTGTTTTTGGTACCATCTGCATTATAACGTAAAAGCATTACTATTACCTATTTACTATGTGTCTGTATTTGTAAGGTGGAGCAATTATCTGAATTGCAGCTAGTACATAATCTGCCATGGTTTGCATTTTGTACAAGTTGCTGAAATGGAATGGATTCACAGTTAGGTATGGATACATACAGAAAGCGTTCATTAGGGACTTCTTCCTGTGCCACAGGGTTGCAGAGAGTGCATGTATGTTTCCACATGTATGAAATCTGAAAGATTTCATTTATAGGTATGTTTACATTTTCCAGTACTTGTAGTAAGTACATTAGCAATTCTTGGGGATCTTCTTGTGAGTTTATAGTGAATTTGACAATTCCAGCACAGTAGTCCAATTCGTGTCTTATTCCATGAACACTATAAGTGTTATCAGGATTGTTGGTTGCATTTCTATGAAGGACTAACATTTGCAAACACAATTGGTCTGTACTGTTTAAGTAAATGTTCTCAATAATTGGTGGCAATTGGAATAGAACATATATTGCTACATTTGCATAGCAAATTACAGCAGTTATATTTGAAAATTTGAATGAACCTGACAGTTCTGTGTCTAAATCATTTGTTCGGAGTGTGTGTTGCTTCTTTGAAGAAGTAATTGAGTTACTTTGACTAGTAGATTCTTCTTTGGTTGTGGTACTTGATGAAGTATTAGTTTCTTTTTTTTTCTTTGGAGGAATTGTAGTGATATCCTGTATCGTTTCAGTTTGAAGTAGTTTTCTTTTACAGCGTTTTGTTTTTTGTGGAACAGGATAGGTTTTTAGATGGGGGTGTGGAGTGAACGCAGCCTATTGTATTCTAGAATGCAAGGAATATCTGCATTTACTTTACTTGCATCAAAGTTGATTAGAAATAGCCCATCAAGTGTACGTAAGCGTCATAGTGCTACATAGCTTATGCCTTCTTTAAAGACTGTGCTACCAATATCTATTAATGCTTTATCTAGGGTAAGGCCTTGTGATTTGTGAATGGTAACTGTGTATGCTAGAGTTTGTGAAAATTGTTCTCTGCGTACATACATGTCTTTGAAAAGAAGGAAGTGATCTGTTGAGCATCCTATCCTTTTAACTTCTGATAGTTTGTCAAAGAGAATATTGACAAATTGAATGTTGTTGTCATGTGGGTATGTTAGAAAGCCAACAACTGTACCAAGTGCTCCATTAACTAATCCTTGCTCCACGTCAAGGTTACGTTTAAGCATTACTCTACAGTTTAAAGATAATTTTTATATTTTCTCAAAACCAGCTGTGTTTTCATGGGTATTTAGTCTTGTTGTGGCTTGTTGACACATGGGTAGTGTCATAGCATGTTTGTCCAGTTTATCTGTGGAGCAAATTTCAATTATTGGTTTAATTTCTTTTTTCAACATTGTTTCATTGAATTTTTAACAGCTTCCAAGAGTTGGCATCAAGGACATACAATTGCCATTTTTGTGTGCTAATTGTTCCATGACATCACTAGCACATGAGTTATGGCCATAGAGTGCATGGATGTGCCTGTTTTTTAATATTGCTTGTGCTTCTTGAGATAGTACACCAACTCTAATACTTTTTTAAAATGTTGGCGTATGTGAGGTCTGCAGACTGTTTTCTGTTAATTCTCTGTATTGGAAATGTTGCCAAAGGTTGACATTTCCTATGCTGCCAAGAGTTTTACGGCACAGTTTGTGCCCTAAGGTTTTAAAAATAGGTTCAGCTTTCACTGGTGTCAATTGAAGAAGATCTCCGAAAACAATGTGTTGTTACCCAAGAGCTGTTCGTAGTCTGCTTTGAGGACCTCTTGTAATCTGAGGTGAATCAAAGCCAACATTATGTTGGAGACCATGCTCACCTCATCTATTAGCAGCATTGTCATTTGTTTGAAAACTCTGCGTAGTTCCATTGCAGCTTCTGTGGAAAGTTTGTAATAGTCTTATTTGTTTTGGTGTTCTACTAGAAGGATTAGTAATCGGTGTAAAGTGACACCGCCTTTGTTGTAGGGAGCTAAACCTGTGGGGGCAGTTACAACAGCTGACAGTTTGTTGTTTGTCAATTGTTGAAGGAACTTGCGGATGATTTTGATTAAGAATGTTTTGCCTGAACCAGCTTCACCCCTCACATATAGCAGTATAGGTTTGTAGTCTTGGCAGGTACAGTTTTTATTTTCATGTTCCACACCATGTTCAATTTGTTTTTTGTTATTTCTTGGAAAATGCTACGCTGCTCATTGTTCAGTTGTGATTTTAGTACAGCGAAGTCTTCTGTAGCTTGTTCATACTGACACATGGCGTTTTCTACTTCCATGAAAGCTAATTCTGCCTCATTTGCTATTAGTGGCTGTCCTTGGCTTCCTGTTACAGAAGGTTGACTATTGTCGGGAGTGTCCACTTGTAGTTCGGCCTGGAGTTCTTCTTCGTGTTGCTGTTCATTGTGCAACATTGTTTGGTACTGTGTAAAGTATACGTCTGTCATAGTGCTTTAATTTGCTTTGAAAGCATCTTCATAGGAGTCACATGTATCCAGTAACTATTCTTCTTTTCTCCATGGTTTAAAAAGTTGAAGCAGTGACATGTAATACAGTTTTTTATGTTGAGGAGTTTTAAATGACATTTTGATATGATTAATTAAGCTGCGTTTGGTAAATTGCACTAAGCTGTCTTCACAATTTACCACTCTGTATCTACCTTTCTTTCATCTGGTTTAACATTATTTTTGTATGTGAAGTTTTGGGCTACGTGGTAGAGACAAATGGTTTCCAAATTGGTACTCCTGTTTGGGTAGTATGTGTGTAGTAAATTTGTTTTTTAAAAATGTCTTGGCTGTTGGGATCATTTTTGGCTATTGTTTCTATGTCCTCATATGATTTGAGAACTCTTTTTCTAGATTTAGCAGGACCAAGATTTAGCCATACTATATTGTCAGATTTTCCATACAAGGCAGTACTGGTTAAACTTTCTGCAGCTTCATAGTAGAAACATTCTCTATGAGAGAGCATTTTTATGCCTAAGCAGTACAATTTCTGTGATAGTGTTTTGTCAGATGATATGTCATCCCAGAGGCCCTGAAGCTCTGTTTTCTCTGCGTTGGTTAAGTAGGCTGTGACATATCGTGCAACTGCAGTGGAATTGTCTGTAGTGTACTGCCCATCTATGTTTGCATTCCATAGGAGGGCAATGATTGTATTGTAATCATTGATCTATTTTGCTTCTTCTGTTCTTTTTATGTAATATGTGTTCTTAGGTGATTTACCTTTGACACTATGGGCCTCATTACACGGTAGGCGGTAGCCATGGTGCTATTAGCGCCATGGCTACCCCCTTACCGCATTCCTGGTCCGTGTTCCCGGAATAGGGACTTACCCGGTCATTCTGACCCTGCAGGACCCGGTAAGTCCCCATTCCTCGAACGATTCCCCATTCTCATTTGAGCCCCTATGGGGCTCAATGGGAATGGGGAAGGAGCTAATAACAGTACTGCGATTTGCGGTACCGTTATTAGCTCTGAAGTCCCTTAGCGGGTCCCTTCCATAACACCTGGGCGTAAATATCCTTACAGGACCCGCTAAGGGACCTGGTAGTAGGGCGGTAAGGGATTACCGGCACCGGTGCCCTTACCGGTGCCGGTAATCCCTTACCACCTACCGTGTAATGAGGCCATGTGTCTGACTAAAGACATGAAGTTGTTTACTTGACCTCTTGCTGAAACTGGTCTAGGGAAACCAAAGCGGCATTTGGTGTAGTATTTCCCTTTTTTTAAATATTTGTGACGACAATATTTCCCACGTTTGTGTCTTTGAAGTTGTAAAATGTGTGCATGAAGGTCACTATGTGTTGTTTGTGAAGGGATTTCACAAGTGACATATTTTTGGATGAACTGCAAAACAGTGGCATCACTGTCCTAGCCAAATTTAGGAGCATCTTTAATCCATAATAGCATGTGGGTGTGCGGTGCTCCTCTTGCTTGGTATTCATTTCTCCAAAAGAAGTGTTGAACTTCTCCAAGGGGAGTAACAGTCTTATTACAAATAAAGTGTAGCATAGCAATGAAGCGATGATGGAAATATCTTGATACATGTACAGAATCTAGAAAGCAGAGTTCTCCTGGTGTTTTTATATCTATGTTTGTTTTATTTTTGTTTGCTATGCGTAGAAAATCGTGTAAATCTTCCCACGCATATTCTGCACAACTTAATGTAACAAACCAAGTGGGATGGCCAGAGTTTCTTATCATACAGCGTACATTTCTGTGACTTTGGAACCAGTATTCTTTTGTACCACGCATGTTTGCTAAAAGATTTGTAATACTTGACTGTAAAACCTCATCTTTTTCTTGCACTTTTTGTAATAATTGCATAGCTGACATATTTTCAAAATGGGTATCTGATTTTAATGTGTGTGCAACTCCGTAGCATAGCGTTGCTAATTCACTTTCAAAGAGAAGGTGGAATATGTATTCCACGTTTTGTCTGATTCTGGGGTCATCAGAATACATTCGTACAGAGCGATATTCTGATGCTGTTATCTGTGTGGGTCTATCATCGTACCTTCCTCCTTTTCCAGTAGGAAAGAGTAGAGGAAAGGCCCATGCTTCTATACTTTTTTCCCATATGCTGATTGGAGATCCTTTGGCTCGTCGTATTTGGTATGTTTCCAGTGCATCATCTATAGTGTCTTTAGAGTGTAAAGGATGAATTGTATAATGGTCTAAAATATTGGATTCTGTAGCAGGATTTAGAAGTCAAATTGACCAGTATGTGGTGACTCTTGAATTATTTCAATGGTTTCTCTCAGGTTTTCTTCAATATTAATTTCTTTGCAGTATTCATTGTTGTTTTTTAGATATTGCAGGGCTTGTCTAACTTTATGTAAGTCCACGAGTCGTTGCCAAATATTTTTGTCTTTTGTGGGTACGCCATTTACTAAGACAATTAAAGATTGATCTATTGGTTGTTGTGCTCCTAGAGTGTGTACATTTTCTTTGAGATCTAATGGTAAATAAACTACTTTGCCATGAATGCCTTTGACTAATTCAGAGGGAGGTAATTTTGCTGTTTTTGGTTGGAGGCGTATTATTGATTGAAATGGGTGCACTGTTTGAATTATGTTCTCTTATATAAATTTAGTTGTTGCAGGGGTTTTGGTAGTGGGAATAATTCCAAGTTATTTGTGATAGCACGTGAAGGTGTTTGGCTGTTGTCAAGTTTTGCAGTGCAGTAATTGCAAAGTATTAAGGGGTCAGTAATGTCGTATTTGTTTTCTGCTATACGGTAGAGAGCTAATTGGAACCATTTGGAATCTTAATTGTCTTCTATTTTTTACGTTATGTCTATAGATTTTGTGATACTTTTATAAGAAGTCCTGCTGCAACACACACACACATGGTTTGGTAATTCAGCTGAAGTACTTTTAAACTTTAGTATTTCTTTTTTGTATGTGTTTAATAGAAGGTTGCTATTTGTACAGTAGTTGCTAGTTTGTTGTACATCTATTTTATTTTGTAAGTGGCTTTCAATTCCAAAATTATTTCTTTGGATATGCTCTATTTCTTAAAGACGTTGCTTGGCTGTACCATGTAGAAGATTGTTATTTAAATTGGCTAATGCTAAAGCAGGACTTTTAGCATAGTAGAGTTTTTGGACTAGATTTCTTATAGTTGAATGATGTGTTGATATCATTTTGATATGATGGAAGGTGCTTTTGGAAATAGGTCCTGAAATGCAGGCTAATGAATGTCCTTGTAGTCTTGTGTATTTGCACACTGGACAGGCATCCATATTTTGCAATAGTTTCATTTTGATTTTCTCTTTGCTTTTTTCATACTGATTGAGGAACTGGCGTAAAGATTTGAAAGATTGTTTGGCCGTGTTACACATTGATGTGCACGGCCATTTGTAGACCTAACGTTTTGGTTGAGTAGAATGGGGAAGTGATACTGAGTTTTCTGGGGATATTTTTGTGAGCAGGGTTTCTTGTTCCATAATGGTGTTATTAAGTTTTTCATACCCTTGTCCACTGCTATGTATGGCAATTGGGTTTGTTTATGAGCTTCTTCATTAAAATATGGTTCTGTGGTTGTGGTGTGACCTCATTCACCTCCACAGATGTTTAAGAAGCTATTTTTGTTGATATTCCGTTTATTGAGAAGTCTTTTTTGTAGCTTATCAGTTAGTTTGGTTAGTGGTTTCATCCTGTTTAAAACTAAAATAAAAAACTTCCTTTTGAGAAGGATTGCACTGTCCAAGAGAGCTTCTAGGATTAATCTCCTACGGTAGGTTTTAAGGGTTGTGCATGATTTCTCTCCTGTTTTTAAAAGGTGCTGAAGGACTCTGTGGTGGAACATTTTTTGTAAACCATTTGTTTTGGTATGCTTACTTGCCACTACATCAAGATGTATAGGTGCAGCGTTCGCAGTAGTGGTAGCTGAAGTCTTGTTAATCACTTTCTGTTTGGTTTTACATTTTGATAGAGGAGGGAATGTTTCTGTACTGGAAGCTTGTTTTGTTTCGCTTAATGACTGTATTAGCTGTTTTGTTGGAACTTTTTGTACAAAATCTGCTAGAGATGGATGCTTATTTTGAACACTTTTATTTTGATTTGCTCTACTTCTGCGTTGCTTTCTACGGAGTTGCTTTTTGGTAGGCATTCTTTGGGGTCTGTTGGAGAAAAAAAAGAAAGTGAGGGTTGGGCTGTTGTGCAGTGTATGCGTGCTTTGTGCACGAGTGTCTGAGTATGATGGTAAGTATGATTGTGGAGGTGTGTGATTGTGCAATGGGCAGCTACATCAAGTTGGGAAGGCTATTCTTGTATTTGTGTGTTACTATACTGTGCTTCATATGACAATATAAAGTATGCAACTGGTAAGGGGAAGCACTAATACTAAATCTAATGGTAAAGGTTTAATATATTTGTTTCTTCTACAATACTAAAATGCTAGTGTGCTTGAGTAACACTTAGAACATTATGTTAGTTTTGTACTTACTTTTTTGTATGGAAAGAGTAGGTTTCTTCTAAGTCCTTGTTCGTACTTCAGACGCTGCTGCTTTTCAGGAGAGTGGTCCTCACTGAAATTATAAAAGAAATAAGTTAGTGAATGTGTGTGTTTACAGCACTTTTGTTAATTTAGACATTGTTTTGCACTTTCCTTTGCCTATGTGCATCCTGTATATATTTTTCAAATGAGTATAATAGTAAACATATAGAACACACTTGTTTTTTTACTGTTGTGTTAATGGGTGTTAAGAGATAGAAGAAATAATCATAGTTTGCTATTTTTACAGGGTAAATGGCAGAGATTGTACATAAAAGCATTCAATGTATGGCTTTGTGAATGTGTGGGAAATAAAGCAGAAGGATTTCATATAGAGGCAGTGGTGTTGTTTGATCTGGGAGCCTTTCTACTGATATTGTCTGCATGTGTGCTTGAATGAAGATGTATGCACTCATCCTGGCTGCGTGTAATTTTATAATACACTGGACAGACGTTTTCATAATTGTACTGTTATTTTTCCCATCTTATAATATGAAACAATATATTTTTTAGATAGGTGTGTGTGTAAACTGAAATTTGGAGAGCTGAAAGGTTTGCAATTGACACTTCATCATAGCAGATGGGAGAAATGACAGTAAGTTCATTTTACAGTTTATACAGGGTAAGTGGCAGTTACTCTGTTCATATTTTTATTTATTTTAGTTTACATTTTTGAAGCACTTACACAGCCCTCAGGCATCGGGGCGCTGATACAGAAATTGTTTGTTTTTTAGTTGTGTAATTATTTTGTCTTAGTTGCATATTTATAACATGCTTAAACACCCATAGGTTTCTAAGCGTGGACCCGTGGATCGAATCTGTGTTGCTTTGTGTCGTTTTGCTTTCAAGGTGCACACGTTGCCGCTGAGCTATGCTCCCGGGATGTATTGTATTCCTAGAAGAGGTGTACATGTTCTGTGTAGAAAATATTCATACCTGTAGTCTGTGTTCATGCATGTGGATGTGCATGAATCTGCAAGTAGAAATCTTAGGGAGTTTTATAGTAGTTGTTGCTGTAGGTCCTTTGCAGTCACAGCCGAATTGTACAGAGAGTGATCAATAGTACATCTAAAGTGCTGATCTGTGATGACAGAGTTAGATGTACAGTTCTTGGATGTGATTGGTGGATGATTGTGTGACTGCTTAACAGTAGCCAATGAGGAGGTGGTGTAGAGAGTGCAGTGGAAAGGGTAGAGGTGCTGCCCCAGTGTTACTTGCACGGTCCGCAGACAGTGCGGTTGTTCACAGACAGGACATGCCACATCCGGGGTTTCCGAGCATGAAGTGGGAGTGTATTTTGAGGATTAGCCAATCAGGTGTTGAGGTTCTGCTTCATATTGAGAGGGGCTGTGTGTAGTGAAGATGGCGGAGGTGCAGAAAGTCAGGGTGTTGGTGGTTGGAGATATGTTTGTGAATGGTTTGAAGCAGTATGCTAAATCTAGGAATTTGGCTAACCATTTGGACACAAAAGGAGTGGATACGGTGTGGAGCACTGTGCCTGATTTTAATTTGTAGGCAATTCTAATAGTGTGTCAGGATATGGCTAGGTTTCATAGTCCACATGTAGTTGTCCTACACTGTGGTGCTGTGCTTTTGGGCTATGTCAGTGCCCCTACTTTGTTGCAAGATCTGCAAAACTTGGCTCAGGCAATCATGAAAGTCCTTCCAAATGGCAAGGTTATTTTTTCTGCTTTGTTACCTAGAGCAGTATGGGACAATATTTGTGTGTTTTATCCTCAGCAAAATATTGCTAGGTGTGCAATCAACCGAGGCATGTTTGCTTTCTTGCTTAGAGCTGGTATGATCTTTTGTAATAATGAGAACATTGATTATGGTAATGTTGTTTATTTTAAAGAAGATGACATTTCTTTATCTTTTATGGGAAATCCCATGCTGTTTTGAAACATAAGGGTTGCTTTGGAGAAGCTAATGTGAAGGTTTTTGGAGGAAAATAAGAAAAAGAAATACAAAATAAAAGGTGTTTCTGAAGTGTCTGCAAAAAAACAAAAAAAATGGCTCTTTTCAGAGCCAACCTCAATGGGGAAATGGGGCACACTATTTACATTTTCATCCCCCACGCTCAGATTTTTTGATTTGTCCGCGGACAGCGCAGTTGTCCGCAGACAGCGCTTATTACATACAGGGATTTTGGGGTTGAGAGGCATGCAAATGAGACTGAGCAGAGCAGGGATTGGTCAGTAAGGTTTACTGGGTGTGTTGTGTAAGGAGAAAGTTTGTCAGTAGGTGTTTTTCCTGAGAGAAGAGCAGATAGCTATGGCTGTGTGTTTCAGAAAGCAGATTGTTTGGATTTTGGGAGATTTGTGGATCTGTTGGAGGTGCATGCAGATCGCTGTGGAGTGGCTGCACATCTTGGATTCTCTCATGTGGAAGTGCACTGGCATGGAGTGCGTGGAATGAAGTGGGTGGATTTGGTAACCTCTCTGTGCTTCTTTGGTGACACAGAGTGACCCAGACATTATTATTAATTGTGAAGGGAACAGTTTAGGACATGTGTCTGGAATCTCTTTGCAATTTGCAATGAAAGAAGGACTTGGGAAAGTCATGGTCATGTATCCAAACTCCAGAGTCATTTGTTCCCGTATTGCGCAGACAAATGTGGCTGCGTTCTTTTTCATTTGGTCCACAAATGGAGAAAGCAAGGCGCAATGTTAACAAGGTTGTTTGTGTCTCTTTGAGAGATATTAGTATGTCCTCTTTTCAGAATGAAAACATTATATTTTGTAGCACACACATTTTTTCGTAGACTTGGAGTACATCTTACTTATACTGGCAATCAGATTTTTCTGCAAAATATACAAAATGCATTGCGACCTTTTTGGAATTACAGTAATCCATTTTGTAGTAGGTGTTGGCCATTTGAAGTTTTTGAAACACAAAAAAACACCACAAAAAGGCACTTTTCAGAGCCACCACTTCCTCCCAGAGAAGAGTGCAATGGTTGTGACAGGGCAGCACTGCACAGATTTTAGATGTCCGCGGACTGTCCACGGAGTTCTAAAAATGCATAGGGCCTTGCACTATTTATTTGTCACTTCTATTTTTAAACTGTGAAAGGCGGCTCTGAAAAGAGCCTTTGTTTTCTTTTTTAATATTTTTTTGTTTTTTTAAACACGACACACAAGGAAAGGAGGGGAAAATTGGGTAAGGAAGGGACACCAACCACAGGGATAAGAAAGGGCAGGCGGAGAGAGGAAGATGTAGGCTAGGCCTTATTCAGGTAGGTCGCAGACCTTCTCATATTCCTTGACCGCAGTCTCGAAAGCAGTCAAAGGTTATCTCCCCTGCAGAGTACTGCGTCGCAGTACATGCACAATATTGTGACCCTCAAAAGGTAAGGTCAACAGCATCATGAATGGCCTGTTAGGCAGCTGGAGGGATGCACTGTCCCACAGGAGTGTCTTTTGTGGTGAGAGGAGCGGAAACAGAGGATGCTGCAGAGGAATTCAACCTACTACGTTTATTGCAAGATGCAACCTTACGAATAGCCCCACCGTGGAATTACTTTAGGTGTCGTTTCATTGATGTAGTACCAAAGCTATACAAACCAGGCTTGCCACGACTCAGCACTATGCCGCACTGAGTGCAGATCACCTTGTTTGCATGAGCTTTTGACTTTCTATCAACAGTGGTAAATAACCACCACACCCAAGAGTCACGATGAGTGCTAGTTTTTTTATTTATTTGTATTTATTTGTTAATATAGCGCTTTACGCCAAAGCGCTGCACAATTGAACAACTTAGTACAAAAATCATAAACAATATAACAGTGGAAGCAAATTACAGTATGAATCAATCAATCAATAAATCAGTAAGAAGAGCAATTAAACTGGAGGGAATAGGGAGAGAAAAGCAGTGGGAATGTGAGGGAGAGGAGAGAAGGGGAGGAGATTCAGGAGAGAGGGGAAAGGGTGAGAGTGGGGTAGTAGGGAGTGGAGGGAGGGAATCAAGGAAAGGAGAAAGAAAGGAGGGGGAGCAAGAAGGAGAGGGAGTTTCAAGGCGGGAGTGGAGAAGGAGAGATTTAAGGGGGTACAAAATGAGGAGAAAGTAGGAATAGAACGAATTGAGAGAGGTAGGGAGTTCCAGTGCAGGGGAGCTAGGAGCTGGAAGGAGGGGGCACAAGGGGACGGAGGCACAGTCAGAAGGAAGTGATCAGGTGACCGAAGGGAGCGGGAGGGAGTGTAGAAAGAGAGGAGGGAGGAGAGGTAGGGGGGAGCGAGTCCATGGAGAGATTTGAAGACAAGGCAGAGAAAGTGAAATTTAAGTTGAGAGTGAAATGGAAGCCATCCAAGGGAGCAGAGGGAAGCTGAGATAGAGTTGCGGGAGGTAAGGAGACAGAGGGTACGGATAGCAGAGTGGTAGATAGACTTGAGGGGATCGAAATGAGAAGTAGGTAGGCCAAAGAGTAAGGAGGAGCAGTAGAAGAGGCGAGAGAAGATAAGAGAGGAGATTAGAAGTTTAATAGCATGAAAGGTGAGAGAAGGGCAGATTTTGCGAATATTAAAGAGGTGGTAGCGACAGGCACGAGAAGTGAGAGAGATATGGTGGGAGAAAGAGAGAGAGGAGTCAAAGTGAACGCCTAAGTTACGAGTGTGGTGAGAGATAGGAAGATTAGTGGGAGGGAAGAGAATGAAAGGGGGGAGAGGGAAGAGAGTTGGAGGGGAAAAAGATGACTTCAGTCTTGTCAGTGTTGAGGGAGAGAAAGCGGGAAGACATCCAGTTCTTTATGGCAGTGAGGCAGGAAGAGAGTTTCAGGTGGAGGTCGGATGAGAAGGAAGAGAAAGACCACAACATCCCTTTAACAACATTTCTTTCACTGAATTTCATAGGTTTTTAGTAGCGCATTTTAACCATAAAGTCCCTTTAACAAAGTTTTTTTCACTGAATATATATATAAACTCTTCATGAAACAATACACTTGAAAAAATCTCAGTTAATTTTAAAAGTTGATCCCCATCCTTAATCCTACAAATAATCTTTGAGAAAATGAGGCAAATGGTAGTTGTTCCAAACCTAAATTCAAAACGATAGGTACTGAGACATATCATTTATATGTTCAGATGTAGTAGTAGAAGATAGTCATATAATTGAATGGGGAAACTCAGAATCTAAAATACACCCATCCAGCTCCTCTATAAATGACCTATATTCAATTTATTTGATACATTACACTCATAGAGAAGTCCATATTTATGTTTCCACAGTGATACAATCAAAACAACATCATAAACATTGTAACACAGGTATACAAAGTGTGGTACATTACATGCCGGTCAAGTGGCACAGCGAGTAGAGCGCTCGCTTTGACATCAGTGCAGAGCCTGCGAACGCAGGTTCGAATCCCGGCAGCGCCAAACTCAGCGTTTCATCCTTCCGAGGTCGATAAATGAGCACCACACACCGTGGGTAATAATAAGCAGCGCTCAGATACCTGAGGGTTCGTAGCGCTATATAAATGCCAAATTATTATTATTAATTATTATTATTTATGTGTGCTCAAAAAATAAAACAGAGTAGGTATCTATGTCTCTAAGCCCTATCACTGAGTCAGAGCTAGCTAAATTTATATGCCTGATTCACTAAGCTATTGACGTACTGCACATCTGACACTACTGGTATTCTTGGTTTGTCGTTGACACATCTCTGTTTCCAGTGGCACAGCACAGAAAATCACAGACACGCCCTGGTTACCAGCACAGGTGTTTGTGGCTGTTAATTACTTGCCCCAAAAATGCATCACACAGCCTGCGGGACCGTACACGCAGATTAAGATATGTGAAAATAAATACACAGTAACAGAAGCCATAGCAGAAATTCTACGGAGCACAGATACAAATGCCTTGCTGCCCAATTAGAAGTGCACATGGTCTAGAGCACTTGCACGACTACAGACAATGAACACAGGAACCCTATCCAAGGGAATTCCATCACTTTTAAGTCCTGATGAAGACCGACTCAACTAGAGAATTTACCAATCACTCCAGAGGTCAAAACACAGATGTGTACAGGTAAAACCGAGAGTACTGGTCCTGTCAGATGTGCACCGTGTCAATAGTCTAGTCAATCAGTCACATACATTTAGCTAGCCCCGACTCAGTGATAGAGGTTAGAGACGTGGATTCCTACTCTGTTTTTTTAACCTATTTTGAGCACACATATAATGTACCACAATTTGTGTACCTGTGTTACAGTGATTGTGATGTTGTTTTGATTGTATCACTGTGAAACATGAATATGGACTTCTCTATGAGTGTAATGTATGAATAAATTGAATACAAGACATTTATAGGGGAGCTAAATGGGTGTATTTTAGATTCATAGCCTCCCTGTTCAATTATATGACTATATAGTATTGATACCTGGACCGAACAGGGAAAAGCCAGGCACCCCTTTTGTATAAAATAGTAGTAGAAGAGCTTGCATTCCCTAAAAGTGACCCTTTACATTGCAAAGCATTTCTGTTTTGTGTGATTGGTACTCTACCTAATGCTGCACACACAGACAATCAATTTTACAATCTTTAAAAAGTGTGACCTTACCCCGAACATTATTTTAATCTGGTTTCATATGAAGAGATTCTGCTCATAGGTGAGAGGACAATTTTATTAGACTTTTGCATGTGCTGCCTGGCCCAGCCGCATGCAAAGTTTATAGTTTTTAGATAATACTAGCCATGTCTCCTACTGTTGACTTACACTTCCAAATTACAGAGGGAATAGATATTACTGTACCAGATTAGGTCCATCATTTTGTGCGCTGTGAGTTTAGCAATATTAGGGTTAAGTATGTCTCTAATATTGTGTCTTAGTTGCTTTTTAGCCGCATTGATCGCATTGTCATATTTTTAACGCTTTTCAGAAGGACAATTCCAACGTTCATGTGCACTTTTGTAGGTTCTGCGTTGTTGGTTAGCTTCTTTTATAACATTTGTTACTAATATAAAGTCTTTACTGATCTCATAGGGGCTGATTAGGGCAGTAAATGTCAGAAATGTAGTTGCAACCACAGTTTTAGCCTTATCTAGGATGACTGCATTCCCTTGGATGTAGTTTTTGCTATTGTTAACATAGATATCGCCATTTTGGGTTTAGGCTCCAGGTCTCATCAGGTCAGGCATAGGAATCCTTGCAACACAAAGTGGCATATGGTCCCTTTCCTCCCAGGTGAGGACAGCCATGTCCTCCACCATCAGCAATGAGGCTGAATTGCCAAAAATATAGTTGATCTTAGAAGCACTTTTCCCACTTATACGTGTGTGGGCTCTATGGGCATCACCTTGACATAGACCTTCAAGCCTGGTCATAGGGTATGAATAAAGCATGGTTGCCCAGGAATTGCCCTGTCTGTCTTGCATTGTGAGCTTAACCGGGGAGGATCCCCTCAGCCCAAGCAGATCTGCATTGGTTGTAGGGATGTTCGCATTAAAATCACCCACAATCCAAAGTGGAGCATGCATATCCAGTCTATCTATTATTGCTTTGATGGTTCAGATATTTTGTCTAGTTGCAGCCATAGTAGGGGATCATAGATATTAATTAGAGTCACATCACACATCATATGACTAACTTTACCCGCTAAAACCATTGAGTTAGAGTTAGGTAGAAGGCTCACCACCCATGGGTGGCGTACAGACACCAAAAGACCACCTTTAGAGCGACCGATAGGCCCTTTGGACCCGGGAAGCTGTATGGTACTCCGACTTTCAAACTCACAAACATCTATCATCCAAGCTTCTTGTAAAGCTATCAGACTAAATATGTGCATGCAGTTCAGCAGACCATCATCGGCCGATAAATGGCCAAAGCCACTCGAATTGCAGGAAAGCATGATATTAATGTCATCGACATATTGTCGAAAAGTGGGTCTTGAAAATCTTAGGTAGCCACTGCCAATAACCATCACCATTTTCATCTTCCTCTCTGTTATTGGCTAACTTGGTTAACCTGCCATGATTACTTATCTGAGTAGACATTGGGCCTCATTACGACCCTGGCGGAAATCGCGGTGCAAAATGCACCATGGAGCACGGCGGAAAGCTGCCGATAGCGCCATGGGGGTTGGCGGATTTTCGGCCCCATTCCGACCTTGGCGGGGCGGTAAATCCCCAATCCCCATTTTACCCTTCCCCATTCCCATTTTTGCCCCATAGGGTATAATGGGAGTGGGGAAGGCGTTAATTACGCCACCGTAAAATACGGTGGCGTAATTAACATCAAGGTCCCGTAGCGCCATGGATTTCTCCGCCCGGAAAAACCAGGCGGAAAACGGCTCCATGGCGCTACGGGAACTCGTAGTAGGGCGGACGGGTCCGCCGCGAATAACGCTGGCGTAAACCCACTCCGCCAGGGTCGTAATGAGGGCCATTGACTTTTTAGCTCCTATTTCAGTCTCAGTTGATTTCACCAAATTATTCTGTGATGCTTTTATCAAGATACTTTGCGTTTTTATGGGTCTATCCGTACATGTAGGCATAGTAGTAATCTTACAGCTGTAACCAATTCTATTCAGTTCGTTTTCATATTTCATGACATACTCGAGTGTAGCTTCGGAAGAGAACCATATGTTTGACACATCATTCAGAGAATGTTGCTTTATCTGTTTGAACATTTCAGTCTGAGATGAAGTACTAACCCTTGCACCGTCACATAATGCACTGGTAGGTACGTTTACATTACTGATAGCAGATACACTGTCAGCCACTATACAACAGTCATTGGGCCTCATTCCGAGTTCGGAGGTAACCACGCCGCTATTTGCGGCATGGCTCCCTACGAACTCGTCCAAACTCCGGCATGGTGTATGGAGTAATTACCGGTCAGTTCTGAGGTCAGAGGAACCGGTAATTCCCCATTCACCAGGGCCATTCCCCATTCCCATTTGAGCCCCCTCAATGGGAAGGCGGCAATAACGGTACTGTAAATTACAGTACCGTTATTGACCCCGGAGTCCCTTTGCAGGTCCCGTCTAAGGAAGGACCCGCAAAGGGAACTCGTATTAGGGCGGTAAGGGTTTAACGGCACCAGTCTCGTTACCGGTGACCATTAACCCTTACCGCCCTACTCGGAATGAGGCCTGGAACACCATGCTTTAATATCTTTCCTAACATATGCCTCACAATCTTCTGAACCTTGGGAGGGTCAATGTACGGGAGGTCAATTATCCCATATTAGGACCACAAAGGCATTTTTAACACTATTGTTCGCTGTTTAGCACATGAGCCATACCCATAAAATGTAATTGACGCATTCATCTGTCATTCATGTTGTATTAGTGTCTGTCACGCGCTCATTGTCTACACGCCTTCCCTAACAGTTCACTTGAAATAGTTAATTATGCCTCGAAGGACAACATAACCATGTCGTGACATGTATCTTCACCCAGCTGGAATGTATGCTCCCATCAGAATACAGTCGAATTACTGAAGGCTTCTGTTGAAGGTGGACGTTTATTTACACATAACATACGTTTGTACAGTAACATGAGTCTCCCTGATACAACCCCCTGCACCAAGTATCATCTAGTAAATCTGTGCTTCGAAGCACTAGGAACACATGATAACAACAATGCCCACCTCAAATGTCTTCTTTTTTTCGGACCACACATTCCCTGTATACGTCTGTGAATTGTGAAGACCTGAGGTTCGTCCATGCACGTCACCTCACTGGCTATGCTGCACAGACCCGTCTATGCCTTAAATACTTTTTTTGTGTGGCCTAGCCTTTGAGAGTAATTAATAAATACTCAAAGGAATAGTTCCCTCTTATGAATTAACAAGAAAATAATCACTCCTTTACGCTTCCAAGGGATAAGGAAATGTATACAGTATTTTGACGGTTCTATGTTCTGTTGACGCCAGGTTTTTTTCTATTCGTTTTTTACGCAAATATTTCATTGAAAAAATCTCATCGACATTTGTTTTTCATATTTGAGGGGGTTCGGGGGTCCCCGACAAGTCCTTCCTTCCCTATTATTTACTACCTATTGCTAACGCCCTCCAACCCCTTTTATCCACTTATGCACCCACTTTTATTTTTTGATGAGTTTTTTTATTAAAAAGCTAATTGAAGAAAACCTGTTGGCAAAACAACTTCATACCGTTTTGAAACCTTTCTCCATCACAAATATACATACTCTAGCATTTGCAGTGTCATGTCATTATATGCTGAGGAGTCACCTCATGCCACTTATTGCCATCAAATGCAAGGTGCACACATCATATGTGTGATACTGCCATTGTGTGCCAGGAATTCCAAGCAGATGCTAGTAACCAATGGTAATCCAGACGTGGACCCCTTGCTCACTGTGCTGTAAAGAGGCTCAGCTTCACCTTACTGAGGAGGCCCAATACGTCTGGAACACGTGTCTGGGGTTGCTGTTGGTACTCTTGTTCAGAGGAGAATTGCCTAGCATTTTGGTGCTGGACTACAATTGTGGGTGGGACAAAGACTGATATGCAAATAGTTATTTCTCCTCTGTGAACGGTGCAATGAGCTAATATGTGGCTGTAGTGAGTGGAAGAAATTCCATAGAACAGGGTATTTGACCCATGTTTGTTCTCAATAGAGGGGCTCCCACACTCCTTTTCAATTCTGAATAAGGACCACTTTGCTGCTAGACACTATATCAGGCATTAGTGTGAGTAATGAAAAGAACCACTGGAGGTGGTGATGGGTGGTGATGTATATCACATGGGTAGGCCATGTGGAATTGTACAGGCCTTTAATGGTGTTGTAAAGGCATGCCCTCCAAGGTCGGTGGATGCTCTGTTAAATGTTTCTTGTTAACATAACTTACTAAATGCTGACGTTTATGTATAAGGCTTTTTGTGAAAAACCCTATAAAAGCCATGAGGTTTATGTGTGCCGCGGCCACATTTTAGGAATGGGATAATATGCCAGTTTCCATAACATTTTCTGCACACCTGTATGGAAATAAATCTTTCTCTACCTGTACTGCCCAAGGTTGCTTGGGTTACTTGGTGATGGACATGGGTTACAACTGTGCAGTGAAGTGGCAGTGTGTATTTAGGATCATTGGATGATTACAGAGGACTAATTTCAATTGTTTGCTATTGTGGCCACAGAATATGCACCTGCAGTGAAAAGATGGATGACTGTTACAAGGCAGCGCATCAGATTAGATAGTACCCTCTATATAGATGAACAGCCATTCATATTATTTTTTGACACAGGCAGTGAGAGACATAATTGAGATTGGGATGGTAGCTCCACATAGCTTAACGACCTTTCCATTTAAGCTGTGCCAATCTCAGTGAGATCTGTTTTTCCGTTATTTGCCAACAGTCCCTATACCACATTGAGGAAAGGTCTTCAATACATGGCAGTTAAAGCCATGACCTGTCTCAGATATGGGTTTGTTCATTTGCCTTGCAACTGGTCATCAGTGATTCTGTAAGATGGAGTAATGAGCAGGTTGACCCTTAACAGAAAAAAGCATATTCAACATTGGGACAAGGATGGTAGCAGTCACTGCCATGCCTGCCACACCATGAGAGGGAATACAATGTTATCAAGTTACCCCTTGTACATGCTACAGGGCTATGACTGGAGTCTTGAAGCTGGAACCTGCGTACCCAGATAGTTTTTGCAATTCTCTGCCCTTTCCCCTTTAAGGTGATACTCAACATCCTGGACAAAGTCCACGCAGGCCATTGTTGAAGCCTGTCACTTGTTCTCCTAGCAGTTCAGATGGATGTATTATACTACCTCAGTGAGACGCCTTGCTTTTTGTTAGTTATTTTGTGGTCAACACTGCTAGTTGCTTAGAACGTAGAGTAACCTAGTGTGTGTGCGTGTGCGTGTGCGTGTGCGTGTGAGTGTGTGTGTGTGTGTGTGTGTGTGTGTGTGTGTGCGTGTGCGTGTGAGTGTGTGTGTGTGTGTGTGTGTGTGTGTGTGTGTGTGACCCACCTTATGCCAATGAAGGGGTTCCCTATATATTCATAAACAGCTAGGACTGTCAACCATACTCCCCTTTTTTGTTTGAATGGCTAATATAACTGGTCCCCTCCACCCTCATGTTTCTGATGCATGGACACTCTCAGCCTGTGTATGATAACCAACTAATGAACTAGGAAGGTGGGGACTTGTTGAGAAAATACATGATCACAGTTACAGCGCATGCATACAGCATTGCCTTCAGAGCATAAGAGTAAATCCAGAGCACAGCATAGAATCCCGTTGCTATCTGCACATTGGAAAATCAATGCAGGCAATGTTACATGATAAAGCAATATTCCAAAGAGATTATGTTAAGCAATGTTGTTTAACATAATGCATCGATCATCCCTACTTTGTACAAATGATAAAAGCCACCATGTGTGAACACTGGTATGACCAAGACACAGTGCACTGTTAAGACTTCTTTGGCAAATACAAATATGTATAACATGTAAACACAGGAAGAATCAAAGCACAGTGCAATCCTGGCTTAAAGCAATGGAAATATGCATACCATGTTAAAACAGGTAAACTCAAAATGGAGTATAATTCTACCCTTTCTTTTATTAAATGCCCCTGAGATTAGAACAGCAATGACAATGATGTTTGGACAATGTAGTACCTCAGGATGAAAATCTGAGTTGTGTGACTTATAACAACAGTTAGACACAGATAAGAGCTACCTTTCTTTCCTTCTTTCTGCCTTTACTCTATGCTCAATCCCATGATCACCTTCAGACATCAAGTAATTGCTGAGAAGGTGTAATGTTGCACACATTATCAGGTGGCCCTTGAGAAATCAATATTCACTCTATGGACTCTGGAAGCTCCACCCCATCAATATCTGATCACCTCTTCGCTTCTACCTTTCAGGAAGGAGCCCAAGACCCTAATCTTCAAGAAATGGCTTCTCCCTAGGATCTAGCTCCATACACCATACACTCACCAGCATAAATGAGACTGGGTGATCTGCTCCCCACTGTTTCCTCCACTGGTTACTTGTACACCCTTTGCTGACAATTGCCCTCCCTCCTGTGTTGTCAGAGCCCCACTCCCTTGTTTCTCTTATTCCTTAACCTTGTTCTTCCCCCTTTGATTGTAAAGCGCTCTGTTGCTTCCTGCGGCTAGGTATGCACTCAATAAATACCCTAATAATAATAATAATAATAATAATGATAATTATAATAATTATAATTATAGTACTCTAAGGGGCGATTCATGGAACAAATGTGCGCCGAAAATCTTGGCGCAAGCGTGAAAAAGCAAGCGCACGTGCACCCGTGCGATTCAAGGAAGGGCCTGTGCGTGTTTTCCCCGGGATGTGCGCCAAATCCGTGCATGGCGCACACGGGCACACACGTCATTGCAACATCCTGAACGCCATGCGCAACGCGCACAGGGAAAGCGCACAACGTCGGTGCACACACCAAAAAGGGGGCGGGACACGGGCATAACACGCGGAATGGGGAACAACGCGTGAAAAAGAAGGCATAACTGGGGAAGTACTGCAGGAAATACACGGAACGCCCACACGCACGCAAAGAACATGTATTAATGGAATGGAATAGGGGAAACCTGAGCATGGCAAAAGACACGCACAGACCAAAACACGTCGACCACATGAAGGCAGGCGGTAGAGCCCCTTCGCATTACAAAAGTGTGCGCAAACAACAAACATGTACATTCAGCTACGATGAATGTCCCATTCTGTGACCCACTAGGAGAAATGACGTGTCATGCAATGCACAGGCATCCCATAAAAGCAAGAAAAAGAGATAAGCAACCCCTGTAGCCCAAGTGCGTGTAAAAATACACACGCAGTACGCTGTGGCAGCCAGGAACCCAAAAAATACGTACGTGATCAACACGCAGGTTAGTATGGGTGGAATAAAAGGGGTACGCGACAAACAGGGACACCCACAGTGGGAAAACTAGCGTGTGTGACTCACCATCTGCCTTGCGTGTAGAAGAAGAACGCGTAGCCAACACCCACCCGCTGTGAAGTAATCGCGTGTGAACCCCAAAGCCTGGAAAACACACGCACCGCTTTCCACGAAAAGCACGTACAGAGTGATGGAAACCCACGTGGACCCCCAACCCGTGTCAGGGAAACGGCCGTGCGTGTTACGTCACATACGCGCTTACGCGCTAAGGGCCTTTCCTCAAATTACACGCTGACGTGCAGTTTTTTCACGTGCCAAATCGCTCCGTATCAAGCTGGCCACACGACAACACACGGAAGACCAAGCTCCTGCCCAGAAAGCCAAATTACTGAGCCCCGAGAAGCCTCCCACAAGCCAACTGCTGCTGCCTGCCTGCCTGCTGCCACCGTGCCGTGCCATTTGGTGCCTGCACATCCACCATCTGCAGGGGTCCAGTTGCTGTGACCACCTCTGCTGGAACAGAAGACTCCCGACTGATGTTCCATCACTCCACAGCCCAGCCCCAGGACCAAGTTGCCCACCCACACCTGCCTCGGGGGTCGCCATGTTGGGGCAAACACCATCAATGACCATTGCAGACCCCCAGCCAGAGAGGCAGAGGACTACCAGCTGCAGTGACAAGGAAGTTGGTATACTGGTGGAGCAAGTTCTGGGCATTATGATGCCCTCTTCACACCATTGCGTGCCGACAAGGAATGATGGGAGAGGATCTGGGAGGACATAGTGGGTGCCATCAACGCAGAGGGGTGGCACCCCGCGACATGAAACACGTCTGGAAGCGCTGGGAGGACTACAAATCCAGGACCCTCAAGAAGGCCCGGTGTCTCTTGGAGGCAGCAGATGCAGTGGGGCACCGGGCCCATCTTACCACCTAGCAGATGAGGGTCCTGGAGTGCATTCGCCCAGTGCTTCACCACCAGATCCTCAGGATGCAGGCCCGTCTGGAGTCGAGCAGTAAGTGCCCATGCATTCATGTTTCAAACATTGCATGTTGAAGCGTGGTGGTAGTTAGCTACTCGGCTGCATGTGTGACATGGGTCATGTATGGATGTGTGTGTGCAGGGAAATGATGGTGCTACATGTGAGTCTAGTCAGGCATGACCCACATGGATGGTGTATGTGTTACAATGCATGATGCTGAGTAGCATGTGGAATGCACACATGTATGCATGCCTGTGTCTGTACCTTGACAGGTGTGTGGTGTGATAGATGTGTGCTGCTGTCATGGACATGCATGATGTACATGTCCATGTGTCAGAGTAGTGTGTGTGCCATGGATGCATGGCACATGTCCGTGACGATGTGTTGAATCACTGATACAGCCTACTCATCCTTGTATCCACTGTGTCTGTGGGCATATGGGGCCAGATGCATGACCCTCTGGTGATGCGTGTGCATGTGATCAGCATGTCCCATGATGCATGTGAGTTTCAGCCCACCATTGGATGTATCTACGGTGTGGTGGACATGGATGCAAATTTTCGTTGCATGTTCCATGCCGGATCCTGCATGTGTGTTGCCTGCACTGACCCATGTGTTGTTGGGAGACATGATGGAAGTGACGTTTGACAGTGCCACTCCTGTGCTATTGCTTTCTGTCTAGGGGACTATTGTACAGTACCCTGATGCTTGTGTTCAATGTCTCCCTTTACACAGCGGCGAGTGAAGAGGAGGGTGGAGACGGCGCTATGGAGGAAAGCGGCAAGGATGCCTCCACCGGCCGGCGACGCAAGGCCCAGTCACCCTCCCAGGAAATTCCATCATCCAGGAGCGATGGGACTGGTGCCGCGTCTGCCAATACGGCTGCAGCGGAAGGGATGGATGAGCCCCCACAGGGGATTGCTACGGCGGAATCAGGTGTGGAGCCATCCAGGTTGGTGGTGTGTATAGAGCAGGAGGAGGCTGCTACAGAGCCGCAAATGTGGCCTGGTGGGGGTGGTACCACTGGTGCAAGTGGTGCAGTCCAGGGGCGGGCAAGAGGCAGCACAGGTCGCTGCAGAGGTGCCTGTGCATGTCTCTATCCCTGACACTGTGACTGCATCGCCATGCACCAGCAGGGATGCCCTGTCCCAGGCCTGTCCCAGGTAGGGGGGAGGTCCACGTCATCTGGCACTCCTCTACCTGCGGACGAGGGGACCTGTAACCGGATGGAGTTTGTCCTGATTGGTGTTGTGTTGCGCACTCATGACATTCGTGATGACGTGCATGGTTCCTGGGGGGACCACGCACGTCATCACGAAGAGCTGTGTGCCATGGTCGGGGGTTTCCTCCATGTGTTGGCCAGTCTTGCGGCCCTCTCCTCCTCTGTGCACACTATACGCCAGTCGTTCTCCGTGCCGTCTTCCAGCCCAGATGCCACCAGGGCCCCCTGTGGATCTACCCCAACCAACGCAGCCAGCCAGGTGGAAATCACATCCCTGCCACAGTCGGGAGTCAGAGGTCCAGCAGGGGTGGCCACCCCACCAACTGGACCCCAGCGGATAGAGGATGTGCCAGCATCATCGGGCAGGGCACGTGCACGACGGCACCAGGGGATTCCATCAGCCCGGATGCCGTCATGGTGGCAGAGGCAGTTGTGTTGGAGGCAGCAGCAGGCTCAGAGTGGGGGGCATCATGGCTCGGGACCATCAACACCCCAGGGGCAGGCATCGGCCGAGGGGCAGGAGGACCCCGGACTGGGAGTGTCTTCCGTGTGGCAGCGGTTGGGCCGGCAAATAGATGTGGAGAGACGTCGGGCAGAGAGGGCACGGCTCAGGATGGTCAGGGTGGAGAACTCCATGCACCGGGCTTTGAGGCAGGCAGAGGGCCTCGAGGAAACTCACAGGGATTTGAGGGATTCCATGGCTACATCCCTGTGAGACCTCGAGTCCAGGGAACAGGCCCGCGTCCGGAACATCGACATGGAGTTCGATGATGCCCTGGGCCGGAACATAGAACAGTGAGCCGTGGGACTAGCCCACCGCCTTTGTAAATAGTTATGTAGTTGTAGATTTCATTTATTATTTTTTTCCTTTGGGGCGCATGGACTATGCTCCACCTTTTTGTTAATAGTTATTCATTAGGTAGGTTTTTTTCTTCGGTTTCCTTTGGATTGTTGGGCACATGGACCTTTGATTTTGACATTGTATACAGTTATGGACCTGATTTGACATATTTTTTTTACCATGGAGGAATGGTTTTGTATTTTTTTTACTTTGGATTTGGTGCTATGGAACGACACTTTGGGGGCATTTTTCTTTGTGTTTTATTCTATTCACCATTAATGATTTTCCTTGATTTCAGACATCCTTTTATTTATAATTTTATTGTTGTGTAATTTTGTTTCATTCATTCATTTTTGTATATAATACATTTTTATTTTTTACTTCATTTGTGTGGTCTTCTCTCATTTGTTTCGTGCATGTCACAATGTGGGTTTTCTCAGTCATGTGTCGCCATTGTGTGCGTCTGACGGACTTGTACTCATGCGCATACTGGTTATTTGGCATCTATCATGACATGGGGATTTCAATTTGGAGTGGATGGAATGCTTGGGTGTTTGGACTGGGGTGGCGTGGGATTTGGGTTGCCATAAGGGCCATGGATCTGGATTGTGATGACATGTTCGGTGGGGGACATAGTTCGGGGCCTGCTGGCAGGTGGCTGTCACTGGGGAGGTGGGGGGCATGAGTCGGGGCCTGCTGGCAGGTGCCCGTCACTGGGGGAGACATGAGTCGGGGCCTGCTGGCAGGTGCCTGTCACTGGGGTGTGTGGGGGACATGAGTCGGGGCTCCCAAGTGCATGGTACCATGTGGCCTGCCTGAGGGGCATGCCCAGGGGTGAAGGGCTGCCTGCGGGGCATGCCCAGGGGTGAAGGGCTGCCTGCGGGGCATGCCCAGGGGTGTGGGGTGGTCACCTGTGGTGTTGGCTGCCTGAGGGGCATGGGGGGTGGGTACAATGGGAGGGAACACACTGCCAAATCACATGTAATACTTCACACGCACCCCTCGGAATACACGTACCCCGCTCGCGCCAGGCCAATAGCGTGTAAAACTTAACACGCACCCCTCGGATTACATGTACCCCGCTCGTGCAAGGCCAATAGCGTGTAAAACTCCCTACGCACCCCTCGGAATACACGTATCCCGCTCGTGCCAGGCCAATAGCGTGTAAAACTTTACACGCACCACTCGGAATACACGCAGACAGCCCATCCACCCTGGGCATGCCCCGTAGGCAGCCCTTCACCCCTGGGCATGCCCTGCAGGCAGCCCTTCACCCCTGGGCATGCCCTGCAGGCAGCCCTTCACCCCTGGGCATGCCCTGCAGACATCCCACTCCACAGGGGATACTTTTTCTACATTTTACATGCGTTTTCGCTGGCGCGAGCAGGGTCTGTGTATTCCGAGGGGTGCGTGTGAAGTTTTACATGCTATTGGCCTAGCACGAGCGGGGTACGTGTATTCCAAGGGGTGCGTGTGAAGTTTTACACGCTATTGGCCTGGCGCGAGTAGGGTACGTGGATTCCGAGGGGTGCATGTGAAGTTTTACATGCTATTGGCCTGGCGCAAGCAGGGTACGTGTATTCTGAGGGGTGCGTGTGAAGTTTTACACGCTATTGGCCTAGCGCGAGCGGGGTACGTGTATTCTGAGGGGTGCGTGTGATGTTTTACACGCTATTGGCCTGGCACGAGCGGGGTACGTGTATTCCGAGGGGTGCGCAGGGATTTTTACACATGATTGGCTTGGCGCGAGTGGGGTAAGTGTATTCTGGGGCATGCGCGGGAAGTTTTACACACGTTTTCACTGGCGCGAGCAGGGTACGTGTGTTCTGGGGCATGCGCAGGGAGTTTTACACACCTTTTTGTGGTTGGGGGCTGTATGCTGGTCCACTGGCCTTTGCGCCTGGTACTGGATTTGTGCGATTTCTTTGGCGCATGGGGTGGGGTTGGGGCGTAACTGGCGCTGCTGCAGGGTCGCTTCGCCACTCTGCACCACGGCTGGTTATGGATGTATAAATCCATGAATACGCTGTGCGCCTAAATGGGATTTTGGCGCACGCCGCTGGCACAGACTGCCGCACGCACACTCTGTGCGCCAGCCGCGTGCTGTGTGCCGAATTCTATGAATTACCCCCATAACGTAGACAAATGAGAACTGTGTCATTCTCCAAATCCTTTGATTCTGTGATATTGAACTTTTGGGAAAACAAAGAGGTAATGGCTGGAAGTTTTAGAATACATCTTAACCTCTGTCATTGCTCTGAGCAACCCTCCAGACCATCGTTCTTCACCTGCCAAGCCGTTACAAAAGGGGTGTGCACTAGGACCCCAACCGGCCCATATAGCTGGTAGGTAGCCAATAGCACTTTAAGATGAGTAGCAGCACCCGTGAGAAGGATGGGGATGCAGATTAATACTGTCGCATCAAATCAATAATGACAACTCAATAGTTTGACAAAGGGAGTCAGTTTAATGACAAGTACAAAAAATGGGGAGTTAATGAACATCAGCAATCACTCAATCTTCCTTCTCGCTTCAACTCCAATTAATTTCACAAAAAACACATCTTTTATACTAAAAACTCATCATCACTGACGTGTAACACTTAAAATGTTGCATGCAATTCTATATGAAGGTAACTTTAATATAGGTACTATATCGGTATATGCTAACGAAGTGAGGGGATTGGATAAACAGTGTTGGGTGGGGCATCTAAGCCCTTCCTTCAAAATGGCTACTGTAGACATCAATAAAAGTATGACGTCTCATTGATTCTACTAACTATAGAACCCTAGATTACTTAGTCCACTATGATTGGGTTGGCAACAACCCCACTCATACGTTTGTCTGCTCCCCCAGCCTCCCTCCAATTATTGCAACAATCAATCATCACTTCAGTGGTCATGTGTCAATTATTTCTTTGTGGTTGGTCCCGAGACTGCTTCTTGGTCTGGAAAAGTTAAGACATCTGTGCATGGCACAGGTCCATGCGCAGGTGTGAAAGTTTCATCCCTTCTCACTCGTCTGGTCACGTGATTCTGACACCGTGAAATCGTCTTAGTCTTCATGCAATTTGTGTATTTGTTTTAATTCTGCCAGCCATCTGCCGCCTGTGGCTTATCTTGACCTTTCAGAATAGGATACTCTGTTCTTCTCTTCATTAATTGTATCCACTGTTGGGCTATTTCAGCTGGTACGACCTTGGCTTCTTGGCATGACTTGCCTTCGTCTGAGTTTCTCTCTGTCCTTAATTCTTGATTTTCCTGCTGGAAGCTCTCCTTTCCTTAAGTAGCCTTTGGTCGGTTCTGCTCTTGTGCATAGTGGAAGTACACTTATATAAAGTTCTTTTCTTGAGGTAGATATGTATAGGTGGCACTTGCCGCAATGTATCTTACTTCTAAGCCTCACGATTTTCTTAGCTTCTTGCAGTTCCATGCATATGTAGACGTGTAAACTAACTGAATATCTTCATCGTGCTCATGGCTAAGCTTCTAACATTTGACATCATTATTTCACCTTAAGGGTCCAAGATGTCCCTTATCCATGTTATTTTGTCTCTTTTCATCATTCGCAGGTCGTCACATCTTTTATCTGTGAGCCAGTCCGGGTTCTTGTGATGTCGCCACTCGTCTTCTTTTAGGACTTTCTTGGCTTCTTCAGGCATTGTGTTTTTGTCAATCGTCATTCTGTCTCACTTATCGATATGGTTTTCTCACTGGATACCTTACTATCCAGGTTTTCCTAGGTGTCGGTACTTCAATAGGTGCTGTCAGTCTGATAGGTACTGGGCAGAGCCCCACTGCGGCTCTATGCTGGTTTATTTGCTCATTATACATCACATATTTCGGCATGAACGTTCCTGGTACTTCAAAATGAGCGGTAGGGGTGCGAATCGTGCTTGGGACCTCCTCTACACTCCCCCTCTGGGCGATTCATCGACCACTTTCACTTCTTCTTTTGTATCCATCATTTCTGCATCCTCTATATTCACTTTTACTTCATTGTCTGGGTCCATACATGAAGGTCTGAAGAAATGTCTCTTTGGGGTCCATATTTTTATGACTCCCTTCAAACTTCCTGCTGTTCTCACGTGTTGGGCTTTATTCCATGTCATTAGTTGACATTGGCCATGTGGGCTACAATAGATCCATCTTCCCACATCGTTTCTGTGTTTCCTTGGATACCGAAACTTGGTTCCTTCTAGTTCATTAATGCTAGCTTTCACAAAGTTTCTTATTTCTTCATCAGTCAGGTCTTTGGGCTTCCATCCCGGTTCAATATCACTCATGATCTTCATCCCTTCACAGTTTTCTGGTACTGAGACATTATTATCTTGATAACACAGAATCTGAGCAATATCATCACTAGTGGGGCTCCTAGGAACTTGAATGCATCTGAAATCCATTGTGCAACCTATGAAAATAGTGATCCGAACCAGCGTCGTCCACTTCGTCAGCTTCATCGATCATCTGATTCTGTAATTTCGTCAGCATACCTATGGCCTCTGTTAAAGTTCCATTTTCTTCGTCGTGAGATGGTATAAATGTGCAACATGATGCTGCAATTTTTGCACAAACTCCTCCATCCATAGCTGTGATCATGTCAAGGACATATCTGTTCTGTAGAGTCATTAGTCGAATTGCCCTCAGTTCTTCTCTGATCGCATTAAATCCTTTTATGGTCGTGTTCATGGTCTACAGTAACTCCCATCTGGTTATCTGCAACCATTTAGTATTTGCACCAACCTGAATTCTTGGCATGAAAATTGTCGTGAACACGCAAGAAGTCTGACTGAACAGTCTATGTTCATATGGGATAGCATCAAAAGCTTCTATGGATTTGGCAGAAAAGTAATTCTCTCGCTTCATTTGGCTCATCAGTTCCACAGATCTTCTTTTCCTCAGGTGAGCATCTGCTTTCGGGAAACTGTCAATATTCAGATCACTTTTTGTGATCACTTGTGCTGGAACATGGACATTCACTATTGTGCATATACCTCCCCAATTCTTCGGCAGTCTGATATATGCTTTGGATCCACATGCCCAATAATGATCCATGATCGCTGCAGTACCGTGTGCCCTTCCTGCAGCGTCAAAGACTCTGCAACAATTCTGATTCTCTCCCATTTTTCTTGTACCATTATTCCTGAAGCAGAATTTTGGATTCTCCAATGGCACTATCTGTAAGGGTCCTCCTCTGTCTTCGACCCATGTCAATAGTTTAGCAAGTTTTGGCCATAATGGCTTGCATCTATTTCGTACTATGTTGATAGTGGGCTCGTAGTGACCGAAGACCATCCATGCTCTGAAGATTACTACTCCTTTTTCCCATCCGGAAAGCACTGTTCCACAAATTTGCATTTGGCCTCTGTTCTTCCACTTTCAAGATTCTTCTGGCATTTTTCCTTGAACGTTCAGTTTGTGATTTGCTTCTCTTCTGATCTCTGCGCCTTTAACGCCAGGCTTCTCATACCTGATCACAATGTGTTTTGTTTTCCCATTGTTTCTTGCCTTTATGTCTTGGACATAATCATCTTCATTTGGATCTGTTGCTTCAGTTGCCCATTTGAGTGAAGCATCACTTCCCATGAACTAGCCTCTGGTCATGCACATTGCTACATGTGATATACAGTGTGCTGTCTGGACATCAATTTCCACAGCTATGAAGATCTTTGACTTCCCCATGCTGTAAGGTAGGAGTGCACAAACAAAGCATTCCCCCTCTGAATTTCGTCGTCCAACTTCTTTCATATGTTGGTACCATATGTTATTTCCCAAGTGTGCTGTGCTGTCCAGGTAGTCGTTTAGTCCATTGTCATCTCCTTGTATGCTTCTCTTTATTTTCAAGGTTTTCATGTAGTTTGCTATTATCACATCCTTGATAGCATCCATGTAGCTTCTTCTCACTGGAGGATTCTCAGGTAGCTCAATCCATGGTGCAGGCCACTTCATCTGTACCAGTGGAGTAGGCAAAAGTCTGGCAATTCTTTCCTCCTCCTCTTGCATCTTTTTTCTTCTGGATATAAATGTCCATATCCATTCTGCCATTGGTCCAGTATATGGCTGTAGGGTAGAGCTTGTACTTGTCCCCTTCATTGGATCATATGTGCTTGTCAATGTGTCTCTGTTGGTTTATTCTCCAACTCATTTTGTCTCTTTAAAGGTTCAGCTTTCTCCATTTGTCTTTTCACTTCACTTGTAGTAGAGCTTCTCATCGTTGGTTGTCCAAACTTCTCCCCTTCTTTGGCCTGTGGTTCTGTAGTTATTGACACTAGACCTGGTGTATGTGTACTCATCATTTGTATGTGTGTGGTTGTCAGTAATCTTTTTTCATTCTTACTCTGCTGACCCTGTCTCCGCTTTTCAACTTGCTTGTCAATACATGTGTGTCATTGCTAATCACATTCATTTCAAGCTCACTCACTCCTTTGTCAGACCTTCTAGGAACTGAAATCACTATAAAGGGTCTGGGTGCTTTTGTGGGTCTCATGTGTGCTTCATTAGGTGGGTGCACTGGAATCGGAATACTTTGTGCACCAATAAAAAATGCAGTTCGAATTGTCAGTGACAGTAGAACAATGATAAATATAATGCATAGATACAGTATGCCTCTGTAGGTTAGGCAGCAGCATTTAGTTCTGGAGAAGTATGATCGCCTCTCCTCTTGAGGGATGACAACGTTACTGTTTAAATTGCCAATCTCTATCATTTAAGGACAACAATTAACAGTTTAATACAATTTAGATAATATTGTTATCTCTGTACTCTGCTGTTTCTGCTCGTAGGTTGCAGGAACTGGAACGATTATTCTTCTTTTGCCTGTCGACTGGATTGTCTCTTTTAAATGTACACAGTTCTCTTTTCTGGATAAGAAAATGTCAATGTATGGTAATAAGCTCAGTAAGTCCCTTAGTGTGCGTGTTCAAAATAAAGAAGCTCCCAATCGATGCCCCTTATCTGTTTCACTCACAAAGACATGTTGTTTCTCTGTCAGTAAAAGTGTTTTCTTTGTCAACCCTTCTTCGATCTGTCCCTCGCTAGAAAATTTACATTCTCCTCCGGAAATTCTGATGATGATTAGAAAGTTAAACCTTCATCACAATACCATGCAGGTGTATGCTCATCTGTGTAGAGTTTGCTGGGTCTCTGATGAAAGTGAGGACGTCAACACCGGCAGGCCGCCCCATAAATTCTGGAAAGTCTTCAATTAGGCGAAAGAAGACATTGCTTGCCAATCTGCTATCTTCTGGTGACAGGGACATTGGTCTTGTCCTTGCTGCACTGTGGGCAGATTCTGTGATTTCGGTGAGCTTCAAGAGCAACCTGGGTTATGATTCATTCAGGATTATGCTGAAACGTTCTGTGTTTGCAGGGTCTCGAAGAAATGTCAAGACGTCGGTTTGTCTCCCGACAAGATCTGGGCAGACTTCAATTAAGCGAAAGAATAGCACGCTGACAAGCCTATTTGCTTCTTCTTCTGCTTAGGACATTTGTCTTGTCCTCCCTGTATTCCGGAAGCAGGAGGAACTGCACAGCGATTCCGATGAGTAGCCTCCTTATTGTCTTTTCGTTTTCAGGGTCTTGAAGAAATTCAGTGATGCTAGTGAACCTTCCCAGTAGTGACGTGTACGACCTCAAGACTAAGTAAAAATAGTTCAGAATGTCTTTAGTGATGTCGCTGCTGTGGGACACCATAAGTGAGTCCAAACAATTCTCCTGTTTGTAACGAGTCTGGATACTGTATTTTCTTCCAATTTGTGTGCCCTCGATCAAAATTTGGCATATCCTTTTCTTATCAAGGCTTCAGTGTGCCTCAGTCCAAAGTTCAAAGTCAACAGAATATGTTGTGGCCTATCCGTGCAATTCTCTTCTTCACCCTGCAACTAGGATGCACAGAGTGTCCGTATTTTTTATGTCCTCATCCCCTTTTTTGCTATGAGGAAATGTCCAATTTTAACCCACAAGTTGCACAAGAGTTCCTTATCTTTGTTTTGCTGGTCATGCGTCCTTCTTCCTCGTCATGGATCTCGTCTGCACGTGTTGTGGTTCTTCCCCGTTGTCTGTAATCTCTACACATTGGGGTGCAGACAGGGGGCCTTCTCCAATATATGGCTTGATGTCACCCAAAAATAGCCAAGCTCTTCTTCCTTCTAGCTTGTCTGCAGAGGGAGTAACGTTCTCCCCTCAGAATGGACCGTTGAACTTTGGCTCGTCCCACTTCTTTCTCGTGTGGTTTCTCACCAGGACCGTGTCCCCAGAAAAAACTGGTGGTAGACATAGACCTTGAATTGGGTCTGTTGTAGTATCCCCTTCTGCGTTCTGTGCTGCCCTGCACCCTTTTCGTCGTCACTGCAGCTGTCCTGAAATTACAGTACGACAAGATGTCATGCAATTCAAATAGTTTTGCATTTCAGACCCAAAGATTTCTCCTGTTGGCTGGGCATCACATCTAGCTCTATATCAGGGTGTCAGTGGGGTGCACATCCTTCTGCTTGTTATGATCTCGTGTGGCGTAAGGTGATGGTCAGAACCAGGCTGGTTTCTGAGTGCATACAGTGCCAGTGGAAGGCAGTGTAGCCATCCCTTCTTAGTGTATGCCCAGCCATGAACTGTTGTCAGATTATACAGTTCACCATAATAAATGCAACATGCTCCGCCAAGTTCGTTATGAACCAGTCTTCAGCGATCGTTGCTGCTAGATTCTCTTTTGTCATAGGTGCTGGATAATGCAACTGTTCCATTGCTATCTTCAATAGGGCTATAGGCATCACCGGTTTACCAGTGCTGTCTTGTCACCACAAGCTCACAGAGGGGTTCAAAGAACACCCTTGCTGTTTCCAGAGGTTCTTTTCCTCCTGTGGTGCTTCCCCTTGGAGTTCCATTAACTGGGTTTGCCCCATGTTACTATACACCTCAGGTTCACTTTGTGCAACAATCATTTTTTCATGTACATCAGTTATTTCTACATCCACTATAACTTCGTCTTTGGTTGACACACGCTTGTCCTCTGTGTCTGCTGCTTGGTTTCCTCGTGAGATACAATCTGTCCTTTCATGTGGACGGCGCATTTCATGATCGCTATGCCCACTGGGAGCTGTAGTGCCTTAATCAGCCTGTCCAATAGGGCTGCTTGCTGCACTGGCGTACCATCCGCTCGGAGGTAGCTCCTCCTTTTCCAGCACGCTAAGCCTGCATGCACTGTTGATGTCAAATAGGCGGAGTCACTGTACACCGTCACTTCCTGGTCTACGTGATTCTCGCCAATAATTCTGCAGCTTGTGCTGAATAATGAGATGGTAATCGTGCACTAATGAGTACTCAAAATTCTCTATTTGACGTGTGCTTCATCACAGACGTGCCTGTATATCTTTGCTCATCATTTTGATCGATTCTTGAAGAACGGTCAACAAAGACAATTTCTCCTTCTGCCAATGCGTTCTCTTTCACTCTGGGAATCTCATCATAGAATTCCTCATAATTTTCACAGTCATGGATCAGCTCTCCTTCAGTGACTGGCTCTGCTATGAACATAGCTGGGTTCACTATTTTGCATCAAACTATCTTAATCGATGGATTCGATATGATCACTTCATATGCAGAAGCTCTCTGAGATGTCAATGTGCCATTTGGTTTCTCTAGAATAGCAAATAGTGCATGCTCGACATACAGTGTCTTTGAGCATCCAATCACAATGGTTGTAGCCTTCTCTATGGCGAACGCTGCGACAGCTAAACTTTGTTCGCAAGGGAAATTACCTCTCATTACTCGGTCCAAATTCCCACTGTAGTACGCCAGGGGCTTGTACCCCAACATGGTTGTCTGTGTGAGTAGTGCCATCATGACACTGCCATTCGTGTGCGAAAACAGGTAGAATTCCTCCACATAATTGGGAATTCCTAAAACTGGTGCCATGCAAATGCCCTTTTTTAGTTCGACAAATCTTTCCTCCATGGTGTCGGTCCATAAAACATGTTCTTACGTCCCCTGTGCCTTCTTTAGGGCTTGTAACAAGGGCTTTGTATATGAGCTGTAGGCAAAGACCCATGCTCTGACATAATTGCACAATCCAAGGAAACTCTGCATCTGTTTTATCGTGTGTGGCTTGGCTGTGTTCAATATGGCTTCAGCCCTTTCAGGGTGACTCTTTTCACCACATGTGAGATTAGCTGGCCTATGTATAGCACTTCTTGCTGACAATATTGTAACTTCTTTTTGTCAACTTTATATTCCTTTTCAGCCAGTATAGTCAATAGCTGGATGAAATCGTGTCTGCACGTTCCTTCTGTTGTGCTGCAAATTACGATGTCGTCCACATATTGCAAGACAACACTCTCTAATGCAATATTGCTTAGGTCCATCTGCAGGACTCTGTTGAAAATGGAAGGAGACTCAAAGTACCCCTGGGGTAACCTCGTGCTTTTCAGATGCATCTTTCTGAATATAAATGACGTCAAATCTTGCGAGTCTTTGTGCAATGGGATTGAGAAAAATGTATTTTTCAAGTTAATCACCATGAAATATTGAGCCTCAACAGGTATGTTACATAGGATCGTGGACGGGTTAGGGACTAGAGAGAACTCGGCCTCTACAATATCATTTATTGGCGTCAAATCCTGAATTAAACACCAAGAGCCTCCCTTTGATTTTTTGATAGGGTGCACCGCAATATTGCATTACGACTCTGACGTTACTAAGATACCTTGCTCCATCATACCAGAAATTGTCTTAAAAATCCCATAATCTGCTTCCCTAGACATGGGATACTGTCGTGCTCTTGGCAAAATTGCTCCTGGTTTCAATTGAATCTTTACTTCTCCTACTCCTTTTAACAAGCCCACGTCATAGGGACCTGTGGTCCGCACTGAGACAGGCACCTGGGCCATGTCGTCATCAAAATATTCAGGACGGTTCTGTGCCAGCATCATTCTCTGGGGCATCTCTGTTGTGATCATTCTCACCCAAAAAATGAGATTTACCTCAGCTGATGTTTCATCTACAGCTGTTTGTTTGTCAAATAGAGTGTCATCAGTGACATCAGTCAATCTGTACCCTTCCTCAATGGCGATTACTGTGCACCATTGTCTGTCTTTGTCATCACAACCATCGATATACGCCATCTTTCCTCGCACTATGGCTGTGTGTATTGCCAATGGAAATACTTGTCCCTTTTCCTCATGCATAGGTATTCTTGGTCTGAATAGAAACTCATTGTGATTTTGCTTGCAAGGCCTGGTAGCCATGCCATTAACACACGTACTCCACACGCGAATATTTCTGGCTCCAATGGGACAGCCCTCATAGTTGTTTGTCCCGCTTATGCTCTGATCATCTCGCATACGTTCAGATAATGCATTCCTGCAGTTGAACCTGCTATGCCCTTCTCTGTGAACGAGATTGTCATGTTTAACTTCATCATTAGGTCCCGTCCCAATATATTTACTGGGGTTAGTCTCAAATATAGCAGTGGCACATTCATGGCACATTCTTCTATAGAGACTGGAAGTTCATTTGTAAAAGGAACACAACTTGTTGCTCCTGTGAAGCCCTGAGTATTCATGGCATCGCCGGACAAGGAAAACTTGCCTTCACGTATACATAAGCGTGTTGCACCTGTGTCAACTAGGAAGGCATATTCTTCATCCCCTATACCGACCTCTACCCTTGGTTCCTCATGAGGGTCTGGTGTCACTGATAGGATAGAACACATCAGGTTTCCCAGTGAGCTGTACTAGTCATATATAACCTGTGCCATGCTGCATGAATGGACTTCCTCCATCACCAGTGTCGGCTCTCATTCCAGAGTTCAATGCCTGTCCTGCACTTGTTGTCTGAGACAGTTTCATCGGCGACTGTTGAGACTGTCCTTGTGGAAAACGTATCAAGTTCTGCGGTTGCAAGCTTTGCTGTGCTCCTGGCGCTTGCTGTTGAACCGTATGATTCTGTGCAACTCCATTTACACCCTGCTGTAAAAATAAAGGTGGATTCACCATTCCTCCTCTGATTCCTTGGTCTGTTTGCACCATGCCTTGACTTCTGCATGTGCACGCTAAATGCTGTGTCATCCCACACACCAAAATATAGGCGGTGATATGATTATTTGCCCATTTGACATATCCTGATTGCCATTTTGCATGTTTTGAAAACCTCCCTGCTTATCTTGGGAACCTCCCTGATTACTCTGCCATCCTCTTCCTCGAAAGCCTCTCCCTCTGGGGTAAAAGCCATTACTGCCCTGATTAACTTGCTGTTGATTATTGACCTCCTGTATGTTTGATCCGTCTCTGCTAGTTATCGTTGCTGCTTCAATGCCATATTTCGACAATTTGTTCAGCACTTGTTTTGCCCCTTCAGCTTTTCATGCAGTCTCTTTCTTGTGATTCTTTTCTTGCAGAAGCCTGCAATAATGAACTATGGTCAATTGTATCTCGGACCATGGCTTGGCCTCGATTTCTACCAATTTCTTGAGCTGCTTCTGTACCTGATCTGGCAGCCCCTGGCATAAGATGTGGTAAAACACAGGTATAGATTTTCCCCAATAGTCCCACGTTTCCAATACCCAAGCGTTTTGGAAATGTTGAATGTAAAGCAAAGGATCCTCTGTCTTCTTCATTTTTCGTGTCATTATGACTCCCATGTCAGATGTATAAGGGTATAGCAATCCTAATGCTTTCCATACCGCAGCTCTGCAATTTTTAAATGGAGTGTTAACTGTAGTCATGCCAGGGTAACCTGCACGTGTCCGCACATCGTCAGTTCGATCACCAAGTATGGCAATTAAAAGACCCTTAATATCCTCAATAGCCAACGTGTTCCCTCCTGTCATTTTTTCCAGTTCATTTATCCATTTTCCAGCTCCCGATGTTAACATTGGAAGTTTATTTTTCAGATTTTCTCGATCCATGTGTGGCCATGGAATATACTGTGGCCTCGTTACTCCTTTCTCGAGCAATGGGAATTTTAATACATGGCACTCCTTTTCCTCTCTCATCATTTTTCAATCCATTGCATGGGTGATAGTCCTGCATCGCTGTCTACCTGGCAATGTCCTTAGTCGGCTCACATAGGGTGGTGGAGACACCCCCTCTGATCGCAAGATACTCCTTCGTGTCAGTCTGACTGTGTGGCTTACTCTGATGCCTTAGGTGCAGACTCGCTAGAATCTAACCATCTTCACCCTTTTCCTCTGGAGAAGCATTTTTCGCATCTTCTCTCTTCTTCCTTTTCCTCATATTCCTCTTTTTCTGCATCTGATATTATCTGTGCCCAACTCGTGCAACTTCTCTTATCCTACTCATTCCTGTTTAGCGTCAGCCTATCTAAGGACAGTTCTCTGTTTATGCTACTTCGAGAGGCATCCTCAGTATCGTACAGCTGAGTGCTCTCAAGCCTCTCGTCTTCTCCGCTTCCTTGAGGCACTTGTTCTAGCCCCATTTCATCATATATTCTATCGATCGTCTCTCCGATGCTTCTGGTGTCGAAGTCATCTTCGATATTTGCCCTAGACGTGCCTGGTACTGAATCATACTCAGGAAAGAATTGTTCTATGTCTTCCCAATCTACTACTGCATCAGGTGTTTTTACCTCTATTTCCAGATATTCAAGATCGATGTCTTTGCTTGCATTCTATGTCATCATCGAATTCTCTGCACTTCCTCGCTTCCTCTCTGACCCTATCTTTTTCCCGTTTCTTTGCATCTCTACGTTCATTTGCCCTTTGTATTTCCTCATCCCTTTGTCTTTTTATTCTCTTCTCCCTTATCTTTTGTTCTTCTATTCTCAGTTGTTCCTTCCTGCTCTGATCATTAGCTATTCTCTGCTTATGATCCTGTTTCCATTCTTGCTCCTCACGATACAACTGCTCTCGTCTCTGTCTATCTTTTTTCTTGATCCTTTCATCTCTCAATCCTTTTTTCTTTTCCTTCTCTTTTCTTAAATCATCTGGCTCTCCCTTTTGTCTCACGTCCTCAATGCCTTTACCATTGAGTTTCAATAGAATCTGACCTCACATCCACTTGTTCTGTGTGAATGCTATCTCATCAGTTCTATCCTCATCTCCTTTCCATCTTTTTCCCTCTCTATTCGTATCTAGAGATGTACTTGCTTGTGCTTGATCTCCTTTTTCTTTCTCGTGCCTCTCCCTGTCCCTCAGGACTTTAGAGGTGATATCTCTATCTCTGTCTTTGTCTGTGTTTTCGTCACTGCTTTGCGTAGGTGACTCATATGCCGGGTTGCTATATCCCATGGCTGCTTTAAGCTCCCTCAACGGGTATAATCCTTCATCTTTAATGGCTTCACTTTTTGTTTCAGACGGGTGGGTGGTGCTGAAGATGTTTCACCCCCCTCTGTGCATATGTTAAGTATCCAATCTAACGGCGGCTCCTCCTCCTTATCCTCTTGGTACATCTTGCAAAGCTCTAAACTAGCTAGGCGTTTAGCAAACTTTTTCCCAGTATATATGCCGTGCAAATATGTCATCATGTGTTGCAGGACTGCTTTAGATAGCGTTCCACCCTGGGGCCATGGCATAAACATTTTGTGGGTAATTCCTTTGACCCATTCTGCACTATACTTTTTGCACTTAGGTTCATGTTTCGGCAAAAGTTTGTAAAAGTGTATTAACGGTGTAATGTCTTCGATACTTTTTTACGTTTTGCGTTACTTAAACAAAATTAGCAATATGAGCGAGCACCAATCGTCGCAAGCTCCAATCCCGTTTTTTCCACAAAAAATAATTTTTATCTTTTCAAACAACAACCGTCAATTCATGCCTTACAACATCCTAGTTATTCAATCGTGTAATTTTCATGCTGTTTCCCCCAAGAATGTCCTATTTTTATGACTTCAGAGAGAGAAAGAAAAAAAAACATAAGACAGACGTCACAGACTGGACAGACTCCAGACGGCTACACAGATCTCCTGCCCCTATGATTTACCCCGACATGGAGTGTAAGCCCATTCCTTTGATAAATGTCTTTAACCGTTTTGGTCTCCTAATGCCCTATTTTATTCAGGACTTTGAATGCAGGCTTCTTCTAACCGCTATATTAAACCGTAGGTATTTGAGAGTATCCTCTCTCTGCTCAGGTATCCTTCTGGTATCCTCTCTCTAGCTCGTGTAACCTCCTGGTATCCTCTATGCTCGGGTATCCTCCCGTTATCCTCTATGCATTGCTCGGTCACCCTCGAGTCAATATTTCCTTCCCCTTATATATATACATTCTACTCTACCTCTGACTTTATGTTTGTCCCGCCTCCCTCCGTTACCTTTCCCTTACTTGTTCTAAGGTACGCAACTTTTTGCCAAAGCATTTAGTCTTTTTCACTCACCGTTCGCATGTTTTCCTTTCTGGATCCTTGGGATCACCGCCTTCGTCACCACCTCTCCTGCCTTTCGCTCGATCGGCTGCTCGTAGAAGTGGGAATGGGTTTGTGGGTGAAAACACAGGTTCCTTCAGACCTCAACCTGCAGGTTTTACAATTTAATCTAGCCACTATCTACGGGGAGCTTCTCGGTCTACTTAGCCAGATGGCAAAGGACTTGTGATATTGCAGAGGACTTAGAGTTACTTTATGTCAACGGTCAATAGGTGTCTTATCTAATCGATAATCGATAAACCAACTTCTCTCTGCTACAAAGTGTGCACTACTACCCCAACCAGCCCATATAGCTGGGGGTTACCCAATAGCACTTTAAGATTAATAGGAGCACCTGTGAGATGGATGGGGATGCAGATTAATACTCTTGCATCAAATCAATAATGACAACTCAATAGTTTGGCAAAGGGTGACTGTTTAATGACAAGTACAAAAAACAGGGAGTTAATGAACATCAGCAATCGCTCGATCTTCTTTCTCGCTTCGACTCCAATTCATTTAACAAAAAACACACCTTTTATACTAAAGAACTCATCATCACTGACGTGTAACGCTTAAAATGTTGCATGCAATTCTATTGGTTATAGGAAGGTAACTTTAATATAGGTACTATATCTGTAAATGGTAACGAAGTTAGGGGATTGGATAAACAGTGTGAGGTGGGGCATCTAAGCCCTTCCTTCAAAATGGCTACTGTAGATGGCACTAAAAGTATGACGTCTCATTGGTTCTACTAACTATAGGACCCTAGATTACTGTGGTCCACTATGATTGGGTTGGCATCAACCCCACTCATACTTGTCCACCAGCCTAGCAGCGTGCATAGTAGTCGCCAGGTGCAGGGAGCTTGTCTGCTCCCCCAGCCTCCCTCCAATTATTGCAACAATTAATCATGTGTCAATTATTTCTTTGTATTTTGGCCGCCAGACTGCTTCTTGGTCTTGAAAAGTGAAGGCGCCTGGGCATGACACAACTCCATGCGTAGGTGTGAAATGTTCATCCCTTCTACTTGCTCGGTCAAGTGATTCCGACACCGTGAAATTGTCTTATTTTTCATGCAATTTGTGTATTTGATTTAATTTTGCCAGCCATCTGCCTCCTGTGGCTTATCCTGACCTTTAAGAATAGGATACTCTGTTGTTCTCTTCATTAATTGTATCCACTGTTGAGCTATTTCAGCTGGTACGACCTTGGCTTCTTGGCATGACTTGCCTTTGTCTGAGTTTCTCTCTGTCCTTAATTCTCGATTTTCCTGCTGCAAAGCTCTCCTCGTGCGACCTTAAGTAACCTTTGGTCGATTCTGCTCTTGTGCATAGTGGAAGTATACTTATATAAAGTTCTTTTCTTAAGGTAGATATGTATAGGTGGCGCTTGCCGCAATTTATCTTACTACTAAGCTTAGCAAGCCTCACAATTTTCTTAGCTTCTTGTGGTTCCATGCATATGTACACGTGTAAACTAACTGAATATCTTCATCATGCTCATAGCATAAGCTTCTAACATTTGACATTGTTATTTCACCTTTAGGTTCAAGATGTCCCTTATCCATATTGTTTCGTCTCTTTTCGTCATTTGCAGGTCGTCATATCTTCTATCTGTGAGTCAGTCTGGGTTCATGTGACATCACCATTCGTCTGCTTTTAGGACTTTCTTGGCTTCTTCAGGCTTTGCGTTTTGACAATTGTCCTTCTGTCTAACTTGTCGAAATGGTTTTCTCAATGGGTACCTTACTGTCCAGCTTTTCTTTGGTATCGTTACTTCAATAGGTGCTGTCAGTCTGATAGGTACTGGGCAGAGCCCCACTGTGGCTCTCTGCTGGTTTATTTGCTCATCATACGCCACATATTTCGGCGTGAACATTCCTGGTACTTCAAAATAAGTGGTAGGGGTGCGAATCGTGCTTGGGACCTCCTCTACAGGGGAAAGGCCATATGGAAATCAGGCTTGGTCCCACCCCCAAAGGGGCAGTGCAGCCCTGACTGCTTGGTCACATCCCTTCTGCACAAGACCACAAGCATCCCAGACATGTTTCGGCGTCATTGGGCATCATCAGTGAGGAGTAGCTTGGGTCTCTAGGCCGAGCAGGCACGGGACATATGTCTGGGTTTATGCCTCCCACTCGGGGTGACAATAGCAAAACAAAAGAGGTGATAGCTGGAAGGTTTAGAATAAATCTTAACCTCTGGCATTGCTCTGGGCAGCCCTCCAGACCATCACCTTCACCTGCCAAGCCATCACAAAAGGGGAAAGAGCATATGCAAATCAGGCTTGGTCCTACCCCCTTAGGGGCAGTCCACCCCGAACTGCTTGGTCCTTGTGTTTCAATTTAACAAATCCTTCTCGTTCTCATTTGTGTTGTGTTGGCGCACTTCTGAAATTGTGATTGAAATTAGATGCCCCCTGGTAACACTTGACTTAGGATCTGATTACAGACTGCCACTACAATCTACCTGCATCGTCCTCTGTCTCTGCTGACTTTTGAATTCCGCATTCACCAGTTCCTCTTCTATAGCCCTGCCAGGGTGTTAGAATGTTTGCTTCAATGTGCTTGAAAGAGCAAAATAATTCTGTGCTCAGACAAAATATGCCTGCGCCCAAAGCAAAAAAACAAAGAAAGATTGAAAAATACGTCAGCAACTCAATCCTAGAGCAGCTTTTGAAAACTACTTGTATGGTACCTCCAAACCTTCAATCTAGACATTCTGCTATATGTTCCAGAGACTACCCACATTTATCATGTGATATCAACACCCCATTCCCCACAACACATTTCCTATGCTCCATGTCTCCCCTTATTTTCCATACACCAGAAGCCTTTGCTCTATGAACAATGCTTACTAACAGACTCAGAAAAGTAACGATACATCTATTCACTACATAGGCTGTTTCTACTGTAAATAATTATGTAAAGATCAGTTACAAACTGCACACTGTAGCCTGAATATTTTTTCTTCTGCCAACACGAACACCACCATAGCTGTTTGTTATGATGTTTCTTACTTGGTAAGGAGGGTGCTGCTGGAAACACTTCATATAGAATGTTCTATATAGAATGTATCATATATTTTGGGTTCCAAGCACAGCAGTTGGTGGAGAGTGGCCAAAGGAGAAGCTGTGCTGGGGGTCTGTTCCAGTTTAACTTGAATAAAGAAGATATAAACCCGCTTACTTGCCTGTGGCTTATATTCTAGCATTGGTGGCAAGGGTCCTGAAGTTTCAGACCCCTGGCATCACCCAAGAGAAACAGCAAGCAGCATCTTCTCCCTTTTGTTTCCAACAAAAAAAAACGTTGCATGCTGATGTCCAGTGAGGCAGCAACAGAGGACCAGCAAGCTCAAGGTGGAAGTATAAACATCCAGTGACAGCTGCTTAACCCACCCGGGTGTGGACGCGGCCAACGAGGGAGCAGTGGGTGTGATCCCACACCTGCCAAAAGCCGCTCTGCCCTCCCAGGCATTGATGTGGCCAGCGTGGGACAATCTGTTGCCTGAGGACCCCTGCCACTTTCCAAGAAAGTGATGTTGACCTACCTCATGCACCGAGATGGCCGCTAACACTGTGACGTGTGCCCACGCCCTGCATTTACCCAGTAAGTGTCCCGAGCAGTAAGGACAGGCAGTTTCGCGCGTGCGCTAAGGAGAATTGCAAGAAAGCAGTCAGCAGCATCACTGTGTGTTTCCTGGACTCTAGTTTGTTAACTGTTAACTGCACAAAATAAAGAGAGAGTGTTAAGGAAGGAGTGCTAGAGAAAAGGGAACAAGAAGGACAAACAAAGGACAAACAAAGGAGAAATTGTTATATTGCAGTAAAGGAAATAAGCAAAATAAACAAGGACAAGTTTTAATTGTTTTCCTATCCTGCAAACAAAACGATAGAAAGAAATAAAAGAAAGAAAGAAAGAAAATGTAGAAGTACAAAATCTTTTTTAAAAGTGCGAAAGGAAAAGATATTTTCAACAAACCTTTTGGCAGGAAACAGAAATGGCGATGCCAGGTGTAGCTGGTCCACCTGTGTTTATGGCATCTCGAGGACCTGCAAAAGTAAAATGGGCACAATGGAAGATAGGATTAATTTACTACATAAAAGCTGCATGTGGAAATTCCTACTCAAATGATAGAAAACATTCACTATTAATGCATTTTTTAGGATATGAGGGTCAATGCATTTTTGACACTTTACCTCCTCTAGCCAATGACGGGAGTGCGGACAGTGCAAACAAACTAGAGAATGCGTTGCTCAAATTGGATTGCATTTTAACCCCAAAACAAGTCCATATTAGAGCGCTATCATTTTGGCGTCCATCTACAAGAGCAGGGCGAGAGTGTTGAGGAGTATGCGATGGCACTACGACATTTAGCACTGTGATGTAAATTCAGAGATGCATTTGATGAACACATACGCAATCAATTTATGATTCACTACAATTGCAATAAAATCAGAGAAGAACTATGGTTAAAAGACAAACCAACATTGGATGAAGTACCAGAAATTGCCAAGCAGGTTGAACATTCATTAGCGTGCGTTGCGAAACTGTCAGAAAAGGAGAGCGCTGAAGTGATAGTGGAGGTGCTGATTGTAGAGGGTGTAAAGCAAAAGAAGAAAACGAAGTAAAAGCCGGTGGCGAAAGGATTCAGTATTACCAAGAACAATAGAGCAAGAGGAGAGACAAGAGAAGAATGCTTATGCTTCCGGTGTGCTAGCAATTCTCACTTTGCCGGATCAATGGCATGCCCTGGAAGAAGGGTTACGTGTGCAAAATGCAAAAGACGTGGACATTTTGCAAACTATTGCAAGAACTTTCAGTTTAATAAAAAGAAAGTGTTATATGTGAATGAAGAAGAAGGGCATAGATTTTCTGAAGAGGAAGAAAGATGCCACGTTCCAAATGTTACTGTTAATATTATTAACATGGTCCAGGGTGTGGATGAAGAGAAGTGTGAGCACCCATATGCGAGTGTGAGGAAGAATGAAAGGGAGATATCAATGATGGTGGATTCAGGTTCAAAAATATCACTCATGTCTAGGTTGGATTTTGTGCAAGATATGGAAGGTGATATTCGGAATTTATTGGAGCCTGATGTATAACCAAGATAAGATAGAGCTTCTTGGTTACTTTGAAGCTAAGTTTGAGTTCAAAGGGAGATGTTCACAAGGGAAAGTGTTTGTGACCAAGAAAGGGTTCACGCTATTGGGATGGCGCGTTCAGAAAAAGCTTATGATATGGTTGGACCCCACTACCGACAACCAAGTTCTTCATATGTGGTCCACGGTGAGCGAGAAATTCAGAAATGTGTTCAAGAAGGGAGTGGGGAAAGTGAGTGGCATGCAACATCAAATTGTGTTAGTTAAAGAAAGGGAGTGTGCCTGTTTCAGCAAAATTACGACCTGTTCCCTTAGCCCTAGGGAAGGTGTAAAAAGAGAGTTAAACAATTAATTATGAATGGGCATCATTGTAAGGGCAGGTGGCTTGAGTGGACACCACGTTTGGTGATGAAAAAGAATCATCGGGTGAACTGCAATTGTGTGTAGATCTTTGTGAATTTAATACATGTGTTATGATAGATCATCACCCGTTGCCCAACATTGGAAAAATGCTGGCTGTGGTGGGTTAAGGGCATGTATTTTCTAAATTGGACATGGCCTCAGCCTATCATCAGGTTGAGCTTGAAGAAGGATGTATAAAGTTGACAGCTTTCATAATGCATGATGGATTACTCCAATTTCTAAGGAGCCCTTTGGACTGGTTTCTGCTTCCTCTGTATTCCAGAAAGTAATGGATAAGCTTTTCAAAGGGGTGAAAGGAGTGTTTTGTTTCCTAGATGACATGTTGGTGTGTGGTGAGTCGGAAGGAGAACACAACAGAATTTTAGATAAAGTACTTAATATTCTGGAAGAAAAGGGAATAAAGGGAATAACATTGAGGCAGGAGAAATGTGAGTTGAAAGTGGAGTATCTTGGTCACAAGATATCAGTGAATGGCGTAAAACCAAAAAGTAGTATGGTGTGTGCCATAAAGGACGTGGAAAGGCCAAAATAGAAAGGAGAACTGCGTTCATTTCTGGGGATGATAGAATTCTATCAGAGGCTTGAGAGGAATTATGCTGACAAAGTTGTTGCAATGAGAAAATTGCTAAAGAAGGGTCAGGGGTTTATTTGGAATGGAAAATGCGAGGAGGAATTTAATACCAAAAAGGAGGAAATTGATTTGGCCCGACCTTTGGGGAGTTTTAATACACATAGAATGAGTATTGTAACTGTAGATGCCAGTGACAATGGCATTAGCGCCGTTTTGTCGCAGGCAAGGAATACTAAAGAGTAGGAGATTATTGCACATGCCTCAAGAGGTTTGAGAGGAGCAGAAAAGAACTAGGAGAAAGAAGCATGAGCATGTCATTGGGCTGTTGAAATGTTCAGACATTTCTTGTGGGGAACTGATTTCATCATAAGAATGGATCACAAACCACTTAAGGTTATATTTCAGAGTAAGGGTTTGGACAAGGTATCTAAGCATGTGGCTAGTTGGGTTACAAGATTACCAAGCCACAGATTTGAAATGTTGGTCATACCAGGGAAAGAGCATGTCCTAGCCAATTGTCTGTCAAGGTTGGGCAGATGTAATGAAGATTTTGAAGAAGAGGTTGTAGCAGAAATGGTTTTTGTCAACCGTAAAGGGATTGTGAGCAAGGAGGAATGGATGGAAGCTATGAATAAGGATTTGGTGCTTATGCGGGTGAAGGTGTAAATGGAATCTGTATAGCTGAAAAGGGTGCAGTTACAACAAAGTGAGAAGGCATACTGGAAGGTGCGTGAAGAATTGAGTGTGGTTGATGATGTCATATTCCGGTGGGACTGTGCTGTTGTTCCCAAGAATATTAGGGACAAAATTGTCGGCTTGGCCCATAGTGGAAATGCGGACCTGGCAAGGACAAAAGCAATTTTGACGTGTGAGTACTGGTGGCAAGGTTTTGATAGAGATGTTGATCGAAGATAGGCCTATTGCATTCAATGTATCAAAGTGGGCAAAGGCGTGGAAGCCAAGGGTCCACCCATTGTGGAGTTTGGCATTCCTGGTAAAGTGTGGGATGAAGTCGCCATGGATATTTTAGGGCCCGGGGAGAGAGGTTATGGGCATGGAAAGTATGTTTTGTTACTAGTGAATCTGTTCTCATGATGGTCTGCATTTAAGATTGTAAGGGATATTTGTGGTGAGAGTATTGTTGAATTCATTCAAGAAATTTTCGCTAGAGAAGGCATTCCAGGAAGTATACTTATAGACAGTCATACACAATTCACAGGTGGATGTGTTGTGGAGTACATGAAGGAGTGTGGGGTGAAGCATAAGAGGTCTGCGTTACATAATACAGACGGGAATAGTATGGTGCAAAGGATGAATAGATGTGTAATGGATGCTAATCGCATTGCTGAAGCATGCAGAACGGACAATAAAGTGGCAATGCAGGAGAGATGATATGCTTTGCGCGTGTTGCCCCACTTCACAATGGGTGTGAGTCCATTTGAACATATGAGAGGGCGCAAAGTGAATACCAAGGTGAGCCTGCCTTGGCTGGGAAGAGAGAGAGAGTCAGATTGTGTGGTGGATGAATTGAGGAGGAGGTTAAAGGAAAAGAAAGAGAAGTGGGGGATGAGAGAGAATATGAGACAGGGAAAGAAAGAATCAAGAGTGGAGTGCTGTGATTGGGCGAGAAAAAAGAAAGGAGTGATTAAGAGGAAGGGAGACTTACCATACTCCGGTTCTGTCCGTGTGGTGGCCATGCTCAAGAGAGTGGTGCATGTGAGTGGTGGACAAGTATGGAACAAGGGTAGGATTGCAGTGGTGAGAAGAGGGTGTGTTGGGTGAACGAAGGGAGACGTGTAATGATGTTTCTTACTCGGTAAGGAGTGTGCTGATGGTCACACTCCATATAGAATGTTCTATATAGAGTGTATCATATGTTTTGGGTTCTAAGCACAGCAGTTGGTGGAGAGTAGCCAAGAGAGAAGCTGTGCTGGGTGTCTGTTCCAGTTTATCTTGAATAATTCCGTCCCCCTCGCCAAGGGAAGAGGGCAGGAGCCCCTTCCTCTTCACAGAATCCAAGTTTACAGCTGTTAGCTGTGCGGCATCATCCGAGGCAAATTACAAGGCCTGCCTGACCTTGTCTCTTCGCCCTGCCTGACACCAGCATGCCGGGCGCTTCGCGGCGCGAAAACGAGGCTGAGCCTCGCATTTGAATCGAATTTCCCGCCGGCAGGCGGATCCGACGGCGGCGCACACGAAGGCCACACAAAGGCCTGTTCCTGCGCCTGTTCTGAGCTTGGGCCAGAGACCCTGCCCCTCACGAGATCCTTCTTGAACACCACCTGAACATTCTGTCCACAACCATATAACTGCCCAGGGCATCCGTCAATTCCTGCATTCACCGATGAGGCGCCAGTGATATTCCATCACAACCATGAACCTGCATATCCAGTCGGCCATGTGAGTAAACTGTCACCCAAACCCAGGCGCTACCTAACGCACGATGCACTACTCTGGACCTAGTTGCTGCCACACTGCATCATGTGCTGCAGTTGATTTGTGTTGTGCCCTAGGGTTACTAATAGACCTCATTTGACCTGTGTTGTGCCCTATGGTCACTAATAGACCCCATTGACCTGTGTTGTGCCCTATGTTCACTAATAGACCTCATTTGACCTGTGTTGTGCCCTATGGTCACTAATAGACCTCATTGACCTGTGTTGTGCCCTATGGTCACTAATAGACCTCATTTGACCTGTGTTGTGTCCTATGGTCGCTAATAGACCTCATTTGACCTGTGTTGTACCCTATGTCCGCTAATAGACCGCACTGACCTGTGTTGTACCCTATGGTCGCTAATAGACCTCATCTGACCTGTGTTGTGCCTTACCTGTAGCCACCTGTAGTCACTACTGCACTCTTGCTAAAAACCTATGAATTTCACTGCCCCCATCATCAGAGCCGAGCCACCTACAATGGCCACATTTAGAGGTGCCACACTAACTATGGCTACCCTCCTCCCGCTGCTCCGCGCTCACACAACCACACCACTTTACCCAGACCTACTATCTCCATTAGAATGGATAAACAGATTTGCCCGCCCACCTTCACCATGCATACCCTGTCCCACACCCCTTAGAAACACAAGACTAGGCTCTCGCCTTGTTATACCCTCTACCACATACCTGAACGCAGCCCCACTGACCATAACTAGAAACGATAGACTCAGCTATCGGACGAATCTTGTCACAAAATTAACTAGAATGCACACCACTCAGACTACGAACCCCAAGCAGCTTACCTCACCTTCTGAACTCCCACCCAGTCACAACCCTACTATACCGCACTCGCCACCACACACGAAAACTAACCCTCCACAGACTTCTATCAAGGGAGCCCTCATCAACGCTCGCTCATTGGTTGCCCACGCGACTGATGTCGCTGACATTATCTCCACTAACCACCTAGACTTTATCGCCATCACAGAGTCATGGCTACACCCAGCAGCCGGTCCCACAATAGCGCTAGCCACTCCAGACAACTACAACATCATCCGAGCTGACAGGAAATGTGGAATAGGCGGAGGAATAGCAATTATTGCAAAATCCACCCTTAACATCAGAGAAGTAACCAGCACTACCCTACCCTCTGCCGAACTACTATCTGTCAAACTCCCATTTTCTGACACACAAACCATCTTGCTCCATATTATATACAGACCCCCAGGACCCCCTTCTACCTTTGAAGAGGATATCTCTCTCCTACTCACTACCAATTTGAAACCGAAATCCCAAATCATCATTCTGGGAGATTTCAACCTGGGACTCAACGACCCTAATGACAACCAAGCCACTTCCCTAAATGACACGATTACTCATCTAGGCTTCACCCAACACATCAACCAACCTACACACATGAAAGGAAGATCCCTGGATTGGCTTGCAGATGCTAATTGCAACCTTTCACTGACCAACATCACACCCTGTGCTTGGACTGACCATCATCTCATTACCTTCTCCTTACCCAGATCCCTACCATCTATTACACAACTCACAAAGCTACCTCAAATAATCTCCAGAAACAACCGCAACATCACTATAGAGAACCTCAAACCTCTTCTCGCGCCTATCAGTAAAGCTAATCTACCCACGCAAAAAAACAACCCAGCAGCCATAGTAGACCTATATAACAAGACTTTAGAACTAGCCCTTAACCAAATAGCTCCTCTCAAACAACGAAAAGCCAAACCCATTGCCCATTCCAACAAATGGTTCTCAGCAGAATTAAAATCTCTCCGCAATATTAAAAGAACTGCAGAAACTAGCTGGAGAAAAGCCCCTTCTCTCTCCACTAAAGACAAATTCGCTTCAGCTGCCTCCACTTATAAATCCGCCATCTTAAATGCTAAGAAAGAGACCTACAATTTGAGAATACAAAATGCCAAATCTGGCACCAAAGAACTTTTCTCTATACTAAGAGAACTTGAATTACCACTGCCCCCTACAGAGGACTGCATCAAAGACAAGGCCTGGTGTAACAATATCCAGCACGCCCTTGCTAACAAAATTGCTCTCCTACAAACTAAGATAAAAGCAAAAAAAGCTTACCTTGCCTCTAAACAGAACCCCAGCAGCAAAATTAACCACACCACCCGTATCTGCCCATCTTTCCACTTCTCACCAGTCACAGAAGAGGAAGTAATCAAGATAATCACCAGCCTCAAACCATCCAACTGCAAAGGTGACATTTGCCCAGCATCCGTCATCAAAGATGGTGCTAATGAGTTAGCCCCTCTCATCACCTCTCTGATCAACTCCTCCTTCAAAAACTCTGTGGTCCCCAATAACCTTAAAGAAGCGTGGGTCCTACCCCTGCTCAAAAAACCTAACCTAGATCCCAACATTCCTACAAATTACAGGCCCATCACCACAGTCCCATTTCTTCTCAAAATCTTGGACAGGGTAGCCTATCTCCAAATACAACAACATTTGGAAGATAACAACCTCCTAGGCCTGCGACAATCCGGATTCAGACCAAGGCACGGGACTGAAACTGCCCTCTTGGATCTAAAAATCCAAATGGATGACGCCAGAGACAAGGGCAAACTGGCCATTTTGCTCTTGTTGGATCTCTCTGCTGCCTTTGATCTGGTTGACCACCAGATCCTCACTCATCACCTCTCCTCGGCTGCTGCATTCTCCCAGAATGCCACTAAGTGGATCCAGTCATTTCTGTCTGACAGGACAACTAGAGTCTTCGCCCCCACTGCGGCTGCGGACCCTATCCCAATCACATCTGGAGTGCCACAAGGCTCCTGCATTTCTCCCACACTTTACAACATCTTCACGAAGCTCCTATTTGACCGTCTTGACGATTTGGGTGTCAGTTACACTAATTATGCTGACGACACCCAGGTCCTCATCACGCTCACTGGTAGCTATGAGGAAGATGTCGCAAAGCTTAACGATATCTACTTAGAAATCCAATCCTGGATGGCCACACACAGCCTTTGCCTTAACGACGATAAGACAGAATTGCTTATCGTAGGCTCCCAGGCGCGCCTCAATAAACTGGACCAAAGGTACCATTCCTTTACTATTGATGGCAACATCATAAAAGTCTCCAAAGAGGTTAAAACGCTAGGTGTATACCTCGACTCTACCCTATCACTAAAGAAACAAATAAACTCTACCATCGCAGCTACCTCATACACCAATAAATTGATCAATGCCCGCAGGCCTTTTCTCTCCACCTCTAGCTGCCTCACCCTATCTAGAGCACTGATATTGTCTAAACTAGACTATTGCAACACACTCTACTTAGGCACTACCACTAAAAATTTGAATAGACTCCAGATCCTGCAAAATAATGCACTAAGATGTGCCCTCAACCTCCCGCGCAAGGCGCACATATCTACGGCTAGAAAAGAAGTCCACTGGCTCCCGATCCGTGACAGAATTAAGCTAAGAACACTGGTCATCACCCACAAGTGCCTATCACACACTGCCCCACGGTACCTTTCTGACAAATTTTCTAGACACTGCCCCATTAGACCCACCAGAACACCTTACCTACACCAACTAAAGATCCCGAATTATAACCTAAAATCAGCAGGGGGCTCCAGTTTTCCAGTGCTCGCAGCACAATATTGGAACACCCTCCCCACTACAATTAGATCGGAAGCCGCATTCTGGCCATTCAGAGCCATGGTAAAATCATGGCTATTAGCCTAAACACCCAGATTCTCACCGTCATGACCTGCTAGCCACCACTCTCCACCTGCAGTAATGTTTATTCTACATACAGTGTAGTCAGGACCAACCTGTAACCCGGTCCGCATTAGCCACTGTAACTTTTATTCCTCACCCCATATTCTCTGTATATACTTTTCTTTTCTTGGTATATTCTACTCTTGTATGTAAGCACTCATAGCCTGAACTAATGTACGCTCTGTCTGTTGTTATATGATGTTCGTGCAACTATATGTAACCCTGCTGTACACATGATTATGCGCCCAGTTACCTGAGGGTTCGGATGCGCTTTATAAATAAACAAACTAAACTAAACTAAACTAAAGAAGATATACACCCACCTAATTGCCTGTGGTTTATATTCTAACACTGTTATTTCTTTTATAGTCATTTTCAAACCAGTAAACCCATGTTGTCTTGCAAGCCAAATGCATTCAAAGCAGAGTACAGGAAATGTAATCCACTTACATTGCCTGTTCTGTAATGTGATTGAAGTAGACTTGCAAGTCCTATTGGGGATCCATCTCATTTGATTACTGCCTTCTGCACACAACTCGTATTTCATGTCTTCCTTCACAGTATCGCTGTGCTTCATGTATGAAGATGTCACTCATTGAGAGGCCAGCACCTTTCTCGTTCAGTGTGTCTTCACTGCAATCCTCTAACAGAGATAAAAGAGAGGTCTGACCTAGATTGTGTGAGGTACATCAGGTATCATTTATAGTCATGGGTTAATCCCTGATTTCTCTGTATTAAGAACACCATGATCTGAATTAATATCATGAACATTCATTCAGAATAGTGTCTCCCTTTCACTTCCCTTATATGGAATCACTGTTGCGTTATTGTATGTGGTTTCACATGTGTCATCTAAAACTAGATTGTTGCTGCTTGGTAACCATAGCCATATTTGCCCATGTTTAGTCACTCAGTACCACTTAATATAGTCAACATATAATTTTGCCTCAATGTGTAAAAATATGGGCTACTATTCCCATATTAATATTGGCATTCCCCCTGTTGTACGTTTGCACATCTCTGCTCCTACATCCCCAATAAAGTAGAACAGACTAAAATACAAAACACCTGGTCACATAGCATTGTATTACAATCTTGCTGCCACATGTTTAGGAACTCGCCTCCCACTTCTCACACGTCACGCAAAGTATATTCCTTTATTTGACGCGATAGCCCCTATTTACTAATCAGAAGCACTTAGCAGATTTTTGGAGATAATCTCCCTCCCGTTCGTAAACACAGCGTACTAAGCGCATCTGCCATTTTGCTTCACCATATATACTCACGTGACGCAGATGGCCCCACCTATTACCTAATTTACTATTTTCAGACCTAGAAATCTAATCCCTGATTTCTCATCCATATGGTGTTCTTTCTGCCAATGTGCAGCCAAGGGTAAATGCGGGTCCTGGCTGTTAATGGAGGAAATGTGTTCCCTTAGTCTTACTCTTACTCTCAATGGCCGTATGGTGCTACCTATGTATATTTTGTTACAAATACATATCAGTGCATATACAACAAACAACGTTTTACAGTTGATGAATTATTTGATCCTTAGTTTTGTCCCACTGGAGTGACAGAATTGCTCTGTATCTGAATGAGCAAATGTACACATTGTACATATCCCACATCTGTGGAAACCTTGTCTTGTCGGATTAAGCCACGTTATTGCTTGTTCTATGGTTCTGCTGGCTAGGGCTTTCACAATGATATGCAGTTAGCCTTTTACTGCACTTTGAAGATCAGGGCATGTAGGTTAGCGCAAGTGTTGCACCTAGAAGATATTGTGTAGGTTAACATACGTGTTGTGGCCTTTAAGGACGACAGGATGCTTCAGTGGGTTCTAACTGTCTTTATTGCAAGACAAACAGGTGAACATAAACGTGTCCTCATGTAGGCAGGGGAATTACTCACAGTTCAGTTCAGGGCCTCTCAGTTACTTCCCTGGGGCTAGGTGTGCACAAGGATGGCACGCTGTAAGCTTCCAGGGCCCCATGTGGCCTCGTGTGGCTTTGGACTTATGCCCTGGAAGCAGGATCATCAGGCTCTTCAGGGCCTTGGTTTGATGGCTCCTTATCAGGAGCAGCGCTATGGGTCGACCGCTTGGTCTGGCGCTTCGCCAAAACTGGCAGGAACATTTTCTCACAGAGCGCAGGTTCGCGAGATCTCGTTATGCCGAGATCTCGCGAGACCACGCTCCTGCGATTATGTGATGTTCCCACATACATGTTGTGCTTTGAAGAAATTGTGTAGGTTAGCAGATGTATTGCACTTGAAGAAATGTGAAAGCCAGCACATGTATTGCTCTCAGATGAAATTGTGAAGGTTAGCAAATGTATTGCACTTAGAAGAAATTGTGAAGGCTAGCACATGTATTGCAAATTAAGAACTGTTAAGGCTAGAACATCTACTGCTCTAGCTAAAGCTTGTGTTGGTACTGCACTCTCTCACCACAGGCACCTTCCAACATACTGTGGGCATGCTTCATGGCGTGTTGCAGCCCATGTTTTCTTATATGTTTACCCAGTTGCTGGATACAGTAATGCAGCCCAGCTTATCTCCCTGCCCATCACCCCAGGACAGGTTAATGCAACTATAGAAGGGTAAACCCAAAACCCGATATGAATAAGCAAGTTTAATGACATGCAAACTGCCAGAAGGGGTTAGTCAGCTTTGTGAAGCTGAAAACTAACAATTCCTTACCATGCTCAACAATGTTACAGTTGGTATACACAAAATTAGATAATTTACATAATTACACATACTGTTACGATGTCATCCCACAATCCCCATTGACTGTACAAGAAATCTAATTATCCCCTACATTCTCTAACCCCATTGGATACAATTACTAGACACAATCCCCTTTCCACATAGTCTCATTACGTAGTCAATCATGACATCCTGAAATATAACTGATGTATTATCTCAAACAATTCAACAGCTGATGTCCCAAAACTACCCCTTCAGCATTTCTTAGCCTCACCTCATGCGACATCCATCTTAAATGCAGGGGTTAGCTCAGGGGCAATGCCTTTGTCTTGGAAGCAAGTCAACGCAGCACGATACAGGTTTGAATCCCGATCCTATGCTTAGAAACAAATCAATCTGTTATTAATTGTGTTATAAAAGAACAATTATAATTATAATCATATGGCCTCCTTAGCATGTATTATGCATATCTTCCTGAGAATCCAGATGGAACCATAAAACACTGTTCAAGCTCTTCTCTCCAGTATCAGTTCAATGCATTTTTTACCTAGCACCAATATGACGCTCGCTGCCTACCCAGACCCCACTGGTCATTCAATAACAAGGCTTTGTGTTTTCAGGAAGTTTTTCCATTGTATTTACATATAGATCTGGCCATAAAACCAAACCTAATGGCAATTCTTTCTGTCCTCGCCGCCAGTGACCATTTGGTCTGCTATCGCCTTCTGCACGACGTTGTTCGCTTCCTCTCCCTCTCTTGACCTGGTCACTCAAACACTCCAGGGATAAGAAAGACTAAGCCACTGCAAACCAGAACCTCTGCAGCCTAAAGCAGACTGCAATCTTCGAAGTGTGTATGTACAGATTGTAGAATTCATAACACCATAATATTCTAACTCGATATTCAATCTAAGTCATTTCAAGTCCCAATATGTTTACTTCATAAGATTTCCACTTTTCTGTTGACAAACCCCTTCTGTTGCAACCCCTCACACTTCCCTCTAGGTGCTACAAAGTTGTTGCAAAGTTGTCAAAAACAAATAACATTGTGATCACATTGTTGCCTGTTATGCTGCTAAGTGATGCAAACTAAAATGTATTCAAAAATATATACAAAGTAACACATATATTGCAAATCTCCTAACGTGTCAATTACAACATTGCGTTTAAACAAGCTGCACCATAGGCTATCCCCTCTGGGGATAAGGATGACCATCTAGGGTACAGCCCTTAAGAGAACATCACACCCCACATATTCTAGCCTCTCCTCCCTCTGCTAACCTCTATGCAGACATTAGGCCTATGTACTGTTATAAGGCATATTTGCTCAAGGTTCTTGACAGTACTGAGATGAAGAAGAATGACGAGAACCTAGGTAATCCAAGCACTGGCTCGATTTAGTCCTGTGGACCCAAAGCAAGAAAGTGAAACGGGTCATCTTGCTCATGACAGTACTTGGCAGAGACGTGAACCAAGTGTGCCAGATTAAAGAAGAAGAGAAGCCAGGGTCGTGGACCCTGCTGAAGAATAGAAGCCAAGGTCATGGACCCTGGGAACATTTAGAATTATTTAGAATTGGGTGTTGTAGTTGTGAAGCCTAATGAAAAGAAGACATGTAGAAGGGAATAATTTCACCTGGTTGTAAGGAACTGATAACAAGATACCAGGAGAAGGAGAGGGGAGTCATTCTCCCAGTAAGCTTGATCGGCAGTAAGGTCCAAATAGTCCGTGGAAGGGAGTTACTCTGCCAGGCTATCTGAGAATGATTTCCTGGCCCACCAAGAAAGTATTCTTTGGAACTTTACCCTCAGGGGAATGGAGCCATTCCCCCTGACATGTGAGAAAGTATTGTTTGGAACTTTGCCATCAGGCAAAGGGAGCCATTGCCCCAGCCCCCCTGACAACGTGTGAGACCCGGGACTGTTCTGGGAATTGTTTCAACAAACCAAGAACTATATCCCAGGAGAAGGGAGTCATTCTGTCAGTCCTGTTTATTCTTTAGTTTCTAGCGTAAGGGACATAAGTAAGGTTTGCTGGACACAGGATGGTGGACACTTTAAAGTTGACAAACATCCTGACAGTCACCTTGAGTTGAGGCAGGGAAACCTCTCTCGGGAATAGGGATATATAGGTTTTCTTTATCTTTTTGATTTTAAAGAGGTCTTTAGTACCAAGCATGCCACCTTTACGTCAGCCTCCTTCTTCTGCACCCTTACACCCTCAGAAATTGGAAGAGGTTTACAGGAACTGGAACTACAACATTCTCTTAATGTAGTTTCCATTTGATGCAGACCTCACCATGACACATTTCTGCACCCTCTTTCCAAAGTCTACCTAAGATGCCATGGTACCACCTAAGATGCCAGTACACTGCCAATATATATGGAGATACACAGAGGGCAACATATCTGGATCCTGGGTAAGTACAATCATCATCATACAACACACATGATCCACAAGTGAAAATGGTCCTGACGATAGGGGTTGAGGGGAAAACACCTATTTTATGTTAATGCAATGCATGCCCTGTCACAGCCCTCTGCATGAAGGACCTACCCTCTGACACAACACATAAGAAGCACCACTCCACCAGACAAGGCCCTGCAGAACTATGCCATCCCATGACAGAAATGCATGATCTACAATGCAATAAGAAATGTACTTGGCATGAACGACAGGCACCACAATGCATAGAGAAACCATACCTACCTAGACAGGCACCAGCACTGTTTTCCTGTACATGATAACAATGCAACACTAACAGGTAATTATGGAATGAATGCTGCAAACCATGAATGTAAGTTCCCAAGAACCAGAACGCTAAGACAAAGTGCACAAGGTTATCAGTGTGCTCATGAGAGCACATGCATAAGAGCCCAGCACAGGACTGCCACAGACAATATGTTCAATGCAAATCCAGTTACAGTGTATGACTTTCACACCTAGTGGTTCAGTGATGTGCGAAATGGTGGATTCCCGGAAGTGACATTTCCCATTTCACCCTGTAAAACATGCAGCATCATTTAATGTAGGGATAGATACCTTAGTGTTCCCAAATTAGCAATATGCATACTAAGAAATTGTTGACCCATATGTCATGACCAACTGTAACCCTTGCTCATATTTCTGTAACTAGCACTTATACCCATTGCCTTCGCAGGTGACTCTGGATATCCTCAGCTCCCATGGCTGATGACATCTGTCCGAAAGCCTTCTACAGCACAGGAGGAGGACTACAATGAGGCACAAATATGGACCATGCTCTGCACATAGGGTACCTTCAGCCTACTGAATGGATCGGTTCTGTTGTCTACATAGGACAGGAGGCCCCCTAATGTACAAGCCAAATGAGGTGGGCAAAATAGCTCTGGTGTGTGACATGCTGCACAACATGTGCATTATGAGACATGTCCCTCTGCTCCAGGAGGATGATGAAACACATGCTGGATACCACTTGCCACCATGCACTGACCGTGCAGAAGGCAGGGATTGAAGTCTTGTGCGGCAAGAACTGATTGACAATTCCTTCTGAGCACGTTTGATTACACATACCTCATACAATTTTATATACTCACATATTACCTTTTGTCACACCCACTCAAAATGACTGTCCTCACATCTGTTCAAGTGTAAATATAATTTAATATGCATACAAAGAAACACCATCCTCTCCAACCTCCCTCAAACCTGAACACACATGCCTATCCACCTCCTTCAATCCCCAACACACATGCCCCCCCCCACCTCCCATGTGCCCAGTATGAGTGCCACATCTATTATAGTCTCATTTGCATGCCCTCTTGGGAATGGCATCTTGCACTGTCTATGCACGTGCCACATTTCTAGTGTTTCCTGGATTTGGGATTTCTTTTTTTGTACTTCCGGGGGTGTTTTGCCAGTGTTCTCAAAAATGTCAGAATCTGTGTTTATCAGTGTTTTCCTGTGTGCCCCCTTCCAAAAATTGTGGATAATTGTTTTTTTTCCAGTGTAAACACACAAATGTGAGCTTTTCAGCACTCAACCTACAAATTGCATTTGCTCGAGCCCTTCCCGCTGTCACTTCCCTTGGGGTATATAGAAGTATTATCACCTTGTCGCCTTTAACACCAGTTTCTCAGCATCAGCCACAAAGAAATATTTTCTACTTCCCCAAAGAGACACACATTTCCACAAGGAGGCCAGCAACTGGCGTTATACTATGCAACAGACACATTATTTAAATATTCATGGAATTCAACTTTTGAAAGAACAAAGAAATATCAAGGCTGAGTACCACAAAGGAAATACACCAATCACGGGCTAAAAGATTCACAGATCTTTTATTACTGTACAGTTAACAAAGCAAAACAGATAGCTATCTGGCTCCCAACACCTCGCAGTGTGTACCAGCTGACAAAGAGAGATGAGAGAGAGCTGAACATCTAAAAACTAGCATATTTATATGTTTCATACAATATTGTCCAGCCTCTCTCCATGTTAATAATTAGTGGTCTAGAGTTTGTGCCTAGTTCACATACAGATTTTACAATATCATGCGAAGGATTACATAAGTTTGTATTTCCATGAAGAGACAATAGTGATGTATGTTCTCGGATCCCGCTGTAAGCCTTATTCCAAGTTTCTTCACAATGTAGTTCAGCTAAAGCATACGCTCGAGGTTTGTTCTTCATTGTCCCAATGTTTATACAAAGATGAGGCTTGTGAGCACAGACAACACTTGAATGACAGTTCATATGAAGTACAAGGTCTCTTAGTTTAAACAGTCTTGGACAACCTAAACATTAACAGAACTCAAAGGTCGGAAGGCTTCGTTGCAAGTCGAAAACATAGTCCACCATTTTAGAATGTAGAACACACGAGTGAAAATCAAAATGGCGGATGAAACTTAAAATGGCGCCGAAGTTAACCCAAAAATCGGAACTTTGCAATGTGGTTTTCCGTGTATGGCGAATAGGCTTAGGCACATATAAATACTAAGGAGGCACTATATAATTACCGTTTAACAAACCCTCCTTTTGGCCTAAGCCAAGAGCCTTACTAAAAATATTTGCTTCACTCGTAACTCCACGTTTCAGAGTCCGTACATCCTGAATCACATTCATCAGAAATATCGATTGCCATCAAATCCTTGACAGTAATATCCTCCATAACAAAAACATTAGTCATCTTCTCGGGTGCGTGTATTTTCGGTCCTGATGTTCCTACAGTTTGCGCACAACATCCTCCTAACATTGAAAATATGACAGAAAGACATTGTATGAAACAACAGAACTACAGAATACCAAGGATTACCATTAAGACTGAAAAGAGTTTCCATCCCCAAGACTGTAAAAAGCCCCAGAACCAAGCACTAAGACCCCAGTTTCCCTCGGGAACATGTACTTCTGTACTTAGGACGTGCAGATTTTGTATTGCCTTGAATATGGTAGGGGAGGAGTCAGGTACAAAAACGCAACAAGCAGATCCCACTAATTTACATACTGCACCACGCTCAGCCAGGATGACGTCTAACACCATCCGGTTCTGTAGAGCCACTAATCTAATTGCTTTCTGTTCTAATGTCATGTTGTAGAGTATATCAGTGGTCTGGTTGATGGTTCTCTCCAATACTATTGCTAGTCTCCTAATATCCACGGAATTCATGATCTGTCCCCAAAATGGCACAAAGGATTTCGCTACATCACCCATGACTTGTGAAGGAGTATCACCGTTCTCGTCCCGCCTTGGACGAGCCCTAGAGACCTCAGAGGTGCTAGCTACATATACCCCTGGTAGCAAGATACCCAATTAACAAGTACTCTGCCAATCCCTAGGTAGCCAAGGATAAGCTTCATTGCCACAAATTAAATAAACAGGATCACCTACATACACGGGTCTGTCCTCACTAGTCAAATTCGCAATATTGGTACAATCCTCAAAAGTACCCATTGACTGAGAACCATTCCTTTGTATGCAGAAGAAAACAGAGTTGGGGCTGTGATTGATAATATAGGAAGGAGGTATGGCAGCCCGGTTGCCTACGGGAGCCATCTTGAAAGAAATTAGCGATTGGAAAGGTCTAGAAAGTCTATCAGAAGGCCTAATAAAAGCAACATTAAGCTTGCTCCTATTTGCGAAAAAAGGGAACATCCCAGAGGCATCAGGACTCGCCTTTCAAATTCATTTAAATTAGTCCTGTCAAAGTTCCCTGAGATGCTGCCTTTCCAACGACCAAAGAATAATGCCCTTAGAGAGGCACAGCATGCAGTAGTTAGAGGTAAAGGATGAATATACCAGCCCAACCCTTTTCCCCGTGTTGTGGCAGATGTGAACATATCCAGCAATTAGTTCTGTTCAAGATCGCATGGATCGCATTCATGATTAACAAAAGCTTATTGTTGTGATAACTCTGTCTCTGTTGGGAATCCCTAGAAGATAGAGTGTGCAGATGCACGAAAGGAGGAGACATAGTGGGAACACTCTCAGTGGGTTTCAAAGTTTCAAGTGGACGCACCCCCTCAATGTACCAAAACCCAAGAGCAATTACTACTGTCAGACCAGTTAACATAATTACAAGAAAACAGTACGTCCTCACGGACCATGGGCCTCATTACAGGTCGGGCGGTCCGGAATTAACAGTGGCGGTAAACCCGCCGCCACTGTTAATTCCGGACTGCCCGAACCCAAGTCCTGCAGGCGGGAGGTGATCTTCCCGCCAGGTCTGACCTGGCGAGTTGAACACTTCCCGCCTGCAGGCAGATGTGGAAACACCAGCACCATCACGAGATGGTGCCGGTGTTTCCACTTCCCCATTCCCATTGAGTCCTACTGGACTCAATGGGAATGGGGATTTACCGAATTCCGCCTCTGGAATTCCCAGGACACCAGGGCTGTAATGCCCTGGTGATTCCGGGAGTCACGGAGGTGGAATGGTAATACGAGTCTGGCGGTAACCAAGTGGATTTACCACCGCGGTTACCGCTGGACTCGTAATGAGGCCCCATGTATTTTTCTGTCCAATGTCTTTGTTAGCCACAAAATCGATCGGTTGCTCCGTACAAGTGGAGATAGCGACAGGCCTTGTTCCTCAAAGCTCTTTTTCAGAAGGTTTCTGCGATAGACTCCGTAAGTTTGTTTTCTGGTGATCTCCTGACCACGTGATTTATCTTGATTGAAGATAACTTTTGCCAGTCACAGCCACTTACGTTTCAGCGCAAAAGTCGCAAAGGACGAGCTATCAGACGCAAAAGCTCTCTTAGAAATATTTAATAATTCTGCGGGACAACAAACCTTTTTCTTTATACATTCATTCTGTAGGTAGTCTACCATTACCTGTAACACTTTCCTCTGCATTTCTGGAGTATACTGACTATACGTATCATATGGTTCTACGGGAGATATCGACATGTCTGAAATCCATCTAAGCACATCCCTTGTGCAAATTTGCGTTTCTTCACTCGTTGACTTACAAGGAGGAAGGAACCGTTTCTGCACGTAAAAAGTGTCCAAACTATCACCATCTATTTCATCATTCTGTAACCGTTCTAACTCCCTTCTAAACTCAAAAACCCTCTCGGCATGCTCATGTACTTTCTCCGCAGTATCCCTTGAATAAGCTAAAACATTCAAATCCCTCAACCCTTGTGGGACATCTGTGTCCGTCAATCTATTCCACATTACAGCCAAATGTATCCCCATCCCCTCAATAAAGACATTCTGATCGGGAATACTTTCTACATTAAGGAGTGTAGCTAAAACAGTAGATTTTTCACCTTTCGCTATACATCGCTTAGCCCATGCATTCAAATCTCTCCTCTTCTCTTTGGAAACTGTGTTCCGCGTTACAACTTTTGATTCAGAAATCACCCCTTTATCAGCTACAAGCAGAGCAGAACCGCTTGAGAAAGAGAGAGTAGACAAATCCTGTACAACAGGTAGTGGAGACACTACTGCTGGCAACAAAGACGGATTTATTGGAACAGTAACAGTCGGTAAAGGTGAAGGTACAGGCGGAGGAACAACAACAGGATGCTGAGCAATCTCTCTTTAACATTGAAATGCAAAGTGGCTCAGATGGAAAATGTTTTTTGTTCAGTAGAAGTAAAACATGCAAGAAGATGCATTTGCTGTTCATTCATTTTGAAAGCGATATTGTCTGTGCAGGAAGCAAAATTGATACATGTAGGCTCAAAAGGGATGGGGCTTGAGGGAGAAAAATGCAATGATTCTAGAAGCTTACTCGGATGACAGGGGATGTCAGGAAAGTGGGCTGGAGGGAGTTTTGAATGATAGGACTATAGTATAATTATAGCTAGAAGACAGGTTGGAGTTAGTATTCTTCATTCTGCAGAGAGAGGAGGTGAAGTGCAGCTGCGAGCTGTGTTGTGCATGGAGAGCACAGCTGAACTGTACTGAAAGAGCGCCAGATCCTCTACGAGCAGTTATCTGAAGGAGGTTGGGAAAGGTTGCTGGTTTTCCCTTGGGCTGCCAACAGCTGCGAAACTGGCAACATCCCGATTGCAGACTTCAGAGTGGGGGCCCTTTTGCGATAAACAAGCAAATATTCTACATAGTAGGAGTACGTTTGGTGGAACTTTGAGGAGGGCGGACGGGTGTATGTGTTTCCTATTAGATAGTCAAGGCCAAATGTTTATTTAATAAAAGTGCTTGCTGTTTTTTTTTTCTCACATTGGGTTTGAGAACACTGTGCCTTAACGGAAAAAAATTTAAAGTGGCTTGTGTCAGATATGTTTATGTCTTTTTTCTTAAAAAGTATGTTCTGTAATCGCATCCTGTTCCAAGTTTGGTAAAAATATGCTTTCACAATGTACAAATCTGGCTCATGCATTTTCTACTAAAGTGTTGATTGTGTAATATATGTATCGCAACATCTATTTCAAAAAGCTACATGCATAAAAGAAAATAATTGCGAAAAACCGAAGCACTGGGGCTGCGATTTTGTGTCTCTGTTGGTTATTCTGAACAAGGGGAATAATAAGGAGGTGTCATAGTACAATTGACGGCGGTAAAATTAAAGTTAATGTCGGAGGACCAGGTAGCAAGCTAGAAAACCTGTGATGCATGTGTGTGTGTGTGTTCAGCTGTGCATGTTGGAAGCTGAACAGAACCGTTAAAGACGGTCGGCCAATGTCGTATATAAGTCATCGGCATAAGTTCCTATAAGTGTAATGTCCGGTAATTTGTACTTACAGTCAACCCTAAAACAAAATACAAACACAAAGGTGGGAAGGTTTGTCTTATCATATAGGGCAGTACAATAAATATGCTCACCTCTGTTATACCACAATACTAAAATACCACCACTTTACCGCCAATTTACCACAAAACTAAAATACTGCCCAAGTTATGTAATAGCCCTATGACAAAACCCCTAGCAATAGCCATTATAGTAAACAGAGTATCACCCATCCCTGAACCGGCGTTCCATGCTCCAGAACAGTCATCACTATGATTTGCTTGACAAGTGTTTTATCATTGGTTCTCAATCCTTCTCTGGATCATGCTGCTCCCACCTTAGACCACTCCAAGGCCACTGGTGGTCCTTCATGGTGTTTTCTTCCTGGAACACACTGTTTATTTGATAGATATTTCCTCAAAGATTAAAATCTTGCATCACATGTCACACCATGCCTTCAATTGCCAAATGCTCTCATTATATGTCAGATTCAGTCAGCAAGGTACTAACATCATATGCCAGTTATTGCCATCGTGTGTTTAGTATTCCAAACACATTTCCAGATAAATTTGCGATGCCTGGCATTCTCCTCAAGTGTCAGATACTTGCATCATTTGACAGGTATTGTATCAAATGTCACATACTCACTTTACATGGCAGGTATTGGCATCATTTGGCAGCTGCTCACATTGCACAACAGGTATCACCATGAAATGCCATGTATTCGTGATATCCTATACATTTCAAATTCTCTTAAGATGTGTGTACATTGCTGAACTGAACATGTACACTGGCATCCATACCCTGAGACCTGGATGAAATTGAAATCAGATACAGGAAACATTTTCTTCGCAATTGAGTCACACCTATGTTTTACTTACATGCAAAACGTCAGGCTGTCGTAATCAGTATGTATGCTTCAATGTTACCATCATTTTAATCATTTTAATGATAGAGCGAGTGGTATGAAACATAAAATGAGCACCAACCCCAATGTGTATTATGTACTTAATGAAGCAAGCATTCAACCCATTTATCACAGGCATATTTGTTAAATATATAGACCTGTGGTCATTCTTATATTGCCAAAATGCTCTTTGAATTTATGCAAAGCAGGCTGGAACCTCACTGGTGCCATTTGTCCCCCTTCAATTCTTAATAGCAGTATTTCTAAGCATAGACTATTAGTGTATCACTGCTGTCCATCTTGGGATCATAACCTTCTATCCGAGAAAAAGGATTGGTTATTCTAGGATTGACTAGTAAGACAAGTGTAGCATTTTTAATATGACTGCAATCTACACAGTGATTATTAGAAATACATATAGTAAAATTTATCAAAATGTCAATTCACATAATAATGAGCCAGTTACTCTGCTCGTGCTACACCATTTAAATATCACCATGTCTCTCTACTCATCAGAACCCATTCCCCCGCTCTCCAGGGATCGTACAACTAAATACCCAAAGCAGCCCGGGACAGTTAACCTGACAAACCTCATCAATATCCCCCATACACCCTTACAACAGGTTCCTACTATGCATGTCTGCCCTGTTATGATGATTATAGCTTGCTCAGTGGTCGCACACGCTGCCGATATTGTCGGCCTTATGATCAACAACGATCTTGATGCCCTTTTCATTACTGAAACATGGTTTACACCCTCCTCCCCCTACATCTTTGATGTCCTCCAACCCCAAAGCTACTGTAGGCAATGTTCTTATTGCGCAGGAAAAAGCTGGTGGTGGGGTAGCTGTCATCCATAAAATTGACAAGCCGTTCATGGTAATCCCAACCCCCACACACAGCTCCTTTGAATCCCTGCCATGCCGGTTCTCCATCTCAAACAATGTTTTATTTACATTCAACTTTATTTACAGTCCATCTCAAGGGAGTGCTGTAGGGATATATGGCATTGATTTGAGATATATGGTATTGATTTGTTATTTAAATGCAGCCAGTCAAATGGGTGCAAATGTGGGGCGTGGCCAACTGCGAGGCAATGCAGACGTGAGTCCACTCTGCTCTGAGGGCTGCCAAAATATCCTGCATTATCCAGCCTGTAATCCATATGGTATCCGAACTATAAGCAGTGCTACCGTAAGCGGATCGTCTGAGGCACAATCCTGTGAAGTATCATGGCTTTGGGGGCCCGCAGAGCTGAATTCTGTCGATCTGAAGAGGGGAGGTGAGGTGAAACGTCGCATTCAAGATGGCCACAGAGCGATCCTCACGCTCGTAGTTCGCGGCTTCCAGAGGTAGCGGATCAGCACCGGCGATTGGAACGCTGCGGGCTAAGATGCGCCAACGGGTTGTGGGACCTGTGTATGCCCTGGGTATGCCTCGCATGATGCTGTGACAGAGGTGCACGGCGCTTGCATGTAAGGAACGGATGAGGGAGCCGACACGCGACCCCGTGGCCAAAACAGTCATGCAGAGCGGAGGGGAGCAGACCAAACGGCCATTGTGGGTGAGCGGAATAAACAATACTGATGATCCCCGTGGACACAGAAGAGAGGCCCATGAGCGATGGCTCTGAGTGCTGAGCATCAGACACACGGGTGCCTAGGAGTAACGGGGGGCCACTGACCTTGTTTCAATAAAGAGGCCCTGGTGCAAGGCGAACTGATGGGGGTGCTGCGGCCCGCAACCTCCGGCACTACCTGCTGCCGATCAACTGCGGCACTGACCAGAGACAGTGACCCCGTTGAGTAAGAGACTATTGGGCAAGAGTGGCTGTCCTAGAGGATCTGTAGCAACATAGCAGTCGTGGCCCGGGGGGGACACACGATATGTGGCCGATCGGCAGGTGAAAACAGCTGTGCCGCCCCACCCTGATAAAGGATTGTGGCAACCAGGGGCTGGAGAAGATGCAGGATCTTGACCGACTGCTTGTGATATGCCTGGCCTAAGGTATAGTGCACCGACGATGAACTCAGGGCTGGTGAGGAGGAAAAGTGACTGCTGTCCAAGGGATTGGAACTAGTAAGATGGGTTGTTCGCAGTATATGACTTACCTGTGCTCCTGGAGGCTCTGTCAATGGGCGAGAGTCGGCAAACCTGGAAGATGTAGGAGCATGATGCAGCGCCAGGTGCAGCGATGAGCGTAAGAGGCAGCTGCGTTCCACACTCTCCCCAGCATTAAGGCTGAAACTTTCAGTGTGCTGCATGGTTTGCTGCGTGCTGGCTCTGCTGGGCTGTTGATTGTGGAGACATTAGTGCAGATCAGATCCAACGGCCGCGGCCTGCACCAGGCTACAAACTGGAGCAGATCAGTCAGCCTGGTATCACCCACAACGAATAGTTGAATCCTAAAGAAAGGCCTGAGCAGCATCACTCTGGAATGCCCTCCTGACAGCAAGTCTGCGGCTACCGGGGGCCAGCGCGGCAGAGGGACTGGAGGAGAAGGAGACCAATCATATGTAACATTGGCAGTGCAACCGGTGGACGAGGGGTGCAGTTGCTTGTGCCTACGCTTGGGTGGTATAGTGGGGAGTGCCAGCTGTACCATGTAGGCGGGGGAGATCGGAAGGTGTGAGTGGTGGTCGTGCCCCTCGTGGGCCTGGTGATCGTTATGGTATTAGAGCATGGAACAGAAAACGAGCATAGCAGCCTAGTCCGGTGATACACGGGGGAAAGAGTCCTGCACCTGTGGAAATGACACAAATTGACATACGGCCGCACTGCACTTCCATGCAGTCATATAAGTAGCTAAATAAGTGTTACGCTCACCTGGTCTCTATGGACGCGTTGGGACACGGTTGCAGCCGTCCGACTTCACCCTCTGCACTTATGTGGTGACTGGTGGTAATAGGTGATGCTGCTCGGCACTGCTCCTGCATGGAGAATAGGGGGCATGAGTATGCCAGCTTGTGCACCTGATCCCCTTCCAGACCCCTTCTCCCAAACCGTGGTACCCATGGGATGCGCTGTCCCTGGAAAGCTCACCTGTTGATTAGTTTTGGCGAGCACTCCGTCCTGCTGCTTCTGGCAGGGGCGCTTGTATGATCTTGATCGAGTTCCTCCAATGGTCCCTTGCACGTGGTAGTCCAGTCCTGCTGCGACTAAGCCACTATTCTTCAGGTAAGTGTTCCTGTTTGCCTTTGTCTTTCCTCGTCTGTTTTTGTTGTATTGTAAAGTTTTTTGTCTTGTATTGCTGTCCGTTCCACTTTTGATGTTTGCTCTTTTTCTTTCTTCCCTTGCAGGTGATGTTGCCGGCCCGGTAGAAGCTGCAGAGCTAAAGGCGGCAGCCGGAGGGAATGAGGAACAAAGCCGCAGTGGTACAGTAGCTGGTAAGTTGTTAACTATGGGGCGCACAGGTTTCAAATGCGGTGCAGCCCTAGGATGGATGTTCTAACCTTGTCTTTCTTCTTCTTCACAGGGTCCGAGTTCGTTGATACGGAGTGCGGTGCTGCAGCGTCGGGATCAAGAACACTGGATGTCAGGAGATGAGTCTGCAGATGAAGCGATGAAGCACTGGTTTCCTGGAGGTGAGTATGCAGGAGAATGGCTGGTTTTGAAGGTAAGTAAACTGGTCCAAGCGGCGGTGACCGTCAAGTTGCACGCGAGTGCACATTAACACAAAGCACCGGCCTTAGGGATGGAGCAGTTTATATAGCTGAGCTTCTGAAGCCACGCCCACCAGGTTCAGCCTGCCTACCACACCCAATGAGTCAGCACATGAAGACTAGGCCTAGGGAGCCACACCCAATGAGTCAGCACATGAGGATGTTCTCTGGAATAAAGGCGTTCAGCTCCTGGAAGGTTCTTGTCAAATAAAAGCACTCCTGCAATGAAATAAAGTAAAAGCGCTCCTGCACTGAAATAAAGTGTTCCTCCACACATCTCTATATGAGCCTGTCGCCCAAAGGCGGCAGGACTGAGTCCAGCCAGGGCCCCTGTGTTTATGTGTCCCAAAGGGACATAAGTGAGTCAAGTGACCCATTGACCCCATTACTAGATGGTGTGGTTTTTGTGTTCTGGGGCCTGTGGCCATGACAACTGGCAAACACATGTGATGATCTTCTCCACCGAATACCTGCAGACCTGTTATTCACCCACGCCCACATTACCCGCTCATCGATTTCAGTAACACAAAATCAAGACCAATGATCAGCATTACCAGACAATTACCTCCGGAATATGAAACATACCAAGATGTTTTCCAGAAGGAGCAGGCCAACACTTTACAACTTCATAGACCCTACGACTGTCGAATAGATTTAGTTCCAAGATCCCAGGTACCATATAGTCGCATTTACGCACTCACAGAGAAAGGGAATCAACACCTACATAACTACCTGGATCAGTATCTGGCAAACGGGTTTTCCCGACCATCGAAGTCTCCTGCCTCGTCAGCTCTCTTTTTCATCCCAAGAAGCAGGGAGACCTCAGGACCTGTATAGACTACAGAGGGCTCAACTAGATCATGATCAAGAACCAGTACCCTCTGCCGTTAAACCCCGTACTTCTGGACCAAGTCAAAAATGCCAATATTTATACCAAACTAGACCTTAGGGGAGCATACCACTCAGTGCATGTACAAGCTGGCGATGAGTGGAAGAGTGTTTTGTACAAAGTTTGGGCTGTTTGAGAACACCGCCACACCCTTTGGCCTATGTAATGCAGCGGCAGCCTTCCAATTCTTTATGAACGATGTCCGGAGAGAGCTCCTAGACGTCTGTGCCATGGCATACATCGACAACATTTTGATCTTTTCTACAACATGAGAAAAACATGTACAACACGTGAGGGCAGTCCTGTTAAAGTTATGACAACACTGGTTGCACGCCAAATTAGAAAACTGCACCTTCATGTTACTGAAGTAGAGTTTCTAGGTTTCATCTTAACTCTGCAAGGAATTCAAATGGACAATCAGAAGGTAGAAGCAATTCTCCAGTGGCCTTCTCCAACCCCGGTGAAAGCAGTGCAGAGCTTCCTGGGTTTTGCCAATTTATATCGGTGGTTCATATCCGATTTTTTGGACATAGTGCACCCAATCACTTCACTGCTTCATAAAAACAAGACCTTTATATGGACTATGGAGTCTGAACAAGCCTTCACTCGACTCAGGTATCAGTTTACAACCATGCCAGAACTTAGGCACCCAGACCCAGAACTTCCAGTCCTGGTGGAGACCGATGCATCTAGTGTTGAAATGGGCACTGTATTGTCTCAACGGGATCCAGAAAGTAACCAGTTATATCCTGCGGCATTCTGGTCCAACAAGTTCTCACTGGCTCAGTTAAATTATACAATAAATGACAAGGAACTCCTCGCTATCAAGGCAGCCTTTAAGGAATGGCGACATCACCTTCTTGGAGCATGCCACACCATCACAGTGCTTACCGATCACTGTAATCTACAATATTTACAAACGGCCAAAGCACAGTCTCCTCGCCAGCTAAGGTGGGCTTGGTTTTTCACGGAATATGACTTTACTGTAACATATCGCCCTGGAGTATGAAACGGGAAAGCTGATGCCTTATCTTGTATAGGCTGGGATACGGAGGGGGAAGACGTTTACGCAGACCCCGCACCAGTGGTGATAATTCCCAAAGACAAACTATTGGGAGTCACAAGCATAGGCTTGTCTCCTTTAGACCTGTTAAAAGATGAGATTAGACAGTCTATGAAGCCTGACCAACTACAGGCTTGGGTCTCCTCAGTGGACAGAAGAGAATGGGCTCCCTTATTTTCAGAAATAAGAAACGCTTGTATTTACCAAGACCCACAATGCATCACAAGGTCCTCCATGTCTACTACCGACAAACTTAGAGCAGGACACCCGGGGATCACAAAAACCATGGCAAAGATCCAACAATACTTCTGGTGGCCTACATGGCAAAAAGATGTTGCACAATATGTCAAAACCGGCGATGTCTGTGCAAGAAACAAAGCGTTGAGAATCAAGCCACAAGGTTTACTCTGTCCATTACCCATACCACCTGCCTCCTAGCACACGATATCCTTAGACTTTATCACTGAATTTCCTCCACGCAACTGTTATAATACTATCCTGGTTGTCGTCAACCTCCTGACCAAGATGGCACATTTTATTGCTCTAAAGGGATTACCGAATGCTGGAACTCTGGCACAAGTATTCGTAACAAATATAGTCAGGCTACATGGGTTCCCATCTGTGGTTAAATCCGACCAAGGAAGTCAATTTGTCTCTAGGTTTTTTCACGAAGTTGCTGTGCCAATGCTCAGATTGAAATTCGTCTATCAACCAGTCAGCATCCGCAGACTGATGGCCAAATTGAACAAACCAATCAGACCCTTGAGCAATACTTGAGGTGTATGTTTACACAGACGGTGAAGATTTGGGCTGATCTTCTTTGGGCAGCAGAATATGCATATAATAATACCATCCATAGTTCTACAGGTTTTTCACCCTTCTTTTTCCTACATGCGAGGGACCTCCATACCATTGCTTTGGATCCACTCACACCATTAGAAATGCCTGCTATCACTTGTTTGCACATGAGCATTAAGGAGACCCTGAAAAAGGCCACCAAGACACTTCATGACACTAAAGCAGCTCACAAACAAAGAACCGAGGCGCTTACTTACCACATAGGGGATAAGGTATGGGTCGCAACAAAACAATTCCAATTAAAAGGCCCAAAGAGATTCCATCCGCAATATATTGGTCCATACCCTATTACTTCTATCATTAATCCTGTTACTGTTAAGATGGAATTACCTTCCTCCTTATGCATACATCCGTTCTTCCATGTATCATTATTGAAACCTATGCAGCCCGGTACTCGGGATTCCACATCCAGACCCCCCCCATGTCCCACCCCCAATGGAAACACAAGGAGATGAAACAGAATATGAGGTCTGGGACATCCTAGATTCCAAAATCATTACAAATAAACTTTATTATCTCATTGACTGGAAGCGGTACAGTTTACTAGACAGGACCTGAGAACCAGCAGCTAACATACATGCACCATGTTCATTAGCTGGCTATCACTGCAATCACCCGAGTCGGCCAGGGCCAGGGCCAAGTATAGCTCTCCTTGGGGGGGGCTTTGGAGGGGAGTGCTGTCATAACCCCCAGCAGAATACAGGGCACACCCTCACATAACAGTAGGGGAAGGCAGAGTAGCATGGTTGGGGTGTGGACACTGAAGGTTGTTGGCTGGCATAGACACCTATTAACAAGCACTGGCAGACCCCACCAAGATGGCCGCTAGGTTGAGACCCAATGCAGAACCCAAGATGGCTCCCAGATGGCCCTTTCATCCAGCATCCCTGGTTGTCTAGTGATGCAGGGTGCAGCCCAGGGCTATAAAACCATGCCCGGGGCCACACCCAGTGCTTAGCATTTCTTCTGCTGACTTGTAAGCAGTGTAATGCTTACTGCTCCGCCTGGTTGGTTTCACGTGCAAGAAGGATTCCTGTTTCTGCACACCAGCTGCTAGCCAGGACCTCCGCTTACCTGAACTCCGCTTAACCAACTTCAAGCTCCAGAGGACTCCTGCAGTTGTGCATTGTCCAGACACCTCGCCGACTCTCAAACTTACCGGATCAGCCTGCGGGATGGAACGCTTCATTGCTCTGGCTTTGCAGCATCACTCTGCTCCTAGAATAAAGAAAAACGCAGTAAGCAAGCATTTCGAGACTCTGAATTGTGTGCCCTCACGCCCCCCTTTAAGACCACTTAACTGTGATTGTAGATTCACAAATTGTTACGCTCCACTCTCAAGCACCCGGTAACTCTCCGCACAGCGGTTCAAGCAGAACACTTTGTTCTGCACCTGTGGAGAAAGCCAAGACAGAGACGAGAACATTATTACATATTGATCGCGCCACACATCGCAGCTGCCTCAGAACAGAGGAGAACATTTGCAGTGCTGTAGAGACACTCACCTGTGCATCTCATACAGCGGAGCACTTACCTGTGCATCTCTTTCACCCCAGCTGGACTGGGCCACCAATACCAGTGACAGAATTGGATCAGATGCACATCTGAAGCCTCGGTGCTCCACTACAATACAAAAGGTGGGCCAGACTGCTTGTTTCGCCAGCCAGAAAACCTTGAGGGCAGAGAGGGAGGTGTGTGAAAAGCAGACACTAATATTCTTCACTTGTTTGCCCATAGGTTGTTATCCAGGCTATCCCATCACTATCCTAGCAGTATGATATGATATGATATGGTATGATATGATATGATATGGCATTTATAACGCGCCTATACACAAGTGTTTCAAGGCGCGACGTGGTAAGGTAGGGGTAACAGGGGAAGACAGATAACGATCCTACTAGGCCAGGTATCATTCAGATCGCGCAAGTGCATGGGAAGGGGGAAAGGGAAAAGTGCGAGGGTGCAGGGGGAGGGGAAAGTGCAGTACATGGGATAGAACTATAGGAATAAATAAACGGCTAGCTAGTGGCAAGTGCAAGGTAAGTGCAGGCATAAGTGCAGGTAGGGGGACTGTAGGGATACAGAAACAGTCTCCAAGTGCGGGGTTGCCAGGAAGGCAGTGCAGTTGAGCAACTGGCAGGCAAAGTACTGAGAACATTACCAAACCACTCGCAACCGATCCGGACACTGGGCAATACCGATTCAGTGGAACAGTGGGAAGGGATTGGCTTGGACTACATATCCATTGCAGAGGGCCATGCTTCCCACGATCCAGGCCAGTTGCTCCTGCAGGCACCAGAGGTAAGCGTTACAACAAGAAGCTGCACAAAAGAAAGAGGGAGGAGAGTGCTGGTTCACAAGGGAGAGATTTGGAAGGGAAGAGGATTAGGTGGCTGGAAAGGTAGGACAGAAGGATGAAAGGCAGAAAAAAGTGTGTAGAAGGAAAGAAGTTAGGTGGCTGAAGCAAGAGGAGAAAGAAATCCCAATTGCAGCCAGGCAAGAAAAGCATTTGCAAATAAATGTTGGAATGAAGGAGATAGAAAGAGGTCAGACGATGGTCAAGAGGAGATTGAGGAAGAGGGTCTGGTCAGGCCATTGGAGACATGACATGCATGATATAATGTGATATGATAGTTTATTTATTTATCGCCTATACACAATCTGTTTCAAAGCACTTCAAGGCAAGGGAGGGAACAAGGGAAAATACAATGACATTCTTAAGAGGCCATGAACAGTAAGGATGCAAAATTAACTATCGTACTCGCCCTGATGACATTTCAGATGCAAGAGTTAAGACATAGATAAGGAAGGGAGGGGGAGAGTGGGAAGGAAAAGGAAACAGACAGACGACTACCATACTAGGCCTAACAACATTTCTGGAAGAGCCGGAGAAGACAAAAGGTGAGGGAGCGGGGTGCAGAAAGGGAGGGGAGGATCAAAACAAGTCACTATTGTACTAGGCTTGACGACATTTCAGATAGTGCTGGAGGGGGGAACAAGTAAGGGGAGGGGAGAGGAGACAGACAAGGTTGCTATCATACTAGGTCCAGGGACAATTCTGATAGAGTAAGTGCATAGGAGATAGGAAAAGGGAGAAAGGGAGAGGAGGAGAGGACAGAGAGTAAGCAGTCAAAAAGAGTGGAGAAGCAAGAGGGGAGAGCGAATACAATTGCAGAAGTCAGTAGTAATACATAATGTTGCAAGCCAGGATACAAGATGAAGATGGGAACAGCATGATTCAGGGCCACCCTAAGTATAAGACATGCATTCAATAGACAGAAAGGAGGGAACAGGGGAGCCGAGGTGAAGGAAGGACAAAGAAGGTAGAAAGAGTATATTGGAATGACGAAGAGGGAAGGGTGGAAATAAGTAAAGGAAGAGTATCTGGAGAGGCAGAGGGAAAAGAAGAATTTGCGTCATAGGGAAGCAAGATGGAAAATAGTTGAGGTCAAGAAGGAAGAATAAAGAGAGCAGCTGGGAAGAAATGAAGCAAGCAATAAGGAAGAAAAACTTAAAAGGGCAGAGCAGAAAGACTAAGAAAAGAGAACGTAAAAAATAAATATCCCAAAACAATGAGTAGGAATAGGGTATACAGCAAGAGAAAGAAAGGAAATGGTGACATAAGCACAGTGGAGTAGGAGGCGTGAGATAAGGAGGAAGAAATTAACATTACAAAGTTCCAAAGTAGTAGTGATACGAAATGAAAGTAGGGGGATGCTGGAGGAAAGTGGAAACATGGGGAGTAGAATAGAAAAGCAGACAAGCCAAAAGAAAAAGGGCCACCACAGAGTTGGCCAGAATCTGTTATTTAGAGAAAGAGTTGGATGTAGTGGGGTCCCTGGCCCCAGAAAGCCTTGTGGATAATATAGAGGGTCTTGAACTCGATCCTCCCAGCCCCGGGAGCCAGTGGAGATATTTTTGGGCTTGAGAGACGTAGTTCCTGTGCTTGAGGCCAAGGACAATTCTCGCAGTCCTATTCTGGATTAGTTGAAGGGGGCGAAGGGAGGATTTAGGCTGATTAAGGAAGAGGCTGCTGCAGTCGTCCAGGTTGGAGAGGACCAGAGCTCTGGAGAAATTGAGTTTCTGTATCTCTGCTGCTCCAATTTTCTTCTTATATTCTTCAACTATTGTGAGTTCATTACAAACAGGGCTCGAAGTTAGGATTGGATAAGGTGGAATTACAAGCAGTGCCTGGGTATCCAGCAGTAACCCATCACCAGGAGCTACCACTATGAGACAAGGAGCTATTTTATAGAGTTACATTAGTTTGTCTGGCAAAGCCAAAAGTAGCCCCCGATGACTGTTGGTTTTACGCTCACCAGTCTCTTCTACATTTGATTTGAGTCACATCCTTGAAATAATCAGACTGATAATTATTGCTCTAATAGAATTCAGATATATTAATGGTAATAAATACACAAATCAAAGAAAACCAGACATTTTAAGGCCCATCTAGTGACATTCACGAACAGTGATTAATTAAAAATAAATTAACAATGACATCTCAAGTGACATACTACTCCATTTATTGTACAATGAAAACTGTTTCCAAACACTGTACAAAAGCATGTTACTGGCTTTGTTAAACGTTGTGAAGAGAGCCACACATCAAAGCTTTTCTCTTCGACCTCTGAGCAGGAGTAAAAAACACAGGTTATATCTTCTCCAGTGAAACTGATGAAAGCCAGTGTTAGGAATTTCAGAACCTGGAAGTTCTGGCACACTTGGAGGCTGCATTAATAGCAATCACCTCTTCAAAGATGGCCACAGCCCAGAGGTATTATTTCAACCGAACATTATCAGACTAGTGCAATTCCACCTTCCTCCCGCAGGAGGAGCAGCAACATAAAACACAGCAGAGACATTGCTCGCTGTGCTGCTACTTTCCTAGCATGCTTCCAAGCTGTTACCTGAGCGACCGTGGACCCAGCCTTCCCGAACCCTGTAGTCACTTTCCCTCTTTTACTCCGCTTGCGGGCGCCCTCACAGCATTTCTTACTCTACCCGTCCATTTCTTTTCCTACTGCCCTTCGGCTCCGCCAATTCCTTTCCCTCTTTGCCTTGCTGCTTGCGCCTTTTAAGCGTGAAAGTACAAACAGCCCCTTCGGCTGCACCAATCATCTCTTTAATCCTCTCAGCCTTCTTGAGCTCATTACTTGCGGGAACGTTCTCTACGACTCCGCCTTACATCTTCATTCTGAAGTGCTTTTCTGCGCTCGTCAGCGCAAAATTGCCACTACTAATCTGCTCTGCCATACCTCATCTTCATTCTGAGTTACTTTCTTTACTGCGCTCGTCTTTGCGAATTTGCCACCATTAATCTGCTCTGCCGGGCCTCTGTTCTTTCTGCATGGCTTGGTCATATCTGTGCTCACTCTTTCCTCATTGATACGTGCAGGCCAGCGCTCCATGTATTTCTTCTCACATCACATAGGCATAATTCCATGCCCATGTTGCATTGCAACAGCTCGCAGACGTGGTTGCCTCATTCGTCCTTTGAGTAATTCCCTTTTCTGAATCCTGGACCTGACATCATATCTTCCTCCTCTTCTGGAACACAGATCTTCCAACCACCATCCCGTCCCTCAGAAGAGAGCCTGGACTACTCATCCGACCGGAGAGGAACCACACCACTCTGGGGGGTTTTTCCCTTCAATTGTGTTTTTCCCCCATTCTTGCAAGACCCTCTGTTATTATCCAGAGGTCTGACAGGAAGAGGGATTGGCTTACTCTCATCCCTAAAACTTCACCTGATACCTAAGGTCAGTGAATTACTAAACCTAACAGGCAGTTAGAACAGTGAGTTCTTCCAACCTGGTCTCAACATTCTATTTTGGAGCTACTCCTGTGAGAACCCCCCACCGGCAGCCAGATGGGGAGCAGGTGCAAGTGGAGCTAGGTCACCTGGCCTAAGTAAACTATCATATCATATCATATCATTTGAATCTTCAGGTTTGGGTGGTCAAATCTCTTTTGCGATTTTCTGTGGCATAGACTGGGTCCTAGAAACAAAGTTTGGATCGATTCCATGCATTTGCATGGCCAGCACATTCAATGTCAGATCTTTCACAAATTCAAAATCTATCTGCTGGAAGATTGGCTTTGCCACCCACTATTAGCTTCTTTTTGTAAACTCCTTGTTGTAACGAGGCATCCCAACAATTCCTGCAGTTTTTGCTTGTTCCCTTCCAACGTTCTTATTGTGTGCAAGTACAGCCAGTCTTGTTCTGGCCTCAATGCCATCTATGCCAAAATGCAACCTTTTAGGCTTGTACTTTAGGCACATATTATGGAATACCTCCAAATCTCCAGTGTTGCAGAGCTCAGAAAGTCCCCTCATGTCTGTTGAAAGTTTTTTGTCATGCACAATCTTCTCAAGTGCTGTGTGAGGAGGGGAACCTAGAACCTACCACCTTTTCTTGTGCTCCTGCTCTTTGCTCAATGGTCCATGTGCACATTCGTTGAAATGCTGTCTTTCTTTCCAAGAGTGTATGTTAAAACAATGGTGCATCAATGAATGCCATTTTTCATGCAGAATATCTACAGATCCATCACAAGTTTTGGAGCTCCACCAAAGATAGTTGCTGATAGACTGTGATCATTTTAAAATGTTTTCTCTGGCCTTTTTTTCCAGGAGCTGTAATTCTTTTCAAAATTGATTTTGCGATGTGTAATCCATCATATTGTTGCTTTATGTCTGGGAGCTGCTCTTGCATGGTCTTGGGTGTTGGAACGTGCTTGTCAGTGGCTATCAGGGTCTATTTACATTACTCTGGATTTCAGAAGTTGAATGGATTAATGAAACCATATTTTGCGATGGCAACAGATGATGTACATTCAGATACATGCACGATGACTGAACTCACTATTGTATTGGCTCCTTTGTCTTGGAATTGGTAAGTGCAGCATTTAGCAGAAAATCACGACTGTCACACTGTCCATCATGAGCAAGCCAGAGCCTTTTGCCAGCAAGAGCATTGTCCATTGACAACTGTTCAAGCGTCCATGACTGGCTAATAGCGGGGAACAAGAAATCCTGATATTTGTAGTACTGTGTTTTTAAAGGGACTCGAGTCCCATAAAGTTAGAAAAACTTGAAATTGTACTGTACCTTGATCCACTAAGCAGCAAAGCAGATGAAAAAAGTACATTTATAGCAGGTGCTTTCCAAAGTATAGGTTGAGCAGACCATGAAAATTATTTATGGTGTTGTACACAGCTACCTTTGATCCTCAGGTTGGTGCCTTTGACTACACGAGTAAACTTCACCAATGGCTCAAATAAATCCTGCTATGCAATTTATGATCACATTTAATCATTTTAATAATCTCTATCAGACAGCAGTCAAACAATGTATTTTGGTTCCTTTAATAACCAATCGTCCAGAAGTACAGTGGTTTGTGCTTCCATGGTGGTGGATAAGTCCTCAACACTCGGAAGAGTGAAGTCCAAATCACGAGCACAATCATCAGTCAGTAACGAAGATGCTTCAGTTATTTCTGTGTGTGATCATTCCAATTTGTCCTCATGTATTGGGGAAACAGGTCACATTTTCTGTTTCTTGCAAAGCATTTTTTTAGAGGGTGTGGATTGTGTGAGCGGGTCTGCAAGCAATTCTGAAACATCTTCTGTGTTGTCTGTTTCTTCTGAAGACGTTGTGTACTGTAACAATGTTCCAGGATTACTTTCCATGGGTCACTGCTGAAATTCCGTGCAGTGGACATATGCATCACGACACTGAATCTTGGGAGGACCATGCTGAGCCTCAAAATCTAGCTGCTCCCAAGTGACAACAGTTTGGCAAGAAACATCATTAGTTTGTGTAGTTGTCTGAATCTTTATTCTCCTCTTCTTCCTAGGCCTCTAATCAAAGAGAAGAAAAATATGCTTAATTTATAGCACACATACAGACTACATGAATTACAATAGGAAAATGTAATATCAATGAAATAACTGATAAACCACTTTTATTTAAAAAAATAATTCTGTTATGTACCCTTGTTTTCCAAATTTTCCTTGAAACAGTCAAATTGGATTTGCCAACCACTAGACCAGGCTGAAAACCGTATTTTGAAATTGTATAAACCTTGAAATGTGCTCTTCAACTTAAAGAATCATATATACATATATACATATATAACAAAATGTCACTATATAAAGCATTAAAACATATTAAATATTACATCACATTTCAAATGGATGATAACTGATATTTTACAATATATTATGTATGCCTCTTGTCCATGTGTCTCTTCAATTTCAACCGCTTCAGTAGTACATTCCTTATACATAAATTCAAAGAACATTGATTAAATTGTTAAATAATTGAATGTAAAAATCTTTGATCTCATAAAGTACATCTTGAGAAAGTTGATTTAATGATTGTCGACCGTACAATATGAGTTAAACTATGTAAAAGATATGGTTAATCATCTCATTAAAATGTTTAAATTAGTACTGACAGAAAGTCTAACACTGTTTACATGTAACATTTTAAAAACACATAATTGAAAACTGTACCTGATAACCTTGAGCTATATATGATAGTTATTTATGACACGCTTAATACACAGAGGTTTCTAAGCGCGGACCCAGGGATTGACCCTGTGTTGCTCCATGTCACCTTGCTTCCAAGGCGAGCACGTTGCCCCTGAGCTATCCTCCTGCAATGACGCAGGGAGTTGGTGAGATATCATCCTGCAAAGCATTTTGATTAAATTGCGGCCACTTTAATGCGCTGTAATGTTATTTTGTTTCACCAATTCAATTTCTCGCTAAGCAGCTAAAGCTTTATAAACAAAGACATACACCATTCATATAGTGAAAGGGTCTATGTTATTCAGTGACAAAATTCATTTTTCTGAAGGCTTACTTTCATTGTTGCATGTGTTTCTGCAATAAATACATCAACGTTGTTGATCTAATGCCTTGCAATTTGCTGACAGTATTGCAAATTATCAAAAAGATAAGTTATCTTACATGTAAAAAAGATATTGTTAATTAATTACTATTAGTATGAATCAATACATTATCACTTCTGATACCTGATCCTCTGGACCGGTTGCTGTAGACCAATAGTATGTTGAAGTTCCAGGCTCGGACTATATAACATTAACTGTAATAATAAAGATGTAGCATAACAACAAAACATTACATTTACAAGTTGATATTGGCAAGGAAGCATACAAGCCAGTTAGAATCAAAAGCTAATATTATACATAACAATATGTACGTAATATTATACATACAAAAAACAATATGTTTTAAGTTGAACTTGAATAAATACATATTTTGTATAGTTGCATCTGAAGGACTATTCTAAATAAATTACTTGAAAGGTGAGTGAGGTTGCTGTTGACTCCGGAAAAGTGGTCGATGTAGCATCACAGTCCGTTAATCGATATATATGCATCCCATTGTTTAATAGAAAATGGACATTAGTATTATAATTTAAACCACAACAAAACGATAAAAAACAGTTTGTTTGCAAGTTGCTTTAACCTCACTGTTAGTATGTTGGATGTGTCAGTGGTTTCCTCCATGGTAAAGGTCTGTAATTCCATCAGTGCGGTCTACGTAAAGACAGATATGGTAATTTAAAAAGAATTACCTATTTTTAAAGGACGCAATATGAGTGTGTGATTGGAAAGGCTCCCATTGCACTGAACTAATCGAGTATCTCTAAAGTAAGGATACACAAAGTAATCTAAAGTTCAAAATTTACACTGTGTCACAAAGGAAACTTGTGTAATAAAATATCAATGGAAATATTCCCTAAAAACTTAAAACCGTTCATTATGTTACCTGTTCACAGAATATTTCGATATATTCAGTGGTCATTTATAAGACATATTATACAGGCACATTTTGAAAATGGTAAAATACATTCCACATTCCACTAATCACCTAGGTCAGCGTGTGCTGAAATTCAGTTGGAACGACATTGGGAGGTAATTTGCGAAGGGATCTGGGGCAATGCTTTTTCGTGTACTGTAAATGTTTGTGCATATCATCTGAGAAGTGTATGCTGCAGACCTGGAATCGACTGCCCCTCACGTCATGCAAGACATCGCCTGCTTTCAATTTCAGCCACTGGAATTCCGCAGCTCAAGAGCCATTTTCATATTAAGTTTGAATTCTTTGGAAATACATGCAGGACTGTACTCTGACTTTTAGCATGGCTCTTATTAGTGCAATCCAAAATGATACAAGAAGGCATTGTTGGATTGTCCCTATGAACTGTTAAAGAATATCATAAATATTACTATTAAAAAAGTATCAGTGAGTAAATCAAACATCATATTGGTTTGATAATTTTAAAAAATGTACTTTATAAAAAATGGCATCTAAAGCAAACATGCATTGAAAACATGCACCATGAAAGATTACATTTGGAAACAATTCTATGTAATTTTACATGGTAATTACAGAGATAAAAATGCATTGGGTGATTGATAATGGTGTAGACCTTTTCAATAAAGTAAAATGAGAACATTGTGTACATTGAGTATAAAGCAATAGAAGGTGGCCTAGCAGAAAACGCTGTCACTACAGAAAACAATAGTAAAAGTTGATTAACCATTACTTGGAAGAACAGGTGAGCTAACTCAGCAAGCAAGGTAAAATGTGGAGAGCTGGTGATATCCGTTGTCGATCTCACAGATGTTTTCTTGTTAACCCCCAGATTGTTTATAAAGGACTAGCTGAACTACCTTGCTTTGCCCATGATTTCAGTTCTCAGATTTTTAAATCTCTGAGTGGTACGTCTCACTTCAGTTTATTCAGCAGTTTCATTGTTTCGTTTTTTAGCAGCACAAATTCGCAGATCAGTAAGTGTCACTTGAGTTTCTTCAGCAGTTTCATTCCTTCGTTGCTCAGCAGGTCATGTTTCTGTTTCTTCAGCAGTTCTGTTGGTTTGTTTTTTAGCAGCACAAATTCTCTGATTAGTAAGTTTGCTTCAGGCTCTTCAGCACATTCATTGTTCTGTCTCAAAGCATGTTGAATTCTATCAGTTTCATGGTCTTGAGATCTTCCTTCTTCAGAATGTGGATGATGTTTCAGCTTCGATGCGCGATGATGAGCACTTTCTACAAATGACCTGTAGATGGCGGTGTAACACCACAAAACATAATGCAGATAAACAAAGCTAAAAACACAAAAGATTAATTGGGCCTGATCACGACTTCGGCGGTAACCCCTAAATCCGGCGGTAGCGCTAATACCGCCGGATTTAAGGGTCCGCCGAATCAGGGCTTCGGCGGATTTCCCCCCAGCTCTGAAATCCGCCGGCGGTAAGAGCGCGAAAATTCCCCATTGAGCCCAATGGGGAATGGGCCATTCCCGAATGGGCTCAATGGGGAATGGGGAATTACTTTACCGCCGAACTCGTGATCCGACGCTATTAGCACCAGGGAGTTCGGCGGTAGGGCTATTACCGCCGGCGGTAACACCGCCGGCGGTAATGGCCAAGTCGTGATCAGGCCCATTATCTGGGGAACTGGATGACCTATTGAGCCAGAAATAGTTGTATTAATTCGGCCATGAAATACAGAATATTCCATGACACCAGACCACACCGTTCATGACGAGCTACGTCACCAAGAACGCCACATACAAACACACAAACCCAAAAACAAACACGACTTTGTTTTATATATATACAGATTACAGAAGTGGGTGTGTGTGTCAGTGTCTGACGTGTTCATTCACACCCCCCAGGATTCTATACCAATGTTTGACATCCTCAATCCTGCCAGTGCAGCCCCCTTGCAAGCGCACGCCAACAGGTGTGAACAGCCATTGATAGAGCAGGGGGATGGATGTGGATAAGGTGAGCACAATAGGCCTGGAAGATAGTCAAAGGGCTCAGAAACATGTTGATTGAAGGGACAGAGTCTTCAAAGGGGAGTCTGGAGACACCGGGTCTGGGGTGGCCATGTGGATAAGGGTACCCTTGCGAAAGAACCCTTTGTGGTATACATGATATTCGGCACTTTGAGCATTCCAATTCCCCCAGCACCCTTACGAGTGCACATCCACAGGTGCGAACTGTCAATTATAACACGCACGGCATAGATGTGGATGAGGCACGCACAATAGGACAAGAAGAAGGACACATACATATGTTGATTGCACGGACAGGGTATTCAAAGGGGAGTTTGGAGACACCGGGTATGGGGTGGCCATGTGTATAAGGGTGCCCTTGCGAAAGACCCCTTTGTGGTGTACATGGTATTCATCACCTTGAGCATTCCCATCCTCCGAGCGCCCTTGTGAGCGCACGCCCATAGGTGCGAACAGTCATTGATAGAGGTGGGGGATGGATGTGGATGAGGTGTACGCAATAGGCCTGGGAGACAGTCAAAGGACACAGACATACGTTGATTGCAGGGATGGAGTCTTCAAAGGGAAGTCTGGAAACAGTGGGTCTGGGGTGGCCATGTGGATAAGGGTACTCTTACGAAAGAACCCTTTGTGATGTGGACTTTGTGATTCAGCACCTTAAGACCGCATCAGTGTGGTCTACGTAAAGACAGACATGGTAATTTATAAAAATGACCTATTTTTAAAGGAAGCGATAAGAGTGTGTGTTTGGAAAGGCTCCCATTGCACTGAACTATTTGAGTATCTCTAAAGTAGGGCTACACAAAGTAATCTAAAGTCCAAAATGTACAAACCACAGTACATCATGTCACAAAGGAAACTTGTGTAAAATACCAATGGAAAAATACCCTAAAACTGTAAAACGTTCATTATGTTACCTGTTCACAAAATATTTCGATATATTGAGTGGTCATTTATAAGACAAATTATACAGGCACATTTTGAAAATGGTAAAATACATTTAAAAATGCACTGTCCACTAATCACCTTGGTTAGCATGTGCTGAAGTTCAGTTGGAACTTTATTGGGAAGTAATTTGCGAAGGGATATGGGGCAACGCTTTTTAGTGTACCGTAATTGTTTGAGGATATCATCTGAGAAGTGCATGATGAAGACACAGAATCTATTGCCCCTCACGTCATCCAAGACAGCCTCTGCTTTCAATTTCAGATAATAGAATTCCGCAGCTGAAGAGCCATTTTCTTACATGCAGGACTGTACTCTGACTTTTAGCATGGCTCTTATTAGTGCAACCCAAAATGATACAAGAAGGCATTGTTGGATTGTCCCTATGATCTGTTAAAGAAATATAATTTTTTTTTTTTTTTTTTTTTTATTTGTTTTGGCTTAAGCCTTTACAAAAGAGGAAGGTAATATAAAACATTTGCGTTAGGTAAAAAAGAGATAAAAGTTTGCGTTAAGGTTTCTTACTATCCACCAACCCTGCCAAGTTTTTTCTGGTCCTATAAATTACCTACTTAGGTACCTCTATCCTTTGGATCGTTGTGTTAGATTGTCAACCCACTTTTTATTAGCACCTGGATTGCTGCAAACGTAAGTGCAGCATTTTTCCCTGAGATTATTCTGTCCCAGAGGAAGTCTGTGACTATGTCTTCCTCCCTCCGTGCCAGATCTCTGAAGAATCTTAATCGCTGAAGCCAGGTGCCTTCGCAATCCATTAGGATATGTTTTAGCGTTTGTTTGGCAGGGTTTACGCAAATTAAGCATAATTTTATTGCCTTGTGCCCTTGGTTACGTCTTGCCAGAACCGCCCCACAGTGGACGAGATTCAGTCTCATTCTGAGGAAGTCTGAGCGCAGTTTTCTGTTTGGAGATTTCAGTAGGTAACATGAGAGTGATCCAAGTTTCTTTTCTCCCTTCAAAAATATATTTTGGGTTGGGTCCTCTCGTATTTTCTCCACTGTTTCAATCCAGTCCCGTTCTTCTAGTCTACATTTAACTTTATGAGGGTTTAGAGCCAAGGTCTCTTCGTTCAGATCCAGTTTTTTTAGTATTTCCAAAGTTTTCCGTTCCAACGAGATGAGGATAGCGGATTTTTTCAATGATGCTTCATGCTTGAGGTCGCCATACAACGTCGAATCCTTGCTAAGTGTTATTTCCCTATACAATGAAATGAGCTTCCAATCAGCCATACAATTTAAAGATTTTAGGCCTAGTTCAAATCTTAGGCTTTTTAGAGTGGCGCAATTTGGAAGACCCAAAACTCTTTTCCAGAGGCGGCCTTCATGGTTGTCCCAGTTTATGGACCAGAGATCCGGTTTTGCTTCTAGACCGTATAGCACGACTGGAACCACATTGGCGAAGTAAAACTTTACCAGAGGCAAAATAGAGAACTTGCAGAATTTATAATTTAGCTTGATCATCTGTGATGTAAATTGTGTTATTTTAACTGCCACTTCATTTTCTACTTTATATGTCGCTGGATGTGCATAGATGTTATAACCCAGATATTTTATGGTTTCTACTGTTTTGATCCGTTCTCCTCCCATGGACCAATTTATGCTTTTTACTTTTGACAATGGATGTTTAAAAATCAAGATGTTTGATTTAAATAAATATTACTATTAAAAAAGAATCAGTGAGTAAATCAAACATCATATCACTTTGATAATTAAAAAAGAATTACTTTATAAGAAATGACACCTAAAGCAAACATGCATTGAAAACATGCACTATGAAAGATTACATTTGGAAATAATACTTTGTAATGTTATGTGCTAATTACATAGATAAAAATGTGTAGGATGGTTCTTAATGGTGTAGACCTTTTCAATAAAGTGAAATGAGTATAGGATGTACATTGAGTATAAAGCGATAGAAAGTGGCCTCGCAGAGAACGTTGTCACTACAGAAAACAATAGTAAAACTTGATTAACGATTCCTTGGAAGAACACATGAGCCGACTCAGCAAGCAAGTTAAAATGTGGAGAGCTGGCGATATCCGTTGTCGATCTCACAGATGTTTTCTTGTTAAACCACACAGTGTTTATAAAGGACTAGCTGAACTACCCAGCTTCGCCCAGGAATTAAATTTGCAGATTTTTAAATCTCTGATCGTTAAGTCTCACTTCAGTTTCTTCAGCAGTTTCATTGCTTTGTTATTTAGCAGCACAAATTCTCAGATCAGTAAGTGTTGCTTGAGTTTCTTCAGCAGTGTCATTCCTTCATTGTTCAGCAGCACTAATTCTCTTCACAGCCATGTTTCAGTTTCTTCAGTTGTTCCGTTGCTTTGTTTTATAAGCAGCACACATTCTCTGATTAGTAAGTCTTGCTTCAGGTTTTCAGCACTTTCATTGTTCTGTCTCAAAGCATGTTCAATTCTGTCAGCTTCATGGTCTTGAGATTTTCCTTCTTCAGAATGTTGATGATGTTTCAGTTTCAATGCGCAATGATGAGCACTTTCTACAAATATAGATGGCGGTGCAACACCAAAAAACGTAATACAGAAAAACAAAGCCGAAAAATAAAAAAGATTAATTATCTTGGGAACTGGATGACTTATCTAGCCAGAAATTGTTGCATTTATTCAGCAATGAAATACACAATATTCCATGCCAAATCCATGACACCAGATCTCATCATTCATGAGGAGTTATGTCCCCAAGAACGCCACATACAAACCCACAAACTCAAAAACACAACTTTGTTTTATATATATAGATTACAGAAGTGGGTGTGCATGTGAATGTCTGAAGTGTTCATTCACACCCACCAGGACTCTATGATAATGTTTGACATCCTCAATCCTGCCAGTGCAGTCCCCTTGCAAGCGCACGCCCACAGGTGCGAATACCATTGATAGCCAAGGGGAATGGATGTGGTAAAGGGGAAAACAATAGGTGCTGAAGACAGACCTAGAACACAGACATATGTTTCTGACATATGTTGCTTGCAGGGGCAGGGTTTCAATGGGGAGTCGGGGACACCAAGTGTGGGGGGGCCATGTGGATAAGGGTGCCCTTGCTTTAGAACCCTTTGTGATATCCATGGTATTCGGCACCTTGGGCATTCCCACCCCCCAGCACCATTATGAGTGCACACCCACAGTTGCAAACTGTCAAGGATAGTGGAGAGGGATGGATGTGGATGAGGCGCACACAATAGGCCCGGAAGACAGTCAAAGGACACAGACATATGTTGATTGCAGGGACGGAGTCTTCAAAGGGGAGTCTAGAGACACAAGGTCTGGGGCGGACATGTGGATAAGGGTGCACTTGTGAAATAACCCTTTGTGGTGTACATGGTATTCAGCACCTTTAGAGTTCCAATCCTGCCAGCCCTCTTGTGAGCGCACACACACGGGTGCGAACACACATTGATAGCGGATGGGTATGGATGTGGATGAGGCGAGCACAATAGGCCCGGAAGACAGTCAAAGGACACAGACATATGGTGATTCCAGGGGCGCAGTCTTCAAAGGCGAGTCGGGAGACACCAGCTCTGGGGTGACTATGTGGATAAAGGTGCCATTGAGAAAGAACCTGTTGTGGTGAACAAGGTATTCAGCACCTTGAGCATTCCCACCCATCCTCCCAGCCCCCTTGTGATCGCACACCACAGGTGCGAACAGCCATTGATAGCAGAGGGGGATGGATGTGGATGAGGCGAGCACAGTAGGCGCAGAAGACAGTTAAAGGACACAGACATATGTTGATTGCAGGGATGGGATCATCAAAGGGGAGTCTGGCAATACCGGGTCTGGCGTGACCATGTGGATAAGGGTGCACTTGCGAAAAAACCTTTTGTGGTGTTCATGGTATTCGGCACCTTGAGCGTTCCCATCTTTCCAGCCCCCTTGCGAGCACACCCCCACTGGTGTGAACTGTCATTGATAGCGGAGGGGGATGGATGTGCATGAGGCGAGCGCAATAGGCCCAGAAGACAGTCAAAGGACACAGACATATGTTGATCACAGGGACAGGGTCTTCAAAGAGGAGTCTGGAGACACTGTGTCTGCAGTTGCCATGTGCATAAGGGTGCCCTTGTGAAAGAACTCTTTGTGGTGTACATGGTATTTGGCACCTTGAGCGTTCCCATCCTTCCAGCCCCCTTGCGAGTGCACGCCCACTGGTGCGAACAGCCACTGATATAGGAGGGGGATGGATGTGGATGAGGTGGGCGCAAAAGGCCCTGCGGACAGTCAAAGGACACAGACATATGTTGATTGCAGGGACGGGGTCTTCAAAGAGGAGTCTGGAGACACCAAATCTGGGATGGCCATGTGGATAAGGGTGCCCTTGTCAAAGAACCCTTTGCGGTGTACATGGTATTCGGCACCTTGAGCGTTCCCATCCTCCCAGCCCACTGGTGAATGCATGCACACAGGTGCAAACTTTCATTTATATCGGTGGGGGATGGATGTGGACGAGGCAAGCGTAATAGTCGTGGAAGCTAGTCAAAGGACACAGGCATATGTTGATTGAAGGGACGCGGTCTCCAAAGGGGAGTCTGAAGACAACAGGTCTGGGGTGGCCATGTGGATAAGGGTGCCCTTGGGAAAGAACCCTTTGTGGTGTACATGGTATTCGAGACTTTGAGCGTTCCCATACTCCCAGCCCCCTTTACAGTGCACGCACAGAGGTGCAAACTGTCATTGATAGCGGAGGAGAGTGGATATGGATGAGGCGAGTGCAATAAGCCTGGAACACTGTCAAGGAACACAGACATGTGTTGATTGCAAGGACGGGGTCTTCAATGGTGAGTCTGGAGACACCGGGTCTAGGGTGGACATGTGCATAAGTGTGCCCTTGTAAAAGTACCCTTTGTGGTGTACATGGTATTCAGCACCTTGAGCCTTCCCATCCTCCCAGCCCCCTTGTGAGTGCCCACACACAGTTGCAAACTGTCATTGATAGCAGAGGGGGATGGATGTGGATGAGACGAGTGCAATAGGTACAGAAGACAGTCAAAAGACACAGTCATATGTTGATCGCAGGGACAGGGTCTACAAAGGGGAGTCTGAAGATACCGGGTCTGCGGTACCTTGAGCATTCTCATCCTTCCAGCCCCCTTGCAAATGCATGTCCACAGGTGTGAACAGCCACTGATAGAGGTGGGGAATGGTTGTGGAGGAGGCGAGCGCAATAGGTCCAGAAGATAGTCAAAGGACACCGTCTGGGGTGGCCATGTGGATAAGGGTGCCCTTGCGAAAGAACCCTTTGTGGTGTACATGGTATTCAGCACTGTAATGCTGGAAATGCATTGGAGGGACAGGGCCTCCATATCCTGGTCCTGTTCTCCCTTAACATGTGTTCTGTGTTGTTTTCTGCACAGGAGTTCAGTTGGGACTCGTGGCAGTGCAGCTCTTCCTCTTTTTGGTTATAGTGAACATAGACCCTTGGGATACCCTTATGGGACGCATGGGTGGGGGTACAACCCTGTTCCCCTAGTGTATGTTTTTGGGTACCTGTGTGTGGCCCACAAAGCAGGGTATGGGCTGGTGACAGCTGCATGCTGAATTTGACAGGTGCTCTGAGTATCCTCCATTTTGGGATACCCAGGCCCTGCCGAAGGAATCAATGGATTCCTGATAGGAGGCAAGATGGCCCCTGTGGCCTCTTGTTTTCTATTACCTGCTAAGTTGTTTTCCCAAAGTCCTGGGAAGCCCTGACTCTGTCCCTTCCCCTGATGGCAGTTGGATGGAAGAACCATATATGGTATTGTAGGTAAGTCCAGGCCAGACTGGCTGAAGCATTGCCAGTGACTGTATGTTGTGAGTACACCCTTGGGGTGGGACCTGGGTGAATGGAGTGTGTGACCAACATGCCTTCCATAGTATGGGTGTCTGGTTTCTGTGTGTGTGACATGAAGAATAAGACAGCCTTGCCAGAAACTTACATGAATGCAGTGTGGTGTACTGAAAGGCTGGGTGCTTGCCCCAATCCACATTCCTTGTTATGGGTGTCTGGTTGAAAGTGAATGGCCTGAATGAACTGTGAGCCTGATTGGCTCCCTGCCTGTATGAATGCCCTTCTGACTGATTGGCTGACTGTGTGTGGCTCAGCAGTGTGAATGAGGGACAGATATGTATATCTGGTGACCTCTCACTTACCAGAACTGTTCAGAAGCTGAAGTTGAACCTTGAAGCTGCTTTTCCTTGAAGCCCATCTGGAAGAAGAAGATTTACTGCTGTTTTCCTTTGACCCGATTTGAAAGCTGTCGAGTCTGTTGAGGACTGATCCGAGAGAGGACCTGGCTAGGAGACCTCTCCCAGAGCTACAAGGGAGCATCATGCAAGAAGCTGATCTTCACCAAGGCATCCTGGAAGCCAGTCCCGAAAGGCTGTCAGCAAGAGACGGGGTCCACACCTGAAGGTTCGGTATGCCCGTGGTGATTAGTAGCAGACTCGGGCAAAAATTAAATTGAAAAGCACAAACGGGGTAGTACTGCTACTAGGAAAGGCTCAACCCAATTTTGTCATTGAATGAGGCAAAACATTTTGGTTATATTGGGGAACCTTTGCCAATTTTACTAATGGAATATATCCCAAAGTTAGTAGCCCATGAAATTGTCCAGGAAGAAAAAAACACACACATAAGGGGCTGTGGATATAATTCATTGTATTAAGACAAAATAAAATTCTCTTATAAACACATGCATATATAACAAAATTCAAAATTACAGACAGAAACATATATTGGTGTCGCAAACAGAACAACATGAAACATATGATCCTTGAATATGTGTGGTTTGAAGGAAAATCAAAAACACAGCATAAAACTTAAACATGAATGTTTTGAGGAAAATCAAAATCACAGCATAAAACGTGAAAGAAACACATATATATTGAGTGCACATGTGAATTAGCACATATGAAAATCTATGAAAACCTATATTTTAAGAAATGCCCAGGTTCAAAGTGTCTGGTGCATGAACTTTTCTACCTTGCATCCTTCATTATTAGTTTTTCAGATACCTAGTTAGTTCCAGCAGTCTTGGATCTGCCTATTCTAGTAGATTCTACCGGAAAAAATGATCCTGATAGCCATTTGCCAACGTAGCAGGGGGTAGAGTAGTGGTCAAACCACCAAATGTGTTTAAATCACATAAACCATGTAAATCAAGAAACCCCAAACAGTAGGTTCATTGTTCACCCTTGCGTGAAATTGATGTTTCGGCAGCAAGAACATCCATCTTGGAACTGCGTCAGAAAGATTTGTATTTGTGCGTGTTAGCCGCCTTCTTCAGGGCGATTAAGCGGCCCCTATAACAGAAAAACCAAGAGAAGAAAGAGAAAAGAAATTATAAATGTATTGTCCTCTTGGTAATGTTGTGTTTCCTTTCTGGACATTTCTAGGCAAATTAGTAGAAAGAAAAATTCTTTATGCGTCTGAAGAATTATTTTTGTAGTCAAGTAATCATTCAATATGGGCTTGTGTGGAGTCAGGGTAAAAAAATAAGAGACGGGGTCTGCAGAGGAATCTCAAAGTGAAGCACCCGGACATCGAGGCCATCGAAGTCCATTGCCATCGACCAGTGTTCGGAGGTTTGCCGCTGGAAGCCAGTTGAGTCGTGTGACGACCAAGGAGAATCCACCAGTGGGTTTCCCACCACCCGAAGTCCACAAAGACGCAGACGAAGTTCCGAGTGCCAGCCGTGGTTGAGTCACGATCATCGACACCAACGCTGACATCGGATGCCTGCTGTCGGGCCTACGTTCTTCATCGAGTCATCTTTGCAGCAAAAAACTCTTTTCATCAAGGACTCTTGAAGCCAAGGTTAACATTCTTCGAGCACTATCGATGCTCTGTGGTTCCTGCTTTAAAGGGAATTCACCCATAAAGGATTCGTTGACGAACCGTCAAAGAAACTCTGCTAAACCAGGTACATTGGGGTAGTAGAACATTTTAGCAGGAAACAAGACTATTTTAAACATTAATGGACTGGGCTTGTTGATACCCTTTATTTACAGATTGCCCAGTTAGGGGATCCTCACCCAGAATTGTGTCTTAGTAGCAAAAGTACTATTCTGCCATTGTTTAACCTAACTTGTCTTCCTTCTTATGTCTGATGTTGATTCACATTTCTATTTGATTTGTATGCCATTGAGACTGTCAGCAGTTGGTGCATTTTCAACCACATATACATTGTACATATTTACCATCAGAGATTTGCCAAAGCACAAAGTGTGTTATTGATTGTGTGTGTGTATATATATATATATATATATATATATATATATCTATATATATATATATATATATATATATATAATACATATTGAACCTTTTTTTGTATAAAGAACTGTGTTATCACATAACATAGTGTGTGGCTATTCCTTTGTGGGGGCTCGGGGACTACACTGTACTTAAGGACCAGCGCGCATCACCTCCGCTCCACACCACCGATCCTGAGAGCTTAAGCCTTGGTTGCTCGTCCATAGCTACCATATAGAGAACCTTGGCTGGGGAGCTCTGTGCTTCTACTCTGCCATATAGAGGGCAGGAGTACAGATACCCCCCTCCAGTCTTTACACTGTTGGCAGCAGTGGGATGCTATTGGTTTTAAGAATCAGTGTGTAACCTTGCCACCTACAAAATATCCACACTTTGTTAATTTAGGGTTTAGGTGTGTACTAGGATAACCACATTACAAACAATTGAGTCTATTGCAAATGATACATTGAATAGGATGAGCCTAGAGGCTCTCCAGAGTGCTTGTGAAGCCGCTGTCATGGTCATGAAGTCAGGGGCACAGGTATGCAGGGGTCGCATGCACAGGAAACCTTGGTGGACACTGTCCTGGCACCTTTGGCGCCAGGCCCCTGAACAAAAGTAAACAAGAACATCCATTTAACACCAAAAAGCTTTTCTTATGGACATAGCACTTCAGACGCATTAACCTTGAACATTCCATCCATTAAGCAGGATGCATTAACCTTGAACATTCCATCCATTAAGCAGCCCCAAGTGTATTCTTGGGTGTTGCTGCTAATGGATTGCCTTCGCATGTGCTCACTCTCTGCAAGGGAGGAGAACAGGGGAGAACAAAACAGCGATCTTACTAGGCCCAGTAACATTGAGAACGCGCAAGTGCATGGGAGAGGGGTAGGGGAAAAGTGCATGTAAGGGGGAGAAGTGGAAAGTGCGAAGCAGAGGAGAAACAGATAAATAACAATAAATAAATAATAAAGGCAACAAACAGTGGTAGTGCAGCCAGCAATTTGCAAGTGCTAGGTTTAAGGCAGCAGACAGGGTAGGTCTGATAAGTGCAGGAAGAAAAAGGGGGGTCTGTAAGGGTACAGATACAGACCCCAGTGCAAGGGGTGGCCCGGAGGCAGTGCGGGAGGGTGTGCGGGGTGAGCAGGTACCTGGGCCCGGAGGACAGAGGGTGGCCATGTGCACAGTGCCAAGAGAGAACAGATCAGCAGGGGAGAGGGGGAGCGAAGGCAGAACAAAAGAGGAAGGTCTTGAGGTGCTTCCGGAACCAGAGATGTTTCTCCTCAAGTTTTAGAGTGGCAGGGAGGCTGTTCCAGAGCGAGGCCCAGCCGAAGACAGAGATCTACCCCCAGCTTGTTTCTTTGAAAAACGACTGACCCTGAGGGAGTTGGAGTTAGAGGAGCAAAGAGCTCGAGAGGGGAGGTATTTGCAGAGGGATAGCTGAAGGTATTTTGGACCCAGGCCCCAGAAAGCCTTGTGGACAATGCAGATGGTTTTGAATTTAACCCTTACATCCACTGGGAGCCAATGGAGAGATTTCAGAGCTGGAGAGATACGATCCCAGGGCTTGAGGCCAAGGACAAGTCTCGCAGTCCTGTTCTGGATTAGTTGCAGAGGGCAGGGAGTAGAGGCAGGTAGATTTAGAAAGAGGCTGTTACAATAGTCCAACCTAGAGAGAACCAGAGCTTGGGATACCATGAGCTTCTGGGGGAAGGAGAGGAAAGGCAGAGTACATCTGAGGAGGTACAGTAGGAAATTTGAGTTTTTAGAGACCTCAGAGATGTGGGCGGAAAAGGAAAGGGTGGAGTCAAAGATGACCGTGAGGTTCTTAGCCTCACAGGTGGGGGTACGAGGAGGGCTAGGGAGGCCGGCCAGAGAGTGAGGGGAAAGGATGGTGAAGGTGTGCCCATGAGGAGCATCTCCGTCTTGCTGGCATTCAGACAAAGATCATTGACGGCACACCAATCTTGGATGGCAGTTAGGCAATCAGAGATGAGAGAGGGAGAGGAGGTGGCAGAAGGCAGCCTGAAAATCAGTTGAGTGTGTTCAGCGTAGCACTGGAAATTTAGGCAGAAAGTGGCAATGCAGTGGGCGAGAGTTGCCAGGTATTGGTTGAAAAGCCAGGGCGAGAGGTTAGACCCCTGAGGAACACCACAGGTAGAGAGGAAGTTAGATGAAAGGAAGGACACAAGTTGGACCTGGGAGGGTCAATCTGAGAGGAAAAAGGTCAGCCAGGCCAGAGCCTGATCAGTGATACCCAGGTTTTCACAGAGACGGTTCAGCAGGATGGTATCGTTGACCGTGTCGAAGGCAGAAGAGAGATCAAGGAGGATGAGGACAGAGGGAATGTTACAGTCAAGGTTGGAGAGCAGATCTTCACGGATGTTCAGGAGAGCAGTTTCCGTGCTTCTGGCAACTCTGAAGCCAGTCTGGTGGTCATGGAGACAGCCAACAGAAGTGGAATGAAGGTTAAGCTGAGAGATGGCCAACCTTTCCAGGCGTTTTCCCAGACAAGGGAGTAATGGAAATTGGGCGATAGTTTGCTGGACAAGAAGTATCAGCTGTGGGTTTCTTGAGAAGAGGATGCACAAGGAAGTGCTTCAGAGGGGAGGGGAAGGATCCTGAGGCAAAGTAATGGTTGCAAAAATCAGCAAAGGCCGGAGCGAGGGTGTCAATGTGGTCCTTGATGGTTTTAGAGGAACAAGGATGAACCTGTTTTGGCGAGGCTTTCATAGATCGGACTTGTCTATCGACCTCATCATGGGAGAAAAGAGCAAAGGACGAGAGGATGATGGGGGGGTGGCTAAAGGAGAGTCAGCTCGCACAGATGGAGAGGGAAGAGGAGGGGTGTGGGTGTAGAGGGTGCACAGGATGTCCTGGGTTTTTGAAATGAAGTGAGAGGCAAGAGCATTGCAAAGAACCTCAGAGGTAACAGGAGGGGTAGAGACTGCAGCAGGGTTGGCCAGCTCCTTTCAGATTTTAAAGAGTTTGGCCGAGTTGTTAGATGCCGCAGAGACACAAGCTTGAATGTGGACTTTTTTTTTTTATTCTTTATTGAATATAGTTGAAGTTACATCAACTTTTTCAATTTACAATTTATCAGAAATAGAAAAATCCATAAACATCAAATCCAAATAACACAAGTATTCATAAAGGTTTAAAAGATGCTAAAATATCAACATACACTTTTTTTTTTTTTTTTCTTTCAAAGAGGGATAAGCAAGGCAAAGCAAAGAACTCCTAATTTCATTCCATGTTCAAGGCTTTTAAAAAGTTGATGGTTGCAATTCTTATACTCATACATTCAGTGGCTGCCATGGCGATCCATCTATTTCTTGGGTCAATTTGTGCAAAGTACGCAAAGTGGTTAGCAAAGTGCAGTTTTCTTAAAGTACATAGCGCAGGACAGTTCAGTAATAAATGTTGTAAAGTTTCAACGATCGTTATATTTTTGCAAAACCTACACCAGTTAAGGTCAGAGGGAATTTGCTTTCTTTTTGTTTTAACCTCCCGAGTGGGCCAGATGTTGAACCGCAACCGAAGAATGGCCGTTCTTATAGCAGCAGATGGTGCCAAACGTAAATACGCAGCTATGTCTTTATAACGCTTGGGACCAAAGATTGCAGGATCAAAGTCTTTGTAGGTTAAACACTGAGTTCTTGTATCAATCCAGTCTATCATGTATCAGTCACATCAGACGACTTGACTCTCACACTGCCTTTCGCAAGGCCATCAAGACTAGTCTCTTCAAATAATGTGCCTGTTCTTTGTTTCGCTACCCAGGACCTATGTATCTGTAACTCTGTATGTATATTCTAAGAACTCCTCTGGGGTGGCTTTTTTGTAACCCTTAATCAAGCCTTCTTATGTACCACTTATCAGCGCCTCTATGCCTTAGGGCTGCAGTGCGCTTTACAAATGTAAAAAAATAAAAAATAAAAAAATGTACACCTTCTTCTTGGCTTGCTCTGGGTGAAGTACCAGAAATTCAAGTGATATATCAGCGTTCACCATAATAGATAATATTTTAGAAGACCAATGTCTCGGAAATGTTTCTGCAGAGCTAAGCAAATAGCTAGAAATGGAAGATAATGTGGAGTTATCACATGGGGCTAATAAACATTTGCGAAATAGGGCACATAGGCGCCAGTTATATATGGCAGTTAGAGAGGTTAATCCCAATTCATAGCGTATCAGCACTCCAGGGATACACTGTGGAAGATGTAAAGTTGCACGCCAAAACTTGGCTTCTAGTACATTGAGAAAACCTGAGGGAACAATTAATGTTTCTAAACCATAAAGGATAGTTGCTACAACATTCTGATTCCAATATGTAATGGCAGCTTTGATAGAGAATTTGCCATATTTAGAAACAATTACTCGAGTTTGACAGATTGCCGTGACTAGCTTATGTTTAATTTTATTCAAATGTGAGTCTAGCGTTGGACAACCATCAAAAATTAGGCCCAAGTACACGTAATTTGGTACTATCATTATGGGTATTCCCTCAATTTGCCATTCTAACAAGTGTTTACGTAACCCTTTCGGGACATACGTGACAATTTGTGTTTTTCCAGTGTTTACTACTAGTTCATTTTCTTTAAAATATGAGCATAGTGCTGCCAAAAGGTTACGTAAACCACTGGGAGTTTTAGACACTAAAACAAGATCATCTGCATACCACAAGGCACAAATTTTTACACCATTCAATTTGGGAGCATCAGTTGTTATTTTGCTAAAGATCCAGCGTACGTCGTTAATGAAAAAATTAAACAGGGCGGATGCTAGAATGCACCCCTGTTTCAATCCTCTAGATATTGGAATTGGGGATGAGAGCAGGCCCTCAAAATTCAATCTCACATAGACCTTAGTGTATGAATGGAGGGCAAAAATAATATCAATAAGAGTTGGAGGACACTCCGCTTTGAGTAACTTATCTATGAGTTTTGGTCTTGAGACCGAGTCAAAAGCGGAGTGGAGATCTATAAACGCAAAATATCTGGCTTGTCTCTTATTAACTGCTTGTTGTCTTATAGCATTTAAAGTAATTAAATTAATGCCAGTACCTAGTCCTGCAACGAAACCAGTTTGTGCTGGGTCACTTTGATTTGCTTTATTTGACCAAGCATTAAAATCTCTTAATACCAACCTAGAGAATATTTTGCCTGGAACATCCAGTAACGTTATTGGACGATAGCTCTTCGGGTCCATTCGATCACCCTTTTTATAGATCGGAATGATCACAGAAGAGCGCCATGAATCAGGAATATTTTTGGTTTGTATGATGTGGTGGAAAGTATTGTTCAAAATTAGTGCCCATTCTGTTATATTTTGTTTGAGCATTAAATTAGTAAGGCCATCCAGACCCGCTGCTCTAGATGAAGAAGATGATTTGATAAAATCTTGAATAATAGATCTTGTGCAGTACAGAGCCCACCCATTTATAGAGCTATTGTTGTACCTATAACCAGTCACCTTGTAATCATCATATAGAGCAGCAAAATGTGTGACCCACACCGATTCAGATACTCCATTGAGTTGTATATGCCCTTGAGGTGATGTATTACATTTGTTCAACAAATCCCAAACCAGTGCAGAGTTTTTGCTACGACAGGCTACCAAGAAGTGTTCGCTGTCTATTTGATACATAGTTGCTCGCCTCATGCGCACCCAATTTCTATATCTCGATGCAGCAACTTTAACTGCCTTAATTTGATCAATCATGGGGAGTTTACGACATTTTCTGATCTCTCTTCTGTAAGCCTTTTTTCTTTCACAGAGAGCTATGTCAAACCCATGCACATGACTTTTAGGAGATTTACTATGAGTGGGATAAAGATTCGCAAAGGTGCTTAACACGTCTATATACGAACCAGTCTTATATAGTCGGTGGTTATCTAGTATAGCACTATTCAGGGCTAGTAATTTATTAACCGACCATTTGAAGCGATTTTTACCTCTATTAACAGATACAGATTGATTATAATAAGATGCAGTTTTTGAATGATTTTCAATTTTGGTCACCCAAAATAGTGCTAAAAGATGGTGATCACTGGATGGCTGTTTTACTATGATAAATGTGGTGGTATTCATGAAAATGCTATTCGACATACAGATGTAGTCAATTATAGATTTTGAGTTGCCTCTCTCCCAGGTGTTCATTGGGGGAATATCACCTATAATTGCACCATTTGCCATCTTTAAATCGTGATCTTCCACATAGGAGATCCATTTTGCACCCTCACGATTCAACTTTCTAGTGTGCGAATCAAAACAAGAAAGGTTCAGATCACCCATAAGTAGGATTCCAGAGATATTTTTTTGTGCGGAAATATACTCGAAGAAAAGAGAAAGCGTATCATAGAAACAGTCATCATTGATTTCTGCCGGATTTCTGTAAAGATTAATAAGTGCGTATGTGTGTGAATTAAGGGAGATTTTAACCAATTGCATACATTTTTTTGGGGCTTTCCAAGGAGATATCTTTAAACCTCTACTCACTTTCACTGCAACCAACAGTCCAGCTGTAGGTCTACCTTTATCAGCTTGAACTGCTGGTAGCAGAATAATCTCATGGTCATCCCATATAGGGGGATTTACTAGCCACGTTTCTTGCAATGCCACTATATCATAAGTGTTTAATTCATTGTTTATAGTCCACTGCAAATGAGAATGGCCTCTAGTATTCCAGCTAGCAAGCGAAAGATCAGTAGTGGGCATGACTGCTCGTGGTTATGAAGGAGAATTACAAGATGCTCTGGGGTCTGATGAAGAGTCTTTAGTGCAAAAATTGCAGGCACAAGATGGTGCAAGGCTGGTACCTACGACAGATTTGTTATCATCAATCTCCTTAGATTGCTGACGTGCTGGATCAAGGGCTAATAAAAAGCCAAGATTGAATAGATCCATTCTAGCGTTCCACAAGGTATTACGAACAAGTCCAGACTTTATCCATAATCTAACAATGTGGACTCTCTTCTTGGTGAGGACAGAGAGTCGGTATTGCCTTTGTAGCAGGCGACAGGCCAGTTTGTCAGAGGATGAACAGAAAGTCCTCCATTTCCTCTCAGCCGCCATACACTTACGTTTAAGTGTAGCTGGTCAGAGTCATACCAGGAATTGCACTTGGCTTTGGACTTCAAACGGATCCTCAGGACAGGGGCAAGAGCATCAAGAGTATCAGAAATTGAAGAGTAGAGCAGAGACAGTGTTCCAGTTTGTATCCTCTTCTCTTCGCTTTCAGAGACAGGGCTGTGTCAGGATGTGAGACAGCCAAAGGTGGAGGGGGGAGAGAAAGTGGCGGCAAAAGCCTCAACTGACACACGCTTCATGGGCCGGATGTCTGAGAAGGTAGGTGGCAGTGTTGGGGTAGGCTTGGCCTGGGGGGAAGAGAGGGAGAGATAAGAGGAGGTGAGGGAGTGATCGCTCCAGGAGAGAGGAGTGGTCAGAGGGATGGAGAGGGGGAAGTCAGAGAAGATCAAGACATTGGGCCTCATTACGAGTCTGGCGGTAACCAAGGCGGTAAAACCACCTGTTTACCGCCGGACTCGTATTACCATTCCGCCTCCGTGACTCCCGGAAATACCAGGGCATTATGACCCTGGTGTCCCGGGAATTCCGGAGGCGGAATTCGGTAAATCCCCATTCCCATTGAGTCCCATAGGACTCAATGGGAATGGGGAAGTGGAAACACCGGCACCATCTCGTGATGGTGCTGGTGTTTCCACGTCCGCCCGCAGGCGGGCGGTGTTAAACCCACCAGGTCAGACCTGGCGGGAACATCACCTCCCACCTGCAGTACTCGGGATCGTGGGGTCCGGAATTAACAGTGGCGGTGGGTTTACCGCCACTGTTATTTCCAGACCGCCTGACATGTAATGAGGCCCATTGAGCGTGTGCCCTGCAGAGTGAGTTGGGCCAGAGGGGAGGATTGACAGGGAGAGGGAGTCGCAGAGGTCACAGAAGAGTACAGAGGAGGAGCAAGGAGAGTCTAAATGTATATTGAGGTCACTGAGGAGGAGGACTTGAGTGGTAGAGGCCAGGAATGAGAAGGAGAGGTCCGCCCACTCAGAGAGAAATTAGGTAATTTGACCAGGAGGCCGGTAGATGCTAGCCACAGTAAGAGAATGGGTAGGCGAGAGAGAAAGCCTACAGACAAGGCATTCAAAAGAGGAGTAGGTCTGAGTGGGAATGATAGAGGCAGGAATCCACTCAGGAAAGTTCAGGGCTACCCCCCCCACCCACCGTACCAGGAGGATCTGGGTGCTGAGAGGATCTTGTAGCCATCAGGGAGGAGAGTGTCAAAGCTTGTGACAAAGCTGGCCGTGAACCATGTCTCAGTAAGACCAAGAACATCAAGGTCTAGTTCTTCATGGAGGTAGCAGATGTCAGAGGAGTGTTTGACAGTAGAGCGAGAGTTGAGAGTGGCAATATGAAGAAGGTTGCCAGCATTAAAGACCTTCTGGGGAGGGGTATAGATCAGAGGTACACCCTGCGGAGGAGAAAGAGCCCTAGGAGGGGCAGAGGAGGAGGAGGAGAGGGCAAGGTAGCCAAGGAGGGAGAGGAGGGGACAGCAGGAGATGAGAGGATATTGAAGAGGCGAGGGAAGCGCCTATCAAAGAGGAGGAGATTGGCCTTAGAGCCTTGGACCATGACAGTGCCATTTAGGTAGACATTAATGATGATTTTAGAGGAGTCGAAGGAAGCCATGAAAACTTCCCAGCGAGTGCCACCATTAATGGGAGAGGAGGAGATAGGGCAGGTCACAGAGACCATATGAGGAGTCCATAGATCTGGCGAAGGAACGACGAAGAGGATGTCGGTGAGGGTCTGTCTGGAGGAAGCATTGGTGTAGGTGTCGGCGATAGGAAGACCAGGGTTAGAGGCCAAGATATCCTTTTTGAACTTCTTGCTACTAGACTTAGTGAGAAGGGAAGGATAGTCAATGGAGAAGCAGTTGGAAAAGATAGGAGAAACAGAAAGCGCCATGGGGGTGGAAGAGGGGAGAGGATGGAGATACTGGGGGGCTAAGGCAGGTAGGTGTGATACAAAAGAGAGTGGTGAGGTCTCTGGGCTGGCAAGTTACAGAGAAGCAACAGTATACAAGCAAAATACAGAGAATTTCACAATGGGCAGCAAGATTTGACTTTTTAGCACAACGCAAAAACAGCAAGATTTGACTTTTTAGAACAAAGCAAAAACAGCAATATTTGACTTTTTAGCACAAAGCAAAAACAACAAGATTTGACTTTTCAATCTTGGAATCAGATGTTAGCAAAGGGTTTTAGGAAGCCCTTCACATCAGGATGACAACATGGGAGTAACAAGCAGAAAGAACAGTGATAGCCAAAGGCGGTAGGAGTGAGTCCATAAGGAGGGAACTAACCCATAGTTCTGGAGGAGGCAAAGTGAAGGCAGTCCGGATTTGAATATGCCAACCCTAGGTATCTCTGGCAAAGTGGACGCTAATTACCTCATGAACAAGGCTACCTATTGCAGAAGGAATGTGTGTGACATCCCCTTAACAAGGGGACAAGCCAAGAGCTATTAATGGCAACCTGTTCTTCCTGGGTGGGCAATGGTGAGAAATGTCTTCCAGATTACTGCTTAACCGTCCCCTAGAATAATCCCACCAAGGTTTTCGAGATACTATGGAAGGGTTCACACAGTCGCATGGCCTAATCAAATATTCAATTTCTTCCTTTGGGATTTTTCCACAGGCCTGCTGAAATTAGTGTGAGTCAGGGCTGCGGATAACTCTAGGGCACTCAGGACCCAGCGTGAGCACTATCCTGAGGTTAGGAGGAACATCACGAGCAGCCTTGCGACCATGAATAATGTTGGGATGCATATTCAGATTGCAGTCCCTCCCAAACGATTTAGATTGCAGAAAATATACTAATACATGGGAAACAAACATGCACGATACAGGGGGTGTGAGGGGAGTCCTGTGGGCATAGGTGAGTAGTGCAAGGTGTATTGCTTGTAGAAATTTAGATGAGCTCACTGTACACTAAAACTAGCCCTATAGAGTGTTGATTAGAAATACTGTGCATGTACACCACACAAGTCCCTGCCCATTGATGAGAAATATATAAGTGTCACCATATACGAATTTAGGCCTGGGTCCTCGCAGGCCATGTTGAGAACACAAAACAACAAGGCCTTGTGTTCGAACATTTCACCCGCACCTCACACGAAGTAAGGAACACATACACACACATATAAATGTATCATGTTAAAGCTTTGCAAAATTAGAAAGATATGTGAACAGCCCACTACGGTAGGGCTGCAGCCGGTCATGAAGGGCAAACCCAGGGCAGAGGTCTTGAGCTGCCAAAACACAATCTGAGATTTAGGACACCAGCGCACCCCAGGATAATGGCCATCCTATTTGAACTGCCAGATGCTTGTGAGTAAAACACCTAAATCCTTCCCCAATTAGATTGATTAATGGGACCTGGAGGAGAACTAGACCTGCTCCCGGGAGGGGCAGCTGATAAGGGGGGAGCAGAGGACGACTTGGCCCATGATTTGTACCATGGTAAGAAAAGGGTCATACAATACATACAAGATTGTGATGGGGAAGCATGGTGGGGGCGCCTGTGCGTCTTGGATGAGAAAAGAGTTACTTTATTCGAAAGGACCAGACTGACCTTGAAGTTATCCACTGAGTTCATCTTGATGACCAGTTGAATATCACGTGATTAGGCCTCACGGCAGGGCAATGATTTTAGTAACCCAACCAATCACCTACCAGCAACCCGAGGTGAAGAGATCCAAACCCATGTGTGAAGAAGTTGGGTTCGAAGAGGATGTGGCCAATGAACCGGGGGTTCATAAATAATCAGTAGTGTGTATATAGGTGGGGGATGAACATTGTATATCGTGTGCATCAGAGATGACGATTTTTGCAGTTATAAAGTGTGCTGTTTGCTTTGAAGAAGAGAAAGAGCTCCGTGGCAGTGGATTTATTTTAGCCATTTCCTTTTTATATACAAATAAAGCTCTTGTTCTGCTCACAAAAGGGTGCATCGGGCCTTTTTCCTTAAAGTATTGTTATTCATCTGTCTGGTTGTTGGGGGTTTACCCTAAAACAATTGGTGACCCCGACGTGTTCCCAGACTCTCCCGCAAGGACGGAGGATTCCTGGCCACACATCCGGTGGAGACACGTCCACCTGCAGCGACCAGTCCCCCTTGCGCGCACCTTGGTGAGGTTTGCAAGAGCTGTGTTATCAGAATTCCTGTCTCTTCTTTGGAGCGGGGCTCTGTCCCCGGATTGTGCAGGCCGTTGATGGAACCCCATGACAGAGGATTTCGGGAGAGCATGTGGATGTAAGTGCACCTCTTTGCAGAGAAAAACAAGAGGGGTAAGGTAGGGGAGTGTGAGGGTTTTAAGGCGTGAGGAATGGTGTAAGTGTAGTGAGCGAGGAATGGGTGGCATGTGTGGAAGACCACTTGGCGGTGTATATAGGTTGGTTTGGCTACAATATAGAGGATTGTGGTGTAACAGGACCCTTCCTATTATAAGGGAGGAAGACATCGCTGTGTAATAGAGAAAAAGGTAAGGATGATGTGATAATGATAATGATGTGTTATTTATATAGCGGCGTAATCCAAAGCGATATAGAGGGTCTGTATATTTAGTGGGTCTGGGATCTTTCTGCCGGTATAAGGAAGGTGTGAGAATGAGTAGTAGTTGTGGTAGAGGCCCTGTGTGGACCTCGGATCTCCCAACCTGATATACAGGAGGTGTGGGAACGGAAAAGTAGTTGTTATTGTAATGTTATTGTTGTTTATTTTATTGTGACAATGACAGACTGAGGTAGGGCCTGATTTTGTTGTGTGAGAGGTGGTTAGTGGGTGGTGTGAGGACGTGCATGAGAGGAGTGTGGGCGGTTGTGAGTAATTGGAAGGGTGAGGTATTGGTATCAGAAGGGCAAGAGTGGTGACAGGTGTGTATAGCCCTGCCCTTATGGGGTGTGGATAGGTGAAATATTGTATATGGGTGGTAGAGGGGCAGCTGCGATGAAGCCAGCAACCCCATTGGAGTATATGTGTAAGGCTCTTCCCTTGTACTGAGAGAAGTACCTCAAATATCATAAAGAATGGCTAGCAGAGACCAAATGAGGGATGTATGAGCAATGGTCGGAACACAGCACAAATAATAAAGATATTTTTAGCTACATGTGTGTGTTTTTAGCAGTCAGATACAGAGAAAAAAAAGTTGAAAAACAGAAAGGAAGTGTTAGAATTGTGGCGAATGGGGGGCGTGCTGTTGCGCTCAATGGAACTGGCAGCATAGGTGCCGAGCTCTGGACTGGGGCGACCCTTTTCTTTAATATAACCGGCTTTAAACTACACTTTCTTTCTCCACTGCCCTGCAAAACGCGGACCGACATCCAGACCCTGATCAGGCTATTCTGCGGTCACCGGGAGCCTACAGCTGCGGAGATACAGCACAGCCAATACTAGCGGGGGAGCTCGACGACTCTCCCCGCAATAGGGGCGGCACTACCCTCGCTGCTCGTGGCCTGCTGGTGGCGGCAGGAAATACCCATTCTGGGCTGGAGCTGCCCCTGTGGGCCTGCGGCAGAGGTGCTCGGACGCCCACAGGCCCACGAACTCCTGCACCTAATCCTGCTCCCTCGCTGGCGGCCCGGAGGACGGGCTCGTTGCTGGTCTGTGGCACCGTGGGGGACCCGTGACACATCGCTGGGGCCCGCGCCGACCTCCCGCTCATCGCCCCCCCTCCTGCTGACAGGCGGAGCACACTAAACTTGAAGACACGGTAGGGGGCTGGGGGGATTGCTGGACTCGACCCTCACGGGGGCACCACTCACAACTACCGCCATTTTACCATGATGAATGGCTTTTGACTTTTTAAGCAGATAATACTGGTGACCATAGCTCGCTTCCGTGCACACCTTTGAGAGTGTCCAATCTTCTCTTTTGGGGGGCCCGATCAGTGGAAGCCCTCCCCCCTGCCACTAAATATCCACTGGCACCGGGAGTGGATTGCCCTCTGGGGGTGTACTCGGACACTCTGATTGAATACCTCTGCTGATGAAAGAGCCAAGATTTAGCAGTTTGAAATACATTAAATCGGACCCTCAGACCCGATACTCTACAGGAGACCTGCTCTGCTTGTGCCCTACCCACGGCCCCAGCCCGCTATTGGATCAGGTGCCTAGCCTGCACACAGCCAAACAAGACTTTCTAACCCCTACAATTGGCACAAGACCCTCAGCGGTTAGCACGTGGGCACAATATCGTCTGCAAAACACCTACAACTCCCTTGAAGAGCTAGGGTCATAGCGCACTCGGGGGAACCCAACATAGCTCTCCTAGCTGGTCAACCAGAGTGTCTTTGGATCTCCTGCTACACTCTGATTGGCAATAACTTTGACATCTCCAGCCCCCCACTCTGACCCGTGTCCCCGGAGACCCCCCCACTGACACCATGACCAAAGGAAAGGGCGCGGGAAAGAAGCAGAGCTCCCTGAACATGTTCACAAAACCTCAGCCAAATCAACAGCCGAAACACTGGATGAGACACCAGCAACATCGTCCGCGCCGGCCACTGATGACTCGCAGAAGATGCTAGAATATATTTGCGAGGGGTTCACCACTGTACACTCAAAACTGGATGATATGAATGGCACCATCTCATCTATAAAGGCACATATCGAGAAGACTGATGGCCGGGTGGCGGAGATAGAGACCAGGGTGGGAGCCACTGAAGATGAGCTGGGTTCCCTATGGGCCACGGTATCCTCACTCTCCACTCGGATGCTAGCAGTGCAGAAAAAGAACGATGATTTAGAATCCCGCTCGAGACGCAATAATCTACGCATTGTCGGTGTACCCCAGGACAATATCAACAAGCCCATGGAAGACTTTGTGGAGCACATGTTGATGTCACTCTTAGACTCTCCGGAACTGTCCCCGCAGTTCGCAGTGGAAAGAGCCCACCGCTCCTTAACTGCAAAACCAAGGCCTGGTGGGGGTGCAACAGGTACGCAAAACCTTTTGGCAGTAAAAAGAAGGCTCAGAGATCAAGGGGTTAAATACTCCATGCTATTCTCCGCCAAACTAAGAATCGAGCACTTGAATCAGACATTCTTCTTTACGATCCCAGAGGAGGCCTCAAAATTCATTGACGAACATTTCCCAGGCTGATTCTCTGCCGCCGCGATGGTACTGACGAGGCCCGTTCATTGCACCCCGAGTCCATGCCTGGAAGCGGGCCCATCCCCCCTGCATTCACGGTTGAAGCTATGTTCCACTGAAATCCACTAACAGTTTGTTCTTGTTTTCCTTCTGAACTGCTGATCCGGTCACGCTGCCCATGCTAATTATACTGGTTAATTGTATGGTATTGAAAATCTCCTAATGCTCTCCCCAGTCGGGTGCGTCACCGCTAGGCCAGCTAACAGGCCCCCAGGCGTTGATGCCTATGAGTTTACGGTTGTTATGGTTGTGGTGGGTTATCATTCCTCAGTTTGGAGGAGAGATGTGGGAGGGGGGGATCGGGAGTTATGTTAAAAAAGACTTGACAACCACAAGAGATGCCACACAAGCCACAATATTATTTCACAGGCATACTGTTGCGACGAAGTGCCTGCCCCAACTGGGCTGGCATTGGTTACTGCCACTCCGCGGACCAGAACTCAACCAACACCTCCACATAGATGGTGGATAGTAGCATAGCATTCATGAGCTGGAATGTGAGCAATCTGGGTAACCACAAAAAGATGCGGCAGATACAACTTTATGCTGAACACCACGGCATTAAAATCCTATGCTTACAAGAGACCCATGCACGCTCTGAACAATGCAAAAAGTTTGCTAAACAGTGGGGGCCCCAAAGGTACTACACCAATTACTCCACCCAAAGTCGAGGTGTCCTCACTCTGATATACAGAAGCCTTAGATTCTCATGCTGTCACTCACGGATGGACCCGCAGGGGAGATATATTCTAATCCACGTCAAACTGCAAAATCAAGAGGTAGCCATCTTAAATATCTATGGCCCGAACATTGATGACCCAGATTTCTACCTGCACCTAGCCTCTGTGCTGGAGAGTTATCCCCTAGTTCCTATTTTATGGGGTGGTGACTTTAATACAATCCTAGACATCAACCTGGACATATCTGGCTCTAGACCTCGCCAGCTTTCCAGGGCAGCCCATACTTTTCTGACAACACTCCCTCGGCTGGCGGTTGTGGGCGCTTGGTGCCTCATGTACCCTGATTCCCGCTCATATTCCTACTATTCCTCAGTGCAAGACTCACATTCTAGGATAGATAGGTGGCTTATATCAGACATATGGGTCAGGTGCTTATCCCACCTGGCGATCCTCCCTAGAACTTTATCCGACCACTCGCCAGTGACTATCTCGTTGAACTGGGGTCACGACTACAATAGAACGAGGCAGTGGAGGATGAGCCCCCATGCGCTACTTGATCAGGTCTTCACCTCTGAACTTGAATCTTCCATCGAGGAATTCTTTGAGGTCAATACTAACTCTGTGTCATCACAAGCCACCCTCTGGGAATCCTTTAAAGCATATATTAGGGGCATTGCCATCTTCAAAGGTAGTGGTATCCTAAAAGGAATCCGCTCGGATATTGCTAGCAGCGAGTCGTCCCTAGCCACCCTAGAATCCCAATATGCCTTGGATCGATCCCCTGAAACATTAGCACGCCTCGGGTCGGAACTAGACGCTTTCCGCAACCTAGCTGAGCCAGAGGTCAAGTTCCTGGACAGCCCTCAGGCGGTAAGGAAGTACAGTGAGTGAGAGCAGCCGGCCGCGTACTGGCCAGGCTGATACGCCGAGAATTCAGAGCCCCCAATATTCTGGCGATAAAGAGACCCGATGGTACGTTGGCCACTTCACCATAAGATATAAACTCAGAATTTCTGGCATTCTATTCCTCCCTATACTCGAAAGTTGATATGATGATATGATATGATAAGGCATTTGTAACGCGCCTATACACAAGTGTTTCAAGGCGCGACGGGGCAGGGGGGGGAACAAGGGGAGACAGACAACGATCTTACTAGGCCGGGTGTCATTCAGATCGCGCAAGTGCAAGGGTAGAGGGTAGAGGGGAAGGGAAAAAGTGCATGGGGGAAAGGGAGAGGGGAAAGTGCAGTACAGGGTTATTAGCATACAGCATAAAGGATAAATAACAAGGGCCAGCTGGTGGCAAGTGCGAAGTAAGTGCAGACAAGTGCTGGGAAGGGGGGGCTGTATGGATACAAACACAGTCCCGTAGTGCAGGAGTTGCCGTGGAGGCAGTGCAGGAGAGAGTGGCTGGACCGAGAACGGTGAATGGCCCATTTGCAGATTCAGTGCAGTTTCAGTAATATTAGCAGGGGAGAGAGGGAGAGAAATCGGAGGCAAAGAGGAAGGTTTTGAGGTGCTTCCGGAACCAGAGGTGGTTCTCCTCAAGTTTCAGGGAGGTAGGAAGGCTGTTCCAGAGGGAGGCCCCTGCAGTGGAAAGAGATCTGCCCCCAACTCGTTGTTTGGAGAAGTGGCTGACCCTGAGGGAGTTGGAGGCGGATGAGCGAAGAGCTCGAGAAGGAAGATATTTAGGAAGAGAGAGTTGAAGGTATTTTGGCCCAAGGCCCCAGACGGCCTTGTGGACAATGCAGAGGGTTTTGAACTTGATCCTTGCAGTCACTGGGAGCCAGTGTAGTGATTTCAGTCCTGGAGAGATACGGTCCCTGGGCTTGAGGCCAAGGACAAGTCTTGCAGTCCTGTTTTGGATGAGTTGCAAAGGGCGGAGAGTATATGCAGGCAGATTAAGATAGAGGCTGTTACAGTAGTCCAGCTTAGAGAGAACCAGGGCTCTAGAGACAGTGAGCTTCTGGGGGAAGGAGAGGAAAGGAAGGATACCTCTGAGGAGGTGTAGCTGGTAGTGTGACTTCTTAGATACGTTGGATATGTGAGGAGAGAAGGAGAGTGTGGAGTCGAAGATGACCCCAAGGTTTTTTGCCTTGCATGTAGGAGCAGGAAGAGGGCCCAGAGAGGCCGGCCAGAGAGCAGCAGGGAAGGAGGGAGTGGGAGTGCCGATGAGTAGAATCTCAGTCTTACTGGCATTAAGGCAGAGGTCGTTGGCGGCACACCATTCCTGGATAGCAGAAAAACAGTCAGAGATGAGGGAAGGAGAAGAGGAGGCCGAGGGTAGCCTGAAAATGAGTTGGGTATCATCCGCATAGCACTGAAAAATGGACCCCAGACATCAGAAATCGACTCCTACCTAGAAAACCTCCCTCTCTCGGTCTTTTCCTCCGATGCCAGCATTTCCCTTGAGAGACCGCTCACTCCTGAAGAACTTATGGAAGATATTGAATCGTTGGCATCGGGTAAGGCCCCAGGCCCTGATGGCCTCCCCATTGACTTTTATGAAAGATGTAAATCTCTCCTTGTTCCACACCTACTGGCCCTATGGGAGGAGGCATGTGAGAGGGGCATACTCCCCGCCTCACTCCGTGAGGCGATGATAACAGTCCTCCTTAAACCTGGCAAACCCCCCACCCAATGTGGCTCATACCGCCCCCTTTCTCTAATTAACTGCGATGTCAAGATATATGCCAAATTACTAGCTACCCGATTAGCCTCATTCATGCCCCACATCATTCACCCTGATCAAGCAGGATTTGTCCCCGGCAAATCCACTTCCCTGAACTTGAGAAGACTCTTCAATGTGATCAATAGGATCGGTTCAGAGGTACAGGCAGTGGCGGCCACCTTAGACATGCAGAAGGCATTTGACTCAGTGTTGTGGGAATATCTGTGGCGAGTTCTGGAGAAGTGCAAATTTGGTCCCAACATTCTTACCTGGGTTAAAGTGCTATACACCAGCCCATCGGCCAGGGTCCGCACTGAGGATAGGTGCTCCGCCCCCTTCCAGATAGCCAGAGGAACACAACAGGGCTACCCCTTTTCCCCGCTAATATTCGCAATAGCCATTGAACCTTTTGCTGATATGATGCGTCAGTCTCACTCTCATAGAGGTTTGCGTACTGCGGGCCATTCTGATATTGTCTCCCTGTATGCTGACGACGCCCTCCTTTATATTCGTTCCCCAGAAACCAACCTTGCCCCTATCCTGGAGGATGTGGTACGTTTCGGACACATATCCGGACCGAAGGTAAATTGTTCTAAATCTGTCCTATTCCCACTTACAGATTGCACACAACCCCCCACTAACCTGGGGGGATTAACTTGGTCCCAATTACTGCATCACTTATCTGGGGGTGCTGGTCTCCCAACACACGGAGCAGCTGCATGAGGACAACTACCGGAAATACCTCACAAACCTAGCTACCAAAACTGCTAGCTGGACTAGACTTCCTATCTCCTTAGCGGGTCAGATAGGAATACTTAAAATGGTGGTGCTACCCCAACTCCTTTACCGATTCAGTAATCTCCCCCTGTGGCCAGGCGATGACTTCTTTCATTCGCTACGCCATATAACCAACACCTTCCTATGGCACTCCGGCACAGTCCGACTCAAATTATCAACACTGACCGCCCCTATGGAATTAGGCAGGTTTTACGCCCCTGACTTTATCAGTTATTGGCTGGTAGCTCGGTCCCAATTTGCTTCCCACTGGTTTAGCACCACAGACCCCCCCTCATGTCCGGCTAGAGAAGCTAACGGTCAGCGATCGAGTAATTGGCTCCCTTATTCTCAAACCCGTCCCAGCTGACCTGGACCAGGAGGACCCAGTTGCTAGCACAACCCTTGCCCTCACCAAGATCTGGAAACTGGTGGACACGCCACACCCCTTCCACAGGGACCTTCCGCTCTGGAACTTCTTCCCTGATGTCCCACACATTCCACAATCCATTGTATCCCGATGGGCTGACGCAGGCTTCTTGACACTCCGCAATTTCTTTGAACAGGGCAACTTTCTTGAATGGGCAGACCTCCCACCGCCCCTCAAACGGAAGCCATCAGCATGGCTACAATACTCCTCGCTCTGGGAAAATCTCAAAGCCAGATACCCCAACTTCCCTACAATCCCACATGACGAGCCCATAATTGTGGAGCTGTGCCCCTTCGATTCCTTTAGGGGGAAAATATCAAAGCTCTACACTCTACTGCAGACCAGAGCAGCCCCCTCGTTCACTAAACTGAGACAAAGGTGGGGAGAGGACCTCGAAGTCGAGATCACTGATAAGCACTGGTCCCGAATGTGCGCGTGTACCCACAACGTTTCCTATAACTATCGCTTTAAACTAATACAATTTAAAGTGTTGGACAGGTATCATCACACTCCAGACACACTACACCATATGTTCAGTGAGCTCCCTTCCAGCTGCCCTAGATGTGGTTCTGACCATGCTCCTTACATTCATATGATCTGGTCAAGCCCGCAGCTGACGCAATTCTGGACCGAAATATGCTCCACATTATCGGCCATATTGGATCACACGATAGACCCATCCCCAGCGCGATGGATCTTTCACGACTTCCCACAGTTGGGATGCGATTCAAGGAAGCTAGCTGGACTCTGTATGCTACTGGTGGTACGCTGCATCTTGATGAACTGGCTTCAGCCCAGAACACCCACATATGCACAGTGGCTAAGGACAGTCACATGGGCGCACGATACAGAGGAGGCCTGGGGTATATTGCAACATCCGCACTCGAGAACGAGGGACATTTGGCGGACATTTCGTACTTATATGTCCGCCATGACTTCGAATTCAGACTCTGAACCCTCCTCCCCTGCCCTTTCCCCCCACTAGTGCCTTCCTGTGAATTGTAACTCTCAGACCCTCTTACTGGGTCATCACCCAGAACCCACCCCCTCTTTGTGTAAATGAAATGCCAGCACTGTACTGTAATGTATGCATTGTGTTAAGGTATATTTTGTCGAGTACGTTGTGATCATCTCTGTTCTTCCGTGTGTTGTCAAGTCAAATAAATAAAGGTTTAAAAAAAAAGAATTGTGGCAAATGGTGGAAGACATAATCTGTGTCCCAACCACCACCACACCTACGGCCTGAGCATTCCAGTATCTCCTGCCTCAGTGTCTCCTGTAGAAGCAGGCCCGTCCTGTCCGCTAGGGTGTTATCCCACACATGCTGCATCAGGATACACAAATCCTACTTATGTCCCTTTGCCCACTAGCGCTCCCCCACCACTGACACTGGCCCAGTATCAACACCTCCCTAATCCTATAGCATCTGCAGCTGCAAGAGCTGTAGCACAAGAAGAAACAGATAGAAAGTCACAGAAGTCACTCTCCCTCTGTTCTCCTTCTTCTTGACTGTGATGCTGGAAATGCATCAGAGGGACAGGGTCTCCGTATCCTTGTCCTTTACTGCTTTTTATCGTGTGTTCTGTCGTGATTTCCGTGCAGGAGTTCATGTGGGACTCCTGGCAGTGCAGCTCTCTCTTTCGGTTTGGTGAACAGACCCATGGGATACCCTTATGGCACCCATGGGTAGGGGTGCAACCCTGTGCTCCTAGTGTATGTTTTTGGGCACCAGTGTGCGACTGGTAGCAGCTCCGTGCTGAAATGACTGGTGCCCTGAGCGTCCTCCATTTTGTGATGCCCAGGTCCTGTCATTGGAATCGGTAGATTCCTGATGGAGACAAGATGGCCCCCGTGGCCTCTTGTCTTCATCGCCTGTTACCTTGATCTTCCCGAAGTCCCGGGAAGCCCTGACTCTGTCCCTTCCCCCTGACTGGCTGTTGGGTAGAAGTTCCATATATGGTAGTGTGGGGAAGTGCTGACCAGACTGGCTGGAGCCTTCTCAACGACCGTATGTTGTGGGTACGCCTGTGGGTGGGACCTGGGTGAATGGAGTGTGTGACGAATACGCATTCTGTGTTGTGGGTGTCTAGTATCTGGTGTTTGACACAATGACTGAGACAGCCCTGCCCGAAACCGGTATGAATGCAGTGTGGAGTGTTGAATGGCTGGGTACTTGTCCAAATACACATAACTTGTTGTGGGTGTCTGGAGAGAAGTGAAGGGCCTGAATGCACTGTGTGCCTGATTGGCTGCCGGCCTGCATGAATGCCCTTATTCATGATTGGATGCTTGAGTATGACCCTGCGGAATGAATGGGAGAGCAACAGTATATCTGGGGACCTCTCACTGCTAGGAATCGTGTTCAGAAGCTGAAGTCCACTACGACGAGTAACTGGAGTAACTGAAGCTTGATCTTGAAGCCCTGCTGGACGAGAAGAATTGCTGTTGCTCTCCTTCACAATCTGAAAGCGGCTGTGTCTCCAAGGACTGGCCCAGAGAGGACCTGGTAAGGCGCCCTCTTCCCGAGCTACGAGGGACCATCGTGCACCAGCTGATCTTTGCCAAAGCTCCCTGGCTGCCGACCCGATACGGGGACTGCTGCGGAACTCCAAGGAGAAGCGCCCGGACTGTTGTCTGCCACCGTCGACGACCGCCATCGCCAACCGGAGCCGCTGTGCTCCCGCTTTGCCTAAGAACTCTCGAATCCAAGGACACTCTCGTCCGCATCGTCGCCGCTGTATCCTGCTGGAGAAGGCCTGACCGTCGACACGCCGAGGAGCATCTGCCGGTGGGTTTCCCGCCACCTAAAAACCACAGAGACGCTAACGACTCGACGCCCTTGCTGGGCCACAGTTCTTCAAACTCTTTGTGGTCCAGAACTATCGACACAGAGGTGCCCTGCACGCCCCTTCCTTGCAGGACGTTTACGCTTCCCCGTCAATGAGCACCGCTAGGAACAAAGCTGCCACTTCACCGTCGTAGCTCGAACTGTTCTATGTCAGACGTTCAACGACCCGTGACTCCTGCATTAAAGAGAGGGCACTCAAGAAGGGCCTTCGATTCCCCGACGAGGAACGCTACAACGCCAGGTACTTTGGGGTTGCAGAACTATTGGGAAGTCTCTTGTGAACAATATATGGACTGGGCTTTCTTCTACAGGTTGCCCAGGTGGGGGGATCTCCACACAGAGCTGTGTTTAACGGTAGTGACCAGTATTTCTGCCAATTGTTCTTATCAACTGCCTTCCTCTTTTCTCTAACGTTGGTTACCTTTACGACTTGATTTGTGTGCCATTTTAACCGTACAGTTGATGCACTTTAAAGAGATCTAATAGTAATTGTGGTACCACGTAGAACTGTATATTTGCCATTATAGATAACCGAGTACAAAGTGCGTTATCGTGATATTGTATATAACCTGGAATATTAATTATATAAAGACTGTGTTTTAACCGATACAGTGTGCAGACATTCCTTTGTGGGCGCTTGCCTGCATCACCTCCTGAGAAGCTAGGCCTTGATTGCTCGACCACTTACCAATAATAGAGAATCTTGGCTGGGGTCCTCTGTGCCTCTCCTCTGCCATATAGGGAGTAGAAGCACAGACACCACCCTCCAGTCTTTACATTGACCTCTCTTCTGCTTTCGATACGGTCAACCACAACATCCTGATCTCCCATCCCCATGATACCCAGGGCATCACTGATCAGGACCTGGCATGGTTTACCTCCTTTCTCTCTGACCGTCCTTCGTGGGTTGAACTTGGACCCTTTTCTCTCCGCTATCACTCTCTCTACTTGTGGTGTGGATCTAACACCTAACCTATCCCCCCAGGTTCTTCAATGTCTACATGGCCTCTCTGGCCCACAGGATCTCTGCATTCACCTCCAACTTTCAGTGTTATGCAGATGACACACAGCTCTCTTGCAGGCTACCTTCGACCTCCTCCTCGCTCATTCCTGACTGTCTGTCCGCAATTGGTGTGCTGCAAACAATCTCTGCCTTAATGCCAGCCAGACAGAGATCATCCTCATACGGACCCCTGCTCCCACTTCCCTCTGGCCGGCCTCCCTTGGCCCTGTGCCCTCACCCACCAGTGAGGCAAACAAATCTGGGGGTCATCTTTGACTCCACTCTCTCCTTCTCCTTTCACATCTCGGAAATCTCTAAAAAAAATCCCACTACCAGCTGCACCTCCTCAGATGTATTCTACCTTTTCTCACTTTCCCCCAGAGGTTTATCATCACCGGATGCTTAGTTCTCTCCAGACTAGACCACTGCAACAGTCTCTTTCTCAATCTTCCTACCTCTACTAGCCTACCGTTACAGCTCATCCAGATCAGAACCGCAAGACTTATCCTTGGCCTCAAGTCCAGGGACCTCAACTTTCCGGTGCTGTAATGCCTCCACTGGCTCCCTGTTGTGGCAAGGATCAAGTTCAAGACCGTCTGCATAGTCCACAAGGCTTTCTGGGGCCGGGGACGGCACAATCTACAACTCTCTATCCCTAAATACTCTCCCCCTACAGCCCTCCCTCGTCCTCTTCCAACTCTCTGCGGGTGAGCTGTTTTTCCAAACTGAGATTTGGGGGTACATCTTTATCCTCTGCAGGTGCTTCCCTCTGGAACGACCTCCCTGCCCCACTCCATCTTGAGCCTGATCTCCTTAAATTCAGGAAATCCTCAAGACCTTCCTCTTTTCTTCCTCTTTCTCTCTCCCTCTCCCTTGCTAACCTCTTCCCGCCTATTTCCCTCCTCCTTCTCTTCCCTAACTCCACTCCGTTTTTGCCAGCTGGTCGCCTGGTGCACTTCCAGAGCCACACTGTTCCCGGGCTCCCCTGCCAGTCCTTGTGCTTGCCTCTGGCGCTCTACACTCTGCTCATCACTACTGCCCTTCTAGAATTCGTTCTGTGAGAAGGGTGACCTCCCTGCACTTAACCCAGAGCCCTACTGGACTGGGCGCACGTGTTCCCCTCCCCCTCCCTTTCACCTCCTGTCTGCGCACTTACATTACCAGTTTGCACTAGGCCTAGTTCTCCAGGCCTAGTATGGTAGTTTTTTGTTGCTGTATGTTTTCTCCTTACCCCCTTTCTCGCCTTCCTTCTTGTCATGCACTTGCACTAGTGGCAATGCCGTCAGGCCTGGTATGCTAGTAATTTTTTATTAGATCATTCTCGAAACTTCAAGGTATAAGAATGACTCTGTATTCCCCTCTATTCCCTTTTTCCCTTCCCACCTCGAAGTGCTTTGAAGCACTTCACTTGTGTATAAGCACTTTACAAATAAACAATTACAATTACAACAAGGAGTTGAAAGAGGTGCTGAGAAAGGCAGAGGAAGAGCTAGCAAGGTTAAAATTGGATAGATTAGATGGACGGCAAGCACCTGTTGGGATCGATGAATGGAGAGCGGGAGATAATTTGTTTAGAATTGCCAGCACTGCGGCAGAGGGGGCGCTGCTGCGCAACAAGATGGCCGCTTGAGTGAGGAGCTCCTCTCCGGCATGAATCCTGATTGAATTATCCCCTGTTTCCGGATCGCATCGAACCTCCTAAGCTACCTGTGATGTTCCCAGAGAATATCCTGACCTTGCAAGCGAAATCCCGACTGAAATCGGACTTCCCTGGTCTGGGAACCCTGGTGGACCTTGAGGTCACAGGCCTGTGCCACTTCGCAGTTCCACGAGAACCTACGAGGGCGCCACGGCTCCCTCTTATGCCGGGCCTCGCAGTGGGCGGAGCGGGACCGGCGGACTGCGGCCACGACACTTCGCGCCACTCGTTCTCTGGGCATACTGTGCCCGTCCCTCCCTCGGTGGAAGGTGCTCGTGCCGCAGCCTCTCGGACCATTGTTGCTGGATTGGACGTTCCCGACCCCTTCCTTTGTTCCCGAGGTGAGAGCTACGTGAGACTGGGCTGACGCGGCGGCTGGGCGCGGTGCACGTGTGGGACTCTCTGACCCGAATCAAACATATCCTGTGCCCCCCCCAATCTGGCTCGGTGCTTCTACCATCAAATTACACCGTGAAAATTCACGCCTGTCAGCGCCCGTGGTCATTGCACCGCTCACGCCACGAAACACGCCATCTTGGAACAATCGCCGTCTCGGGCGTCCCGGGATCTCTGCGGGCATTGCGCTCTCCTGAGCCCTCCTCCACCGCACTTTAACACTCTGCCCTCTCATCCAACCAGGCCGTTTCTCCACCTCCACAATGCCTGGAAAAAACGCGGCCCAGTCCAGGAAGACGGGACCGATGGACTCCTTTACAAGATCACAATCATCTCCTGAACGCCCGGACCCTCAATCTCTGGCCTCACCCCTAAATGCAGAAGATACGAAATTTGATCACCTGCTGACAACAGTTCAAAATGGATTCCTGGTCATTAACGTCAAACTTGACATTGTTTCCACGATAGGCTCCCTAAAAACTCGCTTAGACAAGGAAAGTGCCAGAATCACAGAGGCTGAAAACAGAATTGGCACGAATGAGGACTCTACTTGGCAAAACACCCAGGACATCGCACTCCTCACAGGGGAAAGGAATAAACTCTGTGATAAATGCGACGATTTGGAATCCCGATCCAGACGGAACAACATCTGCATAGTCGGCCTAGCAAAGACCTTCTGCAAAGGCCCAATGGAGTCCCGAATCGAAGACCTTTTGAAATCTCTCCTCGGGGAGGAGGCACTCTCACCCCAGTTCCTCGTCGAGCGGGCACATCGTACCCTCGCTCCACCACCCAGACCAGGCGCTCCTCCCCGCACAGTGATTGCCAAACTGTTGAACTACAGGTACAGGGACGCCATCCTCAGACTGGCAATAGAGAAAGGACCCCTTAGGTTTGGTAATGACAACATCCATTTATATCCGGACTTCTCTGCAGGGGTCCAGACTCAAAGACGATCCTACGAAACTGTCAAGCGCCAGCTACGTCTGAGACAGGTCCCCTACGCCCTTCTCTTTCCAGCGAAACTTTGTACACAACATGCTGGAAGAGCACACTTTTTCGAATCTCCTGCCTCAGCTTTGGTCTACATGGAAGCCTCGATACCCCTCCTGCCTGGGAGACAGGAACTTGATCAGAACGACTTGCAACAACCCGTATAACCTGTTTTCCTACTCATTGATCCCAGCCGCAGTCAGGACTGGTCTATACTGGCCACTGTGAACGCTGGAAACAGGATGCAGCAGGGAGAACTCCCCTGCCCTCCATTCTATAGCAACGCTGGATGAGATGCGCTCGACCTCGAAGCAGAGTTGCTGCACTCGTCCCCTTCTTTGGGAACGTCCACAAGTTAGTTAAAAGGGTTCATCATCAAGTTGGGTACGATGGTGTGGGAGGGGGTGGGTACGGGCAACAGGGGACTGTTTCACTGTTCGAACACTACGTTAATGCTGCAGGCAGCCCCTGTTGGGCACCAGGCACAATGTTCGGTTTGGCTTAAACATTGGTAAAATTGCACTCACGGTTTCACTTACTGTCCTCCACTACGAGAAAATCCACTTCCCCACGCTCTTATATGGCACACGGAAATGGTGCAGAAAACTAATGCACTCTGGGGGCTTAAACTAAAACTGCTCACCTGGAATATCCGGGGGTTAAACAACAGGGCGAAAGCCAGCAAAGTAGGCGCCTACATTAACAGACACCACCCACATATCGCTATGCTCCAAGAGACTCATGCATTAAAATCCACCAACAAACAACAGTGGGGAAACAATAGGTATTACACGAAATACTCCTCCCAAAACAGAGGCGTCATCACGCTAATACACCCCTCCCTAGGGTTCTCCACCGAGAAAACTATAATTGATCCACATGGCAGATATGTTGTGGTCTGGGGCACCGTGGCTGGCAGAAAATGTATATTGGTCAATACATACGGACCGAACCTGGATGAGCCAGAATTCTACACACACCTCCTTGCAAAGATTTGCCCTACAACGGAAGCCTGGGTATTGTGGGGAGGAGATTTTAACACTATCCTTGACACTACGTTAGATAGGTCCTCAAATAAGCCTAGAGCTCTTACTAAAACAGCCAACATTATACACCAAGCCCAGGAGGAACTAGCTTTGTCCGATGCGTGGAGAGGGACACACCCCACAGATAGAAAATACACCTTCTATTCCTCGGTCCATGATTCTGAATCCAGAATAGATTACTAGCTCATCTCCTCCGCCCTCATTAACTCCATCGAATGCTGTGCTATTCTTCCACGCACACTCTCGGACCATTCCCCGTCATTCTAAATATACTGCTCTCTGACATCCGTCGCCCTGCACAGCGATGGAGGATGCCCCCCAATATACTGAAGGACCCGAATGTGAAGGAGGCTCTATACACTGAGACGGAGGAGTTCTTGCAACTGAATAAGGGCTCTCTGGGCAGCTGGGCTTCCATCTGGGAAACATTTAAGGTGTGGGTACAAGGCAACCTTATGTCCAAGACGTCTGGTCTCCTCAGAACCGTTAGAACCAACTTGGGCAACACAGAATCAATCCTGCAATCGCTCGAATCTGCCTATAGTAGGACCCATGACAAACGTATTTTGGCGGACATTAGTCTAAACCTCCAAACCTTTAACGATCTGGCTACCAAAGAACAACAATACATGGCCATCCCGTCCAGGGCACGCAAATACGGGGAGGGCAACAGGGCGGGCCACCATCTGGCCCGTATATTTTGCAATGACCATACCCACACCCCTATTGTGAGTATTCTAACAGATGGGGGACGGCTGTGCATGGGGAGGATGAAATAAACTCTGAGTTCACGGACTATTACATCAATCTTTACGCCAACCACGATAGATCCACACGGGACGACGTGAAGTCGTACTTAAGTAAGATTTCCCTCCCTAGCTTAACATTAGAAGATAACTGGTCCCTTGAACAACCCATGACGGCCGAGGAAATAGCTGAAGCGATCAAGACACTAGCAGCGGGTAAAACTCCAGGGCCAGACGGCTTAAACGCTGATCTGTATAAGGCATGCTCTCTGATACTCGCCCCAATATTGTCCCTTGTTTGGGAGGAGGCTATGAACGCTGGTTCACTCCCTGAGTCCATGTGAGACGCATCATTACGGTGCTCTTCAAACCTAGACGCCCGGCATACGAACACTCCGCCTACCGTCCCTTGTCCCTGATTAACACGGACGCCAAGATTTACGCAAAGGTGCTGGCCACTAGACTGCTCCCCAAAATGACCACCTTAATCCACCCCGACCAATGCGGATTTATCCCTACGAGATCCACAGCCCTGAATCTGCGCAGACTGTTCAGTGTTCTAGCACAGATCAAACCAGAGGCACAAGCAGCAGCCATTTCACTTGACGCCGAAAAAGTGTTCGATTCGGTATCGTGGCTTTACATGTTTGAGGTTCTTCATAAATTCGGATTCGGCCCTTACCTGATAGGTTGTGTCAAACTACTCTACTCCTCTCCCAAGGCCAGAGTTCTAACCAACTGTACCCTATCCAATCAATTTACACTATGCAGGGGTACGAGGCAGGGATGCCCCTTTTCACCCATCCTTTTTGCCCTCACCATTGAACCAGTGGCGGCTGCAGTTAGAGCTGAACAAGACCTTAGGGGTATAAAAATGGCCGGGGGTTACCAAGCAATCTCATTGTATGTAGACGATGCACTACTACATGTTCGGGAACCAGAAAAGAACCTGTCCCCCATTTTAGCGGTGATTGCCGAATTCACTACACACTCAGGCTACAAGATCAATACATCCAAATCCGAGATCTTTCCGTTCACACGTGACACTACTTGCCCCACAAACACTCATGGCCTGTCGTGGGCTCCCGATCACATTCGATACCTGGGGATCCTGGTCTCCCACGATAACTATGAATCCACGCTACAAACCATACACTCTAAGCTTCAAATTTGGTCCAGACTCCCCATATCTCTAGCTGGCCGGATAGCGGTCCTCAAGATGACGGTACTCCCTAAGCTCCTATACATCTTCTGTAATGTACCTATATGGCCGGGCAAACTCTTCTTCGACAAACTGCGTTCCATGGCCACCACTTTCGTATGGAATGGTGGCACGAATAGAATGAAATGGAACAAATTGGTCGAACCCTATGATATGGGAGGCATTGCCGCCCCTGATTTCGAATTGTACTACTATGTGGCACAGGCACACTATGCAAAGTTCTGGCAGGACCCCTCGGATAACACACTACATATACCCATCGAGCGTCATTCGGTCCGCCCGACCGATTTGAGATCCATCATATTTACGAAGTCACATAAATACGATTGCAAGTTTGACCCTGCATCTTGCACAGTTGTGGCATGGGCTGCAATAAGCAAGCGTCTGCACATAGACTGCCCTTATGATTCCCAAGCCCCGCTCTGGCTAACCGAATATGAATTCACGAGGAAAACCATGTTCCCCAATGGTAAATTTGTAACTCCTGAAGACTTCGCAAACTCAGTGGGGTGCAGTCAACTAGCCACCCTACAGTTCCACCGTATGAAAGCCGCGTTCAAAGAAAGGTGGCCATCATTCCCAGACGAACCCCCGAGCATGCATGCTACCAGTCATTGAATTCTCAGGCAGGCACTGGGGTGTCCAAATTATACAATATTGTGCAGGCTCATACGAAATCATCGAACACCATCAAAGCATCGTGGGAAAAAGATTACGACCCTGGCGGAAAGGGGAAAACGATGGCGGAAATGCAATACCGCCATCGAAAAGCGCTCGGTGCGACTATGACCCGTCACCGCAAAGTACGAAGCCATTAGCGACACCGTAGTGAACGCCAACGCTAACTGCACTAAGCACGCGCGCGCGCACCATGCCAAACCGCAAACACCACCATGGTGCAACGGTACGGCAATTCCGACCCTAGCGGACATGTACCTAACGCCATCAGGCATGGCGGAATGGACCATTCCGCCATGGCTAGAAATACGGCATCGTGAACCAACCGTAAATGGCCCACTGAGTGCCTGTACTCCACTCCCTGGCCACATTGCACAACTCCTGGCAGGCGCAATGTACTCACACCATGCAACCAGTGAAATCTACAATTCACCCATGCATGCCAACGTAGAAATGCATGCAGGTGTTCGAAGCGCCCCGTGAGTGGGCATCCATGTACGGCATTTCACCATAGCCGTACTGATGCAGCACAGGCATGTGAAGGTACAAGACATCAAAATGGAAATCAAGAACACATGACACAAAACAACAGTAGTCCCCCATCGCTTGCCACCAGCGCAAGGCAACATCCAAAACAGCATCCTGAGGGGGATTGCACCAGACCTGTACTCTTGCCAGTAAACAAACCAACCATCAGCAGAAGCATGTACCACACAAGTTGGCAGAGTGACTGAGCAGCCAGGCACATCCCAAGAGGGGCCGATGGGAGCTGCAGGGCACAGATGGCATGAATACAGAAGCTATTCCAATGGACATGACCCCAGTCCCCCTCCAACAAACGCACGCAAACACAGGCACCTGTGACCAGCCACATTCTGAACATCCCATCATACCATCAATCGACCTGGCTGACAGGCACCAGTCGGCCAAAAGCCAATCCCCCGCCCCTGAACAGCACATCATGTAAACAGTCACAATGGCAGCCCCTATCCGTGACCACACTGTGCTACGTAGGCAAAAGCGGCCAGTACTGTACCACACAACTCAACTCAGAAGGCGGAACACAATGCAGATCATCTCGCAATACATACCGCCACAAATCGAAAATCGCCACATCACCTGCAAAGAATAACGCAACACGCCAAATATCGGAATACAATTTAAATGCACATCCAAATGACAAAGGCCTCACAGCAATTTGTAAAATAACACCAAAACATCCATCATCACCGAGGGCTGCATCTGCAATAATTGACCAGCTTCCACTTGTGTGACGCCCTGTACCATCATGGCACACAGGGCCAACATCAACGTTCCAAAAGGCAACATGGAAGCGGCAAGAACCGCAGGTCCGTCCCATGAGGCAGGCACTAGTCCAGCTGAAAGGCCGAAATGTTGCACCTAGCCACCAGAACAGCGTAAGGGCATGTGGCCCATTGGCGATCGTCCCATAAGATCGTAATGCTGCTCCACTGATTCACCCGAAGCTGCAGGTGTCGAGAGTAAAAACCATCTGGAGGAGTGGCGTACAGATGGCATCTGCAATAGGGCAGGAGATACCTGTCACCAAAATGAAACACAAATTAACCGATTGCACTACATGACACATGATGCATCACTATCTTCATTCAACACACCAAATCCACACCCATATGCATGCTAGGCCACTCCAAAGGAATATACACACCCCTAAATCAGTATCGATACATAACGAAACCAATCGAGGTTAATACACCATTGGCAACGTCGGTTACTGTGCATGCGTCCGTCAAGATAGAACCCATGACATGGGATTAGTAACGTGCCTAGACACAAGTGTATGAAGGCGCGTCGAGACAGGGAGGATCCGACAAGGGCAGATAGACGTAAGTCCCACTATGGCAGCCTTGCATCACATAGCGCAGGGGAAGGGGATTGAATCAAAAAACACATGTACATGGCAGACCCTAAATGGAATCATCTGTCCATGCATCCATTCATCATTCCCTCATCCCGCAATGAAAACGCATGAACATTCACTCACATAATATGTGAAACTTCCATCGCGTCTGTGCGTAATGCAGTCTGCAAAAACCACTGTGCTCCTGGCCGGATCTGTAGTGTCGTGAAGCTAGATGGACTTGGGAACGTCCTGCCTTATCGTCCACTACGCTATTGCGCATCCCATTCAATTCATGTCATTCATTGCTTGCTCGTTATGGGCCCTGTCCCAAGGACATTCAACAATAGAACGTTACATTTCCAGGCAGACCTGTGGGCGTCTCCTCACCGCTACTTCGCAACCAAAAATCCTGGCCTTCGAATTCCTCACTTGCAACATTACGTCGAAAAGGCTTCTGTGAACGCTTGCATTCACAATTACATCAATGTAGTGCGGCTGTGTGTCATAATGCTAACTGGCTGCAATCACAAATGGGACGCCACGCCCGTCGGTGAAGTACGATACTGTGCTGCATGAGGGTCGGCCATCGATCGAGCCCTACATACCACTGACTCTTCACAGGTATGTAAGCGGCTGCAATCATAGCATGTGTAACAATGGGAGCATAGCATGAAAATCAGTCAAAGTACATCACACTGCCATCGGGATTTGATACATGATTCCAACCCCAAGATGCCATGCGGCCAAATGCAGCCTTACGTGCGGGACGTGCTCGGCCAGAAGGGATTGCATCTGCCACAGATTCATTCAATCAGCACAGGTGGAGGCCATACAGGCCGACAGCACATATATAGCAGACCCAAACCCCTCCCACAACCACTCCCACTCCAAAATGCTACCGGCAGGACTAGCGATGTTGGGCCTGGGGCACCAGATAGCACTGCAAGTGCTACAACTACAAGAAGACGACGAACAACAACAGGTACAACAACCGGGCGCACAGGGGAGACGGAGGAGAAGGAGGAGGAGGAGGGCAAGGCAGGGTCAGCAAGGCCCACAAGCACTGCCACTACCACCACGCAGGCGGCCCGCAATCCCACGCCTCCGAGCTGATCCGTTCAACCTCACTGCTGAGCAGATCCACACCCTCTACCGTTTGGACCGGGACACCATAATCGCCATTGTGGACATGACACATGCTGACCTCGTGAGCATGATAGATAGCCCAACCGCCATCCCACCCCTACTGAAGGTGGTGTCTGTACTCCACTTCCTGGCCACAGGCACCTACCAGCACACAGTGGGACAGTTGCATGGCATTTCACAGCCACTGTTCTCACGGACACTCTCCCAAGTGCACGATGCCCTCCTGAAGCACGCCGACGACCACATCACACTACCACGCACGTACCAGGAGATTACCAACGCAAAGGTGGGATTCCATGCACTTGGCGGCATCCCGGGTTGCATTGGTGCCATCGACTGCACCCATGTTGAATTGGTTGTCCCACATGCCATGGAGGTCCAGTACCGCAACCGGAAACAATTTCATTCAATCAATGTGCAAATGGTGTGTGACTCCAACAAGATCTTTACGCATTGTTGTGCCAGATTTCCAGGATCTACCCATGATTCTATGGTCCTGAGGAACACAAGAATACCACGCTACATGGAGCGACACGCAGGGCACAGATCCTGGCTACTCGGTGAGTCTCATTCCATGCATGACATCGTGGCCCATTTGATGCGTCAATGACCTTGCAGGAGGGGGGGGGGGCTACTTAGCACTATCATTCCACTGACACCCTTTATTCGTCCCATACAGGTGATGCCGGGTATCCACTGAAGAGATGGCTCCTTACACCAATCCGGAACCCACAGAACCAGCATGAGGAGGACTACAACCATGCCCACTCACGTAGCCGTGTGGTCATTGAACAGGCATTCGGCCTACTGAAGGCTCGTTTCCGCAGCCTCAGCAGGTCTGGCGGGGCACTCATGTACAGCCATGAGAGGGTTTCTAAGATGGTCATGGCATGTGTCATGCTGCACAACATGTGCATACGTAGGAATGTGCCCATGCCCCCTGACGCTGTACTGCATGCACCTGAAGATGATGATGATGAGGGTGGGGATGTGGAGGGACGCCAGGGAGTCCATGAGGCACAGGATGCACGTGCAATCCGACAGAGCATCATAGATGCATGCTTCTAGCAACCACGCATGGTGCCTATTACACGGAAAGGGGACCTGTGGCACTGTGTGTGTGTAGTACAGGCACATAGTGGACTGTACGCCTATGAAGGCCTCGTACGCAAATATCAATGTCCACACATGTCATTGGATGATAATGAAGTGCTGTATTGTTAATGTGATTTGATTCATACACCCTATGGACCCGCCACCCAGTGAAGCCCAACACACCCCCTCCACCCTACTTCCTCCCCCCCCAACACCAGTGTCCAGATATGCATGCTGCCCGTGGGTAGACGCTATTGCAAGCCCCCTCTACGGGTATCAGGGGCACCCCTGCCCGTGGAGCGCAGGTTCCTGCCAGATCTGCGTTGGGGGCTGCCCTGGACGGAACTTGCCACGGATGACGTCTCTGCCTGCTCGCGTCCATGCATGTCTCTGAGGGTTTGTGAGAGCTCCGAGAGCACACGGCGCACAGCAGCAAGTTCAGCACAAACGTCTTTGGACGTCGCATGCAGTTCCCCCCTCAGGCTCTCGGTGCTTCTCTCCATTTGTGCTCTCAGGCTCTCGGTGCTTCTCTCCATTTCTCCCCTGAGGCTCTCACTACTTTTCTCTATTTGTGCCCTGAGTGTCTCGGTGGATGTTTCCATGGCTGCCCTGGAACCCCCGCATTCATTTGCATGGTCCTTGAGTAGCGTGGACGCTTCCTGCTGTTGCTCGATCAGCAGGTCGAGGGACTGTTGCCTCTGCTGGGCCATGGACATTTGCGGTGGTGTGACAGGGGGGCTGCTCAACACATGTTGCCTTGGCACAGGACTTGTGGGGGTTGGCCAGTCGTCGTCTTCAGGGTGCCCCTGCGTGGTTTCGTCATGGTGTAGGGGATGGAACATGCAGGGGGATTGGGAAAGGTCATGGATGGTACCTACGTCGCCAGCACTGTTTTCCGTGTCGGAGCATGCTGGCATGACAGCTGTGTCACCTATGGTGCTGCTACCACCAGAGGCAGTGCCATCAGATACGTTCTTTGGGGGGACCTGTGGTGCTGGGGTTGTGGACTTGCTGGCTGCTGGGGTGCCTGTTGCAGTCCCCTCCAGTGTGCTGGCACTTGATTCCTGCTGCTGCCGTGTCTTGATCCTTGCACCTGAGGTGGAGGCTCTTGGGACGTTGGTCCTGGCCCTCTTTGCAGGCGTGCTGGTAGGGGTGTCCTGCAGCTCGTCGTTGGTATCGGACCCTGTGGTGGAGTAAAGAGGGGCGAGCGTTAGTTATGGGTCTGTCGGATTTGGAATGGCAACGTGTCAAATGCATTGGGGTGGTACATGAGGCTGATATGGGACTGGGCCTTGGAGGTGGTCTCATTTTCGTGTGGATTGAGGATGCATTCATTTGGCTGCCTGCAGTTAGGGGGTGCATGCTGCACATGTAGGGGTTGTTTATGGCATCTTGATTAATTTGTTTATTCATTCTGACTTTTAGAGGGCGCTGTCAGGGCAAAGTATGTATTGCACTATGGGGTCACATGGTACTGCACATGTTCGTGGTTTGTGGATTTCGCATTGTTTCTCTTGGCAAACCTACCTGATTCTCCGGATGTCGGCACTCCTTTCTCCATCCCTCCGACTCCCTCTATGCTCTCCATTCCTATGGTGGAGGCGCAGATCTCCTCCCAGGGGGTCAACTTGATGGGCGACTCTGATCCCCCCCCGGTAGCTGTGGCGATGTTCCTGTTCGCAGAAAGTATGCTGCGTACGCGGATCCGCAGGTCGTCCCACCGCTTGCGACATTGCTGTGGCGTGCGGGGTGTTGTCCCCACCGCACTTACGCGCTGTGCCACAAGGGCCCATATGGCCTTCTTGTTGGCAAGGGCCGTCCTGGTCATTTGACTGGAGAAGACGACGGCGGCATTTTCCTGCAGGGTCTCGGTCAGCACGGTCAGTTCCTCTCGGGAGAAGTGGACCTGCCGCTTGCGATCACACGCTTTCTTGGCTACCTTTCCCATATTTATTTTTTGAACTGGGGTTGCTAACGGGTTGGGATGTGTGTCAGGGTCGGATTTTTAATGGTTGTGTTGGGATTCGGATTTTATAGTTGTGCGGCGTGCTGTTTCCCGTTCCGGCCACATGCTTTTACTTCCGTTTCCGTATATTTACGGTGCCCGTAATTTGCGGTGCCCGCTCATTACGGTGCCCGCTCATTACGGTGACCGCTAAGATGGGTGGCGGTATTGCACCTGGTGCAGCGTACGGCGGCGGTAAGGGCCGTTTTGGGGTCATTTCCGCCATCGCAGCCTTTCGGATTCCGCCATGGCGTAATGCTCGTGCCCGATGGGTCGTAATTAGCCGCACTTTGCTCCTTCGTGCAATGGCGGAAACGCTATTTACGCTGTTGCGGTCCGGTCAGTCAATTTCCGCAAGGGTCGTAATGAGGGCCATGGATATTATAATCGAAGAGGGGATTGGGCCAGATATTGCCTCCTATCTAAGAAAATCTCACTCAATGCAGGCCTGAGATTGATACAATTCAAGGTTCTGAACAAACTACATTACACGCCAGCCAAAATGGCAAAGTTCTACAAGACCACCCCCGACAATTGCCCGAAATACCACGCCCCTAGTCCAACATCCTTGAAGAAATAACACAAATCCCTGCACACCTCAATCCACCTAAATACCTGTTTGGAGACATTGGCAAGGCCCCGGAAAAAACGAGGAGACTATTCAACATAACCTGCGCAGTAGCAAAGAAATGCATCCTCCAAAAATGGAAGAGCGGCCACGCTCCAACAACAGAACAGTTCCTTGCGACCCTCACTTACGTGAATGAATGTGAGAAAAACGATGTTAATATGATATCTGCTCCATGTAAACCAAAAGACATTTGGGCCCCGTTCAGGGCATACTTAGACGAAACCTCCACAGACACTGAAAACTCGCACAATGATAGCGTGGATGATGGGCCATGCGACACAGCTAGGTGTATGTAACCTCTTTCTATGGGTATATACGCGGACATGCACCTGATGTAAAAGTTTACAAGGGGAACTGGGTTGTCAATTTTGTAATGCGAATCTGTATTATGTAGATGCGAGATAAGCAAAGTGTACTGTGACATGCAAGCCAAAAATAAAGTTCTTAAAAAAAAAGAATTGACAGCACTGCGATTAAGCATGTGCACATAGAGAAAGAGATGGATGAGAGAAGGCGAAGGCAGGCAGATAGTTTGGATTGTGGAATCGTACGGTCTGATGATGACTATGAATGGATGTGAGCAGGGGACGAGGAGTGGGATACTGTGGACGATTTGGAGGATGAAGAAGAGCCACCCGCCATATTGCCTATGGCAGTGGCGAAAAGAATGCAGGCGGGGAAGAACAAAGTGACCAAGACAGTGGGGGTACTGTTTCCATTACTGCATAAGGGGCTGGGCAGGGCCCAGTACATACCATGGGTATGTATGGATACAAATAATCTAATAAAGGCAATCCAGTCTGTAGCAGGCAAGTGGATATATGCCTTTGAGAAGCAGACAGCTGGTACCACCTTGGCAGTGGGAGATCTGAAAAGTGTATTTTTTTGCAATACTGGGGGATATGGCAGATGTCATTTGGGTTAAAGCAGGGTATCCGGGAGTGAAGTTAAGGGAATGATAGCCATGATGGAGCACATTTTAATTACATTAGGCCCCAAGTATGTGCCGCGCTGCAGCGTACATATCCAGATATGCCAGATCTTCAATCAATAATGTAGCGGACAATGCAGGATGATGAAGACCCTGCTCAGTACATTTTGCAAATTCAGGAGATGTGGAGGGTGGAAACAGGAGATTTGTGCGACAAAGCAAATCCATTCGTTTATATTGTAGTGAAAAGAGGACTCCCGAAGGTAGTACAGAAGACTCTTGATAAGATAGTGGGGTGTGAGGAACCTAAGGGCATACTTACTTCTTTCTCCCCAATATCCTCTGTTCAGGTAGCCAGGGAAGAGCGCTGCTTTTGGATCCTAACCCTGGGGGTGGATATGCTCACCTGGGTAGAGGAGACTTGGGGAATGGAAGGGGGATGTCCTTGGGTAAGTATCCCCCATTTCCATTCCATGATGAACCTTCGGTCCTAGAAGCCTTTATGGGATATTGTCATCCTTTTCCCTTTTCTTCCTTCAAGAATGACACTGGGAAATGCCATCAAGGTAGTGACACTAGGAAGAGGTTGAATAGGACGATGTCTTTAGGGAAAGCAGAGTTCCCCCTTTCCCTTGTAATAACAAACCCTGCCCTCCCCCTACCTTTATAGGTTGTTGCCAGTCACTTCCTTTTATTTCACCTAAGTCACACCACTCTAGTAATGGGACGAGAAAGCAGTGACTAGGAATTGTGCGTACTAACATTCAGTTACACCACTCTGGTACTGAGACGAAAAAGAGGCATGGAAACTATTGCAAGGGTCAGGCATGTACCAAGAACATAAGCAATTGGACTCAGGCAATTGAGATGAAGGGCTCACACCTGCAACCTTTTAACAGGTCACAGGTGCATAAAAGGTCGAGCCACCAGTTGAGAGGGGGGAGACCAGCAGGAGAGAAGACGGGCTGGGTGGGGTGGGCGTGAGAGGTGAAAAATCCTGCTTGAAGGAGGCTGCTGAGGATGGTCCTTCCCCGGAGTTCAGGATACCATGAATTGGCAAGGAGAGACTGCGATGCCGGGGCCCGAGGGGGCTGTGAGAGAGTCAAAGCTGTCAGATCCTCCTTAATCGGGTACCCACAGCCAGAGCTGTGAAGCACGGAAGAGACCCCAATGCTGTAAGCCACAGGTAGTGTCTGCAAGTGACAGGCAGAGCTACCAGCACCCACAGCGAGATTTCCAAAGGGCGGGCGCTGCTCGCATAGCTACAGAGATGTGTGCACAGAGCCGAGAACAAAGAGAGAAGCCACCCGGAGGAGTCACAAAGGACCAGTGAGTGAAGCAGAGGGAAGACTCGTACCAGGGCGCTCCTGAGGCTACTTCATGGCAGATATGAATGCCAGATTAACAGAAATATATGTGCAATTGTAAGTGAACCCAAAGTAAGGGGCTTTATTGAACAATATGAGCAAGTTGAACTATAAGTAAATGAAAATAAATCAAGCATTATTGAATACCGACCCAAAGGGAAGCTTTGATGAGCCTACGAATGGAATGCAAGCATGTGCAAAACACACAAAGTAAATACTGAAAGACAAAGAAGAAAGGTTACTGAGTAAAGTGGAAAACAAGTAATGAACATTGCTAAAGATTGTGAAAGTAAGGTGGTAAAAGAGATTGAGCAATATAGAGTGAATTGTGTGGAAGAACACATTGTGGCAGAGCCAAGAGACTGGCAAGGAGAAACCAAAGTGAATGTGAACCAGAGCACAGGTGCAGTGACAGAGAAACCTGTGTGGGGAAGAAAGCCTAGGGTTATCGGTAGCGTGACCTGTCATGGGTGGACCGTGTGGTCCGGAAACTGTGCCTGGACTGAGGATACCCTGTCTGATAAAGCCAAGGAAAATGCAGGTAACAAATCTTCACGTATGAAATAGATTGCTGAAGTGAATACAGAAGATGGCAATCTGTGTAAACTATTGAAGAGTCTGAAGGAGTGCAAAGTTGAACTGGAACTGGTTTTGAGTATTAAGAGATTGGAACTGATTGTGAGTTGGCAAGCTGGTCAAGCTGACTTCTTGGCAAAGGGAAACCTCAGACATTGTGAACTGTGTTGGTGACTTGGGGAAGGGAACCCTGAGACCTTTTTGGAACTGTATTATCTTCTTGGGGAAGGGTACCCAGAGGTCTTTTTGAACTGCTTTGAACTTGGGGAAAGGGAGCTGTAAAGTAGGCCTGAAGCTGAAAGAAGCTCAGAACTTTATTTGGAACACTATTTATTTTGTTGCTGCTATCCCTACACATTGTTTAGCTTTAGTTGTGATGGCAGGTAAAGATTTTGGACACAGACAGACGTTTAAGTTGAACTTACTGACTCAGACTATCCTTAGTTTCTTTAGGTAGGGAAATCCCATCTTAGTATAGGGCAAGATAGGCCTTGTCACATCCTGACATTCATATTTTGTTTGAACTTTAATCTGCTGTTTGTGTCTTGCTTCATGATGCCTTCACAGGGGATTGAAGCTAAGGGGTGGGCGGAAATACAGTCTATTATTGTACACCATTGCAAACGGTTAAAAGAGAAAGAGAAGGAAATGGTTCAGAGGGCACAAATAGAAAAGGTTAAACTGGTGCAGAAGAGATTGGCAACGTTGCATTGGATGGGGCAGTAACGGTGATACAGACAGAAGGACAGACAGAGCCCAGAATGATTCAGGCAGATGTACGAGCAGCATCTGGTTGGTGAGGTGATTACAATTGTAACAGTGGGTAGCCACCTCAGTACAAAGGAGGGTTTACAGGGGGTATCAGCGAGGAAAAGGGGGGTTCTCAGGGGCCTGGGGAGGATGAGATGGATTTGGAGGAATGGGACCATGGGGAGGATGAGCGGGGTAGTGTTGGACGGATGGGTCATTTTTCAAGAGAATGTAGGAGTAGACAAATAATTGCATACCCACAGCAGCAGATGCCCCGTACCCTCAGGCAGGACCCACCTCATACACCCAGCCTTATTTTTAATCACCCCAAGCAGTTCCATATGGTGTGCCATTTCCCACAGCAGCGCTTGCTCCCCCACTGTCATTTTCGCAGCTGCCAGTCCCAGTTTCTGGTGGTGCACCAACATATGCGGTGGGCCCTGGCCAGCAGCCAGGCCCTTAAGTGCAGAACAGTAATGCAGTGCCCAACGGCACAGTGACGCATTATCAAGGGGCCACTGTCGCTGGAGGCAATCCATTTTTTTTTCCAGGAACAAACACGTATCCAGACTAGGACAGCCCACAGTGCGTTAGCATGCCCAGTTCTATCGGTCACTGACAACCCAGAAGCGAAACCCTTGGTGGGCGTGGAGATAGGCAATAAGCCATTCATTTTTATGGCAGATACAGGTACAACAAAGTCATGTATTAGTGAGGGAGGATCACCTTGACAGGCAAGGTAATGGACACACTGGGCTTCTCTGGGGCAGTACATTTGGTTCTGTTTACAAAAGAATTATCCATTAAGATAGGGGGCATGGTGATCAGGGCCCCAGGTTGTTTTCCACCAAAACCCTTTCAATCTATTGGGTAGAGACATCCTGAGTAAGCTCAACTTGACCATCTCGTTTACTGAAAGGGGAGTGGTGTGTTTGAATCCCGGAATTTGTTACATGAGGGTTATGCTGATCATACATGCGTTGGGAAATAAAGCAGTGGCGAGAGGAATACTAGTGGCCCCTGATTTGATTGTATATGGGATCACAGTGCTTCTTAACACACTCCGGCAGGTGGACTACCAGTACTGGCAGATGCCCTCTGAATTTCTGTTCAGACCAGCCCTGCCCCAGTAACTCGTTGCAGGGACTATTATCAGGCTAGATATAGAAGGAGGGTTTGTGTCAAAGGAAAGGATTGTGTTAATAGCAACCGACAATGATAGGGGGGAGTGGCACACAATTTTATGTATAGATCCAACCCAGCCCCTGAGAGACATAACAGATGAGGATATTTTTGAGAATAAGGACAATGATGGGGAGATAATATTAGAAGTATGTGTCCCTTGTGAAATAATGACACAGTAACAACACGTCCCATGTCCCATATTATTGGTAGTGAGTGTGCATTAATTTGCTCAAGAAGACATGTCTCAAGTATCTGATAAATTGTGGACCAGTAACCCTCACGATGTAGGGCTTTTGCACAGTGTCGCTCCAATACGCATCAAATTGAAGCAAGGTGCAGTGTTACCCAGAGTGAAACAGTACCCTCTGTCTAAAGCAGCTGAAGAAGGCATATACACTACTTTTATGGCCCTCCTACACCAAGGCATCATAGTACCATTAAATTCCCCATGTAATATGGCCATTTATCCAGTGAAAAAAATGAAAGGGTTCCAGTTGGAGAATGATTCAGGATTTGCACCCTCTGAATAATATAGTATAGGCAGAGTTTTCCGTGGTTCCTAACCCCACAATAGTTTGTTATAGACCCTCTTCAGCCACACATTTCACTGTTATAGACCTCAAGAATGCTTTCTTTACTGTCCCACTACACCCAGATTCTCAAAACCTAACCGCATTTTGCCGGGAGGCGTTTCCAACATGCTAGTCTCCCGCAGGAGTACTGCAAATCCCCAAGTATTTTTAACAGGGTTCTGCATGAAGACTTAGGTAACATCCAAGTTCCAAGTACCGTCATTCAGTATGTGGATGACTTGTTGGTGTGTTGCACTGCTGAGCAACAGTGCAGGGAAGATTCCATTGTTTTGTTACAGGTGTTGGCTGGCATAGGGTATAATGTGGATAGAGCAAAACTACAACATTTTCAACAGGCAATGTTTTATCTAGGCCAATTGATCTCAGTACATGTTAAGAGCGTGACTCCAGAACACGCAGCAGCGGTGCATGGCGCACTCCAGCCAGTAACTGTAAAGGACATACTGATATTTATGGGGTTGTATAATTATTGTAGGGAGTGGATCTTTGATTACTCATCATACACCCGGCCACTGCTGCAGACCCTTAAAGAGGCCCAATGGACCAAAAGTATCATTACTTGGACTGATGAGATGGTCACTAGTTTTCAGGAATTAAAAGATGGATGTTATCACCACTGCCCCATCTTAGCAACACCCGACCACACCAAAGAGTTCTATCTTTTCTCACACTCTGATGTTCAGATTATGGCGGCAGTTTTAACACAATGGGTCACAAACCTCAAGCCTTTAACAGTGATATGTTAGATTCAGTCATGCAAGGACAGTACCCCTGTGGACGAGCATTAGCCTCAGCTGCTTTTGCCATTGAGAAGTCTGCCAAGTTTACTATGGGGTGTACAGTAACTCTGTAAATAGAACATGCATTGTTTGCAATAATTGAAAGATCCAAGTCTACGTTGACAACGCAGAGCATCTGCATGTGAAGTTATTCTTTCCATTCCATCGGTCCACATTGTTCATTGTCCAACTGTAAACCCTGCCGCCTACTTGACAGAACCCATTACTGATTCTGATGACATTCATGACTGTGCCACATGCGAGGACCCAGACGATGATATACCCAAAGCATGTGATTGCGCACTAGATGTTGGGGAAGTGTTCTTTGTTGATGTGTCAGCGACTATTGACCAAAAGACAGGTCAGCGACAAACAGGGGCAGCAGTCGCCAGGTTGGTTGATAGAGAGTATGAGGTTTTTATCCAACAAAGACTACCTGTGCATTATTCTTCTCAGGCGGCCAAACTCATTGCTCTTCTTGATGCGCTAGAGACAGCCCAGGGATGTCGAGTGATTATTTATTCGGGCTTGGCCTATGTAACTGTGATGCTGGAAATGCATCAGAGGGACAGGGCCTCCGTATCCTTGTCCTTTACTGCTTTTTATCGTGTGTTCTGTCATGTTTTCTGCGCAGGAGTTCATGTGGGACTCCTGCCGGTGCAGCTCTCTTTCTTTTGGTTTGGTGAACGGACCCGTGGGATACCCTTATGGCACCCATGGGTGGGGGTACAACCCTGTGCCCCTAGTGTATGTTTTTGGGCACCTGTGGGTGGCCCACAGAGCAGGGTATGGGCTGGTGGCAGCTCCATGCTGAATTTGACAGGTGCGCGGAGTATCCTCCATTTTCGGATACCCCGGCCCTGCCATTGGGATCAGTTGATCCCTGATGGAAAACAAGATGGCCCCGGTGGCCTCTTGCTTTCTTTTACCCATTACCTTGTTTTCCCAAAGTCCTGGGAAGCCCTGACTCTGTCCCTTCCCCCTGACTGGCTGTTGGATGGAAGTGCCATATATGGTGTTGTTGTGAAGGCCCAGTCAGACTAGCTGGAGCCTTCCCGGTGATGTATGTTGTGGGTACCTCCTGTGGGTGGGACCTGGGTGAATAGAGTGTGTGACGAATATGCATTCTGTGTTGTGGGTGTCTAGTATCTGGTGGTTGACACAATGACCGAGACAACCCTGCCCGAAACCGGTATGAATGCAGCTTGGAGTGTTGAATGGCTCAGTACTTGTCCCAATACACATAACTTGTTGTGAGTGTCTGGAGAGAAGTGAATGGCCTGAATACCTCGTGTGCCTGATTGGCTGCCTGCCTGCATGAATGCCCGTAGTCGTGATTGGATGCTTGAGTGTGACCCAGCGGAATGAATGGGAGATCAACAGTATATCTGGGGACCTCTCACTGGTAGGAATCGTGTTCAGAAGCTGAAGTCCACTACGACGAGTAACTGGATTAACTGACGCTTGACCTTGAAGCCCTGCTGGACGAGAAGAATTGCTGTTGCCCTCCTTCACAATCTGAAAGCTGCTGTGCCTCCAAGGACTGACCCAGAGAGGACCTGGTAAGGCACCCTCTTCCCGAGCTACGAGGGACCATCGTGCAGAGCTGATCTTTGCCAACGCTCCCTGGTAGACAGACCTTCGACAGGCTGCCGACCCGATACGGGGACTGCTGCGGAACTCCAAGGAGAAGCACTCGGACTGTTGGCCGCCACTGTCGACGACCGCCGTCGCCGACCGGAGCTGCCGTGCCCCCGTTTGCCTAAGAACTTCATTGATCATCAGACGCTCTCGTCTGCATCGTCATCCGCTTGTCTCCCGCTGGAGAAGGCTCGACCGTCGACGCGCCGAGGAGCATCCACCGGTGGGTTTCCAGCCACCTACAGACCGCAGAGACGCCGACGACTCGACGCCCTTGTAGGGCCACAGTTCTTCATCATCACTTTGCGGTCCAGAACTATTGTCACACAGGTGCCCTGCACGCCTCTTCCTTGCAGGACGCCAACGCTCTGTCGTCGACGAGCACCGCTAGGAACGAAGCTGCCACTTCCCTGCCATAGTTCACCCTGTTCACCATCGGACGTTCGACGACCCGTGACTCCTGCCTTAAAGGGAGGGCACTCAAGAAGGGCCGTCTATTCCCCGACAATGAACGCCAAGTTCCCCGACACCTCTCGACGATCCGTGGCTCCCGCCTGAAAGGGAGGCACTCAAGAAGGATCGGTCGGTGCATCGTCGGAGAACTCTACTCCACCAGGTACATTGGGGGGGTAAAACCTTAATAGTAAGAAGTAAGACTATCGAACATTATATGGACTGGGCTTGTGCTATATATCTTTATCTACAGGTTGCCCAGGTGGGGGGGATCTCCACACAGAACTGTGTCTAGGTAACGGGGCCAGTATTCTGCCTATTGTTTCAACCATCTTACGTTCCTGCCTATCTCTATTGCTGGTCTCCTCGTTATTAATCTGTGTGACATTTTAACCGTACAGTTGATGCACTTTAATGAGATTCGATAACATTAGTGGTACCACTTTAGAACTGTATATATTTGTCATTATTGACTTCCAAGTACAAAGTGCGTTATTGTGATCGTTTGAATATTAATTATATAAAGACTGTGTTTTCAGTAATACAGTGTGTGGACATTCCTTTGTGGGGGTTTAGGGACTACACTGTACAAAGGAACCAGCTTGCATCACCTCCTGAGAAGCTAGGCCTTGATTGCTCGACCACGTACCAATAATAGAGAATCTTGGCTGGGGTCCTCTGTGCCTCTCCTCTACCATATAGAGAGCGGAAGTACAGACACCCCCTACCAGTTTTTACAGTAACAACAACTGTGCTCTATGGATTGTCGAGGTGGAAGAGGAGAGGGTTTCAAAGAGTAAATGGGTCCCCAGTACAGCATTCAGCCCTCTGACTGATTCCTGCTCTTTTACAGCCAACACTTGTCGCAATTGTCCAGTGTGCAGCCCATAATAAAGGTGGTGACCTTGTTTCTCTTGGTAACAAAGCAGCAGACAGAGCAGTTAAATTGGCAGCATATTTACCAGTGCTAGATATCCCTGAGCACCCAGCCCTTGCCAGTATGCAGTTGCAAATACAGTTTGCATACACAGCATTACCCATTACTGAAGCTATATAATTGCATGACAAAGCACTGCAGAGTGAGAAGTTGTTGTGGCAGAGGAGGGTGTGTGTGCATTCTCCCAAAGACCTAGTTTGTAGACAGGTCAGCATAGGGAGAGTAGTGATGCCCCAAAAACTGGTCCTGGTCGCATTCAACCAACTGCACTACCCCACGCATGTGTCTAAGCAGCATATTGCCTCTGATATATACAGGAGGATTGGTATGTGCCGAGCATACAAGATTTCTTTAATATGTTCACATCCAACTGTACTGTCTGTCAGACTTCAAACACTGGGCACACATTGAGGACCCTTGGGGGCACATTGCCCCGTTCAAGCTGTCCATTTTGAGACCTCCATATTGATTTTGCAGATATGGAAGAATGGTACAACACCTCTCGCTGTCTTATAGTAGTGGTGTGCCCATTCTCCTGTTGGATTGAGGCTGGCCCATTTGCACATCCTGATGGCAAATCGGCAGGTACATTGTTAGTGAGAAAAGTGTTTCCCTGATGGGGAGGGTGCGAGAATCTGAAGAGTGATAATGGCACCCTCTTCTTTTTTGTTTGAATAGATTGCGGCTCTCCTAAGCATTAAACACAAGATGTGCTCAATTCACCACCCCCAGGCCAATGGCCTTGTTGAAAAAATGAATTCCCTCTTATTGGCTAAACTGTCCAAACTGTGCATTACTCTCAAAAAGAATTGGGTGCATTGCTTGCCTCTGCCCATCTTCAGTTTGAGGACTCAACCTTATAAGGACCATATAGAGTCAGGGAGATGTATGCACATGCCGTTATCACCTGTGCAGAGTGCTGCGCCAATTCTAGGAGATTAGTTTAAGTTCTATTTGGCCAAATTAACAAAGTTAATAAAATGACTTTCTCAACAGATAGGGCCACGACGAGCGGAAGAAGAGACAAGTGCTGACTCAGATCCTGTGAGCTTGCTGCCTCTCCAATTACATCCACGGGGTGCTGTTTATGTCTGTAACTTTGTCCGCAGGTGGAGTGAGCCGTGCTATGACGGACCTTACATGGTAGTGCATACTCCTCCATTTGCAGTCAAAATGAAGGAACTGCGGTATTGGGTGCACCTCTATCTTGTAAGCAGGGTGCTGCATGTATTACCTCCTTCTATAAATATATTGGCCCTCATTATGGGTCCAGCAGGTAACCCTGCCGTTGCTACAGGTGGGTTGCTGGCGGACCCGTAATAATTTACTGGCACCTGACCACCCGGTGCCACCGGCTCATTACCGGTCTGGCAGCTGGAAAGTCAGGCGCCAGCACATTTGTTAATCCACATTCCCATAGAGTCCTATTGTGCCGGTGCTCCCGAGAAGAGTCTGCCTACTGTGCCGGTGCACCCAGCAGGGTCAGACCTGTCGGGCACAGCGGCCTCGGCAGTCAGACTCGTAGTTTGCCGGTCTGCAAACAAGGGTGCCGGGGAGCTTACCAGCACCCTTGTTTCCGGATTGGCAAATTTAGAATGAGGCCCATTGTCTGAGTGTTTCTTGTAAATTACTATATTGCATAACGACTTTTGGTGTTCTTTTGGTGTTCTGAAGTTTTTTTTGTTCATTTGATTACAGTAGAATATTTTTCATATCTACATCATCGGACCACAGATCCAATATATGTGTATACTTGTATTTTGTTATATCGCTACGCTGCTATTGTTGTGTTACTTTCATAGCAAAAAAAATCTTTTCCCATTGATATTACACAATTTACCCTTCCATTTTACTGTACATATAAGTTGTTCTATAAGTGTTGCACTAGGTTTCTTTTTTATCTTTTCTGTGGGTTTCTTTTGGGTATCTTCTTGTATTTGTCTAGAGAGTTTATATGGTTAGATCATATAAAGAGGGAGCATAGTAGGCGGGAGTGTAAATAGGGAATTGTTTGATTCTGCAACACCCAATGATGATTTTAAGACTATTATAGTGAATTTTAGGAGAATCCATATACAGGACACAGTATCATAGCAATGGAAGTTGCGCATGAAATGGGTAATAGATGAGGAAAATGCATATGCTCAATATAAAGGAGTTGTTTTTGACACAATGTCTGATGTGTACCATCCAGAATTGAGTAACATGTGGTACAATCACATGTGCTCAGCGGGGAAACAGAGGTATAACAGGAGCTGTTATATCTGCTCCATCATCCCATATGCATCAGAGGCACCCAAGAAATGTCATCCTTGGAAGCCCAGTGTTTGGTTCATCTGGCTCCATGTCGGGTTTGCGGTTTGTTCCAGGGGCACACGGTACAAGCTGTATTAATGGACAAGGATGAAGAAAAATGTGCCACAGAAGATAACGGTGCTCAATGTAAACCATGACCACCTGCTGAAACTGGACAGAGTACCGTTTGTGCATAACAGATGGCAAGAAGCAGTGGAGAGTTGCGTGGCAGGGGGGGTTGGAAGGGTTTGGAGATGAAGTGATATGGAACATCAATAAAAACTGCTTTACAATATGGGCCACTTATTTATCGAAACTAACAAGAGTTGAGACACGGGAAGTTCAAGTGAATGTTCAAGCAGCTGAAGAATATGAGTTGTGCTTTCGAGGACATGGGACAGTTCCCATTGGAACTAACATCAAATGCAATAAAACATTGTTCATTCCAGATCTTGCTAAAGGAACAGCAGCCCTCATGGATATGTACTAGGTATGTGGTCAGCAAGCATACCTGCATCTTCCACCAACCTGGTCAGGCACCAGTGCATTGACAACATTGCACTCAGCTATTCTCATGGTGCCTGAAGCTCATCTAACAATTGCATCTAAACCTGGCATACTGCAACGGAACCAACCACCACAGACCAAAAAAACGAAGTGCTCACTGAAAATACGAAAAAAGGATATCAAATTATTTGTCTGAAGATTCATCCAGCTACTTAAAGCAATCCCAGATAAATACTGCCTGTATACCAAGACAGAGGTTTTCTTTGCCTCCCTTCTGAGGTCAGGGGTTCAGGCCATAGCGATTGCTAAGTGGTTACAGATTGTGAGGTGGGAGATGATCCAGCTGGAAAAATTATACAGAACAAGGCCTGAATGCTATCAAGAGTGAATTGCGAGTGATCTGGTTGATGACTCTCCAAAACCAGTACATTCTGGACCTTTTGAGAGTGATGGAAGGGGGCATTTGCAAAAAGATTGGACTGTCATGTTGCAAATACGTCCCCCCAAATGATGCAGGAAATGGGACCCTATCACACATTATAGAGGCCTTACACAAGTTCAAGACATACATGGAAAGTGAAGCAGGGGTGCAGGCTGAAGATTGGTTTGACACAATGTTCTAGTCACTGTGGGCACCAACATGGCTCGGAGCAATGGTGAAGATATTGGTTCCCATCATGGTGCTTTTGCTGGTGATGTTCTGTACATAATTACCCAAAGGGCACTGAAGGTACAGTGAACAGGGTGAAGCCCTAACAGGCTACATATGTAACACAGTAAAGCAGGGCATCACACAACTGTATGCTATTAGTAAAGACAGTATGGGAATCCCATTACGAACATACCAGAGGCGCTACACGAAAATTAGTGGCCGAGGAGATGCAGGGTCAATTTCGAAAGACAGCAGGATAGTGGGCAATAACTGTATATCCCTAATAAATCCCTCTAATTAGGGAAAACTTTCCTTAAAAAGTGCTGATGTGCCGCTTACAAAAACGAGGACAGTAAAAGAAATGCAAGAGAAATCGTTTTTGAAAAACAGTAACAACATCAAGGTTGTTAAACTCCTGCATGTCCTGGGTCACTATAAATCCCCCAGAGGGGATAAAGGCAAAAAATGTGTAAAGGTAAAAGTAAAGTTTACACCTTCGACTGGAAACACATATACACAATCACTAGTCTAGGCTGTCTATTGTGGGTACATATTACTTTTACTATCCCATAGACAGCACAGTACTTCCCAGGGTGACTTTACATTTAAAATCAAAACCAAGAACAAAAGTTATTTTAAAAAAAGGAAAAGACTTGGCCCAATGCTGTTGTACTGCCGTAATGTAGGTTTTTAGATACAGCAGATTCTCCCGAGTAGGGATAGGCCAACTTTCCAAAAAGACACATGACAATTTAACATGTAACCAACATCGCCCTGTCCAGTAGAGTGTTAAATGATAGGGCCGGGCATGAGGCTACAAAGCAAAATATATAAAAGACATATATGGGCTTGTTCATAGTGAGGTAGAAAATGTTTTAGTTCTCCATCATGTGACAACCACTGTCTACCGGTTTCAGTGGTGTATTTTTGGTGTAACCACTTTCATCAGGACAGTCTTCTAAAACAGGGGGGAGGGGAATGAAAAGAGGGAAGGAACAATATACGGTGATCCTTGTTGATTGTAACCGTATTGCTGCCACAGGGTTAATACTTTACCCCGTTTTCTAGCGCCGATGCAGGATGGTTCACAAGAGAGACCTATGGAGAAACAAATTCATAAACCAAGGTCAAACCCACATCACTGCCATGTGCTCTAGTGCTAGGAGACAGCCAGCTTTGATCACTGCGTCTCCTAAAAGAACCTCAAAAACAACGGAGGTGATCCATTTATACCAAATGTAGATACATAAAGTTGCAGATTTTAGTAGGCATCAAACAACACACAGAGATATGGAATAGTTGTAATTTTGTTCTTAGATGACAAGGCATTCTTAGATGTTAATATACTACTAACAGAACTAATCAAAGTCTAGGACGTCCACAGGTGAGGTAAAAAGAAGCAATATGGCAAAGCTAGTCATTCGAATGGTTTTTGAAATACATGCAAGGCTACACGCCATGCATTGTTTGGTATGGCAAACTGTCCACTCACATGATTTATACTGACGGTATTCCCTGCAAAGGGATTTCTCAATTGTAGGTTATGTTGAGGGCATACAAACCATATTCATCCCCGGCAGGAGCCACTGTAAGAAGTGATGTGCTGTAAAGATTGAAACAGCGGCCATCACTCAAAAGTGTGTGGTAGGTGAATCAAAGTACATGCTGCTCTCCTTTAAATCAGTAACAACGAAATATGAAAGGGTTGTGTGCAACATTCAGCCGATGGAAAAGGGCCATTAGGGCACTATATATGTTAAAGTGCATAGGGCAAGCATGAATCCAGACGCCTACTGAGGCTCTGACAAAGCACGTGGAGCCGGCAAATAAACAAACCGGCAAAGTGCAATGCAAGAAAAAGGAAAAGGAAGAAAGGACGCGCACGCATCCATGATGTGATAGCAAAAAATGAATAAAAGAAAGATGCAAAGAAAAGGCGTGCGCGCCCTCGAGGCAACATATGGCCATTGTCTACCTCCAAAAACGTGAAAGGCATGGTTCCGTTAACTTACTTTCACTTGCAGGCTCCAGGAAGCCACTGATACCCCCGACTCAACGAATCGTTAGAGTTGGGTCGGAAGCTTCATGCTATTGCTTCACAGAGTCACGTTCAGCAAGTCACGTGTGCGTTTTTTCTTTTTTTCTATTTGTCGAGCGTGCCGAGGACGGAAGTACACGTCCCCCAGCTCCCCAGCCTGATACATGGACTGCAAGGTCAGGCAGCAAGTCACGTGTGCGTTTTTTTCTTTTTTTCCATTTGTCGAACGTGCCGAGGACGGAAGTACACGTCCCTCAGCTCCCCAGTCTGATGCATGGACTGCAAGGTCAGGCAGAGGGCAGGCACCACATAAACACAGATCATATGGAGTGCTTAAGGCTTGATTGGAGTACATATTTCTAACCGTGCAGGTAACGTGACCATTATACACAGGATAGTAAATCTCCAGATTAGTTGTTTTGTGATTCAAAAAGGATAATGTTATTTAAATTGAAAACACGGGGATAGATGGAAAAATACAGTTGCCCATAATGTGGAGGTATACAGTTGCCCATAATGTGAATGTTCTCAACTCAGATAGAGTTGTGGTTGCTAGTATTGACAACAACAGAGGTTGTGATCACCTGAGTAGGAGGTGTATTCCTTAACAAAATTAAAAGGTTCCCTTTCTTTGTGCTTTGACACCCTGGGTTAAGCTCCTATATATGTAAGGCTACGGACAAACGTGGTGTCCAAAGTGGCCAGTATAGTATGCTTATTTTGCACCAACAAGGGTACATGAAGAGCCAGGCAATACTGGAGATATGTATGCCGAGGTGGCTGACCAATAATACAAAGTGGCAGGGCCGGGACCTCGCTCAAACACTGCTGAGTAGTCATATTGTGACCGAAAGGGCTTGCCAGGGAATGGATTCATTGAGGCCCCTTGTGTCGGTTTTAAGGCGAAAGATCCAGGTTTGCTCTCGTTTGAGAAGCATACTGGTAATATCGCCTCCTCTTCTGGGGCATTTAACCCTTTCCAAAATGTTCCATTTGATGTCCTCGGGTTTGTGTTTTAGATGCAAAAAATGGGCTACAAACGGTGCATTTTCCCGTCTCGTTCGGATACACGACATGTGTTCCTGTATCCGTTTTTTTATAGGTCGACTAGTCATCCCTATTAACATCAAGTTACAGGGACACATGATCATGTAGATAGCATTTGCAGTATTACAGTTTGTCAGGGTGTTTTGTTTCCAGGGGGTGCGAAGGCCCAGTTCTAGAGTTTTTGTACGTGTTGTCAAATTACACACATTACATTGGCCGCAAGGTGTATGTCCTGTCGCCGGTGTGGTGTTCCATAAAGTGGTGGATGTTTCATTAGCTTGTTCACTATAAGAGTGAACTAGGACGTCTCTGATGTTTTTTCTTTTTTTAATAGAAAAGCAAGGGGGAGGGAGGTCTACCGTACCTACGTTGAGAATGGGCCAAAGTTTGAGGATTTCCCTTTTGATTTGATTGATTTTAGAGGAATATCAAAAATCGCTGTTATCGTTTGTCGGCCCACTGGGCGTTTAGTCTGTTGTAAAGTAACTTCACGAGGAATATTTCTTGCCCGTTTTCTGGCTTGCCTGATGATTTTCTTAGGGTAACCTCTTTCCAACAGACGTTCTTTCAAAATGAATGATTGGGTGTCATACTCTTGTACACTGGAGCAGTTCCTCCTATATCTGAGAAACTGCCCGAAGGGCAAATTGTCCCGCAGGCTTTTCGGGTGAAAGCTTGAATATTGTAACAGAGAGTTACGGTCTGTCGGTTTCCTAAACCCACTGGTGGTCAAAGATCCCAGATTGGCATTTATTTCCACATCGAGGAATTGAGTGGTCTTTTTAGCTGAACTATGAGTGAATTTTAGATATCTATTTTTCAAGTTAATCCACTCCATAAAGGCATGAAGGGGTACTTCATCCCCTGTAAAGACTAAAAAAATATTATCTATATAGCGAGCCCACACTGTAATGTTATTCAGGTATGGGTTTGTATGGGGATATATGTGTGTTTCCTCAAAATCGGCCACATATAAATTGGCCAGGGACGGGGCAAAAGTCGCTCCCATAGCAGTTCCTGAGCATTGTTGGAAAAATGTTTCCCCATAAAGGAAAAAATTCCTTGTTAGTGCGATTTCTGTCAGTTGTAAAATGAACTCGACCGGCATATCTAGGTTGGACCCCATTCCACGTAAGATTTTTTCCACAATATGCAGGGTCTCCATCTGTGGAATGTTGGTATATAGTGCCTCTATGTCGAGGGTCACAAAATATTGTGTGGCAGGATCAAATGGTAAGTCATCCACCAATTTCAGAATGCTGGTAGTGTCCTTGAGATAGGACCTCATCTTGGGAATTTCTGGTCTTAAAAAGAAATCCACGAATTCGGAAAGGGGTTCAAGGATGGATTGTATTCCTGCCACAATGGGGTGGCCTAGTGGAGGTGAAATACCTTTATGCACCGTGGGTAATGCATAGAAAGCTGGAAGAATAGGAAATCTAGGGCACAGGAATGCTGCTTCTTGTGAGCTAATATGGCCTTCACAGGCTGCCTCTTCTACAATCCCTGTAATCAAAATGCGCAACTCCTCAGTGGGGTCCCGGGGCAGCATCTGGTAATGGGTTCTGTTGTCTAATAGTTTATCCACCATCTGTCTGTAATCAGTGCTATTAAGAATGACAATCGAGCCCCCCTTATCTGCTGGTTTTATCGTGATTGCTTGATTCAAGCTTAGATCCCGGAGTGCATGGCGTTCTACCTTGGAGATGTTCTGGAAATTGGTTTCTTCTTTGGCTTCAATTGCTTCCAATTTCTTAAGGATCGCCTTCTCAAAAGTGATTGATTCTGCCGAGATATTATGCGGATTGAAACTGGATCTTGGATGAAGACCGGTTGTATCGTTTCTTGGATCGGGATCCTGTGCCGTAGCTTGTTCTCCAAAATGTTGTTTAAGGCAAATTTTTCTCATTAGTTTTGCTAGATCTACCCATGTTTGGAATGCATCATGTCGTGCCGTAGGTACGAAACGAAGTCCTTTTTGGAGGACCTTAGTTTCGCTGGCAGTGAGTGCATGCACTCACTGCCAGCGAAACTAAGGTCCTCCAAAAAGGGCTTAGTTTCGTACCTATGGCACGACATGATCCTTAAGAAATTGGAAGCAATTGAAGCCAAAGAAGAAACCAATTTCCAGAACATCTCCACAATACTACACAATATTTGGTGACCCTCGACATAGAGGCACTATATACCAACATTCCACAGATGGAGACCCTGCATATTGTGGAAAAAATCTTACGTGGAATTGGGTCCAACCTAGATATGCTGGTCGAGTTCATTTTACAACTGACAGAAATCGCACTAACAAGGAATTTTTTCCTTTATGGGGAAACTTTTTTCCAACAATGCTCAGGAACTGCTATGGGAGCGACTTTTGCCCCGTCCCTGGCCAAGTTATATGTGGCTGATTTTGAGGAAACACACATATATCCCCATACAAACCCATACCTGAATAACATTACAGTGTGGGCTCGCTATATAGATGATATTTTTTTAGTCTTTACAGGGGATGAAGTACCCCTTCATGCCTTTATGGAGTGGATTAACTTGAAAACTAGATATCTAAAATTCACTCATAGTTCAGCTAAAAAGACCACTCAATTCCTCGATGTGGAAATAAATGCCAATCTGGGATCTTTGACCACCAGTGTGTTTAGGAAACCGACAGACCGTAACTCTCTGTTACAATATTCAAGCTTTCACCCGAAAAGCCTGCGGGACAATTTGCCCTTCGGGCAGTTTCTCAGATATAGGAGGAACTGCTCCAGTGTACAAGAGTATGACACCCAATCATTCATTTTGAAAGAACGTCTGTTGGAAAGAGGTTACCCTAAGAAAATCATCAGGCAAGCCAGAAAACGGGCAAGAAATATTCCTCGTGAAGTTACTTTACAACAGGCTAAATGCCCAGAGGGCCGACAAACGATAACAGCGACTTTTGGATATTCCTCTAAAATCAATCAAATCAAAAGGGAAATCCTCAAACTTTGGCCCATTCTCAACATAGGTACGGTAGACCTCCCTCCCCCTCGCTTTGCTATTAAAAAAAGAAAAAACATCAGAGACGTCCTAGTTCACTCTTATAGTGAACAAGCTAATGAAACATCCACCACTTTATGGAACACCACACCGGCGACAGGACATACACCTTGCGGCCAATGTAATGTGTGTAATTTGACAACACGTACAAAAACTCTAGAACTGGGCCTTCGCACCCCCTGGAAACAAAACACCCTGACGAACTGTAATACTGCAAATGCTATCTACATGATCATGTGTCCCTGTAACTTGATGTACATAGGGATGACTAGCAGATCTCTAAAAAAACGGATACAGGAACACATGTCGTGTATCCGAACGAGACGGGAAAATGCACCGTTGGTAGCCCATTTTTTGGCTCTAAAACACAAACCCGAGGACATCAAATGGAACATTTTGGAAAGGGTTAAATGCCCCAGAAGAGGAGGCGATATTGCCAGTATGCTTCTCAAACGAGAGCAAACCTGGATCTTTCGCCTTAAAACCGATACAAGGGGCCTCAATGAATCCATTCCCTGGCAAGCCCTTTTGGTCACAATATGACTATTCAGCAGTGTTTGAGCGAGGTCCCAGCCCTGACACTTTGTAGTATTGGTCAGCCACCTCGGCATACATATCTCCAGTATTGCCTGGCTCTTAATGTACCCTTGTTGGTGCAAAATAAGCATACTATACTGGCCACTTTGGACACCACGTTTGTCCGTAGCCTTACATATATAGGAGCTTTACCCAGGGTGTCAGAGCCCAAAGAAAGGGAACCTTGGAATTTTGTTAAGGAATACACCTCCTACTCAGGTGATCACAACCTCTGTTGTTGTCAATACTAGCAACCACAACTCTATCTGAGTTGAGAACATTCACATTATGGGCAACTGTATACCTCCACATTATGGGCAACTGTATTTTTCCATCTATCCCCGTGTTTTCAATTTAAATAACATTATCCTTTTTGAATCACAAAACAACTAATCTGGAGATTTACTATCCTGTGTATAATGGTCACGTTACCTGCACGGTTAGAAATATGTACTCCAATCAAGCCTTAAGCACTCCATATGATTTGTGTTTATGTGGTGCCTGCCCTCTGCCTGACCTTGCAGTCCATGCATCAGGCTGGGGAGCTGAGGGACGTGTACTTCCGTCCTCGGCACGTTCGACAAATAGAAAAAAAAGAAAAAAACGCACACGTGACTTGCTGCATGTGACTCCGTGAAGCAATAGCATGAAGCTTCCGACCCAACTCTAACGATTCGTTGAGTCGGGGGTATCAGTGGCTTCCTGGAGCCTGCAAGTGAAAGTAAGTTAACGGAACCATGCCTTTCACGTTTTCGGGGGGAGACAATGGCCATATGTTGCCTCGAGGGCGCGCACGCATTTTCTTTGCATCTTTCTTTTATTCATTTTTTGCTATCACATCATGGATGCGTGCGCGTCCTTTCTTCCTTTTCCTTTTTCTTGCATTGCACTTTGCCGGTTTGTTTATTTGCCGGCTCCAAGTGCTTTGTCAGAGCCTCAGTAGGCGTCTGGATTCATGCCTGCCCTATGCACTTTAACATATATAGTGCCCTAATGGCCCTTTTCCATCGGCTGAATGTTGCACACAGCTCTTTCATATTTCGTTGTTACTGATTAAAAGGAGAGCAGCATGTACTTTGATTCACCTACCACACACTTTTGAGTGATGGCCGCTGTTTCAATCTTTACAGCACATCACTTCTGGCTAGCTTTGCCATATTGCTTCTTTTTATCTCACCTGTGAACGTCCTAGACTTTGATTAGTTCTGTTAGTAGTATATTAACATCTAAGAATGCCTTGTCATCTAAGAACAAAATTACAACTATTCCATATCTCTGTGTGTTGTTTGATGCCTACTAAAATCTGCAACTTTATGTATCTACATTTGGTATAAATGGATCACCTCTGTTGTTTTTGAGGTTCTTTTAGGAGACGCAGTGACCAAAGCTGGCTGTCTCCTAGCACTCGAGCACAAGGCAGTGATGTGGGTTTGACCTTGGTTTATGAATTTGTTTCTCCATAGGTCTCTCTTGTGAACCATCCTGCATCGGCGCTAGAAAACGGGGTAAAGTATTAACCCTGTGGCAGAAATACGGTTACAATCAACAAGGATCACCGTATATTGTTCCTTCCCTCTTTTCATTCCCCTCCCACCTGTTTTTGAAGACTGTCCTGATGAAAGTGGTTACACCAAAAATACACCACTGAAACCGGTAGACAGTGGTTGTCACATGATGGAGAACTAAAACATTTTCTACCTCACCATGAACAACCCCATATATGTCTTTTATATATTTTGCTTTGTAGCCTCATGCCCGGCCCTATCATTTAACACTCTACTGGACAGAGCGATGTTGGTTACATGTTAAATGTTCATGTCTTCTTTGGAAAGTTGGCCTATCCCTACTCGGGAGAATCTGCTGTATCTAAAAACCTACATTACGGCAGTACAACAGCATTGGGCCAAGTCTTTTCCTTTTTTAAAAATAACTTTTGTTCTTGGTTTTGATTTTAAATGTAAAATCACCCTGGGAAGTACTGTGCTGTCTATGGGATAGTAAAAGTAATATGTACCCACAATAGACAGCCTAGACTAGTGATTTTGTATATGTGTTTCCAGTCCAAGGTGTAAACTTTACTTTTACCTTTACACATTTTTTGCCTTTATCCCCTCTAGGCGATTTATAGTGACCCAGGACATGCAGGAGTTTAACAACCTTGATGTTGTTACTGTTTTTCAAAAACGATTTCTCTTGCATTTCTTTTACTGTCCTCGTTTTTGTAAGCGGCACATCAGCGCTTTTCCCTAATTAGAGGGATTTATTAGGGATATACAGTTATTCCCCACTATCCTGCTGTCTTTCGAAATTGACCCTGCATCTCCCCGGCCACTAATTTTCGTGTAGCGCCTCTGGTATGTTCGTAATGGGATTCCCATACTGTCTTTACTAATAGCATACCGATGTTCTGTACATGCCAGATGATACTTCCATGTTGTGCAAAGACAATCTGGAAGAGTGCAATGATGATGGTTACGATCTGGGCAGGAATGGCTCTCTCTGCTACAAAGGATGGGCAGGCTCAAACGTAGGACCCAAATAAGCCACGTATGGTTGTTTTGTTTTTATTTATTGGATATTTGTAAGGCGCCTATACAACAAGTGGTGTTTCAAGGCACCACAAGACAAAAAGGAGTGGGGGAACAAGGGAGAGAGATACAATAACGGTCCTACTCGGCCTTGTGACATTTGGATCGTGCAAATGCAGAAGAAGTGCGAGGGAGAAGGGGGTGCTGGTCTGCGCAATAAGCTAAGTGCTAGAATGGGAAGGGATACGCAGGGTAAACAGAAGCAGGTGCAAGTGCTCAGGGGAGGCTAGCAAGGCAAGTGCCAGGGATTGCGGTGGTGTGGGTCCACGTGCTAAGTGTGAAGACGAAGCGTGGACTGGGCAGGGATCTACCCCCCCACTCTCTGCTTAGAGAAGCATCTGACCTGCAGAGTGTTAGAGCTAGAGGACAGAAGGACTCTAGCAGGGAGGTATTTAGGGAGAGAGAGTTGGGTGTAGCGAGGTCCTAAGCCCCAGAAAGCCTTGTGGATGATGCAAAGGGTCTTGAATTAGATCCTAGCAGCAAACGGGAGCCAGTGGAGAGACATAAGAGCTGGAGAGATGCAGTCACTGGGCTTAAGGCCAAGGAAATGTCTTGCAGTCCTATTCTGGATTAGTTGAAGGGGTGTAGGGAGGATAAAGGAAGAGGCTGTTGCAGTATCCAAGCCTAGAGAGGACCGGAGCACTGGAGACATTTAATTTCTGGGGCAAGGTGACAAAAGGGAGAATGCCTTTAAGGAGGTGAAGCTGATAGTGGGCCTTCTAGGCAAGGTCTGCGATGTGAGGAGAGCAGGAGAGAGAGGAATCAAAAATTACACCAAGGTTTTTTGCCTCACAAGAGAGTGAGGGGAGGGGACCCATAGAGGGTGGCCAGAGGGTGGGAGGGAAGGTGGGAGCTGGGGTACCGATGAGAATGATCTCAGTCTTACTAGCATTAAGGCAGAGATCATTGGAAGCACACCATGACTGAATAGCAGTCAAGGATGAGGGAGGAGAAAGAGGAGAAAGAGGAGGCAGTAGACGGAAGCTTGAAGGAGAGTTGTGTGCCATCTGCATAACACTGGAAGTGAGGAGAGAAGGAGGAGAGCAGGTGGGCCAAAGGGGCAAGATAGATGTTGAAAGGCCAAGCCTAAAGGATAGTGCATTGGTGGACACTGCAGGTGGAGAGAGTGATAGGGAAAATGAAAGGGCTCCGTTGAAGTTGGGAGGGATAGTTGGAGAGGAAGGAGGTCAACCAGTCCAGTGCAAGGCCTGTGATGCCAAGGGTGTCACAGAGGTGATTAGTCGAGGCGGCATGATTGACCATGTTGAAGGCAGAGGAAAGATACAGAACGATAAGAACGGAAGGAGAGTTGGAATCAAGATTTGAGAGCAAGTCTTTACGGGTGTTGAGTAGAGCAGTTTCCATGCCCCTAATTTTTCTGGAGTTAGACTGGTGGTCGTGGAGACAACCGACCGATTCAGTGTGCTGGATCAGTTGGTAGATGGCCAGCTTCTCCAGGAGCTTGCCCAGGAAGGGAGAAGTGGAGATAGGGCAGTAGTTAGCAGGGCAATAAGAGGTCTTTTTGAGGATAGGTTGCACAATGGAATGCTTGAGGGATAGCAGGAAAGAGCTGGTGGCAAAGGAGTGATTACAGAAATCGGCCAGGGATGGCGCAAGGGAGGCAATGTTGTCCTCCATAATTCTGGAGCAGCAGGGAGCCACCTGTTTGGAGGAGTCTATGATACAGCAGACTTGTCTAGAGACCTCATCCGGTGGTATAGGTGAGAAAGAGGAGGGTAGAAAGGAAGGTGAGAGGGGAGCCAAGGGTGGCCTGAGAGATGAGGGGTAGGAGGAAGGGGAGTAGAAGAGAGTGACGACAGAATGTCCTTAGTTTTGGTTAGGATGTTGGAGGCCAGTGAGGTGCAGAGGGTCAGGGATGGAAGGGGAGAAGTGGAGACTGCAGTAGGATTGTCAAGTTCCTTGCTGATTTTAAACATTTCGGCAGTGTTGTTATTGACCCTAGAGATGCAGGCTTGGATATGAACCCTCTTCTTCAATCGGATGGAGAGTCTGTATTGCCTTTGGAGCAGGCGGCAGGCCAGTCTGTCAGAGGATGTGCCCGATGCCCGCAATTTCCTCTCATCCACTCTCCACTTTTGTTTCAGGGTGGCTAGGTCAGAGTCATGACAGGTGTTGTGCTTGGAGGCAGGCTTCATTCGGATCCTCATGACAGAGGCAAGGATGTCAAGGGTGTTAGTGATCGACAGGTGAAGATTAGCAAGGGCAGAGTTAGAATGGGAGTCAGTGGAAGGAGTGGGAGGGGGAATGAAAATGGTGGCAAAGGCAGCAACTGACACTCGCTTCATTGGTCGAATGACAGAGATGGTGACAGGCAGTGAAGGCAGAGGCTTAGCCGGGGGACCTAAGAGATCCAAATGAGAAGACAGAAGAGCATGGAGAGAGGAGTACTGAGAGGGTTGGAGATAGGGATGTCTGAAGAGATGAGAGCATCCAAGGTATGTCTGCAGAGTGTGTCGGACCAGAAGGATGAATGGTTAGGGAAAGAGCATCACAGAGACTGCAGAAGGGACTAGTGGCTGACTCGGGTGAATCAAGGTGGATATTGAAGTCCCCAAGAGCAGGAGCTTGGAGGTGGAAGCAAGAAGAGAAGAGGTGAGGTCAGACCACTCCAAGGGGAAGAGGGAGACTGGACCAGGGGTCCTGTAGATGATGATGAGAGTCAGTAAGTGTGAAGGAGAGATGCCGAGTCTGCAGAAGAGGCATTTGAAGTAAGAGTAGGTCTGAGTGGAAATGATAGTAGCAGGGATACAATCAGGGAAGATCAAGGCAACTCCACCTCTGGAACGGTTAGGACTGGGCTTAGAGAAGATTTTGTAACCATCAGGGAGGAGAGTGTCAAAAGCAGTGACAGAGCTGGCACTGAACCATGTCTCAGTGAGAGTGAGAACATCAAGGGCAAAGTCTTCAAGAAGGAGACAGATATTGAAAGAGTGTTTAACAGCAGAGCGAAAGTTGTGGGTAGCTAAATGTAGCTGGTTGTCACCTTTGAAGGTCTTGCACATGGTGTTGTACACCCATCGGTGGTGGAGAAGGGGCAAGAGGATATGAATAAGGAGGAGAGGAGGGAGAAGGTAGGAAGTTAATGAGAGATGGAAGACGCATATCAAGAAGGAGACGTTTGGGCTGAGAGCCCTGTGCCATGACAGTGCCATTCTGATTGACATGAATGATGCAACTAGAGGATGAGAAGCCTGCCAAGAGCACTTCCCATCTGGTGCCACCATTAATGTGTGATGAAGAGAAAGGAGGACAGAGACCATATGGGGAGTCCATAGGTCAGGGGAAGGATAGGTCAGTAGTTTGCCTGGAGGAAGCATTGACGTAGGTGTTAGCAATGGGCAAACCTGGTTTGAAGACCAACAGATCTTCTTTGAATTTTTTCTTTCAAGGCTTCGAGAGAGAGTAGGATAGGTGATAGAGTAGCAGTTTGAATAGATAGGAGAGATCAAGAGCACATGGAAACGATGAGCAGAGAGATGAAGGGGAAGAGAGACAGGGAACTGCACAAGGAACAACGAACTCACCAGGCGTCCTAGCAGCAGACAGTGTCAAACAAGTCAGGTGCAGACCGTGTTCTCTCAAGACTCTTCAGAACCACCAGAGAGGTGAAGGATGCCCCGGGGATAGGTCTTAGGTTCGAAATTCTTTGGTGCATTCAAGATAGGTACATTTCCATTCAGGTGTAGGGAAGCCAGAGGCAAGTCAGAGTGTTTTGTCAGTGCAGAACGTCCCACTACACATGTGTTGGCACTTGCTTAGTTTGTAGCAAACCCAAGCTGAAGTCCCAGCTCCCCCCACCAGTAGGTGAGGGTAGGCATCAAGACCCCATTGCAGACAAACCCGACAGGGCACTCCAGCAGGCTCCCCAGTTTCACAATGGGCCCACACAGGCCGAGAGGCAGTTTCCCAGGCCTTGAGGGAATCACTCTGCCACCGCTCTAGAAGTGGAGGTAGTGGGGGCCCCCAACAGTATCAGCTCATTGTGCATGCGCATTATCTTCCAGGAATTTCCTTTTCAGTGTGGGAGTGTAGGCCTCCTCCTTATCACTGCCACCAGGTCCATTTGCAAAGGTATCGACACAATGCCTCCATTAAGGTCTTCCATCGGAGAGGTGGGAATCAGGGCAGGGGCTCCACACCCACGTGACACCAGTGAAGGCCATATGCAGATGCACTTGCTCAGGGTGATGCCCACTTCATCTGGGTTCGTGCTCAGGGCTCCCGTTGCCAGAGCTCCTCTTCCAAGGGATACCGCCCGCACCCTGCCTAGGAGAGGCAGAGAATGCCCTGCTAGGGAGGGGTCACCCCCATTCTTCTCCTGCCCGGAAAGGTCTCCACTCAGCCACACAGCAGATCCCACTGTTAGAGGCAGCATGGAGCTGCGGGAGGTTTACTCCCAGCAAAACGCCTCAGACTTATCTTCCGACCAGTTGCCTGGAAGTCTCGTCTGCTCCTCAGGCCTGCATAGGGATGGCCAAAGGATCAATAACTAAATCTGCAAGCTCAGCCTCACTCAGCAGTGGAGTCAGGCCATCCGCCTCGGCCCACTGCACTTACTGTCCTCCTAACTCAGTCTCCACCTCAATCCTGCAGTGTCAGGCACCAGGGCTGTATACAAATGTGCTGGGGCGTGACCCTCCAGGTGGTAAGCACAAAGGCGGCAGGGGACCTTATCTATCAGATTAACTGTGTGGATAGATATTTGTACATATTTGTACTTACCAAATAAAAACTCGAAAAATCTTTTTTGTAGAATATTCTACAATGGTGAACTTACAATGGGGTTGGCTTGTCGAGACATAGGGACCTCATTAGGGACCCAGGCGGGTAAAGGGTTTTACGGCAGCGTAAACAGCGGCCGACCCTTACCGCCTGATTCTCGAGG